>NC_081378.1:24768722-27682773 GCF_030684315.1 Stegostoma tigrinum | reverse complement strand
GGTACAAAGTACCTAGTTCCAAAGTTTAAATATTAACATAGGTTAGCTACAAAATAGACAAAGTTCTACATTTCAGTTTTTCATAGTATAAACATGGAAAATAAAGAAAAATTCTGTGGTAAACATTTTAGTCCTCTATAACCTGCATTTATTCCACACTGGGGGCTTTCCACACGTGTGTCATACTCTCATTTATGCTAGGCTGCCATCGGTGACAGTTTGACCTGGCTAGGCCCCTGACTGCCAGCTGCCCTGTTCCAAGCCCTCAGTCCGATCGCTGTCCTATTCCTGTCGATTGTCCTTCTCTGCCCTGGTCTGATGATCTTCCCGATCTGGGCCCTCAGCTGCTGCAATACTGTTACCACTGGTCTCTCTGTAAGTTCTAGCTTTTTAAGAAGAGCAACTGCACTGTCATTTTATATATCTGTTGGGGACTTTTATGATGTTTTTTAAAAAGTGTGATTTCTGTACAATTGTGCCGATTTCAGGATCACTTGCTTCTTTCTTGGATCACAGAAACTGCAGCTCAGGGGAAATACACAAAAACTGTATACATACATGGGTGCAGGAAATGCAGTTGAAGGCATTTTCAATCACTAAAGGGGGAAAGTTACAATCCTTGAAACAGGAGGACATCGGGTTCTTCCTGGACACCTCTGTCTCCGTCACTGGTAACTGCTTCAAAACTGACATGCCCCCCTGACTTCCACAGCTATCTTGACTACACCTCCTTTCACCCACCTTCCAGCAAGCATGTCATCCCCTACTCCCAACTCCTCTGCCTCTGCCACATCTGCTCCCAAGATGGGGCGATCCACTCCTGCACATCCCAGATGCCCTTCTATTTCAAGGATTGTAACTTGTCCCCTCTGGCGATCAAAAATGCCCTCAACCGCATCTCTTGTGTTTCCTGCGCCTCTGCCCTCACATCTCTTCCCCCCCCCCATGCCCCCCCCAGCAAAAGTAAAGACAGAATCCCCCTTGTCCTCACATATCGCCTCACTAACCTCCGCATCCAAAGTATCATTCTCTACCACTTTTGCCACCCACAATCAAAGAGATATTTCCCTCCTCACCCCATCTGCCTTTCGTAGGGTTAGTAGTCGTGAGAGTAGTCCATCTCACCCCGGCACCCTTCCCTGCAACTGCAAGAAGGGCTACATCTGCCCCTATGTCATCTTCCTTCTCCCCCACCATCACTTCCATGCAAGGCACAAAACAAACCTTGCACATTAGACAGGGGTTCATCTCCACATCCATCTCTACTGCAGCCACTGCTCCTGATGTGGCCTCCTGTACATCGCTGACACCAAGTGGAGACTCTGAGACTATTTTGTAGAGTTTCTGTGCTCTGTATGTGACAAATGACAACACCTTCTGGTTATGAACCATTTTAGCTTCCCCCCTCCTACTCCCTGGGTTATATGTCCATCCTGGGACTCCTCCAGTGTCACTGACTCCACCGCAAACTGGAGGAACAGCATCTCATATTCAGCTTGGGGAGCCTACATTCTGATGGCCTGAACTTGGATTTCACTAGTTTTAAAACCTCCCCACCCTCAGCCTCATCCTATGTCCAAGCCTCCCTCTCATCCCTCGCCTCCTTGACCTGACGCAACCTGTCCATCTTCTCTCCCACCTATCCACCCCACCACTCCCTACCTACAAACACCATCGCCATCCCACCTACCTTCCCCAGACCCACCCCTCCTCTATTTATTTCTGAGCTCCCTTCACCCTCCCCATTTCTGCAGAAGGGTCCCAACCCGAAATGTCAACCTTCCAGCTCCTCTGATGTTGCCTGGCCTGCTGTGTTCCTCCAGCTCCACACTGTTATCTTTGATTAAGAATAAGCGTGTTTCATTAACGCATCCAATGGAGAGATTGAGCACACCCGACTCTCAAAATTGGTGAGAAGTTTACTGGAATATGTCCTGCAAGGAGATTTAGGTTTGGAAGAAATTAGTTCACAGCTTTTTGCACGTAGTTGTCTGGGAGGTGGTGTTCAATAAAAAGTTCCGAGTAACGGTACAGTGTTTAGCACATGTGAGGTATTTTGTTTGAGATTTAGCCAAAGAAATTAAGAATCCGAGTGACAAGAAAAGGTCAGTTAACAATTAAAACGAAATGGGGTGCAAAACATGACATTTCACGGATCTTCCACATCTCATTCCTAAACTGCTTTTGCTTGAGACAGGCAGAAGGTGAGTTTGAAAAAATGTATCTTCAAATTTAATTGAAACGTCAAATCTTCGACCCTTATAAATTTACATTTGCCTCTATCTAACACACACAATCCTCTAAGGATATGATAGTTTAGATGTGGGCAGGTTGTTTCCTCTTGTGGGGACCCTACGGTCACAGTTTGTAATCTCTGAATAAGCGATTGCATATTCAAAATGAAGATGAGGAGGAATTTCTTCTGGGAGTTGTGAATTTGTGGCATTCTTTACTGCCGCAGAGTGTATTCAAGGTTGCATGTTGAGTATTGAGGATATTCAAGAATGAGAGATTTTCTTTTGATTAGCAAGGGAATGGACGTCATGGGGAAAAGCCAAGAAAGCTGATTGATGATTATCAGATCTGACGTGATTCCATTGAATGGTAGAGCAGACTTGATGGGCTGAATAGCCTACTTTTGCTTCCACATCTTCTGATCTTCTGCTCTTAAAATATATTTTAATGTTAAAATTGTCACTCAATCCAAAATAAATCAATGTATTTTTATTTCTTCAGTCATGGCATTGAGAACAGGGTTGATCTACAATGAACAGATGAAGAACTACAGCCTGCTGTGGGATTTGTAAGTGCTGTAATATGTTGTTTTATGTTTCTAAAGCAGTTAATACTCTTGCTTTAAATTGAAATTTTTAGGGAGCACTTTAAACAGGTAAATGTTTAAACATAATCAATTCTTGATTTGACATGAAGCAAATTTAAATTTAAGCAGTTCAGTGCACCATTCTCCCCTAAGGTCTTTCCAGTGTGATACAGTTGAATGGGACCGTGCTTGACTCCTGGTTTTAATTTTGTCTACTTAATGCAAATCACTTTCAAAGCATGACAGTTGGTGTTCTCACTGGAATAACAATCCAGTGATACCTGTCAATGATCTCGAGGCACTGGTTCAAATCCCACTTTGGCAGTGGGCAGAATTTAACTGTAACTAATAAAACATGCTGGAATTAAAAGCCTCTTTGCATAATCGTAGTGTTGTAAAAACCCAGTTTGGTTCACTCATATCCTTTAGGGAAGGGCATCCTTGCCCAATTTCATGTACAAGTAACTCCAAATCCACAGTAATGTGTTTGACACTTAACTGCTCTCTGAAATAGCCTTGCAAGCCAATTGGTTCAAGGATAATTAGGATTGGGAAGCAATTGCCGATCTTCCCAGTGATGCACAAGTACCATCATCCCACTCATGTCATTACCTTTGATATTCTTTGAGAATTTGTCTTTAATCCCTCTGTTTCTCATCTACATTCTGCTCCATGACAATATGACCTGAAAGCCCAGCACATAATCTGCCAGTTGGCTGTTCCTTACCACCTCCTATCATGATTTTTCCACTGTTGTTAAATTATCAGACTGTTTATCTAACATCTGGAACTAGATAACTAAATATTGGGAAAACTGAAGTAATTGTGCATAGCCTACTAAATTGAGGTATTTTAGCGAGGATAAGTATTATGTACCTGAAACCCAGCAAGTCTGAATTTCTTTCTACCTCACTGTTTAAATACTTGGGTGTCAAACAAGTTCTGAAAAGATTTACCTTGATGTTGCTGGGACTGGAGGGTTTGCATTATCAGGAGAGGCTGGATAGGTTGGGACTTTTTTCACTCAAGTGTGGGAGGTTGAGGGGTGATCTTATAGAGGTTTATAATATCAGGAGGGGCATAGTTAGGGTGAATGGCAAAAGTCTTTTTTCCCCTAGGGTGGGACAGCTCAAAACTGGGGACATATTTTTAAGGTGAGAGTAGAAAGATTTAAAAGGGACCTGAAGGGCGACTTCTCCCCCTACACACACACAGGTTGCTTCATATGTGGAATAAACTGCCAGAGGAAGTGGTAGATGCAGGTACGGTTACACCATTTAAAAGATATTTTGACAGGTACATGAACAGGAAGGGGTTAGAGGAATATGGGCCAAATGCAGGCAAGTGGGACTAGTTTAGTTTTGGAAACTTGATCGTCATGGATGAGTTGGACTGGCAGGTCTGTTTCTGTGCTGTATGACTCTATAAACAACTAAGGTAGTGTTGTTCAATATACTCAGATCAGGTACAGCCTGTCAGAAGCAATTGGAGTTACCTTTGTTCTACCCATCACCATAACTTTCTTCTTTTTTGGCTAACACATATGATAGCACAATAGATGCATTTTCCAGACTGGCAATCCATCATGACAGCTCTGAATGTGATGATGAAGCTTTCAAACTAACTAAAACCGTCCTTTTCCTCGCTACCATTGGTTTTGAAGAAGGTTCACTGAACCCACAAAATTAACTCTGATTTCTGTTCACAGGTGCTAGACCTGCTGAGATTTTCCAGAAATTTTTGGTTTTGTTTCAGACTTCCAGCTTATGCAGTTCTTCTGGTTTTTTTCAAGCGAATTTATTGCAAGTAAAGAAATGCTTATGATGCATAATATTAATCTTGGTAACGGTTTCACTTTTGGATTCATTTTAGCCCAGTTTGCAGTATCGAAAAACCAGAGCGACTGTCTGCTTCTCATGAGAAACTGAAGTACTATGGTCTTGTGGAAAGATGCATCCCACTAACTGTTCGAGAAGCTATCGAAGAGGAAATTTTGTTGGTTCACAGGTTGTACCCACTTTTAAACTTCTATTATCTTGTATAT
The DNA here is from genome assembly GCF_030684315.1 of Stegostoma tigrinum. Taxonomy (NCBI): domain Eukaryota; kingdom Metazoa; phylum Chordata; class Chondrichthyes; order Orectolobiformes; family Stegostomatidae; genus Stegostoma; species Stegostoma tigrinum. The sequence goes on along the minus strand of NC_081378.1, from coordinate 27,677,908 downwards.
TGTTGTGTGCATTTACCCCCTTCCTTGACTAAAGGTTGGGAAGCAGACTATCATCCTGCTGTGTCTTTCGTAGTATCATACCTAAGGTTATCAAGTCAACTTGTCATGCAATTGTGTCACCCAGTTGTTTTGGTGATAAACAACCAGTTTCCTATTTGTATTTCTCAGGGGGAAGACAAGCTGTGTCGTCTTCTATTGATTTTATGTTGGTTTTGAAAGAGTAAAACTACTTAAGAAAGATCATCAGGCCAAGATAGGTAGAGTAGCCAATGTGGCTTCTCAATGGACCACTAAATTTAGTCAAAGGAGCAAGAGAACTTGGGTATTGCAGGACGGAAAAAAAAAGACATTTTATTGAAGCTTTTGTTTTGTACTCATCGGGACAATTCACAAGAATACCAGTATAAAGGGATACAATATTGATATTGTATGAAAGAAAAGTACTGATTGGTTGGCTACTAAACTCTGATTCATCGAGACGTTGCCATTGGAGAATACACCAGTGAAATGAGGTGGTGTTGTAGTGATAATGTCACTGGACCAGCAATCTAGAATCCCAGGCCAATGTTCTGTGGTAATGGGCGTGAATCCATGACACAGAGTGAAAATTGAATTCAACAAAAAAAAGAGTCTGGAATAAAGAGTTGGCCTGATGGTGACTGTGTAACCACTGTCAGATGTAGTAAAAACCCATCTGGCTCAGAAATTTTCTTCCAGGAAGGAAAGACCATATCACCTGGTCTGGCCTACATGTAACTCCAGGGCCATAACAAGGTGGTTGCTGCCTCTGAAATAGTCTAGCAAAGCACTCAGTTGTGTCAATCGCTACAAAGCCTCAATTTGTGGACTGCAGCGGTTCAAGAAGGCAGCTCACTCACCTTCTCAAGGGCAACTAGGCATGGGCAATAAATGCTGACCAGAAAGTGATGCCCATGTCATGAGTGAATAAGACGAAAAGAATACATAACCTGTCCATTCATAACCTGTTTCATGATGCAAAATGTGTGTGTGTATAATATATATATATGTAATATGTAACAAAATTTAAAGTAAGTTTTTATTGATCAAAAATTGTAAAAATTTGGGTAGCAAGCTAATGCTTCAGCAAATGTCTTGATTAAATACTTTTCTGTTTTAGCGGCATTAGGTAATATGAAACTTTTAATCATTTCAATAAATGAGTTAAACAAATAGTGATTTACATCTGCAATACTTTAGTTTTAAAGGACTGAACCAGCCCAGCCACATCCGGATGGCCCGGCACCCCAGTTTTGCCGTTGTCACATTAAGTTTTTCTGAGGACATGCTTCCCTTGTGGACCGAACATGGAAGCTTAGGAGCAAGGGCAGGCTATTCAACTTGTGAAGCCGGTTCCACCATTTCATTAGATCATGGATTAATTAATTCAATTAAATAACTAATTACATTAACCAAGATCAGAAGCTATAGCCTATACCCTATCAGTCTGATTTGTGCCAATGCTAAAGCTACATATTATATCAAAATGCCTAACATTTTTTAAATTAGCTAAACTGATAATTTGAGCCATTTCATATTGAAGTGTTTTATTTCTTTAGCTTGGATTACTTAGAAGCTGTGAAATCTACTGTATCAATGAATATTGAAGAGCTGAAGGCATTTTCCTGTAATTATGATGATGTATATTTTCATCCTGTAAGTAAAATACCACTTGTATCAAAAAATTCATAACGATATTCATGAAAAATATTGTCTTTTTTTACTGTGCCAACTCTTCTGCATTGACTGCACTTGCACTTACGTTGGACTTGGTAACTTCAAGACTCTATTCAAGGGTTGGTCTCTCAAATTCAGCCAGATGTCTCCAATCTGTAGTCTGCAGATTAAATCTGACAAATGGGCCCACTTGTGGCACACTAGTAGGTGGTGTCCCTACTCCTGGATCAGGAGGACCAGGCTCAAGTCCCACCTGCTCCAGAACTGAGTAATTACATTTGAGCAGGTTGAGTAGAAAAATAGGTTGAACAAAATATTAAATTTGGACAATGAGGTTAGGTGATGAACTAACAGGGGCTTCACCTCCTTAATTGAAGAACTTTGGCTGCTTTAGTTTTTGAATTTTATATCTAGTCCTAATGGATTGAAATAAATTTCTTTTTGATAGATCTAAAATGGATTGAATGAACAAGACCACATTCTCATTGGTAGAGTTCTGTGAAGCTGTGAAAATCAAAAGTTCGTAAACACCCATTCTTGATTGCCACTTCAGTAGAACTTTGAAGTTTTCTGTTTTATCATCAATTTTGTTTCCCCCAACAACTGTTTAACTCAATCTACTTGTTCAGCGTAGCAAGATTTCCTCACTCTTGTTAGCATTCTAATCTCAAGAAACTGTGAAATGTAGATTTTGTGCTCGTCTTATTTGTCATTTGTGGGATGCTAATGTAGCAGATTTGCTATGCCCTTTACCGGTACCGTGGTGATTCAGAAGGAATTTTTTGGATGTGAAGTGTTTTGTGATCAGGCAAGGACATATTAAGGAATCACATAAATTTGAAGATATATACTTTTTGCTCCATGCCCCTACATTGAGGATTATTGAAAATAGGAAAAATCTCTACATTTGGAGCACTGGGATGGCATGTACAGCACTATCTTAATTACCTCACATTTAGCGTTTATATATTTTAATTCTTATATGTGCTGAGTGTAAAGTTTCAACTAGGCACTGAATTATCAATGAAAAATGTTTGTATTAACAATAACTAATAGAAAAATAAAACTAGAGTGTCTAGCATTTGTACCATGGTCTCTGTGAACACAGCTAATCTTATTCAAGGCAGAACTGCCACAGATAGCTTGACATTTCTGGGCTAAAGGAAAATCTTGTGTTGAACACAAAACTTTAAGGTATCTAAGGTCCCCTTTGTAAGCTGTTACTGTGACCATCCTTGTGCACTAATGAATGAGAGCAATGTTAGAGATGTCATTTCTCTAAATGCGGTCAGACATCTTACTGATGTTGGAGTCCAAGTAAGAAGCACAACGACCAATATGAGATGGTGGACAGGTTGTTGAGTCTATACCCAGCACGAAAACATGAAAGAAAAAATTGTCAGAAAATGAGGTCCCACTTGTGGCACTGTGGCAGTGCCCCTACCCCTGGACTGAGTGGCCTAGGTTCAAGTCGCACCTGTTCTAGAGATGTGCAATAACATCACTGAGCAGGTTGATTAGAAAAATAGGTTAAATTTTTTAAAAAGTTGACAGTCTTGATACAAAAAGGAACTCAGGCAGAATGTTATGACATCATGATTCTGTACCAGAACAATACAAAACTAGATTTGCTAATGTAATTAATCAGCACTTAAAACTTGTCTAATAAGCCAAGCCACAAAACTAAAAACATACAAGAAGGTAAACTTGAGGCAACTTTTTTGTCTGCTGGAGATTATTTTGAGAATTTATCAACTAGGTAAACTGTTAAAGACGGTGGTTGAATTCATTGCTGACAACTACTTCATGTGTTGGTTGCTAACTGAGTTTTTCATTCTTAATTCAGTGATGAGACTTCATTGTTGCTTTTATCAAAGTCTCATTTCATTTTAGAATTCTTACCACTGTGCCAAAGTAGCTCTGGGAGCAACTCTGCAACTTGTTGATGCAGCTCTGTTGGGTAAAGTAAGAAACGGGATGGCATTGGTCAGGTACAGGATAATGTCATATTTATACATTTCACTTAATTTCATGTAATGTCTCTGTTCACGTAATAAATTTATTTTGTTCATTCTCTCAGACCTCCAGGTCATCATAGCCACAAGAGTGAAGCCTGTGGATTTTGTATCTTTAATAATGTAGCAATAGCAGCCAAGTATGCGAAAAGAAAACATGGAGCAAAGAGGTGAAAATCTGATTTTTTTTTAAATTAGAAAATTGTTTGTTTTGATGATAGCAATTATAGTTTGCATGGTTCATTTCTTCTAGAATTCTCATTGTTGATTGGGATGTGCATCATGGCCAAGGAACTCAGTACACGTTTGAGGAGGATCCCACGTTAGTACACATTCATTTCTTTTTTTTACAAAAAAAATAGGATATTACAGAGGAGAAATCAGTCTTGAACCTGTGGTTTTGTCATAGCTCTTATTGTGAGAAAGTAATCTGAATTTCCAAGCAAACTTAGCTCTTCCAGTAGTTGTCTTGGTGAGTGCTAAATTGTTTGTTCTTCATATCCTATTTTTCTAATCGACCTATTCAGAGATGTACACACCTCTAGAGCAGGTGGGACTTGAACCCTGGCTTCCTAGTCCAGAGGTAAGGAAATATCACTAAATCACAAGAGGGCCTGAGTGCTAAATTGAATTTTTTTTGAAAATGGTAATTGACCAAACCCATTTGCACTACAGTCATGTAAGTATATGTAGAACCTGTTCCAGGGGTAGGGACACTACTGCTATGTCACAACAGGACTCCAGGGCCCAGCTTTTTTTTTAATTTAACTTATTTCTTTAGTCAGCCTGTTCAGAGATGTTATTACAGACCTCTGGAGCAGGTGGCACTTGAGACCTGACCTCCCAGTCTAGAGTTAAGGATAATACCACCTTGCCACAAGAAGGCCTGAGTGCTAAACTGTTTTTTTTAAAACTAATGAACAACCAATTTGCAGTACAGTTGTGCGAGTACATATAGGTATTGTTCCAAAGATAAGGACACTACCACTGCATCACAAGAGGACTTCACCTGGATGCCAGTAGGCATACTGCAGTTTATCTCAGGAGGATAGATATTTTAATGTGATTTTTAGAAATGCATGTTGTTTTGTATTTTAATGATAACAAAGTGTGGGACTGGATGAACGCAGCAGGCCAAGCAGCATCTTAGGAGCACAAAAGCCGATAGGGACAAAGGGGGAGGCGGACCGAAGATGGATGGAGGAGGAGATAGGTAGAGAGGACAGTATAGTTGGGGAGGTAGGGAGGGGATAGGTCAGTCCAAGGGGAGGATGGACAGGTCAAGGAGGCGGGATGAGGTTAGTAGTTAGGAAATGGAGGCATGGCTTGAGGTGGGAGGAGTGGATAGGTGAGAGGAAGAACAGGTTAGGGAGGCGGGGATGAGCTGGGCTGGTTTTGGGATGCAGTGGGGGGAGGGGACGAGCTGAGCTGGGTTTTTACATCCCCACCCTTGTCTGCCTTCCAGAGAGATCACTCTCTCCGGGACTCCCTTGTCTGCTCCACACTCCCCTCCAACCCCACCACACTCAGCACTTTCCCCTGCAACTGCAGGAAGTGCTACACTTGCCCCCACACCTCCTCCCTCACCCCCACCCCAGGCCCCAAGCTGACTTTCCATATCAAGCGGATGTTCACCTGCACATCTGCCAATGTGGTATACTGCATCCACTGTACCCGTTGTGGCTTCCTCTACATTGGGGAAACCAAGCGGAGGCTCGGGGACCGCTTTGCAGAACCCCTCCACTCGGTTCGCAATAAAGAACTGCACCTCCCAGTCGCAAACCATTTTAACTCCCCCTCCCATTCCTTAGACGACGTGTCCATCGTGGGCCTCCTGCAGTGCCATAATGCCCGAAGATTGCAGAAACAGCAACTCATATTCCATTTGGGAACCCTGCAGCCTAACGGTATCAATATGGACTTCACAAGCTTCAAAATCTCCCCTTCCCCCACTGCATCCCAAAACCAGCCCAGCTCGTCCCCGCCTCCCTAACCTGTTCTTGCTCTCACCTATCCCCTCCTCCCACCTCAAGCTGTACCTCCATTTCCTACCTACTAATCTCAGCCCCCTCCTTGACCTGTCCATCCTCCCCTCCCCCCCCCCCCCCCCCCCCCAGACTGATCTATACTCTCCACCAATCTTCTTCTCCATCCATCTTTGGTCCGCCTCCCCCCCCCTCTGTATTTATTTCAGAACCCTCTCCCCATCCCCCTCTCTGATGAAGGGTCTAGCCCCGAAACGTCAGCTTTTGTGCTCCTAAGATGCTGCTGGGCCTGCTGTGTTCATCCAACCCCACACTTTGTTATCTTGGATTCTCCAGCATCTGCAGTTCCCATTCTCTCTCTTGTATTTTAATGACTTTGGTTTCTTTTAGTGTTTTGTACTTCTCATGGCATCGTTACGAAAACCAGCAGTTCTGGCCCAATTTAAGGGACTCTGACTACAATGCAATTGGAAAAGGCAAAGGGGCCGGATTCAATGTAAACATTCCATGGAATAAGGTGTTTTTAAAAATAAAGCTTTTATGTTTGATCTGAACTATCATGATGCTTGTACTATATAAAACCAGCAGCACAGTAGGGGAGTGGTGCCAACTGTCACGTGTGCTGATGCAACTTTTGAACAGGAAGTTTCTTTCTTGCCCTCTTTCCTTGCATCCTCTTAAATTATTTCTGGTCTTGCTAATACAAGGACATAATTTGAAATCATGGTATCCCTTATCTACATTCCTCATCAGCAATCATCTAAAAGCACAGCATTAATTTCACATTTCAAAATTTAAGTAAAAGTAACTTTTTAAAAAATTCCTTTATAACAGGCAGGAATGGAAAATGCTGATTATCTGGCAGCTTTCTTCTACGTTTTACTTCCTATAGCTTATGAGGTAATTATTGTTACATTTAATTATTTTAATACTTGTGCATCCATGTTATTGTCCTGTTTGTATCTATACTTTGTTACTAAATGACTTACTGTCCTTACAGTTTAATCCAGAATTGATTCTGGTTTCAGCTGGATATGATACTGCAATCGGAGATCCTGAGGTATGTCTTTTTTAATTGACTGTACAGCTTCAAACATTTGATCAAGATGAAGTTTTTTGCTTATAATCATGCTGACTGTTTAGATTTTTTTGTATGACAAGTTATATAACTAATAAGCCATTTCCTCTTGTTATTCCTTACAAACACTGAGCACTAGCTATGTGCAACATAAAATTATTGGCTTAACTAGAATCAACTGTTTTCTTTGTTTCAAAACAAAGTCCATTATATTTGAAACTGAGCAATGTTTCAAACCCCGGTGCAAACCAATGGGTATTTTACTTCGATTTATTACAAAACTGCACATAAGCAATTTATGAAAGGTGAAACATCTTTCAAAATAACTTCTCCATAGTAAAACAAGTCTTTATTTCTAGAATGCTTCTCCAAGATGGCCTAAGTGTTTTGGCTTTAGAAGTATTGTTAGTACAATTTGACAATTTCCTGTGTCGTCCTCTAGGGTGAAATGTGTGCTACACCTGAGTGTTTTGCTCATCTGACACAATTGCTGATGCCACTAGCTAATGGGAAACTCTGTGTTGTGTTAGAGGTATGTGTGTTTTCTCCCAGACAGTGCCTGCTATTACAGAACATTTTATCAAACTATTTAGGATAGAGCACTTATCTATGCAAATTTATATGGGTAACTTTGGATCTATTATATGTACATTAAAATTAAGCATGGGTTTGCTAGTCAATATCCAGATGATGGAAAATTTTGCAAAGATGCAATTTATTCAAGTTTCACAGATTGGAATGCAGTGCAGAGATTTTTTTTGATATCATGTTGGATGACCTGACCTTTTTTAATGACCAGTATTAAACTGGTCTAATTATGTAGTTTTCCTCTGGTATTACGGGTGGAATTCAGAAAACAGAGGTGCATCAAGTTTTATCCCATTTCTGTGGGGAATTATCATTTATTAAGATATAGTCATTTGACGTAACCTGTGCCAGTGGATGCTGAATTCAAATCCCCACATTTATGTTTTGTTCTTAATCTAGTTCATTCAAGAGTTTAGATTTTGTCTCTCATTGAGGATATTAACTATAAGTCCAATCTGGGTGGATGGTAAAGAAAACTGGAGATTGTTTAGTTTCATAACTAGATGATGGAAAACACGACATTGTTCTTTGAAATACTTAAACGGCTTGAATTAGTGAAACAGATACCCAGTTACACTTTTGCTGGGTCTTGCTGATTTTGCTGTAGGCTAGTGCCCAATGGAGAACTGTTTTTAGTGGATATATACATGGTGGGGCTGGAAAGCCAGTGTAATAGCATTTAATTGAAGGTATCCCTGTGTTGTAAAGGTATCCTACAATTAATGGAGAGAGGAATGGAGACCGTGCTCCTGAATGGTAGTTGAATGATACTTTCAGGCATGTGGCAGTCTTTATTCGAGTAACAACCAGTTAATGTCGGGAGTGGGCCAAATATCTTCTGTGAAACTGGCCGTAACTTGAGAACCCAATCACTCCCTTAATCTACAGCTCAAATCGGAAGAGCGATCAATGAAGCGCTGTGGTTTTTAGTGAAGTACAGTATTTTTATACATTGTGTTACAATGATCACATATAATGTCGTTCCTGTGCCCCTCCCCTTTCTCAATACAACCTGATCAATGATGGATACTCCAATGGACAGCCTGGGTTCCCTTAGTTTTCATGATGTCTAACAGACATTGTAACCTGTAGGCACTGGGGTCTTTCCGTGTAACCTATTAATTCACATTCCAGAATTACTGCCTGTACTCCTTCGGACATGTGTCTGACTTGCTTATCTCTGAGGACTGCTTGAGTTCTATTGTTCATTGTATTCCACTTGCTATCTTTATTAAATTCTATCATTCCTCTTAAATAAAAAAGACAGTTGGCTCTGCTGTAAGATTCATTATATTCATTTTTATTATAATGTTTTGTAATTACTTCTCCTTTTCGCACTGTTTAGCTAATGAGACAAAATATGCCAGGCATCTCTTTAATGTTTTCCCCTCATGCTTTTATTATGCTTTGATTATATTTGTGTCTATAATTATGTTGAAATCTATCACTGTGATTATTTGAAGAGTCTTTAACTAGAACCTGTTTCTTAATATTGTAAGTATTTTCATAGAAACAACTAATTTCTGCTAGAGAGCTTCAGCTGCTTTTTTCATCGCTGCATGATGCTTTATTAATGCTGTTCGCCGAATGGGACGACATCCTTTCATTAACGAGACTGGAATTAATTACATGTTGTAGATTAAAGATCCTTCAAAGTTTCTTTAAAGAGACACAATTCCATTATTTCATCTGTGTTCATTACAAATCTTTGAACTGTTTACCCTTGAATATTTCCTTATCAAGACTATCTCTGCACTCCTTGTAACTTGTTCAGACAATGCTGCCTTGTAGCTTGAAATAAGCCCTCCTCAAAGGCACTATTGTTTCACTTAAATGATGAAGCAGGCTTTCAATTCTGTTTTAACCAGTTTGCAACATCAGTTAGTCAACCGTTTTGTGTCTGTCAAGTAATGGCAGTTCCAACAGGCACAATACACACAGTTTCCTTTCTTTTACTGGTCTGTCCCTTTGGCACCTGTTGTCAGGACTTGTTTGGGTGCTGCATGATGGCAGCTTCTTGACCCTGGATAGTGATTGATGTGGACAAATCAAACCATTGACAGGAGAAAAGTGGATGTTTCTGCTTGTTAGAAGGACCCTGAAATATTCTTTGAATCTTTGTGTTCAACTGACAGAAGTTGTAGGTGAAAGTATCTTTCATTGGCTTTGGAGCATGAATATTGAAAGCACAAGACATTGCAAACCACAGTGATTGGATTTGACAGGTTGAGTGTGTTTTTACATATTTTTCTATTCTCTAAGCTGGAGAATGAAAGAATTATTGTTACATGGTGTGAAGCTAGATGAACCCAGCAGGCCAAGCACCATCAGAGGAGCAGGAAAGCTTGACGAAACGTCAAGCTTTCCTGCTCCTCTAATGGTGCTTGGCCTGCTGTGTTCATGAGGCTTCGCACAGTGTTTTCTCAGATTTTTCAGCATCAGCAGTTCCTACTATCTCAATAAAATTACTATGTTGTGTTTAGACTATAATGTCACCTATTGTAATTTTTACTTCACAATGTTATTCACATGCATTTTGTTTTGAAATCTTGCTATCTCCTAACCCTTTGTGCAGAATCTTTGTTTATCCTAAAAATGCTTTATTCGTAAGCTAGATACTATACCTGAATTAGTTTGTAGTGGACAACTTTTAGCTATAGGGAATAAATAAAAAGAAATAAAACAGTTATGTCTTGAATTTCAAAATCCCCATCTTTTCCTTCCAGGTTTATTGATTTAAATAGTTTACTTGTTGAATAGTGAATTGGCTTGACGCACATGTTAATGGACTTTGAGAGAATTTCCTTTTCGTGTAAAGTGTGTCTTGTCTATTTCTATTCTCCATGAGAGCCTGTAACCATAAGGATTTTTCTTATAGGGAGGATACAATTTACGTTCCCTTTCAGAATCTGTCTGTATGACCGTCCGAGCATTACTGGGAGACCCTGTGCCTCCCCTGGTTGGGGAAATTGTGCCATGCATAAGGTATTTAATCAGTTAGTGTTGTTTTGTTTATTTTATTTTATTACATTACTCGGTTCATGTCTGACTTCAACATTGTGAAGATATCATAGAAAGATAATCAACACAAACAGAAATTATTGGAGAAGCCCCTCCAAGGGCCACTGGACTTGAAATGTTACTCTGTTTATTTTCCTCAGATGCTGCCAGACCTGCTGAGTTTTTCAAGCAATTTGTTCATTTCAGGTCTTCAGCATCCACGGTTCTTTGGTTATTTAAGGATAAACCCTATATAGTCATTAATAACTGTAAAGTTTGTGTTTAAAGTTTCTAGTGTTATTTTATTTGAATAGCAGATAGTTACATACTTAATACAAGATTTTGTTCTTAGTTTATATTTAATTCCTCACCCTAAATTTTTTTCTCCCAATTCTTGTAAAATGTGGAGTGCGTTTTATGCATTGCCTTAACAAAATTGTTCCAAAGTTTGGTATTAATAAAATTGAGTGTTTTTAATTGCCACAGGTGAAGAGTTTTTGGAGGCGAGACTGATCACCAGATCAGGACCATACATATGTTAGTGGAATCTGAGAAATGGCTACCAATATAGCCATGTTTGCATAAATTTCAAGGCTAGGAGCCTAGTGACAATTTTGCATACTTATTTGATAGCAACCTGCAGACACAGACTATTTACATTTTGTACATTAAACAGCAAAATAAATTTTTGAAAAAATTATGTCTCAACAGTGCCATAGAGTCTATTCAAAATGTGAAAGCTGTGCACCAGCCATACTGGAAGTTTTTAAAATATCAAGGTAAAATGCTTCATAATCTTCTGTAAAATCCTCTGTGGTATAATTTATAAATGGGCTTCTTTAAGTTTGTCAAAGTGGGATAAGGAATTTTACATTCATACCACTGAAGGGCTTCAGTATCCCAGAAAGAAACACTGAATACCCACATATCTCTTCAGTCACTCTGTGTAGCAAGTGTAATAGCCACATGCAGAATAAAAATGCTCACTGTGCTGCAAAAAAATATGCAGTAATTCTGTCATAGAATAGCACTATTTATTGCACTACAGTTTTTTTTTCTAGTTTTGGGAATATTTAAAATCTGTAGGCTACAGTTTCCACTTGTTTAGACCAAAAAAAGGGCAAAAATCCACCTTTAGAGTAGAGTAATCTATTGTGTTCTACATTTTTGGCAATTTTATGCCATATGCCACTATTTTTCAGAACTGGGTTGTTTCCACATGGTAATCAGTTTATGGTCCTTGTAAAATGCTATGAAGATTCCAATTATTTGTATTAGATTCAAATCTACATGATTTAGTTCTGAAAGGAACTTGCTAACTAGAGAAAAAAACAATAGGAAAATAAAAGTCGGAAAATGTGATTAGCCATTTTAGTTACCTTCATAAACTTTTCTTAGCAACAATAACGCTGAATACATCAGAATCAACCCATTCGATTGAGTGTTGAAGACTCACTGAGTCATTCATTTTACCAAATCATCCATTTTTCAGTTTTATAGCATGTCATTGTACGCAGCTGTCAATGTACAATATGTACAAATATACAGTTGATTAAACTTAATGACTTTTTTTCGTCAGCAGGTTTGCACTTTATGCATTCAATTTTGAAATGAGCTTTCTGCATTATTTCTTGTATGTATTATTAATGGTATGCAGTTGCTATTATGAACAAGGAGCAGGGATTGGCCATTTGACCCGTCAAGCACGCTACAACAATAAGATCTCAGCTGATCTGATTGCAACCACACATCCACTCTCCTGTATATCCCCAATAACTTTTCACCCCTTGCTTACCAAGAATCTCTCCATTTTTGCCTTTAAAATACTCAAGAGTGGAAAATGTTCCACACTCTCTCTTCTCAGGGAGGGAGCTCCAAAGACTCAATACTGTTTGTAAGAAACATTTTTAGCTTCATATGTGTCTGTTTTAAATGGGAGACACTAATTTTTAAGCAGCGACTCCTCGTTCTTGATTCTTCCACAAGTGATAACATCATCTCCATACTTACCCCTTCAGGAGCTCTATATGTTTCAACCAATTTACTTCTTTCTTTTCTAAACCTCAGCAAATACAAACACAGCCTGGCCAACCTTTCCTCATAAGACAACATTCTAGGAAACTGACACAAAAGCAGTGAAGATTTGAAACAAACACTGGGCTTGATGGAGCCTAGGCTTGAAACACTAACTCTGTTCCTCTGTCCACAGATGCTCGTCAACCTGAGTTTCTCCAGCATTCACTGTGTTTGTTGCACGTCACTAAAATCCTGACTTCTCCTCTTTGCTTATGGAGTGGTTTGGTTTTGTTGCTCTAGGTGCTTGGAGCCTAAAGCAGTAAATTAGTTTTACAATTAAACTGTATATACAAGGCTGGTTGAATCGAGTCCTAATACGTAAGGGCAGGCAAGATCATCGTACATTGATGGTAGGAAATGTTGTCTTGTGTTGCAAACATAATTGCTGTTTTGTTCAAGAAATAATATCTCATTTCCTATATTGTTAAATAACACGCAAGAGGGCTAAATGCATTCAAATTATGTGCGCTGTTAACCAATGTTTTACTTTGCACAATTTTTCAGATGTACTCATTAATGAGACACAACCTAAAAAACAGAACATTGGTTTTGAAGGAGGTGATCCTGAATCAAGTACGGTTACAAGTAAAGAAGAGAAGAAAGTTCCTACAGACTCTGACGTGAGTAAAGACTTTGAGGAGTTCATGGATTCCCACATGAAGAAGGTTCTACTATTAGCCCCGGCTATAAGAACTGCTTTGGCTGGTTGTGGAGAAAAGCTAAACAAATTGGATCAATGCCTTCAAGTAGAAGAGAGAAAAATCACCATAGAAGAAGCTGAAATTCTCTGCAGGTTAATTTGAATTTGCATAAGCTTTAAATTTTTGGAGATGCAGTGCATGGGTAATCTGGAGAGAATGGTTTTAAAAAAAGAATCACACAGGAAAATTGGTAAGAACTGGAAATGGAAGTCATCACAGCATTGTACAGTAAAGAAGGAGGCCATATGGCTCCTTCTATTTGCACTGGTTATTTTACCTAGTGCCAATGGCTTACCTTCTGTCGAAATGTGTTGGTTCCGTGTTTGTAATGGTTAGAGTGAAGATTAATCTAGATTGATGGAATACATCCAAAAACTATTTATACAGAATAAGCTGCAAAGTTTGAAAGTTATCTGATAACTACAATGTTTCAGAAAGTTAGTGTACAATCTAGGGAATGCACATCTCTTAGCTTGGTATCTTAATTTGACAAGAATGAACAATTATCTGCTTCTTTGCCCATTTGTCCATGGATGTATTGCCCATCCTTCTGGTGAATGTATTGGTGAACTGCCTTACAAAGCCATTACATTTGTTTGATATAAGGATACTACAGTGATGTTAGGAAGAGTTCCAGGATTTTGACCAATCAAAGTGAAGGACTACTGATGTAGTTATAAATCAGGATATTGTGTGACTTATTGGGGATCTTTTTGTGACTGTGGAGGCGGCTACGGCCATTGTTTTTCAATGGGTTTTGCCTTAGTCAGTTACCACCCTGTGTCTTGTGGATGGAGCATTCTTTTCCATTTAGAATTCCTAGTCACTGACCTGTTCCTGTAGCCAATTCTTATATAACTAGTCCAGTTCAGCTTTTGGTCAGTGATGACCTCCAAGATGTTGTTTGGGGGTTCAGCATTCAATGATGGTAATACCATTGATTGTATAGGTGTAATGATTAGGTTCTCTCTTGTTTGAGATGGTCATTACCTGCCACTTGTGTGATTCAAATGTTACTTCGCCTTTTGCCAGCCTACTCCTAGGTGTCGAGATCTTGCTGCAGATAGACACAGATTGCCTCAGCATCTAAAGCATTGCAAATGATGCTGAGCATTGTGTGGTTATCGGTAAATATTCCCACTTTTGACATTATGACAGGAGGAATGTCATAGATGAAGCAGCTAAAGATGGTTAGAAATAGGACACTGATCAGAAGAATTCTTGGCTCCTAGAACTGAGATAAATGTCCTCCAACAACCACAGCTGTCTTCCTTTCTGCTTGGTACAATTCCAGTCAGCAAAGAGTGCGCCTCCTGAATACCATTGGCTGTTGTTTTGCTAGGCCTCGATGCGACACTTCCTCAAATGCTGCCATATGACCAAGGGTAGCCACGTTCAACTCACTTCTGGAATTCAGCTGTTTTGTCCAAGTTTGGATCAAGGCGGTTTTGAGATCAGGAGCTGAGTCACCCTGGCATAACCCAAACTGGTCACCTGTGAGTAGGTTATTCCTGACAAGTGCCACTTGATAGATAGTACTATAGACTACCCTTTACAATGCTTTATTGATGACTGCAAATAGACTGGCTGGTTTAGATTTCTCCTGTATTGTAAAAGAAATATTTGAGAATGTTTAAAAGGGGATTAATAGCTGGGGGAGAAGCATATTATTAACTTGAGATAGAACTGCATTTTTGTTTACATATGCAGAGAAATTCCAATTTCTTTTTGGGGCTACAATGCGTCAATATGATGCGTCTATGTGGAAAAGCCTCTTTCAGAAAAATATAAATGATGCTACCTTTTATACGTATTTTTTCTTCTCAGCTTGAGATTAACCTTCTTTGTGATGTCCTGAAACCATTTTCCAAATTTTTCCACAGTGGTGGTGGTGGTGACTGTGTATTTCCAATGCTTGAAGATCTTTTACTGTCCCTAGGAAAAATATTTCCACTGATTGATAAAATCATGAAAAGGGAGGTAAGTGAAATTTAAGTTCTGTTGTGACAGCCAAGTTCCCGGTGATGCCGTCACTGTGGCAAGATTAGAAGTTGCTCTTGAGTTGCTGGAGAGCAAATGATGCATCCTTGTTACGTGCTTTATATTCTGAACATTACAAATGATGTTGAGCATTGTGTGGTTATCAGTAAATATTCCCACTTTTGACATTATGATAGGAGGAACGTCATAGATGAAGCAGCTGAAGATGGTTAGAAATAGGACACTGATCAGAGGAATTCCTGGCTCCTAGGACTGAGATAAATGTCCTCCAACAACCACAGCTGCCGCCCTTTCTGCTAGGTACAACTCCAGTCTGCAAAGAATGCACCTCCTGAGTACCATTGGCTTTTGTTTTGATAGGGCTCCTTGATGCTGAACATTTAAATTCTGTGATTAATACCAGTAGTTCCAAATTAGAAATTGCAACTTTATCTGTTAGGTGTTTCTGCTCTCATGTGGTGAAATTTAATGATAAATTTCTTGTTTTGGACCAAAGAGAGTGTTAATGGTGAAATTCCAGTAGAGTTGACATCGTGGGGAGAAAATTGGGAGACGGATTAAGCATCTGCAATCCTTGAAGTGTAACAGTTGGAGAGGGGCATATTTTTTGTCCTCTTTTGTGAGGGATCAGAACTAAATTCCTAATCTGTGAGAACAGAGGGCTGTTTGGAATTATAAAATATTGCTTTTGTTTTCTGGTTTTTCACAGAGATTTGACTTTATCCTATTTTTGTGACCTCTGAATTATGCTTGTGTTTGCTGATGAAATGCGACTGCGGAATGAAATGTTTAGCGTGTAACATAATACAAGCTTTAAAAATAATTGTGTGACAATAGCTATAAAGTTAAGAGGGACTAAACAGGTGGTATTATCACATTGTAGCATGCGGCAGTTTTCATTGTGATGGTCAGATTTGTTTCAAGCAGCACACAATCAGAACCAAAAAGATCATAGGGTGATAGAACAGGGCAAGGAATACAAATTACGTTTGCAAAGAAGCTGTATAAAAAGCAAGATTGACATTAGATTTAAAGTTTGTGAGGTTCTTCTAGAAGTCTAATAACAACGGGGTAGAAATTGTTCTTGAACTTGTTGGTACATGTGTTTTAAGCTTTTGTATCTTCTGCCTAACTGATCGGGGTTTGAAAGATTATGACCAGGGTGGGAGGGGTCTTTGATGTTGGCTGCCTTTCCTTGGCAGTGAGGAGTGTAGACGGAGTCAATGGATGGAAGCTTGGCTTCTCTAATGACCTGGGCAGTGTTCACAACTTACAGTTTCTTACAGTTCTGGGCAGAACAGTTGCCATGTCAAGCTGTGATGTGTCCAGATAGAATGCTTTTTTTGGTGCATTTGTAAAAGTTAGTGAATGTCCTGTGGACATGCGGAATTTTCTTAGCCTCTGCATTTGCTGTAAAGGAAGACTGTGAAATAAGAGAATGTATGATTCATTGACTATTGTTTTCTTTAAGCTCTCTTCTCAACCAACTGAGCATTTTGTTCCTGCTCACCTCTCCCAATGCCCTTTCAAACAGTCGCCCCGTACAGGCCATGTCTTCTTGAGATTGTCTCCCTGTTGTCAGTGTCAACATTTGCCATCTTCATATTTTGCTTGTACCAGAGGTGTGCAACCCAAGAGTCTATGATCCAGTGGACAATTAAAAGCATCCTTGGGTATGTAAGTATACACTGATGGAATCAGCAGAGGGTATCTGCGTACAGAACAAAACTGATAGGCAAGACAAGATTGAACAGTATTCTGAGATCCAAGGTGCACTAAATCCTTGCTGGAGAGTTGCTCCATGTTAATGATGCCTTACTAACTTTCCACACCAGGGAATGATTGCAGCAGCAAGTTGACAGACATTGTATCTCTTTCATGCATGTAAAGAGTTCAGATTGACTGTCCACATTCGAAAGTCAAATGTCATAGTTCAGGCTGTTACCATACTACTCTTTCTCAGCGCTGATAACATGATGCTGGAGGTGTTGATAATTTCACATTTAATTTGCACTTGATGCTAAAATCAATACTCACATTGTTGTGTCCAAGGTGAATAAGAGTGGGTGGAACTACAGCTGTGAATGACAAACTGAGGGTCTTTCAAGTCTACATCCTCCGTGCACTCCTTTGCATTAGTGAGACTTGGACAACATTTGCTAGACAAAAGAAAAGACTGAACAGTATTAGAGCAGAATAATGCTATGGGAATGCTTAAAAAAGCAGGTTCAAATAGAAGGAATTAGTTTAATCACGATCAGAGAAAAATAATATCAGGGACAAAGTGAAACAGAACATGTTGCTCGTGGAGCAGGCCCATTCCAACCTGCAGACAGTGTACTGAGTAGGAAGAAATACAGAGAAATCCATCAGGTACCCGGTTCCCATTGGTCCAAGGCTGACATCTAATGTTTTACTTATCGATCTTCCATATGTTTCTTTGGTTGAGAAGAATGGACTGATTGAATAATCTTTATTGAGCTTGTCTCACTTTCAGGTGAGAAAGGGAGCTGATTTTAACTGGACAATTTCATAAAAGAATGAATTGATTTTTAGACTGAGGCACCTTGGTAGTGAATCATCAGTTATCTGTAGGATCACCATTGTTCTGTACCTACACTACATCACAGCTGCAACATTGAATTATTCCAGATCACTGATTGTGAGACAGTGGAAATGGCCGTTATCACTCATCTTCTGTTGCAATTAGTAAACTTAGTACACTTCTATTACAAGGAGCATGTCCAATCAGTGTATATGCATATGGAGTGGACCTGAGTTATTGTGAGACAAAGTCTGTGGAGAAAGGGGAAGAATCAAGATGTTTTGCCAAAATTGGAGATACAAGTGTCGCTGTACAGTCTGAATATAGTTAATAGGGACATCATCAGTTCCCATTTAAGTACCCTAACTTGAGTCTACAAGTACCTATTACTATGAATGGGATAGAAATACCAGTATAGTGCTATTAAGTAGCTGTCAGAATCTTTAAGGAATGTCATTCACGTTTCGTGGGCTTAATAAATCAGTAGCAAAAATATCTTTCCATTAAATTTACTTCTGAGCAACATGTTCAAAGTTGCACATGTTGATCTCTGGCTTATGATTCTGTGATAAACTTGCATGTGCTCACATCTGTACTGAACTGTAAAGAACATAATATGGTATGCTGCTTGAATACACTTTAATGTTGAAAATCCAATTGAAATGCTAGCCATGAATGTACTGGTTTATGAATTATGAAGTCAGATCATATTGTCAACAGAATTTATTAATGTCTTTGATTTTTGAGCTAATGTTATGGTTATAAACAATATTGAGTAACATTTTTAATGTGCTATAAAATATTTTTATTGATTCTTGGTTTCTTTTTTCAGAACTTTAATGCATTAAATTTAAAATTCCCATTCTTCTGTTCAGATCCCCCTGTGACCCCCTTCTGTAGCTGTGCAGCTGGCACCAGTCCTAGAGCAATCAGTATTTTTCATTTCTGTTTTTGTCCTCACTACTTTGCTGCATCTCTCTATTGGCGGGCCTCCTTTCAACAATCCAGACATTAAGCCCTGGGATTTTTCTCCAGTTGTGTACCCATCACACCTCCCTTCAAGGTACCCCTTTAAAGCTCTTTGACCACGCTTTTGGTTACCCATTCTAATACTGCCTTAAGGAGCAGTATCCAATGTTGGCTGATGATGACCCTGGGAAGCTTTGCTATATTAAAGACACAAAATAAATGCAGGTTATAACATGAAGAAAAAGTTCTGTCTTTTTGAGAATAGTTATGTTGTATATCCACATCCATGTAGGTGATTTTCTGAATAGTTTGAGCATTGCGTTCTTTGCTAAAGCAACATCCAGTGAACATGTGATCAGTGATAATGGGAACTGCAGATGCGGGAGAATCCAAGATAACAAAGTGTGTAGCTGGATGAACACAGCAGGCCAAGCAGCATCTCAGGAGCACAAAAGCATCATTAGACGGATGAAGGGTCTAGGCCTGAAATGTCAGTTTTGTGCTTCTGAGATGCTGCTTGGCCTGCTGTGTTCATCCAGCTACATGCTTTGTTATCCAGTGAACATGTAATTGTAGAGTGATGGCTATTATTATGATCGTTTAATAACCTTTGTTTATTGTTGCATAGGTTAGAAATGGTATTGTGGTATGTTCCACACAGTCATCTGGTGTATCTGCAGCACGTTATGCTCTCAGAAGTGGAGCTAGCAGGTATATAAATGTTAAACTTTATTTTTCTTGTCTTTTTTACAATTTTCAACTCTTGCTGCCTGCTGTTCTGAGAGTAACCACGACAATGATATCACTCGTTGTCTACATGTCATCGAGATTCTAACTGTTTGCAGGTCAGACACAAGTGCTTCCTCTGAAGCAATTAGTGCTTTTAGCAGGGAATTTTGAACAGCAATCCAGAGCACAACTAGGACGATTTGTTTCCGCCAAATTTAGTGCCATGTGCAATCTGTTTTGGATTGAGAGGCTGATCGTTTAGGACTGAGTAAAGATAGATTATGTATATCAGATTGAGAGCCTTTGGAATTCTCTATCCCAGAGTGTTAAGTACTCCATCAATGAATACGTTTAAGGCTGGAATGAAAAGAATTTTGGACTCTCAAGGTACTGAGGTAATTGGGGAGTAGCAGAGAAATTGGAGTTGATGACTGAGATCTGCCATGATTGTATTGAATTGTAGAACAGGCTGAATGAGCCAAATGGCCTACTTCTGCTTCTACTTCTAATGCAACTGTGGTTCCCTGGTACTGCCCCCCACCCCCACCCCACTGAGAGTAGCTAAATGAGTCCAGACTAGAGGTCACACTTGACTATTGCCATTCATTACAAACTCAAAATACTGACAAAGGATACTGTAATTGTGTAATTGTAAACTGGCAGAGTCACTTGTTTGTTAATCTTTGAATTTACTACTGGACCTCAATGAATGAGGACCAAGTAGTCACAGTAGGTAAAAGTAATTTCTTGATGTCCAAAGCTCCCCTGTCATTGCCTAAAGTATTTTCATTTGGAATGCACGCAATGCTTTTTGGCAAATGTTTGCTGGTAAGTTGACTGAGGTGAACATATGCCACTGTTTAAATTAGGAAACTTTTCTTATGTTCAAGATTTAATTTCACAGGTTTCTAAGCATCTCTTCAAGTCTGGTCTGGTTTTTCTTTTCTTTAAATTGGATAAGTATGTGGTGAATCTGATTATCATTTAGTGCCCTAATAGAGTTTAAACCTTTTTCTCTGCTCTTTTAATATTCCATTTATGTTTGGGAACAATCTTGTTGCTATTTTCTACTGTCCTTCTAATTAGCTTCATTACTTTTTAATGTGTCGCAGTGGCAAGATGAAAAATCAGTTCAAAAAGTAACCTAGAGAGTTATTTGTAGTTATGGCATAACTTATGTGGTCTAATCTCTCTATTAGCACTTTGGTTACTGTTTAAACATTGACTTGTCTACTAATGTTGTAAATTATGTTTTCTTTAAGAGTTTTGCTTCTGCTGCTTGGAGAAGCGGATATTCCAATTGATGTTAAAGAGGATGAGTATGTTCCCTTTGTTTATCTGCATATCATGTTTAAAATCTTATTACTTTAAAATGTTCATGTTGTTAAGAATTCGTTCTAGGTGTAAGAACACATGTTTCCTTCCGAGCAATTTGTAAATATTTCCAAAAGTTTATTGGAGCTGCTTGTTGAATCCAGAGCACTTCATTGCATAGCATAGTCATGCAGCTATGGAAGGTTTCTTCACCATTTTTTTTGAATTAGCTGACCTCAACCAAGAAGAGTCTTGGCAGCAGCATAGTAACCATATAAAAATTAGCTTTAGAACATAGAACTGTACAGCACAGGAAAGGGCCTTTCAGCCCCTGATGTTATGCCAAACATGACGCCAAATTAAACTAATTCCTTCTGCCTGCCTTTGGTCCATTTCCCTCCACTCCTTACTTTTTCATGTACTTATCTAATAGCCCCTTAAACGCCACTATCGTATTTTCCTCCACCACCACCCCTGGCAGTACGTTCCTAACTCCTGCCACTGTCTGTTTTTAAAAAAAAAACTGGCCCCTCACATCTCCTTTCAACTTTCCCCCTCACCTTAAATGTATGTCCCCTAGTATTAGACATTTCAACTCTGGGGGGGGAAATGTTCTGACTGCCAGCCCTACCTATGTCCCCCATAATAGATTTCTGTCAAATAGATTTCTGTCAAATCTTCCCTCAGCCTCCACTGTTCAAGAGAAAACAACCTGAGTTTTTTTTTAGGCCATTCCTTGTAGCTATTACCCTCTAGTCCAGGTAGCATCCTGGTAAACCTCTCCTACACCCTCTTCAAAAGCTCCACATTCCTTCCTGTAATGTGGCAACCAGATTTGAATGCAATACTGTAAGTGTGGCCTAACTAAAGTCTTAGAAAGCTGCAACATGATATCCTGACTCTTGTACTCAGTTCACCTGCCAATAAAAGCAAGCACACTGTATGTCTTGCTTACACCTGATCATCTTGCGTGACCATTTTCAGGGAGGTATGGACTTGAATTCCAAGACCCGTCTCTACATCAATGCCAATAACTGTATACATATCCTTAACATTGGATCCCCAAAAGTGCACTGCCTCGCACTTACTGAATTAAACTCTGTCGCCATTTCTCTGTCCACATCTGCAACTGATCTGCATCCCGCTGTATTCTTTGACAAAGTTCTCCACTATCCACAGCTCCACTGATCTTTGTATCATCTGCAAACTTACTAACCCACCCATCTACATTTTAATCCAAGTTTTTTATAGAAATCACAAGCAGCAGAGGTCCCGGTACAGATCCCTGTGCAACACCACTAGTCATGGACCTCTAGCCAGAAGACCATCATTCCACCACTACCCTAAACCTTCTATAAGCAAGCAATTCTGAATCCATGTGGCCAAGTCACTGAATCCCATGCATCTTTAGTGCAAGGTTATAGGGGAGAAAATAGACAGAGTTTCCTGCCTTTACTAACAGTTCAAGGGACTTGGATAAACGTGCAAAATCACCAGGGAAAAAAAGATGGTATTGACTCATGCTCAAGCAACTTATTGATCATGTGAATAATGGGCAGGGGGAAAAGACAGAATGAAAGCCAGTGCCAGTCAACGAAAGCCCTTCAATCCAGAAATCCTCCTTTTAGCAAAGCAGTGATGTGTGGGGGTAGTGGTTAAATTAAAACAAAGATGTTTTCAAAAGGAGCACAGCTAAATAAAATTCATTTGTTGAGCTAATTATCACAAACTTTCATTGCTGACTTTTATTTACTTCAGCCAAATGTCCTCCCTTGGAGAAACCTTATGGTATTTCAGCTCAATGGCTGTTAGCAACAAACGAGCATCAGTATCAGAAGGCAGAGAGAGATAACAAGATGTAGAGCTGAATGAACACAGCAAGCCGAGCAGGAAAGCTGACGTTTTGGGCCTAGACCCTTCATCAGAAATGGGGGAGGGGAAGGAGGATCTGAAATAAGTAGGGAGAGAGGGGGAGGCGGATCAAAGATGGATAGAGGAGAAGATAGGTGTAGAGGAGACAGACGAGTCAAAGAGGCGGGGATGGAGCCAGTAAAGGTGAGTGTAAGTGGGGAGGTAGGAAGGAAATAGGTCAGTCCAGGGACAGGTCAAGGGGGCTGGATGAGGTTAGTAGTAGGAATGGGGGTGCAGCTTGAGGTGGGAGGAGGGGATAGGTGAGAGGAAAAACAGGTTAGGGAGGCGGGGACGAGCTGGGCTGGTTTTGGGATTCTGTAGGGGGAGGGGAGATTTTGAAGTTTGTGAAATCCAAATTGATACCATCGGGCTGCAGGGTTCACAAGTGGAATATGAGTTTTGAGTGGCATTGTTGTGGCCCTGTAGGAAGCCCAGGTTGGACATGTCATCTGAGGAATGGGAGGGGGAGTTGAAATGGTTCGCGACTGGGAGATGCAGTTGTTTAGAGGGAACCGAGCATAGGTGTTCTGCAAAGCAGCCCCCAAGCCTCCGCTTGGTTTCCCCGATGTAAAGGAAGACACACCAGGTACAGCGGATGCAGTTTACCACATTGGCAGATGTGCAGGTGAACCTCTGCATGATGTGGAAAGTCTTCTTGAGGCCTGGGATGGAGGTGAGGGAGGAGGTGTGGGGGCAGGTATAGCACTTCCTGCGGTTGCAGGGGAAAGTTCCGGGTGTGATGGGGTTGGAGGGGAGTGTGGAGCGAACAAGGGAGTCACGGAGAGAGTGGTCCCTCCAGAAAGCAGACACTGGTGGGGTTGGAAAAATGTCTTTGTTGGTGGGGTCGGATTGCCGTTGGTGGAAGTGTCGGAGGGTGATGTGTTGGATCCAAAGCCTGGTGGGGTGGTATGTGAGGACAAGGGGGATTCTGTTTTGGTTGTTATTGCGGGGATGGGGCATGAGGGATGAGTTGCAGGAAATGTGGGAGACTCGGTCGAGGGCGTTCTTGACCACTGCAGGGGTGACGTCACAGCCCTTGAAAAATGATAACATCTGAGATGTAAGGGAGTGGAATGCCTCATTCTGGCAACAGATGCGGCAGAGGTGAAGGAATTGGGAATAGGGGATAGCATTTTTGCTGGAAGGTGGGTGGGAGGAGGTGTATTCTAGGTAGCTGTGGGAGTCGGCGGGCTTGAAATGGGTATCGGTTTCTAGGTGGTTGCCTGAGATGGAGACAGAGAGGTCCAGGAAAGTGAGAGAGGTGTTAGAGATGGTCCAGATGAACAAAAGGTTGTGGTGGAAGGTGTTGGTGAAGTGGATGAACTGTTCAAGCTCCTCCTGGGAGCACGAGGCGGTATCGATACAGTCATCAATGTAACGGAGGAAGAGGTGGGTTTTAGGGCTAGTGTAGGTATGGAAGAAGGCAGTATGACTGTTGGACACAAAGCTCAAAATGTTCATGGTGTTGGTGGATGAATTCTTATCAGAAAGCGTTCCATTTGCCCAGGAAAAGTATGATGTGGAGGTGCCAGTGTTGGACTGGGGTGGACAAGGTCAGAAGTCACACGACACCAGGTTGTGGTCCAACAGGTTTATTTGAAATCACGAGCTTTCAGAGTGCTGCTCCTTCATCAGGTGGATTAGAAGAAGCAGCACTTCGAAAGCTTGTGATTGCAACTAAACCTGTTAGACTATGGTGTCGTGTGACTTCTGACCAGGAAAAGTGAATTGGGGGCGAACAATCAGAGGAAAATCTTCCTTTTTATGTGGAACTGAGAAAGTTTGACTTGAGTTGCTCTTCCAATCATATCTTGCTTCTTCCCTGTGTTTGCTGCTGATAAACTAATAAGTGAGAAGTGAGTAATGCTGGTGGACAAGGCCCACAGAGAACAATTGTTTTACCAGCTGAAGTGTGAGGCAGAGGGAAGATGAAAAATTATTTGGACCCCTGGCTGGAGGCATGCCAACAGTGAAGGCCTGAAGTCAACATAAACAGGCACTTCCTAGTACAAGAGTATTGTTTATAATCAGGAGCAAGAATTACACCTTACTTTTCTCCTACCTTTTTCAGCCTTTGCTGTTCTAAAGTCATTTGGGACCTTGTTGTATATATTAACATGTTAACAATTGGCAGCCCTTATCCTCAAAAAAAGGATACATAGAGGATAGAGTTTAAAAATTTGATTTCAACTCCCCGAACAATGAAAGGAAGTCACTCGGACATTTGTATATCCAGGTGGCTCCTACACGATTACATTTGGATACTGTTGTGTCTGTATAAATGACCAGTCTGTTGCTGATCCTTGCAATGCCCTGCCCAGTTTACTCAAATCCAGTCAGTTGAAAGATTGTAAAATTAAAAATCTGACCTGGTGGACTAGAGCTAGTTGTTTTTATGTTTTAATAAAATGCAGTATCTTAACATCTTTTGAAATGTAATTTTCAGAAAAGTTCTTGTGCTACACATGTATAGTAAACAGGATGAGAAGAAGCTAAGCAAGTACTACATTCCAGTCTGCTGGAAGGAGGTGTGTATGAAAATAACTATTCTGTACAGCTTACCTAGTGTATGTAAACTGGTTTCTATCTGGAAAAATGTTTTATGTTGCACTGAGTGGATAATTTAGATTTGTTTCATCTTTCGTAAAGACATTTAAACTCACCAGATTGCAGTTCAGAGATTCAGAAATGATACATTAATACCAGGGAAGCTACTTAATCCTTGCATAAAAGTACTTGTGTTTCACATGAGTTACCCCATTGGAGTATGTGCACTTTCCATCATAGTCTACATCTCGTGGATTTCATTGGGAGCTTGTTTCTTGGATACGTGCAGACTTTCTCTTCAGGACGATCCAGGAAAATGGAAGTAAATCTGGATCTCTTCCCTGGATAATATGTAAATTATCATTTAGGACCCTACAGGATTCAGGTCTAAATTGGAGCAATTTGAGGTAATGAAATGAGTTCTGAACTATAATTTGGGCCATGAAACAGACCAGAATCTGTAATTGATAGAGATACAAGGGTTCACTCTACAATGTTTTCATACACTTGCAGGAAATTGGTAACAGGTGTCACAGTAAGAGCGAAGATAACCATGAGGGTGATATCAGATTGTCCATTGTATATTATTAGACCAAATTTATACCGAAGTGATGAATGGAAGACCATGAAGGGACTGTCTTGAGATACTTCCCATTATTACTCAGGCAAGAAATTAGTATCCTATAATTTAACCTGTTACTACGCAACTCTGAACTTGGTCCTTGTTTCCATTGTCTGCTTAGATATCCCCTAAATTATTAATATCTCCTGCAGGATAATTGAAGCAGTTTCAGTGGGAATTAGTGGAGTTATTTGTTTGCTATAGCGATGATCCAAAGAAATGTGATGATGTATTGGTAATGTTTTCCAGTTAAGAAGTATAGTTGACAAATTGTTTAACTGTTTCAGTAAATCATCTTCCATTCAATCACATACATGAAACTGCTGTTACAAAATCTTCACAGATTCATTAAAAGTTTTGTTCTCTATTTAATACCATTTTGTTTTAGCACTCTGGACCTGCTAGTTCATTAGATCACAACTGTTCTGATATATCCTTATAATGCGTGGAAGGTGTAGAATGCAGCAGAAAGTTGATTATTTATTTGGACAGCTTCACTGCTCCTCACCACAACATGATCCCATTTATCTGCCCTTGTAGAGATTTGGGGCCAAAACAAATCGGCACAAATTGTGGGGTCTGAACCTTTGTGCTGGAGCAGATGCTGCTGTGCTATACTACCTACTGGAAAAGTCAGGATGGTTTGATGTGCATACTTATCCAAAAATGTATGCATCTACTGTTTGAGAAGGATGTTTGTCATACAAATTATTTAGGCCGTAATGGATAGACAGTTTAACTTTATGAAAAATGCTCATTGTCAAAATGAACTGCAGTTTTACTAAATTATGAAATATTATGGTGCAGTAACGAAAACTAAAATATGAAGAAAATATATACAATGTGCATCACATGTACATTCAATCCAAGCTATCCAAATAAGGACTATCATATTAGACTTCACTTCACTTTTTGCTGCCATCAGCAAGTATTCTTGTGATGCTTGACAAATCATACGAAATATGTAAGTCCTTTGTATGGTGCTGTTATGTGGATTTAAATAGTTAGTTATTCCACTGCAGCAAATGCAAATTTAGAACCTTTACAATCTGCTGAAACATAACTCGACCTTCATTTGATGTATGCTTTGCAATCCCATAAAGGTCTAACTTTGCATTTTAGAAGTCAATTTCCAATGTTTCCATCACTAGCAGCTACATCAGGGGTACTGCAGCTGCACCCTGGTGACAGCCCCCTCTGCAGTTGCAGTGGCATTAAACACAACCTGAGTAAGGCAGGACATCCTTACTGTAGTGTTTCCCAAGGCTTTTTCCACTATGACCCCATTCTGAGGCTTGAAAATTGTCACGTTCCTTCAGTAAGAATTGTGAGAGTCGGGTAGCTTGAAGGGGGGAAATATTAAAGGGGAAACCTGGTAGAGAGGGAGCATACAGTTAAAACTCGGTTGGAACCCCACAGCTGTCTTAGATGTTGTGACCCCACGGTATTCTGAACCCCACTGAGGAGCCCACCTTTACAGGTTAGGGAAATAAAAAAGTGATTTTGTGTATGACTGTTGCTGAGTAGTGCAGCAATAATCAAAATGTAGCAAAGACTATTTGCATATGATGGTTACTCCTGAAACTTTCCTCCTTTAATGCAGAGATGTAACAGTCTTAAGGAGAGGAAGGTTTTAATTTTACATGAAGGTCAGAAAATCACATTTTCAAATTCTTTTGAGTAAGCAGTTTTGATTTTGCCTCTCTATTTCGCAGGATAATAAATGGGATGGGGATCTTCTTTATTCAGTCTTTGAGATTATTCTACCCTTGGCATATGGATACAGACCTGAACTGGTGATCTTAGTAGTGGGATCTAACATTGGAATTCAAGCAATTACAATAGCTCACATGACACATTTACTCCAAGTTCTTGCTCAGGGTCGAATCCTTGTAATAAGCCAGGTATGGAAAAATTAATTGATTCTTTTGGCTTCAGGGTTTTCTTTTCCAGAGATTTAGAATATGTATTTAATATAGTTTTGTGTAAGTATGAATGTGTTGATCATAAGATAACAAAATATATCTGTGATAGATATGCATTGCTGTTTAAATTAATGGTCGATATGCAGGGCAATATATACTCTGAGCCACTCCCAATAGATCAGAAAATTAATTAGATCCCTAAAAAAGATCCAATGGTGTGATTCCTGTTATGTGCTCTCTTAACTGATGATGGCAATGATAAAAGACAGAACAACTGTGCTCAAAATTTCAAGCTGGGAAAGTGGCAGAAAAATGGCTTGTATTCCCATTGCTGAGCATTCCAATGACCTCTGCTGTAGATTCAGCAGTAATGCTTCCATTTTCACTCAGTTATGTCCTTTTTGCCAAGATGCTCCAAGCTCAATACTCATGAAAATGTACAACAGAACCACTGAGCACTTTGAGAAAGGAAATATAGAAATGAGGAAGAAGGGAATTAAGGGAGAAATTTAGAGATTATGATGTAATGTATACTTTGAGCTGAACTACCTTGGTTTATCTTAAAATAACTGAAAATGGTAATATTTTTACAAGTTTTCTGTTTTGGGTAAATCACAAGTTACCTTAAATTTGGCTACTTGTTTAGAAATCTCACAGACAATCCAGTACTGAAGCAATAATTCAAACTTTATTGCAACCAATTATTGGACCCCTCAAGTAACCAAGTATAAGCCTGTGACCCAACTTAGCTATTACTCGATTCATGGTGAAATCTGGCCAAGACTTCAGCCTGTCTTTGGAGATATCCAGGATTCAGTCCTTCTTCAGAGTTGTTCTTCAAAGTTCTGCAAGTCGAGTTGTTCTGGTTGGTTCTTTTTCAAATTTTCGTTCCGTCTCTGAGTTGTTATATTGATTATTTCTTTAGAGTCTTTCACCCAAGTTACTGCAAGACTGCAGCTGGCTTCCTCATCAAAAGTAATTTCTTTGTTTCTTGTTAGATTTGGCATTGACTGTTTGAAGACACCACTTTTCTTTGATAACTCCTTAATTCTTCTGCAGGGCATTCGGGTGTCCTTGAGGCATAAAAAAAATCCAGTTTATCAAGCAGGTGTCAAGGCAGTTTGTTTATGTAATCTTGCAAAGACATGGCTAATTACTTAAGTCTCTGTGTGACAGCCTGTTTTTGTTGTTTATTAGCTTGTTCCAGACAGAGTTATTGCTGTGTATAATAGTTTGTTGATTGATTCAGCCCATGAACAGTAATTAAAGTTATGAGGTCTACAATATCACATTTCTAATCGGTCATAAAATAGATTTTCTCACTTTTTTAATTCAGGCTTCTGACCTTGTGGAGACTTTGCTGAGTTCTTTAATCGGTGATGCATTATCTGCAGTGAGTTCTTTTGATCTGAAACAAGAAAACACCCAAGTATTGGTAAAACTTAGACAAGAATTGAAGAAACATTGGTGGTTGCTTTAGAGCAGAGGTATGCAACTAAATCAGCACATTAAAACAGACATGGGTAAAAAATTAACTATCAGACATCATTGCATTGCGTCATATTGCACCCTGAAAAATGCCATGCAGCAAACTTGTCATCTCAGGCTTGCTGTCCAGTGGAATAGAGGCAAAAGCAGGCATTGGTATTCTTAATCAACCTGTTCAGGCATTGCACAACACACATCAGGAGCAGGCAGGACTTAAATGTGGGCCGACTGATACAAACGAAAAACCTTTCAAAAGCAGACATATCATTAAACAGGAAGAGAAAAATGGAATACAATTATGCTAGTCAATTAAGGAAAAAATGACATGAAACCAGAAAATTAGGCTCATTTAAGCCTTCCTTCTGAACAGACTTAAAATAATCTGCCATGATTAAAGACAAAACTCCCAAGAAATGTGAAATTTTAAAACCTCAAAATATAATGATCAAAAAGAGAATGCGGCGCTCCCCATGATTTTCACTGCTGACCAGCTAACCTGTGAAGGTGGTGTCTGCTTGACCATGTGGTTCAATTACATACTTTGTTATGTTTGTCTGTATTTGCTGACAACCATTGTCCTCCTAAATTGCTATTTATCCAGCCATTTTTGTGTACATTAATCAGCGTAAGAATTGTTTTTGAGTATAATTTACTCAATCATCTACAGCTACTTTTAACTTCTAATCTTGCTTCAGGCCCTTAAACTTGAACCCATTTTGTTAGTTCTGGATTAGCAGCAAAATTTGTATTATCTGTATGTCCCCATGTTTTCTATGCCTTTTAGCATTTTCAAGTCCCAGGTCTTTTCTCTCCCTTCAGCCTATACCTCAATAAGGATAAATGTTTTTGCTCACAAAACGGCTCAATACATTTCCGGTAGTGACTCCAAAAACCATACACACTAATCTATATTCCATTTGCTTTTTTTTTGTTCAGAGTACTTCAGAAAATTTTGTTTACAATGCCTGCTATTGAATGACCATGCTGTCTCTGTGTTTTGAATGGAAATTAGCTGGAACTGCTAATATCACTTTAAATTCCCTGATTTCCTTTAGTAATCATTAGCTACTAATGGTTCATTTGAATGCCAATCCTTCATCATCTTCTGTTAATGATGTTAGCCAGTACCTGTTAAGTATTTCCAAAGTTGGATTCTCAGTTCCTCATACTGAGTTGTTGATTCTGATGCACAACAGGATTATGAAAATTTAAGCTGTGCACTTCAGGAGGTAAGGAAATTCAGAAATCAAATATCTTTTGCCCCTCCTAGCAACTTTGAACTAAGGTTTGCAGCGGATTATTTAGTCTGTCCTTTCTAGAAAGGAAGGTGCATATTAAGTAATACCGCAAAAACAGTAAAAAGAAAATAATTGCATGTAGCAATTCCTATCACTGTTTTTCACCTCTTTATCCTTTGTTACAAGCAAGGAGGAGAGAGAACTGAAACACCAATTCCCTTCCCTGCTTCCTGCAAATTCTGTCTTCAAAAAGGATAATGTCTATTTCTTTGCCATTAGCTCTTCGAAAATAACAGCAGGCCTTCATGAGTTTAAATGAAGCAGATTATTTATTTTCCTGTTCACACGTCATGTGTGTTAGACAAAATAGTAGTTTGTAATTCATGTGTTTAACTTCATTGCGGGGGAGAAAGCATATATTGTGGGCTTAGTGAAGAAGGCATCTTCACTCTAGAAGGATAATCTAGGTGGGTTCAAAACCTGAAGTTGTTTGGTAAAAATTTTGCAGGATTCTCTTAACAAATGGATTTTCAGCAGATCATGAAGTTAGTCATATGTGGTCTTCTTGACTGGAGGTAAAGTTTGTGTACTGTTGGATTTGAGAAGCAGCAGGCTGGTTATGTTACATGTTCCAGTTTTAAGGCCTACGAATTTCCAATTCTGCTATTGTTTCATGTCACTTACACAATTACTGGTTTTTCTCTGGTTCGCAAGATAATAAAATGAGTTACTTAACAAATTTGACCAGGTGTTGGAGAGGAATTTTAAAGAGGAGCCTGAGCCTGTGTTCAGTAGTGTAAATCAATCTTTGTTTGGAGCTCCTAATCAACGCAGCATGGACGAGGCCTCCAGGACACTCTACCATTCCCAATAAAGTACAGGATGTAACATTCCACATTACACTGGTTACATGCAACGTGAACATCAGTGCTCGCGACCTCCCCTCTGACCTACACATCCAATCCTGTGAATTCATTATCACTGATGGACAACTTGGATGGGAAGTTTGCCAGACTTTGTCACTTGTCCTGGGGCCCTTACAGTCTATTGATCACACTGACTGTTCTATCCCTTTCCAGACATTTCCCAGGTGCATGGTATATTTGCTTATTACTAATGACTTTTCAAATTTTGTTATGAAATTTTTAATTGCTAACCTTTTGGATGTTAATTACTACCAATTTACATCGTCACATAACACCAGATTATAGTCTGACAGCTTTATTTGAAAACACAAGCTTTGAGTCTCGGTCCTTCTGGTGTTAGTGAGAGAGGTAGTATCAGACACAGAATTTATAAGTAAAGGGTCAAAGGTTCACACAATTGATGAGAATGTATGAAACAAACCTAAGATGCTGCTTAGTACATCCCCATCAATGGTGTGACCCTTTGACCTTTTACTTATGAATTGGTAGACATTTAATATCCTTTTTATAAGTAAAATCCATTCCAGAAATCCTATACTGAATACAGTCATCATTAATATTTTATGAATATGATATGATATGCTTTACTTTATTCCTCCTGAACAACTGATGATTATGCTTTCTTCGCCCTCAGGAGCCCTAAGGGATTCGTATCCATTGACACTCTTCTTATCTAACCTAGGCAGTGAACGTAAACGCACTATTCAACTGGGGCAATATTGCATCTGCTTCAATCAAAGCACTCGACACATGATTATAAATTGAGCCCCTAGCCTTTTTCTTTACTGTTAAACTTGGAGAGACAATTGTGGTGCCATCTTAACCGAAGTCATCAAACTTTGAATAGGCCAGATAAATAACGTGAACCATTCCTGAGTCACTGTTTACACGTTTCATTTTTGTAATGTATTATGCATTGACTCATTGCAAAAGTCCAATTTGATATTCTCATGAACTAATATTGGGTTTGTGACTTCAGTTGTGCTTTTATCAGCTGACTCAAAATTGAGACTGTGTACAACTTTCATATGTTGTAATTCTTACATTTTCCAAAATGCATTAAATTAGACATTTGGGTTTGTTTTTTGAAGTTGGACCTTGGAATAACCTGAATCCATATTTTGTGGGCACTATTGGCATTGCATACATCGGCAGTTGTGTTGTTACATATGAATTCAAATACTCTGCTGGAGATTGTTGAAATACAAGTTGTTCTTGTACAGAAACTGGTCAGTATGCAAAATAATAAACTTTATATTCATCTGCTGATCTTAATAACAGCTTGTTTAATTCGCACGGGGACAGACTTTTTGGACAATGGAAAAATGCTAGTGATTTGTTTGGGATGAGCATTGCACAGAATTAATCAAAGACTGATGAAGTTGAAAAGGAAAGTGCAAATATCTTTTTTATTAAATACCCAGATTTAATGCTGTACATTAAACTACTATAACAGTGGCTTTCAAGCCCTATAATTATATTGAAAATTAGACTTCTATACTGTAAAGTGCTTCTGCACACATTGTGTTGTCATGTTATGCTTTGGAAAAATTAACAGATGGCAGTTGCTTGATAATTTGCACTTCAAAATGTTCAAATAGTTTTTTTTATTTGTATCACTGGACTGTTGTAGATTGCCTAACATTAAATTAATGAATAGCTTACATAAAATTTGTGTTTCTTAGATTTGTTCGCTAACTGGAATCAGTCAAAAATCATTTATGTCAAAATCAAGTCTGATTTAGCCTGGCCAATCCTAAACCCTGGGGCAATTATACCAAAAACATACTATTTTTTTTTCCTCTGATAACAAAGTGTGGAGCTGGATGAACACAGCAGGCCAAGCAGCATCTCAGGAGTACAAAAGCTGATGTTTCAGGCCTAGACCCTTCATCGTCCCAATATCACTGACTCCAGCATCTGCCGTTCCCATTATCACTGATTTTGTACCCCTGAGATGCTGCTTGGCCTGCTGTGTTCATCCAGCTCCACACTTTGTTATCTTGGCTTCTCCAGCATCTGCAGTTCCCATTATCACTGATACTATTTTTTCTTCTTGCTGTTTGTGAAAACTGGTTTTGACAAATTGGCTGCTACACTTTCCTTCAGGATGCTTTTAAACAAATTCCCTAAGTAACTTACTGCCAATAGAATGATTTGAGATATACTTACAAAATATGCTTTATTTTTAGTTTCTAACTTCAAAATTAGCTTGACATCACGGTTGCAGGGCTTCCAATAGAGAAAAGATCCTGCACATTTGTAGCCTCTGTAGAAAGTGATAGAAATAATTACATACTAAATGAGAATACTAATCAGTGCTGAGTCAGCATGGTTTCATCAAGGGGAGGTCACACCTGACATCTGTTAGAATTCTTTTGACAAGGATTGTTGTGCCTTATTTCATGATGCTGCGGATCTTAACGCCAAATTTACACATCTCAGATTTCATCGTTAATGAGCAGCTGAAGGCAGTTTGGTCCAAGGCTGTATCAGAGATAATAGGAACTGCGGATGATGCTGGAAAATCCTATCTTGGATCCTATCTTGTTATCTTACAAGATGTAGAGCTGGATGAACACAGCAGGCCAAGCAGCATCAGAGGAGCACGAAAGCTGACGTTTTGGGCATAAACCCTTCATCATGGCCCAAGGCTGAATTTGTGGCTACATATCGTTAAAAATTCAAGATAAAGGCTGGTTACAGGTCATAGTTCAATGAGGTCATTATTGAAAATGTGTTGTTCATTGTGACAGTATCACTTTGCCATGTACTGAACTTCACTTGTGCTTAATGCTTAATTTAAAACTGATAGGAACTCTGCCGCAGAAAAAGGCCATTCAGCCCATGAATCTGATATGATGTTAGACTGTCGGAGTTCCGTTTCTCAACACCATTTACCTTGAGACCCCGACTCAACAACAAAAAATCCATCACGGATGTAGAAGCTGAAAAATCCAAATTGACCTCAAAACCCACAAACTTTTTGGGAAGGAAGTTTTTGATTTCTACTGCCCTTTGTACATAAGAGTTCTTCCTGACACCACCCTGGTACAGTCCAATGTTAGTTTTAAATTTATACCCTTTTGCTTTTACTCCAATATCAAAGAAAATAGTTTCTCCAAATTCTATCAAATTTTTTAAATCTTTTATGCATCTTGGTTAGGTCACCTGTAAATCTTTCTGCTTCACTAAATAGAGCACAGGTCATACTTAGGCATTGGAAATGTGCTCCATTGTGCCAATTAACATGGCACTGATGGGTTGTTCTTCATTTAGTTCACTATAGCTCTTTAGGAAGGGAAAGCTTTACCTGATCTGGGTAATGATGTGACCTCACACCCTTGTCAAAGAGACTGATCTCATATGTCCAGGGACGTGGCCATGCAGTTCAATCAATTGCACAAGAGTAATGAGGGATGGACAGCAAATTCTGGCCTCCCTGATAATTCCTGAATCCAGGGAATGACGGAAGAAATCAGGCCTTAGAAATCTTTTGTCTGGAATGTTGATTTTTAGTGGTAAGAAAGGTGTTGGAGACACTTATTCTGGGATGTGTCCAGAGATAGAACTGGACTCACCACATAAACACAGGGGCTACAAGAGCAGGTCAGAGGTTAGGAATACTGTGGCAAGTAGCTCCCCTAAGCCTGCCCACCATCTACAAGGAGTCTGATGAAATACTCCTTGCCTGGCATCAGCAACACTCAAGAAGCTTGACACCATCCAAGACAAAGCAGCCCACTTGATTGATGCCACATCTACAAGCATTCACTCCCTCTGCCACAGACGCTCAGTAGTGGCAGTGTGAACTATCTACAAGATGCACAGCAGGGATTCACCAAGACTCCTTCAATGGCACCTTCAAAACTCACCTCTGAAACTTATAAGGATGAAAGCAGCAGATCTATGGGAACAATCTGCCATGGTGAGGGCAATCCTCTGTCAGATCGATTTTTAATCAGTAAAGAACCCAGAGCTATGGGGGGAAGGCAGGAAAGTGCCGGTGAGGTTTATCATATTCGCCATGACCTCATTGAATGGTGGAGCAGACTATATGGAATAGAATAGAATTAGGGAGATGGGCTGAATGGCCTACTTTTGTGCTGATGTTTTAGGATCTTATGAACATTAGCCTGACATTACTAGTGCAGTGCTATTACTACTAGATCACCACATCCCCCAAACCTAAAAAGGAAATTTAAAATATAATCTAATAATTTATTGCAGACAAAAATACCTGTTGCTTTGAGAGTAAATGAAGGGTAATTTGTGACATATTGCTTGTACGAATATGGCACTGATACGATATGCTGCAGGAGTTTCTGCTCATCACTAGTTGCTCTGTGAACAAAGAACAAAGAAAATTACAGCACAGGAACAGGCCCTTTGGCCCTCCAAGCCAGCACCAACATGCTGCCCGTCACAACTAAAACCCTCTACACCTCTGGGGACCATATCCCTCCATTTCCATCCTATTCATGTATTTGTCAAGACGCCCTTTAAAAGTCACTATTGTATCTGCTTCCACTACCTCGCCCGGCAGTGGCCCCAGTGATATATGGAATGCTCTGCCCCAGAAGGCATTGGAGGCCAAGTCTCTGGATACTTTCAAGAAAGAGATAGATAGAGCTCTTAAAGATAGTGGAATCAAGGGTTATGGGGATAAGGCAGGAACAGGATACTGATTGTGGATGATCAGCCATGATCGTTATGAATGGTGATTCTGGCTGGAAAGGCCGAATGGCCTATTCATGCAGCTATTGTATATTGACCCACCACCCTCTGTGTAAAAAACTTGCCTTGTACATCACCTTTGAACCTCGCACTTTTGCACAACAGAAATGTGGAGATGGTGGTCATCTTCTTGAACTGCTACAGTCCATTTGGGATTATCCTGTGAACCTTTATTATAATCTTGAAACAATTTAGTCGTTTCTAGTCCACCTCAGAGGACAGTTAACAGTCTGTCACCTTGACACAGAATTAAAATCAGTCCTGCTTTACTAACCAGTTTTGTACTTATTGAGGAGAATGTAGTCAAGTTAGTTACTAAATGGAGATGGAGGAGACAGGTACAATTTAATGAGGACTAGTGTGAAGTAATACTGAAATTATACAGTAGTAGAATACATTTCCTGAAAAGTGAAAAAATGTCAGTAAATATTGAGCTACATAATTCCTTCAAAGTATCGTTAGCTAAAACTACACAAAACACTGGTAATATTTGAATTTTATAAATAGAAACCTATAGTACAAGAATAATTATGTTCTCTGGGTAAAGACATTTCTCCTCCTCCCACTTCTAAACACCCTACCCTGGGTCCGTAGACTGTAATCCCTGGCTCCGGACACCGTGGTCATCGGGAACATCCTTCCTGTGCTTACTCTGTTAGAATTTATTAAATGTCTATGAGATCCTCCTCAGACTTCTAAACTCCAGTGATTATAGTCCTATCAAACCAGTCAGTCCTGCCATCCCAAGGATCAGTATGGTAAACCTTCGCTGCACTCCCTCTGCAATCAGAACATCCTTCCTCAGATCAAGAGACCAAAACTGCACACAATACTACAGGGGCAGTCTCTTGAAGGCCCTGTACAGTTGCAGCAACACATCCCTTCTCCTGTATTTGAATCCTCTTGCTGTGAAGGCCAACATACCGTTTCCCTTCTTCACTGCCTGTTGCCACTGCATGCTTAACTTTCAGTGACTGGTGTACAAGAATGCCCAGGTCTGGTTGCAGCGCCTGCTTTTCCAATCTTTCTCCATTTGGATAATATCTGCTTTCCTGTTTTTGCTACCAAATTGGAAAATCTCACATTTATCCACATTATAATCCACCTGCTATTTGCCCTCTCACTCAGCCTGTCCGAAACACACTGAGGCATCTCTGTGACCTCCTCACAGATCACCCTCCCACCCAGCATTATGTCATCTGCAAACCTGGAGAAGTTACATTTAGTTCCCTCATGCAAATCATTAATATATATTGTGAATCACTGGGGTCAATGTGGACAAAGGCTGACAAAATGCTGACAAATCCCAGGGGCTTGATCATCTACATCCCAGAGTATGAGAGGAAGTAGCTCTGGAAATATTGAATACATTGGCGGTCAATTCAATCGACTCTGGAGCAGCTCCTACAGAATGGAAAGTGGCAAATGCAACCCCATTATTTAAAAAGGTAGTGGGAGAAAACAGAGATAATTACAGACCAGGTATCCTAATATCAGGGGAAGTGCTAGAGTAAAAAGAAAATGATTAAAAAAGGTAATTCTGTACAAAACATGTGTTATGCTGCTGTTACAATCTTGAGTGCTGTTTTGGGTAAAGCTTGGCAGGTAGCAAGTGTAGTGTAGCAATGAGATGCAGGAGGGGATGGAAATTACAGTAATGAAGACCGATTTGAATCACAGGGGCAATACCCACTGGGACAGAGAAGATTGAGGTAAGATTTAATAAAGTTTATCAAAAAATGAAATTGTGTTTTACGAGAGTGAATAGGAAAAGACAATTTCCATTAGCTGGGGTGTTGGCACTGAGAGGACATGAACTGAAAATTCTCACTGAGGAGAGGCTTTAAAGAAACATCTTTATTCAGAGAGCTGTTGGATTAAGGGAGTCTTTAACTCAGATGATGGTTGAGGCCATGACTCTTCATATTTAAGGGGGAGGTTGGATAACTATCAGAAACAGAGAAGGACACAATGCTATGGGTGAAAGGAAGATAATGGAATTATTTTTGAGATTGATACAGGGCTCTGGGTAGAAAATGGGACATTGGGATCAGTTTGGGATTTATACAGGTCTATGGGGAGAGCGCAGGCGGTGGGATTGGTTTGGGGATTGATACAGGGCCATGAGAAGAAAGCAGGGCAGTGGTTAAGAAGGTGGTTAGCATACTTGCCTTCATTGCTCAGACCACTGAGCATAGGAGTTGGGATGTAATGTTGAGGTTATACAGGATGTTGGTGAGGAGTCTTCTGGAGTGCTGTGTACAGTTCTGGTCAGCCTGTTAGAGTCATAGAGATGGACAGCATCTTCAGTCCAACTTGTCCATGCTGACCAGATATCCTAAATTAATCTAGTCCCATTTTCCAGCATTTGGCCCATATCTCTCTCTGATGAAGGGTCTAGGCCCGAAACGTCAGTTTTTGTGCTCCTGAGATGCTGCTTGGCCTGCTGTGTTCATCCAGCCTCACATTTTGTTATCTTGGAATTCTCCAGCATCTGCAGTTCCCATTATCACTCCCTCTAACCCCTTCCTGCTCATGTACCCATCCAGATGCCTTTTAAATGTTGTAAATGTACAAGCGTCCACTGCTTCCTCTGGCAGCTCGTTCCATGCGCGCACCACCCTCTGGGTGAAAATGTTGCCCCATAGGACCCTTTTGATTTTTTCTCCTCTCGCCTTAGACCAATGGACTCTAGTTTTTGACTCACCCACCCCAGGGAAAAGACCTTGTCTATCTAATCTGGAGGGGATTCACAAAAAGTTTACCAGGATGTTGCCAGGAATGGAATGTTTGAGTTATGAAAATAAACTGGAAAGGCTGGAATGTTTTTCACCTGAGCGTAGGAGGTTGAGGGGTAACCTTTCAGAAGTTTATAAAATTGTGAAGGGCATAGAGAAGGTATTTTCCCTCGGGTGGGGGAGTTCAAACTAGGGGGTCATATTTTTCAGGTGAGAGGAGAAAAGCTTCGGAGGGACATGAGTGGCAACTTTTTTTATATAGAGAGTGGTTAATGTGTGGAATGGGCTGCCAGAGAAAGTAGTGGATACAGATAGTTACAACATTAAAAAGACATCAGTACATGAATAGGAAAGGTTTTGCAGGGATTTGGGCAGATAGGACTAAATAAAAACCGAATTAAAACTGCGGTTGCTGTAAATCAGGAACAAAGACAGAAGTTGCTGGGAGGGCTCAGCAGGTCCGGCAGCGTCTGTGAAGAAAAAAAATCAGAGTTAACGTTTCCGGTGAAGTTCTGAGAAAGAGTCACCGGACCAAAATGTTAAATCTAAATTTTTCTTCACAGTTGCTGCCGGACCTGCTGAGCTTTTGCGGCAACTTCTGTTTCACAGCAGTTTGGGACTAGTTTAGTTTAGGATTATGGTCACATGAACTGTTTGGGGCGAAGGCTCTGTTTTCATGCTGTATGACTCTATGAGTTACACCCGCGGATATTTTCGGTTTCTGTGTCACTACCCGTTTTAAGGTAGCGCAGAGCGGAATTTCAGACAAATGTGACACGTGTTGCATGCTGGACCCCAGCCCCGGGAGCACCGGGTCCCCTAGAAATCATCATCGTGTCATTTAAAACTTCGTAAAGTCTAAAACAAGGACGTGTGATTTATCTGTAATGTACTGGCCAGGCTCAGTTCCCGAACAAGTGAAAATGCAATCAAATATATATTTCCATTTCCACCCTGCAAGCGCTTCTTGTTTAAAAAAGTGGCATTTTTATTTCAGTCTGTTTTATTTTCTTACTGTCCCCCCCCCCAACTAGTTTAACCCTGGATCAAATTAATCCGCTCCATTCTGGGTTTAAAACAGAGAAGTTAAACGGGAGTCATTGCATTTTGAGAAAGAAATTATTCTTAATTTGAAACAATGAAGACCACACAAATGGTTAACAGCGCAGTCAGGATTTGCTGGTGTGTACAGGGGCGTGGACTGGGGTACAGGGCAGTTTGGAAAGTCCTCGCCGAACGGCAGTGCATCAAGGGAATGGAGTTGCACGAAGTGTTTGATGTTCAGCAGGAGAAGCTTCAGTTTCTGTGTTTAATTGCATTCAGTGGATGGCGTTTGCTGGACACCAAAATCTCATTACATTTAATTTCTCACAGGTGTCTTTCAAACTGGAGAGGAAAGCAAATATCCTCCTCTTAAAATAAAAACAAAAAGCGAATCATTCAGATCTTTGCAAATCCGACTCTGTCAGGCAGGAGCGTTGATTTGGCAAACCCCGCGTTTGTTTTAACATGATGGATTTTTTTAACTGGTTAGAATTTTTTTCCGCTATGGGTCTCATAGTAATTAATTTTGACCATGTCTTTTTGGCGAATTTTGGCAATTGTATTTTCCTTCATGTTTCTCGGCTAATTGAGAGCTTCGAAATTAAACCACGGAACCCCCTGCTAAACCAGTAATGATAGAAACAGCCAGCATTCACATTGTCATTGTTTGTGACAAAAAAATCAAAGAAAATGCAGATTTTCTTTTGAATTTGGTGGGTTGCAAAGTGAATTTTTATTTTTAAAAAAGAATTCTCTTTCACTGTTTCGAAGTTATCAGCAAACAACGCAGTAATCCAAATGGAGACTGGGCGGTCAGTGGTGAGAATTCTTCCTACAGTGAAAAACGAACCAAATCTAACCGTTCGCTCAGAACATGTTCCCCCTCCTGCTGAATAATTTCAAGTGTCCGATGCAGGCTGCAAGCAAAAATGTCACTAACTCTCGCATGACTAAATGCTAGGAGTATCGAGCCTGTGATTTGCAGAACATTCTTCCAAATATTGGGAAGCTTATTTTCTGGAAGGTACATTTGCTGGTTGCGGCTCTTTTGTGCTCGGTCAATCTCAGGTTTTGCTGATGTTTCAGAGAGTTAGTGTTTGTAATTTTCTTTGTGCGCTTCGCCAGATTCAAAAAAAAATACACTCGTAAACATCAGTTCATAATGTAGGAAAGGTTTTAGAAAAAAAAATATTTTAGGTAACACCTGATTTTCTCAAGCTATAGCTCACATTATCTATAGTGATCGTCGCTGATGCTTGTCCTTGCAAACTCACTATCAGCTGTACACTGGTCGGAAATGTTGCAAACATGGATTTGCAGCGATTCTGTACATGTCCAGCAATGAAACGTTTGACTCAGTAAACTCCACATAGCTCCGGTACAGTTCCAAAGATCGCAGAAAACTCGTCCGACTGAATAATGGATGGTTTCTAAATAGTTTAGGAAAGGAAACTGATTTTTTTTTGGAAGTGGGAGTTTATTTCTCTCTTTTCTGTTTTGATCGCTAAGGCAATCAGCCTGATTCCAAGCTGGACATCCAACAAGCCGCTCTGTCGAATCCGCGGTAAAGAGGATTTTGTTGCTGTTATTTTTCTATTAAAGCGAATATTATGCTCAGCCTTTATCAGTCATTTTAACGTTGCCGTGGCAACAGTATCCGTGCAGGGTTGTGCCCTACGATGACTACAGTACAAAGCAAAATATCCCTTTGAAGACAGAAAGATAGGTTTCTATTTATGCAAGAAGAATTTCAAAATATGATTCAGCCGTTTAGGAATAAATGGGTAAGAATGTTTGTGATATGACCACTAAAATTGTCAGACCAGGGAGAGTTCTTTTTCTGGGTCGCTATCGTTTACAAACAACCATTATTAAAACAACATTTTCTGCAACTCCAGGGTATATATTCAAAAGTTTCTCTTCCACTCGCAGCCAAAGAGCAACTCGTTTCTGTCCTAAAATGTAACCAGTAGCGATGTTTATTTGTGAGAGAGTATCCAGCCTCACATTTTATTATCTTGGACTCCTGAGATGCTGCTTGGCCTGCTGTGTTCATCCAGCCTCACATTTTATTATCTAGCGATGTTTATTTGTTCCTGGTTTCTGTGTCTGTGTTATGTTCCTGTCTTTGCACAGAGTTAAGAACCAGTTGCCTTAAATTGGTTGCTATGATAAGGAATTTTTGGAAAATCCCAGTGACCGACTTGTAACTGGAGCTTTGTTTTTTTTAAAATATAAACGCACTTGGAAACAGCACGTTTGGCCAGTTTACTGAGAGTAACAAAACGATCGGGCTTAGTAAGTATTAGATTGGCAGTACCAAGCGTACAAAGCGCAACAGGCTCCTGCTTTAAAGAAAATTGTGCTCCGGGTCTCAAGTTTCTGTCAAAACTAGTGACTGCATGCATGTTTAATTGTGAATAAGAACTGTTGTGCTATTGCGAGGCATTAAAGACAGGTATTGCAATCAAATTCCAGACTAAACATATTCAACAGGCCTCAAGATCAAATACAACAACCACAACAAAAGCCCCACACATTTGTTACTGGTTTATCTGGTCGTAGAGATATCGATTGTCACGATTGAAATCATTTCGACTTGTTTATTTGATAAACCATGCATTTGTCTTGTCAGGAAAACGATCTCAGTGGCGAAGATCAATTGTAATTGCAGTCGCTAAGGTAATTCTGCTCATAATGTTCCAACAGCGATTTTAACTTCCAATTTCAAATGATAAACTTCTCAGTGTTTTCACATCTGTTTCACATTCAGCTGTCTTCAGTGGGGAATATGAATGTAATCTTAATCTCGACAAGAAATCGTTTTTACCCCAAACGCACCATTTCTTGTCCCCCTACTGAGATTACTGCTTTTATTTTAAAGGTAATGTATATTGACACCCAGCACTATTTATAGAGTCAGAGAGGCATACAGCATGGATTTGATCTGGCAGATCTTATTTTGTGGAATCTACTCACCTTGGAGACATGGTAACGTTAAAGCTGGGCCCTAGTTGTTC
Source organism: Stegostoma tigrinum (assembly GCF_030684315.1). NCBI lineage: Eukaryota > Metazoa > Chordata > Chondrichthyes > Orectolobiformes > Stegostomatidae > Stegostoma > Stegostoma tigrinum. The sequence goes on along the minus strand of NC_081378.1, from coordinate 27,635,016 downwards.
AAAGAGATTGTTTAAAATGTTTAAAGTCTGTGTGAAGTTTTACAAAGTTTTTGTAAAAACAAAATGAAGATGTTTTCATGACTGACAACTATCTGTGATGATTATAATAGTTTCTTTTTTCAATGAAACATGCTGGTTAGTTTGTTTGGTGAGTTACCCAATAGTTCCATGTTAACAAGATATGAGCGAAAAGAGATAATCTGAATGTTCAAGGTAAAGAAATAAAATGAAGCAAGGTCAAAGTCAAGTATTGAATAGAAATATGACAGAATAACCACTAAAAATCATCAATTTTGCATGTTCGTGTATTTTAAGAGCAAATTTTAAAAATGCTTTGGATTTGGTTTGCCACATTGAAATATGTTCGTTTTTCTTGGTTTGATCTGAACAGGGCTGATTGTTCCCTGGTTAATGTGGTCCCATTGACTGTGAATTGATTCCATTTGCGCAGCAGTTCCAGAAGTAATTCCTGGCACTTGGGTGTTTGGGCCACCGTAGGAAGGGAATGCAGCTCAATTGCCTAGTGGTATTATTGCTGGACTGTTAATCCAGAGACTCAGGTAATGGCCTGGGGAACAAAAACAGAAGTTGCTGGAAAAGCTCAGCAGGTCTGGCAGCATCTTGGTAAGATTCTTCGTAGTGTGGATGAGCAGAGAGATCTCGGTGTCCATGTACATAGATCCCTGAAAGTTGCTACCCATGTTATACGGTTGTTAAGAAGGCATATGGTGTGTTAGGTTTTATTGGTAGAGGGATTGAGTTTCGGAGCCATGAGGTTATGCTGCAGCTGTACAAAACTCTGGTGTGGCTGCACTTAGAGTATTGCATACAGTTCTGGTCATCGCATTATAGGAAGGATGTGGAAGCTTTGGAAAAGGTGTGGAGGAGATTTACCAGGATGTTGCCTGGTATGGAGGGAAAGTCTTATGAGGAAAGGCTGAGGGACTTGAGGCTTTTTTCGTTAGAGAGAAGGCTGAGAGGTGACTTAATAGGGACATATAAAATAATCAAAGGATTAGACAGGGTCCTCGGATAGAGATGGCTAGCACGAGGGGACATAGCTTTAAATTGAGGGGTGATAAATATAGGACAGATGTCAGAGATAGGTTCTTTACTCAGACAGTAGTAAGGGCCTGGAATGTCCTCCCTGCAACAATAGTAGGGCATTTAAAGGGCATTTAAATGGTCATTGGATAAACATATGGATGGTAATGGAATAGTGTAGGTTAGATGGGCTTCAGATTAGTTTCACAGGTTGGCGCAACATTGAAGGACGAAGGGCCTGTACTGTGCTATAATGTTCTATGTTCTAAGCAAGTTAGATAAAGGAGAACCAATGAATATAATCTATTTGGATTTCCAGAAAGTCTTCGACAAGAAAGTTTTAACACAAGGCAGAGCCATTTTTAAGCATGCATTCATCAACAAATTGCCTTTATATTTTCACTGGTATTTTATGCTAATTCAGAATTTCATTGTCTGAATTGGGTCCCATCCACAAAACTAGTACTGTGGTCAAAATGGCGATGTTGTTTTGATATTGTGGATTGATGGATGCTGTCACCAACGCTGTTTTGTGGACTGTCTCCAAGGACCTAATTGTGGTAAAAGATCAACCACTATTGAATTTTAATGCAAAGAAGCTAAATTTTAATGTTAACATCGGTATGAACAACATGGGTTTAAATAAAAGGGATGAGGTGTCCTAAAAGCAGAATAGAGGGACCTAGGAAGAAAGTTAAGAAATCAGACCTCAAAGGCAGTGATCTCAGGATTACTACTGGTGCCATGTGCTAGAGTAGAAATGACAGGATATATCAGGTAAATACATAGCTGAAAAGGTGGTATCAGGGAAGGGTTTAGATTCCTGGGGCATTGGGACAGGTTCTGGGGGAGGTGGGACCTGTACAAATTGGACGGGTTACACGTGGGCGGTACTGGGACTGATGTCCTGGGGGAATGTTTGCCAGAATGATAAGGGAAATTTTAAACTAAATACCAGGGAGATGGGAACCTATGTAAGGCATCAGAACAGAGCAAGGACCAAAAACAAAAGGTAGAAAAGGAAATCAGAAAAGTGATGGGAAAAAAAACCAAGGACAAAATTCAGACAGGGCTGTTGAGAAAAATAAGAGTAAGACAAGCTTAAAGGCTTTGTGTCTTAATGCATGGAGTATTTGCAATAAAGTGGATTAACTAATCACGGAGATAGATGTAAATGGATCCAATATAATTGGGATTATGGAGACATGGCTGCAGGGTGACCAGGGATGGAAACTGAATGTTCAACAGGTAATCTGTATTTAAGAAGGACAGGCAAAAAGGAAAGGGTGGTGGAGTGGCTTTGCTGTCCAAAGAGTCAATTAACATAATAATGAGAACGTATATTAGCTCTGACAATATGGAGTCTGTATGGGTAGTGTTGAGAAAAATCAAGGAGGAAAAAACCTTAGTGTGTGTCATATATATGTTGACCCCCAAACTGCAGTGATGATGTTGGGAATGGCATTAAACAGGAAATTAGAGATGTATGTGATAAGGAAATATTGGTGATCATGGGTGATTGTAATCTGCGCGTAGATTGGGCAAATCAAACTAGCCACAATGCCGAAGAGGAAGAATTCCTGGAGTGTATATGGGATGGTTTTCTTGACCAATATATTAGGAACCAACTAGAGAGCAGGTCATCTCAGACTGGGTACTGTAAGATGAGAAGGGAATCATTGTCAATCTAGCTGTGTGAGATCCCTTGGGGAAGAGCAACCATAACATAATAGAATTTTTTTTATCAAGGCAGAGAGTGAGGTAGTTGATTTGGAGACTAGGGTGCTGAATTTTAATAAAGAAAACTATGAAGATATGGGGCATAATTTGGCCTTGATAGATTGTTGAGAGTTACTTAAAGGGATGACAGTGGATAGACAATTGCAAACGTTCAAGGGAACGCATGGGGGAACAGCAACAATTATCTATTCCTGTTTGCCACTAAAGCAAAATGAGTAAGAGGGCCGATCCATGGAAATTAGAGACAGTATCCAATCCATGGAAGAAGTATATAGATTGGTCAAAGAAATATATATGTTTCTGAAGAAGGGTCCAGACTTGAAATGTCAGCTTTCTTGCTTCTCTAATGCTGCTTGGCCTATTGTGTTCATCCAGCTCTACACCTTGTTATGTCATATATACCTGAGGATTGGGAACAGTTTAAAATTCAGCAAAGAAGGGCCAAGGGATTAATTAAGAAGGGGAAAACACAGTACAAAAGTAAGTTTTCAGGGAACATAAGGACTGACACTAAGAGTTTCTGTAGATATATGAAGAGAAAGAGTTTTGTGAAGACAAATGTAGGTTCCCCGATAGACAGAAACAAGGAATGCAAAATAGGTGTTGAAAAAATGGCTGAGCAACTGAATTTATACTTTGGTTCTGTCTTCACAAAAGAGAACACAAATCAGATACTAGAAATATTGGGTAATGCAAGATTTAGTGAGAGGGAAGAATTCAGGAAGGTCAGTATTAGTACAGAAATGATGCTGGGGAAATTGATGGGATTGAAGATAGATAAATCCCTAGAGCCTGATAATCTATGTCCGAGAGTACTTAAGGAAGTGGCTCTAGAAATAATGCCACATTGGTGGTCATTTTCCAGGATTCTATAGACTCTGGAATAGTCCATGGAGATTGAGGGTAGCTAATGTCACTCAAATATTCAATAAGGGAGGTAGAGAGAAAACAGGGCACAAAAGACCAATAAGGCTAACATTGGTAGAGTGGAAAATTCTTGAATCCATTATAGTACTTTATAGAGGAGCATTTAGAAAGCAATAGCAAGACCAGACAGAATCAGCATGGATTTTTGAAGAGGAAATCATGCTTGACCAATCTGTTGTAAATCTAGGAAGATGTAACTAGTAGAGTTGACAAGGGGGAGCCAGTCGATGTGGCATATTTAGGCTTTCAGCAAACATTTGACAAAGTCCTACCTAAGAGATTATTGCGCAAGATTAAAATACGTGGGATTGGGGCAAGTGTATTGAGATGGTAAGAAAGCAGGTTGCTACAGTGGAAAAAAGAATAGGAATTAATGGGTTCTTTTCAAATTGGCAGGCAATAACTAGTAGGGTGCCATAGGGATCGGTGCTGAGACTGCAGCTATTCACAATATATAATGATTTGGATAAGGGAACAAAATGAAACATCTTAAAGTTTACAGATGATACCAATTTGGGTGGGAGGGTGAACTGTGATGAGAATGCAAGGATCCTTCAGTATGATGCAGACAAGTTGAGTGAATCGGCAAATCACTGGTAGATGCAGTATAATTTGGATAAATGTAAGGTTATACACTTTGGAAGCAAAAACAAGAAGGCAGATTACTGCCTGGATGGCTGTAAATTGGGAGAGAGGAATGTGCAGTGGCACTTGGGTGTCCTTGTGCAGCCGCTGATAAAGAAGACAAATGGTATGTTGGCCTTCATTGTGAGAGGTTTTGAGTACAGGAGCAGGGATGCGTTGTTGCAGTTGAATGGGGCCTTGGTGACTTCTTGCTTTCTTTTCTTCAACTCTCTGCTTTAGTTTTTACATCATTCCTTTTGTTGCTTTAATTCTCTTAATTACATTCCTGACATTGTTACCGCAATGCTTAATTTCTTTACTGCTGGATTTCCCTACTATATCACTGCTTTGTCATGTCCATTCACTATAATGGCAATGCTTACTGTGAGTTTTAAGTACACTTAATTTACATTTATTTCTAACCTTCTCGGCACTTCTTTCACACTACTAATTCAAGTTTTCCCTATGCCCAACAGGGATGTTTAACTTTAGCCACGGAGCTGTGGTGCATTCATTATCTAGCTGAAACTCCAACTTGAAATGCTCCTACAGCTTCCCTGTGAGTCTGTAAATTCCAGGTAGGGCTAGTCTTCTAACCTCTTTCTAGATCACACTGCTTTTTCTGTTTATTTACAGAGTTAAAGACTTTTGCCTTTTGGTGCTCTTTTTCCCTTATTGATACTTCACTGAGTTTCAGTTGACTGCTTGTGTTTTCAAGTACATGTGCTGTCCATTTGTATGAATTGTTCTTAAAGCAAGTAAAGACAAAGCCCTTGTGGCACAGCGGTAGTGTCCTTCCTGGGTTCAAGTCCCACCTGGTTTAGATGTGTATAATAACATCTCCAAACAGGTTGGTTAGAAAATGTCATTAAAGCAAGTAAATCCAGAGCTCTTCTGTGCAGTAGCAGTGTCCCTTATCTGATCGAGGAGACCTGGGTTCAAGTCCCACCTGTGTGATATCTCTGAACAGGTTGATTAAAATAACTCTTAAAGCAGTAAGTAATGCTTTAAACTCACTTTGACCGAAATTTTTTCTCCTGGGCTAATGGCTTTTGTTCACCATTGTGCCTTGTGGTATTAAAAAACAATGCCCACTGCTGATCACGAAATGGTATTTATGAAAAGAAACATGTTTCTACAGAATCTGTCTCTTCACTAGTCAAAGCACCTAACTGGGCTACAGTAGTAGACAATCAACAACTTAAGAAAATTAAGCTCTTATGATGTTGTCTGTTGCAATTAAGGATGAATTACATAATCTGGTTAGACAGATTAGTATCTGAGGAGACCTACTGGTAAGGAATTTCACTCACTGAGACACTAAGATGTTCTGCCTTATTCTCATCCAAGTCAGTATTCTATCATCAGATATTATGGAGTTTAAGAAATTATCTCGTACTAACCATTTCAGAATTGTGCTTGCAGTGGAGCTGTTTGTCACACTGACATGTGATTTGATACTGAAAAGGTTGGGAATCACTGCATGAATTGGTTTATTTAACAATCACCAGTTCTGGAATGCTCTTAATATTACTCTCAATTTATTAGGTATACAATCACTAGTTAGTGTGTTTTAAAAGGTACTGGAAGCCCTTATTAAAATTGTTGGTATAGAGGCTACCAGTGTTTATGTGAGTAGTATTGTGGCATCTAAAGGCCAGGGAATTTTAAATGCAATTTTCAAATTAATTGTTGTATTTTCCTCTTTCTTTTATGCCAGTTTAAAGACCCAATTTGCTGAACTTTTTTTGAACTAATCATATCCGGGAACCTGGGTGAGAGAGGAGGAGGAGGAGGAGGAGGCTAAATCAAAAGGGAGTTGTAAAGGGCCCTTTTTTTGGTTTAATTACCAAAACTGCAACCAGACCTTCATGCCTAAATAAACCAGGGAATACGTTTTAATTGGGAAGAAAATAGAACCTATTCGGTTAGATCGCACTGCCCAATTGTTTTGGATTATGGAAAGTTTTATGTTTGTGATGGAACTGAGTTTTCGCAGAAACTTGACGCCGAACCTTGCATCACAATTTTGAATGAATTTGGAGTGTATTTTTCAGATTGTTCCCAAGGTGGAAACTTGACCTTTTTATACCTGGTTTGAACTTTGCTTTATTATATTTACAAGGTTGTATTTAGGGCTGAACTGATTAGTTCATTGTTCCCTGTTTTGTGTTTGCAGAACCGTTTCTGTTGAGACAAACACACAAATTAACGGAGTCAGCGCCATAGAGCAAGTGCACATTGAGAGGGTATACACTAATTCAGAATCAGATCAGATCAGTAAAAGGAAAGAAGGGTTGAATTACGAGAGCGAAAGAAAAGTAAGACAAAATTTGTATCTTTGAAATATCCAATAACTAAAACCCGAATTAATAAGAGTGTACATGTGTAAATTAATCTTCAGTGCTAGTGTTGTGATTGGCAGTAAGTTGACATTTGCCGAACCGTTAAAAGGGAATGGGCATTGTAAAGAACAACGCTGTTGTATTTTAATGGTGAAGCAGACACTGTGAGACCGCTTGCATGAAGTTATTGGCGCAGCCATATCACCGAAGCAACAACTTTTTGATGCGTCTAACCGCGCGCCGTCTTTAATGTTGTTGTAACAGTTTTACATGAATGACAGCGATGCCATCAGCCTACCTATTAATGAATTTGGCACTGCCTTCCTCGCAGTTCTAGCACTGAAAGTAAAGTCGTTACAATTACAATTAGAAGAGCTTCATATACTATACAGCTATATCCTTCTATACTTATATACACAACATACTCCACAGCTTTAATGATAAGCAGTTACATCCTCAGCGGGCCAATAGCATAATTCCAACCTATACGTTTACAAACAATAACAGATGTACTGTACATTATAAATTTATATTTACAATATGCACATCGAGTGCATTAATGTGTCATCACATACAAATGTACCGAACCAGGCTTCCGCCTAGCATTTATGTTGTTTCCATTTACGAGCGGCGAGCGTTAGTTGAGTATCCTTTCTGTGCCACAAATAGATCTTATTTACGATTATATTGGTGTCCTGAACATTGCCAATGAGGACATACTGCACGGCGCGGTTGTTGCTGCGTGTCAGTTTGTGCGCGCAGTTTGTATTGATCAGGAGCCACTGCTGAATGATAGTGCGTGTTCCAAAGGGAAACAGCGAACCAGGGCTAATCATCTCCACCCGTCCTTCAACCTCATACTCGGAATCCCCTGAGGCACGCTTCCTTTTCGTCAGGGTAACTTTGACAGCTGCGGGAAAAGCAACGAGGGGCCATCAATTACTTTTATACAGAAATGTCCAAATCAAGGAACTGCATCGGTCATTTCACGGTGTCAAATAAACGCTTAGCCTCTTTTCTCAAGTCGCGTTTGTAATTTCTCTGCTGCCCTTGAAAACAAAAGCCCCCAGACTTACCGAAACTGTTCTGACAAAATGCTTGCAGAATTCTTTTGTGGGCTCCTAGCTCCTCTGCATTAGGACAGCCCTGGCAAGTTGGCTTGGGAAAAACTGCAAATAATAGAGACGAAGATCATTGCAGGTATGGTAATTTTTCACACGTGCTTTAAAAACAAGCAATTTCCAAACTAGAATTGAATCACGATATGATCTATTCAGTCGCTTTTTTTGAACAGGATGCAACGCAACGTGACACCGAGACAAGTGGAATTGCTCGTGGGCCTCACATTTTCGATAAGTCGACGATTCTGTGCTGATGGATGTGAGGCAGGTGTCCTCATTGGCGGGGAATCGATCACAGTCAAAGGCATCGGGCCAGGACTGTCCGTGGCACGCAAGCACTTGGCTACAACTGTCCCTGACAGCTACACACAGGCTCCTGCAAGGCTGGAGGAATCTGCAAACCATACAATGGGGCAAAATTACTTATTGCTCACTTTCCCAAATGTTCCGCAACAGGGACGAGGCAATGCGCAGATTCTACTCAACAATGTTCTCAACGACCGAAATCAAAGGAAGCTTTATGAGAAGTAGCCAGGCGGGATACTGCGAGCAGATTACTTACGTGTCTAAACAGACTGGAGCAAACAAGGAGCAGAGAAACGTGGCGCTGTGTGTGTGACAGCCCGTGCGAAGCAGCGACTCCCATTCTGCAGATTTTGGGATGACTTCTCTGAGTGTCGTGTGGCCCATCAGATTTGGAAGCCTCATCTCCGTGTATCCGACATCCTGACATAAGCCCATTTCTTTCGGTACGGATACGCACTTGGTCGATATTCCAATGTCAAAGCAATCGATTAGCGCGAATGACAGGGCACAGATCAGCGAAACAAAACATTCCCGCGTGCAACCAGGCATCTCTCTGAGATGTGAGCGCAAAAGTAAACTGCAGATTTCTTTTTTCTTTGCTCCAGCGTTTGTGGCAGTATTTATATCAGTAGTGATCTGCTTTATCAATTATCGACAAACTGTCAAAATACTTCAGATAAGGCCCTGACTCTATTATCTACTTAAATAATCGTTGCGACTATAGTGGAGGCGGAGATTATAAACACAGCACCATTTCAGACTGCAGCGATTCACAGTGCCCTGAGGTTTACTGCATTTTCTTTGTTTCACTTGCAAGGTGTCTCGGGATTGTACTTAATATTAAAAGCAAATCTCAGATTTACACAGTTCCAAGTTCGGCTTTGAGGATGCTGCGCATAGTTTTCAGTAGACAGGCAGACTCCAGCAACCCCTTGTCTCTGTTGTTCTTTGGCAAACGCCAAACGTGAGAAATGGAACAAAAGAATGAATTAACCGAGTGAGGACATTTCTGCCGGGGCTAATTGTCTCGAGTCTCTTGTCTTCAGCACATTATCCTGGAGACATGGTTCTGGCCCTTGATGACCGTGACGTCTGGAATCCCAGCTAAAAAGGTATGAAAAGGTTGGAAAAGGTGGAAAATTGAAGATTAAAACTTGTTCAATCTCAAATCTCGCTAAAAGACGGTAACAGTTCAGGGACAAATGAATAATAGACACTCACAGGTTTAACAAGTTAAGTACACGGTAAATCTGAATATTCGAATGATTTTGTTTCCCAACTTCCGCCAGAAGAACATTTCGTTTTGGGACTTGTACTGAAATAAGCTAAAATTTTACAAATTCAGAGATAGATCATAGAAATATTTTATCACAGGAATGTCAGGAAGCTTCATTCCAATGGTCGATAAGATTGAAGAATAGGCCAACCTACATTCAGCACCTCAGTAAATTTGAAATAAAGCTTCACAATTGATTGTTCCACAAACTAATTTCATCAGTCAATTGATTACAATTAATTTACAATTCAATCGTTTGTTAAAGTCACAAATTAATTGCATTTTAACAAATGATTGAATTGTTATTATAATTGTGCCAAAGTTAGTAACTAACCATTGATGTGCATTATTGTTTTATTTTGTACTCTCATGCAGCATCCAATATCTCAATATACAGTATATTTTAACACAAATCTGTCCTTAATGTTAAGAAAGGATTTAATCTATTTCCAATTCATGCATAGAATTGTGATCCTTAATTTTTATTGAACGTTACAAATGAAGCTTTCTGCCGCAAGAATAATGTGTTTGCTCAATGCATGTGATTTATAAACTTTTAATTTTATGTCACTAAAGTTCCAAGTACAAATAAACGGGTAACCCAAACAGATAATGGAGAGCCCTTAGCTTAGTAATATTCTTAAATATATGTGGCTTGATATAAGTCTGAGTCAATAAAATATAAAGTTCTTTTTCTGGAATTTTGCTGATTTCCTTCGAGTTCTGCTGAGATATTCCATTATATGAATGGTAATTATTTTCCAAGTCCCCTTTCTTAATATGTTAACCTACTCAGCTGATGTCAGTCAATTACTTGGAGACAAAGGGAATTAAAGTTGAACTTGATCCATTTTAATTTAATGGTCTTATACAAACCTTTCCAAAGAACCTCAGACTGATCATTCTTTTTAGCTCAACAGCATTGAGGTCAATTGATGTACTTTATGCCGATGTTTGTATAATTAAGGTCTCAAAAGACTGGTGTGTAAGTGTTTGTACTGTTAAATCTAGCTCCCTTATTCTATTCCTAGAACTGCACACTCATGAAAAACTAGATTTGCAATTCTGCTGCTGGAATTCTGTCCTGAGGTAAAAGCTAAAAAATGCTTTTTTTAATCTGTCAGACGCAGTTTTACCCGAGACGTGGTAACTTAGCTTTGACAAAGAATTGAAATTAGATCTACAAAAATGGATACACTATAACTGCCACCTGGTCATCCAACATATGTAGAGTGAACAAGTGTGTTATTCTTTTGAATGCATTATTGCCTTTTATGTCAGAAGAATTCTCTATTCTTTTTTAAACAGTGACATGCAAACTTTACTGTCTGCCTGAACCAGTGAAATACTTAAGTGGGACTTTGTTTAACATTTCATCAAAAGGAGTGCCGTTCTGACAATATAACACACCCTCAGTATTTCTTCTTATATTGATTTGATGTTCAGAATATTCTGAGCCAGAAGTTCACTAGACAAGTAAAGGTTATGCAAATAATCTGCTACTCAGAGTGTAAAAATGCAAAACACAAAGTGGCTTTCCACAGCTATATTGTCATAGTTCATATATTTTAACATTTAGGAAAAGTGATGGTAAAAGATTTTTGTCATTAAATTCTATCTGAAGGTTCTCATACATAGTCTCTAATTCATTAAAATAGCATAATGATTAAGTCTTCCAGGGCCTGGACTGGCAGGCAGACACCTGACCAACAGACCATCATGCATGCATGATTTGCTTTTCATTGAAGAGATGAGGCAATGCAGAGGCAGGTCTGATTAATTATTTATAAATACCTAAATTATTCACACTTCATTAAGTACGATAAACATTAGTTGGTCCTACTCCTTCCTTATCTGTCTTGCAAATTCTTCACATTCAGGTACTGTAACTGTCATGCCTTTCTGCACCCTTCCGACTCAGGCTGTTTGACAAAATGTTAAATGGAAATTATAAATGAAGGGATTATTTTGAAATCTCACTATTATAATTTTTGTAAGAGTTTGCTTGCTGAAAAATTGAAATGATCTCTTTATAATTTTATCACCTTAAACATAATTTGTATTTTTAGCCCTGAGAGACACATAGGAACACGGGAGGATGCATAGGCCATTCAGGCCCTTAAACTTGCTACATCATTCTAGATCATGGATGATCATCCATCTCTTCCCATATCTCTTGATATTTAACTAAAAATCTGTACACCTCTGTATTGAACTTACTTAATAACTGAGCTTCCATAACTCCCTGCCACATCGATGTCTCTGCCACCTGCATCCCAGATAAGATACAGCACCATGAGTTGATGATGTTTGTTTCGTTTCCATGAATGGTTAGTAGATACATATCTGTTAGAAGTTGACTATTTCTCTTCAATTACGATTCTCTCAGAATTCCGATTAAATTATAATTTTATGTTGTGTTTTTAATGTTAAAATTGTCCTATGATTACCTAACTAAAGAAAAAGGACAAATAGCAACTAAGTATTTACAACAGATGAACAAAAACTTGATAATTCATAGGGATTTTAAAGAGAATTTTACTGGAAGTAATAAAGAGTCAGATGGGTTATGGCATACTTAGCAGAATTCACACATTAGGTTAAACCAGACATCGAGTCTAAATCATTGAACAAAACAGTGCATTCAAACACTGAACCACTGAGTGAGCTATTCATGCACACACTACCAACAAATCTCTGAAACTCGGATGGATTATAGAAACATTCCTGATTTTTTTTCTTTTTTTTAGGGTTACATACCGATGGCTGCCTTGAGTTACCTAGTCAATCAGTTTGGAAAGTATGACAACACAAATAAAGGTCAAAGAGAATTATTACACTATTACAGTCTTGCTTTCATGCCATTTTTATAAACTATAGTTTGAAAAAAGTACTAGAGTTTCAAAGATAAGTCAATAACGTGATTTATATTTCTAGATTTTCATTGAGTACATAGGTAACACTCCAAATTTGAACAAATCTTTATTCAAAATCTGACAGATTTTGCAATGGTCAGTGTTGGGCTTCAGAATTTGCTTAATTGCAAATATGAAATTTGTAGAGCAAAATTCCCTACATTTGAAATAAGTAGCAAACGTTTATGGACCTTGTAAGTTTATAGGTAGAAACAATCCAGAACGTCTGAGGGCAAAATACTGTTAAGGCTGGAGATCTGAAATGGAAAAATTAATAGTAGGAATTACTGGCAGCATCCATTCAAAGAAAGACAAAAAGGTAATGATAACATTTACTTTACTTCTTTGCCCACAGATTCTACCAGAGCAACTCAGTGCTTCTGCATTCTCTGTTCTTTTTTAAAAGATTAAGGAATCACATTTTTACAGAGCATCAGAGTTGTAGCCCCTGTTGCAATTTTTAAGAACCTGCCCCTCAACTTTGGGCTTAAATTCAGCCTCTTCTTTCTTCATTAAGAAGATGAGGATGTTGCTGGCTAGACCAGCATTTGTTGCCCATCCTAATTTCCCAGAGTCAACCACATTGCTGGGTCTGGAGTCACATGTAGGCCAGACCAGGTAAGGATGGCAATTTCCTTCCCTAAAAGACATTAGTGAACCAAGTGGGTGTTTCCTTACAATCAATTCATGGTCATCATTAGGTTCTTAGTTCCAGATATTTTTATTGAATTCAAATTCCACCATCTGCCGTGATTTCAACCTTGGTCCTCAGAATGGTATCAGAGATAATGGCAACTGCAATTGCTGGAGAATCCGAGATAACAAAGTATGAAGCTGGATGAACAGAGGAGAAGATAGGTGGAGAAGTACTAGAGAGTTGCAGTGGGAGAGAGATCCCCTGAGGTTCCTCCGGAGGGAGGAGGGTAACTTCTTCAGGTTAGGCATCCCTGGAAGAGGCTTCGCAGTGAGGTTAAAATTGTATCAGAGATAATGGGAACTGCAGATACTGGAGAATCCAAGATAACAAAGTGTGAAGCTGGATGAACACAGCAGGCCAAGCAGCATCTTAGGAGCACAAAAGCTGACGGTTGGGGTGTAGACCTTTCCTCAGAATGGTATCCAGGTATCTGGATTAACAGTCCAGTGTTAACACCACTAGGCCATTGCCTCCCCTACTCTGATCTTTAATCACCCAGTGTGAAGAAATCAAGCTGCCAGAGGAAATGGTGGAGGCTGGTACAATTACAACATTTCAAAGGCATCTGAATGGGTATGTGAATAGGAAGGGGTAAGAGGGTATGGGCCAAATGCTGGCAAATGGGACTAGACCAGATTGGGATTTCTGGGTGGCGCATCTGAGTTGGACCGAAGGGTTTGTTTCCGTGTCGAATGACTCTACATAGGAGGCTACCCTTGCAAGTGTTCTCTTGTGTCTAAGTACAATGAGCATCCGTATGTTTAGGTTGGATATGGCCCATGCGGGTGGTTGCTCCGGCTACCTGCCTCTTTACAGTAATGTCACCACTCTACCCCCATGCTTGACTATTGTGAGAGACAATAGCTCCATGTCAGCTGATAGACTCGAGGTCTTCTATGACCAGAAGACACTGTCGTTACTGGATTGTTTGGCACATCCTAATGACTTCTTGTTTAAATGAAGTAAAATTAAGTAAAAACATACTTGCAAACAAAATATTGACTCAGATGAAAGACTATTGGGAAGTTCCAAGGTAACGGATGAAACTAGATAAACGTTGTTTGGTACACAGATCAAAATAATCCAAGATTGACTGAAGTCAAATTGTTTCTTTTTCTGAGATAAAAGTGTGAAGCTGGATGAACACGGCAGGCCAAGCAGCATCTCAGGAGCACAAAAGCTGACGTTTCGGGCCTAGACCCTTCATCAGAGAGGGGGATGGGGTGAGGGTTCTGGAATAAATAGGGAGAGAGGGGGAGGTGGACCGAAGATGGAGAGAAAAGAAGATAGGTAGAGAGGAGGGTATAGGTGAGGAGGTAGGGAGGGGATAGGTCAGTCCAGGGAAGACAGACAGGTCAAGGATGTGTGATGAGGTGGTAGGTAGGAAATGGAGGTCCTGAGCGGAAGGTTTTGGTGCTAGTGAAGCTTACATTAGTGTTAAATATGAAACCTAGATTCTGAACAACTTAATTCTCAGATAGTTGCCAGGAAGAGGGAATGGAGTTGATATTCAGAAAATGGAATCTATTGCAGAATCTGAAGATGATAGCTTTGGATTTCCCAATATTTTGACAGAAGAAATTTCAGTTTATTCAGTGTGGGGTGGTAGACAAACCGCACTTAGAAAATTAAAAAAAAATCCAAGAATGCTTTTAGTACCCATCCTGGAACACACAACCGCACAAAGCTCGAATATCAACATTGCACATTGATGATATATTTGACACAAAGGTAACGGAATTCAACCAATGGACAGTTTGTATCATAACCTTCTTGAAAAGTTTTAATACTTACATTACTCACAGTACCTTTTATATTTTGTACTGTGTGCATCTTCTGACACAGATTTTGTTGCAAAAGCAAAGTAATTCTGCTGGCATTTGCTAAAGTCAACAATCACGAAGAACTAGGGAGAAATGAAACATGTCCCTTCTAACAAAGTGTGAAGCTGGATGAACACAGTAAGCCGAGCAGCATCTTAGGAGCACAAAAGCTGACGTTTCAGGCCTAGATCCTTCATCAAATGAAGGGTCTAGGCCCGAAACATCAGCTTTTGTGCTCCTAAGATGCTGCTTGGCCTGCTGTGTTCATCCAGCTTCACACTTTGTTATCTTGGATTCTCCGGCATCTGCAGTTCCCATTATCTCATGTCCCTTCTACCTACTGCTTTAGAAGATCACAACAATTTTACTTTCACATTGCAATAGGCAACGGATTTGTGTTGGCCTTCATTGTTTTGAGAACAGGAGCAGGGATTTGTTGTTGCAGTTATGCAGGGCCTTGGTGAAGCCACAGCTGGAATATTGTGTGCAGTTTTGGTCTTCTTTTATGAGGAAAGATGCTGTTGCTCTCCAGGGAGTGCAGCGAAGGTTGCCAGGCTGATTCTGGGGAAGGCGAGCCTGATGTATGAGGAGAGATTGACTAGGTTGGGATTGTTTTTGCAAGAGATTAGACAAATGAGGGAGAATCTCATAGGAACTTATTAAATTCTAACAGGACTGCACGGGATAGATGCAGGGTGGATGTTACTGATGGTGCTTTTGTCCTGAACCAGGGGTCACAGCATGAGGATTCAGGGTAGACGATTTAGGATGGAGATGAGGAGACATTTCTTCACCCAAAGAGTGGTGAGTCCGTGGAATTCATTACCACAGGAAGCAGTTGATACCAAAACATTGAATGTATTCAAGAGGCAACTGATTGTAGTACTTAGGGTGAATGGGATCAAAGGTTATGGGAGGAAAGCAGGATTGAGTTGGGTGATCAGCTATGATCATGAAGAATGGCAGAGCAGGCTATCTTCTATGTCATGACCCTTGAGTCAACAGTCAATCCCATTTGCACAAGTAATAATGCAATATTGTAATCTAAGTGGCTTTTATTACAGAATCCCTAGAGTGCAAAACAGGCCTTTCGGTCTACACTGAACCTCAACGCATCCCACCCAGACCCACCCCTCTATAATCCACCTAACCTACACATCTCTGAACACTATGGGCAATTTGGCATGGCCAATTCATCTAGCCTGCCCATCTTTGGACAGTGGGAGGAAACTGGAGTACCCAGAGGAAATCCACAGAGACATGGGAGAACGTGCAAACTCCATACAGACAGTTGCCCCAGGCTGGAATTGAACCCAGGTCCCTGGTGCAGTGAGGCAGCAGTGCTAACCACTGAGCCACTGTGCTGCCCCTATGGTGCTGGGATAGCATTCCCTACTTCTGTGGCAAGAGACCTGGGTTCAAATTTCACCTGCTCCAGAAGTGTGTACGACCATCCCTAACCTGGTTGATTAGAAATTATCTATAAACTGCTTCAGTTTAAATTCCTGCAGGCTGATGTGTGAAAGGCTGTCATTGTTTACAATCCAAAATATAGCTTTTATCCCAGTGGCAGGCTCATTGGCCTAGCTTTGCACAGACCTGAGAGTCTGCTGCCAGGATGACAGTGCTGGAATTAGCAGGATAACTACTGGGAGATGACACAAACTGAGAATATGAACTAAAGCAGTGCCATTGCAAAAGCAACTTCAGTGAGGAGGGTCAAGTTCCCTTCTACTAAAATTACATGCTCACGATTCTGATCATTTCAATATACTCTAACTGGTACAGTCAGACA
Organism: Stegostoma tigrinum; assembly: GCF_030684315.1. NCBI lineage: Eukaryota > Metazoa > Chordata > Chondrichthyes > Orectolobiformes > Stegostomatidae > Stegostoma > Stegostoma tigrinum. The sequence continues at coordinate 27,618,403 of NC_081378.1, read as the reverse complement.
CTGATAGAACTGACAAAGCAGCAGTTTCCGAAAGTACATGTGGAACATAGCTGGTAAAATATTCACATAAAAGTGTGTCACTGTTTCTCAATTTTTGCTGAAGTTAATTGCAGATAAGAAATCCCAAAAGCAGCTTGAAAGTTACAATACTGTCCCTTGGCATTGCCAACACCACATTCAGTAAAACATGGCTCCACAGAGATTTCCCAGCATGAAAGCATTACACTTACAACTTGCATCTAGTTAAACGGTAGGTAGGTAAGAATTATTTGTATATACATAGAAAAGTAAATGTGATTATCTTATCTACTTCTAGGCCTCTTTTTGTCTACTGCCTGTAGTCTTGACAACTGATCATCAGTGATAAGATGTGGGCACCAGAATCACACAACCTTGTCAGGTAGTAGAAATGTTAAAGCGAAACCAAACTCTCAACAGTTTCAGCAAAGCATTCAAGTGATCAGCCACTTTGACAGTGACATGTTAGATACTTTGAATGGGGTATCTGGTTAAAACAATGATATTTTGCTATTAGCTGTTAATATTCATTTGTATAAAAAAGGATTGTGCAAGTATATGTCTGAAAATTGAATAGATATCAAGAACCATCATCTCATATTGCAGTATAAAATTATCACGTATTACAGTAAGAACTGAACAAAATGTGATGTTATAATTCTACCAAAACTGGGCTGTAGGTGCGTAGGCTGTTAGGTTTTATGCAACAAGTGTTTCCCAAGTATTCAACTGGGAAGCCTTGAACTCATGAGAGATTGGATCACAAGCGGTTCAGCTGGCAATTGTACTTACAAGACACCAGTGTTTTCTAAGAATGGAGACAAGATTTTGCTGGCCACCCCCCAGGGGCTGCCTGTGTGGTTTCAATGATTATTGTTAACAAAGCTACAATGATCAGACCTTGGAGGTTTGTCTACAGGGGCAACAAAGAGGGTGATTAGGAGCAAATTACTGCAGATGCTGGAATCTGTATTGTAAATAACAAATGCTGGAGATCACAGCAGGTCAGACAGCATCCATGGAGAGAGACAAAAATGGGAGCTGCTGGAAAAGTTCAGCAGGTCTGACTATCTCTGAAGAGAAATCAGATTAATGTTTGGGGGGTGCTGACCCTTCCTCAGAACTTCCTCTCCATGGAGAGAGAGCAAGCTAACATTTCAAATTTAGATGATTCTTTATCAGAGCTGAAGTGAAGTGTGGAAGGGGCAGCATATATGTTACAGTTGGGGCAGAACAGTGCGGGATGGTAGGTTGTAGAGTGCTAGTGGAGAAAAGATATAGACAGTTCAGATTAAGTGATCAGAATGTGAGAATGGCAGAACAATGGTGTGTCTAACATCCACACAATGAAAGAACAAACAGTCCACTGGGGTGGGGAGAGGGGAGAGAGAACATGGTGACAGAGAATGTAACAAGCAAAGCTGAAAGGACTGAAAGAAATTGGAGTTGGTTCACAATTTGAAACTGTTGAACTCAATGTTAGGCTCAGCAGGCTGTGATGAGATGTTGTTCCTCCAGTTTGCCCTGTCATTCACTGGAATACTGCAGCGTGCTAAGGACAGAACAGTGGGCATGCAAGCAGGATGCTGTGTTAAAATAACTGGCTAAGGGAAGGTCAGGGTCATGCTTGCGCACAGACTGGAGGTGTTCTGCAAAGCGGTCACCCAGTCTGGGAACTTTTTAGGAAATCTGTCATCCACCTACATCGATGTGAAGGTGGAAGCTTGCTCGAGGCAGCTTGAGGATCATGTGAAAGGTTTTCAGCTTTATCTACTTAAATGCCTTGTCACTTCTCCTTGGAACACATGGTCTGAACACTGGTGGACATCGTTGCTAGGTGCAATTTAGGGAGGCATCAGAGCCTTTCTGATTTTCTCATTCCATTTAAACCCATTGGAAAGAAAAGGTCAGGCAGGCAGGCTCTGATCCTAGCACTCAAATGTCTCACCTGATTTTCCCACTTAAGTTCTGCCCACATTATATGTAATGCCCAGAAAGCAAAAACAAAAATCAATCTTAATATGAGATAACAAGGTGTAGAGCTGGATGAACACAGCAGGCCATGCAGCATCCGAGAAGCAGGAAAGCTGACGTTTTGGGTCGAGACCATTCTTCAAAAAAAATTCTGAAGAAGAGTCTCGACCCGAAACATCAACTTTCCTGCTCCTCTGATGCTGCTTGGCCTGCTGTGTTCATCCAGCTCTACACCTTGTTATCTCATATTCTCCAGCATTGGCATTTCCTACTATCTCTGTATCAATCTTAATATGTTTGGTCTCTCCCGGCTATATGACCGGTATCCATCAAACAAGGCAGAAAATTGCCTGGGCATTCCCTTTGCACAAAAATCAGGACAAATGCAATCTGGCCAATTACTGTTCCATCAGTCTCCTCTCAATCATCTGCAAAATTAAGGAATGTGTCAATGATAGTGTTATCAAGTGGTACTCACTCTGCACCAGCCTGCTTGCTGATGCTCAGTTTGTGTTCATTTTGGGCCATTCAAATCCAGACATCTTTGCAGTTTTGATTCAAACACAAAAGAACTGAATTTAACTGACTATGACATCAAGGAGCCAGAGCAAATTCACAGTCAATAGGAATCAGGGGCATCGTGCCCACTCATTAGAGGTACATCTGATACAAATGAAGATGATTGTGTTTGTTAGAGGCCGATTGTCTTAGAATCCTAGAAAAGACATAGCACAGAAAGAGGCCATTAATCCCACTGTATTCACAGTGTGACACCATTGTAGGAATTTGTCAGGCTCGTGTCCTGTACCCACACATCTCCAGTTGCTCCCTCATTAATCTTCCTGCCAATTTAAGGTCAGAAGTTGAAATCTTTGCTGATGAATTCACAGTGCTTTTACCATTCACAGCTTCTCGGGTACAACACAGGCATTAAGTTATGGTGGATGAAATGGTGAGGTGCCTAACTGAGCTGCAGTGGAGTGTGAGAGAACTGGAACTCGCCCTGTCAGCAAGGGAGCCCTAAGTAGCTGCAGCTCTAGCAAGTTCCGAGGCTTTTGCAGGATGAAGCTGAAAATTAAAGTAGTGGCCAGGAAGCAGCTTCCTGTGTGCCATCTTTCAACTAAGCAGAGGACCAAAGCTGGATCCCAATGCAGCTATTCTGCATGCCAAGCTGGACAGATTTTAGGGAAGACCAGAGACACCCACCCATCTAGTGGCTGATGACTGGATCAAGAATGTGTATCTGGTCATGACTTCTGGGGCCTCAACATGAAGGAGCAGTTGGTGTTTATGATGAGGCTTCTGTGTGGAAGGTTCACTGGAAACATTAGTGAGAGGAATGGATATACAAAGAAGTCAGCAGTAGATCTTTGAGGGCTAGCATGGATCCTTAGGAACAGCATTAGCCTGCCATAGCTGAACAAAGGGTTCAGGAGTACAAAACGAGAGGATCTGGTCTCTGTATCTGTGGAATTGAAGTTGTTTAACCACATCATCTTTCTGAATTCCTCCATCAAACCAATGCAGCTGAAAAGCTGTCCTGCTAAAGTGTTGACAATGAAGTTGAGAGACTTAGCAGTAGTGAATTTGACTGTCTTTCTTTGGAACACTTGATTACATCATCCGGGAAGACTGGACACTGTAGACAAGGAAAGAAGTGAGGTGACAGTCAGCATGGTTGGGGATGTAGACCTCAGGGTGAAGAGGTACATGGATCAGATTGCTTTACAACAGATCCAGTCCTTACTGTCTTATCTCCACAGTATGCCTTGTGGCAGAGCACATTCAAGAGATACTCAAAGGACAAGCTTGAATTGTAACAGGTTTGGGCAAATGAGACTGGCCCAACTAGTGCAACTTAATTCCTCCTCCATGAGAAAAGAAACAGTCCAAGCAAGGGAAACGGGAAGCACCGAGGCTCTCAGAAGACTGACTGTGAACAGTAACCCACCATTTCCACTTTAGAGAAGACCATGGCTGATGCATATCCATGCCTTAAGCAAATGGTAACATCCACAGCCCAATTCTCTGCAGAAGCCAAGTAGCAAATTGGCAATGCTTCACCATTGGACTTCTGACCATCCCAATCCTGTGGCACAGAGTCACATGTGGGTGCATCTCAGCTACTCATCTTGAAAAAGGAAAAGCAACTTTAATTAGTCAAGAAGATACCTATTGATTTCATTCAGCCCAGCTCATGTTTTTGGCTGGATGCATTGGAAACTGGAGCCCACAGCGTGAGTTAGGGACACTTGGGAGATCAGAAACCTGAATGAGGAGACAACAGGAGCAGCAGCAGAAATCTACAGCTGGAGATTCACAGCGCCAAGGTACCCAAGTCACAAATCTGGCAATCTGAAGTCATTGATGTGGGTTAAAGAACCATGAGCTGGCAGTGAATCAAGAAAGCAACACTGGGAGACCTAGTCAGATTGCCTTGACCTTTGCCCTCAAGTTGGAGATGCAACAAGGCGAGGTAGATCTATTTTCTGTTGGGAAGACGAAGTAATCTGGTCCATGTGGTCATGGGAAATTGGGGTTCTGCCAACTGAACATTGCTATCGAGCTGATAACTGATCAGGAGTTACACCCTCAAGTGTCCCAGACAATCTGGAACACTGATCATGAAATTCCACTGGAAGTAGCTTGTTTCTTGGAGTTAAGTTTTTCCATTAAATTCATAAACATTGGGCCGTGGAATAAAGAATCTTTGTTTCATAAGCTTGTAAGACCATGTGTTTGAAACACTTATAGCTCACATTACCAGTTTCTGCAGTATTTGCTTTTGTTTGATTAGAAGATAAAACTGCCCTTTGCTCTAATACTGACCCTGTTATAACTGATGTATTGGTGACCGTGGAACTAAAACTAAGTACTGCCTTTAGAAAGGAAAGAAGCAGAGATTAAAACTAGAAGGGAATGGATTAGAGGAAATCAAAATCAATCATTGTAATGATTCGAAATTGTACAGGGGATATGTTTAAAGTAAGTTTTTACTACTTCGGGACTTCACTCTTGTAAAGACATAGCTTACTTTTCCTTGGTGTGGTAAACGATGGTGTGGACAATTGCAATGTAAACAGAAAATATAAGAAATGTTCAGTCGGTGAAAATTAACGGTTGACCTTTCCTCAGAATTGTTTTCAGCACTTTTTTTCTTTATCACAGAGTCTGGTATCTGCAGCGTTTGGTTAGTTTGGGAATAGGTGCTGACTGTTTGCAGAGTGAGCTGGCCGTGTGACTGTTCCTCTCGTCCTGAAGGGGGCAGCAGGACCTGGAGGCCTCGGTGCTGCAGGTCTCAGGCTCCACCTCCGGGGAAGATGATGGCGGTCGCTGGAAAGAAGCCGGCTCTACTCCGGAGAGGGAGTGGAGTCCCTTACAAACAGCAGCTGGAGGTGAGTAGCCCGGGCCTGCTGTGACACGAAACCAGAGCTGGTTCAGTAGGAGCGGCCTGTTCTCAGTATCTGATTCGAACAGCTTTCCCTGTCTGACGTGCCCAGGTACATTTAGTACCATTGACAGAGAACACTGTTACTGCTCTAGACAATAACACTTTCCATGAATAAGTACACCACGGCAGTGACTGCACTGCAAAAGTGATCTGGAACCTGTTATAAAACAAAGTCTTCAAAAGAGTGCTTCTGCACAGTGGTATTGTCCCTCCCTCTGAGCCAGGACACCCAGGTTCAAGCCCCACCTGCTTCAGAGGTGTGGAACAAAATGCCTGAGCAGGTTGAATAGAAAATATATGTACCAAGCAAGCCTTCCCTCTTTCTCCTTTTAATGAATAGTCAGTATAGATACTTTGTACATGGTTTACAGCTTGTTACATAAAATTGCAAAGTATTTATAGCACAGAGATAGTTCTTAAACAGAATTTGTTCATGGCTGTGTTTATGCTCCATATGACCCTGTCACTTTATTTTGTCTCATCCATGAAACACATATTTCTGTTCCTCTCTCCTTCGTGTCCTTATCTAGCTTTCTTTTTAAAACAGCTAAATAATTTGCTTCAATTATTTGTGATTACGAGTTCCCTACCTTTGCGTAACTATGTTTCTCTGTATTTCCTATTAGGTTTATTACCTTAAAATACTGTTTTAGTCTCAATCATAAATAGCAACATCTGAACATCCAAAATATATCCAGAAATTTAAAGCACACCACTGTATTAGATCACACCTCAATCATTATCTCCTAGGAAAAAGGAATCCAGCATATGCAGTCTTTCCTGATAGTTGGAATTGCTCAGTTCTGTTCATTGCAAGTATTTTTATATCTTCTCCAGTGCCTTTGTATTTTCTTTGTAAGAGGAGGAGCAGAACCTGGCCTGATACTTGTGGTCTTACCAAGTTTACATATAAATTCAACTTCTCTGCTTTTCAGTACCACTTTGTTTCTTGCAGCTTGTGTTGTTTGTTCATTTTCAAATCAAACCCGGTCCACGCACAGTTCTGCAGTATTTATGATACTTTGGGAAACATAATTTGGTGCCTTTTCTTTGAATTTTAGTAGTACAGAGTACCTGTACTGAATTTTTAAAAACAAAATCTTTGCTATCCTTGAACAAGGTTGAACCTAAGTAGCATCCACCATCAATCGTGTTATCAGTGGATTTGCCTGGTATTTTTCTGCCAATCCCAGCGATCCTTTGTATGGGTGTCCCTCTGAGCTGTTGCAGAAATGGCGCTGCACTTCCCCCTTGCCCCCTCGCTTGCAATAAGCTTTCGTCTAGCCACTGCTCATTCACTTACACTCAACTAATTTACAAACCCCTGGTAAATTCCTAAGTATGCTTAGAGGTCTGTTATCCCTGGTTTGAGAATGTGAATTTTGTGGATGTTTTTAAATTTATGAAAAATGTAACTCAGTTGTTGCATTGTGCTGTTACATGATGAGAAACCAGATGTTGTCCTACAAAAAAATCTTTAGAACCTCGAGGTTCTTAGCAATCAGGTGCTAAAAAGACACATGATGTACATTTTCACTAGGGCAGAAAAATTGATTGGAAACAGTTATTTTTCTCCCTTTACCTTACTGATGTTCTCAGATTTAATATTTTTGTTTTTAAAGCTGTATGTTTGTGATATCTTTTAGATGCTGATTGGAGACTCTACTGACAATTTAATTAAACGGATAATGAGACTCATTTTACAAGACACCTATGAGGCCCAGTCAGAACTACAAATGATCATGTCAGATTTGTTTGAGAAAATCTCTATTAATGGAGCTGAAGACTGTCCCCCAGAAGCACATGTTTTCTTGCAGCGCTTTGCTGAAATTGCATGGTCTGAGCTGGTGGATGAATGCTTTGCTGAAGGTAGCATGAAGTCGATTCACTCTCATTCTACATTTTTTCAGGCTTTAGACTTCTTGCGTCGAATATCTTGTTACATGCCTTGTGTCAGACGAATGTGGGATAAACGATACAGAATTGTTTCAAATATTGGCATCATGCTTGTTTTTGATGGTGAAATTACTCATTTACGCTATTTCATCTGGCAGGAATGCTTGAAAATACTTTATAATTGCCTTGTTTTGTGCGATGAAGATGATATAAAATATCTTTGCCAATTGCAGATCTTTAACTGCATGGAAGTAGCTTGGAAAATGTCTGATCAAAGGTTGAACCTTGGGTTGCTTGTTAAAGCATGGCTGGTCCTGGCAGAGCATTATCACATTCCAATTTGTAAGCAAACCTGGGACAGGTCCTCCTTTTCCCAGATTATCTGGTACTTGTCACAGGAAAATGAATATGAAATGGCAGGAGTGCTTGTTGCTAAAAAAGCCATGCTGGCAGTGGAGAATCCTGAAGAATACAAGAAAAACCCTTACGTGCATTATAATCCTAAAACAAGGTACATATCCACAATATCTGATATTGAAACCAAATTGCCAGAAACATTCCCGACTATATGCTCTTCTCCTAATTGTAATGAATTGGAAGATTTGGACTGTCACTTTCGCTCTTGTGAACGCTGTCGGCTTACATATTACTGCAGTAAAGTTTGTCAGAAGTACCATTGGAAACATGGTCACAAAGAAGAATGTGTTCCCTTGATTCCAAAGGAGGAAATTCTCAAATATTACACTAAAGATGTGATAAATGACTTTCAACTGTACTGTATAAGTCTGTCGAATAGCAAGATGCTGGAAAGTATTATGGGTCAAACCATTCCAAAGCGCAGTAGTGGAGATGGTGTTCACTACTTAGGTGTTCTTGTTAAAAATGAGCAGGGTCAGTGGGTTACCACTGATGAACACTTAACCGATTCCAAGAAGCATCCCCAAAGAAATGGACCCAAAGACTAATTTTTGCTTTGACGACATTGAGTCAAAAAATAGTCGGTTTATATCTGGTAAAAGAAAGTGAAGAAAGCAATGTCGATAGAAATTAAACTTTCAAACTTCAACCAAACTAATTAAGTTAAGAACTGCAACAGCACTAAAGTAAACTGTCTCACTACTGAGGATTATTGCTGCATCATGGTCAATTGACACAGTTTCAGGTGTAGGTCTAGTTTTAGCTCTCAAGTTCAGGGGTGCTACGAGCTATGCAAGACCCAAAACTGGTACTGTCTCTTAACTGGTTTGTCAAACACTACCTGATATTGCCTGCAGGGTGTGCCCCGATTGAATTTGCAGGGACAGACTTGAAACCAAGAGGTACCCATGTCTATGGCTTGTTCCATAGGGTTTGTCACTGCTTGTTCTCGTGTAAAAATGGTTGGTAACTACCTTTTTAATTCCAAAGCTTTTTGATTTTGAGAAAGTTTAGGAATTATTTAACATTTACTTGAATAACTGCAAATGTCTTTCTTCAATTCTTTAGCTAAATAAATCCTCTGATTATTTTACGATCTTTCCTTTCTAGCTGTTAACCTTTAAATCAAACTTTGTTAAAAATCCCAAGCTTGAGTTGCATTTACCTTAGGATTTCTTTCACATCTTTCTCATTTAGATGCCTCCAGTTTCTGCAGTTAAACTCCTTAATCTGTAAAACTAAGTGAACATTCCACAACACCCAGATCATGCATTAGAAATTCATAATGAGCTATTGCCTTTTTGAGAAGAAATGTTACATTTTGATATTTTCTGCTTCATTTATAATGAACCAACAAAATTACTTGTATTAGTGAATCTGATCAGTTGTTTAGTTACTTGTACTGAATCCTAAATGAAAAATGGATGCTGTAAATTACCCTGTTTTATTGGCAATGTCTTTTGATCTAAAATGTTGCTCTAAGTTAGATTTATTTCTCAGAAATGACACATTGTAATTTATTTAATAATAAATTTAAAGTGTTATGAAAAGTTACTTGTAGGTTTTACTTTCATTAGAAACCTAATTCTCATAGTGTATTGTGTTGCACATCCTTTTTGTGGGGTTCAGGGATGGGGATGACAATAAATGTGCTCATTTAGAATTTTTAGCTCACACTTGTAAATTGTAAATCTTTCTTAAGGCAGTCTTCAGGTTCATGAAGTGTGGACAAGGACAACAATTTTACATAATGCTTGGAAATATCTTTTAACCTCACACAGTCGAAGTTTTCTGTTCACTTAATTGAGAAGATCCAGCCTTAACTTTATGCAGAGATCATTCGTTACTCTGCTACTGAATATGGGCAGAGGTAATGTTTTTACCCTTGTCAGTCTGTTTGATGGACTCCAGGGAAACATGACACACAAAGAATGGCACACGTCTTTGACAAAGTTGTGGATCCGGATTCTGGATTTGTTTTCAAGGATCCATTAATAATGAGTGCTGGAGCAAATAGACTTTTTTTTAGGGTATTGCATGTTGTGTATTGTCTTAGTTGCTGTTCTAAATTTGTCACAACTGGAGAAAACAGTAGATTTGTCAGAGCAGGTTTTTGACAGTGGATTGCCCTGAAGCCGCCTCATTGAGCCTGAAGCACTTAATAAAGAGTTTTTTTTTAAGCTTTGTAATTATAGAACTTCAAACAAGCAAGGAAAAGCCTCCCGGAAGAGATGAGGATTCCTAATAGCTAACAACCCCGTGTGGCAGAGGTATGTGCTCAATAAAATACTTTCTTCAGTTGTTATTTCCTGGGAAGGTACAGAATGAGACAATATCTTCACTTCATACTTTATTAGGAGATAAAGAAGTTCAAGGTATTTAAAATTCCTTTAAGGCAGAATACCTCTCTTCAAAGCCATTGTCTTGGACAAAAAGGAACGTAGTCTACCAATGCAATTAGATAATGTTTTAAGTGTGACAAGGAATAAAAAAGCCTTGTAGATACCTCTGTGCTTGCAGGCACTGAAGTAGCAAATGCTTGAGGATCAAGGCACCTATGCAATGAAAGACGTATTAAGAGACTGTCTGATTTTTTTCTTTTTTTTAGATTCCCTACAGTGTGGAAACAGGCCCTTTGGCCCAACAAGTCCACACCGCCCCTTGAAGAATCCCATCCAGACCCACCCCCCTGTAACCCACTCACCCCTGAACACTATGGGCAATTTGGCATGGCCAATCCACTTAGCCTGCACGTCTTTGGACTGTGGGAGGAAACCGGAGCACCCGGAGGAAACCCACGCAGACACGGGGAGAATGTACAAACTCCACACAGACAGTCGCCCGAGGCTGGAATTGAACCTGGGTCCCTGGCACTGTGAGGCTGCAGTGCTAACCACTGAGCCACCGTGCTGCCCCTATTGGTGAACATGCTGGGTTTCAACAACAATCCATGAGTTTTATATTTACCATTACTGATGTCAGCTTTCTTTTTAAATTTTCCTGCTGTTATTTTGAAATTTGAATCCATTTTTTTATGACCATTCCATGTTCAATACCAGAGGCTTGGAAGAAGAGAATGTTGCTTTCAATGAGCAATATTACTGACTCCTAACAGAGATAAGATTTTTTGACAAATGAGATCTAACAACAAGAGAATGTCCACTGAGAGGAAGGAAACTTAATGTCAAAAAAGAATGAGAATTAGAAATTAGCTTTATTGTCACGTACTTAAATAAATACAGTGAAAAGTGTTTAAGTCGCCACGTATAGCGCCTTCTTAGGGTACAAGGTCTCTAGGTATAGTTTCTTCAGTTACTGTTCTTAGAAAAATAGAAGTAAAGATTCCAGCATTGCATATGTTAGGAATAAATTTTAAAAGGGTCTAAAAAGAGTGTTACTGACATAATCAGAAGATTGTTTACCATCAGCTGCACAATATTAATGGGTGAACTGACGAGACTTTGCAGCCTGCTGAGAGGCAGTCCATATCTTACAAGCACAATATAATGGAGGAAAGGAAGAAATATTTATGGAAGGAGCAGCAGAAAGATCAAAGCCAGATTACAGGATGTATATATTGCAAAGGTGATTTTGGTCTGCCCTGTGAAGATTCATTTGATATGAAAAAAACACTCCTTTCCATGGGAAGTGTACTTCTTCAAGGTTTTAGGAGAGTTATATTAGATATTTAAGGATGCACTTTTTCTTGCCCCAATCCCATTAAAGGGAATCGTATTAAGAATGTAGCCAAAATTCAGGCAGGCTCGTAGTTTAGAGATAATGGGAACTGCAGAAGCTGGAGAATTCCAAGATAATAAAATGTGAGGCTGGATGAACACAGCAGGCCAAGCAGCGTCTCAGGAGCACAAAAGCTGATGTTTCGGGCCTAGACCCTTCATCAGAGAGAAGTGACATCCTCTCTGATGAAGGGTCTAGGCCCGAAACGTCAGCTTTTGTGCTCCTGAGATGCTGCTTGGCCTGCTGTGTTCATCCAGCCTCACATTTTATTATATACGCTCGTAGTTTAGTGTGGCCACAAGGTGGTGCTCTTCAATAGTCACAAGCTATCCCATTGATATTAACGATTGAAAGTAAATATACTTTATTAGACTCAAGCCCTTGTTTTTAGAACTTTTTTCCACCTGGAATTGGTCTTGAACAGTTGTTTCTTGTTTTATAGGACTTTAGGATTTGTATTTTATTTCAGTAAGGTACTAGAAAGGTTGGTGAGCTGCTAAAGATTTGTCCTACAGACTGGGTTTCTGATGGATCCAAGGACAGGCTACTTTGGAAACAATTGCAAAATTTGAATGTCAGACCCGTATGGGAGTGAATGCTGTGATGTATGTTAGAGTCCAGAGCTTCTACTTTTCCAAGCATGTTTTTAATACTAGATGTGATTGGTTTTTCAGTGACAGCATTCAACCCCAATTGCATGTCTGCTTAAAGTTGTATGTAGTTTTTAATAAGGAAACTTCACTGGTTAGAAAGACCATGGCTAATCACAAAAAAATTAACATTTCTGATGAAGCGTCAGCTTTTGTGCTCCTAAGATGCTGCTTGGCCTGCTGTGTTCATCCAGCTCCACACTTTGTTTTCTAACATTATAGATGTGTTTATTTTCAGGAACCAGATTGAGATCAGGCACATCTTTACACTAAAATTAATGAATTCACTTTTAATGAGATTTTGATTTTTCAGTCGTACGAACATGTTATATATTACTTATGATACTGAAAAGTGTTTATAATCCATTTCCATTGTGAAAAGAATAAGTACTGGCCTGCCCAGCCACTCTGGCATTAACAAGAATAAATAATAAAATGTCATTTCTAACCCTATAGTCTTCCCTGCAGTCATGAGGACTAAATAGTTTTTTTGTTAGTCCACACATGCCCATCACCACAATTATTGTCCTGAAATTTTCATCTAGGGCATTAGAACAAGGCAGGTGCTATCCTGTGAGTCAGTGGAATGTAACAGGGTAGTGGCACAACAAGCAGCTGATGAAATATCACTCGTTTCACTCTACCACCCATAATGAATTATTCTCCACCATGTGGTATATTTTATGGTGACCCTTTAACATTTTTGATGTAATTTCAGATCAAAATTGTTTTGTGACTTCAACAAGTGTCTGTGAATAACAGGTAGAACCATTAAAAGATGTAATTCAGTAAACATATGCAATTATTTTAAAAAATGCCATAAAATTATGTTAAATTTAGAAAAGTAAAAGTGGCGGAAGCATTGTCAGGGTAAGGAAACTAAGGAAGAAATGGATTCAGAGCCCATGCCTCCTAATTTTTTAATCATTCATTGGATGTGCGTGTCAATGGCTGGGCTAGCATTTACTCCCCATCTCTAATTGTTCTGGAGAAGTTGGTGATAAGTTTTCTTTTTGACCACTGCAGTTCCTGGGGTGGGTGTGGGGACATCTCCAATGCTGTTACAAATGAAATATCCTTATTGGCACGAGTATTCAGTATAAAATAGTGAAAAGTGTGTACCATTGCCGCACATAGGTGCCATTCACATTAACTTAGAATGAAATTAAAAAATAACCTAAACAGAGTCCAACTTTTCCTTCTGCACTGCTACAGCATGCTGCTGCCAGAGTATCGCTCTGGGCTTCCCAGTTCATGCCATGCCGCTGCCATGGGCCCACTCCACGCAGAAGCGAGCGTGCTGCCTCTGAAGATGCTGCTGCTGCTGATCTGGATCCCATTGAAGCCACCTCCTGCCAAAGAGCTCCCTTTATCCGGTAAGTCTGAGGGAAAAGAAAGGGAAGAAGGAAAAAAGAAAAAAATGCAGACGAAGAGGACAAGCCCAGTCACAAGAGCCTGTATGCTGTCTACTTTGCTGTCATCTTGATTAAGGAGGAAGGGAGTTCCAGAATCTTGACCATGTAACAATGATCATGTAGATCTAATTCATGGTGGTGTGATGGTTAGAGGAAATCTGCAAGTGGTAGTGTTCTCACCAAATACTGACAACTTTGCTTTTGAGTTTAGGAATGCCAGCAACTGTTCCTGGACTATTTTATCAGTACTTGCAAAAACAAATGGCTTTATAGGTATCCAGGAAATTCTCGACAGCATTGCTTGTGCCAAAAATGTCAAGTAATGCTCACTGAACACAATGTCAATGCAATGACCATCTCCAACGTGAAAGAGTCAAACCATTTCCCCATGACATTCAATTGCATTACCGTTGTCAAATCTCCCATCAGCAATAAGCTGGAGTCATAACTGATCAGAAAAAATCCAAATTTATATAACTGGACTTGTCACAAGATCAGACCCAAGTGTGTCTATGCTGTGATGAATGTTCCATTTCAAAACTCTCCAAAACCAGTACAAGTCAGGACTGTATTGAAGTGCTGCCTACCAGTCTGGATGATTGTGCCTTTAACAGCACTGAGGAATCGCAACCTCATACAACACAAAAGCAGCCACTTAATTGGTAGCCCATTCCTCACCTTTAACATTCACTCACTACTACCACCATGACAAACAAGGCAGTTGCAGTATGTACCATTTACAAGATGCACTATGGAAAATTTGCCAAGGCTTCTTTGACCTAACCCCCCAAACCTGTGGCTTCAATGGATTAGACCAATAATAGCAGTGCATGGCAGCACCACCTCCTGAACGTTGTCATCTAAGTTATACATACCCTATCCTTGAAATATACTGACATTCCTTCACCATCACTCGGCCAAAATCCTGCCACTTCTTAACATTACAATAGGAGCATCTTCAGCTCATGGATCGCAAAAACTAACGGCTCATCACACCCCAGTGATATGGATTTCAAGCTGTCTTCTATTTCTGTATTCTCAGTTGATTGATTCATTCGCAGTGCTTTAATTCTATAGAAAAATGTCATCCTTTTGGCACCTCATCCCAGTTGTCTGGTAGATAACACTCTTCCTAGCAAAATTCTGTCCTCACGTCATCCATCTTTTCACTTTTAAGTAGAATATTGGAAAATGATGAAAAGGTGGCATGTATTGGTTTTTCCCGTCCTTAATTCAAACATACTGCAATAATTGCGACCAGCTCCTCTGCTTCCCTAGCTAGAGATCAGCTAATTCAATTTAGGCTGTTGATCAGACCCCTCCTTGGCCAGCTGGGAGACTGGATTCTCTTCCTTGCCTAATCCAGACTGAACCAAGTGAGATAGTATAAACATTTTTTTCTTAAGAAGGGTCTAGGCCGGAAACGTCAGCTTTCTTGCTCCTCTAATGCTGCTCGGCCTGCTATGTTCATCCAGCAGTTCACCTTGTTATACCTAGTATAAAAATGGGTTGGGTTGAGATGCAGATTGATGCCAACAGCATGGGTTCAATTCCCACACCTGCCGAGGTTACCATGAAGGATTCTTCTCAACCTCTTCCCTTGCCTGATGTGCAGGTGACCCTCATGTTAAAACATCACCAGTTTTCTCTGTCTAATGAGAGAGTAGCCCTATGGTCTGATAAGACAATGGCAACTTTTTAATAGAAAAACAGAAAATGATAGAAATATTTGGCAGGTCAGACAGTATTTATGGTGAGAGAAACAAAGTTACCATTTTAAGTCGATGACTTTTCATGTGTTACGTAGTATGCTGCCAAACTACTTGATTCCAATGCACATGACCCCACCTGAATTTCTAGTTTCGAGTCAGTTGCACTTTGTACAACCAGTCTTCTTGCAGTACCTGTTGTGGAGGTTGTGGTGCTATGGGTTGGACATGTTTTCATGTAAAAAAAACACTCAGAAGAGGAATGTGCAACTCCTTTCAATCGAAGCATGGAATTTGCATGCTGCTACAGGCCTGCAGTACCTTATACAGGAGATCACTGTTTTGGATGTTGGCTGCACAATTAATCTTAATACAGACCTCTTCAAGACAGTCTTTTTCATGACAAGCTGGAATATGCAGTTTGTTGCTCTACCATGTAGAAGTCTCAATGCTCTGTTCTACAGAATGACATGGCATTGTTCTGAATAAAACTGCACCCAGTGTAAACGAGAATGTACCTTACAAGGAATAACTACAAACAGGGTGACTGACAAATGTTGCTCATATCATTGGCAGGACCTTGGAAATCAGATGCCCGCTTGCTTTCTTAGCTGAACAAAGAAAATCAGCAGGTGAATGTGTCTTGTCCTGTGGAAATGGTCAAAATATCATTGCAAATTTTGTTGAAAAGTTTCCATCAAGCCAAAGTTTCTACATTTTGAATTTGATGTATATTTTGCTAGGCCAGAACAATACATTTGAATTGAATCAGGTGTCAACGTCTCCCTAATTAAAGATCAGTAAAAAACAACATGATGAAACCTGTAAGTGAGATGAATAATATTTGCCATTCATGCAAAAATCCACTGGCAATTAACCTCAATATGTCGGTCCACTGATATAATGCCATGTTTTCTGTAAAAGCTCTGATCTCTTGTGTGCAGTTGGCGTGGACAATTGTTCTCCAGGAAAAAAGAGAATTCAGATATAATCAGAAATCACACTTGTTACAGTAACTACCGATACCAATTTCCTGCATTCAAGTTGTTTTTTTTGGCGAACACTTTTGGCAAAATGCAACAAATCTGTTCCCAGTTCCACTTTGGTACTGTTTGAATTAGATTGCTATGCTTGCATCTACCATCACCATGACAAAAATCCAATCTGTAGTTTCTTTTGGTATCCTTAGAAAAGTATTATAGGAAAATGTATCCCTCTTAAATGTTTCAAAACAGGAATTACTTTCAAGGCAGACAGCAAATTGTATGCAATCAATTATAGAAGCATTCTGAAAGGGGAGTAAAAAATAAAGAAATGAAGAAACTACTGAGTGGCTTTTTTCTAAAGCAGCTGTTTAAAACAGTAATAGATGTGCAGGATTACCAATTGTGTGAAAATTAAACTGCTTTCTAGGTAATTGCAGTCTACCAGTACTGTTAATAGGTTGATTATTAATTCCAAAATTTATTTGACTAGGTTTCAACAGCTTCCACGATAAGACATATTGAACTGAAATGGGTAGCTTGTTTGTAGCAAAGTTTCGTTCAACTCTGGATTGCATTTATATTTCTTGCTCTGATTGAAACAATTAAAAAGCATCTTATAACCATTGACACTCCTCATTTAGACTGTATCCTTCAAGGCTTCATGAGAGCCATCACTTATATTTAGTAAGAGCAGCATGTTGTAAGATATGAGCAAGATTGATTAAACTTGTTTGTAGATTACTTTGCATACCTGTTTGATATTGGTTTGACTTGACCCTCCTTCAAGTTTGTATTCCTTATGGAATCTATAGTTAATGGGACAACTTGATCAGTAGGTGATACCAGAGTGTACTCTTGGTCATGGACATCTTTTGTATCCTTGCCTCCCTGAAACAATGTCTATGTCGACTAACCTTTAGGCCAGACCCAGGTAATTACGTGAGATATCATTCCTTGAATCGGTGAATTAGTGTTTATATGATCTGACAACCTTATCATCACTTACTAATGTCAAGTCCACAATATACTGAACACAAATTTCAAAGTTACCATTGTGGGACGTGAATTTTTTTTCTGAATTTCTTGTCTTGTAAGATTATCCAGTAGCCTGCTATAACTATATGTTATAAGCTGAAGAGATAATGATGCCACCCGAAGGTTGCAGGAACAGCAACTCATATTCCGCCTGGGAACCCTGCAGCCATATGGTATCAATGTGGACTTCACCAGTTTCAAAATCTCCCCTTCCCCCACTGCATCCCTAAACCAGCCCAGTTCATCCCCTCCCCCCACTGCACCACACAACCAGCCCAGCTCTTCCCCCCCACCCACTGCATCCCAAAACCAGTCCAACCTGTCTCTGCCTCCCTAACCGGTTCTTCCTCTCACCCATCCCTTCCTCCCACCCCAAGCCGCACCCCCAGCTACCTACTAACCTCATCCCACCTCCTTGACCTGTCCGTCTTCCCTGGACTGACCTATCCCCTCCCTACCTCCCCACCCACACCTTCTCCACCTATCTTCTTTACTCTCCATCTTCGGTCCGCCTCCCCCTCTCTCCCTATTTATTCCAGTTCCCTCCCCCCATCCCCCTCTCTGATGAAGGGTCTAGGCCCGAAACATCAGCTTTTGTGCTCCTGAGATGCTGCTTGGCCTGCTGTGTTCATCCAGCCTCACATTTTATTATGTTATAAGCTGAAGCCTGATAGTGCAACCTAACTGATCTTTTGTCTTTTTGTACCCTCTCATTAAATATGATATAGATTTTGCCTTATCAACTTTAGGTTCTTTAAAGAAAAATCCTATACCGTCAGAATTTATTCGTTAAGATTGTGAAGCGTGCCTCATGAGCTCCCTGTGGCACTGGATGGTATGATACCTGTACTGTAAAGCAGTGACAAGGTAAGGCCAAGGCTCAGTCCCATAATTAATCAGTTCGAGTGGCTGTCACCATAAATGCAGGGGACACAATAACTGCTCATGTAGACGCACTGCCCTAGATGCCTTTGGCTATGACACAGCAGTGAAGTGCCTACATCGAAGTGTAGGAGTAAGAAACAAAAACAGAAAGCAGTAATAAGTAGGAATAATAAAATGAGTGTTTTGCAAATATTCTAAATAAATTCAAATTCTGGGATTGCAATTTGTTTGCTGCTCCACTCTGTCCTACTCCTGGTCTCTCACTATTTTTCCTCCCACTGAATGCTGTGCTCTCTCATTATTCGCCATACCCGGGAGGTGCAGAGCAAGGCAGAGAATGGGAGTAAGGTAATGGGAGTGTTAGGAGGGGAGCAACTAGGAAGTAGAAAACAAGTGAGTGGGGTACCATATGTGGGAAGGCAATACAAGTGAAACAATGAGTTTGTGGTGTGGGGGGTGATTCGAGCAGGGAGGAGCTAGGGAGCAAAATGAATTGGGAGAGTGGGAACTTTAGGTGAAGGTTGACGTGTTCCATGGTTGTCAGTGACACTGGCTCCTGCATCTATGTGTACACTGATGTGTTGATATCAGCAATGCTAATTTTCTCTGCTGCCAGAACTGTGGTGGGAGATGCTCAAATCAGCAAATTTATGTGTTCACTTCGAGTCTCTGAGCTAGATTTGGAAAGACCTAGAAAGAACAATACCCTATGAAGAACATCAGGAGGACAGAGTTAAACTCGTGTGAAGCATCTTTGCTTGAATAATTTGCTGAGATACACTCTTCCAGAACATACATGAAGAATGGTCTTTTGTGTGAGGGATGCCAGGTCCCTTGGAACATACGGTAATCACTTTTAAGAGATGAAATAAAAATTGAGGGAATTATATGTCAATGAATGTGCTCAGACATTTCTACATATATTTTTATTTCTTTTTAGTACGTGGCTTTCACACATAAAGTATAATGGAGCCCCAGGCAAAATTAAGAGGCAATTGTATGGAAAAAGGAGGAACTTTATTATTTCCTAATTTTGAGAAAAATCATAAAACATGACACCAAATACACACCAACAAACTCTGCATAAGATTTAATGATGGAGAGTGTGCCTGGTACAGAAGGAAGAAAATAGGCTGGGCAATTTACACCTTGAGGTGTTAGATCTTTGACCTGAGACCACAGTTTTTTAATTGTTGACTCATACTCTCAGCAGTCACAAAATGTAGAAGATATCCTTGAGTTGTCAGTGAATGGTTATGTTATCAATTTGGTTTGTAACTGGACATTGACGGAGAATTGCAGGAAACAGGGGCAGACTTTCAGCTCTTGTTTCTTTGCAAATTTATGCTGCTGAAGAACAGCTGCTGAAATATGATTCCTTTCTGTCTTTCAAGGTGTGTCTCATTTGTCTTTCAATGCAGAAAATCCTTAATGACTAGAATGCACACTTATCATAGAAGTACAAATTAAAACAGGAGCAGCGGGTCTCTTGATGCTGACTCAGTTGTCCAGTTTCAATGTCTTTAGACTAAATGTTATTTCAGAATAGATGATGTTGCCTATTCTGTATTTGTTTCCTGGACTTGCCTTACTCCGTGGTCAGATTATCATAGCAGCCGTTTTGAATCAATGTTTGTTCGATTAAAAAATATTGTAATCCATGAAAGGTATTGGGGTATATCAATCATCAGATGATGGGAGTTAAAATTTGACAATCCATATTTACCAGGATCGTAATACACTCCATTGGATCATGACACATCCCTTAACTAAGCCCAGAATGAATAGAAATGGTTAGCAAAATTAGATTATATCTTCTTCCCACTGCTTACCTAGGTACCCAACCATCAATAAATTATCTAAAGGATGGCATTTTTCGTGATTTTAGGACATCCCAAAAGTGAGTGGTACAGGAAATGGTAATCCAGTCTCATCTTCTCATGTTAAACCTGAGTCACATGATAACTTGGGAGATTTCCATACATCTCAAAAAAGTAAGCAATTACATCTTGTCCATTCAGACAGATTTATTGCTAACTTCTACCATGACCAAACTGTTGTGAAATTTGCTTGGATTTCTTTTGGTTTAGCATAAGTTACAACGTGAACCATAGCAACTGATGCAATGTTTAGTCACAGCAATGCAATTGGAGATATTTTAAGGAAGAGGAAGTACACGGGTGGAGTTTCTGTCTCTTGGAAACAGTAATAAACATAACAACCCAGATATTCCAATGACCAGGTAGTTGGGGCCCATATGGTCTGGAGTTACATAGTGGGACAGTGCAGAAACACCAATGCAGCAGACTCTGTGGGGATTGCCTGGTAAATTGAAACATGCATTCCTCTGCATCAAAAAAGCCCCTTAAAGTCAGAATCTTTTACGCATCTGACTCAGTTATGCTTAATGTGTACTCAAGGAGTGTTAAATGATTAAAACCTACTGTTTCTCCTGCACAACTATTAAACAGATACCCTGATTATACTTGTCTTCCAGATCTAGAAAAGTTGATGAGGGTCGAGCTGTGGATGTGGTGTATATGGACTTCAGTAAGGCATTTGATAAGGTTCCCCATGGTAGGCTCATTCAGAAGGTCAGGAGGAATGGGATACAGGGGAACTTAGCTGCTTGGATACAGAATTGGCTGGCCAACAGAAGACAGCGAGTGGTTGTAGAAGGAAAATATTCTGCCTGGAAGTCAGTGGTGAGTGGAGTTCCACAGGGCTCTGTCCTTGGGCCTCTACTGTTTGTAATTTTTATTAATGACTTGGACGAGGGGATTGAAGGATGGGTCAGCAAGTTTGCAGACGACACAAAGGTCGGAGGCGTCGTTGACAGTGTAGAGGGCTGTTGTAGGCTGCAGCGGGACATT
Organism: Stegostoma tigrinum; assembly: GCF_030684315.1. Lineage (NCBI taxonomy): Eukaryota > Metazoa > Chordata > Chondrichthyes > Orectolobiformes > Stegostomatidae > Stegostoma > Stegostoma tigrinum. The sequence goes on along the minus strand of NC_081378.1, from coordinate 27,597,356 downwards.
GACAGGATGCAGAGATGGGCTGAGAGGTGGCAGATGGAGTTCAACCTGGATAAATGCGAGGTGATGCATTTTGGAAGGTCGAATTTGAAAGCTGAGTACAGGATTAAGGATAGGATTCTTGGCAGCGTGGAGGAACAGAGGGATCTTGGTGTGCAGATACATAGATCCCTTAAAATGGCCACCCAAGTGGACAGGGTTGTTAAGAAAGCATATGGTGTTTTGGCTTTCATTAACAGGGGGATTGAGTTTAAGAGTCGTGAGATCTTGTTGCAGCTCTATAAAACTTTGGTTAGACCGCACTTGGAATACTGCATCCAGTTCTGGGCGCCCTATTATAGGAAAGATGTGGATGCTTTGGAGAGGGTTCAGAGGAGGTTTACCAGGATGCTGCCTGGACTGGAGGGCTTATCTTATGAAGAGAGGTTGACTGAGCTCGGTCTCTTTTCATTGGAGAAAAGGAGGAGGAGAGGGGACCTAATTGAGGTATACAAGATAATGAGAGGCTTAGATAGAGTTGATAGCCAGAGACTATTTCCCAGGGCAGAAATGGCTAGCACGAGGGGTCATAGTTTTAAGCTGGTTGGAGGAAAGTATAGAGGGGATGTCAGAGGCAGGTTCTTTACGCAGAGAGTTGTGGGAGCATGGAATGCGTTGCCAGCAGCAGTTGTGGAAGCAAGGTCATTGGGGACATTTAAGAGACTGCTGAACATGCATATGGTCACAGAAATTTGAGGGTGCATACATGAGGATCAATGGTCAGCACAACATTGTGGGCTGAAGGGCCTGTTCTGTGCTGTACTGTTCTATGTTCTATGTTCTATCTGATACTTAACCACCACCACTAACCTTGCACCCTTTCACCCTACTGGATCTGATATCCACTTATGACCAGACATCTACACCCATCCCAGAGCCAACACCCAACCTCCAACCTGCCAACACCAACACGACAACCCAAACTCTACTGATCCAACATCCTCTCTCCTTGACTTGACACACCCTCTTAAGTAGACCTGACAATGTCCTGCCTCTTCCCCAACTAACTTACTGGCCTGACTGGCCCCACACTCAGCATTATTTTCTCACCTACCTGACCTGATATCCCTCTCTTCCCCAATCTACCCTAAGCACTCATCTAATTACCTGGCACCCTATGTCCCTTATATCCAGGCACCGTAACTCCCTACCTCCGCACCTATACTCTCCTCTCTACCTATCTTCTTTTCTCTCCATCTTCGGTCCGCCTCCCCCTCTCTCCCTATTTATTCCAGTTCCCTCTCCCCATCCCCCTCTCTGATGAAGGGCCTAGGCCCGAAACGTCAGCTTTTGCGCTCCTGAGATGCTGCTTGGCCTGCTGTGTTCATCCAGCTTCACACTTTGTTATCTTGGATTCTCCAGCATCTGCAGTTCCCATTATCACTGTAACTCCACATCTATCTTACATTCTTTCCCTTTCACTGTCACTGTCAAAGTAAATCAAAGCACACTACAATGACTGCTGCAAAAGGGGCCTTGCTTCCACAAAGAACGTCTGCCCTACTCTATTCTTGTTCAGATTTATAACAGGACCTTAACCAGGAACCTCCAGCATAGAAGTCATTTAAAGGTAAACATGTAATTTTTAATCTAATCAGGATAAGAAGTAATGTTTTAAATCTTGTTTGGAGTACGTGGACTATTATGACTACATCTTTTCCCAGTTGTGCACACCAAAAGCTTGACTTAGTATCTAACTTTGAGAATGTCAGCACCTCAAATTACTTTAACATTGATTAACTGGGTGATAAGGTCAATGTAAACATTTTTGTTTGACTAAAATACAGACATGCATTTGTATAGTGCCTATCGCAACTTTGGGACATCTCAAACTCAATTAGGCTACAGGTGGCTTAACTGGGTGTAAAGCTAAGTATTAGCAGCATTCTGTAGTATCCCATGCTGCCAGTTTCTCTTCTACTCCATTATCTACGCCATATGGGCAATTCACCATTGATCGTAAAATAATTGCCTAACTTGTGTAATCAGGAGAGTAGGAGATAAAACATTGACCCAAAAATTTGAAGTTTATCCATGTGAATGTTTCTAAGACGTTAAAGTTGTTTAATTTTTTAAAAGTCTACAACAATACTACCCATTACAACAGAGTTTTGATTGATGGATAGTATTCTCAGTTGTTGACCAACACAAATTATATGTGATGCTAAGTTTTCCTTCTTAATATCCTCAGAAGGCATGAGGCCAGAAGTTCTCAGGTATGAAGAGCAGAGGAGGGCTTCAACAAGAAGGGTACGATGGCTCAGTGGTTAGCACTGTTGCCTCACTGCACCAGGACCTGGGTCTGGGTCTGATTACATGCTTGGGTGAGTTCGCACATTCTCCCTATGTCTGCATGGGTTTCCTCCAATGGTCCAAAGATTTGCAGGTTTGGTGGATTGGCCAAGTCAAATTGCCCTGTAAGGTCCAGGGACATAGATGGATTAGCCATGCTAAATGAAGGGTTATGGGAATGGGTTGGTCTGGACAGGATGCTCTTCAGAGACTCAGTGAGACTTGATGGGCCAAACAGCCTTTTTCTGCACTGTAGGGATTTTATGATTTAAAAGTATGTGATGCCAGTGTAGAAGGATTATTATTTGAGGTTAATCCATATCTACTGGGCTTCTACCTCTTCTTGTATTCACTTGTGGGACGTGGAAATCACTAGCTGGGCCCACATTCATTGCCCATCCCCGGTTGCCCTTAAGAAGGTGGTCTTTTAAAACAAAATATTACTTTAGGTTAGAGAGCCCCTGTTGGGACCCTGTAACAAAAACAAAATCAAAAGGTTAATGGAAACTTATAAAACTGGAATGGAAACTTATCAAAATCAAACCAAATCAAAATATCTTCATCCAGAATGATGTACCCAGTCCCTGTGGTGCCCACCTGACTCTAAAAGCCCCTACTGGGTTTCTACCCCTATTCAAACAGTCCAGTGATTTTAACTTTGTTAATTAGGATGTAATCCCAGAAGGATCAATTACTTGTAAAAAGGATGGTCCCCGCTTGCGAAATCTGCAGCGAGCAAAGTTTTAGGCCACATTCTGTCTTTAGTCAATTTTCAATTTTAGGTGATCTCTGTAGATGTCTTTTTTTGCTCCCAGTATCATGAATACCTAACATATAATAGATGACAAAACATTGCAATTGTGATAGCATGGATGATGTCCCAGTAACATTTTCTCAAACAATGAGACCCAGTGCACAAACATAGCAGCTAGCAGGAACAATGGTATTCCTCAAATTTTAAAAATATTTTAATGTTTTAACTTCTCATGGTTTCTTTGCATTACAGTTCATAATTTATTACAATTCAGTCAATATTGCTCCTTTAGAAAGTGTTTTTATGCTACTGCCATAAGTTCACAAGGCTAGTTACAGTGGGTGAGTGTCTACATGCAATACCAGATAATGTATAGCACAGTTTACAAGGAAACACAGAAAAGTTACCATAAATAACTAGATGGCATCCCTGAGGAAATTGTTGAAGTATGCTTTCACTAGTTTGAGAGAAAATATGGTGGATTTTGTGGTAGAAGTTGCAATGAACTTTATCATTACTATTCATGTAAATTAGAAAGCAATTTCCAACAGTTGCACATCAGTTAAGTGCATAAAAGGAAGTTACTGTCCAAGATACCCTTCTCCTCCAGAAGCTGCAACAGAAAGTTATCTAAAGGATCTTGGCATTGAAATACAGAGAGTGGTGGAAAACAAGTATGTTTTAATGGTGTTTTAAATTTTAATTGTCATCAATCCCTCCAGTGCTGGAAATCTGCTTTAATAAATGTGGGTCTCATTTCTTCAGATATTAATTATTAATGGACACTCAGATAAGTTTTACTTTTTCTTTCTGTCTCTCATCATCCAGTTTTACATTCCTTCTCTCTATTTTTCCCCTTTGTAATAGAGTCTAGGACCAGAGAGCATAATCTCAGAATAACAGGTTACACATTTAAAAGAGAGATAAGGAGGATTTTCTTCTCTCAGAAGGTGGTGACTGTGTTGAATTCTTTGTGACAGAACTGTTGAGGCTGCATCATTAAGCATATTCAAGGCTGAGATAACTGATTCCTTTACTGATCAAAGAGTCGGCACAACATTGTGGGCTGAAGGGCCTGTTCTGTGCTGTACTGTTCTATGTTCTAAATCTCTGTCTTTGGGGAAAAGTCAAGAAAATGAAATTGAGCATTATCAGATCAGCCATGATTGCTCAGGATGGGACAGTAGATTTGGGCTGTATTGACTTCTGCTCCTAAATCTTATGGGTATTTCTCTTATTCTTTCTGTAGATGATTTGACATTGGATTTAATTTTATAACTGACACATCCTGATTCAAACTCTGTGCAGTGAGATAACAATTCTTCAATCTGATTAAAGAGACACATAATTATTTGGCCAGTTCCAAAAGGTCGCACTGTACCCTGTTCAGAGTGCAGATTTCCAACAGCTGATTGAGAGGAATGTTCAGTGTAACACATATGCTGGTCTTTGAGCCATTTGAGTGGAACAAACAGCACCTTAATTAAGTTAGAAACAAAGTCACAAATCGCTGGAAAAATTCAGCATCAACAAGTTCTGAAGAAGGATCACTGGACCCGAAATGTTAACTCTGCTTTCTTTCCACAGATGCTACCACACCTGCTGAGTTTTTCCAGCAATTTGTGATTTTGTTTCTGATTTCCAGTGTCTGCAGTTCTTTGGTTTTTTTTGTTCACCTAATGGAGTTATACTGTTAATTTCATATTCGCTTGAAATACAGTTTGTAAATTATGAGTGAACTACCATTATTAGCTTGATTAATGAAAAACTGAACTAGTTTGCTTGGAGTGGGAAATCCCACACGATTGGTCAGTGCTGTATGCTAGCCCAGTTCTAATGGTCAGTTTTGGTCAAGGATTTTAAAAATGTAACCTTCGGTAATATCCTCTAATTAGTGTGTGAGAATAGTTATAATGGGATTGAGAATAGATTAATTATCTTACAATACCCTTATGTGTTTGTTATTATTTTAACACAACCAACATTAACATTGACTCTACATTATCTTACTAACGTCACTTAAAGAATGATGATTAAAGACATTATACACCAATTAAAGAGAGTACACAAGTGGCTGCAGACAATGTAGTCATGAGAAACTATCCTCTGATGATACACCAACTTCTGAATTTATGTAGCACCATGAAAAAATTCAGAGTAGGAACAAGATTGCTTTTGCCTTTTTTTCACTCCATTATTGTCTGGAGACATTTCAGCCTAAAATCACAAGTATTTAAAAATGTTACAATACTGAAGTATTTCCAAGAAATGCTGGTGCAGAGTTTGACCTTCAAAACACAAAGTTACACTGAACTGTAGACATAAATTTAAAATTGCGTACTTTTTTTTTCAAAACATTGAAACAACAAGTAACTAAATGAATTAATGTCTTCAGAGCTGGCTGCTCATTCCACAATTATATACTACTTCTGTATTCTAGCTATGATTCCAGTGTTACACCGCTGTTTCTTTTGATTCTGGTATTCCAGTTGATGGTTTAAAGTTAATCACTTCTTTATAAGTATGACCTAGGCAGAAAAGAAATGAATTTATTCCCTTGCAGTAAGCCATCTTTTACAGATCTTTGCCAAAACTTTGAAAACCAATTGCACAAATTTAATTATTCAGTTTGTCTTTGGTGTCTTACACATTTTCTTATAAAGTACTCAGTCTGACACTATCTAAAAGCCATCCTCTCACAAAATAGTTGTTACTGGAGTTGTTGGGTGTTGTTGACAAGAGGCAACATGCACGAGCAAGAATAGGATCCAAAGACAGATCTCTGAGGTATTTCTAGAAGTAGTTATGAGGGTTACAAAGCTGGGCCATTGCTAGAGCTATACTTGCCAAACGTGCATAACTTAAAGGAATCAAGTGTGGCTGGTGTCATTCAGCAGGACAACAAAAGGAATGATTCGGAGGATGGCGATGTGTTTGATAAATTCTAACAGCAATAGTGAGATAGATCTTTTCCCTCAAATTCCTTTCCCATACCTCTTGAAGGTACTGATTCTTACCGGGTCACAGTTATATAGGTACCTTGCTAAGACAATATTGATGTATAAGTTGAACCTATTCAACTATGGATAAGTTTCCCTATATAGAATCGTACATTTCCACAGCAAAGGCCACTGGAGAGTAATTAGTATTGGGAACTCCAGTAATTTCTTCCCTTTCTAACACACTGATCTGGAGGCCAACTGTAAAATCTCAATTGCTATTTTAATTGAAATTGGCTATCCATGACTGGAAAATACTGAAAATACCAGCATCTGTGGAGTAACAGATAACTTGATATACCAAGTATTAAGTATGGAATCTTGACCAGAACTGACCACAACAGGAACCTGGAATCAAATCCAGGATGTTCTGAGCCTTACACAAATGTTCTTCTCCTGGTAGTATTTTTTAACCAACAAGTGAATCAAAGCATCCAGAAGTATAAAGAAAATATCACAAGATCTAACAGTATGAAAAATAAACAGCAATAAAACTGTAACGAGATCAGCTAGGTGGGCCTTACAGAATGAGGTGTGAGGGAATCTAACATTTTCAAGTTTTTCAGTACAGTGCCAGAATATCAGTGTTAACCATTAGTGAAATCTACAGGTTAATTACTGATTAAAGCATAGTCTCAGTTCTATCCTTAATATGTGATTCAATCTAAATATCATTAGATCATCTTTAACTTCACCAGGTGAAGTTTTCCATTTCCTATTCCAGACATCCACATTCACTCTAAGAGAGACACATCTCCATCAACTTGTGAGAGGTTTGTACTGAGGTCTCAGGCCGATTAAGAACTGGGAGCAATGAAAATGATGGTAATTTGAAACCTCACAGTGGCCACACAGAAGTTTTCTGAGAATTTCATCATTCAACTTGAACACAAGTTGAGCATAAATTAGATGACCAATGAAAACATGTTCAATGGAACAATAATTACATGGCATGTCCAAACTCTTCCAATCAACATTTGGCAAGAAATGCCTTAAAATATCCATTGTCTGGCTTCTTCTCTTTCAAATGAATATTCCTCCAGTTGTTCTGTTTTGTTATAAAATCCCATCCTTCAATATATTTTAAAGCTTCGAATTTGAGACACCACATCACCTTGACCAATTACCCACAAACCCATTAACTTTTTTTCTCGAGATATTGATGACTACATTTTGATCTTTGTGTAAAGTAATTTCCTCTAGCTTTTCTACTGGATTTGTTACAAACTGATATAATTGCTAGAATCCCTCTGGTGTGGAAACAGGCTATTCAGCCCAACAAGTCCACACCAACTCTCCGAAGAGCATCCCACCCAGACTTACTCCCCGTACCGTATCCCTATAGCCCTGCATTTCCCATGGCTAATCCCTCTAGCCTGCACATCTCTGGACAGTGGGAACGAACTAGAGCAGGCACAGGGAGAATGTGCACACTCCACACAGATAGTCGCCTGAGGCTGGAATTGAACCTGGCTCCCTGGTGCTGTGAGGTAGCAGTGCCAACCACTCAGCCATCATGCTAAATTTATTAGTGACTAAAAATCAAGTCACCAGAGTTTTACCAGACCATTGGCTGCTCTCCCACTAGAGAGAGATGATTGGTCGTGGTTGAACCTAGGTGAGGGGATAAGTTAAGGAGGAGAGTCCTATCTTACTATTGTGGCCCCAGTTTTGGTGTCTGGAGAACAGGAAGTGTCACTCTTTTGGACATTAAGCCTATCAAGTTCTTCCATAACTTTAAAGACTTTGCTGAGGTTTCCCCTCAATGTTCTTTATTCTGATTGTAATAACAGCACAGTTCATCCTTAAAAATCAATATTTTCTTTTGCACCTTCTTCTGGGTCTCATTAGCCTTTTTATAATGTGGGTACCAGCTGGTACCTGATTTTAATTCAAAATTAGAGTCATTGAATCAAATATTATACTGGGCAGCACATGACTTTGGTCCAACAGAATGCAGTTGACTCTAAAAACCCTTTGCATGGATCCCAGCATCAGGGATGGTCAATTTATGTGATCTAGTGTGAATCGTGACCTGAAAACAATTTTTAAAAAAATCAATATTTGAAGATTGCTTACATTTCCATTCTTCAATAGTGCAATCCATGTTATCAAAACTATCGTCATATGGCATTGCCACAGTCTCTTCTTCAGGATCTCGATACTGCTCAAAATAAGAATGAGCCAAAGCTTCTGCAGCAGTTATTCGTTTCTCTGCATCGAGTACAAGCATTTTTTCCATTAAGTTGACAGCTGTTTTGAGAAAAAAAACAAAGTTAGCAACGTGATATCATTAAGCTACTGAAATGTGAAGCTTCAACGAATGATGTCGTGTACACGTTATTAAACTAATTTAAATCAATGCTGCATGAAATGCCAATGTAGGACAATCTGCCAAGCTGTTTCAAAGAATTGAAAGAAGGCTTTGTTATATTGTCAGAGATAGTAGAAACTGCCAATGCTGGAGAATCTGAGATAAGGTGTAGAGCTGGATGAACACAGCAGACCAAACAGCATCAGAACAGCAAGAAAGCTTATGTTTCATGTCTGGACCCTTCTTCAGAAGGGTCAGCTTTCCTGCTCCTCTGATGCTGCTTGGCCTGCTGTGTTCATCCAGCTCTACACCTTGTTATCTTTGATTATATCGTGCCTTTCACAAATTTTCAAAGTGCTGAACAGCTAATTGAGCACCGTCAGAGTACGTGTGACCCAATAGCACCCAATTTATGCACAGAAAGTTTGCACAAGTAGCAGTAGAATAACAACAAGTTATTTTTGTGATATTGATTTAGAAATAAATATCGGTCAGGAGAAAGAGACACAAGCAAAATTATCTCTTAGTATCTTTTTGGCACTAACAAATATTGACAATCATGCACAAACTGACCAGATGGATGTAAATTTTAGTATTGCAGTTGTGAAGTAGAAGTGTAAAAATACCAATAATCCCAAATTGGCTAGCTGCCATTTTGGGAAGATTGCACCAGTTGTAACTTAAGTCTAATTTCAGGGTAACATCCTCACCTATAACAAGGAAATGTCTATTGGATGGCACAGTAGTACTTGCAATTGGTCACAAAGAATGGGCAAGAAGGGGTCAGGCATCATATCCACAAGCACATCAATTTCCAACCCCATTGCCTCACTAACACATTCTGTGGAGGAAGGATATTGGTGATGAACCTTAGATGGCATTTCACCTCCTTCCATTACCAGTTTAGATTGATCAGCTGTCAAATTCATGCACTGATTCATCTGTTTACAGTCAATGTTTGGACTTATCGCTGGTTTCGTTCATGTTCTAGAGATTTAGCACCTGATGTTTACACTTCTCAAACAGCCCGCTTTATCTCAGTGGCAGAATAATAGCCACATACAAAATTTGCCATGAATGTATCTGTATTCAGGCAGTTATTTTCAGTAATATAAACAAACTCATGGACAGTAGCTACTGGAATCTACCCAAAGTAGTGAAGTACTAAAAGTGTTTTAAGCAGAAATTGCTTTAATAATCCTTGAATACCCTGATAAACAGACAACAATTGTCCTAAACTTCCATAGTTAATGAACATTTTGTTGCTTCACTGACTGATTATTACTAAATCCTTGCTATACACTATTTAACTCTTTCACAAGAACTTACCAATTTATAAGAGTCCCTTACCTGCTTGACTTGCACTTGCAAACAGAGCTTTAAAATCTTTTTTGGGAACCCTTTGTAAACTTTTGATGTAATTTTTAGCCTGTAGAAAGCAAATATATAACATGATTGCTCATGTTTCATTTAAGGCACAACGTTTCTGGCAGCTTGTGAGTATTTAGTATAGTTAACTAACGGCTCCTCAAACATTTCATTTCAGATTGTAAAGGCTCCTCAAACATCTCATTTCAGATTATTCCAAGATCTATATGAACATCTGATGGCATTTTTAAAAATTAATTTTATGATAATCTAAAAAAAACAATGTTTTTATTGGGGAATATAATAAACTAAAACTTTACATTGCGTAATAAATTGTTAAACTGCTAATATGCCTGCTTATACATGTTGAACTCTAGAAATATCAGTAAGATCTTAAAAATATCTACTTTATTTCAATTAGAGACACGTTTCGGTTAAAAAAATATACATTTCTACCTTTTCCGTTAAGGCCAAATCAAACAAATTTGCTACATTTCAGAATCCCTAAAAACCTCAAATCTGTTCAATGCTGAAATGAAAATAGCAATTTATTGACATTCAACCTCTTAGTTCTAGTTTAAAGTTACCAATGAAGTCTCCACTTCATAAATGTGGAAGTCTGAAAATGCATCTGCCACCTCATGTCAACTTGTGTAGAAACAGACATCTTGTAATTGTATACCATCTTGCTTAAATTCAGCATATTCCGAAATGCTTTCCAAGGAAGCACTTTTGAAGTGTAGTGCCTGATACATTGTAGGGAAATGCAATAATTTTTTATATGCAGCAAAGTCTCACAAGTGGAAATGAACAAGATGATCTGATATTATGCTTATAGTGATGTCTTTTAAGAGTTTAATATTTGCCAGAAACCACAAGAATCCTTCTTCAATGACACCAAGGTTGGGTGGCCGGGTTATCACTGCTGCCTCACAGTGCCAGGGACCTGGATTAATTCAGTCCTCAGGCAAGTGGCTGTATGGAGTTTGCACATTCTCCCCGTGTCTGAATGGGTTGACTCAGAGTGCTCCAGTTTCCTCACAAAGTCCAAAGATGTGCAGGTTAGATAGACTGGCCATGCTAAATTGCCCATAGTGGCCAGCGATGTGCAGATTAAGTGGATTAGCCATCGGAATGCAGGGTTAGAGGGGTAGGGTGAGTCTGGGTGGGATGCTCTTTGGAGGGTCAGTCAGTTGTAGGGCCAAATGACTTTCTACCACACTGTAGGAATTCTACGTATCTTTTATGCCAACCTGAGAAGGCAAGTGAGGCATCAATTTAAATGTCTCATTAAAGATCCAGCACCTCTAAAAGTGCCCCACTTCTCAATACTACATTATAATGTTAGCAAATCAAATCCTTCAGTGAAATTTACTTTCTGATTGAAACAAGATGTGACCACTGAGGGAAGATTGAAACCTAATTTTTAATTAATTTCATCTCTATCTAAAAATATTTTCAAGTAAGTCATTATTCCGTGTAGTTAGTGTGTTTTTCTTCATCATTATCAACTTTATGTCACTCACGTGAAGCCCTTTAGAGGTTTGACTTTTTATTGTCTTTGTTAAAGTTTGAAGCTTTATTAGACAGAAATCTATGCTTATTGGAATCAATTCAGTACCTCATAGTTTATGAGTTATGTTCAATTGTAAATCATTTTTGGAGGAAATAGATCTTTTGAGAATGAGTTTATTGATGTTACCATATTTAAAATACAATATTTCAATCAGCAGCATTAATAATGAAGTAGACTTTTAGATTGTAGCATTTCTTATTGCTTAGTTTCCAATAAGAAATATAAGTTGTAGGCAATTAATTTAGTCTCAGCTACAAAGAAAAGATCTGCTTGAAGCTCAGCTCCAATTTAGTAATTGTTTTGGCTGATTGCCTTCATTTTGTTGCCATGGTAACCCATCTCTGAACATTTCTCTTGCAGCACTTGGAAACAGCACTAAATCTAATTAGCATGCTCATAGAAAGAGTATCATAAGCCAAACAGGAAATGTATAATTAACCAATAATTGCACAAGAAATCAAATGTCATGCAATCTGGATCTTAACAATAATCCAGTGAAATATTTTACTGACTTTGTTTTCTAACATAGCTCGAAGAGAATATCACCAACTAAATTATCAAAATAACAAAATGCAGAAAGATGTGCATTTATGTAAAACCTTTCAGAACCACCAGTACTCGGCGTAGTAATTACAACGTTGTTGTGTAGTCGTTTGTTGAAGTAGGAAATGTGGCAGCTGGTTTGTGCATAGCAAGTATTCAGAAACAACAATATGCTCGAAGTATTAAAAAAAAGTGCTGGAGAAGGTCAACAGGTCTTCGATCATCTGTGTACAGAAAAATACAGTTAATGTTTCAAGTCTTATGACTCTTCGTCAGAAGTTCTGAAGAAGACTTATTGAATTTGATATGTTATCTCTGCTTCTGTCTCCACAGATGCTGCCAGACCTGTTCAGTTTCTTCAGCACCTTCTGTTTTTATTTCACATCAACAGCATTTGATGCATTTTGCTTTTATTTTATTTTGTTTGCGGTGATGATTCAGGAGCTGGGGATAACTCCTCTGCTCTTCTTTGAAACAGTGCTATAAAGAAAGGCACGGTGGCTCAGTGGTTAGCACTGCAGCCTCACAGCGCCAGGGACCCGGATTCAATTCCAGCTTTGGGAAACTGTCGGTGCAGAGTTTGCACATTCTCCCTGTATCTGTGTGGGTTTCCTCCGGGTGCTCTGGTTTCCTCCCGCAGTCCAAAAATGTGCAGGCTAGGTGGACTAGCCATGCTAAATTGCCCGCAGTGTTCAGGGGTGTGTGGGTTATAGGGGAATGGGGATCGGTCTGGGTGGGATGCTGTAAGGGGCAGTGTGGACTTGTTGGGCTGAAGGGTCTGTTTCCACACTGTAGGGAATCTAATCTAATCTAATAAAAAAAAACTGAATTATCTGTAACCATGGGGTGATGCTGGAGGACTTGACAGCGGCCAGTGTTGTGCCTTTATTGAAGAAAGGCTGTAAGGAGTAGTCTGGGAACTATCGACTTGTGAGATCCGACATCAGTAATAGTAAGTTGTTGGAGGTGATTCTGAAAGATAGGATTTACATGCACTTGGAGAGGCATTTGGTTTTGTGCAGGGGAAATAGGGTCTCAAAAACTTGATTGAGTTTTTTTGAGGAAGTAGGCAAAAAGATTGAGGAGGGCAGTGTGCCAACTGTTGTTGACATGGACTTTAGTAAAGCCTTTGACATGGTTCCACATGGTAGACTAATTAGTAGTTAGATAACATGGGACTCAGGGTGAGCTTGCCAGTTGGATACAAAATTGGCTGCAAGATACGAGACAGTGGGTGGTGGTGGATGGTTGTTTTTCGGAATGCAGGCCTGTGACCAGCAGTGTTCCACAGGGATTAGTACTGTGTCCACTTTTGTTTGTCATTTATAGAAATGATTTGGATGAGAATATAGGAGGCATGGTAAATAAGTTTGCAGATGACAGCAAAATTGATGACACAGCAGATAGTGAAGAATGTTATCTAAGATTACAAAGAGATTTTGATCAATTGGGTCAATGGACTAAGGAGTGACAGATGGAGATTATTTTGGATAAGTGAGAGGTATTTTATTTTGGTAAACCAAGCAAGAGTAGGACTTAGAGATAACGTGGTGTGAAGCTGGATGAACACAGCAGGCCAAGCAGCATCAGAGGAGCAGGAAAACTTGAAGTTTCAGGTCGGGACCCTTCTTTAGAAGAAGGGTCCCGACCTAAAGTATCAAGCTTTCCTGCTCCTCAGATGCTGCTTTGGCCTGCTGTCTTCATCCAGTTTCACACTGTGTTATCTCAGATTCTCCAGCATCTGCAGTTCCTACTATCTCTGTAACAAGGGTAGCACTTAGACAATTATAGGACTTTGGGTAGTGTTGTAGAACATAGACCTTGGGGTTCAGGTACATAATGCTTTGAAATTTGTGGTACAGGTACATTGGGTGTTTAAGAAGATGTTTAGCACGCTTGCCTTCATTGCTCAGAGTGCTGAGTATAGGAGCTGGGATGTTATGTTGAAGTTGTGGAGGATATTGGTGAGACTTCTTCTGGAGTACCGAGTTCAGTTCTGGTTGTCCTGCCATAGGAAGGATATTATTAAATTGGAGAGGGTTCAGAAAAGATTTACCAGGATGTTGCTGGGGATGCAGGGTTTGAGTTATAAAAGCTTGGATATTTTTTCACTGGAGGATAGGAGATTGAGGTGTGATCTTAAAGAGGATTATAAAATCATGAGGGGTGTAGATAAGATGAATAGCAAACGTCTTTTCCCTAAGGTGGGTGAGTTTAAAACTAGGGGGCATACTTTTAAGGTGAGAGGAGAAAGTTTTAAAAAGCACAGAGGGGGTGCTTTTTTATACAGACAGTGATTTGTGTGTGAAATTAACTTCCAGGGGAAGTGGTGGATGCAGGTACAGTTATAATGTTTAAAAGTCATTTGGTTAAGTTCATGAATAAGAAAAATTTGGAGGGATATGAGCCAAGTGCAGGCAATTGGGGCTAGGTTAGTTTGGGAACATGGTCAGCATGGATCAGTTAGTCTGTCTCCATGCTGTATGACATCATGGCTCTTTCACATTCACCTGGGAAGGCACTTGGGAACTCGGTTTGAAAGACAATGCCTCCACAGATGTAGCACTCTCATTTAATAATGTACTAGACTGTCAGCCATAATTTTTGCTGCTCAATTCATGGAGTGGTACTTGAATCCACACCTTCAGATATAAGGGTGAGAATACTACCAACTTAGCCAATGCTAACATGGTCCTATAACAAACTGTGCAGGAAAATGTGAAGACACCTTTTAAATCTATCATTTAACATTGGAAGGAGTGAGCCTATCTGATTGTCTGAGCAGTCCAGCAGCCCCAAAATCCACATGCTTATAGCCTTAAAGTTGAAATCAAACCAATTTTCACTAACATAATTCCTTTCCGAGATCTGAGCTTCAGAAAAGGTTGGAAAATGGATTTCAGGTGCACAACACAAACAATCTAATTGCAGACTTGATGGGCTGACTCATGTTCCTAATATCATCTGCTAGCAGAATATTTCAATAATTGCTTTTATCTGCAATTTCCACATAAGATTTACGACAGTCTAAAATCAATCTGGCTCAATTTAGCTTGGCCAGTGTGTTGGGCTGAGAACCTGCAAAAGGACAGCATTAAAGTCATAACAATAAAGGAACCATTAAATAATTAAAATGTTCTGCTGTTATGTTGCATAGGTTTAAAATATTCTGCTTACCTCTTGACTCTGCAGCTTCTGAACAAAATCTTGTGTGGGTGTGCCTGTTATTTTCATGATTTCTGTCAGTTGATCTAAATCTATAAACTGCAAGTCAAGGATCATGCTTATGAACTATGTGGCTGTAAACCGTAGGGCAATAATCTGAGGCATAACTTAATCAATTAAACACTGTAACCTGTTGCGTTGCTGTTGAATGCCACACATCCATCACATATCTGAGGTATTATCCCCCGTAAAAAGCAGACAGAATCAACTGGGAAAACAACAATTAGTCAAAGAAAGATTTACATTTATATAGCACCGTTCATGATCATAGGAAGTCCCAAAAAGCTTTACAGCTGATGAAGTACAAAGGGGACAGCAGGTGAATTTGTCTCTTGAAGTCCACAAAACATCTGGAAAAATCCACTCACCTGGACAACCAGAAAGAAGTCACTCCCACAAACAGAATGGAAGGAAATGGTGGCCTTCCAATCACATTCTGGCTCTCCCATACGTTTGCTCCATTGGTCACAGAAACAGGGGAGAAGCAGCCTCTGAATGGAAGGATAGCGAGCTGTTAGGTAAGAAGCTGACAGCAGTAAGGGAATTTTATCCAGCATGTGGGAGTGAGCTCTTACTGATGCTGGGACTGGGGGCTGCTTTTGCTGAGGACAGGGATTCCATATACAGGGGTGCGGGGCACTGAAAGACTGGGGGAGGAGACTGCGATGGGTAGTGAGGAGGAGGAACCTCTGGAGAAAGCTGCAGTGGGGTGGGCTGAGGGAGGAGAGATTAGATTAGATTCCCTACCGTGTGGAAACAGGCCCTTTGGCCCAACAAGTCCACACCGCCCCTTGATATATCCCACCCAGACCTATCCCCTTATAACCCACACACTCCTGAATACTATGGGCAATTTAGCATGGCCAATCCACCTAGCCTGCACATCTTTGGACTGTATGAGGAAACCGGAGCACCTGGAGGAAGCCCACGCAGACATGGGGAGAATGTGCAAACTCCGCACAGACAGTTGCCTGAGGCTGGAATCGAACCCCAGTCCCTGGTGCTGTGAGGCTGCGGTGCTAACCACTGAGCCACCGCGCCGCCCCGAGAGGGTAGTAGAAGGCTGTGAATGTAAGAATGTTTTTAAATCAACCACCAGGAATACAGAACTAACTGGGGTCCAAGACAATTTTAAGTCATTGACATAATTAATCCTTTGCAAATGAATGCAGAACCTCCAGTTTAAGAGTGTTGAAGTTCAGGAGCTGCTATATGGGGGAAATCATGGTGGACTCTAACTATGTATGAACTGTTTAAACTTGAGATTGAGATCAGAAGTGTACGAAGTGGGGGTTGCAACTGTCTGATTATAGTGTTTTAACGTTGTGCTTATGTGATGGAAATGTATTAGTTGTGAACTTGCCAGTCCATGGAAGGTTATTTTGAAAAAACATTCCTTGCTGATATACATCTGCTATGTTGTAGCAATTTCCATTCTTTGACATCTATGATATTAATGGTTTCCTCGTATATTGTCACTTTCAGTTTAATGGAGACTTAACAATTCTTGAGGATTTTGATGAATTATTCTAATTCCTCTTCTGTGTGAGTGCAAATATCCCATATGTCAAATCGATATTGAAAGTATTGTTACTGCATCATCTCATAAATGTGTCAGTAAGAATGAAAAGGGAGTGCTTAAGTATTAAAAAGTTGCTTACACCCCTTGAGAAAATATCAAGACGAGCCCTCAAGAAAATAAAATCTTGACACCTGGTAGTTACTGTTGCACTGTGGGAAATGTGGCAGCTAATTCACACATGGTAAGTTCCTACTACAGTAATGTCGTAATCACGAGATTTATCCTTTTTTTTTGTGATGCTGACTTATGAAATAAGTCTTGTCCAGGACACCAGGACCAATTCCCAACTCTTTTTTTAAGATGGATTTCTGTGTAGAAAGGTTGATTCCATGAAGCCTGGGCACAGCCACATTGGTGCATTGGGCCCAGTGATTGCCTGCATGCTGTAAGAGATAACAGAAATAACAGCTGGAATTTGCAGCCGCACACTGGGCTTATTTTCAGTGATGGGGCAACAGAGGCATACTGAATATTCTGGTTGGCCACCCCACCACCTTACAACCTCAGCAGACTCATCCCCCCAGTAAGGCATGGGCTGATTTGCCCTCCAGCCTATTGACGGCCTTACCCGGACCATTATTGACCACTTGAAGTCCTCAATTCACCTTCACCTCCATAAAACACTGGACAGTGATAGGCAGATGAGAGCGGAAAGACCATTCTCTTTGTATCATTTTGTTGAAAAGGTGGGAAGGGTTGCATATCATTCCATGGCCTTCCGTGTTAGAAGCACTCCTGACATCCCCACAGGATGTTCTCCCTCTTTATTCCTCCATGCCTGGCCTCGAAAACCTCAGGCCTCACATCTCATCACCACCTCCCCATCAACTGTTAGGATCCCCGATCCCTCCTTGTCCAATACTCTTGACCTACCATTCTCCAGGATCCAAGCTGTTTATCCCTTCAGTGCTCTACTCACCAATGGGGCTGCTGGACTGCTGGCCAATCAGATAGACTATCATCCACTGAGGGTGGGACATGCTCTCAGAAGGGTCACAACTAACTCAGTAGGGCCACTCACACCATGTTATTGCCATGGAGAGTCAGTGTTCAGTGTGGACGGCCAGAGTGAGCAGAACGCACCCTATAAAATTCAGTTTATAATCCCTCTAAACTAAAACCGACACACTGCACAGGCTGAAAAATAGAAAGTGCGAGGGAAACTCAGCGGGTCTCCAGCATCTATATAGACAGAAAAATAAGAGTTATTCTGTCATGTTCAAAATGACTTATACCCACAGATGCTGTTAGAGGTGCCGGGCATTTCGCAGATCTTCCTGTTTTTATCTCTCCAAGGTCCATTCTAGGACTGGGTACCATCCTCATTTCAGGCAGTGATTTCCACAATTCTGAGAGAAAAGATTTTCGCTTGAATCCCCTGTAAACCTTCTACCTCTTATTCTCGATCTATGCCTCCCTGTTTGCTTCATAAACAGGCGTCTGGCTTTAGCAGAAATCTTGATTTTGCTTCTTTTTCCCAAAAGGTATTAGTTTCCATCCAAATCATTTGCCCTTTCAGGATCAGTAAAAGAGAATGGAAATATTTAGTCTCTGTATCAGTAAAGGAGCAAAAGAAACATAAGACACCACTTTCCTGGAATGTCCTCTTCAAACATTAAGGCTAACAAATGGGGGATCTTTAAAAAATTCACCTCAGTAGATTTTACAAGAGGAGATGTGGTGTCTGACATCAGTGCAAATTCTGGATGTGAGTTTGCTCGCTGAGCTGGAAGGTGAGTTTTCAGACATTTCGTCACTTTTTTTTATTTGAAAAAATATACTTTATTCGTAAGACGTACAAAAGATAAAACATATTTATACACCTACCCAGTCATGCAAGCCGCTCCGGGTTACCCGGGGGTACATACACCAACTAAAGGAAAATAAAACAAAGAAGAAAAGAAAACAAAGGAAAGAAAATACCCCGGCAGTCGTCGCCCCGCACAGTCCCCGTTGGCCCCCTGACTAGTTGGGGAAGGCGCCAGCTGGGCCCAGTTACCAGATAGGGCCCTTGTTTCTATTCTGGACGAGGGGTTTCATACCGTGGTCTTTCCCCACCGCGCCTTGGTGGCGGCTGCCCCAAGCTTTAGCGCGTCCCTCAGCCCGTAGTCCTGGACCTTGGAGTGCGCCAGTCTGCAACACTCGGTCGGGGCCAGTTCTTTCAGCTGGCAGACCAGCAAGTTGCGGGCAGACCAAAGAGCGTCTTTCACCGCATTGATGGTCCTCCAGGCGCAGTTGATGTTGGTCTCGGTGTGTGTCCCGGGAAACAGCCCGTAGAGCACGGAGTCCCGCGTCATGGAGCTGCTTGGGACGAACCTCGACAAATACCACTGCATCCCCCTCCAGACCTCCTGCGCATAGGCACACTCCAGAAGGAGGTGATCGACAGTCTCGTCCCTGCTGCAGCCGCCTCGAGGGCAGCGTGCGATGGCGCAGAGATTCCGGGCGTGCATAAAGGATCTCACTGGCAGAGCCCCTTCACCGCCAGCCAAGCAATGTCCTTGTGCTTGTTTGAGAGTTCTGGCAATGAGGCATTCTGCCAAACGACTTTGGCAGTCTGCGTGGGGAACCACACGACGGGATCCACCCTCTCTTTTTCCCGAAGGGTCTCGAGGATACTACGTGCTGACCACTGCCTGACGGCCTTGTGGTCAAAGGTGTTTCCCTTCAAAAATTTCTCCACGAAGGACAGGTGGTACTGAACGGTCCAACTACTCGGAGCGTTCTGCAGCAACAAGGCCAGGCCCATCCTTCGCATCACCGAGGACAGGTAGAACCTCAGTAAGTAGTGACACTTGGTGTTTGCGTACTGAGGATCTACGCACAGCTTGATGCAGCCGCACACAAAGGTAGCCGTCAGGGCGAGGGTGGTGTTTGGTACGTCCTTTCCCCATTTTCCAGGTCTTTGCAGACCCGGTCCATCCTCGACCCCCAAATGAGGTGGAAGATGGCCCGGGTGACCGCAGCGGCGCAGGTCCAGGGAATAGGCCAGGCCTGCGCCACATACAACAGTACCGAAAGCCCGTCGCACCTGACAACCAGGTTCTTACCCGCGATGGAGAGTGACCGGAGCATCCACCTGCCCAGCTTCTGCTTCAATTTGGTGATACGCTCCTCCCAAGTCTTAGTGCACGCCCCAGCTCCACCAAACCAAACACCCAGCACCTTCAGGTAGTCTGTCCTGACGGTGAAGGGGATGAAGGAGCGGTCGTCCCAGTTCCCGAAGAACATGACCTCGCTCTTACCCCTATTGAGTTTGGCTCCCGAGGCCAGTTCAAACTGGCCGCAGATGTCCAACAGCCTACTCATCGACCGACGATCGGCGCAGAAGACGGCGACATCGTCCATGTACAGGGAGGTCTTGACCTGAAGGCCTCCGCTGCCTGGGATAGTCACGCCCTTCAGGCTCACGTCCTTCCTGATGGATGCGGCGAAGGGCTCCACACAGCACACAAGCAAGGCAGGAGAGAGCGGGCAGCCCTGTCTGACTCCAGATCTAACAGGAAAACTGTCCGATTCCCACCCGTTGATCGAGACTGCGCCAACAATGTTGGTGTAGAGCAGCCGGATCCAATTG
Organism: Stegostoma tigrinum; assembly: GCF_030684315.1. Lineage (NCBI taxonomy): Eukaryota > Metazoa > Chordata > Chondrichthyes > Orectolobiformes > Stegostomatidae > Stegostoma > Stegostoma tigrinum. Next base: position 27,577,090 of record NC_081378.1, on the reverse strand, counting down.
CGATGCCCGCACCGAACCCCAATTTGGAGAGGACATCCCTCATGTAAGCATGAGAGACCCTGTTGAAGGCCTTCTCCTGGTCCAGGCTGACGAGGCAGGTGTCCACCCGCCTGTCCTGTACGTAGACGATCGTATCCCTGATGAGCGCGAGGCTCTCAGCGATCTTCCTGCCCGGCACAGCACAGGTTTGGTCAGGGTGAATCACCGACTCCAGGACAGACCTGACCCGGTTGGCTATGACCTTGGCCAGGATTTTTTAGTCCACGTTCAATAGTGAAATGGGACGCCAATTCTTAATTTCGTCCCTCTCCCCCTTCCTCTTGTAAATGAGGGTGATGATGCGCTTCCTCATGGACTTGCACATTTCCCCTGCCCGAAGCGCACTATCATACACCACCAGCAGGTCCTGGCCGACCAGGTCCCACAGAGCGGAATACAGCTCGACCGGTAAGCCGTCGCTCCCGGGAGTCTTATTCCTCTCCAAGGACTTGAGGGCTCTGGTCAGCTCATCCAGGGATATCGGCCGGTCCAGCCACTCCCTCGTGCCGTCGTCTAAGACCTCCATGATAGACGACAGGAACGACTCGGAGGCCGTGCTGTCCGTGGGCTTCGTATCGTACAGTCCGGCATAGAAGGATCTGCTGATCCTCAAAATGTCGGGCCGAGACGACGTCACCGAGCCGTTGTCCTCCTTCAGCCGGCTAAGCACAGAGCTCTCTTTGTGCACCTTCTGAAAGAAGAAACGCGAGCACGTCTCGTCGTGCTCCACGGAGTGGACCCTGGACAGGAAGATTATCCTGGACGCCTCCGCGGCGAAGTGCGAGGCTTGCTGGCCCCTCACCTCGCGGAGGTCCTCCGTGACATCGACCCCCATCAACTGCAGAAGAAGCAGGTTCTGCACCCTTTTCTGGAGTCGCGACAGCTTTCCCCGCCTCTCTCGCCTTCCGAACACCCTTGAGGACAAAGAACCTCTTGATGTTCTCCTTCACCGTATCCCACCAGTCGCCCGGAGACTCAAAGAGGGGTTTCACGGTTCTCCAACCGGCATACTCCCTCTTAAGCTCCTCGACATTCTCTGGGGTCAACAGAGTCGTGTTGAACTTCCACGTCCCCTTGCCGGCCGGCTGGTCATCCTGTAAGTGACAGTCGGACAGCAGGAGGCAGTGGTCAGAGAAGAACACTGGCTCGACGCGGGTGGACCTGATCAAGAACGCCTGTGACACAAACAGGAAGTCTATCCTTGAGCGAATAGACCCGTCTGGCCGCGACCAGGTGTACCTCGGCTGCGCTCCGTCTGCAGGGGTGCTGAAGATGTCGAGCAGCTTGGCGTCCTTCACCGTGCCCATCAGGAATCTGGATGTGACGTCCAGTTGACACCCCCACCTGCTGTCCCCACGCCGGATCTTCCATCTGCATCGATGATGCAGTTGAAGTCTCCGCCTAGGATGACCGGCCTGGGCGTAGCCAGCAGGGGTGGAAGCCGCTGCAGGACGGCCAACCGCTCACTCTGTACCGCTGGGGCGTACACATTGATCAGCCTCAGGGGACTGTTCCTGTAGGTGACGTCAGCCACCAGGAGGTGCCCCCCCACCACCTGAACTTGAGAGATGGTGAAGTCGCGCCCACGCAGCAGAATAGCCAGGCCCGAGGAGCGACAGTCGTTACCCCCCCGACCAGATCGAAGGCCCACAGGTCCAGGCGCCGGACCATTTCCCGTACCTGCCGAGGTGCGGTATCCCGCACTCCTGCAGAAACAGGAGGTCCGCCTCGATGGTGGTCAGGTAGGCCAACGTGGACACACATCTTGCGGTGGACTTGACACTGCGCACATTAATGCTCGCAACTCGTACCCCCATTGTGGGCAGTGACCGCAGTACCCTCCCCAAGTCCAAGGTTCAGCCCCTCCATCAGTCCTTCATGCCCATTGCCCGGGCTAACTGCTGGACGCTCTCCAGGCTGAGGAAACCGTCCGTGCTGCCTTCCGGGTGGCATCCCCCCGTCGGGGGTACGGAGGCAGGAGGGTCCAGCTCTGGGTCAGGCTGAGGATGCGCTGTTTCCTCCTTCCCGCCTGGAAGTTCCGGGGGGCCCTCCAGTGCCCCAGCGGCACGTGACTGGGTGTCGGAGGGAGCCTCAGGACGCCTCCCGTCACCTGGAAGCGTGGTGCTGCTTTCCTTCTCCCTTGAGATCTTTAACTTCTGCTTCGGGTGGGCCCTCTCCGAATCCCCCTCGTCAGAGGAGCTCTTATAGCCCCCCTGTAGCTGCCTCTTCCCGCCTGATGGTTGCGGTTCCTGGGCCCGCCGACGCAGCTTCCCCCTCGCTTTCTGGACCGTCGTCCACTCCCCTGGGTCGCCTGTTGCCGCCTCCATTGACTCCGGGTAGTCGGGGGGGAGCGGAGCCTGCAGGGGCGCTTTGCTGGCCTCGGGCCCATCCTGCGGGGCTGGGCCCTCCTGCACATTAGTGGGGTCCTTGCTGGCCCCACATTGCCTCTGCCGGCGACCTGGGCTAGGTGGTCCCCCGCTGCGGGCTTGCCCTATAGGAGGTGGCCCGCTTCCCCGCAAAGGTTGCAGCTTTTCTCTTGTGGGCAATCCTTTGCAAGGTGTCCCTCCTCCCTGCAGATGGCGGCTTTGCAGTCGGCCGCCACATGACCTGACCTACCACAGGCATGGCAGACTTTAGGTTGCCCTGCATAGGTCAGGTAGCCCTTACTCCTGCCGATCGCGAAGCTGGACGGTGGGTGTACGACGTTCCCGTCTGCGCCAATCCTCAGCGTCACCTTGACCTGCCTCTTACTGGTCCAGATGCCAAAGGGGTCCATGATGTCGGTTAGGTCCCCTTCCACCTTCACGTACCTTCTGAGGAAGGTCAGGACATCAACTGCTGGCACATGCGGGTTGTACATATGCACAGTCACCATACGGCTCCTCTGCACTGGCATCACAAACAGCGGGACAGTGGTCAGTACAGAGAGGGGGCCCCTCACCTCCTTTCTCCTTCAAAATCTCCAGGAAGCGCTCGCAAAGCTTGGCACTCCTGAAGGTCACATCGTAAAAACCTCCTCCGGGGAAATCCTGCAGGCAGTAAATGCCCGCAACAGTGAACCCACAACAGTCCAACAGGACCCTCTTCACGAAGAAGGTACGGTCCACAGGTGCACCTTCATCCACCTTCTTTATGGAAACACGGATGGTGTTCCGGACCCCCTGACCTGGGGCACGAGCACTTGCCGCAGCCATCGTTGCAGGTTGGCTGCTCCCCTGAACCAGCGTTAGGCCGAAGCCAGCATTAAGATCCACTGGTCGCAAGGGTGCACAGCCAACCCGACGTCCTCCTTTCACCTCCAAGACAGCACTCTCCTCCTCTCGGTCCACAAGAGAGTGGGTCTTTATTGTGTTCCAGATGTAAGCTGGTTCACTGAGCTTGCCGGTTTGTTCCCAGATGTTTTGTCACCATTCTAGGTAACAGTCTCCGACGAAGCGCTGGTGTTATGTCCCGCTTTCTATTTATTTGTTTAGGTTTCCTTGGGTTGGTGATGTCATTTCCTGTGTTGGAGATGTCATTTCCTGTTCTTTTTCTCAGAGGATGGTAGACAGGCTCCAAATCAATGTGTTTGTTGATGGAGTTCCGGTTGGAATGCCATGCTTCTAAGAATTCTCATGTATGTCTCTGTTTGGCTTGTCGTAGGATGGATGTGTTGTCCCAATCAAAGTGGTGTCCTTCCTCATCTGTATGTAAGGATACTAGTGATAGTGGGTCATGTCGTTTTGTGGCTAGTTGATGTTCATGTATCCTGGTGGCTAGCTTTCTGCCTGTTTTGTCCAATGTAGTGTTTGTTACAGTTCTTGCAAGGTGTTTTGTAAATGATGTTCGTTTTGCTTGTTGTCTGTATAGGGTCTTTTAAGTTCATTAGCTGCTGTTTTAGTGTGTTGGTGGGTTTGTGGGCTACCCTGATGCCAAGAGGTCCGAGTAGTCTGGCAGTCATTTCTGAAATGTCTTTGATGTAGGGGAGAGTGTTAATGGTTTCTGGGCACGTTTTGTCTGTTTGCGTTTGTTGCTGAGAAATCGGTGGACTGTGTTCATTGGGTCCCTGTTCTTTTTGAATACGCTGTAGAGACATTAATCTTTAATCTTTAACACCCTCTCAATAAAGTGTTTCAACTGCACATTCATCAAGATATTATATGAGGGCAGCACAGTGGCTCAGTTGTTCATAGTGTTGTTTCATAGCGCCATGGGCCTGGGTTTAATTCCGTCCTCAGACTGTGGAGTTTGCATGTTCTGCCCTTGTCTCCTACAGTCCAAAGATGTGTAGATTAGGTGGATTGACTGTGCTAAATTGCTGAGTAGAGTTCAGAGATGTGCAGGTAGGTGGTCTAGCCATGATAAAAATGCAGAGTTAGGGAGATGGGAGTTGGGTCTGGATGGATGCGCTTCAGAGGGTTGGTGCTGACCTGATGGGCTGAATGACCTACTTCCTATACTGTAAGGATTCTATGATTCTACATTCTGATTCTTGTGTATCGTTGTGGACCTTGCATGCTCAAACTTCTTATGTGGCCACAGTATACAAAAATATTTTATTGAGCACAGCACAACTTGGAATTGCTTTGCTGGGTTTCTCCTTTCACCTTCAAAACCTGAATGAATGGGTAGAAAAGACGTTTCTCATGTGTTGGGAGCATTTTTATTATGGTATGGTTCTGAAGCATAACTGATTGATAATTTGATGTTTTGCAATTGATTTTATTAAGGTATAAGTTAATGTGTTCATGTTACTTTTCAAAAGTAATTCAGTATTTGAAGCAGGCTGTAAACAAAATAATCATAGAATTGCAGCAGAGCTGAGATCAATCTTATTTGAAAAATCATAGAAGGCCCATGACAGTCATATGACATTTACTGCAAGCTATAGCGACTAATGTCAATGAAGAGGGTGTTTCAATGTGTCCCAACAAATTTTTTCACGGTCAGGGAGGAATATAATGAAAGAAAGGACTATAGGAGACAAGGGCGCTGTCTATACAGCGTATTCAAAAAGAACAGGGACCCAATGAACACAGTCCGCCGATTTCTCAGCAACAAACGCAAACAGACAAAACGTGCCCAGAAACCATTAACACTCTCCCCTACATCAAAGACATTTCAGAAATGACTGCCAGACTACTCGGACCTCTTGGCATCAGGGTAGCCCACAAACCCACCAACACACTAAAACAGCAGCTAATGAACTTAAAAGACCCTATACAGACAACAAGCAAAACGAACATCATTTACAAAACACCTTGCAAGAACTGTAACAAACACTACATTGGACAAAACAGGCAGAAAGCTAGCCACCAGGATACACGAACATCAACTAGCCACAAAACAACATGACCCACTATCACTGGTATCCTTACATACGGATGAGGAAGGACACCACTTTGATTGGGACAACACATCCATCCTCGGACAAGCCAAACAGAGAGACGCACCAGAATTCCTAGAAGCATGGCATTCCAACCGGAACTCCATCAACAAACACATTGACTTGGAGCCAATCTACCATCCCCTGAGAAAAAGAACAGGAAATGACATCACCAACCCAAGGAAACCTAACCAGATAAATAGAAAGCGGGGCATAACACCAGCGCTTTGTCAGAGGCTCACTGTTGATGTTACCTAGAATGGTGACTGATTATCTGGGAACAAACCTTCAAGCTCAGTGAACCAGCTTACATCTGGAACAAAATAAAGACCCACTCTCTTGTGGACCGAGAGGAGGAAAGCGCTGTGTTGGAGGTGAAAGGAAAACGTCGGGTTGGCTGTGCACCCTTGCGACCAGTGGATCTTAATGCTGGCTTCGGCCTAATGATGGTTCAGGGGAGCAGCCAACCTGCAACGATGGCTGCGGCAAGTGCTCGTGCCCCAGGTCAGGGGGTCCGGAACACCATCCGTGTTTCCATAAAGAAGGTGGATGAAGGTGCACCTGTGGACCGCACCTTCTTCGTGAAGAGGGTCCTGTTGGACTGTTGTGGGTTCGCTGCTGCGGACATTTACTGCCTGCAGGATTTCCCTGAAGGAGGTTTTTACGATGTGACCTTCAGGAGTGCCAAGCTTTGCGAGCGCTTCCTGGAGGTTTTGAAGGAGAAAGGAGGTGAGGGCCCCCTCTCTGTACTGACCACTGTCCCGCTGTTTGTGATGCCAGCACAGAGGAGCCATATGGTGACTGTACACATGTACAACCCGCATGTGCCAGCAGTTGATGTCCTGACCTTTTCGGAAGGTACGTGACGGTGGAAGGGGACCTAAATGACATCATGGACCCTTTTGGCGTCTGGACGAGTAAGAGGCAGGTCAAGGTGATGCTGAGGATGGGCGCGGACGGGAACATTGTACACCCACCGTCCAGCTTCGCGAAAGGCAGGAGCAAGGGCTACCTGACCTACGCAGGGCAACCTAAAGTCTGCCATGCTTGTGGTAGGACAGGTGACGTGGCGGCCGACTGCAAAGCCACCATCTGCAGGGAGGAGGGACACCTTGCAAAGGATTGCCCACAAGAGAAAAGCTGCAACCTTTGCGGGGAAGCGGGCCACCTCTATAGGGCATGCCCGTGGCGGGGGACCACCTACGCCCAGGTCGCCGGCAGGGGCAATGCGGGGCCAGCCCCCCCGGAAGAGAGGAAGGCACCAGGGCCCTGCAAGGACCCCACTAATGTGCGGGAGGGCCAGGTCGTGCAGGAGTGCCCAGCCCCGCAGGATGGGCCCGAGGCCAGCAAAGCGCCCCTGCAGGCTGCGCTGCCCCCCCGACAACCCGGAGTCGATGGAGGCGGCGACAGGCGACCCAGGGGGGTGGACGACGATCCGGAATGCGAGGAGGAAGGCGCGTCGGTGGGCCCAGGAACCGCAACAATTCGGCAGGAAGAGGCAGCTACATGGGGGCTATAAGAGCTCCTCTGACGATGGAGATTCGGAGAGGGCCCGCCCAAAGCAGAAGTTAAAGATCTCAAGGGAGAAGGAAAGCAGCACCCCACTTCCAGGTGACGGGAGGCGTCCTGAGGCTCCCTCCGACACCCAGTCACGTGCCGCTGGGGCCCTGGAGGGCCCCCCGGAACTTCCAGGCGGGAAGGCAGAAACAGCGCGTCCCCAGCCTGACCCAGAGCCGGACTCTCCTGCCTCCGTACTCCCGACGGGGGGATGCCACCCGGAAGGCAGCATGGATGGTTTCCTCAGCCCGGAGAGCGTCCAGCAGTTAGCCCGGGCAACGGGTATGAAGGGACAGATGGAAGGGCTGGACCTTGGACTTGGGGAGGGTACTGCGGTCACTGCCCACAATGGGGGTACAAGTTGCGAGCATTAATGTGCGCAGCGACAAGTCCACCGCAAGATGTGAGTCCACGTTGGCCTACCTGACCACCATTGAGGCGGACCTACTGTTTCTGCAGGAGTGCGGGATACCGCACCTCAGCAGGTACGGGAAATGGTCCGGCGCCTGGACCTGTGGGCCTTCGATCTGGTCGGGGGGTAACGACTGTCGCTTTTCGGGCCTGGCTATTCTGCTGCGGGGGCGCAACTTCATCTCTCAAGTTCAGGAGGTGGTGGTGGGGGCGCCTCCTAGTGGCTGACGTCACCTACAGGAACGCTCCCCTGAGGCTGATCAACGTGTACACCCCAGCGGTACAGAGTGAGCGGTTGGCCATCCTGCAGCGGCTTCCACCCCTGCTGGCTACGTCCAGGCCGGTCATCCTAGGCGGAGACTTCAACTGCATCATCGATGCAGATGGAAGATCCGGCGTGGGGACAGCGGGTTGGGGGGGGGGGGGGGGGGGGTGGGGAAGAGAGTCAACTGTACGTCACATCCAGATTCTTGATGGGCACAGTGAAGGACGGCAAGCTGCTCGACATCTTCAGCGCCCCTGCAGACAGAGCGCAGCGGAGGTACACCTGGTCGCGGCCAGATGGGTCTATTCGCTCAAGTATAGACTTCCTGTTTGTGTCACGGGCTTTCTCGGTCAGGTCCACCCGCGTCGAGCCAGTGTTCTTCTCTGATCACTGCCTCCTGCTGGCTGACTGTCACTTACAGGACGACCAGCCGGCCGGCAAGGGGACGTGGAAGCTCAACACGACTCTGTTGACCCCAGAGAATGTCGAGGAGCTTAAGAGGGAGTACGCCGGTTGGAGAACCGTGAAACCGCTCTTTGAGTCTCCGGGCGACTGGTGGGAGACGGTGAAGGAGAACATCAAGAGGTTCTAATTCAAGAGGTCCTCAAGGGTGTTCGGAAGGCGAGAGAGGCGGGGAAAGCTGTCGCGACTCCAGAAAAGGGTGCAGAACCTGCTCCTTCTGCAGTTGATGGGGGTCGATGTCACGGAGGACATCCGCGAGGTGAGGGGCCAGCAAGCCGTGGAGGCCTCCAGGATAATCTTCTGGTCCAGGGTCCGCTCCGTGGAGGGGGATGAGACGTGCTCGCGTTTCTTCTTTCAGAAGGTGCACAAAGAGAGCTCTCTGCATAGCTGGCTGAAGGAGGACGACAGCTCGGTGACGTCGTCTCGGCCCAACATTTTGAGGATCAGCAGATCCTTCTATGCCGGACTGTACGACATGAAGCCCACGCACAGCACGGCCTCAGAGTCGTTCCTGTCGTCTATCATGGAGGTCTTAGACGACGGCACGAGGGAGTGGCTGGACCGGCCGATATCCCTGGATGAGCTGACCAGAGCCCTCAAGTCCTTGGAGAGGAATAAGACTCCCGGGAGCGACGGCTTACCGGTCGAGCTGTATTCCGCTCTGTGGGACCTGGTCGGCCAGGACCTGCTGGAGGTGTACGATAGTGCGCTTTGGGCAGGGGAAATGTGCAAGTCCATGAGGAAGCGCATCATCACCCTCATTTACAAGAGGAAGGGGGAGAGGGAAGAAATTAAGAATTGGCGTCCGATTTCACTATTGAACGTGGACTACAAAATCCTGGCCAAGGTCATAGCCACCCGGGTCAGGTCTGTCCTGGAGTCGGTGATTCACCCTAACCAAACCTGTGCTGTGCCGGGCAGGAAGATCGCTGAGAGCCTCACGCTCATCAGGGATACGATCGCCTACGTACAGAACAGGCGGGTGGACACCAGCCTCGTCAGCCTGGACCAGGAGAAGGCCTTCAACAGGGTCTCTCATGCTTACATGAGGGACGTCCTCTCCAAATTGGGGTTCGGTGCGGGCATCCGCAATTGGATCCGGCTGCTCTACACCAACATCATCAGCGCAGTCTCGATCAACAGGTGGGAATCGGACAGTTTTCCCGTCAGATCTGGAGTCAGACAGGGCTGCCCGCTCTCCCCTGCCTTGTTCGTGTGCTGTGTGGAGCCCTTCGCCGCATCCATCAGGAAGGACGTGAGCCTGAAGGGCGTGACTATCCCAGGCAGCGGAGGCCTTCAAGTCAAGACCTCCCTGTACATGGACGACGTCGCCGTCTTCTGCACTGATCGTCGGTCGGTGAGTAGGCTGTTGGACATCTGCGGCCAGTTTGAACTGACCTCGGGTGCCAAAGTCAATAGGGGTCAGAGTGAGGTCATGTTCTTCGGGAACTGGGACGACCGCTCCTTCATCCCCTTCACCGTCAGGACAGACTACCTGAAGGTGCTGGGTGTTCGGTTCGGTGGAGCTGGGGCGTGCACTAAGACTTGGGAGGAGCGTATCACCAAATTGAAGCAGAAGCTGGGCAGGTGGATGCTCCGGTCCCTCTCCATCGCGGGTAAGAACCTGGTTGTCAGGTGCGAGGGGCTTTCGGTACTGTTGTATGTGGCGCAGGCCTGGCCTATTCCCTGGGCCTGCACCGCTGCAGTCACCTGGGCCATCTTCCACTTCATTTGGGGGTCGAGGATGGACCGGGTCCACAGGGACACCATGTACAAAGACCTGGAAAATAGGGGAAAGGACGTACCGAACGCCACCTCGTCCTGACGGCTACCTTTGTGTGCGGCTGCATCAAGCTGTGCGTAGATCCTCAGTACGCAAACACCAAGTGTCACTACTTACTGAGGTTCTACCTGTCCCCGGTGATGCGAAGGATGGGCCTGGCCTCGTTGCCGCGGAATGCTCCGAGTAGTTGGACCGTCCCATACCACCAGTCCTTAGTGGAGAAATTTTTGAAGGGAAACACCTTTGACCACAAGGCCGTCAGGCAGTGGTCAGCACGTAGTATCCTCCAGACCCTTCGGGAAAAGGAGAGGGTGGATCCCGTCGTGTGGTTCCCCACGCAGACTGCCAAAGTCGTTTGGCAGAATGCCTCATCGCCAGAATTTTCAAACAAGCACAAGGACATTGCTTGGCTGGCGGTGAGAGGGGCTCTGCCAGTGAGATCCTTTATGCACGCCCGGAATCTCTGCGCCATCGCACGCTGCCCTCGAGGCGGCTGCGGGGCGGACAAGACTGTCGATCACCTCCTTCTGGAGTGTGCCTATGTGCAGGAGGTCTGGAGGGGGATGCAGTGGTATTTGTCGAGGTTTGTCCCAAGCAGCTCCATGACGCGGGACTCCGTGCTCTACAGGCTGTTTCCCGGGACGCACACCGAGACCAACATCAACTGCGCCTGGAGGACCATCAATGCGGTGAAAGACGCTCTTTGGTCTGCCCGCAACTTGCTGGTCTGCCAGCTGAAAGAACTGGCCCCGACCGAGTGTTGCAGACTGGCGCACTCCAAGGTCCAGGACTACGTGCTGAGGGACGCGCTAAAGCTTGGGGCAGCCGCCGCCAAGGCGCGGTGGGGAAAGACCACGGTATGAAACCCCTCGTCCAGAATAGAAACAAGGGCCCTATCTGGTAACTGGGCCCAGCTGGCGCCTTCCCCAACTGGTCAGGGGGCCAACGGGACTGTGCCGGGTGACGACTGCCGGGGTATTTTCTTTGCTTTGTTTTTTTTCTTCTTTGTTTGTTTTTTTTTCCCTTTAGTTGGTGTATGTACCCCCTGGGTAACCCGGAGCGGCTTGCATGACTGGGTAGGTGTGTAAATATGTTTTATTTTTAGTACATCTTATGAATAAAGTATATTTTTTCGAATAAAAAAAAAGTGACGAAACATCTGAAAACTAACCTTCCAGCTCAGTGAGCAAACTTACATCCAGAACCTCAACCTGAGCTACAAATCTTCTCAAAACTCGCTATCAGTGCAAATTTTCAAAACTACAAGAACTTTGCAATTTTTATGTGATCGAGGTAGGCATCATTATAGGCCACTAAAGACTTGATTTCCTCAGTGTTGATAATAATACATGACTTCGTTACCACAGGCTCTTTCTTTCCTCTTTATTCATTCATTCATGGATGAGGGTGTTGCTGGCCAGGCAGCATTTATTGCCCAACCCAGTTTCCAGAGGGCAGTTAAGAGTCAACCACATTGCTGTGGGTCTGGAGTCACATGTCATTTGCCAGACCAGTTTAGGATGGCAGTTTCCTTCCGTAAAGGGCAGTTGTGAACTAGGTGGGTTTTTCCCTGACAATTGACAATGGATTCACGGTCATCATTGGATTCTTAATTCCAATTTTATTGAATTCACATTTCATCATCTGCAGTGGTGGGATTCAAACCCAGGTCCCCAGAGCATTATCTGGGTCTCTGGATTAACAATCCTGTGATAAAACCACTAGGCCATCGCCTCCCCCCACCAATAGCAATTTATTATCTATCAATTACTGAGAAACTCTTCGCCATTTTATGACACCTGTTAGCCAACTACCCAGAGGGACACTTGCAAAGGATACGATCAATGCCTTTAAAGAGAGGCCGGCTTGTAATCATCTCTGCCATGATGCAGCCAACAGACCAAATATCAACTGTAAATACATAAACTGTCTAAGGTCATTAACAATCTTCAAACAAACTTGCTTTCATACAGCCAGCAGTTTACAATACTGGGGTGAAAAAAGAACTAGTTTTATGGTTTGAGTTCAATCAATGCCTAAGTCTTTAACATGCAGGTCCATGTTTGCTTGTCGGAGTATAGGCTTAGAAGGCATACTATATAGCAAAGACTGATGGTAGGCCAGAAAATTGGAAATTTTTTTTAAGAGCCTGTAGCGAATGACTAAAAAGCTCATAAAGAGGAGAAAATTAATTAGGAAGGTAAATTGAGAAGAAATGTAAAAGCAAACAGCAAGAACTTCTATGCATATGTAAATTACAAAGAAAATAGTTGCAATATGTATGGGGACCCTTGGAGGATGCAACTGGGACATTAATAATGAGGAACAGGAAAATTTAATTTACACTAGCATTTTGCAGTCGAAATGGTGGAGCTCACTATAAACATCCCAAAAATAACAGTAAAGCTAGGTGCTCATAGGAGGAAAGATCTTGTGACAGTCTCCATTTCACAGGACAAAGAATTTGACAAATTAATGGGACTAAAGGCAGACAAGTTGCTAGGACTAATGCCTGCACAAAGGAAGTGGCTGTACAGATAGTGGCAGCACTGTTTGAAATATTCCAGACATACTGGATTCCAGGAGGGTTCCAGCAGATCAGCATTTGTCCATGTTTTACCCTGTTCAAGAAGGGAGGGAGACAGAAAGCAGGAGACTATAAGTCAATAAGCTTAATATGTGTTGTTGGTAAAATGCCAAAGTCCATTATTAAAAAATAAATAGCAGGACATTAATACAAGCTTAACACAATCTAAAAGAGGCAATATGGTTTTGTGAAAGAAAAATTATGTTCATGAGAGGTATAGATAGGGTTAATGGGAAGTATCTTTCCCCTGGGATGGGGGATTTCAAGATGGGGGGGGAACATTTTTAAGGTGAGAACAGAGAGATTTAGAAAAAAACATGAGACAATTTTTTTTTACACAGAGGGTGGTTTGCACGCAGAATGAACTTCCTGAGGGAAGTAATAAAATGTGAGGCTGGATGAACACAGCCGGCCAAGCAGCATCTCAGGAGCACAAAAGCTGACGTTTCAGGCCTAGACCCTTCATCAGAGAGGGGGATGGGGAGAGAGAACTGGAATAAATAGGGAGAGAGGGGGAGGCGGACCGAAGATGGAGAGTAAAGAAGATAGGTGGAGAGAGTGTAGGTGGGGAGGTAGGGAGGGGATAGGTCAGTCCAGGGAAGACGGACAGGTCAAGGAGGTGGGATGAGGTTAGTAGGTAGCTGGGGGTGCGGCTTGGGGTGGGAGGAAGGGATGGGTGAGAGGAAGAACCGGTTAGGGAGGCAGAGACAGGTTGGACTGGTTGTGTGGTGCAGTGGGGGGAGGGGACGAACTGGGCTGGTTGAGGGATGCAGTAGGGGAAGGGGAGATTTTGAAACTGGTGAAGTCCACATTGATACCATATGGCTGCAGGGTTCCCAGGCGGAATATGAGTTGCTGTTCCTGCAACCTTCGGGTGGCATCATTGTGGCAGTGCAGGAGGCCCATGATGGACATGTCATCAAGAGAATGGGAGGGGGAGTGGAAATGGTTTGCGACTGGGAGGTGCAGTTGTTTGTTGCGAACTGAGCGGAGGTGTTCTGCAAAGCGGTCCCCAAGCCTCCGCTTGGTTTCCCCAATGTAGAGGAAGCCGCACCGGGTACAGTGGATGCAGTATACCACATTGGCAGATGTGCAGGTGAACCTCTGCTTAATGTGGAATGTCATCTTGGGGCCTGGGATGGGGGTGAGGGAGGAGGTGTGGGGACAAGTGTAGCATTTCCTGCGGTTGCAGGGGAAGGTGCCGGGTGTGGTGGGGTTGGAGGGCAGTGTGGAGCGAACAAGGGAGTCACGGAGAGAGTGGTCTCTCCGGAAAGCAGACAGGGGAGGGGATGGAAAAATGTCTTGGGTGGTGGGGTCGGATTGTAAATGGCGGAAGTGTCGGAGGATAATGCGTTGTATCCGGAGGTTGGTAGGGTGGTGTGTGAGAACGAGGGGGATCCTCTTGGGGCGGTTGTGGCGGGGGCGGGATGTGAGGGATGTGTCGCGGGAAATGCGGGAGACACGGTCAAGGGCGTTCTCGATCACTGTGGGGGGAAAGTTGCGGTCCTTAAAGAACTTGGACATCTGGGATGTGCGGGAGTGGAATGTCTTATCGTGGGAGCAGATGCGGCGGAGGCGGAGGAATTGGGAATAGGGGATGGAATTTTTGCAGGAGGGTGGGTGGGAGGAGGTGTATTCTAGGTAGCTGTGGGAGTCGGTGGGCTTGAAATGGACATCAGTTACAAGCTGGTTGCCTGAGATGGAGACTGAGAGGTCCAGGAAGGTGAGGGATGTGCTGGAGATGGCCCAGGTGAACTGAAGGTTGGGGTGGAAGGTGTTGGTGAAGTGGATGAACTGTTCGAGCTCCTCTGGGGAGCAAGAGGCGGCGCCGATACAGTCATCAATGTACCGGAGGAAGAGGTGGGGTTTGGGGCCTGTGTAGGTGCGGAAGAGGGACTGTTCCACGTAACCTACAAAGAGGCAGGCATAGCTGGGGCCCATGCGGGTGCCCATGGCCACCCCCTTAGTCTGTAGGAAGTGGGAGGAGTCAAAAGAGAAGTTGTTGAGTGTGAGGACGAGTTCAGCTAGGCGGATGAGAGTGTCGGTGGAGGGGGCCTGGTCGGGCCTGCGGGACAGGAAGAAGCAGAGGGCCTTGAGGCCATCTCCATGCGGAATGCAGGTGTACAGGGACTGGACGTCCATGGTGAATATGAGGTGTTGGGGGCCAGGGAATTGGAAGTCCTGGAGGAGGTGGAGGGCGTGGGTGGTGTCACGGACGTAGGTGGGGAGTTCCTGGACCAAAGGGGAGAAAATGGAGTCCAGATAGGTGGAGATGAGTTCGGTGGGGCAGGAGCAGGCTGAGACGATGGGTCGACCAGGGCAGGCAGGTTTGTGGATTTTGGGAAGGAGATAGAAGCGGGCCGTGCGGGGTTGGGGAACAATGAGGTTGGAGGCTGTGGGTGGGAGGTCCCCTGAGGTGATGAGGTCGTGAATGGTGTTGGAGATGATGGTGTGGTGCTCGGGTGTGGGGTCATGATCGAGGAGGCGGTAGGAGTGGTGTCGGAGAGTTGGCATCTGGCCTCGGCGATGTAGAGGTCAGTGCGCCAGACTACCACTGCGCCACCCTTGTCTGCGGGTTTGATGGTGAGGTTGGGGTTGGAGCGGAGGGAGCGGAGGGCAGCCCGTTCTGCGGGGGAGAGGTTGGAGTGGGTGAGAGGGGTGGAGAGGTTGAGGCGGTTGATGTCTCGACGGCAGTTGGAGATGAAGAGGTCGAGGGAGGGTAGGAGGCCTGGGGGTGGTGTCCAGGAGGAGGACTTGTGTTGGAAGCGGGTGAAGGGGTCAGTGGAAGGAGGGTTGGGTTCCCGGTTGAAGAAGTAGGCATGGAGGCGAAGACGGCGGAAAAACTGCTCTATGTCCGACTGTGACTGGTATTCGTTGATGTGTGGTTGTAGGGGGACAAAGGTGAGCCCCTTGCTAAGGACTGACCGTTCGTCCTCAGTCAGTGGAAGGTCTGGGGGGATGGTGAAGATGCGGCAGGGCTCAGTGTGGCTGTCTTCTCTGGGGTTGCTGGCTGTGGAGGTTGTGGGCGGAGCGATGAGGTCGTCGGCCGTGGGCGGGGTTCCGTCAGCCGTGGGCGTGGTTCCGCCGGCGTCGGCCGTGGGCGGGGTTTCGCCGGCGTCGGCCGTGGGCGGGGTTTCGCCGGCGTCGGCCGTGGGTGGGGTTGCGTCGGCGGTTGGAGGATCGGGGTGGGCGGCAGCAGCTGCGGTGAGGGTGGTGTGTGGGGTGTTGTACCTGGACGTGGAGGTGGTGACTGCAGCAGCGGTTCCGGAAGTTCTGTGGCCGGCGGAGGCGGATGTGACGTCATCGGTGGGGTCTCCAGCCGTGTCCGCATGGTCAATGGCGGCGGGTGCATGGTGGGGGAGGGGCAGGGACAGAGTCGGGATTTGGGAGGCGCAGGAATCCTGTTGTGGGTGGCAGGGGCCAGTGAGTTGGTTGTACTTGCGATTTTTGGTGTCCAGTAAAGCTGAGTGGAACTGGGTGTTCAGTCTGTGGATCCTGCGGAGGATGAAAAACAGCAGGGGTCCTTTGCAGGTCTGGGAGAGGGAGGCTGTGAGCTGGGGCAGGCTGGATTGCAGTGTCTGGAGGTGCCGGCGCATGGCTGCAAGTGTCTGTTTCAGGACTCGCAGGGAGAACCGCTTCTGAAGGGTCCCACGATAAGACATTCCACTCCCGCACATCCCAGATGTCCAAGTTCTTTAAGGACCGCAACTTTCCCCCCACAGTGATCGAGAACGCCCTTGACCGCGTCTCCCGCATTTCCCGCGACACATCCCTCACACCCCGCCCCCGCCACAACCGCCCCAAGAGGATCCCCCTCGTTCTCACACACCACCCCACCAACCTCCGGATACAACGCATTATCCTCCGACACTTCCGCCATTTACAATCCGACCCCACCACCCAAGACATTTTTCCATCCCCTCCCCTGTCTGCTTTCCGGAGAGACCACTCTCTCCGTGACTCCCTTGTTCGTTCCACACTGCCCTCCAACCCCACCACACCCGGCACCTTCCCCTGCAACCGCAGGAAATGCTACACTTGTCCCCACACCTCCTCCCTCACCCCCATCCCAGGCCCCAAGATGACATTCCACATTAAGCAGAGGTTCACCTGCACATCTGCCAATGTGGTATACTGCATCCACTGTACCCGGTGCGGCTTCCTCTACATTGGGGAAACCAAGCGGAGGCTTGGGGACCGCTTTGCAGAACACCTCCGCTCAGTTCGCAACAAACAACTGCACCTCCCAGTTGCAAACCATTTCCACTCCCCCTCCCATTCTTTAGATGGCATGTCCATCATGGGCCTCCTGCACTGCCACAATGATGCCACCCGAAGGTTGCAGGAACAGCAACTCATATTCCGCCTGGGAACCCTGCAGCCATATGGTATCAATGTGGACTTCACCAGTTTCAAAATTTCCCCTTCCCCTACTGCATCCCTAAACCAGCCTAGTTCATCCCCTCCCCCCACTGCACCACACAACCAGCCCAGCTCTTTCCCCCCACCCACTGCATCCCAAAACCAGTCCAACCTGTCTCTGCCTCCCTAACCGGTTCTTCCTCTCACCCATCCCTTCCTCCCACCCGAAGCCGCACCCCCAGCTACCTACTAACCTCATCCCACCTCCTTGAGCTGTCCGTCTTCCCTGGACTGACCTATCGCCTCCCTACCTCCCCACCTATATTCTCCACTCCACTTATCTTCTTTTCTCTCCATCTTCGGTCCGCCTCCCCCTCTCTCCCTATTTATTCCAGTTCCCTCTCCCCATCCCCCTCTCTGATGAAGGGTCTAGGCCCGAAACGTCAGCTTTTGTGCTCCTGAGATGCTACTTGGCCTGCTGTGTTCATCCAGCCTCACATTTTATTATCTTGGAATTCTCCAGCATCTGCAGTTCCCATTATTCCTGACGGAGGTGATGGATGTAGGCACAATTACAATGTATAAAAGATATTTGGATGGATACATGAATAGGAAATATTTTGTGGTGATATGGGCCATGATCAGGTGGGACTAGTTTAGTTTGGGATTATGTTTGGCATGGACTGGTTGGACCGAAGTGTCTGTTTCCATGCTGTGAGACTCCATGACTCTATGTTCAACAGATGTGTTGATGTTTTTTGATGATATAACAAGCAGAGTTCATAAAGGTAACCTGTTGTTGTAGTGTATTTGTATTTACAGAAAACACTTGATAAATGATTGAACATAAAAGATTGGAACAGGAGTACGCCATTCAACCCATCAAGCCTGCTCTGCCATTAAATTTGATCATGGCTAATCATCGAGCTCAATACCTCAATCCTACTATCTCCCATATCTCTTGATGCCTTTAACCACAAAAGCTTTATCTGCATCCTTTTTGAAAACACATGGATGTTTTAGCCTCAACCACTCACTGTGCTAGTGAATTCTGCAGGCTCACTATTCTCTGGGTGAAGAAATTTCTCAGCTCAGTCTTAAAGGTTTATACCGCATTCTTCTAGTAAGACTCCTGGTTCTGGACTCTCTCACCATTGCGAACATCCTTCGTACAACTAATTTGTCTTGTCCTGTTAGAATTTTGCTGGTTTCTATGAGATCCCCTCACTCTCCTAAACTCCAGTGAATACAATTCTAACCGACACAATCTCACTTCATTAATCAATCGTGCCATTTCAGGAAACAATTTGATAAACCTTCACTGTACTCCGTCAATAGCAAGTGCATCTGTCTTAGGAAAGGACACCAAAACTGCACACAAATTCCTGCTGTGGCCTTGCCAATGCTCTGTATAATTGCAGTAAACTTTCCTTATTTCTGTACTCGAACCTTCTAGGGACAGTTTGCCTTCTGTACTGCCTGCTGCACCTGCCTGTTACATTCAGCGACTGGTGCACAAGGACAACCATATGATTGAACAATCCCCTCTTTCTATCTGCAGCCATCCTATTTTTGCTACAGAAGTTATAATCTCGCATGTAACGGTATTATATTGTATCTGCTATACATTTGACCACTCACTCAGCCTGTCCAAATCTTAATGCAAAATCTCTTCATCCTCCTAAAATGTTGCCCTTCCACCCAGCTTTGTTTCACCTGCAAATTATGAGATATTACATTTAGTTCTCTTATCTAAATCTTTGACATAGATTGTGAATAGCTGGGGTCCTAGTGTCAATCCCTGCAGTAATAAACTTAATCACAGCTACCATTCACAAAAAGGGCCAATTATTCCTTCACCTTGTTTCCTGTCTGCTAACCAATTTTCTATCCATCTCAAACACCAACCCCAGCTATGTATTTTAATTTTACACATGCAATTCTGAAGTGGAACTTTGTTGAAAGCCTTCTGAAAGTCCAAATAAACCACATCCACAGCCTCTACTAGTAAAATCCTTGAAGAATTCCATTAGATGTCAAGCACGATACCCCTTTTGTAAATCCATGCGATGTGCCATTAAATCCTTGATAACGGACTCTTGCATCTTTCCCATTACTGATATTACTGGTCTGTAATTCCCTGTTTTCTCTCTACCTCCCTTTTTAAATAGTGCTGTTATATTAACTACCTTTCAATCTCTAGGAATTGTTCCCGAGTCTAAAGAATCTTGGAAGATGACCACCAATGCATTCATTATTTCCAGGGCCATTTCTTTAAGTACTTTAGGATGCAGGTTATCAGGTCCTGGGGATTATCAGTCTTCAATTCCCTTGATTTTTCCAGCAAAATTTGTCTGCTAATACAGATTTGCTTCAGTTCCTTTCTGTCGCCAAACCCCGTAATTCCAATCATTTCTGGTACGTTATTTGTGTCCTCCTTGTCAAGGCAGGTCATCACTCATTTTGTTGGTCTTCACTACAAACTCCCCCATTTCTGACTGTAAGGGACCTACATTAGGTTTCACTAATCTTTTTCTCTTTATACACCTATAGGAACTTTTATAGTCAGTTCATATGTTCCCTGCAAGATTAATCTCATACCTATTTTCCACTTCTTAATCAATCCCTTCATCCTCCTCTGCTGGCTTCTAAACTGTTCCCAATCCTCAGGTCAATTGTTTTTCTCTTGCCAATCTGTATGCCTCTCTTTTGTACCTAATACTATCTCTGACTTCCCTCCGAAGCCATGCTTTGGCTAATGCTCTCTTTGCACTCTTGTATCAGACAGGAATAAACAATTTTTGTTGTTCACCCATTTCCTAATCCATCATCGCCAACTCATGCCTCATATCATTAATGTTTCTCTTATTCAGGTTCAGGTTCAGGCTCTGGTTTCTGAATCAACCACCTAACTCTTCATATTAATGAAGAATTTTATCATTATTACGGTCACTCATCCCCAAGGGGTCTGTCACAAGTACATTACCAATCATTCCTTTCTCATTGCATAATACCAATGTAAAATGGCCTGTTCCTTCATTGGTTTAATGTTACACAAATTGCCACAGAAAAATTATTGCACAAGAAGGAGCTCATGGTATTGAGGGTAATGTAGTAGCATGGATTCGCATTAGCTATCACATAGGAAGCAGAAAGTTGGGATGATGGATCTTTTCCAGGATGGCAACATAACCAGTGGAGTCTCTGAAGGATCGATCCTGTGCCTCAATTATTTACAACTATGTAAATGACTTAGCAGAGTGCGATTTATCAGAATGTATAGGTGACATGAAAATAAGTTGGAGGGCATGTGGCATTGAAGACATAAGGAAACTGCAAAGGGAATGTAGATAGTTTGAGTAGAGGCAGAAGCCTGACAGATGAAGATTCATGTGTAAGTGTAAGGTTATGCACTTTGTTAGGAAAAATGAAAAGTAGACTTTTTTTAAATATCAGGATGTTGAGAGTTATGATAAGTTGTCACAAAAGAAGACTAGGGGCCTGGGGCATATCAGCCATGATCTGTTTGAATGGTCTGAGAGACTAAGTGACCTAATCCAGATCCTATTTCTTATGACCGTTGTCATGACGTTTTAATGCACCAACCCTCACTCCTCTCCCAGACTTAGCAATCTCATGTGAGAGACAGGCTGGCTATGTGAGGGTAAGATCTAACACAGAATATTTTGCTTTAAAATTGTATCTGGAACCTCTCAACATAGCAACAACTCAACTGCACATTTTTAAAAATCTCCTTTCCCAATGGCTGAGCTGAGTACAGAAGGTATGACCATTCAGCTTATCTGCTGAATCTAAGGTAGGTCTGGCCAAGAAAATGGCATAGAAGCTCTGTTGATTCCTTTGGGTGGCTGCAACATATGGTAACCTTGATTTCTGACCCCTGCTCCACCTTTCTAACTTTAAGCAAGTGTGTTGTGCAATAATTAAGAGATTTGCTGGTATTGCAAGTAGAAAATGCAAGTTATTTGTTGTTCATGGCATTTTGGTCAAGAGCTACAAGATTCTGATAATGGAAAATATAGTTCGGGATATATGAGCATTATTCACATATACTTTAAAGTAATCCATTTCTCACACAGGCAGAACGCAAATAAAGCTGTAAAATAAATCTAATATCATTTCATTTTTGTAGCAGTGGAAAAAGAATGGAATATTGTGATTTCACATCTCCACAGCGTATCTATACAAGGTATAAGATTACCTGTCTGAGTATAATGCATCCAGTTCAGTATTACCTCTGGGGCACGGTACCATCTGGTAACTACATAACCAGTCATTTCTTGATCTGCATGTCTTGCCAATCCAAAATCTAGAATCTACAGTGCGAAGTAAAGAGCATTAAAAAGGTCAAGGTAAACATGTTTGTTTGTGACTGTGCGCATGAAGCAGAATCCTGTGTACTGCTGTGCAGGCTAAAACTTGAGTTGCTTCTCTTGGTTCCTTAAAGTGAGAACAGTATTTGCATCGGAATTACAAACGATTGCTAAAAGAGAATATTAATGAATGCTTTTCCTCTCCTTTACCCTTTCAAAATTCCATTAAAAACACACCCATATTCTAACTGTAGGGTTGGTGCAGTTAGTTTTCAACTTATTCTAACCATATAATTACAATACAAATATAACCTGAATCTGATGGCAGAGCCTAACTTAATATGGAAGAAGAAAAAAGTTCCTTGAAGACATAGCCTCGCTATATAGTTTTTCTTTGTACCTTGACACCTGGCTTACATTCCACAAGTTTCAAGCTGGAACAGTTTATTACTAAGTGTTAAGTGTAGATTACAACAATGGCATAGACCCTTTTCACCTGGGTGCAGTACATGTTTCACACCCCACCCATTTAATGAACTGTCTTTAACTTTTGGAATGCTGGATTCAGGCTACAGTTGTTGTGACCAGCAGCAGACAAGAATATAGAATTAAAGCTAAAGCTAAAGGAACAAAACCAGAACTGATCCTGAGAACACATATGCTCATTAGTACCATGCAGAGATAAAGAACATTGAAATTGTATGTGAGACCACGTGTTTGGATGCCCTGTTGATTTTTATATAATGGTGGGTTTTTTTAGTTTATTTAAAACAAATGGTTCAGCTTTTATGATGAAAGGTGAATCAAAGAATCTCACGTGACTATGTTAACATGGTTGTTCTTAATTCTGTCTCCACAGAGAGCAATTTTTTAAGATCAGCAAACTTCTCTGGGATTCCTAGCCGTAATACTGTTTGAACCAATTAAACAGAAATGATAGTAATACTGAATAAGAAGGACATCAAGCTTTCAGTACTGGGGTGTGTTTGGGGATGAACAGATGTCTAATGGTTTCTTACAAAAATCAGCACTAACAGCGAGCAATAGAGAGTGTAAAGTTAATTGTTTTTGCCTGGTGGTAGTAGAGTTAAAATTGATTTGCAGACCTTTTGTACACTAACTTATTTTCATGGATGATCATGGAGCTCATCTGAATCTGTGGCCAAATGGGATCTCTGACACAAATGAGAACTTCTTGCAACATTTTAATAGGCTTCTAGATGGAACATGCATCATGGACATCTTACTCAATAAAACCTGGTGGGCACAAGGAACAGTCTTGAAGTCGAAGTGCTAAATTATTTCTGTGAAGCCAGAAGTAGATATGTTCCTCTGCTCTTCGCAGACAATAAAGTCACACGTTGACATGTTGGTACTGCAGATATCACTCTTGATACTTTCAAGGGATACACAAAATGTTTTGAGAGAATTTGGTGCTCTATTCTTTGCCAGTTTTTAAACCAATGTATTGAACCACAATCAAAATATTGAACCTACCTTCAGTTCACAGTCTTCATTGATGGCCAGATTCCCAGGTTTAAGATCCTGACAACAGATCAATCATAAAAAAAAATTCATTAACGAATAAAACCAATCTTTGCTTGGCGAGAGTTTCTTTGACCTTTTTTTTAATACTCTGCTCTCGCCTTGACTTCATCCACAGAGCAGTAAATGAGGTGGCATTACTGTCTTTGAAAAGTCCTCAAAAGATGGTTGTCCTTTGCATTTCTGGGTACAACAGCGCTGTCATTATAACGACAAGAATTGATCTCAGTGAGTGTCAATAATTTTAGTGATATTCAATCTGAGCTTTCAGCCCAATCATACAGGCTAGTGACAGGCTTTCCCAATATGGTGGCTATGCAGGTCTATCTCAGTCTTTTGAGATCAAAATTAAAACAAAACATCTGTCCCTTAGGAAAAGTAAGTTCTAGATTACAGTTTTTCTATCAAAACAAATAAGACAAAATTCTGATCCTTCCAACTTGACCATCAAGAAAAATCTACATCCCTTTATTTGAGCATCACAATAAAACGATAAATGATAAATATAAAGTTAAAGTTCTGTACAAGTTGTAGGGCTCATTTTTGCTTTGGATTTTCTAGTTCCTGACTCACAATGTGATACGTTTGTTGAGAAACTCACATACTAACTGGGCCTTCAATGTAACATCAGAGAACTTGCCAGAATGAGCAATACATTTCATTTTAAATTATTGATATATGTTAAGATACCGAAATACTTCAGACTTCTCTTAGCCTTGTAACGGTAAGTCTTAAAACAGGATATCCAGGTACATCTCGTTACTTCCTGTGATGCTCAGTGACAATAAACTATAATCAACATTTTACATTGTTAGAAATTAAACATAAAATTGCATGGAGTATGGCTTACCCGATGGATGATCCCTGCTGAGTGGATGTACTATTAAAAAGAAAACAAAGCTTTACATTTAACTTTTTCAGATACACCGATTTGGTCCAAATTAGAGTTTCTTTCTATGACAAATACATTACCATTAGAATTTAGAAAACACATCTCTGAATGCTGTTCTCTATTTATTTACATACGTCTTTTGTGGCTTCACCTTAATTTGAATATTAACACAGCTATTAAGTATAACACCATATGCATAATGAAAAGCGGATGGACCTAAATTTGTAGGGAATTTGATGGAGTGCATAAAAGCATTATTAGTATTTTCTAAAATGCAATTAAAACTTGTTTAACACCCAAAGAATGGAGGTATTATAGAACATTACTCAACACTGTGTTAAAGATGACCTTTTGTTTTAGCACTAAAATTTATGTCAAGGCCTATATCAGCATAAATATATCAAACTCCCTACTCTACTGCTAAGAAATGCTACATTCACATTAGGAGTTAGGCTCAATTTTCACCTCAGAAATGTTTTGCTCATCTTATCCATTCGAACATGGGATCCAGAAGGCAATTAAGGATATATAAGAAGATGCATTGGGATTTTATACAGAGCAGGCCATGAACAGCAAACAGTAAAAGGATACCGGGGCTAAACAAATAAAACACAAAAACCTCATCGTTCCACAACCCCGTACTGCCCGTTTCTATCTCCTTCCCAAAATCCACAAACCTGACTGCCCTGGTCGACCCATTGTCTCCCCCTGCTCCTGGCCCACCGAACTCAACTCCACCTATCTCAACCCTATTTTCTCCCCCTTGGTCCAGGAACTCCCTACCTATGTCCGTGACACCACCTCCTCGAAAACGTCTGATTCCCTGGTCCCCAACACCTCATCTTTACCATGGATGTCCAGCCCTGTACACATGCATTCCCCATGCAGATGGCCTCCACTTCTTCCTGTCCCTCAGGCCCGACCAGTCCTCCTCCTCCTCCGACACCCTCATCCGCTTAGCCGAACTCGTCCTCACCCTTAACAACTTCTCTTTCAACTCCTTCCACTTCCTGCCTGCCTCTTTGTAGGGTACATGGAACAATCCCTATTCCATAGCTACACTGGCCCTATTCCCCACCTTTTCCTCCAGTCCATCAAGGACAGTATCGCACTGCCTTGTGCTCCCACAAGGAGCTCGAACAGTTCATCCACTTCACTAACACCTTCCATCCCAACCTTAAGTTCACCTGGGCCATCTCTGATACCTCTCTCTCCTTCCTGGACCTCTCTGGCTCCAACTCTGGCATCCACCTGGAAACCAATATCCATTTCAAGCCTACTGACTCCCACAGCTACCTAGAATACACTTCCTCCCACCCACATTCCTGCAAAAAGGCCATCCCCTACTCCCAATTCCTTCACCTCCATGGCATTTGCTCTGGAGATGAGGCATTTTACTCCCGGACATCCCAGATGCCCTCGTTTTTCAAGGACCACAAGTTCCCCTCCACAGTGGTCAAAAATGCCCTCGACCATGTCTTTCACATTTCCTGCAACTCATCCTTCACAACCCCTCTCCGCAATAGCAACCAAAACAGAATCCCCCTCGTCCTCACGTACCACCCTGCCAACCTCCAAATCCAATGCATCATCCTCCGACACTTCTGCCATCTGCAATCCGACCCCACCATCAAAGACATTTTCCCTCCCCACCCTTATCTGCTTTCCGGAGAGACCACTCTCTCCAGGACTCCCTTGTCTGTCCCACGCTCCCCTCCAGCCCCACCACCCCCAGCACTTTTCCCTGCAACCACAGGAAGTGCTATACCTGCCCTCACACCTCCCACTTCACCCCCATGCCAGGCCTTAAGATGACCTTCAACATCAAACAAATGTTCACCTGCACATCTGCTAATGTGGTGTACTGTATCCGCTGTTCCCGTTATGGCCTCTTCATCGGGAAAACCAAGTGGAAGCTTGGGGACTGCTTTGTGGAACGCCTACGCTCAGTTCGCAACAAACAACTACACCTCCCAGTTGTAAACCATTTCAACTCCCCCTTCCACTCCTTGGACGACATGTCCATCCTGGACCTCCTGCATTGCCACAACAATGCCACCTGAAAACTGCAGGAACAGCATCCCATATTTCGTTTGGGAACCCTGCAGCCCAAGGGCATCAATGTGGATTTCACAAGCTTCAAAATCTCCCCTCCCCCAACCGTATCCCAAAACCAGCCCAGCTCATTCCCGCCTCCCTAACCATTCCTCCCACCTCAAGCCCTACCCCCATCTCCTACCCACTAACCTCATCCCGCCTCCTTGACCTGTCCATCCTCCCTGGACCGACCTAGCCCCTCCCTAACTCCCCACCGACATTCACCTTTACTGGCTCCAACCCTGCCTCTTTGACCTGTCTGTCTCCTCTCCACCTATCTTTATCTATCTTCTATCTGCCTCCCCGTGTCTCCCTATTTATTTCAGAATTCCCTTCCCCTCCCCCAATTCTGAAGAAGGGTCCTGACTGAAACGTCAGCTTTCCTGCTCCTCTGATGCTGCTTGGCCTACTGTGCTCATCCAGCTCTACACCTTGTTATCTCAAATAAAATACAATGCTGTTTTCAAGCTAAAAGTTGTAGCAATTATTAACACGCTGCAGCAAAGGGGGTTGGTGTGAGTGAAATACTCTTGTGGGAATGGAAGTAGGAAGAATCCATCCTGAAGAAGACCAAATAGGCTATGAGAACAGGGATCAGCTGTTGCTCTGATCTTGCGAAGGAAGTATGTATCAGAACGAGTCCTTAAAAATCATCAGAATGAATATATAACCATCAAAAATATTTACACGTGTTTGGGCTATATCACCTGTGAGTCCAGCAACAATATAGGACCAACAGCTAGATTTTGAGCTGTCAACAGTTGACTAATACACGTAATCTATGGGATGGCCCAAAGATTATTTAGTGAAAATGTCTACAGAAATTACAGAGATCAGTGAAAATTTATGGCAGAGGAAGAGGTAATTTGGTGCATTGTTTCCTTGCTGGCTGACAAAGAGCTAAATCAGCCTCATCTCCGACACTACCACTAAAGACCTGCAAGTCAGGGCTCTTCTCCTTATTTTTAAATGTGCTGAGATTTTCCGTCTCTACTATTCATTTAGGCAGTGAGTTCAAGGTCCCCATCAATGTGTAGATGAAAGAATATTTCCTCATCTCCCCTTTGAACACCTCTCAATTACTGTCAATCTACACTTCCTGGTTTTTGACCTCTCTGTTCAGGTAAATGTGTTAATTCCATTCACTTTATTTGGGGCCATCATAACTTCGTACATCTCAAATAAACTAAAAACTTCTAATTCTTGCATCATTCTTATGAATCTCCAGTGCAGTCACATCTTTCCTGTAATGTGGAGGCTGGAACTGCATGTAATAAGTGTTCTATGCATCTCATGTACAATCTCCCTGCCCTTATACTTCGATGCCTTGTATAATGAAGCACAGTATGTTATAGAACATAGAACATAGAACAATACAGCGCAGAACAGGCTCTTCAGCCCTCGATGTTGCGCCGACCTGTGAACGAATCTAAGCCCCTCCCCCTACACTATCCCACCATTATCCATATGCTTATCCAAGGCCTGTTTAAATGCCCCTAATGTGGCTGAGTTAACTACGTTGGCAGGCAGGGCATTCCATGCCCTTACCACTCTCTGAGTAAAGAACCTGCCTCTGACATCTGTCTTAAATCTATCACCCCTCAATTTGTAGCTATGCCCCCTTGTACAAGCTGAAGTCATCATCCTCGGAAAAAGATTCTCACTGTCCACCCTATCTAATCTATCTGCTTTCTTAATTATCTATTGAGCTGTCCTGCTACCATTAAGAAACTATGAGCAGGGTCCCTCTGTTTCTTTATACTTACCAGTAGGTTGCATTTTTTTTGCAAATTCCATGTTTTACTGCACCCTCCAAAATGCATAACCTCACATTTCCCTGGATTGAATTCCATTTTCCAAACTGATGAAGCCATCAACATCCTTCCGCTACAGTCTAAAGACTTCCTTGTCACTTTCAGCCACGCTTGCTATTGCTGTTTATTACAGTTTCCAACCACATTGATGCAAAACCACACAGTAAGATTTGGCAGTCATAATGGCGGCTGTGAAGGATAAATTAATTCAACATTAGTTTGTACATGTATGCACATTTTAGTAGGACACGGGGGATTGATTATGGGTTTGCGTTTGAGACGTGCCTCTGGCTCTCACACCATTGTGCTTTGAGGGACCTATGGTTTCACTTATTTGCCATTTTCCCAAAGCTCTAACATTATCCCCACATACCCCCATCCCACCCCCACACCTTTTTAAAAACACATATCCAATTCTCTTTTTTAAAGATGACTGAATCTGTATCCCTTATCCTTTCATGCAGTGCATAACTCACCGCGCAAAAAGAATTCTGCTCATCCTTCCATTCCTCGCAGAAAAAGAAACATTTCCCTGGACCTGCTTTGTGTGTGAATGAAACGTTAGAATTTAAGGGCATTTGCTCCTAACAGATCCTGAGAAAATTCTAATACTCTGTTAACTTTGGTTTTTATAAGATTGCATTTCAACCATCTATATGGGTTTGAAAGTAACCTGTTTAGAAACAAAAACTTTACAGACTTATTCTGTAAAATTTTAGTAGTTTTGTGCCACTAGAACACGAGCATGATTTCAATCTGAATAAATCCAACAAATAGCCTCCTTTGCTTGTCTAACAATCTGCAAACAGAGTTGTTAAAATTAAATGCCTTGCTGTATTTTCTGCACTTGACGATTCCACAACATTAGAGTGGCAAGGAATTTACATGCCAGTTTATCGAAAATTCCTAATGTTGAAGACTGCAAACTCTTTGGTGAGTGGTGGTGGTCGGGTGTCTATAAAATTCGGCTCCATGCCAGTGGCACTATTCCTTGTGCTCACCTGCTCAACTCACTCCAATTCTACTGAGTTACTGGCCTCTTAAGAATGTCCTGCCATCTCTGATGGATTTTACCCATGATGCTGCAAACCAAGTATTCAGCATGCACTGTAAACCACGGAGACTGCTAGCTGGGAAGGGGGAGTGGACCTTTTCTTAGCCTCTGTGTCAATCAGAGTGCTTCAATAGATTCCCCTGAACTCGTTCCATCCCGTTCCTTCATTATGGCCTAGCAGCCTAGACCTGGTGAGATCTCAGACTTAGCTTGAATGTTGGCTCCATCGCATTACGCATTTGTCCCTGGCCTCGGTGGATTCAGCAGTGATCACTGCTCCTGGTGGTGCTGCTGGGTCATGAGCAGTTATTAAATGGCTCCAGACTACGCCAGCCAAGTGGAGTTGGGCTCACCTATGGCCTTTACACTAGAGGCATTGGGACTCTGCTTCCTGCATTAAATTCAACCGCTTATATCACATTCTACTTACTTTCACAGAATTGTGAGTATAGAAACCTAACTATTTAAAATGTGAACAGGAGTAGGCCATTCGGCTCTTCAAGCCTGGTCCATCATTCGACATGAATATTGCTGAACATCCAATTCAGTAATCTGTTCCTGCTTTCATCCCATACCCTTTAGCCCCAAGCACAATATCTATATCCTTGAAAATGTTCAATGTTCCAAACTCAACTGCCTTCTGTGGCAAAGAATTCCACAGGCTCACAAGTCTCTCGGCAAAGAAATTTCTCCCTACCTCCGTCTTAAACGGCCTTCCCTGTCTCCTTAGACTATGACCCCTGGTTCTGGACTCTCAGTCACCATGAACATCCTTTCTGCATTTATCCTGCCTAGTCCTGCTAGAATTTTACAGGTTTTTATGAGATTTGCCCGCATACTACTAAACTCCAGTGATTATATCCTAACTGATCCAGCCTTTCTTCAATCCTGCCATCCCAGGAATCAGTCTGATGAACTTTTGTTGCATTCTCTCCTTAGCCAGAACATCCTGAAATAAGCTCCAAGTGTGATCTCACTAAGGCCTTGTATGTTTGTGACAAGACATCCCTGCTCCTGTACTTTAATCCTCTCGCTATGAAGGCCAACGTACCACTTGCCTTCTTCACTACCTGCTGCACCTGCATGCATACTTTGAGTGACCCTGGTGTAGAAGGACACCCAGGTCTTGTTGCACCTTCATCTTTCCCAACCTATATCCATTCAGATAATGATCAACATTCCTGCTTTCACTACCAAAGTGGATAACCTCACATTTATCCAAATTTTGCTTCACCTGCCATGCATTTGCCCATTCAATCTGAACAAATTACACCGAACTTCTTTGCATCCTCACAGCTCAACAGTCCACCCAGGTTTGAGTCATCTCCAAACTTGGAGATTTTAGATTTAGTTTCCTTACCTAAATCTCTCTCTCTCTTTCTCTCTCTCTAATATATGTAGTGAATAGTTGGAGTCCAACTGATCTCTGTGTACACTGGTCACTAGCTGCCACTTATAAAATGAATTGTTCATTCAGCTCTGAGGAACAGTCACTGGACCTGAAGCTTTAACTCTGATTTCTGTCTAGATGCTGCCAGACCTGAGTGTCTCCAGCAATTTCTGTTTTTGTACCTGGTTATTTTTACTATTTGTTTCCTGTTGGCCAGCCAGTTCTCAATCCATGCCAGTGCACTACCTCCAAAAATTTGGCACCACTTCAAAATACATAAATCTGTGAGTCTAAGGAGTTTGTGGTTAAGAATTTCCAGACATCACAGACCAGGTTAATATCCTGCCAATATAAATTGAAATTACTTCCTTAATTAAATTAACACAATACACTACAAGAAGCCAGAATCTTTATTGCTTCTGGCTTTCCTTCTTGGTTGAAAAAAATACTTTTATGTGAAAGCTGTATTTCATAAATGTCACGACGCTAAGCTTACTTCTGAGAGACGATAATGAAAGAACACATGAAAACTTAACAGCTACGTAACCTCAAGCCAGTTCTGCAGTCAGCTGCAGGGTAACATCATGCTATTTTTACAAGTGAACTGCACTTGCAAATTACTCTTGTGTGGGTGCAGATTCACTTCTGGTAGCACATTACAGCCAGGGTATATGTGTGTTCTGAAATTCTCTTCAAAACCTGGTTTTAACTTATCTCTCTTATTTCACACACTGAGGTTTACCAGCTAGTCCTCTTCTGCAAAGCACTTTTGGATATTTTCTGCGTTAAAGGCCTAATAGGTGAAAATTCTCATTGCTGCCGAAGCAATAAGTCGCATTTGTCATCAAAACTAGAAAAATACTGCTATTGTTCTCAAAGTTTCAAGTTCTGTTTGGTGCCATTCTTCATTTCACAAGAATACAAATAAGATGTATGCTGAATGGAACTGATCCTCAGTTACAATCCTCAGTTACATGCAATATTTGAATGTAAATGAGCGATTGTGGTGTAGTTACATTTTTGAACCAGTAAACCAGAGGCAACTGGAGTTCAATCCCAGTCAAACGGAAAATCTGAATTTTATTGAAACTAAACTATGGAAGTAAAAAATTGGCA
The DNA here is from genome assembly GCF_030684315.1 of Stegostoma tigrinum. Classification (NCBI taxonomy): domain Eukaryota; kingdom Metazoa; phylum Chordata; class Chondrichthyes; order Orectolobiformes; family Stegostomatidae; genus Stegostoma; species Stegostoma tigrinum. Next base: position 27,546,017 of record NC_081378.1, on the reverse strand, counting down.
TCAGTAAAAATAAACATGAACTGTTAAGCAAAAAACATAAACTGGTTCAGTAATTTTGTTTTGGAAAGGAACCTCCTGTCTTTTCCAGCTCTAGAGTATTTTTGGCTTTAAATCCACATGGTTAATTTTGTGTTATCAGTGGTAATTCAAGGATGCCAAATACTGCAAAGAGTCATAAAACGTGCAATCCATGCTGTTTTCTCACATGCAGTAGTGACCATCACTCCCAGAAAATGATCAAATCTCAAATAGTGCTTCAAGCTGTCCCAGCAGTGTCAAATTGTGTTAGTCCCAGCACCTCTAACAAAAGAGGATCACAAGGTCACCCAATTGTGTGCTGGTTCAAATTGGAAAGTCTCTTAGTAACTAAAAAGTGTGCAATTGATACTAGTTCGTGGAGTATTCCAATATGCAAAATCAGTGGAGGAAATGGTCTAGTGGTATTATCACTGGACTGTTAATCCAGAGATACAGGTTCAAATCTTGGCTTGGCAGATGGTGGATTGTGAATTAAATAAAAATCTGGAATTAAGACTCTAACAATGACCAGGAATCCATCGTCAGGAAAAATCCATCTGGTTCATCAATATCCTTTAGGGAAGGGAACTGCCATCCTTACCTTGGCTGACTCCAGATCCACAGCAATGTGATTGACTCTTAGCTGCCCTCTGGGCAGTAAGGACGGGCAATAAATGCTGCCCTAGCCAGCAATGCCTTCATGCCATGAATGAACAAAAATAAAAAAGACACTGGAAAGCAAAGTTAGGTATTAACTGCTCTGAGAAGTGGCTCATGCAAACAAACAGCTGCATCGTACCACTGCATTGGTTCAAGAGACTCATTACCATATATTTAGAACAGCTGGAGATGGACAATGAATTCCAATACACCAGTGAAACCACATCCTCAGAATACTGTTTTGAAGTAGCTTGTGGAATGGAAGAGTCAAAAGAATGTTTTTATTGTATTCTGGTGGAAAAAAACAATTATGGATAATTACATGTCATGCAAATTTATATAATATGCCTTGAAGTAATACAAGGGCATAAAGTTCTAACTCACTTGTCTAAAATTATATGTATTGCCATAAACCTTTCATTTTAAAACCGGCCAGTCTATCAACTAATATCATATTCCCATAGTCAAAATTAATGACTGGAGGACAAACTGACCTTTAGGCCTTTCAAGATTTGATACACCAGAAATTGGATCCGGTCTTCAGTCAGTTTCTCATGCTTCATTAATTTGCTAAGGTCTGTTCCCATAAAAGGCATAACCAAATAACTGCAAAGCAAGGTGGATTAAACAGTATGACTATTAGAAATGTCATTGCTGAACAGTAACCACAATACACAGCTGTTTTAATATTTAAATAAGCAGTAACCAGAGGACCGGTTGATGATTATTTGATAAGTCAACTCCTAGACACAGCAACAGGATATGAAGCTAAATAAAGCTGATGCAGAATAGAAGATTCAAGGTTCACGCATGATTTAGAGAAACTTAGCAGTCCTGGCAGCACCTGTGAAGAACGAAACAGAGTTAACATGTAGAGTCTGATACAACTCTTCTTCAGAGCTAAAATACTATATCAGATTTGAAGTGTTAACTTTATTTCTTTATTCACAGATGTTGCAGACCTGCTGAGGTTCTCCAGGATTTTACACTCTTATTTCATATTATATTACAACTGTGTGTTGAAAAATTACTTAAATAAGCACTGAAAGCACAAACAAAACATTATGGAGATAATACAGTATATTACTACACATTCAATGTAATGAACAATTTTATCACTTCTGTTTTCTGCCATGCATTTTGCATTAATAGCACAGGATCTGAGACTACGCTCTTTTTTGATAGGACAGAATTCCAACCTCTATAAGACATCCCAAAATGGGTATGGTATACAAAACAAAATCATGAATGGGAGAAATGTATGTTTCTTTTCAAATGTATGTTGTAATTTCTTTTTACAATAATTTAATTATCTACTCACCCGATAAGACTTGGAATATGGGAAAGACAAGTACAGTCATAATAAGTATATTCTTCAGAGTTAATTACATTTTTGAATTGAATAAAACCATGCAATGAAAAACAAAGAATAGTCAAGTGTTTATTATTAGATGATGTGATGTGGTACTTAACGAGATCTTTTGATTAGTTGTTATGACACATTCCTGCAGGAACCCAACCTATTGAAGGGTTAAGGTTGCAAAACTTATTCTTTCCCATCTATGCTCATAGCCCTATTTCTTTTAAACAAGACCTAATGGAGAAAGAATTCATTTCACCATAGGGGCCTAAACGTTCACAATTTATGAACCTGAAAGAATGTGTTATAAAAATGTTCGCAGAAGTGTCATCTCTGTGACGCCAGTTAGATTGCTGTAAAACTAAGTGCAATATCTGTGATCCACCCTTAGCTAATAATATTATAGTTCATAATCTGACATTGCCAATGTTGGTTTTTCTCCATTTGCTTATTTTCTGGACTGTATTGAACGCTTTGTGGGACAAGGGTCATCTTCTAGTGACTTGCTCTGTTTGCTATTCTTCTAAGAGTTTGAAAAGCAGCTATTTATCTTTGGATCATCATTGTGGAGTCTGACCCTGTCCTTAACCAACCCGCAAAGTTTACTTCAAGCAGAAGTCAGCCAAATGATTGTGAAGCAAAGTGAAACCTTGCTTAATTTGCCCCGCTTTAATTTGAAAGGATTATTTACTTCACTGATGTTCATTTCAAAATCTCCTTTGAAAATTCAACTTACAATGAACATTTTGACCAATATGCACTAATAAAAATGTATTATTTTAAAATCTTTCCTCTAATTGTCTTGCTCACTTAACAACCAACATCATTACTCTACTTAATTTTGAGCCATGCACATAAATGAACCAGCATTTTTTGTATGTCCCGGCCTTCACAGGATTTTACTATCCAATAATACAACTTTGCATTCTCTAATAAATCTAATGGCTTTAGAAAACCATTGAGGAGAACTGTAATACCACAAGACAGACAGATTTGACTTGGATGGGATGTTAAAGTGCTAAAAATCTGAATCCTGATTGCAACCTGTCTCTTATCAAACAAAATCTGGTTTAAACAGAACTATAATGACAGCAGCAAGTGACCAGCCCATTCCAAGGATGCAAGTTGACACTTTAAGCATTAGGATAAAACAGCATACATCATTCTTGTTCAACATCTGAAATTTAAACCGTGGAAAATTCAGCAATTAAGTGGGGCAGTCCAGACATGTCTTCAAGGCAGATGTAGATGGATTCTTGACTAACAGGGGAGGGGACAGTGGTGTCAAAGGGTATCAGGGGTTGGCAGGAGAGTGGTGTTGAGGCTACTATCAGTTCAGTTGTGAACCTATCAAAGTCAGAGCTGGTTCGGAGATTGAGTGGCTTAATCCAGTTCCTACTTCATATGTTCAGATATTTATATGTATGGACATTCTAAATGGATTTAAAAAGCCTTTAGCTACAGGAGCCAATGTTTGTCCACTGGACAACTCCAACCCTCAACCTTGTCCATTGGTTGGTATCTGTTGAGGAGCCTGTCATTGATATCTCACACACACACATAGTGCAGTTAAAATGCCAAAGCATGCAGAGGACCCTGGTTTTCTAGATCTTCCATACTCTTCTACAACAGCTCTCCACTTGTCACTTGTCAAAAATGTTAACTCCTCACCACGTATTTTTAAGTATTTCTGATTACTAATCATGATAATCATCAATGATATATTCTGCTTTCCAAGGGTCTATCTTTAGTGATTGGTGAGAACAAGTCTTGCATACACTTAGTTAATTCAGACCCAAGTTTCAAATGAGACACTCAATTCAATGTCTTTATCAAGCTATTTGTTTTATTTGACTACACATTTTGTGTACTAACACAGTAATTTATGGTTTCAATGTAAGTGGTTGGCTAAAAATATTGTCAATGAAAAGAAAGCAACAAAAGTGATTTTTATTAACTCTGACAAGCTAATTCAATATCGATCCATTAAAGATGAGGCTTCTCTTATTCTTCTCTCTCAACCAATTTTCTTCCTTTTGCTTTGAAGGCACTGAGCCAGTGCAGGGGTGTGATATCAAAGACACATCATCGTACTTTGTCCAAGTAGCTGATCTTTATTGGACATCGAACAGTGAGTGCCAGTGAATCATTTGACCACAGCAAATCATTAGGCCCCAGAACGGTCTGGCCTACTATCCACACGGATGTAATTTCGGAAAGCAGAAATACCCTTTCCTGAAGGTGATCGAGCCCGGTCATAGAATCAATGCCTTCAAATGAGAAGGCGAACGGACACAAGTGGAAAAATAAAACAAGATATCGTTCCTAATTTTGCAAATTGACAAGACTGAAACAAAATTTGATTCTTCTCTATGGGATGGATTTCTGGTGGGGACAGGATTTCAGCCTCTCCCTCAAAATCTGTCTTAACGTCTACCTAATTAACTTGGTTGTTTATGTTACATTTGGCAGATATTTCACTGATGGAGACAACTGAGGCAAGGAGACAAAATCCCACCAAAGTGGTGCAGGCATCTCTGCAGCAGCAGAGGAAGCATCAGAAGACGTTAAAGGTGTGGATGAACCCTGAAACAAAGTTTCCAATGAATGTCTCCACTGAGAGTGAAGCCTTCAGCTATTTAGTACTAGGCCAAGATTGGAGGGAAAAGTGGCCTTGAGAAGGCTCCATAGAAACACAGACACACAAACATGGAACCAGAGAAGACTATTCAGCCCGTCGAGTCCCAATCCACCATTCAATATGTCATGTCACATCCTCAATCTAAATGCCATATTCCCACATTTTCTCCATATGCCTTGATGTCTTTAGCATTTAAAACCATGTCTATCCTTTATCTATATCCCTTTTGCAGAAATGCTTAGGTCATTTACTCCTACTTCCCATTGTATATAAGTGTTTGAGAAAGTTGCAGTCCCATTTTTATACAACAGATAGGCAAAGAATGGTTGCCCCGAGGGAAAATCATAAAACAACAGTAACATTTGGAAATGAACGTAATGGACATGCTTCATTTTGAAGTAGAAGAGACGAAGAGGATCAGTATGCATTGTCTATTGTTATAGTTTTATATGTACTAGTTTTGTTGGTTTTTCTATCTAAATAATTCTCTCAGGGGTAAGGAAGGTAAGTGTCGCCTTGGAAAGCAAGGTGACAGTAGACCTCATGACCCACAGTTTTTCCTCATTCTCTGCTACATCACTCTGAAAAAAAAAATACAGCCCTCTTGGGTTAAGAAACAGAGAAACTGGCTTACTCTACTCCATCATATTTCAGTAGTAGAAATAGCAGTTGCATTTTTGCTCTTAAATTTATGCATGTCGACTTACTTGGAAGAGCTGCAAAAAATTTGATACAATTCCCGAGGAGAGATGAGTCAAAAACAAATGAAAATCAGATTTAAATAACACCCTTTGAACAGGATCACTGCTTCGAAGCAACTAAGCATTACATAGAATTTCAGGGGTGTTTATTTATATTTTAAATTCACTTTGCATTTTTGAACAAAATACAAATCCAAATTGCAAAAATAGGATGGCAGTGGCAAATACATGTATTTGAACTGAAGCAAACATTCCCAAAGCTGCATCCAAGCAGAGGCAAATCCAATAAGATATAAAAGAACAAATTTAATAAATGGTAGTTTAAAACGGTTTTGAAGAAGAAAACACCTCTAGTAGAGCAAACTTTACTTCCTAATGAGGCTTATTTACTTTGGACACTTTTTGATGAGCTTTAAAAATTTTTGAATTGTACTTTGATCATTGATTGTTTATTCTCATATCAATCTATTTGCTATCCATTCTCCTCTTTCCTCTTTTGCATACCCGATTGCGACAGCATCTTTACATTCATCTTGAAAAGGCAGATGAAACTTTCTTTAATGTTTCATCCTACAGTACTGTACTTAACTCTATAGGCGGCCAAGTTAATGAGCAGTTCCATACATATGCTGTAGACAGAAGTGAGACACAGTGGTTTTTGCAATATTCTTTCATAACAAGTCCTGTGTCCGCAAGACAAATTGATCATTTGTGTTAATGAGTTATACAATTGGCCAAAGGTGTTATATTGGTTTGTCAATGTCATCTTAGATCTGAAAATTCTCAGAATTTGAATGTAGTCTTGATTTAAATTGATTATTATAAGATTGAACAACAACAATGAAAATGTCCACTTCATGCACTTTCAAAACATTATGTTTCAGTGAAATAGCCCCATATTTGGTGCACCAGTTAAAACCATTATAAGGAAAGAAATAGCTGAAGCATTTGCAATCATCTTTAGAACTGCCAAGTGGGTGATCCAACTCAGCCTCCTCGAGGTGTTTAGTTTCATAAGTACCAATCTTCAGCCAATGCAGTCCATTCCACATAATATCGAGAATGACTAAAGGTGCTGGGTAGCACAAAGGCTTTTGACCCTGACAACATTCCAGCAATAGTACCGAAGGCTCCAGAATAAGCCCCACCCATAGCCAAGCTGTTATAATACAGCTTGAATTCTGGTACCTAACCAGGAAATGGAATATTTCCCAGGAACCTCTTTCCAAAAAGCACTGTGGGAGTACCAACTATGACCGTACATGGACTCCAGCACTTTCAAAAGGAAACACGCTACCACCTTCTCAAGAACAATTAGGGATGGACAATAAATGCTGGTCCACCTAACTATGCCCTCATCCCGGAAATGAATGAAGAAGTACAATATTCCAACTGAGGTCCGGTAGTAAAATGGAACCACATCTGTGAAGATTAATTCTAGGTCACAAAACAGTTATTCCGGCAAACAACCTATTGATGGACTGCTATATTAACGAAGGGTTTGGATCTTTTTGAAAAGAGAACACTGCTTAGATAATTAATATTTACTTGGCAGCTATGATGGATGCATTGTTTAGATCCTGAATTAATACCTTATCATGACCAACTACTTTTGTGTCTTGGAATTTGTTCCATACAATCGCTGCCCTACTGTGGGAAGAGAAATTTATCTTTATTATCTGTAACTTTGTGAGAGAGAGATGGACCTTGGTGAATATTTCCACAGACCTACGAAGGTTGCAGGGCAAGTGGTTAAGGTGGTGAGAGGGTATATGTCATATTTAACAAACGAAAGAACTGCAGATGCTGTAAATCATAAACAAAAACAGAAGTTGCTGGAAAAGCTCAGAAGGTCTGGCAGCATCTGTGAAGAAAAATTAGAGTTAATGTTTTTGGACCAGTGACCCTTCCTCGGAACTGCAGAATACAAAAGCAAGGAAGTTATGATGGAACTGTATAAAATGATAAGAGTTCTGCATGCATTTCTGGTCACCACATTATAGGAGGGTTTTAAAAGAATTTATTCACAGGATGTTGCTTGTCACTGGCTAAGCCAGCACGTGGTGTCCACCCCTAATTGCTCAGAGGACAGTTAATAGCCAACTGCATTGCTGCAGGTCTTGAGTCATGTGTAGGCCAGATCAGGTAAGAACAGCAGTTTCCTTCCTTGAAGGACATTAATGAATCAGAAAGGGATTTTTGCCGACAGATGGCAACAGTTTTGTGGTCATCATTAACTCTTAACACCAGATTTTTTATAAATCCAAATTCCAAACCTGGATTCAAACCCAGATCCCACAGCAATACCTGGATCTCTGGATTGAGAGCCTAGCAATAATGCCACTAGGCTCTTGCCTCCCCAAATGCAATTGCACTAGATAGGATGCAGATTTACCAGAGTGTTGCTTGAGTTAGAGGATTTCAGCTGCAACCATAGACCAGATTGGCTGGGTTTGTTTTCTTCGGAACAGCAAAGGTTGAGAGGGGGCCTGTTAGAGCTGCATAAAGTTATAGGGAGCCTAGATAGGAGAGATTAGGAAGGCACTTTTTCCATTAGTAAGAAGGTCAAAAACAAGGGGCCAGAGCTTTAAAATAAGAAGAAGGAAACTAAGAAGGCAGTTGAAAAGAAATGTTTTCATCAAAAGGCAGTGAGAGTATGGAGCTCACTGCCTGACAGGGTGGTCAAGGCAGAAACTCACGGAATATTTGAGCAGTATTTAGATAGTCACTTGCATTGCCAAAGCACTCAGGCCTATGGGCAAAATGCTGAAAAAAGGATTAGTGTCGTGAGATCTTTACTGACCAGGGTGAGCACAATACAACATCTAGTCACCTTCTGTGCTGGACATGTCTATGAATCTACTTATAGATGTCTTATTTGTCCGCTCTAATCTTCGCTCATTGTCTAACTAAATTGTTTATTTACTTCCATGTCATCAATATTTTTATTACCTGTTCACTTACATCCTTTAGGGAAGGAAACTGCTATCCTTATTTGATCTGGCCTACACAGACCCACAGCAATGTGGTTGACTCTTAACTATTCTCTGCGCAATTAGGGATGGGCAATAAAAGCTGGTCTAGCCAATGGCACCCACATCCTGTGAATGAATAATTCCTGCTGTAATGTCGTAACCAAAACTGCATGCAGTACTCCAAAATTTTACAGTGTTACAACATAATCTCCTTGCTCTTATATTATGTGTCTTGGCTAATTAAAAACAAATACCTATATGTAGCTTTACCCCAATCAGAAAATTTACCAGACTGGAGCCTTTTTTATAACTTAGTAATTGAAAGCCAGAATTATCCTAGACATTTATTTCTGAGCCCCTTCCAATGTACGAATTGAGGTAAGATAATTTGTATTTATATCGCTCTTTTAATATAACACCCCAACGAGCATTAACAAACAACACTTAGAACTAAGATAGCTTAGAAGATATTAAGATAAATTACCAAAATCTTGGTCAAAGAATTAGCTTTAATGAAGTGTCATAAAGGAGGAAAAAAAAGGCAAGCAGAAGGGCAGATTTATAAAGGAAATTCCTGAGCTTAGGAGCTTGGAAGTTGCGGCATGGCAAATGAAGATTGAAATCCTGAAAACAGTTATGCTTAAGAGGCCAGAATTAAAGAAACAGAGATATCTTGGAGAGTTTTACAGCTGGTAGAAATAATAGACACAGGGAAGAATGAGGTGATGAAGGGATTTGGAAATAAATATGAGAGGTCTCAAAACTGATGTATTGCTTAACTGTGTAAACCAGTGTGGGTCTGCTAATACAGTGCTGATTGGTAAAGAGGACTTGGTTTGAGATAGAACATGAATAACAGACATTCGGAAAATTCAAGTTTGTGGAGGATAGTATTTGAGAGACTAGCCAGGAGAGCATTGTAATAGTCACATCTAGAGGCAGCAAATGTATGGGTGAGGTTTGGACAGCAGATGAACTGAGGGAAGGATGAAGTCAGGCTATGTTAGGGTGTGGCAATAGGCAGTCTTAGTATTGAAGCAGATGTACATTTAGAAGCTCAACGTGGACCAATTAAGACACCGAGTTATGAACAATTCCATTTAGTCAAAGATAGTTACTATGATAGAGGATCACTTAATAGTTTGGAAACTGAAGATAATGGTTTTGGTCCTCTTATATTTAATTGGAGCATATTTTCTGATCATCCAGTACTACATGTTAGACAAGCAGTCTGGATACGAGAGCTTGTCTTACTGCTGTATTCGTCACGGATTGAGCAATGTCATTGTGACTTGTTTTGACTTGTAGCCCAATATGCTGCAGTACCATATTGCAGTATTAATAACTTTGGAAGAAAACAGCACCATATGGTTCCATTAGTCATTACCTTTAGGGTAGAAGCAAAGAGATGCATTAATTGCTTCATTAAGAGCTAAATAAATGAAATAATCTCAAGAGTATAGTTGAGATGTACTGCAGCTAAGTGGGAAGGTTTTGTACCTGCATCGGAAGTTCATTCTACACAAGGATGACTGTGTAAAAAAAGTTGCCCCTCATCACCTCTTTAAAATCTTTCTCTTCTCAGCTTAAAAATATGCACCCAATTTTTGAACTCCCCCACTCCAGGGAAAATACGCCCACCACTCACCCCATCCATGTCCCCCCTATGATTCCACAAATCTTCACAAGGTCACACCTCACCCTCTCTCGCTCCAATTAAAAAAAGTCCCAGTCCATCCCTATTACTAAAACTCTTCACTCCCAGCAAATCTCCCCTAAACCTTCCCCAATCCAACAATATCCCTCCCACAGCACAATGACCAGAAATGCACACAGCACTATGGAAGAGGCCTCACCAACACCCTGCACAAGCTTGGCATGACACAACCAACTCCCACTCCAAAGGCCTGAGCAACGAAGACCTGTGCGCCAAATGCCCCCTCAAACACCCTGTCCACCTGCACCACAAATTTCAAAGAATTATATTCCTGAACCCCGCATTTTCCCCACTTCACAACACTAGCCAGGGCGCCCCTGCCAATCGTACAAGTCCTGTCCCTGTTTGCCCCAACAAAACACATTCATCCAAACCGTACACCATCTGTCACTCCTCAGCCCACTGATCCAACAGATCAAAACCGCCCCACAATCCTAGACAACCCTCCTCGCTGTCCACTATACCATCAATCTTGCTGTCATCTGCAAAATTACTAACCATGCCTTCTCTATTCTCATCCAAATCGTTTATACAAATGATAAACAGAAGTGGACACTGCACCGATCCCTGTGGAACACCACTTGGTCACAGGCGACAGTCCAAAAAACACTTCTCCACCACCACCCTCTGTCTCCTGCTGTCAAGCTAATTTGTATCTGATTGGCTAGAGTGATATGCAATAGGGTATGGGCTACAGACATGATGATATTCTAGACATTTACCATCCTGTGTGAAACAGTTACCCCCAGACTCTTTTGTATCTCTTTCTTATCAGCTTAAACCCATGCCCTTTAGTTTTAGACTCCCCTAACCTTGGAAAAAGCCATTGGCGATCTACCTTACCAATGCATCAGAAAGTGGAGACAAATCCGTTTAAGAAGGAAAGATCGAGGCCATTTGGTCCATTAACCCATACAAGACAAATTGTGGCCTCAAACCCACTTTCCTGTCTCTCCATCCAACCTCCCCCATTCCTCACCCCCAACCCTCCACTCCTCAATCAAAAAAATTCTCTCAATTAAATATATCCACTGACTTGCACGAACCGCCCCACCCACCACTGTTTTTTTACTGTGGGAGAATTTCACAGACTCCCTCACCCTCCAGGAGAAGAAACTTCTTCAATGGGAAATTTCTTCTTCCAAAACAGTGCCCCCTCTTCCCCCCACCTTTCTCATTCCATCCAACAACCTCTTTGTTAAAGTGATAATGGGAACTGCAGATGCTGGAGAATCCAAGATAATAAAATGTGAGGCTGGATAAACACAGCAGGCCCAGCAGCATCTCAGGAGCACAAAAGCTGACGTTTCGGGCCTAGACCCTTCATCAGAGAGGGGGATGGGGTGAGGGTTCTGGAATAAATAGGGAGAGAGGGGGAGGCGGGAACCGCTTTGCAGAACACCTCCACTCGGTTCGCAATAAACAACTGCACCTCCCAGTCGCAAACCATTTCCACTCCCCCTCCCATTCTTTAGATGACATGTCCATCATGTGCCTCCTGCAGTGCCACAATGAGGCCACCCGAAGGTTGCAGGAACAGCAACTCATATATTGCTTGGGAACCCTGCAGCCCAATGGTATCAATGTGGACTTCACCAGCTTCAAAATCTCCCCTTCCCCCACCGCATCCCAAAACCAGCCCAGCTCGTCCCCTGCCCCCACTGCACCACACAACCAGCCCAGCTCTTCCCCTCCACCCACTGCATCCCAAAACCAGTCCAACCTGTCTCTGCCTCCCTAACCTGTTCTTCCTCTCACCCATCCCTTCCTCCCACCCCAAGCCGCACCTTCATTTCCTACCTACTAACCTCATCCCACCTCCTTGAGCTGTCCGTCTTCCCTGGACTGACCTATCCCCTCCCTACCTCCCCACCTATACTCTCCTCTCCACCTTATCTTCTTTTCTCTCCATCTTCGGTTCACCTCCCCCTCTCTCCCTATTTATTCCAGAACCCTCACCCCATCCTCCTCTCTGATGAAGGGTCTAGGCCCGAAACGTCAGCTTTTGTGCTCCTGAGATGCTGCTGGGCCTGCTGTGTTCATCCAGCCTCACATTTTATTATCCTCTTTGTTAAACTCTCTTTCCTAAGGCTCTAATATAATTCAATGACATTACCTCCCATTCTTTGAAACTTCAAAAGAGTCCAGCAAACCTGTTCTGCCTGTCACTTTCAGGGATGACTCACTGCGATAAAGTTCCTTTCTCCCCAACTGTTCTAAAAACTTTGACAGCTGATGCGGCAAGTTCGTCCATTAAAAAAAAATTATATTCCTGAACCCTGCATTTAAAAAAAAGTCTTCCAAAGTGTGGAATTCATATGAAAAAGTAAAAAATTTAAGGCATGTGTGATATTTTAAATCATACAGCATGGAAGCAGACCCCTTCATACAACCAGTCTACACTGACCACAATCCCAAACCAAACCAATCCCACCTGCCCGCACTTGGCCAAATGCGGGAAAATAGGACCAGTCTAGTGTGACACCGTGCTCGGCATGGACTGGCTGGACCAAAGAGCCATACAGCATGGAAACAAACCCTATGACTCTACACCTGCTTGCACTTGGCCCATATCTCTCCAAATGTTTCCCAATTGTGTGCTTATTCAAATGTCTTTTAAATGTTGTAACCATACTCACATTCACCACTTTCTCTGGAAATTCTTTCCACACATGAACAATTGGACACAGTAGGCAGCTTTGGAAAATCTCACCCATGGGTTTGTATGTTAACGCTGTTCAAATATAATCACTTTCCAGCAAAGTTCACTTGAAAATAGTTAGATCTGAAATCAGTTATTTCCTCTGCCTTAGAGTCATTGTGGTCAACTGTAATTTTTCCACAGCAACCCAAACAGGAGCTAACTTGGCATAAGCTAGGGATCAAACTGTGGTCTTCCTGATTGTATGGGCCAGTTCCAGTTGGTATCTTTACTCCCTGAGCCACTTCAGGAGTCACATTTTAGCAGCGAACTCTTGTCAAGTGTTTTCCTGGAAATGATGTCCAAAGTTTTGGAGTCATTTTGTTTTGTATTTTTTATGTTATTTCTGAAGCAAATGCAAGCTTATAAAAACCAAAATACTGTAGACGCTGGAAAGCTGAAACAAACGTAGAAAATGCTGGAGAAATTCAGCAGGTCTGTGGATGAAGGAACAGAATCAATTTTCCGAATCTCATATCATTCTTCTTCAGTCACACCAGAATGAAAACATTTGCAATTTTATAGTTGTGTAACATAAAAAAACATGCTGTAAAATGCTGAGAACTACATTCTAGGTAAGGGAAATAAAATAGGAAGACATCAGCTGCTCACTATTATAGTAAAGTTGTAAACATGTTCTTAATATGTTCATTTACAATTGCACCCTAAATAGAACACAATGGAGATTTCACTGCCGAGCAAACTGAATGAACTTTAAGAACTGCTCTCTGTTGACAGTTAAGTGAAAAATAGCTTGGTTGTCATGGAAGTATTTAACCGTTTGACAAATTTCGAATTGAGTTAGTCTAGTTTCCATGGTTTCTGAACTATTTTGACTGGTGATGGCATTTCAGCTGTTACAGTACAGAGTGCGCACTGATTGATCAGGAGAAGACATTCTACTTTGAAGGGAAAAACTAATTCAGATTCATAAAGGCTTTATTGAACACCAAGGCCTTGGCAATATGTTTTGTGGCACAGTAATATGAACCCAACGAGCTTGAAATGTATTGAACGTATAAAATGTTTTACAATCAACCGCTCAAGTAGCTGAGATGGAAATTTTAGTAACACATAGGTCAATGCTGTCCAGAGTCATCTATTTGCATGTTAAAACAGGAAGATCCAGAAAGCCTAGCTGCCACTTCGATACAGCTACAAAATAATTGTATTGCATAGTCTTTGTAAGCTGTGGGCTGAAATTGTCATGTGCATGTCAACTTGCAACGTTCCTTAACCAAGCAAAAATTAATGTTTGGCTGAGTTGAACCTTGAACATTATAATCAGGCTTAATGTCCATACTATTGTCTTGTAATCAAAATTTAAAGCGCTGTTAATATCAGTTGGTATTCTTAATTGCTCTTTGGTGCACACTCATCGATTGTTATTTCTGGGCATCAGATTCTTCCTTCCCAACATGTTACTACCATTGTGTAACAGTCAGGACTCACTGCATTGACTCTTAATTCAACTAATTCTACGTCAGGATCTGTGGAATTCATTTACTTCTGCTCTTATCTTCAGTTTTTTCCTTAAGAAGATCAAGCTACATGCCAATCCTTGGTACTTTCCGAGTTTCTTTGCTTTCCCTGCTATTTTTCCACCTTGTTAGGGCCCTGTATTGAGGACAGTTTTATAATACTTTCATGTGAACCTCTTGCCAATATTCAGGTCATTCCCCAGATGCTCACATTTGTATACCGGTGCCACAGAATAGAATTATTTAGGAAGCTGCTAAAAAATTAAGCCAAATTTATTTTAGGCCAGACAGACAAAAAGATTGATTGCTAGTGTAGTTTATTGCCATATCTGAGGAACTAACCTAAAAAAAAATCAAAATATTCTGGAAAAGGATCAGTATATCAGGATAAAACTGAACTTAAATTAGCATGAATACTTTTTTTATAATCAATAATTTATTGCATGGGTTGACAACTTGCTAAATTACAGAAGCAGAATATGCCCAATCCAGTTCAACAACAACTTATATTTATATAGAGCCATTCACATCATGAAAATCCTTAGGGCTCTTCACAGAATCATTATAAAACAAAGTATGACACCAAGCAACATAAAGAGATGTTAGGTCAGATGACCAAAAGCAGGGCCCAAAGAATTAGGCTTTAAAAACTGTCTTTAAGGAGAAAAGTGAGGAATATTGTCTGAGGGTTGCATCTATAGAGAACATTCTATTCAAACATTTGCTCACATGGGAATTTGAATGTAGCATCGAAAATTGTAACAGGAGTAGGGCATTTGGCTCTCTAAACTTGCTCTGCCATTCATATCATCCTGGCTGATCAACTGTGATACTGTATACTTCAGAACGTAAACAACTTTTCATTTGTTGCTTCTTTCAATCAAAACTCCATCTGAAATAAACTACTAAAAACGTATGCAGGAATTGAAAGCAATTAGCCATGTTTGAGAAAAGAAGGAATAAAGACTACATAAACAAAAACAAACACTGTTTTAACATCTGCTTGACAATTGGCTGCTTTAAGGCACAAGAACAACTGATTGCTCTGCAAAAGAACTTAAGTACTTAGTCACAGTTAAGGGGTGTCTTCAAACAGACAGTCCCTGCCAAATGTAACAAGGAACAAGGAAGCTACTTCTGATAAAAAGGTAAGCTGCAGCTTTGCAATATTGTGGATGAAGGAGTCTAAAAAATCAACAATGTCATTTCTTAGATCTGAAGGTTGAAAAAATTGTATGAGAGTCCAACACTAGAACTCTTCAGCAGCACAACTTAGAGGAACCACACTGTACAAGGATTAAACCTAGACAACAGAGGCAGACATGTTTGGTTGGAATCATAGCTAAATTTCACCTTTAATGGGCAATAGTTAAGATGAATTGTGAGACAACTTGCTTGAGGGGTCTTACTTTGGTTGTTACATACAATAAAGTTTTGCGTAATTAATTCATTACTTGATTATCTGTAAGATTTCTCAGTAACACCAAATTAAAGGTAGCTTGTGGTAATTTACCCATGAAACTACCAACTCAGTATCCTGTTCCTGCTTATGACCCATACCCTTTAGGCCTGTGAACTACCTCTACTTTGAAAAACGTTTAATGTTTTGGCCTCAACAGCTTTCTGTGGCAGAAGATTACATAGGCTTACCACGCGTCACCTGCAGACCGCAGTCAGTAAGGACAGGCAACAACACCTTGTCCATGATAATGCTCAACACCAGTGCTCTGCAAGGCTGCTTACTCAGCCCCTTACTATACTCCTTATACATTTATGGCTGTGTGGCCAAATTCTGCTCTGGCTCCATTTACAAACTTGCCAATGACACCACCGTGGTGGGTCGGATCTTAAACAATGAAAAGACAGAGTACAGAAAGAGATAGTTTAGTGGCATGGTGTAAAGAGAGCAATCTCTCCCCCAATGTCAGTGATACAAACCAGTTGGTCATTGACTTCAGGAAGCAGAGAGGAGGACATGCCTCTGTCAGTATCAGTGGTGCTGAGGTCGAGATGGTTGAGGGTTTCATTTTCCTAGAAACAAATATCAGCAAAAATCTGTCCTAGTTCATCCATGTCAATGCCATGATCAAGAAAGTACACTAATGCCTCTAATTCCTCAGAAGGCTAAGGACATGTCCACAATGAATCTTACTAATTTTTATAGATGCACCACTGAAAGCATCGTATTCGGATGTTTAGTGCAGCAACTGTTCTGCTCAATACCACGAAAATTTACAGACAGTTGTGAATGCAGCTCACTCTATCATGCAAACCAGCCTTCCATCCACTGGCTTTGTCTATGCTTCCCACTGCTTCAGAAAAGTGGCCACCATAATCAAAGACCCCTCCCACCCCAGTTATACTCTCTTTCACCCTCTTCCATCAGGCAGAAGATACAAAAGTTTGAAAACACGTACCAACAAATTCAAAAACAGCTTCTCCCTTGCTATTATCACACTTTTGAATGGACTTCTCATGTATTAGAGTTGATCTTTCTCTGCACCATCTCTATAGCTGTAACACTATATTCTGCATTCTGTCTTATTACCCTGATGTGTTTATGTAAAGTATGATTTGCCTGAATAGCAGGCAAAACAATAAATTTCACTATATCTCGGTACATATGACAATAACAAATCAACTTAAATCTTTGGGTGAAGACATTTCTCCTCATCTTTGCAATCTATCTTGTTATTTTGTTATTATTTCGTTTAAATAGCACTTGCTAGCTTTCCCTATAGAAGTAATTTTGACTGTGGGCTTGAACACCTGTTAAGCGGCTGTTCCAATTAATGATTCAAGTAACTTTAAAAACGACATGCTCTGTGTAAAGAATTAGGATGAAAAATCAATATGTAACTGCTTTCTGCATATGCTGCGACAGATCATGAACATTTGTGAATTTCTTTCAGTTTTACTCTTCTAGGTGTACATCTGCTTTTTGCAAAGCTTTAACTCGCTTCTGTTTCCCCTTTTGTTTTAGAAACTGTTTTCTTTCCCTTTCTCCCACTCCTGTTTCTTAGATTATTTTGATAGTCATTTCTCTGCTCTCAGAGCAAGGAATCAGGATCTCAAACCAAAGGGAGATAGTGTCGGAGTGGAATTGGTCCTGGGCATCCCTTGCAGAATCATAGCAAAGAAGGAACTTCAAAAATAGAAACCCCAGAGAAGATATGAAGCAAAATCAGGAAGAAAACCTGTGTCACAGAGAAACCATGTTATATTTAGGCTTGGAGTTTATGGTGGAAGCAGTCTAGTTTATATTTTACAAGAACACTTTAAAGCCTTTATTGACAAGAACAAAATTTTTTTAATTGGGTCATGCAAGACGTGACGTACATCTTTGGCTTAATATATCTGAATGTGTGATTATTGATTTAAAAATCTGATATGCACTCTCTGTTGTCATTTAACTTTATTGCTGGGTTGTGTTAGATGTAACATGTTAGGACATGTGACATTGTATATAAAGACTGGGGATAACTGTACACTTGGCTGTGGGAAATTGAAACATTTTCGGGAATATAATTTTTGTAACTCAATTAAGACACAATGAGATATTCATGTAAAAAGCAATTGTTTTCTATAGCAGATTATATAAACAGTATTTTCTATTTTTTACTTTGGTAGCCTTCTGTAATGTTAGTCTACACAAAGGGATGTATAGTGAAAGCAGCACTGGATCATACTAGAATGACTGAAGGGAATCGCTGGCTGAATCAGGGACTAATTTTCACCGCCTATTTTGTAAACTTTTTTAATGAGGTGGAACTAATGACTACGGCTAGCCCACACCAGTGTTTGTTTTTCATTGAAGGTAGACTTGATATTCCAACTATCTGTTTCGTTACAAGTGTTTTATGCAATGTGGAGTGGAATTCCTGTAAGTAGCAAAAGTGAGGAATTTTATCGTTCCGGGTAATGTAATTGGTCTTGAACAAAAACAACAATGTCAGTTAACATAACAACACAACCCTCAGTGCTGATAATGTATTAAACCAGACTGGATTCTAATAACAAAGTGTGAAGCTAGATGAACACAGAATCAGCTCTGATGAAGGGTCTAGGCCCAAAACGTCAGCTTTTGTGCTCCTGTGATGTTGCTTGGCCTGCTGTGTTCATCCAGCTTCACACTCTGTTATCGTGGATTCTCCTGCATCTGCAGTTCCCATTATCTCTGGATTCTAATAATGCTACAAGAAGAAGATATCAGCATTAGAAATTTAATCAGTCTGTGCAGTTCCCTTTTTTGCTAGAAAAGGGAATCTGATCTTATTCGCAAATACAAAACATATTTTCTCACAAATGAGTTACTTCGAGAAGATGTCAGTGTTGGTAATAAACATTTAAACTTCTTTACTTTCTCTTTTTCTCTCCTGAAGCTATGTTCGGCATGGGTTTAAGGGTAACAAAACTGTCCGTTGGAATATTGATAGAGTGAACCTTCTTTCTATATTAGCCTGGTCACTGATACCAGAATTTTAACAGGCAACCTGGGGTGAGTAGCGCTGTCTGCATGATACAGGGGTGCAACTTAAATCCACTAAAAAGGTCACTGTGTTAGAAAACCAAAATAACTTTTGGGAGCATTAGTTGGCACTTTGGAAAACTTGTGGAACTATCAGTTCCAATATTTAAACTATATCCAAACCTGTATCAAAACCAGTATAAACAGGATGCAAACAGCATTGTTGAATGAAATGGACATGCTGAAAAGCCTTTGAAGCCTAAAACTGTACAGCTGTATTCCTACCTATGTGAAAGTTTGTGCTCACAAGAACCTGTTCTAAGAGTGTTCCTTCATCACAGATGGCTTTCAAAATTTTGGAATTTGTTTCTGCCACCTTTGGCTTTACTCACCTTGCCCTATGTTTCCCTGCTGTCAGCCTTCACAGCAACACGGCAGCAAACGATGCAACTACCTTTGAGATCTGGTTGTGGACAACAATAGTAGAAGCAACACCGATAACCGCACTTGCCTTCTTCTGAGCCAAATGCCTCTCCGCTGAACAGAGTACCAAACTGAAGGAGTCAATCCTGCCAGCACAGGATCTACAACAGACGATCAGCTCCGTTGCCTTGACTGAGCAACAGGATATCAGGACTATCAGACTTACATGGCAAGATTATTGCTGACATCTTCAGTCTCCTGGAACAGGATCTCGCTCTCAATGGACCAAATGGGTACACAGTGCCAAGGGCCATAAAGGCACAGCCCCAAAAATCTTTACTTGAAGCTTCTCCATGGGATTTGCATCTGTATGATTTCACAATCTGCTGCTCACAGTACATTTTCCAACTCCAATTTGCCAGAACTATCACTTGCATCCACTGTACTAATGATGGGGCTAGTCAGAACCAGACAGCTCTCATAATTGCAGCACTGGCTGGACTGCTGGGTCAAAGGAGTTATTGAGTACACACACACATGGCAGTCAAGTTACCCTGACATCAATCAGCAGAACTGGTCAATCAGAAGGGATACTACTCTATCAATATTCAGCTGCCATGTGACCACAGGAGGATTCCTCTGCCTGTTGGAGGAAGGTATCCAATCAGCTGTCATGATGCTTTTATTCTGTGCCAGTCACACCTTCCACAGATCCTCACACCTCCACACACCTCCAGGCAGAGTCAGTAGATATGGCATTAAGAGACAAGGACTACCCTTTAAGGACTAGGCTGATGAACTTAGTGAGAACTCTACTATTGATGCAGACAAAATATACAACTGGAGACATATTTGTTGTCGTATGTAATGATTCCAAAAGAGGTAATATTAAAGTTGCAGTAGCTCCATTCAAGCTGAATATGTTACATACATCTGTAGCTGGAGACAGTGAAATGTATGGTAGGCTTCCTAGGGAACAGTCGTATTATTACAGCTCCCATAAGTTCTAATAATTATGCCTGGCTAGGGTGCCATTGCACTTATTGTTACCATGTAATAAGCCATCTTATTAACTAAGATCAGTGATTCCTACACCAAAATTAAAAGTTCCTTGCTGTCTACCTTATCGGTGTCCTCATTACTTTATACACCTTAATCTTGTCCTTCCTCAGTCTCCTCTGCTCAAAGGTTAAAAACTCCCAGTCTGTCCAAACTTTCTTCAAAACTGAAGCTCTCCAGGCCATGCAACATTCTGGTAAATCGCCTCTGCACCCTTTCCAGAATTATCACATCCTTCTGATAATGTGGATTCCAGAATTGAAAACAACTCTTAAGTTGTGGCCTAACCAACATTTGAAAGTTCCAGGCTAATAAAGGCAAGCATTTCCTATGCCTTCTTAACCACGTTGTCCACCTGTCTCATTACTTTTAGGGGCATGTGCACCAAAGTCTCTCTGATCCTTGATGCTTCTCTGGGTCTGACTTTGAGCTCACCCCATAACATGAAGGGTGGGCAATACGGAATCACATGCTTGGCCAAAATATATAATTAAATAATTAAGGGGCATTCTTAAAGCTTTTTAAATGCTTAACTGAGTCCAATATTTATTTTCTCTCACTGTCAAATGATTGCATGGACTGGTGGACAGGAGTGGGCTGCCTGCTTATCTTAAAGGTTTTAAAGTGGTAGGAAAGGAGTGGGAGTTCTATCTTTGTAGCATGTTCTTTGTCCAATGGGGGCATTATCTTAGAAGGTAGTATCTGCAACCCCTCCCTGCCTTCCTTTCTGTCTATTCTTGAAAACCGCCATACCCATCCAACCCTTCCCTCACAGGGGTAAGCAATCTCCACCCAATATCCCTGAATTACTTCACTCCCCAATCCATCATACCATCCATAACGGGACTAAGTGCGGTGCTGGTGGTGCCATCTACTGACCTCTGGTGCTGCCAGGACTATTTGAACTGTCAGTCAACTATAGTGGCTTAGCATTCCCTTCCTAGTGAGGGGCAGAAGTCCAACTCCCTGCACTTCAGTCCACTGCTACTTTCTGGTCTGACAGACTGACTTTCCTTTGGGTGGCAAGTAGTCAGATCCCAAACCCCAATTTCCTGCCCTTAATTCCAACTGTAGCATTACACTAGTCTGTCACCATTCCTTGCTCCCAGATGCAGTGCCCCATGTATGAAACCAACAGTACTGTTTAATGCTACTTATGTCTTTTTCCCACCTTTTAAAGAAACATGTCTTTCTATCTGTAACTGTCTTTCTCCTCCATTTCGTTAAAAAGCTTGCATGCAACTCCATCCCATGTTCTTTATTGCACCATATCTAATATTTCACTTCACCTCTTTCAAACTATATTTGCCATTTTTTTGCCCACCTCCCTTAAGTTATCCAATTCTTTTCACTGGTTCTCAAATCCAATCTGACCATCAGCAAATTTCCTTTTAATAGTACACTACTGCCTCATGCATTTGTTTGTGTGGAAAATAATTCAAAAATGTCATTGACTGTTACAATTAATATAACATTCCTGATATAATTTTAAGATCTTCAAACAATATTGCTAAAATGATGAGCGACTTACCACAAAGAAATTTATTGTAGATTACAATGGAGCTTTCACAGAGACTAAAAATAATTTATTATAAACAAATTTCCAATGTTTTTACAATTACATCATTAGCCATTTGCAATTAAAGAATAACCTGCTCTTCCAACACAGACACTACAAGCAGCTCAGGTGACATTTGACTTGCTCCCAGACCTCTTAAAAATTTAAAATATGATTGGATTTTACAAGCTCAAAGATTTTTAACTTTTTAAACCTCAAATATTTTATTTTTGTGTTCTTGCAACTCTGAATTGCGAATTATTTTCAGAATGTGTCTTTTACTTAATTTTATTAAATTGGTATTATAGGACGGAGAAAGGATTGTAGTTGGTAACCAGGCAATTTAAGTAAATGTGATCAGGGTATATGCAAAATTTAACTGGAATGCAAACTTTGAGAAGAGAGCATTTGATACAGTACACAGTCATTCCTGTACATATGGTGAAGAACGCACATTATATTACATTATCCATTTCTTGATAAATTTAACAAACCCAAGGCTCAAGGGGAATTAGTATTATTGATAAATATGAAACAGAAAGAGTTACAAGGCCAAATACAATTGCAAATAAGCAGTCAAAACAATGGAAAATAGTTACAATTTAACACGGCTGAAAAACCCAGAAGAATGTCAGGTCAGGAACACAACACGATTCCAGCCACTTACAAATTTAAAACAGGCAGGCTTGCAGATGAGAGAGAAACCCTTGTGGGGAGACTAATTAAGTAACATACTAAATCCCAAATTTAATATCAAACTAAACACAGGTTTCTGGCTTTAACAGCTAACATGAATTTCTTGAGCTGTGTGGAGCCCATCAGTATCAACCTGGAGCAAATACAGCAAGAAATGAATCAATGAAAATAACAGGCTAGGAAGCCTTCAAAGGCTGGACCTGAATAATTTCAGCTCCAGTTAGGCGAAAGGCTGCTACTCATTGCATGTTTTTCTTTCACCTGGAATACCTGTGTAGAAATCAAAAGCTGGAACCCTGGTCAACTTTCCTTTTCTCAGCTTCACAAAAGATGGTCATTTGTAATGATCTAACTGTTATTCATATCAAGGTTAAACACCTGATCACAAAAAAGGAACCTTCCTGTTCTGTAAAGTTGCATGATGCAATTAGACATTACGCCATCAGAACAATTCAAAACTTTCTTTGCCTTTTTTGTCTATAAATTGCTCCAATTTAGTTGACAGGAGAATAGCTTTCTGTGGCAGTATACACTCCCTTGTTCATTTTGACCAGGGCTAGAAAGTTGTGTTTTGTCCTTGTAACTTTCTTACAAATATAAAATGTGGAAACTCAACTCAGGTTACTTTGGGACGCGAATGTTAATATTTTTGTTCAGAACAAATTCTCGATAAGGACTTACAAATCGTTTAGTTTCTCCAGAGACAGATCTGGCGTGAAAACATCCAACAGACCAATTACCTAGAGAGAAAACAGAATATGTTTATAGTCAATTTATGATTTATTCAGATCATCATCCGTTACATCTGAAAAGAATGGTAAACAAAAGACAAATCATAGGAAATGTTTCTTCAGTTATCAAAAAAATGTATTTATTCCTGAAACACTTATTTTTACTGCACTTCAAAGGGTTCTGCCTTTATGAAAAAGTGCGTGTAAACTAAACAAAAAATGTTTGTCAAATGTACAATAGTAGCACACACCAGAGTGAAATCAGAAGTTTAATCTGTGCTCGAAATATATTACTCTCTTGTTGAAGAATCTTGTTGAAAATGATACAGGACCCTTACGGGGCTCTTCTCATCCTTTGCAAAATAACAGGCTGCATGCTTTCTCGACAAAGAGTTATACATTTGCCTTCCTCAGTCGACAAAACCAGCAAAACTGAATTTTCAGACGTTTTCTATTTTATCAGAAATAAGTTGGGCTGCCAATTCACTATCGTCCATCTGCACTGTTGCACAAGCTAATTTTATTCACACAATAGCTTTTCAAGAGTTATTTTTTACACAAATATTAAAGATTCAAAGATTTAAAGAAGATCAACACTAAAATTATTGTTCATATAGATAGATATGCACACATTTCTTATTGTACCAACAATACCATGAGGTGGCTGGCTTAGATGTGTTAATGAATCTAGTCAGGCTGTTGAGTAAAATTATACAAAATGCTGAAGAAACTCAGTATGTCTGGCAGCATCTATGAAAAGAGAAACTGAGTTAACATATCCAGTCCTGTAAGATTCTTCTGCTGAAGAGGAATATATTGGCCTTGAATTATTGTATGTTTTTGTCTCCATAGATGTGTCTGCTCCTGTCCCCCACATCCCGCACTGAGTTTATCCATTACTTTCTGTTCTTATTTCAGATCTGTAAATATTTTGCTTTTCTAAAAAAAAAATCACTCATGGGGTGTGGACATCACTGGCTGGCCAGCGTTTATTGCGTGCCTCTGGTTGCCCTTGGGAAGGTAGAGGTGAGCTGCCTTCTTGAACTGCTGTAGTCCATGTGCTGGAAGACAATCCACATTGCTGGTAGGAAGGAATTTCAGGATTTTAACCCAGTGACAGTGAAGAAATGGCAATATAGTTCCAGGTCAACATTGTAAGTGGCTTGGGAGGGGATCTTGCAAGTGGTGGTGTTCCCACATATTTGCTGCCCTTGATGTTCTAGTTGGAAGTGATCGTGGATTTGGGAGGTGCTGTCTGAGGGTATTTGGTGAGTTTCTGCAGTGCATCTTGTAGATAGTACACGCTGCTGCTAGTGAGCATTGGTAGTAGAAGGAGTGGATGTTTATGGATGTGGTGCCAATCAAGCAGGCTGCTTTGTCCTGGATGGTGTCAAGTTTCTTGAGTGCTGTTGTAGCTTCACCCATCCAAGCAAGTGGGGAGTATTCCATCACACTCCTGACATGTGCCTGACAGATGGTGGACAGGCTGTGGTGAGTCAGGAAGTGAGAGTTATTGGCGCCAGTTTTCCTAGTTTCTGACCTGTCCTTGCAGCTACTGTGTTTATGTGGTGAGTCTACTTGAATTTTTGGTCAATGGTAACCCTCAGGATGTTGCTAAATGATCTGGTTATAACCGTACAACTTTACTTTAGCTCTGTCACAATGCTGGGTTCAGTAACAATATCAAATTAACTTCTCTCAATAACGTCATTGAATCCCATTGGTTAATGAATGCAGATTCAAACCCCTGTCAACCTGGTTCTGGACAGAGGGCATCTGGGCTTCTTGTACTGAGCTACTTACATATCCTGGAGGTATTCCCAGTCAGCTCACCAAAATTTTCACCTTATTGTAGTTCAGCGAGACTAGCAGGGTGAACTCACTGAATGTAATTCTGTGATTCTCCTCCTACCCCCTCAAAGGGTCATATCAGGGCTTCCTCAAGGAACCAAGCTTACTCCACTTCTCTTTCTAATCTTTGTGCAACTCAGTGCTATCACCTGATGGCATTAGGTCAGCTTCTGCAAATATTCTAATAATATCTAGATTTCACATTCAATCATGTTCCTTCACTCCTTAAATCAGCGAAACCACCTGAGAGTAACTTATTAATTCCCTCCCAATTCATTCAACTGAGCTTTGCGAAGGCTGAAGCTATCTTTTCTGACTCAAGCCAAATATTTTGTTTGCTTTCACTGACTCATCCTTACGCCTTCTTGTTTGCTTAGGTTGAACTAGAAAGTGCACAACTTCCGCATCCTGTTTTGACTTGCAGCTGAGTTTCAGTCATTATATTGACATCAATACTGCTTACTTCCACTATCACAACATTGTCCTCTTCCTCTCCTACCTGCTCTCTACTCTCTTCCTGCTTCCACAGCATTATTTCTTGCAGCTTAGCAATCTATTCTTGCAAAAACACCCTGATTTCTCAATTGTATGGTTCTCCTGGGTTACATCATTCGAAAGCACAGTTTCTATGTAAACACTCGACAAGAACCAGCTCTTCCTCACCACCCTTCTCTTGACACCTCCACTGTCTATAGTTTGTGACAGTAATTTGTTCAACATCCAGTACTGGTTGACCAGGAATTTTCTCCAGTTACATTTCAGGAAGATTGAGGCCACTGTCTACAATCTCTGCCACAAACTTTATTTCCTGTCCACTGACTTCATTCCTCTCCTTAATAACTGTCAGAAGCTGAATCAGACAGTTCACCATCTTGGTGTCACATTAGCTTCCAAAATGAGTTTCCGCCCACATATCCTCACCATCGCCAAGGCTGTCCATTCCACATTTTGTGAAAGAAGAGGCACATTCACTTATATAACACATTTTATGACCACAGCAAGTGCCAAAGCACTTTACAGCTAAAAACTGAACCGCAATTTGTCGACTGCTGAAGTCATTGTCTGTACCTTTGTTAACTCTAGTAGTGATGATTCCAGCGCAGTCCTGACCAAACTCCCAGCTTTCAAACTTGAGATCATCTAAAACTTCACTGCCCAAATTCAAATCAAACCAAGTCCTGTTCTTCGATCTCTCTTATGCTCAATGATCTACACTGACAGCCAGATGAACAATGCATTGAATTTTAAAATTCATCCTCATTTTTAAATTTCCCTGTGGCTTTGCATTTTGCTATCCCTATAATTTTCTCTATCTTCTGTAATATACACAGTGGTAGATGTTTAGAACTCTCTTCCACAAATGGCAGTAGATGCTACTCAGATGTTAGTTTAAAATCTGAGATAGATAATCCTTTTTAAGCAAAAAAGTATTAAGGCACATGAGACAAAGGTACACGGAGTTTGGGCATAATTCAGCCACGACCACATTAAATGGTGGGACAGGCTCAATGGGCTGAATGGACTATTTCTGGTGATATGTTTCAATAATTTTATTCCTTCAATGATTGATTCCTGCAGGTCCTTGATTTCAGTCAGTCCCTCCCTAAACCCTTCTATCTTTTTGATTCTCTTTCCTTCTTTAAGATGCGCATTAAGACCTAACTTTTTGACTGTGCTTTTGGCCATCTGCCCTATTTATCTCCCTGTGTGGCTCAGTGATTAAACTTTGTTTGGTAACATTGCTGTGAAGCTGTTTCTCCTGTTTTTCTACATTGAAGGCACTGCTCAAACATGCTAATATAAGCACAAAGAACTACAGATGCTGCAAATCTGAAACAAAAACAGAATGCTGAAGAAACACAGCAGGTCTGCAGAGAGAAAACTGAGTTAACATTTCAGGTTCAGTGACCCTTTGCCAGAACTACTGTTACTGTACAAATACAAGTTGTTTTCGTTAGTTAATCAAACCTTCAGTCACTTTTCTCAACACACTCTGAGTATTGGATTGACCCTTTTTCCTTTATTTTTCAGCGAAGTGTACAAATTTCAAGCAGTTGTAGTATAGTTGTTAATTGTTGATCTGATGTTTCGATGAATAATTAATACACAAGCATCAAAGGAACGAACATGTATAATTAATTTGCTTGAATTGACACGACACATAAGCGATTACAAAACTTTACCCTAAAAAATAAGCACTGAGTCAATTAAATGGATTTATTTTGCTCTAAGATGATGACTGATTTTGCACTTTTGATATTCAGCTTCTTCACTTCAGCTTCTGTTAAAAAGAAGTATTTCACTTCCACGCAGCAATTTTTTTTTGAGGCTTTGTGTCCCCCCCACCCCACCTCTACTTTTCAAAAGCTCTACGCCATTGTGTGACTGGTAGCACAAGTGTGGGAACAGCTTGAAACAACAAGTATGTTACTATGGCAACAGTGTGTGGATCCTGAACACCGCTACCTAACGGGACAGAACAAAGAAGTTGGTACTGTCTTTCTAAAGGCTGTGAAGACCTTGCACAAAAATGTTTTGCTAATTGAATTTCAATGGTGACGCTGCTGTTTCAGCTCAGTGTATAACCAAACCATTCTGAGTGTAACAATTTTGTTTGTGTATCCAGTTGAAACTTCTGTAATAAAAGACATTAGATTGTCTGAAATGAATTAATTTTAATTTTTACTGCCTAACTAAAAAGGCACACAATTTTAAACCTCATACATAACAATGACAATGTCACAATGGACAGCATTCTGTTCCAGCTGAGGAAATGTTTTAGAAAAGCTGTCCTATTTAATTTTGTGGGAGTTGGCACATAATATAAACAACTGACAAGATTAACAAGAGTTGAAAACAATGTTAATTTAAGTTAGAAGGCAAATTCAATACTTTAACTGGTTATGATTGTTTTCTTTCTTGTGCTAACTTTTTGAATTTGTATATTAAAATTGTAAATCCCAGGGTCATAACCAGTTGGGAACTAATTGTACAAAATAAAGAACTGTCATTGCTGTAGATCTGAAGTATATAAAAACAAATTGCTGGAGAAGCTCAGCAGGTTGATGTAACTGAATTCGAAACATTAACTCTGCTTTTTTTCTGCACAGATACTGCCAGACCTGTTGAGCTTCTCCAGCAATTTCTGTTTTAGTTGTGAACTAATTATGTTGTTTCGAAGGAGTTATTTGACCAAATTTGACCATTGAGTAAACTAATCTGTCAAGACTTAACAGAAAAAACTTTAATTACAGGGTGCTTTCCTTATCCATATTCCATTGTATTTGATAATAAGTCTCTTTCATTTCAAAGAAACCCTTAGCTGACATTAATAAATCAAAAAAAAATCAGTAACTGCAATTGTGACTTCCCATCATGCGGGACTAACAAGCAATGCCGTTCATGATAAGATAACAACGTGTAGAACTGGATGAACGCAGCTGGCCAAGCAGCATCATAGGAGCAGGAAAACTGATGTTTCAGGCCTAGGCTGTTTCTGAAGGAGGATTTAGGCCCAAAATGTCAGCTTTCCTGCTCCTCTGATGCTGCTTGGCCTGCTGTGTTCATCCAGCTCTACACCTTGTTATCTCAGATTCTCCGCTTTCTGCAGTTTCTACTATCTCTGAAATGCTTTTCATTGATCTGCACATTAGTCAATGTCATTCTGTCAAACTGGAAAAGACAGCTGAACCCACAGATGTAATCCAACAATTCACATGACACCTACAGAATATGTAAACATTAAAAACGATGAAATTATCCAGAAATGTTTGAAGTATTATGCATAGGAAGAAAGCGGCTGATAAATTACTTATTGATGAGATGGTTAATAACATGGTTGACCATTATCTAGGATATTATTAGGCTTTGTACTCAGTACACTGTTCATTGAAGAGTTGAATTTTGCGTCGAAGTGCTATCTATCACTGCAGCCAGACAATACTTTGAGCACTACAATACAACAGAAATAAGTACTTGAACAAAGGAGATGGCGCAAAGAAGTGTTGGGTCTTTGACCCCCAACCTATGAGGAATACTGTAGAAGCACAAACTTTGCACCCCCTAAAGATGACAGCATGTAAAAGTGAACAATATAGAAAAAGGAAGCCTGGAACATGAGCGCCTAAGCCATGAGACACTTTGGCATGATATTTGGAATTTAATCACATGAAAATATAGACTTATAAGTTGATTGGCAGAGGGAAGAACCCAGGAATGATTCAATATATTTTGGGTTGAGATGCTGACTGTGGATTCATTCAAGTTGGATAGATGGAGTACCACCCTTACTGGTCTCACTGATTAAGGGGAGGTGGTGAGGTAATACTAAGGTTACTGTATTAGTAATCTAGAACACTAGGCTAGAAGGTCTGGGGACATACATTCAGATTCAACCTCTGCAGATGATGAAATTCAGATTCAATAAACAAACTGAAATTTAAAAAGATAGCCTAATGCTGGCCAAGTAGCTACGTCAATTTTCAAAAATAACTCCACCTGGTTCGCCAATGTCCATGAAGAAAGGAATCTGCCATCCTTACTGGGCCTGGCTTACTTGTAACTCCAGATCCACAGCAATATGGTTATAGAGTCAGAGAGTTATACAGCATGGAAACAGACCTTCAGTCCAACCAGTCTATGCCAACCATAATTGCAAACTAAACTAGTCCCACCTGCCTGCGCTTGGCACATATCCCTCCAAACATTTCTTATTCATATACTTAGCTAAATACCTATTAAATATTGTAATTGTAGCCGCATCCATCACTTCCTCTTGAAGTTCATCCACACACGAACCATTCTCTGTGTAATAAAAAGCCCCTCATTTTTTTGTTTAAATCATTCTCCTCTCACCTTAAAAATAATGCTTTGTCTTGAAATCTGCCACCCTACGGAAAAGATGCCTCCCATTCTCCTTATCTATAGCCCTTATGATTTTATAAACCTTTATAAAGGTTGCCCCTCAACCTCCTGTGAAAAAAGTCCCAGCATATCCAGCTTCACCTTATAATTCAAATACTCCATTCCTGGTAATATCCTAGCAAATCTCTTCAGAACCCTCTTCAGCTTAGTAATATATTTCCTATAACAGGGAGGCCAGGGAGCACAGTACTCCAGAAGAGGCCTCATCAACATTCTGTGTAAACTTCAACATAATAGCCCAACATCTATACTCAAAAGTCCGAGCAATGCCTTCTTAACCGCCTTACATACATGTGATACAAACCTCAAAGAAGTATGTCTATGAACCCCTCGGTCTCTCTGTTCTACAACTACCTGAGGCCCTGGTTTTAAATGTGTAAGCAAGTTAACTCTTAACTACCCCCAGAAGAGTCTGAAGTCATCTTGCTGGACAAGAAACATTAAGTCTGATTTCCACTGATGCTACCAGACTTGTTCAGTTTCTCTAATATTCTCTGTATTTGCCACAGCAACGTGTATGACTCTCCACTGCTCTCTGGGCAATTAGGGATGGGCAATAAATGTTAGTCTATCCACGAAGAAAACAAAAATCTGATGACTTTGTTCCGTTTTCCCTTCCTCTCATCCATTACATTACTCCTCCCCTTCCTCAAATCGTTATGGGTAGCTAGCACTTACACACGGTCAACAATGGAATGAAAAATTGACCAGCAAAATCAAAACAGGATTATATAAGCAAACAAAGATTATTTAAGGCGTTTATTTTTCCAGAGATAAAACTAACAACCCTCCCATTTTATAAGGTGATATCGAAAATCGAAGATAAGAAATCTATTACAGTAGTGCAACTTCAATAAAACCCTGGTGTCACCATGTTTATACTTTTGAAATGATCATTCACTCACATTCTCGTGTTTCATGTGTTTCAATAGGCGAAGTTCCCGGTAAGCTCGTTTAGCAAATAACTCGGATTGAAAAGGTCGGTATAATTTCTTGATTGCTACTTTAGTGCCAGTTCGATTATCGATGGCTGAGCTGTGGGTCAAAAAAAAAATCAGAGATTGGTAAGAATGCATTTAGTGGCAAATATATCGCGAGTACACAATAACATATGGCAAGTTTTTTTTTGAGAACCCGGAAGAGCTGTGGGCCAGTTCACGACTTTTTCAGTTCACTCATTGTATTTAAATACATAGCGTTCGTTGAACGTGTATGTTTATGTGTATGTGTGTGCTTTTAAGCGTCAGATGAGGTGAAGAAATCATGTTGCCCATCACAGGGCAATTTTAAAAAAACTATCCGATCTCTTAAAACGAAACTGGGTAAGGAGATAAGATCCCACTTACCAAACACTTCCATAGGCTCCTGAGCCTACAGCAGCCAGCTCTGTGTATCTCTCCAGTACTTCCCAGGCTGTTTTATTAATCTCCTGGTAAGAGAAACCCTTTCTCGTTGTCATCGTAGCAATTTGGGACCCGCTCAGAATTATCCGAACAAGACGCTAGAAGCAAAAGTGTTAGTTTCTTCTACTTTTGTTTTCGTCCCAAAAGCCGCGAGTTTCAGAGCGCTGACCTCAGCTCCTTCACCCACCTTAAAACTGAGCTGAACGTGTTGAACTGGATGCTTTCATTGACTATCAATGAGTACAACTCTAGAGTAACTTAGAATAGTTCCCCTTTGTTCGGATTAGTGTGACTACTAGCTTCCTCTCTGTCTTTACTCCCTCTCTCTTTTCCCCCCTTCTGTAATATTCAATCGTTAGCTTCAAAGAAAAATCTTTGAACTTTATAAATCACGTGTTTGATCAGTATTTGCAGTGAGGTTGGTGTTTCGGGCGCTTTGAGTAAACATTGTCTATTGCCAGCAGCTGGATTGGAGACTGCCATCGCATGGAAGTAGTCGATCATAACAAGCCAGCTGCAAATGCTATTGCCAGAAACGGGGGGGGGCTGCAGAGAAAGTGAGATCTGCAGATGCTGGAGTCAGAGGTAATAGTGGGGAGTTAGATGAACACAGCTGGCCTGGCAGCATCAGAGGAACAGGAAAGCTGATGTTTCGGTCAGGACCCTTTGGTCAACTTTCCTGCTCCTCTTGTGCTGCCTGGTCTGCTGTGTTCCTCCAGCTCCACACTAAGATGCCGAAATCCAAGGTCGACAAGCAGGAGGCTGGAAGAACTCGGCAAGCCACGCAGCATCTGGAGGAAAGCAGGAGTCAATGTTTTGGGTATCACCCTTTGGTCCTGAAGCAGGGTAATATCTGAAATGTTGACTTCTTTCCTCCAGATGCTGCTTGGCTCACTGTGTTCTCCCAAACACCTGTTTTGTACACCAAATTCTACTGTCGCTGTGAACATTTTATAGAGGCTTCATAGCATCAAGTATTTCTGTAAACAGTATTAGAGTTGGTGATCAGTGCCACTTAAAACCAAAGTTTAAGTAGCACTATTCCTCATGTAAAATTTTTCCTCAACCTCCTCTCCACTGTTGATGTCCTGCTTTCTAATAAAGTCAGAATTCCAGTACTGCAAGATGGCTAGACGTGAAAGGATAAGGCTGACAACTTGTTTAGCCGTCAAGCATCAGCTATTTGGCTGGACCACCTAACAGTATGGAATCCTAGTCTTGGAAATCTGCTCCAGGGTTGTCCTGGAATTGAAGGATAATCTGTGGTTGCTTTTCTTGACTGCAGGCAATCTTCCTGCCTCTATCCTGTCTGCTCACCCTCACCAACAATGTCATGGAAGGACCTCGTGGAGGTCTGACACTCCGACTGACACAATCTCCTTATCTGGTGCTGCTGTCTCACTGCCTCCCACTACTCCAACTGACCAAACATCCTATAATACCCTCATGCCCTGATCCTGAATTCTCACTTTCTCTAGTCTCTTGATCACCCATAGTGTTTCCTGATCTCACTTTATTGATCAGACTCCCCTCCTCTTTCCTCAATCTTATTCCCACTAAACTGCTGATCAGCCAGTTTCCCCTCCTTGTTCCTTCCATCAGCAGATGTTGTAATTGTGATCAGGTAGCATAACGTTGACTTACTTCTAATGTCCTTTTTTTTCCTAATCCTATTGGCAGTTCGTTTCTCTCCAGTCAGTCAAATACCTTATGATATCATCACCTTCTATGTGGACCTTTTTTCAATGGATGGATGGAGATGCTAGGTTGCAGTGTCATCAGTTGAAAATCAGTATCTTTATGTGCCAACTTTCTCAAAGGAAATAACTAATGGAGAACATAAGCATTCAAAAAGCAGGACTTGCATTTGTACAGCATCTTTTACAACCTCTGGATGATCCTAACCATTTCAGACATCAAAAATATATTTTCATTTGGTCATGGGATATGGGTGCTACTTGCAAGGATGGCATTTCTTGCTTATTTCTAATTGCTCAGAGGGCATCTAGGGGCCTGCCACATTCCTATGGTCTGGAGTCATGTGTGCTAGATCAGGCAGGGATGGCAGATTTCCTTCCCCAATGGACATTAGTCAGCCAGATGGGGTTTTTATAACAATTGACAGTGTTATCGGATCATTGTTAGACCTAGCTTGTTATTCCTCATATAAAAGTATTGGATTTGAAGTTCACCATTTGTGATAGTGGGGATTCAAATCCATGCCCTTGGAATAGTGGTCGGGGGTTCTGGATTACTAAACCAGTTATATTACCAACCTCACCTCCGTAACCATTAACATGTAGAACACGGCAGCCTGTTTTTGCACAAACTGCAATCTGATCAGGAACAGACGATCTGTTTTTGTGATGTTCGTTGAGAAATAAAAATTAACCTGATCACCGGAGATAATTTTTTTGAAATAGTGCTGTGGGATCTTTCAAATCTACTTGAGACCAGAAGGCACCATGGTTTGATAAAATGTGAGGCTGGATGAACACAGCAGGCCAAGCAGCATCTCAGGAGCACAAAAGCTGACGTTTCGGGCCTAGACCCTTCATCAGAGAGGGGGATGGGGAGAGGGAACTGGAATGAAAAATTTTATTCCAGTTCCCTCTCCCCATCCCCCTCTCTGATGAAGGGTTTAGGCCCGAAACGTCAGCTTTTGTGCTCCTGAGATGCTGCTTGGCCTGCTGTGTTCATCCAGCCTCACATTTTATCATCTTGGAATTCTCCAGCATCTGCAGTTCCCATTATCTCAGGCACCATGGTTTAATGCCTCAATAGTAAGGCAGCATTAACGTGTATCACACTTCATTTTTACGAGCTCTAGGAGTGACGTTTGAACCAACAACTTGCTGAGCCTAAAGACAAAATGAAACTTAAGATTTCATGACAATGCAGGAAGACGGTACAAATAAATGTTATTTTCTGGGGAAAAAAATGTTTTTGGATTTTTGAACACAAGGAATTTTTTAATTTTCAAGGACGATGCTTTATTGCACATAATCCAACAGCGATTGCTGCTTTTTCTTTTTTTTTGTCACCTCAGTGCTTTGTTCCAGGCACAGCTGCCTAGTTACTCAATCTGAAGGTAGCTGTCTGATACAAGTATCACAGTTACCTGTAAACTTCTATGTCTCAGATTGGCCATGACTCTGACCCAGTTTTAATTGGAGCAAGAGGAGTGGTACTCAGTTACCCAAGCCACACCTCGTTAGAATTTACATTAAAACTGCATCTTCAGGGGCACTGCTAACATAATTAATAGGTGTGCAGTTCAATCATATGAAAAGATTCTAAAATAAGTAACAGAGTCCCAACCACTCCAAAGGGAAACCTCCCCGGCTGAGTCATAGTACAATCATCAGTGTCGCAGGTGTTCCATTCCCTGTGGTGACCACTGGTTGGAAAGGCTTCAATGGATGCTAGCCCCTGGGACCAGCAGTAATCACTACTACCTTCTAAGTAGCAGCTATGGGATTTAGAGCTGAGTAGACAGTCAATGGCATGTTCTACAATAATTAGATACAATTAAAGTCTACACCTTGGCAAAGAAACAATCTCAATGTGCATGATAGATGATTTGAAAACAAGAAATGTACCAACATATCATTGTGCAAAATAAAAGGTGCCTTTCATTTGAGTTCTAAGTTTCGTTTTTATGGTGTTTTATTTTCTAAAATAACCTGTAACTGTCAAAGATTAAGGGACTAAATTGCATAGCTTCCTTTATAAATGAATAAAATGTTTTTTAGTGCCAACAGAGCTAAGGGCATTCCACAGAAGGAGGGACAAAAACATTCCACAGAAATTGAGATGAGGTATAAAACGGTTGTATAATTTCCCAATGGTCAACCATTAGCATTCAGTAGTTTTCATGTTGTGAAAGTCTCACCACTGTTAATGCAGCTTCAGACTTGTACATCATGTAACACCAAATAATCTGAACAAAACTGTCACAAAATCACCAGCTTGACCTCCACAATACATTTTGTAAAAGTATACACACCTGTGATGTCAAATTTGTGACTTCATCTCCAGTTTCAGATGGCGTTTGTGTAAGGCACTATTGCTTTGATCTCAGATCTTGTATTCCATTTTATTTTAATCGTTCAAGATTCCCATCACTAGAACTGACTTCTGTTTTTCTCCATGTACCAATGTGTGAAATATCTTGTTTCTGAACTAAACCTAGGCATGCAAAATCCAACACTGGGCATCTCCAAAAGGCTGCAACTACCTTCTTTATCATATTTCTAGTCCAAGGAGGAAAGTGTCATTGCTTTCCTCCAGCCAGGGGAATGAGATCGATTTTTAAGAGAATCGAACATCAGGAGGGAAGGTTTCCAGGACCAATGAGCATAGCCTTCTATGTGTTAAAAGGACAAGGAGAAATCCAGGCTAAAAATAATAGGAGTCTTCGGAGTATTGATGTACAGAGAGATGTGGATGTGCAGGCCCACGGATCATTAAAGGCAGGTAGATAAGGTAGTTAAAAAGGCCTATGGCATGCATGCCTTCATTGGGAGGGGCATTGAGTAGAAGGATAGACAAGTTATGTTGCAGCTTTACAGACCTTCAGTTAAGCCACACTTGGAATATTGCGGAGAGTTCTGGTCGCCACACGACCAGAAGGATATGGATACTTTGGAGAGGGTACAGAAAAGGTTTGCCAGGATGTTGCCTGGCATAGGGGATTTTTGCTATGAAGAAAAGTTGGATAGGCTGGGTTTGTTTTCGCTAGAGTGCAGGAGGTTGAGGGGTGACCTGAAAGTAGTTTAAAAGAGTGTGAATGGCATAAATGGAGTGGAAAAATGACACGTTTTTCCAGGGTGGAGGGGTCAGTTTCTAGGGGACACAAGTTCAAGGTGTTGGGAGAAGTTCAAGTCAGATGTGCGAGACATTTTTTTTTCCAACAAAGGGTGGTGAGTGCCTGGAACGCGCCGGTGGGAGCATACAAGGAGGACCCGGACAAATACGTGAATAGGAAGGGAATAGAGAGATAGTTTGGAAGGGCAGAATGTGGCACAGGCTTGGAGAGCTTAAGGGCCTGTTCCCATGCTGTAATATTCTTTGTCTAACTAACTAGGAGAGGGCTACCTCTAATGGGATGAGAATGGCCCAGATACATCGGAATCAAAGAATAGCAGACACAATTTTGTGGAACAATGGGTCACCTTTAAATAGGAGAAAGTTGGAATATGGTCAGATACATTCCCATTGGGGGAAAGGTGGGGATAAATCCAGAGATCTCTGGATGACAGAAGAGTGACTATGAGAAAAACATGACAAAGGTTCCTAAGATTTCAAAATGAAAAATAGCAAACTTAACTTCACCAGCTGAAAAGCAGGGAGACAGAAATTTAAAACGACAGATTTGTTAGTTTGAAATCAGTTCTAGGGAAAGCCATGGTATCTACTTTAAAGGGTGTGATAACTAGAAACATGAAAAGGATATCACGTTTGACAAACCTGAAGTTTTGTTTGAGGATTTAACCAGTAAAATAGATAAGAGGGAAATGAAGTACAAGATCAGAAAATGTGAAGTTATTCATTTGGAAGGGAGAACAAATGAATAGTGTATTATTTTAAATGGGGAAAGACCTGCAGAAAGCCACAATGCAATGGGTCTTGGGGACATCAGTACATGAAACACTGAAACCTAGCATATAATTGCAGCTAGTAATCAGGAAGGCTGATGAAATGTTGACCCTTGCTTCAAGGGGCTTGGAGTATAAGAAGGGAAGTCTTACTGCATCCAAAGTACTGTGAGCAGGTTTAATCCCCTTTCTTCAAGAATATCAATTATTTCATGAGAAACCATTCAGAGAAGGTTCACTAGGATGATCACTGATATGAAGGGATTGTTTTATGAGCGAGTGCTGAACAGGTTGGAACTAGAATGAGATTCTTAAGTGTCTTGACAGGGTATATGTAATGAGCATGTTTCCCTAGGACCAGAGTGCATTGTCTCAGAATAAAAGAATGTCCATTTAAGATTGAGATGAGAGAGAATGTTTTCTGAGGTTGGAGTGTCTTTGAAACTCCTTGCCACAGAGACAGAGTGGAGACAGAGTCCATGTGTGTATTTAAGGCAGAGATAGATAGATCTTTGGGGGGAAAAATGCAGTTTGGTCTGAGTGGGATGCTGTTTGAAGGGTCAGTATAGACCAGATGGCCAAATGGCACTGTAGGGATTCTATGAGAATGAGCTTATATTCGCTTGAGCTTTGAAATATGAGTACTGATCTATTGGGACATATAAAATTCTTACAGGCCTCAATAAGGTAGATGAGGAAAGATGCTTCTTTGGCTGGGGACACACCCTGTGAATAAGGGGTCTGCCATTTAGGACTGAAATGAGATGGAATTTCTTCAATCAAGGGGTAACAAATCTTTGGAGCTCTCGTACCCAGATGGTTGCAGAAGCTCAGTCAATTGTGTCTGTCATAATTCAATGAGTCCTGAGACCGCAAGCCAGGAGGCAACCAGGAAGGTGAGGTTTCCTTATAAAATACTTGCCTCGTGAATAGGCAGAGCGAAGGCTGATCAGGAGCAAGCACTGACACGAGGACTGCTGGGTAAGTGAACTATTATCTTTGGGCAGTGGCTTAACCCGAAACACTGCACTGTAATGTGTCCCACCCATCATCTTCCTCTAACCAAAAAAAAAGACTGTGTGGAGGATTGGTAAAGTAAGGTTTTTTTTATTTCTTGGCAGCCTAGAGCAGAGGGGATGGAAGCTAGGGTAGTTGCATGCGCCTCTTGTAGGATGTGGGCGGTAAGGTTCACCACTAGTATCCCTTCTGACTTCACCTGCAAGAAGTGCATCCAACTCCAGCTCCTCAGATTGTGTCAGGAAACGAGCTGGATGAACTCTGGATCAATCGAGAGGCTGAGGGGGTAATAGAGAGGAGTTATAAGAAGTTAGTCGTAAGACCTTCCCTCCATACCAGGCAACATCCTAGTAAATCTCCTCTGCACCCTTTCCAAAGCTTCCACATCCTTCTTATAATGCGGTGACTATAACTATACACAATACTCCAAGTGCGGCCGCACCAGAGTTTTGTACAGCTTCACCATAACCTCTTGGTTCCGGAACTCGATCCTTCTATTAATAAAAGCTAAAACACTGTATGCCTTCTTAACAGCCCTGTCAACCTGGGTGGCAACTTTCAATGACCTGTGTGCATGGACACCGAGATCTCTCTGCTCATCTACACTACTAAGAATCTTACCATTAGCCCAGTACTTTGCATTCCGGTTACTCCTACCAAAGTGCATCACCTCACACTTGTCTGCATTAAACTCCATTTGCCACCTCTCAGCCCAGCTAGGGAGTTAGGTTGGAAGCTAAAAGGCAAGATGAGCAGGGTAGTAATCTTCAGATTGCTAGTGAGGCTAGGAACAGAGACAGAGTGCAGCTGAACACATGGCTACAGAGCTGGTGTAGGAGGGAGGACTTCAGACATGTGGATCATTAGGATGCCTTCTGGGGAACGTGGGACCTGTACAGGAAGGATGGATTGCACCTGAACTGGAGGGGCACCAATACCCTGTGCGGGAGGTTTGCTTGACCTCTTTGGGAGGGTTTAAATTAGCTTAGCAGGGAGTGGGAACCGAAGCTATGGATCAGAGAATGGGGTAGCTGGTGTACAGGCAGATACAGCATGCAGAGAGTCTGTGAGGAAGGACAGTTGTTAGGGCAAAGTTGCAGTTAATGTGAAGGATTGAAGTTTGTATATTTTAATGCAAGAAATGTCAGGAATAAGGGTAATGAACTTACAGCATAGATCAGTACTTGGAACCATGATGTTATGGCCCTTACGGAGAATTGGAAATCACAGGGGCAGGAATGGTTGTTGGATGTACCGGGGTATAGATGTTTCAAAAGAAATAGGGAGGGAGGTAAAAGAGGTGGGTGAGTGACACTGCTGATCAGGGATGGTATCGCAGCTGCAGAAAGGGAGGTCGTGGAAGAGGATTTCTCCACTGAGTCAGTGTGGGTGCAAGTCAGAAACAGGAAAGGAGCAGTCGCTTTGTTGGGAGTTTTCTATATACACCCCAACAGCAACAGAGACACTGAGGAACAGATTGGGAGGCAGATTTTGGAAAGGTGCAGAAGTAATAGGGTTGTTATCATGGATGACTTCAGCTTCCCTAATATAGACTGGAACCTCCTAAGTGCAAATAGTTTTCAGATTTTCTCAGGTGTGTCCAGGAAGGATTCCTAACTCAATATGTAGAAAGGCAGACTAGATGGGTGGCCGTATTGGATTTGGTGTTTGACAACAAACCAGGCCAGGTGTTAGATCTCTGGGAGAGCATTTTGATTATCGTGATCACAGCTCCCTGACTTTTACTATTGTCATGGAGTGGGCCAGGAGTAGATGGTATGGGAAAGTATTTAATTGGGGGAGGAGGAATTACAATGCTATTAGGCAGGAACTGTGGAGCATAAATTGGAAAGAGATATTCTCAAGGAAATGCAGGCCAGAAATGTGGACATTGTTTAGGGAGCAGTTGTCACAAGTACTGGATAGATTTGTCTAATTTGAAGCAGGGAAAGGATGGTAAGGTGAAGGAACCTTGGATGACAAGGCATGTGGAACATCTAGTCAAGTGGAAGAAGGAAGCTTACTTGAGGTTGAGGAAGCAAGGATCGGACAGGGTTCTCAAGGGCTACATCGTCGCCAGGAAGGAATTAAAGAATGGAATTTGAAGAGCTAGAAGATGGTATGAAAAAGCCTTGGCAAGTAGGATCAAGGAAAACCCCAAGGCATTCTATACTTATGTGAGGAACAAGAGGATGGCCAGAGTGAGGATTGGGCCAATCAGGGATAGTGCAGGGAACTTGTGCGCAGAGTAAGAGGAGGTAGGGAAGGTCCTTAGTGAATACTTTGCTTCAGTATTCACCAGTGAGAGGGACCTTTTATAGTTTGTGAGGATGGCATGAAAAAGGCAGATATGCTCAAACAGGTTAATGTTAGAAAAGAGGATGTGCTAGAAATTTTGAAAAACATGAGGATAGATAAGTCCCCTGGACCAGATGGGATATGCACAAGGTTTCTATGGTGCGTGAGGGGAGAGATTGCAGCACTTTTGGCGATGATATTTGTGTCCCCAGCATTCATTGGAGTAGAGGGTGGCAAATGTTATTTCCTTGTTCAAGAAAGGGAATAGGGAATTACAGACCAGTCAGCCTTATTTCTGAGGTGGGCAAATTATTGGAGAGGATTCTGAGAGATGGTATTTATGATTATTTGGAATAGAGTAGTTTGACTAGAAATAGTCAGCATGGTTTTATGAGGAGTAGGTGATGCCTCACAAGTCTTATTGAATTCTTTGACGAGATAACAGGACACATCAATGAAGGTAGAGCAGTGGACATGGTGTATATGGTGTTTAGTAAGGCATTTGATAAGGTTCCCCATGGTAGGCTCATTCAGAAAGTAAGGAGGCATGAGATTCAGGGAAGTTTGGCTGTCTCGATACAGAAATGGCTGTCCAGTAGAAAACCGAGGATGTTAGTAGATAGAAAGTGTTCAGCCTGGAGCTTGTTGACCAGTGGTGTGGTGACGCAGGGATCTGTTCTGAGACCTCTGCTCTTTGTAATCTTTATAAATGACTTGGATGAGGAAGTAGAAGGGTAGGTTGGTAAGTTTGCTGATGACTCGAAGGTTGGTGGAGTTGAGAGCAGTGAGAACAGCTGGTGTAGGTTGCAATGGGACAATGGCAGGATTAGGAGCTGGGGAAAGAAGTGGCAGATTCAGCCCAGAAAAGTGTGAAGTGATTCATTTTAGAAGGTTGAATTTGAATGCAGAATACAGGGTTAATGGCAGGATTTACAAGATCTTGGGGTCCACGACCACAGAACCCTCAAAGTTGCTAGCCAAGTTGATAGGAATGTTAAGAAGGCATATGGTGTGTTGGCTTTCATTGACCGGGGGAGTCATGAGGTTATGCTGCAGCTCTTTCAAACCCTGGTGAGACCACACTTGGAATATTGTGTTCAATTCTGGTCACCTCATTATAGGAAGGATGTGGAAGCTTCAGAGAGGATGCAGAAGAGATTTACCAGGATTCTGCCTGGACTGGAGGACAGATCTTATGAGGAAAGCTAGGGGTTTTTCTCTTGGAGCGAAGAAGGATGAGAGGTGATTGATAGAGGTGTACAAGATGATGAGAGGCATAGATAGAGTGGCTAGCCAGAGACTTATTCCCAGGGTAGGAATGGCTATCACGAGGGGACATAATTTTAAAGTGATTGGAGGAAGAGATGGGGTGATGTCAGAGGTAGGTTCTTTACGCAAAGAGTGGTGGGTGCGTACAATGTGCTGCCAGCGGTGGTAGTGGAGTTAGATACATTAGGGGCATTTAAGTGACTGTTGGATAAGCACATGGATAATATATAATGGAGGATATGCAGGTTAGTTTGATCTTAGAGTTGGATAATAGGTCAACACAACATCGTGGGCCAAAGGGCCTGTGCTGTGCTGTACTGTTCCATGTTCTAAAACAGAAATGGGTAGGTCTCTACAAATTGATGACATGAAAGGATATTGAGACAATGTGGGATAATGGCATTAAGGTAGAAGATCCAA
The DNA here is from genome assembly GCF_030684315.1 of Stegostoma tigrinum. Lineage (NCBI taxonomy): Eukaryota > Metazoa > Chordata > Chondrichthyes > Orectolobiformes > Stegostomatidae > Stegostoma > Stegostoma tigrinum. The sequence goes on along the minus strand of NC_081378.1, from coordinate 27,504,047 downwards.
AATCAAGATTATAGCAGGTTTGAGGAGCCAAATGGCCAATTTCTCCTATTTTAGCAGATTTACTCAATATAATAATGCTATTCCAGCGACCTTCCTTCACACTTATCAGGGATGTAATCAATTCTGTGCTTCCTCAAACACTAAAGTTCTGTGAAAATAGAAACAAATTGCAGATGCTGGAAATCAGAAACCGAAATTCCTGGAAAATCTCAGCAGGTTGGGCAGCATTTGTGAAAAGCAAACAGAGTTAACGTTCCAGGTCCAGTGACCTTTCTTCTGAAGAACAGGTACAGAGAAAGCCTAAGACTAATTTTAGAAACAAAACTTGAGAAAATTCAGAGCAAATTCTGAAGGAATTGTGAATAGGAGAGATCAATACATATTAAAAGGTAATGGTTTTTATACAGTTAATTTTGGAGACGCCATTAAATCTGATGTCATATGGTCATGGGTGGGGAAATTGGATGAAGAAGTCTCCCAATAATTGAAGGAGACATTTATTTATGTCTCTTTATAGTGTTAGTAACAATTTCTAACTAGCTAATGTAACCTGTAAATAATTGTTATCATTGCTTAAGCTACTTGTTGTTAAAAGCCTCTTGTTCAGATATGTTAGCAGTTGGCACTATATAAAATGGGCCATTAGACCAAGTCAAGGAAAGAGTAATTGTGGTAGATCTTTCTGTGCTTTAAATATCAATGAGTTTGAGTCTATAATTTGTTGTAACTGAATTTGAGCTGATGGGTACATAATTTCTAGATTGACTGTACAATCTTTTAAAATATAGGTTTTAGATGGGCCTCTCTCCAGTTGATTGGTTCGTCTCAGAGTATAATCAGCTCTGAAACACATGAATAATGCATTTGCAGGATACTGTCCCTATTTCTGTGAACAACTGTCAGGACCAGTAGTCAATTTGTTTTGATATACTTTATTCCAGCCTGGATATATCCACAATTACTTTGGTGCATGCAACTTTATATCAGCCCTATGATGTATCATTTGTAATTTTGTCCTCGTTGTAGAAAACTACACAGATCTTAAATAATTATTTAAGATTTATGCTCTGTCCCTGCATCTTCCCATAGGAACAGTTGAACACTAGCCTCAACGGGAGGAGCATGCAGTCAATCTTGCTCAATTCAGCACCTCAATTCCAGATCTAACCCCTTTTTGTAATTATTTAATGGCTTTGTTTTGATGGAATAATTCAAATCTAATAGTATGATTACTGATTCCTGGGTGTTTCTCCATATGGAGTTCTGATAATTCATCAGGTTTATTACTAAAACCTGGTCCACCCTCCTAGTTTCTCCAAATACATGTTGCACAAGGAAATAATTGTTTATCATAGCTACAAATCTTTTCAATTATTTTCCCCAATGGATTTTGGATGGGAAACCACTGGCCCAATGAATTCTGGAATTTACAATCCTTAATATTACAGATTTTATTGAATTAAGTTGTTCCTACAACTGATGGGGAACCCTAGGTAATGACTATCTCTTCGATGAATAGTGACTCAAAAGATTTTTCACAGGTACTTTTATTGGGCTATTCAAATTAGATTAGTTTAGATTACCTACAGTGTGGAAACAGGCCCTTCAACCCAACAAGTCCACGCCGCCCTTGAAGCATCCCATCCAGACCCAACCCTATAACCCACACACCCCTGAACACTACTGGCAATTTAGCATGGCTGATCCACCTAGCCTGCACATCTTTGGACTGTGGGAGGAAACCGGAGCACCCAGAGGAAACCCACGCAGACACAGGGAGAATGTGCAAACTCCACAGAGACAGTCGCCCGAGGCGGGAATCAAACCTGGGCCCCTGGCGCTGTGAGGCTACAGTGCTAACCGCTGAGCCACCATGCCGCCTGCACGGTGTGGTGGCCTGCACTGAAGAAGAGTACTTAGATTTTTTTTTGTTGTTTTGACTCAGTAACAACACAGTAGCCCAGATGAGAGTTCCAATTCAAAATCCCTTCTCATCTGGGCCCAAATTAATAGTCCCTTAGCCTGTAGCTCTCAAAAGGGTGTCAATGTGCAATTATGAGTAAATACAGCTGAATCAAAAAAAAATCAGCTCTACATTGTGAAACGTAGCAATAATTTTCTACAAAATGTCCATCTTTTAACCAAAACATTGCACACTGCTTCCTTTTGTCTATATTGTCTGTCTGCAAACCTTTTATCCTAGTAGTTGAATTTCTGACCACTTATTCTAACCACATCCCATGAAAACATCACCATGTAAGTGTTTAAATCATTGAAGGAACATAAACAACAAAATTGCTCGGAAAAGTTCAGATGTGGCAGCATCGGTGGAGAGAAAGTCGAGTTGATGTTTCGGGTCCAGTGACCCTTCTTCAGAACTGTATCCAGGAAAATGTTGGTAGAAATGCTGAAAATGGGAGGGTGGGGGATTAAAAACAAGTGGAGACGAAGTCCAGTGAGAAAGCAAAGCAGTTGGACAGACAAATGGGGAAAGGCCAGCCTGGGAGAATGAATAGCTGCTAACTGGTACCATGAATGGTTGATAATGGGATGGTTGTGGTAGCACCCCATGTGAAGACAGGTTGGGGTAGGGACATAAAAGGAAATGCTCAGGTCCTACGACTACTGACACAAAAACAGAAATTGCTCAAAGCACAGCAGGTCTGTCAGTGTTTGTGGACAGAAATCCGAGTGAATGTTTTGGGTCAAGTGACCCTTCCTTGGAATACGCTCAACCCGAAATGTTAACTCTGATTTCTCTCCACAGATACTGCCAGACCCGCTGAGCTTTTCCAGCAATTTCTTCTGTTTTTGTCTGATTAACAGTTTTTACCTAAAATTACTGAACTCTATCTTGAGTCTCAAAGGCTGTAGAGTTCTTGAGTGGAAAATGAGGTGCTGTTCTTCCAGCTTCACTGCATCACTGAAGCAAGCCTGGGGCAGAGATGTTGACCAGAGAACAGTGGTGTGTTGGAACAGTGGGCAACAGAAAGTTCAGAATCATTTTTGCAGACATGATGTAAGTATTCTACAAAATGCTTTGTCTCCCACTATACAGGAGACCACATTGTGAGCAATGAATACAGTAGGCTAGATTTGAAAGAAGTGCAGGTAGAGCCCTGCTTTGCCTGGAAGGTGTCTGGGACCTTGGATAGTGAGGAGGGAGGAAGTAAACAGCGAGCGTTACACTTTATGTAATTGCATGGGAAAGTGTTGTGTGGAGGTTTTGGGAGCAGAAGAGGACTGGAGCAAGGTGTCTTGGACAGCAATAGTCCCTGTGGAAGGCTGACAACGGAGGCCAGGGGGATATGGGTGGTGGCATCCCACTAGAGATAGTGGAACTGGTAGTTAATGATCATTTGGATGTGGATGCTAATGAAATGGTAAGTGAGCACCAAGGAGACCCTATTTCTGTTGAGAAAGGGGGGGGGGGGGTGAGGGCTGAAGTGCGAGAGGTGGTTCAAACACATGGGTGGCCCTTTCAGCCAGGGTGGTGGGGAATTGTTGGTTGAGGAGCAGGTGGTCAGTTTTGAGACTCCCTTGCTGAAGTTGGCATCATCAGAACAAATGTGACATATATGGAAGAACTGGGAGAATGGATTAGAATCTTTACAGGAGGTGGGGTGTGAGAATGTATTGTCGTGGTGACAGTGGGAGCAGGTGAGTTTGTAGTGGATATTGGTGGCCAGCCTATTCCCAGAAATGGAAACAGTGTTGCCAAGGAAGTGAAGCAGGAAGTCAAAGATGGCCCGAGTGAGGTGGGAATTGGAAATGGAATAGATCAACTTGTCCAATTTCGAACGACAGAGGGGGAAGCAGCACTGATGCTCCCATTCATGTACCAGAGGAGTTGTGGGTGGGGGGCTGGAGTGGGGCTGGAACAAGGAATGTTCCATATAATCCACAAAGTGATAAGCATGACTGGGGCCTCTTTCCCTCATGTTCTTACCCCATCCCCATACATTAGGCATTTTATCATCACATGGGTTGCTATTACAACCACCCCTATATCAGACACAAATGGTCCCAACTTAGCAGCCATTGAAACCCCAAGGTGATCTTTCCCCATTCCCTTATCTGCCCAACTGTTATTTTCCCTCTCTGGACTTCATCCCCACCAACTTTTTACTCCTTCACCACATCTTCAGCATGTATACCAACCATTTCCTCGATACAATCAGTTTTTAAAAAGGGTCATTGGACCCAAAACATTAACTCTGCTTTCTTTACATAAATGCTGCCATATCTGCTGAGTATCCGCAGAAACTTCTGTTTCTGTTTCGGGTTTCCAGCATCTGTAGCTTTTGTTTTTTGTAAAATAAAGGAACATATGTTTATTTTCATAGATTTAAAACATTGAGTTTGCTCTCTACCTACTGTAATTTTAAAATTTATTTTCTTACAATAGATGAATATCGAAGAATATTAAATTTGTTGGGTCTATTTTTAATTTCTGAATCTAGCTACAATTTCTTTACGCTTTTCTTCTATTGTTTTCATAACCTTAGTTGACGTTGAGGCATAAAATGAAAGATATCTTGACAATTCCAGCAGGATTCCTCCTGTTCCTGTTTCTATCACTTAAAACTGTTACATGCTGACATTTACTAACTGAAAAAAACCTTCCTTCCTGTTGCTGTTTCATATTAACTTTTTCTATTATAAAATCCTATCTCCAAATTGGGTGAGTAGTGTAAGCAAGGCCCACTGCTACATTTGAGCCTCTGCCCTGAAAACTGACACAATGTAAGAATGATAGTCGTTTAAATATATTCCCATGGCTATCGATAAATACTGTTCATATCTGCTAGTTTATTTCACCATCAAGGAATTGTTAGAAGGGGGAGTTCTTTTCAATACTTAGTAATTATCTTAAAATTCATATCATCAGAAAATAAAAATAGTTGTGAGGATTCTTGTGATTGAAAAGGAATGCATTTGCTTAGGCTATTACAGTTTTAGATTAATGTATGCTGTAAGTTTTTTTTATAAATCACTTGATTTTAGTTCATAAATATTTCAGAACAATGTTATAAAAGACTGTCACTTCTTCACTTTGTTATGGCATGTAAAATTTAATGCACTTTCAAACAATTATCTTCACCTTTGTGGGTGGGCTCATACGCTGCTTGCACAACTTTTAAGTATTGAAATAGCTAAGGGAATCATTCTGTTCATGCTAGATATAACAAAATAAACTAGTTTGTAAAGAATTAACTTGTTTTAAAACACAATACAGAGGAACCATTACACTCTGTTGTTCTTTTACCTATTGATATAATTATATATATCATTATCCTAGTAACAGCTCTTGTAAATTTGAAGTCCGTAGATAGTGGGAATTTCCTACTTGCACAAGAGTTCTTTGATAAATGTAAATATTTTAGGACCCAACTGTTGATATAACAGTGCTACTAACTTCACAAATCAAACATGCAATGTGCTCTAATTTTGCAAATAAGATGGTGATTGGAATTGACAGTCTCAGTTGAAGAGCTGTCTATTAGCAGAAGCTCAATTGTCGTCTTGGTCATTAATATCCATGAACTTAAAAAATATAGACTACCTAAAATGTGTTTTTCTACCACTAAATAAAATAGCAAAGCATCAAAGGCTTGTGTGAAACCATGCTTAAAATGTACATGTAACAGAGGTGAAGACTATAACATTTTATTTTGAATTTTTCTGATTTTTGGTTTGTTAATCATAAATAATTGATCAGGTTTCAGATAAAGTAAAAGGTATAGTTATCAAGTGATATCTTGAAGACATCTGTGCTTTCAAAAGTTTTGAATGAGTCAGCAAGATTGCCCAACTTTAGCAATAACAACAGGTATTGATATAAACATAAAAAGCCATTGATAAATTTAGGACGAATGCCAGACATGATTTGGTTTATTAACTGTTTACAGAAGAAGTCATGCAAAAAGTCATGGTTAAACCAAATTAAATTTCAAAATACATTCAACTGTTTTTGGTTTAAGACAACGATAACTAAGTTATCAATTTGCTGTGTGATAACCTGTAGAGGTGGTGAAAATGTAGCTCTCCAGCAAGTCATTTACCAGCAGGCAGCTGAAATGCTTTACAATTCTTAACAACGTGTTTAATGAGGCTGCTCCTAGGGTTCCATCTCCATGTTATCCATTGTAGATTGTGGCAACTCAAAGCTGTTTACCTCCTCAAATGTAAGTTCTGTGAATATAAAATTGCATTTTATCTTTTATTATTCACTAGAATAAACCATAATAATATTTAGTACCTCTCATGTTAAAAAATGTAAGTCCTTTATAAAATCACTTTCTAAAGTGACCACAATAATGCAAGATAATTTGTAAAATGTCCTTTTATTTTATAACAACAGTGTACAAATTGTTGTATGTTTGTAGGTCACGTTCCTATAATTGTAGTAAAATAGCACGACTGTGAACATTCCAAAATCTTTAATAAAAGCACAGGTCCCTCCCATACGAATGAAGAATTTTATTCTTACTGATAGGGATTTAGAAAGAAATTTAAATTTGGCAGGATCCAGTTTCGAACCTGATGACTGGTATTGCTAATGATTTCAAAACTGTAATTTTGTGGCAAGGTCTGTTCACAGGGGAAAAAAAACTGGGTTAAATAAAAGATGTCGCTCCCTTTAAGTGCTCTTATTATCCAGGGAAACTTGCTGAGTATAGAATAATGATGTTTTTTTCATTATGCACTTCCGTTGGCTGATGTAAATTATCTGGCTTCGTATTTCATTTGTATTTAACAGCAAGTCTAGCTAATCTACCTTATGCTGTTCCCATTCTCTGGCCTGTGTTGTGACACCTGATTCAATTTTGGGATTCTCATGTTCTCTGCCACAAGTTCTTTTGGTGTATTCTTCTGACAGCCCACAATTGGTGGACATATTGGCATGGAGAGTAGCACTGAAAGAATTGCAAATTACTTTCATTTTGGATCATTTTCCTTTAAAGTGACCTCCTAAACAACAGGACTAATGGCCTTTCTTTGAGAGACGCAATCAATGCCAAAGGTGGCTCAACATTACACTGGTTGGTTCACTATACCCATTTACAGTGACAGAGATGTTCATAGATTGATCCAACAATTGGAAGAATGAGACCATGCAAATTTTTAAATGCCCACTTTATGGAACAATTGAACAGAAAGAGTACATATCTCTAAGTTTCAAATTATACTTACCTTTCCACTCCTCTATAGTCCGTTCCTTATTTTCTATTGAATCATCATATGGTTCTGCTTCTGGTTCATCATCAGGGTCATGGTACTGAGCAAAGTAAGGGTGAGTCAGAGCATCTGTTGCAGTTATCCTCTTATCAGTGTCAAGTATAAGCATCTTCTGAAGCAGATCTACAGCTATGATTGGAAGGGACCAAGATAAACTATATAAAAGGTTTACATTTAACATCTAAATTATATTTACCCCCCCATAATGGTCACATTGCAATTTATGTGTGAACTTCAAACAAATTAAACTAGCACCCACTGCCTTGAAGAAACATTCTTTAGGAGGGAGGGACAGAATAGGTTAATTGAAAGCCAGGCAGGACTTTGCCTTTTGTGCCAGGCCCCCAGTGACTACTCAAATCATAATCATTCCCTGTGTGGAAACTGTCACCCAGCAGATTGATAAACCATCAGACAGACGGTGTGCTCGCTGTTGAATTGAGGATGTTGGGTAGGGCCTTGAAGCATGGAGGGGAGGTGAGAGACCGAGTCATAGAGGGCTCCTTCATTTTGAGGCACCCCCTGTGTACATTTTAAAAGCTCTCATTTAAAGAGGATCCCATCACGGAATTCCCTCCACAAGGTAGCCTGCAGTTGCAAAAAGTCTGCCTGGAGTGCAGGGCCCTCGTGTGCTAAATAACAAACTGCTTTCCTGTGGATGGCCTGACTGTTCCATCATGCCTCGGGACATTTGCAGACATCTGCAAAAGACCATTAAGTTTTTGACATGCCTTAAGGAAGCAAGTAGCCCTTTGGCTGCCAAATCTGCCATTGTGAAAATAACCCAGTGTGAGAGTGTGCCAGCAAACGAGATGCTATCTGCAGGCTCAATTTTAATGGCTACCTGCCTCTGTTAAGACCTACCCTTGTTTTTTGTCATTCAAACATATCTGGCATTGCGCTTCCTCACTACCAGAAACCAAATTTTCTATCTTATATCTTCAGTGTTAACCATTTTCAAAGCAAGTGAGAAATTCAATCTATCCGGCCTTGGCGAATTTCTCAACACCCGATATGCACATCAGAACACTAAACTATTCAACCTCTGATTCTGCTCTTGTGCCTAATGCAATCATTCACACATTACTTTTTTGGTTCAGAAAGCTTCTCAATTGTTAAGCTCCAGGGTCACTGTCCCAGTGGTTACATTAGTCGATTTTTGCACTCAGTTTTAAGATAGTAAAAATGACTGATTAGGTCTACTTCTTAAAAAATATCTTAATACCATATTATCTTCTAATGATTTTCACAGATCTGGGTTAGTTATCTAGAATGGGTACTAGGCTATACATATTCAATACTGTAGGAATACGTGCGTCTGTTTCAGGCTCTCAGGGTGTCACAAGTGGTGAGCCACAGAGTTGTTGCTAGGGCCTCAACTCTTTAAAATTTAGGTAGCTAATTTGAATGAAGGGACCAAAGGTATTATAGCTAAAGTTGCCGATGACACAAAGGTAGTTATGAAGAGGATAAAAGGAGCCTACAAAAGAAAATAGAGAGGTTCAGTGATTGGGCAAAGATCTGCAAATGAGTACAATGTCAGAAAATGTGAAACTGTCCACTTCAGTAGAAAGAATAAAAAACAAAGCATACTATCTAAATGCAGAGGGTCTGCTAAGCTTTGAGATGCAGTGACACCTGGGTGAACTAGTGCATGAATCACAGGGTACAGCAAGTAATTAGGAAGGCAAATAGAATGCTATGGTTTATTGCAAGGGGATTTTGGTGCAAATGAGGTGAGATTATGCTTCAGTTATAGGGGGCATTGGTGATACCACAGCTGGAGTACTGGTGACCTGACATACAGAAGGATGTTAATACATTAGAAGCAGTTCAGAGAATCTTTACTTGACTAATACTCAAAATGAGCAGATAGCCTTTTCAGGAAAAACTGCTCAGGCCATGTCTGTATCCTGTGGGACAAAAGTCAGAGATGACTTAATCGAAACATGAAAAGGTGCTGAATGGGTCTGACTGGGTAGTTGCAGGAAGGATGTTTCCTGTTGTGGGAGTATCTAGAACTAGGTGGTCATAGTTTAAAAATAAGAGGATGCCCATTTAAAACAGAGATAAGGACACTTCCAACAACCCCCCTCCCCCCACTGATGGTTACGTGTCTTTGAAATTTCCTTACTCAAATGGCAGTGGATGCAGAATTTTAATGAACACTCCTCAGTGTTCATTGTGAACATCATCAGAAACTTCAGGTATTGCAGAAATGTTACTGCTTATACCAGTGTGGAGTTGAGTTTCCCTCATGCCAGAAGTACTGAAGCCAACAAAATGACATTAGCCATGGTCATTAGTGGGTAGGGCAGACTAGTGTCAATGTTTATTTTGCCACTGTCTTTGATACTTTTGGATCCAGGAGAGTAAATGAGGCAGACTGCACAATACCAAAGACATGACAAAGGAAGCATTTCAATTTGGATGAAATTTTACACAATACAAAATTTAGAAATAGACCCAAACTCTTGTCCCATAAATAACTGTTGGGCACCTGAAATTTAAATGCTCATTATTACAAGTTAAATTTGAGCTTTTTCAAAAAGATTAATATTTTTCTTTATTCCTGACATATTAAACTCTTTTAAAGAATTGAGCATATCTTGAATTTTGCAGTGACTTTTCTTGCAATTATACTGAGTTTTTTTTAAAAGAGGTGATGAAGCAGACTGATGAAGGCACAGCGGTAGATGTATATGTGGAACAAAAACAAAGTTGCTGGAAAAGCTCAGATGTCTATGTGGACTTCAGCAATGCGTTTGACCATGGTCTGTATGGCAGGCTGGTTAATAAGGCTAGATTGCACTGGATCCTAGAGGAGCTATGCAATTGGACACAAAATCAGCTTGAGGTTAGGAGACAGAAGGTAACAGCAGCAAGTTGCTTTTTGGACTGGAGGCTTGTAATCAGTCCACAAGGATCAGTATTGGGTCCAGTGATTTTTGACACTGATCTCAATGATTTGGATGTGAATATAGGAGGCATGGTTAATACGTTTGCAGATGACACCAAAGTAGGTGCTGTAGTAGACAGTGAAGAGGAATACCTCAGGCTACAATGAGACCTTGATCAAATCAGCTGAAGTGTGGGCAGATGGAGTTTAATCTAGATAAATCTAAGGTGTTGCATTTTGGTAAGGCAAACCAGGGTTGGGCTTATACAGTTAATGATAGGGCTCTAGGGTGTATTGCTGAACAGAGTCTGAGGGGTTCAGGTGCATAGTTCTTTGAAACTGGAGTTGCAGGTCGACAGGGTGGGGAAGAAGGCGTTTGGCACACATGCCTTCATTGGTCAGAACAGTGCGTATTAAGTTGGGACGTCATGTTGCTGCATTGGAAATTGGTGAAGCCATGATTTAGAATACTGTGTACAATTCTGGTCACTCTCTCCTATAGGAAGGACGTTAAACCTGACAGGGTTCAGAAAAGATTAACAAGGGTGTTACTGGGACTGCATAGTTTCAGTTATCGGGAGAGGCTGAATAGGCTGGGGCACTTCTTTCCTGCAGCGTCAGAGGTTGAGGGGTGAAAATAGAGATTTATAAAATCATGAGGGACATGAGTAGGCGACTAGCCAAGCTCGTTTTCCTAGGGTGGGAGAGTCCAAAACTCGATGGCATTGGTTTACAGTAAGAGGGGAAAGATTTATAAAGGACCCATGGGGTAACTTTTTTGTGCAGAGAATAGTGCATGTACAGAACGAGTTGCCAGAGGAAGTGGTGGAGGTGGATACAATTACAGCATTGAAAAGGCATCTGGATGGGTACATGATGAGCAAGGGTTTAGAGGGGTACAGGCCAAATGCTGGCAAATGGGCCTAGGTCAGGTTGGGATGTCTGGTCGGTGCCGACGTGTTGGGCTTAAGGAACTGTTTCCGTGCTGTATGACTCTATGACTACATGACTCTATATTCCGTCAATTATTTTTGAAGTTGTGTATTAAATACATTTCATTCTATAGTAATAAACTATCTTGTGTATTATATGAAGATGAACTTTCAGTTGTGAAATCTGAATGATTAGCTAAGGCTGAGAGTGCACTTATGCAATGACACTGCATTTATTACAAGAAAGATCTTTAAGACCGGAGCCTACAAGTCACAACAATCATTCCCATACAGATTACTTCCATCCAGTTTAAATGCAGAACATCTTACCTAAAGGATTGTCACCATTGAATAGTTCTTTCAAATCTTTTTGAGGCATGTACGGTAAAGATTCAATGTATTTTCTAGCCTGCAAGGAGTTAACAATTTGTTATTTGACTGATTTGCAGTTTGGTAAAGCAAGTCCATGATTTATATTTCGTTCTTTTAGAATAATTCAATGAGAAATACTACAAACTGCAACACTTCCTTCCCTGTAAAAGACTGCCCCAAACATGGTATTGTACAGTCCACCACTCTAAGCAGCCTTCCATCCACTGGCTTCATTCCATACTTTCTGCTGCCTGTGGAAAGCAGGCAATAGAATCAAAGTCCCTTCCCACCCCCGTCATACTCTCTTCTGGCAGGCCACAGATGTAAAATTTTGAATACATGTGTGAACTGATTCAAGAGCAGCCTGTTTCTCGTTGTTATCAGACTTTTGAACAGACCTCTCAAATGTTAATGTTGATCTCTCTCTCTCTCTCTCTCTCTCTCTCTCTGCCACTGTAACATTTTATTCTGGACTCTGTTCTGCTACCTAATGCGCTTTGTGTGGTGTGTTCTGCATGTAGAGCATATAATAAAACACTTTTCACTTTATCTAGGTGTACATGACAATAATAAATTTAAGACAAAACAAGGAATAGGAATGGTAACATTTCAGTGCTGGATTATACAATATGAAAGAATTCTAGCTACAAGTGACCATATGAAGTTTTATCACTATTAATTAACAAAAAATCAGAGTCTAATAACCTGTAGTGTTTGGAGAATCTGTATAGTTAGAAATAAAACAAATCTTAAAGCTCTGAGAAATTATTTGAAACCAATGTTTGAGGAGACTGTAATCAAACCCTACTTACTGGAACAAAGTTAAAATTGCCTCCTACATCCTACTATGCCATTGAACTCTGAAGCAGTGGTAGACAGGAATCGATTATTAGTTTTCTTAAGTGGTCGATATATTTGCGGAAGCAGGCAGATGCCTCTCAAATACACATCTGCTAGAGCCCCGAAATGCAGTTCAGGCCCATTGTGATTTTTAATGTAAAAAATCAAACATCTGACTCAATGTCAAACTGATGAGTAAAATCATATGCGATAACAAGGTGTAGAGCTGGATAAACACAGCAGGCCAAGCAGCATCAGAGGAGCAGGAAAGCTGACGTTTCAGGCCTAGACCCTTCATCAGAAATGGGGGAGGGGAAGAGGTTTCTGAAATAAATAGGGAGAGGGGAGGAGGCGATAGAAGATGGATAGAGGAGAAGATAGGTGGAGAGGAGACAGGCAGGGATAGAACCAGTAAAGGTGACTGTAAATGGGGAGATAGGGAGGATGGTCAGGTTAAGGGGGCGGGATGAGATGTCCTCATTTTTCAAGGACTGCAGCGTTTCCCACGCAACCCCCCACCATGGTCGAGAGTGCCCTTGACCATGTCTCCCGCATCTCATCCCTCACACCCACCTCCCCACAATAACAACCAAAACAGAATCCCCCTCATCCTCACGTATCACCCCCACCAACCTCTGGATCCAACGCATCATCCTCCGACACTTCCGCCATCTGCAATCCAACCCCACCACCAAAGACATTTTTCCATCCCCACCCTTATTTGCTTTCCAGAGGGACCACACTCTCCGTGACTCCCTTGTCTGCTCCACATTCCTCTCCAGCCCCACCACACCCAGCACTTTCCCCTGCAACCGCAGGAAGTGCTACACTTGCCCCAACACCACCTCCCTCACCCCCATCCCAGGCCCCAAGAAAACTTTCCACATCAATCAGATGTTCACCTGCACATCTGCCAATGTGGTATACTGCATCTGCTGTACCCATTGTGGCGGCCTCTACATCGGGGACACCAAGCAGAGGCTTGGGGACCGCTTTGCAGAACACCTCCGCTCGGTTCGCACTAAACAACTGCACCTCCCAGATGCGAACCATTTCAACTGCGTCCCATTCCTCAGATAACATGTCCATCCTGGGCCTCCTGCAGTGCCACAACGATGTTACCCAAAGTTGCAGGAACAGCAACTCATATTCCGCTTGGGAACCCTGCAGCCCAATGGTATCAATATGGACTTCATAAGCTTCAAGATCTCCCCTCCCGCTACTGCATCCCAAAACCAGCCCAGCTCGTCCCCGCCTCCCTAACCTGTCCTTCCTTCCACCCATCCCCTCCTCCCACCTCAAGACCCACCCCCATCTCCTACCTACTAACCTCATCGCACCCCCTTGACCTGTCCATCCTCCCTGAACTGACCTATTCCCTCCCTACCTCCCCACCTACATTCACCTCTACAGGATCCATCCCCATGCCTTTAACTTGTCTGTCTCCTCTCACCTGTCTTTTCCTCTATCCATCTTCTATCCACCTACCTCTCTCCCTATTTATTTCAGAACCCCCTTTCCCCTGCCCCATTTCTGAAGAAGGGTCTAGGCCTGAAACGTCAGCTTTCCTACTCCTCTGTTGCTGCTTGGCCTGCTGTGTTCATTCAGCTCTATACTTTGTTATCTCAGATTCTCTAGCATCTGCAGTTCCTATGATCAGTAAAATCATATGGATTGGTTTCAGAAGCCGGCTGGAAAGCACTGAAAGAAATAATGGTGGAATTCAGATCATAGGGATCTGTATCATTGTTTCTTTGAGGGGATTTCTGAGCTTGAAGTCTCCTTGCTTCTGATCTTTTCCTTGTGCACCTTGATTAAGCTCTCACAGCTTAGAACAGCAAGCATGATAATTTCAGTGTTTTGCAGGAAGTGCCAACGTGATCAAGAGGGATTTGCTTCTGACTTGTCTTCCTGTTTGCATCACCTGAAAGTAAAAGCGTCAGTGAAGTGAATGCAAGCTTCTAGTAGAAGGGCATGCCTGCTTTTAATACGGTTCTGAAAGCCCACAAGAAATGACTGCCTGGAAGTGGTTGGGCTGCCCATTCCTGATGTAACTGGATAGGAAACCTGCCAAGCAAATGCTGAAGAAAAAAGGAATTAAAATATTACTGGTGTGAAATTTCTGACAGAACGTGTTTCTCTCTTACCCTATCAGCCCACTCTAATTTAAAAACCATTTTAGTGTCATTCAAGCTAATCTCCAGAAAAGGGCACGAATGGGTATCCCAGACAGTCTATTTCCTAACAGGTCATTTACTGAAATATCAGCTCGCAAAGGGATTTACAGCCTTACTGGCTAATGCAGAAATGAGAGCTTTCCATCTGCAAAAATCTTAACACAAATCTAAGGGGGCTTTTGCAATCTTGGTGAGGGTGAAGAGAATGCTGGTAGCGGTGGAAGCCAGGCAGAGATTGTGTTCATTGCATCTATAATGTGCTGCCCAAGAACTGAGGTTTGGAACAAGAAATTTCCTGCCAACAACCAAAGTGAGCTTTGTTCCAATATAATTACAATTAGATAAAGATGAAATTCGATGGTCAGGATGTTGGATTTTGTCCTGGTGCTGCAAAGCATTTTAAAGTTGTGCTCTGATCCAGTCTGTTTTGTTTCTGGTTTTTAAACTGCGCAATAAACGTTACCCTTTTGTTATAAATATTTTTGGCACCATTCACTTAATAAATTTAGTGGGTATATCAGTTTATTTGTTTAGATACTCCTTCAATTCAACTGCGTGTTGTTCTCCTTTTAGAAAGCTCACTGCATTAGTGCCAGTTAGAAGAGAAGCAGGAGCAAAGAATGAATGATTACAGGTTAAGCAGTACTCAAGGTGTGCTCACTGTGCCCTGGTTTTCTGCCACCCATAAATCTGTACCTGTTAACAGGTGCTTCCATTGGGATTCAAGTCAGGTTTTCTAAATAGTGTTTACTGATGATTGATCTGGATTATGAAAGGCAAATACTGCTCCTGACTGCCATAGCAATTGGGTTAAGGGAGACGCAGAATTCATTACCATCTCAGCCAGGGAGGACAATATGCCTGGGACAAACAGGAAGGAAAGGGGTTGACATTCTCTTTTAAATGAGTTAGTATTTTTGAGTGGCGTGTGCTCTTGTTGCATGAATACTATTTTTAATTAAAGTATGACTCTGTCACAGCAGTGTGATCTTTTAAAAGAATTTTTCCAGTGAGGCCAGAATTTATGGAGTTTGGGTAGTCACAAGACCATGAAACAGTTGTGCCAGTTACTTAGATTCGAATTTTGCAGATGGGCATTGTGGGACAGCACAAATGAAGAAAGAAAGAGTTTGATCTCCAAGATAACAACTGGGCTGTAGTTAACAAATTTTATTGGGGTGAAGCCTGAAATGAAATCCTTGGGAGCTATTGCATTAAAAGACATTTAATTTTCATTAACGCTTGTGGCAGAAAATTGTTGCCACACTTTGCATTAATGATTAGCAACCATACATTTTTCACTGTGCTAACAATGGCAAGCACAAGCATTAGGATTCCTCTTTCAAACACTGCTTTGTACAATGTTTGTCAAAAATGGACACGGTATTTTGAAATTTGATTACTATAAATTGCCAACAATTTCCCTCCAGAGAAACAGTGCACATGGAATTCCATGGTCGGCCATCCAAAGTCACGCAGCATAATTGGGACAACCCACATGCAAATCCAATCTCCCATGTGTTTCCAGTAGGATAGACTTTAATGTAATTTAGGTTGCGGCTTTGGCTTGATCACCTTTTTGTGGTCTGGGAGGCACGAATCACCATGAATGAGCATCAAATCTACGCTTATCCATTGCAAATGAAGTCTGCAATGGTGGAATGGGGATAACTCTGCATACATCCACAAGAAAATAGATAGTTTAGGTTTTAGGTTTTGAAAGCGATGTTAGGCAGCATTTGTGACTGATGTCCAGATAACCGTAAACATTTTTCATTTTCAAGTTCACGCCTTCTAAACCAACTTGCAGTGATAAGTGAGCGACACTGTCTGTGTCTTTGTGGGTGTCTAGGGATAAATTCAAACATGCATTAAATCCTTGCCACAATGTGAGATACAGTTTCTGATTCACCAATGAAATGCAATTCTAGAATTTTAAAACCATGGGAACCATGGAAAATTACAGTTCACAAGCTACCATTCAGCCCATTGCATCTGCTGCTGGTGAATAATCTAACTGCCCATTTTGCACCCACACCAGGTCTGTGGCCTTGTACATTACAGCACTTCAAGTAAAAATCCAGGTTCCTCTTCAATGAGTTGAGGGTTTCCACCTCAACCACCAAATTGGGCACACTCTAGACGAAAATGTTTTTCCTTTTACTGGTCACCTTAATTTTGTGCTCCCTAGTAACTGACCTCTTTCCCCCAGCAGAAAACAAGTTTTCACTGTCTACTCTATCCAAGCACCACACTCCCACCACATTACTTTGAACACCTCAATTACATCACCCTTCAAGTTGCCCCTATTCTATGGAAAACAATGCTAGCCTATCTAATTTTTGCTCATAATTCCAATTTTTAACCCTAGCACCATTCTCATAAAATCTTCTCTGTGCTCTTACTGCAACAATTTTATCCTTGTAATTGATGACTGGAACTGTATACAAAACTTCAATTATGGCCTGACCAATGACTTACATAGTTCTAGCATTCCTTCTTTTGTATTTAATATTTTGCCCAATGAAAGAAAGCATCCAATATATCTTCTTTATCACTTTAACCACCTGTTCTGCCACCTTCAGGGATTGGTGGATATGCACTCCACGTCTCTCAGTTCCTCTTTCTCAATACCTTCCCGTTTATTGAGTATAAACAAGTTCTTGAGTTTACTTTTACTGTATATACAAAGCAGCAACATTGTACCTCATTGGGGTCAGGTTTCAAAGTAACATCCTTCTGTCTGAAGATTACTTAATAAATTTTATGTTCTCCCCAGATCCCGTCAGATCTTTTCAAAATTCAAGGTCTTTTGTCCTTTGCAGATTTTAAAATTCAGATTAGAATTTGAGTTTGGGTAGTCTTATATTGTCAACATGCTGACAATTATTTCTGATTAGTCACTAATCAACTTAAAGAATTCATGTTGTTGTGTTGTTAAAAAGTGAAGGATCTGTTCATGAGCTGCTGGTCCATTTTCTTGATTATTTATTTAGAATTTGACACAACACCACATTATTTCCATATAAATAATTGATGTGGAAACAAGCTCTCAAGTTTTTAAAACAAAATCCAGGATAAGATTTTAATGCTGTTGAGAATAAACAAAGACCAGTAATGTTTATGCAAGCCTTCAGGTCAACATATTTCAAATAACTGAGTCATGAAATGTTATGGAAATGTAATAAGAGAGGAAATGTAAATTAAAATTAAAATGACTTGGAGGACGTGAGAAGTAAGTCTATCAGGTTCTAATACCAGTGAATGCATTTGCAGACCTACATTGGCTCCCTATTTAAACAATGTTTCAATTTCACAGTTTCACTTTTGTTTTAAAATCCAAATCCCGATCCGTCCACACCTCTGAGACCTCCTCTAGCCCGACAACTGTCAGAGAGAACTCTCCACCTCTTCTGGCATTTAAAACAGTGCTGATTTTAATCACTCCTCCACTGATGCTGTGCCTTAGGCTGTCTAGGCCCAAAACTCTGGAATTTCCTTCCTAAACCTTTATACATTTTTCCTTTCTTAAAGACACACCTTTTAAAAACTGATATCTTTGATCAAAGTTTTGAACATCTACCCTAATATCTCCTTTTTCAACTTCGTGTCATATTTTGCCTGTGTAAAGCACCTTGGGATTATAAGAAACTAAGACCCTTAAGAGATAGCTATTTTCCACATAATAAAAATGTTATGAAATTTGCATTGATGATTCGACTCCAAAGAAAGGAAATCGATGCTTACAACAGTTCTGGAAATTTCTAGGTCACTAATTGTGTCAGGTTTCCACACGAACATTCTAAGTTAACGAAAATGGAACATGGGTAATCTACTCTCCATGTAAGTGTTTAGAAAAAGACAATCCTGGCATAATGTATATTCAGCTTGAGCAAAGAGGGAGATGACTATCCTGTCAGTGCGTAGCCTGTCCTGCGCTGCATTTATTGTATAATCTCCTAACCGCCTAAAAATTATGATTATTAACAAGTACTCAGCATTGGGAGGGGCACGGCTTCTCCAACAACTATCATCTTCAGATGGAAGATGGCCGAGAAGAGGAGGAGGAAGCCACACAGAAAAGTTCCCTAACACTTTGAATCGAAAGCAGGATACTGCCTCCACAGTTCTTATGAGATCAACACAAACTGTGCCAACTGTCTGTGTGTCCTCCGCTATCACTGATCAAACCCTAATTGTCGTGAGTCATATAATTGTTCCCTCGGTTTATTAAATTTAAGCAGTAGTTTAATAGACAACTGAAAATTACTTCTGAATAGGAATTGGGTAACTGGTCCCATATCCCAAAATCTAATATGTTTTGTTTTGATAAAGGTGATACAGAAATATGTCATTAAAGACAGAAAATGAATATTCACTAATCATGTCATGGTTTTGCCAAAATTGTTCAATTAATCTCAATTGAATTAATCCACTTTTTACTAAATTTTTTTCCTACTTTCCTCAATTTTCACTCTTTGATTTTTAGTGCTCCATATTTTATTCTTGCTGTCACACCCTTTGTTCCCTGTAACCCTTCATTTTTCTTTCCAATTGTACAATATTCTTTTGTTACTATTCCCTCGCTTCCCCACATCCAGCTGTATCTGCAACCTCTATTTTTTTTTGGTAAAAAGCAATGAAATGGTAAAAGGAAAAGCCTGTTTCATTTTCAGGCTCCCTCATCATGGACCTCCAGGCTCAAACAGGAATCCGAACAATTCAGACATGATTCAGAAGCCACCATAGTGAGCTATTGATGTTCTCGGTGTGATCGTTTTGTTTTACTTAAGAAAATATTAAAACTTTATCTCTACCACCCCTTACAGTGTAAAGGCAATGTCACTGTCCACAATCCAGAATCACAGGCTTATGTTCTTAGGACATCGGTAGGACGCCATGGCAGATGGTAAAATTTAAATTTAATAAAAAACCAAGCCTAATAATGTTAACAGCCCACCTCATTCACAAATATGCTTTGCGTGAACAGAAATCTGCCCTCCTTACCCAGTTTTGCCTACATGTGACTCTACCCACAGCATAACCCTCTCTGGCAACTGGGGAAAGTCAATAAGTGCTGGCCTAGTCAGTGAAGCCTGTATCCCCATTAAGAATTAAAACAAATCCAGGAAAAATAAAATGAATCTCCAAACCAATGGCAAGGTATTGTCTTGCAATGATTATTAATGGAGTTGTTTTCAAGCCAGCTCTTCATTTGGCAGGTTAACTCATCTTTAACCGTTGCTGAGGTTTTAAAAAAAAGTAATTCTTAGGTTGTCCCAGCAGTTTATTTTATGGAAAGCCAAGATTTGAGAAAACATCGTGAAACAGTGCATTTTTATTATTATTGTTATAGGATAAGGTAACTAGTCAATTCAGAATTGTGTGAAGTCTAGCTAATTTAGTTTTCAGGTCACTTATGTAAAATCTTTGAAAATATCCAAAATTTTCTTTTTATATTGAAGCAACCCTGAGCCCAGGAATGTGTCTGACTGGATGTGTAGTGTCATTCAGACCATTATTGCACTCAGGAACACTGTGCGGTTAACGAGTGGAACAGATGAAACTCAAACTCTAAAGCTCTGAGGCCATGTTCTCAATTCATAAATAGAATGAACATGTTCCTCTTTAGCAATGGGCATGATAGCACGGCAAGAAGTGTGGACGCCTTTACTGCAAGATCAAACGCACTTTGCAATCTTCTGTCCACCAGAATAAGATGGATATAAAGGCATGAGTCGCTTATGTCGGAGAGTCATGACAGTGTGGAAAGCACTACTGGAGCAACTGATTGAACTAGAAACCATGTGAAGAATATGTTCGATGGGTGATCGAAATTTGGGGATAAGATTGGCAAATGGGATGAGAATAATGATTTGAGTAGGAGATAAAACCAACATGAACTGTTCGTGCCAAAATGTTTGTTGCAATTGCTGAGTACGTGTAAGCAACATTTGTTGCTGGAAACTTTGAAGACAAATTGAGTTGGTCAATAATTTATCAAAAATAAAAATACACAATAGAAGAACCTTGATTGCTATGTATATTATGAGCTGTGTGCAAATTGGTGTTGCCTAAATTCTAACGGTGTCTACCCTCTGAAGATGCTTTATCGAGTGTAATGAGTGTTGGGGTGTACTGAGGTCAAAAAAGCAAGGTGCTGTGAGATTGCGAAGCTGTCATTTACATTTATGCTGTGATAATGGGAACTGCAGATGCTGGAGAATCCAAGATAACAAAGTGTGGAGCTGGATGAACACAGCAGGCCAAGCAGCATCTCGGGAGCACAAAAGCTGACGTTTTGGGCCCGAAATGTCAGCTTTTGTGCTCCTGAGATGCTGCTTGGCCTGTTGTGTTCATCCAGCTCCACACTTTGTTATCTATTTACATTTATGCTGCCCATTAGAGGGAAAACATTTATTTGATGCTTTCAAGTTTTTTTTCTTTTGTGTGCATTAGTCTGAATTTTGTCTGAATTTCAGGTTTGGTCACAGCAGGAACTAGTACAATCGCTTACAGAAACCCGTCCATTAGGGATTCCTGTGGCTGATTGTAACTTTGCAAATTCCTGCCTGAAGTGTGCTTCTGTTCGACAGGCCTTATTTATGATGGCTCATGTTTTTGAACAGTCTGTTAACACATTCCAAGGATCACATGAATATTACCAATTAGTTGTCACAATTACCTTGGAATAATAATTTAGTAAAAGCATGTTGGACAGATAGGACGAAAACCATGTCTATCCAAAGCAGAATTTTATCAAAAATGTTACTATTTACTTTCCACCGGGTGACTATATGCAGAGATAAATGACTTCCCATTTGAACAGTTTTTACTGTTAGAATCAAACACACACTCACATGTTCTGAAGATATCTTTTTTAGTAATTCAGTGCTTGGTGTTCCAACAACTTCCATTATTCGCTTCAGTTGATCAATATCTGTCTCATTATAAGAAAGTATAGAGGAGAAAAGAGAATGCTCTTGTTGACAAGTCACAATATCTCTGCAGCTTAAGTTACTCTCGATATAATTTCATCGAATATACAAGATTAGAAAAGCTTCCTATCTAGAAAAATGAAGATGGTCAAAGTTACAATTTCACTATTAACAGTAATAATGAGAAAAGAGGGGGGCTTTTTTTTAAACATTTCATACCAATCAAAAACTTTTGATCAACTCTAGTTCATTTTGGTGAAAAATTAAAACTGTAGCAATTACCGCTATATTTTGTCATCAGCAGTGGAATTGAGAATGATGCCTATCAGGTGAAATGAAGGCCTTAGGCCAATTTTGTAGCTTTTCTGTAATGGGAATACATTATTGCATCAAGAAGTTGGAATTTGCAGCATTGGGTGGGCGTCATGGTTCCCCAGCTGCTGCTGTTTGCCCTCCCGGTCAGTCTCTGAGCCTCTGCATCTCGTGCCTTGATGATTTGGGAGATGCCATGCTGAACCACTGGCAGCAATCTTCTCTCAGACAGTGGTGTCAAAACGTCTGTTTTTAGGGTGACCTTGAGCCTCTCCTTACACTTTTTCCTCTGCCCAATCTTTTGAGCATTTGTCAATGGATAGCTAGAAGATGAGAACCTGCAATGGGAGACAGGTTTTGGGCATCTGGATACAAGGCCCAGAACTTCAGAGCAGTGCCTTTGATCATGGGACATACAGTTTCATCAGGGTGCTCACATTGTTCCAGCTGTTGTCCTATTTGATCCTTAGAGTTCAAAGTGAGTACTGCTGGTGGAAGCACTCTCGAATCTTACTGTAATGGAAGTAGATGACCCAGGCTTCACTGCAGTAGGGGTGGTGTTTAATACAACAGCTTTAGAGACCAAGAATACACGTATTAAGCTGCATGGATCAGTACTATACCTTGGGTTCAATGTAACTCTGGTCAACTTGTATTTCGACTTCTTTCAGGAACAAGTTATTTTATGTTCATTCCATTTACCAGTCTATCAAACAAACAACTTGTCAAGGATACAATCAGTTCCTGGGAAGAGGGCTTTTCCTTTCAACAACTCTGCCATAATGCATCCGATAGACCAAATATCCACTGTGGAAACAAAACAAAAAGAACTTAGAAGAAAAATACCTGAAACAAGTCCAAATCTGTACTATGTGCATTGGTGCAACAACTTTACCATTACAGACTCCGCAAGTTTTCTTTTCAGGTAAAGTGCTTAACATGTTTTCATGGCTTGAATTCAATACCAATCTAAGCTGTGATTCCTCACTTGTTTCCCTTGGATGGGGAGTCGAGGATTAAGGGGCACAATCTTAAAAATTAGTCATACAAGTTTTGGAACTCTCTCTTTTGTAACAAGCAATAGATTTGCTTTATTAATCAAAGGTTGTGTGGGATAAGGGCAGGTAGGACTATTTAGTCAGTTCACAGATTGGTCTGATCTAACTGAACAGATAAACTGAATTAAGAGCAGACTTCTATTGCAATGTTATATCTTCTAATGGTTTATCGTTCATTTATACCAGCATTGTAAACTGACCAAAACTTGATATAACTAGGTTTGATTTACATAATATCAGTTAGATATCACCTTTGGATTCAAGTGCTTGTAGAAGCAAAATAATTTCTAAATTGAGATAATGGGCTGAATTTTAACTTCAGCATCCTGTTCTGAATGATGGGCTACAATTCTGGGAACCTGACACTGACCCTAGTCGACTCCCTGGAGAAGATTTACAAGAAGGCAGCCAACTGAGCCCCCAGAGGTAGCACAAGGGGGTGCCTGAGGTGCTGGAGGGCTGGCAGCCCCACTGAGGGAGGCTGTCACCGCTGGTGGGAGATCACATGGGCACCTCAAGGGAGGCTTATACACTGTAGGTGACCACAGCTACCAGGACATCGTTGCACAAGCAGCTTCCCTCTGCTCGGGTCCCTCTTGTAGCCATCACAGCCTAACAGGTCCATACAGAGCACTTTGCTGAACGTGCCTCAGACTCATGCCTCACCCTGACCTGTCAGCAGGAGGCTCCACCATTCCGTCTGAGTGAGAGGGCTGCACCTTCAACTGTTTGGGCCTCAAGTGCCAGAACACATTCCTCTCTCTTTCTACCTCTCCACCTCACCTCCTTCCTTTAGGAGACTCATGAAAACATATCACTTTGACATCAGACCATCATCTCCTTATGTGGTTCAGTGTCATATTTTGAGTTCTGCTACTGTAAAGCGCCTTGGGATGCTTTCATACATTAGAGCTAGAGTATGAATCCAAACTGGTAATCACAGACCCAAGGCTTGGATAGCCAAAGTTTGCATTAATCAGCTTTTTTTTTCCAGATCCAAAATCTTGATTGAAAAATGATAGGAAAATATTTTTGATAACTGCTGTGTCTACTTTTACTAATACAGTACAAGCTATTAAATTAGTTTGATGCTGGTGCTATGTTCTTAATGCAGTCAGTAAATCAAAGGATCATTCAAAATCTTAAGTGCCATTGAAAGCTCTTTATTCAAATCAACTTAGCAGCCACCAAAGCCAAGGAAGAGCTCACAGCGAGGCTGGTGGAGACAATGAACATTTGTAAAGGGTTTGATCCATTCTGTGCAATCTGGCCATCAGGTCTCAGAGATTGCTGCAAATGCTCTGCAAAGTTGTTTCTAAGCACTTTCTTCTAAGCAACTGAAATATTTATTGTTCTCAAAATAAAAATTTGCACAAAATACAGAAAAGAATACACATCATAATATCTCTATATACCATATCTACCACTTATCTCTGAAGGCCTGGGCTTGTTGTTTTTGCCTGTTTTGACTGAGCTGAGTTTTGATTGTGCAGTTGGAACATAGGTACTCCATGTAATGCCTCGGTATCGTTCAACCAGCTGTACTGCAGCAAGGTTATCTTTATCGTTCAGTTTCGATTCAAATATTTTCTTAAATGATTGTACAGCAAGAGAGGGTAAAACACTAACACTTTCTCTCACACGTGCACAGAAGGTATTTTTCAACCTAGTCTATGTTTTACTCGGTGCAGTATAAATGTAAACGTAAGAATCAAAACTATAGTTCCATTGGCCTTTCATTATATATGAGAAATGGCATATAGGACTTAGCAGGCATGTCTTGCAGAAAGTCAGAAAACCCAATTAGGCAACTATTATATATTTAATTTGGCATTTTACCAATTCTCTTGAGAATTATTTTTCCCAGATTTAAAGATTGAAAATATGCCCAAAGAAAGGGAAAAAAATTATTCTATCCATGTCTTTAATTTGCAGCTGTATTTATGCCAATTTTTTTAAGCCCCTTATCTAGTGAGCTCCTGGCCAGATGCCCAGATTGGGATGGGAGCTTACATGAAATAGAGTTGGTCCAAACCCAGAGATTTGACTGGTCGACCATTTGTAAAATGTTAAAATCCAAGATCTGCCAGTCCCATGATGCAACACTGTGAATGGTACACTTACTCTGGAGAATACTTAGCGAATCCTTGGCATTGATTCTGAAAATTGAGCAGTGTTTTTAGCAGTGTTAGCATTACTTTTACCTGTCTGATTATAATGCATCCAGTTTAGCATTATTTCTGGTGCTCGATACCATCGAGTTGCAACGTAACCAGTCATCTCATCATCGGTCTGCCGTGCCAACCCAAAATCTAGAATCTGTATGTTAGATAAACAATATAAAACGATATGTTAAGAGCAAGAAGTGGAACAAGAGTAAGATGTAAAAAAAAATTATTCTTAAATTATGCATTAAATAGCATGAGAACTAAGTTATCCTTACTCGTAATTCACAGTCCTCATTTACTGCTAAATTGCTTGGTTTCAGATCCTGCAGAGGGAAAATAATATTTAGCACTATTTCAAACTAATTTAGAAACATCAAATGCTTTCGGTTACATAAACAGATGATATCACGTAGACTCTTCGTTTTCTTTGCAAACCTGCATTTTTCCCATT
Organism: Stegostoma tigrinum; assembly: GCF_030684315.1. Taxonomy (NCBI): domain Eukaryota; kingdom Metazoa; phylum Chordata; class Chondrichthyes; order Orectolobiformes; family Stegostomatidae; genus Stegostoma; species Stegostoma tigrinum. Next base: position 27,478,658 of record NC_081378.1, on the reverse strand, counting down.
ATATATCTCGATCAATCTTGTAGCACGAAGAAACAAACTCTCTGTTCTGTAGTTTTTGAAAAAAGTTACATAATTTAATTCTTTGTATTCCATAGCTTTAATATTGTTATATACATGAAAACATTTATTGTTACTGTTCCCACTGGTTATAAACATATCCTGTTGACTTCCCAGAAACCAAAGTCTCAAAAGGTGTATATCTTTCTGTGTATGCATTTATTTTAGTCCCCTATCCTGCTTCAAGGACAGTAAACCTGATTGAAATATTTACCTGTCCCAATGTGCTTGAATATTGGGATGAAGGTTTGTTGTCTGCCCCCTGAAGCCTGGCATTTTAATAACGGGCGATCAGTGGGATAGCATTATCCATTCAAAATTCTCTTCCCCCCAGTACTTCTCAGTTACTGTGTGCTATCAATATACTGACAAATACAGTTCACTGGCATGGTGGGACCCTTCTAGGACGCATTAATGGCCTAAAACATTTCATGACTGAAGTCATTGCTTTTCTGAAATTGGCATTCATGTAAATGGGGGCTGTTATCAAGATTTTGCAGCTGTTTACAAATGAACCTACCCAACTATTCTTGCAAACAGCTGGGAAGGCAGTCTTTTGCTGACTTTAGACTAGATACAATGTAACAAGAGTGGCAGGGTGCCAGTCACCACAAAACTAACTGAAACTTGGATCAGGCACTTATCATGTGGTGAAATTATCATTCCTCCATTTTCTCAAGGTCTTTGTTTACTGGTTTGACTTAGTTTTATAGAACATAGAACATTACAGCACAGTACAGGCCCTTCGGCCTTCGATGTTGTGCCAACCTGTCATACCAACCTGAAGCCCATCTAACCTACACTACTCCATGTACGACCATATGCTTGTCCAATGACAACTTAAATGTACTTAAAGTTGGCGAATCTACTACCGTTGCAGGCGAAGCGTTCCATTCCCTTACTACTCTGAGTAAAGAAACTACCTCTGACATCTGTCCTATATCTTTCACCCCTCAATTTAAAGCTGTGCCCCCTCGTGCTCGCCATCATAAACTTCCACTTAAGCAGTACATGCATAGAAGAAAAAATATACATAGGAGACAATACATAATACAGACTGAACTTACCCTGTGAATGATACCAGCTGAATGAATATACTGTCAGAGGGGAAAAAAAAAGGAGAATATGATGTTTGCAAATCAAAAATCTCATTAGAAATGTGTTGTGAAACTGAATTTGATTTTTCTTGTTGATATTGACCATTTCGATTCTGTGATAAGACTGCTAAAGACAATAGTTAACTCTGCCTTGTGAACTTTTGAAAAACATTTTTTCCACAAATATAGAGACAGACTAGGGAGCATAGAGAAAGAAAAAGAAAGGTCAAATAAGAGCAGCAAAACATTTTTTGATGCTGATTTATTTGTTACAGGAATTTTGTCTCATGAGGCTAATGTCATCAGGGTTGAGACTACAAGAGATTTTCTTTTCTTCATTTATGTGATATGGGTGTTACTGTGCAGGCCAGAATTTATTATATCCTAATTGCCCAGACAGCAATTAATAGCCTCAGTGATAATGGGAACTGCAGATGCTGGGGAATCCAAGATGATAAAATGTGAGGCTGGATGAACACAGCAGGCCCAGCTGCATGTGCTCCTGAGATGCTGCTGGGCCTGCTGTGTTCATCCAGCCTCACATTTTATTATCAGCAATTAATAGCCAATCACATTGCTGTGGTCGAGAAACACATGTATGCTAGGCCAGGTAAAGATGGCAAATTTCCCTCTCTAAAGGACATTACTGAAAATATGATATATATATGATTACATGGTTGCCACTACAATAGCTTCTTACTCCATAATGTCTTTATTGAACTCAAATTTCACCATGTGCCACAGTGAGATCTGAACACTGTTGCCCAGGCTTCTGGATTGCTAGTCCAATGACTTTACCACTGCGCTCAAAATTTAAAAGCTATTGAAAGCAAGGATCAAGCTTTGGTCGAACAGATTAGCAATCAGTTGGTGTCATTTTGCAACAGAATGAGTTTCCACAGCTGCAGATGGAAACATTTCTGGCAGTTTATGCAGAGCTGTACTGAAGCTCTGGCAGTCAGTAGGCTGCTCACTTTTACGGCTGGAATTACTCTGTACTCGGTTAGAAAGGGAAAAAGAGAAAATATGCACAAGTAGAAAATGCCGGCAGACACCATTGTGCAGGAACGCTTCAAAATGGGAGACCTGACATTTTCCACTGGATTATTCCTATTGGTCTGCATTTGCTCCTCAGGCAACCCAGTGATACATCTGTGAGCAATTCCACACAGAACTCATGGGGATTTTACACTTTTTCGAGAGAAATGCTGCAAGGATCAGTGCAGCCACACTTAAGGTTTGGACAGTATACTTATATGGCTGACATGAGGCGGAGCAAATGTTGGTGATAAATGTGGTAATTAGAAGTGGTACAGTGACATTTTTAAAACCTGCATTAACTACTTACACTAGGCATCACATGTGCAATTTCCATTCTGCAGGGTTTAAAGTAATCTCTTACCACTTACAGAAAATGTTGATTTTTGTGGTTACATCCAATTGTTAAGCCAACAACACGTGTGTCAGCTTCTCATAAGAAAATCAGAGGTAAAGATGATCACATCACATCAGCAACACATCAGAGCATTTGAAAGCCACAACCAGAGGTGGTCAGGTAAAACTGGTTAGTTAGAACCTCAACAGTGCCTATGGGCTATGGCTTTTTCTGACCTGATTGCTCAAACTTGAGGCAGTAAAGCTTTAAGAAGGGCTGATGGTAAACATGAAGTGTCATTATAGCTGCTTTCATTTGACCTTTGTCCCCAGGGCTGTTACACAGCATAAATAAACTGCCAAAAATGAAGATTTTAAAACTAATATTTTCTCACCAGGAAATCTCTGGACATTTCCGTGAGGATTTATTTTTCTCAATCGAAGATGCTGTTGTTTTTTGAAATGACGGAGAATGTTCCCTCATGCAATTGCACTAAATGCAGTATTTTTGTTGCAGCATTAGTGCAAATTGTCAGAATTTAGAAAGAGGCTGTGAAGAGGTAGTGATGAGATTTACTTAATTTAAACACACAATACTGTTTACCTTCGAGGTTTTTGCCACAGCACACCGCTGTGATATAGCTCTTGTTTGTGTCGTGAACCAGAGAGTTCGGTTGTTTTACAACTTGGTTGCTTTCAATTTGTAGAATATATCTAACTTATTTGATTAAAATTTATTTACTAATTTTATTATTAATTTGTAATTTGGAGGGGCCCTTTCATCCTATCAATTAATTGATTTTGTTTTAGCAAACCCAACACAATCTGTAATGGAATAGTCATCATAGGTCTAATGCAATATGACAAAAAGTACAATAGCCACTTCAGACTTGAGGAAAGTTGTAAAATTTAGCTTTTCCCTCATGATTACTGGAAGTGATACTCTTGTGCAGTTTGTTGAGTCAAAATATTTGCTTTTTTGATGAAAATGAAACAATTTTAAAAGAGCACAATGGGTTTGCAATTACTCCTTATAGCTTTAGGACATTAACCTATTTAGAACATAGAACATAGAACAATACAGCACAGAACAGGCCCTTCGGCCCTCGGTGATTTTGACTTACTGAAGATTGACAAGCACTTTCACGTTTAAAATATCTAACATTTCCAGCAGAAATTATTTTGACATGTAAAGTAGAATACAATAGGCTGTCTGAAATACACCTAATAAAGTGTCAAAAATCAATCAATTCTTAAAGCTTGTATTCACAATCACGCATGAATTACTAGCATTCCTGTGGCACTTTTTTTTTTGAAAGTAGGTGTTTGGCATGGAAATTGCTGCAATTGCTACTAAATAAAAACTGAAAGAACTGTGGATGCTATAAATCAGGAACAAGAACAAAGTTGCTGGAAAAGCTCAGCAGGTCTGGCAGCATCTGTGAAGGAGAAAACAGAGTTAACGTTCTAGGTCTGGTGACCCTTCCTCAGAACTGATCGTGGCTGGGAAAAAGTTTATATGCAGAAAATAGGGAGATGGGTGGGATCGGGAGTAAACGATCGGATAGAGGCTAAAGAGAGAGAAGAGCAGTTGGACAGACAAAGGAGTTGCTAACGATCAGGATAGGAGTGTCAATAGTCAGATAACGATCCAATGATGCAAGCAACACTTCGCCTGCACTTCCCAGAATCGAGTCTACTGCATTTGCTGCTCAATGTGATCTTGTCTATGTTGGGGAAACGAAGCGTAGACTAGGTAACAAAGAGTGGAGCTGGATGAACACAGCAGGCCAAGCAGCATCTCAGGAGCACAAAAGCTAATGTTTCGGGCCTAGACCCTTCATGATGATGTTATGTTGGATTCTCCAGCATCTGCAGTTCCCATTATCTCTGAAGCGTAGACTAGGTGACTGCTTCGCAGAACATCCACATTCTGCTTGCAAACAAGATCCTGAATTATCTGTTGCCTTTCACTTTAAGGCACCACCCTGCTTCCTGACCAACATGTCTGACTCTGGTTTGCTTCAGTGTTCTAGCGCAGATCAATGTAAGCTAGAAGAACAACACCTCATTTTCCACTTGGGGACCATGCAGCCTTCCAGACTCAATATTGAATTCAATAATTTTAGGGACTAAACTCTCCCATATCCCAGCTCCCCACCCCACACACCAGGCCTTTTACCACATAGGATGCCATTATATACTACCTGTTATTAGTCACTAATAATCCCCATTAGTAACTATTCACCCTCCCATCCTGATCGTTATCAACTCTTTGTTTAACATATGAACGGCTAAGGATCCTGGGATTGTACTCATTAGAGTTTAGAAGGTTGAGGGGAGATCTAATAGAAACTTACAAGATAATGTATGGCTTAGAAAGGGTGGACGCTAGGAAGTTGTTTCTGTTAGGCGGGGAGACTAGAACCTGTGGGCACAGCCTTAAAATTAGAGGGGGTCAATTTAAAACTCAAAAATGAGGAGACATTTCTTCAGCCAGAGAGTGGTGGGCTTGTGGAATTCATTGCCACGGTGTGCAGTGGAGGCCGGGACGTTGGATGCCTTCAAGGCAGAGATCGACAAATTCTTGATCTCAAAAGGAATCAAGGGCTACGGGGAGGGTGCAGGGAAGTGGAGTTGAAATGCCCATCAGCTATGATTTAAATGGCGGAGTGGACTTGACGGGCCAAATGGCCTTACTTCCACTCCTATGTCTTATGGTCTTTGTCCAACTGCATTTCTCTCTCTCCTTTGGGCTCTATGCTACTGTTTTCTCCCTACCCCACCCACGTCCCTATTTACTGCATATAAACTGACATTTTCCCAGCCACCATCAGTTCTGAGGAAGGGTCACTGGACCCAAAACATTAACTCTGTTTCTCCCCCCTTCACAGATGCTGCTGAGCTTTTCCAGCAACTTCTGTTTTTGTTCCTGTTGTTGCTACCCCGTGGGATGGAGCAAGAAACATGGGGTGAGTTTGGGTGTACGTTATGTTTAATAGCTGACTAAACAAAACACTTAACCTTAACTGTGCATTCCTTGCACGAATTTTGGTTGACAAACAAATTCCAGTAATATTCTGTCATCAGATTTAAAGTTTTATTTCCTTTCTTTGGTTTAATATTTTTTGTGTTCAGATTTATTGCTGATTAAACAACTCTATTTATTTTGAGGTCAGGAGAGGACATTGCTGACTTAACCAGCTGAGCTTCTTTAAGCTGTTAGTGGAGTTCAGGTGATTTGAGTAAAGACAGGCTATGTGAAGTGTTACCATGTGCTCAAGGTTAAATGTAGGTGTTCACTTCTGTACATGTAAAAATAAAATTGCAGTTATACAGAACATTTCACTACACCCAATGTGTGCACTCCAAGCTCACAAATAGCTATAAGTACAAGATAATCTGATTTTTGTAATGCTGATTGAAGGGTTAAAAAGCACACTGGATAAAACTTCCCCGTTCTCTTCTTTTGATATAGTATTGTGAGGTCTTTTACACAACCTAACAGGCCAGACCTCCGTTTACTGTCTCATTCAAAATACGGTATCTCTGACACTGCAGGACACCCCCAACGTTGTCCAGAATTTTGTGGTTAAGCATTTTGAATTGGGCGTGAATTCAGAACTCTTGCTACCAAATGAAGCAAGCTTGACACTTTAGGTAGCTATACATAAAGCAAGATCATTCTCAAAGTTTAGACAAGGCCAACTCTGATGTTAACTGTGGGTGCTTCAGACTGGCCTGAAATCAAAGCAAAGGGGACATCTTTATTCTTCAAGGCTCCATCCTTGTAGCCTATCTTCCTTTCCAAACGTATTTAACAAAAATGATCGCCATAAATGGTCGTATTGTGACAGTTATCAAGAGAGAATCATTGATGTATATGATAGAATGATACAGGTCACTGACTGCTTGCCATGGGTAGAAGAGAAAGCACTGGCTAGCTGACAATCATAAGGAAATCTTGAATGTGATAGTTTCAGTGCAATCTTGGGTACTTGTTAACTTTCCAATGATCAATATATTTTTCCAGTAGGAATTTAGTTACAATAATGAGAATAACATTGTTAAGTTCACGCACTTTGTTCTTTTGTTTATGAAAGCATTCTGCAATATACCAATGACATAGATGAATGCAAGATGTTTCTAAAGTAGGTAAATATAATTCTATAAATGGTAATTAATATTTATGTATTTTAGACAACAAAAAAGGGAAGAAACTGCAAATCTGAAACAAAAACAAGCTAGAAATATACAAGAAGCCAAACTGCATCCATGAAGACCATCCCAGGCCCCAAGATGACTTTCCACATCAAGCAGATGTTCACCAGCACATCTGCCAATGTGGTATACTGCATCCGCAGTACCCGTTGTGGCTTCCTCTACGTTGGGGAAACCAAGCGGAGGCTTGGGGACCACTTTGCAGAACACCTACAGTCGGTTCGCGATTAAACAACTGCACGTCCCAGTCACGAACCATTTCAACTCCCCCTCCCACTCCTTAGACGACATGTCCACCCTGGGCCTCCTGCAGTGCCATAATGATACCACCTGAAGGTTGCAGGAACAGCAACTCCTATTCCGCTTGGGAACCCTGCAGCCCAATGGTAACAATGTGGACTTCACCAGCTTCAAAATCACCACGCCCCCCCACCCCCCCCCCCCCGCCCAAACCAGCCCAGCTTGTCCCCACCTGTCTAACCTGTTCTTCCTCTCACCTATCCCCTCCTCCCACCTCAAACCGCACATCCATTTCCCACCTACTAACCTCATCCTGCTCCCTTGACGTGTCCATCTCCTCGGACTGACCTATACCCTCCCTACCTCCCCACCTATTCTCACCCCTTCTCCTCTATCCATCTTCGGTCCGCCTCCCCCTCCCTATTTATTTCAGAACCCTCTCGCCATCCCCCCCGCTCTCTGATGAAGGGTCTAGGCCCGAAACGTCAGCTTTTGTGCTCCTGAGATGCTGCTTGGCCTGCTGTGTTCATCCAGCTCCACACTTTGTTATCTTGGATTCTCCAGCATTTGCAGTTCCCATTACCCATGAAGAAAAGAGGCAGGTTAATTACTTTCATGACATTAAATTTGAATGTTTCCAGTGTAAATGTTTCAAATAAGTTTTCTAATTGAAGACCGATTTAGGACACACTGTAACCTTTAGCTCCATGCACAGATAATTGTTTTAGCTTTTATCTTAAGCAGGGTATGTAATTACCCGACAGTTGTGGTAATATTTTCACCAAATAATTCATGAATAATGATAAATTCTATGCCGTCTCTCTCACTTAAAAAAACAATCCATCTTTTGCAGTGAGAGTGTGCTTCTTACTGAGGACTCACTTACAATGCTCTTCTGTCTTTATGAAGTGAGATTAAAAGGTATTTTCACAAGTGAAATACCTTGAATAATAATTTTAAAATACCTGCACATTGCATCATAGTTTAAGACATTTGGAATACTTGAAGAACTACTGTAAATTAGTTCTGCTGTGACAGTTGTTTAGCTGCAGAAAGTGAGTTGCCATTGAGGCAATGACTTAAGAGGTTAACTATGGAGCAAGTCATTTAAAATCATGTAGCGTGAGACTGGAAGATGAGGATTTAATTGATGGAAAGTGTCAAAAGTTAATATTAATCATTAATAGATAGAAAGCTGAAAAGTGTAAATGATATTGAAACCACCCAAATAGAATATATTTCAGATAGAAAGAGAAATGACAATCAGACATTGTTCTTGGCTATTGTTAGCCTAATTTTGTTTCTACATATTGTACACTGATTACTGTACCTTAAGTCCTCTGAGTAACTGATACACGAGAAACTGCACATGATCGTCTGTCAGCTTTTGACACTTAACGATGTTATTCAAATCTGCACCCATGAGGTTTGTCACCAAGTACCTACAATGGTCAACATATAACTGGCTTCAGATAAAGGTTTTAAAGAAACAGTTTGACAGATACAATCAACCTTTACGGTACTCTTGAGCTAAATACAAGGCATTTTAATCTCAAGATTCTTTCCTTGAATATGCAATAGTTTCTTTGGCATGTCATAGTGTGTATTTTCCAGCATCATAATCACCAAGTATGAATAATAATTTCTTTAATATTGCAAAATAGAATGTTTTATTACATATAAATTATTGAGTCTAGGCACCTTGAAAGTATCAAAGCAATGTTAGACATATATTTTATTAGGTAAGGTTATTAAAGGATATAGAACCAATGCAGTTAAGTGGAGTCAAGATCCCGATCTGCCATGATCTAACTTAATGTTGGTACAGTCCAAAGGGGCTGAATAGCCTGGTTTTGTTCCAAAGTTTACAATTCCCAAAACAGATCAAAATTTAAAAAAAAAACAAGATCAGTAAATGCTTGAAGTAACATTTCCAAGTTGCATATATAGAGATGACGAGAATAATGGATTCAGAATAGTTCAATATGCTGTCACAATTTACTGGAGTGTCTAGCGTATAGTTCCACAGTTACACATTTCTGTTCCTGACATTGCATTTGGCAGACGCAGGAAGTGGTTGTCAATTTCTTCTTCCTTTAAAAGACAAGTCATCTTGGGCTGTACTTTGTGCTTCTCCCTTGTGAAAGTTTGATGGATTTTTGAACTAGATGCATGTAGTCGAATTTTAAAATGGGAAGATAGATAGCTACGTCTTCCTGCATTTTTGTTATATATTGTCATGTCTACATTCATAACAGAAATTGCCTCTGCAAATATATAGCTCTTATCACTGAGGCTTCTTCCATGCTGGAAAAGGCATGTTAAATTTGGGAACCAAGAAATTTCTTCATCCTGCACGTACTTTACAGATGAAAAACAATCAATTAATATCCCAATATAGCAGGCAGAGTGTGGGCATTTATTCTGTTTTGGAAATGCATCACCCATGGGTTGTGAGCATTGCTAACTGGACTAACGTTTATTTACTATCCCTAAGTTCCCTGCAGAAGGTGGTGTGAGCTGGCTTCTTGAACCACTGCGTTCCATGTGGTGTATGTTCATCCATTGTGCTATTAGGAACATAGTTCCATGGTTCTGACCCAGTGACAGTGAAGGAGTAGTGATATAGTTCCAAGTCTGGATGGTGTATGCTTTGGGAGGAATTGACAGTTAGTGGTGTTCCTGTGTGTCTGCTGCCTTTGTCCTTTTGAGACGGTGGAAATTACAGATTTGGAAGGTGCTATCTAAGGAGACTTGGTGAGATGCCATAAAGTAAATGTTTTCAGAAAATCATGGCATCAACAATCAATATTTGTTCCTCAAAGAGCATGATAAAAATGGCTCCTTTGGACTAAAACATAAGCTCAGGTTTGTCTGTAAATTCTGATTGCTTTTGCTAGTATGAACTATTTTACTTAATTCTGGCTTTTAAGCATGTGTAGATTCCAATCTTGCCAAATCTGAGTTAAGGCTGATTAGAAAAAACTGAAGTCTAAATTAACCTCCCAAATTCCACACTGGTAACTATAAAATATGATGCACCTAAACTATGGAATGATGTTTACAGTGTAGAAAGAATTATTTGGCCCATCAGTAGGGAAACAATGCTGTTCAAATTGTATTAAAAATCATTTTCCATTTTTCAAATATTTAAAATGCTGCAAGATGTATCTTATTCATGAACTTTCAAATCAGATTTTAATTTCATAATTTGCTTATGTTTTCCAAAAGGACACCATTGTAAAAATGGTTAGCCACTAAATCTTGATTAACCAAACAGATACCTACCGCTGTAGACCACTACCATGTTTTCCTAGTATTCATTTGGAAGAAAGCCGAGTCAATCAAGGAAATTTAATGTCAGTTCTTCCTTCTACTTTTTGCCTGACCATTACACCATACAGCACTCAGATGGGGTAACACAAGCAAGTCAGAATTTAATGAACCATATCCAAATAAAACACAAAACAAGCAAGTAATATCTTGCTTATTTGGAGCAAAAGAAGTCTCTTTTTTAACAAAATCTTCTTTCCTTCCCCCTTGCAAATTGTGCTCTTGTTAGACTTATTTACAGGCCATTCTCAGGAATCTGCTTCAGCATAAACTTAGCTACAATAACTGAACAGAAGAGATTTTCAATAGTTTAGAATTTTAAATTCTGTTGAACTTACACTTCTCGAAAATTCTCCAGTGTGACTGCTGGTGTAAAGACATCTAACAATCCAATAACCTGAAAGAAATCAACAAAGTAATCCAGTTTATAAAATGAGCTTTTGGGTTTTACATAATTCCTAAATATAGGAATGATGAAATAATAAGGCACATATTTGTGAGAAAATGTGTATACACCATCAAAAGATTTAGCAAGTTGCCAGTAATATGCCAATGAATTCATTTATCATGTAATATCCTTGTTACAAGATTAAGCACCAGCTAAGAATATCTGAGACTGTGATACCTAATAGTCTTGAATAAAATTTAAAAGGTGACAAGGAAATCTCATCTTTGGATTATATTTCTCTCCCTGTAGGTTATTATAATTTAATGCTGTCATAACCAAATAATACAAATTTTGTTCTTGTGAGACATGTAACCACATAACTTATTCAAAACTAGAACAGGCTGTAAGAAATCTGGCCAAAATCCTGTCAGTAAATCTTTAGCAAATTTGCAGCAATGTAAATCTATATCTGCAAATTTAATTAATAAATGTTTTCTGAAGTCTTAAAACTTGTATCTTTCCTCTTTTCCTAAGGGCAACAAGTCATTGCTGAGGTAGAGTTCATTGTAATGTTCTCCAAATGTGATTCTCGTGGGCAGGCAATGGACCAGTGGGATTATAACAAATCGGGGACCAAGGTAATGCTCTGAGCACCCAGGTTCATTGGCATTTGAATTCAATAAAAATCTGGAAATAAGTGTCTAATAATGATCATATCAATTGCTCAAAAAGCTATTTGGTTCACTAACATACTTCAGGAAAGGAAATCTACCATCTTTGCTTCATCTGACCTACATGTGGTCCAGACCCACAGCAATGTGGTGACTCTTAAATGCTGTCTGGGTAACCAGGGAAGAGAACTAAATCCTGGCCTAGCCAGTAATGCCCACATTCTGTGAATGAATTTTAAAAAAAAGTGAACACCTCAAGTCTACGTATGCTGAGGCCAATTGCAATTGTCTAACCATTACCTCATCTGAGATCAGGCTATTCTGTACTGGGATAGTCCTCTTTCTTTTAGCGTAGCATCCTACTGCACCATTAAGCTATTGTCCTGACAGCAATGATACTCCTTATAGAGCACATATATAATGTCATTACTCATTGTGTTTTAACCAATGAATGGCAATAAGAAATGAGAATTCACATAATTGTGTGTGACCCTTACCTGGCAATTACATATCAACTCTTCAAGTCTGGTTCACTCTAATGTGATCAGGAATGGGGCTTCTAGCTGTTCTCTTTTTTTCCCCCTTTCCTAACCCAGCTTTCATGTTCCTCATGCTTCCCTGCCTAAGATCAGCTAAATAAACATGAGCCAAATATGAAACCTGGTATTTCTCAGGTCTGTGTGCACCTGGCAATAGCAGCTCAGTCACTGGAGGAAATAGTTCAGCATGTTTTAATTTATTGAAACAATATCATCTCTGCTTTGTTATTCATACTTGACTAGGAAGGAATTATTCATGTAACTAGATTTTGTTAATAATTTTTGATATTCGTGGTCATTTTGGAAATATAAAATGTTAGTAATTTTACCATTTCACTGAACAGTTACCAAAAACAGCCAAGAAATTTATTGTTGATTTTAGTATTAAGGGGATGACTGAGCATTAAATAACAATGAGCCATTAAATTTCTGGAATTACATAAGGAACATCCTGATCACCTGTCAACAAGGGAATCTTTCAAGATAAATTCAGCCACCAACAGAAAGCACAGATTCACAGATGCAATTGTGTATACTCATCCTGAAAGAATGAGACTGAGGAGGGAGACAACAGGCAGAATTGTTCTGACTCCTTGGGCTGATGAGCAGGGAGGTTGGCTAGGTTCTGGGTGCATTCCACTGTTGACATTTCTCAGTGGAACACTGAGACCCAGATTAGCTGCCCTGCACCCCACAGGCAGGTGACCAATTAAGTCTCAATTCAGGATTTAGATGCCCTGCTGGCATCTCACTTTTTTTTTGGATGTAAGGTGACCTTTAATGTGTGGAGAGATTACAGACTACATGGGGACTGCCTCCTTATGGAGGTGCCAATGGAACTTACCACTTTGGCACCTCTACATTTTTAAGTTCAACTCGCGCATCTGAGGCTATGCCTCATGGTCCTGACTTGTCTTGACACTTATCACTTCTCCCAGCGGACCTGTCAAAACTTCAGAACTGCTGGCCACCAGATGGGACTGCCCTTAATCAGACAACAAGCTCAGGGTTGGTGAACTAGAAGGAGATCGCTGGGAATAAGCCTTGTACCCATCTTACTGCTTGCGAGTGTGGTCTTGGGATCTTCTACATGAGCACAGTTTTAAGAGCCCCAAGAAAATTTCATCCTAATATGTGAGAAAACTTCCACGCCAGTGGCATCTCACACATCTGGGAAGTAACTAACACAAAATATTAACACTGTCTGATCTTGGTGATGGAACAATGCAAAGAGGGCACACTCTGTCCTGAGTGTTAGGACAGTCCCACTGAGGTCTGTGCACAGTCTCTCTACAATTTTGGCAGAGTTAGGAAAATAGTCCCTGTTTTTCAAAGTACGTGATAGGTATTCATCCAGTAAAGAGGCCTAGGTGTATAACTAAACTGTAAAAAAGGTGAAGGAGACTGAATTTTTGCAAATGTGCATTTACCATCTGTATTTTAATTTTTGTTTTTGTCTGTCTGTACGCGTAAATAGAGGTTTAAGAAGGGGCAGAGATTAAGTTGGAGAATTATAAATTGATAATTAAAATGTTGTCTGCCCATAATTAGAACGCATTGATTTGTCATAAATTGTTTCTTTTTTGTTAGTGATTACTGTTGACCTGATTAGACAGAAAGATAGATGCTTGAATTTTGAGTTTGAGTTTGATTTATTGTTGTCACATGTACTGAGATATAGTTGTTTTGTGTGCTATACAAGCAGGTCGTACTGTACAAAGTGCATCAGGGCAGCAGAACAGAGTGCAGAATACAGTGTTATGGCTGTACAGAAAGAAATCAGAACTAACATTTTGAGAGGTCCGTTCAGAATTCTGCTAAATTCAGCAGGAAGAAATCAATCTTGAATCTGTTTGTACATGTAATCAAACTTTTATATCTCCTGCCTGGATTAAAGTTGTAACTTGTATGATGATCCACGGCTGAAGCTTCAGTGTGTGTCCCTGAGTAGACTCTGACAGTCGAGTTCAGAACCCCAGCTGAGCTACATTTTCTTTTCTTTGGCAGAAAGGCAAGCTTTGTCCTCCCTGGGTATATCGCCTATTAATTCTATTAGGTGCCTCTGATCAGGGAATGTGAGAATTCCCAACTCATGAAGAATTGCATCAGGAAGATAGCCCCCCACCAATTAAGCCATACAGGAACAGTCCTGTTTGATGAGTACCAACTGTATCTTTGCCCTGGCTTTATTTTTGGTTCCTCTAGCAAAACTTGTTCATGTGATGGTGGGGCTGTGAATCTTCGCCACAAAGGTGTTAGTAAGTTGTTGGGGTGGGGGGGAGGAGGGTGGATACATTGGAAGGTGAGCCCTTAGAGATCATCCAGCAACGAGTGATACAATGAAATTGTGATATTCTGAAGGATATCATTTGTCCATTGGCTCGGTCAATCATATCTGATATAAATGGGTCAAAATTCTTACTGGGTGCTGCACAGGGACAGTGTAAACTGAAAAACAGGTGCACAGTGCCCACAACTTCCTTAATGGTACACTTTGACAAAAGGTGCAAATAAATGTCTATCAGGCGTTTTTAAACATGTGAAACTCTCTATTGGGAGCTAGCATAATGCCAAAAGAAGATATTCTAAAATACAATAAACTGAATGAGCTTACTCATTTAAATGCAGTCTTCAAAGTAATCACAACAGAATAGTATTTTTGAAATTTCTCATTTTTATTTGTAAGGTTAGAAAAAACTGAAGAATCATTGTGATCACACTTTTGCAAGATCTAAAACATTTGCAATTATAGCAATGTAAAGTCAATAATTTTAGAATAAAATAGTCACTTACATTTTCATGTTTCATGTGCTTCAACAATCTCAGCTCTCTGTATGTCCTCCTTGCATGAATCAGCGACTGAAATGGTCTTGATAGCTTTTTTATTGCTACTTTCCGTCGTGTTCTTGTATCATAGGCAGAGCTAAACAAATAAAACAACACAAATCAGCCACATGGCTAAAATTGTTCAAGCCCAAAAGAAACTATGCCTAACAAAATAAAAGCTTTCGAGGCTGCTGCCCTGGAAGTTCTTATTTGTTTCTCATTTAGCTGTTAACTGATTGCAATTCCTTTTAGAATCTGCACAAGAAATTCAACATTTCTATCTTTTGGGAGCTTGTTTGATTCTTGTTGAAATATCTGCCAAAATAATTTGAGATCATGTTTGAATATTGGAGGATCATGAAATAAAGCTTCTCTTACTCTAAGGAAAAAAAAATTCTTACCCTGGAGATTGAAAGAACTGTAAATGGGTTTGTGTTAGTAATGTTATATAGATCACATTAAGCAATAAAACGAGACATTAAAACCCAAATACCCAGATGCTGCAAATTTGAAATCGAGTTCTGAAAATTGTCAATTCAGACTCAAAATGTCAGCTGTTTTTCTTTCTGTATAGACATTTTCAGACTGAGATTTTGTTTTTATTTTCAGTACTCCATTTTTGTTTCTACAATGCCTTAGCTTGCTAATAATCATTTACCCCACTCCTTCAAAGGAGATCCATAACTATATTGTGATGAAACAAACTGAAAATAATCTCAGAGGCTTAATTATGTTATCAGTCAGTTCTGTTAATCAGAAAACGGCATGACAGGGGAATAAAAAACCCAGAAATTACTGGTACAACTGTATGAACATAAGACTCAGGAACTGCAGGCCATTCAGCCCTTGAGCTTGCTCTCCCATTCAATAAAATCATAGCTTGTCTGGTTGTACTCTCAAATCAACATTTCTGCCTACTTCTGACAAACATTTAACCCCTTGCTTACATAGAATCTGTTTTTCTCTATCTGAAAATATTCAAGGACTTTACAGCACCAAAAACACAAAATAAATTGCCTGATTTCTGTTATAAAGGAGCAATCTCTGATACTTTAACAGCAACCCCTACTTCAAATTTCTCCCAGGAATGAAAACATCTTCATGTTTAAATCAAGATTCCCCTTACGCTTCCAACCACCAGCAGACACAGGACTCACCTGTCCATCCTTTCCATTCCAGGCATTTAGTCTGGTAAACTTTCTCTGAACTTACTTTATTCAAATAAATGTTGGCGTATTCCACCAGCAGTGTTATGCAGCTGGTGGACAGGCTTTAGCTAGTTAGGTGGCATGCAGAAAGCTGGCCTCTAATACCAGTTTCAATAACCACTTCTTTTACGTAGCTGGTCCCTTTTGAGTTTCGGGACATTGATGTGCCCCAGGATATTAATGGGAGGGAAACTGGAAATGTAGTATCATTAAACATGATAGAAAGGACCCATTGGACAAACTCTTGGTTTGAGAATGGTCACTGCCTGACAGTTCAATGACAGAAATATTAATTGTCATATATCAGCCTGTGCTTGGATACTGTCCAGTTCTTTCTGCATGCAGGCATGGAGGACTGTTTCATGATATGAGGAACTGTAAATGGAAATGAGCATTGCACAATGATGATCAAACAGCCCACATCTCCCGTTATTACAAAGGGATATGTATTGACGAAGCAGTTAAGATACTCAGTTGTCGGACCCTGCCCTTGGAATGCCTTAAACCTCTCGGGCTGAGGTGATTGCTGTTGCTAAGAGGCAGTCCCACCAATCCATACTGGATTAAGTTTTACAAGGGATTTTTGATGCTACACTTGGTTAAATGCTGCTTTAATGCTAATGATACCCACTGTCTCCTCATCTCTGGAATTTAGCTCGTGTTCATATTTGAAACAGCAGTCATTAAAGTCTGAAGGTTAAGGGTTGAACAATGGTAAACATCATCAATAAAGCAGGCAAATCCTACTTTAATGTATTTTTCTTCAAGTTACTGATCATTTGGAATCAGTTGATAGGGCAGTAATTCACTTCATTGGATTTGTCCTGCTTTTAGAGGACAGGCTAAATCTGAGCAATGTCCATTCTCTTGTGTAGAGTCAGAGTTCTAGCTTTAGTAGAATGGTTTGGTAGTGTAGTAGCTTGTTAGAAGTTCAAGTTCTCAGCATGAGAGCCAAGATATGGTCAGGATCAAGGCCCACCTTTTTGCTTGATCTAGTATGCTCAACACTTTTTTTTTAAATCAAGTTTTACATTGATCTATAATTATAACTTTACATTTGTCTGATATTGGGAAACTGCAAGAAGGCCAAGAAGAACAGTTCCCGTTGAAGATGGGAGTAAATGCTTCAGCCTTGTCTTGCATGTCCATGTTGGGCTCCACCAACTTTGAGAAAGAGGATTTCAAAGTCCTTCCTACCATTCCACTGTTAGTTAATTTTGCACCATCATCCATGATGTGGCAGGGCCACACAGATTTAATGGAGTTCCCGGCCAACTCACTGACTGGTGAGTTGTATTAGTATATATGTCTGGTGCCCACAACTATCACCTCTGTTTCAACCACAATTGGTCCTGGTCTTAGACTGACACAAACTATTGCACAGGAAATTCAATCTATCCAATTGGTTTCATTTTACGGCAGAAGCTAAATTTCTCCTCCTTCATTTTAGGTGAGGAAGGTGGCTTTTTAAAAATCAAAGTAATGATGCCGGATGTGAAAATTAGCAGTTAGCACACAAATTTGGCATCAGTAAAAGGTCAGATGCTTTTCATGCAGTTGCTGGTGCTCAGTGTGAAGAGGGTTGAGAACGACAAGAATATTCATGGCCTGAAAAACAGAGAAAGGGGCAGTGCTATAATAGGAAACCAGATATTCAGCCATCTGGTAATGGAAGTTCCTGTTTAATGAAACTTCACTCTTGTAAACAAAGCTACTGTGCAGTGCTGTTGCCCGAAGGGGCCAATATAAAATAACGTGTGACATGCACTGTGAGCTCCGATGTTCAGTTGGCAGATGATATGTCGGCCCAGCTAGACTAGCTTCTTCATTTTGCTATGTTTTTCATACTTTGTTATTCTGCAGAAAACGATATCTAGTTTTCTAAAAGAAAATGTTATGTAGCCTTGTTGTGCACATGGGGTAGAATCCAATAATCCTTCATAATTCTGGACAGTCTAAAGGTTTTCCCTCATGACAGACTTTATTTGCAAAGTATTGACTTGAATATTACAGAATTTGCATTAAAATTCAACATGTCTTCATACAATTTTAGATAAATTGAGGAGGCATTGCATTTTGGTAAGGCAGGGCAGGACTTACACACTTAATGGTAGGGCCCTGAGAAATGTTGCCAAACAAAGACACCGAGGGGTGCAGGTGCATAGTTGCCTGAAAGTGTAGTAGTATGTAGACAGGGTGGTGAAGGTGGTGTTTGGGCATGCTTGCCTTCATTGGTCAGTGCACACAGCGTAGGAATTGGTACATCACGTTGTGTCTGGACAGGACATTGGTGCGTTCGCTCTATTACTGCATTCAATTCTGGTTCCTGCTATAAAAGATGCTGTTAAACTATAAAGGGTTCAGAAAAGATTTACAGCATTTTGCCAGGAGTGAAGGGTTTGTGTTATAGGGAGAGGCTGAATAGGCTGGGATTTTTTACCCTGGAGCGTCGGAGACCGAGAGGTGACCTTAGAGGTTTATAAAATTATGAGAGGCATGGATAGGATGAGTAGCCAAAGTCTTTTTTTTCCCCCATGTAGGGGAGTCCAAAACTAGAAGACATAGATTTAAGGTGGCAGGGGAATGATTTGGAGAAGGCCTGTGTGGCAACTTTTTCACACAGGGTGGTGTGAGTATGGAATGAGCTGCTAGAGGTGGTGGTGGAAGCAGGTACAATTACAGCATTTAAAAGATCTAGATAGGTACATAGATAGGAAAGGTTTTGACGGATATGGGGCAAATGCTAGCTTATGGGACTAGATCAGTTTAGAACGTCTGGGTGAAGGGTCTGTTTCCCTGCTGTTTAACTCTGACAAGTTCCACTTTTATGTGACTCAATACAATTATAGTAGTCTTTTATATTACAATATGCATTCTATCTCAGGCATACAGCCCAATGGGGAAAAAGCATTTTAAACTGAAAATACAGAATATGAAAAAATTCAAAACTTCCTCCCTGCACCACATGTTCCACTTTTTAAGGTGCGATTATACAATTTCAATACTCGTGCTAGAAAGCACAGAGCCAATACTTTATCTGAGGATTGTGACTGGACAGAGGAGACCAGGGCTGTGCCTCCGAGATGAATAGCCTTAACATTTGTCTTTGCTTTATTATGATGCAATTAAAGGAGAATAGTCACTGCTATTATCTGATCAGAAAAACCAATGATACCTTAATTTTGTATATTCATTCAACTATGTAAAGCATACAGTACAAGCGTCTGCACTTGGACCCTTGCCAGCTATTCTGCATTTTCCTTTTTTATACCTATGAATTTGATGTCTGTTTCTAGACTCCACTGCTCTTAAACACAATTTTGTAATCTGAAAATATCACAATAATTTCAGTGGCCATTTCAAGTAAAAACAAAAATTTATTAGGATCCATAATAACGCAAAGCAACAAAAGATTAGACTGCTATTTTGAGTACTTAAAAAGCACCTATTTTAATGTTTATGACAGTGCCATTCTTGAGTTAGGAAGTGTGTAACAGCAGTACTACCATACGTGTCCTACATCTTTCTCTAGTGTGCACACAGTCGTTGGCCAAGGCACTGCGGAGACTGAAAAATTACTCATTAAGAGTACATCCTTGCATTCTGCAGCACAGAGCTTGTATTTGTATGTGATATTCTACTGTGAATTATGAAATTGTAAAACAACAAAGTTTGTCTTCTAAAAGTGCTGCAGACTCTAGTTTTGCTTTCCATATAGGATTACATAAAAAAATAGCTGCAAGATCAGACACTGTGTCAATCAAACTAAGACTATCTACAGGAACATGTGACTCCATTTTAATACACAAATGTGCATGAAAATTTATATTTATCCAGCGCCTTTAACTTAAAATGTCTCAGGTTTCACACACACTTCATAAAACACACTAAATAAGGAACTATTAGGTCAGGTGACTAATGGCTTTATACAGCAGTAGGTTAGGTTTGAAAGTGTCTTAGGGGAGGAAATCATGACAGAAAGGCAAAAATGATGTAGGGAGAAAATTCTCAACCCTGGGGCCTAAGCAAATGAGGATGTGGCCAGCAATAGTGAAGTACAAATGAAACAAAAAGAGAGAATTGTGAATACTATAAATCAGAAACTGAAACAGAAATTGCTGGAAAGATTCAGCAGGTCTGGCAGCATCTGTGGAGAGAAAGTAGAATTAACGTTTCGGATCCTGTGACCTTTCTTCAGAAGTAAATATAATTTGGAATACGGAAGAGACGCTGTAGTGTAGTTATTTAGAAGGGTTGTTAGGCTGGAGAAGATTAGATATAGGAAGGAGCTAGACTCTGCATGTTTAAAACAAGGATGAGAATTTTAAAGTCAATATTTAGCTTGACTGGGAACTAATGTAGGTCAACGACCATACAGCTGATTGGGGGATGGGATCTTTTGCAAGTCAACAAAGCTCAGAGTGACATGTTTATAGTTGGGGGAATCTGGGAGCCAACAGCACATTTACATCAAACGATATCACAACCACAAATCGCTTTTACTCTTCTGTGTAGCAACATGTATCAACTGGATTCCTATATGCAATAAGTACTGGGCCAATTTTATGAATGTACAGAAATGGTAAATTGGGAAATAAAACAGTTGTTCCAGCAAACATAACTTGTACACACCACAACCTCCATTACCATCTGCTCAAACTCCTGTCAGCCTGCTGCCAAATCCTCAGTCAATAAAGGGGGAAAAGCAATTCCTCCTCCTATCCCTGAAGGCAATCCAACAAATTCCAGGACAGCACAAGTTTTAAATAACACATCCCCCAATAGCCTACATCCTTTCTATATGGAGTGATACTGGCTGCAGAGAGTATTATATGTCAGATGGTCTTCACCGCTGTATTCTTTTGCTGACGCTAACTAAACCTGTTCTTTAGTCACATTGCAAAATTGCCTTTAATCCTGACAAATGGATCTCACCCAACATGTGAATGTATCTTATTACAATCCGATGTTGATAAAACTGCAACACACTCTCAGCTTTTGCTTTTGTGCAAGTTCAACTGATATTGATTGATACCATGTCTTCGACAATATATTCCTTAACAATTCTTGAGACAGTTTCCTAAATTAAAAGCACAGGTGCCATGATGTTAAATTTCTATGATGCCCTTACACAACACAGAATGTCTGAATATTTTCCCCTGTGACAGCCCATAATTTGTGTCAAAATAAGTGTGGGAAAATCCTACAACAAATTCAGGTGAGAGCAGATGCACAATTAAAAAATGGAAATACTGAACTTTAGTGATTTTCATTTGAAAAAGCAGCCTTAGTTTTCACATGTATAGTGCTGACCCAGTTCTCCATCTCTCTAAAGTCCTCCAGTGATGCTAAGTTATGGGACTGCTTATCTAACATCCAGTACTGGATTAGCAGAAACACCCTTCAATTAAGTAAAGACTGAAACTAGTGTCATATTATAGAGTTATACAACACAGAAATTGGCCTTTCGGGCCAGCCAGCCCACGCCAACCATAATCCCAAACTAAACAAGTTCCACCTGCCTGCACTTGACCCACATTTCCCCCCACCCCCGACAAAAAAACTTGCTTATTCATGTACTTATCCAAATGTCTCTTAAACATTGTAACTGTTCCTGCATCCACTACTTCTGGAATTTCATTCCACACACAAAGCACTCCGTGTAAAATAAAAAAAAGTCACCTCCCATGTCTTTTCTGAATCGTTCTCCTCCCTCCTTAAAAATATGCCCCCGGTCATGAAATTCTCAACCCCAGGGAAAAGACAGTTGCCACACACCTTAGCCACACCCCACATGACTTTGTAAACCTCTATAAGGTCACTTCAACCTCCTACACTCCAATGGAAAAAGTCACAGCCTATTCAACCTCTCCCTACAACTCAAACCCTCCTTCCCTGGCAACATCCTGGTAAATCTTTTCTGAACCCCCTCAAGCTTAATAATATCTTTCCTACAACAGAGCAACCAGAATTGGACACTGCTCCATAAGAAGCCTCACCAACATCCTGTATCACCTCAATATGACATGCCAACTCCTATAGACAAAGGTCTGAGCGATGAAAGCAAGCATGTTCTTGACCACCCTCTCTACATGTGACACAAACTTCAAAGAATTATGTGCATGAACCCCCAGGTCTCTCTGTCCTACAGCACTAACGAAGGCCCTACTTTTAATTGAATAAGTCCAGCCCTTTGTTTTACCTTACTTTTATCCAAATTAAATTCCATCTGCAACTCCTCACCCCTTTCCCCAGGTACTGACACCAAACATCTGCCTGACCTCTGAGGCTGAACCAGATTGCTGTAACCTTAGTGATCCATTTGACTCCATGATCAACATCCACACCATCACTGCAACAGCTTATATCCATTTCCATAATCTGCTCCTTCATTGCCTTGCCTCAACTCACCTTCTGCTAAAACACTTCATTGCCTCTTATTCTTGATTATTCCAACACAGTCTTGCAGCCCTTAACATTCTACTCTCTATAAACTTGAGCACATCCAAAACTCTGCTGTATGCATCGATATGTGCACTAAGTCCTGTTCTCCCATATTCCCCGTGCTCACTAATCTACTCTGGCTCTCAGTTAAGCCAAATAAGAAGATAATTATTCACTGTCACGCCACTCACTATGCAATCTGCTCATACTATCGTTCAAGGTATCTGCATGTCCAACACCTGTCTCTTACATTTGCCAATTTTAATTGCTCCACTCTGAATATAAACAGATACAAAATAAAGCCACCATATAAAACCAGAGCTGATCTCAAATGACACAAGTCTCTTTTCAGCCATTTGGGATTCACAACTATTTAGCTGAAAGTAACATAATTTAATGAAAACTGGATTCACTGCAGGAAATTCTTTTTGTTAATTACTGTCATGAATTAACTATGACCTGTATGGAGTCTCATGCATTGAGGTTTTAATTGTTGCTAGATATTTTTAGAGATGTAAATTTCCCATGTCTTTTTTTCCTTTCAATTACTATATTGTCCTTCCCATATCTTTCCCTTTCTTTACCAGATTTGACATGAGATTTACTTAAAATCACACTCTTTTCTGCCATTACATTGTTAATTTCACAAACCCTTAACCTGATTGGTTGAGAAGAAATCCAATTGCTTGTCCTATTGATTTAGATCCCAAATGTTCATTTTCTTGCTTAATTACCAATCCACACTTTCAGTAATTTAGGGTGCAAGATATAATTGAGCTTAAACTGGCATGGGAAAGTCTATCAGATATCATCGTATTCAGTTCTACAGCAAAATATCACCCAGTTATGTTTCTAAAATAATCCTTTATCTGTACAAAGGTCTTGTGATCAGATTTGATAGTTAGTTTATAGTATATTACCGAAGGCATCATTCATGCAAAATCAGCTTCTCAATTGCTATGTTCGTGCATGGAACGTGTTTTAACCCTGTTACAAATAAGGTGTTTGGCAAAGGATAAATGATATTAATTGCATTTTACTGTACCCTATGAAAAGGTGTGGGGCAAAAATTAGTTTGATTTCAGTTTTTAAGCGCACATGGAATTTTATTTGCAAGACTTCAAAGGCTAAATCACATTTACAAATTTGTATTTGACGTACAGCAGGCATGAAGTACAATTCATTTTGCTACGAAAGCCAAATTTAGTTAAATTCCATGGCACTCAATTGTGTTACTGAATTAATGTCAATCATTTAATTAAAATGACTGTCTAGCATAAATAAATGCCATAAGAATTATGATTGAAAACTAAAATGGTCTTACAATATATTGTCCTCTAAGGTCAAACAGATTTGAGAACAGAAAAAAATAATTCTGACCAAAGGTTGCATTTTCTGTCACCACAGCTGCAGGGGATGCACAAACTACCCATGCAGTCTCAGTGCCCACATGTCACAGCTAGCACTGCTGCAGATAAATGACCGCATCTTCCACCTTGACTGACGTGTGAAGAATATTTTATCAGAGAATGTCCCTTTCCATACTGCACTACATTGGCATGTTAAATAACTGAGGCAAATGTTTTTTTTTAAAAACAGCTCCCATTTGTAAGGTGTGTGGATAGCCATTGACCTAAGCCTCAGCCAACATCTCAATTGCTGCCTCATTCTCTGAGTGAAGCACTGAGCAGGACAGCAAGGGGAGCTGCAGCAACAAGGGACACAGCCGGGTCAGCAACACCAATTTCCTGTTCCAGTACGGTGGCGGTGCAGAGTTATGACATTAGCAGTACTGGCGTTCTGTTCTAATGCATGGCAAGAGAATCTGTCTTCTGAAAATTAACCATAGGTTTTTTACTGTAGCCATGTTAGGACACTGATCCATAACGAGATACATTAGAATGTGAGCATCTCACCTGCACAATTTTTAGCTTTGTCACGGTTCAGTGGAATATGGTTACCATTTACTGCCTTTCCCTAATTTCTCAGGGGACAGTTAAAAGTCAACAACACTGCTGTGGGTCTGGATTCACACATAATCCAAGCCAGGTAGGAGTGGCAGATTTCACAAAGGACATTAGTGAACCAGGTGGATTTATTTTTTCTCTGACAATCAGCTAGCTTTTTAATTGAATTCAGGTTTTCCCATCCGCCATGGTGTGATTCAAACCCATGTTCCAGGTATCATTCTGGAGTTCTTGGTTGCTAGTCCAGCAACATTACCATTCACAGCCTCTCCGCCTGGTGACACTGATGGTACGGCCAAAACTGCAAAATCAGTAAGTACACAACAGTATTAATGCTACAACAGCATTAATTTACACTGACTAATGGACCAGCAATTCAGAACTATGGGTTTGTAATTTTAAAAAAAAAGCAACTTTAAATTTCACCAAAATTCCACTTTGAGAATATGGAGACATTTTAAAAAAAATTTAGATATAAAAAGCTGATATCTGCCAAAAGTGGTCCTGAATTTTTGCAAAAGACCAACTGGATCATTAATGGAGGAGGGAAGGTTGCTACAGTCCTTTCTGCAGATATGTGTTTGGCTTCACTACAATATCAATGCGACTACCCTCTAAAAGTGACCTGGTAACCCACACTGTTGTACCAAAATATTAAAGAGGGCCCAAAACCAACATGGTAGTGCAAATGGAGAACAGCAATGATTGCAGGTTCTACCAGCAAAATTAATATCCTTACAATAAAAATGAATACCAATATTTGTTAGCCAAAGTGCTGCATCCACCATACAAATCATTGGTGAAAGCAAGAGCTATTGTATCACGAATAAAACTAACTGGATCCTTTCTTCTGCTAAGAATTTTAACCAAAACCCCTGCTTACTAACAAAGGCAGGATGAACAAGGTGGTGGTGCAACCAAAATATGATTTAATACTTGTTAATGATCAAACTAGCAGATGATATAGAAGTTGCAAATATACTGAACATTGAGAAGGATGACAACAGACTTCAGAAGGACATAGATTAGCTAACAGGGCAGATGTGACAGCTGGAACGTCATGCAGAGAAGACTGAAGTGACTCATTTTGCAGGAAGAACAAGGAGAGGCAATACGAAGTAAATGGTAATATGCATTTTTTTTATTGGGGCACAGGAACAAACTTTACACGAGCAAAGGGTCTTCATCTGGGGCTGTAGGCAGATGTTAGCATTCAAAGTGATGCAAAAATTTGAACATGTACAGAGTACAAAAGAAAGGAAGTTACGCTAAGCTTTTGCAACATATCAGTTTGACATCAGCAGGAATGTGCTAATAATATTTCAGGAAGCTTTCAAAGCATTCAAGCTGTATTGAACAGATTTATTAGAATGTTACCAACACTGGAAAAACTTCTAGTTGGTCACTGAAGGGTCTTGCTCTTCTTAAGAAGCGGAAGTTAAATGGAAATCAGGTCAAGGTGTTGAAACTCATGAAGGAATTTGATGTGGTAAAGTATCAGAAAGGAAGGTAACCAAAGGATACAGTTTGGCATTAAAAGGCAAGGAGAATGTATATACACAGTTTAAGTTGGTTTGATCTGAAAAGGTGGTGAAAGCAGATTCATTAATGACTTTCAAAAAGGACCTGAATGTATATTTGAAGGGGAGAACTACAAGACTGTATGGCAAGGCCACAGGCGTGGGGCCATCTCCATGGCCTTTTTGTTGCTGTATAACTCAAACCATGTGAAATTGTTTACATGCAGTAATACCATTTGGAGAGATAGGGCATACTTTAAGTACGCGGAGGTTTCAATATCAGACATTGGAAAAATCAAATAAGTAATGCAATATGCGTTTACAGTCACAACTTTCTAAAATATTTTAGGAATAAAATGTCACATGTTTAAAAACATTTTTAATAAGGAAAACAATAGCTACTAAGCCATTTGCCATTGCTGTAACATAGAGCCTGGAACTGAATTGAAGCTTTTAAAAAAAGTGATTACAGAAGATGCTATTGGCCACCATGCCATTTTGTTCCGGGACCAGACTACTGTCCCTTGATACTTTTACCATGAATGCCAACATCTCTCAACGGCCCCAGATGAAGACCTTTTGCTTCTGTGAATATCTTGTGCAACATACCAAGGAGCCGCTGTTTCAGTGCTCTCTCAGTGTAATGTAAAATGCAGAGACTATACTCGCGCACTCTTACATGAATATCTGGTCTGTTCAAACCACGCCCATACAGCCTATTCCAACATGGTTACCTTTCCATTTCTCCGGGTAAAGTAGTCATTGCAATTTTTGAAGAAGCGCAGTCTGAGTGAAATCGCACCCTTGCACTTTCCAAAGGTGCTCATTTCGCTAAGCTGCATTTGCGACAGGGCCAAATACAGCAGAAAATTCTCCATATTTATAAACACAATTTTGAAATATGCAAGGTGTGATTAATGTCCAAACCGTCCAAAACAAAAAAAAATCCGTCACAAAATAGCCTCAAACTCCTCGCTGGGTTAATCTTATGCAGTTTCGGTGCATATTTTACTCACCAGACAGATCCGTAAGCCCCTGATCCAACGGGAGTCAGATTCTGGTATCTCTCCGGAACCTCCCATTTCGTTTTGTTTAGTTCTTGTTTGTAAAAGCCAGACCTGACTGACATTTTTACTCCATCAAACGCTGCAAGCCGGCGGCCGGTCCCCCCACCTCCCTCACCACTGCTGTCAGCGTCGAATCGAAACTGGTTACAGATTGCAGCCACACGCTCGTATTTTATTCCATTTCAGCCCCAGATGGCAGGCAGCGCTCACTTTGCACAAACCACCCGGACCAGCCACTGAAGCTTGCACAACGACCTGCCTTCGCGATGAGTTGTCACATCGAGTGCGAATATTGTAACTGCTTCAATCACTAAGTTACTGGGGGGAAACTCCGCCGCGCAGTTTGGTTTCATTCTCTGGCCATGCTTACTCCGATTCGTCGGCTGATGCGCTCCATTTCAGAAGAACCTTGCATGGTTCCACTTTTACCGATGAGAATTTAGCAAATGTCCATCAATCCATTTCTCCATTTTCCCATAGGGGAAGTGGTGTTTTCCCGAATAACCTGCTTTATTTGTCACCTCCACTAGTATGTAATAGTCGTGGGTAAAGGGTTGGTCGAGGTGGTTTGCTGCCACCAATTATCCATTATCTTCAACCTGTCTAGTGATTTGTGGTAGAAGATGTACAGCTGTATAGTGTCTGTAGAGGTGACATTATTTTGTGATAATAATAAGGATGATTGTATGATGGCAATAAGCATAATTACATTTGGTCAGGTGCCATTACTAGGACCTTAAGGAACTGGCACAGAAATATCTGCTCCCTCCCAAAACTAGAGTAGAGATCCTTGATTCCACCCATTGGCTGTGTGACATGAGTAGTATAGGTGGAGCAAATGTAACTAGCAGTCAGAAATAGTACAATAACTCAAAGATCCATAGTTAGTTCCTTCCTGTTCTCTGGCACCAGCACTTGCATATATATAGGGCCAGATATTGATACAGATTGTACATCGGGCTGTAATTCAGCACCACATCTCTGTTGTTTGACTTCTTGTCTAACAGACAATCATACATTATTTGCTACTTGCAGAAGCTCCAACAATTGGAAGATTAAAGTCACCGTTTTAAACTTTGATCAACTGTTATTGGCTTCATTCCCCTCTTCAGCTTGAACCTTTTGGGAAACAAGTCTGCCAGCCAGCAAATGACTTCAGAGCTACAGCAATGTAGTTGACTCTTTACTGCCCTCTGAAATAACCTAGCAAACCACTCATTGAATCAAAATTTTAAAGCACAAAAGAAATAAAATTGAACAGACCACCTCATGGTATCAAATTAGGCTCCAGAAACCTGAATAGCACACTCATCCTTGTCAACTCTACAAGTCCCTCTCACTAACATTTGGGCCCTTGTACCAAAATTTGAAAAGTTATCGCACAGCCTGACATAGACATAGATATGGATTCATACCTTATATTCAACATGCCAGGAACCAACATCCCTATCACTGACTGTGTCCTGTTATTACTAGCAAGGCAGGAGCCACCAAAGGTGGTGTTACATGGTATATACAATCTGGAGAGAATTGCCCTGGATGTCCTCAACATTGAACACATGAAGTCTAATTGCATCAAATCAAACAGGGACAAGGATACCTCCCGCTCATTATAACACTCCATTAACTGAAGCACTCACTGGTGGTGGCCACAGCATGGTATGTACTCTCAGTGAATGCTGGGGAATCTCAAAGCCTATCACCAATACTAGTTCTACTTAGCATCACTACTGACCAAGCCGGTCAAGTCCTGATGGATATGCCTGCCAGGGAGGGCCTGTGACAGGTTGTGAAGGACCAAGCCAGATGGAAAAACCTACTTGACTTCTCCTCACAAACGTACTTGTCACATATGCGTCTGTCCATGATAATACTGGTCAGAATGACACTCGCACAATCCTTCTGAAGATAAAGTACTGTTATCATATTGCCGATACCTTCCATCATGTTGAGTGACACAGCCACTGTGCTAAATGGGACAGGCTATGAGCAGATAGAGCAACTCAAAATGAGTCATCCATAAGGCTCTGTTGGCCATCAGCAGCAGCAGAATTCTAGTCCATCACAATCTGTAACTGTACAGTCCGGTCCCCACTTTACCATTACCACGTGTCCTTAAGTACATCCATATAATTTAAATCTTCATCTTCTTCAGTTGTTTCCCTCCATAATTTTCCTTACTCAATTTCTTTGTTCTCCTTCAGCCCAAAACCTGAATTTAAGGCATTTGTTGCGTTACTCCATGCATACTTTACTCAGACCTATCAGGAACATAGCAAGAGGAAAGGGCCTTTTGCCTCTTAAGTCTACTTCCTAATTCAATTAGATCATTAGACTAGGAAGATCCCATTCATTTGAATTCACCACTTAGGTCCCAGTTTAATCTTTGTATCTTGGACCAGCCACACCATTCCAATGAAACTCGATGCATGTTCAAGGAACAGCATTTCACCTTTTGACTCACTATCTACAGTCTTCTTGACTTAATGTTGAGTAGAACAGCTTTCGATCATCACCTCTTCTCCATAATTTGATTTTATTTGCTGGTTTACCTTCTTATTTCTTTCTGTGTTTCTTCATGTTTCATTTGGAGAGCTCACTTTATCTTGACACAATTCTTTCTACTCCCTTTCTACTCCCTTATACTACTCAACCGTATGTCATTAAATCTCTCCTGCCCTCCACCCCATCGTAGAGCTTCTCTTTTCTCCTCTCCCTTTATGCAATATATCTTGCCTCAGTTCTGGTGCATCTTCCTGAAATGTTGGGCTGCATTTTACAGGAGGACAGAGTGCTCACCTCCCCTGGGCAGGAAAGATGGTTAGAAGTTGGCTCAGGCTGAGCAAACCTGCCCTGTAGCCATACTGCTGCAGGTAAGGTAAATTGCTTATCAGTGTAATATCCAGTCCTCAGTAGGAGGAAATTTTGCCCTGGGATAAGTTTCTCTACCACCGCTGTCAACTCCACCTGGATTATTGTACAAGTGAGCTCAGGGACAGCTGGAAAGGTAGTGGCTGGCCACCAGATGTATTTTATGTAGCCCCTGCAGACATCCAACCAAGCCTGTCAGTGACACTTGAAGCTCAGCACATTCAGTCTATTCCCTGACCGTTGATTGTTGAGTATTTGCAGCACTTTCTATTTTTTTTTCAATTTTTAGCACCTGCAACATTATGCTTTTGTTTACATCACAGTCTTGAAATTTCCTGTTGTCTCAACTTTTTGGAGGGGAGAATTCCAGATTATTCTTTGAACTTTCCTTCAACACCTCCCTCACCCCCACAACCTCTCAGTCCCTTATTAAAGTTCTTAAAATCTATTTTTGACAAATCCTCCCATCAAACCTTAAAATCTCTCTTTTCTTGGGTTGGTGGCCATTTGTCTTTGTTAACCTTGATTGCAAAACACTTTGTGTATTTAGATTAAGGGCATTATTTAGACAAGTAATCATTGAGAGTTGGACATCTGGTTCATTTGGTTCACTAATATCCTATAGGAAAGGAAACTGCCATCCTTACCTGGACCGGCCTACATGTGATTCCAGACCCATAGCAGTGTGGTTGACTCTTAAGTGCCCTCTGCGATGGGCAATGAATTATGGCTAAGTCAGAGATGACCTCAACCCGTGAGTGAATAAGAAAAGGTATTTTAGGATATATTTCCACATGCATTGTCAGTGTTCCAGAACTGTGCACCAGTGGACATTATTCACGTGACAACATGGAGACAAAGCGCTAACAGTTTCCTTGGCAACAAAATTCAGGAAGAAGTGATTGGGTAAAGGAGTGGGATAGCTATCAGATCTAGTATTACAGTTGAACTCTAACCTGCACTCAACCAATGTCTAACACGTGCCATTCCTGCTAGGGTCACCAATAGCGTGAGACTGAGGTTCCTTGACTAATGCTCACTGAGTCGAATTAGAATGCCTCTCAGCTTTCCTGGATAAGAGTTGCTAACTCGTT
This sequence comes from Stegostoma tigrinum, assembly GCF_030684315.1. Taxonomy (NCBI): domain Eukaryota; kingdom Metazoa; phylum Chordata; class Chondrichthyes; order Orectolobiformes; family Stegostomatidae; genus Stegostoma; species Stegostoma tigrinum. The sequence continues at coordinate 27,447,741 of NC_081378.1, read as the reverse complement.
TTCTTGGATGGAAAATCAGATGCTGTCAGTGTGCAGTTTCACAATACATGCTCCCATGAGTGTTGGCCATGCAAATGCTTGAAAGTTACCATGTTTTGAATTCCAACAGCATATTTTACAAAGCCCATGCAACTATCTGACAACATTATTCTCAATTTGTCAGTTTTTTAAAAACGCTTTGTAAGTGTTTGCTAATTTTCAAGATTTGATATTGATGAATGTTGCAATTATGAGCTGAATGAGAGAGAATAAAAGAAGCGGTGGAATGTACCACGAATAAGAATTTGTTGAAGCCTAGAGATAATTGCGTCTGACCTAGAGCTCATCCATTATGGCCCTGGCTTTACTGTTGAATAAGCGTGGAATTCATCACTATTTGCGGCCCATTGAACAAATACAATTCCTGAGAGACCAACTGCCTACCTATCATGATTGTCATCAGTTAATGTTGATGACCATGTCAATAGACCCTGATGGTCTGCGTGTGTTTGCATGTGTCTACAAGGAGTAGGGGAGAGAGCGATATGAGAATGAAAGGATTTCATGTGTGCTGCTATTATTAGTAAACTTGCTAGTCATTGATATAGATTTTATATCCTGTTAAATGCTATTTCTCTGCCCTCTCCCCTCCCCGTCCCTGAACAATTATAATAGCATTTCGTCCACAAAATTGTTCTCCATGATCTTAATGCCTGATGACCCTAAACGACGAGGATGCTGAGCTGAAACACAGACGGCTGTAATTGCCTTCAGAACTGTAACATAGCAAGTGTTATTAATTTGAGGACAGCAGGAACATATACAAAAAATATAGTAAACTTTGCCAAGAGGCATGTGTTTGGGGTTACGTTATTTTTCCCAATTGCATAAATAAACAAATCTTGGAGAGAATGTAAAACATGTTTCCTTCCTCCCCCGCTAATATTTCATGGAAATGTGGGAATCATTGGCAAGGCCAATAGTTGTTGATATTTGTCCTTTAAAGGAAATTGCTCTTGAGAGGTTTGCTGGGCTAGGTCAGAGGGCAATTCAGAGTCAACTATGTTGTTGTGGGTCTGGAGTCACATGTAGGAGTCACCAAGTAAACTTGGCGATTTCCTTCCTTAAAGAGCATGAGATAACCAGATGGATTTCGACAACAGTTGATGATTATTGTCATGATCACCATTACCGACGGTAGGCTTTATAGTTCCAAATTTATTAACTGATTCCATGCCATGGTGGAATTTGTATCTAGGTCATCAGCACATTAGCCTAGGTTCAGCAACATTACCATTAAAGCACCATTCATGATCTGATCTGGACAAAGTATTAGCTTCCTGTTCTCAGAATGAATGGAAAAGAAAAAAAAAACGATAAATGGTCTCAATGCAACCAGGGACTTATTAGTCCATTGAGTGATGCTGAAATGATCATATTCATTATAATTCCTGAGGGGCATGTAGTGAATCTTATTAAAATTTAAGTAATAACCTTTAATATACTTCTTAAAAATCATAATCTTTCAGATGTTTAAAAATTTATTTTAAGATTGGAATTGCCCCTAATTGGTTCAGTGTTAGAAATCAACTGGATAAATGAAGATGCAGTTTGCCTCTGCCGCATCTGCTCCCAGGATGAGGCATTTCACTCCCGCACATCCGAGATGGCCGCATTCTTCAAGGACCGCAACTTCCCCCCTCTCAGTGGTCGAGAACGCTCTTGACCATGTCTCCCGTATTTCCTGCAACACATCCCTCACACCCCCCCCCCCCGACAATAATCGCCCTAAAAGAATCCCCCTCGTCCTCACATACCACCTCACTAACCTCCGGATACAACGCATCATCCTCCGACACTTCCGCCATCTACAATCTGACCCCACCACCCAAGACATTTTTCCATCTCCACCCTTGTCTGCCTTCCAGAGAGACCACTCTCTCCGTGACTCCCTTGTCCGTTCCACACTCCCCTCCAACCCCACCACACCCGGCATCTTCCCCTGCAACCACAGGAAGTGCTACACTTGCCCCCACACCTCTTCTCTCACGCCCATCCCAGGCCCCAAGATGACTTTCCATATCAAGCAGATATTCACCTGCACATCTGCCAATGTGGTATACTGTATCCACTGTACCCGTTGTGGCTTCCTCTACATGGGGGAAACCAAGCGGAGGCTTGGGGACCGCTTTGCAGAACACCTCTGCTCGGTTCACACTAAACATCTGCACCTCTCGGTCGCGAACCATTTTATCTCCCGCCCCCCCCCCCCCCGTTTCCTTAGACAACATGTCCAACATGGGCCTCCTGCAGTGCCATAATGATGACACCCGAAGGTTGCAGGAACAGCAACTCATATTCCGCTTGGGAACCCTGCAGCCCAATGGTATCAATGTGGACTTCACAAGCTTCAAAATCTCCCCCTCCCCCACTGCATCCCAAAACCAGCCCAACTCGTCCCTTCCCCCCACTGCATCACGCAACCAGCCCCAGCTTGTCCCTGCCTCCCTAACCTGTTCTTCCTCTCACCTATCCCCTCCTCCCACCTCAAGCCGCACCTCCATTTCCCACCTACCAACCTCATCCCGCCTCCTTGACCAGTCCGTCCTCCTCGGACCGACCTATCCCCTCCCCACCTGTACTCTCCTCCCCACCTATCTCCTCCTCTATCCATCTTCGGTCCGCCTCCCCCTCTCTCCCTATTTATTTCAGAACCCTCTCCCCATCCTCCTCTCTGATGAAGGATCTAGGCCCGAAACGTCAGCTTTTGTGCTCCTAAGATGCTGCTTGGCCTGCTGTGCTCATCCAGCTTCACACTTTGTTATCTAAAACCCTTCACTGCCAGATTTCATTCAAAAATTTAATTCTAATTTCAAAATCTATCTACTTGTTCCTTACAACTTTTTGTTTCTTGTGTCAGTTTGACGCATTTGCAGCAGCCTGGTCTCTGAGGCATATAACACCATAAGACACAGGTGCAAAAGTAGGGCATTTGGCCCATTGATTTGTTCTGTCGTTCAAAGGGATCATGGCTGAACTGATAGTCCTTAATTTCACTTTCCTGCCTTTTCCACATTATTCTCGGTTGTCTTACTGATTAAAATTCTGTCTATCTCAGTTTTAAATATACTTAACAGCTTAGCCCCAACAACCCTCTATGGTAAACAATTCTGTATTAATTGACTTCTGAGAGAAGAAATTCCTCCTCATCTCTGAGTGCTTCCAACTGTACAAGAAAGTTGTTGCCAGTAAATGTAAAGGTAGCAAATACATGGAAAAGCCATAAGCTGCAGATTTCCTTCCTGGCGATCCAACTACCTGATTTGGAAAGATAGCCGTTCCTTCTCTGCCTTTGGGTCAAAATCTTAGAACTCCCTGCCTACCAGCACTCGGGGTGTCCCTACACTCAGGGACTATATGGTTCAAGGAGGCAGCTATGACTGTGTTCGTGCGTTATGCTCTGCTGACAGTTCAGGAAAGTTTAGTGGCCGTGTGTTATTCTTGGAGAGGTTGCATGAAACTGCAAATCTACTTAACTGCACTGGTGAATGCAAATATTATGGGGAAGGTGTAAAATTACTTGTTCCACCAAACAATATAATTGTGATTTGCTTAGGGTATCTATTCTGCAAATCTAATTGGCAATTGATATTATTGTCCGAAATGGCAGTTTAGAATGACAGGAGCATGATAACAGAGCGCAGTATTAGGATATTAAAGATGCATGAACTCATGAAGACATCTTGCAACACAACCTGAAAAGCATCTCGTTTATGAAGGTAGTCACTGATAATGTTGTCCTGTGGTAATGTATCTGGTTGGTCACATTGCAAAATGTAATATTAATCATTAATATAAAAACGTATCTTATGAAAATTGCAGGTATTGGAGGCATTGCTTGTGCTTTGTGACCTGCAATATGAGTGAGTTGGATGATGTGTATCTTCAGTGCTTTCTAGTCAAGCCTTGATGCTCTTCCTAGAGTTATGGAGTCTTACAGCACAGAAACAGACCATTCAGTCCCATCCCTACCATAATCCCAAACTAAACTAAACTCACCTGCCTGCACTTAGCCCACATCTCTTCAAGTACATTTGGATTCATATACTTATCTAAATGACTTTTCAACAGAAATGATACAAGTCATTTCCCACCAAAACACTTCTTGTGCCTGTGGGAAACATTCATAGAAAAACAGAAGGTCAATAGTACTGTATATAAATGTTATCTTTAGACAGTGTTTTGCAAAACAAAAAAGAAGGAAAGAAACTGTAGACTGATGTGAGTAATTTTGATACTCAGCTCCTTAAAATCTCTTGTTCCTCCTCCCTAAGCATCACTGTGTTGAGCAGATGAGAAGAGTTGCAGCCAATGGAACAGGGAGGTCACGACGAGAATTTTACCTAATTCGCATGGTACTGAGTAAAGCCTGGCAGCTCCAATGGCAGCAGGCAATAGAATGGAACCTTCCCAATTGTCCGAGTGGTTCCATCATGTTTATGCTCAATCGCAATAAGGAATTTTCACTGCTGGTGAGCATGCACCAATAACACCAATTTGGAAAAGTTTCAGATCCACACCAGCATCTTTAGAAGAAACTATAGCCCAGCAATGAAGAGAAGGAAAAATAGTTGATTGGTATCTTCATTTGCGAAGCGACAATGTCATTATAGTCAAGACTTGCTCCTCCTGAGAAGTAATGGGAAGGATGAATATTTGTTGCTTTCCTTTCACCTCAGGGTTGGGATCTGGGTGCAAAAGCCCACAATTGACCGTCTGATCTGCTGCTAATTAAGATGCTTAAGTAGTTAAAGAATGACTATTTAAGGGTCTCATCGAGCCACTGCCTCAGTAAACTGCATTCTTGCCTGGTTAGAAAAGTGGCAAGCCTCCTGACTAGTATCATGGAAGGGCCTGGCCACTGGGTGAGGACTGGGTGATCTGCCTCATTCTGCGGAAGGTGGAGAACATGGAGGTGGTTGTTGAAAGTCAAACTCATTGCCCTCCCCTCTGACTCCATGGAAACCCCCTCCCTCTGTCTTTGACTTAATTCCCACCATCCCCCCAACAAAAAAGTCACGTACCTTGCCCAGTGCCCCAAGGCTTCAGCCATGTGCCTTTGCCTTTGCCTTTGGAGTGGTGCTGCGGCTCCTCTTGGACGCTGCCAGTCTCTGAGTAACCAGCATTATCAGGCAGGACAAGATCTCTCTGTGTCAGACAGTGATTCACTGAAAAGATACTATTGGATGATCTCTTAATCTGGTGGGTTTTGTTTGGTAGTAGTGAGTGAGGGGCCATGCTGTCATAGCAACGCTTGCTCTCACACTTTAACAGAAAAGTGGAATACCCCAGACTATGTTTCTTCAAATCTCCTGCAGATGGCACCCTAATTCTAGAATTATAACAAAGTTACACTATAGATGGAGGGCCATGGAGTCTGTTTAGAATGTTAGTGATATAATGACCTTGTACAGTTGCAAAAGTAATGCAGTAAGAAACAGTTCAATTGTTTTCTCCAAAATCTTGGTAATATTTCTTAAAATGTAGATTGCAAAACACCGATTTGTGCAAACTCTGTACAATACCAGCCAGTGGTTTGAATCAGATACAAAATATCAGAATAGACGGTTATTACAGTGTCACCAAGCGACAAAGATATTGCATTGCAAGAAAGTTTTAAAATATACAACATATTCAGGCTGTAACGACTCAAAAGCATGAACAGCTTCATTAAAATCAAGAAAGTAAACAAGTTCACACGTATCATTTTTACGCATCATCCCAGATTACTCTCCATGTGAGGATTGGTTGATCTTTACAGTAATCACTCAACGTTTTAAATTACTTTGGACTTTTTCCAATTGCCCAGTGTATCTTTGGCGGAAGATCTGTTGACATCCCAGGAAATAGTATATATACTGTTTATGAGAACCCTTTTGCCAACTTATGATGGATGAGGGAAGCCGCTACCCTTTATGTAAATACATCCCTTTCATATCGTGTACTGTTCTTTGTGGTAACTTTAGTATTTGTAGATATTCTGCATATTCAGAGGCTGCATGGTACAGAGCCTGCCTATAGACTCAACACTGAAAAACATGCATTGCCAGGAACTTGCTGTATTTGTAACTCCTTCCACACTAAACTGACAGAAAATATTGTAGATGAGGGGCTAAAAGAATCATGCTAAAGTGCCCTTCTTGGATGTATTTTAAACCATTGAGTTCAGCAACAAACTATCACAAAAAACGTTTGCATTTTAAAAGTGTAAGCCATTAGTAGAAATTATTATGATAAAATAAGCAGAAATTGTATGAAAACCCAGAGTGATTTGTGACTTCCAAGTCATTGATGCTATCTCCACTGAACTCTACTTTTTGTTTTGTAAAGACATAACTGCAATAATTCACAAAAAGCTCATTTGAAAGCATCTTCCGGAACTATGACCTCTACCACCTAAAGGACAAGGCCAATCAAAGCATCGAAACATTGTCACTTGTAAGTTCTCCACTGAGTCACATACCATCCTGACTTGAACATATATCACCATTCCTTCACTCATGCCTGACATAAAGTCCACATTGTTCAAGATTCTGTTATGCACCTCCAACCGTCCAGCGGGCTTCACTTCCATGTCAACTATATTCCATTAACTCTATTCTCTGTTGTCTCAAATTCAATACTGTTATTCTTGCTAACAAATCTCTCTTCAGCTTAACGTCACTTTCTGTCATTCCCCTACAAGATATAAATATTCTGGTGAGAATAGCATATGTTGTTCATCCGTAATTGCTCCTTCATGAACTGCTGTAGTCCATGTAATGTAGGTACTTCCATAATACTGATAGAAAGGGATTTTGATCTACAGCAGTGAATGAACAGCAATATAGCTCCAAGGAAGAATGGTGTGTGTCTTAGGGAGGAACTTTGCTTGTGTTGCTATATGTCTGCTTCCCTTGTTCTTCCAGGTTTGAAAGTGATGTCAAAGGAACATGGGTGAGTTGTACGTACTGCTGCCACTATGTGTTGGTGATTAAAGGGTGAATTTTAAGTTAGTGGACTGGATACCAATAAAGTGGACTGTTTTGACTCAGATAATGTCAAGCTGTTTGAGAGTAGTTAGAGCTGTACTCATCCAGGCAAGTGGAGAATATTGTATCACACACCTCACTTGATCCTTGTAAATGGTAGACAGGCTTTGTGGTGTCAGGAGTTGGGTTACTCGCTGCAGAATTTCCGGCTTCTCACCTGCTCTTCTATCCACTGTATTTTTATGGGTGTTCCTGTTCAGTTTCTGGTCAATGTTAATCTCCAGGATGCTAGGGATTCATCAATGCTAATGTAATTGAATGTCAAACAGGAATGAATAAATTCTCCCTTGTTGGAGCTGGTCATTGCTTGGCACTTGTGTGGCCTCAAAGTTCCTAACTAATGTTCCCTCCAAGCCTGGATGTGGTTCATGTCTTGTTGCATTTGGACATGGGCAGATTCATTGCCTGCAGAGTTACAAATGGTACTGAACGTTGTACGATTGTTAGCGAACATCCCCACTTCTGACTTTACGAAGGAGGGAAGATCATTAATGAAGCAGCTGAAGATTGTTGGGCCTAGGACACTGCCCTGATGAGCTCCTGCAGAGGTGTCCTGGAACTGAGATGATTTGCTCTCAACAACCACAACCATTTTCTCTTGTAATGACTCCAACCATTGGAGAATTTTCACCCTGATTCCATTGATTCCAAGTTAACAAGTGAAAATTGATGCCACACTCAGTTAAATTCTGCCTTGACAGTCAAGAGTAGTCACACTGACCTGAAATCTTGAATTTCCCTATGTTTGGACCAAGATTGTGACGAGGTCAGGAGCTGAGTGGCCCTGGCAGAATTCACACTGAGCATTGGTGAGCTAATTATTGTACATACATGCTGCTAGATAGATGAAAAATATCTTTTATTACTTTGGTGGATTGTAGACTGGTGGGGTTTATTGGATTTGTTTTGCTTTGTGTGCGCAGGACTTATGCGGCAATTTTACACATTGTTGGGTGGATACTTGGGCTGTAGCTGTACTTTACAGTTTGATTAGTTGTGCAGCTAGTTCAGGGTCCAGAATTGTTGCAGTTTCCAATATCTTCAGCACTTTCTTGATTTCACATTGAATGAATGAATCAGCTTAGGATTGCTATCTGTAATGCTCGGACCTCAGGCGGAGGCTGAAATGGCTCACCCACTCATCACTTCAGGCTGAAAATTGATGCAACTGCTTTTATGTTTGCAAATCCTGCCAGCTGTACTTGACTCACTGTGGCTTCCTGTCTTCTATCAGTGGTCCATTTTGTATTGACCATATGTATTATTGCTGCTCATAAAATTTCATTAATACATACACTGGGGGAGGGTGAACAGTTAGAGATTGTGATTCATGTTGATACCAATGACACAGACAGGAAGGAGGATGAAATTCTGAAAGCAGATTTTAAGGAACTCAGAAGAAAATGAAAAAGCAGGGCCTCAAATGCAATTACTCACAGTACCACATGTGCTAGTTAGGAATTGGAGAACTAAGTGATTGAACATTTGGTAAGAAAATTATGTAGGAGGGGAGGGCATTGGGACTGATTCTGGGGCAAGTGCAATTTGTATGAGGTGGAGGGATTGTATCTTAACATGACTGAAACTATAATCCTGGCAAGGAGATTTGGTTGGGGAGAGTGTAAAATAAATTGACAGGGGAATTTCACCCGACCAAGAGCTCAGATTGGAAAGAAGCAAAACTGATCACAGGAAGTTGAAAAGTAACAAACAAAATTAGAAGACGAATGAAACATAGGAAGCATTAAATAGGACTAGAATGCAGAACAATGTTAAAAAGGCAGAAGTCTAGGTGCTCAGAATAAATGCAGGATTTGCAACAAGGTTGATGATTTAAAGACACAAATTGAAGTAAATGGATATGATTTAATTGTTATTGCAGATAGCAAATGTAATCTCACTGTAAAAGAATGAAGGGAGAACTACAGAATTGTGAGGTTGATATCAACACCCAGTAGGAAAAATGTTAGAATCTACTTTAAAGGATGTGATAATTGTACAAAGAAAGTAATGCTTTAACTTGGGAAGAGTCAGCATGGAATTAGGAAATGGAAATCATCTGTGCTAAACCTGTTGGAATTTTTTGAGGATGTTTGGTATAGCCTAGATAAAAGACAAGCAGTGCAGATGGTATATGTGAATTTTCAGAAAGCTTTTGATGAGGTACACACAGGATGTTAGTAAACTAATACATGAGAGAGCATGGGATTGGGATAAATACCAAGAATTCGTTAACAGGCACAAAGCAGCGAGTAGGAATAAACAAGTCACTCTCAGGATGGCAGACTCTGACCAGTGGGACAATTCACGAGCTATTCATAATCTATAAAAATGATTTGGATGTGATACCTCTAAATGTAAGTTGTGAAGAAGATGCAAAAAGGTTTCAAGCAGAATGGCACAGGCTAACTGAATGGACAAGAACATAGCAGATGGGGTAAATGTGGAGTTTTCCAGTTTGGTAAATAAAATTCTTAAAGTCAAAATATTTCTTAAATGGTGTGAGGGTGGGAAATGTCCAAAGGGACCTGGGTCATCTTCCTCTTGCAGGTGCAACAATCATTAAGAATCTCAAGTGGAATGTTGGCCTTCATCACAAAAGGATGTGGGTACAGAAGTAAAAATCTTTTCTTGCAATTGTCTGCAGCCTTGCTGAGACTTCGGGTGAAATATTGTGCACAGTATTTTGTCTCCTTATTGAAGGAAGGACATATTTGCCATAGAGGAAGCACAACAAAGGCTCACCAGAGTAATCCCTGGGATGCTGGGATTGTTTCATTGGAGGAGATTGAGTAACTCACCTGTACTCTCGAGTTTTAAAGAAGTGATCTCATTGATACTTACAAAATTCTTACAGGGCATGACAGGGTGGGTAGAGGTAGAAATTACTGATGACACTCATACAGCTATGAATGCACCCTTTGATGTCATTGTGTAATCAAACCTATCACCAATGTTTCAAAGAAGATAAAAGTACAACAGCACTGTTGATGCTGCAAGTCTGAAACAAGAAGAGAAGAAGGTTAGGCAGAATCTGTGGAAAGACTAAAAGTAAATAGTTCAGGTCAATGACCTTTTAATCAGAAATGGATCACAGAAAGATGTGACAGATTTTAAGCAAGTGCCGAACCAGAGAAAAGACTAATGGGAGAAAAGAAGAAAGGGAAAGCTTTATGTTGTTATTATTTCCAGCCTTCAGTCTATCAAATTGGATGGCAGTACAATGCCAAGTGCCTCACTGCAATGAGTCAAGGCACAAAAGATGGATCAAGTTGGTCTGTAAATGCAACAGCAGAAGTATTAGCTTAACCAGTTCTCTAAAACATGAGTGCTGTGCTTATGATCTGAAATTGTGGAACACAGTTTTGAGTCAGGAAGGTTGTAAAATTCCCAATCTAAAGATGAGGATTTCTTTCTTTGGTGTCTAGGTTTCATGAGAACACAGCAGGATGACTAAAAATAGAGACATCAGTGTGAGGGTGTAGATGTGATTGACAATGGAAAAGAATAGAAAGCTCAGAGTATGGCTTGCAGATTAATTGGAAATATTCAGTATATCTTTTTATATCTCTGACCTTTGCTTCTGACAGCGTTCTGTTGAAGGTGAATGGAAACACAAGGAACAGTACTTCACTTTTGAACCATCTAGACTTAACATCAAGTTCAACCATTTTAAATTATGAACACAGCTCTCATATTTTCCAACAAGGAGGTGATGGCAATGGTTCTGCCGTTGCCCATTTTGAGTTTCTGTTGATTTTGTTTTGTTCATTTATTTTGCCCATTATTCTCATCCCCTTTTACCCTGAATAATCATTTTGCCCATTATTCTCATCCCCCTTTATCCTGAATATTCATTTTGCCCATTATTCTCATCCCCCTTTATCCTGAATAATCATTCATTTTGCCGTGTAACCTCTCTTACGCGCTGTCCTATCACAGCTTTCCCTTTCTTTTCCTTTGCTTCCCCAAATCCCCTTGTTTACATCTCTATCTGCTTAGAAGCGATTACATCTTCTCGTTCTGATTAAAGGTCACATGCCTAAACTGTTAATGCTGTTCGTCTATCGCCAGAGACAGTGGCTGACCAGTATCTTGCGCTTCTACCTAATTACTTCTTTACTGAAATGATTGACTGCATTTTGCATTCACATTTTAATCCTAACCTTTTTTCTGCTTATATATGGAACACTGGAAGGTATTAAAGTGAGATATACACTCTTGTGAGTGAACAGTTGACAGGCTTTATTAAGCATGACTCTAAAAAGAGGATAGTAAGCGAAGACATTTTACTTGAAGCCTAGCTGAGCCCAGTTCCAGTCCCATGTCATGTGATGTCACTATGACATAGATGCTTTTCCCCATGCCCTTTTTTTGATCTGTACTCCTGTTTACCATTTACATTTTACTCTCTTAATTCACTCCACCCCATCCCAATAAGTCTCTTCTGCTTGATGTACCAATCTCCAACAGCATTCTCTCTTCTCTGAGAGGATGTGCAGGGACCATGTGCTTTCTTTTTGTTTCCTGGAGATCTTATAGAGTGGTGGATTTGAGATGGTGACTTTTGGTGATGGCTGGTCTTTGGGTTGTGGCACTCAAAAAGACAATGGGGTGGCATGGTGGCTCAGTGGTTAGCACTGCAGCCTCACAGCGCCAGGAACCAGGGTTTAATTCCACCCTCAGGCAACTGTCTGTGCAGAGTTTGCACATTCTCCCCGTGTCTGTGTGGGTTTCCTCCGGGTGCTCCTGTTTCCTCTCTCGGTCCAAAGATGTGCAGGCTAGGTGGATTGGCCATGCTAAATTGCCCATAGTGTGAGTTATAGGGGGATGGGTCTGAGTGGATGCTCCAAGGGTCGGTGTGGACTTGCTAGGCCAAAGGGCCTGCTTCCACACTGTAGGGATTCTATGTTTCTATGAAACTTGAATGGACAGTGAAGACTGATCAAGTGAAAAGTGACTCAAAGGAGAAGACTCCAGAACTCAAATGGTCACAGCTAAAATTCTTGCTCTCTTTACAAGCTGCTTTATTTTCTGCTCCAGGGATGAATCAAATCATTGAAAAGGAGAATGAAGGACACTCTGATGACAATACTGGAAATGAGGAAATGACGACTTTTTCACAGCTTCTGGGTAGAAACTCTCTTTCTCAGTGTACTGGTATCACTTCAATACCTGCTGCTGCATGAAGCTGTTGAGGTGCAGGGAATGACATCTCATAGACCCCAGGAGAAAGAATGGTTGACCCATCATTGGCAACAGAATAAACTGCTGAACCAAGATGAATAGGAAATTTCTGCGGAGTACTCTGATCTGCAGATCTACTTGAAAGTACAACTTCATTTCCCAAGTGATCTGTCTCATTAATAAGACAACAGAGATTCCTGGTCTCTCCCTCCAGACTTTACCTTTGAAAGACTAGACTGTCACTCACTAACTTTTACGGAATGATTTGCTAAAGAATCAATCATCGTGATCTTGAATTCTGAACATTTCTTCAGCAGACAAGCTTTATCTTCCATCAATATATATCTCTCTGTTGTATCAGTTGGATGATTTTGCTGGTTGTCTTGAGTGTGACATTTTTGTATATCTTCTGAAAGCTTCTCCTTTTTGCCTGTAATTCTTGATTCCGCTGTTTGGAGTTAACAGCTCGACTTTTAATTCAGTAATTCTGCTGAGGTAGTTAACTGTGCCCACTCTTGATGGGTTTTGTTCTTTTCAAGGTCATCTTGATGCTCATCTTTAAGTTTCACCAAGGTTTTTCTGTACATCTAAGATCTCAATAATTTGGTCTTGTAAAAAAATCAAGAGTGGGCACAGTTAACTACCTCAGTATTTAGATGAGAAAAAAAACTCTCTATTGCATGCATAGCTTCCTGATGGGTTTCCCTTGCAGCCTCCAGCTGTTACTTGTGCAGGTCAACAAATTCTAAGTGTTGACATGATCCACGTCAAACTTGAGGATGTCTTTTTCTTTGGGTAGATTTTCATTAGCTATTTCAAGTTGTTGTATTTCTTCATGAGGCTTCTCTGAAGTTTGAAGTTTTTCACTCAATGTAGCCAAGTTCATATTGGGATTCTATGGGCATGATTTACAACATTGTTGCTTCTGTCTGTGACACCATTCAACTTATCTGAACCATCAATGGTTCTGACTTTGTTTTGAAGCTCTGGGACCTCTTCCCTGCATAACTGAAGATCATTTTCTAACTTTTCAATTAGAGATATCCCAGATACTGTGGTGACTTCAGTGACTATAAAAATACTTGAAGTTTCACTTGGCTGACTGATGATTGCTATGTTGTTTTCTTGCTTCCCAGCAATGACCTGTCTTTCTACTTTGGGAGGACCATTATCCTACTGTGGCTATCGTTGCTGTTGCTGCATCTCCTAGGAAGGCTCAGAACAATAAACAGACAACTTTACTTCTCCTTTATTTTCTTCAACGCAGGCTTAGTTATCCACAAAGAAGACAGTCTGGGTAACAGTGCCATCTGAATCTGAATGTTCAGAAAGGGCCAAAGTTTCTGATTTCAGTAAATCAATTACTTAAGTGTTGGCTCCATTGTCTGTAACTAAATGCCTAAATGAGAATACCAATGTCTGAGATAACCTCAGGTGATTGGTCACCATTAAGTTTGGCACTCCCTGCTCCTGCCACTTTTGGAGATAATGGGAACTGCAGATGCTGGTCTAACCTCATCCCACCTCCTTGACCTGTCCGTCTTCCCTGGACTGACCTATCCCCTGCCTACCTCCCCACCTATACTCTCTCCACCTATCTTCTTTTCTCTCCATCTTTGGTCCGCCTCCCCCTCTCTCCCTATTTATTCCAGAAACCTCACCCCATCCCCCTCTCTGATGAAGGGTCTAGGCCCGAAACGTCAGCTTTTGTGCTCCTGAGATGCTGCTTGGCCTGCTGTGTTCATCCAGCCTCACATTTTATTATCCTGCCACTTTTGGCTTCTGTTTTGAGATAAATGGGGGGTCTGCTGGAACATCTTGCAAAGATAAGCTTGGAGTGACTTCTGTGTTTGGCAACTGAAGAATGTATATAGCTGTGAAAACAGTTCTACTTAATAACAAATCATAAGGATCAGGAATTACATACAAGACCTCTGTGATACATCTTCATTGTCGAAAAGTGTGGCATGCATTTCGACCCTCACTTGATTCTAGCGTGTTTCAAGCCAAAAATTGAATGAAAGATGACGAAGGATTCCCAGCCTCAATCATGACTCAGCATCGAAACAGTCAGTTCATCTCCCTCCTATTCAGTTTTTAGTTTCCCCATCATTTACCGAAATCTCAGTGCGCTAGAATTCATCCCATGGGCGTGAAGTATCAGGGGAGTTGAATTTCACCTGTAGTCAATAACTGAAGCAAAATACTTCAGATGGTGGAAATCTGAGATGAAAACAGAAAGTGCTTGAAAAAAATCAGTAGGTCCGGAGTTCAGCAAAGATTTGAAGGCAAAGAACAGAGAGACAAAAAGCTGAAGAATAACAAGTAAATTGTATCAAGTGCTTCCATTTTAAAATTAATGCTTTTTGATGTCCTTACTGTATTCGGTGTGGTGTAATTGGTTATTTTATTGCACTGGCCTAAAGTCATTTTGCAACATTAAACTTTTCAAATAATCAAATCTGAAGTGCATATAATAAATGAAGGACAATAAATCATTTATTATGTATATAAGCAATATAGATGATAAAATTATTATTTCACATATGCCTATAGGGATATCTGCTTGAAGATGTAACAATAAAGCTCTGAACTCATTGTAACAGGAACTTCAATTTTATCAATTGCTTTTGTGATGTAAATGTGTTCATCCATTTCAAAAGTGCATTTCCTGCAGTTACAATCTCTGCTACCTCTCCCAATGAATTTGTTGAATATTGCAAAGCATCAATAAAGAAAAATTTAGAACTGCAGAATGTGTCTTCATTATTGAGCACACTAGTTTGCAAAAAAGATGAGAATATATTTGTGTCTAGTTTACTCTGGACAATGCTTAACTAAATGTTCAAATCTTTCCTGTTTGCTTTTTGCAAATTACAATGAGCTTATGAGTTGCTGGTGAATATGACTGCAACTTATAATAGCATGAAAAAGGGAATACACTAATAGTCATATCGTCACCATTTTTGATACATTCGCTTAGTACAAATTTATATTCCTAGTGGTGTTAAGTTGAGCAACCATCACCTTGAGCAATCTATTGCTGATTTTTTTCCAGTTGTCTTTTGGTAGTTTGCAAGGTTTGTTCATTGTCATTTGCAGTTACACTGAGGAAATGTGGTTTTGGCAGTTCGTTAATGCCTGTTCACATAGTGAACTCATTGTAATTTGCATTCTCACAACCACTGCACAATCATAACTGTTGCATTTCAAGGTATTAGCATTGATTCTTACATGATCTTACCATAACACATGAAGTAACAAGCCTGGTGATTTCAGAAGACAATCAATGTTTCAAAACAGGTATAACATGATGTTTATCAGTGATAATGGGAACTGCAGATGCTGGAGAATCCAAGATAATAAAATGTGAGGCTTGATAAACATGATGTTTATCTCTAGTTTCAGGTATAACTTTGAAATAATGGGTTATTTGGCCTTTCAATTTCATATTATTTTGCATAATTTCAATCTGAATTCATTTAATAGGAATAGTACATTTGGGCAAAGAAACTAATTTCACAGAACCCATGAGCTTTTTCAACATTTTCCCTAAGATTTGCTTGTTCATTGTGGCAAATAGTTACATTAACTCATTGAACATTACAAAAGACCTAGATTCTGCCCTGTGGTTTTTCTCTTAGTTCCATGAAATGCCACAGAGACTATGAAACACTCTTTGACTTATCGTAATATCATCTCGTGAAACTAAAGCTTTCCAAGAACATACGAATAAGGGCCCATTTGATGATTTCAAAAGGAGAGATCTCAGGATAGTTATAATTTGATGTGGCTCCCCTGGACTTATAAGCATTCACTAAAACAAGGGACATAGCCTCAAAATTAGGGTGACCAGATTTAGGACTGAATTAAGGATGAACTTTTTCACCAGAAAGGTAGTGAATCTGTGGAATTCCCTGCCTGGTGAAGTACTTGAGGCTACCTCATTGAATGTTTTTAAAGCTAAGGTCATTTTTTTGAATAGTAAAGGAATTAAAGGTTACGGTGAGTGGGTCGGTAAGTGGAGCTGAGGCCATGAAAAGATCAGTCATGATCTTATTTAAAGGTGGGGCAGGATCAAAGGGCCAGGTGGCCTACTCCAGCTCCTGGTTCTTATGTTCTCTTTTTTTCCTATACTTTCTGATAAACGGACTAGCAGGGAAGGCAGTGCAGGGAGAGGAATGTTCCTCGTGCATGATGTTTGAGGTGAGGGACGCCATTAGTGTCCCATTCAATTACATCTGCAGGAAGTGCACCCGACTCTTGCTCCTCCAAGACCGCGTTAGGGAACTGGAGCGGGAGCTGGATGAACTTCGGATCATTTGGGAGGCAGAGTCTGTGATAGACAAGAGTTACAGGGAAGTAGTTACTTCTAAGCATGAAGAAAGCTGGGTAACTGTTAGAAGGAGGAGAAAGCAGTCAGCGCAGGGATCCCCTGTGGTCATTCCCCTGAAAAACAAGTATACCGTTTTGGATACTGTTGCGGGGGACGGCTTACCAGGGGCACGCAGTAGGGTGCAGGTCTCTGGCACAGACTCTGTCCCTCTTGCACAGAAGGCAAGGGGGGATAGGAAGAGAGTGATAGTCATTGGGGACTCAGTAGTTAGAGGGACAGATAGAAGGTTTGTTGGTAACGAACGAGACTCACGGTTGGTGTGTTTCCTTCCAGGTGCCAGGGTCCATGATGTCTCGGATCGTGTCTTTGGGGTCCTGAAGGGAGAGGGAGACCAACCCCAAGTCGTGGTCCACACAGGCATCAACAACATAGGTAGAAAGAAGGATAGGGATGTCCGGCAGGATTTCGGGGAGCTAGGGTGGAAACTGAGTGCTAGAACAAACAGAGTGGTTATCTCTGGTTTGTTACCCGTGCCACGTGATAGCAAGGCAAAGAACAGGGAGAGATTTCAGCTGAACACGTGGCTGCAGGGATGGTGCAGGAGGGAGGGCTTCAGATATGTGGACAATTGGGGCTCATTCTGGGGAAGGTGGGACCTCTACAAACAGGACGGTCTCCACTTGAACCAGAGGGGCACTAATATCCTGGGTGGGAAATTCGCTAGTGCTATTTGGGTAGATTTAAACTAGCTCAGCAGGGGGATGGGAAACTGAGGTGTAGTCCTAGTACACAGGAGGAAGAGAGTACGGAGGACATGGGCAGGATGTCACAGGAATGTGCTGGCAGATAGCAAGCTGGTTTGAAGTGTGTGTACTTCAACACCAGGAGTATCCGGAATAAAGTAGGTGAGCTTGCAGCATGGATAGGTACCTGGGACTTCGACTTGTGGCCATTTTGGAGACATGGATAGAGCAGGGTCAGGAATGGATGTTGCAGGTTCCAGGGTTTAGATCTTTCACTAAGATCAGAGAAGGTGGTAAAAGAGGGGGAGGTGTGGCTTTGTTAGTCCAGGACAGTATAACAGTGGCTGAAAGAGCTTTTGATGAGGACTCATCTGCTGGGGTGGTATGGGCTGATGTCAGAAACAGGAGAGGAGAGGTAACACTGCTGGGAGTTTTTTTTATAGGCCCCCGCAAAGTTCCAGGGATGTGGAGGAGAGGATTGGCAAAATGATTCTTGGCAGGAGTGAAAGGAACAGGGTGGTCATTATGGGAGACTTTAACTTCCCTAACATTGACTGGAATTGCTATAACTCTAGTATGTCAGATGGATCAGTTTTTGTCCAATGTGTTTAGGAGGGTTTCCTGACTCAGTATGTCGAAGGTCCGACAAGAGGGGAGGCCACACTGGATCTGGTACTTGGTAATGAACCAGGCCAGGTGTTTGATTTAGTGGTAGGTGAGCACTTTGGAGAGAGTGACCATAATTCGGTTACGTTTAGTTTAGCGATGGAAAGGGGTAGGAACATGCCACAGGGCAAGAGTTATAGATGGGGGAAAGACAATTACAATGCGATTAGGCAAGATTTAGGAGGCATAGAATGGGTTAGCAAAATGCAGGGGATGGGGACAATCAAAATGTGGAGCTGGTTTAAGGAACAGATATTGTGTGTCCTTGATAGGTATGTCCCTGTCAGGCAGGCAGGAAGCGATAAGGCAAGGGAACCATGGTTTACGAAAGAAATTGTATCTCTTGTTAAGTGGAAGAGGGAGGCTTGTGTGACAGTGCGACGAGATGGCTCAGATGAGGAGATGGAGAATTACAGATTAGCCAGAAGGATTTAAAGAGAGAGTTAAGAAGAGCAAGGAGGGGACATGAGCAGACATTAGCAGGTAGAATAAGGGAGAACCCTAAAGCTTTCTACAGGTTTGTGAGGAATAAGAGGATGACTAGGGTAGAATAGGGCTAGTCAAAGACAGAAGTGGGAAGTTGTGTGTGGACCCTGTGAAGATCGGAGAGGTGCTAAATGATTATTTCTCATCTGTTTTCACTCAGGAAAAGGAGAATATTGTAGAGGAGATGACTGATTTACGAGCAACTAAAATTGAAAGGATGGAGATTAGTAAGGAGGAGGTATTATCAATTCTAGAAGGTGTGAAGGTAGATAAATCCCCTGGGCCGGATGGGATTTTTCCGAGGATTCTCTGGGAAGCTAGGGAGGAGGTGGCAGAGCCTTTGGTCTTCATCTTTGAGTCCTCATTGTCTACAGGTTTAGTACCAGAGGACTGGAGGATTGCAAATGTTGTGCCCTTATTGAAGAAGGGCAATAGAGATGACCCAGGTAATTATTGACCTGTGAGCCTTACGTCTGTTGTAGGAAAGATTTTGGAATGGATTATAAGAGATAGGATTTATAATCATTTAGCAAGCAACAATTTGATTGGAGACAGTCAACATGGATTTGTCAAGGGCAGGTCGTGTCTCACAAACTTCAGTGAGTTTTTTGAGAAGGTGACCAAGCATGTGGATGAGGGAAGGGCAGTTGACATGGTGTACATGGACTTCAGTAAAGCTTTTGATAAGGTTCCACGTGGTAGGCTATTGGAGAAAATGCGGAGGCACGGGATTGAGGGAGATTTAGCAGTTTGGATTAGAAACTGGCTTTCTGTAAGAAGGCAATGAGTGGTGGTTGATGAAAAATATTCAGCCTAGAGTCTGGTTACTAGTGGTTTGCCTCAAGGATCTGTTTTGGGACCACTGCTGTTTGTCATTTTTATAAATGACTTGGACGCAGGCATAGGTGGATGGGTTAGTAAATTTGCAGATTACACTAAAGTCGGTGGAATGGTGGACAGTGTGGAAGAATGTGGCAGGTTGCAGGGAGACTTGGATAAACTGCAGAATTGGGCTGAAAGGTGGCAAATAGAGTTCAATGCAGATAAATGTGAGGTTATTCACTTTGGGAGGAATAATAGGAAGGCAAAATACTGGGTCAATGAAAAGATTCTTCGTAGTGTGGATGTGCAGAGGGATCTTGGAGTCCATGTACATAGATCCCTGAAAGTTGCTACCCAGGGTGATAGTGCTGTTAAGAAGGCTTACGGTGTGTTAGGTTTTATTGGTAGCGGATTGAGTTCCGGAGCCGTGATGTCATGCTGCAACTGTACAAAACACTAGTGCAGCCTCACTTGGAATATTGCATGCAGCTCTGGTTGTCCCATTACAGGAAGGATGTGGAAGCATTGGAAAAGGTGCAGAGGAGATTTACCAGGATGTTGCCTGGTCTGGACTGCAGGCCTTATGACGGAAGGCTGAGGGACTTGGGTCTGTTCTCATTGGAGAGAAGGAGGCTAAGAGGGGATTTAATAGAGACATTCAAGATGATCAGAGGATTAGGTAGGGTGACAGTGAGAGTCATTTTCCGAGGATGATGACGTCAGCTTGTACGAAGGGGCATAGCTACAAATTGAGGGGTGAGAGATTTAAGACAGATGTCAGAGGCAGGTTCTTTACTCAGAGAGTGGTAAGGGCGTGGAACGCCCTGCCTGCCAGTGTAGTTAACTCAGCCACATTAGGGGCATTTGAACAGGCCTTGGAGAAGCATATGGATGATGATGGGAAAGATTAAGGGGATGGGCTTAGATTAGTTCACAGGCTGACGCAACATCGAGGGCCGAAGGGCCTGTTCTGCGCTGTATTGTTCTATGTTCTACATTCTATGTTCTAAACAGGACAACTTCACTGCTCTTCTGCATGTTCCATGGCAATTTTCAGCATTAGAAATGAACAAATATTTGTTTTATTATTTTAAAAGTTGAATTGCAAAACATGACTAGAGAATTTGTATACATACATTAGCACTGTACTTTAGATTGTAACACAATCTGTTTGCTTCAGAATGCTCCGTACTTACTTCAAATATATGAACAAGAAACAAGAGTGGTCTAATCGGCCCTTTGAGCCTTCTCCGCCTTTCAATATTTTCATGCTGATCTGATTTTAACCTTAACTCTGCATTCCTTCTTATACCTAAATCTTCCATCCCTCGTGGCAATGTAGAATCTGTTTACCTCTGCCTTGAATATATTTAAGCGTCAGGATCACCATACACCTTATATGCTGTAACTTCATTAAGTAATGAGCTACTATAGACAGTAAGTTGAGCTTTGTTATTAGAGAGTCTGAGCTAATAATGCAGGTGCCAAAGCATATGCTTGTCATCACGGTAATTTATTGGTATGGAACATCTCCTATTTAACCTATAAGCCAGTTTTCCTTATCGTATATTTGTTTGTTATTATCATGAATTCACCAATATTATGTTTTATATTGCTTGAAAGTAACATTAATAACATTAATATTATTTATCCAAAATGACTCCTCTCCAAAATTCTCTTTCCTCCAAATTCTGCAGAGTAGAAACTTGTTCAAATGCCTACCCCAGTCAATCAGAACATGAGAAGTCTCAGTCATCTGTGATCTTACGTGTTGTTACTGAATGTTTATAGTGTAGAGGTGAAGCTTGCCCAGGCCAAGTCGCCCATCCAGATGAAACAACCACATCGGCTGACACCAGCTGACACCACTGGAGAAGGCAAGTTAAGTTGAACTTTGACACAGGGCTCAATTCAAAAGGGTACTGAACACAAAAATTTCAGATAAAGGTAGGTTAAGTAGAATGGAATGTTAGAGAACCTCCTAAAAGGCTTGGTTGTTCTTGGCACTGGAAACATCCTGGTGAATGGAGAGAAGAAATGGTGTTGCAGAGGTGGGAAGCAGCATATTGGGGGAATGGGGACAAAGAACAGTAAGAGTGACATTTTGAGGATGGGGAACATAATGTGGTAATTAGGTGCTTTTTGCCTGGTTTTCCACATCTTCAGGAATGTGTGCAAGCGATGAGCAGAAGTTGATTGCTGCTCCTGGATTACAGAGAATGAAGTGCTGACTGAGTGCATTTTAAATATGCGACCCAGAATTTGGAGTCTTCCTGGGTTTTCAAACTTCCTGCCTACATGACTGCCAATGCTTCTCTCTCCACAGCTGCCAAATCTCTGATTTTCTTTGGTACTTTTTGATTTTATTTCAAAATGCAGCATCCACAGTATTTAGCTTTTGATATTGTTATATTTGACAGCCATGGGTCAGTTAGTGCTTTTGCCTCTGAGCCATAAGGTTACTGCAGGAGTTGAGCACAAGAATCAATCCTGACATTCTGGTGCAATGCCACCATTGTGAGAGGTATTATCTTTTAGATGAGGGATTGAACTGAGGCCCTGCCCTCCTTCAAAAGGTGTATTCTAGAAATCTCGTCACTAATTCAAAGAGTTGTGTGATATATGCCTGTTATCCTAGTCTATATTTGCCAATAAATCTACATGAAAAAAAAAGGTTATCTGCCCCTAATATCATTGCTGCTTTTAGGGAGCTTGTTGGGTATAAATTGGCTTTTTCTGTTCCTACATAAAATAATGACTAAACTTCAAAAATATTTCATTGCAAAATGCTTTGCGATGTCTAGTGTCATGAATGTTGCCATATAAATCCAAGTCTTTGTTTTCTGTTAATATTGATGCAAAAATCAGTCGCCATTGTGTTTGAGCATAATATCTATAATAATTATGCAAACACGTAAAGCAGTTCATTTGCAACAGGTTATCTACAATAATCTTGTAAGAATTAAACAGCCAATAATGTGGTGCTGCTGCCAAACTGACTGTTATTGACAGGGTAGTTTCGTGTACTATTAGGGATATAAATCAGAAACAAAAATCATACACTCACCATATAACATTGTCTTAATTAAATAAAGTCTCAAACTACAACTATTATCAGAAAAACAAAATTAACTTCAATTATCGTAAACTGAGTATATCATGGTGAATGGTCAATAATATGAGCTTGAGAGCATTTTTACTCAAGTTATCTGGTCAACTTTTTTATGGAGATATTTACTTTATTAACTTGTTTGTGAAAACTGTGAGAATCATTTAGAGAACCAAGTAAACTCTACTATTTATGCCTCATTTACTACATGAATTTAGCACTTTTGATACAATTTAAGTGTTTCACTTGGGTAGACACATTAAATTCGCAAATCAAACAAATATTAATTTGTTAACATCACTGGAAAAGATATCAAAATTCTCCTCCTATTTCAAAGTTGATGTGTCCTCCTTTACAGATGTATATGCTATTTAAGTTTTTGCAGTAGATTTGAGGGGAAATGGTCTTGTCATAATTTTCAAACAACACAACCACCTTCCAGAACAGTATGAATGTGTGAGACAGCTGCTATCTAAATTGATACAGTAAGACTGTGTATACTTCCAGTATATTTCTAAGCATTTTTGAGTTCCTCTATTCCAGATGGGCATATACTACATTGATGCTTAAATAGAAATAGGATCTTATTTCAGATTCTTTTTCTTTCCTTACATTACAAAATCTGAAAAATGATTTGATTTCCTTGCCTACTGTAATTAAGAACCTATGGCATGCCCACAAACAAATGCTTGTCATAGTGTGTATTAGTACTGTTATGCCAGTAGAGGGCAGGAACAAACAATTTTCATTTGGAGATGCAGACAGACCTAGACCTTGAATCTGTTTAAAAGAATAAATATGCAGAATTATTATTTAACTATTAAGGCTTTACATTTGATAAGCTGTCTACAATTCATGGAAACCGATGCCTTTGGGAGGCTTTATCTGTGACAATGGATTTTGTTTTCTAGGGCGAAGAATTCTCAGGAAATTATGGCAGAAGCAAACTAAAGCATCATTCATGCCCATCCCATGATTTTCTGGGACTTTTGTGCTTTTGCACAATTCCTTGGCCATGAAAATTGGATTTTCATAGCCTCAATTATTCTCATTCAAGACAATGACAATGGCAGTTTCCGAAATTTAAGCTGGTTTTATCTCTGCACCAGTAGACTGATAAATCTGGATTTTGTGGTTGCAATGATGGGGAAATTGTCACATCGACTGACATTACTGTGATGTGCATCTTACCTCTAGTAGGGTTTCTTTAAAGTTTTTGAGAAGATTTATAACTTGGGTTGTGGATGAGGTTGCAGACTTTCTCACCGACCAGTGTGTTTAATGGCAGAAGTTTTGTCACCCTGTGAGGTAACATCGTCACTGCGCTTCCGGTGAAGCGCAGATGTTCTGTCCCACTTGTTATTTAAAAGCCTCAGTTTGCTGGGGTGGTTGGCATCACTTCCGGTTCTGTGACTTGTATATCGGGCACACTTCAATGTGTTTGTTGATCGCGTTCTGGTTGGAATGCCAGGCCCCCAGGAATTCCCTGGCATGTCTCTGTTTGGCCTGTGCTATTATGGCTGTGTTGTTCCAGTCAAATTCGTATCCTTCTTTGTCTGTGTGTATTGAGACCAGTGAGAATTGGTCATGTCTCTTTGTGGTCAGTTAGTGTTTGTTAGTTTTCTTCCAGTTTGGCCTATGTAATGTTTTTCACAGTCCTTGCATGGAAGATTACATTGGTTATATTGAGCATGGGTTAGGATCCTTTACATTTATCAGTAGCTGTCATAGGGTGGTTGTTGGTGGTCTACCCTGATACCTAGGGGTCTGAGTCGTCTTGTGGTCATCTTTGATATGTCTCTGATGTGCAGTAGGGTGATCAGTATATCTGGCTGTGTTGTGTCTTCTTGGTGTGGTCAGTCATGGGGGTAATGTCGGATTGTGCTTTTTGCGTATCCATTCCTTTTAAAAACTCTGCGTAAGTGCTCCTGTATCTTTACCTGATCTGGCAATGCTTATTTTATCACTTGTAACATAAGAAATTAGGATGTGGTATTGAAATATCAGATGTTTATTAAGCTCACTAATATACGTTATATATAAATGTTATGGGCTGGCATTAAGCTATTTTGTTACATAGAGGAACATGCTTCCAACAGCATTTTCAAGTGGTCCCAGTTAAGATTATATGGCAGGTCCATATATATTTGTTTCAGTGGTTATTTTGAGTTTTAATTTGCTTGAGACATCAACAGTTATTGTGAATCACACCTGGTTCTTTTAGTTAAAGGATATTATTAGGTTTTAGAGATCACTTTGATGTACCAGTTGGGATAATTGGGATGAAATTAAAACTCTTGGAGTTGGGGCTACATGCTGTACTTAGGCATATGTTCTACTGGTGCCACCTTATCTTGCTAATGATTTGATGTTGGCAAGATGAAAGGGACAAGCTGTTAAAAAAGGATGATTGTCCAAAGTGATTGCCATGTGTTAAAATGAATTGGAAGATAGCAAGAAGTTGTACATTAGGAAGGGGACTGCCTTGCCAGGGTTAGTAAGTAGTGATTCCTAGTGGTTTGGTGCTCATGAATGAAGATTGATGACAAAGGGAGAACTTCAGTCAATAGAACAGGAAATTTTAGTCAACAGAACAGAGAAGAAACCTGTACCCAACCAGTATTGCACTCTCTTGTGCCAAAGTGGATCAACCGAAAACTACTGTTTTGATGAAGTATCATTTGTTTTGCACTTGTTATGATAAATTTACTAAATGCTGTAAAACGAGTGAAAAAAAATTGCATCAGGAATGGACCTTATAACTAATCATTTTGATTGGCTCTAACAAACTCAGTATATAATTGTAGTTGACTTGGGTCCAAAAATTACAATTAAAAAGAACCCTAACATCTTACAAATTTGGTGCTCAAAATCACAGATAAGATTAGTGCATGAACCAAATGTTTTTAAACAAGTTTTATATAATGTGGGAGCCATTGATTGGCCAATGATGCTTAGTTTCTGTGGGTCAAAACCTTTTTAGTCAGGTATTAGACTAAACTGACCAAATGAGATTCGTGAGAGTACACAGTAACTTACGAAAGAGACAATGGGAAGAAATGTCTTTGGAAAATACTTCAAGCAACACTGGATAATAAAGTCCTTTTCAAGAAGTGATTTGAGAATCACACATCGTTTCTTTAGCAGATCTTCTTAACTGTGTCCAAAAATAGATGGCATGAGGAAAAGAATGACAAATTAATGCTTTTAGCTTTTCAGAAAGAGCTGGCAGTTTGAATTCCAAGAAGAGAGTTTTGTTCAAGAATAGCTGTTGTATCTATTCAGAACAGAGATGATAAAAAAAATTAAAAGCTGCTTGTTTGTTTAAACTGGTATCAGTGATAATGGGAACAGCAGATGCTGGAGAATCCAAGATAATAAAATGTGAGGCTGGATGAACACAGCAGGCCCAGCAGCATCTCAGGAGCACAAAAGCTGACGTTTCGGGCCTAGACCCTTCATCAGAGAGAGGGATGGGGTGAGGGTTCTGGAATAAATAGGGAGAGAGGGGGAGGCGGACCGAAGATGGAGAGAAAAGAAGATAGGTGGAGAGGAGAGTATAGGTGGGGAGGTAGGGAGGGGATAGGTCAGTCCAGGGAAGACGGACAGGTCAAGGAGGTGGGATGAGGTTAGTAGGTAGGAGATGGAGGTGCGGCTTGGGGTGGGAGGAAGGGATGGGTGAGAGGAAGAACAGGTTAGGGAGGCAGAGACAGGTTGGACTGGTTTTGGGATGCAGTGGGTGGAGGGGAAGAGCTGGGCTGGTTGTATGGTGCAGTGGGGGGAGGGGACGAACTGGGCTGGTTTTGGGATGCGGTGGGGGAAGGGGAGATTTTGAAGCTGGTGAAGTCCACATTGATACCATTGGGCTGCAGGGTTCCCAAGCGGAATATGAGTTGCTGTTCCTGCAACCTTCGGGTGGCATCATTGTGGCACTGCAGGAGGCCCATGATGGACATGTAATCTAAAGAATGGGAGGGGGAGTGGAAATGGTTTGCGACTGGGAGGTGCAGTTGTTTATTGCGAACCGAGTGGAGGTGTTCTGCAGAGCAGTCCCCAAGCCTCTGCTTGGTTTCCCCAATGTAGAGGAAGCCACACCAGGTACAGTGGATGCAGTATACCACATTGGCAGATGTGCAGGTGAACCTTTGGTTAATGTGGAAAGTCATCTTGGGGCCTGGGATAGGGGTGAGGGAGGAGGTGAGGGGGCAAGTGTAGCATTTCCTGCGGTTGCAGGGGAAGGTGCCGGGTGTGGTGAGGTTGGAGGGCAGTGTGGAGCGAACAAGGGAGTCATGGAGAGAGTGGTCTCTCCGGAAAGCAGACAGGGGTGGGGATGGAAAAATGTCTTGGGTGGTGGGGTCAGATTGTAGATAGCGGAAGTGTCGGAGGATGATGCGTTGTATCCGGAGGTTGGTGGTGTGGTGTGTGAGAACGAGGGGGATCCTCTTTGGGCGGTTGTGGCGGGGGCGGGGTGTGAGGGATGTGTTGCGGGAAATGCGGGAGACGCAGTCAAGGGCGTTCTCGACCACTGTGGGGGGAAAGTTGCGGTCCTTGAAGAACTTGGACATCTGGGATGTGCAGGAGTGGAATGCCTCATCGTGGGAGCAGATGTGGCAGAGGCAGAGGAATTGGGAATAGGGGATGGAATTTTTGCAGGAGGGTGGGTGGGAGGAGGTGTATTCTAGGTAGCTGTGGGAGTCGGTGGGCTTGAAATGGGCATCAGTTACAAGCTAGTTGCCTGAGATGGAGACTGAGAGATCCAGGAAGGTGAGGGATGTGTTGGAGATGGCCCAGGTGAACTGAAGGTTGGGGTGGAAGGTGTTGGTGAAGTGGATGAACTGTTCGAGCTCCTCTGGGGAGCAAGAGTCGGCGCCGATACAGTCATCAATGTAATGGAGGAAGAGGTGGGGTTTGGGGCCTGTGTAGGTGCGGAAGAGGGACTGTTCCACGTAACCTACAAAGAGGCAGGCATAGCTGGGGCCCATGCGGGTGCCCATGGCCACCCCCTTAGTCTGTAGGAAGTGGGGGGAATCGAAAGAGAAGTTGTTGAGGTTCGTCCCCTCCCCCCATTGCACCACACAACCAGCCCAGCTCTTCCCCTCCACCCACTGCATCCCAAAACCAGTCCAACCTGTCTCTGCCTCCCTAACCTGTTCTTCCTCCCACCCCAAGCCGCACCTCCATGTCCTACCTACTAACCTCATCCCACCTCCTTGACCTGTCCGTCTTCCCTGGACTGACCTATCCCCTCCCTACCTCCCCACGTATACTCTCCTCTCCACCTATCTTCTTTTCTCTCCATCTTCGGTCCGCCTCCCCCTCTCTCCCTATTTATTCCAGAACCCTCACCCCATCCCCCTCTCTGATGAAGGGTCTAGGCCCGAAACGTCAGCTTTTGTGCTCCTGAGATGCTGCTGGGCCTGCTGTGTTCATCCAGCCTCATATTTTATTATCTTGTTTGTTCAAACTGGCCAGTTTTGCAATTGTAATTACTTACGTAAGGAAGGCAAGAAAAATAAAATAAACTTTGAAATTAAAGGTCATAGTTCAAAAAAGTTAAGTTGGAAACAACTGGGAGTTTTACTGTGTTCAAAAGAGAAAATTTTGTCTGTGAGTGGAGCAAGTTTGTATTGGTGTATTTTATTGCAGTGTCCTATTTGATTTAATGTGTTTATATGCCAGTATCCAGTGTTTATGTTACTGAGTTTTAATGGAATGAATACAGAAACTTTGTGAAGATAAACGGTTGTTCTCAGAAAGATAGAGATTGAGAGAGAGAGAGAGAGAGAGACAGCAAGTGATAGGGCGTCCCCTAGGGGCTTAGTGTGCAATGGCACCCAAGGCTATGTGATTTATGTTTGTATGTTTTGTTGGTTTGAACACTTGAAGACTCCCTTTTTCTCCCCATGTGGTGTGAGAACTGTGCTCTTTCGATTTTTCTGCCTTAAGAAAAAATGGTTTCTTGAGAAAATTTACCTTCATCCTGAGTTTTATCTACAGTTGTTTGAAAAGTACCTTGAAGAAAGAACACCTGAGCCCAATAGCTGAAGTCATTTATTTTATTTCTTTTGACAGCATGGAAATTTAACTTTAAGTTTAAATGAATGCTAATTTAAATAAATGCTGTGGGAGTTGAGTGTGAAGCTTCAAAGGAGAGCATGTGTTTGTCGTATAAAAGTTTTGTATGTGTTAGTTTTGTATGCTTTATTTGTTTTCTAAAGTTGTGATTTTACAGTGGTAAGTTTTAACTCTTTTGAGTTTGAATGTTTTAAAGATAGAATTCAATATAAACCCTGGGGCCAGAGAGACCAAAGTGTGCAGAAGAATGCAGGAGCAGGATTTGGAGTTGTATGATCAGCCATGATCATATTGAATGGAGGTGCAGGCTTGAATATTGAAAGGCCTACTCCTGCTCATATTTTCTACAGGTATTCAAGATTAAGTGGGAAGTCATTGAAACAAAGTAAATTTTCTAGGTAGGAGAATACGTGTTGAAATTTCTGATCAACATTACAAGTCCAATGGTAAAACAAGGTGTAGAGTTGGATGAACACAGCAGGCCAAGCAGCATCAGAGGAGCAGGAAGGCTGACATTTCGGGCCTCGACCCTTCTTCAGAAAAATTCCTGCTCCTCTGATGCTGCTTGGCCTGCTGTGTTCATCCAGCTCTACACCTTGTTATCCCAGATTCTCCAGCATCTGCAGTTCATATTATCTCTCAAGTCCAATGGTATGCTGTGGGAATTATAATGCAGATGTGAATTTACATACATGAGATAGTTTTGTTTTAGTTTGTGTAAGTTTTTACATTGTTAAATTTTGTAACTTAAAGTGCATAAAAGCCCTGGTGTATTAAATTGGGTGGCTATTTTGAGCTTTAATTTGTTTTAGGCATCAATGCTATTGTGGATCACACGTTGTTCTTTTAGTTAAATGATCTTGATAAATTTCACAAACATTCTAATGATTCAGTTGGGATATTTGGGATGAAATTAAATATTAGGAAGTTACATTAAATTCTCCAAGTAGACATGTATACTGTTTTAGTGGTGCCACCTTATTAATCTAAAGATTGACTGAGTTATTGAGCCAACAGGGTAAGCTGTGTTGTCTGTCTCTGTGAGACAACAGTGCATACACAGCTGAAGATACAGCAGAGACACTTAGAGCTCTCTAAAACTCAATTAATTTATTTAGTACTTAAATGAATTACACACGCTATTAACTACTAGCCTCATCTTAATCTCTGGCTTTCACTACCCTGGGTTCTGTAACTAACCCCAAACATTATTACCCAGGAGAACTAGCAGCTAGCCAGACTGGAACTCTTCACAGTGCCTTCACCGCACCTCCAGGCATAAGGCACCTCTTGCTGTGGTGATTCTCCTGCTGAAAATGCAGGGAATTAATGGATTGCTTTATACACAGGTCTCTGTGCCAATTGTATGCCTTGTTTGGAATTATCTTTGCACGTGACCAATCCTGAATGTTTTGTCCTTATTTGGCAGTAACAGTGATTTCCTGCAATCTTAGCTCTCAGCAGATCTGAATGACTCAGCATAATTCCACTTACAAAACAGCCCATTGTAAAGTCCCTTATCAGTTTCTGTATCTTCAGCCTTATCCAATATCTTCCCATTTTTGATGCAAAGATTTATTTGAGGATCATCACTACTGGGTTTGCTATATCCTCCACGCGACCTCCAGACAACAGGGAGCATTACCTCTTTATAGTGATGCATTCTCAGCAAAGCATTACTTCATTTATGTTATTTGAAAAGCCGTTTAGATTATTGTACTTATCAAAAACATGGTTATAAAGGTAATCAATGTTACAAATCAGTTTAGAATATCTTATTTATTTTCCTTTTGTTCTGTGGCAAATATATTGTTATATGCTTTCCATATGTTACAAGATATGCATAATAACAAAAAAGATAATGAACAAATGGTAAGAAATACTACGACTAGCTATGTCTTAATTATTGCTTTCCTGTAGTAAGCAATCATTACAAACCCTCTTCAATGTATAGATCAGAGAAGAGTACAGCACAGGAACAGGCCCTTTGGCCCATGATACTGGGCCAAACATGATGCCAAATTAAACTAATCTCTTCTGCCTGCCCGTGATCCATCCCTCCATTTCTTGCACATTAATATGCTTATCAAAAAGTCCCTTACATTCCCCTGTCACAGCTGCCTCCACCAACAGCTCCGGCAGTGCGTTCCAGACCCCTATCACTCTCTGTGTAAAAAACTTGCATCTAACATCTCCTTTGAACTTTCCCCTTCTCGCCTTAAAAGTGTGTCCCCAAGTATTAGACATTTCAGCTCTGGGAAAAAGATTGTGACTCAACCCAACCTTATGCATCTCATAATTTTATAGACATCTACCAAATCTCCCTTCAGCTTCTGCTGCTCCAGAGAAAACAACTCTAGTCTGTTCAACCCCTTCTGCACCCTCTCTAAAACCTCCAAATCCTTCTGTATTGTGATGACCAGAAGTGAATGCAATACTCCAAGTTGGACAACCCAAAGTTTTATAAAGCAACATGACATCCTGACTCTTCTTTTCCATTCCCCGACCAATAAAGGCAAGTATGCCATACGGTTTCTTTAATGCCCTGTCTACTTGTGTGGCTACTTTTAGGGAGCTATGGACTTGAACTCCTTGATCCCTGTTTACATCAATGCTGTTTCGGGTCCTGCCATTAAAGATATACTTTTCCTTAACATTTAATGTCCTAAACCACAGCACCTTACATTTACCTGGATTAAACTCCATCTGCCATTTCTGCCACTGATCTATATTCTACTATATCCCATGACAACTTTCTCTACTATCCAAAACTCCATCAAACTTTGTGTCGTCTGCACACTTACTAATCGACACTTTCATCCAAGTCATTTATACATATCAAAAACAGCTGAGGTCCCAGTATGGCTCCCTGCAGAATACCACTAGTCACTGGCCTTCTGCCAGAAAAGCAGTCCTCCACCACTACCCTATGTCTTTGATAGGCAAGCCAATTCTGAATGGAGGCAGCTTAATCTTCCGAATGAGCCTACCATGATGGACTTTGTTGAAAGCCTTATTAAAATAAATATAGACAATGTCCACTGCTCTAACCTCATTGATCACCTTTGTCACCTCCTCAAAGAATTCAGTCAAGTCAGTAAGAGATGTCCTGCCCCACACAAAGCCATGCTGACTGTTCCTAATTTCCAAATACACATAAATCTTTTTCCAAATAATTCTCTCCAATAGCTTCCGAACCACCGATGTGAGACTTACCAGTCTATAGTTTCCTAGATTATTCCAATTTCCCTTCATGAACAGAGGAACAACATGAGCTACTCGCCAGTCTTTCGGGACCACTCCAGTGGCTAATGATGATACAAAGATCTTGGTCAAGGCCCCAGCAATCTCCTCTATTGACTGTCTCAACAACCTGGTGGAGATACCATTGGGCCCTGGGGACTTATCCACCTTAATGCTCTTCAAGAGACACATTTCTTTCTTGATCTTAATATGCCCTAGCGTAAAAGCATGCTCCACATATCACCGTCGTCCATGTCCTTCTCCTGGGTGAATACCGACACAAGGTACTCACTTAGACTCTTGCCACATCCTCTGCCTCCGAGCACAAGTTCCCTCCTTTATCCTGAGTGATCTTACCTTTGTCCTAGTTATCCTCTTTTATTAAATAGATGTGTAGAATACATATAATCTACCTTTTGGCTTCTGAGCCAAATCCCTGTTGTCAGTCTATTCCATTTCTTAACTTTCCATTTTAACAAACAAAATAAGATAATTACAACAATAAGTATAATAAATTGCAGTACAACAATCATGTGAGACATAATTCTGGTCCATGGATAGACCTGAGTGTTCAGTCACCAGTTCCAAATTTTACTGCATGAACTTGGAGCCTGCAAGTGCCTTTCTGCCTCTTCTGTGTGAGTTTTAATCTCCTTCTCATGTGCAGTCAATTTATGAGTAACTTCCTTTGTCTCAAGAATGATCTTTACTCAGTGTGCAGTACAATTAACTCCAATGTGGCAGCAGAGTAGGACTCCTGAGCCTGAGATTGTTTGCTCCATCCATTTATTTTCTTTTTTACCCTCTAATTTCTTGCTTTCTTTTTCTTTTCACCTCTCACCCTCAGGCAGTATCAGTGATGTCCAGGGCGAAAGCCAGTGCTAACACACAGCCTCCAATCCTGGCCCCAGTGCGGACTCGACCTCCCGGCCTCAGTGTGGACTCGACCTCCCGGCCTCAGTGTGGACATGACCTCCCGGCCTCGGTGTGGACATGACCTCCCAGCCTCGGTGTGGACCCGACCTCCCGGCCTCAGTGTGGACATGACCTCCTGGCGCCAGTGTGGACTCGGCCTCCCGGCCCCAGTGTGGATTCAACCTCCCGGCCTCAGTGTAGACATGACCTCCCAGCCTCAGTGTGGACTCGAACTCCTGGCCCTTACCAGCCTTAAGTTGAAGCTCGGCCCAGTCCGGATTGGAAGATCTGTTATTTTGGACTCTTATTTCTAAATGTTATAATTTAATGCTGGACTTTATATTTCTTTATTTTTCTAATTTTTGTCCGATAAGAATTTGTGTTTAAGAACCTGTACATAGATACGTTGGTATCTAAGACGGTGCCATAAGTAGTGACTTGTAAACTTTTTACTATACTCATGTGAGTACGTACGAGAATAAAGCTAATTCTAATTCTAATTCTAAAATGTGAAATATGTGGAATTTCCGTAGCTATGAACTGCCGTAAATCCTCAACTGTATCATTTAGATAGAGTCATGCACAGTTTCTTGGATAATGGGAACTGCAGATGCTGGCGAATCCAAGATAACAAAGTGTGGAGCTGGATGAACACAGCAGGCCAAGCAGCATCTCAGGAGCACAAAAGCTGATGAAGAGTCTAGGCCCGAAACATCAGCTTTTGTGCTCCTGAGATGCTGCTTGGCCTGCTGTGTTCATCCAGCTCCACACTTTGTTATCATGCACAGTTTCTTGTCGGGTTCTGGCTTCAACAGGACTTGGTAGCAAATGGTTAAGTCAGAAGAGATATTGTTGATAACTACCTTCTGTCCATCTAAGGTACATTATGTCCATCCTTTTTGGTATCCTGAGGCTGCTGGAGTTCAGATCATTTTTCCATGTGCGGTCCAAGGCTGAAATGAGGCCAGAGTTTGAGGGGCCCTGGTGGAACCCAAGCTGAGTGGCAATGAGCAGGCTGTTTTAAAGTGCCACTGGACAGCACATTGATGACTCCTTGCATCACTTTTCTGAGGATTGAAAGTCGAGTGGACAATAGTTGGCAGACTTGAATTTGTCCTGACTTTTGTGGGCAAGATTCATCCAAGCAGTTTTTCCCATTGTTGCATAGATTCCTTTGTTTATGGATATAATGGGGCAGCTTCACTAGGGGCGCAGCTAGTCCTGGAGCACAAGTTTTCAGTATAATTGCCAGAATGTTGTCATGGCCCACAGTCTTTGCATTATCCAATGCCTTCAGCCATTTCTTGGTATCATAGAATCAAAGTGATTGAAGTCTGGCCTCTGCAAAGCTAATAACCTGCAGTGGTGGTCAAGATAAATCATCCACTTGGTGCTTCTGTTTGAAGATGATGATTAGCTTTGTCTTTTGCACTGATGTGCTGGGCTCCACCATCATCAAGGATCGGGATATTTATGGTATCTCTGCCTGTTAATTGTTTAATTGTCGATGATTATTTAGGATTCAGTATGGCAGAACTCCAGACCCATTGTTGATCGGATAATTGTACCTGTCCATTGCATGATCCTTCCATTATTTGGCCTGAAAGTAGTCCTCAGTTATATCCTCACAAGATTAACGTCTCATTTTTAACTAGGTCTGATGCTGCTCCTGGCATGTGATCCTGAATTCTTCTCTGAACCATGGTTGATTTCCTAGCCTGAAGAAAGTGACACAGTAAGGAATATTCTAGACCATGAGATTGCAGATTGTGATATCCTACAATTCTACTACTGATGATAGTCCACTGAATGTCATGGATGTCCAGTTTAGTGTTACTGCATCTGTTTGAAGTCTGCCCCCTTTGGCACAATAGCCACACAACAATGATTGAGGTTATCCTCAATGTGAGCCCTTGTTTAGGCTTTGTTATAGTTTGGTCCAACAGAGTGTCTTACTAGGCCATTTCAGAAGATGGTTCAGAGACATCCACACTGGAATGACAGGTAGGCCATAGATAAGGGTAGCAGATTTCCTGCACTAAAGATCAAGAGTGAACCAGATGAGATCTTCCAAACTACTTGAGTTGCTTTGATTCTAGATTTTTATTGAATTCAAAGTCCACCATCTGACATGGTGGGTTTTGAACCTAATTCTCCAAACCATTAGACTGGGGCTCTGCAATACTGATACAGTGATATTATTGCCACACAACTGCCTCCGTTGAATTGTCTTTCAATGCAATTTTATATTGCCTCATTGTCAATTTAGTGGAGCATCACGTGATACGGATGCCCGGTTCTCTGGTAGTTTTAAGTCGGCATGCGGTTTTGTTATCATTTTAGAGTATTTGTCAGTGGCCATTAAATATGGCATTCAACAATCACCAAGCATGATGCCAGCTCCACTACCTGAAATGCTGTATGTTCACACAAATGGTAACAGACCTGCGAGCTTGGTAGCGCATATCACTTTTCTCTATATTCCACCACTTATCCTTTCTCTCCATGCCTGAAAAGGGGGTTGGGTTAGCTGAGTTGGCCCCCTCTCTGAAAATGAGGTGCTGAGGACTTCTGTTTGAGTTGCTGCAGTATTTGGTAGGTTTTTGCACAGGGAATTCGAGGATTTTGTGCCAGAAATTGTGAAAGATCAGGAAAAAACAACATATCCTGAAGGCTAGGTGAAGTAATGTAGACTTGTTGGTTATTTGTTAAGGCACTGCTGCTCTTGGTCTTCTCAGTTGTTGCACAGTTGTTAAGGTAAATGGCATATGCAGTACAACATTGATGGAGACAAGGTTACTATGATCAGCGTGGTGAAAACCTGTCAAATGAAATGCCTAGTTCTGGACAGTTGGAAATATTTGGAATATTGTTACAAGTACATGCATCCAGTGATTGGTGAGCATTCCATCACACCACATGCTTGTGCTTTATAGATGGAGAGTTTGCAGAGTCAGGAAATGACTCATTTCAGACAGCTCAGTGTCCAGCCTGCTCTTGGAGTCAGTAATGAATTAATATTCTGCTCTGTGGTGATTTTTCAGACACAAGGGGGTGTGCCTTCTCGTGTCCAAAATGGTCATTGCCTGATAATTGTATGGTATAAATGCAGCTCATCGCTAGTCATCACAATCCAGGATGTTGCCTGGATATTTGTTGTCAGGAATGGGCTCTCCTTCACCTCTATGGTTATGCATGTCTGAGGTTGGAAATTCCAGTGCTTTTGACCGTGACCAGTGAAGAAGGCATGAATGGAACTAAAAATGTTGAATTGTCAGCAAACAGCTCTGCTCTGGCCTTCAGATGGAGGAACAAGGTAGTTAGGCCAAGAATACCACTCTGAGCAAATGTGGTAGTAATGTCCTGGATCTGTGATTCCTGACCTCTGACAACATGATCATCAGTAATTGCATACAATTGGTGATTTGTGCTTCAAATTTTACATTCACACTTTTGAATGTTTGAATGTGATTTATTAACTAGCTCCACATTATGATCTTGGACTCAGATTTAACTTGATTATACAGGCTGTGAAATTTCTCAATGTTTTCTGAGGATTTCAACCATATCCAGCAGTGGACTCCTGTGGAATCCTGCACTTTCTACCAGAAAGCAGACACCGAATTATTTTGCACTTTTGGGAGCAGGTCAGCTGTTGCACAGGTACTGGAGGACTGAGAGCTGGCTACTGGGTGGTGAAACTGTATTGTATGTTAATCCTGTGTAAATGAAATGTCCTCCAGTTGACAAATTCTGCTTCAGTTGCGCTCATCTGCCAGATTTGTATCTGCCTGACTTTCTGTTAAACCTAAACACAGAGGAGAAATTGTGATCTGTTTAAAATAATAATATGTTTATGATAACATTTTTTTGATTAACAACCATCTGCTATCCTCATTCACGTTGCTGAATAAAATAACATTCTGGTGTCTAGTTCAGTCACTCACATATCTGCCAAATAGAAGTCAGGCTAACCACATTGTTGCTTTGATTGATCTTGTTTAGTTACTAATTAATATTTTTTAATCCATTGTATATGGAATAGTTGAAAGCAAATTAATATAGGCTACATGGAACACTCGCTCTCTCATGAATATATGTTGGCGCAAAATTTGTCTGACACCTTTCAACCAATACAGATAAATATTGGAATTTGTAATGAAGTGTATCTATAATAGATTACATTGACATACCCCTTGAATGTGATTCAAAATGAAAGCATCATGTTTCAAACTAGGGAAGTTTGCAGCCACTTTCATGTTCGTCATTTCAAACTACCTGTGCACTGCAAGAATACAAATCTCTGCAGTTATTGTAAGGCATAAAATTATACACAGCTTACTAATTTCAAAGTAGCTGCAGATCTCTCCTCCAAGGATGCAGAAGAAACGTTGGAATCTCATAAACACGTTCCTTGGGTAAGCCCTGGTGAATTTGGAAAGCAGATGCATTTCTCTCTGTTCCCTCTACAGACCATCTGTGCCTTCTTTTATTCGATTAGATCTTGCAAATTGTGCTACATTACAGAATTCTTTGGTGGATGCTTGGAAGGATCCAATCATTCATTACAGCAGTCACCTTCAGTGTGACTGATCACCCTGTTTCAATTTTGGAAGAGGCTAGTAGATCATCATTTAACTGGTCACATATTTTGTAAGGGAACAGCTGATATTCCTACTTGTCCTTGACTGGGATACCGTCCGTAGATTGGAATGGTCTCTAAAATGACATGATGCTCTTTGGCCCAATATTGTAATGTAAGGAAAGTTTGACCCCACTTGAGTACTCAGCCCCTTATCAAAACTGTGCAATTTTCAAACACCGTACCAACCACAACTCTTATGTGACATGTAACAATTAGGATGGGGTGTGGGGGTGGTTGCAAATTTCAGGTGAAGCCTTTAAATAGCCAGGAATAGCTGAAGATTACAGGAGCAAATGGGACATAGACTGGGGAGAATGGGGATGGCAGGTTCGCTGGGAGATTGATAAGAAACAAGGTAAATATTAAAACTTTACATGACTGACAGATGGATAGTTCATGTGACACCTTGTGACATTTTGAAGTATTTTCTTCAAGCAGAAGAATGGCAGCGCATCCAAAGAATGGACCATGGCAATGAATGGACGTAGAGAAGCGCATCTTGAATTTTTATTGAGGCTGACCGCAGACATCCCTGAATGAAATGCAGTGAAGGAGAGGAAGATGTCTGGGCAATCATGAGAAGTGGCCTTAAACAGGTACCTCCTAATTTATACAGAAGGAGTTGGGAGTTGGCTAAGATTCAGATCCACCCCCTCCTACCGCACTCCCACCGCCACTTCTCCACTAAAAAAGGTTCAATGACTTTTAGTCATTGAGGACAATCAATCTGTCAGATTAGCCACATGGCATTTTCTTTGAAGCGCATTGACTTCTAAAAAATATGTTTTCATCAGATATGGGCATTAGTGGCAAGGGTAGAAGTTGTGGCCCACTCCTAAATGCCCGAGAGAATGAGGTGTTGAGCCAGTTTTTTGAACTTCAGTCTGATGCAGGTACACCCAAAAATGCTGTTAGCAAGGGCATTCTGGGAACTTTGATCCCACAGCCTGGTGACATTGCTGTTTATCTTCGGCTTTTAGGTTGTAGAGATTACGGATATTAAAGGTGCATCAACGCTGTATTTGTGCAATAATAGTGAAGAGAATAAATGTTTAAGTTGATGAATTGGGGACAGTTTTGTATCCTGAATGGTGTTGAGCTTCTTGAGTAGCATTGGAGTTACAAGCATCCGGGCAAGCGGAGCATATTCTATCATACCCCTGATTATTTTTTAATGTTCTTTCCTGGGATGTGGGCATTGCTATCTAGCCCACGATTTATCGCCCAACACTAATTGCTCTTGTGAAGTGGTGGTAAGCTGCCTTCTTAGTCCACTGCAGTCCATGTGGTGTAGGCCTCACAGTGCTGTTTTTGGTACTATGAAAATTAAGGAATGGTGATGTAATGCCAAATCAGGATGGTAAGTGGCTTGGAGGAGAACTTAGAGGTGGTGATGTTCCTCTGTATCAGCTGCTCTTTCCTTTCAGGTGGAAGAGATCACAGGTTTGGAGGTTTTGTCAAAGAAGCCTCAGTGAGATGCTACCTAGAATATTGCATATGGTGAAGATGGCTGTTACTGTGTTTCATCATGAAGGGAGTGAATGTTGAACAAGTAGATGGGATGCCGAGAACATTTATCCTGGATGGTGTAAAGCTTCTTGAATGTTGTTGGATTTGTACCTACCAAATTAAGTGGAGACGATTCCCTCAGGCTCCTGACTTTGGCCATATTGATGTGGAAAGGCCGTGGGGAGACAGGAAGTGAGATATACATTGCAGAATTCCTAGCCTTTGTCCTGCTGTTGAAACTGCAGCATTGGTATGGCTAGTACAGTCCAGTCAATGGTCAACTTTGGGTATTAATAGTGACTTGTAGATAGTGCCTTGTAGATGAGTGAGTTACTTAGCAGACAATTCCAATCTGCTCTTGTAACCACAGTATTTATTTGGCTTGTCTAGTACAGTTTTTTTCCTAATGGTAACTGCCTAGATGTTGATAGTTGGGGATTCAGTGGTGTTAATGCCATTCTGTTATTAATATCAGATGGCTAAATTATCTGTTTTTGGGAAAGAAAACAGCAAACATAATGTGGATGACCCTGGCTGAATCCTAACTGCGGATTGGTGAGCCAGTCACTGCTATACAAGTCATTGGACATAGAGCAGTTTTTCCGCCGTCTTCGCCTCCATGCCTACTACTTCAACCGGGAGCCTAACCCTCCCTCCACTGACCCCTTCGCCCGCTTCCAACACAAGTCCTCCTCCTGGACACCACCCCCAGGCCTCCTACCCTCCCCCGACCTCTTCATCTCCAACTGCCGTCGAGACATTAACCGCCTCAACCTCTCCACCCCCTCACCCACTCCAACCTCTCCCTCGCAGAACGGGCAGCCCTCCGCTCCCTCCGCTCCAACCCCAACCTCACCATCAAACCCACAGACAAGGGCGGCGCAGTGGTAGTATGGCGCACTGACCACTACATCGCCGAGGCCAGACGCCAACTCTCCGACACCACCTCCTACCGCCTCCTCGATCATGACCCCACACCCGAGCACCAAACCATCATCTCCAACACCATTCACGACCTCATCACCTCAGGGGACCTCCCACCCACAGCCTCCAACCTCATTGTTCCCCAACCCCACACGGCCCGTTTCTATCTCCTTCCCAAAATCCACAAACCTGCCTGCCCTGGTCGACCCATCGTCTCAGCCTGCTCCTGCCCCACCGAATTCATCTCCACCTATCTGGACTCCATTTTCTCCCCTTTGGTCCAGGAACTCCCCACCTAGGTCTGTGACACCACCCACGCCCTCCACCTCCTCCAGAACTTCCAATTCCCTGGCCCCCAAGACCTCATCTTCACCATAGACGTCCAGTCCCTATACACCTGCATTCCGCATGCAGATGGCCTCAAGGCCCTCCGCTTCTTCCTGTCCCGCAGGCCCGACCAGTCCCCCTCCACCGACACCCTAATCCGCCTAGCTGAACTTGTCCTCACCCTCAACAACTTCTCTTTTGACTCCTCCCACTTCCTACAGACTAAGGGGGTGGCCATGGGCACCCACATGGGCCCCAGCTATGCCTGCCTCTTTGTAGGTTATGTGGAACAGTCCCTCTTCCGCACCCACACAGGCCCCAAACCCCACCTCTTCCTCCGGTACATTGATGACTGTATCGGCGCCACCTCTTGCTCCCCAGAGGAGCTCGAACAGTTCATCCACTTCACCAACACCTTCCACCCCAACCTTCAGTTCACCTGGGCCATCTCCAGCACATCCCTCACCTTCCTGGATCTCTCAGTCTCCATCTCAGGCAACCAGCTTGTAACTGATGTCCATTTCAAGCCC
Source organism: Stegostoma tigrinum (assembly GCF_030684315.1). Taxonomy (NCBI): domain Eukaryota; kingdom Metazoa; phylum Chordata; class Chondrichthyes; order Orectolobiformes; family Stegostomatidae; genus Stegostoma; species Stegostoma tigrinum. The sequence goes on along the minus strand of NC_081378.1, from coordinate 27,407,154 downwards.
ACCGACTCCCACAGCTACCCAGAATACACCTCCTCCCACCCACCCTCCTGCAAAAATTCCATCCCCTATTCCCAATTCCTCCGCCTCTGCTGCATCTGGTCCCACGATAAGACATTCCACTCCCGCACATCCCAGATGTCCAAGTTCTTCAAGGACCGCAACTTTCCCCCCACAGTGATCGAGAACGCCCTTGACCGCGTCTCCCGTATTTCCGCAACACAACCCTCACACCCCGCCCCCGCCACAACCGCCCAAAGAGGATCCCCCTCGTTCTCACAAACCACCCTACCAACCTCCGGATACAACGCATCATCCTCCGACACTTCCGCTATTTACAATCCGACCCCACCACCCAAGACATTTTTCCATCCCCACCCCTGTCTGCTTTCCGGAGAGACCACTCTCTCCGTGACTCCCTTGTTCGCTCCACACTGCCCTCCAACCCCACCACACCCGGCACCTTCCCCTGCAACCGCAGGAAATGCTACACTTGTCCCCACACCTCCTCCCTCAACCACATCCCAGGCCCCAAGATGACATTCCACATTAAGCAGAGGTTCACCTGCACATCTGCCAATGTGGTATACTGCATCCACTGTACCTGGTGTGGCTTCCTCTACATTGGGGAAACCAAGCGGAGGCTTGGAGACCGCTTTGCAGAACACCTCCGCTCAGTTCGCAACAAACAACTGCACCTCCCAGTCGCAAACCATTTCCACTCCCCCTCCCATTCTTTAGATGACATGTCCATCATGGGCCTCCTGCAGTGCCACAATGATGCCACCCGAAGGTTGCAGGAACAGCAACTCATATTCCGCCTGGGAACCCTGCAGCCTAATGGTATCAATGTGGACTTCACCAGTTTCAAAATCTCCCCTTCCCCAACTGCATCCCTAAACCAGCCAGTTCGCCCCCTCCCCCCACTGCACCACACAACCAGCCCAGCTCTTCCCCCCCACCCACTGCATCCCAAAACCAGTCCAACCTGTCTCTGCCTCCCTAACCGGTTCTTCCTCTCACCCATCCCTTCCTCCCACACCAAGCCGCACTCCCATCTACCTACTAACCTCATCCCACCTCCTTGACCTGTCCGTCTTCCCTGGACTGACCTATCCCCTCCCTACCTCCCCACCTATACTCTCTCCACCTATCTTGTTTTCTCTCCATCTTCGGTCCACCTCCCCCTCTCTCCCTATTTATTCCAGAACCCTCACCCCATCCCCCTCTCTGATGAAGGGTCTAGGCCCAAATCGTCAGCTTTTGTGCTCCTGAGATGCTGCTTGGCCTGCTGTGTTCGTCCAGCCTCACATTTTATTATCTTGGAATTCTCCAGCATCTGCAGTTCCCATTACCACTGCTATACAAGTACTGCTTGGTAGCACTGTTGATAACAGTTTCAATCATTTTCCAATGATTACAAGATGTTCTGATGGGGAGTTCATTGGCTGGGTTGGATTGGTACTGCTATATGAAACTCTCTTGCTGCATTTGCTATCTCCCATTTTAGATGAATGCCTTAGCTCCCCCAAAACTGATGACTGTGCCCTAACCAATGCATGGCCAGGCAATACCCTGGCGAGTGCTAAAAGGTATTCCGTGTTTGTTTTTATGGTGAAGTGCCAATGGCTTCTCATAAGCTCTGTGTTCCACAGGCAATTTTTGGAGGAGTATAATGTGCAGAGAATATCTTTCTCAAATGTCACTGCAGTCCTCCCCCTATCCTGGACTGCTCCTGCCCATTGCCAGCAAATTAGAGAACACAGAGTGCTCATTGGGAATCCCATTGCTTCCCAGATCCGGTGCTGAGGGGAAAGTACCAAATGGTTTCACAGTTCCTCAAACTGCTTGACATAAAGTCAGTTCTGTGGGCGTACCACTCAGGAAAAAAACAGTCTGCTCTAAGATTTTTCCTTAAACACATGCCATTGCTCATCAAAGCTTAAAAATGATCAAGAGAGTAGTTCTGGTCACTTAGCCAATACAATAAATACAATGAAAACAATAATCTGGCCATTGTTTGTTTGATATTACTGCCATTTTGCTGCTGTGTCTCCTGAATTACGTTTCTACACTTCAAATATCTTGCTAGATGTGGGTGCTTTGGAATATCCTGATATTGAGTAAGCAGCTTCATAAACATAAGTTCTGATTGCACAGACCAAACCAAATGTCTTCCACTAGTTTCAGCTGATACCTGGCAAAGGCCCACCTCTTTACATTTGTGCCTGGTTACCCTTGGGGCACTGAGGGTCAGAATAAAGGGCCTTGACCCACTCCAATATTTTATTCATATAACTCTCTCAGAATAAAAGCCAGAAAGGTTGAAGTGAATTTTTTTATAGTTTCTGTTGTGCATTTCTTTTCCTGATCACTGAAGAATTTGATTGCCCCATGATGGTCAATGGTACCTCTGGCATCATTGCTGATAATTGAAAGAGCTACACCGGAAATCATTTTCCTTAACTTGAAGTCCATTTTTAATATCTTTGAAGTTAAATCATAAAATGATTTTAAAGTTAAAATCTACACAGAAGAATACATTGTACAAATTTACTTTCACAAAATATGCTATTGCCAAGAATCTTATCAACTATGGAAGATAGCGGGATAGAGGTGGGGAGGTATATAATCCAATTACACCCACTCATATTCCACTAGTATGAACATTATTACATCTCCATTTTTGCAGTGTGTTTTTAATGAGCTTCAATATTTATCCATTTTGGTTTGACTTAAAAAGTGCTTTGCCATTTTTGAAGGATTATTAGAAATATGTTATCTAATAACATGCCAAGTTTCACAGCTCTTGTGAACTTCGGAATTTGTTTTCATTAATTCATGGGACGTAGATATAGCTGGCTACCCCTGCATCCACTTTTCATTCCTAATTTTCATTGCAATGGTGGTAGTTTGCTATTGAAATATTTTTCTGTACTAGAACCTATGTTCTTTTATATTAAATCTACAAACTGAGGGTTTGAGGGGTAACATTGAGAATTTTTACCAATGACAGAATGCTCTTTTATTTACTTTTCATAATTTATCCAGATGAATTTTCAATTGCAACTCAACAAAACCAAAAGGAATTGAAGGCTTTGAGATTTTCAACATGGGACAGAGATTTTCTTTATTTTTATCTGGCAAAATGTTTACAAGCCTCACCATATAAAAGCTTACACAAGCTTTTGAACATCCCACTTAGCAAATTGATCCTGTCCATTTATTTGAAAGGCATGTGACGAATGTGCATTGTTGAAAAAATAATAGATTTATCTGTTAATTATCATAAATACTACAGTGGTCTCCATCAGTTGTAGTTTCCAATGTATACTGCCCGTTAGTAATATCAGTCTATTTCCAGCAGCCCTATTACCTTCACACCAGGTGACAGCATTTATAGGTATCACGCAAAACTCACTGGAACTCTTCCCATTCATTTTTCAGTTTCTTCACTCCTCTGCCTCCAGAAAACTCTTCATTTTTGCTTTCAGCTTCACCTTTAACTCCTTTGCTGCTCTACTGAATGCGCACTTTTTTCTTTCTCTGTCTTTATAGCACAGTCCAACATGCAATGTCAATACATGGCTGCGGCTATACATGCAGCTATATATTCTTTTTAGTAAACAACATCACATGTCATTGAAATCATAGTAAAAATCAAGAGAACTTTCATTTTTTCTGCGATGTTGTTGGTGGTCCCATTATTTGTTCTGGAATAATTGTTCTTGAGGGCAGTGGATTCTGTTAGCATCAGGCATTTAGCAGAATTTGTTGCAAGAGATATCGCCATGAGGGGGGATGGTGTTGTTTCTCATAGATGGCATGTTGTTATCTTAGGTGTAGAAGGTGGTGTCAGGTTTAGGCTTTGTGGCAAATCAGCTGTGTTAATTTGATTAACTCAATGAGTGAAAACATACTTTGGAAGTGGATTGAAATTGCTTTCAGTGAGAGAAGGCCCTTATCACATTATATTAGTTTCGCAAACAGATGGGAAGTGTTAAAAAGACTAATATTTACGCAAATACATCTATTAATACATCATACTGTAATGTTTTCAAATTGTAATCTATGCAGGTGCATTATGTTTCTGTATAAGAGATAAATTTAGTGTCTAAAATTCTACTTTCTCAGAGAACAAACTATTATTTAACGTGAAATGACGATTACTCTAATTAAACTTTTCCAATACAATGCTAGTGAAAAGATAATGACCAGACTCTCATTCCATTTCCACACAAATCTTGCTTTGTTTTCTGTTAGAAGTGTCTGTTCTACAAATCCTGATAACAGTACGCCTCTGCAGTTGTGCAATACATTTTGTGGAAGTATGCAAATTTCTCAGATGTTTCAGCTGCTGCCTTATACTCTGAAATTTTGTGAGTGAACCAATTTCTACCTTGTCAACATCTTTCAAAGATTTCCTAAATATCAGCAGGGAGTTCTCATCCATGTTCTAAAAATCTTTGCTTGTGCTGAATACATTGCGATGGTAAGCAAAATTAAGAACATTAGTATCTTTAGATTAACTGTCAACAATGTGTTTGAAATGGGAATATACTATTTTCATTCATGCTTTTTAATAAAATCGATATGTCATAATAGTCGATTGAAATGTAGACATGTAAACAACTATTGTAAAAAAAAATCCAGTCAAGGGGCCATTACTTTCCAACAAATAGACTATTCTTTTAAATGCAGTGTACTCTTCCTCAATCTTTGATTAATATCCCAGTTTTGTACAGTAATCTCATCTCAGTATTTAAGATGAGTGAATACCAAGTATCCCACAGAGTAAGGACCATCACTGAAATTGTTTGTGCGGATGTTTAAAACAATTTTGTGGATTGTCCTTCTTGCTGTTTCAACACGTAACACTTGTTATTATATTATGTTCAAGATTAAATTAATTATTATGAATAAACTGGAATATTATGGTTAGTGATATGTTAGTGCCCTTAAGGGTGTTTGGATGCATGAAGTCATCTAGATTATATCATGAATTGGGAAAGAGGGTCCAAGAGGCTTTGTATTACAATATTTGTATGCATAAAAAATAACATGGCAATCACAAGTATTAAGAACTATTTAAATTGTTGTATACATATATCTATGCAATTGTACAAACAACATAAGCACATAAGAAGGTTAATCCACAAACATATGATTTTTTTTCTAATTGTTGAAATAAACTTTTAAACATTTTGGTCCAGTTATGTCTAGAGGTAACAGTAGGTTTCAGCAGCAGATGAGCTTCAGCAGGGCAGAGATAGGTTATGTAAAGGAATCATAAGCAGGCCTTCTTTGTGATGGAGCAAAAGTACAATTGGAAACCATCTCAGGTTCAGATATGAGAGCAATTTTGTGAACAGTCTCGTTCAGCCTCAGACAGGAACAGGAATGATGTTGATGAATAGGGAATGGCATTTGTGGCAAGGATTGAAATGAAGGTCTTTGCAATGGTTTGAGAAAATTTCTGCTCATCTTGTGCAGGATATCAGATAAGCTGTAACAAAGCAAGGAAAGTACAGGGGTCGATTGAAATGGGTGGTGAGGTAGAACGGGGGGGTTGTCAGCAAATATGTGGCAGTGCATCATTACCAGAAGCAAACACTGTAATTTCCCTTACTCCAAAAAGAAAGCTCAACCCTATTTAAAGATCTGTTGAAGCACATGATCGAAGATTTTTCCTTGGCCCATTAGAATGATGAGGGGAAAACAATGTTATATAGTTTAGCTTTTAAAAAAGCAAGGCTCATCGAAATCAAAATTCATCAGCATCATAAACCTGATTACCATTTTATAAACTATGTGAAATATTGCCATATTTGTGACCTCTTCAGATATAAGATGTCAAAATGTTAATGATCCAATTATGCAGTATTATAAAATAACTATAATAGCCAGATAATATGTTTTCGTGGCATTGATTGAGGTAAGTATTGGCCAGGAAGCCTGAGATACCACCCTGCAAATTGGACTTTGGCTTAATGTCTCATGTGAAATAAACACTCCATCAAAGCAGTATTCCTTTGAATGTGTGGGGATACCATCAAAAAACAAGGATTGGTAAAGAAGAAATATTGATGGACAGATGGGGTTAATACCTAAATTGCTTTTATTTGAAATATCTATTACTTCTAGTAGCTAAGATTCCAGAGCCCAATGTTAAATGTAACACCTAATGAAGGCTCCCATCTATAATTGCTGAGAGGAGTTGGTCTTTTAATAGCTTTTATTAGTATCAAAATTAACAAATAATGATATTCACTCAACCTTGAGCAATAAACAATATAAATAAGTAATATTTACTTAAGAAATTTTTTCATCAAAAACTAAACTGTTTACTGCATTGAATGAGGAACAGTAAATGTTACCATAATACCAAAATGTTATAAATCACTTCAGTTAGTTTCCTGCAGTTATATATAAACACAAGCACTTCATAAGCATGTAAACATTTGTAACCAGTTGTTATTTTCTGTCTAACAACAGTTGGTTTCTGCTTTTTTCATCAGAAGAAAGGCCCACTCAGTTCAAATTTTGCAGCAGTCCAGAGCAAGGTAATCACTTTTGCACTAAGTGCTCCCAGATGCAAGTTTTATAGAAGTTGAACCGAGTACAGACATTGTGCTCTGTTTATCTTTTAGGCAGGATTTGTTTCACACCAAGTTTTCTACATTAAATTTTGATTTCAGTAATAATAGAAAGTTCATATTTTGTGGTGAAATTTCATTGTACTTACTTTCCTAAAGAAAGCATAAACTAAGCAATTCTTATGGTTTTTGATAACAGATAACAGGTTCATGACCTCTGGTAGTATTGGTGCAATACCTTACTTGAATGATCTGTTTGAAATCATGACCTGCCATTGTAACCTTTTTAAGAAAATTTAAAACTTCTAAGTTTCTCAAAATTACATGCAAAGATTGAAAAAAATGTGCAAAACTTTTACAACCCTTTTGTCAACTGCTTTAAAAACCCATCAAGGCAGATGTAGTCTGTGATAATGTAATTTCTTTCCAACACAATCTTTACGCTTAATAACGAGTTAAAGTTTCATATGTGTCATAAGGGTCTTGCTAGTTTTTGTGGATTTATAAGATTAAATGTGTTCAATCCTGAGACTGTTCACTGTCTATTAATTAATACTATGAATAAAATGTTTGCCTATGCAGGGAAACAGAAATAAATTCCATAAAATTACTATAGAAAACATATAAATGAAACAAAGTGTTTCCTAATTGTGTTAGTAGCCACTTAGAAGATTAACAAATTGTTCATCTTAAAATTTGATATTTTTCTACCAAATGGGGTTTTAGTTATTCCACATTCCACATTTCTCAAATAGTAATACCTTTCTGGTCTTATGAGGTTTAGACTGATGTTCCATTATTTATGAATTCTTCCTACCCTGGTGAATGGAGTAGATTGAATCTTTTATAATCTTTCTGAGCTGCAGGGATGGGTGATAACCCTTGGAGAATGATACAGATTGAAGTATGCAAATGCAATAAAACCATCAAATCTGTGTGGAGTTCTATTAGGATTAATCCTGCAATATGCAATCCAATTATCTTGCATGATCACAAATTGTGATTACCCTGTCTGCCATAAATGAGTGAAAACATACTTCTGCAATGGTCCCAATATGTGCATATTTTGCATATCATATCAATGTGCTGAGTTCAGCAACAATATTCAGGCTGCAAGACCATACAGAGACATACTGTAGACCAGCTGCACGAAGCAGAATGTTCTTGGATTGTATTCAGGAAATGTATAATTTCCTCGGCTTCTTTGCATTGCTAAATATGGCCTGCTCATACATTTGAAAATTTAAGAAGACTATTAAATTTTTTTGAAAAATTTGTGTATCAATTGAGTCAGATAATAGAACATAGAACATAGAACATAGAACATAGAACAGTACAGCACAGAACAGGCCCTTCAGCCCACAATGTTGTGCCGACCATTGATCCTCATGTATGCACCCTCAAATTTCTGTGACCATATACATGTCCAGCAGTCTCTTAAATGACCCCAATGACCTTGCTTCCACAACTGCTGCTGGCAACGCATTCCATGCTCTCACAACTCTCTGCGTAAAGAACCTGCCTCTGACATCCCCTCTATACTTTCCACCGACCAGCTTAAAACTATGACCCCTCGTGCTAGCCATTTCTGCCCTGGGAAATAGTCTCTGGCTATCAACTCTATCTATGCCTCTCATTATCTTGTATACCTCAATTAGGTCCCCTCTCCTCCTCCTTTTCTCCAATGAAAAGAGACCGAGCTCAGTCAACCTCTCTTCATAAGATAAGCCCTCCAGTCCAGGCAGCATCCTGGTAAACCTCCTCTGAACCCTCTCCAAAGCATCCACATCTTTCCTATAATAGGGCGCCCAGAACTGGACGCAGTATTCCAAGTGCGGTCTAACCAAAGTTTTATAGAGCTGCAACAAGATCTCACGACTCTTAAACTCAATCCCCCTGTTAATGAAAGCCAAAACACCATATGCTTTCTTAACAACCCTATCCACTTGGGTGGCCATTTTAAGGGATCTATGTATCTGCACACCAAGATCCCTCTGTTCCTCCACACTGCCAAGAATCCTATCCTTAATCCTGTACTCAGCTTTCAAATTCGACCTTCCAAAATGCATCACCTCGCATTTATCCAGGTTGAACTCCATCTGCCACCTCTCAGCCCATCTCTGCATCCTGTCAATGTCCCGCTGCAGCCTACAACAGCCCTCTATACTGTCAACGACACCTCCGACCTTTGTGTCGTCTGCAAACTTGCTGACCCATCCTTCAATTCCCTCGTCCAAGTCATTAATAAAAATTACAAACAGTAGAGGCCCAAGGACAGAGGCCTGTGGAACTCCACTCACCACTGACTTCCAGGCAGAATATTTTCCTTCTACTACCACTCACTGTCTTCTGTTGGCCAGCCAATTCTGTATCCAAGCAGCTAAGTTCCCCTGTATCCCATTCCTCCTGACCTTCTGAATGAGCCTACCATGGGGAACCTTATCAAATGCCTTACTGAAGTCCATATACACCACATCCACAGCTCGACCCTCATCAACCTTTCTAGTCACATCCTCAAAAAACTCGATAAGGTTTGTAAGGCATGACCTACCCCTCACAAAGCCGTGTTGACTGTATTTGATCAAGCCATGCTCTTCCAGATGGTCATAAATCTTATCCCTCAGAATCCTTTCTAACACCTTGCAGACGACAGACGTGAGACTTACCGGTCTATAATTGCTGGGGATTTCCCTATTTCCTTTCTTGAAGAGAGGAATTACATTTGCCTCTCTCCAGTCCTCAGGAACGACTCCAGTGGAGAGCGAGGATGCAAAGATCTTCGCAAGCGGCGAAGCAATTGCATTTCTCGCTTCCCAAAGCAGCCGAGGACAAATCTGATCCGGGCCTGGCGACTTGTCAATCTTAATGTTTGACAAAATTTTCAGCACATCAGCTTCGTCTACCTCTATCCATTCCAGCATGCACACCTGCTCTTCAAAGGTTTCATTCACTACAAAGTTGGTTTCTTTCGTAAAGACAGAAGCAAAAAACTCATTTAGGGCTTCCCCTACCTCCTCAGGCTCCACACACAAGTTCCCTATGCTATCCCTGATCGGCCCTACTCTTTCTTTGACCATTCTCTTATTCCTCACGTAAGTGTAAAATGCCTTTGTGTTTTCCCGGATTCCTTCTGCCAAGCCTTTCTCGTGCCCCCTCCTGGCTCTCCTCAGACCAGTTTTGAGCTCCTTCCTTGCCTGCATGTAATCCTCTCTAGCTGAACTTGACCCTAGCTTCCTCCACCTTATGTAAGCATAATCATGTCAACAAAAAGGCAGAACTATTTACAACCTATCTACGAAAGAATATATCACTTTTCATCATGGAAAACCCTTCTTCCACTTTTTTAATACTATTGAAAAACTGAACTGAAGCAGTCTCGCATGCTTGTCGTTGCTCTGTATCTTTTCCCTCCAAAATGGTTTTAACAACAAAGGATGAAAGCTGGTAATCAGTGATGAACTTGTCAAATTGAAAAGTATATATTGTAATCCAGATCAGACCTGGCATTTGTAAGCTTAACACTGGACATAAAAGTGAATGGCAGACAAGAACACTGACCTGGAACTTCCTTCATATGCATAACCTAGAAGTTCGAACCAAAAATGCACCCACTATTTTGCTTATTCTGTTGACACCAAGATAAACACACATTTTCTGTGTTTCTCATTAGAATATGCCTGGTAGATGGAAATTAGTATAAACATGCGAGTTCAGAAATCTGAAGAAGGGTCTAGGCCTGAAACGTCAGTCTTTCTGCACCTCTGATGCTGCTTGGCCTGCTGTATTCATCCAGTTCTACACCTTGTTATCTCTAATGTTTTATTTGTGTTTCTTTCTTATCAATATGTTCCTGTTTTATCCTTGTTTTCTGAAGCCCTAACCATTTTAGTCGCAGCACACGTTTGTACGATGTTGTAGAGCTCCTGTAACTTTGTATCATCCAGTTACTGCCAGGAACTGTAATTATGATATTTCCCACAAGAGGTTGCCAATGTATCAACTATTAGATGGTTCAATGCATTTTTTACAGGAGTCCTTTTAAAGAGAATCATTCACTTTAACAAAGATTACCAGGTTGACATCTGCATTACCAACATGGCTCTTAAGCTTAGGTCTTTTTACTTTCTGTTCATCTGAAAGCCTGTAATCCTCAACAGTAAATAGCGAGAAGAAATTTTGGCTTTTCTTTCCACCATCTGTCAAAACGTTTACAGTTTGATGATTAGGTGTAGAAAACCTGCGTAATGTTAGTTATCATTATCCCAAGAGCTAAATGCTATATCCTAGCTTTATTTGAATACTCTGACTTTCTTACTTACACAAAAAATGTTCTGCTTAGAACGCGCTTAAAATTCAATTCTGTGGCATACAGATGATTGATTTTAAGATTACTAGTTAGTTTTTCATGATGGGAGGAGACTGGATGGACTTGGCATTGATTCCATGGACCCAATATACCAACGTACTCAGCAGGCAGCAGTGTCATGCTGGGAGCCTTCCACTCATGCCCCCAATCCCCTCACCACACTCTTCCTTTGATCCACTCTTCCCCTGCTTGTGGAGTAAATGAAGAACAGGTAGGAGATTCATTTGTCTGCAATGATTGTGGGTTTTCTGAAAAATCAGCCAGCAGAAATAGAGAGAGATTACCATAATTTTTATGTGAGGATCATAGTTCCAAGAATTTGGTTGCAATGTAGGAAGAAAATGAATGACCTCGTAAAGATTGCCAAGGTAAGGCTTTTTTCAGTGTCCTAATGTATTTTACTTTTATCCAGCAAATACAATCCTTCCCATTCTATTTCCAGCTACAGGTACTGCACTACTCCTTCCGTATGTAGTCATGCACTCAGCTTCTCACAACTGCACACATTTGCTCTCAACTTATACGCTATGCGCGTGTTTAAAATCCATCAGGAGACTTACGCTAACCTCTGCTTTGTTTTCTTGTAGAAGGAACTTTCTTACAATTCAAAGATAATGACAGTAGAATAACAGGAAATCCCACCATGAACTGCTTCCATCTTTTCTTGTCAACACATAGATGCATGCAATCCACAACGATCTGCTTTTTACTCTTGTCATTATTTGTAACCCTGTTCTGACCTGCCCTTTATCTGGGCCTTTCGTTCAGTAGGCTATGAAAACCTCAGAGCTCTATCCTTTTTTCTCCGATGTCCAAGGATAAAGCATGAAAGGAAACATTGTATTAGTAACCTGTTCAATGCAAACATGAACTGTGGACTGACTGATATGAATATAATGTAATCATGAGATAATGTATTAACTGTGGCTTTTGCTCACAGGCCTTATTACAGGAAGTGATGCAACTTTGTGACATCCTCCTTAAGAAGAGAACAGCTTGCTTATACTGATCTTCAGGTGTAATGTCTTGGGTGTACACACTTTCCTGAGAGGATGAGGACTTCTGCAACCAGCCCTCCTCATTCTTGTCCATCTAGGTGCAGGACTAATTGCTTCTTCTTCCTATTGTTTTCCTTCTCTTTCTTTAGATCTTCTACCTGGGCCTCAATAACTCCAAGTATTATTTATTGTTACAGAGTTATTGATTTGTTATTCCCTCACTGACGTGGCTCAATTCCTTATCATTTATTTTTAAATTGTCCAATTATCCCCAAATTTTTCAAATAAGTAAACAATTGTAACCAAAGATCACAGTGATCTGTTACTGAGTCAGATCTTTTCTGTCTGGTAGAAAATAAAAGAATTAAGGCCTTAGAATGATAAAGGAATTACATGTAATCCATTAATACACTATTATCAACATGATTTATAGTAGTTTCAACAATATTCATATAATTGTGACTGTGTAAAATGTTCAGTTTTCTGCCTTTTATGCATGTGTATTCTATGCACCTCTCTTATTTGCATAGTTTGAATTAAGGCTTCCTTAATCAGGCCAACAAGCTCTGGTTGATTTTCAACAAATATCCATTTACCAGCAATTCAAAATGAAACAGCAGCAGTGGACTCACAATGAATGGTCGAATATGTAGTATTGTTTTTTGACATATTTGGATGCTGGCTTTGTCCGTTGTATTGGCACCAAGCAAAGGCCATAAGAAATGCATTCCCACGAGGAAAGAAGATAAATGAAGGAGTGCCACCAATATGCTCAACATCTGCATCAATATACTTCGAATTTGGAAGATCCAACAATAATCTAACAATATCATTGCAGACACACATTTTACTGAGCTTCCATCAGAACTCAGTATTCAGTTAAAGGTATGGAAACAGATGCTCTCTCTTTTAGCTGTGGAAATTCTGAGCATGTAGACTCTGTGGACTATGATTTGAATATAGGATAAATAGTCTGGGTAAAACAAAGAATGTGGTCTTCGAATTAATGCTACTTCTCTTAAAAAAATTATTATGGCAATTAAAAAATAATACCTTCTTTAAGGTGGCAAATCACGAGGTTGTTCCTGTGCATTTACTGTTAGGCACTGGACATATTCCAGGAGGCTGATCAAGTTGTTCTGACTCACTGTGATAGTGTGCTAAAATTGAAGCTCTGCTCTTCCTGGAGTCATCACAAAAGTTAAAGATTTTATTGAAGCTGAAAAATTCCCCAATTTACCTGCTTTTCAGACTCAGTTTGACAGAAAGTACATTGCTTGGTTTCTGCACATAACATGAATGACTCTGTATTATATACAGATAGCTTCTAGCTATTGATAACAAGTACATGTTGACAGTTCATAACACTAATAGTTAAAACTCTAACCCTCTTAAAAACTCCCTTTCTACACACACATTTAATTTGACAGATAAGGGGAAGAAACATTAGTATTTTTGATGCTCTTGTCCTTGGCCACAGAGTTTGTTGAAATGATTCTTCTGCCAATCTGAACACTGCTTCTTAATCTTCCTTCTCCAGATATTTTCATCTGTTTGCAGGAGAGCAATTTAATGGACAGAGGCAAAAGTTTTACCTAATATGGTTCAGAGCCAAGCTGGGAACAGGATTTGTAAGATGCTATGTGTGCATCACCACAAGAAGAAGACAGAACATGGACTTTACTCAAGAGAAAGTACCCTGTTAACTGACGGCTGAAAAATGCTGGTTCAGAGTGAATGTAGGTATTAAATCTGCCCTTGCCAAATATCACAATTTTGTACTTGTTGTAGGAAATGTTACAAAGTCTGAGAAACTTCTGAAAACACCCTTAAACTCATGTGGTTTTGTAACTAGTCTGTACTGGAAATCATTTCTAGGTCAGCCCTCTCAACTTATTCTGAAGTTGTAATTGACATAAGTATTGCACTTAAATTAAAACAAGTGCCGTATCTTACAATTTTGCCATCAGGACAAACTTAACGGTAGTTGGACTGAGAGCTGAAAGAGGCCCTAGAGCAGAGGTTTGTGTATGTTTTTAAGACTTGCATGTGGACCAGTCGGATCATCACAGCAAAAGATACATTGTGCTGGCCATTGTTGCCAAGGGTCCCTAGCAGAAGGCTCCATCACCTGACTTTATCAATTGGGCAGCCACTTCCTGATAATGTTGTTGACCAGAAAATTGGTAAATGGTGTGTTAATGTGACAAACATGAGTATGCCAAATTTTACGCCATCACAACTTATGCTACAACTTACTGGAGAATAGGATGCTGATTGGAAAATCAATTATGACTGACATTGCCATGGAGAAAGTATAGGGAATTGTAGGCTTCCAAAGCTCCAAGGAATTCAAAAATAATGGGGCAGCCTTCAACATATTCCTTTTGATTGTATGATAATGTGCCAACTCAATAAACTGTAAGAAACTCACCTTAATACCTCAACTAATGATTTTAAATTGGTTGTTGATATAGAAATTAGCACGCACTGGATTTTTCAGCAATTACTGCCTAACTGTGTAATCATATCTATTAACTGTTTGTTTTTGGGTTTTCGAAGTGCAGGCAGGTTAATTATCATCTTTAGTTGCCTATTATGAACAACCAAAGTAACATACTATTCAATTTAATCAGCCAATTGTTGGAACATCCAGCCTGCATACTTGGCATAGCCAGCACTGAAATTCAAATGTAACTTTGCTCAAATGTGTGGTAGGTAAAATGTCTTGCTGGACAGACAGCAGCATCCTGTCAGTGGAAATTACCACCCATGTAGCCACAGCATTGTAGCAGTGTAAATCCCCTTATTTAGCTTGATATTACTATTTTTGCAACACTTGAGCTGGACCAGGAACTTTACATTTTCGAAAAACTGTAGCCTTTGGACCATTTGTGAGTTTTTATGCTACAAAGTGAGCAATGATTTCATGTAGCTAGCCATTGTCCCACACAATTGCTTTGACATACTCGACTCTTCTGTCAAGCTTGCAAAGTAGCATTGGACTGTCGTTGTATTTACAAGATCTATTGTATTTACTTTCCTCAATATGTAATTTTAGAAATCTACTGATGAATTCTTCATGATTGCCTATCACAAACCCACCTTTAACCAGACAATAAATGTACATGTGCACAGCCCAGACCATCACGGAAGCCAAACTTCCATCCATGGAATCCACCTCCACTTCTCGTTACTATGGAAACACTGCCAATATCGTCAAAGACTCCTCCCACCCTAGTAATACTCCCCTACAACCTCTTCCATCAGGCAGAAGATACAGAAGCTTGAACACACGCACCAACAGGTTGAAGAACAGCTTCTTTCCTGCTGTTATTAGACTGATGAGTGGACTTTCTAACTTCAAATAATGTTGATCTTGTTACTGTTGACCTTAATTATTATGTCTCCTGTGCAGTGTAACATGTAGGCCTCACTTGGTCCAAGCACCCTATGAATTGTATGGAAACAAAACAAATGCTGAAGGTCATAGTGATCAGCTCTGGCGAGGAGTCATTTAGACTCAAAATATCAGTTTGCTCTCTCTCCATGAATGCTGTCCGACCTGCTGTGATCTTCAGCATTTGTTGTTTTCAATACAGATTCCAGCATCTGCTGTAATTTGCTCCTGCTATGATCTGTATGTCTTTGCTTACTATGGTCTGCCTGTACTGCTCGCAAACAAAGCTATTCACTGTACTTAGGTACATGTGACAATAAATCAAATCAAATCAAATGTGCTACAGGATTGGTCTTATCAACAATCTTATTTATGAATCAACATGTTAAATTCCTTCACTCTCAAGCTACACTCCAGCCAATTCTGTTTTCTTCCTACAAGCCTTACAATCTCATTCAAGCAGTCTGTAGGACATCAATGTTCCTTAATAAAATATCTGCATTGCACTTAATAGATAATCTTCTATGTAGATTTAGAATCTCACAGGTATCTTTAGTATTCTTCTTGAAATGTCATTAACTGTACCTCATAACAACTTATACAGGAATTTGGTGATAATTATGTTAGCCATTTAACCACAGCATTGAGTTAATGTCATTCTTTTACTAGACCAGTGACCAATATGAGATAGTATGCACCATTGAGAAAATAGAATGCTTCCCCAGAGCAAATTTAATGATATTCAATTAAGATTTAGCTCAAAGGTTTGCAAAGCTCAACCATCAAGCTTGGGCTCAAAATTTTTGAGGTGGCAGCAAAATACTGAGAGTTCAAGTAAAAAAAGGTAGGTAAATGGTTTCGTAGAGCTCAGATATTTCTCAGGCCCAGTGCTCCCAAAAAAAGGTCTTACAATGGTTGTGCAGCCACTCTGTTGAGATTAATTAATACATAGCGAGATGGGCCTTAAGTGATATGATGGACAGTGAAGCTCATATTCATAGCACACAAACCACAATATTGGGGAACAGACAAATGAAGCATCATGAAACTATAGAGTGGAATTTACCAGAAATTAGCCAAGAGCCAGTTTTGGAAGATTTCATGTAGGATTTATCTTTGTGAACACACAATGGGGTTTTTCATGCTTTCCACAGAAACCCACCTTATTAGCCATGGGGCTAAGTCTCCATGATGCCCTGCTCATTCTATCTTACCTCTCACCAGAGGCAGAAGTTCTTAGGCTGTTGAAACCTCCCAGAAATTCCACGTCAACACCATTTTGAAATCTCATCTGTGCACCAGGTTGAGGTTTGCCAGCCGTGAGCTGCCCTTCACAGTGTACATAATGGGAGGGGAACCAAAAAGAAATGTTCCTCAGGGCATGCAGATGACATGTCTGACGCTTCATTGCAATGCAAGTGCACATTTGTAAACGCAGTACAGTTTAAGAACCGAGCAATATAGGCTACCCATCCTTGTCGTAATCCCATTTAAAAACCTTATCTAAGAGAGTACTACTCTTTCCCAAAGCTCAGTATAGTCTAACATCTCATTGTTATTCATTGTGGGACCATCATGTACTGGAAAGCTTTCAAATGTTCACTTTTATTCATCAACAACAAAAATAGAGAAAAAAAACAAATGCAAAAAACAAGCTGTACTGCTTGTTTTCAGACAGTAACAAATTTGCAGTCAATGAAGGATCACAGCTCACATCTACTGGAAGAGGGTGTCAATTACATCCTGTCTGGCTTGTTGCATCTGACTTTGCAACGCTCTGTTAGCAGAAGGCAACGTTCCTCCTGCACATTGTCCTCAACTTCCTTGGAATAAATAAAAAAAACTTATAAATGGACATAGATAGTTTGGGTAAATGGGCCAAAATTTGGCAGATGGAGTTTAATGTGGACAAATGTAAGGTTATCTGTTTTGCTAAGAAGAATAAAATGGCAACTTATCATCTAAATGGAGAAAAACTTCAGAGTACTTCAGTGTAGAGGGATCTGAATGTTCCTGAGCATGAACTGCCAAAAACTACTGCAGGAATAGTAGGTAATAGAGAGGAAAAATGGAATTTTAGCATTTATTGTTAAAGGAATAAAGCATAACAGTGGGGAAATGTTGCTGCAACTGTACAGACATTAGTGAGACAGCATCTAGGGTACTGCATATAGTTTTGGTTTCCCTACTTGAGGAGGGATGTATTCCATTGAAGGAAATTGAGAGCTGTATCCGGAGCTTCCAACCATTTGTTTCAAGCAGCCTGCAATGTGTTCATTGCACATGTGCATGTGTCACATTGATGTAGCACAATGCTGTTCAGCAACGTGTCCACTCCCTGCCTAATCACTGACAAGGTGAAATTAAGACATACGCCTGGCTTGTCTGAGCTATATGTCAAGACATGATAGAAGTGCTATGAGCCTTTAAGTTTTGGCTATTTGACCAAAGTATGAAAAGTCATGACAAGTGACGGCAGAGCTTTTGTGTGCATCCAAGTAAATGCAATTGAGAGCATGAGAGAGCAAGCCAGAGACCTGTGGTGCTCCATGGTCTAATCCATGATAGGTGACAGTATGTTCCGCAGTGCAGCATTGAAGTGAAGAACTGTTTTGTATGTGGGTCAGAGATGTGACATGAGGAGGCAGGATACATTGTCCAATGCCAAATTCTATAGACCGGAGTTTGCTAGTGGTCACTGTCCATAAAGCGTGATTTGAGACATTAATAACTGCTGTTTGAGATGGAGCCCTGGAGGAGCAAGGGGTGAGCTGGAGTTGCCAGGTAACGCCTCTGGCTTGCTGTCAGAAATTGTCACCACCTAGTTTCTATCCTGCAGGTGGATTAAAGGGAAGCTGCATATCAATGAGGTGAGATTTGGTAATTATGTCCTGTTAAAACCAGAAATGGATGAAAAAAGCTTCATCATTCACTAGCGATATTATTGCCATCTGTTGAAAATGTGTTTGGTGAATCAGACCATTTTCTTTCAAAGTTGAGAATCTTATTTCTGCTGATCATGCTCCAATTTGCCAACTGACTCGTCATTCAGGGGCTGGGAAGATGCTGCACAATAATGGGAATTCTACCAGTGTCTGAATGACATGGAAAATGATAAGGTAGTTTGGAGAGTAGAGAGAAATTGAAAAATTCAGATTCTTGACATCAAGAAAAACAAGTCACATTTATCCCTTAAGAATTTAATGCCAAATTGTGAATGTTGCTAGTTGGTAACAGGGACCCTGTTTGGATGCATTAATATCTCATTATTCCCTAATCTTGATTTTTTGAATGCACATTGCTATTCTCCTAAATACCAGTAAGAAACTAGATGGTGCCAATTCCTGACTTGAAACTCAGAGCAATTACATGGCAGCTGTAGCTCACTGGCACTGCCTCTGGGCCTGCTCTGCAGGCAGTAACCTCCCACACCCACCATCCATGAGCACTGGCATCAGTAAAGCAACAGCTCACCACATCATTATGGTACACCTTATCACAGTTCAGCACTTCAATACTGCTCTTTGGAGTTCACCTGAGCTTTTATTTCAATGCTGCTGCCAGGCCCCAGTGCATGTGGGGTTATCAGACACCCATTGCATGCATGAAAACAGGTGCACCTCAGGTTTTCTGGCTCAATAAATTGAAGTTTACTTCATAAATCTGCAATAAAAAGCTAGTCTTAGCAATTTTACCATGACGAGATCCATCAACTGTCCATTAATGTCCATTAGGAAAAGGAACCTGCCATATTTACCTGGTCTAGCCTATATGTGACACTCTGCCCACAAATCATCTGGTCACCGCATCATAGGAAGGATGTAGAAGCACTGGAAAGGGTGCAGAGGAAATTTACCAGGATGTTGCCTAGTATGGAAGGAAGGTCTTACAAAAGGCTGAGGGACTTGAGGCTGTTTCCATTAGAGAGAAGAAGGTTAAGAGGTAATTTAATAGAGACATACAAGATGATCAGAAGATTAGATACGGTGGACAGTGAGGGACTTTTTCCTTGGATGGTGATGGCTAGCACGAGGGGACATAGCCTCAAATTGAGGGGTGATAGATATAGGACAGATGTCAGAGGTAAGTTCTTTACTCAGAGAGTAGCAAGGGTGTGGAATGCCCTGCCTGCAACAATCGCAGACTGGCCAACTTTTAGGGCATTTAAATGGTCATTGGATAAACATATGGATGATAATGGAGTAGTGTAGGCTAGATGGGCTTCAGATTGGTTTCACAGGTTGTTTAATGTTCTATGTCATTTGAGTCTGTTGTTCACCGTCAGGAATTCTTTTGAATTTTATTTCTGAAACAGATTGGTGATTTCTGACTAAAGACAACAGTAGTTGTAATTTTCTCTGCCTCCTGATTGGTCACTGCAGCAATGGGTGAGCTGATGCGCCTTCCTTGTGGGGTGAGAGGATGAGGGGAAACAACAAAGAAAACTGAATAGACCAGCAGCAGGTCATAGGAGAAACAGCTGATCATGCTTGCAGCAGGTCTTCAGAGAACAATCCTCCTGCATCAATGTCTCCAAAGTGTCTCAGAGATCCTCAGAAAGCAGGTTGCCTCTGCCTGTTAAAATCACATTGCCTTCCATTCTTGTGCCACAAGTTTCTTCTATGCTGAAGCATATGAAATCAATGACAATTCCCGATTCACCGTTCACTGTCTTCTCAGAGAAGCCACTGAAGTATTTCTTATCAAGAGGAATATGAGCAGCAGAGGCCATTAACTGAAATAATTTTAATGAGGTCCCCGCACAATTTTAATATGTTGTCTGTGAGCAAAGGAGTAGGCATTTGTATTTACCTGCACACCTAATGTAGAGTGCAATTGAATTTCTAGGTAAACATCTTTATAGAATTCTACATTCTTTTTCTTTCTTGGTATGTGGGTGCCAGCTTTAACTGTTCATTCCTGAAAATACTACCTTGCTTTAGTACACACAGTAATATGATAATCTGCAGTTTTCTGTCAAGTATTAAAGCTTCAAGTTATAAGTTTCTTTGGACCATCAAAACTTGTCTTAGTGAGCTGTGTAGTTTGTGCAGTTATGAATTATCTGTAATTAATATGACATTTTGATGTAAGTTAACCGCAGACTAAAGGTGCAAGAGAAAGTTATATTTCAGTCCACAAAAGAAATTGAGTGAAAGTAACAAGTTATTTATCTAACATTGCAATTTCCTATTCTTCAGTATGTTTGACTTGCATAGATAAGATCCTATTGGAGAAATTGCAACAGGGTGAGATTTTGTAGGGCATTGGTCATTCCTGCCATTTCTGCATCTTTCACTTTTGATATTCTTCTGACAGAGAGAAAATTCCAACACATTCAATGTCATAAAATGAATGGCCTTGAAATCTCTCATTAATGCAAGGGCAGGAGAGCGAATTTTTAATCTGGCCCTGTTCCAAGCCAAATGCCCTATCCCAAATCTTAGGGTTGGAAACATTGGCCAAACAGGATAGGCGCATTGTTTCAATGGCAGAGAGGTGGACTGGTCATCTCGGGGAATTTTTTTTTTACATTCACTCATGGGATGTCGGCATTTCTGGCTAGGCCAGCATTTATTGCCCAATACCCAATTGTCCAGAGGGCAGTTAGGAGTCAACCACATTACTATGAGTCTTGAGTCGCATGTTGACCAGTTGGCAGATTTTCTTCGCCAAATAGTAAACCAGATGGGTTTTTTATGACAATCAAGTGTTTTCATGGTCATCATTAGAACCTTAATCCTAGATTCTTTACACAGGTTCTTTACACAGAGCGTTGTGAGAGCATGGAATGCGTTGCCAGCAGCAGTTGTGGAAGCAAGGTCATTGGGGACATTTAAGAGACTGCTGGACATGCATATGGTCACAGAAATTTGAGGGTGCATACATGAGGATCAATGGTCGGCACAACATCGTGGGCTGAAGGGCCTGTTCTGTGCTATACTGTTCTATGTTCTAGATGTTTTAATAAATTCAAATTCCACCATCTGCCATGGCTGGATTCAGTCCTGGGACTCTAGAGTATTACCTGAGTTTCTGGATTAATAGTCCATCAATAATATAATTGGGCCATTGTTTCCCCTAAAAATGGTCTTGTTTTTATTCTCAATGGAGGAATTTGAGTGAATGATGTAATTCCTGGAGGATTGATTCTCGTTTCCTGGTAAAGGTTTGGAAGCACATGAAGGTCTAAAACATAATGTTGTAGGCCACAGAATGTTTCTTGCTGTAAATAATTAGGTAATCTTGCAACATCCAATGGCATGAAAATGCAGGCTGTTTATTACCCGTAAAAGACATGGCAAGGCAGGGAAGCAAAGACCATTTGCGTCGGCTCAAAGTGTGTGAGTTCCAAGACAGCAAATCACTAAGCTGGAGATATAGCCTGATGCAGTCCATGAGCTGAATGCATGTTGCAGAACACAAAGTGTCCTTGCTGCACATTTACAATTACATTTGCTGTTGCACCGTGGTGTAGCATTGCAGTGGTGGAGCTGCTGTAAGTGGGTCGGAGATGTGCAATGAGACTGTCAATGTTGGATGCCAACATCTATGAATGTGAGGTTCATGTGACAAATGTCCACTGTGTGTCCTGACATTGTTGGCGCTTGGCATCCAACATGGAGCTTCTTTGGAGCCAGTGGTGATGAGAATTCAACAGATACCCACTTACTTTCCATGTTGAGCATTCTCGGGATTCAATTTGCTTGTGGTGGGTTGTAGGATAGGAAGCTACATATTATTAAACTGAAATGTGCAGTTAATAACATCATTAACAAACAATCATCCTACTTAAGAGACAACTTACCGCTGACTAATGCGAATCTCTCCTTGGTACCTGGAACTCAGGTAAGTGATTTGATTTGATTTGAATTATTTATTGTCACATACATTGTGTCACAAAATACAGTGAAAAGTGTTGTATATTCTGGCACCATCTTACAACACAGAAAAATAAATCAAAACATAGAATACAAAGACAGAAAAATAAAGAAATAAATAAACTACCATTTTGTAGACCTTCTTGTTAAGTGCTCAGCCATGGGCCTGATTATAATTCGATTCCTGATGAAGACTTCAGCAAGTCGTTCCCAAAGCTCAGGACGGCCTTGCTGGCATCCTCGTGGAATTCTGCCACATTTTCCACCATTAACAAAACTGGTCAGGCCTCTATGGGACCCCATCTGTTCTGAAATTTCTCACTCTCTTGTAGTTGTAATGAAATGGAAAACAATTTGGACATCAGTCTAAGATTTTTCAACAATCAATGAGTGGAGTCCCCAGATGACACCCTTACAATCACAATTGTATATTTTTATCAGCATACTTTCTTATGGAAACAAATGTAGATGAAAACACTCCTACTGAGTGTAAACCAGGTTTTTCACTCACATAATATCTTTTGGGAAAATGTATTCTGAAGTGTTCCATAGAACTTCAGATAATTTATACTGCTATTTCAGCTTTGAATTTTCATTTATTTTCATAATCTGACATTGGATATTCATGCAGCTCTTTTTTAAGGATTCATCTAATGGTTATGAACTTTGATGGTAATCAGTTCTTCATAGTTACAACCTGTAGGGAAATATGTCTCTTCTAATCTGTGATTTTGTACACGAATGTTGATTTTACTTTCGTCTGAACTTATGAAAACAGATTGAATTTTGCTTATGTTTCTGTGAAAATGGCTAATTAATTGATGTTTGAACCAGAAGACCCAATTCAATGATGGTGCCCTCATCAATCCCAACCACGTGTTATGGAAATGTGTTATGCTGAGTCAGATGGAGGGCTGGAGGCATTGACCTGCACGGTGTCACTTTCCGAATTTTTGACAGTTTGCAAAGATACGCAGTAGCTTCATTGTTTTCCTTCATGCAATGATCAAAATCAGCAATGTTTTTATTTATTGAATAGTATCACAGTGGAATCTTAATCCCTACAGTATGGAAACAGGCCATTCGGCCCATTGATCCCACACTGAGCATCTGAAGAGCATCCCAATCTATTCCTGTGACCCTGCATTTCAAATGGCTAAGCCACAATTTATTAAATGCCATTCACCTTTCTGAAAAGCAAATATTGCTGGAATTTCCTCTTCCCTTTTCAGAAGTATGTCGCCAAAGGTAGGATTAACAGTCCAGAATCAAATTTTAATTTTGGGGTTTTTAATGTTTTCCACACAGCACGATGGTGAGCTGAGAGGATGGGAGCTAGACAAATAGCCAGGTGTTATGTACAGAAAGGATCCCATATACATTTCTGCCTGCAGACTGCTCAGCTGCAAGGCATTGGCATTGCTCTGTATTTACAGCCTCAGTGGTGCATCTGTTTGGTGAGATCTGACTTTATAGCCCTTCCAAAGCACAAATATTTATTTTGACCCCTCCATTTGGCGTTGCCCTCATGTTCTCCTCCCTCCCTCAGCAGACCTAGTTCTCTTAGTTGCCAGCCTTTTGATTCTGGTCAAGAGTCAAACCATCAACTTTAACATAACAAAGAACATTGAGGTGGCCAATTAAGAGGACACCACTGTAAAATCACTTTCTCCCTGCAAGTCCACAGTCCAGATTCTCCATTTGATTCTTAAGTTATAGTTCTAAAGGCAAACACTTACCCTTGAGGCATCATGTGACTTTTGAAGTTGCACTTTTGAATTGTAAGGTGGCTTGTGCACATATTTTTCCCATAACACTCTTCCTAAAGACTTTGCAAGCTTCAGATCCCACTTTAGGTACAATCTAAGCTGATCTTACAGAGTAATATTGAGGATGTACTGCAAGGCCAGAATTCAGAACTTTGAATGTGCTATTAAACTGAGGCCTCACTTACCCGCCCGCTGTTTTAAAAAGTTAATTTATGGGATGTGAGTGTCATTGGCTAGGCCAGCTTTTAATACCAATCCATTTATTAGTCCAGTTGCCATTGAGAAGTGGGTAGTGAGCTTTCTTCTTGAATTAGTTCTGTCTGTTTTGTGCAGGTGGACCCATAGTGCCATTGGGATGAGAGTTACAGGTTTTCGGCCTGACGGCATTTAAGGAATGGTGTTACAGTAACAGGTCAGGATGGTGAGTGGCTTGGAGGGGAACTTGCAGGTGATCGTTTACCTATATATCTGCTGTCTTTAATTTTCTAGATGGTAGTGATTATGAGTTTGGAAGGTGCGGTTTAATTGAGTCTTGATGAATTTCTGCAGTGCACTCTGCAGAACTGCAGGTAACTCTGCTGCTACTGAGTTTTGGCAGTGGAAGGAGTGAATGTTTAAGGATGTGCTGTCAGTCACGTAGGATGCTTTGTTTTGGAATGTGTCAAGTTTCTTGAGTGTTGTTGGAGCTGTACTCAACCAGGCAAGTGGGGCATATTCCGTCTCATTCCTGACTTGTGCCTTGTAGATGGTGGAGTGGCTTTGGGAAGTTAGCTGGTGAGTTAGTCACTGCAGGAAACTTAACCTCTGACTGCTTTGTAGCCAAAATAGTGAGGAGTTAGAGCAAGTATGAATTGCTCCAATCTGTCCTGGGTAATTGCTTCACTAAGTCAATTAGAATTCTATGACTCTAACACAACATTGTGGGCTTTCTTGGAGAGTTCCAGACACTGGTTAATTGCCATCAGAAGTTTCAAATTCCGGGGTAACTCCTGGTCAGCTGCAATATGATGCCTAGGTTATCCTAATGTGCAACTCTTGGCTCATCTCTGGCAATGACTTTCTTCCTATCCGAAGGTAGGGATCAATGCTTTTTATTCCCTCCTGCTTCACAAGCAGCAATTGCAGCGTTCAAACTATCTCACTCAAGGTTAGGGTTAGATTTAGAAGAGGTTAGAACGAAAAGAAAGATAGCTGAAATTGCAACTCAGAAATCTCTTGGTATTGGTTCTGGAATAACATTTCCCATCTTACTGCCTTTGCTGTGTATGCTGCACAGGGAAAATTCATGGTGCAATGTCGTCAGTGCAGCCAGCTAATAAAATTTATGACAGGGATAGCTATCCACTGCCTGTGGATATTCGCACATCAGTTCATTTTATGCATTCTTGTGGTATTTGTAATATAATTCAATCTTCAGTAATCCCTCACACACATTTGAAATAGCAATGATGTTGGAGCAGTATTTCTGCAGAAGTCTCCAACCTATCATACAGGGAGCAGAGAACATTCTCGAAGGACATATAAAACTGCTGTTTAATGATCTCCTCTGTATAAACAGCCTCTCTGAGACAATAAACTTTGGGCTTTGCTACAGTGGAGCGCACTGGCTCCACCTGTTTGATTAGGCTGTTCTTGTTTGTTTACAAGCACGTCCACTTACTCCTCCTAGTTCTGCCGGTGCCTTGAGTTACCGAATCCCCAAAGGGATCTGCACATGTGTGTTCATGAGGGCACGATAAGCCTTTGTGAAATTACACAGCTTTCTGCCATTTCTGGTGGTGAGTATATTATCTTGGGGAAATCTTACAGCCAAAAAAAAGGGCCGTGTAGCCTTAAAAGACAAATCCTTATTTTCCAACCACTATGACTATGTTGTGGATGAAGTAGAAGTTAAAACCTTAGTGCTCGTACAGAAGGAGAGATGGGACATTATTTTAATCAATAAAGTATTGAATTGTTCACCAATTGTAAGTGTGAAAAGAAGACTTACATTTACATAGCACTTTTCAGAACCACGGGACATCGTAAATACTTTACAGCCATTGAGATTCTCAACAAGTAGGCATGGTTGCACCACAGGAAACACGGCAGCCAATTTGCAATATGTTATCCACAAATTGCAATGTTAGAATGATCAGATGTCTGTTTTTGTGGTATGAACTGATGAATGAATATTGCCCAGGAGACAGGGGATAACTTTGATACTGCCTGATTGCCACTTATTGGCACCTCATGGTATCTTCCATCTCTGTCAGTACGTGGTTTAGAGTAACATTTGCACTTGAGGCAGTTTGATGCCACCAATCTTCCTTCATCTATGGTTTGTCTCAAGCTTGTTTAATATTCACACGTAATGAATACACCACTGTAGACTCTTTATTTAAGAGGCACTGACCTTAGTTAACAAGACGGTTTATTGCATATTGGCAATAAGTGCAACTGCATACTAATCAGGTATTCTTGGGAGCTGTGCAAAGTGTATCTGCACCCTATGAAGGCTAGTGTGAAATATATTGTCTCCATCCACAGACTGAGTGTGATATCAACAGAAGCGGTGGAATTCAATGCAACAACACATATTGCTTCAGAGCCTTACACAACAATAACCTTGTTGTTCTTATTCTCCTTCAAAATGGTGGCTTGGAATGGTTTACTCCCACCCAAACAAGTAAATGGGTCCGCGGTTTATGGCCTCATTTGAAAGTTGGAAAGAAATAGAATTATACTGACAAAAAATGAACAAATAAGTACAGTTTTAATATGTTCACATGGTGATAGCAAACTAATCTAATAATAGCTAATATGTTTGTTACTTCATTTGAATAATAAAGAAACAAACCTTAACTCATTATTCTATTAGTTATTGATCATTCTCACTTTTTAAATGGACCGGGAACCTTAGTTCCAAACCCCATTGTATCTTGTCTTTTTTTCCACTTTCTATTTCATATGGAGCCTTTCATTATTGATAAACTCTGAAATGGATAAGTGGTGTCACATGGATGTTGTCACTGCACTCGTAATCCAGAACTCCAACTAATGTTCTTGGGACATGGCTTCATGTCCTACCGTGACAAATGGTGAAATTTGCATTCAACAGAATATGAAATTAAAAGCTAACCTGGTTTAACTACTGTCAATTGTCATCTACAAACTCCTGTCTGGTTCACAGTTCCTGTTGTGTGAGGAAGTCTATTGGTGTCACTTGACCTGGCCTTCATGTGGCTCCAAATCCACAAAAATGTGATTGAATCTTAACTGCCTTCTGGGGAACTCAGGTGGGCAATAACTGCTGGTTCAGCCTGTGACACTCATATGCCATGAGGGAATAGAAGGTAAATAAACTCCAATAACAATAAGCATTGCTTGCAGCTTTCTTCTGAACAGAGATCACATTGCTCTCCTCCGATCCATAGATTTTTTTTCTTCATGGCTCCTATAGCAATACACCAACCAAAAAAAGGAACTATTTCCTAGAGCATTGCCAACACTGTGATTCATTTGCACATCCCACAATATGCACAAATTCCAATTCTTGCAATTTACAAGAGGAATTTAAATTAAGTTTTCTATGTTTTATTGCCTGAATTGAATTGTAAGCATTGCAAAACATTTGCAAATCACTAAACTTGTGAATGAGTCATGAAAGTGCACACTCTTTTGTATTTATCACACTATTCATATAATCCTAAAATGTCAAAGCTTAGAAACAAAGAAAAAGAATTTCCATTCCTGTTATTTTTTAAAATTCCCTCAGAACATCCCAAAGAACTCTCAGGTAGTAAATTACTTTTCAAGTGTAGTCACAGTAATGAAAGAAAGCAATTGCAAATCAGTTCTTGTGAAGTTACACATAAATGAAATGTAAAAGCTTAAAGTTCTCAGGGTGTCCAAAGCACTTTATAGCCAAGTACTAACTTTTGTAATGCATCTGCTGTTGTTTTGTAGGGAAATGTGGCAATTAATTATCGTACAGAAAGCTTCCTCAGACTGCACTGAAAGAAGTATGCAACTGATTTATTTCTTGTGCTTTTGGCTGGTGGAGCAATGTTGTCTAGAACACTGGGAAAATGTCCTGTCCTTTTTTGAATGGCACAATGGCATATCTTATATGTATTTGGAAAGGCTTCAAAATAAGTGACACTTCCAAAATGAAGACGTCTTTGACAGTGGTGGCAATCTTTTCATTAATACATAGAAGAATCAACCTAAATTATGCACGCAGGTTCTGTAAACCTGCTCAAACCCATAACTTTCTGATTCAAAGTGAATGTTTTAATAGCAAATCAAGCTGCTGTAAGCGTTCTGTAAGCATAAGGACTTCTATACAATGAAGTCAAAAGTGCACTTTTAGGAATACAATCCTTGTTCCAACAAATATACATCTTTTTAATGATCTTGATTTCATCTATCCAGTTATTCAATATCACTTAATCCGCTCAGTCAGATTTTTCATTTATCCTTTACATCCTTTCCTTATCAAGAGCAGCTAAACATGATCATTTTTATATTATTTGCATGCGCTTTTGGAGTGTATTCAAATTCAATGTTCTAACAAGTATTGCTTTAGCTAATGTTGTTTACGTGATCATTTTGATATTTTCATGAGTAATGGTAAGAATAAGACTAGTACCAGTTTCATTAAGATCATGCCGTTCACATTTGATCCTTATTATATTTTGCAATGTAATCTCCAATCATCTTGCAAAGTCTGTTACTTATTTCTATTCCAATGGTACTGCTCCTATGTGAGTCTCTGAGGTACATCTGCTTACCATGGGCTGATCGTGCTGTTGTATAGCGACAATGCCTCTGTTGCTAAGCAACCACTGAAAGCAAATCCCCAGAAACCTGCCTCTCCAGAAGCACCTGTCTACAGACCAGCTCTTTATTTAATTAAAAAGGACCTATTTCTTTGCAAAAGCCTTGCAAAAGTCAACAGAGGGAATATTGATCAAATTCGCTGAAAGCAATCTGTCACCTTACCATTTCACAACTTTGGCCTGTATGAAATTGTAATTAATTTGGAGTGCACCATTTCTGTGATTGACTTACTGTGTCTTTGGAAGAAGCTCATGATTTCCTCATTGATTAATGGACAGATGAATGAGAATCGTGACTGCAAATAGCAAAAGTAGGATCATTTGTACTGAAATTTTAAAATTAAAGAGCTCTACCAATTAGATATAACATGCAAATTACAATCACATTCAAAATTAGGACAGATGAAGAGTCTTGTACTTTTTATACAGTTTAATGTAAGAATACATAAAGTACCTCTCAAGACATAAACTACCTCTCTAAATGTATTTTCATGTAGAGACAGACATAATGACACCATTTAACCACTTCAAAGTAATCTTGATTGCAATTAATATAACTAAGCCCTTGCTTTGTTGTTCAGCTCAGTCTTGGTAATTGTATTCTATGATTATATTTTAACTTCCTCCCTAACAACATCGTTACTGTATTAATATCACATGGACTGCAAGAGGTAAGAAAGCAGCTCACCACCACCATCTTGGGGGTACTAATGGATAGGTATTATATGTAGATCTGACTCGCAGCATGCAGATGTCATGAAAGAGCAAAGGAAAAAAAAGACATGCTGTTGAACTTTGCAGGTCAGGAAGGTTCAAAGTCAATTCCCCGTCAGTGTTGTCTGAGTCAAATATTTGCTTTAATAAGGACAGTATGGTTTGGGAGAAAATATAAAACATATTTATTTGACTAAGGAACCTGAAGGGCTATAAGTTCTCATGAACTTCCTGATGGTAAAAAATTCAGAGGGTGATTTTACTCTCTGTTTCACCGTGTTTTTCAGTATGAATGGGACAGCTGTAGGATGACTTTGTGACTTATCATCACTTTAACACAACACCAGAAACTTATTATGCATCTGGGTGCAATTGATGTGTTTTCCTAACCACAAGTTGTTGTTGGGAATCGTTACAGAAATGGGGTTTGCATTTATGTAGTGCATTGTACAAACTCAATTTGTCCCATGACACTTTGGTAGCTAATTTGTGCTTCGCAAGATCATACAAACAGTAACAAGAACCTGTTCTAGTCATGGTGGCTGAGAAATAAATAGCTACCTACGCAACGGTACAGCATCCCGGCACCTTTCTGAGTAGCATCATGGGACTTTTTTTTAAACCTAAGAGGACAGTTTCATGTCTCATTAAAAGGATAAGACTGACAGAAACTGGGGTGGGGCTAGAATCCATGACCTTCCAGCGAGTAGAATGGTCCACTCAACCAAGGGTGATGACCTGACATTTTTGTCTCAATTCTACTATGTTACCTGTCAAGATGTAGTTACAGGCTTTACAATAAGCTGAGTCTGTGAGAGACCTCCTGGCCTTTCTTTCTAAAAGTCTTTACTCTGTTATATAGAAAAGAATCGTATTCATCAACCGCCAAAATTCTGTTGAGCAAATTATCCATATATTTGCATACTGCCTAAGAAATTCCAAACACATAAGACTATCTATCAAATGTTAACTTATTACATCAGTTATAAATATACATATTTTTAAATGCTGAAGGCTATCTAGAATCTCAACTTGTTATCCAATTTTTCTCCAAAATATATGTCCTGTCATTGTCTCTGTTGCATTATGTACTCTATATTATCCCACTATTCCCATGTTGTATTTGTATTCTATAATGTTTTGCTTCTACTGCACAAACATACTAAATCCACAATAGCAGACAGGAAAAGACCATTTGGGTTTTAAACCTGTTCCATGCAGTTGTGGTACCCCAAACATCACGAGCCCTTCTATCCACCAAGAGCTACACAATCTTCTAGGACAGGCAAAAAAAATGGATAAAATACAAGGTCAATTAAAAACTTGTTTAGCCGCCAAAGCAAATTCGTTTTTAAGGCCTGATGAGGTTATAAGCAGTTCTGCAAATGACATTTACAGTCCTGATATAAGATATCATAAAGATATTGTAAGATATTACTTCTGCTGTGGGCAGAAACTGTCTATCTCTATTTGGGCGTTTTCTAAGCAGCTAGCACTCACCAGTTAACTCTACTTTCTCTCCACAGATGCTGCCGGTCCTGCTGAGTTTCTCTAGCAATTTCGATTTTGTTTCCTTACCCTGAGTGTGATTGAGTAGATTTATGCTGACCTAATTTGACAACTGAGGAATTGAAACTATGGTGATCAGGTTATACAGCTTGATTAATTATTTTCTATAATAATTTTCTTTTGCCAAAGAGCAATGCAAATAACAGAATGACCCAGATTTTGTGGTTAGCAGTGAATGAACAGCACCAACCACTCCTTATACACACGCACAGGATTTTTACGTTGCATTGCAATTTGCAGATGTTAGAATTTAGATACAGCATTAGGCCTTCTACAGGGAATGGTGCAAGTAATAATGTGTCTTCTTAACCGACAAAATTGAAGGATCTTACTGAGTCATGTTATGTCAGAACAAAGAATTTTATGCTAGGCAATTTAGTTCAATACAAATTATGTACTTAAAATAAATGGAGAGCGAAAAATGATGGGTGTGCATAACAGAGAGATACAGAGAAAAAAAATACAGTTTTAAATTGTTGTATCTCTAACAACAATTAAAATCCCTTGAAATGAAATTCTACACATATAAAATTTCATTGCTCCAGACAATGGTTAATGAATCATTTCTCAAGTGTACAAAAGAGTTATGTACAGGGACCTTACAGATTCCTCTTTGTAGCAGCCTCTGATGGAATTTCCTGGGCAATTTTCCAACTTTAATGGATACACTGAGAGGGTTCCACTGGAGTCAAGTAAATCATTACTCAGGAAAAGTCAGGATATTAAATATCCAGTGTCACAACCTGAGTAACTATTCAACTAACCCACCCAAATACATTCTCCAGACCCTAACATGACACACCCGTTTGGACCTGGGATCTGGACGCACACATGCACACCCAGACCCCATCCCCATACCCACTCTGAAACAAACCCTCCTTGCCCCTGTGTAAACTGAACCCAATCCTTCACACCACTGGGCCTGACATACCCTGTTCCCCTAGATAGCACTTCACTAGATGAGATTTTCCCCCCTGTTCTATAGCAGGACTTGACACTCCTCCCTTGTCACTTGACCTGAGCTTCCACATGCTTCAATCAGGACCTGACTACCACGACACATTCCTCCACACATCTGTGGACCCGACAGCCGCCACCCTCCATCCTGCTGGACCCACTATCTAACCCAAATCCTAACCTTAAGCCTAAACCACCCTGACCTACCCTAAACTCTCCATCACTGCTCTGGCACCCTAACCCTTAACCACTTACCTATCTGGTACCTAACTTTATATGCATCTTCTCTACTGTTTCACCTCAGCTGTCAAAATGACTGTCTGTGCTGCTGGATCTTTAAATTGTAGAATATGGCAACTGACTGCTATGCTGTAAAGAAGGGTCATTGGACTTGAAATGTTAACTATTTTCTCTCCACAAGTGCTGCCTGACCTGCTGAGTTTAACTAGCAATTTCTGTTTTTGTGTGTTTGCTGTCCCCAATTGCTCTATGCTACGGGTGACCTGTCAGAACAGAAGAACGGCTCTGCATTTCTGAAGAAACCCTGATCAAAAACTCCTGGAAGAAATGCTGAGCTCTTTCATT
Organism: Stegostoma tigrinum; assembly: GCF_030684315.1. Lineage (NCBI taxonomy): Eukaryota > Metazoa > Chordata > Chondrichthyes > Orectolobiformes > Stegostomatidae > Stegostoma > Stegostoma tigrinum. The sequence continues at coordinate 27,374,499 of NC_081378.1, read as the reverse complement.
GTTTAAAGGTGGAGCAGAACGGCAATCTGCTCAAGAATACCACTCCTCAGAAAATCTGGCCTATTATTCCATAGTCATTAAGATGATTATGCTGCTAAAAATTCACTATCATCTGAATATGCAAGCTTAATGCCTTCTGTGGTGTTTAGAGAATAACTATCATTCAAGCACTACAACTTCTAACTGGGCAATATGTTTCAATACCATATCATTAGGCGAGAGACTATTATAGAATCTACTGGAGCAGCAGGACAACTTGGACAGAAACCATCTGTTCTCTGTTCTCAATTGTGAAAGTATGATTTTTGAAGGCTGTGTCTGATGTGTTGATTTGCTCACCGAGCTGGCTTGTTCTCATTCAGATGTTTTGTCACCATGCGAGGTGACATCATCAGTGGAGCCTCTGACGAAGCAGTGATATTCTACTCCACTTGGAATTTATGCTGTCCAGTCCATTATGGTAAGTAGTGTCTTTTCCAGTTTTGATCTGTATGAGTTTGTATATGGGGTCCAATTCTATGTGTTTGTTGATTGCATTATGGGTGGAGGAAGCTGTGTCAAATTTACTTCTTAGTAACAAGGAGTGCCAATATTGTCCCAGATGTTCATTTGAGAATATCCAGACTTAACCACTTCACCGATGAACAGGAAGAAAATTTACTTGTTTGAAAGTTTTGATACTATTTGTGATCTTGATAGGCATGGTAATTTTTTTTATCAAAGAGAAGCTTTTTTATTTTTAATACCATGCATAAAGAGATTTTATCCATAATTTGGAATTTTGCTCACAGTCTAAATCTGAGTCAGTCTGGAGCCAAGTTTGACTTACACAGACATAGAATAGAATCCCTACAGAGTGGGAACAGGTCATTCAGACCAACAAGTCCACTCCGACTGTCTGAAGATCAGCCCAGCCAGACTTACCCCTCTACACTATCCCTGTAACCTACATTTCCCATGACTAATCCACCTAGCCTACACATCCCTGGACACTATGGGTAATTTAGCATAGGCGATGGCCTAGTGATATGATTGCTGGACTGTTAATCCAGAGACCCAGATAATGTTCTGGGTACCAGGGTTTGAATCCTGCCACAGCAGATGGTGGAATTTGATTTCAATGAATATCTGGATTTGAGAGTCTAATGATGACCACGAATCCATTGTTGGAAAAACCACTATCCTTACCTGATCTGGCCTACATTTGACCCATAGCAATGTGGTTGACTCTTAACTGCCCTCTGGGCAATTAGGGATGGGCAATAAATGCTGGCCTAGCCAGTGATGCCCTCATCCCACGAATGAATAAAGGAAAAATAAATCCACCCAACCTGCACATCTTTGGACTGTGGGAGGAAACCCACAGAGACGTGGGGAGAATGTGTAAACTCTACACAGACATTTGTCTGAGGGTGGAATTGAACCTGAGTTTGTGGCACTGTGAGGCAACAGTGCTGACCACTGAACCATGCTACTCCGAATTGTTCTCATTTGTTGACGATATTCACTTTGGTACAAACATATGAAGCAGGCTCACTGAGCCTGCTCCACCATTCAATAAGATCATGGCTGATCTGCTCATAACCTCTAATCCACATTCCTGTTTATGCCTGATAACCTTTTAGCTCCTTGCTTAACAAGAATCTGCCTTAAAAATATTCAAGATCTCTGCTTCCAATGCCTTTTCAGGATGAGAGTTTCAAAGACTCAGTGCTCAGAAAACAAAAATCATTTGCTTTAAATGGGTGACTACTGATTTTTAAACAGTGACCTTTTATTCTAGATTTTCCCACAAGAAGAAACATTTTCTCCACATTTAATGTTTTCACGACCCCCAGGATTTCTAAAAATGTTTCAAACAGATCACCTCTTTCACTTCTAAACTCCAGCACATACAAGCCTAGCCTGTCTAAGCTTTCCTTATCAAAAAATCCACCCATTCCAGATATTAACCTATTAAATCTTCTCTGAACTGCCTCCTGAGCATTTACATTGTTTCTTAAACAAGGTGACCAATTCTGTGCACAATAGTCCAGATGAAAGCTCGTTAATACCCTGTATAACTGAAGCAAACCTCCGTATGTTTATATTCAATTCCTCTCAAGAAAATGACAACATTCTGTTGGCTTTCCTAGTGATGGGATGTACTTGAAAACTGATCATTTACAATTCATGCACAAGGACACCTGGATTCCTCTCCTGCTCAGAGCTCTCCAATCTCTCACTATTTGATTGCTTTTTGCATTCTTCCTGCCAAAATGGACAATTCACATTCACCCACAATTTCATAATTAATCACATCATTGCCATTCTTCTCATAGATTTGAACATGTTGGCTTATTTGTCTAATTAACTATGTTCTCACTGATAATGGGTATCATGACTGCTTATTTGTTTCTGAAAGTCAAGCTAATGATACAATTTACTCATTGACAATTGATGATAAACATATAATAATCCTGCACTTCATATTTTTCATTACTTCCAGTTAAACATTGCTAAAAAGAAGGCCAGAAGTTGAAGCTCCTTATTTTACATTCATCAAGTCATGAAACAGACTTGGACAAAAAATAGAAACATCATTTTAGACGGAATGAGAAGAAGGCATTTTCTGGTTGTGCCACCATTGCATGGAACTGCAACAAGAACCATTAACTGTCAATCTTAATTCTCAGACAAGGCAGGTAGACACACATTCGTCCGAGCATTGCCACGGGGACGCTGCAGAATTTGGGCCTCTCCATGACCCCCTTAAGTGCAACATATGCATAAATGCCTTTTGCCTACCTAAAAAAGTCTTCAGTACATTTATGCCTACTTTATAGTATGTACAAATGGATTAACTGTGAGACAGCTATGAACTTTAATTGGCTTCTTGTGAAACTCTTAGCACGGTCTGTATTACTTAACAGGTGATTTAGAGGAGCACAACAATAACAAAACACAATCCTATACAGTATTTTTCATCTGACTCAAGGTTCCTGAGAGAGATATAATCAGGTAAAATTGAGCAGGGAGTAAATGCATGAGGAATGGAGATTAAATGCTTGACCAAAGTTGGTATTAAAAATTATTTCAAAGAAAGAGGGTGAATACTGCAAGTTGTAGGAATGAGAAATAAAACCATTCCAATTGCAGTCAGAGAGGTTCAATTTGCAGATGAAATTTGTGTGTACACTCACACAGAAACTGAATTCCAAATCATTGCCAACTCCTCCGCCGAAGCATGTGAGAACTCACAACACACCCAGAAAACCAAGATCCTCTTCCAACAAGCTCCTTCAGTAAATATCCTCCCTGCACCCACCGTCTAGCAATAAATAATCTCTTCCCTCTATTGTGATGTTTTCTCCCTCTCTTGACTGCTGCTCCCCCACTCTGATGATAGTTAAGCCCTCCCTCTCCCAGTACCAGCCATATGACCAATGCCACGGCAAAGGGGTTTGACACAAAATTCTCTTCACTAGCCAGTACCCTGGAGAAATCTGGCTGGCGTATGCAGACCACTGGTTTTGTGTAAATGGTCTTTGACCTAAATGGCCTTTGGGCTGGCCCACTGCTACACAGCACTCATTGCCTGTGGGCAGGCAGTGAAAATGAGTTTGAAGAGATCACAATACAATTTCACTAATAACCACAGAATAACTGTTGTTTCTTTGTTCCCCTAACATTATTTTATTAACTCTTTCAGTGATTTATTTCACGTATATTTCACTTTCAAATGCATTAATATATAATGGAGTGACGTATATTCTAAAGAAAACTTTTACATCTTCAATTTTTACAAATACATAATGCTCGAGTCAGAAAATCACCAAAAATAGCAAAAATACAGCCAGGAAGGTGCTGCAGCCCATTTTGATCCATGTTTTTTGTGACTATTTTTATGCTTATCAAAGACAGAAACATCATTTCTGGAGAATGAAATAATTGTTCATCTATTATCAGGTTGATCAACTCTCAGATCAGGTTTTATGCAAAATAACTGCTTTGTAAAGTTTGTTTGCATCCTGGTAATGGATAATTGAGAAAACTGCTTCCATTTACCATTGTATTTTTGTTTTTAACTTTCCACTTCATTCATGCTCATGGACTTTCAGTACACGACTGCCTGTTTATGTACTGTTTATTGATTCAGCTAGGAATTGAGACTTTTTTTCAGGGAAAAAAACCTAATTGCATGTTTGACCAATGCAGTCATAAGAAAGAGATCTTTATCATGTTCACCTAGGCTGACAATGAATCAGTGTCTTCGAGATGAAAGGGCAATTTGGTTATCCACTGCACAACAATTTTCCTCCAATTAAGCATAGTTTTGAACTTATCACTGCAGTGACAGCAGTTAGAAAAGGGCAAATTGGCATGAAACAAGTTTAGATCAATTTGAAAACTGCCATAAAATAATGGCTATGTGGTGTCAAGGGGAACTTTCAGCCATAAGCTGGAATGACATTTATAACTTTGTGTTTTTAATATTAGAGTCAAATCAAAGAACAGAGTTTTATTAGAGAAGGATGTCACAGTGTTGGGATTACAGGTGGCTCCCAAACAGCCAGGCAATAGGACCACATTGACAATGTACCCAGGGATGGCCTCCAAATTGACAGCCGTGTTTCTTGCTGTTCAATCAAGGATGGCTCTCAGGCTGTCGACACTGCTGGGCCAATTAGAAGGCCAGAAACTCTGAAACCTCTGAAGCAGCGTCCCCAGGAGAGGCAGTTACTGCTGAGGCCAGCTGGAGATCACAGAGCTCCTCAACATGGAGGTATCTTTGAAAGGGTAATTTAATACTTTAAAAATATAGGCATCTGAGGATGTATGTCCCAATGATCAGTGACAAATCCAAGGCTAAATAGGTAGTGTTTGCAAATAGCTGCCTATTTCCATGGCCATGGAGGCTGTCGATCCAAGACGACTGGGAAACAGCTGGCAGGCTACTTTTCAATAGGTAGCAAATCTGACATTCAACCTGCTGCTGGAAAATGTTCTCATACCTGAAATTTTGTCAGAGTGTCATCCCAAAGTGGCTCCTTGGCTATTTCCAGCCCAAACCACGCCCAATCTGTCACACTGGCTCTAATAGAATCCCAGCCAAAATGTTTAGAAAAATCATGCATGCCTGTCAATTTACTAATTTGACTGGTTTGAATCCAAGTTAATTCCCCAGACACCAATTGTTTCCAAAGTCAATACAGTGAAGGGAAATGTGTGGGCTCGTTCCCGTCTAAAAATAATGCAGAATGACAACCAATTATGTTGAAATATTCTATTAAGAGCCTATGAGTTTTTATTTATTTTAACCTCTGTCCTTCTCTTGGACCAACTGCAGTTAAAAATGTAGGCAGATAACTGCTTCCAAATCTTCATACAAATTGCCTTGAAGTAGCCAGCAATGATGAGTGAGACTGGACGATAGTTCCTATTTCCCTCCTTTCCTTTAGATCATTTGTTATTATTTTGGGTTCTGCACATAATAATGAGACATGCCTCAAGAAATGTAGTGAAGAGTTGAACCTGAAAAATATGACTGGGTGGCTCCACATAGCACTCAGATCCATTAAAAATCAGAAGAACTGTGGATGCTGTAAATCAGAAACAAAAACAAAGTTGCTGGAAAAGCTCAGCAGGTCTGGCAGCATCTGTGAAGGAAAAAACAGAGTTAACGTTTTGGGTCTGGTGACCCTTCCTCAGAACAGTGTGCGTTGACTCAGATCTATTATTGCTTTGCTACATCCTCCCTTTGTGTCTCTCAAAGAGTGCCATGGAATCTTTGATGTACATGGCCACAATTTAAAATCTCAATCAAGTAAAAGCACCTCTTACAATATTACACAATGCCCTTGGCACCACACTACCGTTTCAGGCTAGATTATCTGCTTATACCTCAGGTTAGGGGCTTGAACCCACAATTTTGTAACCTTACGTTACCATTGAGCCAAGATTGGCACCTGACAGGTTAACTTTGAATGCTATTCTTTTTGCTTATTTTTCTGCTGTAGATTAACCGGTCAGGCAGTTCTGGCATTTGCTGATTTTATTTCACTTTAGGATTAGGAGTAGAATTAAATTGGAAATATAGTTTTTCATCAATAGCTGATTGAGATGGGAAATAAATGAGGCTCAGCTTGATTGCAAAGACAGCACGTGTCCTGGTAAATGGGGGATCTCTCATTGATATTGTATGTCCAACTTTTTTAGGGAGAGTGGGGCAGGATTTTGCAATTTGCTTGGAAACCACATGATGTGGTCCAACGTCAGTTCCCATTGTGCACTATTTTCAGTGCAGCAATGTGACGTGGATTTTGCAAATGAATGGCTAGAGGAAGTGCTTGCTGACCAATTCAGAATGGTGAATAGGGGGGCGCTCGAAGCTAAAGGCCAGTAGGAGGCCTTGAAGCAAGAAAAGAGCTACAACTTGCCCTGGCAGGTGATGAATAGAGAGGGTGTGTCCCTCTTGAGGCACCATCCCAGCACCTTTAAAAAGCTGGTAGTAAAAACCAGTCAGAGCTACTGGGACACCATTGCAGAACATCCATTCATAGAAATGTAGATAGGAGCAGGAATACATCATTCGACCCCTCAAGCTTGCTCCATCATTGAATATGATCGTGGCTGATCATTGATCTCAATACTTACATCTCAGCCTCCCGCCATATCCTTTGATCCCTTTAGTCCCTAGAGCTAAGCTATCACCTTGAAAACACATTGCTCCTCATCTCAGTCCTAAACGTTTTACGGCTATTCTTAAACTCTGACCCCTGGTTGTGGATTCCCACATAATTGGCAACATCCTTTCTGGATGTGAGTTTGCACGCTGAGCTGGAAGGTTAGTTTTCAGATGTTTCGTCACCATTCTAGGTAACATCATCAGTGAGCCTCCAATGAAGCGCTGGTGTTATGTCCCACTTTCTATGTATCTGTTTAGGTTTCCTCGGGTTGATGATGTCATTTCCTGCAGTGGTGATGTCATTTCCGGTTCTTTTTCTCAGAGGATGGTCGATTGGCTCCAAATCAATGTGTTTATTGATGGAGTTCTGGTTGGAATGCCATGCTTCTAGGAATTCTCGTGCGTGTCTCTGTTTGGCTTGTCCTAGGATGGATGTGTTGTCCCAATCAAAGTTGTTTTCTTCCTCATCTGTATGTAAGGATACTAGTGATAGTGGGTCATGTTGTTTTGTGGCTAGTTGATCAATTATTCCTGACACCACTGAATACAATTCTAATCAACTCAACCTCTCCTCTTACATTAGTCCTGCCATTCCAGGAATCAATTCCGTTGCCCTCACTGCACTTCCTCTATGGTAAGAGCATCATTCCTCGGATAAGAAGAACAAAACATCATACAATATCCCAGGTGTGGCAAACAACCTTTTTTTTTGCTCATCAAAGACAGATAAGTCATTTCTAGAGAATGAAATAGTTTTTCATCCATTGTCAGGTTGAGGAACTCCCAGGTCAGGTTTTACACAAAACAACTGCTTTGTAAAGCTTGTTTGTTCCCTAATGGTGGATGTTTCAGAAGAATGGCTCCGTTTTACCTTTGTATTTTTGTTTTAAAGTTTCCACCTATTCATCCTCATGGACTTTAAGTACGAGGTTTCAAGCTTATGGACATCTTTGCACAGTTGATCCAATTCAGACGGGAATTGTGGGATCAAAGTAGGGTGGGCTACAGCTGTGGCTGAACCAGACATGTGCAGAGAGGGGAGGCCTCAAAGTTTGTCTGGAGCACTGCCTGACAGGCATCTCCACTTCAGTATGTTCCAGAAAGTACAGGCTGACCAGAAAGTTCCAGTTGACCTCTGATCAAGAGCCTTTTTCATGGGTTGAGCAGGCTACCTGAAATAACTCCACAGAGGCCAGTATCCTGTCACTAAGTCACCCTTTAGTTATACATGAACAGTCCTTGACCATTGTACTGCCTTATGCAGAATCAGGCATTAGAGTGTTAGTGTCTTTGATGCTCACCAATTTTGTCTGTCAGCCAGGATTTGCTGATTGGGGCTGTAACCTGGTCCAGTCAGGGAACTCATATTCCATGAGTATTACAATTGCTGTACCACCTTTTGCTTTCAGGTGGGTAGCCATTCAGCTTCCTATCCAACCACTTGCAAAATGGCTTGGGTTGGAATGGAGCTGGTAATTATGTACCTTCCTGTCTCTGTTCCTGACCCCGTTCAAGGGAAATTCATGCCAGTGCTGTTAGCATACATTCTAAAATCATCGAAAAATTGCAATAAGTTCTCATGAACAAGAGTGTTGTTATTTTTGTGTCAGTAATGTTTCAGTAATGAACGTTAATGGTTTTATCTGAATATCTGTCCTGTAGACTGACGTAAGACTGAGAAAAGCTGAATTAGCGCCCTTACGGAGAAATCATTAAACTTGGTTGTTTCAGATATGCACAGAGGTCAAAACCATATCAAAACCATTAAACTAATTTTGTTTGGTATACCCAATACATACAGAATAAAAACCATCATCAAGAAGAACAGAAAGGAGGTTTAATTTGCTCTAAGCAAACTGTCTGTTAAATAAGTTTGCCTATTTCCTTTAACATGCTCACAAAATGCAAGCATTTATTCATTTTATATTCCCAGAATTTGGATGTGTCATATGAGCAAATATAGTGCTGAAGACGGATCTGTACTTGACACACATTCAAAAAGTTTACTTCTATGGGGAGTGTGGGTGAGAGTAATTAATCAAACAATTAACAAAAAAATCTCAATTTTGACACCACCCAAAACAATTAGCATATTCATTTTTCTGACACACTCAGCAAATTAAATCTTAGCGAATCAGTGATAATGATTTGTCACACAATAAAATTTGTAATAATGATGTTACTCTCCCTTTAAGAATATTTATTTGAACTTGCCTTTTGTTTGGTGATAGCATTTGAACTTGCCTAGCCTCTGTTGAAGATCCTTGTCCACATAATGTGCACGTGTATTTGTATTCCACACAACAAGAAGCTAAATTCCCACTGAACTGATTTTCTTTGAATGCTTCTGTAGACAGATCACTGAACCGAAAACACTTAACTCTGATTTCTCTCCACGGATGCTGCCAGACCTGCTGAGCCTTTCCAGCAATTTTCATTTTTGTTTTGGATTCTGAAGGAGGGGCCTGATTATCCTAATAAGTCCTACATTTAGGTGACGTTTAATGTTCAGGTGGTAAAGAAAACAAAGATATCCCTTTTGATTTAATTGAAGCCAATAAATTGAGTTTAACATATCCTCTTGTTTGATCGTGAGTAACTTTTGAGATTTAATTTTTCCCCTTCACTCTTTGGAAGTTTGATTTGCTAAATTAGATTTTGTTTCTATCTCCATCTCTTTCTGGTGTGTCTCCTCCATCATGGATAGAAAGAAAAACAATAAATGTTAGCATTTGGAAATAAAGTCAAAAATGGCTGGAAATCTATTAGATCTTCACTCTCTAAAAATAGAAATAAAACGCTAATTTGCAAGTGGAATCTGAAATGATGGATTGATACCTGGAAGGTTATTTATAGAAAATCTTTCTCTTTGTAGGTGTACCTTTCAGCATTGTCTGCAACTCCCCCCACTAAACTTTGAATCTGTAGGTGACAACATCAAGGCTAGAAATTGAACTCCCAGTTCACTGACCACCTGCAATTTATTTGCAGCAGTTTTTGTTTTATTTCTGTTCATTATTGCTGTCTTGCATATGCATAATGTATGTTGCCCCACTCTCAGCCATCTGCCAGTGACAACACTGTAATGGCTAGAGAGTGATGTACAAGAATGACTCAGTTTCAAATTCTTTTTTGTCACACTGGGGATATGTAATATCTTTCATTATTGTCTTCCCATTTACAGTCATATAAGAATAGGAAGAATAAGAAAACCACACTGTGGTTTTGCAAAGCAGTCAATGTGGCTTTATGGTAGGAAGATCTCACTTAAGAAACTTAAGAATCGACTCTACTAACAATGGCAACTGTGTCATGCAAGCTATTAGTTGAGTAGGTAACATGGAAATAACAAGCAAATTCTGAAGTGAGTTGACAATTCACCAAATCAGATAAAGCAAAGAATGTCTACGAACTGTGCCATACAGGTTTATTCATAGGATGACAGTGATTAGTACTGGAGACATCATTTTTACAATGTATTTGAATGATTTTGCGCTTGTAATAGAAATTTTGGTATGTACGTTTGTAGAGGACAAGTTGGGTGACAAGTAGAATTTCAAACAACAGGGGTCAGATAACTAAATATCAAATGGTCATAGGGATTGGGAAGTTGGAATGATGACTGCCAAATGGCATTTAGTCGACTATGCCCAGGCTAGTCAGACAAGGGAAGTGAAATAAATAATGGGAAAATAAATTGAATAGCTCTTCTCTTCAAGACATAAAGCACAATCTGACAGCATTGCAGGTAACATACTGAAAAATATTCCGCAGCAGTAGTAAAGAAATTAACACAATTTTTGAATGTTTATTTAGGGTGATTGAAAACAAGTTTCAGGAAGTGATAATGAATCTTTATAAAGCACAGAAATGTCACACAGTAAGTAATATATAAAATTCTGGCTGTTGCATTGCAGCAAGGATATTCAGGCACTGGAAGTAGTGCAGGAAAAAGTAATTGAAATTATACTTAATAGTTGTGAGCTAAATGACTGAACTGTCATAACATTGCTACAGATGCAAGAATAGACATATTGGCTCAATCTTACAAAAGAAAATGTGTTCATGTTGTTTGATCTTAGATGCTTTATGCTGAAAAATTGATGTTGTGACAGTAAATTCTTGGAGAGACAGTGGGACAGGCTGAATAAGAATATGTATTGATAAATTAGCTAGATACTTGGAAAGGGGAGCCATTGAGAAAATTTTGTTTATGAAAATGTGCCAAGTAGATTGAAAAGTCTTTGTCAGTTCTGTACTTTGTAACATTACAGCACAAGACCATCATTAAAGTAACATTACAAAAAGGAAAACATTTTATTTTCTGAAAAATATGGAATTGCTTTTCACAAAGCAACTATTAACTCTCTTTGCATACAGGAGTGGATATATCTTTTCAAGTGTTGTGATCATTTCTTGTATTTTTACATTCCAAATGTAATAATCCAGTTCAGTAGAATTAAAAAACGTAAATCATTGTGCTGAACTACTGCTTGTGCTCCTCATGACACCATTACTGTTCCTTAGCTTATTGAAATAAACATTCAATTTTGGGCTTGTTGAAAGAAAAGTGTTAATGCAGTTGAACTTGTTAGTTTTTAGCCTCAGGATTACGTGATTAGAAATAATTTTGTAGAAGTAGCTAACTGCTTGCATTTGACCATCATAATTATTACAAATGCAGATAAAACATCACAAAAATGTAACAAAAAAGTCATTAGAACTGCAATGAATGTGATGGATTTTTAAAATTTTGGTTATGGGCTGCAATCATAATTGCGTCAATTTGTTAGGAGTGAAAAATTATGACAGAGTGATTTCTAATATTAAGACTGAGGATCTTTTGATTAACTTTTAAAACCATAAATTAGTTATGCAATGGGAGCTTTAACCATTTAAAATTCCAATGGTATTTCTGAATATATGACACAAAGAAATTTGTAGCAGTTTTTAAATGCTTATATTTGTATTTCTGAGAAGATTAAATGCAGTGCTTTAAAGTGTGTTCAGAAAAATTCTGTGAATTAAAGAGGTGTTGTGAATTTTGGGTCTGTTAAAGAGACTTTTTCTGTTACACTTATTCACAGATCCAGCTTTGAAAGACTGACCCTTATGTGCTGCTTTCCTGTGTTAATCCTGTGAATCAGTCCTGGTGTCTACAGAATTGCTTAAGGCAGAGAAGTGAAGCATGTATGGAGGGATCAGCTCCCTGCATTTATTTCACAGGAACTGGCTTATGCAAGTCAGTGTAACATTTAAAGCCTTACTTTTGTGTGTGCCTCTGAGCCTTCTTTATACAACAAATGCAACCAGGAGAGGGAGAACCAACACTCTTTATCAAGCTGCATTTCTACAATGCGAAATCACCTTGAGTTTCAGGCCAGGTACCCTAAATTCAGAAAAGTGTTAAGACATTGAAAGTATTAAAATAAAGACTCTTGGCCAAAGCACAGATTGTTTTCAGGTAACAAATACAATCTATCCCATCATGAAAGCTATTTCACTTATGACATACAGTTTGTTTAGGGAAAATATTATCTAAATGCTCCATTAAAAAATGAGATCTCATAAACGTCTTGCAGATTAGCCTTCTCATTATTCAGTTCTCATCTGGCACTTCATTCCAGCTACATGACACCCATCTTATCCTATGTAATCCCATTTTTATATTTATTCATAGCCAGCACTGACAGAAATAAACTCTATGAGACATCATTTGGCAAATGCATGATGGGCCAAATGGTCCCCTTTAGTAATAAGGTGTGGAGCTGGTTGAACACAGCAGGCCAAGCAGCATCTTAGGAGCAGGAAAGCGTTCCTGCTCCTATGATGCTGCTTGGCCTGCTGTGTTCATCCAGCTCCACACCTTGTTATCTTGGATTGTCCAGCATCTGCAGTTCCTATTATCTCTGGTCTCTGTTAGTACACTATCATTCTACACTTACCTAATTGTAGTCTATTTGACAATATACACTCCTCTATAAAGGAACAAGGAAAGCTTTTGATTTATAGTTTGATCTATGTTTTATTAATTTTAATCTGGTGTCTCTGGTTCCTCATTCACAATTCCTGTCTATGAGACTCCTTATGTCTGTATTACTTATAACATTCAGCATTGTGAATACATAGATCACATCCTCTTCTGACCAATCTTATTTAATTGAAAATGAAGGTGAGCACTAAGGTTTTTTTGCAAAAATAACAGTCGTTTATGTTAGTCAATGAACTCAGATAAATATAAATACTAAGTTCAGCATGAAATTGACACTTTTGCTTAAAATAATGGTAGTAAGTGCAAGAAGGAAGAATCTTCTGAGGTGTAAGTCAAGTTATGTTATTCGAGCAAAGTGTCCTATTGTCATATTTGACAAATCCTATGAGTGTCTGATATTGACGCTGCTCTCAAAATTGGTGATATCTTCAGTTGGTGAATGACAAAAATGAACATTTAAACATACTTATAATTAAGAAAAACTTTTTTGTCTCCAGATGATAGCAAAATATCTTTGCTAACGTTCCTATAAGATCAAAAAACTGCATTTCTTCAAATTGAATTTGGCTTTAAAATTCTGATTGTCTTCTTTAGGGAATGGTATTTTCTGTGGGTCCATATATCTCATTTCGCACTGACATATAGGGACAGAAACAACAAAATTATTGAATTATCAAGTAGATGCTCATGAAATTTTCATCCTTTGAGTGATGGGTTACTTGTGAGGCTGTCTAATTTGTCCCAGGAAATGTATAATGCCGCATTTAAAGCATTTCATTTTTTTCTGGCTGCATATAATTTTGTATTCATTAACGTTTCAAATACAGTCAGTGCGGAAGCCTTATTTCTGGGAAAACAAGGTGATAGTATGCTCATGAGTGAGCACTATCCTTTATCATCTACCCTGGCACTGGGGGTTAAATGCTCCCCTTGCCAGCACGGACATCTCCCACCTTTTATAACATTCTGAGTCAGGTTCAATCATAAGGAATGAAACCAGATGGATTATCTGGCACTGATCTAGGCACAAAAATGACAACTGCACTCTCAGCTGCCAATCCTGAAAAGTCATTGTAACAAACACCTGGGGGCTTAAGTCTAATTAATTAACAGCCTGGAATAGTCATAATCAAATCATCCCAGAGAATCTTATCCTGTGCCAACAGCAAAACAAAAACATCAGAGATGGCAGTTTGGTGGCAAATTGGACAAATGGTCAGAAAGGAGCTGCCCTGGGAGTTCTCAACATTGACTCAGAACTCTATAAGGCTGATGGTATCAGCTCAAACATGAGAAAGGAAACCATCTCTACCATGTATCATACCCTCACACCCATAACTGATGATTCAGTACTTCTCCACAGTGAATGCCACTTGGAAGGAGAACCGAAGATGGCAAAGGAACGCATGTATTCTGGATGGAAGACTTTAATGTTCATTTTCAAGAACAGCTTAGCAGCATGACTGATGACCAAGCTGTTGGAATCCTTAGGGGCAACAGAGGAAAAATCAATCTACCTATCACAGATGTATTTGTCTATGACAGCTTCAGTAGGAGTGACCATTGCATAGTTTTTGTGAGATGAAGCCCAATTATCAAATTGAGGATACCCTTCATTGTGTCATGGACAGACCTCCAAAAGATCTATCAGACCTAATGCTTGGGCTTTCATGAGGCACTGTGTACAATGACAATCGCAGAATTGCACTCAAAAACAATGTTAACCTCATTACCATGAAGCCAAGAGATCAATATTGGTTCGAAGAAGATTGCAGGAGGACATGGCAGGTACAGCACCAGACACACCCAAAAATGAAGTGTAAACCATATGAAGCTACAACACACTTATCAAATGGTGGAAGCAATAAATGATAAACAGAGCTTAGCAATTCCACAACCAATGGATCAGATGTAAGCTCCACAGTCCTGCCACATCCAGTTGTGGTAGACTGGTAGTGGCCAATTGTGCAGTCAGAAATGTTTAATGGATGATCCATCTCAGCCTCCTACTGAGGTCCCCAGCGTCACATTTGCCAGTCTTCAATCTATTCAATTGTCTATTTGATAACAAACAAGTAAAGATACTAGATACTGGAAACATAATGACGACTTGTGCTCCACAACCAGTGACTCCCTTAGCCAAATTATTCCAGTACAGCTGCAACACTGGCTTCTACCCAGTAACATGGAAAATTAGGATAAGTCCAACCCTGTAAATTGCTGCTCCATCAGTCGATACTGAGTAATCAGTGATGGAACATATCGACAGTGCTATTATGGGGCACTTAGCAAAACTCAATTCTCTGATGCTCAGTTTGGGTACTATTAGGAACAGTTAGCCCCTGGCCTCATTGTAACCTTGGTCCAAACACATACAAAAGCAGTGGGGTCAAGAAGCAAGGTAAGTGTAACTGGTCCTGAAACAAGGCAGCATTTGAATTTGTGTGGAATTAAAGAATCTGAGCAAAACTGGTGTCAGTGGGAATCAAGGAGGAAGCTCACCACTGAGTGGTGTTATACTGAACACAAAGGAAGATGGTTGAGGTTGCTGGAGGTTGATCACCTCGGTTCTGCATCATTATGGTAGGAGTTCCTTAGGATAAGGTCCGAGGGGAACATTTGTTATTTCACATCATCAACAGTAACGTTTTAAAGATTTTAAAATCTTGACTTTCAATTAAAGTATAAATAATATATTTACAATGGTTGATGGGATCAGAAATACAACAATTTAGTTCCATTACGAATCGTGTGGATGCAGCCTTTTCTGCACTGAAGTACATTGCATGATGCAATGCAGAAATTTACCGGGGCTACTGAGACACCTTCCAAACCCATGACAGCTCCCATCTAGAATGACAAGGGCAGCATGGGTCAACATCATGGGTCAAAATCCTGGAATTCATTCCCAAAAGGCATTGTGGGTCTGTCAACAGCACATGGACTCAGTGGTTCACCACCACCTTCTCAAGGGTTATTAGCAATAACGGCTGGCCAGCCAGCAATGCCAACATCCTCTGGATGAATAAGAATAATAATTGTCATTCCTTTACTGCCAAGGCAACAAAGTCGACATGGACTTACTGGTTCATGAACATGGCTCCATACCACCTTCCCAGCGGTAATTAGGGACAGGCAATAGATACTGTCCATCACTCAGATCACCTAAAAGGACTAAAATAAATGAATCAGGGCAGAAATTTCCAACCTTTTAAAAGGGCTGAGTGGTTTAATATCCTGGTGTGAAGAAAGGGATGAATCCCATTAAGCATTGTAAAAATAGTATTTATGGTTTTAATGAAAATCAAGACTTTAAAATTTTAAAAAATATTTGTTTTACATTTGGTCACTATTGATGATGTGAATGAACAAATGCTTCCTTTTTTTTAACTTAGTCCATGTCTGCACTAGACAAAATGCTCAAGGAATATCATACAAATCTATTTAGGTGCCTTTACGGCTATCACCAACAGTAATTTCTCGATAATGGTCGGTGCTCCTGCATTCTCACGATGGAGCCAGAAGTTTCAGCCAAAATTACATGCAGACCTGGGGCGGGCTGCAGCCGTCCTAACAGTGATAGAAACCAGGGCACTTTAAAAGATACAAAAAAACATAGAAATTGCTGGTAAAGCTCAACAGAACTGGAAACATCCGTAGAGAGAAATCAGAGTTAACGTTTCGGGTCTGAGTTCTGAAGAATGGTCACCAGACTTGAAATGTTAATTGATTTCTCTCCACAGATGCAGTCAGACCTACCAAGCTTTTCCAGCAATTTCTGTTTTTATTTCTGATTTCTAGTATCTGCAGTTCTTTATCGGTTTTAATTCACTTTAGACATTTGTCTCTGCCAGGGCACATATCAGTAGGTTTCGGCTTTTCATCCATTCGACTGTAGCAAAACTCAGTTTTTAATTTCTAATTAATTAATCATAACACAAGGTCTTCGAAATGTGCAATATATGGAAGGGATATTTGCTTAGAAAGCTCCATTCTTACAGGAACTGCGTCTCCAAAATGGGCTTTTATCTTAACTAGAACTTAGTCATACGCAAAAATGAACCCCTGGAAAAAAAGACATTGATTTTAGTTCCAGCAACATTATAGAACAGAACAGCTGGCCTCAAGGTTCAAAACACACTTCAGGGTTGACGTTTCGAGAAAGTGGGTGATGGTGCTCTACACATTTTGATCTATAGACTGTAATTTTGAGTGCTTTTTTATGTTTTTACAACACGCGTTTCAAAAGAGAAAGTCATAGCGCTAGTGAAGAACCCGCCTTGTGAATGTTTTAAAAGCGTCACCTCAGCACGCAGCACCTCGCTTTAACAGCGTCGATATAAACCAGGGTTAGACTGCGATGTTTGTGTGACAGGCGATCAGCCGCTGGCTCTACGAGAGGAGACTGAGAGTGTGTGTCTGTGTGTATTTGTGGTATTCCTTGTATGGAAACTAGTCCGGGCTCGAGGGGGAGCGAAGGGGATTGATGAGACTGGTTTCACAGGGCAATTGGAGGAGGGGACTGAGAGTCCAGGACAGTGACGATCACCAGCAGTTTGCACAGCCCCAGGATATATCCCAAACCAAGAAAAAAAACAAAAACAAAACTAAGCTGCTTGGAGATGGAACCCGGGCTGATGGCGGCTCTTCAGATCAGCCGCTAAATGTTATAGTTTGGGATTATTAGAATTTGTTGCTGTTGTGAACCTATTCTTGGAATCTCATCTTCCTGACATTAACTTGGGACAGGCAGATTTATTTTTATTCTGCATTTATTTATTTTCCCTTCCACTTTGTTTTAAAATACATTCACGGTGGAAGATGGCTGCTTGCAGGAGCTCACTCTGTCTAATAGCAGTTATACAGTTGTGCCTGATGCTATCTTGTACATCGCAAGAAAGCTTTCCTCAAGCTAACGAGTAAGTAACAATAACCCGGTTTGCTGCTTGTCCTTGTTGTAACTGTGTGTGCACTGCCCAGTGCTTCTGACTGTGGCCTCTATGCTTGCCAATACGAAGTGTTACACTGTATCTCACAGCGCATCTCTGATCAAACAGATCGCTGTAGAGAGGGGGAACAGAATCTTCCGATGCATTTGCGATCTGGCTAACCGATTACTGATTCAGAGAAGTGTTACCACAACTAAACATTTTCTTGTGCTTGATCTCTCGCCCTCTCTCGACTTCCAGCCCTCTGTTGAACAAAAAAAAAGCAGACCCCTAAAAGTTTATAGTTTGTGAGCACCTATTTAGGCTAAAACGATGGTAATATGTGAATTAGAAAAGGCTGCCATGTTTAATTGGAAATGGGGAGGGGGGGTGGATTGCTGTATTCTCCATTCTGAATTCGGGCAATCACATTGTTCCAATAAACTTGTTGCCAAAGTTAATATAAAGTAAGGCATTTGGGGAATTGCATGGGAACGTTTGGCTTGACTGCTGTCACTGGACCGATGCCGTCAGTTCTTAAAGGAGCCACTACCTTATTCACCAAGAGGTGTTTGACACGTTTTCCTTTGTTTATAAACACAAGGTACAATTATATACTTGCTGCGTCACATGCATGTGATGTTAACGTGCGGTAATAACATTTACAGTCTCCCCCCTCTCCTCCTCTTCACACTGTCCACCCCTCACACCATCCCAAAAGCCAACAAGAAAGTGAAAGAACTTGCAGGACCGGAGTTCTATTAACCAGAATTATAGAAATCCTTGAGGTTTTTTTTAACATGCAATCATTTTCCTGTTTTATTGTTGGTTAGAATAGAATATTTTCAACATTGTTGAAGGAGGAATATTATATTTCTCCCCTCCTCTCCCAGAAGACAAAAGCAGTTCTTTTCATAATCGGTATTTAGTTCATTAAGGTACTGCAGTTAACCCTTTGGGCAATGAAACAGCAGAAACAACCCCCAGGCTTTAATTCTAAGGAGTGGTTCTCCAGTGGAGCAGGTTTATGCTTGAATGTAATGCTGTAACAGGGGCTATGCTGGTTTGGCATGTGACATCTTCCCTACAGTATTGACAGTTCCAGCAGGCTATTTACTTTTAAGAACACAAATTTTGTGCTGCACTTTAGTTGCACGTGGAGACATACATTTCTCAGGCATCTTTGGCACCAAAAAAATCATTTTGATGAGCAAAAAGTAAAATATTGTGTTGGTAGCACTGTGAACCATCTCATTCCACCGCTGAAAGAAACTTCGGACCAGGTGTTTTCTGCTTGAAAGCTATGTGGTATAACTTATTTCTTGGGGTTGTTGCAGAATTAAGTAATTGAACAAAACATGCCTTAAATTGTGAATGATTAAAATGATGAATTTGGTCCATATTTTCTTTATTTGGTCATGGGACATTGTCATCATTCATTGTCAGAGGGCCATTACAAGACAGCCACATTTCTGTAGTACTGTAGTGAAATGTAGGCCAGGCTAGATAAGGATAGCAGATTTCTATTTTTGAACCAGATTTTAAAAAAATTACAGCAGTTGACAAATTTTACATGTTCACCATTACACTTGGTTTTCTCTAATTCCAGATAATTATTGAATTCAGATTTCACCATTTGCCACTGTGACATTTGACCCCAGAACATTAACATTAAACTAATGGTGTTACCACCATGCTACCACCTCCTCCTCCTGATTGTGTGGAATGGTTAAAATAGTTGTATTCCAGACCATAAGGATTGTCTGCTGGTTTCTGCTTGTAAATATAGAAGACAGTGACAATTTCTAGTTTAATTTTGCTGGATTTGATATAATTGTACACAATTGATTTATTTACAACAGTTATATTAATTCCAGTGTGATTGTTCCATTTGATTCAGCAGGTGCAGATTTGTAGAAAGCCTTTCTACATTTTTCCCATTATGAAACATACTCTGCTTCCCTAATTAGTTCACCAGGATAGCTGGCGACCTGTTCTTAGGCTTTTGCTACTTGGGCCCTTACAGTGAACCACTAGGAGGTGTGTGAGAGCAATGCTTGTTGATTCCCTCTGTGCTCTGTGATTTCATTTTGTATGGCAGGACTGATAAAGGCCTGGTGAACAATTACCTGCTCTTCCTCTTGACCATAGATGGCACAGATGTGGCGTTAGAAGGTCAAGGAACAAAATGCAATTTAAATATTTTCATCCTTCGCAGACATGAAAGACAACAAAATTTGTTACTTTTTTGGCTGTTCTTTTAAATCTGGTGGGAACACTACTGTAAAGTCAGTATAAGTAAACCGAGCATATGCAATACATGACTGCCCCACAGCAATGAATTTGGAGTGGGCTTTGAAAGCTGGCTTTGAGACAATAATTTGTATATTTGCAACATCAAATGCTTCAGGCAAGGGCCTTGGAGACTTGACAGTAGCTAACTTCCAGTTTGACACAAGTGGCATATTTCAGGGGCATCAGATGAAAAAGTGCCAAGTAAACCTTGCTCAAAGCAAAAGCCAGTTTCTGTCCCATTAAATTAAGCAGTTTTTCTGAAAAAAGTATTTAAAGGGTTAACATTCTATGTTAAAGAAAGCCTTCAGTGACAGCTGCTTGCCACATGCTGTGCTTAAGTTATCTCAGTACAGTCTTTGGCTTATTATTTACAGGAGGATTGATTGGTTGTTTCCACATGAAATTGTATAAACTTTGACAGTGTGAATGTAAAGAGAGTGTTTGTAGCTAACCACAGATGTTGTGCATTACTAATGCTTGTAGGAATGGGGCCATCACTCTGTCCCTGCTAATTTGCTGCGGTATATTTTTAAACCTGTTAGCTAGCACTGGTGTACAGATCTGTTTTTTAGGAATGAGATCTTCTGCCATTTCTGAGTTGCCTAATTATAGAAGTAGAGAAGTCATCAGCTGGTCTCAACAATCAATGGCGCTGTCTGTTAACCCATTAAGTAGTATAGCAGGTCACCTTTCCAGTCCATTACGTATGTGTGAAATAAATTTGAATGTACATTTAAAGCATTGTTTCTTTTGATACCATGCTATTTTAAAAACTTGTCAAAATTTTCATCTTGTATAGTTTCACTGCAACAACTGAGGGAGTTGTAATGTATTAGAGGTAGGTGTGTATGAATTAAAGATACACGACTAATTAAAAGATAACAGGGAAATGCACTGTGGATTCTTACTATAAATCATCAATAGTTTCAGTATTTAAAGCCATGAACTTTCTACTAGGAGGTATTGCAGAAGATAAATCTGTGCCAAAAGGAAAGTTTTAGGAAAGACTAAATGTTACGTGTAACTATTTCAAAACTAGAAAGTTAACCAAAATAATTTATTTCAAGTTTTGAGAGGAGATAATGGGAACTGCAGATGCTGGAGAATTCAAGATAACAAAGTGTGGGGCTGGATGAACACAGCAGGCCAAGCAGCATCTTAGGAGCACAAAAGCTGACGTTTTGGAGAAGGGTCTAGGCCTGAAATGTCAGTTTTTGTGCTCCTGAGATGCTGCTTGGCCTGCTGTGTTCATCCAGCCCCACACTTTGTTATCTCTATTTCACGTTTTGTTTTGTTTATTTTTAACTTTTGATGATACTGATTAAGGCAAATTTTAGGTTTGAGGTTGTATGGCATAGCTGATCGGAAACTGTTCGGTTATATTTGTGGTCACAACAATTAAAGCAAAACTTGCTTTGTAGAAAGCCTTAAAACAAAACTATTTTCAGATCTCAACCTGATTACTCTCCAAGACTATTGGACTCAGGCACTTCCCTGATTTCATGACTGGTGGCTGTGCCTTTACCCGTCTAGGATCTAAGCACTGGAATTCTCTCTCAATCTCACTTTTCTCTGACTATCTGATCTCCTTTAATATGCTCCTTAATTTCTATATTTTCAATCAAAGTTTTGGCTAATGAGTATCTGCTCATATAAAACAGGCAAATTTGTTTGATAATGTTACTTTGAAGCTCTTCCTGTCCTTTCATTGTGTTAAAGATGTTGCTTAATCCAAGTTGCTGTTGCAATAGGTAGAGAGTTCAGAGCAACAGTTCATTAAACAGTTACCGGCTGTAGGGATCTGCAGGGTAGAAGCAGACAGTATTGTCAGGGCTGAGACCCATTCACTTAACTTCAGAGTTTTATCCCTTTTTTCCGCAACTAATTCCTGAAAAGTTTCCCAAGTCAAGAAGGAACATGCTTGGTGACTTTTACATGGTGAGGTTCAATGCTGCTCGACAGTCTCGTTAATATTACCCTGAGAATATATCAGGAATAATGTAAAATACCATTATGGTTTTGCAGATTAAGTCAATACAAATGAGCATTATAATAGCGAATGGAGATAGGAAGGCAATATTAATAGGTGTCATTATAACTGCACAGCAGTGCTATAGATGGACACTTTCATTGATTTATTTATTGTCATGTGTACCAAAATGCAGTGAAAGGCTTTGTTTACAAGCAGTACAGGCAAATCATAGTAAGCAAAGGGTGTACAGATCAAAAAGACTTAGATAGAGCATACAGGTTACATTGCACAGGGTGTGCGTGAGGCGAGATCAACTTTTAGCAAGATCTGCGTTTTTTTGAGGCTAGAGAGTCGATTCAACAGTCTGATAACGGCCAGAAAGGAGCTGTTCCTGAACCTGCTCATGCGTGTGTTCAGGCTTCTGTATCTCGTCCTAAACTGATGACCCAGCCTCTGGCTACTTGATCATAGGAATAGAGCCAAGAGTTGAATAAAGGACCATATTCATATAAGACAAGAGATTAAAATATCTTTTATAAACAGAGTGGGAGACGTTTGAGATGTGATTTGTACAAAATCTCTTCCATAAAAGTACACAACAGAATAAATATTTGTTTAAGAATATAATTGAAGACTATGAGCATTTGAATAGACATCAGTGATTAGTTTTGTTTATTCTTTCATGCGTGCATCACTCACGAGGTTAGAATTTATTGCTAACAAAAATAGTAATCGCTGGATAAGCTAAGCAAGTCTGATAGCTAAGAGTCATAGAATCATAGAGATGTACAGCACAAAACAGACCATTTGGTCCAACACATCCATGCTGAATATCCTGAATTAATCTAGTCCCATTTGCCACCATTTGGCCCATATCCCTCTAAACCCTTCTTGTTCACATACCCATCTAGATGTCTTTTAAATATCGTAATTGTGCCAGCCTCCACCATTTCTCTGGCAGCTCATTCTATACATGCACCACCATCTGTGTGAAAAAGCTGCCCCTTAGGTCCCTTCTAAACCTTTCCTGTCTCACCTTAGATCTATGTCTTCTATTTTTGGACTCCCTTACCCTGGGGCAAAAAACCTTGAATATTCACCCTATCCATGCCCCACGTGACTTTATAAACCTCAACTTCTGACACTTGTATGGAGAGAAAGCAGAGTTTACGTTTTGGGGCTAGTGACCTTTGTTCAGAACATTTAGAATTGATTGCACATCCCTAATTGGCCAGAGGGTAACTAAGAGTCAATGCTGTGGGCCTGGAGTCTTGGCTAGACCAGCTTCCTTCCTTAAAGAGACACTAGTGAATCAGATGGGTTTTTCCAACAATTTTCAGCAGCTACATTGTTACCTATATCCTCCCCCAAATTCCAGACTTTGTTTTCATTGAATTCAAATTTCACCATCTGCTATAGTGAGATTCAAATCAATGTTCCCAGATCATTAGCCTGTGGTTCTGGATTACCGATCCAGTGATATTATCATGATGACATCATCCTCCCTATGCTTTTTTTAATGCATACTGCCAGACCTGGAATTGTGTGGTCAGTGGAATGCCACTGGCTAGAGTCATTGTAAGGTTTAATTGGTATCCCCTAGATTTGTTGCATAATGATTGATGACCGATGGCATACATTTTCATTGCGATCTTCTGTATGCCCTGTATATCTATGAGAAACTGACCCACATTTTCATGAGGGCATACAGTTCAAAAACATATAAATTTATGATGTAGTCACACCAACGTTGCAGTAGGACACAATGTTGTTGAAATTTTAACGGGAGATACACTTTCCGTTGCTTGTATGGTGGAAGTTTACAGCGAAAACTGTGGTAATTTCTCCCTAACTTCTTTCATGGGATTAGAAGGCAATTGTGGATACGTATTGGTACTCACTGCTGTGGGATTTTATGTTAAATTTAAGCGCATTTATATTTGTGCCAGCAGCACAGAAACAGTTTTCCTCTGCCTCACCCCTTTCGCAGAAACCCTCTTCACCCTCTGTCCACATTGCACTGCTTTCCCTTTCCTTCTGCAGTTCATGTTGCCATTCTTCAACCCAGCTCCTTCTGCTGTTACTGCTAATCTCTGCTCTGCTGATCATGCTGGCATTCATTCACCCTGTATTCCTAATTTTAAGGTAACATTTTCTTCTACTGTTGATGCTATTACCCCTCCACATTGCTCCAGCTCTCCAATTTTCTTGGTGCCTTTAATCTCTGCTGTTCAGTTCATACATAAATTCTTACCCACTGTCAATTCCAGCTAACACTCTCCTCTATCGTTCAGTTCACACTGACTCAGTTCTTCCTTTCTCTTTTCTGATCTAAAGTGGATGTTTCTCCTCTAAACCCTGTTTCACTTTATGTTGGCAATATGAATCCCCTCCCACCCCAGATCATGCTGCAACATTTCTCCTGTTCTCCCTCACTTCATACTGGCCTTCTTTGCTACCAATATTCCTAATAACATATGCTGCCACCCAGTTCTAACTTAATTTCTTTGCAGCTCTGAGATGAAAGTGCAAAGAAAATTTCTCACCATAGTGTACAGCAGAGTTGCATATCCCATTGAGGCAGCATAATCAAATAGAAGTAGGAAGCAGTGTTGTGGTGCAGAGTTAGAGGGTTAGCATCTATTTACTTTTTTGTCATTATTTCCTTCATCCCACAAGGTTGGGTAAGACTCTGAGAGGTAAAACTGTGTGATCTGTGGAGGTCATGTGCCTGAAGGTTAAATAAGCTTCTAATTTTCTGTGCTTTCTTATTAATTTGTGGAGTCTAAAGAAAAGCTGACACAGCTTAACATTGACTGCCACTAACTTAACTTGTATTTTCTTAGAGAACACTTTGCCCTTTTTGGTGAAGAAAGAGAAATCTTTCATTTGTTTAGATATTAATTCATAAATTCATATTCTCCTACGGTATAGGAATTTGGTAGTTGTGTCAGTGGACTAAAACATTCAAACCTCACTGTGGTAGCTTGAGAACCCAGTTTAAAACAAAATCAGTTGTCAGTCCACATGAGATGAAGCTGTCAACTGGTTTACTCATGTTTTTTCTGTTAGGAAACCTATTATTCTGATTCAGAGATAGCAGGAACTGCTGATGCTGGAGTCAGAAATAACACACTTTGGAGCTGGACAACACAGCAGGCCAGGCAGCTTCAGAGGAGCAGGAAAGTTGACATTTCGTGTCGGGACCCTTCTTCAAAAAAATCATTCTGATTCAGTCTGTTTTATATGTGACTCTACTGCTACTTTAATATGGTTGACACTGAGGCAGTTTCAGGTAATGGAGCTAGCCATACTTCTAATTCAAATCACTAGAAAGAAAGACTTGCATTTACACTCTGCCTTTCAATATGCTGGTCTTGACCACCACATCTTGATTCTAAATTATAGCAGGATTAAACTGTGTACAATCTGAGAAAGTCTCAGATTTTCCTTAACTGTGTGAGGTTTGGGATCTGATTGCTTATATGGGATGATGAGTGTTCATCCTAACTATGCTATGGCCCTATGGGAGAATCTTGACCCAGTTCCCTCTGTCAAATTTTTGTTACTTCCAAACAGCCTACTTGCAGTAACAGAATTGTTTATGATTTTCCTCATTTATCCCCCTGATTTATTTATGAGGTGGTGAAAGTTGTGCTTGAAAGTAACAAAGGTGAGGTATGCCATTCTTATGCTTAACATTTAGAACTTGATAGAATAGGGTAGTTTGTACCTGAAGCAAAAAGTAATTAGCCTGATAGTAAGATGGTCGGTAGTATAAAACATGCTGCATGAATCATGAAAAGTAAGGTAAATGCATAGACATTGTTTAAATGTTCTGATTTTTAAGAATTCCCTGAGTGTGTGGTAAAGTAGTGTTGACTTAATTGTGTGAAAACATGTTTGTTAACACGTTCCTGAGCTAGAATCTTGGAAGAACAGAATAATGTCACTGCTGTTTATATCTCTGAAACCAATTATTGAAGCACAAAAGAAATGTGCCAGGTAGTGAGGAATTAAGATTCATTACTTCTTTGAATTTCAGGATGTATTAGAAATTAAATTCAACTGTAAAGACCTTACAAAATAAAGGTAATCTTAACTCTTGATATATTGGACCCATGTGAACTTTAATTGAGCAGAGCCAGTGTGACCAAGATATGGAAGTAGTGATATGATGACATATTGCGTTCAACTGTAAACTGTGAGGAAGATTTGAACCGCAGCAGAAGTCATTCTTTGTCATGTTGGAAAATATGCAACAGAAATACATAATTTTTAAAAATACAGTTCATCACGTATAGTGAATTCTGTCTTGATCCTTAAAAGGGTCAGCCTGTCTTCAGTTTACAAGAACACAGCTAAAGAAATAATTAAATACGTTCTATTTTACCATTTTAGTCTAAACTCCAAATAAAACTGTATTTTTTTTGCTGTCCTGTCTTTGGCATTATGCATTATGCTTTCAGCCCTCTGTTGGCACCTTCTCACTTCTGGGTGAGATGTTTATGGCTTCCAATTTTGTGGTAAAGATTTGAGCACAAAAATCTAGGCTGAAACTATGGTGCTGCACTGTTAGGGGCCTCCCCTTTCAGGTGAGTTGGAAAACAGAGACCTTGCCTATCCTCTAAGGTCCACATAAAAAATCCATTGATCCTACTCAGTAGAAGAACGGGATGTTGTCTCTGATGTCCTGGGCAATATTTGTTCCTGAGTCAGTATCAGAAAAACAGATTGTCAAAATGCTGATTTTACTATCCTGTTATGTGCAATTAGGTGATGTATTTCCTGCATTTCAACAGGAATAATATGTAAGAAAAATAACCTTAGTTAGAGTAAAGCGCTTCAGCCACCCTGAGTTTGTGCAAGGTTCTACATAAATGCATTTCTTCCTTTTCTGCTATATCTTTTCTAAGAGGAAGGCAACAGTGGTCAAATGAGTGGCCTGCTCAGTTTTTCTCTATTTGTTATAATGAAGAAACGCACTGTCGCTTAGTCTTGGCTGTGGCGTTAAGAGCAAGCAAATATCTCAAGGGAGTTCGAGGTGTTGTGTACTGAATCAATCTCAGTATTTAAAATTCTGTTAACCATTAACATTTAAGGCTTTCTGGACAGAAGAGAAATGAAAGTAGGTGCAATATCATGTTTGACAATTTGATATCGCTAATAAATTATACTTGTGGAAAGCAAAATCTTCGACTGCGTGGTGCCTTTTGTGACTCCAAAACATTACAAAGCACCTTGTAGCCACCTCCATACTTGTTAAAATGTTGTCATAGTCCTAATGTAGGAAAGATTGCAGGCTTTTGCACACAACTCGTATTTATACAGAATCTCAAATATAGTAAAAAAAATAGTTTATGCTTCATGGGATTGTGAACAAACAATGTCCGACATAAGCATATATTAGGTAAGGCAAAGAAAAGTTGGATCAAAGTTGTTGTTTTTAATGAGGATCTTGAGGAAGTAAGCAGAGGTAGAGGAGTACAGCGCTATAGAAACGGAATTCCAGAGCGAAGGGCTTAGTTAGTTGAAGGTATGGCCACCAATGGTGGAATTATGAAAATTGTTGGCATGTCAGTGGCCAGAATGCAGAGATTGGTGCAGGCTTGTAGGAAATTCTAAAAAAGTTATGGGCAAGACTATGGAGGTCTTTGAATACAATGTAGAGAATTTTAAAATCAAGGTATGTTGAATGAGGAGCATAAAAGCTAGGAACCATGGAATAAGACTTGGTATGACTTAACTTGAGCTTTGATTGAGCTCGAATTTGTTGAGCAAATATGCTTCCTTTTTAATAATATTTGCCAATATTTTTCATTTAGTGCCATGCACAAAGATATAAGGCTTTCACAATACATCTCATCTGAAAGATGGCATCTCCAGCAGTGCCACTTAAAGTTAGCATTTGTAAACAACATTAGTATTGCTCTAAGTAACAGCTTCGGTTATGGGCTTAAGTACCTGAAGTTGCGTTTATAACTTTGACTTTCTAACAGGAGCAAGTATGTTCCCTTTGAGAATGCCACTTCTTTGGACATAGGGATTTGAATAGATTCTTGTTTTGGAAGTTGTACATTCAGTGCTGTTCAATGGCATAAAAATAAAGAGAAGGCTTTGTGGAAGAAGGAAGAAGTAAATGCATAGTAATTCAAATTTGATTCAGCACAAGGAGAAATCAGAACTTATTTTGACTTCCCCAGTACAATTGCAAAAGAAAGATCTGATAGCCAATTAAACTGTTCGTACTACTGAAATACCTCAATATAACAATTCTAAATGAACAATTACAACCAGATCAAAAACAGGGCATTTAGCATTGGTTCAGTACGAGCATGATGAGTATAGTGGATTAATGAATGAATTGGAAGAAAACACACTGGCAGCATTTTGCATGCCACATCTTCTTTGATAAGAAAATCTAGAATTATATAAAATTGTGGAAGTGTATAATTTTCACATGCCTTCGTAATAGTGCAGGCTGTTGTGTTTACGTATTCTGCTTTTATTTTGTTGTTTTTTTCTGCTAAAGTTTATGAATAATGTTATAATTTAAACCATGTACAGAAACCAGGCATGGAAATTGGATCATATACAAATGAGTAATTCTGGGTCTACTGGCAGTCACAGGTTCATTTTGTGGTCAAAGTGTACCACCTGCCTATTGGTTAGGGAAATCTGTAGCTGTTGAAGGTGAACAACTGAAATGAATATCAGGGTGTCCTTTCTGTTCACTGAAACAATGAGGGTTCTTGTGTCACTGTGGTAGTGTCCCAAGTTCTGTCCCTGGAGGCCTGGGTTCAAGTCCCACCTGGACCACACATATCAGCAGGTTGATGAGAAAATATCTATACTGAAAGGGCAGAATGGGGTCATTAAGCCTGTTTCAGGTCTCTGTGAAATTGGACTGTGAATGACCATAGCATATGTGATCAGCCTCAACTAACAAAAGGGATCAGTGGAGGTTTACACGCAAAAAGTATGTCCTTGTTTTCACATCCCTTACTTTAGAAGGAAGAATGTTTCTGCTGTTTTCACATTGAGCCCAGAGGCTACTTCCAGTCATTAATTTGCAATCCAACTGCTGGATTTTTCAGCCTTCATTAGGCACATTGGAAGTTCATGTCAGGGCATAAGGAGAGATCAGCTATAATAGAAAGTATGTTTTAATTGCATTTCTTATCACTGTAGTTACTGATACCTGATTTGGACACAATTTAGTTTCACAATTCAGGTCAGTGAGATGTAATTTGCAGTCTTCATCCTGGAAATAATACTAGACATTGGCAATTGTTTTGTTTTATCTCTATTCATATTATAAATTAAATTAGTCATTTCAGATAATTGTTAGTTTTGGAAATGTAAAGGGTAATGCAGAGGAAAAGACACTGCAAAGAAAGCAAATAATAAGCTATGCATTGTTACTTGTATCTCTTACAATTTTACTCTTTCAGTGCATTTTGATTTATCAAGCAGGATAGTCATTTAGAGTGTACATCTTCAGTTCCTTTGGTAACTTGACACACAGCTGAGGTAAATTGAGGAGAATTAGCAGATAGGTAAGTGGATAGCTTGCTGATGCTGTCTGGTTTTGTTAACCTAATAGAATTAAATTGCAGAGGAGAAAGGGCAAACAAAATCCCATTGCTCGAACCTCTTGTGTTAGGAAATTTTTGTGAAGAAATATTCTGCATAATAATTTAAAATATATGTTGTTTGAATATCCATCACAGTTGTATTTCTAAATAAACTGAAATTTTCTTGTATTCATCAAGGCATTTATGCAGCTTGGGAAATTTACTGTTCGTGTAATGATTCATGTTCCTAAGCAGTTATACTCTCTTATTTAAAATGCAGTTAAACTTTTGTGTATATACAGAAATCTTGGGTATATTGATATGAGAGCTGCATTTAACTCAGAGGTTATTTAATAAAATGACTCCTGGATGTATTAAAGCAAGAAATCCAAGACTATCTGTTTTGTGTGATCTAACACCATTTGGGCTTTTATGGTGCACTTTAAACTGAAGTCTTGTGGGAGGTACCCACACTTGGACCTTTGGGGGATTATAAAGTTTATTTTTAAGCCTTATTTGTGATGTTGATGCCTATTATCTGGTGCTGCATTCTGTGCTGGAGCTACAGTATTTGTTAACTTTGCAAAATAACTTAACAAGTCTATAATAAAGCTATCATCCTCAATCCCAACTTAGTTATAGAATGCTGTTCTATTAAAATAGAGCCATGTCTGCTATTAGAGCAAAGCAAAATTGATGACTCAGTTGGCTATTTAGGATTATCGGTACAGGCACTTGAGCAAGCATAAGCAACATATGTGGGAGGAAAGCGTCAAGCTTAAAGAGAGCTATTTGTTTGTCATGGCTACATATAACAAAAAGAAAAAGAAGTCAGGAAGCAGTTTGTCTTGATTAGCATGAGGGTGAAAATTAGGGTTCTGTAATTAATCACTGTATCATTGCTATTTATCATCCTGTGGTGTCCATCCATCTATCTGTCTGTTTAGCTGATTCTATAAGTATGTTGGAATTTGCCTACCTCTCTGTTTTTTAGACTGAACATCTTACAGTTTCTGTTTGTCTGCAGTTTTAAAGCCATTTTTGTTTCTCAGCTGATATTTGGAAATGGATTTTTATGAATTGGTACACCTTGACCTTTTGTTCCATTTTGTTTCTGTATTCAGTTCATGATGATGAAGAGACTGGGTAATAGTGACTGGAATTCTGCTTCCACACAGATCTTTTACTTAAAATTTGTAGACATGTTCACTACCTGTCAGCCCTTGCTTTGGAAATCTCATTTAGCATCCCTTGAAGGATTTCTGGAATATGCTACATTCCTGAAAAGAAAAGCAGCTGTCAATAGTCTCTAGAAAGGCAATTCAAGGGTATAATAATAATAATGATGCAAAATACTCAAAATTTCAACGCATCATCCTCTGACACTTCTGACATCTGACCTCACCACCAAAGACACTTTTCCTTCCCCACCCTTATCTGCTTTCTGGAGGGACCATTCTCTCTGCGACTCCCTTGTCCGATCCACACTCCCCTCCAGCCCCACCACCCCTGGCACTTCTCCCTGCAACTGCAGGACATGCTACACCTGCCCCTACACCTCCCCTCTCACTGCCATCCCAGGCCCCAGGAAGACTTTCCACATCAAGCAGATGTTCACCTGTACATCTGCTAACGTGGTATACTGTATCCACTGTTCCCGCTGTGGCCTCCTGTACATCAGGGAAACCAAGCGGAGGCTTGGGGACTGCTTTGTAGAACATCAACGCTTGGTCCGAACTAAACAACTGCACCTCCCAGTTGCGAACCATTTCAACTCCCCCTCCCATTCCTTAGATGACATGTCCATCCCGGGCCTCCTGCAGTGCCACAACAATGCCATCCGAAGGTTGCAGGAACAGCAACTCATATTACGCTTGGGAACCCTGCTGCCCAATGGTATCAGTGTGGAATTCACTAGCTTCAATATCTCCCCTTCCCCTACCGCATTCCAAAACCAGTCCAGCTCATCCCCACCTCCCTAACCTGGCCCTCCTCGCATCTATCCCCTCCTTCCACCTCAAACCGCACCCCCATCTCTCTACCCACTAATGTCTTCTCGCTCCCCTGGACCTGCCTGTCCTCCCTGGACTGATCTGTCCCCTCCCTAACTCCCCACCTACATTCACCTTTACTGGTTCCAACCCCGCCTCCTTGTCCTGCCTGTCTCCTCTCCAACTATCTGCTCCTTTATGCATCTTCTATCCGTCTCTCCCTCTCTCCCTATTTACTTCAGAACCACCTTCCCCTCCACCATTTTCTGAAGAAAGGTCTAGGCCCGAAACGTGAGCCTTCCAGCTCCTCTGATGCAGCTTGGCCTGCTCTGTTCATCAGCTCTACACCTTGTTATCTCAAAATAGTAACAACTTTTTTTTGCATTTCATTTGCATTATATTATCATCTTGTTTTCAAATATTTGCAGTGAATTGAAGAATACAACTGACATTTGTAGACAACTAGCATGAAGGAATCACTGAGCCTGACACTGCATGGATATTGAATTAGCACCAATCGATGTAAGCATTAACCACAGATTATTTGGTGATCATGGGGGGGTTCTTGTGGTGCAGTTGCAGTGTACTTACCTTTAGGCAAGTAGGTTCATGCCCTATCTACCTCAGGAATGTGCATAACATTGTTCAAAGATATCGATTTAGTGATTATGTCAATTTGTCAGTATCATTCAGCACCTTTGCTTTTATCCATCCCAAGTTCCCCAATGAGAGCATCAAAACTTAGAAACTGTGAAAAGATCCATTGAAATAAAAAGAGAAAATTAATGAAGATAATAATGTTTCTATTAAACTACTTTTCCTGCCTACTAAAAGCAGAAATGGCAATGTTAATACTCTTAAGAATATTACATTGAAAACTCAGGAACATGATGAATGGATGAAGCAGCTTAGTGACGTCAGATATAGTCTAATGCTTGGTGTGCAGAAGGCTCTGATTCTTGTACAGGGATAGGTGCCAAATAGAAGCTTGCTGTTTCCTTTTACGGATGCAGCAATCCAGCAAACTCTTAGTCACCTGATAGGATGCAATTGCAGTTCATTAGCTGCATGTGTTCAATAGAAGTATAAGAGAGGCACAAAAAAAAATTTGAATGAGCACAATGAAATAGTGCTAAAATTGCTGAAAATTAGAAACAAATTGGTTTGGAGTTAAATGCCAATTAAGTGTTTATATTTTGATGTCAGCTAATTCAATCATGCTTTATTGAATTATGTTTCCATAATTTCATTCAATGTTATAATAGTTTAAATTATAATTTAACCACATTAAAAGCATACTTTTGTAAAAAAAGTTCATTGTTTTTTTCCTGCTGTAAACACAATAGTTAGTGGTTGCTATGGTGACACTGGTCAAGGAGCCAACACCTTTGTGAAATTTGAAATTAATCTAAAAGCAAAATAATCATTGGGATTTTTATACATTAGTTTGTAGAATATTAACAATATTTTCTACAACAGGTATGATCAGTGGACAAATGTACCTAAACGTCTATTGGGAACTTCAAGGAGATTTGGTCATTTAAATGGCACATCAGTGGAAAAAATAACAAGTGACATGTCTTGTAATGTTTTTAAGATTGTCTTATGTTACGTAAATAGATGGATAAATAACATTTTTCCTGACTTTTTATGATCATCCAGGCTGGCAACTCAAACTATTTTAGGTCCTAATCTGTAAGGATCTGGGCTATTTAAAGAAGAGCTGTCGAAACAGCTTGCATATAACTGCTTCATGTTTCCGAAGATGTGCGCCATTAATAGCAGCAGTAAGCACTGCCCAGAATATGAGACAAAAGTCCACTACTGCATATGTTATGTGCCTTGTTTTCCTGACCTATCACCTCCTTTTCAAATTTGTGAATTCACTGTTCTTTACTGTAGCCACCGAGAAAATGTATTCTCGTATTTTACATTCAACTTATAAAAATTAGCAACATCACATTTTAATGGTGGCATACTTTTGAATCATGCAATGTGAATTAAGAATTTTTAATTGAACTGATGCCTGTACGTTAGTACAAAACATTTCAGCTGCGCAGTGACAGAAACATGGCACAGTTTGTTTGTACTGGATGCCCTTTAATTCCAGCCCGAACAAAATGTTCAATTACTGCCCTTTTCATTATTAAATGTTTTCTAAACATTTTTCTGACAAAATATTATCAGAACCTACGACATCATTTTGCTTTAGTTTATATCCATACTCTTTAGCCATTGTCTATATCTTCAGAAAAGGGGGAGACTCCAAAGGAACAAAATGTAAATATATCTTATGAGTAGAAAAATAGTCTTAAAAGTAAATCATTTTTGTACTCCATTGCAACATAATGAGCCTTTACATCAGAACAAAACAATTTCAGTTGCATATTTATAGCAGAACCTTTAAAATATTGCAAAGTATTATCACAGAGTGCAGTAGGAGTCTGTGTCATGCAAATACAGTTATTTTGCTCCTGACCTCATTTGAGATTATAACAAATGTCTGCTATTCAGTCTGGTGGTGGGAACACAAGCTTTTTGATGATATATTATTAGTGTCAATGGAACCGTTTTTCTCCCAATCTTAAATCATTAGTTTGTTACCAGCTAATCAGTGAAGAATAACAAGAATTAGATAAATAATACCGCAGTAAATGTGGATCAAACACAGTTGAGGATAATACCCTTGGCTACCGGAGGCATGATTGATTTTGAATGAAATGCATATATCAGCGCCTTGCTCAAAGAATGAAAGACCATATACATGTGGAGTGAGTGGGGAATAGTTGGTGGGGATAATTCTAGTGTTTGCATTCAGGTAGCTGAAGGTTTTCCTCATAGATGAAATGGAGCATGTACAAAGGGTGATGATTGAAAGAGCACAAGTCCTTAGAATGCGAAAGAGCTGAGAGAGATGACAAAGATGGAGGATGCAAGGCCCTGGAGAGATTTGAACATGATCAGCAGTATTTCCGTGGCTGGGGAACACATATAAAATGAAAACATTTAGTTTTTGAATATAAGCGAAACACGACACGGCCACTACTTATTATTTTGCTGTTAAGGTAGCTGTTTAAAGTCCCAAAGTCTAATTCCTATTAACTAAAATAGTGCCACAGTTTGGAGTTATGAAGATTGGAATATTCTTGCTCAGAAGCAACCAGTATTTTTAAGGAGAGCATTTTTATTTACCTGCTGCTGTGAACAATGTGAGGGAGGACTTATGATGTATTGGGTGGTTCTCCTGTCTCCTCTGGTCTGTGTCAGATTTCTTAATGTGCAACTCAGCCAACTATAGAAGCTTTCTGATGTCAGTGAGTTACATGTATACAGAACAATGAGGAGCTGTGAAATTCTAGGACTCAAATATCCACCTGTGGTAACACCTAGAAACCCGCTAATAAAACAATATTTAACTAAGTCAGTTGTAATAAGTTAATCACTCTGAATGTATAATTTACACAGGTGCATTACAGTTCACTCAGTGTGTCAGTGTTGCTCTAGCAACATACATGTTTACAGATATGTTGTTGTCTGGAGCTATACTGATTGTAGATGCATCAATATTCTTTCTATCACACAGCTGACCAGGAATCTCACTTGCTGTTACTGCCTGCAACTGATGTATACGGGAAGGATTTGCATGTTGATATTCAACCTGTTTGGCCATGTTACCATAGCACATTCCTTGGCCATTAGCCCTGAGTCAGACTTGAACCCAAAGGTTCTGGCTCAGATGCACAGTGTTTCCAAACAGTGGCACTATACAATCATACATACCCATTATCAAAGTCATCGCTGTAAGAAATAACATTTTGACAACAATGACCAGGGATACATGTAGGGGTTATCACAGAATAACATAAAACAACTAAAAATATGTTCATTCTTGACTTCAGAAAGCTTCTTTTAGTTGGCTGAATTGATCTTTAAGAGATCTAACATGGACCAAATGAGACAGGAGCGCCACCCAATACATCTCAAGTCCTCCCTCTGATTGCCCACAGCATCAGTTAAATAGAGATAACACAGTGTGGAGCTGGAGGTACACAGCAGGCCAGGCAGCATCAGGGGAGCAGGAAAGTTGACGTTTTGGGTCAGGACCCTTCAGAAAATATTTTGTTCAGAAGAAGGATCATGTCCCGAAATGTCGACTTTCCTGCTCCCCTGATGCTGCCTGGCCTGCTGTGTTCCTCCAGCTCCACACTGTGTTATCCCTGACTGCAGTACCTGCAGTTCTTGCTATCTCCGAATCAGTTAAATAGAAATACTTTCCTTAAAAATAATGGTTATTTCTGAGCAAGCATTTTCCAATCTGTATAATTCCAAACTTTAGATAAGTTTGTGCCTCTATACTGAGGTACAACTTCAGTGAATAATAATTAGACTTTGGGACTTTTGCCAAATAATAAGTAGTGGTGGTTTCCTGGTTTTAAAACTAGTTGTGTAGATCAGTCATGATCTGATGGAACCATTCAGCACTCAAAACTGGGCAATTTCTCCAAATAAAATCAATATTTATAGATGGTGCTCCTACAATGGAAGACATGCAGCTTTCAAGAAACAAAGCCATTGTGATCAACTTGCATGTATAAAATCCAGAATTTGCCGTGGAGCTAACAAGATTGGGATGTCCGCTTTAAGTTAGCTTCTCTTCGAGGAAATCTATAGACAATAGCAAATGTGGTAGCATCTGTAAAAGTGTTTGGTTCTATAACTGGGTGAATAAACATGTATTTGTACCTTTTAAAACTTTTCTTTATATTATGGTGGGTTTAGCCACCTGCCACTATTCTGGATTTCATCAGATTTTTTTTATTTATAAAATTGAATTTAAATCCAAACCAGGAATACGTTGAGTCAAATTAATTTAATTTTCTACTTTTGATTCAGCCCCAACCCTTTATTGTGCATTTGCTGATTCATCTTGCAAGCAGCTACAATGATCTTCCTCCTCCTGTCACATGCCTTCCTTTGGTAATAAAATGAGTGGGATGTTCAAGTCAAAGAAGTTAACAGAGCAGGAGAAGGTTTTTCTACATTATTCTGCCCATTTAGTCCGTGTTTGTTAACTTGTGGAGCAATTTGGCTATTTTATAGAGGCTTTCTGAAATCAGCAATAAGCTTTTTTTAGTCGTTTTTTGTTATTCTGTGGTACCCATAAATATTAATTATTGAAGTATCAGATCACTTGTCAGTATGTTATTTTGTATGGTGATGCTTTTCAACCTTTATTCTGATTGGAGAAGTATTTCTGCATACTGCCACTGTTTGGAAGCATTGTGCATCCGAGGCTGTTACAGAGAGCCAGGTGGCTGTTTGTAGAACTCATTGTTGAACTTAATTGATGATTGTTATAAAGGCACAAACCTATGTAAAACTCTTGCACTGAATCAATGCCTGAAAAGCCTCCAACTCCCAAAATCTTCTTCACCACCTGTTACTGTCTTGGTAGCCACTATAACAGCAATCCTACTCGTTTCAAAGACCTGCGGAGAAGATTTTCATCTTCACTCATCTCAGCTTGTAGACTACAATGCAGAATAGATCTTTCTCATTAGTTGCAATGGCAGTGGCTGAATAAATCCTGAAGAGTATAGCTATGAATTTGGAGACGGCACATGGCTGAATCAATCGAGTGGGTTGAATGCATCAGAAACCATTTTCATTGTTGCAAAAAGGCTTTTACCTTTTGGTGGCTTCACATGGAGCCTTATTATATTTCATTCACTCTCATTTTATGCAAATTATTTCCAAGCTGTAGTCACCACTTTTTTTTTTCATTATTTGCTTCATGAGCCACATAAAGCAGGTGCTGTTGTGATTTGCTTTTCTGGCCTTTGGGAGTTGCCTCCTCGAGGTGTGTTTGGTTTCCCACCTGAAGCTCTGTGTTTCCTGGGAGTATATTTACAACTACTGGTGTTGTGTGTTGTTATCTTGCAGTACAGTACTATTTATCTGCAGATTTCCTGCATTTGTGGCAGGTCCTTTCAAAGAAATTGCTTTGGAAAATTCCGGATTTGAGAAGACCTAGGTTTTAAAGTGGAGAAAGGGAAGATGTTTGGGACCATGCCTCAGGCATTTTGCTGTGATTCAACAGAAGGAAACCTTCACACATGTTTGTCCTGTCCACTTTCTCTTCTTGGCTTGACAGGTTTCTTGGAGCCAAAACAAAACAATTCCCGAGATGAGAGCTACTTGGATGTCCATCCCCGTCTGTGTTGCTGTACTGAGCATGAAGCACATTTAAATGTATAGGAAGGTACAATTGGAACTGCAGCAGTCCAGACTGAGTTTTTGGAACTGGGAGAGGCTTTTCTGCTCCTGCTTTCTGTACACATCAGTGAAGAGCAGCTCACCATCAGGAACCTCTTCAACTGGACCACCACCTGCAGTTTGGAGAGCAACTCTTTCGAATATAATCCATCCAGTTCAGTACAAACACCACAACCAAAATTTATAAAAATTGAAAGAACTTTAGATGTTGTAAATCAGAAACAAAAACAGAAATTGCCGGAAAAGCTCAACAGGTTTGGCAGCATCTGTGAGGAAAAATCAGAGTTAACGTTTCGGGTCATTTCAGTCACTTCTGAGGAAGGGTCACTTGACCTGAAATGTTAACTCTGATTTCTGTTCACAGATGCTGCTGGACCTGCTGAGCTTTTCCAGCACTTTTTTAAACCAAAGTTTATGTGTACAGCACCCCAGTTAAACTGGACAAATGTCTAATCTTGTGTCCTGCTCCAGCTGCTGGGGAAACATGACTGGAAGCACGGTGACAGGGTAAGTAAAATGTTGGCCACCATTTCACAGAAGTCACCATCTTGTTTTTTTCCAGTCAGGAGGCCTGATAATTTATTCATACAATGAGTCAGGAGACTGGGACACTTCTGTTTTCATGGACTTTACATATGAAGAAAGAGCCAACTTGATGATAAAAGGAAAGAGTTGCGATCTTGCCAATGATCTTTTGCAACATTGGGATTACTTAGTTCTTCTTTTGCAATCAAACATTGATCCACTTGCAGGACAGATAACTGACACTAAGTTAGGCTTTTGTTTGAACTGAGGTTTTATGTTAAAAATTCAACCGAGAAATTACCAAAAAGTACTATTGTAATTTGGATCAATGCTTGGGTGGCTGCAACCAAAGTTCATTAAGACTTTAATAGTTGTTTTGGGATTTATTGATGAATCTATGCAGGATATTTGAGCAGATTTAATTTATGACTCATTTATATAAATATAACCTTTACATGTTTTATTTTGAAGAACTAAGAGTATGCACAGTGATATAAAATAACTGTAGTAATAACTAGTGGTGTTTTCATTGATCTGTTGGTGTCTGGAAAAATAAACAAAATAAGCTGCAGACAAATGGCTGAGAAACCTGCTATTAAATGTCAATGGAGTGTGTGCGCAGCATAAATGATGAGTGCTTGTGTCTCACCTTACCTTAGCTCAAATTAGATGAATCTCCGGATTGATCGAGTGTGTGATGCTGATTATGTTTTTTTCCCTTTCTGTTGTTGAGTACCAACCATCATGGCCAGTGCCCTGTTAAAGTTAAATCTGAAATTTACAGTATTTTTATTTTGCCTTTTAGCCAATTTACTTTGTTCCTCTCGTGAGTTGCTTGTTGAGAGAAGTCTCTGTGGCTGACCCATATCCTCCAGTATCTTAATCAAATGACTGTGCTTCATGTGTAAGCCTAGATTGGGAATGTTAACAGATTGTTTGATATAGTGGGAGGGTTCCAGCCAAACAAGGTTTGTTCTCGCCAGACATCCACAGATATTAGAGGAGTGGTGCCAGACAAAGCAAGTGTGGTGAAGCACCAGGACTGGGAGGAAGGGCCTGGAGAACTGGACAACTGAACTGAAATGCCTCCTGCACTGCCTCCATAAAGATTCAGTTCTTTCTGCTCCTGCACATCCATTAGAATTGTGCTTTTTATTTTATATTATATCTCCATGTTCTTTGTACCAAAATCCCATGCTTTACTGCATTGAAGCTCATCTGCTACCTTTCTGCACACTCCACTAACTTGTCTATGTCCTTTTGAAGTTCTGTGCTATCTTTTTTGCAGTATACAGTATTTGAAATTAATCCCCTGCACGCCAAGATTGATCATCAGTATAGTTCAGGAAAAGCAAAGGACCCAAAACTGACCCCTAGGTGACTCCTCTACAAATCTTCCTCTAGCGCGATAAATATCCATAAACCATTTCTCTCTGTTGTCTATCAGACAGGCAATTATGCATCTGTGTTGCTCCTGTCCCTTGTATTCCATGGGCTCTAACTTTGCTCACGAGTCTTTTCTGTGGCACTGCATCAAATGCCATCTTGAAGTCCATGTGTACCACATCTACAACATAAAGCCTCTCCATTATGTCTTCAAACACTCCAGCAAGTCAGTTCAGCATGATAATAACTCAAAGAACTGTGGACGCTGAGGATCTGAAACAAACAACGCAGAAATTGCTGAAGGAACTCGGTAGGTCTGGCAGCATCTCTAAAGAAAAAAGCAGTTAATGTTTTGAGTCCAGTGACCCTTCTTCAGAAAATGATTTTCCCTTCACAAGTAAATGCTGACTTTCAGAATTAATCCATATTTGTTGCTGAGACTGTTGGTTCTGTCCTGAATTATTGTTTTCCACCAACATGCCTTCGGCAAATATTAGGATTCACAAAGGGCAGTTCTGGGCTGACAGCACTTGTCAGGGTGCATCCCACCCTTTCAAAGATGGCATGATGTAAGCTATTCTGTGTTTTGTTGGATGTCTGCTGACTGTTGAGTTGTTTGGGAATGGTACTCGATAAGATGTGGCTGCAATCAAACATGAGAGATGCCACAGGTATGTGTTGGGCAATTAATGAGGCCAGTTTGGTAATACACAGTGAGAAACTCACTAGGCCTTGTAGCAAGAATCCTTTCCAAAAACATGGCACATATTGAATTTAGCCAATAAAAAGTAAGATTCAGCCTACAAATTGTAAAAGTAAATAAGCAATATAAAGAAGTTGATCCCTGTGGCGTACTATTTGTTACATCTTGCCAAACAAGAAAAGGTCTCCTTCATCCCAGTCTGCTTCCTGTTAGTTAGCCAGTCTTGTCTATTTCAGTCATTATCCACTGCAGCAATGACCTGTTTGAGTACAAGATCACTTTTTGAATTTCTGTTGAACCCTGGATCTACCCTGAAGCAGATATAAAATAAACAGTTCATTATTTTGGTGCTGTGGAAATATATAAGTAAATGCAAGTATTGATAATTATTCATTTTGGTCTATTCACACCAAGTTTCAATGTGACACATTATCTGCCCCCAGTGCCTTGAAGTCTGAGTTGTGGTTTGAGTCCGCTAGTTGTACAATCACATGTATGCAAGTCCATCAGATGGGCACCTGTGACATGGGTGCGATACTGGACTTAATTATTTTCATTTGTGAGAATTATGTCCTACACAGGTACGTGGAGTCAAAAGTATAGAAGACAAGAGCAGGAGTTGGTCATTTAACACCTCAAGCATGCTCTGTCAGTCAGTATGATCATGACTAATTATTAAGCTCGTAATCCTGATTCTACCCTTCCAATGTACTCCTTGATCCCTTTATATCTGTCTCCTTCTTACAAACACGTACTGTTTTGGCCTGAATGTCATTTTGCATAGTAATTATCTCAGTATCAACTCCACTGTTTTGTAAATCCCAACCACTTTCTGCAGGCTTTCACTTTAGAAGCAGAGGATGAGAGAAGCAGATACTGCTCTTTATGAGTTCCCAGACATCATAGTCCCTTGATCTGACCTACAGCTCAACATCATTTTGCACAGTAATTATCTCCATAACAACTCCACTGCTTTGTAAATCAAACTCCTGATGGAATTTCCAACCCACCAATGTCAACGTGAAGAAATGGATTTGAGGCAAACATGACGATTTATTCCATCACATCTAATTCCTGAAATTACCTGTTGAATTCCTATGCTAACTTTCTCAGATATGCACAGAGGTTTTCTGGGTGCAACCACTTCTCTTTGTCTTTGATGCTTTCCTAGTATTTTCTCCAGACTTGGAAAATTTTGCAGCACTTATCTTTTGATTGAAAGTATAACAGAACCAATTTCAGTTCGGATGCAGTCACAGCACTGACCATGTGTGTGAACTCAATGTCCTTTCCCTGCAGTTCACTTCATTCAGTTTTGACATTAGGTCTGTAAGGAACACAAAGTCAAGCAACCATGCACTGTCTGACAGTTCACTGCACACTTCATTAATTTAAGAGAAGTGAGGATTTCAAGCATCAGACATCTTTGCAAGACCCTCTTTTCAATTTAGCACCCTCAGATTAGAATGGAGGGTTCGTACCCTGTAGGTAGCATCAATTTCATACAGTAACATCTTAAATGAGTGATGCTAAAGAGCTATTGCTTGAATTGAGATTACAATCTTACCAACAACTTTCATTACATGAGGAAAGTCCATAACTTATCACAACTGTAGTACTTGCTGGTGGGGAAATCAGGATAATTTCTGCACAATGCAACAAAGTCCGCTCCTTCCCTTTTTGAATAAATGAGTTACAATTGCTATTGTTGTGACTAAATCACACAGACTGTATTTAATTCAGCTATTTATGAAGATATCTTGCAAACAATCAAGTACTGAAACAATGATTTAAATTTATTGTATATAACAACCAAACTAAGACCACTCGAGTAAGCCAGTTAAACCTCACAACTCAATTGACTATTACCCAATTAATGGTGGAATTTAGCTGTGATTCCAACCAACAGTGACCATCTTTGGGAGTATTCAGAGTTCGATCCCTGTTCTTCAAAATTC
The DNA here is from genome assembly GCF_030684315.1 of Stegostoma tigrinum. Lineage (NCBI taxonomy): Eukaryota > Metazoa > Chordata > Chondrichthyes > Orectolobiformes > Stegostomatidae > Stegostoma > Stegostoma tigrinum. Next base: position 27,332,229 of record NC_081378.1, on the reverse strand, counting down.
TGATGTTGATTTGATCTAGAACATAGAACAGTACAGCACAGTACAGGTCCTTTGGCCCACGATGTTGTGCCGACCTTTTATCCTGTACCTGAGGTCGACCTAACCTCCACTGCATAGAACATAGAACACTACAGCACAGTACAGGCCCTTCGGCCCATGTCTGGTATTGGATCCTTACACATTATTATCTCTTTGAAGTCTGTGGTATGACAATATTGTTGATCCTTTAGATTCTTTCATCTTCAACATTGAGTACACTTTTGGCGTCCTTGAATCTGCAGCTTGCCTTCTTATCAGAAGTCACTCCCTTGTTCCTTGCTAAATTCAGCGTTAGCTAGCTGTTTGAAACAGCCTGTCCTCCAATTTATCCATTTATTTCAGGACATCCCTTCTGAAGGCAATCTTAATTGCCCATTTGTCAATTAACTCCGGGTTATCAAGCAGTGTTATCTCCTCTATCCCAGGAAACAGCTTATTTATGTTGCTGTGACTTCTCCTCAGGGATGATCAATTAGCATGTTACTTCTAACTTCTTTATGGTAGTTTCTCCCTGATCGTTTCATCTCCGAAAACAGTTTATCCCAGAAAGAATTATTGCTGTTGCTTCCAACCCATGAAGTTATTAAAATTCTGAAGTTTATAATATCACACTAGCTTCCAATCTAATAAGACTTCACGTGAACCTAGGGTGTCTTGAACAATTATGACCAATGCATCAAATATCTCAGTAGACACTGTGTGTGCAGTGATGGTTTACGAGGCTGATTCTGCGGATGGCAGGTCTGACATATGAGGAGAGTTTACTAGGTTGGGATTGTTTCGCTGCAGTTCAGACAAATGAGGGGAGAGTCTCACAGAGATTTATAAAATTCTAACTGGACTGGACCAGATAGACGCAGAGAGAATTTTCCCAATGATGGGTGTGTCCAGAACCAGGGGAAACAGTGTGAGGATTCGGGATAGACAATTTAGGATGGAGATGAGGAAACATTTCTTCACCCAGAGTGGTGAACCTTTGGAATTCATTACTACGGGAAGTAGTTGATGCCAAAACATTGAATGTATTCAAGAGGTGACTAGATATAGTACTTGGGACAAATGGGATCAAAGGTTATGGGGAGAAAACAGGATGAAGCTATTGAGTTGGGTGATCAGCCATGATCATGAAGAATGGCAGAACAGCTTTGGCAAAGATCTGTAGCTCAGGTTGTGGGTGAGGTTGTTGACTTGCTCACCGAGCTGGCTTGTTCTCGTTCAGACGATTTGTCATCATGCTAGGTGACATCATCAGTAGACCCACCGATGAAGCAATGTTGTTCTACTCTGCTTAGATTTTGTGCTGTCTAGTCTGTTATGGTGAGTACTGTCATTTCTGGTTTTGATCAACTCACCATAACAGACTGAACAGTATCCGTTGGAGGCTCCACTGATGATGTCACCTAGCACGGTGATGATACATCTGAACGAGAACAAGCCAGCTCAGTGAGCAAGTCATCAACCTCATGACGGAGCATGCTCAAAGGGCTGATAGGCCTCCGCCTGCCTCTATCTTCTATGTTTCTATGATTAGTCTATAAGGGCCCAGGCATTTGTCAGCTCACAACTCCAACAATTTACTTAGCACCACTTTGCAGCTAATTATAATTTTCCTGAGTCCCTCCCTCTCTTTGATTTCTGGATTTGCAGCTGCTTCTGGATGTTACTTTTATCCTCTACAGTGAAATAACAAAAGGTTTCATGGTAGCAAAGATGAAAGGAGTGGTGATGGGCAGAACTGGGGCCTGGTGTTCCAGGGTGCACACTGAGTTTGGGTCTGGGGCTAGGGCTTCATGGCAGAGGCAACACTGGGGCATGTGATTTCTGTGTCTGCCCCTGGAGAGCGGATTAGGACTTCCAGCAGGTCTCTCACTCATGGCTGCTGTTTTGGCCGCAGGTGGCTCAGACATGGAGATCTTCTGGTCTGCTTGGCCCTATTTACACACTGCTTTCATCAACTGAGCTGTCAGGGGAGCTTTGATTCTCAGAACGCAGATGTCACTGCTTTTGAAGTAGTGTTTTTTTTGCCTTTGATGACATGGTTCTAAGGTGCTGCACCACCATATGCCAGAATGTAGCTTTGCACCCCATGCTGATTTTTTTTTACTGTTGTTGTGGGGAAAACATCTGGCAGAGTACATGTGCCTATCCCAGGGAGGAAATCTCTGGCAATTTTCAAATGCTTTCCTTCAAGATTTTATAAATGACAAAGCAAAGACCTAAGAGTAAGCTGACTGTCAGCTTTCTTTAAAAGGAGGACTGAGAGCCTATGAAATGTACTGTGTTGCTATTGAATGGACAGTATGTAGGTGTCATTGGGAATATTACACTTAGCAAAGAATGAATGTAACTTTTGTACGTTTGTGTTTGATTAGGATGAGCAACAAGGGCAAAAGTAAATTCATTGAGATAGACCTTGCCTTTTTGCTACAGTGAAGAATGAATGAGTAGCTATTGCATATCTCTCCCTAATGATTAAAATCAGCATTTAACCTGATGGTATTCCTTAAAATAACAATGAGTGACTTACGAAAATTGGCTGTTATTTCAATTTTGTAAATAAAAGAAAACATTTCCAAATGAAAGATGCTTAACACACTTCAAAATTGATTGAGCTTTGGTCGCATGGTATTATATTTATAATAAGTCGCAAGCAGTAAATGTTTTGAGGTTTAGACTTGCTTTATGGCTTAGCTTGCTGGGGTGGTTGACATTATTTCAGTATATTTTTGTATATCTGGTCCAGTTCACTGTGTTTGTTGATGGAGTTTCGGTTGGAATGACAGGCCTCCAGGAATTCTCAGACATGTCTTTGTTTGGCCTGTGCTATTACGGATGTGTTGTCCCAGCCGAATTAGTGTCCTCCTTTGACCGTGTGTACTGAGACCAGTGAGAATTGGTTGAGTCTCTTGGTGGCTAGTTGGTGTTTTTGTACCCTTATTGTCAGTTTTCTTCCAGTTTGTAATATTTTCACTGCCCTTGTGTAGTAGTTTGTATATTATGTTAGTTTTATTTGTTGTGGATATGGGATTCTTTGCGTTCATCAGTGGCTATAGCAGGTTGGTTGTTGGCTTGTGGCATATAAATAACAAGTGGGATGGAACACCAACACTACACTGGAGGCGCACTGACGATGTTACCTACCAGGGTAAGGAAACGTCTGCAACCAAATACATTGGCTCAGCGAGCAAGTCTACAGTCTCAAACATGACCTGAGTTACAGATCTTCTCAAAAACTTTACCTTAATATTTTTATTGGCTTACATATTTGTCTCTTACACTGTTAGCTGTCAACTCTGTATATCATTGGTGCGGGTGTCCAGGGCCATATCTCTTCATTACTTCACTTCTTTGAAGTGGACTGGCCAATAAAGCTCAGAGATAATGGGAACTGCAGATGCTGGAGATTCCAAGATAATAAAATGTGAGGCTGGATGAACACAGCAGGCCAAGCAGCATCTCAGGAGCACAAAAGCTGACGTTTCGGGCCTAGACCCTTCATCAGAGAGGGGGATGGGGGGAGGGAACTGGAATAAATAGGGAGAGAGAGGGGGAGGCGGACCGAACAGGTACCACAGCCACATCACCTTTCTCAGCACCTGCCTACCGGTTCTTCCTCTCACCCATCCCTTCCTCCCACCCCAAGCCGCACCCCCAGCTACCTACTAACCTCATCCCACCTCCTTGACCTGTCCGTCTTCCCTGGACTGACCTATCCCCTCCCTACCTCCCCACCTACACCCTCTCCACCTATCTTCTTTACTCTCCATCTTCGGTCCGCCTCCCCCTCTCTCTCCCTATTTATTCCAGTTCCCTCCCCCCATCCCCCTCTCTGATGAAGGGTCTAGGCCCGAAACGTCAGCTTTTGTGCTCCTGAGATGCTGCTTGGCCTGCTGTGTTCATCCAGCCTCACATTTTATTATCTTGGCCAATAAAGCTTCTTACTTTGCGTGATTTTCTTTTTCTTTGTTTTTACCTACTCTCGCGTATAGTGTATATCAGCAAGTTGAGAATTGATAAACCAAATCCGTGAAAATAAGTTGGTTTAGTTAATGCACGAGGGAATATTTGAATCCATAACTGTGTTACTGACTTCTATGGTTTTATCATTGTTCTGAATTTCACCATTTAATTCAGCATCATTTCAAAGTTGTTAAAAGCTAAAGATTTTGTTGAAAGAACGCAACACCCAATTGTTTTACAAAGAGGTTCCTGGGTCTTCTAAAAATTCTCTGCATTGTTTGTGTTTGTGAATTTGTGTTGATTCCATTTACCCTCCATTGAAAGTCTCATTTCTTCTGCTTTCTTTCTATTTATTTTTAGTGTCCTTCAGGTTCTGTGTCTTTGCTACAAGGAGGGCCTGCTTCTGGATATCTGCCAATGCCCTCTTTTTCTGGTCTCTAGGAGAAACACAATAGAAGTCCAGCCGTGACATTCACTTGCAATTTCCTCTTCGCCCAGCAAACAGCCTTTGCCCAGTCTGCAAATAATGCCAGTATGAATTTTTGAATGTTTATGCCTTTCCTTGTCACCTTGGAACATGTCCAGCTGTAGGCAAGGGAAGATTAAAAAAAGGGAAAACCTGATAAGTAGCTGGAGTTGAAATACTGACTGAGATCTCTAAGAACAGAATGGTTTACGATTATGAATGGTTTAAGAATGAGCCCTGATTCTAAAATTTGGGTGACAGGCAGTTGCAAGAAAGTAGGCAGTTTTGAAGAATTTGCAAATCATCTGTCAGAGGAGCATCAGAGGCTGAAGGCTGACCTTTTATAGAAGTTTATAAAATCATGAGGGCCGCTGACAGGGTAAATAGACAAGATATTTTTACTTGGGCTAGGGTAAAAACTAAAGGTTTAATGTGAGAGGTGAAAGATTTAAAAGGGACCTAAATGGCAACTTTTTCATGCAGAGTGCGAGTGTATGGAATGAGCTGCCAGAAGAAGTGGTGGAGGCTGGTACAATTATAACATTTAAAAGGCATCTGGATGGGTATGTGAATAAGAATGGCTGAGAGGTATGTGAGGCAAATGCTGGCAAATGGGTCTGGATTTTTTTAGGATATTTGGTCGGCATGGTCAATTTGGACCAAAGGGTCTGTTTCCGTGCTGTACAGCTCTATGACGCTATGACTGTAATGTAGTAGCTCTGAACAAGTGACCATTGAAGAATAAAGAGGGAATGGTATACTTTATTTTGATCAATCTATTTAACCACTACACAGAGATATGGAGATCTTTAGTAGTTATTATTCATGTTATGAATTTAATGTGCTATTTGATTTTAAGCTCAAAATTTGTGCATGGACTTATTGCTACGAAGAAAGGTTTACATTTTTTCCATCTTCCATCTCAATGATATTCATATGACTGTGTCTGAATTCACTTCTTCAAAATCTTCTGCCTGCCCTAGTGAATCTTTCAAATGTGTGCCTGAACGCTGCTAATTGGTCATTTTGTTGGGCAGTAGGATAATGGTCGCTGTAATGTTGTCTTTATCTAAAGCACTTTTTCATCAGAAGTCATAGCAGTCAGTTGGGAAATACTGTGCAATACACAGGAAGAATCTGGCTTGTGTGGCCCTCATCTGATTGTTTTTGGCATGAAAATCATCAAACCAGCTCAGTCCACAGGCCACAGTAGCTAAAACACTACTGAGAAGTGGTCATAAAAAATTTGGTAGGACTTTGCTGTTCTAAGAACAGTATTAATTAATGTTGCATACTAACGTCTCTACTACTACGAGGTAAGACTGAAAAGAAATTCTGCTATCTGCATATGTACAGTCAAATGTGAAAATCTAAAAGTTGCCATCTGTTCCACTTCACAGGCTGCACTGTTGGCGTCTCTGTAATATATTCTATATGGAGTTCAATGTTATTTTATGATCGAGGCTAAACGCCCACTATTCTCATACCAAAGACAGACGAAATTAGGGCTCGTGCAGTATGAAGTCACTGAGCCTATAATGGGGCAAGAAGTGATTGTACTGATCAACCTCTCTGCCCCTGAGAGAAAATAATTTTGCACATCTGAAGTCACAAGCCCTATGAAGAACATTAGCGTTGCAGATTTTTTGAAAATGTTAAAATAATTTGATGTCTTCTTTCATCTCATGTGTTTGGCCAAATCTTTATATTGCACTGTGTACAATAACTTAAATGTGAGCTGTACCTTCGGTAATTTTATTCCTTACCTACAGTCTATAGCTGGGTGTGTCTGAATGTTGCGGGAAACCTGGAAATTTTAATTGTCCCAGTTTCCAGGTGTTTCTAGTCTGATTGATAGGCAGTTGCGTGGGGATCTATTTGGTGAGCATACACAAACAGGTATGCTTGAGCCACTGGCATGGAGGTGCAAGCACTGAAGGGGAAAGGAATGGGTTGATTGTGGAGGAAGTGACATTGAGAAGATCAGACAAGTGAGCTGCTGATTCAAGGGTTGGTAGGGTGGATGTTGGTGTAGAATCAGAGAGCTTGGTAGGTAGTGGAAATATGAGTGTGGAGGCTTTGTGTGGGAACTGGTGGAGTTGGTGAGGAATGGTGGGTGGGACTGTCATTAGAGGCCTACTGTGGTATCCAAAATGTGGCAGGCTCCTGGATCCAGCAGGGAGCTGAAATGTAATTTGCTTCTTGAATGACTAGGCCCGTACCTTGATGAAGCTGCCAGGTTACCTTGACACTCACCTTCCAGCCTCAGGTAAAGCTGTAAATAGACACTTTTTAGGGATTGGGGTGTTTGAGTGAGGAACAGATCTTTGAGACTTGAACTTGCCTCCATCTCTCACCTTCAAGTGACCTAAAGCTCTGCGAAGTGATAATGGGAACTGCAGATGCTGGAGAACCCAAGGTAACAAAGTGTGAAGCTGGATGAACACAGCAGACCAAGCTGCATCTCAGGAGCACAAAAGCTGACATTTCGGGCCTAGACCCTTCATCAGAGAGGGGGAGGGGGAGAGGGAACTGGAATAAATAGGGAGAGAGGGGGAGGCGGACTGAAGATGGAGAGAAAAGAAGCTAGGTAGAGAGGAGAGTATAGGTGAGGAGGTAGGGAGGGGATAGGTCAGTCCAGGGAAGACGGACAGGTCAAGGAGGCGGGATATGGTGGTAGGTAGGAAATGGACGTGCGGCTTGAGGTGGGAGGAAGGGATGGGTGAGAGGAAGAACAGGTTAGGGAAGCAGAGACAGGCTGGACTGGTTTTGGGATGCAGTGGGGGGAGGGGTCGAGCTGGGCTGGTTTTGGGATGCAGTTGGGGGAAGGGGAGATTTTGAAGCTGGTGAAGTCCACATTGATACCATTGGGCTGCAGGGTTCCCAAGTGGAATATGAGTTGCTGTTCTTGCAACCTTTGCAAACCTCTTGCAAACCAAGCGTAGGCTTGGGGACCGCTTTGCAGAATACCTCCGCTCGGTTCGCAACAAACAACTGCACTTCCCAGTCGCGAACCATTTTAACTCCCCCTCCCATTCCTCAGATGACATGTCCATCATGGGCCTCCTGCAGTGCCACAATGATGCCACCCGAAGGTTGCAGGAACAGCAACTCATATTCCGCTTGGGAACCCTGCAGCCCAATGGTATCAATGTGGACTTCACAAGCTTCAAAATCTCCCCTTCCCCCACCGCATCCCAAAACCAGCCCAGTTCTTCCCCTCCCCCCACTGCATCACAAAACCAGCCCAGCTCGACCCCTCCCCCCACTGCGTCCCAAAACCAGCCCAGCCTGTCTCCGCTTCCCAAACCTGTTCTTCCTCTCACCCATCCCTTCCTCCCACCTCAAGCCGCACCTCCATTTCCTACCTACCACCTCATCCCGCCTCCTTGACCTGTCCGTCTTCCCTGGACTGACCCATGCCCTCCCTACCTCCTCACCTATACTCTCCTCTCTACCTATCTTCTTTTCTCTCCATCTTCGGTCCGCCTCCCCCTCTCTCCCTATTTATTCCAGTTCCCCCTCCCCATCCCCCTCTCTGATGAAGGGTCTAGGCTCGAAATGTCAGCTTTTGTGCTCCTGAGATGCTGCTTGGCCTGCTGTGTTCATCCAGCCCCACACTTTGTTATCTAAAGCTCTGCGAAGTTTTCATTCAACCTTTCCCCAAGCTGTTGGTGAGTATTCTTCAATGTGATTCATGACAAGCTTCCTCGCTGCTTGCCTGACTCATAGGTACCATAGATTCCCCTTTTCAGGGCACCATACTGATTTGGACACTTGAATACTAGAGATTGCAATTGGCAGATCCATGGTCTGCATTGTTTTATGCAGAATGAAAGGAGTAGGTAACTGATAGTAAAGATGGTGTGAAAAAATTCTGATCACCAAGTGCTCTGAATGGCATTTTCTCACTTAATGTACTGCCTTTCCCTTACCCTGATTGTATTTATGCTATAATTATGCTGTTTATTTCTTCACAGTAAAAGTGTCTGGACACAGTACATCAGAATTTAATACTGGGATTGAATTATATTGGATTCAAGCAATCATTTGTTTCCCATGACAGTGTATTTCATGTTCATTTGCTCAGTGTAAAAATCCAAATCTCGTTCTGTTGACATACGACATGAAATAAATCTTTTAAAAGTTAAGCAGGTTACAGGGATGATTAAAGGATGAAAAAAGCAACTGTGAAGGTTGTGAAGTCTTCCTACATCATCTCTCGCAGTGATAACCAGCTAGATCCTCAGAGCAGGCAAATCGGATTAAGGGGTTATTCCACCTCCCAAAAATCAAATGTCAAAAGTTCCAGCTTAATCTGCTTTTTTTCAGTCAGAGCACCAGACCTACAAGTATCAATAAAGAGAACATCTAGCATTCTGAGGTACATTAAGGACTGTAAGGGAGGCAGGAAAATTACAGTAAAGGAAATGCTTTAGAATGACATTGGTCCAAATCCCACTGTTCAGAATTGTGTTTATCATCTGTACATCATTCTGTGACAGATAAGTCGGAGGTATTTCCCACTGTGTAATTCTTAGTTTGTCATAAATCCATAGGGTGACTGTATATGTCAATTACATGTGGCCCTGAATGATTGTATTGTTTAGATTAGAGCTTCACTCTGGCAGATTTGTGGAGATATTTATTATGTTAGAGATTGTGACTTCTGTAGGTTTAATTACAAAAGGCATTTCGCAAAAAGAGGATCCATCTTTTCTGTGTGTAAAAATAACCCAAAATCTAATAACTATGAAGATCAACCCTGAAATAAAATCATTGATAACAGCACAGTGACAAAATTTAGACTTGCTACAACTGCTGTTGTTTTAAAAGCTTGTACATAACCATTCAGAAAGCTGAGTATTGCTGAGTGTTGGCCTTGCTGACTAATAATGGGAGGTATTGTTAGTTGAAGTCAACAGTATTATCTTGCATAGAGTGGAAGAACATTAAAGGTGAATAAATGTAAACCACTTGTCACAGAAGCCTCGTGATCAGGCTGTTTGAGAAACGGAGTGAGGCAGTTGGCCTGTGGAGATAAATGTATAAGAGGTGTGTCACTATGTTTATCAATTCATAGAACGGTTACAGAACTGAAGGAAGCCTTTAGGCCCATTGTGCTACTGTCTGGTCTCTGCAAGAGTAAATCAGATCATGCCAGCCTTGCTCCTTCCCTGTTGTCCTCCAAGGTTTTCTGCTTCGTGTCATGATCCAATTCTCTTTTGAAAGCCACGACAGAACCTGACCCCACAAAACACTGATCCTAACCACTCACTGTGTTAAAAAGATTTTCCTCACTTCCCCATTGTTTTCAACATAGTTGTTTCACATGTAGCAACACAGTAGGTATATAGCGTAGTGAGCCAACAATTGACTGGTCTTCAGAGCAGCCATTCAAGTTAACATGAGACATGATCGAAGTCTGTTCCATTCGGCATGGTGGCTGCCATACACCGCAATGGACGATATACTGAATATGAAGACATTGTCTTTGCAAAGGTCGTTTGGTGGTTACTTCTGCCACTGTAATGTTGGTTGTGGCTGTGGTAGGTATATTGTTGAGGACAAGGTCAAGTAGATTTTTCAGTCTTGTTGGATCCCCACCATCAGCCGCAGATCCAGTCTAGCAACTATGTTCTTTGAGGCTTGGCAGTTTGCTCAGCAGTGGTGTTGCTGAGCCACTCTTGATGATGAAAATTGAAGGTCCCCATGCAGAGTACATTCTGTGCTTCCTTGCCACTCTCTGTGCTCTCTCCAGTTGGTGTTTAACATGATGGAGTATTGGTTCATTAGCTAAAATGGGTTGGTAGAAAATGGTAATCAGCAAGAGCTTTCTGTGCACACATTTGGGCTAATGCCATGGGATATCTTATGATTCCAACTCCATGTTGAGAGCTCGTAGTGCAATTCCTTCCTGGCTGTTGCAGCTGGTCACCATCTAATGTAGCTCACTGAATCTGCTGTGCATGGCTGTGACTAAAATGTGGGAGAGCAGTGTTGAAGTCTGAAATCTTTGATGTTGCAACTGATGGATTTTTCATTTGTGGATGGTAATAATATTTAGATATGTGCATGCTAGTGGGCTGATAATAGCTTATTCATCTGTTTCATTGAGGCAAAAGGTTTCAGTGTCTGTACTGAGCATCCCAATTTGCATTTAAGCTGGGTAATGTCAAAGAATGGAATGTCACATTTGTTGTAAGCAGTTAACCTATCTTAGATGGACTGTACAACACGCTGACAGTTTCTTGAGTACTTCTCATATAAAATGCATAAAGAGATGATATTTACATTGGCACCAGTGTCAATCTTGGCGTATAATGCATGTTGTCCCTTCCTGTTGGAATATTTCAGTTGGATGAAAATAAAGGATTCAGCTTCTTTGATGGCCTCCATGTGGTATATCACATGTAATGTCTGACTGGGCTGTACAAACTATAACCGTGTACTTTAAGGTTACCTTGTACTCCTTAACCTTGGGCTTTGTTGATATGCTAGTGGAACTTTAGAAGGATTTTTAGCACTGTTCTTTTGTTGACCCATCTTCTCATGCTGCTTTGCACCATTGAGTTGCATTTGGAATTTCTCTGGGTAATTGGACTTCCTTCACATTTTAGCCCAGTATCCTTGGAGAACATACACAAAATGCTGGACACTTGTCCTGATGAATAAGACAAGCTGCATGTCACACAAAATTTAGATGTTCCACTGAATCTACTAATAGTGGAAAGAGTTGTTCCAGACTCAAGCAATTGAAGATGCTAAAATTTCTTCAAACTTACATCTTCTTCTAGTCAAACATCAATAGTATGCTCCTTCGGCTTGTCCAGAATTACTTTTCAAACATGTTTGATGGGTGTAGAGGCAATGATCAGTTCTCTAAGCCTTTTGGATTGTAATAGGTTGGTCAAATAACATTCTGTACTTTTGCGTCAACACCTGCCGAGAATGTTGGTTGATTGATTCAGATAGCTGTTGGTGATAACTCATGAACTCAAGCCTATGTATCCTGAAATTGACTTGAACTTTGAGTTGTTCTTCTAAAATCTGAAAAGTTTGTCAGGATCTTTGTAGTTACCATTAGAAATGCCAAAGGATTTTATTCATCTTAACACTTCAGTGCCTACAGAGAGAAGTTTGACAGTCTGTCATTCCATGTTAGCTGTCTGTTGACCCATAAAATAAAAATTGATTCTTTCTTTAAATAGCTGAGGGCCTGACAGAATGTCAATGGCATACCAATCCATCACGTGTTTGCTTTCCATCTTTATCATGCTGTTTATGCTTCTTAAAATGTTAGAATAAAGATCTGCATTGCTTTGTGGTGATTTTTCTACTTTTTTATTACTTGTTGACTTGACAAGTGGTTCTCTTTTATGTTCATTGTAGCAGCTTTAAAAGTACTATTGGCTTATCTCTTTCCATTCTTGTACCATTTAAAGTTGCAGACTTTCAGTAGCAGGTTTGTGCCTGCAGGCACCATTTTTGCCAGAAAGGGAATGATGATGTCATGTGGATTTATTTTTTAGTGCTTTTTCCATGAAGGAAAATGGTGAAATGGACCACAGTCTGGACTCAGTTAAGGCGTATTTAGATTTTTTTTAAGAAACAAGTTTCTTTTATATGTATTTTGTTCTAGAAACATTTTTTTAGGTGGAGGCTTTCATTTAGTTTACTTTAAGTGCAGATTTTTGTTTAAAGCAGAGCTGTCTCTTATAAAATGCTGGTTTCTTTTTGAAAGAGAGAGAGAGGTGAAGTATTCATTGTGCTTTGGTATATGCTCCAGTGGACTTTAGCCTTTGGTTTTGTTTGTTGCACTTTAGACATGGTTGTTACCTTCAACTCCGAAATGAGGTAACTGATGAGGCCTTCAAACCACTCTAGTGCTGTCAGCTTTTCCATCTTTATTGCCCACTTACTGCCTTTGACTAGTGGAAAGGTCCCTGCTTAGTGCCCAATTGTTGCAGCTGTGGTGATTTTGTGATTTTCCATATGTCAGAATGCTTAGCATGCAGATAGATAGTCAGAATCTTGTTGAGTCAGATACCTATAAGTTTATTTGCAATTTTAATGATTAATAAACCTAAATGTGCACAGTCTAGATGTTATGTTTACTAATGTAACAGTACATTACAGACTAATTGGTGATTCACTGAAGACACTGCATGGACGTCTTGACACATTGAGAATGACTGAAAGCAGACTTGTTTACGTGTTGTGATGTCAAGTAACAATCTTAAAGGTACAGACCTATCTGGTCTGAAATCTTTGCTTTAATAGAACAGTTGAAAATGACAAACACTATTAGGACAAACTATTCTTGGAAAATGTGATTTTGTAGTTGACTCTTTTTTTTCTTACCTGACAAGGTGCTTAAATATTTAGGGAAGATTGAGTGACTGTGCATGGATACTGAAAATCACAATGGCTAATGATGGTCACTTCCTTCCTCCTGACGTGCTGAAGATTATCTTGGGTTCTTCATTTCTCAGTTGCAAAAAAGGTTTCATCTCCTGTCCTGATGTAACTTTCGAAAGTAATAACTCTGTGATTTTTTTTTCTTTTATAGTATTTTAAATATTGTGTATGAATACATTGTATTTTGCTTAATGTTGAGTGGTTTGGCCAATAAAATTGCATCTGGAATGCAACACCTTACATTTACCTTTAGAATTAGAAAAAGTTAGGGCCAAGGCCACCTTGCTAATATGTTTTGGTTTGGTCTGGTCCATAATAATGGAAGTGGTTGTGAGTTTGGAGGGATCTTTAATAAAATTCTACAGTGCATCTTTTTCATTATCTTTCTGCTTTTGAGCGTTGATGATGGAGGGAGTGGTGCTTGTGACATGTACACGCACAACATTGAATATTTATGAATTGCTGATGGTACCTCTGATACTGAGTTGTCACATGAACAATTTGTAAATTGAAATCAGCATAACTTTACTAATGTCACATAGACTTGCACAACAATATTTATGGAAAAGTGAATGGATATTGGGTACAAACGTGACAGCTGTTCCTTAGATTGTAATTCAGACTTACTGTTTAAATTAACAAGATTACAAGATCAGACATTCTTTTTCTTACTTATTTTGTGTGGTTCCCAACTGAATGGAATAATTCAAAAGATGGCACCTTGATCACATTGCAATAGAGGGCACATCTTTGCCTTTTATGCTGAGCAGCTGTTTTGCAAAAATAAAAACACTAAAATTAAGTTGTTGGATTATAAACTAGTGCATAACCTACATCCCAGCAAGGCAGGGAATGTTTCAGGTGACAACCTGAGCTAATGAGAATTAGACTCAAGCTATTTATCAATAATGTTTGAAGCCTGAATTTTGTTTTCTGTAACGAAACACACTCTTGTATATGTTCTTTGAGCACAGATATGTGGAAAAGCGGGGGATGCTTTCCCTTGCCTCACTCAGGTCCGATCAGTGAGGATAGAGTATGGACTGAGGGTTTGAATGAGAGGAATAATTGCCCTGGCCATGCAAGCCAGTCTGAGTCACATGGTAACTTCATGCAGGACACCATTTATTCATGTATGCTGTAATATATTGGGAAGTATCTTTTAGCACAAATCCCAAAGGAGTTTAGAGAATAAAAGTTCCTGGCATTAGGCTCCCATGACAGTAATGCATAACTTATGATGCATGATTACAATGTCTTCATATTACAAGTAAAAGTATAAACATTGGGCTCAATGTGGCAGCAAACTATCATCATTCCTTTGAAATAGCCTCTGTTTTGTATTGAGCCAAGCATGGACAGACTTTCTGTTTTGCAGTTAGCTAGCATAAGTTTGATGCAGTGAAATTTGCACTTACAAACGTACGAAAATCCAGCTTCTTTGAATATTGTAGTTAAATTTCTGCGTCTGTCAGGAACTTATCTCAGTGGGAGATTGGGTTGGAGAAGGAGGAGGAGGAGCAGTGGAGAAACAGAAATTACTACAGCAGATAGCTGGTGTGCATGAAACGATCAAAAGTTCCAGGCTTTGTTAAGTTCAATTTCTGCGACTGTTAAAATTTTAACTGCCCAGCCCCCTGCCATATCAATTCTGCATGCAAAAAACATGACTGTTCTGTGACAATGAGGTGATGAGGATATGGGTTGTTACCATCCTGTTCACTTTAGGCAGTAGAAGTTAAAGGTGAAAGAAGTGAAAGCTGAGCCCAAAATTTTCAGATTTGCATGGGGAGATGTGGATTTCCTGAATCTGGGGATTAAGAAGTATACAGAAGTAATGAAATAATAATGTTTTGAAGCAATCTACAAGTGGTTAGCACAGCTGCCTCACAGCACCAGGGACCTGGGTTTGATTCCACTCTCGGGCATTGTCTGTGTGGAGTTTGCACATTCTCCGTGCGTCTGTGTGTGTTTCCTCCGGGTGCTCTGGTTTCCTCCTACAGTCTGAAGATGTGCAGCTTAGGTGGATTGGCCATGCTAAATTGTCCGTAGTGTCTGGGATAGAAATTGCAGGTGTAGGTAGCAGGTGGATCTGGGTGGGATGCTGTTTGGAGGGTCAGTGTAGACTCGACGGCCTGAATGGCCTGCTTCCACACTGTAGGGATTCTATGATACTTGATGATCAGAAGCAATAGATTTAAAGGAAGGCATCTTTGACCTGATTTACAGAGGAAAGCTATTCAACTTCCTGTTAAAATATCATTTTATAACAATGAGTGCAGTATTGAAGAATGATAATTATCCTGTATTTTATCCTTCTCTGGCTCTGTAACTCTAAATCAGTAAAGCCTAACTATATATTCTGACCACTCCCAAAGGATTTGCAATTATACATGTGAGTAACCATATTTCTGCTGGAAACCTTGGTATGCAGCAGAAAGAGTTTATTTGTTCAGATTTAATGGAGCTGATTCTTTTAAGATTGGTGCCTGAGCCTAAGCAAGGTTTATAAATTAAATACAGAAATCTGATATGAGCTGGTCGCATTGAAGATATTAACAAACTAGCCTGTGTACACTGGTGAGGGAGTTGTAGGAGGAGCTGTCTAGACAGACGAAGTGGCCAGGATCACACAATAAATGGTTCATAAATTTTGCAATTAGATAAATCAATACAGGTTACATTGTGACAGTGAATGCATGATCCTATATGATGGTAGAAAAATTGATGTGACAAGGATACTGTTGGTGGTGTAAAATAAGTTAAGATAAATTGTAAAGTGGGTTACTAGACTCAGGAGTGAGTAAAAATAAATTACATTTATTTAGTGCTTTTCATGAGCTCTGTTGTGTCACAAAGCTTTGCACATCCAGTAAGTAAGAAATTATGCTGGCTAGTTAGCATACAGTGGCAAAATAAGGGACTATTTGTTTTATTTGCCAGTAGTGGTTGCTTGATAAGTATTGGGTAGGACACCAGGAGATCTCCTCTGATTTTTGAATATTACCGTGGAATCTTTGACATCTACCTGCATCTGAAAGACAGCACCTCAAAAACATAGTATTCTGTCAGTGCTGTGCTGATAATGTCACCCTGGATTATATGTTCATCTGTCTGGGATAGGGATTAAGATGTCAAATCTTTGTGAAGTGGCAATAAACAAAGCCTACTCGTATTACAGCCTGCTCTGCTGGATTTTCTCAGCATTTTCTTTTTCATATTTACTGCATCTGATTTACAGCATCTGCAATATAGTAATAGAAAACACTGTTCAGCCAATTTAGTTGCATTTGACTCATTCTAGATGGATGAGCAAAAAGTGGCTGCATTCCATATTTGCATTAATGTTGTGACTATCAATTACATTCGAAATATCTTGTCTTTTTTTCAGTAGGATTCTTTTATTTGTGTCTTTTTAAATCATTTCTGTATTTCTGTTAATGCAAGAATATTTTTCGCATTTAAATGCATTTCAAGACATGAGCTATTTTTGGCATTTTGATTCATGTAGTGAGATGAGTGAACCATCTGGTCTCACCCAGTAGGATTGCAGACCCTAGGATGAGGAGAAGAGATGTGATCGGAATGCAAACCAATGCAATTCTAAGTGTGTTGGTGGCTAGCAGTATGCAGTCACTGGGCAAGCTGCCTGATGTCTAATTGGTGGGAGGGAAAGGGATTTTTGCTGCTGTAAGTATTTATTTTAACTAACGTTCTCATTATAATTAGAATTGCCCTTGCTGAAGACAGGACTCCATCGCTGTGCACTGGGCCAGCCATGCCTGATGCACTAGATCAGGACAGTTACAGTAGCTACCACACAGCTTTTGTCTTGGCTCTTTCAGTGATAGCAATGGTGAAGGCAAACAGAAAGCAAAAGTTGAATGTAGATTCGTTTGGACCAAGCCCGGTCTGCTGTGAACCTCAAACTGACCTGAGGCTTAGGACTCCTGTGGCATAATGGTAGTGTCCTTTCTTCTGGATCAGACAATCCTGCCCTGATGAAGTATAATAATATAATTGAAAGGTGGATTCAAAATGCAACCTGTCTGAATTTGATGACGAGGACTTTGACCAAGTGTTATTTGTAGTATTGTGGTAATTTTCCAGGTAGCTTATCATTGCTCGTAAAAAAAATCACCAGGAAGGGAGATATATTCCGTTGATACCTGTTTAAACAAAAGCCCTGCTTAATTGCAAATTGAAGTAATTTTGGGGAAAAGCTTTCTGTATAAATTTGAGAAGTTGTGAAATTCTGTTGCTCTAAAATGCAGCACAGATGGTAGCCAGAAGCCTTCACTGCATGGCTGTGGTGCATACACAATAGGACTGACAAGGCTGTGCTATATCAGCTAAGTCCACTTGTATTGTATGAATGTGGCACAATATCATATGATTCTTCAATTATGAAATGAAAGGACGCAAGGATATCAAGATATCTGCCCTTTTTGAGAAGGCAGTTGCTTTAAGTTCCATTGTGTGGGTCATTGGAGATAAGGCAGAACCCAAGAGAGTCTAGTGTAGGGTATGACAAGTGGTGTGCTGAATTGTCCTGAAATAGAATTTTTCTTAGGACCATTATCATTGTGTTGGCTCATCTGTGACAGGGTTAGATAACTGTTTGGAACCTGTAATGATAAACAGTTTGCAGAAAGGTCAACAAGATTGAAACATGTACAGGTATTGTCTGATTTAGATAGCTACTTTGGTCACCTCCTGCAACAGGCTCATATTTGCACCACTGAATTTGTGGGAAACGAGTACAGAAGAACATTTGATGTCCATTGTTTAATCAATAAAATTCAGTGCACCAGTTGGAGATTCCAGAATTAGAAAGATTTCAATTGATTAGACATGCGAAGGATGTCCCCACTTGCTGAAGATGCCAGAATCTCTGGCATCTGTTTCCAGGGCTGGATGGAGGTCAGGTCATTAAATTGGAAGAACATTCTGGATTTCTTTATTGCTTCCAAAGTCCTTAACATGTTTTGAAAAACAACAGCTTTATATTCCATGATTATTCACTTAACCTTCAGTGGGGCCTCACTTTCACTAGTTAGCCACCTAGTATTCCCTGGGTGACCATACTATTGCTGATTATTTGGTTTGAGTGAGAGTTGTTTCTTTAGAATCTGCACTCAGCTTTTCTGATTCCCAGCTAAGGTGCCAAACATTTCCATGAGAGGTGAGCCTGTGTTGCTTCTTTTCGAGGCAATGTTTTATCTTGGCAGTGGCACAAAGCTGAACTCCAAGCTCTGGCTGAACCCAGGCTTATTGAAGGATTGACATATTGTGGCCACGATTGGCACACCTAGTATGACCGAGTGGTGAAAACGGAGCCATTTTGAACTTCTGACAGAAGGTGTGAGGTGATTTCTGCTCTGCATTTCTGACAAGAAACATGCACTTTATAGAAAACTGGATATATGTTTCATCATAAAAGTCAATCTTGTTGGCAAAAATGTTTGCTGACTCAAGTAATGCAGTTAGATAATTCAACTCTGCATTATTTAGGACAACTGTTTTTCCCTGAGGAAACATTTGTTATTTTTAGCACTGGTTTTTTTTTTCTTGGATTCGCAAACTAAAACTTCCCATGTCTGCATTTTCTCATGTATGAGTGTTTAGAAGATTGTGGATCACAATTTGCATTTATTTTGCCCGGCAGTATTTTTAACTGACTCATTTATCCTTTTCAGATGGGAAAGGCAGGGTTTTTTGATCTCCTTCATCTTACGATGAGAAGCTTTGTTCATCTTCCAGATGAAGTATATAAAATATTTAGGGTGGAATCTTACCAGGCTCTGAGTGCCATAGGTTACGGTGAAATGACTGATAGCGTTAGGTGAGATGGTTGTCTCAATGTTGAGATCACCTTGCTGCAACTCCTCCCCACCCTATGCTCAAGTGGTGTGGCAAGGTTCTCTCCAAGGAGCAGCGAGTTCCCAATTAAAGTGTTTTCTTGCTTGTTAAACTTCTTGGTAAGAGCCCAACTTGCTGTAGGTTGCAATCTAGCTAACTTGGCATGCAAACATCAGGAAAAAATGGTGTAGAAAATGGAGCAGATACTTGCTCCTTGCTCCAACAGATCCCTGTTGGTCACAGATGGACTGGAGGGCAGGGCCAGCTGCTGATACCTTTCCATAACAGACATTGGCATCCCCATTCAAGGTGCCGCCATCTGGCATCCTCCAGTAGACTGGCACTGTATCTTGCAGGTGCACACTCATTTAGTAGGGCACACCAGCAACCAGCAGTGCACAGCTGCATCGAGTACAGGTACAGCCCAAGGAGAGGAACCCATTGTGTGGCTTTTACAGGGCTGTCTACCAGGATTTGCCTCACTCAGTGCTCATTCACCTGGTGCCTACTGACATGCCCTCAGCATGCTTTCTTCTGCTGTATCTTCCATTGGTAGTTGGCACACTGAGACAACCAGATAGGTGGCTGTGTAGTGCAGCAGTCCTCAGGTGAGGTGCGTGAATCTTGTCACATGCCAATGTGCCACATCACTCTGGCACCTGCACCATGTGGTCTCAGTATTCACATCTGCAGCAAGCAGTCAAATCTGTCTAGACGTCTGACAGGGCAGTGAAGAGTTGTACCTAACAGGTAGTTGTCAAGGGCAGCATCCCATTTCAGCCTGGGCTTCAGCCACAGTTCCAGGCTTCAGCCCTAGCCTGGTCCGCATGGCATTGCATCGGGCTGCTGTGTGTCTGTGCCCCAGGAAGCAGGTCATGATCTATCTATCCAAAAGGCCCCATCCGGTGGGATTTGGGGAAGGGAGGGAACATGCACCACCAGCTTGGATTGGTCCTTTACCTGATTTCACAGTAATTAAGGGGGAAGGAGTCTCTGGGAAAGGGTTGGGGTGAAGGCAGGCCTGGGTTGATGGGTGTGTTTGACAGCAGTTACACCATTTGGGTGATATCCTGGGGAAGTAAAAATGGCATGGGCACCTGGAAAGGAGAACCTGATGAGGGTCTCAGTGGCATGTTAACACTGAGAATGGAAAGTTCACAACCTTGTAAAAGTACTTGGGTGAGTACTCAAAGTGTCATATCATTAAAGATTATGGGCTTAATGGAGGAAAGTGAAACCAGTGTATGTCCAAGTGTACCTTTGGTGGTACAGACACAATGGGCTTTTGTGGCCTCTTCCATACTGTAAGTCGCTATGATTCTGTGGTTCTATGATTCTAAAGAGTCTACAGCTATGACAGAGACAGGTATGACCTTGTGAACAGTGAAATGCAGGGGGGATATCAAATGCTAGAACTACTTACATACCATGGGTTATGAAACAATCTTTAAACATGAAAGTGTTTTATAAATAACAGAGTTTGCTAAACAAACTGTTTACATGTGTTATGATGAAGAACAAACTGTACAGATTTTCCAGCCATTGCCCATGAGTGACAATAGTATGTTTTTCTGCTTGCCTCTCTCCCACTGTGATGCACTGAGCTCCTCTGCTTCCCAATTGGGGTGGACGCTCTGCTGTGACCCACATTGGCCCTGGAGGTTTGGGCAGATGCCTGGGACTTTGGGATTGGGTAAGCCAGACATTATGAGGATCAGAATGTCAACAATGTCTCTTTCCAGAGACGAGTTGACCCTCCTGGCTAGCATTTCCAATGGTCGCGAGGAAAAAGCAGGTGGAGGCAAAGGACCCAACCACCTCAGCAGTCCCATGCCCTGTCAAAGAACTTGTGTGTGTTGCTACTGCTTTGGCTGGCCATCATTCTGTCTTCTCATGAAGGGGTGTGGGGCATCTGGACTAGAGTCGAGGCTAAATGAGATTCGTAGGAAATAGTTTGGAAGGTCATTTTATGAGCTTCTTCATGGCTCTAACTTTGAAATACCTGCTTTTAGGAGAGTTGCAACTGACGCCAAAGTGTTACCCCTTCCCTTTACAAAGAGGGCTGTACATGCATATATAAGTGCGCACAGTGGACATCAACACAGTAGCCCATTAGCCTCGACCTACCAGTGCTTATTGGATTGAGACCCATTTGCAGTAAATGATTATGAGCCTCCTTATCTCATCAGTGAAGTATTCTGAATGGATTTGACCTGCATCAGTCACCTCAAACCAATTTCATTGAGTCAACCTTTGATAGGCATCAGACCTTTCATTAGTAATTTTTACCCCCCCCGCTCCTTCAAACTCAAAGCAAGACATTTTTCACTAACACAATAAACTAGCTTGTGATAATGGGAACTGCAGATGCTGGAGAATCCAAGATAATAAAATGTGAGGCTGGATGAACACAGCAGGCCAAGCAGCATCCCAGGAGCACAAAAGCTGACGTTTCGGGCCTAGACCCTTCATCAGAGAGGGGGATCGGGTGAGGGTTCTGGAATAAATAGGGAGAGAGGGGGAGGCGGATCGAAGATGGAGAGAAAAGAAGATAGGTAGAGAGGAGAGTATAGGTGGGGAGGTAGGGAGGGGATAGGTCAGTCCAGGGAAGACAGACAGGTCAAGGAGGTGGGATGAGGTTAGTAAGTAGGAGATGGAGGTGCGGCTTGGGGTGGGAGGAAGGGATGGGTGAGAGGAAGAACAGGTTAGGGAGACAGAGACAGGTTGGACTGGTTTTGGGATGCAGTGGGTGGAGGAGAAGAGCTGGGCTGGTTGTGTGGTGCAGTGGGGGGAGGGGACGAACCGGGAACCTAACCCTCCCTCCACTGACCCCTTCACCCGCTTCCAACACAAGTCGTCCTCCTGGACACCACCCCCAGGCCTCCTACCTTCTCTTGACCTCTTCATCTCTAACTGCCCTCGAGACATTAACCGCCTCAACCTCTCCACCCCTCTCACCCACCCCAACCTCTCCCCTGCAGAACGGGCAGCCCTCCGCTCCCTCCGCTCCAACCCCAACCTCACCATCAAACCCACAGACAAGGGCGGCGCAGTGGTAGTATGGCGCACTGACCTCTACATCGCCGAGGCCAAACGCCAACTCTCCGACACCACCTCCTATCGCTCCCTCGATCATGACCCCACACCCGAGCACCAAACCATCATCTCCAACACCATCCAGGACCTCATCACCTCAGGGGACCTCCCACCCACAGCCTCCAACCTCAATGTTCCCCAAACCCACATGGCCCGTTTCTATCTCCTTCCCAAAATTCACAAACCTGCCTGCCCTGGTCGACACATTGTCTCAGCCTGTTCCTGCCCCACCGAACTCATCTCCACCTATCTGGACTCCATTTTCTCCCCTTTGGTCCAGGAACTCCCTACCTACGTCCGTGACACCACCCACGCCCTCCACCTCCTCCAGGACTTGCAATTCCCTGGCCCACAACACCTCATTTTCACCATGGACGTCCAGTCCCTATACACCTGTATTCCGCATGCAGATGGCCTCAATGCCCTCCGCTTTTTCCTGTCCCGCAGGCCCGACCAGTCCCCCTCCACCGACACCCTCATCCACCTAGCCGAACTCGTCCTCACTCTCAACAACTTCTCTTTTGATTCCACCCACTTCCTACAGACTAAGGGGGTGGCCATGGGTACCCACTTGGGCCCCAGCTATGCCTGCCTCTTTGTAGGTTACGTGGAACAGTCCCTCTTCCGCACCTACACAGGCCCCAAACCCCACCTCTTCCTGCGTTACATTGATGACTGTATCGGCGCCGCCTCTTGCTCCCCAGAGGAGCTCGAACAGTTCATCCACTTCACCAACACCTTCCACCCCAACCTTCAGTTCACCTGGGCCATCTCCAGCACATCCCTCACCTTCCTGGACCTCTCAGTCTCCATCTCAGGCAACTAGCTTGTAACTGATGTCCATTTCAAGCCCACTGACTCCCACAGCTACCTAGAATACACCTCCTCCCACCCACCCTCCTGCAAAAATTCCATCCCCTATTCCCAATTCCTCCGCCTCCGCTGCATCTGCTCCCACGATGAGGCATTCCACTCCCGCACATCCCAGATGTCCAAGTTCTTCAAGGACCGCAACTTTCCCCCCCACAGTGGTCGAGAACACCCTTGACCGCGTCTCCCGCATTTCCCGCAACAAATCCCTCACACCCCGCCCCCGCCACAACCGCCCAAAGAGGATCCTCCTCGTTCTCACATACCACCCCACCAACCTCCGGATACAACGCATCATCCTCTGACACTTCCACCATCTACAATCCGACCCCACCACTCAAGACATTTTTCCATCCCCACCCTTGTCTGCTTTCCGGAGAGACCCCTCTCTCCATGACTCCCTTGTTCGCTCCACACTGCCCTCCAACCCCACCACACCCGGCACCTTCCCCTGCAACCGCAGGAAATGCTACACTTGTCCCCACACCTCGTCCCTCACCCCTATCCCAGGCCCCAAGATGACTTTCCACATTAAGCAGAGGTTCACCTGCACATCTACCAATGTGGTATACTGCATCCACTGTACCCTGTGTGGCTACCTCTACATTGGGGAAACCAAGCGGAGGCTTGGGGACCGCTTTGCAGAACACCTCCGCTCGGTTCGCAATAAACAACTGCACCTCCCAATCGCAAACCATTTCCACTCCCCCTCCCATTCTTTAGATGACATGTCCATCATGGGCCTCCTGCAGTGCCACAATGATGCCACCCGAAGGTTGCAGGAACAGCATATTCCGCTCATATTCCGCTTGGGAACCCTGCAGCCCAATGGTATCAATGTGGACTTCACCAGCTTCAAAATCTCCCCTTCCCCCACCGCATCCCAAGACCAGCCCAGTTCGTCCCCTCCCCCCACTGCATCACACAACCAGCCCAGCTCTTCCCCTCCACCCACTGCATCCCAAAACCAGTCCAACCTGTCTCTGCCTCTCTAACCTGTTCTTCCTCTCACCCATCCCTTCCTCCCACCCCAAGCCGCACCTCCATCTCCTACCTACTAATCTCATCCCACCTTCTTGACCTGTCCGTCTTCCCTGGACTGACCTATCCCCTCCCTACCTCCCCACCTATACTCTCCTCTCCACCTGCCTTCTTTTCTCTCCATCTTTGGTCTGCCTCCCCCTCTCTCCCTATTTATTCCAGAACCCTCACCCGATCCCCCTCTCTGATGAAGGGTCTAGGCCCGAAACGTCAGCTTTTGTGCTCCTGGGATGCTGCTTGGCCTGCTGTGTTCATCCAGCCTCACACTTTATTATCTACAATAAACTAGCTTACTTGTTTATTAAGAATTCTGAATGCCTTATGGAAAAGGCTGATATTTAGATCCATTAATGAGTCCTATTCTATATATTTTGTTTATGTTCTGTTCACAGACGCACATCGTAAGAATAGAATTCTGTTCTAGATGAGTACATGGGAGCATAGGAGCATGTACAGCCCATTCAGCTGCTCACCTAGCATTCAATGATATCATGATTGATTTGGACTTACATTTCATATATCCCCTTTCTTCCATATTCTGAATGCCATTACATACCAAAAATGCATTGATCTAATTGTGAAACCCAACAGCGGCAACCTGTCAGGACAGAGTTTCAGATTTTCGCTCCTTGCTGTGGGAAAACTGTATACAAGGGAGATTGTGTGCTGAAGTAACAGTTTTCACAAAGGCTCAGGGGAAAATTCTTACATTTAGCATGTCATTCTGTAGAAGAAGCTGTGACACTACTGACTGTCTTCAATGTGTTGATGCCAAACAGAGATTTATGTGAAGAAAATATGTCAGTTGTTATGTACATTTGCAACAATCAATTCCAAAAGCCATTGATCTAATTGAAAATCTTGTACCTTGCAGTATACGGTCGTGGGCAGAGAAAATGAAAGATGACCTTGTGAAGTTGGTGCGCACTTCGAGTGGAGTGGATCAGATGGAACAGGTGAAAAGAACCAACGTCAGATTTACTCAGCAACAGGGTCCCACAAAATTCTGTTCTGTGCTGTTGAGCCTCAGTTCCTTTATCAAAATTGAGTTACTTCTGTTTACAACTGTTTAGAACAGTTTACAACTGTTTGCACCAATCCTATACCTTACCAATTGGCAATTCACTATTACCCGGTGAGAATCTTGCCTCTCTGCATGTGAAAAGTGTAAAAGATGGGTCCATTAGAACAATTCAAAGGAATTTTGTAGGGATTTGAATGATATAGACTATGGAAAGATGTGCGACAGAATCCAGCAAGATGCATCTCAACACTGAAATCATCACACTATATTTTATGATTTTCACAAGTGGCATTGCAAAATTCTCACCAGGCAACATCAAGTTGCTAATTGACTGTGATTAATGCTTGTTAGGGGCCTTGTTAATGGCCCAACTTGCTTCATTAATATTGCAGTTGCAATCTAGCCAAACTTGCTCAACAAATTAGCTGTTGGGAAAACATCAGCTATAAACCAGAGCAGGTACCTGACAAGTTGAACTCGCCCTTTGCTCCAAATGACTTTCATGGTGGATACTGGGCACTGACCTCACAACGTACTAGGCATGAACATTCTGTGTCCATGTACTTTGGCATATGTCAGCCTCTGAGAATCCCTGAGGTACATTTCTGATTCACTTAATTGGATGCATCTGTACTTCCATGCTGCACTTCAGACTGCATCAGCAACTACCATTCTCAAGTTGTTGCAAGGACACTTTAAGCTCAGGTACATGTGGCCTTGTCCATGGACTGGACCAGGCTGCATCTCTTGGCACTTTGTATTGACCCACTCTGAGCCTACCTGGATGCTAACCGCATCCCCGCCTTGCCTGGCCTCAAAGCGGGTGGTGATCAGAATGATGGGCAGTGCAACACCTGTCTCGTTGCTTTCTGCCCTGTCGTGGGCTACCTTCCTCGCAGACTCAAAGACAGGCAGATAATGTGGAAGACAAAAGTTGGTGGCACAGCAGTTTGTGTTGGTGCTGGTGTGAGGTGCCCAGACTGATTAGGTGATGCAGAGGGCTCAAAGGATTCCTGGCGTCATGGGTGGATATGGGTAAGTGTGTAAGGGCAAGTCAATAATGAGGGTGGTAGAGCATGAGCTTTACTGGGAAATGGGTACAGTAGCAAAGATAGAGCGTCTGTGAAGAAGATGGGATTCATTCTGGTGGTGTGGACAAAATATTCTACTGTACTGTGCATCCCTCCACATGACTGGCACGGCTGTAACCTTGGACCAGTCTGACATGCTCAGGTGCCGTAGCCTCCATTGTAGTACTGATGTACCCTGTGCATTACCTTATCCAGCAGGACTTCCAGGTCCCTGAGAGTACAGCAGATGCAGATTGACCCCTGACTGCTATTCCCAGGACAAGTATCAGCCAGTGTAGCTGTAGAGTGACAGTGCTTGTCTGAGTACACAGTGGGTTTTTAAAGATCTCCCTGTGCCAGGGTGTAGGTCAATTCCAGGGTATTTGGTGAGTGGGAAGTTATTCCAGAAAAGGTGCATGGCAAAATGGGGTGGAAATTGGACATGATATTCGAAATCAAACCAGTTGGGACCATCTGCCATTAACCTAAGCACCAGACGTGACAATGGTTAAAACAGATCTGTCACTCCTGCAAAGTCCTTCTAACTAAAACCTGGGGACTGTGCCAAGATTGAGGGAGCTGCCTCACAGACTAGTCAAGCAACAGCCTGACTGAGTCATTCTCACAGAAACATACCTTACAGACAATGCCCCAGACACCACTATCACAGTCCCTGGATATGCCCTGTCCCACTGGCAGAGCAGATCCAGCAGAGGTGGATACAGTGGTATACAGTCGGGAGGGTTTTGCCTTGGGAGCCCTCAACATTGCCTTTGGAACCCATGAAATCTCATGGCTTCAGGTTAAACATGGGCAAGGAAACCTCCTGCTGGTTACCATATACCTTCCTCCCTTGGTGATGATTTGGTACTCCTCCATATTGAGCAACACTTGGAGGATACACTGAGGGTGACAAGGGTGCAAAATGTACTTTGGGTTAGGGACTTCAGTGTACATTGCCAAGAGTGGCTTGGTAGCAGCACTACTGATTGAGCTGGTTGGGCCCTAAAGGACATAGCTGCTAGATTGGGTCTGATGCAGGTGGTGAGGGAACCAACAAGAGAGAAAAACATACCTGACCTGATCCTTACCATGCTGCCCTACAAATCTCAACACTGTACATTGCACTTAAATGGAACCTACACTGGCAGAGATACCATCTGTAATAAGGTCCTTGTGCGTAGTCCCATATGCGCCTGAGTTAATCCAATCCTGGTGCAATGGTTTCACTAACTTGGAGTTGTTTTCCCATGCCCCTCTATAAATGCAACTTTTTGTACCTAAAGAATAGTGGCCTCAAATCACAATTGTTTCACAATTTTATTTTGCAGATTTACTTGAAAAACAGACAATACTATACAGTTGAAACAAACAATGCTCGGCGTTTGGTAGAAAGTGCAGCAAGAGAAATCGAAAAACTTTTAAGTAACAAAGTGGAAGCCCTGAAAGTGAGTACAAAAACTCTGCTAATATTCAATATGCGTTTTAATGATCACTTTAAAATGCTTTACCAAAAGCTATGGGCTTGCTGATTTTTGAGTGTTTTCAACAGCAGTAATGTGTATAGATTTGTACAGAAAGGCATGGAAATTTAGTGTTAAAGATTTAAGCAGACATGATTATAGCATTGGTTATTACTTGTAAAGTAAAAAGAATTTAAATTATATCCAGCAATCCTGTTAGTGCAGCAATATTGAATGGTTTTGAATATTTGTTTATTGGCAAACAATTACAGCATTATTAATGTGTACATTCTTTTAAAAGCATCAACAATGTTTTGTAGATAATGTTACTGAGCACTGATGGTTGGATGTGAACCACTGTCATGCCTGATATCATTTATTCACTACAACCAGATTGATATTTCCCAGATGGAATTTCTCTGTTACTCCCAGGATCTTTATTATGTGAATAAGTGGAATATTAAATAGTATTTCTAACGCTTGTTTATAAATCCCATTTTCCTAAGGGTGGTATGGTTGGCTCACTGATTAGCACTGCTGCCTCACAGTGCCAGAGACCCAGGTCCAGTTCCACCCTCAGGCGACTGTCTGTGTGGAGTTTGCACATTCTCCCTGTGTCTCTGTGGGATTCCTCTGGGTGCTCCGGCTTCCTCCCGCAGTCCAAAGATGTGCAGGTTAGGTGGACTGGCCATGGGAAATGCAGGGTTACAGGGAAAAGGATAGGGGAATGGGTCTAGGTGGGATGCTGTTCAGAGAGTCGGTGTGGACTTGTTGGGCCAATTGGCCTGTTTTCACACTGTAGGGAATCTGTGATTCCTTAGTATATTTCTCGGCTGTGATTCTTACAGTAAAATAGTAAAATGCTTTGAAGAGAAAAGACTTTTAATTCCTGCATTTCAACTTATTGTCTATTAGAATCCACACAAGTCTCCAAATTCATATATTGTATAACTTTTGAAATGACAAATTTTGTTGAAAAGAGAGATTATTGTTGAGAAGTGGATATAACAGAATTGGTTGTTTGATGCCTGAGCTTTATTCACCTCAGAAGCAGGAAGGAAAAGAAATACCGCACCTGAAATTTAATGAAAACATTGGAAATGGGTAGCAGCTGGAATAACATCTGTAAACAGAAAGAAAATGTTAGTGCTTGGGAATGCTTCCATAGAATTACCTCAGAGTAGTGACCACTCCCAAAATGTTAATGTGCCTTTTCTCTTTGTAGATTCTAATGGTTGCACAGTCAGCGTGGTGCTCCATTCAGACCCATTCAGAGCAATAAAGCTGATTGATTGCTCTGGAGTATTCTTATCAGGCAAACAGAAACTTTATTTGTGGGGATTACTCAATAATGTAGCTTGGAAATTGTTACTCAAGGTGATGGGTTCTATGTGTCAAACGCCTGACTAGTCTAACAAAACTTGTAGTTTTACGTTACGAGCTC
The DNA here is from genome assembly GCF_030684315.1 of Stegostoma tigrinum. Taxonomy (NCBI): domain Eukaryota; kingdom Metazoa; phylum Chordata; class Chondrichthyes; order Orectolobiformes; family Stegostomatidae; genus Stegostoma; species Stegostoma tigrinum. The sequence continues at coordinate 27,303,473 of NC_081378.1, read as the reverse complement.
ACAATGAGTCACTGCAATTTACAGTTTAGAGTGCAGTCTCACCAGTACTGCTTTGCACAAATATTGATCAGGTTTAATCATTTACAGGTCTGTATTTGAAATGCTGTTTTTTAAACATTGATTTCTGTTAAGATCAAGACCAAGAAAAGAATGATGTCATGAGAAGTTTTATTCAAGTTTTAATACTGGATAGAAAAGACATACTGTGACAATTCAATTATTTTGATTAGGCCATAATAGTTTGGCCTGGCCATTGGTATGAGAAAATGTATCAGATTTGTAGAGGAACAAAAATGAGGACAGTTTAATATTTGATACCAGAATTAGGACTTAGTCTCCCATGTAAAATACGTTACATAAAGGAAGATGGAAAATAGAGGAAAATGCAGACACCTTATTAATTATTTTTCAGAATAAAGCTGACCTCCATATTACAGAAATGCTGTACAAGGCTGTAGATAGGTTACAAATGTAGTGTTATTCCATGTTTGATTCCAGCAATGGAGTAAACCTTAGATGCCTGAAAAGCAATCAAATTAAGAATTTGTATTTTCACTCATTTTCAGCAAAGGGCATTGAAGCAGTCTATGGTGTTAGTGAAAAAGCAATCCTTTAGGGACAACTGTGACATATTTCTCATTGTGTTTCTGTGATGTGAATTGTGGAAAAGTGATGTTCGGCAAAATTTCTTATATTTACATAAGTTAAAATCAGTGCTTATCCTGAAGTGAAAAATACATTCAGACTACATTTTCATGAATCCAAGATGTTTCCAATCAGGTAAGAGGGTCGATAAGGAGGATGTGATGTTGTCAAGGTAATGCCACTGGACTATTAATCCAGAAACTCAGACTAATATTCTACTGGGGGTTTTGAGTTTGAATTCCACCATGAGAGAGGGTGAAATTTCAATTCAAGAAAATCTGAAATTTATAGCTGGCCTCGTGCCATCCATTGTTGATTGTCATTGACAATGTACCTGGTTCACTCATGTACTTTAGGGAAGGAAATCTGTCATCCTTACCTGGTCTGGCTTACATATGACTCCACACCCACAGCAATGTGTTTGACTTTTGAATGCTGTGTGACCAACTACAGGTGGACAATAAATGTTGGCCCAGCCAGGGACTCCCACATCCAATGTAGAAGAAAAAAATTGATTCTGCCCATCATGATCTGAACTAAAGAACAAATCGAAAATAATGTGTCGATAAGGTATCTGACAAGTTACCTTTTAGAAGTATCTAGAAGCCATTTGATGAAATAAGGAAAATAAACTTTGACCAGGACTTTCAGTTGCAACGGAACTGTATAAATATCAAGAGCTCAGATATGAAGTAATGATGATCAAGTTTCAGACAGATGCAGCAAAGTATTTATTTCCATGCAGGGCAATCACCAGTTGGAAAGGTTTGCCAACTGCAGAACTTGAGGAGAGAACAATATAATGTACTTAAGAAGTGTCTAGCTTTTGCACTAGGATCACAAAAGTATTGGTATTCTGGAAGAAGGCAATCCAGTGGATTATATTTTGAAATCTCTTACTCAGAAAACAGTGGAGGGTGAGTCATAGACTTAATCAAGGCAGAGTTAGTTAGATTTTTGATAGCCAAGGGAATTGAGGGTTATTGGGTGGGGTGGGGGGGAACACAGAATGTAATTCAGATCAGGACCATATCAGCTTTGAACTTATTGAATTTGAAACCTATTCTATGAAATGGTTAACAAAATAAGTGCTGTGATAGTATTTGTGAAACAAAATCCAAGTTAGTGTAAAAGTTTGATAATAAACAGTGACCTTTTTGTTTCAGCTCAGAGCCATGGTGCATCTCCATATTAAAAAAAAGTTAATTACATTATTTTGGAAAGGAATATTGATAATATTCTCTCAATAGTCATGACAAATCCAGCTGGTAATAGATTGTATTCAGCCATTTATTTGTAATATCTTACTTGCTTAGATGTATACACTGTACAACTTTCAGTGGATAATTAACACCTACATGTCTGATATGCATTTACCCGGTTAATAGCTTTGCTTCTTCACACTCATTGCACACCATTTTACAAGGCCTAGGAAGATTAAATTCAGTCATTCATAAATGTCCTATTTAGCGAGAATAGTCTAAAATTGCTCATGTCTGAATGTTGTAGAATAAACTCATTAACTCTTCTTGAATTGAAGCAGGGAAACAAATTGTCATTGAAATGAGAGGGGAGTGATGGTGGCAAGGCCACTGAATGTCGGTCAATTATACAATCCCGCAAAACTATGAACAGGAATTAACAACAAATAAATCTGTGCCTCTGAGTGTAAAAATATCTCATATACAGCATAACAGTAGGTATAGGGGAAAAAAAACCCCACGTGCATCGAGACCCCTGTCATGAAGTAATTCTGCTCATTACATTGCTTACAGTTCAGTGATCACCTGATTATGGCACCTGCATTTCCATGACATCTGCTTTCCTGCTAAGGGCTGTAATTAGGAAGTTTAGCTCCTGGGTGGAGGAGGAAGAACAGAAATGACATTGGCTTAATTACTTTTTCAAGGTAATTACAAGTTTCTCTTTCTTTCCCGAAGATTATTTTCCGCCTTCTGTGGGGACCTGCTTTGAGCTTGAGCTTCGCTGTTTCGCCTGGGCAGCATGGCACCCCACCAACCATACCACCCTTAGGAAAATGGGATTTATAAACAAGCGTTAGAAATACTATTTAATATTCCACTTATTCACATGAAATATGATGCAATGATGATGCCATTCTGTGGAACAGTGTTCCACTAAAATTATAAGAATTATGCAGCTGTAATTTTACTTCTTAGACCTGAATCCACCCTGGAATATTTGGCGTTCACTTTATCTTCATTGTAAGACATAAAGCAATTACAGTTATGGATGGGATGAAATGGGCATTCAAAAGATTTCCCTGTCCAAATGAGTGATAAGACAATTCCAGGTACAAATGTGATTTTACAAGCGTGATTTAGGGGGCTAAGGTGGTTTACTGGAGCATGTGTTCGAAACTCAGTGGCAGATACTGATATTTCAATTCAATTAATAAAAATCTGGAAGCATTAGTAAAACTAGTCTAATGCTGATCATGATACCCTTGTTATTTGTTGTAAAAAGCCATCTGGTCCACTGATGTCCTTTAGGAAGTAAAAATCTGATGCCCTCGTAGGGTCTGACCTACATGTGCCGGCAAAGTGCCTAGCTATTAAATGCTGTCTGAACTGGCCTAACAAGCCGCTCAGTTGTGTCTAACTGCCAAAATATAAAATATGAAAGGAATGAAACTGGACAGATCACTTGGCATCAATAAAGGCACTGAAAGCAACAATGGCACGTCCTCCTCTTTGACAGTCTCTCAACTTCAAAGATGACTTAGTTCCACTGCGGGGACTGGCTCTGTGATGGCTGAATCGTCCAATCCTGGAGCCACAGACTCTGCCCCAGGTAGGGGGAGCAGGTTTTTTAGGGGAGGATATGGGTGGGACACTCTGGAATATGCTCGCACTTTCTGCTGCTGGCTCTTGACCTCCTCATGCTCCACTTGGGTGGCAGACAAAGTGTTTGTTTCCTTTGTGGGTGCTTCTCTGCTTTGTGCATTCTAGAGGAAGCGATTCCCATGTGACATTACATTTGTTTAGGGAGGATTTCAGCATTTTCTCTGCCTTCCTAGAAATCATTTACCACTGCAGAGCTCAAATTAAAGCAAGTGTTTTGGGGAGTCCTGTGTCGGTCATGTGGTCAATGTGGCCCACCCATCATAACTGATCAAGTGTGACAGTTGCCTCAATACTGGGGATACTGGTCTGGGAGAGGATGCTCATATTATTCTGCTTATCCTGCCGGTGGATTTTTGTGAAGAGAGTGCTGATGATAACTCTTCAGGGCTTTGAGCTATCTGCTGTTTGTGGTCCATGTTTCTGATGCAAACAGGAAGTTGGGACCATGGCTGCTGTATGGACCATGGTGCTGGGTTTGAGATGTCAGATGTTTAACACTCTGTTCCTCAGATATCCAAAGACTGTACAGGCACATTTGAGTCAGCGTTGGGGTTCATTAGCCTATTGGACTTCAATGGTACAAAGAAGATTGATCCTGCAAAGTCTGACTCATTAACATCCTGGGGGCTTGTGCCAAAATTGGAGAGCTGTCTCACAGACAAATCAAGCAGCCAACTGACTGTCATTCTCAGAGAGTCAAACTTTAAGATGATTTCCCATGTACCACCATCATTATCCATGGGTACTTTTTGTTCCACTGACAGGACAGACCCACGAGAAGTGGTTGCACAGTAGCGTATAGACAATGGAGGATGCACTGAGAGCAGCAAGGGCACACATTGTTCTCCATGTGATAACTGCAATATCCATGACCAAATATGGCTCAGTAATACCACTACTGATCAAGTAGACTGAGTTCTAAAAGACATGGTTGCTAGAACGCCCTTGACCGCGTCTCCTGCATTTCCCGCAACACATCCCTCACACCCCGCCCCCGCCACAACCACCCTAAGAGGATCCCCCTCATTCTCACACAGCACCCCACCAACCTCCGGATACAACGCATCATCCTCCAACACTTCCGCCATTTACAATCCGACCCCACCACCCAAGACATTTTTCCATCCCCACCCCTGTCTGCTTTCCGGAGAGACCACTCTCTCCATGACTCCCTTGTTTGCTCCACACTGCCCTCCAACCCCACCACATCCAGCAGTTTGCCCTGCAACCGCAGGAAGTGCTACACTTGCCCCCACACCTCCTCCCTCACCCCTATCCCAGGCCCCAAGATAACTTGCCACATTAAGCAGAGGTTCACCTGCACATCTGCCAATGTGGTATACTGCATCCACTGTACCTGGTGTGGCTTCCACTACATTGGGGAAACCAAGCGGAGGCTTGGGGACTGCTTTGCAGAACACCTCCGCTCAGTTCGCAATAAACAACTGCACCTCCCAGTCGCGAACCATTTTAACTCCCCCTCCCATTCCTCAGACGACATGTCCATCATGGGCCTCCTGCAGTGCCACAAGGATGCCACCCGAAGGTTGCAGGAACAGCAACTCATATTCCGCTTGGGAACCCTGCAGCCCAATGGTATCAATGTGGACTTCACCAGCTTCAAAATCTCCCCTTCCCCCACTGCATCCCAAAACCAGCCCAGGTCGTCCCCTCCCCCCACTGCAGCACACAACCAGCCCAGCTCATCCCCTCCCCCCACTGCATCCCAAAACCAGCCTAACCTGTCTCTGCCTCCCTAACCTGTTCTTCCTCTCACCCATCCCTCCTCCCACCTCAAGCCGCACCTCCATTTCCTACCTACTAACCTCATCCCACCTCCTTAACCTGTCCGTCTTTCCTGGACTGATCTATCCCCTCCCTACCTCCCCACCTATACTCTCCTCTCCACCTATCTTCTTTTCTCTCCATCTTCGGTCCACCTCCCCCCCTCTCTCTATTTATTCCAGAACCCTCTCCCGATCCCCCTCTCTGATGAAGGGTCTAGGCCCGAAACATCAGCTTTTGTGCTCCTGAGATGCTGCTTGGCCTGCTGTGTTCATCCAGCTCCACACTTTGTTGTCTTGGATTCTCCAGCGTCTGCAGTTCCCATTATCTCTGTTGGTAGAACTGTGTGGGTTGTATTGTATGGGAATCTACAAAAGGGACCATGTCCTCAATAATCATAGCAGAAGCGTTTGTCCATTAAATGTTTGGTAGGAGTGACCATTGCAATCCTATGAAGACAAAGTTCATATTGATATTGAGGATTTTATTTATTGATCTTTAAAAAAAATTCATTTACGGGCTAAGGGCATTGCTGACGAAGCCAGCGTTTATTGCCCATCCCTAATTGCCCAGAGGGCAGTTAATAGTCAACCATGTTGCTGTGGGTCTGGAGTAACATGTAGGCCAGACCAGGTAAGGATGGTAGTTTCCTTCCCTAAAGGACATTAGTGAACTAGATGGCTTTTCCAACAATTGGCAATAGATTCACGGTCATCATTAGACTCTTAATTCCAGATTATTTTTTATTGGATTCAAATTCCACTATCTGCAGTGGTGGGATTCAAACCCAGATCCCCAGAATATTATCTGGGTCTCTCGATTAATAGTTCAGTGCTAATACCACTAGGCCATCACTTCCCCTTCCATTTTATTGCGTGGGATTATGACTGTGCTAAATGGGACTTCACACAAAATCAAAAGATCAAGACTCTGCGTCCATGAGCTGCTGTAGGACAACAGTAGAAGCAGAATTGCATTGAACCACATTCTAATCTCATGGCTTGGCATATTGCTTGTTCTACCATTCCTACTGAGCTAATGGATCAACTGGATTTAATGAAGAGTGAAAGAATGCATACTGGGAGCAGCAGCAAGCATGCCTGAAAATGAGGTGTCAACTTGGTGAAGCTGCAACATTTACAACTACAATTGCAAACTAAATAGCAAAAGCAGAATGCAACAAACAGAGTTAACAACTCTGCAGCTAGTTCTTGAGATCTCATCTCTGCAATCCTGCCACATCCATTTAGGATGGTGTCAGACAATTAAACAACTCACTGTTCTCAAATATGAGACAGCCCAGCACAGCAGTGCAAAAGTTAAGGCTGAAGCATTTGGAAATGTCTTATGCCAGAAGTGCTGAGTGGATTATCCATCACGGCTTGTACTTGAGGACTCCAGAATCACAGATGCCAGTCTTCAGCCAATTCAGTTCATTCCATGAAATATCAAAAAACTTCTGCAGATCCTGAATGTCGTAAAGTGCACGGCCTATGAAATATTCTGACAACTCCAGAGCAAGCAGCACTCTTAGCCAATTTACTTACAACACTTCATTTACCTGGAATGTGGGAAATGGCCGAGGTTTGCCCTGTCCTCAAACAGCAAGACAAATTCAACTCGGCCAATTACAACCCTTTAAGCCTTCTCTCCATCACTGTCAAAGTGATGGAAAGGGTTGTCAACAGTGCTATCAAGCAGCACTTAACAATAACCTGTTTAAACCTGGGTTTTGCCAGAGCCATGCCTGATCTCACTGTAGCCTTGATCCAAATACAGAAAAAAAAAACTGAACCAAAGAGGGAAAGCACGGATGACTGCCCACAACATCAAGGTCAAATTTGACCAACTGTGACGTCAAGGAGCCCGAGCAAACCAGGAGACAATGGAAATCAGGGTGGGGGAGGGTGGGAAATCTGCACTAGTTGGAGTCATACCCAGTACAAAGGATGATAATTATGTGGACAGCTACAGGACATTATTACAGGAGTTCCTCAGGGTAGTGTCCTAGGCTATACAATCTTCAGCTCAACCATCAATAACTTTCTCTCAGATGCAAGGTCAGTGAAGGGGATTTTCACTGATGATTGCATAATGTTCTGGACTGTTCACAACTCTTAAGGCACTGAAGCAGCCTGTGTCTAAATGCAGCAGATCAGCTTGGGCTGATAAGTGTCAAGTAACTCCCTCCCTTATGACATTATGCATTTATGTATTGCAAATTCAAGAAGGCAGCTCACATAACCGTCTTGAGGGCAATTTGTCATGGACAGTCAATGCTGGCCCAGCCAGTGATGCCCATATTTCATTAGTGAATTAAAAAAATTATCTGCGTAAGTGCCAGGCAATGCCCATCTCCAAGAAAGGAAAATGCAGCCATTTCTCCTTGATGATCAATGGCAGAAATGTTGTTGAATCTTGCCACTATCAATATCTTGGTGGCGGGGGTGGGGGGGTTACTATTGACAAGAAACAGAACTGGACCAGACATATAAATACTCTGGCTGCAAGAGCATGTGAGTGGTTTGGAATTCTTTGGTGAGTAACTTATCTTCTAACTCCAAAGAGCATGTCACATCTAAAAGGCTCAGGTCTGGAGTTTGATGGTATACTCTCCACTTGCCTGGATGAGCTCGGCTCCAGCAATATTGTAGTATTGCAGCAAGCTTGTTTAAGTTTTATGCTGTTTACCACTGGTGCACAGTTATCGTAGTGTGTATTATTTGGAAGATGCGCTGCACCAACTCATTAAGAATCTGTAGATAGTTGCTTCCAAACCCATGACCGCAACTGCCTTGAAGGAGTGGGCAACAGATGCATGGGAACACCAACTACTGCAAGTTCTCCTCCGTCCTGACTTGGAACTATGTTAGTGCTCCTTCACTGTTACTGTCACAGCATCAAAATTCTGCAACTCCCCCCTGAAGTGAAGAGTGGGTGCACCTGCAAGACATGAAGGTTCAGGAAGGGAACTCACCATTACTTTCTTAAGTTCAATTAGTGATGGACAATAAATGCTGGTCTAGCCAGCAATGCCCATGAACAGTGAATGAGAAGCAGTTTTACAGGATTTATTAAGTTTATTAGAAAAAGTGCAAATGAACGATGTTGACTAGTGAAGTAGTAGTTTCCATCAGAATAAAATCTCATACTCCTGGATGGCAGGGCACAAGACTCCTGTTCTGTTGACTGAAGTTTTCCTTCTCTCTTCATACTGCACATGTAACCACTAAAGATTACTGCCTGTTAATCTTTCCCAGCTACTATCCCTGTGCGTGATCAGAGACATCATAAACTCTGATTGACTTGCCAATACAAGAACAGTATTTGATCAATCTCTGATTGGACAGACAGTGTGTTCCCACTTTTTAATATTTTTCAATGGCGATGATCATCTTGCTGGTATTGCTTCCTATTATATCCTGACTAGATCTTTAAAATGTTAATCACTTTGGAAAGGTCATTGCCATCTTTTAAGGATCTTTACTTCTTTACTAGAGAAATATAGATCACATGATTGGCAAGAATTCTCTTCAGATCATACCAGATTAACAAACCTGACTGTAGTACTAAAGCACGAGGACTGAGGTAATAAAGTACCATTGCAAGATACAGCAAAATGCATAAAGGACGAAGTAACCGTACGAGACTAATCACAGGATTTAACTTCAACCAAATTTATGCGCCTGTTGTAGACTCTAACTTACAAAACCAAATCAATTTAGAATTTTGCTGTGTAGGGAACCTGAAGGTGTTTTCACTGCAAAATAATTTAGCTGTGTCCTATGATTCAGCACTTGTCCATAAATGCAGCAGTGGGTTATCTCCACCATTTGTTTATCTTGACCAGTCTTACTTAACAGACAGACATATATGTGACAGTATTTTATAGAATACAATTGAACAAATCAGCCCAAAATAACTAAACTAAAATGAATTACTGAAAAATAAATGATCCTACAAGGGGGATGAGGATACTCCTCTTTGCCAATGCTTACACTTCCTAAATGATGGCTGCCAGTTTGCTGTTGCCAGTAGGAGAAAACTGTCAGTGGTCACCATTATCAATCTTCAGAAACTGACAACTCCTGGAGTCTCCATGAGTGCAATTAAAATCCAGAAATTTCTGTCAGTGATTCTGTGGCTCTCCAGAGGACATACTGTTGAGGTAATCCCAGAATTAAATCATTAGAAATTATTTAACTGATCAGAAATTTCACTGGGATGCTGTTAGTCATATTGCAAAAATGATACACCTTGTTTAATGATGTACAACTGGATTTTCTTCTTAACTAATTTAAAAATTACCCCTAACCTGCCTTCCCACTCCTGGATGAGTAATATTATGTTTGTTGGATATCAATTTTTTCTGTTATCATTGGAAATTCCACTGTTTCAAAATCAAATACCATATGCTATACTTTCTTTTACTTAACATTCATGTGCATGTCTGTATTGATTACTTCGACTACTTGTAAAGTTGAAAGGTAAAAGTTGAAGAGATCCTGGATTTTCCACATCTTGGTTTCTATGTTTCTGTAGTTTGCTTTTATATCATTACCCTGCTTGATGATATGACTGCAGCTGAAGGCCTTAAGATCTCTTTGACTTGGCAGTAGATTCAATCTGATCTTTGTAAAAAAAGATCCATGAGACAGAAATCACCAGATCCACGTGGACAGCCTTCTCCAAGATCATTACGAGGTGGCATTGCTTCACCACTAACTGCAAATCCAATCTGATAGGATTAAGGAAGAATTACGTGGTAACCCACTGCAAGAAACTGCCAGAGTTCGGTAGGAAATGACAATCTCACTCTTAGAATATACAAAGAGTATTTCAGGCAATTTTACATTAGCAAGTACTGCAGAAAGCTTGGCATTTAATGTATATTGCTGTGGGACAATAGAGCTTTGCTCAGCATTTGACAGTTGTATGCTTCCTCAAACAGCTGAGTGCCAAATGGCCTGCTTCCACACTGTAGGGATTCAGCACTACTTTCTTAGTCTGTTTTACTTTCTAAAGACTGACAATTTGGAGGTTTATTGACATGAACGGGAACTGATTTCCCATTATATCATACCAACTAAGTGAACAAGTAACATGAGAGGAGAATGCTCTGGTGAGAGAACTGGCTCAGAAATGTCCTAATATCAGGGTGAATAAGGCAATGAGTGAGCACCTTCATTCACTGGGTTTTCATATTAATATAACGTGCATTTGAAATAGTGTTTTGGAAGAAATGCCGCTTTGAAGAAACAATGAAGAAGAAATTTAGAATATTAACAAAGTGCTTTGTGAAAGCATAAGATAGACAATTGTTTTATCCTTTTGTTTACATAAAAGATATCCTTTGTATTTATTAATTGTTCATTCTTGGATATGGATTGTATTAGCTGGGCCAGCATTTATTGTCCATTCCTAACTGTCCTTGAGAAGGTTTCCTTCTTGAACGTCTAACGTCCTTGGTTAGGAATGGAGTGTCAAGACTTTGACACACGACAGTGGAGGAATGAAACATAACTCCAAGTCATGATGGTCTTGTTGGGGAATGTGTTAATGGTGATGCTTTTATGTGTCTGCTGCCCTTGTTCTTCTAGGTGTTAGAGTACAAGGGTTTGGAAGATGCTGTCAAAGAAGTCCTGGTGAGTTGGTGCAGTGCATCTTGAGGGTAGTACACATAAACACCATTGTATTGGTGGTAGAGAGAATAAGTATTGAAGTCATGGGTGGAGTGTCAATCAAGTTTGCTGTTTTGCCTTGAATGGTGTTCATATTCTTGAGTGTTACTGGAGTTGTACTCGTTAAGGGGAGTGGATAATATTCCACTGCACTCCTGATTTGTGCCTTTTAAATGGATGCCAACTGAGGAGAAAGGAGATAAGTTATTCAAAAATTTCCTACCTGCTGCTCTTGTAGCCAGAGTATTCATATGATTAGTCAGTTCAGTTTCTGGTCTCTGGTAACTCCCAGGATTTTAATGTTGGCAAGTTTACCGATGGAAATGCCATTGAATATCAAGGGGAGATGGTTAGATTCTCTCTCTCTTGTTTTAGATTGTCAACGCCTGGCAAACATGTGGCATGCATTTTACTGTCAGTCCAATTCTGGATTTAGTACAAATCTTGTTCCATATGGACATGGACTGCTTTAGTATTTGAGTACTGAAAAATAATGCTGAACATTGTGCAGTTAACAGAAAACATTATGATGGAGAGAAAAGTTTTGAAGACGTGTAAAATTCTCCATTTTTTTAATCAAATGCTGACTTGCTATCTGACTGGACCTGCTAATTTGCTGTTTTGACAAGTGGTCTGAACTTGGTAATGCTGAGCTGAAAGAGATGCTTACTTATGTGTTACAATTCTTAGTTATTCTCTTTAGCTGGTGAAGAATGATAGTAGAGCCAATCCTTACTGAATCTTAAATGTACTTATATAGTGAAACATTACACTTTCTAACACAACCCTACCATAGTTTCATTATCTCTTTCTATGTGTTCAATTTTCATATTTTCTGATCAATTTGTTTGGTGATGCAATAACACCAGTCTTGAAGCTGGGTTTCCTAGCTCAGAGGTAGGAACATTACCACTCCACTGCAAGACCCTACTTTGTATGTGTTCAATTTATTTTCTAATCAACTTGTTCAGAGATGTAGTTACACACCTCTGGAGCAGCAGTGGGACGTGAACCCAGGCCTCCTGGTTTAGAAGTAGGGACACTACCATTGCAACACAAGAACTTGTTTATATGTATTCAGAGGAAATTCCAATGAATGCCTTCACCTGGATTTTGTTTAACACATTGATTTGCAGTTAACATCAGTCACGCTCTTTTTTATTTACTTTCCGCGGGACATCCCATCTATCACTGTGCTTCTCAATTTTTTTCTTGTCTGTCTGGCTTTGTTCCCATCAATAGCTCTTCAGTCAGCACAGTTAATGTGATTTAATGAAGTCATTGTGAGGATGGTTAGGTACATTGGATTAGTACACTGTTATTACACCTTTTGGGAATTGCTTCTTAAGTCCGTCCTTGACAGATGGGATGAAAATCTCTTGCCATTAGAATGCAGCCCAGGGATGAAAATTCCTGCACTTTGCCAGTTGTGTTCTACATGGAGCATATTTTTGTTTGGGCCATCCCTGCTCCCAGTTGGTATTGCTTCACCTCAATGAGCAGTTCTTAATTCACCTTGTTACTCCTTCTGTGTGAAATTCACAGTTAGGGTTGAGGCTAAAATGAGCGATGTGTTTGGAATAGTGTGGAAAGAACTTTACTGTGCACCTGATTTGAACTTTCATGATGCTGGTTCTCAAAAACTGAAAGGTATGTCATTCTTACAACTGTTGTCCTGCACTTTGATAAGCACAAGGAAAACACGAAGGTTAAATATGTTTGAAACAATCAGATTATAACACAGTCACTGCAATTTAACACATAATTGTATTACAATTGATACATAAGGATTATGAAATAAGTTTGGTATTGAGTGAATTTGGTATTTAATTTAATTCAGAATGGAGGCCTACAATTGTGACTGATGCTTCTCTAGTTACTATTCATGTTTGAATCCTACTGATATGGTAAATGTTAGTGTGGTGTCATGGTAGTCATGGCATAATTAAGCCAATAGGAATGAGTATGTGTGGATCTGATTGTATGTAGGGTGGATCATTTGGTTTTGGATTTGTTGCAGGAGAGTGGGTAAAGGTTATAATTCATCAACATACTCAAGACAGTGATGGCTTGAAATTGAAGTTTTAAAGAATTAAAAAGAGACATCATGAGACTGGGGGTCCAGAGAGGAGCTCACTCTGAAGTGGCCGACTTTACTGTATCCATTTCCAATTAAAAAACTGTACTATCATTTTCTGTATTTTACATCACCTTATGAAATTGTATTTGAGACTGCATAGAATCTATTTTTGGCAGATGACATGGCTGTTCATCTTTAAAAGCTCACGAGTACTGCACTCGAGGGTTAAGAACAATTCATTAGACGGTGGTAGAAAACTTGTCAGGTATGTACACATCGATATATACTTTAAACTAATGTGGACTGAATTATTGTTAAGTCAGTCTGTTAGCATGTATTGATAAATTACCATTGAACACACTTATGGTATGTGAGCGATCTTTACACTTTTTAAAAAATAATTACTCTGGTGCCGACAGATTTTTTTTTCACTTTTTTGGCTCTGTGAACACGTTGCTTGAGATTGAGAGAATGGGTGGTTGTAACAGCTGCTGCTTGGTAATTGAAAGGGTTCTTGATGGCTGATAGGCAATGGTCTGGTACACAGATGTGAGAGCTTCTGTCATCTCTGACACTGATGCTCAAAGCTACTGGCAAAGCACAAGCATTGCTCACTGCTGCTGAGTGGACCTGCTGGCTATGCTCCTTAAGAGAGAGTCATTGACGTCAGCCGAGCCAGTTGAAAATGAAGGCAGCCAGGTGGTTTTGGTAGTGTCTCGGAAAACACTCAGCAATTCCTGTTCTCTGAGGGGATGCACACACACAGCCAATATTAATCCAATTACAGGCCTGGGCAATTAACCCTGAAAGGGGCTATGTATTATACAGGACATAAACATGGCTGAGAATGGAGTAATGAGATCTAAAAATGGTGCAGAGAAACCCTACGATGCTGTTTAAAAATTGCAGTTGTATTTTCGTACCAGACATCAAAATGGATCTATTTATGTTCCAATGTAGAAAACTCTGAATGTTCTGTGGGCACTAACCTCTCTGTCATCCTCTTTAAAGGGACGCAGCCTTATTGATTTTTGGTTTTAGCAATGAATAAAATGCATCCTAATCCATCTTGAATTGTATTGAGTTCTGTTATGTTGTGTTCTGAACCTTCAGCTTGACTGGGATGATATATGTGTGTGCTACGTTAGGGTTGTGGCAGGGCAGATTAACACATACAGAGCCAGCAAGATATGACGCTCCTCTAACACGTAGCCACACTGCAGAAAAGCTGGATAATATATTGTAATGTGATTTGCTTCCTTATTATCTCCCTATATAGACATGCAACAAACCAGTTTCTTGATGTAGGTTTTAGTAAAGGCTTGTATTTTAATCAATCAGAGGGGGAAGGGGAAATTCTTAGCTAAAGTTCATGAATCTGTCTCTGCATTGTGCAACTTACAACACTTCTTTGAAATTGCATTTAAATAACTTACAAGTAAGAATTACTGTTAATATTAGGAGTTGGAGATTTAAGGGATTTGAGCTGGTACAATTCTGCAGCTCCCATGGAACTCTCTATTCCTCTGACTCTTGGTTTCTTGACCATCCTGCCCTCCTTCTTCCCACTTAGGACCCAAGCCTAAAATCCCTTCTGTATCTCTGCCTTCCCTACCTTCGCTGCATTTTGAAGACTGACTTGAAAATGCATCTTTGCTAAAACTTTCGATCAGTTCTGCAAACAACCCCTTCCCTGGCACAATGGTTATGTTTATGAAGGGTCCTGGAATATTTTTCTCTGTACATATATGGTATGCAAATGCCAGTTGTTTCAGCGAGATTCCTATTGTCCATTACCTTAACTGATGCTGTTTTTGAATTGATATTTGTTAGGAATTGAGATATGTCACATGGTCATATTAAGCCTTCTTTTGCTAATAACACTAACACTTGCCAGCTATGCAGCTATTGATGTTAGAAGGAACTGCTCTCTAAAACTGCTGCTTTTGAATATTCATAATTTTATTGTTTACAAAGAATAATGTCTCAAATGTCAAAAGAAAGCTAGCACCGGAATTTACATCAGTTTTTGAAACTTAACTTGAAGTTTCTGGAGTCTGGCTGACTAAGAACGAAGACGATAACAACTAGGAACAGGAGTAAGCTGTTTAGCTCCTTGATTATGCTTCACCATTTAGCAAGATCGTGGCTGATCTGGCACTCCTCATGTCCACTCTTCTGCACTTTCTCCATAACTCTGGATTCCCATGCTGATCAAGAAAGAACCCATCTCAGCCTTAAATATACAAATGGACTCTGTACCACTCTTGCTGGGTTTCTCTTGCAAGGAGCTCCAAAGATTTACAGCCCTCTGAGAGAAGAAATTGCTCCTCATTCCTCATCTCAGTTTTCAGCTGGTGTCCCTTAATATTTTTGTGGTTGTAAGCCCTGATATATTTACAATTAGCACTTGAATGGGACCTACACTTGGAGATCATTATTATGAGTTCTTAATGAATAATAATTGAATTATAGATGGTTTGAAAGAAGAATGGGAAATTGTACAAGGCTTTAATAGGCAAATGTATACAGATATTTAATCTCAGCTTCACAGATTGCTTTGAAACAAATTTTATTTTACTATCCTCTACACCTTATTTGCATTTCTTCGTGCATTATGTAAACAGATAAAATGATATTCCAGGGTGCTCAAGAGAATCTTATGTTCTCAACATCAGGGTTTGATTCAAATTCAAGCTTTCAGACCAAGTGAAGCCAAAGTAATTGCTGTTTACTTCTTTGTTGGCTACAAATTTCAGGTATTTTCTTTCTATTTTCTACATTAGTTGATTTAAGATTACGTAACTGCACCCTTAACAGACACGATTAGATTCCCTACAGTGTGGAAACAGGCCCTTCGGCCCAACAAGTCCACACTGCTCCTTGGAGCATCCCACCCAGACCCATTCCCCTATAACCCAGACACCCCTGAACACTATGGGCAATTTAGCATGGCCAATCCACTAACCTGCACATCTTTGGACTGTGGGAGGAAACCGGAGCACCCAGAGGAAACCCACGCAGACATGGGGAGAATGTGCAAAGTCCACACAGACAGTCGCCCAAGGTTGGAATCGAACCTGGTTCCCTGGTCCTGTGAGGCTGCAGTGCTAACCACTGAGCCACCGTGCTATTCAGGGAGCCCATAAAAATATTAGGATTAATCTCCCACGATTAATTGTATGATGTTTTCTTGCTCATGGAAGGGAATATTTATATTTTTATTGGAAAAGAAACATACATATTCTTAAAACTAAAAGCTTAATATTTGAAGAAGATGGCTCACAAATGTTTCCTGAAAATGGTGTATTTGAATCCTTCCCTCAGATGGCTGACCCCTGTGGATACCCTGATGGTAAGCTGCCACTTTCCATACAGTTAATAGGGTACAGTATCAGTAAAAGCCAGTTTCTGTAACTCAAGGAAAGAGGAAAACTTGGGAAGAAACCCATCCATTCAATCACCAAAACTTCATTAACATTGATAGAGATGGATGGAGACCAAAGCATTTAGACCAAAGTGGATTATCTGGGTGTGCCAAATGTAAGCAGGACAAATTGAATATGTGATACTTTTTGTATAGTCCATCATAAACATTATTAACACTGGCAGTATTTTTAGATCAAATCAGCCTTGTATTTGAGTGGGTCAGAAATCTGAAACCATGAGATTTGCTGTTAATTATGTACAATTAGTGTAAATGTGTATACATGCAGTACTCCCTCAATCTGTGTATAGCATGTTTGACCCCTAAATGCAGTGAGTATCTCAAAGTCAGCTTCATAAAGGGAATAGTAATTATTTGTATTTTTATAGCATTGTGTGACATTCTCAAACTGTCTTGAAGCACTTACTACAGTAAATTTCTTTATTTATACCTTGTTTACATTGTAAGTATGGAAACGCTATGTCAGTAAAGTGAGTTTTTCCAAAGCACAGGTTAAATAAAATGAATGCCTTGCTCATCTACTTTATCATTAGAACACAAGGGAACCTCTTGATAAGTCCATGATTCTTGTTTGGACCAAATGTGCTTAAAAACAAGACAACAGTGGTTTGACACTACCACAGTACTGTAGAATTACTCATCAGCTTTGTTTAAAATTGAGCCCAATGTGATATCTGTATAAATCAACTGTTTGAGCTTGGAATGGTTATCAGTGATAGACAGAACTGTATTTAAAATCAATATGTGACTACGTCATTGCCCAACTTGAGACAAATAAATCCTTTATGAATGATGCCTTGTTTAATTAGGATGTCTAAAAAAGCAGGATGTTAACAAAAGATTAGACTTGTTAACAAAGATGCATGACTAAAAGAATGTAAGCAGCTGGACAAACTGATCATAGGGAAGCTTGTGCTAATCATGCAGTAATAGATTGTTTTGTATTGTGCAACTAATAATGTTGGGGGAGTATCCTCTGTGCATTTGATATGGCTGCTATGCCTACGATAAACAGGGAAGTTCACATTGCATATCAGTAATAACTGGAATCTTTTATTTTCTCCCAAAATATGTAGATCTACAAAACTTACTTGTTTCCCAATGCAAGAAAACCAGTATATAACAATTCTTTTGTTTGGGGGAATTAAATTTATGTTTCCAAGATTGCTGGTTGTAGTGATGGTAATGAGGCCAGCCAGGTGGCCCTCGTAGAATATGAGTTCCCTGATGGGGGCCATTAACCTGGTCTAATCAGGGAGCCCAGGCTGTGAAGATATTAACAGGGGTGTCAAAAGTTCTGTTCACTCTGAAAGCTGCTCTGAGAGGGCTGGAACAGTGTCAAGTACAATGCTTGTGTAAATAAAGGGTGACTTGCTGCTGGGATACCAGCCTCTATGGTGTTATTTAGCAGATGACTCAAAATTAGGTGGGGTTGTGAGTGGTGAGGATGATGTAATGAGGCTTCAAGGTGATTCAGACAAGTTGGGTGAGTGGAAAAATGCTTGGCAGATGGAGTATAAAATAGATAAATGTGAAGCTATCCACTTTGTCAGGAAAAACAGAATGGCAGAGAATTGTTTAGATGGTGACAAACTGGGAAAAGTTGCATGTACAAAGAGACTTAGCATCTTTGTATTCTGGAAGCAAGCATGAAGGTGCAGCAAGCAGCTAGGAAGGCAAGTGGTATGTTGGCCTTCACTGCAAAAGGGTTTGGGTACAGGAGCAAGGAAGTATTATTGCATCTGGAATTCTTTCCCTAATGGGTACTGTGGGTTATCCCACAGCACATGGACTTCAGCAGTTCAAGAAGGAAGCTCACACCACCTTCTCAAGGGCAAGTAGGGATGGGCAACAAATATTGGCCCGCCAGTGATGCCCACATCCCAGAAATAAATACATTTTAAAAAAAGCTGTACAGGGGCATGGAGACATCACCCTGGTTTTCAGCATAGAGGTTGTTTGGAGCAAGCAATGAGCAGAAGCTATCAGATGCTCATTGGTTTCCTCCTTGAATTTTCCCAACTTCGGTGCTTTGGCAAGTTTGTTGAGGTGGTATGCTGAATATTAATGAAGCAGGTTGTGGCATGTACAAGGGTTTAACAAACATTGATCCCCATCAGCTGGCACCTTGCTGCTGCCTAGTGAGAGTTTTGCCACGCTGTTTGTGCAAAGCACAAGGACATAGAGTGAGATGACATTGACATGGGCTTTGCCCTAATTGTCACCTGACTCTGCCACATAACTGGCTATAGCCCTTGTCAATCAGACTTCTATATATTTCTGCCCAATAGAAAGAAAATCATTGGTGCAAACATTTTCCCTATTACAGTGCTGAACTGCATCAGATGGCTTCCCGGTATTCCTATGTGCATCCATGTGTTTTGTAATCAAATCCCAGAGTAGGGTCGACTGCAGGATTCACTGTTTTTTGTAATTCTGAGTGTTTCAGCTGTTGAAAAGTGTTTGTGTGTATATTTATCTATGAATGTGACTGCTGTCTTGATTTAATATTTATTTGAAAGCTCTTGGCTGAAAATATAAGAACTATGTGTTTGGAAGTCAAGTTGATAATAACAAAAGTGCAACAAAATGCTCAAATTCAGAGTGTTCCAAAATGTTATAATTTTTTCATAGGGTGTAGGCATCACTGACTAGGCCTGCATTTGTTAAGCTTCCAAATTGTGATTGAGAAGTCAGTGGTGAGCCGTTGACTTGAACAACTGTGTACGTTGTAGAGAAACACACAGCACTGATGAGGAGTGATTTCCAAGATTTTGACACAGTGACAGTGAAGAAAAAGTGATATAATTCCAAGTCAGGCTAGTGTGTGGTTTGGAGGGGAATTGATAGTTGATGGTGTTCTCATGCATTTGTGGGCCTAATGGTTAATTTCTCTTTCATTGGACATGGTTATTTTCTGGCATGAATGTAGTTTGTTAGCTTAATATGAGCTTTTACATCAATGTTGGACATGTCCCAGATTCGTTGATTGAATTTAAATTGCAACATCTGCCATAGTGGGGTTTGTACCCATGATTCCAGAGTCTTAGCCTGGGCCACAGAACTACTAGTTCATTTTTATTGGCTGTCCTAATTATCCTTTAGAAAGTGATGATGAGCTGTCTACTTGAACCATTGCATTCCAAGGGAGATGTGGTATGGTGGCATCATCACTGAACTACCAGTTTAGTGAGAATGCCACCATACCATCATCTCACTTGGACTGCGTTGGTTCAAGAAGATGTCTCGTCATTACTTCCTCAAGCATAATTAGGACAGCCAATAAAAATGCCAGA
Organism: Stegostoma tigrinum; assembly: GCF_030684315.1. NCBI lineage: Eukaryota > Metazoa > Chordata > Chondrichthyes > Orectolobiformes > Stegostomatidae > Stegostoma > Stegostoma tigrinum. The sequence continues at coordinate 27,283,671 of NC_081378.1, read as the reverse complement.
GATACCCACATGCCATCTACGAATAAGACAAAATACCAGTGTGCTCCCTTTTTGATATTAACTTAACATTCCCTACCTAAGCTCATTCATAAAGAATAATTATATGAGATATGGGAGTGTAACCCATTGGATTTATTTTTCAGAATGAACTGGTTATTTCAACAAAGAAGGGGTTAAAAACTGGATTGAAGAAACATAATAATGAAGTTGATCAATTATGTAATATCCCAAGCAGTGGTTTGCTAGAGTTACTCAGGAGGGTTCAAAGAAGTTTGGCATGGGAATGGGAACCAGAGCAGTAGGTCAACAAGTGAAAAAACTGAGGGGGATTTAGACACTAAAGATAGTAAGGCTAAGAGAAAGAACAGAGAGGGAGAGGTTATTGAACACGGTGGGACTGTTGGTCTGAAGTGTACATGTTTTAGTGTGAGGAGTTTGGAAGGCAAATTAACTTAGAGTGTGGATCAGTGCGTGGAACTATAATGTTGTAGCTGATACAGAGACTTGGTAGTGAGTGGGACAAAACTGGCAGCTTAATTTTCCAGGATTTAGATGCTTCAGGTGAAAAACAGAAGGATATAAAAGTGGTGGGGGAGCTGTGTGACTGATTCAGGAGAATATCATAGCTGTATTGAGGGAAGATAATTTGGATGGCTCAACCAGTTTGTTAGGTGCATCCAGGAAGATTTCTTGAAGCAATATGTAAATAGCCAAAGTAGCAATAGGGCTATGCTGGATCCGGGGAATGAGCCTGGCCAGTTGATCTGGGCTTCAAGAGGGGAGCATTAAAGCAATAGTGACCATAATTCTGTAAGTTTTAACTTACTTATGGATAAGGGTAAGAGTAGTCCTTTGGTGAAAGTACTAAACTAGGGAGAATGCTCAAGACAACAATATTGGGCAGGAAATAGGGAATGTAGATTGGAGACAGCTGTTTGAGTGTAAATCCACATTGAGCATGTGGGAATCTTTTAAAGGCCAGTTTAGGACCAACATGTTCCTGTGAAAATGAAAGATAAGGATGGTAGGATTTTGTAAACTTGGTTGACAAAAGAAATTGTGAGATTAGTCAAAATTTTTTTAAAAAGCATACATAAGGTGTAGGAAACTGTAGACAAACAGAGCCCTCAAGGAATATAAAGAAAGCAGGAAAGAACTCAAACAAGGAGTTAGGAAGGCTAAAAGGGACCATGAAATGACCTTAGCGAACAGGATTAAGGGAAATCCCAAGACTTTACATGCAATATATAAGCAGTAAGAGGATAGCTAGGAAAAGGGTAGGTCCACTCAAGCACAAAGGACAGATTTAAATGTGGAGCTAGATGAAGATGACGTTCTTAATGAATACTTTGCATCAGTATTCACAATGGAGAAAGACATAGTGGATGGTGAGTCTCGAGAGGGTTATGTTGATATTCAAGGGCATGTTGAAATGAAAATGGAGGAACTGTTGGGTGTTTTGAAAAGCATTAATGTATATTAGTCCCCACAACCAGATGGGATCTATCTGAGAATATTGAGGGAGGCAACGGAGGAACTTTATGGGTCTTTGTACCAAATCTTTGTATCCTCTTTAGTCACAGTAGAGGTTCTAGATGACTGGAAAATAGCCAACATTATCCCTTTGTTTAAAAAGGTCAACAGAGATGATCCAGGATGTTTCAGGCCAGTGAGCCTTACATCAGATGGTGGGAAATTATTGGAGAAGTTTCTGAGAGACGGGATTTACTTACATTTGGAAAAATATGGATTAATGATAGAGAACATGGCTTTGTGCAGGGGAGGTTATCTTTCACAGTTGATTTTTTTTGCAGAAGTCATGTTTGATGAGGGCAGGGCAGTAGAAGTTGTCTACATTGACCTTAGCAAGGCCTTTGATAATTCTCTCATGGCAGCCTGATACAGAAGGTGAAGTCACATGGAATCCACAGAGCACTGGCAAGGTGGATGCAGAACTAGCTTAGTCATAGAAGACAGAGTGTAACCGTGGGACAGTATTATTCTGACTAGAAATCTATGACCAGGGGTGTTCCACAGGGATCGGTGTTGGGGTCCCTGTTGTTTGTAATATATATGAATTATTTGGAAGAGAATGTAGGTGATCTGATGTGTAAGTTGACACTTGGGTGGAGAAATGGCAGATGGAATTTAATCCAGAAAAATGTGAGGTGATGCATTTTGGAAGGATCTAATGCAGGAAGGAAGTATACATCAATTGGCAGAACTCTCAGAAGCATTAACATACAGAAGGAGCAAGGAGTACAGGTCCACAGTTCCCTCAAAGTGGTAACACAAGTAGATAAGGTTGTCAAAATGCATATAGCATGTTTGCCTTCATTGGTCAGCAGATAGAATATAAAAATTAGCAAGTTATGTTGCAGCTATACAGAACTTTAGTTAGGCCACATTTGGAATATTGTGTATTGTTCTGTACACCACATGACCAGGAGAATGTGAAGGCTTTGGAGAGGGTACAGAAAAGTTTTACCAGGGCGTTGGTTGGCTTGGAGGGTATTAACTGTGAGGAGAGGTTGCACAAACCTGGTTTGTTTTCATTTGAACATCAGAGGCTCAGGGGTGACCTGATAAAGTTTTACAAAATTATGAAGAAATGGATATTAGTCTTTTTCCTGTGGTAGGAGTGTCAATTACTGTAGGACAAAGGTTTAAGGTAAAAGGGGAAAAGTTTAAAGGAAATGTGAGAGGCAAGTTTTTTTTTGCACAGGGTGGTAAATGCCTAGAATGTGTTGCCAGAGGAGATGGTAGAAGCAGTTTAGAAAGGCATCATGTGCTTGGTGGGCCAAAGGGCCTGTTCCTCTGCTGTACTGTTCTTGTTCTTTCTTCAGTGTTAAAGGAATATATTTTTGTTCTGAGTGATATTTCTAGGACATTTGTAATTACTGTGACCTTTATGTTATTACAGAAAAAATACATTGAGGGTTGAAGACATTTGTATATTTAATATATAAAACTCCTTTAATATGTGAGTTGGCCGCAATTGCTTCAGGCTTGAATAAGAGCTAAACTTCTACTAATTAGAATATAGTTCCTAGAAACATTTTTTCTTACTTGTAAAGCTTAATATTGAAGAATCTACTCCACTTTTTACAAAATGTGCATTTTCTTAGGAATACTTATTGTATTTTCCATTGCTACAACTGACTTCAATGGGAATCATGAGAAAATCTCTTCATTGGTTTGAGTCATACCTATTACAAAGAAATATATGTTTGTGGTTGTTGGAAGTCAATCATCTCAGCTGCAGGACATCTCTGCAGGAGGTCCTCAAGGTTGTGTCCTAACCACCTTCAGATACTGCATCAAATGAACTTCTCTCCATCATAAGGTCAGAAGTGAGAATGATGCTGACGACTGCACAATGTTCAGTTCTGTTCATGATTCCTTTGATACTGAAGCAGTCCATGTTCAAATGCTATAAGACTTGCACAATTTCCAGGCTGGGTCTGACAAGTGGTAAGTAACATTTTATGCCACACAAGTGCCAGGTAATGATGATCTCCAACAAGAGAAAATCTAAACATTCCCCCTTATCATGACTACTGAATCTCCCACTATCAACATCCTAGAGATTACCATTGACGAGGAACTGAACTGAACTTATAAGTACTGTGGCTACAAGGGTACAAGGGGCTAGGAATCTTACAGCAAGTAACTCACTTCCTGCCTGCCCATTGCCTGCCCACCATTTCTACAGCATAAGTGAAGAGTGTGATGGTTTATTCTCCACTTGTCTGGAGGAGAAGCTCCAAAAAGCTGGACACCATCCAAGGCAAAGTAGCCCACTTGATTAGTGCCACATCCATAAATATTCAATCCCAATGCACTGTAGCAGCAGTGTGTACCATCTCCAAGACGTACTTCAGAAGGATCATTAGATTGTATCTTCAAAATTCATGACAATTTCCCTCCAGAAGGACAAAGACAGAAGATACATGGGAACACCATCACCTGCAAATTCCTCTCCAAGACACTCAGCATCATGACTTGGAAATATATCACTGTTCCTTCACTGTTGCTGGATTACAATCCTGGAACTCTTTCCTTAATGACATTGTGTGTGTTTGTACACCAAATGGACTTCAATGGTTCAAGAAGGCTCACCACTACCTTCTCAAGGACAGCTAGGGCTACAGGATAAATGCTGGCCCAGCCAGAAATGCCAACACTTTGTGGGTTAATAAAAAATACAATTATTATTTTTGACAACTTGTATCTAAGCAACTGTTAAAATTCATTCATTTGCGGTACTAAGGAGAACGCTGGACTTGTGATTTTATTGAAAGATTATTGAAGAGATACGGTGGGACATGAGTTGAAAAATGCACTTGTTTCAAGTCAAATGACTTATGCTAATAGCTTGGACTTACTGGAAGTTGCATATCTGGGTTTATAGGCGTCAGGAGTTGTGGCTGTTTTGATATTGTTCACTCTCGTCTCTTGATTTACACAATGTCCCACTCTATATTACTGTTTGCTGGCCTATAAATAACTACAACCAATATCAACTACTTCTTGCTGTTTCTTAGATCCTTCCAGGCAGATTACACACCTTGTTCTTCCAGTCTGAGATCATCTTTACTAATATACTGATCCCATTTCATGTTATTACTGCAACTTCACTTCCTTTTCTTCATGTTTGTCTTTCCTAAAAGTGAAATATCCTTGAATATTCAGTTCCCAGTCCTGGTCACCAAACAGCCATGTTTCTGTAAGGAAAATTATATCGTAACTGATTATCTCTATTTGAGCCATTGGATCTTCTATCTTGTTGTTAATGCTGCTTGTATTCAAGTGAAATGCCCGTAATTTTGTCTTTTTGACATAATCCTGCATTCAGTGTTTGATGCTCCTCCTGGTTTCTCTGGTTTTCTACTTCCTATTACCAGGGTAACTCCCTTCCAGATTGGGTTATCCCTCAGATTCCCATTCACCTCAAAAGCTAGTTTAAATCAACCCCAAAAGCACCAGCTCCCTGTGAGATTATCAGTCTCAGTCCTGTTAAGATGTAAACCATCAGCTTGAACAAATCACACCAGTTACAGAACTGTTCCAGTGCCTTGGCTATGATGTCCTCCTTCTTATACCAGATCTTCAGCTACATTTTCAATCAACTGATCCTCCTGTTCTTATCTTTATTGTCTTGTGGTGGGGATTGAACAAGAGATTACTGCTCTTGAGGGCCTGCCTTTTAATTTTCTTCCTAACTTGTTGAATTTTGTTTTCAGGACCTCATCCCTGTTCCTGTCTATGTCATTGAAGCCCCAATTACTGTTGGCCTTCCATTCCTATTTGTCCCCTCACCTGCACAGCTGAGGCACCCTCAATAGCATGGACTTGTGTCTGGCAGCAGTCCCTTGAGGGACCATTACCTTCGCTAACTTTCAATATAGCAATGTAACTTTAAAATCAGAGCTTGGTGTGTCTATGCTTACCATGCAAGTAGTATTTGGAATAAATGGATAATAAATAGTATTAGTTTGAAGTCAAAGCCTAAAGATACCTCCAGACTTTGTGTTCTCCACCAAACTCTACTGTGGCATCATATTAAATGAAAAAAGAAGCTCAACCACTTTTAATTTAAAATCAGGTGGCAGAACAAATTACCGGATGCTGACCACCTTACCTGAATTAGCATGCCAAGCATCCAAACCAGATTGACATCATGCCAATTAGGTTTGGCTGCTTGTGCAGCTTGAGTGCCTGACACTTACTTATGCAAAACTTCTAAGGAGACATTGAGTCTCGGTGCACTCTGACCATAGTGAGAGGAAGTGCTGTACTACAAAAACATTCTGGAAATTTTGTCTGGGAGTTCTGATGTCAACTTCAAGTCTTGCATGAAGCTTCCCTACGATCACCGAGTCTGGTGCAACCCAATAAAATCACTGTTTTGAAAGCAGGCATATCAAAGGCAGAGAAAACACATGTAGAGAAGATTCTGAGCCAGCAAATTGACCAAATCTCAGTCATCTGTGGTGTCCTGTCCTATTGCAGCAAAACCTCTTGGGAGCAGATTGGCCTTAGCAGTCACCTGTCTACTCACTAGAAACTATTGGACACCCCAGTGATGAACATTATCGTTTTTGTTCCAAAGGATAAATAAGAAAAAAAGTTACAAACTGTATTGTTTGTAACTGAATTACAATTTTCTTAGTACTGACAAGACCCTTTCCCTCCATTTGGATCATGTATTATGAAGTAGCAAAACTGCTAGATGATGGTACAAGTAATACAGTTATGGAACTCACTGCATTTATAGTTATGTCAGTTTTAAATAACTTTATCATTGCCTGATTATTTTCCTAACAAAGTTCCCTCATCAGATAGAGATTAATTGAATCGTATTTCAAGTAATTTGCAAATACCATTATGCATTTTGGGAATGGACTCTGAGGTTGTTGTACTGATGCCAGATATCAAGGGGGATTAATATGCAAGTTGGGCCTCCACTTTCTCTGGATTTTGTCACAAACTCAGGTCCCATTTATCAGCGTTTCGTCCTAGATCAGAGGTTTGTTGTGCAGTGGGGCCTTTAGACTTTTTAATGAAACTTGGTACAGGTCCAAGTAATGAGGTATGAAAACAAAATTCCTCCAAGTTTATTGGCATTGGAAATCTGTTTCTTATTGGTGTCCTAGCAAATGTTTAACTCCTTCTTACAAGATATATACTATGGCCCATTTTAATATATTTGCACTTTGTTCATGTTGCCAGCTCATGACAAGTCATCAATGCATGATCCTGAGAACTCAGTTCTAAGTTATTATTCATTTTGAGCAATTGACCAACTTATACTTAATCTTTTTTTCTCAATATTTCTAAAGCCTGAATCCATTGTGCCGAACAGAGTTATTACAGGCTTCCTGGTTTTGTCTCTTGGAGCTGAAAGATTGAAGTGTGAAGCCAGAGTCCTTTGATGGGCATGTCATTTGATAATTTTCCTAAAACTACACTTGGAGATGGTAATGTTTCCCACATACTTTGATGCACAAAGGTTTTTTGGAGAAGCAAGGGAATGTTCTTCATGTGATGAAATATATGAAAGCAATAGAGAGATCACACGTCCTTAAACGGTACAGTCAATTAAGCGTATCAATTTCAGAACTTTCGCAATAGAATGGACTTCATCAATTTTTAGTGAGTTGCTAATGAGGGTGGTGATTATTTTAAATGCAAATTGTGGACTTTTAAGTTTTTGGCAGTGTTCACTTTGATCAACAAATCTGATCTTTGATTAAATGGAAACAAAAATTTCCACTGCTTAAATGCAATGACCTTTTATCTGGGGACTTTCATCATTATAACCCTCATTTTTAAGCTATGTTTCACTTTATCAGAAACTTTGATCCAAGGTTTTAAACTTATTAAATTTGATCCGAATGGAAGTGTTTGGCCAAAGGAATAAGATTCAACAGGTACTACCAGGAACATTGCATAGGAGAGGAGGAAATTTATGTGCTCTCATCACTGATCCTCCTCCAACTATTTGACAATATTATTTGCAAATGACTGAGAAAAAGATATAAAATCAGAAAATGCCGGAAATACTCAGTTGGTCAACAGCACAATAGAACGTTTTTGTTTCAGAAAACAGAGTGCTGGAGAAACATTAGCAACATCTGTAGAGAGAAAACCTTGTGGTTGGAACTGAACCCATCCAGGCAAGTGGAGAGTATTCCATCACGATTCTTGCCTCTGCTGCATAAATGGTAGACAGTTTTTGGGGAGTCAGGAGGTAAGTTACTTACCTCGGAATTTCTAGCCACTGACCTGCTTTTTTGGATCACAGTATTTATATGGTCAGTCCATTTCAGCTTCTGGTCATTGATAATCCCTAGGATGTTGATAGTGGCAATACAGCAATTGTAATGCTATTGAAGGGGCAGTGGTTAGATGATATCTTGTTGGAAATTGTTATTGCCTGGCATTTGTTTGGTGTGAATGCTTTTTGCTACATGTCAATGCACCTTGAATGTTGTCCAAGTATTGCTGCGATGAACCAGCTAAAAAGCTAAAAATGGTTGGGCCAAAGATGCTAGGTTGAGGAAGCCTGTAATGATCCTGGGAACCCCTGTAATGTTATCCTAAAATGTGCAGCGCTTCCCTCAAATGTACAGTTAATATCAGTGGACAAGTAATGTTCTGGGGCTATGGGTTTGAGTCTCACCATGGTAAATGATGAAATCTGAATTCAAATTTAAAAAAATATATAAAAGCCTAATAGCAATCATGTAACCATTGTTGATTGTCATAAAAACCCATCAGGCTCACTGTTGTACTTTAAGGAAGGAAATCTGCCACCCTTACCTGGTCTGACTTACATGAATTTCCGGGCCCGTAACCGCATGGTTGATGCTTACCTGCCCTCTGAAATAGCCTAGCATGCCACTCAGTTGTATCAAACTGTTAAAAAGGCTAAACAGGAATTAACAACACTGTGGGTGTCCTGACACTTTGAGAACCAAACAGTTCCATGACCACCAGGGGAACTACAATGGACAAAAATGCTGGGGTAGCTGGCGATGCCCACAGTCTATGAATGAGCATAAAGAAAAACAAGAATTGGGTGGCTATGCCTCTCAAAAGCAATTCCTGATAGTTTGAAAGACTTACGAGGAGTGCCTTTCAAAAATGATTTGAATGACTCTTCCCCCTGTAGCTATCCTTAAATTGATTTCAAAGCTCCTGTGCTATTCGAAATAATGGAAAAAATTCTGTTCAAATGACATTTCTGTGAATTAAAGATACGTAATTCTGCAGCCTATTAAGTTTGCATCCTATGTTACTCAGATTAATTGACTCTTTAAATTGATGTTCTACATATAAGGAATCTGAAGTAGTAACTTGGATTATTGTTAGTTTGAGACAGACTGGAGGTTATTTCCAATCTCCCTACAGGGGCAATTACTGGCCATGGTGAATTGTTCACCCAAAGTGAAGTCTGGCTGTTGTTCAGTGATGGTATTATGCATGGCTTTTACAATGGATGAAAGAACAAGTGTGTCAGGTTATGTGCCAGATATTTATCATGCACAAATTATCATCTCAGTTTATGGGAAGGTGTCACTTCTTGCGTTAGTTCAATTCTGTGTTAGACAAATGAAAAAGTATCTGGACAAATTCAAATTATAACATCCTTATCACAGAAAATAATCTTGTCACCCTGTTAGGCAGAACTCTAAATCATACTTATGCACTATAACTCTCACCTTGTTAATCTTCAGTGTATCATGTTCAGAAAATACCAAGTGCTTTTCATAAAATGATTCCATTTCAGACACCATTACCACCCAGTCATTTATATCTGAAAATGCTGGAACTAATCTATAAATCTTAAGTTAATAAAGCAAAATAATGTCTTCATTTGATGAGATAAATCAGTAAAATGCTTCGTAAATCATATTGACCTCCACTGAAAACTGGAGTTAACTCTACATAGCATCTTGCAAATTTTGCTGTTAATTTTGACTGCTCTTCTAGCTAGTGAATTGATTTTGAATTTATGACATTGATCCAACTATAATCAGGTGCTCCGACGAAAGACAATTACTGTGTATTGAAATTAATTTAATTCCACTTTCTTTGCTGTATCAATAGCATACCATTTATAATAGTTGAGCACAAAGATTAATTTCAACTTCCAAACTTCTGTCCTTTTGTGAAAGGACTGATTCATGCTTTAGCCCTTTTGGGAAACAGCCCTGTACTCCTTTCACCTTGTGAATAGCAGTCAAGAAAGTGAGTGTGGAAAGCTATTTGATTGTCTATTCAAGGTCTGTTGGTGTAAGTTGTGGCATGCCTTACCCTGCACTGCCTGAAATTTGTTCAGAGCAGAGACTGAACCAATTTTTTTTGTCACGATGAATGGACCAAGTTTTGTGAATTAAGGATGTCACTGGATAATGGAATGAAGGTTTCCTGAAAAGGACCCAAGAACAGTTTTTAATCATCCATAGTTACCTGTTGTAAGCCCATACAGTGCGTGTTCTATGCATTATACCATAAAGAAAGAAGCCAGAATATTTCCAGCACAGCTTTACCTCGCCAATATCATACATTTATTTTGTAATTTATTTTGCCTTAACGAAAACAAATTCAAAACTCTATACGCAATGAAAAACAGTACCCTTACAGGAAAAGCTTTCTTCTAGAACCCAAATAGAATGTTGCACAGGAGGCCAAAGGTCAATTTGTTCATATTTCATTTTGTAGTTCTCCAGCATCTGTGGAAGCGGCCCATTTAATGTTTGTTGTAGCTGATACTGTGAAAGAAAATCACATAATTGTTAGCTGTGGGTTATAGATCTAACCACAGTCATAAGCATGCCCTGGACAGAGTTTCTACTTTCACAAAGAATGCAGTCTACTCCACTGTTGACTGCTGTGACCCCTTTGTATAAATACACATTGCATTTTACTCCAACCTTTGACTGACCTGACCATTCTTGGTAATTTGTTAAACAAGCAAATATGTTGCCTGAGCTACAAAATTATAGGTTCTTGAGACAATTCTAAATGGTATACACTTTCAATGGTACTTACTGTAATGAAGTGTTTCGAACAGCCGTTCCCTGGCTTTCAAGCAGTATGCAGATTGCTTGTTCCTGCCTAGGCTAATGATACAGTTGTATACAGAGCTGATGGCCTTTGATGACTTCTCTGCAGGGTAGTTGTACTCACCTTATGAGAACAACTGTGACATTTATTTGCGGCAAGTATCAAATGATGAGGAAAAGAGAAGCACAATGTGATTTTAAAAAGAATACAATTGAGTAATCAAAGGTTACAGAGACTGTAAATTATTAAGTGGGACATTAAGTACTTCATTGTACTACGCTCCTCAGCTAACCACAATGTGATATTGCCGAATGGCTTGGACAACTTTTGTCATAATAGACCAGCATTTACAATCTAAATAATGGCTTGGATAATGATGTAATTTATGTGCACACCACATAACAACTTTGGATGAGGGGACGATTCATGGTTAATCATGGAAAATGAAAGTTGCTGCCCAAGAGAGGCTGCTCCGCCAATTGCTTTACATCAAGTGGCATTTGATCATCTGCCTTCCCTTTGAAATACTTTGAACAGTATGAAGCCCCTATAATTCTGTGGTGGACGCAAACTAAACTCACCACTGAGATTTAAGATCACTGAGTCATTTCAGTCTAAATTTTTTTCAACTATGTGATTGGTTGTAATTATTTACAGATATTATGGACCGGACCAAACCCCCCCCAAAACATGTCAAGGAGATAGCCCAGACCCTAACTTTTTCTTATTTTACTGGAAAGCATTGTGTTCTTGATGCAATTCGATTGGTCAAACTATCAGGCTTGGGGCAAAATATGCTTTATTCAGACACTACAGTTAAAATGCAAATGAAATAAAAATAAAAGAACTGCCTTAACTGTAACTCTCTTGAAATATTTAACAAAATAATAAACTACTTATTAACAGTTCCAATATAATAACATCCCATAAGCACACTCTCGGCAGGGGCAAAGTCAGTAAAACAGATTGTCTCACATGCAATTCTGGCAGCAGGAAGAGAGCCCCAGCTTTTAGCTGTAAGAGAGAGAGGAAAAAGAGTTTCCACTTCCAGCTTCAAGAGCCCAGGAACTGCAAAACACTTGAACCAAAAATAATGGTTCTGTGGGAGCTCGATCCCACCCATTCTGGCTGCTTCTATTGTTGCAACTTTAATTTGAAAAAATCCTATGCCTCACAAGCTGTTGATTTTGTTGGCTTTGAGCAACTTTTTCGACCCTGCTCAGCCTTTCTTCATACAAAAAAACCCGGACAAAGTACAGCTCTTAAAGCCATAGTATTGTCACACAGACAACTTCTCTGAAACTGAAAATGATCATTCCCAAATCTCATTTCTTTAGGTTATTAATATTTTGAAATCAAAATAAACATATATTTTACTTTTTTTGTCCTTTTCTATTCGTGTATAATTATTCTTACATAATTAGAATAATGAATGCCAAACCAAAGAAGGAAATGTAAAGAGTAACCTAATTCTTGCTCAAAGAAATGGATGCTTCTAAAATGGTTTAGGAAAAGAATTGCATACTATAACATCTCAACGACTGAAGACACAAACATCAATAATGGAGTAAAGAGAGGTTGATGTGGAAAAGACCAGAATCAGAGGAATGGAGAAGAGTTGACGTGGTTTAGATTGATAGGGACTGGTGAGTCCATGTTAGAATTTGAAATGCTGGCATGAGAATTTTTGATTTTGAGCTGAAGGAGAACTGGGAACCAATGGGAGTCAGAAAGGACAATCATGGTAGATGAACTGATTGTGGTGAAGGTTAAACTAGCTATAGACAAGCTGGTGCTTTTGGAGGGACTATCTTACAAGGAAAGCTTGAGTAGATTTTGCCCTGCACTAATTGATGTTTAGAAGAATAAGAGGTGCCTTTGTTGAAAAACACAAGATTTGTAGGGGGATTGACAGGTTAGATACAGAAAGGCCGTTTTCCCTTTTGGGTAGGAGAGTCTAGGACCAGAAGGTGTATTCTCAGAAAAAGGGATTGCTGTAATAAGGCAAAGATGAGAAGGGCAGCTAACCTGTGGGATGCTTTAACACAGCGGACTGTAGAGGCTGGATCAGTAAGTATATTCAAGGCTGAGATGGACAGATTTTTAATCAATCAGGGAATCAAGGGTTATGTGAAAAAGATAGAAAAGCAAAGTTGAGGATTATCAGATCGGCCATGTATTCATTGAATGACAGAGCTGAGTCAAAGAGCTGAATGGCCTGCTTTTGTTGCCATGACATGGTTTTATGGAGAGTGGAGGAAGTAGCCTGCCAGGAGGATTTTGAATTGTTAAAACTGTAGGTTATAGCAGACTGCATTATATAGTCCACATATTAGAGAGAGAATTATTCCAAAAGTGATAGTTTAAATATTTTAGGAAATATTTCTGTTGAGGGAAATAGACTGTCCCAGGTTTCTTTTTTAAAGTACTTTCTTATACACCCTAGAAACAGACCAAGTACTTCTATGCAGACAGTGAGTGTCAGCAAGTGATTTGAATATTACAGGTTGTTGGCATTCTTGCAGCTGTGCACCTTCTTATCTTCATTTCACATCCTCACCAAATCATGTATCATCTAGAAGAGAAATACCTGTGTGACACTATCTGATATCTGGCTGTTATATACTTGAGTTCTGGGAGACGTTCAATCTAGTCATAATGTGCAAACTGTTGCCCTCAATCAGTTTACAATTCAATAGAGATTTAATCCTGGGACCTCTTGCCTTGGTACTATATTTTACTGTAGTATATTGTAGTACTATAATTTGGTTCTATATCATATGATGCAACAAGAAAGCAGCATATGCACATTCTAAAATTCTGACCTAAGATCCCAGTTTGTTGTAAAAACCCTTTAAATTATTTGTACTCTGATTTGAAATGCCTCCTGTTAGACTTGGCATTAGGCAGGATATTATGTTTAGCATCCTTGGAAGTTGAAATTAAATGAGTTCAAGGGCTTCTTAATTTGAAATGTATTTATTAAAAGAAATGTGACTGTCCAATCAAATGTAGAATGTAGCTGTGGGTTGACAGCTGCTAACTCAGAACATTTATGCAGAGTTTACAGTTGCAATGTTATTTTTAAAATAGAATTAAATTTTAATAGCAATTCAGGGCATTTTGAGTTAGTTTTTTACTTTTGCTAGGTGCAGTGTTTAGATACGTGTAACAATTAGAAATTCCAGGTGTGTAGTATGTATTCTTTTGAGATTGGTGATATTGGCTTTTCCTGAAAGTTTCTTAGAAGCATTTGCTTACTTTCCTGAACTTGGTCCAGTGGTATGACGATATGATGCAAGGTTTTAAGCAATGTTGCTTCATCATATGTGAACTGGATTAATAATCTCTCAAACTCCCATTTGTGTTTCCGCTCTCTTCTAAAAGGTAGAACAGTAAGCACACTCGGAAGAGAAGACCACTTATAAATCAACAAGATGATGTGTTTTAGAATGGGGAACAAACTTTCATATTTACATTGCGTTGGGTAGGGCAATCAAAGTTAAAAATGACTTGGAGGTCATATTTTAAAAAGTTGTTTTTTTGTTATTCCATAACCTTTGGAGAAACAAATTTTCCTGTCTTTCTGACCACTACTGCATTTAGTTTATAAAAGCTTACAAAGCAAGTGTGGCTGGGAAACCAAACAGAATTGACAAAGTTTAAACTAGTTTGGCTTAGCTCATATTCACTAAGTTTGAATTCTGGATTGCGGTTGACTTGGCACTCTCCTCCTCCTTATCAAAGCATTGACATGCTAGAGTACAGTTCCACCAGTGCTCCAATGCCTCTTCCAAGAGGTCATGTTCATGAATGATTCTGAGAAATTGTATCACCCATCAATCATCTGATGAGCTACCATTAATGAATCCGATCTTGGCCTTAAGATAAAGGTTGCCAGATAGCTGACAGAACTGATAAACTTGCAAAAGCTACTCCATGTCTCTCTGGGATTCTGAACTCAATTCACTTGGACAAATGGGGATCAAGTATAGGAATTTTCTGTTCTATATGGTTTAGTTCCACTGTTGAAAGAATGTTGAATGACCGAAGAAAACTGGTTTGACTTTCGGAAAAAGAATTTTCACAACCAGAAAACATGAGAAGCAGTTGCAAACAAATCACACAAGAATCCCAAGGGAATTTTCTTTTCTCATACTATTGGTCTTGTTAATATTTGTTATTTAGCTGGTGGATAGCATTCTGATTGCACTGATTACAGAATGGCTTCTGGAGCAGAATCTGAGCTGTGTTCCTGTGTGGCCATGACATTTATACATAAACAGAAACAGTAACACTGCAGCAAAGATTCTTAATGAAGCTATTAGTCAACTGGCATCATTATTTCAGTATTGCCGTTCATTCTCAAAGATTTCATGAAAGAACATGTTTCTTTTCAAAATAATTTATCTTTCTCAAAAGGAGCTATGAATTTGGTTATGTAGCCATTGGAACCGTGCAGGTTGCAAACACATCTGGAATATTGATTGACTATTGTGGTATTTTAAATTGAATGGTTCACTGTGGGAAATCATGGGTGAGAATGGAATCTGAAGACAACAAAACATCACAGCTTTACCTTTGCAACATCAAAATGTTCTGCTGGTTTTTGTCATCTATTAATAGATCCGCAGACTGTGCCAACTTTCATCAGTTATTTATTCATTTTAAGTAGGTGAAAGCACCACTGACTTTGTTCCCTTGAATTATTAATGCTGTGTGTTGTAAGACATGTTGTTGAAAACAGGATTACCTTTCAGAGATGCAAGCAACTTATTCGGCCTTGGACTGGGTGCAGAGTGTATGTGACAATTTGTGACAGGATGGGAGATCAGAAAGCTCTGACTCATTGCATTAAGTTGTTATGGTGAACATCCTGAAATCGAAAGCAGCATTTTTACACAGTTACATAAACAGTGTTTGATAATGATAGTTCAGTCATTGAATAATGTATGGGTGAACTGTTTGCCAATAGACCTAGTGACCCAGAATTTCCTGGAATCTGGCAATGTTGTAATGGTGGATCTACATGGTTGAGCACATTTTCCAGTGCAAAAGTTCCAGGAATCTTAGAGGTTCGTGATTTACATTACCTTTAATGTTGCACCATTATTTCTTGGGTTTCCGTGCCACAGTATCTGAAAATTCAATCTCTCAGCTATTGTTTTGAATAAATGATGGATCAAGGTCAAATTTCACGAATGACGTTTTCTAAATATTTGCAGATATTTAAAATTACAAACATCCTCTTCTTCAAATAAATGGTTAAAAACATGAAACTTGAACTTTCACTCCAAACTGAGTGCAGCAGCTGGGAATGCTGAGAACATGTTTCACAGGAGTTACAAAGGAAAGTTCAACTCCAAGCCGTAGAGCTATCAGGTCACAAGGCCAAAATCTGACTCAGAGATCAGTTTAGAGAAGGAAAGAGAGGAAAAGATTTGGAGAGGTTTAAGAAGGGAATTCCAGAGCTTAGGGCCTAAGGTGCCATGGGCATGACTGTTCGTGGTGGAGCAGCTATAACTTGGGATGCTCATGAAGCTAGAATCACGATTTTTGG
Organism: Stegostoma tigrinum; assembly: GCF_030684315.1. Classification (NCBI taxonomy): domain Eukaryota; kingdom Metazoa; phylum Chordata; class Chondrichthyes; order Orectolobiformes; family Stegostomatidae; genus Stegostoma; species Stegostoma tigrinum. The sequence goes on along the minus strand of NC_081378.1, from coordinate 27,267,533 downwards.
AAGGTTTGAAGCTAGAGGGGATTACAGGGATTGAAAGGCACAAAACCATGGATGGACTTAAAGCCAAGGATGAGAATTTTAAAAACAAAGTTTTTTTCAGGAGCCGGTATAGTTTTGTTTTAAGCATCCTGCCCTCAGCAGCCCTTGGGGCCATCTGTGATCTGTGTCTGGGGACAGTGGGCTCAACTCTACTTCACCCTCGTCTGTGTGAAACCCTTGTGTGATGGAGCTCATTCTACTGAGATGTGTATGACAAGCCAAGAAATTTCCAATCCAGCACTATCCAGCCGAGGAGAGAATACCTGATCCAATGATTCAGGGTACTCAGTGTTAACTTAGTTATTTTAAGCAGATTGATTTGGCCCTCTCAAATGTTAATGTTGATCTCTCTCTGTGCTGTAACACCATTTTCTGCACTCTCTTCTGCTACCCTGATGCACTTTATATGGGATGATCTGCCTGTATAGCCTGCAAAACAAAACTTCTCACTGTGTCTCGGTGGAAGTGACAACAATAAATCAATCAATCAAGCATGTCTAGAGTCCCAAATTTATACTTTGCTTACTGCAGTGTCTGGAAATTAGTGAATTTAACTTGTAATGGGAAGGTTGGGGTATAACATTGTGTCATCAATGGCGTTTGTCACCATTACACTAAATTATGGGCCATGGCTATATATAAATCATGTTCACATTCACATTGATTAATACAGATTTTAGCTAAATGAAATCTGTGATTTAGTCAGACAGTGAAGTTTAAGCATATGACTATAGACTGGATTGTTTTGGATATTTTGAATAAATCCAGTAAACTCAATCATTTTGTGGCTACCTTCACTGCAGCAACAAAAAACAAAGTAGAAAGTATAAAGGTTTGATTTGGTTCACAATTTGTAAACAGACCATTAGAATCAAATCTTCAAAGTAGAGCCACTGCTTCTCTTTTCCAAAGTGGTCAAAATGGTGACTAGTCTGTTTGTGGCCATAATTAGTGAGATGACGTACTGCTTCATACCCTAAAATGGATTTAATATGATCTGTTGTGCTTAAGGCTGGAAATTTGAGTTGCTGTTGTTCAGTCAGAGCTAATTTGCTGCCAGTCAGTCAGAGTTGAGTTGTTGTTGACAGTGGATTCTTGTAAATTTCCACTCTTGATATGACTCACTGGGGTAGTATGCTGGAAATTGAGCCCCGGTATTTTCAGAGTTGGCAGAAAAGTTGTAGATTTTACAAAGTATATATGATATTTCCACTGATTGTTAAGAGATACAAGTTGGCTGGTTCCCTTATAAAAAGTCTGTAATTTATCAGTTACAGCTTACAACAACAATTGTCAGGAAAAAGTACAGTTTTTCTTCAGGTTTACAGCTTTGACTGCTGAAAATGGAGAGGCTGCTCCCGATCCAGAGAAGAATTAAATACTCACGCTAAAACTTGTTGTCTGTTCTAAGCTGTTCATTTACCTGAGAACTGATCATTAGTTATAGAATGTTGACATGTTACCAGTAATTTTTCACCCATTGACTTAATGGGAACAATGTAGTAGGCAGTAGATTTGATGTTTCTTGAGATGCTGTCTGTTAGCAAAACCTACTTGCTGTTTGCAAAATCCACCCTTGTATCTCTGCTGAAGCACATTTAATGCTCTAGCTGTTGGGGTCAGTTTGACAATTCACCCACTGCCACGATAACAGCATGGCCTACAAATACATTTTAATGTATCAACAATAGACAGAAAAGGATATTAAAAATAGATCAGAAGTCTTTGCAAAGCTGCAACTGTTGACCTTTTGAAAACTCTGTATCACACATGGTATACCAGTTTTTTCCATTTTATATGAGCAGTGAGGGAATTTGTGAAATTCCTGTTTGAGCAGGAGCATTTAACAGACATGTTTAAATGATGAATAAAAATAGAAAGTGATGGAGAAGCTCAGTAGGTCTGGCAGCATCTGTGGAGAGAGAAACAGAGTTAATATTTTGAATCTGATCTGACAATTAAACTTGAAATATTAACGCTGTTTCTCTCTTCATAGATGCTGGTCCTGCTGAGTTTTTCTAACACTTTCTGTCTTAATTTCAGATTTCCAGAATCCACAATATTTTACTTCTATTTAAGTGTTTAAGCAACAAGCTTGCCTGGTAGCCCAGCCAATTTAAAGACCTTGATCCCTGTAATTTCTATGTGAATGTTATCCTGGAATAGGAGGAAAAATAAATTGTCCTACTTCCTGATTATGGTCAATAACTAGTGGTTATTGTTGAAAATTATTCCTGTGAATCTCAGGTTAGAATAGGGTGAGATAACAAGGTCTAGAGCTAGATGAACACAGGAGACCAAGCAGTATCAGAGGAGCAGGAAAGTTCACGTTTCAGGTTGAGACCCTTCTTCAGAAAATCAGAAGGAAGGAAGTAACGGGCCCCCTAGTAGAGACATTTGTGTCACTGACATCTACGGTGAAGTGCCTGAAGATTGGAGGGTGGCTAATGTTGTGCCATTATTTCAGAATGGCTGCAGAGAATTTCCTGGGAATGAAAGACTGGTGAGCGTAACGTCCATGGTAGGTAAGTTGTTCGAGAGGATTCTGAGGGATAGGGTCGACAGGTGTTTGGAGAGGCAAGGACTCATTTGCGATAGCCAGCATGGCTTTGTGTATAGGAAATCATGTCGTATGAATTTGGTTGAGTTTTTTTTTGAAGGGGTAACCAAGAAAGTAGATGAGGGCAGTGCAATAGACATTGTCTACATGGACTTTAGCAAGGTCTTACACAAGGTAGCACATGGTTGGATGTTGAGTAAGGTTAAATCTCATGGGCTCCAAGGAGAGCTGGCCAATTGGATACAAAATTGGCTTGACGGCAGAAGTCAGAGATTGTTGGTAGAGCGTCTCAGAGATTCACAGACTGGAGGTCTATGACAAGCGGTATGCTGCAGGGATCAATGCTTGTTCCTCTGTTATTCATCATTTATATCAATGATTTAGATGAGAGTCTAGGAAATGTGGTTAGTAAATTGGCAGATGAGACCATGTTTAGTGGTATAGTAGACAATGAAGAAGGTTATCTAGGAATGCAGCAAGATCTTGATCAACTGGGCCAGTGTGCTGAGGAATGGCAGGTGGAGTTTAATTTAGATAAATGCAAAGTTTTGCATTTTAGTAAGGCAAGCCAGGGCAGGATTTACACAGTCAATGGTAGGGCCCTGGAGAGTGTTATAGAGCAAAGAGATCTAGGGGTACACATTCATAGCTCTTTGAAAATTACAGGTAGACAGGGCAGTGAAGAATGCTTTCAGTATACTCGTTATCGTCAGTCAGAGCAATGAGTGTCAGAGTTGGGATGTTGTATTGCAGATGTACAAGATGCCAGTGAGGCCAAATTTGGAGTACTGCAAGCAGTTCTGGTTGCCCTACTATAGAAAGGATGTGATTAAACCAGAAAGACTGCAAAAAAGATTCACTAGGATGCTACCTGTGTTGGAAAGTTTGAGTGATAAGGAGAGGCTGGATAGCTGAGACTTTTTTCACTGGAGCATAGGAGACTGAGGGGTGACCTGGGTGGCCTGGGCAAGTTGGGCTGAAGGATCTGTTTCCATGTTGTAGACCTTTATAACTCTAATAATTGACTAAAAGCTGCTGTCTGTTTTAGCTGCTCATTGCTAAAACCTCACTCATATCATTGGGTAATCGTGAATTTCTTTGACGAAGATTAGATTTCTCACCTCAACCACTTAGACTGAAAAAGCATGTTGCAAGTCAGTGTATTTCAGAGTGCAATTTATTGGATTAAAGTAAAATTTCTGCACTTTCTAAATATGTTCCAAAATCCTCAAAAAGCTTCAATGTCAGTTTTGTTATGTTTATTGTATATTGTGTATGCAGTGTTAGGCAGTGACAGCCTGCGCATCCTACCAATGAAAGTAAGAATGGGGATGCTCATGACGACGAAGGGAAGCAATGTTTCTACTCCTTGTTTCTGTTTGAGTAACTGCTTTGCACAGTAGGTGCCAGTCGTTTTTGGAGAAGGTGGATTTGGAGCCTAGAAGGCCGGGCAGGGCCTGTTAAAAGCCTTGTTAATGCCACTTAAAGGAGGATGGCTGTGATTTTCCGTTCAGCTTCTGGGTTGTTGTTATGAAGGAAGTGCAGAGGGCCAAGCAGGTTGGGATGAGAATGTATCAAACAGGCATATAAGTCACCCCTTGCCATACCTGGCAGTGTGAACAGTGACAGTGCACCATGTATAGAGATTTCTCCCCTCTCAGAGTGCTGACATGGCTACATTTCTGATGTTTTATTTGTCTTTTTTGTTAAAAATGTTGGTGAAGTATCTTAGTTACTTACACTTTATTGCAGTCAGCTTTTCTACTAGAGCTGACTTCTGATAGGCCCTCTCTTTTCACCACCAATGAGAGACTGCTTTTACCAAATCTGGAGTCGAAAATCTACGTCTTTGACAGTTGTTATAACTGCTGGGATTTTGGCCATGTTGCACGTGTAACACTTAGGACCCTTTCAGGACACATGGACTGACTCAAAGATTAAACGTTCGTCTTTCAAATCCAAACCCACCCCCATGGGTCCAACTCCATCACGCTAATGGTGCCAAAAACTCATCGTCATTATTCCACTGTCTAATTCCGCATCTGAAATGGGCGGATAATGTGGCAAAAATGGCAATTTATTGTTGTGGGGCTGCCTGTGTGATCACCACCACCAAGGTGGGGAACTCAAACCTATCACAGTTCGTGTAAAAATAATTTGAAGTGCTGACATTAACAAAGCTACAATGGATTTGCTAGACGTTGTATATGGCTTTTATTATACTGCCATTGAATTGTAATTGGCTGTTGGGAAATTCTGATGCATCTCCCTTCTGTTTCTTATTGTCCTCCATCCCAGGCATTGCTTCAGTTACGTGATCACTTGGTGAACTGAACTTGGCTTTGATTGTGAGGTGTAATTATTGTCTCATTCGGATGGAAAGAACTGTTACTTAAAAAGTCCTTGACACAGAAAAGTGACTTTACAAACTGAATTAATACATTCCTAATTATTCAACTAATTAATCTGTCTGAAATATTTTTACAGCCCTGTGGTCAGAAAAATATTTAATTTTTATTGAGATATGTTACAGTCTGGGGAACAAAGATTTTGTAAAATGACAAAATGCAAATTTTTTTTGCCTTAAAATATAATTGTGTAAGATCGGATTGCAGTTTCATAAACCAATTAAGAACATTGTCCTACGTCCGTGACACCACCCACGCCCTCCACCTCCTCCAGGACTTACAATTCCCTGGCCCCCAACACCTCATTTTCACCATGGACGTCCAGTCCCTATACACCTGTATTCCTCATGCAGATGGCCTCAAGGCCCTCCGCTTCTTCCTGTCCCGCAGGCCCGACCAATCCCCCTCCACCGACACCCTCATCCGCCTATTCGAACTCGTCCTCACTCTCAACAACTTCCCTTTCGATTCCTCCCACTTCCTACAGACAAAGGGGGTGGCCATGGGTACCCGCATGGGCCCAAGCTATGCCTGCCACTTTGTCCCTCTTCTGCACCTACACAGGCCCCAAACCCCACCTCTTCCTCTGTTACATTGATGACTGTATTGGCGCCGCCTCTTGCTCCCCAGAAGAGCTCGAACAGTTCATCTACTTGACCAACACCTTCCACCCCAACCTCAAGTTTACCTGGGCCATCTCCAACACATCCCTCACCTTCCTGGACCTCTCAGTCTCCATCTCAGGTAACCAGCTAGAATCTGATGTCCATTACAAGCCTACTGACTCCCACAGCTACCTAGAATACACCTCCTCCCACCCGCCCTCCTGCAAAAATTCCATCCCCTACTCCTAATTCCTCCGCCTCTGCCGCATCTGCTCCCAGGATGAGGCATTCCATTCCCGCACATCCCAGATGTCCAAGTTCTTCAAGGACCGCAACTTTCCCCCCGCAGTGGTCGAGAACGCCCTTGACTGTGTCTCCCGCATTTCCCGCAACACATCCCTCACACCCCGCCCCCGCCACAACCGCCCCCAGAGGATTCCCCTCTTTCTCACATACCACCCCACCAACCTCCGGATACAATGTATCATCCTCTGACACTTCCACCATCTACAATCCGACCCCACCACCCAAGACACTTTTCCATCCCCACCCTTGTCTGCTTTCCGGAGAGACCACTCTCTCCGTGACTCCCTTGTTCGCTCCACACTGCCCTCCAAACCCACCACACCGGGCACCTTCCCCTGCAACCACAGGAAGAGCTACACTTGCCCCCACACCTCCTCCCTCACCCCCATCCCAGGCCCCAAGATGACCGTCCATATCAAGCAGATGTTCACCTGCACATCTGCCAATGTGGTATATTGTATCCATTGCACCCGGTGTGGCTTCCTCTACATTGGAGAAACCAAGCGGAGGCTTGGGGACCGCTTTGCAGAACACCTCCGCTTGGTTCGCAACAAACAACTGCACCTCCCAGTCACGAACCATTTCCACTCCCCCTCCCATTCTGTAGATGACATGTCCATCATGGGCCTCCTGCAGTGCCACAATGATGCCACCCGAAGGTTGCAGGAACAGCAACTCATATTCCGCTTGGGAACTCTGCAGCCCAATGGTATCAACGGGGACTTCACAAGCTTCAAAATCTCCCCTTCCCCCACTGCATCCCAAAACCAGCCCAACTCATCCCCTCCCCCCAGTGCATCCCAAAACCAGCCCAGCCTGTCTCTGCCTCCCTAACCTGTTCTTCCTCTCACCCATCCCTTCCTCCCACCACAAGCTGCACCTCCATTTCCTACCTACCACCTCATCCCACCTCCTTGACCTGTCCATCTTCCCTGGACTGATCTATCCCCTCCCTACCTCCTCACCTGTGCTCTCCTCTCTACCTATCTTCTTTTATCTCCATCTTTGGTCCGCCTCCCCCTCTCTCCCTATTTATTCCAGTTCCCTCTCCCCATCCCCCTCTCTGATGAAGGGTCTAGGCCCGAAATGTCAGCTTTTGTGCTCCTGAGATGCTGCTTGGCCTGCTGTGTTCATTCAGGTCCACACTTTGTTATCTAAGAACATTGCGATGTGATTTTGCTGAAAAGCTGTTTTAATTCCTTTAGAGTATTAAAATAAATTGAAAGTCTTGTTTGATTATAATTTTCAACATCTTGCATCAGAATTTAATAACTTTAATTTCTTTGTCCAGTTCAATTTGGTGATTTTTTTCTTAATGTAACTTATTAGCAGAGGTTTGAGTTCCCTAACCAATCTGCATTTGTTAATTATGTATACAAAATGTAACGTACACCAGTACATATATCTGAACTGCTGTTGTTTTGCTTTGCAATACCTTCAGACATTTCTTTTGATCAGCTTCTCAAACTTCAACAGACGTCCCGATCTCAACGATATTCCTGGTTTTGGTTGGTGGATAGCAGCTAACTATGAAAACTACCCTTTTTTCTGCCTCAAAGTTTCCTGCTTTGTCAGAAAAAGAATTGTCCCTGGAGCCTATTGTTGACAGTGTTAATGGGTGGGCTCTTAGAAAGGATACAGATCCACAAAATCATCAAATTATTGTGATGCAGAAGGAGGCCATTGTACCGTTTTAGGCTACATAGCATTATTATTTAACCCAATTTATTTAACGGACTGATATCTATATGTTGATTAGCAAAAAAACTTTCAGAGATTTTCAAGGTTTTTATTTGTTAATGTATAATTTAACACAAACACCCCAGTTTTCCCCTTTCCCATTTGGATCCTTTCCCTGTCTAGAAGCCAATAATAAATCAAATCAAATCAGCTTCCCACTAGGAAGAACTCAACTGTTAAGTACAAAATCCAAAAAGCACCTCCTGCTCTCAATCATCTCTCAAGCTGTTCTGGTTGACCATTTAAATGACCTGCATTTTCTAACAATGATTGTCTCTCTTTCTTGTAATAAAAATGCGAGGTGATTCATTTTGGAAGGACAAACTTGAAAGCAGAATGCAGGGTTAACAGAAAGATTCTTGGCAGTGTGGAGAGGCAGAGGGATCTTGGGGTTCATGTCCACAGTTCCCTGAGAGCTGCCACCCAGGTGGATACATTTGTTAAGAAGGCATATGGTGTGTTAGCTTTCATTAATAGAGGGATTAAGTTCAAGAGCCGTGAAGTTATGCTCCAGCTATACAAAACCCTGGTTCGGCCACATCTGGAGTAGTGTGTCCAGTTCTGGTCACGTCATTACAGGAAAGATGTGGAAATGTTGGAAAAGCTGCAGAGGAGATTTACCAGGATGTTGCCAGAAATAGAGGAAAGATTGAGAGAGTATGGGCTTTTCTCTTCAGGACAACAAAGGATGAGAGATGACTTGAAGGAGGTACACAAAATGATCAGAGGTATAGATAGAATGGACAGTCAGAGACGTTTTCCTAGGGTGGAGGTAGCTATTACAAGGGGGCATCGTTTTAAAGTGAGTGGAGGTAGATATAGGGGAGATGTCAAAGGTAGGTTCTTTATTCAGAGAATGGTAGGGATGTGGAATGCATTTCTGGAGAGGGTAGTGGAGTCAAACTCATTGGCGGCATTTAAGCGGCTAGTAGCTGGTCATATGTACGACAGTATAAGGTGGGGATGGAGGTTAGATCGACCTTAGGATTAGGCTTAAAGTTTGGCACAATATTGTGGGCCAAAGGGCCTGTACTGTGCTGTACTGTTCTATGTCCTATGTTCTAAAAATGTACTTATTAAAGGATATATGGAGACAAATACAATACACATTTTCAGATTTCACACTATTGTGTAGTGAGACGTCCTTCCTTTAGTAACTTAAGCGGTTTTCCTGGAGAAATTTTCCTCTTAGTAGTAAAACAGTCTGATAGTTCATGACTAGTTTCTACCAATGTAAACATGGAGAAGTCTTTCCAGCACCTGCTTTAAGCTGCCTTAACTTTATTATCACTTGCAGTTTTTGTCAATTGTATGTTATTGCACAAAAACAATGATCTCCGGAACATTCTATCAGCATTGATCTTTCAGCCCCATTTACACCAGTGGATCCAGTGGATGTGGTTTACTTGGACTTCTGTATTTCCTTCAAGATCTTCAACAGATTAGAACACCATGTCAACAGCATCAGTGAGAATCAGAGTTTAGTGACCAATGTGCTCACAACCATTCTACTTATTTTCTTTGTCTCCTATGCCAAGGAGCAATCTCTCCCATTTTCTCACTGAAGGAATATCATAAATCGTCTATCATCAAGATTTACGTGCAAGGTGTCATGAAAAATGGTGTTAGAATGACCCAAAGCTGAAAACTTCAGCTTACATTTTTTTCTATTTTTAATTTTAAAAAAAAGTTATATTCACCCTGAGGATGATCTCCACCTTTGTGTCTTCAATGGTCAGATTAAATTCCAGAACATGAAAGTTTGTGTACATTCTGGTCAATGTGCCTAACCAATTCACCTGTCCAATGAGGTTCCTTAGTTGTTCCATCTCATCCTTGGAAGCAGCCACGTCTTTCAGTCCAGGTCTGGTACAACTAACTGAAATAAAAAAGCTGGATACCCTCAGGCCAGCGATGTGCAGGTTAGGTGGACTGGCTATGCTAAAGTGCCTGTAGTGTTCAGGGATGTGTAAATTAGGTGGGTTATAGGGGGATGTGTCTGGGTGGGATGCCGTGAGGGTTAGTGTGGACTTGATGGGCTGAAGGCATTGTGTCCACATAGTGGGGATTCTATGATCTACTTTCATCATCTTCCCACTTGAAAAGATCAAGGTTAATCCTTAGCTACCTTGTTTAACAGGCTGATATAAAGAATTAGACAGAAAAAGACTTCTAGAGATTTATATGATGCAACCCAGCAGATGTTACTCCTGACAATTAAGACCCCAGACTAAAACCTTTCTTGGAAGACTTGTTTTTAATTAATGTGGTGGTCTTTCCCTCAGTGGCCTGTTACCGCTTTTGACCCATACCTTTTGATCACTTTAGTTCTAAGATTAAATTTAGCTCCTTCTTGAAAACGTTCAGTGTTTTGGCGTCTGGCTTTCTACGATAGGTCATTCCTCAGTCACTGCTCTCTTGGTAAAGACATTTCTCTTATCTCAGTCCTAATTGGCCTACCCCTCAGATTGTGATCCCTAGTTTTAGACAGCCTTGTCATCAGAATCTTCCTTTCTGCATTAATGCTATCTGGTGTGGTTAGAATTTTGTAGGTTTTAGGAGGCTCCCATCTCATCCTGCCAACGTGCTGTGAAAATAGTCCTAACTGATCCATTCTTCCTTACAATTCACCCTCCCATTCATCTTTGTGTCATCCGCAAACTGGACGATATTACATTTAATTCCCTCATCTAAATATATATTGTGAATAGCTGGGGTCCAAGCAGTTATCTGTGTGGCAGCCCACTGGTCACTGGTTCCCACTCAGAAAATAACCCATTTATTCTACTTTTTTCTTGTTTGCCAGCTGATTCTGTATCGAAGTACACTGCACCCAATTCCATGTGCTTTAATTTTACGTGCTAATTTCCTATGGGGGACCTTATTGAATGACTTCTCAAAGTCCAAGTAAACTACATCCACTGGATCCCCCCAACTTATCAACTGTATTAGCTGTATTTTTGAAAACTTTCAATAGCTTTGTCGAGCATGATTTCCCTTTTGGAAATCCAGGCTGACTGTGTCCAATCTTGTCAATGTTCCTCAAGTATTCTGTAATTAAATCTTTTATAATGAACTTCTTACAATAAAATTTTTCCTACTACTGATGACATTCTAACTGGCTTACAGCTCCGTTTTCCCTCTACCTCTTTTTGTAATAGGTGGGTTACACTAGTTATCTTCAATTTACGTGAACTGTTTCAGAGTCTGTGACCACCAATACATCCAGTAATTCTAGATCCACTTCCTTAAGTATTCTGAGATGTAGATTGTCAGGCCTAGAGTGTTTATCAGTCTTCAATCCCATCAATTTCCCAACATGGTTCCCCTGCAGATACAGCGTGTGGCTTCCTCTACATCGGGGAAACCAAGCGGAGGCTTGGGGACCGCTTTGCAGAACACCTCCGCTCGTTTCGCAATAAACAACTGCACCTCCCAGTCGCAAACCATTTCCACTCCCCCTCCCATTCTTTAGATGACATGTCCATCATGGACCTCCTGCAGTGCCACAACGATGCCACCCGAAGGTTGCAGGAACAGCAACTCATATTCCGCTTGGGAAACCTGCAGCCCAATGGTATCAATGTGGACTTCACCAGCTTCAAAATCTCCCCTTCCCCCACCGCATCCCAAAACCAGCCCAGTTCGTCTCCTCCCCCCACTGCACCACACAACCAGCCCAGCTCTTCCCCTCCACCCACTGCATCCCAAAACCAGTCCAACCTGTCTCTGCCTCCCTAACCGGTTCTTCCTCTCACCCATCCCTTCCTCTCACCCCAAGCCGCACCTCCATCTCCTACCTACTAACATCATCCCACCTCCTTGACCTGTCCGTCTTCCTTGGACTGACCTATCCCCTCCCCACCTATACTCTCCTCTCCACCTATCTTCTTTTCTCTCCATCTTCGGTCCGCTTCCCCCCTCTCCCTATTTATTCCATAACTCTCACCCCATCCCCCTCTCTGATGAAGGGTCTAGGCCCGAAACATCAGCTTTTGTGCTCCTGAGATGCTGCTTTGCCTGCTGTGTTCATCCAGCCTCACATTTTATTATCTTGGATTCTCCAGCATCTGCAGTTCCCATTATCACTGACCCAAGAATTCCTCCTGTCTGGTATTATTACTGATTTGATTTGTCCAATCTATATGCTGATTAATGTTGTCCATAATTACAGCTGTACTTTTTTTGCATGTTGTTCTTATTTTCTGTTGAATACATTTTCCAGTATTATGTCTGCAGTTTGAGGGTTTATGTGCAACCCTCAAAGTCTTTTTCTGTCCCTTGAATAAACCAATATAAGTACAATGTAATTTGAAAAAAATTTGAAACACATGGAAGAACAACATCTTGTCTATTTCTAACACCATTACTTTACATTATTTGTATCTGAGAGGAGTACTCTCCTCTATCACATCTATAGGCTTAAGTTACTGTTTCTTTTGAATCCCAGTGTAATGTATTGATTATTCAACAACTGAGCTCAAATTTTCTTAGCTTTAAATAACCGTTTAGGTTTCTAACCAAACACTTGCAACCTGGAAAGTTTTATATTAAAAACCTTGAAACTGAGATAACCCATTTCCATGCTGTCCTGAACTACTGTTCTTTCCCTAGGAGAAACTTCTTATGTCTGACCCCAGCCAGTTCTTCTGTGAAATGTACCAAAAGGTTTCGAATCTGTAGATTTTTCCTGAACAAAAAAATTTGATTCCTCTAAATCAAAAGCAAGTTCATGCCTTTCAAAGTTTGCCCTCTTTGATCATAAAACTCTCATAATGCAAAGAAATTCCCGTGATTGTATCAGGATGTTCTTAGTCAGCTGCTTTCTGACACACACTGTTTTGAAATAATGACCCTGGAAATGCTTACACATTAATTATTAAATGCTTTAATGCATAAAACCAAAATCCTTATCCCTGGAGCCATTCTTGCAAACCTCTTCTGCAGTTTCTCCATCGCGTTTACGTGCTTCCTAAATTGCCATGCCAGAACTGTGCTCAGTACTCCAGCTGAGGTCTAACTAGTGTCTGATGCAAATTCAGCATAATCTCCTTGCTCCTGTGCTCTGTGCCCCTATTAATAAAACCTAGGAGACTGAATGCTTCATTGCTTGATCTACAGTCCAGACATCTGTGATGAGGAGACATTTCCTCACCCAGAGACTGGTAAGCCTGTAGAATTCTCTGCTACAGAGTTCAAAACATTGAATGTTTTCAAGAAGGAGTTGGAGACAGCGTTAAAAAGATCAAAGGGGTATGGAGAGAATGTGGGAAGGGGGTACTGAGTTAGACGATCAGCTAACTGAGAAGCCGGGTGGAGCAGGCTTGAAGAGTCAGATAGCCAACTCTTGCACTTTTTTTATGTTTTTATGTTACTTACCCTGCTACCCTAAATGACTTGCACATATAATCCCAAGTCTCTCTGCTCCTGCTTGCCCTTGATTGAAATACTCTTTACGTTATATTGTATCTGCATATTCTTTCTACCAAGACATATCACCTCACACTTCTCTGCATGGAATATTATTTGAATAACATGCTTTAGGTGAAATATTAATCTTACATTGCTTTACAAAGAATATAGAGCCGAGAAACAGGGCCATCTATTTGATTAGTCCATCCCAGCAATTGTGCTCTACTCAAGTTTCATTCCATCTTCTACATCAAATCGTATTATCATAACCCTCTATTACTTCCTTGGATGCTTGAAAAATGCTTATGTCTCAAACAGTGATGTCCATAATGTCATGTGAAATTGTTTGATATCCAGCTGCTCAAGTTGACCATTGTATGTAGACCTTGATGTGCTAAAGCAACATATGAAATTTGGAGCTTCAAATTTCTCCTCAAAGTGCAATATTTTCTGTTGCATGAAAGATTTCAGAAGTAGTTTAATTGACAGATCGATAGTTAACAAGGAAAGCTAGGGTAAAGACCAGGGGAATGACACTACTGAGTTGTACTTTCAAACAGTGTCATGGGCTGGATATCTTTCTCTGGTGTTTGCATCATTCCGTGGCCTGAGTCTAGATCAATTGGCATTGCATGGCTTGTGGCTGTACGTTCTTCCCTGGATCGCAAGCTGGTCGTATAATTAAAAACTGAATTATTTATAAAGATCCATTAAATCGGGTGACAGAAAGATTAGCCAAAGGCCACTGGTGTGCGAGAATGGGCAGTGTTGTGTTTTCTGTGACCAGGAGTAATATTCCAAATGATCAGCAGCAAAGGAATTAATTGAATTTAGAGAACATTTTGTACAGCAGTCATATGCAAATTTGACTTTTACATAAAAATCTATGAAGTAAGCTGTTCTAAAGTATGAATGATAAATGAACAGTGCGACCAAAGCTCATAAGTTTTGAACATTCTGTAGACAGTATTTAATAACTTGAGGTTTAAAAGAACCATTACAATGTAATGTATGAATGCAATTGAATTTTGTGGTTTGCCCAAGAGGTACATTTCAAAACAGCGCGATAAACCTACAATGCTCAACTACATTTCATGGTAAAAATTTCAATATAACTGAAATTTAATTCTTAGAGCTAATTTTGTGGTACAGCATTGTCTACTAAAAATAATGACCTTTGATTTTAAAGCAATTTAGAAACTGGAAATGGTATTTTGGATTTCTAGTAAGCCTTTAAGACTGGGGATTAACTCTCTTGAATTTGTGTTCTGCTTCTGCTTTATACACTGTCTCCCTTCATAAAAATAAATATTTACAGTAACTTGTTCGTCATTTACAAACAATCTGCAACTTCACAGTGAAAAGTGAAAGCAAAGTTTAGAAGCTGGTAGATCCCTACAGTACATGCCATGGTGGTGATCAGGTGGTGTTCACGAATGAATCAATTTCAAAGGTCTCAGACATGGACCATTTAAGTGATACAAGAGATTTGGTATAATATTGAAAAGATATTTACCACGTTTGCGATGATTTAAGCTAACGGGATATGAAGGGGGTCATGTGACCTGTCTTGCAGCCTGGCTGATGGTGAGTCTGGGTGGTTTGGTTGTTGGAACCATAGAGTCATACAGTCACACAGCACAGAAACAAACCTTCCGGTCATACCTGTCCATGCCAAGCACAATCCCTAATCAAACTAGTCCCACCTGCCTGAGCCTGGTCCGTACCTCTCCAAACATTGCTTATTCATGTAACTCTAGGCGCATCCATCACTTCCTCTGGCAGTTCAACCCACGTACAAAACACACTCTGTTTAAAACAAAAGCTTCTGACACCTGCCATTCACCTTATCTATACTCCTCGTTATTTTATAAACCTCTGTAAGGTCACCTCTCAATTTCCTAAGTTCCAGTGAAAAAAATCCCAGCCTGTCCATCCTCTCCTTATAACTTAAACTTTCCATTCCCAGCAACATCCTGATAAATCGCTTCTGAACCCTCTCAAATTTAATAATAAATATACTTCCTAAAACAGGAGATTGAAGGAAGGTTCAGGTTGTTTTACTGGGAAAGAAAACGCAAATTATTTCCACTGAGACTTTGTGTGCAGTCTCCAAGTTTCTAGTGAGTGAACATTAAGTCTCCAAAGCCATAGAGAAGTGTTGCTGGTATTAGGTTGTGAACAATTGTGCTGTAAACTGTTCGTTTCTTGCTAAGATTAATGGAAGTGAGGATCAAGGATAGTTGATTAGCACTTCTAACCTGAATGTAATAATAATTTGTTTCATTTTGCTGTTGCAAGAAGGGCAGAGGAAATTATTTTTGAGGTAAGGTTCCAGCCCTCCCTGAATATCAGGCAGACAACAGAGATTCTGTGTAGGAAGTGGAGAGAAGAGGCTGCTTGACTTTGCAGGCAATGAAGACAGTGGCCTCTTGAAAAGATGCATCTTGCTGTAATTTCGAGATTCAATCCTGGAATGAGCAGGAGGAATAAGAATCACCAGGACAAGTTTTATGTTGGTGGTGGTTTTAAGAAACTTTCTGTAAACTGAGGAAAGTGGTTGGAGGTTGCCATTTGAGGTTAAAACTCAGTGAAATAAGGATATGGAACGGAGTGGGACCTGGGAGTGACTAAGGACAGTAATAGGGATAAAATGTACAAGGAAACCTTCACTTTCTATAGATTAAAGCCTGTTGTTAAAAAAGATATTTGGGCTGAACCCTCTTCATTTTGGATAAGTGTGATTTCCTTTGTGTTTCATGAAGAGTTTCTTGCTCTGAGGCCTGCCAGGTTTTCATGCGTGATGATTCATTTTTCTTTTCCTTTATTCATTCATGGGATGAGGATGTTGCTGGCTTGGCCGTATTTATTGCCTAGAGTGCAGCTAAGAGTCAACCACATTGCTGTTGGTGTGGAGTCACGTGTAGGCCAGACCTGGTAAGGATGGCAGTTTCCTTCCCTAAAGGACATTAGTGAACCAGATGGGTTTTTCCCAACAATCAACAATGGTCATCATTAGACTCTTAATTCCACATATTTATTGAATTCAAATTCCACCATGAGTCGTGGTGGGATTCAAACCTGGGCCCCCAGAACGTTACCTGGGTCTCTGGATTAACAGTCCAGTGATAATGTCACTAGGCCGTTGCCTCCCCATGCTCATCACTTAACTCCTGTGGCCTTATGGCCCTCTGCCAACCTCCTGCGTCCCCACTTGTCTGATTCTCCCGCTTGGCTTAGCTTGTAGTACTCACCATTGCCAGAATATTCTGGGACGTACTGTCAACCCTGGCACAGGCCCTGTATTAAAAAGACAAGTGCGTATCAGGTCAAGAACTGGCAATCCACAGTTGCCCTACATGGTTGCAAATGATTGCCCCAGGCCTGGCATACAAAAGGAAATTGGTACCATCTTTCATGCCCATCGGTGCAGGAAGGAGACAACGAGACAGGGCAGTGCCATTGGGCACCCAACCAGAGGAGGAACCACACATAGGCCCTCCAGAGCACGTCAGGACACACCAGTGGCCCCTAGACTTTCCACCTCCACCCTACATTGCCACCTTCTGGGCAACTGCTGGGTAGGACACATTCGGCATGACTGGACTGTCAGTAAGTCTTGGCCTCAGCCTGTAAGTCCCGGTGAAGCCTTTAAGTATAACCAGCTCCTTCTTCGTAGCCCACCCCATCGACTCCATGGGATTTGCACTTCCCTAAGTTCCAACCCAACCCATCTATCCAAGTCTTCACTTGCCCGCTGGTGAGCTGTAGCCACCAGGGACGTACTATAAATTTCATGTCAGGAATACTTGGAGTTTAGTGTCTCACTGGGGATTGGCAGCGTTGAAGAGTGTATATTAATGATGAAGTAATAATGAGGGCAATTATGAACTAAAATCCAAGTTAATAGGCGTCTTGTTCCTTACTAGTAAGAATCTCAACAGGACACCCAGTATTTTAATAGAAAATGCAAACTTTTGGTCTTGTTATCAAGAAAGGCCTTGTTTGACATCTCCATCGATCCTCCCAGATTCGTTACCATAGCCCACATTATTCAGTGCCTGCGGAGATTCTGCCCTTAGCCTTTATCAATCGTGTTTGTTTTAGACATTTGTTATAGTCAAGTTTTAAAATGTGAATTTGTGATGTCATACTTACAGCGTTAACTGGAAGTTCAGATTACATTTTGAAAGCTCTTAGTCTCTGCAGTGATTGGAACAATTTGATTTTATGTCATAATATTACAGAATCTTTAGAGCTGCCCATGCCTTTCACTCTTTGCAGAAAATGCAGAATGTGTGATGCCAGTTGATTTACTTTCATTGCCACCTTGAAATGAGATAGGGTAGTCTTGAGACAGGAGGTGGAACATTGGAGCTCAGATGTGGAGATGCTGGTGTTGGACTGGGGTGGACAAAGTCAGAAGTCACATGATAACAAGGTGTGGAGCTGGATGAACATAGCAGGCCAAGCAGTATCTTAGGAGCAGGAAAGCTGACATTTCGGGCCTAGACCCTTCATCAGAAAGTCTTTTCTGATGTAGATTCTAGGCCCAAAACGTCAACTTTTGTGCTCCTAAGATGCTGCTTGGCCTCCTGTGTTCATCCAGCTCCACACTTTGTTATCTCGGATTCTCCAGCACCTGCAGTTTCTATTATCTCAGAAGTCACATGATACCAGGTTATAGTCCAACAAGTTTGTTTGAAAACACACAAGCTTTCGGAGCACAGCCTCTTCGTCAGGTGCAGTGAGAAAGCAAAGCACACAGACCCAGAGTTGATAGAGAGATCAAAAGATCATATGACTGGTATGAGTGGACTGTCAGGTGATAAGTCTCTGCAGGTGACCAAGAGTGTTAGACAGTGACTAAAATGTCAACAAATGAATAAGCAGTGAAGGGAGGACCTAATATGTGATTAAAAGACGAAGAGAAGGTCTTTCTCACATTGGCAGCTGTGACCAGTGGGGTACTGCAAGGTTCAGTACTTATGACCCAGATGTTCACAAGAAATATCAATGATTCGGATTTGGGGACCAAAAGCAATATTCACAAATTTATAGATGATGCAAAGAGTAGAAATGTGTAATGTGAGGAAAATATAAAGCAGTTTTGTGCTTGCTTTGAACGGGCAAGAACACTGTGGAAGGAATAAAATGTGGAAATATGAGGTTTTTTGGTAGGAGGAACAGATTTGCACTCTTATCTTTAAATGGTGAGAGGTTGGGAAGTGTCGATGTGCAAGAAGACCTATTGTACAAAGGTTGTCAAACAATTGTGAATTGGAAGGCAGGAGGCTAGAATTTGTTAAAGAAGAAGTGTGTGTTCCCTTGAAGAGATAGAATACTCTTGTTAGCTTACAGATTTGCACAGAAAATGTGTCTGGAAGCAGCTGCAGGCTACAGACAGTTCTAAACATTGAAACATGTATCAACTGGCTGTGTGATTGGAGACCTTAGGTGTGTTTTGATATTTTGGCACAAAGAACTGGAATCAGCCAATTAATTTAAACCAAACACTTAGCGATTGAAAACCAATTAATTTAAATCTGATGGTTTTGACAACCTTAGACCAATGCTATCGTAAGAAAATTGATATGTCATTGAAGGTACATAAGGAGAGAGCTTTTGGAAATCAGTGTGACAGTGAGCCGCCATCTCAGAAATAAACATTGGGCTCTCAAAAGGAATCACTAAGCTCTTTAAAAAAAATCACCATAAAAGGTACCACGGCACTTCTAGCTAAGAGTCCTCACAGAATAAATTGCAGAGAAAACTGACAGCAGGATCAGTAGAAAAAAGGCTGGAGAGACAGTGGAGAAGGCAAAGCATTCTGGAAGACCTTACTACTTGAGTTATTTAAGTAGGACATGTCTTTATTGGAATAGCATACCTGTAGAATTTTATTCAGTTAGGGAATGTTTAGGAGATGGCAGGAATTGTTCAGTTTGTTCGTAATTCTGTTAATTTGTTCACTGTTAGGGTTAAATAAATAAGTTTTTACTTGTTACTTATAAAGTGAGTATCAAGGATTCCTTTAATTTAACCTCCCCTGCTCCGTAACACTCAGATATCCTGGTCAATAAGTTATTGAAGGCTAATATGCAGATACAGCAAGCTATTAGGAAGGCGAATGGAATGTTAGCCTTTATTGCAAGAGGATTTCAGTACAGCAGTAGTGATGTCTTGCTTCAGTTGTACAGGAGCTTGAATGGACCATACCTTGAATATTATGTACAATTTTGATTTCTTATCTCAGGTAAGGTAATATTTCCACAGCGGGAGTGCAGTGAAGGTTCTCTAGACTTGTTTCTGGGATGGTAAGGCCATCCTATGGAGAGATTGGGTGAACTGGGCCTGTATTCTTAACAGTTTCGAAGAATGAGAGGTAATCTGATTGAAACTTACAAAATAATTAAAGGTAATAAAGTGTGAAACTGGATGAACACAGCAGGCCAAGCAGCATCTCAGGAGCACAAAAGCTGATGTTTCGGGCCTAGACCCTTCATCAGATGCTGCTTGGCCTGCTGTGTTCATCCAGCTTCACACTTTATTATCTTGGATTCTCCAGCATCTGCAGTTCCCATTATCACTGATACAAAATAATTAAAGGGACAGGCAGGGTAGATGCAGGTAAGATGTTTCCCCTGGCTGGGGATACTAGAACTAGAGGGCACAATTTAAAAATAAAGGGATGCCTCCGAAGTCCAAGTTGAGGAGCAATTTTTGTTTTGCTCAGAGGGTAGTGCATCATTGGGATTCTCTAGCACTGACTGCTATGGATGCTCAATCTTTGACTATGTTCAACGCAGAGATTGATAGCTTTCTTGTCACCAGCCACAAAAAAAACATTAGGAGAATGGAATGTTTAAAAGACATTGAAGTGTTTGATCAGCCATAATCATATTGAATGGTGGGGCAGGTTTGATGCACTGAATGACTTATTTCATTCCTTTAATTGTGCTGATTGGTGGAGCAGACTCAACAGGATGTAGGATATCCTGCTGCTTCTGTTTCTATGTTCTTACATGTCTGGTGCAGCGTCTTTTTCTCTGTCTCGTTTCAGGCACCAAACACTAAGTGAACATTGGCAATCAAAGGCTTGGCAATGTACTGCAATGGTTTCCTATTGCTTTCTGCAGAATAGCTGACCAGGAAACAGCCCTGTTCTTACTACTTGGCATCAAGCGAATCAGAAATGTTTACTGGCTGATACGCAACATGTTTGACATGCTTTGAATTCTTCTTTTGTGATTGCCATATCCTGAAGTAGGACTTGAACCCAGGGTACCTGAGAAGTTCCATAACAAGGGATAATTACCCACTAACTCGCAAGACCTTCACATTCAGACTCGGTGTACTGTTCGGTTTACAATCATTAAATCTTAAACAGATGCCCAGCTAAAGGCTCCGTGTTGTTTCCATCTTTGAATCATTGCAATTTAATGCAAAAAATATTTTGGAAATTAACTGGCCAACAAAGTCTGACTCTTGGTGGGTGGTGTTCATTTGTTATTTACAGTAAATTTTGACCCATTCTGTTTTTACCAGGCTGCAACAAGAAATTAGAGAATGTATTTTAATCATGTCATTCAAGACTTGAAAATGTCTAATTTAAATCATGTCCTACCTTTGCTGTTCTGTCAGGGCATAAAGTTCACTGCAGCTGCAAGTTCTCAGATGTATTCATATCCTTTTCAATTGATTTTCAATGAAGAGGGATAAACTGTTAGAGATTCCAATACTGATTCAAATTGCTGAAGAAAATTGGGATAAACCAAAAAGAGTTGCAGATGCTGGAAATCTGAATTAAGTGAAACTGCTGGGGAAGCTCAGCAGGTCGAGTAGCATCTGTGGAAAGAAGGCAGTCAGTGTTTTGGATCCTTCATCAGACAAAATGGAATGCTTAAGATGCACAGAATAAATCTTCACCAAAATAATCATAAAGATCAAATTCCATTTGTTGAATTATTTCTTTAAGTGACGTATTTGTCTGTCAGTTCCTGTCCATCCAAACAGCTTCAGGGATGAATGCCAAAGCCCTTGTTAAAAATTTGCTTGCAATTCCAGATGATTGTAATTGACTGAAGTGAAAATCTTGAATATCTCTGTAATTGACGAGTAATGGGCCAGTCTTCTGTGGAGAATTCATGGGTTATCTTTTAAGAGGGAATCTCAACTAAATGATCACCTCAGCTTCAGAAGGCACAATGTATTATGGATTTGATATGGTATGCATTTTTATTTTCTCATCAATGGAAAACTTTAAAGTGCAATTTTTTCGTATTACACATTGTATGCCTCTTTATGACTCTGATAATGGGGGTTCATGATTGATTTACTATTGAAGGCACAAGCATCACTTTTCACCTGACTACTGAGTTCTATTTTGCTCTAAATTCCAATTCAGTGCATGTATTTGGTGTAAATTACACCTCGTTTTCATCCATGTTTACACACTCACTGTCTCCTATTGTGATTAGCACAACTGAGATTGATTATGTTTTCCACTGCAATTGAGGAATTTAAGCATGAGATGACAGTATAAAAGCAGAGGTAACAAAAAGCTTTTATCTTGCATGCTTGTTGTAGCATCACTGCAATATTTGTCACATTCATCAGGGCTGTTTGGGTGTCAAGAAAGTAACACTGCCATGCATCTTTAAGTAGCAGCTGATGGAAAGGGAAGAGAGAAAGGAAATTCACCCCTGTCTGACAAAAAGATTTACACATTGAGAAATTACATTGAAATAAGGAATACATAAAAGCCACTCTGCTGAGAGAATGTTTGGATCATTTTCCTACATGAACAGCCTTTGCATTTTTACTACATGTCCACCCCCTCCCAGTGGAAAATGCTTACATTCTCCATCACAGAACTCTTCTGATAAGTGAACACAGTTGATGAGTTAACTGGATTATTAACTGCACAATTAACAAGAATAGAAGTTTTCCACATACATTAGGATGGTTATTGAACATCATCTGCAATGACCCCAGTACAACCCTGCAAATGAATACAAGTGTTCTTAATGTGTGTGTGGAAATTTCACACTCCAATGGAAAAGACAGGCTTTTCTAAATAAAAGCTCTCTCTTCTTCTTTGATGCAGCACAACAACTAATTTAAATTTATTGCAGCTGTTCCTTATTGCTTCCAAGTTATTTCACCCAGTCATTTCACATTCATGGAGTGTTAATTAAGTAATTTGTACCTTTTTATAGCCAGGCTTTGGATCAGTTTTGGTGGTTGTTTAATTAGGTGCTCATCCCCCAAGACAAAGAACAATGGATCCTGAGACTGATTATGAACAAATGATCTGACTGATGCTTTTGGATGATTTCATGAGCAGTGAGAACTAAGTCATGAACTGAGATGTGTGTCATTTTGGTGACATATCATATTCGTAAACGTAAAGGGATAGTTTTGTTCATTTTGTACCTCTTGTATTGACTCCTCTCACCACCAGAGCTTCACAAATCATTGGAGTGGAATCTAATGTAAAAATTGACACTAGAGCATTAATTATTTTGAAGTAATCAATGGAGGCTTGTTGGGAAATTATTGACAATTGGAGTCAATGTCAACTCATTTTTGAATGACAAACTGTGCCCCTGTTACGATACAGCTGAAACCCACCAGCAATTTGCTCAATGCTATTTAAAAATGTATTCATATAGACCTTTTACAAACCTTTTAAATATTAGTTCTTGAGATATAACCATCAATGTTTATTGCCCATCCATAACAGCCCTTGAGAAGGCGGTGTCTTAATGCTCAAATCCACTGAAGCACTTTTAAAGGGCAACCACTGTTGTGATCTAGAAAGCAAGGCAGCCAATTTGCACTCAGATAATTTATTCCACAGACAACAACTTGATTGTCTGTTTTAATTATATTAATGACAGAAATTGTTTTGGCCAGGTCACAGAGGAACACTCCTTCTCTCTGGAATCTTTTACTTGAGAGAGTTGACTAGACTTTAGCTTAACACCATCAAAAAGATGATAGCTCTGACATCCTTTAAATTCCACTAAAGTGATGGCTTTGATTCTGTGTCAAGTTTCTTAAAGGGGAGTGGAAAAATAACATTTTGGCTTAGAGGCAGGAATACTACTACTGAGCCAGGACTACCATCTATCAAATTGCCACTGGAGTTATGACGACCCAATGTTGTTTTCTGGCCTTCCTTTTTCTCCATCCTTTCAAACCTGGGAACAGTAACCCCTCCTCAGAAACTCCTCTCCTGACCTTCTATCATTGCAAACTACTGTCCAGTATCCAAGATAACAAAGTGTGGAGCTGGATGAACACAGCAGGCCAAGCAGCCCAGTATCCAAACTCACTTTTTTCTGTGAACACCAAAAATTTAACCATCTTGCTTAGAACTTTTGAGCTGGGATTCCAGTAGCCTGGTGTGGATGGCCTGCTTTGGTGGTGACCTCTGGCCCGGGATTCCAGCAGCCTGGAATTCTAGCGGCCTGGTATTCCAGTGGCCCAGTTTGGTGGTCTTGCGGCAGTACTGTCTTTTCGTGAACCCAGGAGCCATAAATTGAACTAAGATGGACTTTCTTGTAATTTTTAATTTTTCTTTCTTATCTATGCCTTCTGTTATTAATATGGCATGTGTTCTCTGGTGACTTACCCTTCTCACTTTTTTTGTAAAAAAATGCAAGTGTTGATAAATGATCCATTTTGTTCTCTTTTCTATTCTATCTTCTTGTTTGAACCATTCCAGTGGTTTGACTAAGTGATAAATGTTGGCTACAAGCCAAGAGAATACCTCCCTGGCTTTAAGTAATGCTGTGGGATTGTTAGTTCCACTGGAAGCATCAGAAAGGACGAAAGGGCCCTGTTTTGATGTCTGACTGAAGAATAGTCTGCTTGACAGTGCAGTTCTCTTTGCATATAACATGGTGAGTCAGCTGAAGTTATACTGAACCGTTATGAATATAACCCATCTTTCTAATTTAAAACGAAATGGAAGAACAAATTTGGTGATCTGATCTTCTTTGACATCTGCTTGAGAACAAGGATGGCTGGCTCAGTTACCATGTGGACAGCGAATGGTGACAGGTTGAGATTTCTGGGAGCTAGGTAAAAAATGTTGGTATCTGAAAACCAAGTAGGAGCAGCTGGGCTGACTGTGAACAGACTTTCTATCTTGAGATTGATTGGCTAGAAAGGTAAAGGTGAGAGAAAGGTCTCGCAGAGACAAAAACCACGATGTGGAGAAGTCAGTGTTGGACTGGGGTGGATAAGGTCAGAAACCACATGACATCAGGTTATAGTGCAACAGGTTTATTTGCAAACGCAAGCTTTTGGAGCCTCGCTACTTCTTCAGGTGTTAGTGAGAGAGGTGGTATCAAATGCAGAATTTCTAACCACAAGATCAAAGAGTCACACTACAGATGAGGTTGTCAATCAATGGGGTGAATTTGTATTTGCAGATACATTGTATTTTGCACAAAAAAATGCACAATTTATAGACAGCCAGTCAATGTGGCATTTTATAAACGCCTATTTTAGAAATAAAACCAGTCTGACTCTGAACCAAAACACAAACAGATTCTAAACAAGGCCTCACACCTAACATGCATTGTCTAACCTAAAATGTCACCTCTTCTTTACACTGATAAAACTTTTAGTTCTCTCAGGGCAGTGACTTAAAGGAATTTGGGGAATTACATATACATATTAATCAGTTAAAGCCTTCTAACTGATTACAGATTTGACAACATCTCGGGTTTGTTTAGTACATCTTCATCAGTGGTGTAACCTTTTGATCTTTTACTTACAAATTCTGTGTTTGATACCATCTCATTAACACCTGAAGAAGTAGTGAGGCTCTGAAAGCTTGTGTTTTCAAAGAACCAAAAGCTGTACCTGGCATAGTCAGCAGAGAGATGAGCTACCAGATAGAATGCAAGAGGGAGGATGGTTAGGGAGAAATATCTTGAGGTAATCTACAGATTCTGGAAGATTGCATCTAGTGAAACCTGAAGGACACATCACTAGAATGGGACTTACTACTTACTGGTGGTTGGCTTGGAAATTTACTGAAAGATGAGATAAGTGCCTCTTGATAGTCACTGTTATGAATCAGGGCTAGAGAATGGGACTAGCTGGTTAACTCTTTTGGGAGCTAGTACGGACATGATGAGTCAAATGGCCTCCTCTGTACTGTAAAATTGTGTGATTCTATTGGAATTTGGAGTAGCTGCGAACTATTTCCAATGAAGACAGTGAGGAGATTGTGTTGTGATGTACGTATATATGGTGTGGAGTCATTGGTGTTGGAACATTACAGATCATCCTTTATGTAGTTTAGATTATTTGTGGCCGATGATGTAATGTTTAATCAATATGCTTGTTTGTTTGTTACAGTGGAAACCTTACATCTTGAAATATTGGTGTGTGACTCCTTTCAGTCGGTTACTGGGAATTAAAGCATCTTTTCAAAAGGGATGTCTCTACAGGCACCATAACAAAATCTTTGAGTGTATTGCGCTGCTGCCACTGACGGGCTGTGTCTCACTTTAAGAGACACGCTGTCTGTGTGAATAAGAGTACAGCAACACCAGTAGATTTGGGCATGGTAATTGCATTCCTAAATGTATCTGGCACATTTTTTTTTCTATTTAAATTTGAAATTAAATTTAAAGGAAATGAAAGAACACAGCGAAAATGCTTACACTTTTACATTCCCTATTGGGCTGGAAAATGTGTCACAGCTTGGAGGCAGACCATAAACAAAACACATTTTTTTAACTTGCTTCTTTCATTCATACTCCTGAGAAGCAACCTTGGTATTTGTCTCATTAATTCAAGCCCCCATCTTTCTCCAGCAGAATAGGTGGCAAGAGTTTCATAAGAATTTGCTGGACTTTGATCTCTCATCCAATAACTGTCTAATATATTATCTTAGGCTCCTTGTATAAGCAGTAAACAGATGGTAGACATTCTGAGATTGTCTAATTTTAGAAACAAATAACGCAGGCATATTTTACAGTGATACGTAATGTCAGCATTTGTCTTGCACCTGCTTTCCAGTGCTGCATCAGGATTTCATCTCGCATACAGTCTCCACTATAGCCTCTTGGAAAATCTCCTTTCAGGTCTGTCACTTGTCAGCAGCAGGAAATGTTGCGAATATAATATCACCAAAATTGGTGAAGTACACGAGGTTTCCTCCTGCTATCAGCAAAACACCATCAGCCAGACTTGTATCCTGTGATGTCTACTAATAGATGGATAGGGCCTAGAATGTGCAGTTTCTTAATTTGTTTACGTGGTAACTTTCTAAAAATGCGAGCTGATTGTGCTGGGAGGGATGTGCTACTAATTAAGCCCTACCATTCCATAAAGCCACCAATGCCAACATTTTGACTCAAACTTCAAAATAGCCAATTGTTTGCCTTTTGTGCTGTGATCCAGATTAAAAACGGGCTTCTTTAAAGATCTGAAAACAATTAATTTATGGTAAAGAGAAACAAAGCTGAATTATAAAAGATAAGTAGCAAAACTAGTTAACATCAAAGCTATAATCCAGAATTAGAACTGTATCCCCTTCTGATTGAAAACAGACATACTCACATAACACAAAAGATAACAAAGATATATGTGGCAATGATATTTTTAGAAAATGAGAAGAGAAAACAACCTTATTTGCCAATGGTCTGAAATTAAATGACAGAATTTGATCAGTTCTCACTATCCACCAGGTTTTTTGTTGATGCAATCGAATTGCTGGCAGGTATAGCCCAGTGGAAGGTGTAACAGAGAGAGGAAAAGAGCTTTCACATCCAGCTTCAAGACCCAGCAACTGCTGGAAGCTAAAACTGAAATTGCTTGTTCTAAGGGAGCTTGGCCCCACATTTTCATGCTACTTCTGTTGTTGTAACTTCTTAAAAAAAACCCAAGGCCTCATAAGCTGTTCACTTAATTGTCTTTGAGTAGAATGTTCGTTACCTAATCTAAACCTTCATAAAAAAGAACCAGGGCAAAATACATCTCCAAAAGCCATAGTCTCATCATAGTATTCCAGCAAAACACATTATATATTCCAGTACACGTGATTTTTAAAACTCTGGCCATCTCTGTTCACAGTCCACATGGCTTAAAGCAGTATCTTCTGATTTCAATTCATTCTCCAAACATAAAGCAAATGAGAAGACTTGGTGTTTACAGTGCTGAATCTGTGTCCCAGTTGGAATTTTGAGCACAAAGATAATGGCTGACAGATCTGTGCAGTACTGATGGAGACCTACACTGTTGGAGGTGCTATCCAGATGTTAAATATAGGCTGCCTGACCTCTTGGGTGGATGTAAAGTTCCATCGTTCAATACTAAAGAATGGAATGAGAATTATTCTTGATGTCTGGCCAAAATTTATTGCTCAGTAAACATTACAGAAAGAAAAATTTTAGTCCGTTATTATTTTGTCGGGTATGGAACTTACTCCGCTCAAACTGTTTGCTGTAACACTTGCACTAAAATTGTCACCACACTTCAAAATACTTCATTGGCTGTGCAGAACTTTGAGACATTTGGTGGTCATAAAATGTGCTAAATGTACGAAAATCATTCTTTTTATTGGTGAGGCAGAGATGTTGTTTCAGTGAAGCTAAAAATACATACCAGCTCATAACCTTTAGACATTTAAATTTAATCAATCATCTGACCTTTGTCAGTTGCTATAATGTTTCTGGGTAAAGAATGGTGTGCATCATTTGATTCTCACTGCTACTTTGCCAAGAAAATCTGGGCCGATGCTCTTAATGATAGCAAATAATTTTAATTGTCACCACAACACTGAAGAATGCTTTGAAGTGCGATCTGCAAATCCTTGTAATTTAATTATTCAAATGCTTTGGCCAGGTCACTGAATATAACAAATATTTCCTGGTCTTTTCCTCTGGGCACCCCCACAATCTGTTGCACTTACTTCTCCTTCCCCTCTGTTAGCTTCATAAAAATGATCATTTTCCTGCTCCTATCTATTCCAAAGAAGAGCCATGTTGGACTCATTGCATTATCTCTGTTTCTTTCTTCAGCGATGCTGCCAGACCTGCTGTATTTCTCCAGCACTTTCTGTTTTTGCTTAAGATTTCCTTTTGTTGCTTGCACCATTTTTTTGAACTTGACTGCCACTTCAGATCACGTCAGAGATTCCTCTGAAAGCCACAAGTTTCTCTGGAACTCTGCATCTTCATTCACAATCCTCTGACTGCTTCATGATGCTATCACTGCATTTGATAACTGAATGGTGGGAAACCTAAATCAGTTGTCATTAAAAACTAGACTGGGTTTCAGCAGGTCTGTGTGGTAGCCTATTCAGTTTACAATCCACCACCCTGTTCATGTCATCAAAGATTGCCTCTGGTTATCAGTGGTAAA
This sequence comes from Stegostoma tigrinum, assembly GCF_030684315.1. Classification (NCBI taxonomy): domain Eukaryota; kingdom Metazoa; phylum Chordata; class Chondrichthyes; order Orectolobiformes; family Stegostomatidae; genus Stegostoma; species Stegostoma tigrinum. The sequence continues at coordinate 27,239,067 of NC_081378.1, read as the reverse complement.
TGTGGCCAAGGTTGAAAACTCTTTAGGCTCAGTCGTCCATGCCAGAAATATGCTGTCCACCTTATAGATATGTATTCTACTTTTCAGATGACAGGGAAAATGTTAGAAGCTATTACCAAATGAGTTATAACAGGGTATTTGGAGAAGTTCAAGGTAATCAAACAGACACAACATAGCTTTGCGAAAGGGAAGTCATGTTTGACCAATCTGTTAGAATTTTTTGACAAGGTAACACGTGTTCTGGGTAGAGTTGCCATAGTTCTAGAGGACCACATGGCTATTCTCTCATTACATAGAGACGACTGGTGATGAGTTTAACGTGAGGATCACCATGCCTCAGGTGAGGGTTGGGGTTGAGAAGGTGGGACATTCATGATAACCACTGCCAATATGGGTAAAGGGGAACCAATGGATGCATTTAAGAAGGCATTTAATGAAGTGCCACATCAAAGACTATAGCAGAGAATAAAAATATAATATAATAAAATAACACATTGCATGAATAGACACTTGGCTGGCTAACAGGAAGCAGAAGGTTTGTGCATATAGGTCTTTTTCAGATTGGCAAGATGCAATGAGATAGGTGCTGCGACATCAACTGTTCAGGATTGTATAGAAATAACTTGAGTAAAAGAATGGAAGGTATAGTTCCCAAATTTTCTGATGGCACAAATATAAGCAGGAAAGTAAGTTCTGAAGAGGGCACACGAACGTTACAAAAATGTATTGATGAGTTAATTGAGTAAGCAAAGATGTGGCAATTGAAGTATTATGGGGGAAATATGAAGTTGTCTACTTTGGTAGGAAGAATGATAAAGGAGCATATTAACTAAATGGTGAGAAGCTGCAGAGGGGTCTGGGTGTCCTACTCCATAAATCACAGAAAGTCAACATGCAGGTACATCGCATAATTAAAAACGTTATGACAACTTTTTATTGTATTGTGAAGTGAATTAAATATGCAAGTTGGGAGGTTAAGCTTCAGGTGTTCAGGGCACTGGGGTGAGTATATTGACGGTACAGAGTGCAAGCCATTGGTCCTCTTATTTATGGCAACATGTAACTATCTTGGAGGCAGTTCGGAGAAGGTTAGATTAATACCTGGACTGAATTGGACTTCTTATGAAGAAAGGATGGATAAGGTACTGAGTTTGGGTCTTATTGAAACAAATATAACCTGAGGAATCATGACAGATGTTGAGAAAATGCTGTCTTCTATGGGAGAATCTAGAATTAGAGATATCTGTTTTAAAAAAAACTCAGGTGTGACCAATTTAAAATAGAAATCATGTGTTTTCTTTTTGGCAGAGAATGGTGAGTCTTTGGAACTCTGTCACCTGAGAAGGTGGGGTTTGCAAAGTACTTGAATATTTTTAAGGCAGACCTAAGCAAGGGGTTGACGTGTTATCAGGGTAGGTAGGAATGTGGATTTGAGGTTATACTTGGATCAGCCATGATCTTGTTGAATGGGGAACAGGTTCAAGACCCTGAATAGTCTCATCTTGCTCCTGATTCATGTGCTTATACATCTGTAGTGTTGTGTTCCCTCTGTTACAGATTTGTAAACAATTCTCCATTCTTGTCAGTTCTACATATAAGATAATCAGCCTGTCCTTGAATATCACTAAATCAAAACAGAATACACCAGGTCAGCCAAATATTGCACAGTCCATATATGTTGAGTGAGTGACTCTGGAAAATGGTGAGTACTTGTCAAAGCTTGGTAGTTAACTCTCTTAAAAAGGCAACCATTGACTGGGAGATCCAACACCAGGTCAGGACAGTCACCCTAATCCTAACTCTAACCGCAGAAAAGCATGTTTGTCAACAATTACCAAGCAAGTCAAAAAATTTCCTAGTATACTGCAGTGTGACCTGGACTGTCTATCAGTGACATGCAATGCTGCTAGGGAACTTCTGTTAGTAAAGCTTCTGCTGCATCTTTCTGAATTCAGTGAGATGACTATTGAACAAGTGCTAGTATTCCTCTTGAAGTCAGTTTCACAAGCATTCTGGCAGATCCTGTCTGAAAGAAAGTCCAATGGAACACTGTCTGGTCAACATTCCTCATAAGGACCAAGAAACATTTCATGGTAACTCTTTGAAGCTGAGTTGAATTGACATTAATAACTGGCAGGAACTTGTGACCAACTGCTCAACATGGCAGCACCTTGTCTATCAGGTTCATTGTGTTTTAAGACACAAAATGTTAATATGAGGCAGAATGGGGCAGAGAAGGCAAGCAAAGCCAACAAATCTTGAACTCCAGATCCAACTACCTTGTGGCAAGCCCCACCTTAAAGTTCTGTGGGTTGAAAATTAGTATATTCAGTCACATGAAGATACATAGCAAAATTTTACAGCCAAAATCATCCTCAATTTGAGGGACAGCCAAGGGTGACTGAAAAATTAACATGAGGAAAATTTCTGCTGGCAGTGTTTAGGCATTCTTTGTCTGGAGTACAGAAATACTGTTGGCAAAGATTACAGAAGGTTCAAACATTAAAGTAAAGGCCAAGCAGGAAGTATTTCATTATGTTGTAACCTAATGATTCCATGTACAAGTTGGCATAGCAGATGTCATATTGGTACTGCAACTTCAGCCATTTACCAGAATAAAATACTAATTGTATGGTGATTAGAGCGGGTTGAAGTTGCTACTAATACCAGTTCAGCAGTAAAAGCAGAAAATGTTGGATAGTTAGGAACTACATTATCCACACTTTCACAACAAAGGCTTTTGAGGGGAATAAATCAACAACAACAGCTATTTAGAAATAGTCTCAATCCTGAGTGCTGACACGCAGCTGGAAGATGAGTACCGAATCTTAAGGAATTGAGTAGATGCCAGTCTATGCCAGATATTACCAAACCGGAGGGAACACAGTAAAGTTCATCAGAGATTGATGAAGTACAGCCTGACCAAGAAAGAGAAAGCATGTCGCTATTGAAGCCTCATGTGGCCTTTGCTTATTCATATTAAAGAGAGTGATTTTTGTGATAGCTCCTAATTGCTGTAAGAAAGTACAGATTTTTGTAGCAGTAGACTATTTGAAGTATTCCTATTCCTGGCATTACTTAGGGGTGTGGGCAGAGGGCCTCCTCATGGGTCTGCTGCTGGGCCTGGCTCCAGTTTACTATCAACAAATCAAGGCAGCAAGCCGTGGAGGAGACAGTAATTCCCGACTGCTGCTCCTTCTTCTGTGGCCCCACTCATTCTCAGATATCCATAGAAAGGGAGCGTGAAATGTCCACCAGAAAGCCTTCAGAAACATGTGGGGGCCTGTGGGTGCATTATTTCCCTTTCTGATTCCATTTTGATTTAGCTTCCTCCCTGGTTTCCTCTCTGTTTTGGTTTTGTTTTAATTATTATAACACTCCCCCTGGTGGGCAGTAGCTGTTATTAATTGTGTATTTAGTTTAATTGATGCTTGTTTTGTTTTAAGTTTTTAAAAGAAAGGAGCAGGGTTCTGCCCCATTGAGGGCTTTAGCTTCTGGACAGGGAAAGGATCCAGAATGGAAAGATGGAAACTGGTGTTTCTGTTAAACCAAAAGCCTTGTGATTCTCTCCAAATCTTTTACAGCCTAATTTAACATTGGAATTTAGATTTGTTAAACACTGGGGACAAGGGGGTCATGGTGTCAGGATGCTAGTTGATCAGTTAGGACTAGATGAGATGAAAGTTCTTCACTTAAAGGGTGACGACCCTTTGAAATTCTCTATTATATTACCCATTGGGAATGGTGTGTGGGGTCAGTTATTGAATATATTTAAGAAATACATAGATTTCTATACACTAAGAGAGTAGGGAGGTCCGAAATACAGTTTCAGGGATGCAAGATCGCACTGGCAAGCAAGAAATTGGTTTGAAGTGTGTCTACTTCAATGCCAGGAGCATTCGGAATAAGGTGGGTGAACTTGCAGCATGGGTTAGTACCTGGGACTTCGATGTTATGGCCATTTCGGAGACATGGATAGAGCAGGGACAGGAATGGTTGTTGCAGGTTCCGGGATTTAGATGTTTCAGTAAGAACAGAGAAGATGGTAAAAGGGGGGGGAGGTGTGGCATTGTTGGTCAAGGACAGTATTACAGTTGCAGAAAGGATGTTTGGGGACTCGTCAACTGAGGTAGTATGGGCTGAGGTTAGAAACAGGAAAGGAGAGGTCACCCTGTTAGGAGTTTTCTATGGGCCTCTGAATAGTTCCAGATATGTAGAGGAAAGGATAGCAAAGGTGATTCTCGATAGGAGTGAGAGAGACAGGGTAGTTGTCATAGGGGACTTCAACTTTCCAAATATTGACTGGGAACACGATAGTTCGAGTACTATAGATGGGTCAGTTTTTGTCCAGTGTGCGCAGGCGGGCTTCCTGACATGGCATGTAGACCGGCCAACAAGGGGCGAAACCACATTAGATTTGGTACTGGGTAATGAACCCGGCCAGGTGTTAGATTTGGAAGTAGGTGAACACTTTGGTGATAGTGATCACAATTCTGTTATGTTTACTTTAGTGATGGAAAGGGATAGGTGTATACTACTAGGCAAGAGTTATAGCTGGGGGAAAGGCAATTACGATGAGATTAGGCAAGATTTAGGGAGCATAGGATGGGGAAAGAAACTGCAGGGGATGGGCACATTAGAAATGTAGAGCTTATTGAAGGAAAAGCTCCTGTGTGTCCTAGATAAGTATCTACCGGTCAGGCAAGGAGGAAGCTGTAGAGCGCGGGAGCCGTGGTTTATGAAGGAGGTGTAATCTCTGGTCAAGAGGAGAAAGAAGGCTTACGTTAGGATGAGATGTGAAGGCTCAGTTCGGGTGCTTGAGGGTTACAAGGCAGCCAGGAAAGACCTAAAGAGAGAGCTCAGAAGAGCCAGGAGAAGACATGAGAAGTTGTTGGTGGATAGGATCAGGGTCAACCCTAAGGCTTACTATAGGTATTTAAAGAATAGAAGAATGACGAAAGTAAGATTAAGGCCAATCAAGGATAGTAGTGGTAAGTTGTGTGTGGAGTCAGAAGAGATAGGGGAAGCACTACATGAATATTTTTCAACAGTATTCACTCTAGAAAACGACAACGTTGTCGAGGAGAATACTGAGACACAGGCTACTAGACTAGGTGGGATTGAGGTTCACAAGGAAGAGGTATTAGAAATCCTACAGAGGGTGAAGATAGATAAGTCCCCTGGGCCAGATGGGATTTATCCTAGGATCCTCTGGGAAGCCAGGGAGGAGATTGCCGAGCCTTTGGCATTGATCTTTAACTCGTCATTGTCTACATGAATAGTGCCAGATGACTGGAGGATAGCAAATGTGGTTCCCCTGTTCAAGAATGGGAGTAGAGACAACCCTGGTAATTATAGACCAGTGAGCCTTACCTCAGTTGTTGGTAAAGTGTTGGAAAAGGTTATAAGGGATAGGATTTATAATCATCTGGAAAAGAATAAATTGATTAGGGATAGTCAGCACGGTTTTATGAAGGGAAGGTCGTGCCTCACAAACCTTATTGAGTTCTTTGAGAAAGTGACTGAACAGGTAGATGAGAGTAAACTGGTTGATGTGGTGTATATGGATTTCAGCAAGGCGTTCGATAAGGTTCCCCACAGTAGGCTATTGTACAAAATGCGGAGGAATGGAATTGTGGGAGATATAGCAGTTTGGATTGTAAATTGGCTTGCTGAAAGAAGACAGAGGGTGGTAGTTGATGCGAAATGTTCATCCTGGAGACCAGTTACTAGTGGTGTACCGCAAGGGTCGGTGTTGGGTCCACTGCTGTTTGTCATTTTTATAAATGACCTGGATGAGGGCGTAGAAGGATGGGTTAGTAAGTTTGCAGACGACACTAAGGTCGGTGGAGTTGTGGATAGTGACGAAGGATGCTGTAGGTTGCAGAGAGACATAGATAAGTTGCAGAGCTGGGCTGAGAGGTGGCAAATGGAGTTTAATGCAGACAAGTGTGAGGTGATGCACTTTGGTAGGAGTAACCGGAAGGCAAAGTACTAGGCGAATGGTAAGATTCTCGGTAGTGTAGATGAGCAGAGAAATCTCAGTGTCGATGTACACAGATCCTTGAAAGTTGCCACCCAGGTTGACGGGGCTGTTGAGAAGGCATACAGTGTTTTAGGTTTTATTAATAGAGGGGTCGAGTTCCAGAATCAAGAGGTTATGCTGCAGCTGTACAAAAATCTGGTGCGGCCGCACTTGGAGTATTGTGTACAGTTCTGGTCACCGCATTATAAGAAGGATGTGGAAGCTTTGGAAAGGGTGCAGAAGAGATTTACTAGGATGTTGCCTGGTATGGAGGGAAGGTCTTACGAGGAAAGGCTGAGGGACTTGAGGCTGTCTTCATTAGAGAGAAGAAGGTTGAGAGGTGACTTAATTGAAACATATAAAATAATCAGAGGGTTAGATAGGGTGGATAGGGAGAGCCTTTTTCCTAGGATGGTGACGGCGAGCACGAGGGGTCATAGCTTTAAATTGAGGGGTGAAAGATATAGGACAGATGTCAGAGGTAGTTTCTTTACTCAGAGAGTAGTAAGGGAATGGAACGCTTTGCCTGCAACAGTAGTAGATTTGCCAACTTTTGGTACATTTAAGTTGCCATTGGACAAGCATATGGACGTACATGGAATAGTGTAGGTTAGATGGGCTTGAGATCGGTATGACAGGTCGGCACAACATCGAGGGCTGAAGGGCCTGTACTGTGCTGTGATGTTCTACGTTCTATAAAGGGATCAAGCAGTATGGGGAAAAAGCAGTAACATGACATTGAAATAGAGCATCAGCTATGATCATTACTGAATATAATACACTCAATGGACAGAATGGCCTACTCTTGCTCTTATTTTCTGTGTAGATACTGTGTAGCTACAAGAACAATCAAAAGATAGGATTTCTGTGGTGAGTAACTTACCTCCTCGTCTCTCAAAATCCTTTCCAGCATCTGCAAGGCACAAATCACGAGTTTGATGGAATAATGTCCAGTTGTTGGGATGGGGGCAGCTCCAATAACACTGAAAAAGCTTGACACCCACCACAGGCAGTGTTACAATATCAAAAATCAAAAAGTTGGGGGGGGGATTAAAGCAGGGAGAACAATATCCCTCATCGTGTTGGTCCAGCTGGTCCAGGTGAATTTCAAACAATGGATGTTGATCGTGGCTGATTCAGTATTGGGGTAATGCCATTACACATCACTCAGAGATGTTCATTGCCTGACAATTCTGTGACATGAATGTCGCTTACCAGTTATCAGCCTGGGCCTAGATTCTGTCAGGGATTTACAGTACATGAACACATGCTGCTCAGTATCTGAGGAGTTGTGAAAGGCACTGGACATTGTGCAGTCATCAGCGAGCATCCTGGCTTTGACCTACCCTCCATCATTAAGCAGTTGAAAATGGTTGAGCCAACAGCACTCCGCTGAGGAACTCCTTGGCAGAAATGACTTGGGACTGTGTTCATTGACCTTCAGCAGCCACAGCCATGTTCCTTTGTGCTAGCTATTACTGCAACCAGCAGTGGGGTTTGCCTCTGATTCCTGTTGACTCCAGTATTGCTATGGTCCTTTGGTACTGTGCTTGATCAAGTGCTGCCATGATGCCCAGGGCAGATACTCCCAAAACCCTTTAAAAAATAATCTTATTATAATATTGTTCTGGGAACAATGTTATGTATGTACACTGCTCTTTTAAGAATTTTTTTTTACTGTACCATGCTGTTATCCCCTTGTATTGTATTAATGGATCCATTTGTTGTACCATGATTGTAGCAGATTGATGGCACTAATGAAAATATTCCCTGCTTCAAAAGTGGTTCCCTAATCCTATTTTGTTTCTTTTCTTGGTTTTAAAAAAAATTCTTGAACCGGTCTGATTTAATTATATTTCGGAAGCTTGATTGCAATGTGCCAACAGCACACTGTAATTAATGAAATCCACTTCTCATGGAGAGACATAAAGATGTCGAGTGCACAAACTGAAAATGCTATGTTTGACAAGTAGGGGCTGTTCTTTGGAAATTTGTATTAAGTCATAGTGGTTGAAACCTTGCATTCCTTATGGCTTTTGCTCTTGCTCTAATCTCAGATTCTGTATTTCTAAAAAGAAAATTGTAGGAATATGAGCATCAATGCCAAGGCCAACATTTATTGGCCATCCCTAATTGCCCTTGGACAGAATTGCTTGGTAGGCCATTCACAGGGCCTTTGGGATTTAACCATTTAGGTAGGTCTGGAGTCACATAGAGGTCAGACCATATAAGGTCTCCCAGAAAGATTTTAGTGAATTAGATAGGTTTTGTTCCAGAAATCTAGCATTTAATGATTAGCTTTTTGTAACAGATTTATTAATTAAGTGTACGCTCTTCCAGAGGCCATTTAATTCATGTTTCTGGAGCTGCAGCTCACACCTTTGGATTACTAATCTGGCAACATAGCCTCTGTGTCACCAGATGTTTCAGCTATGCCATCAAAAAAAGGTGCTATTCTTGATTTTATAAATACAATAACTACTGAGAGCTGGGTGTTCGGTTGATGTCATCTGGTAATGCATTGTACGTCTGCAAGGCTCAGGCTCTCATTAATTCAATCAGATTTTAATTGTATTTGCTCCCGCCTGGTATAGCAGTACACTCTCTGGAGCCCCTGGAAATACCAACTAGCATCAAGTTGCCAGAACTTCACTTTTCATTAAAATCAATGCGAAAACAGTCGCAAAGGCTACACCTCTCGAGTGAAGTGATGACCTTATCGGCATGTCATAGCCACATTCCCACCACTTCTAATTAATTGAAACAGACTTGACCAAGAAACTTTCTATAAGGAATACAAAGTAAGGAATCCAAACAGGGAACCATATTCAAAACTTGTACAATTGATTAGTTTACTGCTGTGAAATTAATGGGAAACTGGATATGAATAGAACACACTGGAGTAGGGCATTCTTAAAGGAAGAATGCCAAGATTAGTTTGAAAAAAAATACATCAATCAGTTTGAGCAGAGGTATTTTCACAATGTGCTCATAAAGAAACATTTACACATCAGCCAATTTGTCCTGGTAAGTTTTGTACTGAAACAAAGTTTTAAGAGGTTCTGTAATCCGTGGGGAAAAAAGAATGTTCAGACATGTGAAGTTGATCACTCCAGAGGAAAAAGGTTATTTGAATAAAAGTTGGAACTATTGTCTTATTCGAGGTAGCAGTCAATACTGCAATTGCCCATTTGGTGGTGAGGATGTCCATTATTTCCAGTTGCATTTTATATTACCTTTTCTTCCATAAGAAGAAGGCCAAGTAGATAATTAGATGTCTACTTGTGAATCTTTCACCATGTTGCTGTTTTGTCAGATTTACATTGTGATAATAACCCTTGGTGACTGTTTTCCACTGAATGATGGTGTTAATCAGCTTTAACTAGCTTGCGTGTGGAAATATGGGCATGAAACAGCAAGTTGAAATGGAATTTTAGGGATAAAGAAGATTACATAGATGTCTATTGAAGGGCCTTGTCAACTACCATGATTCATGACCTTTCATCATTGCTCAGGAGCACTCGCTTTGCTTCTACCATCATCTTATTGGAACTCATCTTCCACACTGAAGTTGTAATTGCTTCAGCAATCAGGAGGAAAACTACAATATAGCCCAGGTAAAGTCTCAAAGATTATTGTTAATTTCACACAACTTTGTGCTAAAATGAACCAAACTAAGTTGGAAAAAGAAATGCAGATATATATCGAAGAGGAAAAAGAATGCAATATTGAGGAATTGATTGTCCAATAAGCATATCAGTCTGCAAGCCTCCAGGTCTTTGCCCAGTGGCTATTGTTCATGTATAAGCTGATTTGATAAGCACTGGCAGCCTGTGTGGCACTGGGATGAAGGTGTACTTAACTTTTGTTTGTTCACGTGCAAGATGGTAACATCACTGAATTGACTAGTCTTCATTGCTTGTCTGTGATTGCACTCAGCAGAATTTGGATAAGACTTGAATTACAGCAATCTCTGTAGTGAACATACCCTTGTTGTTTTAACTTTCTTTACTGTCCATCATAATCTTCAACTCCATGGTAGGTTGAAAAACTGTCCGAGTTACCCTTGAAGATTTTAAGATGCTGTACTCCAGTACTCTGTGGAAGAGAATTCCAAAAACTAACAGTTCATGAAAGAAGAAATTCCTTCTCTTCTCCATCCTAACTCAGAGACCCACTTTCTTTTTGAAAGAGTGCACCCTAGTTCTAGATAATCCCCAAAAAAAGAGATACCTTCTCGCTATCTACCCTGTCAAGCTCCCACAGAACTTCATTTTTTTAGGAATAAAGTTGTAGAATTTTCCAGGGGATCTTATAAGTCATGATATTCTCATCCACATTTTGTCCTTGCTGTATTAGACTGTGTGTGTGTGTGTGTTTGTGTGTGTGTGTGTGTGTGTGTGTGTGTGTGTATACGTGCGCGCGCAATTATGTAATCTTTTGTCCAAATCATTAGAATATTGATATTTTCTAATCAACCTGCTCAGAGCTATCATTAGTGCCTCTGGAGTAGTGAGACTTGATTTATGGTTGATACAGTACGTAAAGGGTAAAGGCAAAGTACAGAGCATACAGCTGCTGTCTAATGCAAGAGAGAGATGACTAGTGGTGATTTAATATGACAGTCACCATGCCACAGGCAAAGGGGGCAGGTTGAGAAAGAAAGTCCTTCTTGGTAACTTCAGCTACTGCAGTAAATGAACCCAGGCTATTTTCATCATGCTGTATTGTACACCAGCTGTCCAGGTAACTGACCCCAAATTATTACATATTCTACTAATAACATTTTTCTTTCCAATCTGCACACTTGCATTGACTTCTGAATTGTCTGAAATATTTCAGCTGGTAGCTGATTCCATATGCGTACCCCACTCTGTGTTAATTGTATCACTAATAATTGCAAGGATTCATCGACCGTCATTAGAACACACAAATTAAGAGCAGGAACAGGCCATTCAGCATCTTGAGTCTGAAATGGGAGACTTCAGTTTTTTAAGGTACGTTACCTAATTCTAGATTCTTGCAGAATGGGAGGCATCCTTTCAGCATCTATACAGTCACGACCCTTGTGAGTCATTTGTTTCAATAAAATGCATATGAATTACAAGAACAACTTGGCTCCTTGAGCCTGCTCTGTCTTGCATTCAGTTAACTTCCAATGGGTGTAGGCTAAACCCACTCAGCATTTCCTCCTCTAACTCTCTTTGCAGGCATCGTTTAAGTGAAGCTTTTCTAAACTGCTTCTAATGCTATTATAACCTTTGTTATAGACAGGGGAGAGGCTGTAAGATGGTTCCCCATTTGTCAACCTCTCAATTAACCAAAGGTAGATATGTTTCAATAAAGAAAAGCATTTTAAATCCTTGGATGCCGTAACTCTCAAGAAAAGACATATACTTCCTCAAAGATGACAACTTGAAATTTTGCACACCTTTGATTCACTGAAGAAATTAAGGGTGGAGGTTTCTGGAGGGTTGTTTATTACTTACAGCAGCAGCTTTTTATTAATTCATTTCGGGCAAGGTGCAGTCAAACCTTCACAGTGAAAATCTGATTTGCTTCCTCCAAGTGAAAAGTAAAGGTAAGCCCAATTTGCTGCCTCCCAATGGATTTTAGGCAGGGCCCTGTTCTTTTTTTTGATCTGAAACATTTCTCATTTCTGTTTGCCTACTGCTACCCAAAACGTGCCTGATTAAATATCCTTTATCCAGAACCTAATGTTTGTCAATACTGTAGTATCTGTTATTGATTGTCCTCACAAGTAGCCTCCGGTCATAGAGTCCAAGAGTCATAGCGTCCTACAGCATGGAGACAGGCCTTTCAGTGCAAATGGGTCCATGCTGACCAAAATGTACATCCACGCTAACCCTATTTCCCTGCACTTGCCCAATACCCTTCTAAACCTTTTCACCCTATGCATTCATCCAAATGCCTTTTAAATGTTGTTAATGTACCTGCTTCAAGCCCTTCTGCTGGCAGCTGATTCCATATGCGTATCACCCTCTGTGTAAAAAAAGTTGCCCAGGTTCCCAAGAATTCTTTCCCTGCTTACCTCAAAATGATGCCCTCTAGTCCTCGATTCCCCAAATCTGGGAAAAAGACTGAGCGCATTCACCCTAGCCATGCCTCTCATGATCTAAAACACTGATAGAAGATGCCCCTTCAGTCTCTTGTACTCTAAAGAAAAATGTCCTAGTTTGTCCAACCTCTCCCTATAACTCAGTCCTCGTGTCCTGGCAAAATTCTTGTAAATTTCTTCTGCAATTTTTCCGGTTTAATAACATCCTTCCAATAGCAAGATGACCAAAACTGAACACAATATGCCAAGTACAACCTCATCAACATCCTGTACAACTGCAACGTAACTTCCCAACTTCTACATTCAATGCCCTGACTGATGAAGGCCAGTGTGCCAAAGTCTTCTTCACTGCCCTGTCTACCTGTGACTCTACTTTCAGAGAACCGTACACACACACTCCAAGGTCTCTCTGTTGCACTGCACTCCTCAAGGTCCTACCATTCACCATGAAACTTGTACCTTAATTTTGACTTCACAAAATGCAACACCTCTCACTTATCTATATTAAACTCCATTTGCCATTGCTCGGCGCACTTCTCCAGCTGAAGAAGATCCTGCTGCAATTTCTGATAATCTTCCTCACTCTCCATGATACTGTCTATTTTAGTGTCATCTGCAAACTTACTAATTGTGCCTTATACATTCTCATCCAATCATTGATACAGGTAACAAACAGCAATGGTCCTAGCACCAATCCCTGAGGCACATCACTAGCACAGGCCTCCAATCAGACAAGCATCCTTCCAGTATTACTCTCTGCTTCCTACCATGGAGCCAGTAGTGTATCCCATTTGCAAACTGTCTCTGGATTCTGTGTAAACCAAGCTTCCAGAGCAGCTTACCATGTGGAACCTTTTAAAGGCCTTACTGAAATCCATATAGACTACGTCTAACACTCTGCCCTCATCAGTCTTCCTGGTCACTTCATCAAAGAACTCTAACGAATTTGTGAGGAATGATCTTCCATGCACAAAGCCATACTGAGAGACTCCTAATCAAACCGTGCCTTTCTAAATGCATGTATATCATATCCCTCAGAATCTTCTCAGGTAACTTAGCTACCACAGATGTTAAGCTTACTGGTCTGTAATTCCCAAGTTTTCTCTTTGCATTCCCTTCTTGAATAAAGGCACAACATTTGCTATCCTCCAGTCTTCTGGAAATTCACCTGTGGTTAACGATGAGCAAATATATCAACCAGGGCCCCTGCAATTTCTTCTCTAGCCTCTTGCTGGATTCTTTGATATATCTGGTCAGGACCAGGAGATTTTGCCATGTTCATACATTCTAAGACTTCCAACATCTCTCCTGTGATATGGACTGTCTCCAAGGTTTTACGACTAACTTTCCTAAGTTCCCAAGGCTTCATGTCTTTCTCCACAGAAAACATAAGAGGAGAAATATTCATTGAGGACCTCTCCCATCTCCGGCGGTCCCACACAAACATGCCTATTTTGGTAGTTTGGATATTGACACAGTGATGTTTGAGTTTCATCCATTTACAGATTTTCATCCATTTACATTTTTCCACAGTCTCATTTTTTGAAATTTCACTCCAATTGTGAAAGAGGTTGTAAAAAGACAAAAGACTGTTAAGAAGGCAAACAGTGTTTTAGCTTTTATTAATAGTGGGATCGAGTTCCGGCACCAAGAGGTTATGCTGCAGCTGTACAAAACTCTGGTGCGGCCACACTTGGAGTATTGTGTGCAGTTCTGGTCACCGCATTATAAGAAGGATGTGGAAGCTTTGGAAAGGGTGCAGAGGAGATTTACTAGGATGTTGCCTAGTATGGAGGGAAGGCCTTACGAGGAAAGGCTGAGGGACTTGAGGCTGTTTTCATTAGAGAGAAGAAGGTTGAGAGGTGATTTAATTGAGACATATAAAATAATCAAAGGGTTAGATAGGGTGGATAGGGAGAGCCTTTTTCCTAGGATGGTGACGGCGAGCACGAGGGGTCATAGCTTTAAATTGAGGGGTGAAAGATATAGGACAGATGTCAGAGGTAGTTTCTTTACTCAGAGAGTAGTAAGGGAATGGAACGCTTTGCCTGCAACGGTAGTAGATTCACCAACTTTAAATATGTTTAAGTCGTCATTGGATTAGCATATGGACGTACATGGAATAGTGTAGGTTAGATGGGCTTGAGATCGGTATGACAGGTTGGCACAACATTGAGGGCTGAAGGGCCTGTACTGTGCTGTAATGTTCTATAAAAACAGAATTTGCTGGAAATGATCAGCAGGTCTGGCAGCATCCACAAAGTGAAATCAGAGTTAAAGTTTCGGGCCCGGTGACCTTCCTCAGAAAGAGTTTGTATTTAACTTTTTGGATAATAGCAGTTATTACTCCACAGGAAAGGTTTGTTTTATCTTAATGCTTTCTCACTGAAATGTTCTAAAAGATCATTTGCCTCTTGATGTTTTGACCAGGCACACTGGCTATCCTCCACATCCTTGTAGTTCTTTATATATTGACATAAATGGAAAAGAAAGTAACCTGATCTCTCAACTCCAGTCTGTTTTAAAAGTAAAGTATCCACTCTCCATTTTATATGAAGAAAAAAGAACAAATGTTCGTTCTGAATAACTTTTGCAGTCAATATCATGTTAACCATACATACCATGGTAAGCAAAGCACACAGTAATCTAAATGTGTTCTCACCAAAACCTTGTATAGTGGCAGCAGATCTTCCAACTTTAATACTTCAATTCCCTGGGAGTTAAATACAAAGCTTCCATCTTCCTTCCTCATCGCTGCAGTATTTACGTTCTTTCTTTGTGATTAAAGGATTTTTCTGAAGGGTGCTCTGACATTTTCTCCAATGACGGCAAACTCCATGATTAAATTATCAAAATAAATTATTATATGAACATATGACTGGTTTTCATTTTACTGTGCTTAATGGAATCGCTATCACTAAATGCATGTTTGAAAGTCATATGCGCTCACATCTCATCAGTGCAATTGAACAACTCACCTTGTTCTTTTTCTGGTGCAATAACAAGGATGCTGTTTGTACAGAGAAGATTGTGAAAGTCCTCTGGGATTTTTGATGCGGTAGCAATACATTCTGAACCTATGCAGAAGCTCAAGCAGACCACTCAATCCAAATTGAGAGATTAATATTCCTAATGGCATGAGTCAAAAGTGTTATTGAAGGCAAGGTATTTTTCAATGAGTTGTATTACTGATAAAGATGTAGGAGATTAAAATTCATCCATTGCGATGTATGTTTAGAAATTTAATCTTAATTATCACTTTTTATACTTGAAATAGTCAGATGACAGAAAAAGTTGATAGTGGACATTATTATCTGCCTTCAACACATCAGCAACTGTTGCTGGAGTTATTTAGTGTCTCTTCAATGGCTGATGTGTCCAGTGTACCATAAGTACATACGTTCAGTGCTTCCAGACTGTTCAGTGTTCATTAAGGCCCTGAGGTGTATGTCAGTTTGGGCCTTAATGTACCTGGACCACCTCAGTAGTGCTAAATCTGTTTAGCTGCATTTTCCCGCAGGTGTTGAAGCAGCTAGACTGATCTTTTGCCTTTTATGACATTCTTTTCCACGCAAGGTCATTGCTTATTACATGAACAAGTGCCTCATGGCTTTTAAATACCCAGTAGGCAATTTGAACCTTTTTCTGAAGGTCACTTTTCAGCAAAAAAATGTTGGACTTTTTAAGGGCAACAGTATAACAGCATTTGATAGCTATTAATCTGCCCAATGATTTTCGTATTATTCAAGTGAATGACGTGCCAGGCACAGCAACTGCTCTTGAAATAAATTATTAAATCAACCTATTATTGCGCTCCACCATTGCCTACACTTTCATTGCCTGAGGAATAGTGATCTTGGAAGGACTTGCTGGGATTACTTTATTGGCCTCAGCGTCACCTTGGAAATGCTAAGGATATTAGACTTGAATCAGTGTGGAGAGAAATGTAAAAATGACCAAATAATGATCACTTTTTAGACAAAAATGGCCTGAAGTATTCAACTCTGATTAAGGAATTGTACTGCTTTCATTTTATGAAAAATCCAGATGTGACTTAGAGTGAAAATTTGATATTAAAATGCATCCAGTTACTCATGAAAGATAGAAATGCAACAGCGTTCACCCAGTGTAACTGGTTGACAGATAAGAACAGGAGTATCAAACATCCTGCTCAGTCTGAGAGCTGGCTCTGAAGGAGCTGGATCAGTGTCAAAGACTCTCCACGTGTAAATAAAAGGGTGACTTGGTTACAGGTTACTGGTCTGTCTGCAGTTATTTCATCCAGTATAACCAATGCATTCTGCTAAGCCAAAATTGTATACGTTAGAACCTAATTGTTGTAGAACATGGGCAATGATTAAAATAAATTGGATACGGTCTGGAATGGCAACATGTTGGCACCAGTACAAACCCAGCTCAGAGATAATGTTCATACTTCTAGATACTTGATACTGAAATGAAAAAAAAAGTAAGAATATCCCTGAACGATATCTAGCCTCAGCAATATCTACAACATCTACCACTCAATACTACCTGTCTCTGAAATACAGTTCATGATAGCTGTGCTGTAACCACTGCCTACTAAGAACTACAAGCAAGCAAGACCAACATGGATGCATATGTTTGTTCAGTCAGGCGCACACAGACAAAGCTGCCAACTGATGATTTAGTCATGAGACTTCCACAGCTTTCTACTTGCACAGCTCTTGGCATGCTCATTACTCTGTGTGCATTGGCTTCTGTTCAGCTTTGCTGTGCGTAGGAGGTAAACCACAGGCAGATTGAAAATTGGCTAAAGCAATAAAGGTACAGCGTGTTTGTGAATGAAGCTGCATCAATATGGCAAGGAATCATTTTCAGCTTGTCAATGTAGATTAGTGCTAGTGCTATTGCTGCTTCCAGTTCGTACAGATAATTTGAATTTCGAGACATGTTGAATTGTCGAGCTTTGCAGGTAATAACATAATGGATGAGGACGGAAGGTGGGAGATAGTGAAGAAGAGAGGCCGTTTAAACAATACAGAAGAGGCAAACTATAATCAAAGGTTATGGATGGATTGGGAGGCTTCATGGATGAATGGCAAGTAGCAACTAAAGTGAACACATTCAAAGTAATCAATCATTGAAAAGAAGTAAACAATAGAAATAGAACTTAAATTACTCTAAGCTACAGAACAAAATACTGGAGAATGATCTTGGGGTATTGCAGGAAGGATTTACAACGATATGGCCTGCGTTGGATGGTTTGAGCTATAGGGAAGAGGCTGAACAGACTGGAGCTATTTTCCTTGGAGCATCAGAGGCTGAGAGGTGACCTTTAGAAGTTTACAAAATCATGAGGAGCATGGAAGTACCAAGGTCTTCCCCAGAGTCCAAAACCAGAGGGCATAGGTTTAAGTTGAGAGGGGAAAGATATAAAAGCGACATAGAGCCAAGTTTTCATGCAGAGGGTTGTGTGTGTATGAAATGATGTGAAATTTCTGAAGAAGGGTCTAGGCCCAAAACATCAGCCTTCCTGCTCCTCTGATGCTGCTTGGCCTGCTGTGCTCATCCAGCTGTACACCTTGTTAAGCAATTAAGCAGTCAGCTTAAAACACAAGAAATGCAATGTTTGTATGTAACTAGTTGATGCCAAAGGCAGTGATGTGTGGAATAGATTGTCCAATAAAAGGCAGTGAAAGTAGAGACAGTAGATTAGGATGTTTTAAGGTGGCATTGGACTGTTAGTTGAGAAAATGTCCTATTGTGAAGTTTTAATGAGATGGGTCAGATGGACTACATAGTATTGTCCCTTTCCATGATACACTTTCCTGTATCCCAGTTTCAGTGAAGAGTAAAATTGGAGGGGGTGAAGACCAATGTGCAAACTCAAAATCGTCCCAGATAGGTTGGGTTAAAACATATTATCATTTTTTTTACATTTTCTGGCTTAACTTTCCGAATAACAGAAAGCTACTTAATGGTAATTGTCTAAAATATTGCAAAACAAGGATTCATGATTTTTCAGGCATAAAACAAAATCTGCCAATCAACACAAACCAAGTGAAATGCTGCAAGTGAGGGAAGAATAAAAGGAGCTAAGTGTCCAAACTGTGTTGGGGAAATGCTTTCAATTGCCACGTTGCTGAGAATATGCGGCTCAAAATTTTTAATGATTGTTTTATTCTTAAATTAGTTATTGAATTGATTCAACTTTTCTGCATTTGAAAGTTTAAATCATGATAGTAGAAACATTGATTTAAGTCCTGTGCTAATGCTCCATTGTAAGAATCCTTGCAGCACACAGACAGAAATAAAACAAAAACACCTGCTTATGGTTTTTTAGCAGTTTTCCATTTGGGCAAGCAATAATACATTCTTCCACATTTAGCCACCTCACTGAAAAGTAGGAAAATATATTTTTCAAAGAGAACTACCATCACTGTTTCCAGGTGTTATTAGTGGAGCACAGTGTCCAGTTCTGGTCACCCCGTTATAGGAAGGATATTATTAAGCTGGAGATGCTTCAGGAAAGATTTACCAGAATGTTGCTGGGAAGGAGGGTTTGAGTTATAAGGAAAGGCTGGATAGACTGGGATTTTTTCACTAGAGTGTAGGGGCTAGAGAGGTGACTTTATAAACGTTTATAAAATCATGAGGGGATTAGATATGGTGAATGACAGGTGTGTTTACCCTAGGTTGTGTGATTTTAAGACTGCTGGCGTATTATTAATGTGAAAGGAAAAAGATATAAAAAAGACATGAGGAGCAACTTTTTTTCTGCAAACAGAGGTTCACGTATGAAATGAACTTCCAGAGGAAGTGATGGATGTGTGTTCAGTGACGTTTAAAAGACATTTGAAAAGGCACATGAGTAAGAAATGTTTGGAGGGATAAGGGCCCAATGCAGGCAAGTGGGACCAGTTTTATTTAGGATTATGATTGGCATGAATAAGTTGGACTAAAGAGTCTGTTTTTGTGCCGAATGACTCTCTGACTCTGACACAGGCAGGAGTAAGCATTGGTTCCTTGACCAATATGGATTTTGCTCCAGAATCTGCATTTGGAGTTAGATGTTTCATTGAAATTGGACTGCTGTGCCCTGCTGTTTTGTTTTACTACTTGTTTTTTGCTTCAATGCTGGATGAGCCAAAATTTCCTCCAACCAAATATTTAGATGACCACTGTTATTGCTTATGGTCCCCACTATGATCTGCGTTTCCCAATATCTGACTCTGTCTCTTTTCCTGATAACTGCCTGAGGCTGAGCAAGTGTGTTCCCTGACTTCAGCATTAAATTTAATCCTAAACTGAGCTTCTGACCATGCATCAACCCCATAACTGATACCACCTCTGAAAAATCACAGTCTATGCTTGGTTTGCCTGATGCTGAAATCTTCACTCATGCTTTTGCTACTCTTAGACTTGACTTATGTTGACCTACATTGGCTTCCAGTTAAGTAATTCCTCAATTCAAAATTCCTCGTCATTGTTTTCTGACTGCTCTGAGATCATGCTCCTCAATATCCTCAAGCTAAACCACCCTGCATTACATCTGCTCACCTCAAATTCTGGCCTCTTAACACTCCTGATTTTAATTGCTCCACCATTGTCACCATGCATGCCTTCAGAATTCCGTCTGTTTAATGCTTCATCTCCTCACCTCCCTTTGAAAACTCACCTAGAATCAACATCTTCACCGAAGTTTCTGGTTATCGGCTCTGGTATCTTCCTACGTGGATTGCTGGCTACATTTATTAGGTAATGTCCACGAAGTACTTTAAGCATTTTGTAATGTGAAACATGTTTTGTAAATATATCTTGTGTTAATAGTTAATTGAAGATAATCCATAGTGATTTCCATGAGATCGGTTTGTTCCTAGCTTGGAATGCAACCACAATAATTTTTTCAGAAGACACTCATGAGTAAGTGCTTACTGGTCAGCTAATTATATTGTAGTTTATAATGTACAAATGAGATAGTTTGAAGATATTTTTACATGTATTAGGCACCCATTGCTTCATGTGACAAAGAAACACTTTCTGAAAGAACTTATTAAAACTCTGCACAAGAAGTCTTCTAAATCCTGAAAAATTCAGAATAGATTTTGTGTGTCTGAGAAAGAAAATAATCCAGGAGCTCTCTTGCCCCAAATGAGGATTCATTGTCATCAAGACCCTTTGCTACTGTGTCTACACTCAGAAAAGTGCTTTGTACTTGTATGTTGAGAACTTAACATGTAGAAGGATCATTAATGGAAGGATGTATACTGTAGAAACTTCATTTCAGGGTTTGATGCCACATTGAATGTTAAATCTGAAGAGACTGTTCCACTGACTCTGTAATAAAAAACAGTCATTCCAATTTGTAACATCCAATATCCAGGACTGGATGACCTACAATTTGCTCCAACTAAAACCAGAATTTCTGGAGAAACTCAGCAAGTCTGGCAGCATTTTGTGGAGAGAAATCAGAGTTAACATTTTAGGTCTGCTGACCCTACCTCAGAATTGATTGTAGCTAGGAAATGTTTGGTAGATATTCTGAAGATGGGGTTGGGGGGCAGGGGAAGGGGAGGAGCAAACAATAAGTGGAGATGGAACCCAGAGAAAGAGAACAACAGTTGGGCAGACAGAGAAGTAAGTAAGGATCAGCCTGGGAGAATCAATAGCTGCTAATGGGGACGAGTAGTAGTTTACAGTGGGTTTGTTGTCGGAAGTCCATGTAATGACAAGACCTCGTGTGTGGGGCTTGGGGACAGGTGCTCAGGCCCTAAAATTATTGAACTCCATATTGAGTCCTGAAGGCTGCAGGGGGCACAAGCAGAAAAGGAGGTGCTGTTCATCCAGCATGTGCTGAACTTTGCTGGGACTCTGCAGCAAGCCTGAGACAGAGATGTTAGCCAGGGATCAAGGTGGTGTGTTGAAGTGGCAGGCAACAGGAAGCTCAGGGTCATTTTGGTGGCCAGAAAGTAAGTGTTCCACAAAGCAGATGTCCAGTCAATACTTCGTTCCCCCAGTGTGGAGGAGACCACATTGTGAGCAGCAAATACAATACATAAGATTGAATGAAGTGCAGGTAAAATGCTCCTTCACCCGGAAGGTGTGTTCGGGGTATTGGATAGCAAGGAGGAGGAAGTAAATGGTCATGTTACATCTTGTGCGATTGCATGGGAAAATGCTGCGAGAATGTTGCGGGGGTTGTTGGGAGTGGACCCAGTTGCCCTAGAGGGAATGGTCCCTGCAGAAAGCTAACAAGGGAGGGGAGAGGAACATGTGTCTGGTCATGACATCCTGTTGAAGATGGCAGAAATGGTGGCTAATGATCCTCTGGATCCCCCGGTCCTCAGTTACCACCCCACCAGCATCCACGTCTGTTTAGAGTTGTGGGGGGAAGGGAAGAGGTGAGGGAAGAATTGTGGGAACAATGGTCCGGCAGCATCTGTGAAGAAAAAACTCAGAGTTAACATTTCAGGTCTGGTGACCTTTCCTCAGAGCTGGGATATTCCTCAGAATTGTGGGATATGGGTTGGACATGGCTGAGGGCTCTGTTAACCCTAGTGGTTGTTGAGGAAGAAGGACAACATTTCAGAGGCCCCTCGTGGAAGCAGGCATTGCCAGAACAAATGTGCTGGAGTTGGAGAAGCTGGCAGAACAGATTAGAGTCTTTACAGGAAATGAGGTGTGGGGATATGTAATCCAGATAACTGGGATTCGGTGAGTTTTTAGTGGTTATTGGTGGTCTGTCCTCAGAAATGGGGATGAAGATGTTGAGGGAGGAGCCAGAAATGGACCAGGTGCAAGTGTGAATGGGGTAGAAATTGGAAAGGAAATTGATAAAATTTTCCAATTCCGGATGACAGAGGGTAGACACCACTGATGATGTCATCAGTTTACCGGAGAAAGAGTTATTGGTAGGTCTGAGGTCAGATTGGACCACCCCACAAAGAGACAGGCAGAAATGATGCCCATGCAGGTAACCATGGCCACCCCTTTGAGCTGAAGAAAGCGAGATTTGTTAAAAGAGAATATTTCAAAGTGAGGATGACCTCTGCCAGGCGGAGGATGCTGGTGAATGGATGGGGGTGGTTCAGGCCATTTTTCCAGGAAGAAGCAAAGAGCCCTGAGACTATCCTGATGGGGGTGGATGTATAAAGCAGAGATTGCAGGTCCATGACGAAGAGGAGGCATCAGGAGCCTACAAACTAGGAATTCTGAAAATGACATAAAGCATCAGAAGAATCATGGAAGTAAGTAGGAAGGGGCTGGTTAAAGGGAGTAAAATGTTGAGGGAAGGTAGGAAGTGATGAGTTCTCAGGGGCAGGAGCAGGCAGAAACAACGAGCCTGCCCAGACAGCCATGTTTGTGGATTTTGGGAAGGAGGTAGAAGTGGGCTTGTCTAATTTACCCCAGTTAGACAGAGCAAGACTGAAGTCATTGTCCTTGACCTTGGTCACAAAACACTATGCCATTAAGCTCAGTTTTATTTTCCTCCCCACCATTTATCTCGGGGAGAATCTGATTATTTTCACTGTCTATGTGGTATCTTATTCTTAGTTTCACTATCTCCTATCTTGTTGGCGCACATTGGATCCCAATCCAGTAACACCTTAAATTTAAAATTCTCATTCTCAAATTTAAATTCCTTCATAACCTCATCCTCTCTTTCCCTGACATCCCTCAGCCCTGCAGCTTTCCCAGAAGTCTCTACTGCTTTGACTTTGATCTCTTGTGTGTTTTGCTGTCCTGTTGCCCAGCTATTGTGGGCCCTGCTTTCAGCTGGCAAGGACCCTTTCTATTGCATGTATCTCATTTTATGGGTGTCAACTGTGTTGATTTTGGTCTTTGCTCTTCTTTTAAAGTTTAGTAAAGGCATCTTTGTGCAAACTGTTTTCAATGATTTATTCCTTTGTTTCTCAAGGGCACTGATTTTTCTCAGCAACTTTGTTTCAGACTAACCTGAACGGTTTTGATTTGTTTTGTCCCAGAGTTTGAGCCTGGTATATACTCCAGACCTTCCATTAACATGGCTGAAATCAAACTCTCTCCATGTAAATAAATAAAGACTGGTGCAAATGCATTTCCTTATGCAGACTCTTCCTCTCTTTTGAAATATATACCCACCTTTTTCACATCTTTCCAAAGTAGTTTTGATTCAATTAATATGGAATATCTGGAGGGTGAATGCAAGTGTGAAGACCAAACTTAAATGGACTCTGAAGTAGAATGAGACTATCCTGCTAATGCTTCCAGTATCAAGACAATCTCCTCTCTGGATTTGAGCTGTATTTGAATTGCAGCTTTCGCGTTCATATAGATGCTAAAGCCATGGGTGTCAATGCACCCGAAAGGATCCTACGTAAAGCCTTCTGGGAGCACAAATAGGAGACTTGTAATTTTTGTACCTTCTTCTATTTTATGTCGCTTCCTTCCCAGGGCAAGTGAGAATGGAGATGCAGGTACACCTGTGCACTGTACTGAATAAAATGCATAGGATACACTGTTGTTTAAGGCAAATTTAATATACCGTACATGTTGGTCTTTGCACCATCTTCAACCATATGGAGTAAACTCTGTGAATGTTTCCTGTATTAATCTTGCAGAATTAGTCTTTCATGAAACATGGAATTAATATGTATCACTGTAGAAACAAAAGTGATCAAGTGCTGAGAGACATGTTGGCAACACCTGTAGTTAGTAGGATGAGATGACGTTAGACTTAGTTTCAAAATTTTAGTATCTACAATTGAAGCAACTCAGAAAGAGAAAAAAGAATCAAACATTGTGTAATTCAGTGTAGTTGAGTACAAGTCATTGACGTGCAAAGTTATTATTTAAGGTAGATATCTAGCCAAGGGACATAATGGTGTGAAGCCATGCTCTAATAAGTTCAAAGAATGAGAAAATAATATTACCAAGAACATTGGTATTTAAGGAATGAAACAGTGGCTTTGTTAAATGCCTAGTTCCAGTACTGATTTAGATCATGCTTACGTCATCACTGAGTTATCCCATTTACCTGCTGCTTACTTTACAAGAAAGCTCACGCTTTTCTAAAACTTTATCTGTCCTGTCAGTGCCATCTCAAAGGGCTGTCCATGTAGCAAATGATTTTGAAACCCACCGTCTGTTATGTTGGTAAATGTGAGAGCCATTTTAGCACACGCCATCCACAAGCTGACATTAAGTGTCTGCTGTGAGTGACTAACAGAGGAATGCTTGAAGTATCACCCGTACATATTAATTCAGATAAATAAATTGCAGAGCTAAAATGGAAGTATTAAACTGTTGAAGCTATATCACAGGAATATATGCATGTCAAACAGCAAAAGCAATATGCAACAGGGCTAAGTAATTCCACAAACAACAGATTAGATGTAAATTATACAGTCCTGTCACATCCACTTGCGAATGATGATAAACAATTAAACAAGTCACGAGAGAAAAAGGCTCCACCCTTACCTGTGTTTTCAACAATGGCGGGTCTAGCACATCTGTGAAAAAGAGAAGACAGAAACATTTGCATCCACCTTAGTTCAGAAAAGGTGAGTAGATGATCCATCTTGGCCTCTTCCTGAAGTCCCAAGATTCACAGATGCCAGTCTCCAATCATTTAGATTCACGCCACATAATAATAAGAAACAACTGAAGGTAATGGACGCTGCAAAGATAATGGACCCTGACAATATTCTGGCAACAATACTGAACACCTGTGCTCCAGAACTTGCCATAACCCTTGCACAGCCACAACACATTACACAGCAGTGTCTGGATAAACCCAACCTGACTAATTACTGCCCCATCAGTATATTCTCAATCATTGCAAAGTGGTAGAACGGGTTGTTGACAGCATTATCAAGCAGCACTTACCTCGCAGTAACCTACAGACTAAACACAAACTGAAAGAACTGCAGATGTTGTAAATCAGGAACAAAAACAAAGTTGCTGGAAAAGCTCAGCAGGTCTGGCAGCATCTGTGAAGGAAAAAGTTCTGAGGAAGGGTCATTGGATCCGGAACGTTAACTCTGTTTTCTCCTTCACAGATGCCGTCAGTTCTGCTGAGCTTTTCCAACAACTTTGTTTTTGTTGTTGTAATAACCTACACACTGTTGGTCAGCTCGTGTTCTGCCAGTCCCATTCAGCTGCTGAACTCATTATAAGCTTGGGTCAAAGAGCTGAGCTCCCCTGCTGAGTTGAGACTGAGGGGACAGTTACTGTCCTTGCCATCATGGCAGTGTTTAACGGAGTGTGGCATCGAGGATCCCGAGCTAAGCGGAAGTGCGTGGGATTCGGGGGAAAACTGTGCTGATTGGGATCGTACTGAACATGAAAATTGTTATGTTTGTTGGAGGTTGATCATCTTCATTCCAGGACATTGCAGCTGGAATTCCTTATGAAAGATTCTTAGGCCTAGCCCTTTCGGCTGCCTCATCAACGAGCTTTCATCTGTTTTAAGGCCCAAATTCAGGATGTTTGCTGATGTTTGCACAATGTTCATCATTTGCAAATCCTTAGACACTAAAGCAGTCAGTGTTCATATGTGGGAAGACCTGGCAATTAATATTCAGACCATGTTAATCCCGGGAAGTGGTTAGATCCAACAAAAGAGAAGCTAATCATTCCCCTCTGACATTCAATGGGATCACGGAATCCCTCAGTATCAACAATCTGGGACTTACTATTGACAGAAATTGAACTGGCCCTAGCATATAAATACCATGGCTACAACAGCAGGTCACATGCTAGAAATTGTGCAGCAAACAGCTTGCCCCGGACTTTCCAATGCCTATCCACTGTTGTTGCAACCACTTCTAAAGAGAACTTCCATAATTTGTTATGTTTCCAGATGGGCTACCACAAATTTGTAAGTTCCAAGGTGAGGTGAGATGAATTGGTTCTTTATTCATCTGTCCACTGATTGGTAAGAGCAAGGCTAATTTACAATGGATCCCTTCACCAGTGGGAAACCAGTCTCCCACAGTAAACAAATTCACAGTTTTAATTGAGGCAGTTTATCAAATCTTGCTTTAGTTAACCAAAGAGTGAGTTTATTAGCTACTAACTGAAAAAGAAATAATAACTTAATACATGTATGCACAGATAAGAGTCTATAACACAAGTTAGAATGTTAGAACGAGCACTCAGAGTTAGAGATGCTTTACATTGCAGGGGTGGCTGGTAGATGGTTCCTTGACTCTGACATGCATAACACACAGAACCTGAACCCAGGCTAGTACAACCTACTACCTTAGCCTGCCAACTCACATGGACAACTCTGCGCACTAACACAAAATGACCAGGGTTAAATCTCACATTTAACCCCTTTTCCCTGTGTATTCTTGCAAAGTCTTGTAAACGAATCCCTCGCCCAGACTGTTGCCTATTCTCGCATTCCTTTCCACAGTCTGAGACCTGGAAGATTGCTGTTTAGTTTGAAGTGAATTTCTCCCTTAACAGCTTTCTAAAATCTTCAGGTGTAACATTCCAAAACTCCTTTAAAACAGCCACTGGATTTGCATTTAGTTATCTTTTGGCTGTATCAGACGTCTTTCAAAAAACACATGCTGGAGTTAAAAGTTCAGTATGTCCATAGTGATCATACACTCCATTTGCCTGGCTGGGTGTAGCTCTGACAAAACGCAAGAAGTTCACTTCCATTCAGGAAGAAATAACTGCTCAATTGACACCCCATCCATGACCTTTCACATTCAGTCTCTTCACGCCTGATGCACAGTGTGATCAATCTAAAGATGTGTTGCAATAACTTGCCAATGTTCCGTTGAAATTGCCTTCCAAACCCACCACCACCTAGATTCACAAGGAAAACAGAATCACGGGAACATCATCACTTGCAAGTTTCCCTCCAATCCACATACCACCCTGACTTGGAACAGTATCACTGTTCCTTTACTAGTGCTGGATTATGTCCTGGAGCTCCCTTCAGAACAACATTGCAAGATACCGTCACGTAACTGGTTCAAAAGGCAGCTCATCCCACTTTCTCCAGGGAACACCCACATCCCATGAATGAATTTTAGATATAATTTTCTTGAGTGTTATGGCTGTTGCGAGCTGCAAAACAACATGTGGTTTAATACGAACTGAGAGCACTTGGGACATGGGATCTACCAATATAGCTTTGTGCTAGCACTGAGAATCAAAAACCTCATCCTTCAGTTCTGTCATAGGTAGAATTCTTTTAGGTTCGATGGGGACATGTGGCTATTGGAATTACCAATCATTATTGTTAATTTGGAGCAAAGTGAAATGGCTAGCTTCATCTGTTGCTCAAAGTTTTGAGACACCTTATCCAACCCTAAGGTAGTTCAAACTTTAACAGTTCCACAAGTGGTTTATGAGTATGCACAATACACAGCACAATTAACAAAGGCGTGGTTAAGAGTTTCAGCAGCAGAAGAGCTGAGGCAAGGGTGGTGTTGAGTGACATAAAGTATGTAAAAATCGCTAGGGATGGTGATGGCCTGGATTTGTGATCAGAGGCTGACTTTGGGACCAAATACATTAATATTAGACAGTTACCAGGTAAAAGGATAGAATCAATGGCTGGGCCACAGAATGTGTGGCAGGAATGAAGTTCTAAGAATGAAAAAGAATGGCTTTAGCCTTCCCGATACTTCATTAGAGAAAATGACTGCTCATCCAACACTGAATAAATAAGGTTGAAAGTTGAATAAAACTGCCTAATCTGCAAATGACCTTTGCAGCAAAGCACGTTATGCTGTGTTGTAGTGGTAAATGATACAGCTAACAGAGTTCCAGATGATCTCCACTGGGCTAGCATGTGGGTTGTATAAGTTGTCTCAATATCTCTTTACAAACTAAACATTGGGACAGTTACTTCTGAACAAGTCTCCAATTAACACTTCCACTTCAAAATGAGTATATACAGATCCTGGTGAAAACAGCTGCAGTGCTTTCCATTGTTGAGTGATGTGCCAAAACTGTCTAGTCCTGTGGGAATGACTGCTTGGGTGAGATAATTAATATGCTGTCTGCATATGTGAAATGTGTCACACTAAGAAGTTGTGTCTTTGGGAGAAGAGGGGAGAAACTTTAAAACTGACACATCAATCTATTCTAGCAAGTCATTTTTTTGACACAGATGCAGTATAATATTTTCCACAGTTGTGAAAAATTGTAGTATGTGAATTGGCTGTATATATTTGGATTGGAGAGAGACTAACACTGTAGCAAGATTCAGAGAGATACTGAGGCATAGGGTTTTGTTCCTGGTACTGCTTTATGAAGCTGGCTGCCCAACCCAGGAGCCTGTGACCCAGTTGGTCAAACTTTGCTGCTCGGATTGTTGGGCTCTCTTGCAGTTGGGCCAGGAGACTCTAGCATTAGTGTGGAGGAAGTTTTGGTTCATTGGCACTAAGTTGAATTTTTGTTTAAAAAAACTAAGAAAAGACATAAACCAGGCCAGCCCTCAACCAATCAACTGCTCAAAATCTATTTGCCACATTTGCATTCCTTCGTCGCAATAATCTCTTATAACTAGAAATATTTTATTCATGTGCTTAATCTCTCAAGCATAAGCATTCCGAGTCCCAATTAAACTCTGGAATGACAGCACCCTATTTTGAAAAATGGAAAGTTGTGAAACCAGTTCTATAGCACTGAAGTTCAAGAAATTGCAAGCAATTATTTTAACACTCCCAGTAGCTTTTAAATAAAAAGTATTGAAAGAGCAGCATTTTTAAATGCCTTGAGATTTCCTCTTGATAGTTCCAGTGACATTTTATGTACATTTGTGCCTACCTTTAACAATCCCAAAGGGTGTATACCTTGCTCAGAGGGCACAAGATATTGTAGAAACTCAGCAGATCTGACAGCATCCATGGAGAAAGAAACTGAGTTGACATTTCAAAGTCCAACAAGTCTTCTTCAGAACAGCACTTATCCAGAATTCCCTGTTTTTATTTCAGCTTTCCAACATCCACAATATATTGCTTTCATTTTAAGAGGATTCAGATCGAGGTCAGAATACCTATCTCACCACAAGCAGCAGGAGGTAGCCAGTTGAGGAAGTTAAATGGCCCGTTAAATTTGGCCCTTTTTCTCATTGCATCTTGATCACATTGATACTTTCTCCTCCCTCAAATGTTCACACACCAACAAAGATCTTCAAACTTGAAGACTGTACCCTGGTGTCTTAGTCTAAATTATCGGTATAGGTTATGAAGAATAATGCTCCTAGCACCAGTGGTTGCAGCATTCTACTACTATCCAGCTTTCATGAGGAGCTGTTAACCTTGATAATGACTCTGTATGAGCATGTTACCAATTCACCGTGCAATGTAGTATCCATCCTGCAATCCCAAAGGATTCTATTCTGTGACACTTGGTTAAGACCTTCTTCAAAGTCTAATTATATATGTCAAGATTAGTACGTTCAGTCATCAATGAAGTAAACTGCTCAAACAATTTAACCACCTTTGTGGCCTTTTTAAAAAACCATGTTTTTGTGTTAACAACTGCAACTTAGAAACATATGGCCTTTCACACAAGAAAACATCACAAATGCCTCAAAGGAGCTTAATCGTCAAAGTCAGAGGAGATATTAGGATGATTGACAGAAAGCTTAATCAAAGAAGCAGAGTTTGTGGAGATCCTTCAAGGAAAAGAGTGGAAACACTTGAAGAATTCCAGTAACAAAGACAAAAATAGAAATCGCTGGAAAAACTTAGCAGGTCTGACAGCATCAATGCAGAGAAATCAGAGTTAACATTTCGGGTCCAGTAACCCTTCTTCAGAACTGCAGTTCCCAGTATCCACAGTTTTTTTGTGTTTTTGTTAAAGAATACCAGGAATGATTCCCTAGATGGCTAAGGGAATATTAGCCAATGATGGACTGAAGGGACTTGGGGAGCAATGCAGGGCTTGTTTTCAATAACTCATTCATTGCCAATGTTGGTGTACAGAGTAACCCTAATGATCCCTTTTAGCAACTGATGTGAAAACTAATGGACCTATAACTTTAAGACTTAGGCTTCAATGTTCACAATGTGAAAGAGAGTCTCCATTATTGAAAATATGGCAGATGAAGCTGAATATTCAAAGTGCCACCCCTGAATCAGGCACCTACAATTTCTGTGCTAGTGTTGGGGTTGCAAATTACATTTTGTAAACAAATATTTACAGAGGCTGCTGCCCATATATATCAGCATCTGTCTCCAGTTAAGTTGATCTTAGTGTTCCAGGTACGTGAAACAAAACACCATGATTAGACCTGACAGGAACTAGTCTGAACTTTATAAATTTGTTTAGATAGCCAGGGTACCCTTTTTGAGATTTAAGGTGCACGTTTGGATATGGTCCTACAATATCTTGTGATCAGAGATAATGGGGACTGCAGATGCCGGAGAATCCAAGATAACAAAGTGTGAAGCTGGATGAACACAGCAGGCCAAGCAGCATCTCAGGAACACAAAAGCTGACGTTTCGGGCCTAGACCCTTCACCAGACAGGCACTGTTCCCTATGACCAACAGCATTATAAAGACAGACAAAAAGAACAGGGATTGTGCTGTTTAGCCCTGGTGGCTTGCATGTGAGTCAGAATAAGACCAACCAAGAGTTTGACTCCTGTTTTGCCTGAGGTACACCTGCGACCTGCCTCCTTGCCCGACCCATGATGGCAATGGCAAACCATCACTGAGAAAAACTGTCAACAAACATGACTCAAGATGAGGCATGAGCCAAGGACCTGCCTTTGGGTCGTGCACACATGCAGGAATTAATGAATGAACAAAAAAAAAGCATGATAATTATTTCCTTACCCATTGTGATCAAAATAGTACTTTCACAAAGGGCAGTCTGATTTGGAACTGTTGCAACTATGGATTAAATTTAAATATCAATAGAGAGAGGGATTCACACCACAAACCCTCTTGGGGCCAGCAGCTCCCAGCATTGCTTGGAAATGATGTACAATTGCAAGGTCTTCATGTCATGCGTGGATTAAATTAATGCATGTTTTTGATATCTTCTGACTGTTTTATTGAATTGCTGGGCAGGCCTGATTACTCAGTGTTGCTGCTGAGCATAAATTTATATCCCTGGCAGCACTTGTTCAAGTGCCTTCTGGTAATAGAGATTCCCTGGAGAACACTTGCATCCAGTACTAGCGAATTAAATGCCAGAGATCTGAGTTGTCTTCTGCAGCTTGGGGTATTGACAGATGCTCCAAACTGGCTACTTTGCATTCTGTACCTGCTGTGTATATGAGATCACTGGAATTGATGTGGTGTATTATATTCATGAAGGCACCTCACTAATTCTTTGTAATAGGAAAAAAACCACTGCATGAAACAGTCTGCGTGATCCTTTAGCCCCATGCTGAAACTCAGCAGATGTACAGCTCCTGCCAAGATTACATTATTCAGGAAGTGTAATACAAGTGATACATTGCACTGACATTGATTTACAATTGAGGTAGTAAATTATTTCCTTATGAAGCTTGGCAAAGTGTCGGGTCAATAAAAAGAAACTTTTTGTGGCCTGTAGTTGTCCAGGTAAGTAATGACTGACATAGCAGGAGGAATTATGTTTTCAGTGGTGAAAGAGAATGACCATAACATAGCACAGATTTGCTATTAAAATGATTGCTGATCATGTCAGAATGTAGGTTGGCAGCCTGTCATTAACATTGAGAAACAAATACCAAAATTATATCTGCACCCGCTCCTTTGTTTTCTAATATATACTATGTACAAGCTACTCCTGGGTCACTGGTTGCTAGGTGATATCAAAAGCTACATGGAATGGATCAGCCCCTGCCTTTTCCCTATTTACAAGTCATTTGTGCGCATGACTTCTTAGCCTGTATGAATAATCAAAGATAAACTGCCGCTATTTCAGGATGATTTGAGAACTGATAATATGAAAACTTAATTGCAAAGTATTTGACTGGAATTGGTTAACCTTGCTGACAAAATTCAAGATAATTGACAGTTTTGAATATTGTAGAGTCGATTTAATTCAATAACAGCAACAATTTCCATTCATCTAGTGCCTGTAATATAGTCAAATATCTTGAGGCACTTTTAATAGACGGGGTATAGAAAAGAGTTTGACCCAGCTACAAAAGGAAATATTGGGACAAGTGAGCAGAAACTTAGTCAAAGAGGAAAGTTTCATAGGAATTCCTAGAAGGGAGAAAGTGAACTGGAGATACATGAAGGTTTGACAAGATATTCTAGAGTTTAAAAAGTGGATGAATGAAAGAATTCCCACTAATGGTGCTGCAGTGGAAATTGAGGATGCTCAAGATGCCAGAGTTGCTGGAATATCAAGGGATCTTGCAAGGTGGTGGACATGGAGGAGATTACTGAGATGGGCAGTGACAAGGCCATAGAAGGATTGGAAAATAAAGCTAAGAGCTTTACAATTGAGGTTTCACAAGTATAACTCAGCAAACAAAGGAATGATGGGTTGATGGAACATTGTACAAGTCTGTATAAGATACAGACAACGGAATTTAGGATGAACTCAAGTTTGTGAAGGCAAGAATGTGGAAAGTTAGCCGGGAGGGTGCTGGAATAATCAAATCTGGAGCTAATAAAGGCAAATGAGGATTTCCACAGCAGATGGGCTGAGCATTCACATTAAAACTAAACACAATACTGAAATCATAGAATCTAAATGCTGTGCTTATTGGATCTTATTGCCTGAAAATATAATCTGATTCTGTCTGTATTGTACACTAATGAAGTCAGGAAACATTTGCCGATTTGAAATACTTGTGTCAGTTTGTTGTGTTCTCTTTATTCAGGGTGCAGTGATGAATAGCCTGGAAGGATATTAAAGAATATCATTCAGCAATTACACATCAAGAGGGATGCTGAAGAATAGTCTATGAATTTAATGCAAACTGAAAATTTGAGTAGTTAGAAGGATTACTTGATATTGTCACTTCATCATAAAAATGCATCTTTATTGCCAACTTTAAAAAATGACTCACAAATATCAGGATAAGACTGATGAAAATCTGATCTCAATGGCTACTTAAGTATTTTATTGTAAGATACTGGGCAGAAGTCAAATTTTTGATCTTCTTTTCCAGTTTCTTGGGACACAGATGTGTTTGCAACTTGGTCTCATGCACCAGTTTTGATTGTCCAGTGACATGAACAGAACCGCGAACCAACCCCTGGGAAGCCTATGATCTCGTTCTGGGGTTGGCAGACGTGAATTTATCCCATCTCTGGGTGTAACAAGACCTTTTAGACTGAGATAGCTCTGCAAATTTGGGACATTTCCCAACTTGAGCTAACGTAGTAGTGAAATTTCTGCCCGGTTATCTTTAGCCTTTCGTCCCCACCACAAGCTTTGCTCTCTAGCCAGCATCTCCCTCTCTGGCAACTGACTGTTTGAGATTGAATCAGATTTTTCTTGATCTTGGTGTTACATTTGACCAGAGCTGAATTTCTATCCACATTTTCATGCCATCGCAAAGACTTGCCAATTTCAAACTCAGTAATATTGCTCGGTTTCATGCCGGCCTCCTCTTGTCTGCTGATGGAACTTTCATTCACGTTTTAATTACCCATTGAACTTGATTATTCCAATGCCACTTTCCACATAGTAACCTCTGTAAACTTGAGGCCATCAGAAATTCTGCTGCTCACACCAAACCTAATTCACTCATCATCCCTGTGCCCACGAACCTTTTATTTTAAATTCATTTTAAATTTCTCGCCGTTGTTTCCAGTTAGCACAATGCCCCACCTCTTCTGACTTCTGTGATTTCCTCTGCCTGCCTAACTCTGTGATAGACCTGTGCTCTGCTAATCCTGGCCTCTTGTGCATGCCCAATTTTAATTGTTCTACAATTGATGGCCGTGCAAAAACCCTAGGTTTGAAACTCCCCCTGCAAAGCTCTCCACCTCTCTAACCTTTTTGTCATGTACCTCAATGTCTTATAATGAGCTTCAGCATCTGATTTTTCTCCCTATAAAGTGTCTTGGAATGTTTCCATACCTTAAAGGTCTTATATAAATGCATATTATCGTCATCGGTGGCGTATTCTGGAATTCAGTTAGGGAATCGGTAACGTGCTGTACATTAAATTTATTGTTATCTCAATTGTTTCATGTCTTTCTCCCTCTGACTGACTCTTCAGAATTGGTTCCCTACCCTACTAAGCGTTGACATATTTGTACGTAGGATCTTATATTCTATCTTCAGGATTAATCAGTTTTAAGGATGAATAAGTCACCAAGATTTGAAGGGTGTGCTTCATACCTCATGAGTGACCTCTGCAGGGCCATTTCAACTCATCAGCCACTGTTTTTGTTGTACCATGGGCCTTAATCTAGTGTGTGTCTTACACCTTTATTAGAATATATATAAATACTAAAGGATGAATACGGTCCATTGAACTGTTGAAATTTAAAGTTATTTAAATCTCCAGTGCTTTAAAAAAAGTAGATCACCTATGTCAGTGAGGGATTAAAAAAACTTGTATTTTAGGAGTAACAATAGTTGTTTGTCGACAGTACCCAAAAGGCTCTTTATCAATGCTTGGCTGCTTCCAATAGTCAATAATTACTCCAGCAGGAGATCTTTAAGATCATACTTTGATTTACAACACTAATAGGTGATTGAAAGAGCAGCTGTCTTTGTGGGATTATGAATAAGAGCTTGTTTATGTTCTAGGGGATTACTTACTTGAGTTGTAAAAGTTTTGATTAGGCTTTCATGAATGAATTTTTTTATATTGAGGTTTTGCAGTGGATACTGGATGAATTGGCATGGACAATATAAGGATTAAGGGTAGTGGGGTGAATTAGCATTAATTTGGTATTGGGGCTCTAAGGGGCTATTTGTAGTTGTTGCTTAGCATATATAGATATGAATTGTCATTACATTTGTTTGAAACTAAAAATGGCCATGATTATGGGTAGGTGACTTGCATTTGTATTGCATTGGCATGAACGGCATGAAGGGGTGAGTGCAGTGGGTGCAGTAGTATGAGTTGTTTTGGATGGCCCATAGGTGAGGGGATGAGGGTTGTGAAGGCTAGAGGACCTAAACCAAAACTGGGAGAAAGTCCTCTGATCTGCACTGTATCTTGCACCCTCCCACTCCTGGATTAAATGTTCTGCCATATGGAACCAGTGTCCTGATTGCTGTTGTGTAGGCAAATGCATCTGTTTTGTGTATAGCAATCTCACACCCATAATGAGATAATATATGGACAAACTTGCATTTATATATAATTTTACATAATCGGTGGATGTCTCAAATATGTTTTACAGTTAATGAGGTTCTTTTGAAACATAGTGATTGTAATATAGGAAAACTAGCATCCAATTTACACAAGCAACAATGCCTAGGTAACCAACTCTTTTGTGATGATGGGTAGCTATTGGCCTAGTGGTGTTATTGCTATCTATTAATCCATACACCCAGGTCATGTTCTGGGAGCCCATGTTCAAATTTCACCATGGTAGGTAGTAGAAATTGAATTCAATAATATACTGAAATTAAGAGTCTAATGGACAAAAATCCATTGCTGATTATTGTCATGAAAATCTCATCTGGTTCATTGAAGTCCTTTAGGGAAGTAAACTATCAGCCTTATCTGGTCTGATGTACATGTGACTCCAGACCCACGGCAGTGTGGTTGATTCGTAACTGCCCTTTGCCCTGCCAATGAGAGATGGGCAGTAGATGCCAGCATCATCCTGTGGATGAAATAAAATTTATTATTACAAATGTCACCTTCTGCCCAGCTCAAACAAAACTATTAATAAATTTGTCATAATAAATATTGGCCAGGAGCTATTCTGCTGTTAATTAAATAATGGGGCTCTGAAATATTTTAGAAGCGAAGAATAATGTTGCTTTTGTATCTCACCCAGAAGACAGTATCTCATACTGTGCAGTGATTCCTCATCCCTGGAACTCTGGAGTAGGGCTTCAATCTGCCACATTTTGACTCAGAGTGAAGACTGCAACTAACTGATCCACCCCAACATTGTGAGCACCAGTTTCCTTTAAGTGCTTGGTTGATCAGCAATGTTAGCTATCATGTCAAGAGAACTTCATGTCCTTTCTTTTAAATATAGTTTTATAGTATCCCTAATGCCGCATGAAGTATAGAACAAAAACTCATTTTAAATTCTCCTTCAGAGGACAGTATCTCTCTATAGCAGTATTTTGTCAAAGAACTAAAGTGTAAATCAGTATCATAAACTCTAACTTTTTCTCCAGAAAGGAAAAGTTGAGATTTATTTGGATTTTAACAGAGAAAGAAGCTCTTTTTTGAAGGCCCAATTTTCAACAGCTTTATTAATTGGTGAATCATTCTTTCAACCGATTTAGTCAGCAAGTCCTTGACTGTATTTCAACATTGTTTTTTTCCCTCTCCTTGACATCTGCAGCTTTCAGCCCCTTAAATGAGGTCTTTTAGTATTACTCCTTCACTAAGTACTTGTGTTCAAGCCAATGCTATCAGAAACCAAATTTTTCCCTTAGATCTACAAGTGCTGTTATGCACAAATGAACATTTTTCCCGTCACAAAATTACTTTGTCTTAAGGTATTAAACACCACCCAGTAAATTACTCGTGTTTTCCAACACATTAACTTTTGTGCAAATCTGGTTAAGGGCAATGCAGAACATTAAAGGTGAGGGAGAGGAAGGGAGGTAGTTGAGTCAAAACTGTCTTGGATGAAATCAGATTTTAAATGTTTCTTAAAGTGTATTCAGGCTGGGAACAGCAGAAAATTATTCACAATGACAAGCCCGTTAAAAGTTTGAATGATTGTTATGGATTAATGCAGATTGCTAACCAGCAGTGGCATCAAATACTATTCCAACACCCATTGTACATTTTGGAGAGGGCACGATACCCATCAACTTTTCAGCTTGCTGTATTATTTTGTGTAGAGTTTGAATCCTAAAGATTTATTCATTTTAAATGTTGTGATTTGGTCTTAAATCATTTCAGTCCAGTTCTATAGTGGAGGCATGCCCCATCCTCTGCTACAAAGCCTCATTGATCTATTAAGCAGGTGACTGTTTAGCAGAGGTGATATATTTGTTGACAGCTTTAAATAAGTTATTGTATTATAATCTTCTGAGATATAGGCCATGATTATTGGATGAGTTGAGAATAAAGAAGGATCATTAGAAGGCTGGAAGAGACTAACTGTTGAGTTGATGTAAAGAAATCGAAGACAACTTGTCTTAAAAAAGGTATTGAAGACATTGAAAGGGTGTTTATAGAATTTCCCTTCAAAGTACTGCTGATATTTTTCACTAATGCTGCCACCCAGTGCTTCCAGCACATTTTGCAATAGCCTTCACCATTCACTTTGAAGGCTTGAAAACAATGGTCATGACATGAGGGGACAGGGAAGTAAGAGAGTATTGTTTTCTAATATTTATGAAAAGGGTTAACAGGCGTACAAAATCGGGGAAAACACTTTAAACTCACCATTGATGAAGAAAGAAAATTACCCAAAGAGCAAACAATTATTGTTTCAGAAATCTGAAAGGAGGAGGCAGAAAACATTCAGGGTTACTATTTTAGAGATAATGGGAACTGCAGATGCTGGAGATTCCAAGATAATAAAATGTGAGGCTGGATGAACACAGCAGGCCAAGCAGCATCTCAGGAGCACAAAAGCTGACGTTTCGGGCCTAGACCCTTCACCAGAGGCCCGAAACGTCAGCTTTTGTGCTCCTGAGATGCTGCTTGGCCTGCTGTGTTCATCCAGCCTCACATTTTATTATCAGGGTTACTATTTTAGATGACTTTGTCAAATGGGAAAATAAGCCTCAACTTTTGGAAAGAGTATCGCTGGATTTCTCAGTGCTAAGTGTTTCCACCCACAGTTATTCTATCTGGCACATCTCTCAGATTACCATTGATGCATTATTTTCCAACGGGAACTCCAAAAGGCTAACCTGCTATTTTCAAATACTGTAATCATTGCCCTCCAATAATTTTACGTTAGTTTTGACATTCAGTTCTCCCTGGTCTCTGTAAAACACGCACTAGCAAACATTATGGGATGGAAGGGGGAAAAAAATCAACAACAAGAAATTATGTACAGAAATATTTTCACCAAATATTTCAACTGTGAGAAAGAAAATCTCATCAAAGATCAGAAAGGACTCAACTACATTAGAAGCTGTAACAATGGCATTGACATATTGAACTTTCCACATCATTAAATCTACAGGTTATACTAGGATCAAAAGTTAATGTTATCATTTCATGCTCCTCTCTTTCCCCTTCCTCTCCCATCCCAACATTACACAACATTACATCTATCAGAACGAGACTGAATCAAAGATATTTTTGTTGAACCTTATTTTACTTCTAACCAGATGATGCATATTGTTCCCACACATTATCCTCATTAGTGAGATGGGCTCTATTATTTTGGTTCTTGTTTTGTTTCATAATTCAGTACTGAATGCTGCAGTTGCCTTGAAGCTCCAGTTTTGTCAATAGTGGCTGTAATCTCAGCAAGGTAGTCCTGCTGCCTATAGATGAATGCAAAACTTATCTATAGATGTTTGTTCCCTGTGCTGTCAATCAGGGCAGAATTAGAGGAGCAACGAAATTGTTCTCGTAGTATCAGCTGCTATCTCTTACTTTGGGGTCATGTATGGAATCAGCATGCTGACTCTTTTGGTTATGTCCAGCTTGTTACTTGCAGCAGAATTTTTTGGTGATGGGTTTCCTGTACCACTGTTGGAAAAGTTGATGGGCAACATATGCCCCCCCACTTTAATGATAACTACTTGCAATACTTGGAGGGTGGGTTGACCTTTTGGATCAAGCTCATGATTATCCCCACATCCTAGCTGAGGGCTGAACAGGTTTTGGGGGAGAAACAAAATGTATTTTTGTTTTACAGTTTCTACAAACATTGATTTGTTACAAAATCATAAAACAGTTCTTTAAAACAGCTTTATGATTTAACTACATGTGGAAGTGAGTTCCCCTCAGTAACAAAACATCTTTCAGATTGGTTAGGTAAATATAGCTTGGACTTTATTAGCTTTAATTGTAGCTGGTGACATTGCACAGAAACAAAGGGTCATCACTAACTCTACCTAGTAATGTGAGCACTGCCCCTTCCACTGCTAACACCATTCTAGAGCGCTTGTTGTCTATTTATCCATCTTCACTTCTTATTACCATTCTTGCAGTCGACCTGAGACTGCTCATAGTCTCATAGTTACCTTCACCTAGCTGCCCACTTGCGTATGAGCAAATTAATTAAGAGTGGGAGAAGGCCAGCCAGTCTATCAATTTTAACCTGAAATCCTCATTCCTGCCTACTCCTGATAATGTTTCAACCCCTTGCTCAACAAGAATTCATCTATATTAGCCTTAAAAATATTCAAAGAATCTGCTTCCACCACCATTTGAGGGAGTGTTTGAAAGACTTGCAATCCTCTGAGAGAAAACAAAAGCCTAATCTCTATTTTAAATGGACAATCCCCTATTTTTAAACAGTGATCCCGAGTTCTAGATGCTCCCATTAGTGAACACATCCTTTCCATATTCATCCTGTCAAAACCTCAGAGTCTTTTTTGTTTCAATCAAGTAATTTTCTGAACCCAGTAGATAGAAGCCTAAATGTCTAATCTTGCTTCATAAGATGACCCTCAGTCTGGTGAAACTCTGAACTGCCTGGAACAAATTTACTCCCTTTCTTAA
The DNA here is from genome assembly GCF_030684315.1 of Stegostoma tigrinum. Taxonomy (NCBI): domain Eukaryota; kingdom Metazoa; phylum Chordata; class Chondrichthyes; order Orectolobiformes; family Stegostomatidae; genus Stegostoma; species Stegostoma tigrinum. The sequence goes on along the minus strand of NC_081378.1, from coordinate 27,199,270 downwards.
ATAAGGTCACCGAAACTGTTCATTGTCCTCTCGATGTGATCTCACCAATACCCTCTATAATCGAAGCATAATCTCCCTGCCTTTCTGTTCATTTTCCCACTCAATAAATAACATTCTATCAGCTTTCCTAACTACTTGTTATACTCCTTACCCAGTTTGGTAACAGTTGACTCAGACCCACATCAATTTTTGATTCCTAATTGCCCTTTTAAAAGGCTGAGCAACTAGAGACAAGCAACAAATGTTGACCCTGCCAGTGACGCCAATATCCATGAAAGAATAATGAAGACAAAACTTAAATAGTAGCCTTTTGTGAATCATGAACGAGGACATCCAGATCCACACATATTTCAGATCTGTGCAATCTCTCACCATTTAAATAATATGCTTCTTTTTAATTCTCCCTGACAAAAAGGACAATTTCAAATTTTCCCACATTATATTCCAGTTGCCCGTCCATTTACTTATCCATACATTGTGTAGCCTTATGTCCTCTTCGCAATGTACTTTGGTACCTATCTTTGTCTAATCGACAAATTTAGCAAATATATTTTAAGTCCCTTGATCAAAGTCATTTGTGTAAATTGTAAAATGTTGAGGCCTGAGCACTGATCCCTATGGTACAGCATTTGTTACAACTTGCTAACCAGAAAGAGACCATTTATACCTCATCTCTGTTTTTTGTTAGCCAGCCAATCTTCTCTCCATGCCAGTATGTTACACCTTACACCATGCACTTTTATTTCCACCATAACCTTTACTGTAGGACCTTATTAAATGCCATCCAAAAATCACCTCAGTATTGTATATCCATCTTTATCCACAGCATACGTTACTTCTTCAAGGAGCACCAATAAATAGGTTAAATGTGATTTCCCTTTCTCCGACTCTGCCTGATTGCTTTGAACTTTTCTCACAGCCCAGCTATATTTTCTTTAAGAAGAGTTTGCAACACATTTCTTACACCAGGTGTTTAGATAACTTACTTGCATTTCCTGTGATAATGGGAACTGCAGATGCTGGAGAATCCAAGATAACAAAGTGTGGAGCTGGATGAACACAGCAGGCCAAGCAGCATCTTAGGAGCAGGAAAGCTGATGTAGGGTCTAGGCCCGAAACGTCAGCTTTTGTGCTCCTGAGATGCTGCTTGGCCTGCTGTGTTCATCCAGCTCCACACTTTGATTACTTGTATTTCCTCCTGCTTTCTGTTCCCCTCCCATTTTGAAGAAAGGAGTTGCATTTGATATTTTCAACCTGCTGGAACCTTCGCCAAATCTAAGGTATTTTAGAAAATTAAAGCTTTGGCATCAACTATCTCATGAGCTATTTCGTTTAAAACCCCAGGATGAAATCTGTCTTGTTTAGGTCCCTTGTCAGCCCACAGCTTTACAGTTTATTTCGTACTACTTCCCTTGTCATTGTAATATTTCTGAATTCCACCTCTTTTCCATTTCCTGATTTGCAATTATTTCTGTGACGTCATTTATATCCTGTATAATGATGACTATTACAAAATAACTATTTAATTGATCTGCCATTTTGTTATTTTCTTTTATTGATCTTCATAATAGCTATCTTCTTTATATATCTAGCTAGCTTTCTTTTGTGCTCCAAACTTTACACCCCTTAGTAATCTTATAGACAGTTTTTGCTGTTCTTTCTACTCTCTCCTATCTCCTGACTTGCCACCTATCTTTACACAAATATGCTTTCAGTTAAAATTTGGTATTATTTTTAGGTTTTTCAGCTGATTACATGCGGTGGCTCTGCCTTTGGAATTTTTCCCTCTCTTCAAAATGTATCTATTCTGAAATATCCTCTAAAATATCTACCATGCATCTTTACTGGTGTATCCTTAACCAAGTTTGCCAGTTCACTTCAGCTAACTCTTCTTTCATGTTTCTCATAGTTGCTGTTATTTAACTTTAAAATTCTAGATTTTGACCCAGTCTTCTCTCTCTCAATCTGAATGCAAAAATCAATCATATGATGCTGACTGCTACCTAGGGGTGTCTTCACTATGAGATTATTAATTATTCCTGTCTCATCGCACAGTTCTGGGTTTGGTATAGCCTACTTTCTTGTTGGTTCCAGAAATTGCAATGCTGTTCTAAGAAATTATCCTCAAAAGAAGTCATAAAATCTTATATACGCAAATTAATTTTTCCAGTTTATTTTCCAGTTCATAAAATCCTCTAAGATTATCACTGTAGTTTTCTGACAAGTTCCCACTGTTTCTTAAAACAAAATAAAGACCTGCAGTTGCTGGAGTTCTGAGACAAAAAAACAGAATTTGCTGGAGAAACTCAGTAGGTCTTGCAGTATCTGTGGTGAGAAAACAGAGTTAATGTTTCGAGTCCAGAGACTCCATCAGAACTCAATTTTTAATTTTGTCCCATTGTTTTGTCTTTTGATACACTGTCCTATTATGTGGTTACTGTTGGGGAACCCTACTCCCAGAAGCATGTAACTACTGGCATTTATCATTTCTTACCTCTATCCAAACTATTTCTGCATCCTGGTTTCCTGAACTTAGGCCAACCTTCTCTATCGTGCTAATTCCATTGTTAGTTAGCAGAGCCACCTCTTTACTTTTTCTTAGCTGCATATCCCCCATTCATTATTTGTGTCCCAATCAATGTAATACTGCAGCATTGCCTCTATAATGGCTATCAGATTATACTCATCTACTTCTACTTTCACTCTTGGATCATGTATTGTGTTTTTATACCACCGTATATTCAGATACAGAGCTTTTAGCCTTGTCTTTTTATTATCTTGGCAATCTCTAGCCTTATTTGCTGAAGTATGTTTAGATTTATACTCTCTATCCCTTTCCTGTAATAGTCTGTTTATTATTTCCAATATTAATAGCTTTCTCTGTCAGCTTGTCTATACTTTTTGATTTACCATCAGACCTGAAATGTTAACTCTGATTTTTCCTCACAGATGCTGCCAGATCTGCCGAGCTTTTCCAGCAACTTCTGTTTTTGTTCCTGATTTATAGCATCCTCAGTTCTTTTGGTTTTCAAAGTTTGAGCTCTTATTTCCACTATTCAGTTTAAAATCTTCTCTTGTTCCCCAGCTAGAACACTGATCCCAGTAGTTTTCAGGTGTAGTCTTTTACAGTGGTACAGATTCCCCATTCCCTAGTATTGGTATCAGTGCCCCATGAACTGGAATCCACCTATCCCACAGTCCTTGAATCAGGCATTCATTTCTATAATCTTATTTGCCTTATATCACCTTGCTGTGGCTTGATTATTCAGAGATTGTTACCTTTATGCTTCACAATTTCGTCCGTAGCCCCTCTTTCATTGTCAAAGTAGTGTCAAAAAGCTCTTGCCTGCAGTGAACAGTGCTAGTGAAAAGATTTATTGTCTCTCCATTTCCTGATGCAGTTTGATAGAATTTGTGGTTGTTATTAATAAATATGCCAAAAATTGTAGGAGCAGAATTAGGCTGTTTGACCCATCAAGTCTGCTCTGGTCTGGCTGATATGTTTCTCACTCCCATTTTCCTGCCTTCTCTCCATAACCCTCGATCCCATTCCTAATCAAGAACCTATCTATCTCTGTTTTAAAAAGTCAGTGAGAAGGCAGGAGAATGGGGTTAAGAAATGTATCGGCCATGATCAAATGGTGGGGCAGACCTGATGGGCTGAATGGACTAATTCTCCGATATCTTACTTTATATCGTATTAATTAATAAACACCACAAATTCTGTCAAACTATATCAAGTAATGGAATACAATAAATCACCCTTTTTTCACTAACACTGTTCACTACAAGTTATTTTTGAGATAAGGGATTTATGACTTCACCTTGACAATTAAGGAGGAGGTCGGAACCAATTCAGAAAAATGGAACCACAAAGTTATAATCTCTGAATAATTATGAGCCACAAGCAAGGCAAATAGGCTGGAGTATCCAAATGGTTTTATATATGTTATTTATAAACATTTAGAGTTTCAATTGACAATGTAAAACAAATAATTTTATGTAAATTTCTGCAAGTTGATATGTGATCTTGCCATCCGTTTGTTTGTCTGAAATCATTTGGCTTTACATCTGTGCTGATTGTTGTGTTGTATTTTTGCTGATGATATCTGCTATGAATCTGCATATGCTCTTCAAATCGACCACCAATGGCACAAAGCATTAGCTGGATAAATTAACCAGTGATTTGCTCAGAGAAGTAACTGACTGGTCATAAGTGAGAGATAGTAGAAGGCCGGTCATAAGTGAATTTATTTTTGTTCTTAAACCTGACGACGTTGGGATTGATGCTTGTAAACTGCACTGAAAAAGAATGGGAACTTTTATTGTATAATTGATTGATTACATTGCCAGTGTATATTTCTTGTGTGGAAGAATCATATATTCCTTTGAACATAAAAATAATGGGTGAGCCAAATGAAGATGTGACTGGAAGCCAAGTTTAAAGCTGTGGGTCTGGGCACATAATTTTTACAACGGGAATAAATATTGCAATATACCGTTCCTTACCCTGGAATCTTAAGGGCTTGATCAATGCTGGTGCAGCATTTTAAATTAATTATAATTGTAAGATTTTAATGGTAGCTAAATTGGTAATTGGTAATCGTAAGTGTAATCTAATTCCTCGAGTACAGTCATTGTCATCTCAGCAAGACCAATTTATTCAAATTACTGCTGGATATAGTGAGCACTAGATGAGAATACACTTTATTATTTGTTAGAAATGGAAGTATTTCTACACCCCAACCAGATCCATATTCCCACCTTGAAATCAAATATTTTATTACTTAGCTTCTTCAGTACCACACCATGTTCAATAGTGAATCATTTCCTATATTGATACTTGAACCAAATTAGAGTTTGGATATTAATTATAAAAAGGATCATCCTCTTCTCCTGGAATTGACTGTCTTGTATCCTTGAAGTTGGTTCTGTTTGATTGGTGCGGTTGGATCTCTCCTGCACACTTCCATTTTCTTTACCTCCCTTCAGTCAGAGAGGGTGTGGTATAGTGATAACGATGCTCGACTACTAATCCACAGTTCCAGACTAATATTCCGGGGATGTGGATTTGAATCCAATCATAGTAGATGGTGACATTTGAATTCACTGAAATTTTGGAATTAAAAGTTAGCGTAATGGTGACTATGTGACTATTATTGATTGTTGTAAAACACACCTGGTTCACTAATATCCTTTAAGGAAGGAAATCTGCTATCCTTACTCTGTTTGGCCTGTGTGTGACTCCAGACCCACAGCAACATGGCTGACTCCTAACTTCTCACTGAAATGGCCTAGTAGGCCACTCAGTTCAATGTCGGTGGGCAATAAATCCTGACCCAGCCAGTGCCACCTACATTTCATGAGGAAATATACAAATGTTCTCCTGATAACTAAGTTGAAATGGGCAGACTGCTGGCAAAGAATGAGATTCTAATTCTTGGAACCACACCGTAACCACATTTCATACCTGGCTGTTTTCTTCCCAGTTAGCTTTTTGTAGGGCTCACCTCAATTTTTTTGTGTTGGTGATGATCAGTTGTCAAAGTCCAGTGTAATCCATCAGTGTGTACCTTGTGGTGGTTACTAGTCTCCAATGAATTGCAGGATGTGAAATGCAGTAGTATGGAAACTACAGGATTTTATTTGTTGATGGTTTCTGATTGCATCATAGACAGATTCAACAAGTACACTTAGATTAGATTCCCTACAGTGTGGAAACAGGCCCTTCGGCCCAACAAGGTCACACTGCCCATTGGAGCATCCCACCCAGACCCATCCCCCTATAACCCACACGCCCCTGAACATTATGGGCAATTTTGCATGGCCAATCCACCTAGCTTGCACATCTTTGGACTGTGGGAGGAAACTGGAGCACCCAGAGGAAACCGGAGCACCCAGAGGAAACCATGCAGATACGGGGAGAACGTGCAAACTCCTCACAGACAGTTTCACGAGGCTGAGAATTGAACCCAGGTCCCTGGCGCTGTGAGGCTGCAGTGCTAACCACTGAGCCACCGTGATCTACACCTTTTTGGACCTTTGGTCCAATTCATCTATGCTGACCACATATCCTAAAAGAATCTAGTCACATTTGCCAGGATTTAGCTCATATCCCTCTCAACTCTTCCTATGCATATCCCCATCCAGATGCCTTTGAAATGTTTTAATTGTACCGGCCTCTGCCACTTCCTCTGACAGATCATTCTATACCTGCACCACCCTCCTCATGAAAATGTTGCTGCTTAGGTCCCTTTTAAATGTTTCCTCTCTCAGTTTAAACCTATACCCTCTAGTTTTGGACACCTGCCACCATGGTGAAAAGACCGTGTTTATTCACCCTGTCTATGCCCTTGTGATTTTATAAACCTCTATAAACCCTCAGTTGCTGATGCTCCAGGGAAAATAGCCCAAGCCTATTCAACCTGTCCCAGTAGCTCAAACCCTCCAACCCCGGCAACATCCTTGTAAATCTTTTCTGAACCCTTTCAAGTTTGAGAACATCCATCCTATAACAGGGAGACCAGAATTGCATGTAGTATTCCAAACATGGCCTGACCAATGTCCTGTACAGCTGCAACATGACCTCCCAACTCCTAAACTCAATTTACTGACCAATAAGTGCAATCATACCAGACAACGCCTTCACTATTCTGTCTACCTGTGACTTCACTTTCAAGGAGCTATGAACCTGCACGCCAAGGTTTCTTTGCTCAGTAACACTCCCCAGGACCTTACCATTAAGTGTATAAGCCCTTGTTAGATTTAGTTCTCGAAAAGGATGATTGGAATCCCAGTGTAGCCCAGGTAGAATTTATTGATGTGTGGCATAACATTCCATTGCCATTTTGTATTGGAACAGAGTGGTATAATTATGCCAATCTGAACTTTTTGCATGCAGCATTTATTACAGAAGCTTCTGCAGAGCTATCTACATAGCAGTCACTGGAACCATTTCAGTTAGTATCAGACACAGCATTTATAACAAAAGGCACATTCTCATCAACGGTGGGACCCTTTGGCCTTTTACCTTATAAATTCAATGTCTGATACTACCTCTCTCACTAACACCCAAGGAAGGAACGCTGCTCCGAAAGCTTGTGTTTTCAAATAAACCTGTTTGATTATAACCTAGTGTCATTTCTGACCATGCTCTGGTAATGTAGTTAGACAATTAGACAGCTGTACCTACTTCCCCTTTAGTATTCAGACTTTTAACTCCTGTTACGGGGGTTTGTCTTCAGTTTGACTTAAGCCACTCAGGCCATATGTCTGAAGCATGTGTGTAGAGTTAACCATTAACCTACCAGGAGCTTGTATAAAATATAAAATACTCTGAAAAAAAGTGAGAAACAGAAAAAGTATTAATAAGGTTCACATTTTCTGCAAAAAGTGTCATATAATAATTCTGCTTTACTATATATCTCAGCCAACAGTGTTCCACAGAAGTATTGTGTTCCATAAAAGTTTACTGTGATAACCTGTAAAAACAGCTGAGATTCACCATGCAAATATGTGGGTAATTGCAACTGCTGAGCATTATGTTGAATTGCATAGACCAGAAAGGTCCTGCGACACATCCTTCCCTCAACTAGCTGACTTCACCCGGGAACTGTAGGTTGTAAAAAATTTCTCCCATGGTTAGCCTTGTTGAATCAAAGTAAAGGTGGCCATGGATCTTACTACAGATGATTGTCTGGTGACTGCTGCTGGGAAGCATGTTCGTGTGACTGGCAGGTGAGAATGGAATCAGGCTTCACCGAGATTGAATTTTCTGCTGAAACTCTTTGTGAGGTGTGCTCTTACAAAGATGGGAACTTGGATAAGAAACTGTTCAGATCCCAGCTCATGTTACTACTGGGCGAGTCAGATCCCAGATTGAAATCATCTGTCCAACCACCTTATCAAATGACGTGAAGTATCTTTTGACACTATCCTCAGTAAACATAGAACATAGAACAGTACAGCACAGAACAGGCCCTTCAGCCCACGATGTTGTGCCGACCATTGATCCTCATGTATGCACCCTCAAATTTCTGTGACCATATGCATGTTCAGCAGTCTCTTAAATGTCCCCAATGACCTTGCTTCCACAACTGCTGCTGGCACGCATTCCACGCTCTCACAACTCTCTGTGTAAAGAACCCGCCTCTGACATCCCCTCTATACTTTCCTCCAACCAGCTTAAAACTATGACCCCTCGTGTTAGCCATTTCTGCCCTGGGAAATAGTCTCTGGCTATCAACTCTATCTATGCCTCTCATTATCTTGTATACCTCAATTAGGTCCCATCTCCTCCTCCTTTTCTCCAATGAAAAGAATCCGAGCTTAGTCAACCTCTCTTCATAAGACAAGCCCTCCAGTCCAGGCAGCATCCTGGTAAACCTCCTCTGAACCCTCTCCAAAGCATCCACATCTTTCCTATAATAGGGCGACCAGAACTGGACGCAGTATTCCAAGTGCGGTCTAACCAAAGTTTTATAGAGCTGCAACAAGATCTCACGACTCTTAAACTCAATCCCCCTGTTAATGAAAGCCAAAACACCATATGCTTTCTTAACAACCCTATCCACTTGGGTGGCCATTTTAAGGGATCTATGTATCTGCACACCAAGATCCCTCTGTTCCTCCACACTGCCAAGAATCCTATCCTTAATCCTGTACTCAGCTTTCAAATTCGACCTTCCAAAATGCATCACCTCGCATTTATCCGGGTTGAACTCCATCTGCCACCTCTCAGCCCATCTCTGCATCCTGTCAATGTCCCGCTGCAGCCTACAACAGCCGTCTATATTGTCAACGACACCTCCAACCTTTGTGTCATCTGCAAACTTGCTGACCCATCCTTCAATCCCCTCATCCAAGCCATTAATAAAAATTACAAACAGTAGAGGCCCAAGGACAGAGCCCTGTGGAACACCACTCACCACTGACTTCCAGTCAGAATATTTTCCTTCTGCTACCACTCAGTGTCTTCTGTTGGCCAGCCAATTCTGTATCCAGGCAGCTAAATTCCCCTGTATCCCATTCCTCCTGACCTTCTGAATGAGCCTACCATGGGGAACCTTATCAAATGCCTTACTGAAGTCCATATACACCACATCCACAGCTCGACCCTCATCAACTTTTCTAGTCACATCCTCAAAGAACTCGATAAGGTTTGTGAGGCATGACCTACCCCTCACAAAGCCGTGTTGACTGCATTTGATCAAGCCATGCTCTTCCAGATGGTCATAAATCCTATCCCTCAGAATCCTTTCTAACACCTTGCAGACGACAGACGTGAGACTTACTAGTCTGTAATTGCCGGAGATTTCCCTATTTCCTTTCTTGAAGAGAGGAGTTACATTTGCCTCTCTCCAGTCCTCAGGTATGATTCCAGTGGAGAGCGAGGATGCAAAGATCTTCGCAAGTGGCGAAGCAATTGCATTTCTCGCTTCCCAAAGCAGCCGAGGACAAATCTGGTCCGGGCCTGGCGACTTGTCAATTTTAATGTTTGACAAAATTTTCAGCACATCAGCTTCCTCTATCTCTATCCATTCCAGCATGCACACCTGCTCTTCAAAGGTTTCATTCACTACAAAGTTCATTTCTTTTGTAAAGACAGAAGCAAAAAACTCATTTAGGGCTTCCCCTACCTCCTCAGACTCCGCACACAAGTTCCCTATGCTATCCCTGATCGGCCCTACTCTTTCTTTGACCATTCTCTTATTCCTCACATAAGTGTAAAATGCCTTTGTGTTTTCTCTAATTCATTCTGCCAAGCCTTTCATGTGCCCCCTCCTGGCTCTCCTCAGACCAATTTTGAGCTCCTTCCTTGCCTGCGTGTAATCCTCTAGAGCTGAACTTGACCCTAGCTTCCTCCACCTTATGTAAGCTACCTTCTTCCTTTTCACAAGAAGCTCCACCGCTCTCGTCATCCAAGGTTCCTTTATCTTACTCCTTCTTGCCTGTCTCAGAGGGACATATTTACTCATCACTTGCAACAACTGTTCCTTAAACAGTCTCCATATGTCTATAGTGCCCTTACCATGGAACAATTGCTCCCAGTCCATGCTTCCTAACTCATGTCTAATCGCGTCATAGTTTCCTCTTCCCCAATTAAATATCCTCCCATTTTGCCTAATCCTCTCCTTCTCCATAGCTATGTAGAATGTGATTAAGGTGTAAATTAAGGTTTTGAGGATAAATTCTTTGCTTAATCAAATCCATCATTCAAATAAGAATCATTCTCCAATTTAGGCTGTCTAGTTTACCTATCTTTTTAGAGATCATCATTTTTAAAATTCTATCTACTTTTTTATTAGTGTCTGCTCTTCTCTCTCGTCATTTTGCATTCCCTGTTTTTCTTTTACCCCATTTACAATTATCTGTATTTTTCTTATTCATTCATGGGTGAGGGTGTTGCTGGGTAGGCAGCATTTATGGACCATCTCTTTTTGCCCAGAGTCACCCACATTGCTGTGAGTCTGGAGTCACATGTAGGCCAGACCAGGTAAAGGGTGGCAGTTTCCTTCCCTAAAAGACATTCGTGAACCCCTGACAATCAACAATGGCCATCATTAGACTCTTAGTTCCAGATATTTATTGAATTCAAATTCTACCATCTGCCATGGCGGGATTCAAATCCAGGTCCCTAGAACATTATCTGGGTGTCTGGATTAACAGTCCAGCGATAATACCACAAGGCCATCACTTCCCTCCTTTTCTATCCTCTCTCCTTTTCTTTTAACTCCTATTTTTCTTCATTTCTAACAAAATCTTAGCTACTTCTAGCTATGGCATCTCAGCTTCAGATGTCTCTTCTAATTCTAAATGCTGGATTATCACTGTATGCGCATCTGCCTTTTGAATTCTTGCTTTTATTTCTACCTTCAGTTTATCTACTGACTCTCTCAGTTTAGCCTTGGTCAGTGATTTTGAATAATCCACTGCCATATCTGTGAATTTCAGAAAACTCTAAGCACCTTCAAAGCCATTTTTCAATCCATGCAGTAAATGTCATTGTAACGTAGCCATTTTATGTCCATCTCTTTCACATCCCATTTCTTTAAAGAGACTTACATCTCTCAATTTCAATGAATTCAGAGCTTGCAAGAACCTCCACATGTTATGATCCCAACTAATGTTGAACTACTGGGCAAATCAGAACCTAGAATGAAATTAGTTTGATTGTTCACATTTTGTTCTTTGTAAAGAATATACTGTGTCAGACTTTCACTAGAACATAATCACACAATGCTACAGATTTTGTTTTAACAATAAGGCAGGCATTTATTATGCAAAAGATAGATAAATAAAAACACATAAATGTCATACATATATTTGCCAATCAACCTCTTCAGGGATATTATGACACACCTCTGGAGCATTTGGAACTTAAAACTCGGCCTTCTGGCTCAGAGATAGAGATTCTACCACTGTGCTATGGGAACCCAGCTATCTACACAAAACACCATTTTAACAGTTTTAAGCACTTGGCATAACAAAATCTCATCCATTCCCCAACATCATCACTTTATTCAAAGCCAAGAGAAATTTTCGTTTGCTATTCAATCTGTAGGTTGACTTAGCTGCTTCTTTACAGCAGGCCTGGTCCTTAAGCTGTGAAGTCATTTTTTTTGACTGATACAGCTGAAATCTTAGACTTTATTAGTCCTTCAATAATCTGCAGAGTTCCAACAAAATACTCCTGATCTGGAAGTTACCTCAAACTACAAGCCCTACACTGAGGTAACTTGAAACAAAAGCTGAGAATACTGGACAAACTCAGAAGGTCTGGTAGCATCTGCGGAGAAATGGACTTCACGTTTCAAGTCTAGGATGACTCTTCTTTAAAACTGAGGTCACATTCTCTTAACTGCTCTGAGCAATCTCCTTATCTTGGATATACTGTTTTAACTTACATATGACCCTACTTTAAACAGGCTTCAAAAGCTTTTATGTGAAATTTTAAACAAAATTTGCGTCTTCTCGTTTCTGATAGGCTGATGACAGCTTTTATTTCTCTCCTGATATAAAATAATTCAATATGAACAAGCTCCCATTACCACTCCAGGAGGTCCATACTTGTTTAAAGTTATGATTCTGTTAAGATTGACCTACTTAATTTTCAAACTCTTGACAAAAAAGCCTCTATGTTATCAGTTTAAAATCCAAACTCCGGAAAAAATCATTAACATATAAATTACATTCCTTTCACCACAATACCAGTATGCCCTAACACCTGTAATCTGTGAGAGCCAGTACTTTCAGAATAAGAATTTTGAAATGTGATATTTATAGAGCAACATGGCTGATTTCTAACAGAACACAGCTAATTTAAAAAATCCTGCTGTCTCCATACAAAGGGACATGGATTAAAGTGATAACATTTAACAAGCAAATTTAACCTAATTGAAGATTGAAATTCCGTCCTGTATAAACCAATGTCGAGAATGAATACCATATAATTATTGAAAACAAGTGATGTAATAATGTTTTAGTGAGTGATCAGTGCAGTGACAGTGACACAGTTGCTTTCTGAGATCCAAGTTAAATTTACAATTTAGAAAATTTACAGTGTCCTTTAATTAATCCATAGAGATACTGGCAGCACATTGTATTAAAGATCGGTATGCTGTTTTAGGCAGTAGAATAAAAGCAGAGAATTCTGAATCTTAAGTGATGATGTGACCATACAGGCTGGTTGACAGGCACATTTTAGTACAAAAAGAAGAAAAATTGAATAGACACTTCATGAGCTCTTGTGAAATCCTATGATTGAGACTTCAGCGGAGGGATACAAAGGTGGCAGAACAGCAGCAAAATAGGAGAATATTAATTAGAATGAAAACACTGAAATAAATTCAATGCTATAGCCAAATCTGATTTTATAGTTACAAAATTGACCAAAGTTTCTTAAATCTTTTAGGGAAACAAGTTCCTAACCACACCTAACTAGCTACCATTCACCCTATATCAAAAAAATAGACTTCAATTGTGAGCGCTTTGCCAATCTGCATGGAATCCAACCAGAAACAAAAATGGAAATTGCTGGAAAAACTCAGCAGATCTAATGGCATCTGTGCAGAGAAATCAGAGTTAACATTTCGCGTCCAGTGAACCTTCCTCAGAACCAACCAACAAAGAAGTTACTTAATAGAGACTACAGTGCCCTAAATTCACTCTGATTCTTCAGATATCTGATAACTTTAAAGTGTTTGAGAGAAGAATAATCAGAATGTATTTTGGTGCATTAATCTGTTAGATGGCTATTTAAATCTAAAAGACGTCAGAATAGGTTGGATTAATCTAATATGACATTAGCACTTTACAACACAGTGCTGTGAACGTAGTATAGGATTTTAGTAATTTTGATCTAATACTTCTGAGATATAAATTAGCGATTTAATATTCTATTATTCAATCACTAATCTGATATATAATCAAAATAATGAGTAGGCACGGATCCAATTGATACATAATTCAACACTGGTTCAACTGTTATAGATGCTTTTTAATTGTGACAACCTCTTGGATTTCATCATTTTTTTTCACAAATTCCTGTGAGGGTTTTTTCTTTGCAGTAAATGAATTCCAGAAACAGTCTAAAATATAAATGTAAATATAAATGAAACCAAGAAGATAATTATAACCAGACTGAGTCTGTTATGATAACCAATGTGAAATATAACGACTTATGTTCTTAAACTTACTGAAGATTTATACTTGCTATCACAACAATATCACTGGGCAACATTTTATGCATTTGCCTACTTCAATGAACAAGGAGATTTTAAGTTACTACTTAGAAGTGAGGTAAATTATGAGTAGTTTGTATTTATGTGATTTATCAGAGAGATAAGAGCACATTCTGAAGTTGGACCCCGTACGTGAAGATTTTGGATAGCAACATAAACCTTATGAGGCATATTCATACAGTTGTGAGATTCCAAGTTAAACCGTAAAGCCCTTTCGTAAGCTCTTAAGTACAAACTTATTATTTGATTTAAAGCATGCAATTACTTTTAGATACTTTTTAATCAACCTGTTCAGTGATATTATGTCACACCCTGGAGCTGGTGAGACTTGAACTTGGGTCTCTGGCTCAGAGTTAGGGACTCTACTACTGCACCACAAGAACCCAGTAACTGTTCCAGGCTGCATTAGTGTATGCCATGCACGTTGCACTTGTATATGCACCTTGTCTTTCAGACAACTCCCATTTCAGGAATCGATTTGCTGTGTATAAACAATGTTGCACTCCTCCTGGCACTTTGTCTGTTTTGATGTTGTACGTTCCACACAGAAACCAGTTGGTTGCTGCGATATCTACTTCATGACATGAAATGTCATAAGTCATAGAGGTGTACAGCATGGAAACAGATGTTTCAGTCCAACTTGTCCATGCTGACCAGGTTTCCTCAATTAATCTAGCCCCATTTGCCAGCATTTCGCCCATATCCGTCTAAACCCTTACTACTCATATACCCATTCAGAAGCCTTTCAAATGTTGTAACTGTACCAGCCTCCACTACTTCCCCTCGCAGTTCATTCCATACACGCACCATCCTCTGTGTGAAAAGATTGCCCTTAGGTACCTTTCAAACCTTTCCCCTCTCACCTTACACCTACAGTCTCAGGTTTTGGACACTCACACCCCAGGGGAAAAAAAACATTGGCTATACACCCTATCCACACCCATCATGATTTTATGACCCTCTATATGGTCACCCCTCAACCTCTGACGCTTCAGTGAAAATAGCCTCAGCGTATTCAACCTGTCCCTGTAGCACAAATGCTCCAACCCCAGCAACATGTTTGTAAATCTTTTCTGAACCCTTTCAAGTTTCACAATATCCTTCCTTTAGCAGGGAGACCAGAATTGTATGCAGTATTCCAAAAGTGGCCGAACCAATGTCCTGTACAGCTGCAACATGACATCTGAACTCCTATACTCAGCACACTGACCAATAAAGGCAAGCATTCCAAATGCCTTCTTCACTATCTCCACTTTTAAAGAACTATGAACTTGCACTCTGAGGTCTCTTTGTTCAGCAAAACTCTGCAGGAGCTTACCATTAAGTGCATAAGTCCTGCCCTGATTTGCCTTTAGTTAAAAATAAATCCATTCTCAGGGTTAATCAGTCCCTGATAAGTGATTGATTATTAGTCCATTGTCATTAACATGACATTGTGAACAGCAGTGAGGAGCATTGTGCTGCTGAGGTCTACTGTGTTTGAACATTCAACAAACAAGCTCTGGATAAAACACATGGTTGACATTCATAAATCATGCTAAAGTACTTAAGACAACCCTCAAGTTGTTTATCACAGAGTTGGAAAACAGTATGCTCATAAGTAGTTAAAGAGTCTAGTTTAACTCACTTGAGACTCACTCGAATCACTTGTCTATGTTGGACCAATAGCAAGCAAGGGAAGGTGAAATGTAAATTGTCACAATGTCAACAAAATTCCCTACTTTAAATCGGGACACAGAAGATCTCCCAAGAAAAGTTGAGATTTTTAAACAGAATTCAAAGCCATTGTTATGAGATTCAGGTTTGCTCAGTGCAGAAAAGCAAGCTATTAATATTTAGTTAGCATTTGGGAAATTAAGGTCCACACAGATTTAACATGTCATGATTATGAGTCAAAGAGCTAAAATATCCCCAAAAATCAATGCAGAGTTGGATTAAGCTTCCAGATTCATCAACTAGAATTCATGGCATTTAGATAGAAGCTGACTGAATTTACTTTGAGAGCAGATACAGAGAAAAGGGCTCATTCTTTGGATGGGGAACTAGCAAACAGAGTTGTTGCGTGAGTGATCATATCATTCCCAATAGAAGCTTTTTAGAAAGATTCGTTAGACAAACCAAAGACTTATAATATCAAAAAGCTACTGAACAATGTGTACAAATTTAAAATGATCATTGCAGGTCAACAATGCTGTCCTGTGAAAAATTCAATGGTTGGCGCAGTTAACACAACACCCAAACATGTGAAAGGTATGTGCGAGGGAAACATCCAGCATTTACTCAGTTTTGCAATGCAGTAGCAGAAAAGGCCATAGGCAGAGGCAGTACTCTAGAGGAAAGGTTAATGCAGCCTCAAAGAACCATGCACTGACCTACCAACATGCATCATGCTACAATAAACACCATCTGTTATCCCAGCAGAGGCAGATATATGAAGTGACAAGATAGAATCTGACAATTCAACAGTGAGACAATGAACGGTGAACACATTTTCACACTGTCAGTCTCATGGCAAACATTTGCCATCATCACACCATCTGACATGTTTGTAGAAATCTAAATCATCTATGCCCCACAAACTGATGACGATTTGTTGCTGGCCTAGATAGAAAGTGAGACATGTGCTAATAGACCACTTCTGTGAATTAAAAAATAATATACCCATAGACATGGAAGCCATGATGAAACTTACAAATGTAAAACTTTCAACATGCAACAGTTCACCAATACCATATACAAGATCAGTAGTGCTGGAGTACAATTGCAATTAGTGTACCTGAAGTTGTAGCTGATCTATGTGGTAGACACTGCTAGTCTGGCAATTGCAGGGAAAGTAACATGCTATCAATTAGCATTAGTCACAATCCCTGGAATTTTTTGGACATCAGATACAGATCAGAAACTGCAGCAACTATTCAAGAAATATTTATGGAGCTGAATATGAGGAACAGAACACTCCCTTGTGAATTAGTGAAGTTAAAATCTCAACTCTGCTGTTGTGATAAAAATGGAAGCTCAGAAGGAAAAGGCTAAGCCATTAATTCAGTTTAGTTGCGAACTTGAGAATACCACTCTGAGACGATGGAGTCTTTATGGTATCGCTCCTCTCCATGCAGAAAGATGACTGAAGAGCTAAAAAAGAAAGAAAGGAAGCAGTATGGACTAGCTCTCTATCATTAATTCAGTGAAAGAATTTCTGGTTTACAGGAAGATCATGAGAAACTTCGACATAAAACAGATCAAGCTCAGTTGGAGTAGCTACAGAATCATTAGCTTGAGCTGATGCTGGAGAAAATGATAGACATGCAAATGCGGGAGGAGATGCAAAGCATACATAACAAGCAGCTGCTAATCACTGATGAGGCAATACTTTCAAAAATATTTACCAGAAATGATGCTGTTGTGAAAGAACTCAAAGCAGGACATTGAAGAACCCAAACAATTTCTGAAGCAGCAAGTGGAAGAGGTACAGACTTCACAGAGAAAAAAAGAAATAATGTTGGAGAGGGTGGGCAATTATTGGAGTAGTTTATGGAGGAGACAACAATTCTGAACCAACAGAAGATTGAAGCCATGAAAGCTGCTTGTCATTTGTCTGGCTGTGCAACTTAGAATATCTGTGGCAATTCTGTCCCAAATATATGACATGTAAGGATGCGCAGTCTTTCCTATGGAGGTCAAGTTGCATAATATGAATGTGTTCGATGTTTTAAGAACTAGTACCTCACACTCCTTTACCAATTATGGGACCCTGCCACCAACATTATATTCAACCTGTTAAATCTGCTATGCAGTCATTGTTTCATGATTGGTTTAACAGATTCCTGGGGTATAACAATGCTCCATCAGAAAGGAACGATTACTAATCATACAGCACAAGCATCTTCATTAAGCAGTGATATGGAGCCATTGTCCTGGCAGACTTCAACAGTCGGGACACAAATAAACCCAGAGCTGAATAAAATTGTCAAGAAGTCTCTCTGGATGGTTCAATTCATATTTGAACTGTGATACCATTACAGTAGTGTTTTCAGAGAAAATGAGTTTGTATTGTGGGGGAAATCTTTGAGCTTTTGCAGCAGTTTGAGTCTGCACTGAAATATGAGAAAGAGAATGTAATATGATTAGAAAACTCAGCACTTGTGGCATTACTTCACACCAGGTGAGATGATTCTTGCACTTATACCAGGCCTTGCCACATCAAGATATCACAAGATGCTTCACATATTGAAATCACTGTGAAGTGCTGTGTTAGGACATATCAGATAACTGCAGATACAATTTTCCTTTTAACAAAGTGGACTAATGAAGAGATTAATGACCTTTTGTGGTCACTTGCTGCAAGGACACATTGAAGTGAAGAAGCATCGCTGTCTCAAAATCAGACAGATGTCTCATCTGTTTCATGTTGTGTTGAGACTGAAGTAATTTAATCAGGTTTTTGCTTAAAGAAGAGGGGAAAGAATTAATTAAAATAGGTGGGTTATACATAGTGGACATGGTTTGGATCAATTCCAATTTCTACAGATGTATGAGCAATATTCTGAAAAACAATCCTATTTATGATTTCATGTTGCTTTATTGTAGCAGCTAAAAATCTGTAACCCGATATCATTAGAACATATGACTCATTTGTATATTTCTAAATTCAACAATATTAAACCAAATTATGGACGTTTATCAATTGATCCAACTAAGGGTGAAGGGATAGTTGGCTATTCCGATCCAAATTAATTCCAATATGGAATAAAAGAATCAATGAGTATCCTGTCCAAGTTAAAAATCTCCAAAAACCAACTGTAAAAAGAATAATATGATCGAGATGCTTGTGTGAAATACACAGAAATGATGTCTGCTTATACAACAACCTCAAGCAAATTATAATACACTCATTATTATTTAAGTGCATATCAGTCTGCCATTCTAGCATAAAACTTTATTGATTGTAGTTTTGTAGATTGTATTGAATCAGATTAACTGCAACATTGATCATCAATCCATTAATGAAGTTTACATTTGTATTTTTAAATCCCAAAGATGGGTGGTCCATATGGTGTTATTTACATGGTTTAGCAACTTGCTGAGTCTACACTCCAGTAAGAACGATCTGGTTTGCTGCAATAAAGCAGATTTTTTCAAAGCTTTTTGTCTTGCACTCTTTGCAAGAAATACCAATGTAAAGAGAAAACAACATTTATTCTGTAAAAGAGGAGAGAGATGATTGGTCATCAAGTATGTGCTGACTGATAAGGGGATTGCTATTGAGGATGGACCTGTTAGAAGATGACTGACTGACAGTTAACTGACAAGCTTGGTTTAAATTTTAAACAAAGTGGGTTGTCTCTGATTTGTCAAGTCGTTACTGTGACAAATGAACCAAAACATAGTATAAATGTTGTTTTCCTTTAAATGGCAATTCCTGCAAATTGTCCTGATGAGTGCAAGTTCAGAAACATTGACAAAATGTACCTGACGTAGCAAAGATCAAATTCTGTACTAACAACTGACTATTTGTAGATTAGCGTGGCATAGTGGCACAGTGGTTAGCACTGCTGCCTCACAGCACTAGGGACTCGGGTTTGATTCCACCTTCGGACCACTGTCTGTGTGGAGTCTGCACATTCTCCCTGTGTCTATGTGGGTTTTCTCTGGGCACCCCGGTTTCCTCCCACAGTCTAAAGATGTGAGGGTAGGTGGATTGGCCATGCTAAATTGCCCATAGTGTCCAGGGATATGTAGATTAGATGAGGTTTAGAGGGAATGGTTCTAGGTGGGGTGCTCTGAGGGTCAGTGTAGACTTGTTGGGCCAAAGGGCCTGTTTCCACACTGTAGGGATTGTAAGGTATTAAGGTCACTTGAAATTCTTGTCTTTGGATGCAGTGAAGTGATCTTTGAGTTGGGTAATGGAATTTTCCCAGTCTTTGATGATGTGGGTGACGATGAGAAGTTCAGGGAAATAGAGTAAGAATGGAAAAGAAAAGAGGCTCTCGATGTCAAGGAAAAGAAAACATGATTTTTCCCTTAAGTTTTCAAAGGGTGGATGAGAATCTAGGCCCTGTTTCCATGTGTTAACGTACATACAAGTGAGAAACTCAACAGATCCAGTTCCCAACCTAAAAGCCTAAGTGGGCACCTGGTGGCTGCAACTTATTGGCATCTTCTCTGAGGCTCTTGTGTTGGTCAGACAGCTCAGAGCCTTGCCTATGGGCAACCACACTCAGTCCACAGAAATTGGTATCAGAAAAGTTCCAGCCTCACCACACCATCCTGACTCACCTTGGTATCTGCCACAAACATTACATTGCACAGATAGGAAGGAAACTAGCCATCAGAATACACAAACATCAGCTAGCAGCAAAATGACATGACAAACTTTCCCTAACATCAGTACACTTGGAAAATGAAGGCCATCAGTTTAACTGGGACAGCGTAACCATAGTAGCCCAAGCCTAACAGAGACAGGCATGGGAATCCCTAGAGGAATGGTTCTCCAACCAAAATTCAATCAACAAACATATAGAATCGGACCCCATACACAAACCCATACAGATCAAAACTGGAAATGACAGTACTCACCCTAACAGACCAGACAGTATAAAATCCAAGCGGAGTAGAATAACGTCGCTTCATCGGAGACTCTACTAATGATGTCACCTAGCATGGTGATACAACGTCTGAACAAAAACCAGCCGGTTCAGCAAGCAAGTCAACAAACTAACTTATTATACAGTTCAGCTATTTGTTGCTGCCAATTTGGAGCTTGCAGCCACGTGACAGTGCATTGCTGCTGCCAATCTGTTTGTGTACCCATCTCATTATTAAAACAGGGTGTGACTCAGGGCTCTTGGCTTAGTTCCTTAGCACTCACTAATTTTGTGTTACTTGGATGCTCACAGTATCTCTGCCTTGACTTTTTGTGCAGACAGAAAGACAGGCAGCTTGACATGCTTTTCGGCAATGGATAGTCAAGGGTACAGACTTGTGGTACATGACATCGCACCATGTCAATGTGACACTTAGAGAACATGCCAGCAACTCACATGGCAAACACACTAACTGTGCTTCATTAAACAGCCATGTCTGAAAGTCTCTTGAGGACTGCTCCTTTGTCCAGTCAAGGAGAATTATGGTTATTCCAGAGGCTGGCCCATCAATCTGGAAAGCTGCTGAGGTGATCTGAGTGAGTGTCAGATGCAGAGGATATGATGGATTAATTGTTTGGGAGGGATTGGGAATGTGTGAAAACCATTAAGCTAATGGTTAATGTAGAAAATACTGCATGCAAGTGAGCTAGTGTTTGACTACGTGCCTGGTGGATACAGTAATGGAGTTAAACTGAGTGTGAGGTAGCAGAGAGAAGATGATGGCATTTATTAGCTTCATGAAATGTCAACCTTTATCACAAGAAGATTTGAGTACAGGAGTTGTGAAGTTTTGCTTGAGTTGTATAGAAGCTTGGTTAGATTGCACCTAGAATACCGTATATAATCTTGGCCTCTTTATCTCAGGGAAGACATGCAGTCCCACAACAAGTCTTTGGGCCCTCTGCAAATCCAGATTTCATCCACTGCTACAGTGTGACTCTCCCACCCACACACTACATACAAGTCATTAATGACTTTCCTTTGCAGGAGTACTTTATAACTACATTTTCTGAACTTCAACGACTAATCCACATGATCCTGCTAATCTGATGTCGTAATGTACCACAAAAATGTTACTTTCTGACTCTTCATGAACAACAATAGTAGGGTTTGTGTGGTGTATTGACACAAACACAGTGATTTCTTTAAGACGAGCTTTCAGAAAATTGCAGGTTAGATGCAGATTCGTATTCTTCCTCTATTCCCTCAGATTAACTGCTGGATTAATCGTTATTGCAATGTTAACCTGTGACATTCACTACCCTTCGTTACTTATCCTTATTTTTCAGACAGTACACTCTCTTGTTCGAACGATAAATATATCTGTTGTTGCATCTGCTGCAATTAGTAAGGACAAGATCCATGTCTCTCTATAAGTATGTCAGCCTGATCTGGTTTCAAGGATTTATGTAGCATTGCTTATGGAACTCTTTGGAATTTGGAATTGTGTGGATGCTGAGCACAGGTGAAACAGCAGAAACTAGGTTCATCCCAGTAATGGTAACTGCTGTCATTTATTCACAGTCTCCAAGACACACATCAGTTTCTAAAAACACAACATAATGCATACCGTAACAGTATCAAAACTCTGCTGGAACACAGATTAGATCAGGGCTTTTGATATTGATTTTCTGGAAGCTTTACCAGTGAGGTAGGCCAGCATCTTGTTTTAACTTCCTATTAGTTGGCAGAAATCCCATGATCCATCATGTCATGAACTAATTAGGCTTTTGGATATAGGCAGTTTTGGCTTTGCTGAGTTTTAAGCCATCTTGCTGATGTAAGGAGTAACAGAGGTAATACATAGAACATTACAGCACAGTACAGTCCCTTCGGCCCTCGATGTTGTGCTGACCTGTCATACTGATCTCAAGCCCATCTAACCTACACTGTAGGTAATGTGCAATAATTATGACTTTGGAAGCCATGCTGCTTCTGAAATAAAATGATGGAGTTATGATAAACTTTGACTGCTTTCCTTAAACATGCTCTCCTCAGCCAAGCAGTTCCACATAGTCATTTCCCTGAGATGGTGGAATGTTTTCCTACAGTGGGTGCCAAGAACAAAATGCTGGGTACACAACAGTTAGCTGCAGAGTGCATTCCCCTCACAATACTTGTTTGGAACCCCAAGCATACCTTCTGCTGCACCAGAATAGATTCTTTCCACTTTGCACACTAACTGTTCTTCTTTGACCAGCTGCAGAAAATTGCAGATTTGAGTACCAAATTGTTTGTGGTTTTGGAGATGGTGTTTCAGTTGGTGACTATGATGACTGTAAATCATCCACTGTTAAATTCTTAAGTGTAGCTCTTCTGTGTCTGTCTCCTCACCATTGAATCTACCTACTGCTTCTGTTTATACTTAACCGCTGGGTGAAATACCATGCATTTAAAAGCTCCAATCAATGTTTAGCTGCCCATGCTATGATTTTTCACACACAACTTATCTTCACGAGCTCAACACAAAACTTACTGATTGAAACAGACTGTGCATGTCATCAAAATTGTAAAACTAAAGTCTGTATTCACCGTTATGGAAATCTTGATAAGACCTCAGTTATACATATTTAAAGGATTAATTTTCAGAACTGATATCCACAGGAACACCAATTTCCTAATCACCAAAGTTTCATTGGAAGGGCCAGAAATCAATGATCTGCAGCCTAATGTTTGTGTCTCAAGGACACTGACTGACTTAGCCCTATATCTGGTTCTGCATGACAGAGCAAGACCCAGGTAATGGTTCATTGGTCCAGCATTCTAATGGATCAAGGAGAAACTCAGAAAAATTCATCCTAAACATTCAAGCAAAACTGATTCTTCTTTTTGTGCCAGAATAATACTGTACACGTCATGAGTGAGGACTTTTTTTTAGGTATTATGTTCATTTATGAGTTCCATATTGCAAAACAAGTGGCAATGTTTTAGCAAGGGTTTGACAAAAAGGGTAGAAGGCTCTGGAGCTTTTATCTGCAAGCCTGGAGAAGATCCTTGCAGAATTGCAGTTTTTTATTATTGGAGAGAAAAAGATTCAGAGAAGATAAAGCATTTTCAAGCCAGAGAAACTGAGAGCATGCTTAACTTATGAACACAGAACACAAGTACAAAATTAGTAAATATCAGGAAGGAATCCTGCATGGAATTAGATCCATGATTGACAAGATAGTTTGGCTCATACATAATGAATGGAGAGTGTGATAATTGAATTACAATGACTTAACTGCAAAAAATATGAAACCTAATTTTACACGTGGCAATCCGTGGCAGTTGAACAAAACCTATTAAGTTTGCCTGCAATTGAAAATGCTAGCAGAATTTTAGTTTTGTTAAGGAACAGATAGAGTTTTGGTTCAGTTCAGTGGAGGAAACTTTCCTGATAGATTCGCACCAGCCAGCAACACAGATGCCTTGAGTAACAAATTGGACCAATGAGGGCTAATCAAAAAGAAAAATGACCTGTTTTTCTCACTGAACTGGAGCGGGCAATGATTAAAAACCCATGGACCTAATGTGGCTAGATGCAAAGAAAGAAAACATATCAGAATGAAACACTTCCATCAGACTAATTGATAGTGCATAACAGGAGAAGGAGTGGCCTAAAAGGTAGGTAAGAAATACACACAAGAAGATTTGACAGAAAAAAAATGGTTTCACTTAACACAACTAGTGATGAGGATAAAACATGGATTTTTTCTGGCCTTTGAATCATTTTCTATTGAAGGCTGCTGATATTAATACATCAGAAACACAAAATATGTATTTTTGGACTCGTTTGAGCAGGAGATTTTGTAAAATAAGCAATGGATTATTTTGTAATAAAGTAACACATGCTGCTTAACAAGGAGTCTGAGATGTATCTCACCAGAGAATAAATTATTTTCCACATTGAACAAACGTGTATTGGAACCTGGTCACTTTTGAATTGTCCAATGGAAAATGCTATTGTTGACATACAGTACTTGTACATTTTTGGACTAACTAAGTGAGGAACTTTTGGTAAGGAAACTTGCAGATATAAAATGTTTGAGAATTTCTGACTGTACCTCTCGCTGAATGATTAAAAGAACCAATGGTTCTCTGTGAGGTAAAAGTGTTAATTAATTTATTTGATTGCAGGGTGTGTATAACACTGATTTAAACACTTTTTGATGTAAAAACAAGGTGAAATTACAAATGTATACATTTAAATTTAAACAAATTAGATATTGATGGTTAATGTAGCTTTTGTTATTTACATAATGTACAAACAATGAAATTTGACATTACCAAGCAAATGTGATACTTAATTGAGATGGAAAGCAGCCTTTTTTCTGAAGTTGGTATTTTGGCCGTGCTGCGGTATTGTAGAATAATTTTTTAGAGATGCTACGTTGATTGGTACGTAATGCAATTTTACTGAATCCAATCTTCATCTCAAAATCATTTATTTTGAAGAGTTTGGAGAAGGTATTCATTTACCTTGAATTTGCTGGTTTGGGTTTTGTTTGGTTTGAACATGGCAGACATCTTCATACTTCTTAAGCAGTTTGCAGTAGTGTGATGTTACTGGTATTATAAAATGTTAATAAGGATAGTGACTAGTTAAATGTGGATTTTGTTACAGTTTCTAAGAGGGTTTAATCAGTCAACCAAAATATAATCTTATTCGGTCTTAATAAAGTACAAATCATTGATTAAACATGCAGTCCCCTCACTGTGTGGCTTGTGCTGAATTCAATTTAATATTTTCCATGGGTTTGTAAGAGAGATTTTGTTTCTTTTTGTGTTTAGTGATAAATGCAATTAAAATATTGCTAAATAACCCTTAAAAATCATATAGTTGGTATTTTAAATTGTGATTTTTTGGAGCTAATTTCTAATGAACTGGCTCATTTTCTAAAAGTGAAAAATAATTAACAATACATAAGACGTTCAGTAGAACTCCAGGAAGCGTTATATAACTGTGAGTTTAAATATAGAAAAAGCAGGCCTCGCCTTCATTGCAGTAAGGGCCTTTAGTGTTGGAGTTCTGAATTTTTAGCAAGTTAGTAAATGTTCTTGAGGTGTTGTTAAAATCTGTAGAACTACCAAGTTGTAAAGGTTTCTTGAATCCGCAGCCCTTTAAAGATTGTAACAAACCACCTGCATTTATTCTTGAGAGGTTAGA
Source organism: Stegostoma tigrinum (assembly GCF_030684315.1). Lineage (NCBI taxonomy): Eukaryota > Metazoa > Chordata > Chondrichthyes > Orectolobiformes > Stegostomatidae > Stegostoma > Stegostoma tigrinum. The sequence continues at coordinate 27,173,735 of NC_081378.1, read as the reverse complement.
TAAAACTCGAGCTGTGAAATTATTTCCATCATCAGGCCTTTACAATTTTTTATAAAAGAAAGGTTATATTGGAGGAGTGAAAAAATCTGCCCTAGTAATCATAACAGCTATTTGATGATATTGCCCCAAAGTCTATCCTTATGTCATTTATTAATGTTTGGCTACTTTCTACCATCTATTATGATCTCAGTAGGCAATCCTAACTTCATAGTTTAATTGACAGCTGAAAGAGGTTATTACAGGATCAGTGGCCTTTGAGGTTGGACGATGAATACAAACTTGTTTGTTATTTATACACGATTAAGTACCTGAGGGGAATTAGATGTTTGAATGAGCTTTCATGAATGGGAATCCTTTTTAGATCAGAAAAGGCTATGTAAATATTTTGAACTTTAGTCACATTCATTTTAACGTGAGTCTTGCTGCTGCCTTTGAGGGTGCATTGACATTGAGGAGATAACTGTAAAACATGTTGAGTAGGTTGACATGAGTTGGCATAGAAATAGGATAGGGACTACAAGAAACAGTGAGAGTGAGTGGGGCTGTGCATTAGCATGCAGAGTATGATTGACCTTTGGGAATAGGAGGTGAGCATGGCTGGCACCGGAGGTTATGCGGTTAGGCAGTTGGAAGCTGTGGGCATATGTTGGCATGCAAATGGGATAGCTGAGGTATGGGGAGTGGGTGGGGCATGAAGGAGGGTGAAAGATGAGTGCTGGCAAGCCTAATATAGGACAGACAAAGCCCCTGAGAATTAAGGCAGAACTTTCCAACAGTCCACATTTACACTTTCCAGCGTCTGCAGTCATTGCTATGCCACATCAAATGGCGAAAAGCCTGAGTTCATCCTAGACCACAAACCCCACTGGAGTGAAGATCCCCGCATTCAGTTTCTTCTGAGGCTGTGTGGTGAGCCAGGAGAGTTCCTCACCCCCACTACTTGACATGAGGACAAAGGTTCAGGTCTGAGTGCTTGTCCTGCTAAATAAACTGTGGGAAATTATGTAACATGCCCCATTACTTCAGCTGCACAATTACTTGCAAGTGATTAATGTTGCTGTTGAAATAATTAGGCATGGTTCCTACTTTACAGCAGTGTTCCTCTCACCAAGCATTATCCACTGGAGAAAATAGCTGGCATTTATTGCTTATTTCAAGACGTTGTGAGAAGATGGCAGTGGGCCTACTTCTTCAACTACTACAGCAGCTTAATGCAGCCAGTTAGCTTCCTGTGTCACTTGTGAGACATCAGACTGCATAAGGATAACAAGTTTCTTTCCATGTAAAGACATATGGTGTTTAGTTTTGTGCAAGAATTACTATTATGTGATACTAACATTCAAACCCTTGCATGTGTGCAACTCTTAATCGGTAAATTTTGAATTATTATACACCTATATTGCTGTGAACAGAATCAAGCGCTGTGAAAATGCACTAACTGCAGTGCAATAATTGTCTGATAGCTCTTGAACTTGGCTTCGTTTCAGGCTGAAGCAGCTTCTCTTGTGCTGCTTCTTGAGATAAAGATAGATTTCCAGTTCGCTATTGCTTGATTATAGGTTTGTTCCAGCGTCCTTTTGAACTGGAATGATAACCTGCCTTAACAATCTTCATTGTAAGCAGTGTATGTTGTTTGTTCACAAGCTGATAAGTAGCTGATACACATGTATTCTTTTCAAACCTCATAAAAACCTTAGCAAGTTGAATGATTGATTGAGTTGTTCATCAACTTCCACGCATGAATGCTCTATGAAAGACAGTGTAATATATTTAGGAGTTGAACATGCCAATTTTCTGATACACTAATTATGTCGAAAAATCTCCTAAACAGTAAATTGGACAGCCTGAATAAGGGGTTCAATCCTTAACTTAACTGTTGCGTTCTCGTAGCTCGCTTATATGGTTCGTGATTGAGCATGGGTGTGTGTGTGGACAAGGTTTAAATCAGGGTTCCCAACCTGTGGGCCAGTAGTGTTGCAGAAGCAGCGTTTGGTGTCACAGGTGTCCTCTCCTCTGAACTAACAGACTGGTTGAACAGCTCCTGGGCCAATTGGTTGCTTGCTGCCAAATAGTAAGGGATGGACAGTGATCCCAAATTGTCTTTTAACCTGAGGAAGCATATTTAGCAGTGGTGCCAAGTGAGTGCATGATGCCCATGTGCTAACTTGGCACTGGCAAGTGTAACAAAGTCCTTCATTGAGTGCAGGACCAGTAGGGAGATCATGGCTTCAAATGTTACCATGTTTCTGCTCTTTTCCTAAGTGTTTCTTACCCTAGATTAACAATTCTACTTCCCAGGCAATGAGACCAAAAACAGGGCAGGGAGGAATTATGAAGGTGGGGTTTGGTGTTGAGGTGGAGGACTGATTATTATAGAGGGGAGAAACTGATTACTGTGTAAGAGGGCACCCAGAAGGAAACACCAATAAAACTGGTGAATGACATACTCTGGTCTGAATCGTTTACTTCAAGTAGAGGTCTAATACCACCAGTACATTTATTTTCAAGTATGGCAGTTGGGGGCAGAAGAGTTTCAGTAAGTCACCTATCATTGCTTAGATGCTTAGAAGAACTTAGGTGACAGCTTATGTGCATGCATATAATATTTTTACAAAATCCTTTCAAACACACACTTTGGAACTTATATGCCATAATGTGCAAATTCAAATGAAGCTAGCCCAAGTTGTTACAGTGCTGAGGAAGGGTCATCGGACCTAAAATGTTAACTCTGTTTTCTCGTTCACAGATGCTGCCAGCAAATTTGCTTTTGTTCCAAGTTGTTACAATGCAGTTTTGTTTTTGCTGGTATCTGGCATCACATTAATTTTCAAGTGTTAAAATGAGTTCATGTTGGAAAATAGTTTGCTAAACACAGGAATTAAGTATTCACATCGTTATGTTTATCATGTCTCACTCATCAAAGGTGTGCAAGGCTTTATTTTCAGTGCATTTACAAGTTACATTTCAAATGCTGGGGACATTTGGAATCTGTAAGATGAATTGAGACCAAATATTGTGAAAGAAGCAGGTTTTGACTAGAGCAATGATCACCAATATAGTCCACAGTAAAGTGCAGCCTATTTCTATAATAAACAGAAAATGCTGGCAGTACTCAATAAGTCTCCATCTGTGGAAAGAAGAAGCAGATAATTAAGGTTTCAGATCTGTCACAGCATTTTGCTTTCCGTTTGAGTCTGTTGACGTGGTTCAGCCCACTGGAAGATTACATCCCTCCCAAGCTGTGTGAAAGTCTCCCAGACTTGTCGGTTGATCATCTGGCACTGAGAAAGTTATCAGTCTCTCTTCCGTAAGTTCTGAGTGAAAAAAAAGCTCACAGGTTGCCTGAAGTCAGCCAGAGTAATTTGTAACATGCCGATCTTGTAACCATTGCCCAAATATTATGCAAAGCAAGCATTTTTGCTTCAACATCAATAAACATCTGAGGACTAAGTGCACAACCTCTGTGAGGTTTTAATCTTTATCATCAGCTAAATGCTCTTAAGGTGAAATACTTGTTCAAAAACGTGAACAAAATCAATTTTCTCTGCATTATTTTTGTTTATACTTTTTCTGAACAAAGTCTTGCTTAATCTTGCTTTGATATAAAATAACAAATGTACAATAATATATTGACTGCTGGAAATAATAAACTGCTTTGCGTAAAAATTAAGTTGCTTTCTATTAGAACTGACTGACACTAATATGATAGTTACTTACGTCTTGCCAATATTGCAGAACCTAAGGGAGTCTCTTGGAATTAAGATTTATCTCCTGCGTACTATGCTAGCAAACCAGAGGAATAGAGTGGGGTTGTACCTATCTGCCTTAGATAAATGTGACAATACTGGATCCCATATCACCATTGATGTGATAAAACAGGCAATATTAAGGAGAGAGCAAAAAATGTTGCATGGTTGGTGGGATAGGGTGATGACAGGAAGGCACAGGTTTGGAATTTATTCCAAAAATAATAACCATTGGCCCCACAGGATTCCAATTCTCAAGTTAAATTACTTGACTGGAGTCCTGGAAAGAGGATTGGACCAGGTAAGTCATAATGCACAATTGAGTGACAGAGAAGGAACAGGGGATTGGCCAGGATAACAGACAAAGGCAAAATGTGCCACTACAAGTGATAGAAATACAGATAATATGAAGGCAAACCAAGGAACGAAAGAGATTGTGTGGGTAAATAGACATGGGACAGAAATACAGTGGAAGCTACAAACTCAGTTCAGAAAATGGTTTTCCCATACTTGCCATACTTTAAAAAAATATGTAACACAGTTTTCTAAATCTTGTTAATGTCTATAACAAAAATTGTAATGTTTTAATCGACTGTTAATAATTCTGAGACATTCAAAAAGGTAAATGAGATATTTGAAGATCTAGTGCCTTTGTCTCAAATTGTTATGTGATCGGTGTACTTTCATAATAATGAATAATTAATTCAGCATATTAATATGTGGAATTGCAAACCACATGCTTAAAATATCATACGATCAAATGTCCATGTGTACACCTAGCCAGTGTTATTAACCTGAACATTTCTCTGTCGAAGACCACATATTCTTCATTGATTCTTTCTATTGAACTGGGTTTGAAAATTGTCTTAAAATGAAAGTGTGTATGCTTGTGCAATATTTATTTCTTCTGCAGCTCGATCTTGCTGGTTCCCTTAAACAGCCCGGAGCTAACCAAATAAATGAATGCATTACCTTAAGGACCACACTCCCTCTGCTGGACACATATGAATTTGATAGGAATGCATTGTTAAATGATGGATTTTGCTTTCTTAGATTACATTTGGGAATGTTAGTCCAGTCCAATTTATCGTGGAGAGCATGAGTTCAATGCTATTGAATCCTAAATTCAGCTGTTAATTGTAAATTGAAAATTGGCCGTAGAGAACATAAATCACATTTCATAACTCCAGTGCATCTTCAGTATTCTAATATCACATTTTAAAATGTTGTCTAGTTGACTCATAGAGGAGCGTATTATAAATCTAGATATAGATTCATTTTGAAATATACTTATATTAGTCGATACTGTGACCTAAATTATCAGCTGTCCTTTATTACTTTCAAACAAAAAATGGAATCTTTCCCGCCCCTGAACAAAGGAGACCTTGGCAAGTCAGTTGGAAAACATGGTGAGATCAGAAAATTGTGGGTTGATCTACAGTAGTTGGACTGCAGTGGTTCAAGGAGGCAGCGCACCATCGCCTTCTCAAGGGGAACCAGGCATGCACAATAAATGCTGGCCAGCCAGTGATACCCATGTCCCAAGAGCAAATAAAAAAGAATCACATGCATCAAAGCCGAGTGCAGCTCAGCGGTCTTCACATACTTTCTTAGTACTCACTCATTTTGAACCTACCTGGACGTTCAAAGTATTTGTAGTGTTCCTTGCTTTGCTGCACACCACTGTTTCATTCACAGTGTCACAGTACTTGTGTCCTGCTTTGCTTTTTCATGGAGACACAAAGCCATTGTCATGGTTGCCAGCAGTAACCAGTCAAGGATTGTCACACCTACACCATGTAGCAACAGCCTACGTAACCAATACACTGACTGTGTTTGAGCCTAATGACCATGTCTCAAATGTCTAAGGGGACCAGTTGTCAGCCAAGTCAAAGGTGACTGTCATCAGCCATAGGGTACCAGCGCAGTAACTCGAGTGCATTATCTGATCCTCGTCCAGGGTATTTGACATTGTCTGGCAGCTACTTGGATATCCTTGGTCAGGAATTCTGTATCACTCTGGCGAGTGGGCCGGGGCTACAGTCAGTCCTGCATGTCTGCTGTGAGTTTAATGGTAAGACAGCTGGGGAGTAGCTCAGACATCTGTCATGGTCATAAGGTCATGGATGTCTACAGCACAGAATAAAAGGCCCTTTGGCCCATCAACCGTGCACAGGCGAAACACAGCCTAACAGTTCTAGAGTTCAGTTATTCATCAGTTCAGGGTTGTCCTTACAGGACAGAAAGGGGGTGGGCTATGGTCACTGTGGGGGTCTGTTCACTGAAAATCAAGAGGAGGTTATCAGGCGCCACTGCTTGTAGTGGCAAGTTGGGAAAGTAAATTGTAGAGCTTGGAAGTGGTTGCAGAGAAGACAGTAATTATGAAGGAGGCAACTGAACACATGAGCTTGGGAGACAAAGGATGAGAGGGCACAGGGTGCTAGAAGAGGGGGCTCATTGATCATCACCACACTGGCTTCAATAGGGGTAATACATAAATATGTTTAGCAGTATTGGCGCTCGAGGTGGGGGGAGGGGGTAAGTGGGAAAATGAAAGAGTTGGGTGGGATTGTGGGGATTGACAGGAAGAGGAAGGCAGAAAGGAAGATGAAGGTTTGGTTGGGGCGTGGGGGTGGGGCACATACATTAACAAGCTGATTCGTGTGAAATGTTACCTGTGTCGCCTTCTGTTTCCATGGAAAAGGCAAGTGAGTAATCAAAATGGAAATTGGCTGCTACAGCACCCAGATTAGGCAAATTAAGTGTCACTTTCACCTTTTATCTGTCTACTTGTGAAGGATGTGAGTACTCACTCCCTCCACCACTGACGCTCGATAGCAACAGTGTGCACTATATAGGAGATGCACTGCAGAAATTCACCATAGATCCTCAGACAGCACCTTCCAAATCCATGACCACTTCCATGGGAACACCACCACCTACAAATGCCCCTCCAAGCCACTCACCATCCTGACTTGGAATTATATTGCCGTTCCTTTGCTGTCGCGGGGACAAAATCCTGGAATTCCCTCCCAAACAGAAGTTTGGGTCAGCCTACAGTACACAGACTGCAGTGGTTCAAGAAGTCAGCTCAAGGGGCACCTAGGATCAAGCAATAAATGCTGCCCAGCCACTGATGCTAACGTGTCACAAATGGATAAAAAAAAGGCCCTTTAAGGGGAAATTACATTAATCAGACAGACACAGTACATGTAAAAGACAACTGTTATTGCAGAATCCTGCATGTGGATCCCATGCATTGATCCCTACTGTGTCAACTAAAGACACTGAAATCAAACAATCCTGAGCATGGTGTTGAACAGATTATGCTGAGTAATGGCTGTGAAGTAGAAGTCATGTCAAGTGAGCTTTGAGGTGTTTCAACTCTCAAACATATTCCAGAGTCTCATAGTTTATAGGAGCTGCTCACCTCACACCATGGAGTGTAACATTTACGCATCATTATCCTATAAGCAATACTGTCTTTTTTGAGTAATGTTGGGGTAGAGGTTGTGGGAGACTTTGACGTTCTTCCTACTACACTTACAGTCTCCTATTAAATGTGTTCTAAATGGCCTGTGCAGCATAAATCTGGCCTATGATATAAAAGATCCATGTAGAGGCATCCCATTGCCCTCCCTGTCAGAGAACTCCATGTCCCACTGTTTGGATAATGATACCTAAATGTGTGTTTTGGCTGTTGACTGATTATTGAGGTGCTAAGGAGATTAGCATCTCTATCTTGATTTGTGTAGCGGCAGCAAAAATTATAAAAATCACACAGCTGATGAAGAAAAGTGAATTTTATTTTACTCTTTCATGTGATGTAGGTATCATTGGCCAGGCCAGCATTTATTGCGCGTCCTAATTGTCCAGAGAGCAGATAAGAGTCAGCCACATTGCTGTGGATCTGGAGCCATGTAGGCCAGATCATATAAGGATGATAGATTTCCTTTTCTAAAGGACATTAGTGAGTCAGATGGGTTTTTATAACAACCAGTTTTGTTCACATGGTCACCATCAGACTGGCTTTCTTTTGATTTAAATTTCTATTCAATTTCTCCCCTCTGCCATGGTGGGATTCAAACCCATGTTTGAAGAACATTAGCTTAGGGTTCTGAATTCCAGTTAGAGTACCACAATGCCACCTCCTCCCCAGAAATGTATGCATGTGAGATCCTGTGGCTAATGACATATCATAGGTGCCATTTTCGTGCCCTTTTAAGGTTTTGTTTCTTCTTTCCAACCAACTACATGTGGGTGCAGAAAGTTATTTGCACCTGAGGTATGGGGTGTCCTAATCTGGAACCAGTTGGTCTTGGAGTTTTGGGTAGCTGACACTGAGGCTTTTGTTGCTTGAGGGACCAGGCATGCTGACAGTTAAAAAGTAAAATATGGTTGATAATGGAGATCTGAAATAAAAATAGTAAGTCCGAGACAATCTCAGCAGGTCTGGCAGTGTGCATGTAGAGAGGAACAGAGTTAATGCTTTGAGTCCAAAATGACTCTTCTTTGGAACTCCATTGTCTGAAGAAGTCATATGAGCCTTGAAATGTAAAGAACACTACAAATGGCCCACAAAATTGTATTCACACAGCTGTAGCACCTGCTCTAAAGAAGGGAGAATATTCACTAAAGAGTACTGTTTCACATCATTCAACGAACAAAATTCCGTCTCTGAAACCTACTGCAAGCAACCCATTTTTAATTTGTTTTTCATGGGTGACATTTCTCTCATTTATCCAGCGATTGTAACATGTTCTTTGCTTTCTGAACTGTGTATCAGTTTGAAATCCTGAGATCAGTTGTAGTGCAAGTCAATTGAAGATTGTTGATGGTCATACATGATCAGAACAACTGGCTCATTAGCTGCACTATATTTGCAGATACGTTGTTCCCTTCTCATGTGGTAATAGGATGTGCTCAGAAAGTAGAACAATGAAACCCATTTTACTGAGGGCCTGTTTTATTTCTGAATGAGCAAAAGACAGCTGTCTCGTTCGATTCGTTAGAGTTTAGGTATTTTCTAATAACCAGTTCTGAGATATTAATACACAACTGTGGTGCAAATAAGTCTTCAGCCTGGGTCTTCTGGCTAAAAGTTTGGGACATTACCACTGTTCAACACCTTTTTGTTAGGATTTACAGTGATCCCTAGAAATGTAAAGAACCTGTTTTCTGATAGGGATCAGTCCCACATAAGCTTCTTCTGATATATTTTCTAAGGCTTATAATAACAAAAGCAACAAGGACAACATGACCAGACTTGGAAGATTAGAAGGAATATTGTCAATTGGGTAAGATTTAGTTTAGTTCCATCTTTATAGAAATTATTTTGAATCGCTTAATAGTAATTAGGCAGTTCTATTTTAGAGTTGGGCCTCATAATTAGCCCTCAAAGATGAATTCCAAAATCCAATTTTATGGTGTTGGTCAGCTCCAGCTTTTGGATGATGTATGTATCTACTCCTTTTATAGTACAAGAGGAGAGCTGTCTTTTGCTCCACGCCAATGTGCAGTATTGAAGTTCGGTATACTTTTAGTTGATTGAAACAAAGAATAGTAACAGCACAGAAGGGGGCCACATGGCCTTTTATGTCTGTGCTGGCTGTCTGCAAGAGATGTGCCCATGGTGATACTGCCCTGCCGTTTTCCCCACAGCCCCACAATTATTTTTTCTCTTCACGTAATGATCTGATTTTCTCTTGAAAGCCACGATAGAATCTGAGAGATTCAAACCACTTGAGGAAAAATGGTTTTACACATTAAGTAGCCATTGCTTCTTTCGCCAATCACCCAGATCTGTGTCCCCGAATCGATCACAAAAGGGTGACTGTACCCTTTAGAACTTGTCTATACTATTAATCAATCTGTTCAAACATGTTGTGATGCACCTGTAAAACAGACGGAATTGAGCCCAGGCCCAGAGTTGGAGACACTACCACTGCATCACAAGGGCCCTTAAATAAGAATTTATGAGAAGCATGATTGACAGGACTTGAATCTGGCTTCAGAAATTCTACTATTATTCTTTACAAAGATAACATGGCCAAATACTTACTTCATGTGTGCCTGTCAAAAAGATGGCTTGCTGATTTTAAGCTATTGAACAGTTTTACCTACAACTGATTTTGATAGTTTTGTTTGACTGGAATTCAGAGCAAAAAAAATGAGAAGGCCTTATCTTTATCTTGATAACAGTTATTCTCTGAGCTCTTTGTGTGTGTTTTTCCTGTTAATCAAATTCTACGAATTCTAGAATTTATAGACCATTTACTGGACATAATTTGTGTGGATTGAAAGCAGTTTTGGCTTTGAGCCACAGATCATCAGATATTTTTTCAGGATCCTTTTACCCAAATCAAATTTAAGCCAGTGGTCTCTTGGCTTCATCTCATCGGTTGAAAGGTAATTGTAGCTAATCTGAAGCAAAGCTTAAAATCTTGCTGCACCGACAGTAATACAATGAGCATTGAACATGAAGATCCTTGCTGTGATCAGATCAACGTGTTTGACAACAGTGTCAATAATTCAAGTTTGCTGCAGTCATTTTTTATTTGGAAGCAATCACAAAAGCAAGACCTCCATGTAAATGTAAGTCAATGAATTTCCCAATGCTGTGACTGCTTAAAGTATTATTTATTGCAAACAGACATGACGTTCCTAGATATGATAACACCATGGTTACAGGAGCATTAAGTTCCATGAACAGCAAGAATCTCAAATCATTGAGTCTACTATTCTCTTTTTGCTGAAAGTAGAACAGAAATGGTTGTGGAGACAATCTAGCACCATAATTAAGTTGTAAACAACATTATAATACCTTTAGATTTTTTGTTAATTCCCTGCTTAAAAGTTGTTAAATTCTATCCTTTGTGCCTCCACGTTTCTGAACTGCTTTATAGCTTTTGTGACTATAAAGTTATAGAAAATCATTTTGACAGATCTTTTGTGAAAGACCTTGACATTTTGAAAGGTGAAGAAGACATTCAGTCAGCGACTGATCCTGCTTTATGTTTGAGCATTTTGTCATGGTTTTAAATAAAGCCTCAATAAAATAGCAGTGATAGATATCTATTCCCAGATGTGCAGCATTAGTCCAATTATTTTTCCATTGAGACTCTATTGTCTAGGTTGCTGATTATTCATGGCTAACTGCACATGCACTGCTGTGTTTTCGATATGCTTGTCAATATGTGACACACACGGAACAATCCAATACCGCAAATGTTTCACTGCAGACTTTTTTGAATTGTATGCATCATCTAGTTTCAAACCTTTTATGGAATGATTAGATATTCAGAAACTATTCTTTTCCCTATTCCTCACACATTATGTTCTATCTTTTGAATCTAACTTAAAATGAACCCTTAAGTAATACTTGACATTTTGTTTCAATGAGATATCACAATAATAACAAAGCCTTTGTGAGAATGACAAGAGAGAGTGGGCAAAATGTGCTGTCTGATCTTTGCATGGACGTTAGATAAACATTTCCAGGTTTTTAACGTTGGGAATAATGATTAGCTTGCAATGCAGAAAGTATTCACTGATATGCTATTTCCTGTTGAAAGTGTACTTTGTAATAGCACATTTTGTTGTAGCTGATTCAAACTTTCTATTTCTAAATTTACAATAATCACCCAAAAAGTCAGTATATATTGAAGAAAGGAAAGGCATTTTGTTCAATGTTCATATAGTTCCTCTATATTGTTCAAAGCATGACTTTCCACATTTTAGACATTGCCTGTTTGAGCTTTTACTGACCCTCAGTTCATGCCTAGACTGTAAACTTGTTTCTCTGATGTGAACTACATATCATTATTTTCTACCATGACAGCTGGTGCCTGGTTTTCTTGTTTGTTTTAAATTTATTGTTGAAACAGTGTTCAGCTGGTTAAAAAAAATTCCAAACGCTCTTCTTTTACTGATTTTGATTCTCTGTGGTAATGTTGACTGGCAGTTTCTACCTCCTGATCAGTTTCTGTGTTTTTTTATTGTACGATCCTTCGTATTTACACACCATTCTGAAAGAAGGAAACATTTGCATTTCTCTGGCACTTTTTGGGGTGGACTAATACCTTTACTGTCAATGGATTGCTGGTTAAATGCAGATACGGCTATATAGGAAAGAATAGCCATCGGGATGCCGACACATTAACATCTTTCTCTAAATATGGTAACTAACACTGTAACTGTGTTCTCCAGATGTAACACAGAGGTCACAGATTGTTTTTGAATACAACTCTGCCTTTGCTGATGACCCACAATACCTCATGGACATCTAGCTTTGAGTTGGTAGATCTGTTTGAAACTACCCTGCTTAGCATAACGGCAGTGCCATACACCAGAGTGCAAGGTATCCTCAGTATGAAGATGGGACTTTGTGTCCATAAGATTATGTGGTGGTCACTTCTACCAACACTGTCATAGACCAATACATTTGCTGTAGACAGGTTGATGAGAATGAGGGTCTAGTTTATTTTTCCCTCTTTTTAGATCCCTCACCATTGACCTCGGAGCCAATCTAGCATTTATGCTCTTATGGACTCAACCAGCTTGGTCAGTACTGGAGATAACAAAGTGTGGAGAAGCCACTGTTGTTGATGGACACTCAAGTCCCGCACTCAAAGTACATTCTGTGCCCTTACCACCCGCAGTGCTTCCTCCAGCAGTGTTCAGCATGGAGGAGTACTAACTCATCAGCTCAAGCGAACAGTATGTGCTCATCAGCAGGAGGTTTCCTCACCCATCTTTATCTCAAGCTATGAGATATCTTGTACTTCAGAATCAATTTTAAGGATTCCTATGACTGCTCCTTCCTGACTGTATACCACTGTTCCCATCCTGCTGTGTCTGTCCTGCCAGAATACATAAAAGACAATTAAGAACATTATAACGTAAGAAATAGGAGCAGGAGTAGGCCATCTGGCCCCTCGAGCCTGCCCCGCCATTTAATAGGATCATGGCTGATCTTTTTGATCCACTTACCCGCCCACTCACCATTACCCTTCATGCCTTTACTGTTCAAAAAATTATCTAGCCTTGCCTTAAAAACATTCAGTGAGGTAGCTTCAACTGCTTCACTGGGAAGGGAATTCCATAGATTCACAACCCTTTGGAATGAAGAAGTTCCTCCTGACCTCAGTCCTACATCTGCTTCCCTTTATTTTGAGGCAATGCCGACTAGTCCTAGTTTCACCTGCTAGCGGAAACAACCTCCTTGCCTCCACCTTATCTATTCCCTTCATAATCTCCTATGTTTCTAGAAGATCTCCCCTCAGTCTTCTGAATTCCAATGAGTATAATCCCAGTCTACTCAGTCTCTCCTCTTAATCCAACCCACTCAACTCTGGAATCAACCGGGTGAATCTCCTCTGCACCCCCTGCAGTGCTAGTATATCTCTTCTCAAGCAAGGGGACCAAAACTGCACACAGTACTCCAGGTGTGGCCTCACCAGGACACTATGCAGCTGCAGCATAGCCTCCCTGTTTTTAAACTCCATCCCCCTAGCAATGGCAGATAAAATTCCATTTGCCTTTTTAATTACCTGCTGCACCCGCAATCCTACTTTTAGCGATTCATGCACAAGGACACCCAAGTCCCTCTGCACAACAGCATACTGCAATCTTTTGCCATTTAAAACATAGTCCATTTTGCTGTTATTCCTACCAAACTGGATGACCTCACACTTATTAACAATTGTGATGGTAGTGTCTGGGACATTGTAAGGTATGTTTTTGTGAGTATGACCATGTCAGACTGTTCCTTAACTAGTCTGTGAGACAGCTCTCTTAATTGTGGCACTGGTCTCCACATGGTGATAAGGCACATTTTGCGAGGTTGACAGGTATTTAATTTTAAATTTATTGTTGAAATGGTATTCAGTTGTAAAAACATTTCTAAACATCCTTCTTTTCCTGATTTTGTTTCTCGACCGGCAGTTTCCACCTCCTGATCAGATTCTGTTTTACGGGGTATGCGCTGTTGTTGTTTCTGATGCATAGATCATTGTCTAGTGGTCTGTTAGTTTCAGGCATTTGATACTTTTAGTGATTTGATACAATTGAATGGCTGGTTAGGCCTCTTCAGAGAGCAGTTAAGAGTCAACTACAGTGCTGTGGGTCTGGACCCACATGTAGGCCAGATCAAGTAAAGACGACTTCTCCTAAATGACGTTAGTAAATCAGATGGAGTGTGGTTATTATCAACAGTGGTTTGCTGATCATTATGAGACTTTTAATTACAGATTCCTTTTCACATCCAATGACATATGTGGCAGTCACATAATCTTACTGTCAGTCTTGTGCAAGATGAAACCACAGGAAATTGTTTCTTAATAAAGTTAATACTTACCTTACTTCAGCAGAAACTGTATGTATTCTTTAGCAGCATAACCAGAGAAAGGATATATTAAAAAACAATTAAACCATTCATCACATTGTTCTTCATGGAAGTTGGTTACCTAAACCTATTGCCCACGTAATAACACTGACCAAATTTGAATCTTATTTTGTGAGGACTTCTGTGATACTTTTCTGAGATGTTCAAGGTGCTTTAAAGATATGAGCTTTCTTGTGTTGCACCTTCTTTCAGGTTCTGTGTCTCACTCAGCTGTTTGTCATCACTTGTCTTTCTTTGAAATCACAATCACTTGGCACTGACTGAATCACAGTGGCTGAGTCAATAAAAACTGTAAAAGTAGAAAACTATAAAGTAACAGCAGTATTGATATAAACTCCATTTGATCACAATGAACATTCATTGAATCAAAATTGCTAAATTTTGTGCCAATCTTTTCTTCATTGGTGTTAGAAACACCTGCTGGACACTTCTGTTTGTCAGAAGGAAATAGGCATAGCTTTGACAAGTGGAGAATTATTAATTTATCCCTAATCTCCTGCAACACCATCTCTGCTCCTTGCACATTGCAACTTGAACCCTCCAGTAACGCTGACTAAAGGGGCATCTAAACATTCTGCAAATCCCCACAATTTGGTGCCAACATTGGTGACTATGGCCCCAACCAGGATGGCCTAAATCCCAGTAATTTCCTTCCTGTGCCTTATTCACCGACTATCTCTGTTAGTTCGCTGTGTACATTTTTCCCAGATAGTTGTGTGAAATGTTTGGAATGCTAATATTTCGAGGCCTTTTCAGGTCTAGAGGCACATGAGGTAGTCACAACATGTACTGATGTCTGTTGGTAGTTGGAATAGGTTGCCTATCGTCTAAAGTTTATGGCTGGAGAGACTCCACTCTGCATAAACCATGACTGATCAGGCACCTCTCCTGCTTTTGCCACCTGCCTATTGGAAGTATTGGGAGGTTGGTAATCAACCTGTATGACTATGTTATTAATGTACCCTAGGAAATGTACCATTTCCACTCCCCCTCCCATTCTCTAGATGACATGTCCATCATGGGCCTCCTGCACTGCCACAATGATGCCACCCGAAGGTTGCAGGAACAGCAACTCATATTCCGCCTGGGAACCCTGCAGCCATATGGTATCAATGTGGACTTCACCAGTTTCAAAATCTCCCCTTCCCCTACTGCATCCCTAAACCAGCCTAGTTCGTCCCCTCCCCGCACTGCACCACACAACCAGCCCAGCTCTTCCCCCCCACCCACTGCATCCCAAAACCAGTCCAACCTGTCTCTGCCTCCCTAACCGGTTCTTCCTCTCACCCATCCCTTCCTCCCACCCCAAGCCGCACCCCCAGCTACCTACTAACCTCATCCCACCTCCTTGACCTGTCCGTCTTCCCTGGACTGACCTATCCCCTCCCTACCTCCCCACCTATACTCTCTCCACCTATCTTCTTTTCTCTCCATCTTCGGTCCGCCTCCCCCTCTCTCCCTATTTATTCCAGTTCCCTCTCCCCATCCCCCTCTCTGATGAAGGGTCTAGGCTCGAAACGTCAGCTTTTGTGCTCCTGAGATGCTGTTTGGCCTGCTGTGTTCATCCAGCCTCACATTTTATTATTAATGTACCCTCCCTGGTTAACAAGTCCTTCAGCTTCTGGCTCAAAGGCAGGGACCCTATTCACTGGTGAGCCAAAAGACCTATTTTCTACCTTGAAGGTGTGGTAGATTTGCAAATGTATAACATGTAAATTTACTGCTTTATTCAGAAACAATATGAATATTTAAAACCTCCATCAACATTGGAACTTAGCAAGCAACAAAGGATTTGTTACAGTTGCAAAAGATATTCCCATGTGCAAATGTTTTTGATTGTTAAACAGTATCTCAGATCAGTCAGTGAGAAAAGATTGAAATATATTTCTGACAACAAAGTTAATCAACTGCCTTGTGTTTTCTTACAGAGACTTGCCAAAGCTGCAGAGGAATATCAGGAGAAACATACTTGGAGAGAAGAATTTGGGGTAAGGGCTTAAATGTCCTTTTGGCCCTCACTAAGGCCTGAAGGCCATTCTTCAGCTGTGATTCTGTATCTGGCCTCCCTGTGTTTGTAGCAGGGACCCACAATTGAAGGACACAATGCAAAGTGATTGAAAATCAATGCCTGTCTCTTTGAGCTTTATTTTAAGATTTGTTCAAAGCTGTTGAGGTGTGACCAGTTGCCTGCCATCCATCAGTGATCTACTTTTCAGTATTAAGTATGACTTTGTTGTTCAGACATTTATATTGATCGATCCAAACACAGTTAATTATTAAATGTAGGATCCCCTTTCAGAAACAATCTGCAATGCAGTCAGGGCTGTATATCTGAAACCAATTGATTGGTATTTCTCACTCGGAGATAGTAGGAACTGCTGATGCTGGAGTCTTGAGATAATGACGTGTGGAGCTGGAGGAACACAGCAGCCCAGGCAGCATCAGAGGAGCAGGAAAGCTGACGTTTTGGGTTGGGACCCTTCTTCGGAAATGGGGAGGGGAAGGGGGCTCCGAAATAAATGGGGGGGCGGTGTTGTGGTGGGCAGTGATAGTAGGTAGATACTGGAGTGGTTAGGTGGGAGAGAAGATGGACAGGTCAAGGAGGTGAGGACGAAGCTTGTGAAGCTGAGTGTAGTATGAAGTGGGGATGGGGATTCGTCAGTGAGGTGGGAGGAGCGGATAGGTCGGAGAGGAGGCAGGGATGAGATGAAGTTAAAATTGTATCAGAGATAATAGGAACTGCAGATGCTGGAGAATCCGAGATAACAAAGTGTGGAGCTGGATGAACACAGCAGGCCAAGCAGCATCTTAGGAGCACAAAAGCGGATGTTTCGGCCCTAGACTCAAAGGTCTAGGCCGGAAATGTCAGTTTTTGTGCTCCTAAGATGCTGCTTGGCCTGCTGTGTTCATTTAGCTCTACACTTTGTTATCAGGGACGAGAGGAGGGGCTGGTCTTGGGATGAGGTCGGGGGTGGGGAGATTTTGAAGCTAGCAAAGCCCACATTGAGACCATTGTGTTGTGGGGCTCCAAGGCGGAATATGAGATGCTGTTCCTCCAGCCTTCAAGTGGCATTACTGTGGCACTGGAGGAGGCCTAGGATTGACATATTGTCCAGGGAGTGGGAGGGAGAAGTGGTTTGCGACTGGGAGTTGTTGCCATTTGTCACAAACTGAGCGTAGGTGTTCTACAAAGTGGTCTCCGAGCTTTTGCTTGGTCTCCCTGATGTAGAGGAGGCCATATTGGGAACAGCAGATACAATATACCACATTAGCAGATGTACAGATGAACATCTGTTTGATGTGGAATGTCTTCTTGGAGCCTGGGATGGGGGTGAGGGGGAGATGTAGGGGCAGGTGTAGCACTTCCTGTGGTTGCAGGGAAAGGTGCTGGGGGTGGTGGGGCCAGTGGGGAGTGTGGAGCGGATAATGGAGTTGTGGAGAGAGTGGTTCCTCCGGAAGGCAGAAAAGAGTGGGGAGGGAAATACATCCTTGGTAGTGGGATCAGATTTCAGGCGGCGGAAGTAGCGGAGAATGATGTGTTGAATCCAGAGGTTGGTGGGGTGGTATGTGAGGACGAGGGGAATTCTGTCTTTGTTTTTATTGTGGGCAGGGGGTGTGAGGGATGGGGGGGACTTGCAGTCCTTGAAAAATGAGGACATCTGGAATGTCTGGGAGTGGAACGCCTCATCCTGGGAGCAGATGCAGTGGAGGCAGAGGATTAGGGAGTAGGGGATTGCATTCTTGCAAGAAGATGGGTGAGAGGAGGTGTGGTCTAGGAGCTGTGGGAGTCGGTGGGCTTGAAATAGATATTGGTTTGGAGGTGGTCAACAGAGATGGAGTCAGAGAGGTCCAAGAAGGAGAGAGAGGTATCTGTGATGGCCCAGGTGAAATTGAGGTTGGGGTGGAAGGCCTTAGTAAAGTTAGTAAAGTATTTCTGTTTTGTTTTGAATTTTTTAAAATCCAGTCTCTACTGAAGCTACCTCCCTGGCCCCCAAACTGCATTTCTCTGTTCCTCTCCTACCCAATTTCAATGGTCGCGAGCTCTGAAGCAGCAAGTTTATGGCGGAGCTCTGACTGAGTTATAACAGCTACTCTGCACTCCCACCCCACCAACTCAATTCTCACTGATGGGTCACAATGGTTTTCGAGCCTTAAATTGGGGCCACCGTGGGAAAAGTTTGGGAAGGCTTGCTGTCGAGCCAAGATGGATTTTCCTGTTCATGGGGCTTAACCAAAGAAAAGTGTCTGAATTCTATTTGATTGCATGCTGCACAGAGAATTTTTTGGGGTGTTCTTATTTATGAGAAGGCATTCGCCTGTGCCTGGACTAGGCTATATTCAGCTCTCCTACCTTCCTGACCTCTCTGCCACAATACGGGCAGTCAGGTTTGCCCTCTGTAGACCAGAGGGTCTTTGGTAGTCCATGGGATACATTAAATATTTGCATGTATGCTATGGTCCTGTCTCAGGCTACTGAATAGCCGTAGCTGCCTCCAGCCTTTTGTCTACTTATTTTTATTGCTTCTGTTCTCCCCTCTTACATAGAGAATGCCTGGCAGTCAATTTAATCCTTGATGTGATGGACTGGCTTTAGACCAAGAACTCACTATGGGGAATTGCAGCTTACTAATAATGCAAGTGCATGAACCTTTCTCTGATATATTGTGCAATTAATATCAATGGATATGAATGCAGATGGAATTTCAAACAGACATAAGATACTGCTAAAAGGGCACACCACATCTGGAGGAATGGTTTGATTTCACAACTAACATTGTTGAGCAATTAAAACAACATCAGAACCTTGGGATCACTCCCATAGAGTCTATTGTTTTATCAGGAAGCAGAATGGATAGGTGAGGTGTTCTTCCAGTCTGTTTTTTACACTGAAATCATTTCAGTGTACAGAGATGGCACGTTGTAACTACGAGAGTGGAGGATTAGTGTTGGTAACAAAATCACTAACCTTATCAAGAACCATGATAATCGACTGCTACTAAATAGTCAGTTTATTTAGTGCAGTATTGATTGATTGAAAAGAAAGGCTGGCATCTTATTTAGCTGTTCTATGTCCCATCATTTTAACATCCAATGGATTATCTATTAAGGTAGTTTTCCATGTAAGTCACTGAGGTAGAAATACATTAGGATCACGGAAGTGAAAATGTCTAAAGAAGCTGTGTACCAGCAGATATCCTTTGTAATAATTGCATTTTCTAGTGGCTTTGTGCTGTCAGATGGAAATCTGGTGGTGCCCAACCTTTGAGCCTCATTAACTTCTTGTGAAGTGAGTTTGCTCATATTTCATCCACTTCTCTTATGTAGACACCTGTGACAAATTTGCTTGTGATGCATCCAACCCTGCTCAATCAAGAAGCTCGACCCCGAAACATCAAGATACTTGATGGATACTTTTTTGTTGCTGGCGTTTGCATCGGCCATTAGTCAGGATTTAGTGACCAAATTTCATGCTACTACTATCCTGGGATCACTCAGGTCCACCCCATCCATTGGCCTAGACAGAGGTTGAGGATAGGGGGCAGTAGGGCCACCCACTGTAATGGTCAACTCAACCAATTAAGGGCTTTTTAAGGCCCATTCTTGGAGGCAACTGGGATTTTCCTGTCATTTTCTAGGCCCCAAGATGAGATGGGTTAATTAACTCCTTTTTAGATTAGAATTAATCTAAGTCATTTTTAAAAGTATTCAATGCCCCAGCTACCGCAGCTCTCCTGGAAAGAGAATTCCATGGACTAATGACACTGAGAGAAGAACACATCTCTTCTTCTCTACATTCATTGAAAAACTCCTTATTTTTTAGTTATGGTGCTTAGTTCAACAACAAGGAACATCCTTTCACCATTCATTCTATCAAGCCGCTTCAGGATTATCTATCTGTAATATGACCATTTCTCATTTTACTATACTCTAATGGATACAGGCCCAACCTATACACCTTTTCCTTTTAATCCCTCATTACAGGAACCAGTTGAGTAATCCTTTCTGGATTGATTTTAATGCTATCGTATAAGTTCTTTGTTAAATTAAATTCTCAACTAAATTTGTCTTACAAATCATTTGGTGCAATTGCAACCTAACTTTTTGTGATTCATAGGGCAGCACAGTGGCTCAGTGGTTAGCACTGCTGCCTCACAGTGCCAGGGACCCGGCTCAATTCCACCCTTGAGCGACTGTGTGGAGTTTGTACATTCTCCCAGTATGTGCGTGGGTTTCCTCCGGGTGCTCTGGTTTCCTCCCACAGTCCAAAAGATGTGCAGGTTAGGTGGATTGGCTGTGCTAAATTACCCATAGTGTTCAGGGAGGTGTAGATCAGGTGGGTCACAGGGGGATGGGGCTGTGTGGACTTGTTGGGCTGAAGGACCTGTTTCCACACTGTAGGGATTCTATGGTTCTACGTACCAAGTTGCCCAGATTGAATACTCTGGATCACTGACTTCAACAAACTCTTGTCTATTGGAAATATGCTCCCTTTCTATTCTGCCAACCAAAGTCCAAAAGTTCACATTTTCCCACATTATACTCCATTGGACGACTTGTTCATTGATATCATATGAAAAATGGAGATGGAGGTAGATGATCATTCATGATCTAATTGTATAGTGGACTATGTTCAGTGGACTGAATGAAGCTGGTCCTATGTCTGATATGTCAATTACTAATAAATTAAGGTAATGAAGACTGTCAGATCAATTGGATCTCAGGTACACCAATGTTTGCAGGAGGGCTGTAAACATTTTTAGTGTTGATGTTATATGTTGCAAAGAGATCAAAGTTGGAGGAATACAACATTCCCAAAGAGTTGTAAAGCCAGAGGAGTTTACCATGTCGAGGTGCAATGATCCCACAAAGCAATTTAATTGCAACAAGGAGAACTCTACATTTGAAAAGGCGAATTGCACAACCTATAAAAGGTCATTGAGCACAGAGGTGATTGGCAAGCTGAACTCCATCCGAGATAGAGCACAGGCTGGAGGGTGGAGGTTGGTTTGGGATACAGCACAGGCCGGAGGCTGGGGGTTTGACTAGGACAGAGCACAACTAGAAGGTGGAGGTTTGTCTGGGATAGAGAACAGACCAGAGAGTAGAAATGACCAGAAATTCATTGGAATAGTCAAACTTAAACATGACTTGAAGTGCAGAGGATGGGCTGGTAAGTTTCTTCATAATTGTATGAATCTTGGATAAAAAGCTCAGAGTTGCATCAAAGAGATAAAAATAGTGGCAGATGAGGGCTTGGAGTTAG
This sequence comes from Stegostoma tigrinum, assembly GCF_030684315.1. Classification (NCBI taxonomy): domain Eukaryota; kingdom Metazoa; phylum Chordata; class Chondrichthyes; order Orectolobiformes; family Stegostomatidae; genus Stegostoma; species Stegostoma tigrinum. Next base: position 27,152,320 of record NC_081378.1, on the reverse strand, counting down.
TGGCAAGCTGTCTGAGCTGGGGGCAGAGTGCAACAGGAATAGCTTCTGTCTTTGCATCATTTAACTGGAAGTAATTTAAAAACTGTCGACCATGAAACTGCATCCTACACTCAATCATACTTAAGGAAAAGAAAGAGAAGAGCACTATTGGAAACAACATCTACCCATCTTTATTTGTTTATCCAAATATGGCAAACTGCATAGTTTTGCATATAATGTGTATCAGTGAGCTCACATTGGTCCACTGTCAAACAGTGAGGTATGAGGGCCAAATCCGATCAAAACATTTCCAGAGACAGCAAGAACTGCAGATGCTGGAGTCAGAGACAACACTGTGTGAAGCTGGAGGAACACAGAGGCCAGGCAACATCAGAGGAGCAGGAAATGTCAACTTTCATGCTCCTCTGAAGCTGCCTGGCCTGCTGTGTTTCTCCAGCTCTGCACTGTGTTGTCTCCCAATCATTTCTAGCCTGTTGGCCACACTACATTTAAGGAAGACTGAGTGTGTCTTGTGTATCCACTACTTGTTGGTGCTGCAGCAGAGGAGGAGAAGAATGGTAGAGCACGGTCAAGGGCTCAGCACAGTAATGATCAGAAGGACGTGGAGTGTCCGATACAACAGTTGCATTAACTTTCTGACCTGCAGCAAGCTAGTGCGATTGCCAGTGACTGCAAAAGTCACTGTGCCTCCAAAGTTTGTGTCTTCCTAGCTGCTTCCCAGTTTTAGCAGTAATGATCCGGATAGTCATCCACAGAAGAGGGTCAGACCCTAGTTTAATGACATCAGCAGCCATTTTCAGATAAGGTTTAAAGATCTCAAAGGTTTTCAGTGAATGAGTGGGTGATGAGTGAATAGGTGAAGAGATGGTTGGGAATTGGCAGCCAGGTTGGTAAGGACTCAGTAAGAATGGGTATCGGGGTGGCAGGGGGTTTGCGGTAAAGGAGAGGAATGGTGAATCAGGTCAGATGTTAGCAAGAGAGTGGGAATTCTGATAGGGAGGCATTGGTTGGTAAATATGTTGGTGGGGTGTAGGTATTGAATGTGGTTGGAGGCTGGATTAAGTCACACTGTTAATCTTCAAATTATGCCAGAGTTTAAACAGTTTGACAATTCTCAGGTAAGTGATGCATATCCAGCCCGAGTCTCTGACACTGAGATCAGTCTATGAGAAAACAAAACAGTATATTCAAAATTTAACTCTGGCCATGGTTTGTGGGGGTTGTAGGTGGCTTCTGCGTCATAAATTCTCTCGACAGCCAATGCCCCAACTTGAAAGTAGACTTTTTGAAGTAGATTGTTTTAAGGTAACATACTCTACCTAAAACTTCCCAAAAGATTGACAGTTCTCCTTTTATAGAATCGAGATTCACTGCACAGCCACTCACTCTGCTATATATATATATATAGTTATTGATTTTTTTTGATGTATAGACTAAAGGCAAATTTTTAAAGACATCTAACTGAGATTTCCCTTGGGATCGTGTGTCTGGGCTGGTAGTGGCTCACGGGGATTCTTTCATGGTTGCAAAACAGTTTCCCCTGTGGTTAAAGGGAATATCTTGCATTTTATTAGTCTCTCCATGTTAGAGACTTTCTCTATCAATGTAAAACCGTGACTTTTACATTAAAAGAATCATTGGATACACTGAGTCTTTTTTTCTGGTCATTGCTATCTGTACAATATTACAAGCTTTGCAGAATCCCTATTGAATACAGTGGAAGTGGACCAAGGTAATTTTTTTTAATAAGTGTTAACACTTGTTGCAGACAAAAAGAAAAATCACGGGTTATCTCTTTCATTTCTTTGCACAATTTAAAGTTGATGCAGTGTGTTTAATTAGTTTGTAAGTGTAGTTTGGATATTCAGTCTCAGTTTAGTAAATCCCCAGTTTCCCCCCTTGGATGGTTGATTTTGATGTGACCTGTCATCTTTTCCTCTTTGTTCACTTCTTAAATTACCTGACTATTTGCATACAGTACTTTACGTTTATGTAAAGCCTTTAACAAAGCAGAAGCTTTTCAAACATGCAGTGAAAGATTGACAGCAAAGAAAGGAATATCTTCATGGAGGGGTGACTTAAGGTCAAAGGGATGAAAATTTAGGAGATGGTCTCCAAAGGTTGGAAGACCTGAGAGGATTGAGTTGGCAATTCTAGAGCTTAGAGGCAAGATGTTGATAGAAGACATGGCCACCCATGGTGGAACAAAAGGGTGGTGGGGGTTGGTGGTGCTTAAATGGCTGGAGTGAGAGGATTCAAGAATATCAGGCAGTTGAAAATGAGGTGGCTGAGCTAGGAAGGAACACAGCTGTAGTGATTTGAACACAGATGAGAAATTTAAATTAGAGATGCCGGAACATGCAGGCTTGTGAACATATCAGTAATTGGTGAATGGAACTTAGTGTGGAATAAGATAAAGGTAGCGCATGTATGAGCTGAAATTATGGAGAATGGGAGTTTGGGAGACCAACAGAGAGAATATTAGAATTTTTAAGCCTAGAGGTAAGAAAGACAGTGAGATTGTGTCTAAATTTTGACCCAACTGTATGAACTCACCTTCACTAAGACTAGTCTCAGTTATACACTTAACAATTGATCTAACATCAGTTTCCATTTGGGAAAGAGAGTTCTAAACTTCCACCACACCATTGAGTGAAGAAGCAGTTCCTCATTTCGATTTCTTTACATCTATTCTATCTGCTCCTCGTAATGTTGTGTCAATGTTGATCTAATCACCCTTTAACCTTCTAAATTCCTGGGTGCTTACCTCTGAACCAGGAGGACTGGATTCAAGGTGTGTCATAACAACACCAAACAGGCTAATTAGAAAACATTTCCAATCCTAGTTTTTGAAATTTATTATTGCAATTTCATGCTTGGAATCAGGTATTATTCCAATCCAACATGGTGATATGCTTTCTGCGGTATGGTACCCAGAACTGATTACAATACTCTGGGTTTGGTCTAACCAGCATTTTTCATTTATACATGGCATAACTTCTATTGCTTTGCTTCATCTACAAAAAGCAGCAATCCATTAGCCTGATCAATTGTTCCCTGTACCTGTATATGCTCTTTCATTAACCTTTACATGTGGGCCCCCAGTGGTTTTGGACATCACAGATTCAAGCTTTTTACTTTTATAAAGTACTCTACTATATTCTTCTTGGTTCAAAATTAATGATCTTTGAAATCCATTAGGTAGTTTTGACCATTCATTAATCAATCACTATTAAATTGCAAATTTATTCTTCTATCTACTCACTGGACAATGACTCTATCTTCGGTTCATTGGCAAACCTTGATAAAAAGCTTTCTATCCCATTTTCTGAAGTTGTTAATAAATATGGTGAGTATTTGAGGGCCAACACAGATCCTTGCAGTCCATGTTAAAGTGGTCTAATAATCAATTGCTACTGATTTTCTCTGAATTGATTTCTTTAAGCCAGTAAAACACCTCAAATTATGAAGCAGTTTTAGAGCAAATTAACTGAATTTTCTGCATGGCACTTGCAGACATACAGCAGACTAACAGCCAGGCCGAGTCACAACATTGTAAAAGTACAGCACATGGAGTCCTGGAAGGCGAACTTTCATTTGGAGAGAAGGATCATGTTAGATGTTTACCTTGCCTTTAAGAAGGTTTATTTGATTTGCCATAACTAGGGAGCCCATGAGCCTCTAATGTATAAACAATATACAGATACGTTCGCATATCATGATGGTAACTTTTTCCGGAGGGTTTTTTGATTTCCACAATTACCAGTTTTATTGTCAATCATTTCCTTTTATGCTGTCAATTCTTTCTTTCATAGACAGCAGTTTCTATTCCACAGTTTACTTATCCTAATGTACAATAGCCAGGTTTTGTTCCAGATTAACAACTGACTGATGTTGTTCCTCAAGCTGTTTGCAGTGGTTCATAACAACTCAGCATTTACTCATGTTGTAAAGACTTCTTAAAGTTTCAGTTTTTACCCAGTGTGTGTATGCAGCTTGCAGATTCATGGCAGAGTAACTGCCAGGCAGTCAGTACAATTTAAACACCACAACACATGCTGTCATTAAAGGTGAACTCTCTTAAAGGCAATGTAAACATACAGAGATCCTCAAGTTATGTCCTGCCAATCAGATTACCTGCCCATTATTCCTAATTTCCAAACCTGATCAGTAATTTGCTTCAGCTTCTAGATCTACAATGTGAGCCATTGGAGAGTTAGGAGGGACTTTATCAAGTGCTTTCAGTCTACAAAAAAAGCAGCTTTAGACAACTCCCAGGCCACAACTTCAGTTACCAATTTAAATAATTCGATCAGGTTCTTCAGGTATGACCTCTCCATTACGAAAGCTATACTATATCACTGTCATCACCTTTAGCAACAACGAGCACAAATTTCTAATCCAAATTAATTGTTCCCACATTGAGAAAACTTTAAAAGATTCTCGTGCAGGGATTTGCAACGTTGTCATCTATTCCTTTAAAAACCAGGGACGGAGATGCTGGGAATTTGTCACTTAATAGCGCCATTGTTTTCTTTTTATTGTTATATTACTTTTGTTAATTTTGTGGGTATCCTTCCCTGAATCATGATTTATTTCCTTGGATGTTCTACATTTTATGATTTTCCACACTGTAAAATACTTGTACAAAGCAACTGTTCAACATGTTTGCCATTTTCTTACTTTCAGTGATAATCACATCAATATCTGTTTTCAATAATCCCACATCACTTCTGCCCAGTTTTTTCCCTTACATCAAATCTTGAAATCCCTTGCAAATTGTTTTACATATTCTTTTTTCTCATCATCTTTCATTGTTCTTTCCACCACTCTCTGTTGCCGGGATCTGCACTAGTTTTTGAACTACTGTCAGATTTTTCTTTAGCTCATTTTGTCCCTTACTTCTTTGGTCAAGCCAACTTCTTTTTGGATTCCTTGCAATCTGAACCTATTGTAAGTTTTCTTTGCATTGCTAGATGATTTATTGATATATTCAGGAGAAAGAAGAACACCAAGATGGTGAAGAGTTACAAAATTTCAACACTTTAGCAAGATTTGACGTGCTCAGTACGAGTACAATCTGTTTCATGACCCAGGATGTTGTTTTAGATACAGACTATGTTGAAGATACATTTGATTCCATGCCCATGTTGAAAAGTTTGTGTTGCAATTACCCTAGCTGAACATCACATTTAGCAATGGAGGCAATGTGGACAGCAGTAGCAGCATTTTTGCAATTGCTGCTCTACTGGTCACCACAATCTCCACAAGAAACAATCAAGACCTGTTTTGTCCAGTGCTCACAGATTGCACAATCTCAAGAGGACATTTCAGGATGTGCTCTCCAACAATGCGTATACACAGGGAAGCTTTCATTGAATAAGTAGCTACAGTCTGTACCTTGTTAGTGCTTAAATGTGTGGTCGTTCTTGTCAATTTGCTAATGAGTGGAAATGCTATTTTCAGTTTATCTAACCAACACCCCTCACCTTTTAAACACTGCTTTCAAATAGCCCCGAGTTGCATTGAAAAAAGCCTCAGTTTCTTTTGTGTTTCCTCATAATAGATGTCTTTCAGCCCTGATGTCATAATGATTCTCTTCTGTTCTCTGTTCACAGCCTGACATGCTTGCTGAAATAAGGCACTCAGAACTAACCACAATATTCTATTAATCACCGTATAATTTTTACGCTATTCTTAGCTCATTAATTGGATTTACTTATTGTAATCCATTTCCCTGCCCTTGCCCAGTCATATTCTTCAAAATGCTTCATTTCATATGTAATTAATTGCCTTTTCTATGACTGAGCTTTTGGTCATGGTATTAAGCCATTTGCAAGATGCAAAGTGGTTTCCTCTGGGTTAGGTCTAAAACACACAGAATATGCCTGAATCTGTTCCAATGCGACTGTTTAGTCTTTTTACACTGATTGTTAAGTGCAATGCTAGTGCCCCACCTTAGAGGTGGGACACTTCATTAATATACTTAAACCAGATTTCCATAAACTAATTGGGAGTCTGATTTAAATTTAGAAGCTTCTCTGGAGTTCATGCTCTTTTCTCCCCATATTCCCACTTTAAGATTTATGCATACTGCAGATTGCTGTAAATATATTTATGTTTACTCATTTTCTTTCCAAAAATGGTATTTATTTTTTCCATATATTGAAGTGCATGCAAAACCTGTTCACTCCACTTATCCTTCTGTGCTCTTCCAATCTATTATGCTCTTCTTTAGTTTATTATTCCCCCTAATCTAATATTGGCTAGTTTCAGTACCTTCAGTTTCTGTTGTGTCTGTGTCCAAATCCTATATTTAAACGGAGAATTGAAGAAACCACAGATCAAATCGCTAAAGCACAGCAGCACTCAGACTCTGACTTGTTGAAACAATAATCCATTTAGCCTTACTCTTTATTTTCTGTCCCTGAGGCACCTCTATATCCATCAACTACATTCGTTATCATGCACTTTAATTTTCAAGCACTTTGTAATAAGTAACATTTAAATCCTATGCTGCATTTCTTATATTCATACACATTGCTATAGTATCTACTTAAAAGAGCACAGCATAATGATTTAAGATAATAAAATGTGAGGCTGGATGAACACAGCAGGCCAAGCAGCATCTCAGGAGCACAAAAGCTGATGTTTTGGGACTAGACCCTGGGTCTAGGCCCGAAATGTCAGCTTTTGTGCTCCTGAGATGCTGCTTGGCCTGCTGTGTTCATCCAGCCTCACATTTTATTATCTTGGAATTCTCCAGCATCTGCAGTTCCCATTATCTCTGATACTAGCTTAATGATTTAGTCTGCCTCATACTTTTTTGCAGTAGCTCAACTATCGACATCAGCACATATTTGCCTCTCATGCCTTGCTTCTCCTTCAAAGTCCAGGTCTGGGTTTCAGATACAGCATGTTAATGGATATTAGCATCTATTGCAGGTACCCAAGTCAACCAGTCCAGACTTGTTATTTGGAGTTTGTGGGGCTTGAACCGAGACCTCAAGGTTCAAAGATGTGGACATGACCACTGCACCACAAAAGTTATTAGCATCTGTTATATTCTAAACATCAACTCAGGACCCTGATATCCTATAGTTATATATTATATCCTGTAGTTACTACCACTGTTGCACCTCAGAGTCCACACCTCCAAGAAACAATCCATCCATTTCCTTGAAACAATTGTGCTCTGTTAACTAGAATGCATTTCCTTCACATATTCACAGGGAGACACATAGAAGTGTGTTCTCCCCAGATATGACAGGCTAGACAGTAGGCAAGCTAAAGTGGCGTATGACCATTATCTGATGATAATGTTGATCAAATTCCAGGAAAGACAAAGAAGGGGACGTACAAAATATGGAAATCACTTTGAGGCGTTATTGGCTGTGTGAATGGTGCCAGTAGATTTGAAATGGACAAATAAGTTTATTGCATCACAAAAATTAAACGCAAACAACATATTCATTTGTCTGGCTTTAATCTATTATGTGCAAAAGCATAAGTGGAACAATAAAGATGGGAAATCTGTAAAATGTATAGATGTAAGCTATTAATCAGAAATATTAGTTAACACACTTGTATGTTTAGGTAATGACAGTAGTATTTGGGATATCACAACAATTTGCTCTGTGATTGCACTGTTCCCAGTTTCTCTTTGGAATTAAATACAGATAGATATTTCAGAGCTAGCAGGAGCACTCTGGCTTGGTGAGGCATCTTAGTCAAAGAATGGATTCAATAAAAGATTTAAATGCACATAAAATTCAAGGTTGACAAAGAGAAACATAGGGAACATATTCATTGCATGAGCAGTATTGAAAAAGCTGAAGAGGAAGTTGATAAGAGACCGAGGTGCCTTAGTAGATTCTGAATTGACTTGTCCAACTAGTGAAGAGCAGCAATCACTGAAGTCATTAGAGTATTAAATGATGCTGCCAGGATAATTGACGACAAGTCAGAGGATGTCACAATCAAACCACGCACTGTTCAGGTCAAATCACACTTGAGATATTGACCATTTCTGGTCACCCAGATAAGACACTGAAGCAGTAAGAACATTGCAGAGCAGGGTCACAAGGCTACTATTGAAAGTCTAAGTCATGAAGAGAAAATGGACTCTTCAGAATTGAAGGGAATTTGTCTGTAATGATTTGGTATATTTTGCACTATAAAAATTACACTTGAATATTACATTTGACATGCATCCCAGGGTACTAAAAGAGATGGTGGGAGAAATAGCTGGTGCACTTGTGGTAATTTTCTAAAATTCGCTGGACTCTGGGGCAGTCCCAGCAGATTAGAAAACAGCAAATGTGACACCGCTGTTTAAAAAGGGAGGTAGACAAGAGATGGGGAATTATAGACTGGTTAGCTTGACCTCTGTAGTGGGGAAGATGCTTGAATCTGTTATCAAGGAAGAAATAGCAAGGAATCTCGATAGAAATTGTCCCGTTGGGCAGATGCTGCATGGGTTCATGAAGGACAGGTCATGCTAGACAAATCTTTTGGAATTCTATGAAGACATTATGAGCAAGGTGGACAATGGGGACCCAGTGGATGTGCTGTACCTAGATTTCCAAAAGGCCTTCGACAAGGTGCCGCACAAGAGGCTGCTGCATAAGATAAGGATGCATGGCATTAGGGGTAAAGTATTAGCATGGATAGAGGATTTGTTGACTAACAGGAAGCAAAGAGTGGGGATAAATGAGTGCTATTCTGGCTGGCAATCAGTGACTAGTGGTATGCCTCAGGGATTGGTTTTGGGACCACAATTATTTACAATTTATATAGATGATTTGGAGGTGGGAACCACGTGTAGGGTGTCAAAGTTTGCAGATGACACGAAGATGAGTGGCAGAGCAAAGTGTGCAGAGGACTATGAAACTTTGCAGAGGAACATAGATACATTGAGTGAGTGGGCAAAGGTCTGGTAGATGGAATACAATGTAAATAAATGTGAAGTCATACATTTTGGTAGGAGTAATAATAAAAAGGATTATTACTTGAATGGTAAAAAGTTGCAGTATGCTGCGATGCAGAGGGACCTGGGTGTCCTTGTGCAGGAATCACAGAAGGTTGGCCTGCAGGTACAACAAATAATTAGGAAGGCAAATGGAATTTTGTCCTTCATTGCTAAAGGGATTGAGTTTAAAAGCAGAGAGGTTCTGTTGCAGCCATTACAAGGTGCTGGTGAGGCCACACCTGGAGTGCTGTGTGCAGTTTTGGTCTCCTTACTTGAGAAAAGATGTATTGGCACTGGAGGGGGTTCAGAGAAGGTTCATTAGGTTGATTCCAGAGTTGAGGGGGTTGGTTTATGAGGTGAGACTGAGTAGATTGGGATTATATTCATTGGAATTCGTAAGATTGAGGAGGTATCTTATAGAAACATATAAAATTATGAAGGGAATAGATAAGATAGAAGTAGAGAGGATGTTTCTACTGGCAGGTGAAGCTAAAACAAGAGGGCGTAGCCTCAAGATTAGAGGGAGCAGATTTAGGACTGAATTGAGAAGGAACTTCATCACCCAGAGGGTTGTTAATCTCTGGAATTCCTTGCCCAGTGAAGTAGTTGACGCTAATTCAGAAAGCGTTTTTAAAGCTAAGGTAGATTTTTTTTTAACAATACAGGAATTAAGCGATACAGTGAGAGCTCAGGAAGGTGGATCTGAGTCCACAAAAAGATCAGTCATGATCTTATTGAATGGCGGAGCGGGCTTGAAGGGCCGACAGCCTACTCCTGCTCCTGGTTCTTATGTTCTAAACAAAATGTGTTGGTGTTAAAGTACAGATTCAAACCAGTAAAAGGAAGAATTTAGGACAAAGGTTAGAAGTGTGATTGATGTGTAAATCGTTCCATTATAATAGATAGATTGATGAAAATGACACATTCATTCATAATCTCCTGATCATTCGTTGCTTACCTGTGATGTTCAGAAAATTACATTTGGTGCATTAGATCTACTGCTTGCACCCTTATGTCATTTCATCCTCTTCAACCTTCTCAGGGGCCAGAAGTAGCTGTTGTACATAAGCTGAACATGGGGCAATGAAAACTTGTACGCATTATTTGCTTCAGTTAGTTCTGTGGTTAGGTGTAGAACTTCTGCTGGCTCACCACACATAATAACTTGCAAATCTGTACCTGAGTAAATTTGCCCATTTATCTCTTCTCTGAGTAACATGTTTCTCCTAATTGCCATATAGCAGAATTTTTGGCAGTTCATAAACTAATTTTCACAGCCCTGCTTTAGCACAATGGCAAAATTCAGAACTGTGGTAAAAATCAATATTGGTTAATGCTTTGTGCTAGTCCCACTCACATCTACTTACAGTAGCTTCCTTTCCCCATTGTGCAATAGCCCAGAGGCTCAGTTAATAGCTGTTCAGAAAACTGGATTGAAGATTTTTCCAAGACCACAGCTGTCCATTCCAATATTTTGTTCCATCTGTTACTTGGCTGAAACCTTTTTCATTCTGGGAAAAAAAGTAATGGAAAGAAGTTAAAGTATTAGAGTTGAAATTGAAGGCCTATTTCACAGGATCAAATAATGCTTGTATATGTCTTGCTGAACTATCAATTGTTATTAGGTAATAGTTTCAGCTGATGTAGAGACCTATTTTCTGAAGTTGCACCAGTACCTGTTATTTCTTCTACGTCAAGTAGAACTGATACTTTAATTATAGATGATTTTCATTGTCCAGAGCTGAACCATTAGAACTTAATTCTTCATGACCCACTGTCCCATATTCAAATATACTTTCTTTGAATCGTGCAGTGGTGATATGTAAAAGTAATGTCATAATCACTGGGACATCAACTTAAACTCAGTCCTTTGGTCGACATTATTAGTTGTATTAGACTGAAAGAAAAAGAATGTTGTATTTATCCAACATTCCATACATTTCAGCTCAACCTCCTAGTAGCCCCACCTTCCCTCCCCCCACCGAAAAAAACAAAACAATGACTGGTATCAGAGATAATGGGAACTGCAGATGCTGGAGAATTCCAAGATAATAAAATGTGAGGCTGGATGAACACAGCAGGCCAAGCAGCATCTCAGGAGCACAAAAGCTGACGTTTCGGGCCTAGACCCTTCATCAGAGAGGGGGATGGGGAGAGGGAACTGGAATAAATAGGGAGAGAGGGGGAGGCGGACCGAAGATGGAGAGTAAAGAAGATAGGTGGAGACAGTATAGGTGGGGAGGTAGGGAGGGGATAGATCAGTCCAGGGAAGACGGGCAGGTCAAGGAGGTGGGATGAGGTTAGTAGGTAGATGGGGGTGCGGCTTGGGGTGGGAGGAAGGGATGGGTGAGAGGAAGAACCGGTTAGGGAGGTAGAGACAGGTTGGACTGGTTTTGGGATGCAGTGGGAAGAGCTGGGCTGGTTGTGTGGTGCGGTGGGGGGAGGGGACGAACTGGGCTCGTTTAGGGATGCAGTTGGGGAAGGGGAGATTTTGAAACTGGTGAAGTCCACATTGATACCATTAGGCTGCAGGGTTCCCAGGCGGAATATGAGTTGCTGTTCCTGTAACCTTCGGGTGGCATCATTGTGGCACTGCAGGAGGCCCATGATGGACATGTCATCTAAAGAATGGGAGGGGGAGTGGAAATGGTTTGCGACTGGGAGGTGCAGTTGTTTGTTGCGAACTGAGCGGAGGTGTTCTGCAAAGCGGTCTCCAAGCCTCCGCTTGGTTTCCCCAATGTAGAGGAAGGCACACGGGTACAGTGGATGCAGTATACCACATTGGCAGATGTGCAGGTGAACCTCTGCTTAATGTGGAATGTCAACTTGGGGCCTGGGATAGGGGTGAGGGAGGAGGTGTGGGGCAAGTGTAGCATATTCCGCCTGGGAACCCTGCAGCCTAATGGTATCAATGTGGACTTCACCAGTTTCAAAATCTCCCCTTCCCCAACTGCATCCCTAAACCAGCCCAGTTCGTCCCCTCCCCCCATTGCACCACACAACCAGCCCAGCTCTTCCCCCCCACCCACTGCATCCCAAAACCAGTCCAACCTGTCTCTGCCTCCCTAACCGGTTCTTCCTCTCACCCATCCCTTCCTCCCACCCCAAGCCGCACCCCCATCTACCTACTAACCTCATCCCACCTCCTTGACCTGTCCGTCTTCCGTGGACTGACCTATCCCCTCCCTACCTCCCCACCTATACTGTCTCCACCTATCTTCTTTACTCTCCATCTTCGGTCCGCCTCCCCCTCACTCCCTATTTATTCCAGTTCCCTCTCCCCATCCCCCTCTCTGATGAAGAGCCAAAACAATGACTGGTGTTGAGTTTATGCAGGCTTCCTGTTGTAGTCTGTTCATGGTCTCAGTGGGATGGTTGGATGAAAGAGTTTGACCTCAGCCAAGGTTCCAAAATAGAAATGAAATGAAGTCAAACACATTTGGTCTTATTTTCACATTATCTGTGAGCAATTTTAAAAATTATCACAGCTGTAAGCAAAAAAAAATTCAGACAAGACCGTGGCATTAAAACAGGCACGTACTGAAACTTTGATTTATGTTTCATTTAAAATGCAATCTTAGTAGGTTCAGGTAGAAAAGGTCTTTCCTTCATATAAAGCTGTCCTCCCCTATTACATTCAATAAAACACTGTGGTGAACACCAGCAATGAATACTAAATTTAATTTAATCAGTAGTTAAAAGCTTTGTCTGAAATAAATTGCAGTTGATTGAATTCAGCCCTCTTTTAAACTGCAGTATTTGTTGACCTATGAATTCTAATTTACCAGGCCTTAGAGAGGTCATTGGGGGTCATTTCTATTACCCAGGATAAAGACTTTTGTGTTTTGGCACTGTCTTGGCATTCACATTTATAGCCTGAAAACTATTGCTGAATAGTATTGTTACATTCTGAAGAAAGGTACAAACTGATCTTTCTTCTGAGATTATAACTACAATATTTTTGTCGAAAGAAATTTGATTTCTTTAACACAAATTAGATGAAACTGCTCAATTTCTGAGCAATCAGCACAATAGACTAGAATTTCTTGCTTTCAGTGCAATCTATTCAAAGGTTAGTGTGTTTAGCAGAAAACAGTATGACTCTAACTGCATTTTGGATGATGACCATTATCTTGATGAATATTTGCTCGAGTTGAAATATTTGAAAGTGATCAAGCCGTCACCTTGGTTGAAAATGAAGACCATTGTTAAGGAGAAACAAAAAATTTATTGGGTATGCAGTCACCAATCTTATTTTATCCAGCACGGATCCTATATGATCTCAACACAGACTTTCCTATCCTCACATGATAAGAATCTAGGAGAATAGGAATTGCTAAATGGGAATAAAAGGATCATGCCTATCCTAACTGGCTTTCATCATTCCAGTGAAATGATACAGTTGAAGGAAACCCCACTGTAGTCGATATATCTGGGAACTGAATCCACCAATAACTATTCCTTCCAAATATGCTGCACTTACTATACTCCCATATCTTAAATTACTCATTTGAAAGTGATTTCCTGATGACAGTCTATCTAACCTTCACTCTTTCTGTTGGAACCTGTCCAGGCTGTACAATTGCTTGAAAGACTTCCACAGAAGCCAGTATCCCATCACCAAGTCACCCTTTATTTGCATATCAGCAGCCCTTAGCTTTATAGTACTGCCTCATTCAGAGTCAGGCACCAGTGTGTCAATATCTGACATTGATCCTTTTTATAAAATATATGGGGCTCCCTGATTGAACCAGACTAACACTTCAATCAGCAAGCTTGTCCGGCTGGCTGACCTCATTACAATCACTGCAAATTTAATCATTTAATTCCCACAATCAGGCCGGGTCTCATCTTCTGTAGATAATGAAATGTGAGGCTGGATGAACACAGCAGGCCCAGCAGCATCTCAGGAGCACAAAAGCTGATGTTTCGGGCCTAGACCCTAGGGTCTAGGCCCGAAACGTCAGCTTTTGTGCTCCTGAGATGCTGCTGGGGGATGAAGGATCTAGGCCGAAACGTCAGCTTTTGTGCTCCTGAGATGCTGCTGGGCCTGCTGTGTTCATCCAGCCTCACATTTCATTATCTTGGATTCTCCAGCATCTGCAGTTCCCATTATCATGGGTCTCATCTTCTGTATTCTTCCAGAATACTTAGTCTATGGAGGTTAGCATCAGACACACTCAGCCCCGCTAAATCCTTATGGCCCATCCTGGTTCACTTTCAATACAGTTCTCCATTTCAGTACTGCACCTTGGAGCATGTCAGTTTCTTACACGGTGTAAAGCTGCTGTCTGGTCAGTTGGTGAGCAGGGACATGCATTTATCTCATGAATCGGAGCAGGGTTCTTAGGTTTATCTCTCCATGTTCATCATTTTGCAGCAGCTTGGATGCTCACAGCATCCCTGCCATGCCTTCCCTTTTTGCATAATCCAGCTTCATACAAAACTTACAACCTCATTGTACCTCTTTCTTGCCTTACTTTTTAGCACAGGCACAAAGTCAGGCTGCCTGTCATGGTTTCCAGCAGTTGCTGAATGACACTGTGCTACATCAATGTCAGACTTGCAGCATATGCCAGCAGCTTACATGGCAAACGCTCTGTAAGTGCTTCAACAAATGGCTACATCTCAGATTCTAAGTGGAATAGTCATCAGTCAAGTCAAGGTGGGCTGTCATCTGTTAGAGGAGACTGATGCAGTAATTCAAAGAAATAATCTGACATCAGTCTGGGGAGTGCACCCAGTTAGACTCATGGGGTTGAGGTGGGGTAACCGCATTGTCAGTAGACTAGCAATCCAGGGACACAAGTAATCTGGAGATCTGGCTTTGAATACCATCATGGTGCAGGGTGGAATGTGAATTCAATAAAATTCTGGAATTAAATGTCTCATGAAACCATTATTTGTAAAATCCATTGGTTCATTAATGCCCTTTAGGGAATGAAAACGGCCATCCTTACCTGATCTGGCCCACATGTGACTCCCCAGACCCACAGCAATGTCGCTGATGCTTAACTGCTGTCTGAAATGGCTGAGTAAGCCCATCAGTTGTACAGCAACTATTGAACAATCTGGGAAAAGGAATGAAACTGGGTGGACCATCTGATATTGACGAGGGCATTGGAAATGTGCGTGAGAGTGATTGAAGGAAGATGCTGTATGCAACCATGGAC
Organism: Stegostoma tigrinum; assembly: GCF_030684315.1. Taxonomy (NCBI): domain Eukaryota; kingdom Metazoa; phylum Chordata; class Chondrichthyes; order Orectolobiformes; family Stegostomatidae; genus Stegostoma; species Stegostoma tigrinum. Next base: position 27,137,176 of record NC_081378.1, on the reverse strand, counting down.
ACAGTGGCAGAGTTTGAATAAGTGTGAGGTAGCAGAGGAAAGCACCTACTCTTGTGAAGCATAAAAAGTTCATTAATCTTCTGCATTCTTCTCAAGTGTTGGCATTCTTCTCAAGTATGGACACTGCATAGACCCAGGGTGGTCACTTGTTACATTGATTCACAGGATGTGGGTGTCTCTGGTTAGGCCAATGTTTATTATCCATCCCTAATAGCTCAGAGGGCATTTTAAGTATCAACCATATTGCTGTGGGTCTGGAGTCACGTGTAGGCCAGATCACATAAGAATGGTAATTTACTTCCCTTAACCGTATTAATAAACCAGTGAAACAACAATGGTTTCATGGTCATCATTAGACCCCTTATTCCAGATTTAATTGAATTCAGATTCTGCCATCTTCTGGGACAGGATTCAAACTCAGGTCCCCAGAACGTACCTGGGTCTCTGGATTAATAATCTAGTGTTAACACCAATCGGCCATCTCCTCCTGTATTGTGAGGCTGGCTGGCTGGGCCTAGCACCATGTCCTTATCTGGTAGTCTTGAGGGAAGTGGATGGCCCTCCTCACCACCACCCTGTCCACCAGGACCTTGAGGTCCCTGTTGGCACAGTGGAATGCCAACTTCTCTTGCTCAGCAATGTCCGTTAGAATTTTGCAGCAATACACTGAACTGTTGGTCCTGAATGGCAGCTTTTAAGCTGCTGCACAGCTGTGATTTAAACACGGTGCCAGAGTTGCAAACCCTGGGAGTTCCTGGCTGTGGCGAGTAATTCACTGATGGTGAATGTAAGATAGCATGGAGTAGCACCACAGAGGGTGTGGTGCATACAGTACAAGGAAGGCAGCAAAGAATTGCATGAGAAAATTTGTTAGTGTTCATGGAGACGAATCTTCTCCGAAATTCTGCAGAATTGAAACTTTAGGTGATTTTTGGTAAAGCTTAGCCCTTGTCTGGCACGTATGACATTGAATTTCTCAATGCTGAATTTCATCTGTCATCTGCCTCATTCCCAGATATGTTTTTTCCCTACTGTAGCTTCTCTTGTTCGGCCTTAGAAGCTTGCAAGTTCATCCACATGGGAGATAAATACTCACACTTCCCCAGATGGAGGGCAGTCCCTGTAATATTGCCTGTTAGATATTGCACAACACATTGATTGTAAAATATTTTGACCAACTCCCACGTACTTAATTTTCATTATCAACTTTTATAAAAGGCGTTTATCAAAAGCCTGAACGAAATCCAAATACAACACCGATTAAGGTGCTTCTATGAAGACGTTTTTGCATATCCTTACAGGTTTGCAAAATCTTCTCTCCACAAGCCTCTACTGCTTTATGATTTTGTTTCATTCCAGATCCTCCATTCTCTTTAATAAAATTTCACATTACCTTACCGTCATTTGATGTCACATTCACTGCTCGTGTCATTTTCTGGGCTAATTTTGCTACTTTCAAATAAAAAAGGAGTAACGTGCATTCTTTGGCTCTTAGGTATCTCTCCAGTGTTCAGTGATTTCTGGAATAAAGAGAAACAGAAGTCTGCATTTGTCTTCATTCACCTAACAGCTTCACACAATTATATTTAATTTAAGGTTTGATGACTTTGCAATGGTTGGTTAACTATGGTAATTTTAGCATATGGTTTCCTTGTGATTTTCACTGAACCTGTACTCTTTGAACATGATTAATTTGTGGTTTTACATGATCAGTTTGCAATTTGTAATGGCCGTTTTTAATAGATTTGGACATCTTATTTGCAAAATTAATTATTGTAGCTATTGGCTTACATGGAACAGATTGCTAAGCTTCATTTTTCCTGTTTCTAATTCATCTCCACACTCAACGTCTCATTCTGCCAGCATAAGTGGTAACCTTTACTGGCTAAGTTTGAATCAGATAGCTAATTCTGACAAAAAAAAGTAGAATTCATGCATATGAATACTTTGTTCTGGCAGATAAGAAGCACTTCAGCCGATTTTTCATTTGATGATAGTGGCTTTTCAGATGTAAAGGTGTTGATATTTATCTCTGCTTGATTTTTGCTTCCTGCAATTCACTCGAGTTGCAGTATCAATGGAAGAAAATTGCAGCATCTGCTAAGTGACATCTAAAATACTGCAAACAATCAGTTTGACTGAGATTGAGAGCACTTGATTTTTCTCAATGAATTGGATTCTGTCTGGAGTGCAGAGGTTAAAATTATTATACACAAAGACCTACTTACCTGGAAGGCAACATTCGACTTTCCCCTGAAGGATGTTTTGATACAGAAAGAGGCTACCTTTGGTTTTTTTAAAAAAAATACCTCCTATCTCCTGTACGATTTGGGTAAAATTTGCCCAGAAAATAAATGTGACTTCCAAAGTTAAAAGGCGCATATGCAAGTGTGTAAATAATATTGCAGGAGATTGAAAATTGAGAATCTTCTGGAAGGTACATTGTTATGTCCAAGAGGGCTGGACTGATTCCCTGTCCACACATCATACAATTGAAAAGGGAAATGATGTTACTTCTAATTATACATAAATTATATATTTCAGAATCAAAAGCATGTCAGCCATATTCTGTAAATTAGTAAATAAATAATTAGTTTTTGTTGCATAAAGAGAAAAAAAATTGCAAAAATTAATGGAAAGTGTTAAAAAGTACAAATACACCTAAATACTCTTGTGAACATAAAAAAAACAGAAACAAGAGTAGGCCAATCAGCCCTTCAGGTCTGCTCTGCTATTCAGTAAGATCATGGCTGATCTGATTTTAACTTTAACTCTACGTTCCTGCACATCCCTGAATAATCTTTCACCTGCCTGGCACTCAAGAATCTATTTACCTCTGCCATGGAAATATTAAAGACTCTGCACCCACTGCCTTTTAAGGAAGGGAATTCCACAAACACTCAACCCTCTGAGAGAAAGAAAATTAAAAAAAAAACACAAAAAAACACACACAGTCCCCATGAAGCCTTGAAAAAGATTGTAGAATCCTGCAGACTGTTATCTCAAAAGCACTTTGGTTAAGCAACAGTAAAAGTCAGAAAACAGTATTATTCACAGATTGTTCAAGTGCTGGTTTGCAGGCAAAGTCGTTTCCACACGAGCCATTGGCATGGGAATTTCTCCTGTGATCAGTTGTAGCTTGTTGAATTCTTTTATCCTATAGCCAGCGGTGTAGATTCAAACTTCTTTTCTAAAGTCCCTTCATTTGCAGTCATGAGATTTTCCAATGGGTTTTCAACTCTCAAACTTTGATGTGAAGGCTTTCAGACAATGAAAGGGTGCAAAGAATTGCCTGGTCAGTTTCTCCCTGGCGGTTGTTTAAAATTAATATGTTTCACCCACAGACTAAGCTGTGTGACCTTTCTCTGAAAATGTTATAGACTCAGTGACTCCATCTTATCAGCTTGTGTTTTTCTAAGCACAACATTGTTGCTGTTGTAGTCGGTGTCTTTTACTTTGAAAAATATAGCCTACAAAAACTGCAAGACATGACCAACCACTGATCTTGTAGATTAATATTTTAGATAATGCATTTTCGTGACAAAATTTAGATGTAATTAGAAAATTTATCAGTTTGCGATCAAATCTAAGGATAAGCTCCTTGTCAGTGCTCACTCAGTTTGTCCCTGTCCAGATAGGCTTCATTGTGATTTTGGAATATGAAGGGAAAAGACTGGTGTTTTGTCACTGGGTAAAAAAACACAGGATTAGTTCCTTTGTTTTGCCTTGGCCTGAATAAATATCCTGACATTTCATCTTGCAACAATTGTGAAACTAAGATAAAAAGCACTGACCATAAATTGAAGTCACAAATAATAGTGTAGGACATCAAGGGTTAATCATAAAGTAGCAATTAAGCAATACTAAATTTCTATTCCGAAAAAATGGTATTGAATGAATGAGAAGCTATGGAAGAAAATCCAAACAACCCTCTTTTTACGCATCCAGCCTAATTGTGTTTAGTGAACAGGTTTTTTTCACCGCCAAGTCACCTGTGGCAATTTCAGCTCCGAACCATCACCATTAAATCACTCCTGATTCCAACTGCTCAATTTACGTACAGAACCCACTAAGGGCAATGTCATGAATCAAAAGGGAGGAAGAGCTAGGGAGAGACGGAACAGGATTGGTTGCAGTGAATAGAATGGTATTAAAATAGTAGCATGTGATTGATTTTAGTTGTGGTGTTGGTACTTCTCCATAATCCTTAACTTTCGGAGTTCCAGAATACTGGAATAGTCCAGATACTGACAAAGCTTCTGTTTTCTGAAGCAAATGAATAGAGCAGCTCCTCCATGAGCACTTCAAAGTTTTTTAAAAAAGTGATACGTGTTTGAAGATGTGACTAGAGAGGATGTATATGTGGCAGATTATCTAATATTGATCTAGTCTGTTTTTAATCTCGGCAAAAACCAGAGGCAGAAACATCAAAACAAGAATAGAGGGGCCGGAAGAATTGAATTTCTTTTATGTTCAGTTGAATTTTCAGAACAGTTAAATTATTTTAGTCAAAGTCCAAGTCCACTTTTGTGGTGCAGTGAAAGTGTCCCATCATCTGAGGCAGAAGGCCCACATCCTTTAGAATTGTATCAAAGTATATCTGAAGAAGTTGATGACAAATATCTACACTTTCTAATTAGACTGTTGTTTCAATAACCACACACCAGTCAACACAGCCACCTACTGGTGGACTTTCCTTCTATGTATATATTTGAAATCGATTAACAAAATAGCACGCAAGTCACACAACTTTTATTATTCCCTCCTAATTCTTTAGCATGCAAATAACAGTTTAGACATTAACCCAGGCGCTAAAATGATCCAAAATGATGTCATGCGTGACCATGCTACGCTGTCTAATGGTTTTTTTTTACACTAACCTGCCCCAACCTTTGGAATGACAAGGATCTGTTTTAGTATTGAAGAGTGGTGAGTCAGTAGAATTCATTACCATAGGAAGTAGTTGATGCCAAAACATTGAATGTATTCAAGAAGTGATTAGATAAAGCACTTGGGATGAATAGGATCAATAGGATTATGGGGAAAAAGCAGGATTAGGCTATTGAGTTGGGCGATCAGCCATGATGGTGAAAAATGGGAGAGTAGGTTCTAAGGACCAAATGGCGTCCTCTTTCTCCTGCCTTCTATGCTTCTATGTTTGTATTACTCAGTTGAAAGTGGCATGATATTCATTGCTACCTGCATAGTTAAAAGCCGAAATCTAGAAGTCATTGACAATGATTCCATGCTTCTGTATGATGTCTGGTGTTGAAGTTTCATACAGTCGAAAATCAAATAGAAATCATTGAACTGATAAGACCTTCCACTTTTATTCCATTGGTGTAACTGTAAAAACCCTTGAAAAATGTACGCATCAATGAATGAGGTGTAGATGGATTTAACAATGCTGTGGTGAGTTCATAATTTGTGTTGAAAAATCATTTTGGACTTGGAACAGTGTTGTTATATTTGTGGAATGTCATTTTTTTCCATTATGATACATCATTCCTAATTTTATGTGAAGTTGTGGAGTATTTGTGAATTGGATGGCAGGAACTTAGAATTAGTTGGCAAAAATGATAGTGGGAAAAAGAGTGCGTCATCCCTTTAAGAGATGACGATTTGTTTTGTGCATAAAGATGTTTAAAAATGTATGTCTGTGAGCAGCAGCTGAAGGTTGCCAGTACAGAGAGCCCCAAAATTGAAACGAGTATATCAAAAGGTCTTACAGTTGGCAGGCAAAACATCAGTTTTGTTTTTGTATTTGGACTACAAGTTTGAATTTAGCCAATCAATTTGAAGCAGGGCCTGAGCTACCAAAACACAATTGAATTTAAAAACTGATGGTATTGACAACATTGAACCAATTCTACGTAGGAAATACAAATATGTCATTACGGGTATAGAGATGGGGGCATTTGGGAAATTGGGAGCGAGTCAACTGCTGTCTGATGGGAGAGACAAACTTCAGCTGCAATGAAAGCAGGTCTGCCATCGGAGATACAAACTTGGCTTTCTGATAAATTATTGAGCTCTCTGAAAAGACTCATCAAAGGTACCACAGTATTTTAGCCCACAGTCCTCACTGATGAAATTAAAGACAAAATCATCCAAGACAGCAGAATCAGCGGAAGGAAGAAATTCGTGAGATTGGAGATAAAATGGAGAAGGAATAGACAGTGCGAACTTGTAGAGATTAAATTCTAATTTATTGTTATTTTACCTGGGTTTGTACAAGTGGGACTTGTGGTTATTTGAACAGCATTCCAGTAGAATTTAGACCAGTTAGGAAGTAGTTCGTAGTCTAGGGAGGAATTGTTCAGTTTGTTAGTAATTCTGTTAATTTATTCATAGTTAGGGTTAAACAAATAAATTGTTTCACATTATTTGTAAAGTGGAGACCGGGAATTTTCTTTCTTTTAATAGATTACAAGGGGAAAGACAAGCTTCTCTGGGTGTTTTGGGGGGAGTGTAATTATTAGAAGGGAACCTGTAGTCCCCTCATAACAGGTTGGGGTTTGTGTTTTGGTTTAACTATCAGAGAGGTTCGGCTATTCCCCCTTCCTAACAAATTCCTTATTTTTAAAACAATGCCACTTTAAATTTGTACATTTCTGCTTCTACTTTAATACACCAATCATTTGTTTAACCTCCTGTGAAGTTTAACTAAGAGCTAAAAGATTCAGTCCATTGACTTCCTTGTTTGCAGTCTCTGAAAATCCCTCAATGTGACTAGCTGCTTTCTCTGCTTGACAACAGCATTGTTGCTAGATGCCTGGAGATATCTGTGATGCCAGCTACACAATAAGGTCAGGAAGAAATCCATGCCTCAAAGATCATAAGATTTATGTCGGCAGCTTTCTTTGAGGTCAGTGGTGTGTGCTGTCACTCTGCTTCTTACTGCAAAATGCAAATGAATTATCTATTAAGCTGAAATCTTCAATAGCTGCTTTTTTTTGAAGAAAGCCTTTGAAGATGGCAGACAAACGAAAGTGATTTCTCAGGACAAATAAAACTTGTATTTGTGATTTGGCAAAATGATGCAAGGGAAAACAAGCTAAGTTATAGTACAGACAGGCTGTCACACAGACCATTTTGAATGAGGTGTGATTCCTGGTTAAGTAACATGTTCATAATAATGATGATAATAATAATAATAAGAATAGTATACCACTGGAAGGAGTTTATGCCCTTGACCTTGTTGTGGTGAAGAATGGGCATACTCAGGTCTGCAAATTTCAAGAAACAAAAATTCTATTCAAGTGTATGCAAAGAAGAGTCACCCAAAATCTTCTCAAAAGTAAAGAAATAAAATCAGAAATTGCTGGAGAAACTCAGCAGATCTGGCAGTATCTGTGGGGAAAGAAGGCAGAGTTAATGGTTAAGATCCGGGTTACCCTTCTTCAGGACTGATTGTAGCCAGGAAAAGCTTTTATCAGCTAGAGAAGGGGTAGGGGATGGATGGGGATGGGGGTGGGTAGGAGGAATAAACATGGGGTGGAGATGAGGCCTAGCAAGAAAGAAAAACTGTCGGACAGACAAAGGAATGGGTAAAGGTCAGCCTGGGAGAATGGGTTCTGTGAGTGGCTAACAATAGGTTGTGTCTGGCACTGACCCATGTGATGACAAGGCCTGGGGTATGGGGTTTGGGGTAAGAAGATGGGAAAAGGTACTCAGTCCCTATAATTAATAAACACGAGTCCAGAAGATACAACTATATTCTTAAAACAATAGTTCTAATATTAAAACCTGGAATTTCCTCACTGATAGCATTTTGGGTATGCCTACACCAAATAGAGTACAGCAGTTCAAGAGTTTCTCAAGTGCAAGTGTCCAAGGCCCAACCATCTTCAGCTGCTTCTTCAATGACCTTGCCTCCATCGTAAGATCAGAGTGAGCACATTTGCTGATGCCGACACAATCTACAGCACCATTCTAACCCATCAGATATTGAAGCAGTCCATGTCCTATTACAGCAATATCTGGACAATACCCTAGCTTGGTCGTACAAGTGACAAGTAAGCTTCATGCCACACAATGTCCATCTTCAATAAGAGAAAATTTAACCACCAACCTTTGACATTCAATGATGTCACCATATCTGAATCCCCCACTGTCAACAAATTGGTGGGGGTGGGAGTGGGGAGATACCATTGATCAGAGCTAGCCATATAAATACAATGGCTACAAGAGCAGGTCAGAGGCTAGCAATACTGCCTCAAGTAACACTTCTCCTGACTCCCTAAAGCTTATCCACCATCAAAAAGGCACAAATTGGATGGGTGCAGCTCCAACAGCGCTCAAGAAGCTTTACACTGTCCAGGATAAAGTAGCTCACTCGATTAGCACCACATCTACAAGCATCCACTCCTTGTAGCAGGAGTATCTTCCATGTATAAGATATACTTTGGAAATTCACCAAATGTCTGTTGCATCTTCCAAATCCATGACCATTACCATCTACAAGAACAAGGGCAGCAGATACATGAGAACACCACCACCTGCAACTGGACTCCTCTCCAAGCCACTCACCATCCTGGCTTGGAAATACATAATCATTCCTTCACTGTTGCTGGGCTATAATCCTGGGAATTCCATCCCAAATGGCATTGTGGTCAATCGGCAGCAGATGGACTGTGCCAGTTCCAAAAGGAGCTCACCACTACCTTCTCAAGGGCAAATAGGGACAGGCAATAGATACTGACATAGCCAGAAAATCTAATGTTCTATGAGTGAATTTAAAAAATGGGATGGGTAATAAATGCTAGTGATGCCCACATCCTGTAACTGTAAAAATAAAAGAAGTGGCAATGCATAAACAGATAAACAAACTGGCATAACTCAGTTTTACATTTTAAATTAAACTTAACAAATGTTTTGAATGATGCAATAATTAACATTTTGGTGCTTCACTAATTTTATTCATTCATGGGTTGTCAGCCTTGCTGTATAGGCCAGCATTTATTAATTGCTCCCACTTGCCCTGGAGAAGGTGTGGGTCTCCTTGAACTGCTGCAATTGTTGGGGTAAAGGGATACCCAACCTGCTATTAGGAAAGGAGTTCATGGGTTTTGAACCAGTGATACTGAAGGAACGGTGATAGAGTTCCAAGTCAGGATGATGAGTGGCTTGGGGGGAAAACTTGCAGGTGCTGGTGGGTACCTGTCTCCCTTGTCATTCCAGATGGTAAGGATCAAGACACTGTCTAAGGAGCCATGGTACATTTCTGAAGTGCATCTGGTAGATGGCATACACTGCTGCTGTTGAGCATTGACGATGGAAGGAGTGAATGAACATGGATGTAGGGCCAATTGAGTGGGTAGCTTTGGTACCAGGTGTCAACTTGCTTCAGTGTTATTGGACCTGCACTCATTCAGGCAAGTGGGGAGCATTCAGTCACATTCCTGACTTGTGGAAGGTGGACAGCCTTTGGGGAGTCAGGAAGTGAGTTAGTCGTTGCAGGGTTCCTAGCCACTGACCTTTGCTCGGAGCCACATTACTGATATTGAGTTTCTGGGCAATTGTGAACTGCAGGATGGGGATATTTGAGTGCCTTCATGATTTAGTGAATATACGTATAAAGCTATTCAGCTTGAACTCAGCCATAGATTGCAAATGAATGAGCAGTTAGTGTTTTGTTTTGATGTAGTTCAATTTTTTTTTCAAAATAGCACTTATAATTATTTCTGTCTTGTCATCAGCCATGGAGCTAAATTTTTTATTGACTTTGTTCCGCACTTCAGCGTGGTGTAGTTTGGGTCAGATGAGACTTTACAACTTAATTATCCCTTTGCAGGGGATTTTTCAACACGATAGATATTGAATCGAGGATCAGTGTGTATGAAGTGTTTCCTTTTTTTCCCCCTAAGTGGCCATAATGTTCCCACGAGAAGCAGTTTCTAAGCTCATACTGAACCCTTTAAACATTTTCAACACCTCAATCAGATCAGCTCCTCAATCTTCTAAAATGAAGGAAATATAAGTTTGTGTCACCTGTCCTCAAGTGTTAATCCATTATATCCAGTATCATTCTGACAAATTTGCATTACATCTCATCAAAAAGTCAATGTACCTTTTTTGTCACAGACACAATATATGTGTTCTCTTCCAGTCCATAATCAGTATGGTTTGTATGGAAAGAGCTGGATCCCCTCTTATTCTTGGACTACGTATTCCCATTAATAATTTAGCAGCAAGTTTCTTCTGAGTTGAAAATGACAAAGGTTATGGTTTCTTAAACACATACGCAGGAATTAATGTAACATCACATATTCAGCCTCTGTGGTGATTTTGGCAAGGTCAGCCAGGTGGACCTCAAAGAATATGAGTTCCCTGATTGGGGCTGTTAACCTAGTCCAATCGGAGAGCCCCGGCTGCCGGATATAAACAGGAGTGTCACATTTTCTGTTCACTCTGAGGGCTGGCTCTGAGGGAGCTGGATCAGTGTTAAGAACTTTCCACGTGTAAACAAAGGGTGACTTGTTGACAGGATACTGCCCTTTGTGGAGTTATTTCAATGACAAGGAGAGAAAGTCATGCTTCTGACAATCGTCAGAATAGCCGTCTTTGAGTTAGGGTTAGCATTTCTGGTGTCATGCCGTTATTTGTGAAATTTGACTTGATTGATCCTGCCTTTGAAGACTGGGCCCAGAATGTGGAAAGAACGCATTTTTCCGCATGCTGGACAAATGAGATTGGGGCAGACGAAAAGCAACAAATAATTCTCCTGATTGCTTGCGGACCAACGGCTTTTCCAGTTATTAGGAGCCTAACTTTCAGTGAGGCACGAGATACTTAGACATTTCAAGAGTTGATTAATTTAGTTAGGGAATATTATGACCCAAGCCCCCTTTAACTCTGAGATGCTATTGGCTTTACTCAGCAGTTTGAGAACCAGGGGAATCAGTATCAGGATTTTTGACGAGGTTAAAATGACTGGGAGAGGCATGTGACTTTGGTCCAACCTTAATGAGATGCTGACAGACGGTTAGGTACATGGGATTAATGACCTAACCATGCGAAAGTGTCCACTAGCTGAAGCCCAACTGGTCTTCAAACAGGCACTACAACTAGCTTTATCATTGGAAAATGTGGCAAGTGGAGCATATGAGTTTCAGAGTATTCCAGTGGAAGTGGACACCCTTGCCATCCAACTGAGCTTGTGGAACACTACTTGAGTGAAGGCAATTGCATAGTCTCACTCAGGATATATCCTGAATAGAGGGACTCTCGGTCAGCCCACAGCCAAATCCAAAACAAAGCCAAGCCTTGGCTAAATGGTTAAAATTACCTTCAGGATCCAGCCTGGCAAGTCATTGTAGTTGCTGCCAATATGTGCACTTGAGACAATAAATGAGTCCCATTAGATCTAAATTGAATAAGAGGACTCATAGCCTCGTATCCAGGAGTGCTCATGTCCTGGAAAACCCAAATATATCTGGTTTGGAACAGTTAAAATTCCTTGGGAACATCCAAATCAAAACTAATCAAAATAACCATCTGGCTTAATGGTCACCCAGTGTGGCCATTTCAGTGACGCAGAACCAGCCTTTAATAAAATTCACTCTGCACTCCAACCCCTAAATTTGCATAACACCTTGGTTAGATTGAGAACTTATACTGGGGAATCTTCACAGATGAAGGTATAATTTAGGTTCCGGTCTCTTCTGAGAAGCAGCTGGTTTACTTACCACTGACAGAAGTAAAAGGCACAGACTCAAGCCTGATGGAGTGAAATCGATTGAGAAAGTTTCACCGTGATTAACTCAAAATTTTCTGTTTAGAAAACGGCTGCCTGAATAAAGCTTTAATTAAAAATGTTAAAGATTTTCAGGAAGGACTTAAGGCTACCAAAGGACTCGTGGCCAACTCGCATGTTGACCAGGAGAAAGTTCCATGTTTCTGTAAGGCCCACGCAGTGCCATTTGCCGTATGGGAAAATGTAGAGGCAGAAATCAGAAGGCTTGAAGGCAAAGGAATCATCAAACCAGTTCCAGTTTGCACCAGTCGTACCAATTGTAAAGACTGACAAGTCAGTAGCCTATGTGGGGATTTTAAACAAATGGTAAACTGTTTTCACAGCTCAATAAATACCCAGTCTGTCGTGTAAAGGATTTATACAGAAAGCTGGCAGGGGGACTTTTCTTCATGAAGCTGGACCTCAGCCATGTTTACTTTCAATTGTATTTAAGATAAGGATTCCCAGAAGTATGATACAATTAATATCCATAATTTGTACCAATATACAAGACTGCCATTTGGGGTATCATCAGCCTGTGCACTTTTCAGCAAGCGATGGAGGACATTCTCCAGCATTCTGGAATCAAAAGAGAGAAAAACCCAAGAAAATTACAATTACTAAGGAAGTTGCATTGACCAAATTGATGTAGCAAGCCTGTAGGTCCTGATGGATTTCAACTTAATGCCTTAGAACAAGGAGTTAGTAAGGTAGTTGATGCATTGGCTGTAATTTCCAAGGCTGGTTAGGTTTGTGGAAAGTTCCTTTAGATTGGAAGGTAGCTGATATAATATCTTTATTTCAAAAGGGAGGGAGGCAGAAAGTAGGCATGTACTGTCCAATTAGCTTAACATCTGTCATAAATAAAATGTTAGAAGCCACAAGTTTTACCAGCATGCTTGGATAAGTTCAAGGTCATCAGGCAGAGCTGTGAAGAGGTGTATTTTGTCCTGTTTTTTGGAAGAGAGGTTTTGAGCCGTAGGTGTAAGCAAATAAAAGGTAAACAGCTTGTGAGGCCTTGGGTTTAAAGTTATACCAATTTGAGTCATAGAGTACAGCATATAAACCCTTCAGTCCAACTCATCTGCACTGACCAGTTAAGCTAAACTAATCTAGTCCCATTTGCCAGCATTATGCCCATATCCCTCGAAACTCTTCCTATTCGTGTACTCATCATGATGTCTTTTAAACGTTGCAGTTGTACTCGCCTCCATGCACCATCATCTGCATGAAAATGTTGACCCCCAGGTCTCTTTTAAATCTTTCCCCTCGCACCTTAAATCCGTGCCCTCTAGTTTTCAACTCCATTACCCTGGGAGAAAGATCTTGGATGTTCACCCTATCCATGCTCCTCCTGAATATATGAACCTCTATAAGGTCGCCCCCCCCCCCCCACCCCCACCCCAGGGTCCAAAGCTCCAAGGAAAAGCTCCCAGCCTATTTAGCTTCTCCCTATAGCTCAAGCCGTCCAATCTCAGTGACATCCTTGTAAATCTTTTCTGAACCCTTTGAAGTTTAATGATATGTTTCCTATGGCAGGGAAACCAGAACTGAACACAGCATTCCAAAAGTGGCCTGACCAAGGTCCTGTACAGCTTTTTCTTTCTTTGGTTTGTATTCTATGTGGAATAAGATTTAAGTTAAAAAAAAATCCAAAGGCTTCACAAGCTGTGTACTTTTATTTGCTTACACCGATGGTTCAAAACCTCTCTTCCAAAACACAGGAAAAAATATACCTCTTCACAGCTGAGTAGCTTGGCAAATTGAATTACGTCTAGAACACCTTACACATACCTGTAAATAAGATAAAAGTTGGGGCCTAGGCTATCTCTTTGATATATTTGCAGGGGTTTGGTCTGGTTCAAATCAGAACCAGCATTGTTTTATGAAAGAAAAATCATATTTAACTAATTTATTGGAATTCTTTGAAGAAGTAACTTAATGCTGTGGATAGAGGGGAACCAGGTGATGTATCGTACTTGGATTTCCAGAAGGCATTTGATTAAGTGCCATGTTATTGGTTATTGCAGAAAATAAGAGCTCATGGTGTACTGGCTATCATATTGGCATTGATCAAAGACTGGATGACTTACAGGAAGCAGACAGAGGCAATAAGTGGGTTTTTTTCAGGTTGGCAGGATGACACGAGTGGTGTGCCACAAGGGTGGGTGCTGGTGCCATAATTCTTTACAATTTGTGTCAATGATTTATACCAAAGGGACGAAAGGTATGGAAGCAGAATTTGTTGAAATCACAAAGGATATTTAAGACAGTGATTTGTGAAGAGGACATAAGGGGCATACAAAGGGACATAGATAGTTTCCGTGATTTGGCAAAGATATAGCAAATAGAGTCTAAAGTAGGAAAGTGTGAAATTGTGTATTCGACCCATTGTGTCTGCACCAACCCTTCAAAGACCATTCCACCCAGGCTCAGCTCACCACCATAACCCCAGATGGGCTTTTGTGTCATGCCTAGCCCATTTAATCTGGACACTACCGAGTAATTTTAAATACAGCAATTCATATAACCTGCACATCTTTGGACAGTGAGAGGAAACTGAGCACCCAGGGAAAACCCACGCAGATGCAGGGAGAATGTGCAAACTCCGCACAGACAGTCTTCCAAGGCTGGAATTAAATCCAGGCCCCTAACACTGTGAGGCAGCAGTGCTAACCACTTTGCCACTGTGCCGCCCAGTACTAGCTACCAAACTAACAGAAGGATGTTAATACGTTAGAAGAAGATCAGAAAAGGTTTACTAGACTGCTACTTGAAATGAGTGGTTGCCTTTTTCTGTGCCTGTATCTTGTGGAGTTTTGAAGAGTTAGAAGTAACTTAATCGAAAAAGAAATGTTCCAGGTGGACTTGATCAGGAAAGGATGTTTTGTCTTATGTGAAAATCCAGAATGAGGGGTCATAGTTTAGAAAGAAAGGCTCACCCATTTAAGACAGATGAAGAAGCATGTTTCTGTCTGGGTGGGGAGTTAGGGAGGGGATAGGTCAGCCCAATGGCATCAATGTGGATTTCATAAGCTTCAAAATCTCCTCTCCCCCCATTACATCCCAAAACCAGCCCAGCTCATCCCCCACCTTCCTAACCTGTTCTTCCTCTCACCTCTCCCCTCCTCCCACCTCAAGCCGCACCTCCATTTCCCACCTACTAACCTCATCCTGCCCCCCCCCCCTCCTTGACCTGTCCGCCCTCCCTGGACTGACTATCCCTTCCCTACCTCCCCACCTATACTCTCCTCTCTACCTATCTTCTCCTCTAACCATCTTCGATCCGCCTCCCCCTCTCTCCCTATTTATTTCAGAACCCTCTCCCCATCCCCCTTTTCTGATGAAGGGTCTAGGCCCAAAACGTCAGCTTTTGTGCTCCTAAGATGCTGCTTGGCCTGCTGTGTTCATCCAGCTCCACACTTTGTTATCTCGGATTCTCCAGCATCTGCAGTTCCCATTATTTCTGTCAGAGTGTTTTGAGTCTTTGAAATTCCCTTCCTCAAAAAAAGATGAGTGCAAAATCTTTTAAATGTCTTTCTGGCAGAGATAGATACATTCTTGATTACAAGTGGGAGAAAGATTATTGAGGATTTGCAGGAATGTAGAGTTGAGGTTAGAATCAGATCGATCATGACCTTATTGAAATGTGGAGTGGGCTCAAAGGCTGAGTGACCTACTCTTGTTCTTTGTTTGAATGTTCATAATTTCTGAATTTTAAAAAATACGGTGAATGTATTCATTAATGTGGAGGGCACCTGTAGGCTCATCAGTCATTCATTGCCTGAGGGTTGCTTTACTGCCTCATAAAGCTGGCAGATTTGATGCACATCACCTTCTGGATGTGCATGTTTAGACAGTTGAAGCTAAGACAAGCAGCTGAAAAGTGAGCCTGAAAGTCGTTATTTCCTGTCTCCTGATATTTTGCAAACAGCAGAGACCTACTGTATAGTTGCTGGTCAGCCCGTTTCCTCTCTTAATTTTTTAAATTAACAATCAACTGAGGTCTTGAGGTGGTGCCACCTACACTAATAATCAGTTGTTTATCAGGAATTAAAATTTTTAAGTTAATATTTTTAGTCCTTTGTTTTAATATAATGACTACTCAGATGGCATGTTAGGGATGTTAATACTTTTGTGGTATTACTATGTCTGACAGCTGGGGGTAATTAACAAACTAAGTGCTGTAACCAATTAACAGGGTTCAGCCTGATATTCCTTCTGATGACAATGAATTTATAAAGCCTTTTTAAAGCGTGGAAGTTATAAGTCATCCAGTACAGTTTCTTCCAATGCATTGAATGATTTCTTGAACATTATTTTCTGAAAATTGTTTTTAATAAAAAAACATGGAGGAAAAGTTTCAGGAAGGTGATCATTTTACTTTATTCATTTCTCTTATAACTTTGCTTTAAAAGTGTGCTAAGACTTCCCTGAGGTTGCAATGGTTAGGTCTACCAGAAAATGGGTTACTGAGCTGCAGACTGTGGGGCACTATATGGCCAGACCTGCTGAGTTTCTCCAACGCTTTCTGCTTTTGTTTTAGATCTCCAGCATCCACAGTTTTTTCTTTCATTCAACTCCTGATCTTTCACTGTCTTACAACCATCACCTTTGTTAATTATTATGAGACCTAAGGATCACTAGGCTGGAATGGGGAAATGTCCTTGCTTTGATCAGATGCCAGTGACTTCCCCTATAAGTATCTGTGTGGTAACCAGTTGTATTTCCTATTATGCTACTGCCAAAATAAAACATTGACATTCAATACCTTAGATTCATATGCAATCACAAATTGTCTGTCCAGTGTAATAAAAAAAATACTGCGGATGATGGAAATCTGAAACTAACGCGGAAAATGTTGCCCAGGTTCCCAGCTGGTTAGTTTCTCTTAAACTGTATTTGAACATGACTCAGTTAAAAGATCTAAATAAAAAGTTGAGGTTCCCTTTTAAAAAGGATTTTGACATCTGCTAGGAAGATGCTGGTGTGGAGACAGCTGAAAGATAACATAGTAAATCTATATAATAACTTTAGCATTTCTAGGTTATATTTTTTAACTTACCATTCATCAAGCTAATGATTGTCCAAAAATCAATCGCTCATCAGGGATTGATCAATTCCCCGGATTATTTATTTGAAACAGTAGAACACGCTTTAAGATATGAAGCAGACATTACAAAACCTAACTGATTTCTGTGTGTGCATCTTGCAGACACTTAGGAGATTACTAGACAGAGTTGCAACACTGTCGACTCCACACATGAAGTCCTTTTAGGTGAACTGTTTTAAAGGCAATTGCACATACATCACCCAGTGTAAAAATAACAGTGCAGATGGGTCCATGATAACAAAGTGTGAAGCTGGATGAACACAGCAGGCCAAGCAGCATCTCAGAAGCACAAAAGCTGATGTTTCGGGCCTAGACCCTTCATCAGAGAGGGGGATGGGGTGAGGGTTCTGGAATAAATAGGGAGAGAGGGGGAGGTGGACCGAAGATGGAGAGAAAAGAAGATAGGTGGAGAGGAGAGTATAGGTGGGGAGGTAGGGAGGGGATAGGTCAGTCCAGGGAAGATGGACAGGTCAAGGAGGTGGGATGAGATTAGTAGGTAGGAAATGGAGGTGCGGCTGGGGGTGGGAGGAAGGGATGGGTGAGAGGAAGAACAGGTTAGGGAGGCAGAGACAGGCTGGGCTGGTTTTGGGATGCAGTGGGGGGAGGGGATGAGCTGGGCTGGCTTTGGGATGCGGTGGGGGAAGGGGAGGTTTTGAAGCTGGTGAAGTCCACATTGATACCATTGGGCTGCAGGGTTCCCAAGCAGAATATGATTTGCTGTTCCTGCAACCTTCGGGTGGCATCATTGTGGCACTGCAGGAGGCCCATGATGGACATGTCATCGAAAGAATGGGAGGGGGAGTTAAAATGGTTCGTGACTGGGAGGTGCAGTTGTTTATTGCGAACCGAGCGGAGGTGTTCTGCAAAGCGGTCCCCAAGCCTTCGCTTGGTTTCCCCAATGTAGAGGAAGCCACACCAGGTACAATGGATACAGTATACCACATTGGCAGATGTGCAGGTGAACCTCTGCTTAATATGGAAAGTCATCTTGGGACCTGGGATAGGGGTGAGGGAGGAGGTGTGGGGGCAAGTGTAGCATTTCCTGTGGTTGCAGGGGAAGGTGCCGGGTATGGTGGGGTTGGAGGGCAGTGTGGAGCGAACAAGGGAGTCACGGAGAGCGTGGTCTCTCCGGAAAGCAGACAGGGTTGGGGATGGAAAAATGTCTTGGGTGGTGGGGTCGGATTGTAACCTGTTTTATCAACCACTGAATTTGAATAACCATTGATTTCAAAAGAACATTGGTTTGTACACAATGTTAATTTTTATACCACTGGCAGGTTTGAAGCTGCATAATTCACATTTCTTTTTGCCCATTTTGATCATTTTCAATAATAAAAAGAGCCGTCACCTTAGGTACATTTGTCTGTGAAGATAAAAAAAATCATACAGCAACAGGAATGCTCCTTTGAGATTGTGGTGATTCTACTCCTCCTAAGTATTTAACCAGTTGTTCTCGAAATCCAACACAACAGGGAGACACCACGTTATCCTGAAGTCTGATGCCCTCACAAGAACTTAAGGGTGCATTTGGCATTCATTGCAATCTAAACTATCCCTATGAGCACAACAAAATACTTTGTTAAATAAAGAGACAGTTGCATGTCCTCGAGGGAAGAAAGATTTTTAACATATATAGTTAAATTTAAAGCACTGAGTTTTTGCTATTATTTAAAATGCTTACCTATTGGAACATCTCTCCCTCTCTACTCCAGTTCCCCTAACCCCGAGGTTCCATTTCACCAGGTTTATTTTTCTTCATTACCACTCTATTTTAAAATTTAAGTTTAAGGAGAATCAATTGACTACAATTCAGTTAGGTGCAATAAGTAGAGTTCTTGAAACAAATAAACTTCATTTGCTTTTTCAAATTAAAAGCATGCATTTAATTAAGTCCTTCTTGCAATGATCAGTTAACTTTTCTATTTTTTTTACCTTTTTAAATACAAATTGACAAATTCTTGCCTGGAGTCTTTAAACAGGATATGCACAGACACTTTGCGAACTGAGTAGGTTTAATGATATGCCATGTATTTACAATGCCACACATGTTTGACCAAGGGCTACTTTCTAAAAAGTTGCAACTTTAAATGATTTCACATGAAAACTCCTCATACAGTAAGTTCTTGCCTGTTTGGGTTATTCCCAACTGGGTTTTTTCATCTGACATCAATGGAAGCCATGACCTGGTTGGAGAGTAAACTTTGCCACTGTTCCAGAGATGGGCAGATCACAAATGAGCCACTGGACATTGTAATAACAGTTCTGCTGAGTACCACATGTGAAACAAATTGAACTTCTTGCATGTACTGTAACTATTACTGTTTCCATCTAACCTTATAGCATCTTTTGATTTGGGTGGCAAAAAGGTAGTTGCATGAATTTTGCAGTACTAGAAAATTGAGGAATGCCTTCTCAAAGACTCAGCAAACTTCCTCCAGTCAGAAAATGTAATAATGGAAGAAAAAAACAGTAAAACTAAAATGAATGTCAAAATGATATTTTGTGGCAGACTTGTCAGTAAACTAGGTAACTTAAGATGCAGTAATAGCCACATAACTCAAATACGATGGAGTTGCAAGTGACAGTCTGTCACACTAATGAGATGTTGGTGTATTTAACTCCAGGCAGTAGTAAATTACTTCACTTCACACCCGATTTTATATGGGGTGAGTATCTCTGATCAACAAGGGAAGGAAGTGTTACTTTTTGCAATTATATTATTCCATTAAAATATAATAAATTGCTTTACTGACAGTATACAAACTACATATAGTTAAATAAAGTTTGCTATTCCTATGGTTTTGAATTGTTGCCAAAATGAAGCTAATCTCATTGGCATAACATCAGATGAGCAATGTGGATTTTTTTGTGTTTTGCTGTGCTGTTTTTAGGAATTCAGATTTTTTCCAGCTGGAAGTGTTCTAATACTTTGTCTCTTTCATAAAAATCGCATGATGGTACAAATGCTCATTCTATTGTACAAATTTTCTGATATTTCTGAACAGTAGTATTTTTCCCCCTTGTCTTCACACTATAGTGGTAAGCATTAATACACAAGGTTATCTCACGGATTTAATTTGTCAAGGCAATAAGCTTTTGTTATGGCCTAGTGGTGTTATCACTTGACGCTTACTCTGGGAACCCGGGTTCAAGTCCGACCATGGTGGAATTTGAATTTGATAAGCATTTGGAATGTACTGCAAACAAAATTACTGGAAATCACAGTGGGCTTGGCAGCATCTGTGGGGTGTGTTTGCTGTGTTCTCCAGCATTGTTTTGGTGGCACAGTGGCTCAGTGGTTAACGCTGCTGCCTCAGACCGCTGGTGTCTCGGGTTCGATTCCACCCTTGGGTGACTGCCCGTGTGGAGTTTGCACGTTCTCCCCTTGTCTGTGTGGGTTTCCTCTGGGTGCTTCAGTTTCCTCCCACAGTCCAAAGATGTACAGGCTAGGTGGATTGGCCACGCTAAATTGCCCGTTGTGTTCAGGTGATGTGTAGGTTAGGGGGGGTTGTAGGGGGATGGGCCTGGGTGGGATGCTCTGAGGTTCGGTATGGACTTGTTGTGCTGAAGGGCCTGTTTCCACACTGTAGGGATTCTATGATCCTAAACATTGTGAAAAGTGACTGTTATGCAATTTACTGGCAATATTGTAAAGTGCCAGTTGTGAATAAAACAATGAGAGTCCAAGTTGCATTTCTCCTTCTTTCTGGTGAGACTGAAGACTGATGATGATAAAATTGCATTTTAATCTTTTTTTTTCAAAAGCTGTTTTGCACAAAATAGACTGGAAAAGTAAAGAATCAAACCCTAGTCTTTCATCAGTCAGCTTTTCCGACCTCACGGTTGCCTTCCTGAATTTCTGGGCAAGTTTGTGTTCTAACATACTTGACTGTTGATCACTGGAGGCTAGGTTTATGTTTGACAATGAGGAACATCATCATAGAATTACCATGGAAATAGCAGGCCCTCATTATGTAACATATGAGGAGCAACTGCATAAGGACGGCTGTTCGAGACTCCAGGTCCTGTGGGTTTAAGCTTAAACATGTATTCTCATTCAAACAATAAGGAGAGAACATTGAGGAAAGATGTAATTCAACATCTGTCTCCTCCAGCAGTTAGCTGCGACATAAGCTTGCTGGATGTTTGAAATGATGTATCAGTCCATCTGATATTCTGTTTCCCACTGCAGTCATCTTGCTATTAAATGAAGTTGTATACTTGCCAATTATTGCTGAATTATGAATGACTGTAAACTATAAGCCCATTTTCTCCAGAACTGAAACGCTCGATCTAATTTCCTTCATTTCACTTTGGGGCCACACAGACAACAGAGAGAGGGAGAATTTATGTGATCAGTCTTGGCTGGATTTGTTTTCTGTTTGATGGTGTTGCTGAGTTGCTGTTTTATTTCAATTTACTGCTGCAGTTGCTGGATATCATTTCATTGTATTTTTCAAAAAAACTGGATACCTTTAAGAGCCCTTTACCTGCTTTTGCTTTTGAAACCCTTGGTGACTTTCTTCCTTAGTATGTTGCTCTTGGCAGTTGTGTTGACTAACACTAAATCCACTATGTTTCATATTGTTATTGCTGTTGTCATTTCTAATTTGTTTCCAATTCTGGCACTTGAAAGGCATGTTTAGATTTTCCAAAATTCTTTCTGCTCTCCTTAAGATTTTTTTGTATAGCATTCAATTTTTAGCTTAGGAATTATGGGGAACTGGAAAATAGCCCTATTTTTGATGGCCCATTGTAGTGATGTTGTTTGAATTTTTTTTTGGAAATTTGTGTTTCATTGTCACTGATGTTGGTTTTAAAATTCTTCAGTTTTTGTGCCACCATGAGTTATTCAACAGGCAGTAAGAGAGCCTGACTTGGGTGATGATTTATTCCGATTACTTACTGTGAGATTGTCACATTAGGTAAGTCAAAGTTGACTGTTACGAGAAGTAAAATATTATCGCTGTGTGTTGTTTTTTGTTTAGACACCTACCGCCATTTGGTACTGATGTTTCCCTTCCACCAAAGCTTAGAATATTGGGATGAATTGATCAGGTACAATGCACCTGAGTGCACCTGGGTATTTGTAAAGGGAAGGATGTTGGATCCATGTTGGATCAAACTCATTCCAATGTTTTAAGTAGTAAGTGAAGTTGTTCAGCGGAGAAAGTCTGTGAGAGAGCGCGAGGGCAGCCGGGAAGGTGAGCTTTCATTATAAAAGTCTTACCTCGCGGGACTGCAGCCTTCAGTTGTTCAGCGGAGAAGGAGCCCCAGAGTGGGCGTGTGTGGCCGGCTGGGTAACGGTTATCTTTCACCCAGTAAATTTGGGAAGAATCCGAACGCCAAACACTGTGGCACATCCAGGAGGGGGAGAGATACCTGGATGCTGTGTCCCAGGAGGCAGTCACAACTAGTCGACTAACTAATGTTAATTCGATCAGCGGCCGGGGACAGCAGTCTGTGACTGTGAGTGAGGCGGGTAGAGGGACCCTGCAGACAGGAACACGGGAGCCGCAGCCCCACGGGAATGAGGCGCTCGCTCCCTGCATTGACGAGGAACAGGGCTGCAGGAAAGATGTCAACTGACCATGGCACTATGGCCCAGGAGGCCATTCAAGAGAGGGGAGCTAAAGGACTGATTGTAGTTATAGGGGATTCCATCATCAGGGGGATAGACAGTATCTTTTGCAAGCAGGACAGACAGTCCCGCATGGTGTGTTGCCTGCCCAGTGCCAGGGTGTGAGACATCTCTGACTGGCTTGAGAGGATACCCGAGAGGAAGGGGGAGGATCCGGCTGTTGTGGTCTACATAGGTACCAACAACATAGGCAGGACTAGGAAAAAAGACCTGTTTCGGGATTATGAAAAGCTAGGAACAGAATGAAAAAAAACAGTTCCTAAAGGGTCATAATCTCTGGATTTCTGCCCGAGCCTTGTGCAAAAAGGCGTAGGGAGGCGAGGATCAGGGAAGTAAACATGTAGCTAAAAGAGTGGTGTGGGAAAGAGGGTTTCCTTTTCATGGGGCTCTGGCATCAGTTCTGGGACGGGAAGGATCTTTACTGCTGGGATGGACTCCACCTGAACAGGGCCAGGTCTAGTGTTCTAGTGAAAAGAGTAAATAGGGTGGTCAAAAGGACTTTAAACTAGTAAGCAGGTGGTAAGGGATGATTGAGTGTTCAGGGAGTATAGCAATTAATGGAAGGCGAAGCAGCAGGTTTGCAAGTGATGAGGAAACTTCAACTCCATAGAAAACCAGGAAAAAAGTTAAAGGGAAGGAGAACTCAAGAGCTCTGAGTAATGGAGGTGATAGGACTGAAAAAGAAGGTGCAAAAAAAAATCAGGAATTTACAAATGATCTTTAGACAGCACCTTCCAAACCCATGATTGCTGGCATCTGGAGGCAAGTGCTGTGGAAACATGGGAGAACTACTACCTATGTGTTGCCAGCTGAGCCAGCCACCGTCCTGAGTTGGAAATATTTTCCCTTTGCTTCAGTATTTCTGGGTTAACATCCTGGAATTCACTCCCACACAGCATCTTGGGTTGATCAATGGCACAGGGACTGAGCTAATCCAAGGCAACAGCTCACCACCACTTTCTTAAGGGCAACTAAGGATGGATAGTAAATGGTGGCCCAGCCAGCAATGCCCATGTCCCGTGAATAAATAAAAGCTGTGCACGTTGGGTGTTCTGTGAAATGACAAAAGTCCCAGCACTTGAGATCCTTTTCCTTTCACAAGAGTCCAAGTCCCTGTGGTCTTTGATTGTAACTGCCAGGACATTTGGGGTGATGGAATCTGCCTTTAGCAATGCTCCATCCCTCCCCTCTGAAGAACACCAGGAGTTGTCAATGCTCAGAAAATGTGAAAGGCCTCCAAACCAGGGCCTGGGACATCTAGCAACCATAGGCCAACCAATCAGAGAAATGATGCTCCTTCAATCACAGGCTGTTTATCTCCCATGATTGCTGCTTATGGGCTCACTAGTTAGTCGCTTAGTGGTAACCAGGAATGTGGAGCAGTGAGCAATTCAGAACGGAAGTGCCAACGATGAAGGAGTTGCCGATGGTGTAGGAGTTACTTTTCTTGTTCGAATTCAAGAGTCTTAAACTGGGAGACTTTTACCTAAACCCAAGGCTGGAATGTGACAGCTGGCCTGGCGTTGTCTTCTGCATGTTTAGCTGTTTTGTCTGATGGTAGGGGTGATGTCTGTTCAGTCCTGGGTTGAGAGATGTTCTTATGCATGTACGTGGAAAGAAAGAGGTGTGAGAAGAGAATGGGAGGAGAAGGAGACTGCAAGAGGTGGTAGGAATAGGGTCAGAGAAGAATACAGCAAAGAATTGAGAGTACAAGGTTTCAAAGGGGGTCTGGTGGGAGAAGGAGACTTAAAGGGAAATTCATGGACAAAGGGAGACATCAAAGGTCTTGGAGGAGTCTGAGAGAATGCTAGGGGAGTGTGAGGAAAGACAATTAAGCTCCTCAGATGCTGTTTGGCCTGCTGTGTTCATCCAGCTCCACACTTTGTTAATTCGAGTTTACAAATGGATTTCAGGAGAGAGGGACGTTGTAAAGAAGAAAGAACAGTTTTATATCTGTCAAAAGGAATGTTCAGCTAATCAGGGGTCAAGAGAATTTGAAGTCACTGAGGGAATGTGTTAGTTACAAAATGAATATGAGATCTCTAGTTTGAGGCTTGACATGTTCAAGAGCTACTGTCTAGGAAAATGCATTGCATGCTACTCATGAACGCAGTCACAGTTGTTAATTTAATTTAAATCTGTGATTGTAATCTGTAATGCAGTGATAAAGGTAGTAACGACCTGGATAAAATCTTGCAGCTTTGTGCATTTGTGACCTCATCAGCCTATGGAAGGTGCATTCATGCTAATGGATTTTTGGGTGTCAAGATGTCAGTTGTTCTGAAAAACTCTCTTTTGTTGCTAACTTTTGACTGGTATCTTGTGCCACGTTAACTTCTGTGGCGTATAAAAATTATTGCTTTCCTGGTGTATTGTTGCTTTAAGCGGGAAAGGGATAATTCTTCAGGATATTGCAGTATTATTTGAATTATCTTTCTGTGTGAGCCCGAATTCCTCACTCACCAATACAAATACAGAAGGTATTGTGATTGTGTAGCTATATCACATGAATTAAAAGACTGAAAAAGCATCCCTGAAACGAAAATGTATCCTGAAGAGAGAAAAAACAAAATGACTATTTTTAACATTTGCCGTATTTTGCTCTCCCATTATTTGTTATATGCTGTGTATTTGTAAGAGTGGTTAGTTTCAATTTAAAGTGAGAACATACTTATCAGTCAGTTGCAAACTGTGCTTTTTTCTCTTACCAAAGCCCACTTATGTGTGTTGAAGTAGAGAAGTAGCATATTATGTGCAGGTGAATAGATTGGTAAAATTACTAGAAGGTTTTTCCCATTTTAAACTTGGAAGCAAAACCAGGAGTCATGCAGCAATAGAAGAAGTCATTGTAATCCGTCCTTTAGATTATTATTTGTGGTGCTTGTTGTGAGGTTCAAGTCTTTTCGGTGATGTAGCAGTCCAGATTTTGCATAGGACCAGGTTCAAAGGAGCAGAGCCGCTGGCATATTATGAATGACAATTTGTGTGTAATTGTCTGACAACTTTGTTAAGTGTATCATTCTGAAGCATAAGCTTTTGATGGGCTTTATAAACAGAAGTCTAATATACAAAAGTTAAAGAGATTTGCTAAACCTATATAAAACCATTTAACCCCACTGAGGCTGTGTTTTTCATTCAGGCCACCTGAATTCTGTGAAGGGGTGGGTCAAATGCAGGGATGTAATGTGATAAGGAAACTAGAAACAGGTGAAACACCAGAGCCAATGGTTTCACCCCATAGCCCTGGGAGGGTATTGAGATGAGGGTATAAGGTGATAGTCCAGGGCCTATTTTGCAGTGACCATCACCTCTCACCATCCAGCAGCCATGACATTCCGCCGGTTGCAAGGAGCACTGAGACCCACTGTCACTCTTCAAGAGACCAATTAAGCCCCCCCTTCCTTTGATGCTGGCATCT
Source organism: Stegostoma tigrinum (assembly GCF_030684315.1). Taxonomy (NCBI): domain Eukaryota; kingdom Metazoa; phylum Chordata; class Chondrichthyes; order Orectolobiformes; family Stegostomatidae; genus Stegostoma; species Stegostoma tigrinum. The sequence goes on along the minus strand of NC_081378.1, from coordinate 27,111,267 downwards.
TATCAACAGAAAGTGTTGCAGCCCTCCCCCACTGCAGGTTTAAGGTGGGGGTATCCTCCAAATCAATGCCGTTTCATCTGCAATGGGGCTTGTGGTGGCAATGGCTGTCCCTGGAGCAACATCTCCTGTCTTTACCAACCATGCCTGCAACGGTAGTAGGTTCGCCAACTTTAGGTACATTTAAGTCATCATTGGATAAGCATATGGACGTACATGGAATAGTGTAGATTAGTTGGGCTTCAGATCGGTATGACAGGTCGGCACAACATCGAGGGCCGAAGGGCCTCTACTGTACTTTAATGGTCTATGTTCTATGTGCAGTTAGTCTCAGAAGATAATCATAGAATTCTTGCAGTGTGGAAGCAAGCCATTTGGCCCATCGAGTCCACACAGACCCTCCAAAGAACATCCCATCCAGACCGGCCCCCTGCTACCCTCTCTCCATGGCCTTGCATTTCCCGAGTCCAATCCACCTTGCCTGCACACTACAGGCAATTTCCCATGGCCAGTCCACCGAACCTGCACACCTTTGGGCTGTGGGCAGAAACTGTAGCACTTGCAGGAAACACATTCAGACACGGAGAGAATGTGCAAGCTCCAGATGGGCTGTCACCCCTGGGTGGAATTGAACCCAGGTCCTTGGCACACTGAGGCAGCAGTGCTAACCACTGAGCCACTGTGCTTCCTCTAAAAACACCATGCCACACACCCCCTAATCTGCTTGTCTAAGCAGACACATGTGGCTCTGAAAAAGAGTCCCGACCGGAAACGTCAGCTTTCCTGTTCCTCTGAAGCTGCCTGGCCTGCTGTATTCCTCCAGCTCCATACTGTGTTCTCTATTATATGTGGCTCAGGACTATTTCATTGGACACCATTGTTCTACATAGTCACAGCTCTCAATTGATTATTAAATTCAACACTAGGTAGGTTCTGAGAAATTTGTGCATCAGGCTGGTATCATGTTTTGTTGCTGGTTTTGGAGAATTTAAAGGTTAAGTTCTTCTTCTTCTCTCTCCCTACTGCTCTCTGCATTTCTTAAAACAGTGTCTATTTTGTCTTTTCCTGTACTTTATGCATGATTCACCATAACACGTACTGTATATATTGGATGTGAGTTGGAAATTGTGTTTCATAGATTTCATCCATACAACCCAGTAACAAGCTACACATAAACAGTTATGGTGTCTCTACTTGTCTTTGATTCCATTGATAGAGCCTATTCTACCTCCAGTAAAACACCTGTCATATTCTACGCCTTTCGTGCATTGCAACACCATGGGAAAGAACTGTTCAGCAACAGGTGTCATTGCCTGTAGATTCTTAAGGTCTAATAGATTGATTACATTTAACGTATTCAAACAAAAAACATGATAAATAGATTTTGAAACAGACTGGTTTGAGTTCACTGAAATTGCTTGTGATTTTATAATTGTGACTTGTTAAAAAAATCAGTTAAATAAGTTTTCCAAAAGTTTGCAAAGCTGGAGATTTCAGATAATATCTCAGTAACGCAGCCCATAAAGTCTATCATAACTATGAAAGAACATTCATATTCTATACATGGTGATGCAGAGAATCTTATGAAAGGAACTCAGGATAAATGTTAATTTTACTTTTATGTTTTTTAATATCATTGGTGAAGAGAAAGCCATTGTATATTTTATATTCAATTATTATGTTCGATAATGCTATGACTGTCTCCCACCCATTATTCTGAGTGTATGTTGACTACGTAGCATGAGTTTGTAATGATGTGCACTCACATAGAGATGGTATTCACACCAAACTGGCAGCTGAATCAATCTTTCAGGTATTGGCCAGCATGAACATTTCAGGAGATAAGGAAACCTTTTATGTTCTGATCTGCTGGACACGACTTCAGAATGACATGACTCCAGGAGTAATAAGCATTGTGCGCAGCTCCCTAAATTGCAGCACTGAACAACAGAACATTACTCTGCTTTGACTCCATGTTGATTTTCTACTAAAATGGACTCAATCTCCTTTCTACATACCGACTCAACAATGGAATCACTTCAAGTCGGCAGTGTGGACCAGTGATTGGTTAAAGGCATAAGAATAATGACAATGTGAAAGGACATCATAAAAAGGAAGGCAGCGCATACCTTGAAATTTCTTAAGTGCATCCAACCACTTGATCCAAGGCCATATGGACTGATATGCATTCCCAACGTCCTTTTGCCAATTGTAGTGTTTTAGTCACCCATTAGAATTACTGCAGTTGATTTAACTTGATGATAGCACAACATAATGTAACCATTAAGTGCCTCTATTTCCTGTCTGTGATCTTATGCTGGAACATAAAATTGTATGACAGCCACATCAAAAGCTTAACTTTTGAAATTACTCGTAAAATTACTCTGTTTGTGATTTGCGAATAACCTTGAACCGATCTCCTGTAACTTGTTGTGGTTTCTGCCACATTCTCATGTTTCTCATCTCCTGACGACTAAAGCATGGGACTTGCTTGTATCTGACTAGATTCTGGCAATCTTACTTCTGCAACTTCTACTAATTCACTACAATGTCTATCCGTGGGATGTGTGCAGTTATCAAGCTTTTCCACCTAATATCAAGTCTTTGTATTTCACATATCTGTTCTCAAATAACTATTTCATTGAGTGTAACTGGCTCAGAAACTGATCTATCTTCTAAGTTGAGGTCAAACCCATCATTGCTTTCTTGGCTACTTTGTTGGATAAGGGGTTTTCCTTCCTTGTTACTGTTTACAGAGACAATAGCAGGGATTCCAACCTTTTCTGTATCGGTTATTTTTGACCATGATGATCCATGACTAATTCTGGGACTTATCCTCTGTGAGGTCTCTGTGAGGTGACTGACCACGTTGCTTTATTAAGCGGCATGATCAAAAAAGATTCAGGCAATGAGTTTGGAAATCAAACATATATATGATACAAAACAGTTGTCAGAATCTTTCCTGGCCATGAACAATACAGGCCTAAAAGTTAGGGAAATTTGGTTGGATGTTCTGGCCCTTTTGGCCCTATGATGGGCCATTTTTCCTGGAATGACAGAAAGCGAGAGATTGAGATGAAAATGAGTGGCACAAATGTTACTGCTGGTTCCGGTAGCGAGGTGTTTTTATTGAGCGATTAGGCAGCGTAGACAGCATGCAGGGTCAGATGGCTGGAGGGATTGGGTGGATGTGAGCGAGCGTGGGACAATATTGTGTGCAATGACGGGAAGAGCACAAGCCTTGTTGAAACCTGACGCCAGTAGCAGAGACTGACTGAGCATAGACTGACAGAGAGAAGACAGTGGCAGTTAACTTGGCAGAAGAGAGAAAATTGTTGACATCTTTCCTACATGGCTGTGTATTTCTCCAGGTGGTTGAGCCCACGCTGACCTGGCTGTCCAATTCAGACTAAGCTGACAGGCTCTGGGACCTCTCTGATGAAGGGTCTAGGCCCGAAACGTCAGCTTTTGTGCTCCTGAGATGCTGCTTGGCCTGCTGTGTTCGTCCAGCCTCACATTTTATTATCCTGACAGGCTCTGGTGTTGTGGTCTTGTCGGCTGGTTCTTGTTGCAGGGGTCTGCTTTTCTCTGCAACTTACTACTCACCAGGACCTTCAGGTCCCTGTCTGCAAAGATGGCCATCAATTTTGCTTTATCTACCATGTCCAGAGTAAATGCTATAAACTGCTTGGGGCAAATATAAATGGAATATTTCATATTCAAGATGCGGGAGTAGAACACTTCGGCCAGTGCTTGTCTGCTCCACCTGCTTCATTCTTCTGTTGTCTTTTTTTTTATCTCTCTTTGTGTTTCTTTTCTGGTTTCTTCTCACGGCCTCAGCCCAAACCTGACGAGGCACCCTCCCATCACAGTGTGGCGGCCTCCTTAACTGGCGTGGGGGCCAGTCTCTCGGCCCAGTGTGGAAATCCTTCGGCTGTCCATTACCGTGTCTTGGTGGCTTGTGGTGGTCTCTTGGCCTGGCATCTGAGGCGGTCGGTGGTGAAGTTGGGGCCCAGCATCTACTTGGAGGCTGCGAGCGGGTCTGGAGGCATCAGTAGGCAGCAACTTCAGTGACAGCAGTCTTTATGGTGGCGCCAAGAACAGGCAGCTGAAGTCTCCTGGAGACCAAGCTAAGCAGAGGAATAGGGGGCTCCAGCAAGCACTCATCAAAGACTGTTGAACTTTTAACTTTATTCCTTTATTTTTCTGGTTTACGTTAGGAAGGACTTTACTGTTAACTATTACCCTAATTTCTTTATTTTTCTACTTGTTTTCTGAAGGCATGTAACGCTTAACTTTTCAATTTTGTTTCTTTTAAATACTTTGTACCTGAATGTTTTGTGTCTAGGTACCTTTGTACCAAGGGTGGAGGTGATGGTGTAGTGGTATTATCGCTGGACTGTTAATCTGGAGACCCAGATAATGTTCTGGGATCCCAGGTTTGAATCCCGCCACGGCAGATGGTAGAATTTGAATTCAACAAAATATTTAGCATTAAGAGTCTAATGATGACTGTGAATCCATTGCCAATTGTTGGAAAAACCCATCTGGTTCACTAATGTCCTTTAGGGAAGGAAACTGCCATCCTTACTGGTCTGGCCTACATGTGACTCCAGACATGCAGCAATGTGGTTGACTCTTAACTGTCCTCTGGGCAATTAGGGATGGTCAATAAATGCTGCCTAGGCAGCGACGCCCTCATCCCGTGAATGAATAAGAATGTGGCATTAGACGCCTCTCACTGTACTCCTGTGCTTTTGTACTTGAGTGCATGTGACAATAAAACTTAAACCTAAAACCTACTGCATAACAACCTTGTAAATGTGCCTCCATCAGCAGAAGCCCTTGGATGTCCCAGCTGTTGGGAAGATATCAATATATGGCAAATTGCAGAATCAGGCGAGACTAGGATGAGTGCCCTGCTCTAGGGCACTGTTGCAGGGTTACTTGGACTGAAAACTTGAGAAAACTCAGTAAGTCCTGTGGAAGAAAACCCCTCATAACACTTGGAAAAAAAATTTAGCCAAATTGTTGGTAAAATGCCACCCAATATTTCAGAAATAGTATTAAAAAATACATTCATTCACATTCTAGAAGGGCTATAAATTCAGATCATTGTCTCCTTGTGGGAAAATTCGATTGAAACTGAAAGAGTGTTTGATGGTTCAGACCTTGACATATTTTAAGATGAAGAGATTAAAGAAGTATTCACTCTTCAACTTAACACAAATATATATTTTTGAGGATCACTGAATCAGAACAGACTACTCAGAACGAGAAATAGAAAACCGACTGTTTTGTTTGAAAATCTCAAGTGTTATTTGAGCTGAACTCACTTAGACAATTAGATACTATTCCATCACACTCTTGAATTGTGCCTTGTGATTGTCAGGCTTTGTGCTGCAAGTGTCATGTTAATGATCTATCGCTGCCCCCTCCCCAAGTACCCAGGATCACAGAGGCCAGTCACCAATCAATTTGATTCACTCCAGTTATTCTCAGATATCAGGTGGAGGTACTGGATGCTACAAAGGCTATGGACCCTGATGACATTGAGGGGATAATAAAATGTGAGGCTGGATGAACACAGCAGGCCCAGCAGCATCTCAGGAGCACAAAAGCTTTTGTGCTCCTGAGATGCTGCTGGGCCTGCTGTGTTCATCCAGCCTCACATTTTATTATCTTGGATTCTCCAGCATCTGCAGTTCCCATTATCACTGACATTGAGCGGAGTCAGAAGGTTTCCAGCCTCTGACCTGCTTTTACAGTTGCATTACTTAAGTGGCTAATCCTGTTCGGTGTGCAGTCAATGTTAACTCACAGGATGTTGATAAATGGGTGTTCAGTAGTGGTAATACTATTGAATGCCAAGGCATGATTGCTAGGCTGTCCCCTGTTGGGGATATCCATTGCCTAGAATTTGTGTGGTCTGAATGTTATTTGCCACTTGATATTCCAAACCGGAATATTGTCTAGGTTTTGTTGCATTTGGACATGGACTGCTTCATTATCTCAGGATTTCTAAGTGGTACTTCAAATTCAATAGATATATGATGTGAAATAATAGGCAGAATCTATCCAGCCCCTGAACATGGAGCCATGGCCTAAAAGGTTTGAAAATCTGGTTAGATGTTCAACAGGGAGCTTCTGAATGCCTGAACATTGTAATCATCAGCAAACATTCCTACTTCTGACCTCATGTTGAAGGGAAGGCCATTGATTGAAGCACCTGGTTGGGTCTAGGAAACTACCCTGAGGAACTCCTGTAGAGATGACCTGGAACTGAGATAATTGACCCCTAACATCCAGAACTGTCTTCCTTTTATGCCATGTATGATTCCAAACAACAGTCAGTTTTCCCTGCCCAACCTGATTCCAATTGACATCACTTGCACTGTAGCTCCTTGATGACACACACTTGATCAAATATGGCTTTGTTAGGAGCTGTTACTCTCACTTCAACCCTGGAATTCAGCTCTTCTGACCAAGGCTGTAATGAGGTCAGGAGCTGAGTGGACATGATGGAACCCAAACTGGGCAGGACTGAGCAGGTTATTGCTGATAAGGTGCTGCTTGATAGTGCTGTTAATGACACCTTCCATCACTTTACTGATGATCGAGAGTAGTTTGATGGGGTCGTAATTGATCTGGTTGGATTTGTCCTACTCTTCTATGTACAGGATATCCCTGGACGATTTTCCACATTGTTGGGTAGATGCCAGTGTTATAGCTTTACTGGAACAGCTTGACGCAGTTTGTAGTGTGTTCTGGAGCGCACATTTTTAGTACAGTTGCAGAGTGTCATCAGGGTCCATAGCCTTTGTAGCACCCAGTGCCTCCACCTGATATCAGAAAATAAATGGAGTGAATCAAATTGACTGGTGACTGGTCGCTGTGATCCTGGGTACTTGGGGAGGAGGGAGTGATAGATCATTAACATGACGCTTGCAGCTGAACGTTGTTGCAAATGATTCAGCTTTATTTTTTGTGCTGATGTGCTAGGCTTCTCCACTATTGGTGATAGCAATTCATGCTGTTGTTTTGTTGTCCATCACCATTGAAGACAGGATAATGTGGCAAGATTGCAGAGCTTAGAGCTGCTCCATTGGTTATGGAAGCGCCAAATCTATTACTTGGCGTTTGTCCTGTTTGACATGAAAATATTCCTGTTTGTAGCATCACCAAGTTGACATCTCATTTTTAGGTATGCCTGATTCTTCTCCTGGCATGCTATCACTCCTCATTGAACCCCTGATTGATCCCCTGGTTTAATGGAATAGTAGAGTGGGGGTAAATTGGCCATAAATTTGCAGATTATGTTGGCGTACAATTCTGCTGCTGCTGATAACCTATAGAGCTTTATGGATGCCCAATCTTGAGTTGCTGGATTTAATTGAAGTCTGTCATTTTGCACAATGATCAGTGCTACATGTCTGAATTGAGGATATTGGGAGGTTGGGACTTTTGTCTCCACAAGAACCGTGCAGTGCTCACTCTTCCCTACTGTGGACAGATGTAACTGCAGCAGACAGTTGGGTAAGAATGAGGCCGGATATGTTTTACCCTCTTGTTGGTTTCCTCATCAACTGCAGCCAAACCAAGCTGGCAGCAATATTCTCTAGCATTCGACCAGCTCAGGCAGTAAAGATGCTGCCAAGCCACTCTGGTGGACGTTGAAGACCCCTACCCAGAGTACATTCTGCATCTTTGCCACCATCATTGCATTGTTCAAGTGATGTTCAACATAGAGGAGGAGTGGTAATCAGCAGGTGTTTTCTTCGTTCATGTTTGACTTGATGCTATGAGACTTTGTGATGTTCAGAGTCTGTGCTGAGGACTCCTAAGGCACTGCCTACTAAATTTATACCAATGTAATGGCACTTACTGGCAGGACAGACCCAAGGATGACAATATTTCAGACATGAGGTGTAAGGTATGGATTCTGTGAGTGTAGCCGTGTTAGGCTGTTGATAAACCCCCAGATGGTAGTAGGGAGGACTTTTCAGGGCTGTTTGCCACTGTTCTTTTAGTGACATTAGTTGGTGAAGTTGGACCATTGGCTACATTATTTTTCTCTTTCTAGTAGTTGATACAACTGAATGGCATGTCAGACAGCAGTTAAAAGTCAACTATGTTGTTGATGGCCTCGAGTCTCATGTAGTTAAAAGCTAAAGATAGCATTTTGCTCCCTTAACCAACATGAGTGATCAGATATTTTACAACAATGGTTGCATAGTCATCGTTAAACCTTTAATTCCAGTTTTTAATTGAATTTTCTAATGCTGTAGGTGATGCAGTTTAAACCCGAGTCCTCAGATGTTACCAGTGACTCTGAAATTCTGTCCGGTAGATTGTATTGGTCTGATACTAACAGACAATGCCACAAGGCCATTGCCTCCCTTAAAATTGAAAACTGAAAATCATGACATAAGTGTACAACACAATGCGAAGGAAATGTTAGCAAAATGGATACGACAAATAGAGAGCGAGTGGATGCAATATGAAATACTAGCAATGATGATACAGGAAAGAAATGAAATGTACCTGAGTCTGATGAAATTGAAATGAAAATAAAAACATGCTTGTAGGCAAGTGAAAGTGTAATGATGTACTGAGGTGCGTGATGAAGCATAGGAGTTGGAAAGGAATCAGAAAATGTGAGTTTTCCTCCCGAAATTGAAATACTTGACAGATAGCAAGGCTGACAGCAAACACTGACAGTAAAGATGTGAAATTTAGCAGGAGCCTGTATTGGGAACAAGTATGGAGTGCCAGGCTAGATGAGGGACCATCTGACATATTTCCAATGCAGAGAGGAGTAGAACAGGCAATGTATTGTTGCGAATGTTAGTCAGTCTCTACTCAGAACAAAGTACAGGGAATTAAGTATACTTCTAGGGGTAAAAATGTGAACAAAGAATAACAAACTTACAGGATGCTAACGCCACAGCATTACTTGCAGTGTCAGAAGAGGCCCTACAAATTATTGTGGAACAAATAAACACATTACGATAGCAGGTACAATGCAGAATTTAGAAGGATAAAGAGAGCCAGATATAATGTGATGTGCCAACAACAAAACAATTCATCATCTGACATTGAGAAAAACTTGAAAGATGAGACATTCAGTCAACTTTCCTACATGTTTTATACAATAAGTAAAGGACTGTAGAAGAAAACAAAGGTCTTTGAAATGGATGCTTTTCGACAACTAGACTTCTGGTGCTCCAAACAAAAGTAATAGACTCCCCATAAAAAGCTGACGCAGTGGAAAACATGGACTCATGAGTAACTGAGAACAAAGATTTGTGAATAGGGTCACTGCTACGAGGTGACAGAATAAGTTACATCTCGTTTTCACTGCATTAGATTTCAGAATTTTTATTATTTGTTTAGTTTTTCTGCAGTGATTGAAATCTGGAAGCCTGGGTTATGATTTATCAAGGGCATCATGTTTTCTTCTGGAATTCACAGTTGCTCTGTACGTAAGATAGTGAACTTGTGATATTTCATCACCCGAATATCCACCCAGGATTATAATACAGCACGTTGCAAAATCCCTATTGTACCATTTCTGTTCAATATGCACAACCATTGTGCACAGTTAATGACTGGCTTGAAATGTCATTAAATATTAATACTGGTTAAAAGTAACTGCTGCTTTGAAGATTGAATACCACGGGGTAGAATGTAGACTGTATTTCACTTGCACTTGCCCACAAACTTTCCAAGAGATTGTTTGCAATGCGCTGCTGTCAGAGAGACATCCAAATGGTACCTGGAGCCTCTGTGAATGGGGCAAAGCACAGTATATCAGATTATCCAATCAGATGATACAGTCATCCAGTTTCAGAACCAGGAAGTGTCAAGTAAAACAATTAATTCAGTATCAGAATAGATACAGAAAATAACATAAAAATATAGAAAGAAAGATTAGATGGAGATGGAACTAAAAGAAATAGAAAGATAAAGTAATAACACATGTTTTTATTTTAAAATCTGTTTTGAAAAGAAAACAGTAATCATCATCACAATCTACAAGTCAGTGACTCCATGGTTGTTAAATTCACTTCACTTCCAGAGATGCTGTTCAATACGAATCGAGATTTGTCACATGGTCAAAAAGGGCAGTCAGACCGAACAACTTGGCTTAACTCTCCGTGGTGTGTTTAATCGATATCTCATTTGTAGAGGAGCATCACACAAGCTGATAAATTTGCATGAGGGTGAGATGGATACTGCTACATTGTGCACTTTATCGAGAAATGGTACATCTCACGTAACAAATTCCAGATTGTCTTGAACTGTTAACGTGCCCCTGCATGATACTGCTGCACCACTTGTATCTGCTTTGTGGTGAGTGATGGGTGCCAGCACCTTGGGTTCTAAGGTTTCTGCTTATTGCTTATAGGCCCCATCTTATATTATTCATGGAATTTTACTGAACAGAAGGAGACCATTTGCCCCATTGTGTCTGTACTGGCTCCTGAAAGAGTTATCCTGCCAAATTGTAAATAATTTTGAGCACCTTGATAAAGTCATTTCTGGATTTTCTTTGCTCCAAGGAGAATAAGCCCAATTTCTCTGATCTTTCTTTGTACCCAAAATCCGAAATTTCTGGTATAATTCTTGTAAATCAACTTTGCGGTTGCTCCAGGGCTTTTACACATAAGGTGCCCAGAACTGAACACAACGTTCCAAACGTGGTCTGACCAATGATTTTCAGGGTGCAGCATCACTTACTTCCTTTTAAACTCTTTGCCCCTATTTATAAACCCAAGGATCCTATTAACCTTCTTAACAACTGTTTCAACTTGCCTGACCAGCTTCAGGGAATCATGCATGTGAACCCAGAGGTCTGTCTGCTCCTGTATTCCCCTCAAAGTTGTACTATTGACCTTGTATTGTCTCTCCGTGTTTCTTCTGCCAAAATGCATTACCTCACATTTCTCTGCAGCTGGAGGTCTTGATGGATCGGTATGTGGCCATTGCTGCCTGTGGAACATGTTCTGAGATATTGGTAACTGTTGCAGTACTGCAAGATTAAGCGGCAAGCCAGAGTTGCCTGGTTACTGCCAGATATATGCCCATTTAGCCATTTTGTCAGTGTCCCTCTGAAGTCACTCAGCATCATCCTCATAATTCAGTATTCTGCCTAGCTTAGTATCATCTGCATATTTAAAGACTTTGCCCTCAACACGTATTTCCAAATTGTTTGTCTAAGCCAGAAAAAGCAAGGGTCCCAAGACTAGGGAACACCACTTTCAAACTTGCCTCCACTGTGAGAAGTGCCCATCTCTACCTATCCAATGTTTCCTATCCTTTAGCTTACTTCTAATCCATACTGCCAAGGACCCATCAACACCAAACATTTCTGATTTACAAACCAACCTGTCATGAAGCATCATTTCAAATGCTTTCTGAAATTACAAATATATGACATCCACAGCACTATCATCATCTATTGCCTGTGCCACCTTGTCAAAGAATTCAAATAAATTTGACAGCCACAACTTTGCCCTTCACCAAGTCATGTTGACTGTCTTGTATTAATTTATCTTTCTCAAAGTGCAAGTTTACTTCACCCTATATTATTTCTCTAAACATGATTTTACTCAGTTAGAACCTTAATAGGCCACATTCTGCAATTGCAGGGCTAGCAACAGATGCATCAACCCTGATAATCTACTGTACTGGAATTTAACCTATATATTTTAGAGAATACCGATGTACAAGCACAGAAGATGCATTTTGTATTTCACCTGGTAATTTAGCAAAACATTTTCAGCTCCAAAAACCAGTTTGCAGGAGATAACAAGGTGTAGAGCTGGATTAACACAGCAGGCCAGGCAGCAACAGAGGAGTAGGAAAGCTGACGTTTCGGATCTGGACCCTTCTTCAGAAATGGTTGAAGAAGGGCCCAGATCTGAAATGTCAGCTTTCCTGCTCCTCTGATGCTGCTTGGCCTGCTGTGCTCATCCAGCTCTACATTTTGTTATCTCAGATTCTCCAGCATCAACAGTTCCTACTATCTCTAAGCAAGTTTGCAGGAGGCAGGTTTTAACCTCCGAGTTAGAGAACATTTCTTCTGAGAGTTTAGATCAGTTTCTAGGAGTAATCAAACATAGTTAAAAGTGCAAGGCTGCATCTTACCAGAAACCAGCTGAATTATTTTTTGTGGATTTCAAGGAAGTTTTCTCTCTGCAATACCTAATGAGTTTTCTAAGTATCTTCCCAAGCTTGCCTCATTACCTGTGCACCATGCCCCTATGGTCATTGTCAGAACCTCCTGGGATTCCTGGCACTGGTGCCATTTTTTATGTCCAACCATGTACCCAGTCAATCTCTGGCAGTCTGCAGCTGCCCTACAAAGCCTTGTCCATTGCTTCAGACAAGTTAGACAGAAGGAAGTTGGTGCCTTGCTTTGTTGGTAGTCACCTGGAGGTCTTGGTGGCTGGGGATGTGTCTGGTTGCTGCCAGTGGAATATGCCCTGAGGTGTTGGTGACCGATGCAGTACTGGAAGACCAAGCGACAAGCTGGAGTTGTCTGGTTACTGCATCGAATTTCATGTTGGGATTCGTCACCGTTTAGTTTCTGTGCAGCAGGTGGGAGAGTACATATCCATGAGGCGAGATGGCACAATAGTGAGGATGTTATGTATGCTAATGTATGTTAAATAAGCTTCTCACTGCTCACTGGTGAGAATCCTGTCATGGAAAATGGAACTTCTTGCTGTTGACATCAGGATGCTTCTCACTACTGATTTCCTGCCATCCTCTCCATGTGCACGTCATTCAGTGGCTGGGAGGATACCATCTGCTGATTTTGCCACGTCTTGATGAAGATAAGCTTGTTCTCCAACTTTAACTGCACCACAACTGGACTATGTGGACTGTAGCTACAAACACAGTTAGGATCACATTCTCTGTGATATGATCCTCTCCACACTTGTTCCCTTGAGCAGTTTAATGCACATCGTGTAGGCAAACAAACGCTGTTAGCTTTAATTTTACTTGCTGGATGAATTAAAAGAGTCAACATAGGTCAACAGTTTGCCACCCACTTATTATGGAGACTGGAGACATAATTTCATTGCTTTTCGAAAGAGATTTCATTTCAAAATAGATACATCTTGTTTATAAAAGCAGTTGAATGCTTTCACAGGAAATTGCTTTAATAGGTATGTTTTACACTCAAAACACAAGGTGTCAGACATTTAATGCTTTGTTGCTGTGCAAACCCCCATGGTGAACCCTTCAGAACTGACTGCTCAGGAATTTTCAGAGAGAGCAATGTGGAAATTCATGCAGAAGCCAGACCCTGCTTTTATGGAACTGTCTGCCAAATTCTAGTCAGTAAAAAAGTTTAAATGTGCCAGTGCTTCTTGTGAAGCTCCAGAAAGAAGGTAAATGTAAATGATGTTTATGTGTGTGAGGTAAGAGTATGGAGTGTCGAGTGACTAGGATAGCAGTTGTGGGGAGAAATGGCGAACAGCACAGCACAGGAACAGGCCCTTCGGCCCACCAAGACTGTGTTGGCATACAATGCATTTCTATACTAAAAACTTATTTTGCCTTGAAGTGATTTGGGATAGTGGCACGTGTAGAGCGGTGAGGTTGGTAGCCAATTGGTGGGAGAGTTCAGTCAAGTGAAAGGTCACTTGGCGAGTTAGGTGGTGGGATCAGGTTGTGAGCTAGTCAATTCAGGATTGGCATGGAATTAGCATAAAGGGCTTATGATGTAGTTGTCCTGCTGTCAGGCTTAGTTCTATCTCCTGTCAACCATTTCCTACACAGGTCAGAACTGTCAGAAGTCTCAGACCTGATTCAGATTTGGAGATTTTTTTCTAGAGGGTCTGGAGAAGCAGGGAGTCATCCACTGGGCATTCAGACTTCCCAGGTGATTCTCAGAGATGTTTTGTTTCCTGCCAACCATCTTTCGAGGAACTTACAGCCTTTGACCATCTGGACACCATAGGATCTGGGTCAATGACAAGCTCCAGATGCTTCACCAGACAGACCACACTTCTTATTTTGACAAGAGGAGTAGTTGTGGCATTAAGTCCAATTACAAAGCGAGCAAGTGTTTCTCAAAAATGTCTTAAAGTGAAACCTCTTCGAGTAATATGCACTCTGTCAGTGAGCAATTCTCTCTAAAACTGATTGCTATAAAAAGAACTGTAGTTTGACAGAACAGTACCTAACTAGAGAAAACACGGTGTAGAGCTGGATGAACACAGCAGGCTAAGCAGTGTCAGAGAGCAGGAAAGCTCTGATGCTGCTTGGCCAGCTGTGTCCATCCAACTCTATACCTTGTTATCTCAGATTCTCCAGCATCGGCAGTTCCTACTGTCTCAGTACCTAACTAGACCCTGGTTTAGACCAGTCATTTCTCCTCAGGTATTGATTCTGTTCTGAGCTAGGAAAAATGATCACAGAGTAACCATTCCTGAAATGAAAAACACCTCCTCACAATATGTCTTGTTTGACCCCCCTCCCTGACTTGAACCAATTCTGCATTTGCGGTGTCAATATGAAAGGGTGATGACACTGTGCTGCAAGATAACAAAGTGTGGGGCTGGATGAACACAGCAGGCCAAGCAGCATCTTAGGAGCAGGAAGGCTGACGTTTTGGGCCTAGACCCTTCATCAGAAAAGCTTTTCTGATGAAGGGTCTAGGCCCGAAACGTCAGCTTTTGTGCTCCTAAGATGCTGCTTGGTCTGCTGTGTCCATCCAACCCCACACTTTGTTATCTTGGATTCTCCAGCATCTGCGGTTCCCATTATATCTGACACCGTGCTGCAAATTTAGTTAGTAGTAACAATCCAGACGATCAGATAAGCAGCACAAAATTTACACTCCAAAGCTTCATCTCTATTCTTCTTTCTTTGATGTATGCCATATCTTATTAGGACTGGCCACTTCACAATCTGGGCAATACACAATAATTAAATAAAATCTGTGGAAGCATATGCTGCAATGGATAATGTGCTCAATCCTAGCACTACAGTCTGTAAAATAAAGCTGTCATTGGAAAATAATTCTCTTGTAAAACTTGACAGGTTGTGTAAACATTATTTAATAATCTGTCCATGCTCAGTGATAGATATTGAACACAGCTCAGTTGTGTTTTTCTTTCTGCATAGTCAAACCTTCCAATTTTTTTTAATGATATGTGCTTTATCCTGTCGATCAATTTTATATGTCTCTGCTGTAAATATTGAGGAGATCTAAATCATTTTCCTTTACACTACATCTGCCCATTCCACACAGTGTCCAGAAGGAGGGCTTCCCTTGATCAATTCTGAGCATCTTCTTGTTGGTGTCTTCAATGTGATTGGCAGTGGTTTGGGAACAGTAATTACCCTTATGTCATGCATTGTGAATTTCATTGAGGAGAATCAATAAACTGGGGGTGGGGGGTGGGGAATGAATTACTTGTGTCAGAGAAAGAAAATAATTAATGAGCTGAGAGGTTGCTTGAGGTGAGATTTTGTGCCAACTTCAGTCACATATGTCATTACAAATTTAATATACTGGATTAACTGGCTTACGGATTTTGTAGTCACACACTGCAAGTGGAATTAGCTTCTTAAGCCTTTACTTAATTACTATTTAAAACCCAGCTCCAGTGGGATTTCACGAGGTGGTGAAAACCTGTTTAGGTCATCTGGCACTTTCTGTGTACTAGAATTTGGAGAGGACATGCAGCGGAATAATTCACAGTGGAAGAACTTCTCAATTTGTGATAAAAGATTATATTTTCTAGCTTTTAATATTCATGACGTTAATTGAATGATACTCCAAGTTGGATCATCTGTTAATACTAATTCTGAGCAGTGGCTTTTGTAACCTGATTTTTGGTATAAAAGCAGTCTAGAGCATTTCCTGATAGGGCCTGTGATTAAACTACTTACCAGTGAATATAACAACAAATGAATTTACACTTCTCTGTGACTTGACTGAATTGGTTCAAACTGTAACGTGCTGTTAATTTTGACCCAGATACTGGAGGGAATTTTAGCAACTCATAATAATGTGAACAATCAGGACTTGTCCATTATCCACTTCCAGTTGGTTCATTTACGGTTCTAATAGAAGCGAGATGTAGTGTGCTTGCTGGCTGAAAATAGAAATATTCTAATCTTCCCCACTGATGAACCACTGTTCAAATTTGACTCTGGCTGATTTGGTTTCCCAAGTCTCAGGAAACCTGGCAGCAATAAGGAAATCAATACTGCTAGGTCCAAGGTATAAATCCATTTATGAATTGGACCCAGTTTACGTGCCTGATTAATCCCTTGGCCATCAGTTAGCTCGCTCAAAACTCTTAATCTCTAGTATGCTCTAACCTGCCCCCAGGGATTCCAGTCTTGCCTCCAATATCTCATAACCTCACCCTGACCTCCGATTCCTCAGCCCTCTCAAGTTGAATTCCCGCTGGCTTCCACTCGCCAACTCTGATCCCTACCAGCCTCTGACAAGGCCCACTCTCCATTTCTTCTGCTTATAAACTTAGGCCCTTCTTCCCTCATCTCAGTTTCCATTTGACTAGATTTGTCATGCCTATACTGTAACAAAGTCAGCCAGGTGTACCTCATAGAATATGAGTTCCCTGATTGGGGCTAATAAACTGGCCTAATCAGGGAGCCCTGGCTGACAAGATATAACCAAGAGAGTCAGAGGCACTGCTCTCTATGAGAGCTGGCTGTGAGGAAGCTGGCAAGTCAAGGACTTTCCACATGTAAATAAATAGTGACTTTGTGAGGGGATACTGGCCTCTGATGGGTTATTTCATTCACAAAGCAAGGAAAATCCAATTCAGTTAATTTTTTTGATGCGTTTAGCCCTCTTATTCTTCAACAAAGAAATAGAAGGTGTTGTCAACACTGCTTCGAAAGAGTATTTACTCACTAATAACCTCTTACCTCGTGTCCAGTTTACAACCTTGGCTCAAATATGAGCAAAAGATATGGGCGGCACAGTGGCTCAGTGGTTAGCTCTGCTGGCTGACAACGTCAGGGACCTGGGTTTGATTCCAGCCTTGGGCAGCTGTCTGTGTAGAGTTTGCACATTCTCCCTGTGTCTGCATGGGTTTTCTCTGGGTGTTCCAGTTTCCACCCACATTCCAAGGATGTGCAAGCTAGGTGGATTGGCCATGCTAAATTGCCCATAGTATAGATTAGGTGGGTTATAGGGGTTTGGGTCAGGGTGGGTTGCTTTAAGGATCGCTGTGGACTTGTAGGGTCGAAGGGCCTGTTTCCACACTGTAGGGATTCTATGATATGAACCAAATTCCAGAGATTAGGTGAAAGGATCTGGCCTTGACATCAAAAGCCCCAGTAAAATTGATGTCAGTGGGAATTATGAAAATACATCACTATGTTAAGTGATAGCATAACAGATTGTTGTTGTTGAACACCAATGGCCTTAGTTCCAGCTGTGCCTCAGGGTGCCTTTTATGCATGTGTGACATTTGTTGGCTGGGGTCATATTTATTGTCCATCTCGAATGCCCATCCTTAAAGCACTGAGCTGCGTTTTTAAACCTTAGGATATGGAGACACTCAGTGTAGTTAGGAAGGTGTTGATTCAGTGACAGTGAAGGAAGAGTGATAAAGTAGGAGAGTGTCCTAATCTCTGCCATCTTTAGCTGCTTCATCAAGGACTGTCCCTCTAGTGTAAGGTCAGGGTGGGTTATTCACTGATGAATGCACAATGTTGAGCACCATTTGTCTCTCCCGAGATGCTGAAACAGTTCCTGTCTGCTTGCCCATGACCTGACACATTCAGATTTGCTCTCTTTAGTGTCAGATGTTATTGATGTTACCTAAGTATCAGGCAATGACAATTTCCAACCAGAGAATATCTAAATAATGTCCCTTGACATTCTGTGGCAGTACCATTGCTGAATCCACCATAAACCAACAACCTTGGGGTTACTGTACAGCCTGCAGCAGTTTAAGATTGCAGCTCAGCACTAACTTCTATTGGGCAATTCGGGATGAGCTGAAAATGCTGTTGTTGTTAGTGACACCCACATCCTGTTAATAAGTTTTAAAAACATGTAAACAGAGCTATGAGTTTAACATAGTTAAAGATAAAGTCACAAAAAATTTTTGAAGCAAACATAAACTGTGGTAAAATATCTCTTTGGCCAGTGTTGCACAGTTTTTAACGATTTCTTTGGATCCATGTCTTCCATCAGCCTCATAATTTTGTTTAAATTGAAATCTCTCATTACAACAAAAGGAAGAGATGAGAAAACATATTGAATAAAATGACTTGTGGACCAGTGTGAAAAAGAATTAATTTCCAAATGAATTGGAATCCTGTGTGAGAGACTAAAGTTGGCAATTCTAAGCACAATTTGAATCTGAAAGCAATTGCTGTAGTAATGAGATATATTTATAAGTATGTACAGTGCATAAGATGTTCACAATTTTCCAGCTAAAACAGTCGTGCTTTTGCATATGCTCAGCATATAAATTGACCTTTCCCATCCTTTATAGCCATGACTTGCTATACATACGGTACATTATTAGTTTTGCTCACTTCATAACTGGGTACTAGGGCAGAGCAGGAGATATGCACAGCATTGCAATGTTGTGCGGGAGTTTAAGATACAGCCACAGACAGTAGATTCTGTCTGACAAGTAGCTTGAAGAAATGAACCTTCCACCAAAATCAATGGACCATGAAGCATATTTCAAGTTAAAAGCCAGAACATTTGCTTATGTACCAAATAACTGTACTGCACCCATAGAACTCGATATGAGTGAGAAACTGATGTAGGAATGGAAGAAAAAGTGATCCATCCAAGAGAATTGGATTGACTTCCTGAAAATGATCAGAATAGTTTCATTGTTATCAGAGTCTGGAAGTGTGCAGTCATGACTGAGACTGGTTCACTGTTTACAAGGAGCTGATCTCCTGAATCAAGCCTCACTCTTTGACATAGGTGCCCTCATCTATATCCCACAGCATGCTTGTCGTTTCCACGTCAGCACAAATCCAACCAGACAGGACCGTCTGATAAGTGAAAACAAAAAGGGACACCAGTGCAGATGGAATCTTTGCCGAGAAAATAAATGAGGAGATGTCGGTGTTGTATCAGGGTGGACAAGGTCAAAAATCACACAGCACACAGCTCATAGTCCAACAGGTTTATTTGAAAATGTAAGTTTTCGTAGCTGAGCTCTGTCCTCAGGCATAGTACGGGAGAGACGGTATAAGACGCAGAATTTGTAAGCAGAAAAGTAACAACTCTAAAACTGGCTGACTCTTCTTGAATCAGGAAGGAGACTATTGATTAAAATGCAAAATCCAGATTCCTTTCAAGTAATTCACCCAAGATCATAAAAGGTTTTATCAATGTATACAAGAGGTGACATCTCAGGTCAGACAATGCATTTTAGGTGTGAGGTCTTGTCTAGAATCCGTCTATGTTTTAAACTGGGATTACAGTTTTATTCTTTTTGAGCAAAACAGAATGTATCTTCAACTACACAAGCATCTTGGATGAAATAATTCGAGTGTGTGCATCTGCATGTGTGTGTGCCTGAAAGAGTGTGTGTGTGTGTGTGTGTGTGTGTGTGTGTGTGTGTGTGTGTGTGTGTGGGGGGGAGTATACAATATGATGGGGTAACGTGTAGTAACCCAGGATCATGATTGAGGCCATCCTCATGGGTAGGAACTTGACTGTCAGCTTCTGCTCAGCAAGTTTGCATTGTTGTGTATCTCAAAGCCCACCTTGGAGGATACTTATCTGAAGATTGGAGGCTGAATGTCTCCTTGACTCCTGAAGTGATTCCCCACTGGGAGGGAACACCCTTGTCTGCTGATGTTTGCGCGGTGCCCATTCATCCATTGTTGTAGCATCTGCATGGTCTCGCCAACATACCAAGCCTCAACACATCCTTGTCTGCATTGTATGAGTTAGACAACATTGGCCGAGTCACATGAGTGTCTGCTGTGTACTGGTAGGTGATGCTGCCATGTGTGATGGTAGTATCCATGTCAATGACCTGAGCTGTGTTGCAGATGTTGCCATTGGCAGGGTTGTGTGGTGTTGTGGTTGATCTTGTCCTGAAGGCTGGGGGTAGTTTGCTGTAAACAATGGCCTGTTTAAGGTTTGGCGGATGTTTGAAGGTGAGAAGTGGAGGTGTAGGGAAGATTGTGGTGATGTATTCATCATTGTTGGTAATATATTGAAGGCTGCAAAGAATGTGACATAGTTTTTCCACTCCCGGGAAGCATTCGACAGTGAAAGGTACCCTATTGGTCATATCTCATGTCTGTCTTCTGAGGAGGTCATTACGGATTTTCACTGTGACACGGTGGATTTGGCGATCAATGAGTAGAACATCATATCTTGTTCTTACGAGGGTATTCTTCAACACCTTCAGATGTTTGTCACGTTCCTCCTTATCTGAGCAGATCCTGTGTACGCCTAGGGCTTGTCTGTAGGGGATGGCTTTTTTAAAATACGTTTCGGTTGGAAGCTAGAGAAGTGCAGCTTTGTGAGGTTATCCATTGGCTTGTGGTAGACTGAGGTATTGAGATGTCTGTTCTTGATGGAGATGAAGACCGATTCTAAAGAGTAGCCCATGATAAGTCTGATGGTGGGATGAAACATGTTGATATCACAATATAGTTGTTTCAGTGATTGCTCAACATGAGACCAAAGGAAGAAAATATGTCATCAATTTATCTGGTGCTTAACATTGGTTGGAGATCCCGCGCAGCAAAGATGTCTTGTTTTAACCTGCGCATGAAAATGTTGCCACATTGGGGTGCAGATTTGGTTCCCATAGTTGTTCCATACATCCAAATGAAGAGCCTGCTGTCGAATGTGAAGCAGTTGTGGTCGAGGATGAAGCGGATGAGTTGTAGGATGGCATTTGGAAGTTGGCAGTTGTTGGTATTGAGTACTGATGCTGTTGCGGTGATGCCATCATCATGGGGGCATGCTAATGTAGAGTACCAAAACGTCCATTGTGATGAGTATTTCTGGTTTGACTGGCCCTTGGGTGCTGAGTTTCTGTGGGAACCCATGGTGTCACAGCAGAAACTGGGGGATTCTTTCTATAATGGATATCAAGATGCCATTGACATAGCCAGAGAGCTTTATACACAGGGTCCTATTGCCTGATATGACTGGATGCCAGGTATGTTGGCTTTGAGAATCTTTCTCTCTTAAGTGCACACATGCACATGCACGCGCAGACATGGGCACTCATGCACATATTCAGACACAAGTACGTGCATGCGTTATTACACACAAGGTGTTTGTGTAGTTGCAGATTTATCATGTTTTGCTCAAAAAAACTGACCCCATTTTAAAATGTAGACAGATGCTAAGCAAGACCTCACATCTAAAATGCATTGTCTGACCTGAGGTGTCATCTCTTGTAAATATTGATAAAGCCTTTAATTATCTCAGGACGACTACTTGAAAGGAATCTGGATATTTCATTTTAATTAGTAGCCTCCTTCCTAACTGATTAAAGATTGTACAAGAGGCAGCCAGTTTTAGGGTTATTACCCTTCTGCTTATAAATTCCATGTCTTATACCCTGTCTTTCACACTATGTCTGAGGAAGGAGCTGAACTGCAAAAGCTGGTGTTTTCAAATAAACCTGTTGGACTATAAATTGGTGTTGTTATTTTTGACCTTGAGAAACTGAATTACAAGGGAGGGGTGCTCTTGATGTGAGGAAATGACCTCACCTTGAAGGAGGAGGATTACTGAAATGCTGTAATTGTGAGCATCTCCAAGAAAATAGATAAGACCTATTGCAGTGGCTGTGCAAGGATCCACATGCTGCATATCTTGGGGAAGGTGATGATAAAATCCTTCTCAATCCTGCTCCCAGTTGCTAAAGAACATCAATAGGACTCTCAGTATGGATGTTTTCCATTTAAGAAGCAGAGTATTCTTGGTCTTCACAGCAGGACAAGTTTAAGAAAAATGCAGCAATCTTTATTCATGTCCTTCTTTGATCCAGAGTGATTGTGGAGCTTTTTTTCTCAAGCTTGTTCACCCCAGAGGTTTGTTACCATTCTTCACCTGCTGTACGACAACACGCAAGCTGTGGTCCTCGTCAATGTGCCCATCACAGATGAGCAATCACGCAAACTTGGGTCAAGCAAGCCAACAATCTTCTCCACTTCGCCAACACAGCACTCCACCCTGTATCCATGATGCTTTTTGCTGGAGCGGAGTTTCTCTACAGACTGAGGAGGAAACTGTTCAACCTGTATTTCCTCCAGCACAGAACCAAGGCCACGTCCACCTCTGCCATTGAGTTGCAGAATACAGATGAGTGTAAGTGCAAACTCTGAAGCTGACCGCTACGCTGTTTTTGATGCATTCACAATGCATGTGAGAGAATTGGCCTTTTCCTCATCATTTGAAAAACAGGCCCTTTGCTATGTTGATCCTAATGCACAGCAGTTGCCGACATCTGGCAAGATTTGGGCCTACCACTGGATAACATTCACAGACCTTGGGAATCTCCTTTCCATGAGCACTCCAAATTCAGCACCAAACTTAATCTCTACTGTGCAGTAGTGTTACTTGCCCTTCTGTGTGCATCAGAGACATACACAATGTACGATAGATATCTCAAATCCTTAGAGAAATGTCACCCATACTGTTTCCACAGAACCCTCTGAATCCGATAGCAGTTTAGGTTTTCCAATATCTGTGCCGTCTCTCAGGCCAACCTGATGGGTGAGGAGTATTGTCCACATTCCTGGCACAAGGTTTCTCAACCCAGCTCTTTTACTCTGAGCTTTGTCATAGAAAATAGTTTGATAAAACTGCCCATGCATTGTAAATTTGGAGAATAATAAGAGTTTCAGCTTCTTAAATGGAAAGAATCCACATTGAGAGTCCCATCGGATTTCTTTAGCTACTGGGAGCAGACAATTGTGAAGAGTTTTATCATCGCCCTCCACTTGGTGAGCAGCATTTGGATCCTTGTGTAGTTATTGCAGTAGGTCTTATCTGCTTTGTGACAAATTTGTGACAGATTTGTATGCAGTTTTAAAAGTCTGCGTATTTTCAGTAAGTTGCCGACATCAACTGAGTGAACATTTAATATATCTTGCCAAAAAGTGTTGCCTATGGATGGAGAGAGCAACTCGAGAGAATTCAATTGACAACAGCTAATCATTTGCTGAAGTTAATATGCTGTAGGTGAGTAAGCTAAAATCACAACAAAGGCAGTTACAAAGTCTTGTTGCTGGTGCTTATCTAACGTTGGAATTGTAAACACAATGCAACTGCAAACACAGGATATCACAGGGCATAATGCCCGTCGTTCAACGTTTGGGTGCCTGCCTCAATAAATTAATCAAGAATCATGTTCACATTGAATGGAACAGATGAATGGCTGACAAAAAAAAATTCACCAAGAGCAGAAAGAGGCGTGTTGTCCCCTTTGATATATTGTGTGGTTTTTGTCATTAAATTGTGGGGCGCTATTTATGCATAAATTGTTATTCAATCATTCAAAAAAATAAGAATATTCAATTCAGTGGATGGAGAAGAAGCTAATTTGTTGTGGATGGTTGATTATGAAACTAAAAATGTCAAATTTGATCTGGAGTTGAATCTTTACGATGATACTATAGCGAAAGTGATTCAATGAATTTGATGAACTTCTTGCCTTGAATGTCAAAGGCAGTGAATTTAATGTGTTCTAAATAATGTAAATTGCCAGTATTTTATTTCATGTTTCAAAATGGCAAAAAATTCACATTTTTTAAAAATTTAGCCTGTAAGTTGATCTCTATTTTTGGAATAATCTTTGGAGATTTTAAGAGTTTGACTTATACACTGGCATCTGTAGCTGCTACAGGAAAGGGAGCAAGCTGGGGAGTGCAGGATTCAGATCTGAGAGAGAACAGAGTGTTGTAAATGAGGGGTTATCATTAAAATTCTAAATATTACTGATCTATTTCTGATCTATCCCAGGTTCAGAAATCCAATGTAAATGATAAGAATCTGTGTACGCAAAGACAGTAACCTCTAATTCTCAACATGTAATAGGTGACAAATAGTGACAATTTAATTACAATGCAGAGAGATGAGTATTGGATTGTAAAAGAAAAATAAAAGTTATATATACATTGTGTATGAACAGCTAAAGGTGAAATAGAAAGGGATCTGAGAATGATAGCATAATAGTTCAATAGTTAATGTGCTAAATTACTGTGAAACAGTGACAAGCAAAACAGATAGAATATAATTACTATGTTAATCTATCAGAAAAATTAAATGGGAAGATTTCATATTGAAGTGTACATTGTCTTGTTGGATTGTGCTGTAAATAACGGGTTCAATGGCACAAAGAAATAAGAGAATTTTAAGCCAGACTTATGCTACCAAGAGGAACATTAACTCTGATCACGGAACGCTCTGCAAGATAATCCTGAACTATCTGATTTAGCATTGAATTAGGAAGGGATACATGCATATTGTGGAAAAAATAGACACATTTAGTCAAAGCTTTTACCTTCCACTCATCAAGGTAATTTGCAAGAATACCAATTTAAAGGGAATACAAACCTTTTAAGTTGTGAGAGGAGAATGCTATTTGGTTGGCAAGTGGGCGATTGGTAGATGTGCTGTCCTGGAAAATGCACTAGTTTCACGATCATTGACAGTTAACTGCAAAGCTTTGTTTAAAATTTAAACGAGGCAGTTTGACACTGACCAGTCAGGGCCTGGTCTTGTGGAACGTACCAGTGAATGACTGTCACTTACATTGTTGAGTTGGAACAGGTGCTGTGTTTGCACATGTTCTTTCTATTTGCAAGAACAGTGCAATAATCTAAGTAGTTTCCTGTACATGCAAGTGCACCAGATTGGGATCCTGATTTACAATTGCTTGAATTGGCTGCCAACATAATTCTTCACATACCCAGGATTTGCAGCAAATGTTATCCAATTGAGGAATCACATCTAATATAAAATGCTGTGTTTAGTGTTTTGCGACTGCAGGATGGTTGGCTGCAATCATCACTTGTTTGTTACAAACAGCTAAAGGATATTATGTTTGATATGATCCATGAGTCTTTGGGACATCCAGGCATCACCCTGACCCTGCTTTTCATGGTTCGTTTCTGAGATGGGCAGGATTTTTTTTGACTTGATAGCAGCGTCCTGTAAGAGGTAAATATTACTTGTCCAGCCACTGCGTAGAGGAATGACAAAGCAACAAGCTTTATCTGTTGTTCTAACCTTTGAATTACCTTACCCTTCAGGATAATCTGAAGCAGATACAGCAGGACCTTAGGGCCATTCCTGATGTTTTTGTGATATACAATGAGAAATGTTTCAATGCCTTTCAGTGATGTGGGAGATTGTATTTCCAACTGAGTAGGCAGATGACAGCTTTTGCAGTAGAGCACTCCTTTTCTACCAGATTGAAGTGACAGCTAGGTTGATAGATTGCGTGTTAATTATAGTAAGATTGAATCCCCCAATCACCCACCCAATACTGATTTGCAATTTTGGTGACAGAATACAAGCATATGGAGTACAAACAGGAATACCAGCACCACTATTTAATATAATTAAGGCTGATTTGATTGTGACTTTAACTCTATCTTCTCATCTACCCCCAATAAACAAGGACTTCTTGGTCAAAAGATAATAAAATGTGAGGCTGGATGAACACAGCAGGTCCAGCAGCATCTCAGGAGCACAAAAGCTGACATTTCGGGCCTAGACCCTTCATCAGAGAGGGGGATGGGATGAGGGTTCTGGAATAAATAGGGAGAGAGGGGTAGGCGGACCGAAGATGGAGAGAAAAGAAGCTAGGTGGAGAGGAGAGTATAGGTGGGGAGGTAGGGAAGGGATAGGTCAGTACAGCTGTCCGTCTTCCCTGGACTGACCTATCCCCTCCCTACCTCCCCACCTATACTCTCCTCTCCACCTATCTTCTTTTCTCTCCATCTTCGGTCCGCCTCCCCCTCTCTCCCTATTTATTCCAGAACCCTCACCCCATCCCCCTCTCTGATGAAGGGTCTAGGCCCGAAACGTCAGCTTTTGTGCTCCTGAGATGCTGCTGGGCCTGCTGTGTTCATCCAGCCTCACATTTTATTATCATCACTTCTTGGTCAAAAAGCCATTTACCCATTGCCTTTAAAATATTCAATGATCCCACCCCACCACTTTCTGGGAAAGATACTATCCAAAGATGCACTACCCTCTGCGAGAAATTATTTCTCCTCCTTTCCAATTTAATTCAGGGATTTTGAGTTTTAAACTGGTCCCCTAGTTCTCATCTCTCCCACAGGGAGAAACATCGTCTGTGTCAAGTTCCTTCAGGATCTGAAGGAACCCTCGCAACAAAGGGTTTCACCCCAAAATGTTGACTTTCCTGCTCCTTTGAATCTGTCTGACCTGCTGTGCTTTTCCAGCTTCACGCATAGAGACTCTTTCTTCATTCATGTGCTGCTCTTATTGTCTCCTTTAGGATCTTGCATGCTTCAGTAAGATCATCTCACATTCTCGTTAGTCCAGCCTGTCTAATCTTTCCTCCTGAGATAACAACACGTCCATCTCCCAACCTCAGGTATCAGTCAGGTGAGCCTTCTCTGTAACTGTTTTTATGTAGTTACACACTCTTTTAAGAAAAGGAAATCAAAATTGTACAGAGTACTCTGATGTGGTCTCACCAATGCCCTACTACTGCAGTACGACATCCTTACTTGTATGATCCATTCCTGTTATAATAAACATTTTCCTTCCTCGCCACTTGCTCTATGTCCATGCAAACATTTATGGCTCATGTATCAGGACACCCAGATCTTTCTGTGCTTCAGTTTTGCAATCTATCTCCATTTAAATTACATAGTGTTTTTATATTCTTCTTGCAAATGTGGATAAGTACACATTTTTTCTCACATTACACTCCATCTGCCATTTTTTGCCCACTTACTTAACCTGACTATATCCATTGGCAGACTCCTTATCTCTTTTGCACAACTTGGCCACTGACATATCATTGGGCCAAATTGATTCTGGACTAATTCGTTAGTGTTCCCTAATTGCTTATCTGCTGTTTGCACTCCCTGCAATTCCTTTAAAACTATTTGCAATATTTGACATGCAATTTTGTTTAACTTAATATTTTCATTATATCTCCTTTGTGATTTCATTCTGTTGGTTGTCCAAAATTACATTTGACTTCTTTATTTAGCAACTTGTTCGCATGTTCTAAAATTATATCCATAAACCTTCCTTTATAGTGAACTGGAAAATATGACCAATAACCAAGTTCAGGTTCACCAGCCTATAATTACCTGCCTTGTTCCACCCTCCCTTCTTAAACAGGCATGTTACATTAGTTATTTTCCAGTCATCGGGGACCCTCCCCCCGCCACCGACTCCAGAAAGATCAGTCCCAATGCCTCCACAATCTCCTCAGATCTCTTGTAGAATTCCTACAGATTGGAAACAGGCCCTTCGGCCCAACAAGTCCAAACCAACCCTCAGAGCATCCCACCCAAACCCCTACAACCCACCCCATCTACATGTTCCTGAACACTGCAGTCAATTTAGCATGACCGATCCACCCAGCCTGCCTGTTTTTGCACTGTGGGAGCACCCGGAGGAAGCCCACACAGACACGGGCAGAACGTGCAACTCTATGCAGACAGTCGCCTGAGGGTGGAATTGAACCCTCACCCTGGTGCTGTGAGGCAGCAATGCTAACCACTGAGCCACTGCACTGCCCCCTTTGGGACTCTTGAGTGTAGCCCATCTGGTGCAACTATCCACCTTGAGACCTTTCAGCTTCTCCAGCATCTTCTGTTTAGTAATGGCCACTACACTCACCTCTGCCTCTGACTTCTTTGGAGTTCTGGTATGTTACTGGTGTCTCCCACTAGTAAGTCTGATGCAAAGTATCTATTCAATTCCTCCACCATTTCTTTGTTCCCAATACAATGTCTCACTTTTTAAATGTCTAAAAATACTCTTGCAATCTTCTTTTACATTACCGGCTAGCTTACTCCCCACTTAATGCTCTTTCAGTTATTCTCTGCTGATTTTTGAAGCCTCCTCAGTCCTATGGTGCCCCACTAATTTTCACAACATTGTACGCTTTTTCTTTTGATCTTGGTTTTCTGCTGGCCCTAACTTCCCTTGTCAGCCATGGCTGTCTGGTGGACCTCTCATGGAATTAATTTCTGTAAACTCTAATTTAACCTATAGATAGAAATTTCAGCTTTACCAGAGCCAACATGATCACAACATACCCTCCTAGCTGAAATGCTATTAATTTGAATTTGTTTGGGTAACTATTTCTACTGAATATGCATGAGCTGTGGCTCACTATCTTTTATCTTTCGCTGTTATTCAAGTCATTCCAAATTTCCCTTTGGATGTTGAGGGCTAAGACGTAAACGGCTTGTTTTTCTGTTATTCCATAGGAAGAATGAAACCTCAATCATATTCGTACAGATAAACAAGCCCAAAGCAGATAAATATCAACATTGAGCATTATAGGATAAAATCACCGTTACCAGAGAGAGATATCTGGTAGTGGCTTAACCTTGCAGTCACTGTGCTTCAGGTGAGGAGAGGGGTTGAGAAAGAGAAAGCCTGAGTTGGTGCAGGAATTGAACACACACTGCTAGTGTCACTCTGTGTCACAAATCAGCTCTTCAGCCAACTGAGCTCAACCCACCCCCAGTTAGCGATTACGACAGACTCATAAAAACAAATCTGTGCTCCATATCACATGTTGCAACAGTACTCTGTAATAAAGTTTTAAAAGTGGGAATCGCAGGGGAGTTTGCTTAAGATTCCAAAGCCTGTCAATTCTAGCAGTGTATTGCCAGGACTGCTCGGTTAAGTCTACGGAAGACTGATACAGCAAATTAGATGAGTTTGATGAAAATAAACTTGGTGAAAATGGGCAGAATTTCAGTTACAGGCAACACCACTATCTTTTTTGTTGAATAAAAATTGGGCACATTACATTATTTGGCATTCATTTTGCTTCTGATAATGAATGCTCCTGGTCCAGTTTATACCAGAGTTTATGGCCTGTAGTCCATCAGCACAGATATGTTTGTGTATATAAATTGTAGTTGTTGTGTGTGTCATGCAGGAAATTTAGAACCGATTTTTTTGTAACGGAGTTAAAAATTCTGATCCCTGTGGTACCTTCATTTTAATTGGCAAAACTAATCAATATTTTCTTATTCAGGCTCCTGACTTGAAGTGTGGCTGTTTGGCAACAAGTTGTTGTAATTTGAATGGTTCATAATGCATTGCACAAAGAATACTTTCAGGTACATTATCTCAAATCTGAAAATTTTGGGACTGGGCCAATGCCAGATCTTGCTGTTTGAGGTAATAGCAGATTCAGAAGACTGGGCTAAGTTGGTTCTGGTGGGATCAAGGGCCACTTGGCACAGGGGAAAAGACTGGCATACAAAACCAGTAACTAATCTGGCATGTCAATGCAGCACCTCGTGCAGCAAGCAGCCAAGTTATTTCACAAAGTTACATATGACAACTTGTAAAAGTGTCCAGTTTTCAAATACCTCTGCCTTTCAGATTTAAGACACAACATGTATTATGTACTGCAAGCAGAATATATACATTCACCTATGAAGAGGAGTTATTGACCTGAAACCTTTACTTTGTTGCCCTCTCCATTGATGACGCCTGATCTGCTGACCATTTCCAGCTTTTTGTTCTTATTTCAGATATAGTCTGGCGCCTTTGTACTTTCAGTACATAGCATGCCAAGCCTAACACTTATTCAAAAGATGACACCCCTGCCAGTGCAAAACTTAGTATTGCATCCATAGGTCATCTGAGATTTTGTGTACAAGTATCTGGAACAGCACTTGGAACCATAATCTTCTCACTCATGTGGAAGGTCTGCCAACTGTGCCACTGAGCTATTTGCCATTTCTGCAACTTTGTCCATTGTTCTATGAAAATGATAAAGGATTGACTTTTAGTTTTGATACATTTAAATATCTATTTATTTCATGGTAACGCCTTACTATTCTTAAAGTTGAACATACACATGAAGGCATTATGCAAATTGTGCTGGCTAAGGTCAGTATTCAGCAGTAAACCCACTAACCCACTAACACCTATGTCAAACAGGCTTTTGGAGATCCTGAACACTTCAATTAAAAGCAGCCAAAGGAACTGCAGTTGCTGTAAACCAGAAACAGTTGTGAGAAAGGCCACTCAACCTGAAACATGAGCTCCGATTTCTCTCCAAAGATGTTGCCAGAGCTGCTGAGCTTTTCCAGCAATTTCTGTTTTTGACTTCACTTAAAATGTTTGTGGCTGTTAAATAATATTTCAGTAGTTTTATTGGTATTAATGTGAAATATCTGTTTTAAAATTTGATGCGGTTTCAAGTCTTATTTTGGCTTTTGGAAATTTAAGTTATTACAAGCAATGGAAACTAAGTTTTTCTAAATTGTGGTTTGATTATATTTTTCTCCTCTTTTTTGAGTTGTTCTGTTATTGATAAATTTTCTAAATTGATCATTCATGATTGATTGTGTTTATAAGCTTGTCAAAATTTTTCATAGCTATTTTCTATCAAGTTCCGTTGTGTTTAATTTGAAGTCCACAATCCCACCATTTCTTTCTTTGTTTCAGGCCTTTCTTCCATCCCTGACCCTTACATGTTGTGGCTCATTGTAATTGCTTTACAATGACCCTATTTTTCCACTTTTACTATTAGCCAAACAATAATGCATACCCAAGTGTTGACCCCCCACAACATGATTGAAATTTCACAAGATGTATGGTCTGACTACTGTGACCAGGAAATATGCATATAAGATTTAATATTTGCGGTGTATGAAAATGTATTCTTTGTAGCAGGGTCTCCATTAAGATACCACTGGAGTAGTTGCACATCTCTGTAAGATAATCTTATTTTTAATTGTATTGACTTTGAGTCTCTACTTCCAAGGATTTTTTGCCATTGCTATTTTGAATTAATCATGAATTGTGCAACTTTTGTTTTGTTAATTATCATTTCTTTATTTCTTCAGGATAATGATGTGATATACTACAATGCAAAGGATGACCTCATGAATGTAAGTATGGGTTAAACCAATAAGTTTGAATTGTGTACGATTCTCTTCAGAAATCAGTGTTTAATTTTTTTTTCAAAATGAGTAGGTACCTGAGTTGCTGTCACTGTCTTTGAAAGATGGGACCAATCTGCTTATGTATTCTGTACTATCTACTTTGTTCAAGAATAACTTTGATTTAAGCAGGGAATGCAATTTTTAACATCAGCAACAATAACACCAAATAAAAAGTTTCAACATTCAAAGTATGCTTTAGTGAAATTATTGACAGCCCTTGCACATCACAAAAGTTCTGATGCTCGTCGACAATAAAGTACTGTAGAGTGATGCAGCTTATTTTTGGGGAGCTAACATGAACTTAAGGTTTTCTTAGGTTTAGGCTTCCTGCCATTGGTTAATTGTTGGAAAAACCTGTATGGTTCACTCATGTCCTACTGAGTAGGAAATCTACCATTCATACCAGGTTTGACCCACATGTGCCTCCAGAGCCACAACTCTCAAATGCCTTCTGAAATGGCCGAGAACCACTCAGTTTATCAACTGCGACAAAGAAATGAAACTGGATAGAGCACCTAGCATTGACTGAGGCACCAGAAAAGACAACAAAAGTAGACCTGTTGATCCTGCAAAGTCCTCCTTCCTAACATCTGAAGACTAGTGGTAAAATTGGGAGAGCTTTCTCACAGACTAGTCAAGCAACAGCCTGATATAGTCATTTTCACAGAATCGTACCTTACAGATAATGTTCAAGATACCACCATCTCCATCCCTGGATATTTTCTGTCCCACTGGCATGACAGACCCAGCAGAGGTGGCAGCACAATGGTATATTGTTGGGAGGCAAATAACCTGGGAGTACTCAACATTAACTCTGAACGCCACGTAGTCTCATGGCTTTGTATCAAAATTGGGCAAGGAATCCACCTACTAGTTGCCACACACTGACCTCCTTTTGCTGATGAATCAGAACTCTTCTATGTTTTGCTAACACTTGGATGAAGCACTGAGTTTGACGAGGGCACAAAATATATTCTAGATGGGGGATTTCAATGTCCACCACAAAGGTTGGATCCTAAAGGGACAAAGCCACTCGACTGGGTCGACGGCAGGCGGTGAGGAACAGCAAGATCGAAAAACTTGACTTCATCCTTACCAATCTGCCAGTTACACATGTATCTGTCCATGATAGTATTGATAAGAGTGACGACTGCACAGTCCTTGCAGAGGCAAAGTCTCGCCTTCACATTGAGAATAACCTACAGCGTATTGCGTGGCAGTATCACTGTGCTAAATGGAACAGACTTCAAACCAATCTAGCAAGTCAGGACTAGGCATCAATAAGGTATTGTGGGCCATCAACAGTAACAGAATTGTACTTCATACAGTATGAAACTTCATGACCCAGCATATCCCTGACTCAACCATTGTCATCAAGACAGGGTTTCAGTGGAGAGTGCAGGAGCAGCACCAGCCACACTGAAAAATGAGGTGTGAATCTGGTGAAATAGGATTACTTGCATATCAGACAGCACCAGCAGCAAGCGATAGACAGACCTGTGGACAAACAAATGCTCTGCAATCCTGCCACTCCCATTCGGGAATGGTAGTGGACAATTAAACTACTCACAGGAGGAGGAGGCTCTGAAATGATCTCCCAACCTTAGTGATGGAAGAGCCCAACACATCAGTGCAAAAGACAAGGCTGAAGCATTCACAGGAATCTTCAGTCAGCAGTGCTGAGTGAATGATCCATCTTGGCCTCCTCCAGTGGTCTCTAGCATCACAGATAACAGTCTTTGGCCAACTTGATTCGCTTCCCGTGTTATCAATAAATATTATAGGGACTGGATACTGCAAAGATGGAGAGGGCCTAACAACATTCCGATAATAATACTGAAGACTTTGCTCCAGAATGCACTGCTCCCCTAACCAACTCCTTCGTGTACAGTTACAACACTGTCATCTGACTGACAATGTGTAAAATTGCGCAGATATACCCTGTACGCAAAAAATGGATAAATCTAACCTAGCAATTACCACCCCATTGGTCTACACTCAATCATTAGTGAAGTGATAGAAGGTGCCGTCAACAGTGCTATCAAGCAGCACCTACTTAGCAATAACCTGCTCAGTGATGCCAAGTTTGGTTTCCGCCAGGGCCACTCAGCTCCTGAACAAATTGTAGGCTTTTTTTAAACATGGATGAAAAGAGCCAAATTTCGGACTTGAGGGAGTGACAGCCCTTGACATCAAGCCTGCATTCGACTGAGTGTGGCATCAAGGAACCGTAGCAAAACTGGAATCAGTGGGTATCAGGGACAAACCCACTGTGGTCAAAGTCATTCCTGGCATATAGGAAGATGGTTGTTGTTGTTGTAGGCCAATCATTTCAGCTCTAGAACACTTCTGCAGGAGTTCCTCAGTATAGTGTCCTAGACCCCAATATCTTCAGCTGCTCCATCAATGACCTTCCCCCAGCCATCAATAAGTCAGAAATGGGGATGTCCGCTGATTGCGCAATGTTCAACACCATTCACGGCTTCTCACACACTGAGGCAGTCCAATGCAACTAGATCTGGACAATATCCAGGCTTGGACTGACAAGTGATGAGGAACATTCATGCATACAAATGTCATGTAATGACAGTCAGAGACAATCTGACCACCAGCCCTTGACACACAATGGTGTTAACATCACAAATCCCTTCCTATCAATATCCTGGACATTATGATTGACCAGAAATTCAACTGGACCACCATATAAACATCGCATCTACAAGATCAGGTCAGATACTAGAAATACTGTAGCGCGTAACTCATCTCCTGACTCTCCAAAGGTTGTCCATCATTTATGAGGCACAAGTCAGGAGTGTGATGGAATCTACCTTAATTGCCTAGATGCCTAACCCTAACTCTATCGCAGCTCTGACAACATTCAAAGAGCCTGACACGATCCTGGACAAATCAGCCAACTTGATTGGCACCGCTCCCACAAGCATCCATTCCACCACTACTCATGTCCAGTGACAGCAGTGTGTACTAGCTACACGATACACTGTGCACCTACTTCCTTCTGGAAGGGTAAGGGCAGCATTTACATGGGAATACCACCACCTTCAAGATCCCCTGCAAGCCACTCACCTTCCTGACTTGGAAGAATATTACCATTCCTTCATTTTGGCTGTGTCAAAATCCTGGAATTCCCTTCCCAAGGGCATTGTGGGTATACCTACAACACGTGGACTGCAGCAGCTCAAGAAAGCAGCTCACCACCCTCTCTCAAGGTCAGCTAGGGATGGGCAGTAAACACTGGCCAGCCAGGGACACCCACGTTCCATGAGTAAATAAAAAAAAGTGCTGGTTCAAAATGAATTTTGGAGTTTTCATTGCAGTGGGGAGAAGCCATTTTTCACATCTTCATTTCCAATATTTTCTAGCATTTAAAAAAATATATTGCCATTGAGACCTTCATTGTATTTTATCCCTCATTGCATGCTCAAACATTGCTGTGGACAAAGTCATTAATTTGAAACTTTAATTTTCAGCTATGCTGTGAATTCCTCAGGCCCACATTATTCATGAGCATTTCCATTAATTGATGCCCATTTTTTACACCCCGACCTGCAGAAATGTGATTGGCTGCAAAGTGGATGTAAATGGACTTTGACAAAATGGGTGTCCAACAGGAACTGCACTCCAGCGTATGAATTCAGTTTGGTGTATTGAGCTCCTTGTTGTTAAGGGAAAGAAACATGTCCTTAATCTATGATAGCTCTGTGATGAACCCTTTAAGAACTCCATGTTTAATACATTAGTAACAATATTCATTATTACAGGTTTTAAAGCAAGACAAAGGATTCACAAGGTTCCAGGTTATGTGGATTATTTATTAGATCCTAGATTTAGAATTTAGATTAGCTGAATTTAGATTACAGTTAGCTTTAGAGCTGTTATAAACACACCGACCTGCAGTTTTTTTTAAACAATTTAATTCTGAAGTGTCCCCCCAAAATAATTTTGAAGGAGCTGCTTTCCTTTCTTTATGGATGTTCTTTGCTCCATCCTGGAGATAGAGCATTGCTTAGAATATGGTCCCATGGTTATCACAATCCTTTCATCATGTCACTCCAATGCCCAGGCTTCACATGCAGTGAGTTGCAGCAAACTACTTGTCTGTTGACATCGTCACATCAGAGCTTCAATTCTGCCGGGTAAAGTGTGTTCACAGAGTGGTAAACCCGAAAACTTCACCTGCCCCTTGTGCTGCCTGTGAAACGGGACCAGGTTAGACATCAACTGGAATGTTTCAAATTCAGGTTAAACCCCCAGGAGGAACATTTCTGTCTTTTTATTTGGCACATTGTTTGGCAGTTAAAATATTGGTTTGCCTGCAATGCCAAAGTAAGGAATGCAGGGCATTTAAAAAAGAAGGAACAATCCAATTCAAATTAAGATTTGTGCAAATGTTCATTTTATATAACTCAGAACCTGTACTAACACCATCAGAGAAATCTAAACATTATGAATGCAGTAATTTCAAAGATTTAGGAATCCTTCCTTTCCATAGTTGAATGAGGACTGTTCCGGGGAGGAAACTTAGAATTAATGGAGAAAAAAAAAACTGAGGTCTTGATGTTTTCAGGAAAACAACTTTGCAGATTTCGATGTTTTTTGTTATTTGAACCACTTGGCTGCAATTTTAAAAATGTTTTATTCATATCAATTTGATGGTTTAATACAAAGAACTCTTGTTTTCTGAGATAATGGGAACTGCAGATGCTGGAGATTCCAAGATAATAAAATGTGAGGCTGGATGAACACAGCAGGCCAAGCAGCATCTCAGGAGCACAAAAGCTGACGTTTCGGGCCTAGACCCTTCATCAGAGAGGGGGATGGGGGGAGGGAACTGGAATAAATAGGGAGAGAGGGGGAGGCGGACCGAAGATGGAGAGTAAAGAAGATAGGTGGAGAAGGTGTGGGTGGGGAGGTAGGGAGGGGATAGGTCAGTCCAGGGAAGACGGACAGGTCAAGGAGGTGGGATGAGGTTAGTAGGTAGCTGGGGGTGCGGCTTGGGGTGGGAGGAAGGGATGGGTGAGAGGAAGAACCGGTTAGGGAGGCAGAGACAGGTTGGACTGGTTTTGGGATGCAGTGGGTGGGGGGGAAGAGCTGGGCTGGTTGTGTGGTGCAGTGGGGGGAGGGGATGAACTGGGCTGGTTTAGGGATGCAGTGGGGGAAGGGGAGATTTTGAAACTGGTGAAGTCCACATTGATACCATATGGCTGCAGGGTTCCCAGGCGGAATATGAGTTGCTGTTCCTGCAACCTTCGGGTGGCATCATTGTGGCAGTGCAGGAGGCCCATGATGGACATGTCATCAAGAGAATGGGAGGGGGAGTGGAAATGGTTTGCGACTGGGAGGTGCAGTTGTTTGTTGCGAACTGAGCGGAGGTGTTCTGCAAAGCGGTCCCCAAGCCTCCGCTTGGTTTCCCCAATGTAGAGGAAGCCGCACCGGGTACAGTGGATGCAGTATACCACATTGGCAGATGTGCAGGTGAACCTCTGCTTAATGTGGAATGTCATCTTGGGGCCTGGGATGGGGGTGAGGGAGGAGGTGTGGGGACAAGTGTAGCATTTCCTGCGGTTGCAGGGGAAGGTGCCGGGTGTGGTGGGGTTGGAGGGCAGTGTGGAGCGAACAAGGGAGTCACGGAGAGAGTGGTCTCTCCGGAAAGCAGACAGGGGTGGGGATGGAAAAATGTCTTGGGTGGTGGGGTCGGATTGTAAATGGCGGAAGTGTCGGAGGATAATGCGTTGTATCCGGAGGTTGGTAGGGTGGTGTGTGAGAACGAGGGGGATCCTCTTGGGGCGGTTGTGGCGGGGGCGGGGTGTGAGGGATGTGTCGCGGGAAATGCGGGAGACGCGGTCAAGGGCGTTCTCAATCACCGTGGGGGGGAAGTTGCGGTCCTTAAAGAACTTGGACATCTGGGATGTGCGGGAGTGGAATGTCTTATCGTGGGAGCAGATGCGGCGGAGGCGGAGGAATTGGGAATAGGGGATGGAATTTTTGCAGGAGGGTGGGTGGGAGGAGGTGTATTCTAGGTAGCTGTGGGAGTCGGTGACATTCCACTCCCGCACATCCCAGATGTCCAAGTTCTTTAAGGACCGCAACTTCCCCCCCACGGTGATTGAGAACGCCCTTGACCGCGTCTCCCGCATTTCCCGCGACACATCCCTCACACCCCGCCCCCGCCACAACCGCCCCAAGAGGATCCCCCTCGTTCTCACACACCACCCTACCAACCTCCGGATACAACGCATTATCCTCCGACACTTCCGCCATTTACAATCCGACCCCACCACCCAAGACATTTTTCCATCCCCACCCCTGTCTGCTTTCCGGAGAGACCACTCTCTCCGTGACTCCCTTGTTCGCTCCACACTGCCCTCCAACCCCACCACACCCGGCACCTTCCCCTGCAACCGCAGGAAATGCTACACTTGTCCCCACACCTCCTCCCTCACCCCCATCCCAGGCCCCAAGATGACATTCCACATTAAGCAGAGGTTCACCTGCACATCTGCCAATGTGGTATACTGCATCCACTGTACCCGGTGCGGCTTCCTCTACATTGGGGAAACCAAGCGGAGGCTTGGGGACTGCTTTGCAGAACACCTCCGCTCAGTTCGCAACAAACAACTGCACCTCCCAGTCGCAAACCATTTCCACTCCCCCTCCCATTCTCTTGATGACATGTCCATCATGGGCCTCCTGCACTGCCACAATGATGCCACCCGAAGGTTGCAGGAACAGCAACTCATATTCCGCCTGGGAACCCTGCAGCCATATGGTATCAATGTGGACTTCACCAGTTTCAAAATCTCCCCTTCCCCCACTGCATCCCTAAACCAGCCCAGTTCATCCCCTCCCCCCACTGCACCACACAACCAGCCCAGCTCTTCCCCCCCACCCACTGCATCCCAAAACCAGTCCAACCTGTCTCTGCCTCCCTAACCGGTTCTTCCTCTCACCCATCCCTTCCTCCCACCCCAAGCCGCACCCCCAGCTACCTACTAACCTCATCCCACCTCCTTGACCTGTCCGTCTTCCCTGGACTGACCTATCCCCTCCCTACCTCCCCACCCACACCTTCTCCACCTATCTTCTTTACTCTCCATCTTCGGTCCGCCTCCCCCTCTCTCCCTATTTATTCCAGTTCCCTCCCCCCATCCCCCTCTCTGATGAAGGGTCTAGGCCCGAAACGTCAGCTTTTGTGCTCCTGAGATGCTGCTTGGCCTGCTGTGTTCATCCAGCCTCACATTTTATTAACTCTTGTTTTCTAACATGTTTGTGCTTTTAACATTTTGAAAAACAATATTCTATCAGTATTGTAATTTTTATCAGCAGAACATCTATGGTTTTGTCGCTCTTTTAAAAATACTTCAATCCTAACACAGGATGTGTCGACTTTTTTGTTGGAATACCGTACTGCACTATTTAGGTACCAGCTTTTCTATTCATGTGCCTTACAGCTTCTGCTGGTAAAGGATGAAAGACAGGTAAAACCCTTTATTTAATTCAACCTCATCGAAATACAGTTTTTCTCCAAGTAGAAAGCACTGAAGAGAGAGCTCGAGCTTTGGACAAATTCCCAACTACATTTTAGTCTTTTTTATCATTATGGAGACCCCATATCGCAACAAAGTTTTTTTTTCTGAAGTGAGAGCCATCATTAAACAAGTGGATTTCAACAAACTGTACATTTCCTTTAAAAACAAACTTCCTTCTTGTACGTGCATTTTAACTTTCTGTGGTTTGTGCACAAAGGCAGCTAGGTCCTTCTGAATGCCAGCATTCCCAATCTCTTGGCATATAAAAATATTCAGCTTTCTATTTTCCCAACCAAAAAGGATAAATTCTCACTTTTTCACGGCTGCCAGAATCAACGTTCATCTAAATTGTCTTTCTCGCTTTGTTACCTCTGTACATCTTTCTCACAACTTCCCTTCTCAGCTAACAGTACTTGGCAACTGAACTTGGATAGATTACACTAAGTCCCTTCATTAAGTCATTAATATGGATTGTACATTGCTGAGGCCTAGCACTGATACTTGTAGCATCCCATTAATTACAGCTTGCTTACCTGACAATCCCATTAAATACATTCACCAATCTCTATTACATTCCCAATACCAGTATGAATCTTTGCCCACTACTTTATCCAATTTCAGCACAACGGGTTACTTTGAAAACCTCTCTGTAATTTCTGTTGATAAAAAATGACAAATTATAGCTGATTCTTTATGTTAGGCTTCTTTCTGATATAATCCAAGCATCCAGAAGTTTGCTGTTTTGGAGGTCAGCACAAAATGACCCCTTTTTGGAATTTTTTTGTTACTTTCAAAATGTAAGAATCAAAGTGCAACCATGTTTGTACATTTGCAAAATTTTAGCTTGTTCTAAAATTTTCAGTTTGTAGCTTATTGGCTTAAAAATCCCTTCTATGTTGGTTTTTAAGCATTGTTACTGTTCGAGCAACAGGATGTAATGTGTCTAATATTCATGAGTAAATGATCCTCATATAGGAAGATAATTTAGACAATAATCTCGTTTAATGATCATAGTGCAGCTTTGAGTCTTTATAATTCACTAATCATTCATAAGAAACTAGACTATATCGGTGTGTTGGAGTTCTCAAATGTTCACTGTTTGATTTTTCTTCCTCCTAAAGTCTGACAGAAATGAAAGCCGCCCAAGGATCAAACCGGATTTTCAGTTCAACCAAGCCTTCCGACGCCGTGTGGACTTCAACCACACAGCTGTCCACATCCCCACTGACATCTATGAGGGTTGTAAGTATCTTCTCTTTGTGTTCTGTAACGTATGTTCAACAGAACCAAATTTTCTTTGATACATAGAATCCCTACAATGTGGACAGCAGACCATTCAGCCCGTCAAGTCCACACTGACCTTCCACAGACCATCCCACCCAGCACCCAGACCCACGCCCCCTGCCCTTCCCTGTAAACCTGAATTTCCTGTGGCTAATTTACCTACCCTACACATCCCTGGATGCTGTGGGCAAATTAGAATTGCCAATCGACCTAACCTGCTCATCTTTAGACTGTAGGAGAAAACCCATGCAGACACAGGAGAATGCCCTCGTAGATAGTTGCTGAAGGGTGGAATTGACCCTGAGTTTCTGGCACTATGAGCCAGCAGTGTTAACTACTGAGCCAGTGTGCTGTCTACATGAACATATGAATCCTATGCTCGAGCAGTTTCTGTTGAAGATGGCAGGTACAGTGTACAGTGTGTGATACATCACCAGAAGGCTATGATGAAACAATAGAAACAGGATTTTCATTCAAGTTTACCATTCAATTAGAAATAACTTTGTTGCATGGATTTTGGAGTGTAGGTATTTAAGAAAATTCTCCTGCCTTAGAAACTTCGGATTTGGACACTTATTTAGATTATGACAACTGTCCAGCTTCTAAAGGAAACTGAGCCGAGCTTTAAAACACGTGATATAGATCAGCAGAGTAGGTATATTGATGGTGTCTAAAATGATGCAGATAGTCATCTTAAACATATTCCCTGTTGTATGCTTTGCCATTATATGAACTTATGGTATTTAAATCACATCAATCACTCTGCCCTGTAAGATGATGATTCCCTGAAATGTGCACTTATTAGGACATTGTGCAGTAATTTCTTTGTCAAATGGAATATATGCTATTCATTAGATTTTGGTAATGAGAAACATATCTAATATCTATTTGGTCAGCTTGTCTCTGTATAAATTTCTACTTTGAACACATGTTTGCCTTCTCTGCAAGTCGAGTAATACTTGAAGAATGCCTAATTGGAGATAAATTTCTTCATGCCATCTTCATTGTGCAGTGTAGACTGTTGGTTGCTAGGCATCACAATCTGAAAAAGATGCATCTTTGCATCTTTAAGGATTGTATCAAACTTCATTCAGCATTTCTAAACTATGGACCTCAATCCATACATAAATGTAAAAGTATTGCGCCATCATTCTTATCCTGCTCAGGTTGGAAGTTACAGTGTCCAAATATTTGATTGTAAAATGCATTATATGAGCCACCTGCTGTGGTGCGAATTGAGAATGTTACCCCAGGGTGCGATAATATATTTGTACAGAGACTTGCTTCCATTGTAATGAATACATTAACCAGACTCTTAGTACAGCTGTGCAGTGAAAAAATCCCGTTTTTCTCTTGTTTTCGCTCCACTGAGTTTGTTTTTATGTTTCGACTAATGCATAACTACTAAGGAAAGCATAAAGAATATTTTATGATCAGTAATTCAAAGCTTTTTGATCTTTTCCAAGTATCTCGCAATAATCTTTGCCTTTGTACATATATGTTCCGGCATTGTTTGTTGCCGGCTTCAAAATTATTTATAGAGGAATGAAAAGTCATGTCAGAGAACGGATTACGCTTATGCTTTATTAATCAGTCATTCCCAAGATAAATAATTAAATATTCCATTGTGGAAACAGTTTTCAATCCAGTTCACTCTTTGCATGTTAATTCAATAACTCTGCTTTTCAGCAAGGAGTCAGTCGCGTTGTCTCCACTCCCTTTATGATTTGACTGTGCCTACACATTGCCTGATATACTTTGATGTCAGTTACAGAACCCAGAAACACCTTAGGCCCTTGGAGTGGCTGTGTAAGTTGTGTGATAACCTTAATAAAATCTGAATTCTCATGGAAGTGAGGAGAAACTCTCATGTAGTCAAAACCGAAGAATGCCTGGGCCATGCTCCATCAGCTTTACACCCATATAAAATAGAAAATGCAAGGAAGCCTCTTTTTACCTCTATTCGATCCTTGCTCTTAAAGGCGTTCTGCCCTTACTAAATATTTTGGCTTGAAAGTCTTTCTTCAGAGCTATACTACTATTGGACCAAAGAGAATGTCTACTATTTATTCTTTTGCAGTGCATCGATGTCTCTGGCATCTCTAGTGCCAGTTGTCTTCTGTTTTTCCTTGAACTGACTGGTTTGCTAGGCCATTTCAGAAGCCAGTTGCTGTGGGTGTGGAGTCACGTGTAGGCCAGGTACAGAGGGTAGATTTCCTTCTCTAGCAGATATTAGTGAACTGCATGGGTTGTTACAATAACTGAAAGTAGATGCTCGGTCCACCTTATTAAGGTAAATGTTCAACTCTGGGTTTTATTAATTGAATGTAAATTTCATCAAGATCCCTGTAGGGATTTGAATCTATGTCTGAAGGACTGGGATCTCTGGATTACTAATTCAGTGACATTACCACTAGGTCTCATCTTCCTGTTGTCTGCTGTGACCTTCCTCAACCAGTAATACTTCTGAAATCTTTGCCTGTTTGTCCAATGAATGGTATTCTTTTGCTAAAATTGCAAGTAAAACTTGATATTGTTAATTGTCTCCATTATGGCTTGGAATCTATTGGTTTAGAGCATTCATTCAATAATGACTTGTGCACAGATAAAGTTAATTTGACTTTCCACAACTGGTGGGCACCACAGAGGCTGTATTATATATTATGTCCCTTCATAACTATGTTAATTCAAGTTTTGAAAGCTTCATTTAAACATTTAATTTTTATTATGGTGCTCTCAAAATGTTAGTTTGATTTTTATCAGCATTTTTTGTACAGAGCTGTAATCTATCATTTCTCTATGATGCTTCTCATTTCCTAACTTGCTTGGCTTCTCTACTCACTTTTTTTTTGAAGAAAATAATACTTTGCCAACCCTCCGACAACCCTTTTTTCTGATGAAGGGTGTAGGCCCAAAACATCACCTTTTGTGCTCCTGAGATGCTGCTTGGCCTGCTGTGTACATCCAGCTTCACACTTTGTTACCTCGGATTCTCCAGCATCTGCAATTCCCATTATCTCTTTGCCTAACCCTCTGTTGGATTTCATTTTCAACTCTTATCTCCTATCTCCCACCTCAGCCTCTGACATATGGAACAGTTTGCATTCTGTACTTGTCTTGACTTCTCTGACCTTGGTAGACGTGATCGTGTGGGAATTTGCTGCAATGGCATAATTGGTAACAATTGCCATAAACAATTCTGCTGTTTGCCCCAATTCCCCTGGGCCAATCTGAAGTTAAATTTTGCTGGGAAGCTCATTGTTGTATAGCGCAGTGACAATGGACACAGTCAAGTGAGCTTCGAAATGATGCTATATTCGGATGTAGGCAGGGTGTTCGGATGCATCAGTTTCATTAGGCCAGTACGTGATTGCTCATATTATGATTCCCTTAGAGGACTGATGACTTTCCATAAGAGATTTGAGTTTCCAGTGGCTGGCCTGAAGAATCATACAGTAACATTTCAAATTTTAAGACTTTGATAATAATAAACAAACAAAAAGCGTTGTTGGAAGACTAAGTAAAAACTGAAAAACCTGTGGGTGCTGTAAATCAGAAACAAAAACAGAACTTGCTGATAAATGTCAGCAGATCTGGCCGCATCTGTGGAGAGAAATCAGAGTTTCAGGTCGAGTGATCCTTCCACAGAACTGAGTTTTGGTTATTTCAAGTATTAACTGAGGACTTACTTTTCTGTGGTTTGGAGTACATGTTGACTGAACAGTGTTTCAACAATAACAAAAACAGAAATTGCTGGAAAAGCTCAGCAGATCTGGCAGTTCTGAGGAAGCGTCACTCAACCTGAAATGTTAACTCTGATTCCACTCCACAGATGCTAAACCACTGTAAAAAATGTCCTTGGTTAATATTTGAAATAGCCAAAACTCTCTCTCAACAGTTTTACTTTGTCCCTTTGGTTGACATCTTATATTTCACGAATCAGTCCAAAGATGCTTATTGCCCATGATGGTACGCTTCCATTATTTCCTTTACCTGATGAACAACATCTATTCCTTGAATTGACTTACACTGTGAGGCTCATCATACAGGCCCCTCTCTCTGTGAAAGAGACTGCCCCAATTTCCATCATGGGCCTCCTGCAGTGCCACAATGATGCCACCCGAAGGTTGCAGGAACAGCAACACATATTCCGCTTTGGGAACCCTGCAGGCCAATGGTATCAATGTGGACTTCACCAGCTTCAAAATCTCCCCTTCCCCCATCGCATCCCAAAACCAGCCCAGTTCTTCCCCTCCCCCCACTGCATCACAAAACCAGCCCAGCTCTTCCCCTCCACCCACTGCATCCCAAAACCAGCCCAGCCTGTCTCTACTTCCCTAACCTGTTCTTCCTCTCACTCATCCCTTCCTCCCACCTCAAGCCGCATCTCCATTTCCTACCTACCACCTCATCCCGCCTCCTTGACCTGTCCATCTTCCCTGGACTGACCTATCCCCTCCCTACCTCCCCACCTATACTGCCCTCTCTACCTATCTTGTTTTCTCTCCATCTTCGGTC
Organism: Stegostoma tigrinum; assembly: GCF_030684315.1. NCBI lineage: Eukaryota > Metazoa > Chordata > Chondrichthyes > Orectolobiformes > Stegostomatidae > Stegostoma > Stegostoma tigrinum. The sequence goes on along the minus strand of NC_081378.1, from coordinate 27,066,757 downwards.
CGCCTCCCCCTCTCTCCCTATTTATTCCAGTTCCCTCTCCCCATCCGCCTCTCTGATGAAGGGTCTAGGCCCGAAACGTCAGCTTTTGTGCTCCTGAGATGCTGCTTAGCCTGCTGTGTTCATCTAGCTCCACACTTTGTTATCTTGGATTCTCCAGCATCTGCAGTTCCCATTATCACTGCCCCAATTTTTCTACTGTTTCACTCAGGCAGATTCTTGCAGGTTGACCTGGTTTGAGATTTAGAGCAATCTTAAGAAAAACTGCTGTTACCCGTACTTGAATAGTTTGCTGAAATAATCTCCTCTGAAAACCCAGTTCCATGATGACATGAATCCTAAGGTCATCGCACATAGGTCGAAACACTACTTAGCTAACCCCTCGACCCCCTTCCCCCCCCACCCTGGTGCAATATTTTTTGGAATTAGAAAAATAGTTGGCAGTACAAACATTTAGAAAACCTGACATTCTTAAAACATCCTGGTGACTTGAAGATTAAAGATAGAATCTGCTCAAACCCTTAATGACATGATGTTTTGCAACGAATGTGTGACAGGCTGGTGGTTTGCTCCAGGAAACCAAGCTGTGGAAACAGACAAAAAGCATGTGCATTGTCTGTCTCATAGGCTATTAGCTATGGGAAGGGAACCGATGAATGAAGCTTTATAAATGAAATTTATCCTTTCTGTATTTAAGGCGAACTGTAAAGGAGTCACAGCCATTCTCTCAATTCAGATATTCAAGAGCTCAATAGCTTTATGCTGGTCCTTGAGGCATGGACTTGAAAATGGAAGCAATAAACGAGTGAATCGTGTGACAAACCAGAATACTTTAGATTTTGCCCTCAGAAACTCTGTGTCTTTATCTCTACTTTGTTAAATATTTTGCAATTGGCATGCAGCTCGAGCCCATAAATATTACTTCCTGTTGTCACAATTTTTGGTTGGCGTTTTATGCCTACACTGCTCATTATATTTTACCATTATCCATCTGTATTGTTTATATGGAAAGTAGCTGGCTTGATCTCACTGTAATTGTGATTGCCATTAGTAATGAGGAAAACTAATTTTCTAGCATTATAACTGCTGTTTCCCAATGGAAATATGAGATGAGAGTTGGTAAATAGCAAACAATTTCTCAAAGTATAATTTTCAAAAATTCCAGGAGAGCAGTAAGAAACAATCATGATTACAATCGAGAGATAATGGGAACTGCAGATGCTGGAGATTCCAAGATAATAAAATGTGAGGCTGGATGAACACAGCAGGCCAAGTAGCATCTCAGGAGCACAAAAGCTGACGTTTCGGGCCTGGACCCTTCATCAGAGAGGGGGATGGGGGGAGGGAACTGGAATAAATAGGGAGAGAGGGGGAGGCGGACCGAAGATGGAGAGTAAAGAAGATAGGTGGAGAGGGTGTAGGTGGGGAGGTAGGGAGGGGATAGGTCAGTCCAGGGAAGACGGACAGGTCAAGGAGGTGGGATGAGGTTAGTAGGTAGCTGGGGGTGCGGCTTGGGGTGGGAGGAAGGGATCGGTGAGAGGAATAACCGGTTAGGGAGGCAGAGACAGGTTGGACTGGTTTTGGGATGCAGTGGGTGGGGGGGAAGAGCTGGGCTGGTTGTGTGGTGCAGTGGGGGGAGGGGATGAACTGGGCTGGTTTAGGGATGCAGTGGGGGAAGGGGAGATTTTGAAACTGGTGAAGTCCACATTGATACCATATGGCTGCAGGGTTCCCAGGCGGAATATGAGTTGCTGTTCCTGCAACCTTCGGGTGGCATCATTGTGGCAGTGCAGGAGGCCCATGATGGACATGTCATCAAGAGAATGGGAGGGGGAGTGGAAATGGTTTGCGACTGGGAGGTGCAGTTGTTTGTTGCGAACTGAGCGGAGGTGTTCTGCAAAGCGGTCCCCAAGCCTCCGCTTGGTTTCCCCAATGTAGAGGAAGCCGCACCGGGTACAGTGGATGCAGTATACCACATTGGCAGACATTGGGACCGCTTTGCAGAACACCTCCGCTCAGTTCGCAACAAACAACTGCACCTCCCAGTCGCAAACCATTTCCACTCCCCCTCCCATTCTCTTGATGACATGTCCATCATGGGCCTCCTGCACTGCCACAATGATGCCACCCGAAGGTTGCAGGAACAGCAACTCATATTCCGCCTGGGAACCCTGCAGCCATATGGTATCAATGTGGACTTCACCAGTTTCAAAATCTCCCCTTCCCCCACTGCATCCCTAAACCAGCCCAGTTCATCCCCTCCCCCCACTGCACCACACAACCAGCCCAGCTCTTCCCCCCCACCCACTGCATCCCAAAACCAGTCCAACCTGTCTCTGCCTCCCTAACCGGTTCTTCCTCTCACCCATCCCTTCCTCCCACCCCAAGCCGCACCCCCAGCTACCTACTAACCTCATCCCACCTCCTTGACCTGTCCGTCTTCCCTGGACTGACCTATCCCCTCCCTACCTCCCCACCTACACCCTCTCCACCTATCTTCTTTACTCTCCATCTTCGGTCCGCCTCCCCCTCTCTCCCTATTTATTCCAGTTCCCTCCCCCCATCCCCCTCTCTGATGAAGGGTCCAGGCCCGAAACGTCAGCTTTTGTGCTCCTGAGATGCTACTTGGCCTGCTGTGTTCATCCAGCCTCACATTTTACTATCATGATTACAATCGAGTTTCTGTTCCATAATTTAAGATTGCGATGCGTTTATTGAATTCTTCATTAAATGATCTCCTCACCTTGCACATTGTTGACCTCATTAGAGTTGATACAATGAATTGTTGGCTTTGGTTAAGATACTTGATGTATGGTTAAAATGATGGTAACTCCACAGCATTTTCTAATCTCCTTGCATTACTGGTGCCCAAGGCTGCATCCTCAGTTGGTGCCTTTAATAAGACTCACGGGATTTAGTTAATCAATTTTATGCTTTGAAATGCAAAGTCTCATTGGTCAGTTATTTTGTAGAGATTAACAAAGACTTCGCCTTGGGCAATCATAGTAATGCAGCTTTCATAATCACTTTATCTGGAATAATTTACCTTTGGCAATAACAGTGTAGTTAGAATTATTAAAGCAATATATTTTGTATACAATGGCTGAAGGAACATGTTGGAAGATTTAAAGCTGTCATTTAAATACTACAATGCAGCTGTAGATGTGTTGAAATTTAGTTACTGGGCATCTATGAATAGAATGACGCATCTACTTTCCAAGTAAGGGACACCGGTAAATAGGATTGCCAAGTCAGTTTCATGTCTCTGTTTCTGGTGTGTTGCTGTGCACCCAATGATAACTTATTTTCTAGCTGTGATAAAACTGTGACATACTTGATACTAAACTAAAGTGAAGAAATATAATGAACAAGTTAAGTAAATTCATTTTTATGGTACGATGGCATTTTAATAAGTATATAGCAGTTTAAAACATAGGTAGCACCTGATTGATGGCCTATATAGCTATAATTTTAAATATTTTTGTAAAAGTGACATTTGCCAAATAGGAACATAGGAACAGGAGGAGTCTATTCAGTCCCTTGAGCCTGTTGTGCCATTCAGATCATGGTTGATCTATGGCCTAACTCCATGTACCTGCCTTCGGCCCATATCCTTCAATACATTTGCTGAATAGAACTTTCTCTAACTCAGATTTATAATTAACAACTGATCACACATCAACTGCCATTTGCGAAAGAGAGTTCTAAACCTCCCCAGCTCTTTGCGTGATCTTGCTGTGATTTCTTTTCATATAATTTTGGACACTTTTCTAATTTTACTTATCAAATTTATTTTGATTGGCCTTTTCACCTGCAACATTTCCTTGCTGTTCAAGATCTACTTTGTTCCTTGAGGGCATTTTTTTGTCTCATTAGTGTCTTCCTCCAAATAGTGCTGTCAAGGTATTACTCTATTTCCATCCAGAAGAAGTAAATTGAGATCTTGTAGCACATACCATTCATCTCCAATTATTTCCTTCTAAAGAATCTTTAATGGATACCAGGAATTATGTGTAGGGGCAGATGCTAATAATTAAAACAGTGTTGTCCTTCATGATACCTTGCTTGAATATGCATTGTCAATGTTTATTGTTGCTGTTTCAGCGATCAAAAACATTAATTGTTTGGCAGCAATTGCATTTGAGTGCATTTTGAAGACAGTTCCAAAATTAATCAATGTAAAACAGTCATCTCTGCTTACAGTTCATCGCAATGGTTTCTGCTATATGAAGTTCAATTAAAAACAAATCCATCTGAAATTGTGTTTGTTTAAATTTGAAGTGATTAAGCAGTGAATTGATTGTCTTTTCCATCTGAGGGGGTTCTCGCTGCCACAAAAATCTGCATTAATGTTTTCTTTCAGTTGAAATCTTAGTGTTTTGTTTGAAATTGTTGGTAAACATAATGTCTTGTATAAATCTGTGCCATTTTCATTTGTTTATTTCAAACCTGCACCACAAAATTCTTAGATATATAAACATAACCTTTGCAGTACAATGTGCTGTGTTACAGTCTCACTGGTTGGTGTCTTGATTTGGCAAGATTTGAGTCAAACCTGTCCAGGGTCACGATCCAAGTTCCAAGTCTCTGCGAACACCTGTAGGATTTTGCTGTCAGAAGACATTCAAGAATCAGATATTAATGGGTTTTCTTTTCTCCTCCCAGTTTCTCAATGCATAATTAGCTTGTGCTTCGTACTTCACCATGGACAAAAAAAAACCCTATAATCAGGCATTCATTGTGTGGACAATTAACTCACCTCATGTCCTGCAAACCTGTCTTATAATGTTTACTCTAACGTACCTTGAAATTTTCTGCATAGATTAAGAATAAATGTTGATATTGTCTATGGGGACTGACAATCCAGCAGCAAAAACTTCTCATTGATAAAATAGATTACTACACTGGAATTATGCAGACATCAGAAAACATTTTTAACAGAACGTTCACCAGTGTTTAAATGGTAGGGTTGGGTCTATGGAAGTAATAGGCTTGACAAACAAGGCAGTCTGATCTAGTGATAATAAAATGTGAGGCTGGATGAACACAGCAGGCCAAGCAGCATCTCAGGAGCACAAAAGCTGACGTTTCGGGCCTAGACCCTTCATCAGAGTCTGATCTAGTTCCATGTTTGTTTACATTCTTATTTTTAAACCTCTTGCTTCTGGTAATAGCTCCTGATGATCAATGATATTGGGAATGAGTTAAAAAAATTGCCTTTGCCTCTGCTCGTTCCCAGCACTTTAGTATGTCTTAATATTTTTGCTTACTTCTGCCATCAATAGATAATGTCAGAACTACAGAGGAATATGCTTTCAGCAAGAAAAGTAGGAAATTGAATCCATTCAAGCATTCAACACCAAAATTGAGGTGATGGTTACAGAAATATTACATAATGCATAAATTGAATGGATTTTTTATTTTTTATGATCAATGTTAATAAAAGTATGATTTCATGGTAGAAAGTTTTGTTCATAAGTGATTAGATACACTGGAAAGCTCTAATCCGCACACTTTTCTATGGCTTTAATAGCATGTTTTGGCCTCTGGGAATGTAGTTAATTCCTAATCCATTGTAACAATTTCCCATTAATTCCATAAGATTCGGTTTGGTAGATGTGCTTGCTGTGAGAAAGCACACAGAACACACCTAAAATGCAGTGGTAATGTCATGGAATAAATTCCTGGAGCAAATGGAAGTGCAAAACAGTTAATGATGTTATAGCAACAAAAAAATTTACTTGTGTGAAAGTTTGATAGTTTCTAAAATGAAGTTGTAAACTACCTGATTATGACGTTAGGCATCAAAATTCTGAATTCAGGACATCCAAATCTGTTATTTTTCAGAGCTAAGAAATATTTACAGTGACACATTCTTGACAAGCCACAGAGATGATCATTAGGGATACAGCTAGCCTTCTATAGCTGAGACTGAGAATATGCTTTCAGGCAATGTGGTGAATGCCTATAATTGCTGTTGTCCTCTGACACACTGAACTTTGCTGAGAGGCATGGCCGGATGTACTGTGAAACAGACTGGTCCATACATTTTTGTACCAATGCACCTAATGTTAGTTTAATTAAAGCAAAGTATTGCAGATAATGGACATCTGAAATAAAAACATTGAATCCTGGAGAAGTTCAGCAGGTCTGGCAGCATCTGTAGAAAGAGAAACAAAGTTAATGTTTCAAGTTCATTATGACTCTTCCTTGGAACTTAGTGTTCCAAGGAAGTCATATCTGTATTTTCTGTTTTTGTTTCCATTCCTAGTTAGTATTACTCCTAATTCTTTATTTTTAGATAATTTCTTTTTACGACAAGCTGCTGAAAAGCAAAGTTAATACCACTATAATGACGGAAACAGGGCAACTGGAAACTGTTGTACAGAACTGCATATCTCCTTAATACAGCAGACTGAAGAATTATAAACTTATCTATTCCTTGATGAAAAGGGTACTTAGACTGAATTGGATAGTACTTTTAACTTTCTGTGATCAATTTAGCATGTTATGACCAGCGAAGGGGGATAAAGTATCCATCTTATTCATCTTATATTTGTTTGACCACAACAGTACTTTTTTCTTCAGAATTTAGAGAGGATGTGTTTTGTCAAATCCATCTTACACACTCAAAATGGAGATCCAGTGTAACCATCAAGTTAATCTCTAAATATTGCTTTTTGTTTCTCCTGATTTTTCTCTCTGGAAAGGTCGCACAAATGTATCTGGTCCCACATGCGCACACATACCATTGGTAGTGTAAGAGTATAGGCTGACAAGGATCTTACAGTCCATGGAAACTAAACCAAATGCTCACACATCATGTCTCATGACTTGCCTTGATGTAGGGATTTCAAATTTATAGCGGTTTAGTCTAAATCTGTTCTCCAACTTGGTAAGACTGTTGAAGTACTCTGCTCATTTGTGTATTTCATAGATGTTCTATCAGTCTAGGCCCATTGTTGCTTCAGAACAGCTGATTGAAGTTGGAGGATTCATCTCAGAAACATTTGACTATTTGGAGGGTGATTGTGAATCATTTGCAGTTGAGTTCTTTCATGATTCCCATAGGTTTAATTGTCAGTTTTCATCCATTTTGGTGGAATGCAAAAATGGTAATTTGCAGTAGCTAGTCTGACCGAAAATCTTTGTTTCTTTTTAAAAAAGCGATTGTTTGTGAAGAGTCCCATTTTCTTGTTAACATATCCAGCTAGGAAAGAGGGATGCATTTGAATAGTGAGGCAGTGAGAGATGTTTTGTGAAAACATGAAGCAGTGGAGCAGTGCTTCATAGACAATTTTTGAGTTTTCATCTTAATCTTGCCTCTGAGTTATAGTTTTGTGTACATTAATGACTGCTATTTTAACAATATGAACCAATTATTTACCTATTGCTGAAAACTCTTGAAGCCAAAACCTGAGACTAAATTGAGCCTTTAGATTAGAACTTGTTTGGAGATTCCTCGGATCTCCCAGCCTCCCAGTGAATCCCAGATTAATGGAGGAAATAGCTGCTTATACTCTTGCTCCATATCTGTCACCAAGCAGACGTGGAGAATCCACATAATAATTCAACCCACTGATCTCTTCAATCAGAATATGAAATGGAAATGTTTTGGTTACTAAATCATCTTTGCTTGAAATAATAGATTTGAACTGGTCGCTTTAGAGAAAATTGATTTTCAGCCAAACATTTGAAAGTAAAGACTGTAGTGAGATTGCAGAAGAAAGGGAGCAAACATGAACACAGTGGAACAGATCTGTTCCTGCACAAAGCAAAATCTGAGTGCAAAAAAGGACTGGATGGGAGAATTGCATGCTGGCGAGGGACCCTGCTTAAGTTTCTGCCAATTTAATGTAACTTGATAGAAAATCATGTAGGCTCCATTAAGGTTGTGCATTCTTCACAACCTGTCTTACTCATTGTGTCCCAATGATCTGATACAACTTAGTGCAGGAAGAGGAAACATTGCACATGGGATCGCATTCTCATGCATATTTTCAGATCACTAAAATGCTTTCAGAAATATCCACAGAATGAACTGTGAAGCTGAAGGTGTGGAGGATTTTTTTTCTCTTGACAGGACTTAGTTGTGGGATTTTCTTTCCCAGAAAGCAGTGGAAACTGCGTCATTTCAAGACTTGCGTTCAAGGTTGAGATATATGGATTCTTGATAGACAAGGCATTGACAGTTATGACAGATTAATCATGATCTTATTGAATGGTATGGCAGGCTTGGAAGGCTGAATGATAACCTCCTGCTCATAAGTTCTTTGTTCCTACAATGTTGGTTACTGAGTAAATGCAGATGCAATTAAAGAAACACAGGAGAAGCAGATAAGAGTCATGCTTCAGTAAAGTTGATTTCTTCATGCTGCTGTGATGTACTGATATTATCAAAAGTTGTGGGGAAAGTTGCTCTTGGATTTTGTATGAGCCCATCAGTGGAGATCATTGCAATTTCCTTCTGATTTGATTCCACATTGGAAACAAGGTTTGACTGCATGCAAATCTTGCAAATCGAACAGTTGATTATAGTGTGGCGTTGATACGGTTTGTAAATCATTGTTGTTCTATTCTCTACAACGAAAGGCAAGCAAAAGCTTTGGAAATAGTATTCATCTCACATCTTGCAGTTTTGTCCTGTAGAATTGCGAAGTCAGCTATTTTTCCTTAAGTATCTCCTTTTTACCCTCTAAAGACCTGGATTAATGCTGGTTCTGGAGGGCAGCCTCTGGTGTTCTGCTCACGTAACCATTCTTGACATTTAAGACCATAAGACCATAAGACATAGGAGTGGAAGTAAGGCCATTCGGCACATCAAGTCCACTCCGCCATTTAAATTATGGCTGATGGGCATTTCAACACCACTTCCCTGCACTCTCCCCGTAGCCCTTGATTCCATGTGAGATCAAGAATTTGTCGACGTCTGCCTTGAAGGCATCCAACGTCCCGGCCTCCACTGCACACCGTGGCAATGAATTCCACAAGCCCACCACTCTCTGGCTGAAGAAATGTCGTCTCATTTCAGTTTTAAATTGACCCCCTCTAATTTTAAGGCTGTGCCCACGGGTTCTAGTCTCCCCGCCTAACAGAAGCAACTTCCTAGCGTTCACCCCTTCTAAACCATATATTATCTTGTAAGTTTCTATTAGATCTCCCCTCAGCCTTCTAAACTCTAATGAGTACAATCCCAGGATCCTTAGCCATTCATCATACGTTAAACCTGCCATTCCAGGGATCATCCGTGTGAATCACTGCTGGACACGCTCCAGGGCTAGTATGTCCTTCCTGAGGTGTGGGGCCCAAAATTGGACACAGTATTCTAAATGGGGCCTAACTAGAGCTTTATAAAGCCTCCGAAGCACATCGCTGCTTTTATATTCCAACCCTCTTGAGATAAATGACAACATTACATTCGCTTTCTACATTACGGACTCTACCTGCAAGTTAACCTTTAGAGAATCCTGGACCAACACTCCCAGATCCCTTTGTACTTCTGCTTTGCGAATTTTCTCACCATTTAGAAAATAGTCCATGCCTGTATTCTTTTTTCCAAAGTGCAAAACCTCATATTTATTCACATTGAATTTCATCAGCCATTTCCTGGACCACTCTCCTAAACTGTCTAAATCTTCCTGCAGCTTCCCCACCTCTTCAGTACGACCTGCCTGTCTGCCTATCTTTGTATCATCGGCAGTCTTCACCAGAATGCCCTCAGTCCCTTCATCCAAGTCATTAATGTATAAGGTGAACAGCTGAGGCCCCAACACTGAACCCTGCGGGACACCACTCGTCACCGGTTGCCATTCTGAGAAAGAGCCTTTTATCCCAACTCTCTGCCTTCTGTCAGACAGCCAATCCTCAATCCAAGCCAGTAGCTCACCTCGAACACCATGGGCCATCACCTTGCTCAGCAGCCTCCTGTGAGGCACCGTATCAAAGGCCTTTTGGAAGTCTAGATAGATAACATCTACTGGGCCTCATAGTGGGTGCTGATAGGGTGATTTCAGCACTGTGTATCATATTTAAGCATGATGTTATCCTCACCTACAGTTCACACACACATATTCTCACCGAAACCCACCAAAAAGTGATTGGGAAAGGAAATTGTCGCTATTCCTTTCACTTTTTTCATTAACGGGATAGGAAGCTGTTGCTCTCCAATTGCCACACTGGCTTCAGCTGATCAGACTGCAAATGTACCACTCTTTGAATGAAGGCCTAGAATTTTCAGCTTTCACCATTAGTGGTGATAGGCTTAGAGACAGGAATGATAGTAAAATAATGTGTGACAGCATTGGGTTGGGGGCGGGGGGAGTGCCTGTGCCTGATGTTTTCCCATTGTCATGCGATTTTGCCAGCAGCAGGAAGAGCCATGTCAGATGAGCCATCCACCTGGGGGTTAGTTCCACACCTAACACTTCTTCTGGGTAAACCCTGGCAGTCCTCCAGTGGTCTTCAATGAATGGACCCTGGCCAGCAATGATATCCCACAACAATGGCACAGCCTTCCTTTGGCACCCAACCCATAACCTGATCCCTCACTCAGACCTGTCTGCTTTGTCCTGATGTCCTCCAACCTCAGTTACCATCTGGAAGAGTGCATTACCATTGATGTGACCTCATCCACAGGAGTAACCCCAAGAAGAGACATTGCTGTTGAGCTGCTGGCCCTATGATTGGGTCAGTAACCTTTGCAGGAAGAGACTGCCATGGAGTCACGTAGTTGTTTAGTAAAAAAGAGGCCCTTTTGATACATCCAGTGTGCACTGACCTACCTTCACTAAGCCCATTTTCCAGCACTTGGCCCATAGCCTTGAATGTTATGACATTTCAGTGCTCATCCATGTATTTTTTAAAGGCAGTGAAACTCCCCATATCTTCTACCCTCCCAGGCAACACATTCCAGATTCCCACCACCCTCTGGGTGAAAACGTTTTTGCTTGAAATCCTTTCTAACCTCTTGCCATTCCCCTTAAAACTATGCCCCCTTATTATTGCCTCTTTACCTAAGGGAAGCAGCTGCTTCCCATCTGTTCTGCCCCTAATCTCCTATACCTCTATCAAGTCCCCTACAGCCTTCTCTGCTTTAAAGAAAATAACCCAAGCCTATCCAGCCCCTCTTCATTGCTAAAATGCTGAAAGCTAGGCAACTTCCTGATATAGGTCCTGTGCACCTCCTACAGTACAGTTTCATCCTTCCTACGGTGTGGTGACCAGAACTGCACACAGTACTTCACCTGTGCTCCACCAAAGTCCTGTACAGCTCCATCATAACCTTGCTGCTCTGACAATCTATGCCAAGACTAATAAAGGCATCTGCCTTCCTATTACCCTATTAACCTATCCTGCTACCTTCAGGGATTTGTGGACAAACATTCCGCAATCCCTCTGTTTCTGTGAGCTTCCTGGTATCTTGCTATTCATTGAGTACTCACCTGTTTTGTTATGTCTCCCTCTGGGCAGCCATTTATTTAAGTTTGAAGTTCGAAGTTTTGGAATAACGCATCTCTATGCTGCACAGGCTGGGAGATGTAACCTCAAAGCTGATTTGAGAACAGCTAAGTCTTAATATGCATAAATATATTAAAGAAATCATTTATTATAATAGATTTGTCTCTTATCCGCAAGAACAGTTTAATCTGTTTTGGAGCAGAGACAAGGCCATTTCAATAAATATATCCATTATATTGTGCAGTGGAGCTCCAATTAGTGGAAGGTAATCTCCCAGTCTTACATTAACATTTGTCAGTAGTCATTAGATATTATTTGTCTCAAACTCTGATGAAGGAATCTGTTCCGTTTATATTCTGTTCAGGTTAGTTGTGGCTTGTTTGAAATGGAATGAAACTAAATATTTTGCACAGAATGTTTCTCATTTGTAACATTGAAAACTACAGTTGATGATCAGAATGCATCATCAAATTAGAGAAACATGTAGCACAGATGGAGGCCATTCAGTCCATCATGCCTGCTCTGGTCTTTGAAAATGTTTTGTCTCACGCCCTCACTTTCTTTCCCTTAATGCTGTAAGCTCCAACTCGTTTTAAAATCAGCTTAGCTGCTTTTCAGATAATGTCCAAATTGGAGTGAAAAATAATCTCCTCCTCTCTCCTCTAAGTTTTTTGTCAACAATTTAAAATCGATGGTTTCTGGTTGGTGACCCCTTTATCAGTGGGGAATATGCTTTCTTCAGCTATTCTGTCAAAACACCTCTTCATCATGTAAAACTGTATCAGGTCACCTGTTCACTTGCCTGCCACAAGGAGAACAGTCCGGACACTTGTCATATTACAGTGTGATATTCTGCACAGCCATTTCCCACTCACAGAACTTGCAAATGTCTCTGAATTTTGATTGGAAACAATTAATATTCATTAAACATCTGGGTTGGAAAAGAGCCATTTATTAAGCTGTAAACCAGCAAGTTAAAATTCAAAGAGCAGTTTCTTTTTGACAGAATGACAGCTGCCATACAGTAGACATTGTTGCAGTTGACACAGGAGCAGAAAATGACCATTAGGTTCATCAGTCAAATCTGTTTTTGATTAATTTCTTACCACGATTATTCTAGTTCCTTCTATCCCAAGGAGAATGACTAGTTACTTCCTGCAGCCTTTCCTGCAAACATTTTGGACTGTTTCATTGCCCTTCGTTTGGAACAAAATATTTCACTTGACTTCCTTTCTAAGTCGAACTCATTTTTTTTTCTGAGCATGTGGCTTTCAGCTGCACAAAATACCAACTATTGGCGTCAGCTTGTCAGAGTTTTATAAGAAAAATCAATTTTATTTTCACGAGGACCAGAGGTTGTCTGTAGAAACTACTGAATTCTGTTTGTTGGCATAACTGGAGACTGTCAAAACCACTCAGATCAATTGGAGGGCAACACTAAAGCCTTATTTTTGGATGTACATAACTTGAAAAAATAAAGTTTCAAGAGGTTTGATAGTTTTGAGAGACTCTGGAAAAAAAAAAGTTTATGGAAACAAGTACTTCCTCCGAAGTACGTTCTGGATCACATCTTTCTGTTCCTTTATTTTGATGTCGAGATTCTTAATGACTAATTGCAGCCACCTTTTTGAGAATAGGAAGATCTGCCTGTTATGAATGCATTAGCTAGCTTCACATTGTTGGAGTTGCCAGGACTTTGAAATAAAGAGCAGGTTCACTTAATTGAAGTAAATCCTACAGCAAACACCATATGTAATATTCTGCTGCACTGCACAGCTATGATTGGTGATGTGGAGCACTGGCTTATTTTTGCAGGAGTTGGAATATCCAATTTAATAACTTAATTGATGTTGGCTGATTTGTATTTGATATTCCATCATCCGTGGAGCAAATGAGAAACCAGGCCACAACATTTATATCAGCACCGGTGCCATGTACTGGGATGTATTGCGGTGACATTAACAACCAGTGAAAGACACCTAAGATTTCAAATTTGGCTCCCTGTGGCTCCCGAATTTTTGTGACTTATAAAAAGATGGTGCTTTTTCTTGTAATAATTTCATTTTTGCAAGAAATGAATAAATCAGCTGAGTAGGGCAACACCACCCCCACCACAGCAATTTAACAGAAGATGGAATTTTCCCACTTTCACTGTTTTGTTGAGTGAAACTCATGGCATCTGCCCTGCCAAGGTTCAGAGTGACTTCTCTCACAGTTTTCTGCTCTCCACCTCATTCATTAAACATTCAGATCTTCAGCACCTTTCTTGAGGAGTCGCATACCTGGAGAGGCAGAAGTATTGATTACTGCTGGGACCTTACAGCCTTCAAAGCTCTGATGGCATACTTCAAATCAAACCACACAACGTTTCAGATGCTGCATATCAAGAACAGCCCCTGACTGAGTGATGCTGAAGTCTCAAGTTTGAAGGCTTGGCCCAGAGGGAAGGATGGTCGCTCCTCCCTCTGTGGCTAACCTTCTGGCGGTCTTGCAGGAGACGCTGTTGGAGAGGATGGGAATCCTTTCTTCCAGATAACTACTGCAGAAGGTTTCTCCACCAGACTCAGCCAACCTGGGCACACGCTGCAGCCAGGTCAGTGCTGTGTCCAGGCTGAGGCATGATGCTCAGCGGTGCAGGAAGAAGGTCAATGATCTTTCATGGTGTGCAAAGCTAAGTACTTCATCCATCCTCTGCCACATGATACTCACAGGATCACTCTCATCAAGGCTCGTGGACTACAACTCCCATTGTATCATGTATATTTCCACTTACTTACCTATCACTCACTTATCTCATTCTCCCAAACTACTGCTGCTTCCCACCCTCTGCACTTCATACACTCACTGGGGAGAGCTTATCACCGCCTCTGATCATGTATCACCACTTACTGCTCTTCCATCCACTCTCATTCTACTCAATCCCTCCCCTTGTCTCTTTACAGGAAAACCTGGCCCATAGCCACGACAGGAGTGCCAAGACGATGGGTGGGTTTGGAGAAATTACTCTTGTGAGGATTCTGAGATCTCAATGGTCAAACAAGTCAGTAAACTTGATTGTGCTGTGCTCCCCTGCTCTCCCATGACCATCAATGTTAACTCATTCTTAACCTCCACAAGAGCTTTTATTCCTCTGACACAACTAATTTCCTCATAACTCTTGTGCAGGCATTCATGAAACTCAGTGACCTTGTGCCTGCACCAGAGATCTTCAGCTCTAACCCCATCTGTGAGGAAGACACCAGTGAAACCTTAGAGAGTGCATCAGCAAGGGTTTTACTTGTGCCCTCCACCAGCTCAGGTTTTGACTTTAACCATGAACATTCTGGCTTCATTCTTTTAGTAAATGCCTGGGCTTACGGGCTCTGACAATAACTTTGGTTGATGGATTCCATGATGTAAAACACATTATTAATCTCTGCTGAGAACTTAAGATTGCCCTGTACTGCTGCTAATTGTCCAAATTACCTGGCCTTTGAGGAAGTTTAAAAATTCAATTAATTGGCCGTGTCAGGAAACTGGTAGGCCTGTCCAGAAAGCTGCTAAATATTTATTGTACTTTCCCATTGTACACTATTTGAGATTTAATATAGATTTTTAAGTTGCTTCCAAAGATTTAAAATTTGTGACAATGTTTGGAAGTTACACTAGTTCTTAAGATGTGCCTATTTCGCCTTAGCTATATTTTAAAAACATTGTTAGGTGAATGTACTTATTTTTGTCTGTTCAGAATAAAAGTTGAAAAAAAAGTTGAAATTCCTTAATGTTTAATTGGAGCTACGAATGATATCTTTAAATGTTATTGCTCATGAAACCCTGTTCTGTTACATAATTCGAAAGGCACTAGCTGTTTGTGAACCTCAAGATGCTGAATTAGCACCCTATACAGCACTATTTATAGAACTGAACAGAGTGCTTCAGGGCTGGGCTGAACTTATAGCGTGATCCATGCAGCTGGTGTTTCACTTTCATGAGCGCAATGCATTTTGGCATTTGTGAGGCATTCTGCGCATAAAATATACATGGAACTGTCACACTTCCATGTAACTGATAATAATGTAATTGCATTAATTAAGTAATAGCTTTATAATTTCATGAAAGAGTACCTCATATCGAAAAATAATGGGAAAGAAATTGATTTGCCTTCATCTGTCTTTTATTGCAAGCTGAGCATTACTTACCAATTTAGCAGTGGGATGTCCATCTGTAGTGAATTTGTGCAGATATAAAAAAGTCCTTATATTTACCTGCCTCTCACTAAACCAGAAAAGGAACATGAGGTCTCAGGAGAGAGAATAAGCCTACTACTCTATAACATCAAGGGACCATGTCCGGTTGCTGTTAAGAACATGCAAAGTTTTAGCTTTTGACTCTTTTGGAAGAAGGAATGCAGTAGAAATACTGTTCATGGTGATGTTTCAATAAATTTTGGAATAGCTCCCCTTTTTAGAATTATAATTAAGTTCAAACCAGTTACTTTAACTTTAGTTATGGATTTCAAAACATGGTTAAAAGTTTCTTCTCTCCTGGCAAAGTATTTTGATTTGCTGGTTATGTATCTTCACTGGGTTCACCTTTTGAAATTAGGATTGATGTTCTTGGAAGGACTGTTCTCCATTCTGTTTCCTGTTTGGGGAGCATGTGATTGATAACCCACTGTTTTATAACCATGTATAATTATGGACGTAGGAGCCAAAATAGTTGTGATGCAGAAGAGTGGTTCACTGCTTACTTGGCTGGAAAGTTAGAGCTGCATTGATCAGGTAGGAGAGATTCTGACATCTACCATCCAGAGGCCACGCAATGAGGACCAGAGGCACACCGTGACTAAATCATTGAGGAGCTATTGGAGGGAAAATGATCAAATATATTGTCACAAACAGACCCACGTAGTTTTATGTTTATGATTTGATTTGATTATGTTGAGTCAATTGGAAATGAAGTTACTGAAGCTATTTAAGAAGTCAAGAGAAAGTTACTTTGATACGAGAGAGGTAACCATGACTGGAAGGAGTGTGTTCTGTTCTTCCTAATACAGCTAGATATGAAAAGTGAAGATAAACTGGTGTTTAGAAAAACAATGAATGGATTATGGTCAGCTTTATTATAACTGAAGAATCTAAAAAATGCTATGCATTTCATTATGTGTGCACAGTTTAATCAATGAGAGCTCCTATTGGTTAAGATTCTCCCTTGTAGCACTTGGAATCACAGCCTGGGTACACAGTTGTGGATTGCACCCTGAATTTTTGCACAGAATCAGAACTAACACAGAATTAGGATTGTTCTGGATCCACCAGCCCAAACTATTGCAAAGTGCTTCAGAAGTTCAAAATTTCATTACTGGAGTCTTCACTGCCACCCCCAGAAAGAGCGAGACTGCTGGGTGTGCAGGCGGACTGAGCAACAGGCAGCCTTCAGTTCTCTGGGAAAAAATGGGAATCCAGAACTGACTGTGAGGGTGGTAGAGGCAGAAACACTCAAAATAGTTGATAAGTATTTACATGTTCACTTGCGATGCCAAGGAGAAGGCTATGTGCCAAGTGCCAGAAAATAGGATTAGAATAGTTAGGTGGTTGTTTTTACTGGTGTGACTGTGATGGGCTGAAGGTCTTTTTTCTGTCCTGTAGATCTCTGTGACTTTCAGTTAGACATTCTCCACAGGCCTAAAGTACACAAGTCATGTTTTGGACATACCACTAGGAAAGATCAGCTCTGACCGAAAGTAGCTGCACTTTACTGTATACAGTTCCCACCATGAATCACAAATACGCAAATTACAATGAAACTGGAAGTCTTGCCCCAAATCCAATCCTGCCACTTTCATGCCTTCCAGGGCCATAGTTCTGCGTGTTTCTTAATCTGGTCAAACCATTGTTTTTGCCATGTTTGATCGTCAAATGTGCACATTCCATGAGAAAAAATATTGTTGGTAAATTACTTCTAGTTGGATGAATGGAGATGCTGTTTGATTTGTGGTCTATCATAATCTGTGGTTCCAGGAGATGATTAGATTATCATGACTATAAAGGGCAATCTCAAATTCAGCAGGTAAAACCAAAAATAACAGTGAGCAGATATTGACTACGTGAATGAAATTTGCTATGGTCATTTCTCAGGTGTTTTTTGTTTTTATAACAGGGGAGTAAATCCAATTTATATAAAACGATATGAAAGGAGATTGTTCAAGCCATGAATGTAGATTGAATTTGTTTGAGTATTAAGGTGAAAGGACAAGATGCTATCCATTATCTGTTCCCTGTGCACATTTTGATTTTGCCCTGTTATTCATGTTCTGTCCAGTCTCTCCAGTAATGGCATATTTGAACTCTAAATGTATTGATTGCCTTGCAAATGAGAATTCTATCATAACCGTCTTAACTGATTATCCTTCGTTACTGGTAGTTTTCTGGGTTTTCTTTAGCCAAAGGTATTCTTACAAAACCTCATCTTTAAAATAAATATCAAACATGCTGCTCGAGGTACTAGAGGTAAAATGCTAACTTGAGCAAACATCATGTTTCATTGGTTTGCATTGATAACTTGAATGTTGAACCTGGAAGGCTTCCACTGAGGCGTGACTGCCTAGGAGATGGTTAACATTTGCAATGATTCTCCTATGCCTGAAGTAGACATGGGGCATTTTCATGGACATCTAACTGCAAACTACCTTAAGCAAAGAAGGTCTTGTAAAATCTCATGATGAATGTGCTCTCGCTATATGAGCAATGGATTTTACTGTCATTGTAAAGTATAATGTCCTGTAAGGCAAATTTTGCAGCCATTCTCTGAAGCATCAGATATCCATTTGAAAGGGCAAGTAATTAATCCTAATATTTTGCGCAGAATATTTGAGTTACTTATAAGGATAATCCATTCTAATTTGTCAGAAGGTAGCCGCTCTGAATGGTTGTCCTCCTCTTTTCCATTATTTATCAGCCACTGAAATACAAACACAGTCTCATTTGTCTTATGCTCAATTGCAGAAGCTATATAAATATATTCATAAACAACTGCTATTGTCATTGTTACTATAGCAACAACCTTAATAAAGCTGCCAGCTTGTGTGTCTCCTGTGGAAATCTGATTATTTGCACAGATAGTAATGTTCAAAATTTGAAAGCAGTTCAGTTGTGGCTGCGTTTGCTGGTTTGCTGTGTAAATCTCTGGTGTGCTTGGGTAGCTCAGGCTGATGAGCATAACAGATGACAGATTGCACCACAATAGATGGAAGGAAGGTAATGAAATTGCAAATTAAAATACCCAGAGAAACATCGTTAACAAAATGATTCAGGATAAATTAATTTATGGCATACAGCATTGAAATAATATTCCACCCATACTTCTAATTTTATTCCTTACCATGAAATTATTTTCTCAAGAAGTTAAATGTCAATAAATACATCCATTTCCATTTGTATTGTCCAGTTTGTGTTGGCATTACTATACATTTGCCATTGACCATCATGTTTATTGTTAATTTTAATGTTACATGAAATCAAACTTATTTAATTATGAAAAGGACAATATTGATTTGCAATCAATTTCTAATGTGAATTGGTGATATGCTTGCACTGGATTCCTAAATGTTAGCTACAGACTCACTGTGAGCCAACATATTGTGCATCCCTTTGGTTTCTCTCCTGTCAGCACAAGTTGAAGTGACGGATTGGAGGTAATTTTATCCTCTGCTCACCCTAAAACAGGTGAATTTGACTCAGGTGGAAAGGGAACATGTCAAACATCAGAAATGTGTACTCATGTCAGCTTGAATCTGCTGGCATCAGGCTTATCAGTGGGGACAATGACCAATCCAACCTCAAGAAAACGGTTCATTGTTGAAATCATTTTAAAGAAACTCTATACCTCGAGTTTAAATGTTTCCATTTTAAAACCTGTGAAGCCAACACGTTAGCCTGCCAACCCATGATCTCCTCCTGCCCCATTCATAGCCAGCCAGCCCTGCCTTGATCACTAATTGGTCTCCTTCTGTTCTCTGTCCCTGATTTCTGCATGACTGCTAGTCAATCTCTCGACAACACTACTGTCTTTTCCTGCCATCTCTGCTTGGACCCCCACATCAGGCCATCTAATCTTTATTTGCTCCCACCTCCAATCCCTCTGTATGATGTTTGCAATCACCCACACCCTGCTGTCCTAAAACCATACCGTACCCATGACTACCGTCCATACCCCAAACACCATGAGTACTTACCAGCCTCTGGGTTAAGGCCTGTTCTGTAGAGACTGTCACTGGGTTGGGAGCCTGTTTAGCAAAGTATGCACGGCATTCATGATCAGAACTCCTCCCTTTCCCTTGATTAGAAATCCAATACCGATAATTATCCTTGCTTTCCTTAGGATACATCAAGGTATTGAAAAACATTTGGCCAATAACAAGTCCATATTGGGAAGGGGCTGTCATTCTCCTGAGCTGAGGTTCCTTCTCAAAATTGGTTCAGCTCTTTCCACATTCATCTCGGGGACCGGTTTATGGAGTTGTCTGCACTCTGCATGCACCAAGCAACCCAACATTCTGGTTGCCATCCATTTCAATTCCCCATCAACTCCCCTGGCGACATGCCCATCTTTGGCCTCCTCTACTGTCAGAGTAAGGCTAAATATAAACTGGAGCAACAACACCTGATATTTTGCCTTGGAAGCTTACAGCCCAATGGCCTCAGTATTGACTTCACCAGCTTCAAAGATCCTCCACTCCCAACGTTGTCCCATGTCCAGCCCTCCTTTCCTGACCTGACCTAACCTGTCCATTTTCCTACTCATCTATCTGCTTCACCCTTTCCATGGACCAATCACAATAACCTCCTGCCTGCATCCACCTATCACCATCCCACCTACCCTCGGCCCAGCCATTCCCCTTTATCCCCCCTTTTACTCCTGGGCTCCCTACCTCCTCCCCAGACCAGACGAAGGGTTTTGACTCGAAATGTCAACTTTCCTGCTCCTCAGGCACTGCCTGACCTGCTTTGCTTTTCCAGATTTACATCTATTGACTCCTGCTGCAAATATATTAACTGCTGTAGTGCAATTTTTTTTAACCTGCAGTTGATGCAATGTGGATACCAGTCCCTCAAAAAAAAGCCATATGTTTGAAAAATACCATAAGTTAACAATTAGAATAATATTATTTTACTGGTAATCAAAGTGTTTTTAGCAGTGTGTTAAGCGAAAGCTGAGGATCATTTTGTATTTCTGCACTCTGTTGTATTATAAAACAAGGAAGCTAGGATAAGGAAAACAGACCTGAATGCCATCACCTGCAGTTACCAGACTTTAGAACTCCAAGGGGGTATCTGTTTCATAATGGTACGGTACATCGAACAAGAAAAACATAGCATATCCGTAACATTAACATTTGTACAAACCTAAGGGTCAGGTGATTAGGAACACTTTTTTAAGAAAATAATTCCGAATTCTTACTGTATTGTGTATGACATTTGTTTTTTACTGTAATTTCTGGTGATGATTACTTAAGAATGGTATCAAGGTTTTCTTGCTGAAACTCAGTAAAGGATAAGAGAATAACTCAGGAAAGAATGAGGACAATTAGCAACCAAATAGGTAACTTGTGCGAGGAAGTGAAGGACATGGGCATGGTTCTTAATGAATAGTTTGTCTTCGCTTTCCCAAAAGAGTGGGGTGAGGAAGACATTGCAGTTCAGGAGGAGTGTGAAATATTGGAAGACAGGATAAATACAATGAAAAAAAGTGCAATGAAAAAGATATTAAGGTTAAAAGTGGGTAAATAATTAGCCCTGGGCAAAATAAATCCCAGGCTGCTACAAGAAGAAACACTGGAAGTGCTGGACATTATTTCCCAATATTCTCCGGCTATAAGCATGGTGCTCGAGGACTGGAGGATTGCTAATGTTGAATGTACTCATGTTTGAAAGGAGAGAAAGGGATAATCTGACTGATTACAGCATAAATCATCATTTAGGGAGGCACAGATTACTGGCAGATAGTCAGCAGGGAATAGAAGGTAGACAGGAAAGTAGGTTTGAGGCCACAATCAGATAAGCCATGATCTTATTGAGTTGAAGAGCAGTGGAGGGGCCGAATGACCTAATCTTGCTCCTAATTTGAAGTCTGTGTGGACTTAACAAGTGAAAGATATTTCACCTACAGATAATGTAGGTGTGGATGAGAGATTTGTGTTTGGAAACCCTTAATTAGCGAATACATCTTTTCTTAGGTTTTAATGTGAAATAACAGATGTTCAACCAAAAAGCTGAGGTCGTAAAACAATTATTTACTGCTTCAGAGGTCTGTTTCAAATTTATCTAAAGAGCAATGAAGCAATGTTTTGGTTTGATGCATGTTTTGGAGAGAGCATAATTTCTAAATTACTGCACTAAAAGAGGGTTCTGATATTAAAGATGATGCAGTAGAAATGCCAGTATTGAATTTAGCTTGCAATATAATCCACTTTCTTTGCCTTACATTGAAAACATTGTTAGAAATGAACTTTTTAATTCATTTATGTCACTTGTATCCTTTCAACCGGGACCTTGCAGAATAATGACTCATTTTGCTAAAGTGGATGATGATTTCACTTAGATAAACAAATTGATTTCCTAATCAATTCCACGTCAATTCTGTATGACTGAGCATTGATGAACTGGTGATCTTTGTAATAAAGCAGTACGGCCAGATAAATTAATGTAATAACAACCTTCAAACAAAGCTGATTGAAATTTAGTATTGGGAGAACTCAATGGAGGACAAGACAGGCCTGCTGTTGTGTGTTGATAAATCATTGAACTCAGTGTGTCTGTTTAACTGAAACTAATAGTTTCCCACATATCCATGTTGTTTCCTCATTACTTTTACAATAGCTGACAGTCTATTTGATCTCCATTTGAATCTGATCAGTGGAGTGGGAATGGATGGTAAAATATTTAAAAGTTCTCTAAGACCTCATGCTTTTGCAGGCTGTGATAGTTAGAAAATTGACTCCACTCTAATTATTAACAGCTATCAGAGCAAGAGAATGATAAAATCAAATGAGTTTTGAATTTCTCATGGTTTCATTGTGATTGGTGCTTTGTTGATGGCTAATATTTTGAGTCTTAGAGCCAAAAATGCAGGACTGAGGCTCAAGTATATGGTGGGGAAACTGCTGTAGATAATTAAATTGAGTATTTACAGATAACCTTTAAAATGTCACAAATAGATTTGGGAATTCAACTTATTCAGCATGTGAAGCCACATAGTCTACTCTCTCAGAGATAATGGGAACTGCAGATGCTGGAGATTCCAAGATAATAAAATGTGAGGCTGGATGAACACAGCAGGCCAAGCAGCATCTCAGGAGCACAAAAGCTGACGTTTCGGGCCTAGACCCTTCATCAGAGAGGGGGATGGGGGGAGGGAACTGGAATAAATAGGGAGAGAGGGGGAGGCGGACCGAAGATGGAGAGTAAAGAAGATAGGTGGAGACCTATCCCCTCCCTACCTCCCCACCTACACCCTCTCCACCTATCTTCTTTACTCTCCATCTTCGGTCCGCCTCCCCCTCTCTCCCTATTTATTCCAGTTCCCTCCCCCCATCCCCCTCTCTGATGAAGGGTCTAGGCCCGAAACGTCAGCTTTTGTGCTCCTGAGATGCTGCTTGGCCTGCTGTGTTCATCCAGCCTCACATTTTATTATCTAGTCTACTCTCTCCATCAGTTTTAACAGGTACTAGTAATTCACTAGTGAGTGCATGATCTTCCAGGTTCAAGTCCCACCTTTTCTAGAGGTGTGTAGGAACAACTATGAACAAGTTGATTAGAAAATAGTTTTTTTCTTCACCCACAGTGCTGATCAGCAGCTCCAGGGAAATACAGTGATGTTCCGTTCCCTAATTCTGGCAAAGTCAGGTGGGGCTACTTTTGCCTATGGCTGAGAAATTGTTTGTGCTATTTCTGGTTTCACTGAAATTTGGCCAGAGGTACAACAGAGACCATGTTGATGTGTAAATTAGGTTATTAGGTTTCTGCTTCACTTTGAATGGAATTGTGAAGCAAGTCCAAGGAAATAACAAGCAATTGTTTCTCTCTGCCTTGATTATTCTTTCTTGTATTTCACTTCTTCACCCAGTTTTTATTCAAATAATTTTCAGATGCCCACAAACTGGAATACTGTTAGGCACAGAGACACACTTTTGTTCTTCCATTGTGAATTGTACGCAGCATATGCGGGTAGGTGCAGAGTCTCATTGCATCTGCAATATAGCTCTGGATAAAACTGTCGACTGCAAACCTAGGCTTTTGGGAACAGTTGAACCAATAATGAAGGTATTCAATGACACCAAAGCCAACTTCCTTATCAAGACTGCGAACAACTTTCATTCTCATAAATCATAGAGGAAATAAAATTTTCTTTTACCAAATCACTATGTTACAATTATTCTCCCCCAGAGTGTTTTGGGTGATTAGTTGTTTCTCATGTTCTCCCTTTCCCTTCCTGCATAATAGTATGGAGCCATTTCCATTGTTAATATTCTTTGAGGACTTAGGTCTAAAGGACTATGCAAATGGTTTCACTTGAAGTACTAAGGAAATACCTGGGCCTTTTGTTTTACAGTCACTGAAAGGGCATTGTGGGACACTTCTTTGTATAAACAGACATTTACAGGAAATCAAAGATAATAAAATGTGAGGCTGGATGAACACAGCAGGCCAAGCAGCATCTCAGGAGCACAAAAGCTGACGTTTCGGGCCTAGACCCTTCATCAGAGAGGGGGATGGGGAGAGGGAACTGGAATAAATAGGGAGAGAAGGGGAGGCGGACCGAAGATGGAGAGTAGAAAAGATAGGTGGAGAGAGTATAGGTGGGGAGGTAGGGAGGGGATAGGTCAGTCCAGGGAAGACGGACAGGTCAAGGAGGTGGGATGAGGTTAGTAGGTAGATGGGGGTGCGGCTTGGGGTGGGAGGAAGGCATGGGTGAGAGGAAGAACCGGTTAGGGAGGCAGAGACAGGTTGGACTGGTTTTGGGATGCAGTGGGTGGGGGGGAAGAGCTGGGCTGGTTGTGTGGTGCAGTGGGGGGAGGGGACGAACTGGGCTGCAACCCTCTTTACAGGAAATCATATGATTACACTAACTGTTTGAATGTGTCTATTGGAAGTCATATACCTACAGCTAATAGTTTGGATTACTCAAAGTGGCCACATGTCTCAGTTTATGACAGTCCAAACTATGGGTATTTAATATTGTATTGGAGTCTAGATCGGGTGCAGCCTGTGAAAAGCTAAGCCATGTTACTGAGAAATCAAAATTTTAACTTTCCTTGTGACTGAGTGCTGAAAAACTGAAACAGATTTTCTCATTCAGAAACTTCTAGAACACTTTATCCTGACGTCTCCTAAATGAACTGATTCTGAAGAGATCCCAAAGACAACTTTCTGTGCCTACCGACTCATCTAAACGTACCGGGATTTCAAACTGAAACCAACTGGAACATATTGCATCTCATTCTTTTTCCTTTAAGAATTGACCTCTGTCATAACGACATCATGACTAACACAGATTACATACTTTCCTCTATGATTCCTGGAGCACTTTAATAGCACTTCAAATAAAAGGTGCATTCCTTTGTGTGAATTATAGGGATGAACAGGGCAACATACTTGGTATGGATATTACAATTTATTTTACTCCCGATTCTATTATTAACACATGCTTGTAGCACATAAGTAACTTCCATAACCAGGCTGTAATTTATTGATATGCCGGTGGTGTTTCTGTACGAGCACTGTTGCCTCTGATTCAGTTTGCTTCTCACTGCAGAGATTTGGGTGTATTATTTAGGCTGTACATTCGGCGCATATTGAGGGATCAGTGCAGTCTTTCAGATGGAACATTAAATTGAAGCTCCATCTGCCTTCCCTGCTGGAAATGAATGATTCCCCTACACTTGTTCAATGAGAAGAGCAGGCATTTGGTGTGTTGGCCAATTTTACTCCCAATCAACATTATTGACACACATTGCCAAATGATTTATCATGTTGCTGTTAAAGGGACCTCAAATTATGCAAATTGGCTGTCATATTTCCCTATGTTGTAATATTAACAACATTTTGGAAATACTTCATTAGCTGTAAATGCTTTGGGATGCCATGTTGTTGTGAAGTGTTACATCCATCAGCCCTTTCTTTCTTCCTACCAAAACTGCAACTTTATGCATGCTGTGATGGACAGTATGACAGTGGCCTAATGACCCTTCTCAGTGATGTTTGAAACTAGAGAACAGATGAGCTGCCACCACACATTCCTCTCCACTTCAAAAAGGTAGTAAATATCGATCTCAAAATATTGTCCAGCCTAAACCTAGCTAATTTATTTACAATTCAGATAATGACACAGGAGCAACAGGAAGCCAACAGTACAATACAACTGTACAATTAATTTACTTAATGCACAAATATAAGCCCGAGCTTTAGAAATTTTTTTTGTAATTGGGTTGAGCTTTTGACGAATTGTTATGAGTGATAACCCTCATGCCATTTTTCATCACTTTTTCACATGGAATAATCAGTGAAAAATAGAATCAAAGGGAGCTCATTTTAGCTTGTTTTGTTACTATCTAAGATTACTAAGAAATAGTTTTCACATTTAAAATTAATGATATAATCCAGAACACTGTTGTATTGAATAGAATTAGTGATTGGACAGTGTCTGTGGACTAAACATAATTAGGTATTAGGAATGACCCCGCACTGAATAGAATTCCAGCACAAATGTCTACTGGGCAACTTTTAATTTGATCAGAACTAGTAATAGGTTTTCCAGTGCTGATCAAAATATCTGGGTCAATGGATCCATCAAATTTGAAAGACATTTAAAATGAGCTATCTGCAGTTCATGCTACTGTAAGAAAAGTCATTTTTGAAGAAGATTAGTGAGTTGCAAGTTGCATCGATTGTGACAGATCTGGTAATAAACTGCTTTAAATCACAGGAGGTTTACATTGTGTATTATTCAGTGGCGCAGAGTTGAAATTAATCTGGTCTGTCTCTTTCAGGAGTTAATATTAATTACTTTAAAGCAACAAGACATGAAGAAAATCAGAGTTTTGCTTTAAGGTGAAAGAAATTTTATAGATTGCAATATGACTGGAAAATGTTCATGTACGTTTGGAAACACTTCACAAAAGCAAGGCATCCCAAAGTACTTACAGCTAATGAAGTATTTTCAAAATGTTGTCAATATTGTAGTGTAGGGAAATGTGACAGCCAATTTATGTTCCGTGAGGTCCCATTGACAGCAACATGACCAATCACTTGGCAGTGTGTCTCGATAATGTTGATTGGGAATAATCACTGTGTATGTTCAGAACAGCCTGCAATGCTTCCCATTTCTCAGCGTAATTCTAACACTTTGGAATATTACATGCACAGTCCTGAGTATTATACCGAGTGATAGATTATTAATAAGCAATTACTGTGAACCCTTGGTATTGCTGTCTAAAAGACTCGACTCCAGCAGAGCTGACTTCCCATCTCATTCCTACCCCTGCCACCCTGAGATGATAGGAAAACACTGACCAACACTCCCCCATATCCTGATGTTACCCTTTCTACAGACCCAATAGCAACCCCCTCCCCATCCAAATAAGCTTTGGTACTTATGCATTTACCTGGCACTCTACCTATCTGGCATCTTACCCACTTGGCATTTCACCCTACTCACCCACCTGTCACCCTAATTGCAAATATGTTAAATCCTGTACAGTTAAATTATTATCACTCTACCCATAATCATTTGGCTCCAAAATGTGACGGTATTATAGAATTTGGACTTCTATCTATGGGGTTCTCGTATGACTAAACTGATCAGATACTGTTCCTGACTTTGGGAGCACTCTACTTCCATGCTGTCCCGTAGAGATCCAGCAGTCATGAGAGAACTTGTGCTCAAACCTAAAACAACGTTAACCAGTGCAGCTTCAATATTCCTACCTGTCAATTTTTGGATCTACTTAATTTTGCTTTTGGTTTTGAGTATTGATCGAGATATCTTGCCTTTTTTTTAAATAAGACCGCATTTGAGAAAAAGCAAGGTCAAGTTAAAATCAATTGTCTCATGCTTTATTAGTTATTTTGCCAGTGGAGATGAGAACTTCACCTTAAAGGGATTGTCAGTTTCATTTCAGAAATAAAAGCCGTGATGTATCCGACACTGTAATTGCCAGTATGACAACAGTTATGAAGTCCATTGAAATTTACATCAAAATATCGCAATCATTATCATTAGCTTTTTTTTTGCTATGTTCCTTTGAACCATGTTGGTATTGAGGGCAGGTTTGTCCATTTTCTATGACTGTTTCCCTGTTGGGTGCCCTCAAACTGGAATTTAAATTGCAAGATGCTTTTTTTCTTGGCTTGGTAATACGTAACCTTTAAACACTGCCTTCACCTGACAACTAAAGAGTTTCCTATTGTTTGGATCACATCTCTAAGAAGCACAGCCTGATTGATCTCAGGCTCCCAGCCACTGATGAGATGATTAGATTTGAACATTTTCAGTAGATTCCATATTCTTTTGTTGCCACATCTACGTGGAAATGTCATGTTTGTCAGGTAGGTCAGTTCGCTCAGGGAATTGTTGATGTGGCTGTACTGAATTCAGTTGCCGTGTGAATATCCAAAATAGGATACTTCTGTATTCTTGCTATGATTTATATCCAAAAGATAAACAGTACTGACACCTGCTATAAATTATTATTTCGCAGACAGTTCTGAGCCACTTCTATTCAGTTTTATTAAAATGGCTGTGCTTGACTTGTCTGCATGACTGTGGAATTTACTCTGATTTCTATAATGTTGCAAGCTGGAAGAAGACATCTCCTTTCTAATCATCTCCTTTGGGTTGAGATTCAATACAAGGATTTTATAAATGTAAAGGCAACAAACAGACCTCTGAAATGAAACCCTCTTCTTGTCATAGCAGCTGCTAGAATCATTAAAGGTGAAGTCTGAGCCCCTTCTAACAATCACTTTGATTCCATAACACTTTCAGAAGCTGAACATCAGACAATGATCTCTATTTAGTTGGATTGATACTGGCAGTTAAGTCTATGTGAGAGGAGTATGAAGCACATCAGCAAGTAAATCACTGCAATAGAAATGTATGCGTTCTTTGGCAATAAAGCCATTAAACATAAAGTGTGTATCAGATTATCATGAAAATGCAATTCTGTTCTGAGAGAGCAGAGCTGGAGCACTTTGGATTGCTGAATGCTCACTGATCTGGTGTTCAGATTTGGCTGCTGGCCTTAAGCAATACCAATCTCCTTCTCCATAACCAAATCTTACTATTGTAAGGATTATTATAAAAGCTAATGACAATCTAATATTGCTGCTTTCAATTTTTTTTGTTGATTTCCCTGTGTATCCATCCCCTCCATTATCAAATGTGACGGGCTTTTAACTTTTTTTTCATTATATAAGATCATATTCATCATTTCAGCCACTATTTGTTGCTGTGCCCCTGTTTTGGACCTTATCAAAATTAAGCCAGCTAATTATTAATTATTGACTGAATGTTATTGTTTCTGAAAAAAATGAATCAGTTTAGTCATTAGCATTAACTGTGTAAAGTCTGAAGCTGAGAAAGTGATTGTCATGAACAATAGTATGCAACAATTTATTTGTACATCCAACATTTCATTTTAAGAGCAGGTTTATGAGTATCATCTACTTTGTAGGAATTCTTTGCATGTGACTTCAGATAATTATTCCTTCTTTTGTTGAGATATTTTAAATTGATTTGCCAGTTTGTTCATACTTCTGTCATTAAATTGAAAGTGATTGTTTACTGTTTGACATCAACAAATTTCCTTTATTGGTCAATATTGCTTAAGCATGGCTTTTCTGCTCTAAAGGAAATCAATAGTGTGATCTGCTGGCAAAACATCGGATGCGATATTCTTGATCATTCTAAATTGGAGATTTGTTTCTGCAGTTCAACATTAGCAGTGGGAGTTGAAAAATCAGCCAGCATATTATTTGGCACATATCAAAAGATGTTGAGGGACCCAGATCATAGTATCAGCATTAAGATTTCTTGGCATCAAAGAATTAGGTGTTCGTTTCATTCATTTGGTTAAATGCTTTTAGTCATATACAAGATGTTGGAGACACTTGAAGGAATTACAATTACCAAGCAGGATATGATTAATCATTGCCTGAGTGTTGTGCTTTAGTCAGTCCCAGAACTAACACAGCTTTCATGTGAAGATGGCTGGGTATATGCTGCTTTAATCTGATTATTTTCCCCTTTCCTAGCATTATAATTATGATTCTTGCTGAATTTGCTTTTTGAAAATATTTTCTAGTTGATGACTACAGCCTGATATATGTCCTGCATCCACAAATAGTCTGCTTGGTTGGTGATTTTTCTGCACATGTCCATTTCTGTTCATTAACAAATTAGAAATAGTACGTGCAGAGAACACTCCGAGAAAAATGATAGTGAGAAAAACACTTTCCATGTTTTGCAGGTCAACGACCTTTCATTAGAACTGATGGTTACTACAAATGCATACAGCTTTTAGGCAGATGCAAAGCCCGGGAACAATGAGGGTTAGAAAGTATAGATTGGAAGTCATAAGTGACTAATGACCAAAGGAATGTGATACACTGAAAAAAGATGATGGTAGGTGAAGTAGGGAAATAGAAAGCGGATCCAAGGGAAGGCGTAAATGATTACTACAGGACATTGGGATTTGGCAGAACAGAAAAGGCACCTCTAACCCAGAAGTATGGCAAAGAAAGATAAGCAGACCCCAGCCGTTCAGGTCACCCTACTACTTGTATAAGCACCTGTGTAAACGACACTCACAATGAGTTTCTGGTTATTTGCCAGCAACAAGTGCGAAAATTCTTCAACAGTCTTTGGTTTTTTTGAAACAGCTGTTTTCCCATTTTAGTCAACAGTCAAAATATTTAAAAAAGTAAAGAAGATATGGTCTTTATGATCTACAGCAATGGATTTCGCTCTTAGCTTCCCACTGCACTCAGTTCAAGGGCAGTTCGAGATGGACAACAAATGCTGGCCTTGCCAGTGTTTCTCACATCCCATGAGAGAATAAAACAGATTCTGTTTGCTAAGCATAGTCTGCACATGGGTTCTATTTGGTTACTAATGGTTGGTAAAGTGATGCTTAAGTACCACCAAATTAAATACTAACCACTGGATCATTGAACAGATGCATCCATCTCAAACCACAAGGATTAACATTCCAAATTGTGCTGTCTTGTGGTGTGGTGTAGTGTCCCTGCCCTTGGACCATGAGGCCTGTGTTCAACTCCTACCTGCTCCAGAAGTGTGTAATAACACCTTGAACAGGTTGATTAGAAAAAAATTAAACAATTCAGATTGATAATGTTCATATAAGGCCAAACTGCTGTTGGTCTATTGGGAATGCAACTCAAAAATAATTTTGATCATGATACAAAATGACCTTTTTTCTTACATATTAATTAAGTTTCAAACAAATAGGCCACATTCAATTGTAACATTTATATGCCATGTGTAGAGCTGCCACTTTCTATTTCCTTCAAACCCCTAAGACCACCTTGTTCTTTAACTGGCATTCAGCCTGAATAATGATGATTATGATGGCTCATCTAAAGTTCATACCAGTAATTTTGTAGTACCCAGCTTGGCTCAGCTGTGCATGAGAGGCACGAAGAAGACTGGAAGAGAATAGTGATAGGAGATTCAAGAATTTGGTGAAGAGAAAAGCATTCCTGGGACCACGGAAGAGAATCCAGGATAGTGTCTTGTCTCCGTGTAGCCACGGTTAAAGATGTCATTCAACAGTTCAACAGTTGCAGAGTGCCCAGAACATGGAAAGTGAATAGTCAACAGTTATGGGCTATATCAGTATCAATGTCATTGGCAGATGTAGACCTGGAGTCATAGGTTTGAGAGCTAGCTATGAGATTAGCAAGCAGGCTTTCAAAAGTGCTGATCTTTGAATTACTCCAGAACTACATGCAATTGAGTGGAGAAGTAGAAGGATTAAGCAAATGAATATGTGGCTGGAAAGATGGTGCATGAGAGAGAAGGTTTCAGATTCCTCACAAATTGGGATCGATTCTGAAGGAGATGGAACCTGTACAGGCTTGGATGAGTTGCAAGTACATATTGCCTAAGCAAATTTCCTTGTGGAGCAATTTGTTGGAGAGAATAGAAACAAATTTGCAGGGGTGCAAATGACGAGTTGGTAATATTGGAGAGAAAGATAAAGATGCAAAGAACACTGGCAGAGACAAATAACACAAGTGTAAGAGATAATAAGCTATTATCTTTTGTCTTCCCGCTGCCACACAATCTTGTCAGCACCTTGTCTTCCCTCACCTGTCTCTAGAGAGCTGAGAAAATCTAGATTTGTAACATAGAATTGTAGCATAAATCAGTCAGTGATCCTTCAAAGCAGCAATTATTCTCATAAAAACTGAAAGAACTGCGGATGCTGTGAATCAGATACAAAAACAGAAGTTGCTGGAAAAGCTCAGCAGGTCTGGCAGCATCTGTGGAGAGAAATCAGAATTAACGTTTCAGGTTGGATGACCCTTTATTATATTATAATTGGCCTGAGTGTGAAAAAGATAAACACTATAAGAAACTGGAGTGCTGGAACATCGGTTGGAGCTATTTAATGGATAGTTTCAAGGATCCATGCATAATATGGTGAGCTTTTACATTGTTCTCTTTGGTGTAGAGAATAGGACAAAATAATGGAAAAGGTTGATGACGTGGCACATCAATAACTTCATGTCGACATCTAGCTATTGATAGAGGAATGAAAAACAGCCATTAAAGACTCCAGGGTTTGCCATTCAGACATCAGCAGTCAAGATGAGTTAAAATGCTTTGGCTGGAGCTTACTTTTTAAAATGGCAAACAATATCAATCTCTTTCCTTCTCTCTGGCTTTTGCATACATGTGTTAAAGGAAATAATGTGGCCTGTGTATCAGTTCTAAGGCTGGACTATATTGTTTACCTTAATATTTCTCTGTTAAG
The DNA here is from genome assembly GCF_030684315.1 of Stegostoma tigrinum. NCBI lineage: Eukaryota > Metazoa > Chordata > Chondrichthyes > Orectolobiformes > Stegostomatidae > Stegostoma > Stegostoma tigrinum. The sequence continues at coordinate 27,034,266 of NC_081378.1, read as the reverse complement.
TGAGTAGGATAATTACTCCCATCACTGTTTATCTCCACATACTTGAAATAATAAGAATTGATTTTTTTTGGGCCACTATAAGCAGCTTTCATTGATGTTATGGGTAAACAATGATGTATGCATGGAATTCTTGAGGGATTGCAGCAAAGCAGGCACTGTTGAACATTTCAAAATCCAAAATTGTGTAGTTCTCATTTTAAAGATGGATGATTTACTAGGCAGGGTGCTTGTTGGGGTTGCACTAGAGAGCTTAATATAAACTGGGGATGGGGCTGCACCTTTGCTGGGGCATGCAGGCAAAATCAGAAGTGGGTGTGTGTGTACTTCACACGGATTTAAGGTCTCAGATCTGTAACTTTTCATCAGAACTATGTTAACTAATTGGAAAAATAACTCAAGTCTAACAAGCTAACAAAAAGAGTTACATTTTCTGTGAAAACAAAGCAGAGCAGAACTATAGAATGATGATTGCATGGACAAAGATCAGCCCATGTGTCCACTCAGTAGTCTGCAAAAGCACTGCATCTTGTTCCAAGAAGCGTGGTGCCAACCCCAATAAGGGAATTTAGCTACAGGGTTAATTTGGAGAAACAGGGATTATTTTTCTTACTGCAATTAAGACTGTGGGTAGATTTGATAAGGATATACAAGATTATGACAGGTTTCAATTAGGGAGACAACGTGAAGCCTTTCCTGATGGTACAAAGACTAGTAAACATAGATATATTGGTTTTGGCAAGATATACATGCTGAATGTGAGAGCGAGTTTTGTACAATGAGAAGGAATAATCTAGAGTTTACTGCTGTAAAGCCGATGGACATTGAGTTGTAGTTGATGAAAATAAACTTGTAGGAAAATGGGGATAGATGGGCAATGGGACTGATGAGGTCGTTCTACAGAAAGCCAATTAGGAGTTAATGGGACAAATGGCCTCTGCCTGTGCCAATAACTGTTGGTGACTCTCGAGATGCTTTCAGGATTGTTTTAAGAAGACAGTTGGTTCTCTTTAAATGCAAGCCATTGTGGCAGAATATGTATAGGAATCAGAAACAACTTCAGCAAAACATTATTTTCAGAATTTAAGTGGATATGATACTGTCCATCGTTGGATGGATTGTACATAGCCAGGAGAAGCAGTGTGATTGATCAGCAAAACAGTATTTTCTTGTTCTGTGCTTTTTCTCTTCCCTTGTTTTGAGTACCCTGAGGTATATACTTTCAATGTGGACAGTGACTGTACTGTGGGAGATAGTGACTATGAAGCTGTTGATGATTTGGGAAAGCAGATCTAGCTGCCGGGGGATTAGAATGCATTGTGACTGATTGTCACACGCTTGTTGCTGATTCATAATGGCAGGCCTACTGAACTGGAAACATGATACTTACATTTAGGTCAGATGTGGAAGTTTGCTGCTTTTGTTTTTAAGCACATGAATTTGTTCATGGTTTTAAGTGAGAGGTGCATGCAAATAACCTAGAAATACACCCAAAACCTTCAGCAAGATGGGCAGAATACGGTTGTACTGGAGAGGGAGGCATAGCTACAGACAGGAGAAATTAATAGTTCAGTGCTGCAACAAAGTATAGATATTAAATTGGCAATGATGGGCAACATCATCCAGCCTGGCACAACATGGTCATTGATGAGTCAATGCTGAGATTGGCAGAAATTAGATTCTCAATTATAAGAAACAGAGTCTAATTCTGCAAGCAGGCTTTGAACGGTGAGACATTAAACTAACCAGTGAGTGGTTAGAGGCCTATTTACAGTCATTAACATGCCAATATTGAGTCATTGCCTCATTGAAATGCAGCCTCATATTCTCTCACCTGACAGATAGGAACTAGATGGTGACAATTTTTGACCTGAAAGCCACCAGCTCATCGCTTGCTCCACCAGATCTGCATCAAGGACAGTGATCACCAATGTCTCAGGGCATGCTCCATGGGTAACAGCTGCCGACACACTCGTGTTCATGGAGGTTGGCATCAAATATGTACCCGCCTCACCCTCATGACACAACCCTGACCCATATGTTGCACTTTGAAACACACAGGAACCTGTCATTGTAATGTTGTTGCCAGGACACCTTGTGCACAGGGACAGCCACTTATCCCAAAGATTCAACCAAGGTGTATGTCAGCGCGCATTCCTCACTCCCACTGCACTGTCTTCAATGCTCACAGTGCTTCTGCCTTGCCTTGTTGTTTTCTATGTCGCCTCATTCAGAATTTTACGCGCACAGCATGTTTCACTTACCTTGCTGTTTTGCACAGGCAGACATATTGTCATAGTTAATGGGAACTGCAGATGCTGGAGAATCCAAGATAACAAAGTGTGGAGCTGGATGAACACAGCAGGCCAAGCAGCATCTTAGGAGCACTGATGAAGGCTCTCTGATGAAGGGCCTAGGCCCGAAACGTCAGCTTTTGTGCTCCTGAGATGCTGCTTGGCCTGCTGTGTTCATCCAGCTCCATACTTTGTTATATTGTCATAGTTGTCAGCAGTCATTGCTCAAGGGGATGGACATATTGCTGTACAGTACTATGCAACATCAGTGTAACACCTGCACAATCAGTGTACAGATCATTCACACTGCATGGCCATCAGCCAAATGACCATATCGCCAGGTCTAAGGGGCATGGTCCTTACTCAAGCCAAAGTAGATAACCTTGATTTGGGCAGGGGGAGGGGGTTCCCAGCACAGTAAGTCAAGGAAATACATCGAATATTAGTCCAGAGGATTAGATAGTCAGATACTTGAGGTGTCCAGGGTCAAAAAGTCCATATCGTCACAGTCTGGAGCCACAATCAGTCCTGCAGGTCCTGTGCAACTAGGGGTTATGTCTGTTGTAGGCGATCTGGGTGACCGAGTGCTGCACAGTGGTTGGCAAAACTAAGTTTGAGTCTCCACTAGACATTGAGGGAAGAGTAGCACTCCCTTAGACAGGGTTCTAAGGTAGAATGAGAGATAATAGGAACTGCAGATGCTGGAGAATTTGAGATAACAAGGTGTCAAACTGGATGAACACAACAGGACAAGCAGCATCTTAGGTGCAAGAAAGCTGACAAAGGGTCTAGGCCCAAAACGTCAGTTTTCCTGCTCCTAAGATGCTGCTTGGCTGGTGTATTCATCCAGCTCTATACCTTGTTTTCTAAGGTAGGATGTTGTTAAGGATGAATAAGATGTGTAGCTTCGTTCTTAAATAGCAAGCCATGTACGAATGGGCACTTGTATTTGCAGTGAAATGTTGCCCATGCCACAAATATACATTGAGAAATGTTTCTCGTTGGTTCTGCTCCCACTACGTGCACAGTGAGGGGCAGCTTGTGGCTGGCAGCACTTGACCTGGTGCATGGCAAGGCTTTCAAAATGGCACCATGTCAGGAATCCTAAGAGAACCCAACAATGGGAACTACTTCTGTTTCTGGTGAGAGGAAATATAGCACCTGAGGGGCACCATGGAGGTGTGGTACATCAGTAACATGGTAGATTTTGGAGACCAGCTCAAGAAAGCTTGTTGGAGCTTCGAGAGAGAAACCCTACATAAAATTTGCCAGAATTGACACCTCACTAATTTCTGGTTAAAATTCAGCCTACAGTCTTTGCTTAATGATACATGTGTCTTCCTATTACCCAGGGTAACCAAAGTACAATCAACTGCATTAAAGAAAGTAGTCTGCATTGTCAGAGCTGTTGGATGTCTTTTGGATGAGTTAATCTTAGACCCAAAAATAAAAAAAATAAAGTGGTCAAGAAATGCAGTAGGTCTGTCAGCATCTGTGGGTTGGAGAAAACTAGCTGTTTCCAGCCCAATATCACTATTCTTCGAAATTGAAGGTGACTGGAAATGTTATGTTTCTTAATGCTGTTGATAATGGGGGAAGGAGGAACAGATGGAGCAATGGTAAAGGTATCCCCAAGGCAAAAAGCATTGGGAGTGCCAGTGGTAGAGAAAAGATGCGGATGAAGCATAGTTATTAATGCTAGGTATTAATTCATACAAATAAGACAGCGAGCACAGTATGGGCAGGAGAAGGGGCTAATGAAAATTACTAATTAGCATTGCATGAAAGTTGTGGTTGGTTGGCTTGCCGAGCTGGTTCGTTAATCTGCAGACATTTTGGTGAAAGTGCCTTCTCTTGGCATGACAACATTTGACTGGGTGTAGGATCAAAAAGCTCGAGCAAAATGCGAGTGAATTAGAGGAAAACTCTCGACTGGTTGGAGTCATAAGTTGGCATAAAGCAAGATGGTTGTGGTGGTTGGAGGTCACTCCTGTCAGCGAAGGACATCTCTGCAGGAGTTCCTTGGGGTATTGTCCTCAGTCCAACCATTTTCAGCTGATTCATCAATGACCTTCTCTCCATCCTACGGTCTGAAATGGAGATGCTCCATGATAATCACACAATATTCAGCACTGTCCATAACACCTCAGATACTGGAGCAATCCATGTCCAAATCCAGCAAGACCTGGACAATGTCCAGATTTGGGTTGAAGAGGTGAGGTCAAAAGTAGGGGATGTACTTTTAAGGAGAGAGTCGAGAAATTTGAACAAGGACACACGGGGTAATGTTTTTACAGAGTGTGGTTTGTGTGTGGAATGAACTGCCAGCAAAAGTGGTAGATGCAGTTACAATTACAATATTTAAAAGACATTTGGATAAGTTCATGAATAGGAAATACTGAGAAGGATATGGGCCAAGTGCAGGCAGGTGGGACGAGTTCAGTTTGGGAACATGCTCAGTGTGGGCTGGTTGGACTGAAGGGTCTGTTTTCATTCTGTACGACTCTAAGATTCTATAACTGTCATTCTTCTGAATTTGTCACAGTTACCTGTCAAGTGTTGTTTGCCCAGTTGAGGTAATCTTCACAGCACATCTTCACAATGCATGACAGAGAACAAGAACTTGAAAAATTTACAGCTTCATAAATTGAGCTGAATTTGATACTTGTCCTAGCAAATATCAGTTACATCACTGCACCATTCCTGTGTGTTCCTTTTCAAGAATTCAGCAGCAGAATATTACCAGCAATAGAGTAAAGTATTGGTACCAGCTATAAAATAGACTAAGATTCCAGTGACTGTATAGTAAATTTCAGTCGAACAAAAGCCATGGACCAAAAAAAATCCAAGTCTTGTGTGTTTTAAGAGTATCATGAATTTAGATGTTCCTCATTCCTAAGGGTGTAACTACTATACAATGCTATTTGTAATTTACTTTTTTCATGCAGCATGTAGAATAATGGATTACAAAGACCCAGGACATCAATTAGAAACCTAATCTGTTTAGATAACATAACAAACTATTATCATTTAGTAGTGCACAATCTTACTTCAAATCCCTACAGAGGGGAAGCAGGCCATTCAGCCCATTAAGACCCTCCAAAGAGTATCCCACATTGCTGCTGCCCCTGCCAATCCCTGTAACCCAGCATTTCCTGTGCCCCATCCAACTCACCTAAACATCTTTGGACTGTGGATGGAAACTGGAGCAAACCCACACAAAGAAAATGCAAACTCCACACAGGTAGTTTCCTGGTAGTAGAATTGAACCCAGCTCCCTAGCATTGTGAGGCAGTAGTTCTAACCACTGAGCCACAGTGCCACCTTTGTTGAATGAAAAAACATTTTATTGAATCTTTCCATCTTGCACTTATCCAAACAATTTGCAAGAATAGTTTGAGGGAAAATAATGTCTTTACTGGATAACAGGTGAAAGCGATTGAGTCAACAGTCGCCTCTGATTACTAGGTATGAAGCCATGGAAGATGAACCAGTTAATGATGATTGACAATAATTGCCAGAGTTTGTTTGTTTAAAATTTAAACCAGGCAGTCTGACTCTGACTGTTTAAGTCATAGCTCGGAGAAATGCACCAGCAATTGGCTATCACCTATTTTGTTGAGTTGAAATAGGTATAGTATGCGCCTGAAAATAAGCGGGTCCTGTCTACTAATGTATGTAGCTTACATTAAAGTGCACCAAATAACTGGCATTGTTCACATACTCAAGATTATCCATGTAACTAACTGAATGTGAAATCACATCGAACATTGGACACTGTGTCATAGGTTTTGCAAGTGCAGACTAGTTGATTATGGTCAGTATGTTGCTCACTGCAAGTGCTGAATGGATATGATATTTACCATGATTGGACAGTCTTTGGGACACACCAGATGTTACATACATTAATATAAAAAGCTTTGTTATTTACAGATAGAAAGCACATGTTCATACATTGTACCAATTTCAACTCAACAAGATAGGTGTCAACCATTCACTGGTTAATTTCTCAGAATCAGTTGTCTTGTTTAGTATTTGAATAAAACCCGGCAATTATCTGTCATCATCGTTAACTGGTACATTCTCCACAGCAATGCCTCTACCAATCAGAGTGTGTTTAACAAGCTAATCTCTTATATTGTATAAATGTTGGTTTTTCCTTTAGGTTGATATTCTTGCTAATTGGCCTGATCAGTGCAAGATGAAAAGATTTAACCAAATGTGTAATTTTTTTAGCAATTATAAACTGTGTAACTGAAACAATTGTCTTTTATTAATACTAGTTATGATTGTGTTGTGGCCACAGATATATTGTTTCAGTGTAACATACACTTTAAATGTAACTCCAGTTTTTTTTTTCTTTTTCTTCCCTTTAATTTTACAAAGTGTTAATAGCTTGTTGCCACTTTGGAAGCTTTTTGGCGACTGGTGCAGTGCTGAATAACTATTCCTTAATATTGTTTACTTTAGGCATGCTTGTAATATTTGCAATTAATTAATGAGATTAAATCCATTACATATTTTATGATTTTTTTTGTAATTGAGATTGTAGAAGATTTGAATGTTCAAAGTCCGTTCTTTCAAAGGCAGAGCATGCTTTCTGAACAGTTATCTGTCATTCATGTCAATGAGATCCAACCCCTGATCCCTCAATCTATTTCCTGCTTCATTTTTTGGCATCCTCTGACAGCTAATATTGCAAATGGTTCTCTCTTCTTGGATGTTGGCCCTCTCTGCTTTAAATCTGCCATTATCACACCTCTCCTGAAAAGAATAACTGCTGACCCCACCATCCCCACAATTTAAAATCCATCTGAATTTTTAATTTCCTTCCAAAGTGACTGAATGTACACTTATCACCCAAAACCAATTCCCATCTTTCTAGGAAATCTACATTTGTGGATGTGAGTTTGCTCGCTGAGCTGGAAGGTTAGTTTTCAGACATCTCGTCACTTTTTTTTATTTGAAAAAATATACTTTATTCATAAGATGTACAAAAAATAAAACATATTTATACACCTACCCAGTCATGCAAGCCGCTCTGGGTTACCCAGGGGGTACGTACACCAACTAAAGGAAAAAAAACAAAGAAGAAAAGAAAACAAAGCAAAGAAAATACCCTGGCAGTCGTCACCCCGCACAGCCCCCGTTGGCCCCCTGACTAGTTGGGGGAAGGCGCCAGCTGGGCCCAGTTACCAGATAGGGCCCTTTTTTCTATTCTGGACAAGGGGTTTCATACTGTGGTCTTTCCCCACCGCGCCTTGGCGGCGGCTGCCCCAAGCTTTAGCGCGTCCCTCAGCACGTAGTCCTGGACCTTGGAGTGCGCCAGTCTGCAACACTCGGTCGGGGTCAGTTCTTTCAGCTGGCAGACCGGCAAGTTGCAGGCAGACCAAAGAGCGTCTTTCACCGCATTGATGGTCCTCCAGGCGCAGTTGATGTTGGTCTCGGTGTGCGTCCCGGGAAACAGCCCGTAGAGCACGGAGTCCCGCGTCACGGAGCTGCTCGGGACGAACCTCGACAAGTACCACTGCATCCCCCTCCAGACCTCCTGCGCATAGGCACACTCCAGAAGGAGGTGATCGACAGTCTCGTCCCCCCCGCAGCCGCCTCGAGGGCAGCGTGCGGTGGCCATGGAGATTCCGGGCATGCATAAAGGATCTCACTGGCAGAGCCTCTCTCACCGCCAGCCAAGCAATGTCCTTGTGCTTGTTTGAAAGTTCTGGCAATGAGGCATTCTGCCAAACGACTTTGGCAGTCTGCGTGGGGAACCACACGACGGGATCCATCCTCTCCTTTTCCCGAAGGGTCTGGAGGATACTACGTGCTGACCACTGCCTGACGGCCTTGTGGTCAAAGGTGTTTACTTTCAAAAATTTCTCCACGAAGGACAGGTGTTACGGAATGGTCCAACTACTCGGAGCATTCTGCGGCAACGAGGCCAGGCCCATCCTTCGCAACACCGGGGACAGGTAGAACCTCAGTAAGTAGTGACACTTGATGTTTGCGTACTGAGGATCTACGCACAGCTTGATGCAGCCGCAGACAAAGGTAGCCGTCAGGGCGAGGGTGGCGTTCAGTACGCCCTTTCCCTCATTTTCCAGGTCTTTGTACATGGTGTCCCTGCAGACCCAGTCCATCCTCGACCCCCAAATGAAGTGGAAGATGGCCCGGGTGACCGCAGCGGCGCAGGTCCAGGGAATAGGCCAGGCCTGCGCCTCAATCAACAGTACCGAAAGCCCCTCGCACCTGACAACCAGGTTCTTACCCGCGATGGAGAGGGACCGGAGCGTCCACCTGCCCAGCTTCTGCTTCAATTTGGTGATACGCTCCTCCCAAGTCTTAGTGCACGCCCCAGCTCCACCAAACCAAACACCCTGCACCTTCAGGTAGTCTGTCCTGACGGTGAAGGGGATGAAGGAGCAGTCGTCCCAGTTCCCGAAGAACATGACCTTGCTCTTACCCCTATTAACTTTGGCACCCGAGGCCAGTTCAAACTGGCCGCAGATGTCCAACAGTCTACTCACCGACCGACGATCGGTGCAGAAGACGGCGACATCGTCCATGTACAGGGAGGTCTTGACCTGAAGGCCTCTGCTGCCTGGGATAGTCACGCCCTTCAGGCTCACGTCCTTCCTGATGGATGCGGCGAAGGGCTCCACACAGCACACGAACAAGGCAGGAGAGAGCGGGCAGCCCTGCCTGACTCCAGATCAGACAGGAAAACTGTCCGATTCCCACCCGTTGATCGAGACTGCGCTAACGATGTTGGTGTAGAGCAGCTGGATCCAATTGCGGATGCCCTCCCCAAACCCCAATTTGGAGAGGATGTCCCTCATGTAAGCATGAGAAACCCTGTCAAAGGCCTTCTCCTGGTCCAGGCTGACGAGGCAGGTGTCCACCCTCCTGTCCTGCATGTAGGCGATCATATCCCTGATGAGCGCAAGGCTGTCAGCGATCTTCCTGCCCGGCACAGCACAGGTTTGGTCAGGGTGAATCACCGACTTCAGGACAGACCTGACCCGGTTGGCTATGACCTTGGCCAGGATTTTGTAGTCCACCTTCAATAGTGAAACGGGACGCCAATTCTTAATTTCTTCCCTCTCCTCCTTCCTCTTGTAAATGAGGGTGATGATCCCTTCCTCATGGACTTGCACATTTCCCCTGCCGGAAGCGCACTATCGTACACCTCCAGCAGGTCCCACAGAGCGGAATATAGCTCGACCGGTAAGCCGTTGCTCCCGGGAGTCCTATTCCTCTCCAAGGACCTGAGGGCTCTGGTCAGCTCGTCCAGGGATATCGGCCGGTCCAGCCACTCCCTCGTGCCGTCGTCTAAGACCTCCGTGATAGACGACAGGAACGAATTGGAGCCCGTGCTGTCCGTGGGCTTGGTGTCGTACAGTCCGGCATAGAAGTATCTGCTGATCCTCAAAATGTCAGGCCGAGACGACGTCACCGAGCCGTCGTCCTCCTTCAGCCAGCTAAGCACAGAGCTCTCTTTGTGCACCTTCTGAAAGGAGAAACGCGAGCACGTCTCGTCCTGCTCCACGGAGTGGACCCTGGACCAGAAGATTATCCTTGAGGCCTCCGCGGCGAAGAGCGAGGCTTGCTGGCCCCTCACCTCACGGAGATCCTCCGTGACATCGACCCCCATCAACTGCAGAAGGAGCAGGTTCTGCACCCTTTTCTGGAGTCGCGACAGCTTTCCCCGCCTCTCTCTCGCCTTCCAAACACCCTTGAGGACAAAGAACCTCGTGATGTTCTCCTTCACCATCTCCCACCAGTCGCCCGGAGACTCAAAGAGGGGTTTCACAGTTCTCCAAACGGCGTACTCCCTGTTAAGCTCCTCGACGTTCTCTGGGGTCAACAGAGTCGTGTTGAGCTTCCATGTCCCCTTGCCGGCCGGCTGGTCGTCCTGTAAGTGACAGTTGGCCAGCAGGAGGCAGTGGTCAGAGAAGAACACCGCTCGATGCTGGTGGACCTGACCGAGAACGCCCGTGACACAAACAGGAAGTCTATCCTTGAGCGAATAGACCCGTCTGGCCGCGACCAGGTGTACCTCCGCTGCACTCCGTCTGCAGGGGTGCTGAAGACGTCGAGCAGCTTGGCGTCCTTCACCGTGCCCATCAGGAATTTGGACGTGATGTCCAGTTGACTCCCCTCACCCGCTGTCCCCATGCCGGATCTTCCATCTGCATCGATGATGCAGTTGAAGTTTCCGCCTAGGATGACCGGACAGGACGTAGCCAGCAGGGGGTGGAAGCCGCTGCAGGACGGCCAACCGCTCACTCCGTACCTCTGGGACGTACACGTTGATCAGCCTCAGGGGAGCGTTCCTGTAGATGACATCAGCCACTAGGAGGCGCCCCCCCCACCACCTCCTGAACTTGAGAGATGGTGAAGTTGCGCCCCCGCAGCAGAATAGCCAGGCCTGAGGAGCGACAGTCGTTACCCCCCGACCAGATTGAAGGCCCACAGGTCCAGGCGCCAGACCATTTCCCGTACCTGCTGAGGTGCGGTATCCCGCGCTCCTGCAGAAACAGTCGGTCTGCCTTGATGGTGGTCAGGTAGGCCAATGTGCACACACATCTTGTGGCGGACTTGACGCTGCGCACATTAATGCTCGCAACTCGTACCCCCATTGTGGGCAGTGACCGCAGTACCCTCCCCAAGTCCAAGGTCCAGCCCCTCTATCTGTCCCTTCATGCCCATTGCTCGGGCTAACTGCTGGATGCTCTCTGGGCTCAGGAAACCGTCCGTGCTGCCTTCCGGGTGGCATCCCCCCGTTGGGGGTATGGAGGCAGGAGAGTTCGGCTCTGGGTCAGGCTGGGGACGCGCTGTTTCCTCCTTCCCGCCTGGAAGTTCCGGGGGGCCCTCCAGTGCCCCAGCGGCACATGACTGGGTGTCGGGGGAAGCCTCAGGACGCCTCCTGTCACCTGGAAGCAGGGTGCTGCTTTCCTTCTCCCTTGAGATCTTCAACTTCTGCTTTGGGCAGGCCCTCTCTGAATCGCCCTCGTCAGAGGAGCTCTTATAGCCCCCCCTGTAGCTGCCTGTTCCCGCCTGATGGTTGCGGTTCCTGGGCCGGCCGACGCACCTTCCTCCTCGCTTTCCGGACCGTCGTCCACTCCCCTGGGCCGCCTGTCGCCGCCTCCATCGACTCCGGGTGGCGGGGGGGAGCGGACCCTGCAGGGGCGCTTTGCTGGCCTCGGGCCCCTGCGGGGCTGGGCCCTCCTGCACATTAGTGGGGTCCTTGCAGGGCCCTGGTGCCTTCCTCTCTTCCGGGGGGGCTGGTCCCGCATTGCCCCCGCCAGCGACCTGGGCGTAGGTGGTCCCCCGCTGCGGGCATGCCCTATAGAGGTGGCCCGCTTCCCTGCAAAGGTTGCAGCTTTTCTCTCGTGGGCAATCCTTTGCAAGGTGTCCCTCCTCCCTGCAGATGGTGGCTTTGCAGTCGGCCGCCACGTCACCTGTCCTACCACAAGCATGGCAGACTTTAGGTTGCCCTGCGTAGGTCAGGTAGCCCTTGCTCCCGCCGATCGCAAAGCTGGACGGTGGGTGTACGACGTTCCCGTCCGCGCCCATCCTCAGCGTCACCTTGACCTGCCTCTTACTGGTCCAGATGCCAAAGGGGTCCATGATGTCATTTAGGTCCCCTTCCACCGTCACATACCTTCCAAGGAAGGTCAGGACATCAACTGCTGGCACATGCGGGTTGTACATGTGTACAGTCACCATACGGCTCCTCTGCGCTGGCATCACAAACAGCGGGACAGTGGTCAGTACAGAGAGGGGGCCGTCACCTCCTTTCTCCTTGAAAACCTCCAGGAAGCGCTCGCAAAGCTTGGCACTCCTGAAGGTTACATCGTAAAAACGTCCTCCGGGGAAATCCTGCAGGCAGTAAATGTCCGCAGCAGCGAACCCACAACAGTCCAACAGGACCCTCTTCACGAAGAAGGCGCGGTCCACAGGTGCACCTTCATCCACCTTCTTCACGAAAACACGGATGGTGTTCTGGACCCCCTGACCTGGGGCACGAGTACTTGCCGCAGCCATCGTTGCAGGTTGGCTGCTCCCCTGAACCATCATTAGGCCGAAGCCAGCATTAAGATCCACTGGTCGCAAGGATGCACAGCCAACCCGACGTCTTCCTTTCACCTCCAACACAGCGCTCTCCTCCTCTCAGTCCACAAGAGAGTGGGTCTTTATTTTGTTCCAGATGTAAGCTGGTTCACTGAGCTTGAAGGTGTGTTCCCAGATGTTTTGTCACCATTCTAGGTAACATCAACAGTGAGCCTCCGCCGAAGCACTGGTGTTATGTCCCGCTTTCTATTTATCTGGTTAGGTTTCCTTGGGTTGGTGATGTCATTTCCTGTGTTGGTGATGTCATTTCCTGTTCTTTTTCTCAGGGGATCGTAGATTGGCTCCAAATCAATGTGTTTGTTGATGGAGTTCCGGTTGGAATACCATGCTTCTCGGAATTCTCGTGCGTGTCTCTGTTTGGCTTGTCCTAGGATGGATGTGTTGTCCCAATCAAAGTGGTGTCCTTCCTTATCTGTATCTAAGGATACGAGTGATAGTGGGTCATGTCGTTTTGTGGTTAGTTGATGTTCATGTATCCTGGTGGCTAGCTTTCTGCCAGTTTGTCCAATGTAGTGTTTGTCACAGTTCTTGCAAGTTATTTTGTCGATGACGTTCGTTTTGTTTGTTGTCTGTTTCGGGTCTTTTAAATAGAAAGCGGGACATAACACCAGTGCTTCGTTGGAGGCTCACTGATGATGTTACCTAGAATGGTGATGAAACGTCTGAAAACTATCCTTCCAGCTCAGTGAGCAAACTCACATCCAGAAACTCAACCTGAGCTACAAATCTCCTCAAAACTCACTATCTACATTTGTGTTTACCTAACCAGGTTTCCACCCCTGCCACAAAAGTAAAACAACTCTGATCACAGTATTGGATCACATTCCATGCAAATATGACAAAAATAAACTTTCCCTTCTTATCCTTGTCAAAGCATATGCAGCCTTTGACAGGATCGGTCACATCATCATGCCCTGACTGCTCTGCAGTGTTATCCAGCTTCCTTAGACAGCTCTCACCTGGTTCTATTCTAAACCCAGCATCATTTACAGTGGTTTCTTTTCATATGCTTGCACCATTGCCTCTGGTGTCCACACAAGGATCTTGCCATGCTCCCTTCATATTCCTCATCTACGTACTGTTTCTTGACAACAACTTCTACATAACTATGTACACTCTTATTGTCATGTTTCTCAGATATCCTTTTTGGCAATAGTACTGAATGCCATAGTACCATCAGTGTTGTTTGTCAGATGAGATACTGAAGCATGTTTCCGCATATTTCATTGTTTCAGTTAGACATTGAACATTGAGGGCTACAACAAGAATAATAGGAATTTTTCTCAGAATCCTGACCAATATTTTGCCTTCGCCAAAAGTTCATTAATTCACAATTGTTGTTTGAGGTTACAGAATGGTTGACTCATTTACCCACATATCAATTAGTGCATTTGAAAAATAGTTAATTGGAACTGAAATATTTTGATTTGTTGTGATTAGAAGAGATGATATATTTGCTTTGGTGGCCAGTTATCTCAGGTGGCTGGACAGCTGGTTTGTAATGCAGAGTGACACCAACAGCACAGGTTCAAGTTCGGTACTAGCTGAAGTTGCCATGAAGATCCTGCCTTCTCAGCTTTGCCCCTCACTTGAGGTATGATGACGCTCAGGTTAAACTCAGCACCAGTCATCCATCCCTGACAGTCCTCTGGGACTAGGGCATTCTCACCTTTATTATACACAGAATTTGCTGGAAAAGCTCAGCAGGTCTGGCAGCATTTGTGAAGAAAAGAAATCAGAGTTCTACTCAGTTCTGAGGAAGGATCACTAGACTCAAAATGTTAACTCTGATTTTTCTTTACAGATGCTGCCAGACCTGCTGAGCTTTTCCAGCAACTTTCTGTTTTTGTTCCTGATTTACAGCATCCACAGTTCTCTCAGTTTTAACCTTGATTATACTTGCTTAAAGGATTTTTAAAAAAATGTCACTAGGATTTGTCTGCAAAACAATCCCCTTTAACGTTTTTAAAGAGAAAGTTCCTTTAATTTCTAAAGATAATACACCAAAACACCAGGAATTGTTAAATGAGTAATGAAGTCGAACCACGTCTACAGAGAGGCACATTTTTTGGGTCAGAAATCAATGATAAGGTCAGGACTGTCAGTGAATTAAAAAACAACAGTAATGTTTAGAACATTGGCTGAATTTAAGTTGCACAGATTGAGGAATTACGCGAGTGGAGAGTTCATTGGAGGAAACAGCTTTCTTGGTATCCATGTGGATGTGTTACTGAGACTGAACACATTTTATGAAAACTGCAGTTCTGAATAAAATCTATCAATGATTTAACTATAACACAGCTAAAGATTCAATAAAGATTCAACTTTTGGGTCTCCAGTCTCCCATACTCACTTATATTTTCCACCCATTCAGTTCTGAACACACAAATCTTCTTTTTCCCCGTATTAATTCTGTTCTCAATGTCACGTTATCCCTTTGCATATATTATGTTGCCTACATGGATATTGTCCGTAAAATTGATTCCTATACTACTCCTTCAGTCCCAGACATTTCTTTGATCCTCCACATTCCTTCCTTGTCACATAGGTTAAATATGATGAGTTTCCAACAAAGGGGAAAATAAATCTGACTACAAAGGCAACAACATCCACTTAATGAAAAGGGTTAATCCATTGAGGTAGCGATAGTTTAGATGAATTCTGAATAGTCATTGAAGTATGCAATACAGTTAGTGAGATTTTGGATATTAGTCCATTAAAATCTAATAAAAATGTATTTACTGTCTTCCTTCTTTAGCATCTATCTGCCATGTTAACTATGCTTCTGCAACCGCAGGAAGTGCTACACTTGCCCCACACCTCCTCCCTCACCCCTATCCCAGACACCAAGATGACTTTCCATATTAAGCAGAGGTTCACCTGCACATCTGCCAATGTGGTATACTCTATCCATTGGACCCGGCGTGGCTTCCTCGACATTGGGGAAACCAAGTGGAGGCTTGGGGACCGCTTTGCAGAACACCTCCGCTCGGTTCGCAATAAACAACTGCACCTCCCAGTCGCGAACCATTTCAACTCCCCCTCCCATTCTTTCGATGACATGTCCATCATGGGCCTCCTGCAGTGCCACAATGATGCTACCCGAAGGTTGCAGGAACAGCAACTCATATTCCGCTTGGGAACCCTGCAGCCCAATGGTATCAATGTGGACTTCACCAGCTTCAAAATCTCCCCTTCCCCCACCGCATCCCAAAACCAGCCCAGTTCGTCCCCTCCCCCCAGTGCATCCCAAAACCAGTTCAGCCTGTCTCTGCCTCCCTAACCTGTTCTTCCTCTCACCCATCCCTTCCTCCCACCCCAAGCCGCACCTCTATTTCCTACCTACCACCTCATCCCACCTCCTTGACCTGTCCGTCTTCCCTGGACTGACCTATCCCCTCCCCACCTATACTCTCCTCTCTACCTATCTTCTTTTCTCTCCATCTTCAGTCCGCCTCCCCCTCTGTCCCTATTTATTCCAGAACCCTCACACCATCCCCATCTCTGATGAAGGGTCTAGGCCCGAAACATCAGCTTTTGTGCTCCTGAGATGCTGCTTGGCCTGCTGTGTTCATCCAGCTTCACACTTTATTATCATGTGATAGCTTCCTATACAAAATATTATCGATTAAATTTCCACTTCAGAGGCTTAAGTGTAAAAGTCCAGGCTGATATTCCAGTGCTGTCTGAGGGAGTACTACTTTGCAGAGGTACCACATTTCAGAGCAGACTTAAAAAAATTCTTTTGCCTCTCAGGTATAGATAAAAGATCCAAAGATACCTTATCGCTCAATAAATGCCAAAGCAGATTGCTACACATTACTGTCTGTGGGATCTTGCTGTATGCATTTTGACTGCCAGGTTTCTTACATTGCAAAACAAACTATACTTAAATCGCTACTTTGAAACTTCTCATTACTATGGAAGGCATTATATAAATACAGGTAATTCTCTTTAAAATTATGTTACAATGTTATTTTTGCTGGGTTTTTTAAATGAAAGTTTTTGGGAGCTATTGGCGAGCTGACTAAAGACAAACTTGACTGGATTGATGTTTACCATAGTGACATTTTTGTGACATTTCTCACTTTTCCACGTCAGCTTTCTTCTGCTGCCTTTGAGTAAAATTGTCAATTTAATGTGATAATAATGGTAGCTTTGTTCCATGAGTTTAATGTCTATGTTTTTGACTTCCCAAAACCTCTTATCTTTGGGACATGCATACCCATACAGAAAAGGATACTTTCATCCTATAATTTAAACTTGTTTCCAGGCCTCAAAATGTATGGCTAAAAGCATGATATTGTGTTCCCTAGGCCTATTTCAGAGTTAGTGTAATCCTCATGTTTGTCAAGAATAGAAGACCTGAGTTGTGTAAGTGTCAGTCCCGCAATTAATCCGTTCGTTTCCATTGCTCATGGTAATGTGTCAGAAGAATCTTAATGCATTGAGAATTAGTCTGTGTCGTCTAGTCTCATACTGCAAGCCTATTTTTATCACACGATACCTTCATAAATGAGAGTAAATTCCTTTGGGAAATGAATGCAGCTAAAGACACATGGTGATGATGGATATCTCCAGTACTTATAAGAACTGAATTTGTAGTAATATGGAACAAATGTTCAATGTTGGATGCCATAATATTGCTCTAATAGAACCCTGTTTTGCTTCCATGATTAAGATGCTATGTGATCATTTGAGATTTTGCATGCTGCATCAAGGATAGGGCTCTTGTGACATGAAGGTAATTGTCTCCACCTCTGAGCCAAGTGGGCTTGGTTCAAGTCCCATCTGCTCCAGGGGTGTGTAATAATGCCTCTGAGCGAGTTAATTAGGAAAATATCTAAAAATAAATTATTATTTTGAACATAACAATAGTCCCATCTTCTGCAACTTCTGCTATGTTAATCTGGTGGGAGTATGCTTGGCGACATGGATTTTAATGTAGACCTTGATACTCTGGGAGCCTTTTTTTTACAGTATATTATTTAATGCAAAAATCGTTGCCTGCATCAAACAAGAATGAAAGGCTATAAGAACAGGAGGAGGGCCTTTAGCTCCTTGAGCTTGTTCTACCAGTCAGTGAGATCATGTGTTACTGTGACCTAACTCCAGATACCTGCCTTTGCTCCTTATTCTGTCGTACCTTACAAAAATCAGCCCATCTGAAGTTGTAGAATGAACCGTGAGTCTTGCATCAATTGTCATTTGCAGAAGAGAGTTCCATACTTCTACTAACCTTTACGTGAAGAAATCTTATTTTCACATTTGAAGCTCTGGCTCTTATTTTTTAGACTCTGCCCCTAAACCTTGTTTCTCTAACCTCTCCCCCGCCCCCAAAATTGTGGAGGGATAGGTTTCAATGAAAAAAACATTTGAGTCTCTGATGTATGGTATGATGTAACTGTGGCCTCACTAGCCATGTGATGGTGAAACTGATAGATGGTTGGAGAAAGAGCATTGTGCTCTGCAG
Source organism: Stegostoma tigrinum (assembly GCF_030684315.1). Lineage (NCBI taxonomy): Eukaryota > Metazoa > Chordata > Chondrichthyes > Orectolobiformes > Stegostomatidae > Stegostoma > Stegostoma tigrinum. The sequence goes on along the minus strand of NC_081378.1, from coordinate 27,016,368 downwards.
CTATATGGTAATACATGCATAGTTAATAAACATTGTTCAAACAAATCTTAAGGTCTGACTTCTATGCAGAACAGAATCCCCCACAAAAAAACAATTACCTGATGACTTCCAACTCAGAGCAAGAGTATCATTTTGGGAAAGTGCAGGGCAAAAAGTTTCTTTAGCTCTTGCTTGGGTTCCGTGATCAACTGGTGCACAGTATGATGGTGGGAAAACTGGCTTCCTCCAGTGAATCCCTGAAACTTGGTCTGGTTCCCAACTTTCTCCTGCTGCCTTTTAACAGAAGGTCGAATTGGCTCATGTTTACCTACCGTGGGCTACTTGAGAACCAGATTTGCCATTATCAGGTGGATAGCATTTTCATGCATTATCATGATGGACAGCAGAGACATACCTTTGGGAAGTGCCCTATTTGCGCTAAAGAGGGGGCATTTTTTTGAGTCATTGAAGAAAGATCTCAGTTTATAGATCCCAGGACCATTGCTGGAATACATGGTCTTGGTATTCAAGTTCAATATCTTGCAAATGATTTACTCAAGTCACTGAGATAGAAAATTTGATCAGCTTAAAGTAGTTTCTTTTGTTTTTGTATTGACTAACACTCCAACATGCCTTCACTGCATTGCATATTATGGGTGACTGTAAAAAATGGACAATTCTTAATTGTTAATTCTCTGTCATTTTTGACAATTCTGTTGCAATCTTTTGTGGACAAGCAAGTAATATTTGGCACTAAAAGATGATCAACAAAATTGCTTTTCAAAAATTATTTCGAGAGAACTTCAGTTCGAATACTAAAAGTACCAGTCTCACTAAATCGACTATGTCCTGCACTTTATACACTCTATCTGATTAAAAACAGTGATCAACAAAAATGGAATGTTCATTATTTACATATATGCCACTCTTTCACAAAATGAATCGATGGTTAAAAAAGTGCTGACAACTCACAGGTTGAATCTACATCTTGGATGTCTTGCTACATTATTAATGCTGCCTGCCTCAAATTTGCCATAAACTTATTTTGTAGAGACACTCAAAATTCAGGCATTGATGCTGCATCTGATTATAGCTAAAATGCGGGAATTTTCTGTCATTTCTTGTGGGTGAATTGACCTATTGTGGACCTGTAGCATTTTTTCATGTTAGATCTGAAAAATTGTTCCAGTGCTTGTCACAGTAATGTGGACAGGCTTCATTTTGTTGTTCCCTTTGTTCAGGTTCACTGAATCTTTTTCTCACTGCCCCACAACTGAACCTGATACACCACATGGCCCCTGTCAGTTCACACTGGTACTGCTATGTCCAATTCAGCCTTCTCTCCAGCTCTGATTCCAATTTGCTGCAAATGACAATTGATGCAAGACTCACGGTTCTTTCTACAACTTCAGATGGGCTGATTTTTGCAAGGTACTACAAACAGTGACCAGACATTTGTGGTTCCTTTCCTCCAACATTGATTTATTTTCAGTTTTTTTTGCTATTTTCAGTTTCCTTTTTGTACAAGTCGTGCTGTTATACAGCATCACTTCTGATTCGTATTTTTCGTTCCTTTATCATGCAGTATATTTAGGTACCACGAAAGCAGTGGTAACAACCCGTGGCATCCCGGGTCAGGTTCGGGACTGCAGTGTGAATATTCAACTGAGCATTAGTAATTTATTAGGTAATCTCAGCACAACTATTTGTGAAAATCCTTGCCGATCATTACTGAAAAAAAAAACACGTGAACAGTGAATTCAATAAACTAAAGTTGGATAGTTGATGAACATTGGAAAATGTTGTATATTCATTTGTATGCTAAATTACTTTACTTTTGACAAATGAAAGGTATCGCATTTTGATGAAACAAAGAAGGGCAGGATTTATACAGTTAATGGTAGGTGAAATAACTTCACTGAGGCTAGTATCCTGTCTCCAAGTCATCCTTTATTTATGCATGGAGCGTCCTTTACACTTATCTAGCTCCCCAGAGCCCGCTCTGAGTGAACAGAGCCTCTGACACCCCTGTGCTTTATCTGTCGACCATGGCTGTCTGATTGGACCAGATTAACAGCCCCAGTCAGGGAACTCACATTCTAGGAGATCCACTTGACTGACCTCGTAACAATCATGACATCTCTCCTCCTCAGAATCTGAGGACATAGGCCAGTTCTTTCTTTGTAGCTCCTCCTGGGGCATTTTAGCACCCTCTCAGGTTTCTCTGACTCTGCCTCTGATACGGGTGGTGTGTAATATGCAGAAGTGTGTCTCTTGCACCCAGAGCATCTCAGAAGAAATTAATTTTCCTTTGTCAGATGTCAATGGCATTGAAGCGGTGACATCTGCTGTGTCCATCCCAGATTCTGAGGTATCTTCAATGTTTGATGGAGAGAGAGAACCCATGGGTTCTGGGACAATCAGAAAGGAAGTCAAGCAGCCGGGGACATTTTGCCCCTTACCCCCTTCCCTGTTATTAGCACATCAAGATAAATGGCGACCTGAGGTAGACCTTATAAAATGTTCTCCATCATCCGCTGAAAAAAATACCCCAAATGGCAGTCTCCTATATTGCTACAAACCCTCATGGGTACTAGTTGTAGCATACCTCTGGGAATATTCAACTAACTGCAATTGTGAGTACGCATGGCTCATGTCCAGCTTCAATGAAGGACAGCCCTCATACCACATTTGTGTATAAATTCTCTAAGTGAGGGATTGGGTATTGTTCTCCTACAAAAAGCAGTTTACTGTTTGTTTTAAATCCTCAGAAAGGCAAACTGACCCATCAGGCTTCACAATTGGTATGACAGGTGCTGCCCATTTCGCAAACTGGGATGGTGTAATGACTCTTTCATTTTTCAGCCGCCTGAACCTTTGGGAAAATGGCACTGAACAGGCCTTGCAGAATCATGAGATTGCTTCTTGGGCAACACATAAGGTGGCCTTGACTCCTTTGATTGTCCCTAGGCCTTCCTGAAAATGTCATGGGTGTTTAATTAGAATTTCACTGAGGTAGCCAATTTCCAATCAAAAATTGTTGAGCTAATCTAGGTGAATCTTTCCCAATCAATTTTGCTCCATCAAGGTTGGGCCTGTATCTTTTACTGCAATCAGTGGTAATGGAACCAGCTACCTCATGTATGAGATTGACACTGAAGTTGTACCATTAATCTGTAAAGGTTCCATGGTATAGGTTCTCAGTCTAGTGTTGGAGTCATAAGTGTTGGAGTCCAGAGCAAATTTGGTGAAAGACTGATTCTGAGATCATTGCCTGGATATCAGCAAATTTTAACCATTTGCTCTAGGCTTGATTTGTTTTGGGGTTTGGCTGTGTGCTGACCTAGAGTCACTTTGTTCAAGTTATATCCTGAGTGAGGCTACGCAGTTGTTTTTCTTCAAGAGGAGTTCCCCAAGCTCATTCAGACTGGTGAGGATCTCCACTTTCATCGGAATACCCTGTAATACATAGGCTCCACCTACTGCATTTTCCATTGACAAAGCCAGTTGCAGTGCCTGTTTGAAGTCCATTTGGGCTTCAGATGATGGCTGCTTTTTCATGGTTACATCAATAAGCCCACATACCAAACAGTCCCTCAGCATCTCATTAAGGGTTGAACAAATGTCACATGCCTTTGCTGGTCATCTTAATCTCATCAAAAATCCTGATACGGGGTCCCCTGGTTTTGGATTTCGAAGTAAAAACAATAGCATCTCAGATTTAGAGGAGGGTTGCGGTTTTAATACTCCTTAGCGAAATCCATAAGCTGTTAAAAGGTTTAACTACCTGGTGCCTCACTGAAAGTTACACTCCTAATAACCAGAAAAGCTATGGATCCACAAGCAGTCAGGAGAATTACTCATTGAGGAGCTTTACCAGCAACATCTGTTTTTGTTCAAGAGTTTGTTCAGTTATTTGACCCTCCCGTTGCCTCAATGTATATAAACACTGTCCTGTAGGAATAAGACTGCTTCTGGTTTTTGGTAGGGATGTCAAATTCCAAAATTTGTTTCTCTGGAACCTCAGAGATTCTGTAGAACTGCTTTAATACCTGTGAATGTAGATAAAGACATTTTTTATGAATAAAGTATATTTGTGAATATGAAAAACTATTTCACTTGCTAATTGCTTAGATATCTTCCTAGCCAAGCTGCTCAGAGATGTTCATACATATTTCTGGAACAGGTGAGACTTGAACTGATGCCTCCTGGTCTACAGGTAGGGAAAGTACCACTCTGCCTCAAGAACCTTTATTTGCTAAATTTTTTTTTGTTTAAAGGCAAGATTGTCAAAATATTTTCTTGACTTTGTTTGCCTTTGTAATAACTGAGGAAGCCCAATAGGAAAGGAATATCGTTTGAACATTGAAATAGAGCCACCACATGTGACTTAAATAAACTAATCCTATCTAGATTAGAGAGTTCTGTTGGCATATCTCTGGATATTCTTCGGATGATTTTAAAATTTAACCTAAATTTTCTAAACAGCCTGTTCAGAGATGTTATAACATACCTCTAGAGCAGGTGGGATTTGAATCTGGGCTTGCCTAGTCCAAAGGTAGGGACACCATTACTGCACCACAAGAGGGCCCTCATTTGCTGAATTTCTATCCTGAACCTTCTCAACCAGCTATTTCAGGTCTTTTAAGTTGCTAGTCTAGTAATGTTGAACAGAAGACGCTACAGTTTAATGCAAAATCAACTGCTATTAATTCATCGTTATTTTTGCTCCAGAAAGTTCTAATTATCCAATATTCTAATTACACAATGCAAATGAAACTACACAGGAGCCCTTTTTTTCTGCACAACTTCAATTTAAATTAAATTAATTTGAGGAGTAGGCGTGGTGATGGTTTATTTGAGTTTGAATTACTAACTAATTACCTGCTGCTAGGTGACTGGATTAGGAGCTGTTGCAGGAATCACCAACTGATGTGCTGTGTGGTTAAAGAAGTTCAGAAACCTAACATACCAATGCTAAGGATATACATCAGTGAAATTAGGAGGTGCTGCATGACTCAAGGACGTCACTTTTCTTTAACATCACTTCTTAAATTTAAGTGATAAATTACATTCTCTTGTTTGTGAAATTTTAAACTGCTTGATTTATTTGCTGACTGCAGTTTTAGCCTGTGAGATGCTTCCAATCTCTTTTGCCAATTTCCATTTGTTTAAAAGGTTTATTTGATGTGATGTGTTGTGATTGAAAACTGACTGCTATCTGCAAGAGAGAAGTTTGCTGGAATGAGTCTGTGCACATGTTGTGACTATCTCAACCTCAGGGGGTTTATGTGAAATTGTAGTTGAGAAATTCCAAGTGAAATCAAAAGATTCAGCTCTTTAAGCCCATGTACATTTTCACCATGTTGTGCTGCTACGCTGGTCAGTCCCTGAATGTATAAACTTTGAACTTGCTTCATATTGGTCGCAGTTAACTATAGGCAGCCCAAAATGACCATGCGTTCAATATCTTATTGCAGTGTGATATGACAGTACATTAATTCGATGCATACTGCTTTACCAGCTCTTTTTAGATGAAATGATGTTGTGGAATATGCAGCAATATCCCTTTAACCTAGAAAAAGTGATTTTCTTTCATACATTCGATTGTGGGATGTGGGCATTGGTGGCTAGGCCAGCAGTAATTGCTCATTCCTAATTGTTCAGCAGGCAGTTAAGTGTCAACCTCATCGCTGTGGGTCTGGAGCCAGACCTGCTAAGGATGACAGGCTCCACTTTCCCTAAAGGACATTTGTGAATTAAATTGGATATTATGGGTCCAGACCCGAAAAGTCAGCCTTCCTGCTCCTCTGATGCTGCTTGGCCTGCTGTGTTCATCCAGCTGTACACCTTGCTATCTCAGATTCTCCAGCATCTGCAGTTCTTACTATCTCTTATAACAATCAACACTGGTTATGTGGTTCCCAATGGGCTAGCTTTTGATTCAAGATTTTTAGTTAGATTCAACACCATAGAATCCCTGCACTGTGGAAGCAGGCCATTTGGCTCTTCAAGTCCACACCAACCCTCCAAAGGACTTCCTATCTAAATCCATTTCCCTGTTGTATCCCTGAACACTACGGGTAATTTAGCATGGTCAATCCAACAAACTTGCACATCTTTGGACTGTGGGAGGAGACACAGGGAGAATGTGCAAATTCCACACAGACAGTTCCCTGAGGTTGGAATTGAACTTAGGTCCCTGGTGCTTTGGGGCAGCAGTGCTGATCACTGGGCCACCATGCTGCCCAAGGCAGGATTCAAACTCATGTCCTGCATCACCAATCTGGATAACCACTTCTGTGACATTCCCACTACATCTTTAAAGTACATTAAATATCAGTAACATCTGTACTTTTCATCTTCTTTGTCTTCTTCCTCCTTCCTTTACCATCGTACTTGAGGATGCCACAATACTGATTGATCTCACTCTCCACTTCTTTCTTTGTCACCCATTTCTCATCACATTGCTACTGCTTTTCTCTGCCTGGCCTTGGGCCTCCCTCGTTTTCATCTTGGCAATTCTGTCTTCATCATTTGCCTCACCATATCTTTCTCCTCAACAGATAACCAAACATTTCAATCACTCCTCAGCTACTTTGTTTTATACGTTGGTCATGTTTATTTCTGTTTATCAACAAAGAACCCTGAACATTTTTATTTTTTCATTGGAGATGGGCATCACTGGTAAGGCCAGCAATTGTTGCATGTCCCTAACTGCTCTTAAACTGAGTGGCTTCATAGAGCATTTCAGAATGTAGGTAAGAGTCAAACAAATCGCTGTGGGCTTCAAAATCACATGTAGACCAGGCCAGGTTAGGAAGACACATTTCCTTCCCTCAGTGACTCGAGTTGGGTTTTTCCAACAGTTAATGATAGATTTGTGGTTACTATTTTTGAGATTAGCTTTATTTTCCAGAAATATTCATTTGTTTGAAATTCTACAAGCTATCATTGTGTGATTTTGACATGTGCCTGCTGATTACTAACCTGGGAATTGGGATTATACATTAAGTGGCTGTATTTTTAGACCATCACTTCCCCCTTTTAGTTCATTGACTTGCCCAAAGCGGTTAAAAATATTTCTCTATTGCTGATTAGTCAGGTGATGAGACTGATGAGAGAATAATTCATTGTAATAAGAGAGTGAAGAGAAATTTCTAGGCATTTCAATGCCATTATTGGATATACAATATGAAGATAGTCGTTCTAACTCAGGAAACATCTATTTATTTGAAAGTAGTGCAATTGACAAATATACCTGAATTACTAAATTGACAAGTATCATACATATAAACTTGCTTGGAGTTTTCCTGAGGTTCATCATTTTGTATGCTATGGAACAAAATCGCGCGCAACCATATTTTGATTGGCAGTAACTTGACTGTACCGGAATAAGCATCATTATACTTGATGAGAGAAAAATAAGCCCCTTTGGCTCGAAATAGTACATGCATTCAATATTCCTCATTAATATTCTGAGTTTGTAGACTGTTATTATTATCCCACGCTGGATGCATGACACCTAAAATAAGATTAAAGAGATTAAACTGATCCTGTCTATCTGCAAAAATCTCATTAAATTTTCATTTAAGGCTATCATCTGATTTGATTCATTTTCATAGCTCCACTCACCTAAAGTATACCTTTTGTATTTCAGACAATTAATAATTTGTATATTCAAACTACACAAAAACATCCATTCTTTCCTGAATTCTGTTACTAAAAGGTATGAAATTAAATGACTTTTCGGATTGGCAATGAACACGGCCATCAAAATGATACGGTATAACAATAATCTCTTCCAAGATACAGCCGTATTACAGTCAAGTGATTAATGAGATTTCATTAAATCTGATTTTTTTAAAGGCTTTTGAATTTGTTCCCTAATTGCAGTATTATTTTGTATTTTTTATGTCCTTTATCCTTGAAATGTGTCTGAAGCTATGTTTAACATTTCAGCCATGTAATCCAGTAAAGGATTGGGGGGATTTGTTTAGCTAAAGTAGCTCAGCAAAGGAGTGGTGTAGCCTTCTAAGGCTAGCAATACAAAGTTCGTTTCTATTCTGAATATCAGTTGTTGTTCTGCTGTGTGATATCCATAATGCTTTTGAGTATTAAAATAGTGATCAGCTATATTTCATGTGAATGTGTAAACCGATAGTCCACCAATATTATTTTGTGGGATTTCATGTCCCAGAGCCATTCTATTGAGCTGATTTACTACTGCTTTATTCAATATAAAATTATACATGCAGCATCACTTTTGCTGGAGACAGCTTTGCAACATGCAGGATATCGACTGTGCAATCTGTTTGCCGTAGTCATTTTTTTTTACTAGGGGAAAAACACCAGCAATAGAGGGTAAGGTTCGCCCAGAAGTTACATTTTCCTGACCCCTGCCCTTTACACTGTATGAATAAAATGCATGCAAGCCAACAGTGGGGAGGTGGTACAGCTCCCTTTCATGGGCAATCTGCCAACTCACATCCAGAAAATTAACTTGTTTATATAGCAGCACTGCCAACAAGGCCAGAGGAATGCCAGTGATGGTATCGTTAAAAGAATGGTCAGTGAACAGTATACAGGAAAGGAGATCTGGCTATCAGTAAGGTTTCAGCTTAACTGAGAAATGCCATCTTGCTGCTTTTCACGACTTTCATAGAGACTTGGTTTTTAAACTAGGCAGAAGTCTCATGTTGCCTGTGCAACTGGATAACTGCAAGTCAGGATTAGAGTAAATGAAAAATAAACTTACAGTTAGGTAGGGTCTTTCAAAACACAAAGGTATCCAAAGCACATTACAACTAATGAGATATAAGACTGTAAGACATAGGAGCAAAAGCAGGCCGTTGAGTTTGCTTCACCATTCAATGAGATTATGGCTGATCTAATAATCCTCTTTTCTGCCTTTTCCTGGATTTCCTTAATGATGAAAGCATCTGTCTATCTCAGCCACAAAGAATTCCTCAAATTCCCTGTCAGATTCTCTCAGAGAAGAACTGCTGCCTCATCTCTGAATTACGTGTGGTTCCTTATTCTGATTTTAAATTTTTTTTCGGATTTTTAAAAAAAATTCTGATTTAAGAATAGTTACTATTGCAGTGCACAAAATGTGGCAACCAATTTTCACATAGCAAGCACATACAAATAACAATGACTAATGACCAGATACCGATTTTATGTGCTGAGAGATTAATATTGCCAAAATACCAGCAGCAGGAGGGGTGTCATGTATTCTTCTTCCACTTGTGATGTGGGAGCTTTTGTTTTCACTTAAGCTCTGGATGAGATCTGCCTTGAAGCTGATACGTGGCCTGTTCAGCACTGCTTGAATATTGCAGTCTCTGCCTCAATGTTCAGCTCAGGTTTCTGCCTGGTGACTTGAACTCACAACCTGCTAATGATTCTGGATCATATGTGGAGAAGAAAAAGAGTCACTAAGTGTAATCTCCAGGCCAGCATGTTTAATTTCCTGCACAAGATGCTGTAACATTTGTCCCTATTTCTTTAAAATCAAATTAAAACCAGCAGTTGTACACTTATGTGTTCCATTGTTCATCTTTGTTGCATTAATTTATGCGTTAATTGATGGTCCTAAAGACATCACAAATTAGAATTATGTTCTTCATATTCCTGGATGTTCTCGTGCTCTGTGCAATATCACTCATCTTCGTTTCAACACTTGAAATTCAGCGAGTAAGACAGCCGTACACATGCATCAAACTCCGTGATCCTGAGAGAGGTAGATTAAGTAGAAGTACTCACTTGCATCGTATGATTTGTGTGAGCATTAGTAACATTCTCAGTAGGTAGCCAAATGATATGACATGACTGTGCTCCACCTGGTGGAAAGATATTTAATTGCATGATTATGGCCAAACTATGAGGATGTTGAGCTAAGGGAGAAGATATTGGAATAACTAAATGCTTGTTCAAAAATTTATTTTTTTTTCAAAAAAACAAAGATATTAAAGGATAAATGGAGGTGGAAGGGCAGACATAGTTAAAGGAGTAATTCCATGTCATAGGGCTGAAGTGTTTGTGTGTAAGGCTGGAGTGATGTGTTGCCAAACTTTACCATAGCCCTGGAGAATCCAGAAGTTAAGATAGATCTACAGGCAAAATCTTACAAAGGCTTAAATAACAATTTTTAAAGAAGAAATTTCTTTATGTCACACAAATATAATACATGAAAAAAGTCTGCTTGATTGAAAATCAAAACTAAGTCAATTGAGCAATGAAAAATCTATTCAGCTTTCAATTGGTGCGTGATGGAGATAGACATGTGGGCAGCCAATGGCGTAAGTGTAGGGCCAAGAAATTGGCAACCAGAATTAGCAGCTCCCTAAGAAAGTGAAGGAGAAAGATACATGTTCCTAAGCTGGGGTTGGAACAAAAACATGTTTGGGAAAAGATGGTATAAGCAAGACTATAATGCTGGAGAGAGTGTGAAACATGAAGTAAAAATGTAGCTATGAGCCGTTGGAATGCTGGAAGTCAGTGTAGACCAGCGTGGACAAGAGCGATTAGTGAACTGAATAATTCTGATTAGGATGTGTGCAACAAGGCTTTGGTTGAGCTGATCTTGAGCGTAAAAGAGTGGAGGACAATCCTGGAAGCATTGGAGTAATGATCCCTAGACAAAGACAATGGTGTTGGTTTTCAGCAGCATGCGCTGGAAAATTCAGTCTTTCCAATGTTTATTTTACGGAATTTGGTGTCCTGCAAATCTGCATGTGAAGGAAGCAGTCTCTTGGCACAGATTTAGTGGTGGGCCTTTAATGACTATGTACATTTTTGTTTTGATTTATAAACTGGGAAATGGAAGTTTGGACTGCCTTGTTACAGAGAATGAACAAGTTTCTTTTTTTCTTAATTCAATCAAAGGAGAAAATAGAATGGTGCGGTCACTTATTTGTCCACAAGGGCATGTAATTATAAAAAGCTGAATTTGAGATTTTTGTGAGACAATCAAGCAACAGAGGTCTTTGGGCTGTAAACAAGAAACTGCTTGGCAACAACTTTTGTATTGTATTTATCACAGAACTGTAGTGGAGCTTTTAGACCTCTTAAAGTCTCCGTGGCAGATGATACCTCTCTTTGTCCCTCAGTGAGTGGAAAAAGGAATAACGTTCATGGACTGCAAATAAGATCATTTCTAATTTAAACGCAAACCTGGGTCAAACTGACTGGCTATGGGATTAAGGATTGCTATGGTTGACACAATTTGATATCATTGCCAAAAGCACAAAAGAATTGTGAGAAAGTTACCCTCATTTTGCCTTTTTGTTTGGACTCTTTATACAGCAGTTTTGTTCCTATTTGACTATTTTTCAGGTGTTTCTAAAGGACTGTTTGTCTTCATTTGTCTTGACTGTCCTGATTGTGAATCAATGTACTCATGTTTGGATTTAAAGTTGTGTATTTTAGGTTTGTATACTAGTAATTAATAATCCATTTCCTTTTTTAAAGGTTACGTTATAATAAGTATATTTCCAGTTTATTAATGTAATGTCGTGTGAGTTACTTTTATACTATGTGGTGTTCACAGTTAGGCACTAAACATCCTAGTGATTAAATTGGTCACATTTCAGTTTGTGGTGACTCATGGAATAGTGTGGCCTGATGCGCAGTGTAGTCTTCCAATCAGGATTGAGACAAGGCCAAGAGAAGTAATAAGGAGGTGAACCCGAATGTTATTGGCATGGGCGTGTGAACCTTGAGCTTGTGTCTGGGAACAATCTTGTCAAGGGCCACAAGCAGATGATGAAAAAGGAGCCAAGAATAAAATCTTGATCGACATTGGATGGAACCAGATGGAAATAGGCTAGAAATGCTTTGACTACAATCAGTTAAGTAAAAGCTGTCCAACTGGAGAATAGAGTAGAGGAATTGAGGGAAGAGGATGGAACTGCTGACATCGTAAAGGTTTCAGTGAAGAGAGAAGACTGTATCAAGATGACCAGCTCTGACTTCAGTTACAGTAATTTGCAGTCACGCTCCGACCCATTTGTTCAAGTCAAATGTAGATCCAAGAAAGTTAAACATAGCAAGAAGTGGCAATAATCAAGGAGCATCATCCAGCCTTGAACAATGACCAGAGGAGGGAGGAAGCAAAGCTGTAATTTGTGGTCAGGATTGGGGACGGGCAGCTAAAACACCTGAGATGGAGAAATTAAAGTGGCATGTATGAATCAGGAAGGGAAAAAGAGCAATGGAAGGACCTAGAAAACAAACAGCATGATAGGAATAATGGGTTGAGTTCTGCGAAAACAGCTGAAGTTCAAAATAGAATGGATTTTAAAGAGAATTCTGTGTTACATTGATCATTTGAGATGTAAGTTGAGAAAGGATTTACATTTATATAACATTGTTAGGATGTTGCAAAGCAGTTGCCTTCACTTAAATACGCTTTGAAGTGTAGTCACTCAGGTAGTACATAAGTGGAGTAGTTTGTTTTCTCACAACATGTCCGCTAAGCAGCAATGTGATAGTGACTAGGTCATTTGTTTTTGTGGTGCTGGGAGAAAAATAAATATTGGCTGGGCCATTTCATTGTTTAAGATAGTAAGCAGTCAAGGTTAAGATCTGATACTCGAAACGCAGCCAAGAGAATAAAGCCAGATAGCACAGCAGAGTATGATTCCAGAAAATAGTGGTGTAAAGGCCAGAAATTGGCAGTGAAATTATATTTTGTTCTCATCCCAACAGTAGAGTCAAGCCAGGAATGAGAAATTTCCACCTTTTAGTGGAATTCAGACTTTCCAATGATGGAATTCTACCCTTCGAAACGTGACCTTGACTTCCCCTCTGCTTTGATTAGAATGAACACTATTCAGCAAGGTTATGTTGCATTGGTTGTATGGATTTTGTCTGGTATTACATGCAATGGCTGCATTAAATACTAAGATGCTGCGATCACTTTTGCTGACTTCATACAAACACTTTATTCCACAGTCTTCATGATCATAGAAGGCCAGCAAAGGGAAGCCTCGTGTCTCTAACCACTTGAAGTCCAATAATACCACCAACTTGAAGTGGCCTAGAAGCATTTGCATTCACTACAGATTATAAAAAGTGTTACAATTTTCCAACCAACACACAGCAGTAGTTTTGCCAACATATGCAGCATTCTGCGCATGAATCCTTGTCACAAAAAAACTTGCAGGTGTTTTTTGACATCTTCGACCCTCATTATAGTAAAGCTCGAGGGACCCTATAATATTGAATATTGTCTGTTTCTATTTAGAGCAGACCCAGTCTCAGGGTGGTGGCTGAGTCCTAGATGAAGGATATCAAGTAATTGAGACATATAAAATAATCAGAGGGTTAGATAGGGTGGATAGGGAGAGCCTTTTTCCTAGGATGGTGACGGCGAGCACGAGGGGACATAGCTTTAAATTGAGGGGTGAAAGATATAGGACAGATGTCAGAGGTAGTTTCTTTACTCAGAGAGTAGTAAGGGAATGGAATGCTTTGCCCGCAATGGTAGTAGATTCGCCAACTTTAGGTAGATTTAAGTCGTCATTGGATAAGCACATGGATGTACATGGAATAGTATAGGTTAGATGGGCTTGAGATCGGTATGACAGGTCTGCACAACATCGAGGGCCGAAGGTCCTGTACTCTGCTGTAATGTTCTATATTCTATGTTCTATGAATGGATTGGTAATGTGCCCATGCAATGTGAAAATCGAACATGTGAGCTTGTGTAAAATACACGAAGTGTTTAGGAGCAAGCAGACAAGGTTTCTTCAGCAGTGCCTCAAAGCCCCAAATTCTGCTCCCTTAAATCGCAGGGGAGCAGCCATCTTTAAACATCACCAACTCTAAGTTACACATGATTCTGTCTTGCAGATCCGATGCTGCACCTTCATTGCCACTGGTTTAAGATTCTGGAACTCCCTGCCTAACAGCACCTTCTCCATTACTGAATGCGGCCATCGATTCCCAAATCCTATAAATAGATTCAAAACATGGATAGATGTAGATATGGAGAAGCAATGTATTTTTACTAACAGCAGCATGTTGTGTGAAACAGCCATGCATATCTGATGGGAACAGGGAGGGATTATATCGTTAAGCTTGTCAAAGTGACAGGTTTTATGTAAGCTTGCTAATTAGCTGGCCCCATTGTTGCAGAAACAGAAAGACATGCTGCTGTCTTGTTTTCTGTCATTCGATTCACCTGGGTGATTGTTCCCTAGTTTGCTTTCTAAATCTAAGCCGTCAATATTCAACAGTGCTTGAAAGTGGCAGAGACAGCCAAATTGTGTTTCAGTGTTGCCGCAGTTAAATTCACTGAACTGCATATGTCAACACATAAACTAAGCCTTTTCACATTGTGTTCATGACTGTGTATGCCAACAGACAAGTTGGCTCCAGTTCACCACAGGTACCAATGTTATAGGATTTGGCTTATTATTAGTACTATGCCATAAAATGAAAATAAAGTACAGAATCAGTTATCAGTGCAGGGTTGTTCAGTTACACACAGTAGGCCAAGCCAGAGCAAAACACCACAATATGGAGCCAGGCTAATATATGTGGAGTCTAACATTGTTAGAAAAGCAGGAGAGCTTCACTGATTTTTTTTTCTTGAGGTGAATTGCTAAATGGCCACATTAAAATAAACCTTTTCTTTTATAAAGTGTCCCTCACAGTCATGAATTATTACAAAGCCTTTACAGAAAATGAAGTATTTTTGTTTTAAAATGCTGTCACCATAGTACATTGTAAGTTGGCTTGAAAAGTTTAACTCACATTCTTGAATAGCTCTCCCCACATATATATAAATGGGTGTCTCTTGGAGTGTTTAGTCATTATTTTGTTCGTTCTTAGTCTGCAGACATTGACTATAACTAGGTAGTCCAGACCTAGTTACTACTTGTTATGTCATGCAATTTCTGTTACCTAGTGATAATGTAGTTACCTAGTTCTCTAATAATGGAACTTATTACTTTACATGATTAAACTATCTCTTGTTATTCAAAGACATTTCTCTTCTGAAGTTTTGGAGTAGATTTGTAGTTCAGGTTGTGGGTGTTCTGGTTGTTTGGCTCGCCGAGCTGGTTTGGTGAAACACAGACATTTCAGCTGGGTAACATCCTCAGTGCAGCCTCCGATGAAGCGTCGGTGTGTTTTCCTGCCTGGTTTTTAAATTCTGGGTCCGTTGAGCTGGATTGCCTCACTTCCGGTTTTCCTTCGTAGTGGAGTGTACATGGGCTTGAGTTCTATGTGTTTATTGATGGCTTTCTTTGTGGAGTTCCAGGCTTCTAGGAATTCTCGTGCTTGTCTCTGCTTAGCCTGTCCCAGGATTTTGGTTTTGTCCCTGTCGAAGCGGTGGTTCTCCTTATCCATGTGGATTGAGATAGGCGAATATTGGTCGTGTCTTTTTGTAGCCAGTTAGTGTTCATGTCCCCTTGTTGTTAGTTCCCTTCCTGTTTGTCCAATGTAGTGTTTCTCACAGTCTCTGCTGTGGATCTTGTAGATGACATTGGTCCTGTCCATGATAGGGAATGGGCCTTTAGTTCGGGTGAGCACTTGTTGTAGGGTTGATGTGGATGATGGATACACTACGTGGACAACACCCTCGTCCTCACTAAACGGACCAAATTAGAAGAGACGCACAAACTCATAAACAACACCCTCACCAGAATAAAATTCACCAGAGAGGAGGTGAAGAACAAACAACTCCCATTCCTGGATGTCATGGTAGAACGCAAGACAAATGGGGAACTGCAAACAAAAGTACACCTAAAAACCACCCACACAGACCAGGTATTGAACTTCAATAGTAACCATCCCAACACACACGTCTGAAGCTGTGTGCAAACACTATTTAAAAGGACAACAACACAGAACTCCGCCAAGTGGAAGAAGAATACCTCTTCCACGTTTTCAAGTATAATGGATATCCAAAAATCTGGGTCAGAAGATGCCTACACAAACGCCATCAGGAAGATACTACATGCCCCGACACACATCACACTACCCCACATCAGGAACACATTGGAACTAACCACAAGACTCCTATGACCACTGGGCATCAGAGTGGCGCACAAGCCCATATCAACTCTACCACAACTGCTCACCCAAACTAAAGACCCATGCCCTACCATAGACAGGACCAATGTCGTCTATAAGATGTCCTGCAGAGACTGTGAGAAACACTACTTTGGACAAACAGGAAGGGAACTAACAACAAGGGGACACAAACACCTGCTGGCTACAAAAAGACACGACCAATACTCACCTATCTCAATCCATATGGATAAGGAGAACCACCGCTTCGACAGGGACAACACCAAAATCCTGGGAGAAGCTAAGCAGAGACAGGCACAGGAATTCCTAGAAGCCTGGAACTCCACAAAGAAAGCCAACAATAAACACATCGAACTCAAACCCATGTACACTCCACTACGAAGGAAAACCGAAAGTGAGGCAATCCAGCTCAACGGACTCCAGAGTTTAAAAACCAGGTGGGAAAACACACCAACGCTTCATCAGAAGCAGCACTGATGATGTTATGTTTCTCTTCTGCTGAAGACCTACAGTTGTTAATCCTTCACATAATACTAGCAGGTGCTTTGGGCTTGTATTGCAGGAATGGCTAGTTGCAGATAATATACCCCCCCCCCCCAAAAAGAAGGTCCATCACAATCATGTGCCAGCTGCTGGCATCTCTTAAAACAATGCAGAAATTAAAGCCGTAAAGTTCCACTGACTATTGCTTTGTGATAATTATCCGGTGACCTGCTCCACAAAAATAACACAAAGAATTGCAGATGCTGGAAATCTGAAACAAAAGCAGAAATCACTGGAGAAACCTAGCTGGTCTGGCAGCACATGTGGAGAAAAAGCAGAGTTAACATTTCAAGTTCTGAAGAAGGGTCACTGGACTTGAAATATTAACTCTGCTTTCTCCCCACACATGCTGCAAGACCTACTGAGTTTCTCCAGCAGTTTCTCTTTTTGATCTGTCTACATGGTGTCGATGAAAAGGATAAATAATGACCAGGACATGAGGAATGACTCTCATGTTCTTCTTTGAAGAAATAGTCAGTGTAGGATCTGTAAGGGAAGACCAAGCTTCAGTTTCCAATGTCTCACCTAAAAGATAGCCTCTCCAACAGTACAGTAAACAAATTCATAATATATTCTGGGGGACTTTTTAAAATTCTTTAAGGAATTGGCCATTTATTGCCCATCCCTAATTACCTGGTTTAGAATCAATCACATTGCTGTCGGTCTGGAGTCACCTGTAGGTCAGGTAGAGTAAAGTTGACAGTTTCCTTTCCTAAAGGACATTAGTGAACCCCAGATGGGTTTTCCAACAATGACATTTTTTTTTGGTCATCGGTTGACTTTATTACAGATTCTTATTGAATTTGAATTCCACCATCAGTCATATTGGGATGCAAAGTTAACACCCCCTGCCGAACTTAACCTGGGTCTCTGGATTAATAGTCTCGCAAGATTGCCACTGGTCCGTCACCTCCATCTATATTTTAATGAACATATCCAGTTTGATAGCATCTCTATTGAGTAAGCTGGTCAAGTCCAGAACAACCTAACTGCTAGACTAGGTCTGTAGCAGGCTAGAGAACCAACATGAGGGAAAACCCCATTGAATTTCTTCTCACAAACCGCTCTGCTGTAGATTCCAGTTTGTAGATTCCTTTTGGAGTCTAAACCATATCTTCCCAAATATAACATCCTCCAGTATATCGTGCAGCACTAGTGTCTACAGTAGATTCAAAACAGATTGAGCTGTTTGACACTGGGAATCCATGAGATAACTCTGGGCACCAAGAGCAGTAGAGATACATTCAGCCATAATCTGTAGCCCCATACCTCATATGTCCCTCACTATGACCATTACTAAGAAGCCAGAGGCCAATCCTAGTTCAGTGAGGAAAATGGAAGACCATACCAGGAAGACCATCAAGGAAAAGGATTTACAAAAAGAAACTGCAAACCTGGTATAACTTCAAGTCACAACTACATGCAGACTGACAGAGCAGCATGTTACAAACAGAGCCAAGCAATTTCACAACAAATGGATCAAATCAGATATGGCCGAATGCATCGATGAATGATGTTGTAGTATAGTGCAAAGTACACATTGTCATAGTGTGGTATAATGGGACAGAGAAGATAAACATAAGAACCCACCAACAATTATGGCCAGAGTACACAAAAACGTTAAAAATGCATATTTAAAGATTCTGTTAGAATGTTTAAAGAATTCATAACAAGTGAATTGATAGTACAAACAGAAATTATGAGAATTATAGTCATTACAGAGTCATGGACCCAAATTCTCAAGGCATTTGACATTTGGAAGGACAGAACAAAAGTGGAAGGAGACAGGTTAGCTTTGGTAATAAAGGATGAGATCAATACACTAGTGAGAAAGGAACTTGATTCAGAAGTTCCAGATATAGAATCTGGGTAGCAATAAGAAACAGCAAAAGAAAATAAGTTACTGCTAGTAGCTTTTATGCCCCCTCCTATTTTATATACATTGTACAGCTGTGTTTACTTTAAGAAATAGTGGAGGCTTATTGTAATAATCATGGTGACTTCAATCGTCATATGAATTGGATAAGTCAAATTAATAAAGATAGCCTGGAAGATGAATTCATAAAGCGTATTGGGACAATTTCCTCAAAAATATTTCTGAAATATTCTAGGGAACAGACTTATTTCAACCTGTTAATGTGTAATGAAACACAATTAATTAAACAGTCGTCTCAGTTGAAGTGCTGGAATTTAACATTCAGTTTGAGGGTCAGACACATGGGTCCATAACTAATGTCTGAAAGTTAAAGATGATTACAATTATAAATACAAAGTTGACCAACGTGAACTGAATCAACTTTAGGTAGCAGGATCAGGTATTCAAGGATGCACTTCATAATTCTCAACAAAGATATATTCCATTAAAGAAGAAAGACTGTATCAGAAGGATGTGCCATCCAAGGCTGACTGAGGAAACTAGAAAGAGAAGGCATACAATACTGTGAAAATTAATGATTGGCCAGAAGATTGGGAAAGTTTTAGAAATCAATACAGGATTATTAAAACATTCATAACATGTGAGAAATAGGGTATCAGAGAAAACAAGCAACAAATATAAAAATAGATAGTAAAAACTTTACAAATATGTAATAAAGAAAAGAGCAAATAATTAACTGTTGTCCCTTCGAGGATAAGACTAGGGGATTAATAGCAGGACGTGAGAATATGGTAGATGTTTTGAATAAGCATTTTGTATTTGTCTTTGTTGCAGTAGACACAAAATGATTTTAAGTATAATAGAAATTTAAAATGCGAAAGGGAGGGAAGAACTTGAGACAATCACTCTGACAAGAGGAAAAAGTAATGGGAAACTAATGGACTAAGGCTGACAAGTCCTCTGGATCCAATGGCTTCTCCAGATTTGAAAGACCTCCAGTGGATTAGAAAACTACAGATGTAACATGTCTTTTCAAATGAGGGCTAACTATAATTAAGAGACACAAGCAGAACAGTTAAAACATTTCATAGTATTATCAAGAAACGTTAACTGGTTCTGTGAAAGAAATACCATGTTTGAGAAATTTATTGTTGTATTTTGAGGATGGAAAAAAAAACTGGAGGATGAAGGGCTACCGGCAGATGTAGTGTATTTTGATTTCCAGAATCCATTTCATATACTGCCACATTAATGGTTATTACACAAGATGAGACCTTATGGTGGTGGAGATCATATACTAGCTTGGATATGGACCAGCTAAGTAACAGGAGATGGGGAGTCAGTTTAATGTGTCTTTTTCAGGATCACAAACTAACAAGTGGGGTACCACAGGGATTAATGCTGGGCCCTCATCTATTCAAATCCCATATTATTGACTGAATGTATTGCTGTCAAGTTTGGTGATAATATGAAAGTTTCTAGGAGAGCAAGTTGTCAGGAGGATACCAAGAATCTGCAAAAGGATATGGATATGATGGATGAATAGGAAAACATTTTGCAGACAGAGTATAATGTTGGAAATTATCCGAATTAATAGGAAAAATACAAACGTTGAATATCATTTAAATGGAGGAAGAGACTACAAGATCCTGCAGTAACAACACATCTGGGTATTCTTATACATGATTTACAAAGTCAGCACACCGAGACAACAAGTAATAAGAAGGCAAATAGAAAGTTGGTTTTTGCTACAAAAGTTTGTAGTACAAAGGTAGAGAAGTCCTGTTATGACTGTATATGACATTGATGAGACCACGTCTATGCATACTTTTCTTGTTACATGATTTAAGGAGGCACACTCTTGCAATAGAAGCCATTCAGAGCACGTTCACTAAGCTGATCCCTCGGACAAAGGAGGGTAACTTTGGGTCTAGGCCCGAAACGTCAGCTTCTGTGCTCCTGAGATGCTGCTTGGCCTGCTGTGTTCATCCAGCCTCACATTTTATTACCTCGGATAAAGGAGTTGGCTTATGAGGAAAGATTGTGCAAATTGGGCCTTTACTCATTTGTGTTTGAAAAATTAGATCCAGTTGCAACATCTAGGTTCCTGAAGGGACTTGTTGTGATAGATGTTGAGAGGATGTTTTCTGTCATTACAGAATCTAGAACTAGGAGGCACATTTTAAAAGTAAGAAGCCTCCTATTTAAAACAGGGACAAGGAGATATTTCTTCTCTCAGACGGTTGTTGGTGTTTGGAAGTCCCTTCTCCAAGGAACAGTTGAGGCATACCTTTGAAAATATTCAAGGTTGAATTAGACAGATTTTAATTGAGGGAATCAAGGGTTATGGAGTTAAGGCCACAGTCAGTGTAGACATGGTCTTACTGAATGGTGAGGCAGGCTTGAGGGGCTGAATGGCCTTTTCCTGCACTTATTTCTTATCTTTTTAATACCATTAACAGATGGCTGCCTGCCAAGCAGACACTGCAAGTGCCATCCTCTCATTATCTATCTTTGATTGCAAATTGCATTATTGGCTATTTGTACTCTGTTCATTTTTCTCAAATCGGTATTAAAAAATTAAATAGATTTAAGCACTTCTGTGGGTGAGTCTTTTCGGAGGCTAAGCTACCATCACAGCACACTCTCTATGTGACAGAAACTGTGCACCTACAGTATTATTAATGACAACTTGTATTTAGTGTTCCACTGTTCAGTAATCAGAGCTTGGATCCTGTGGTTATGATTTCACATTGAGGTTAATGAAGCTGCAATCTTGGCCTGTCAAAGAGCCACAATTAGTGTTGTAAGTGATGGACGTATGGTTTACAGTAAGAGTGTGTAATGGCTAATGCATTTCAATCTGTTCAAAGTCACCCCAACTAATAATATAAATTAAATGTAGGAAAAGGACAGGTGACCGTGCCAGTACCTTTAGTCCTTGTAAATTCTGTTGCTATTTCCACAATTTGTTATCATTGATTCATCATGCCTATTCACTTTTAGCTCCTGGTGTACTCTTGAAAGATTTAATTTGTTTGTAATTCATCCACTTGTGTTCAAGTTTGCATGATATTTTTTAACTGTATTTTATCAGATTTATCAACATTTGTTGATACTCGTTAGGTCAGGACCAGATTGAGATGTCCATATCAGCTATTGAAATTCACCGTTATTGGGGGTGCACGGTGGCTCAGTGGTTAACACTGCTGCCTCACAGCCCCAGGGATCTAGGTTCAATTCTCACCCTCAGGCAACTGTCTGTGCAGAGTTTGGACATTCTCTCCATGTCTGCATGCATTTCCTCCAGGTGCTCCAGTTTCCTCCCACAGATCAAAGATGTGCAGCTTAGGTGGATTGGCTATGCTAAATTGCCCATAGTGTTCAGGGATACGCGGCTTAGGTGAGTTATAGGGGGATGGTTCTCAGTGGGCTGCTCTGAGGTTCAGTGTGGATTTGTTGGACCAGAGGGCCTGTTTACACACTGTAGGGATTTAATGAAATATTATCATTTATGAAATTATTTAAATAATAGAATCCCTATAGTGTGGGAACAAGCCATACCAACCCTCCAAAGAACATCCCAACTTGTGCCAACCTCCCATTCTATAACCCTGCATTTTTGATGAACAATCCACCTCACCTGCACATTACTGGACACTACAGACGATTTTATCACATGCAATCTGCCAAACCTGCACATCTTTGGACCGTAGGAGGAAACCAGAACAAACCCACGCAGAAATGAGGACAATGTGCAAACTCCACACAGTTGCCTGAGGCTGGAATCAAACCCAGGTCCCTGAAGGCATGAAGCAGTACTAACCGCTGAGTAGGCAAGAGTTTTCATTTTGGATATATTCAGAGTTTCCAGTACAATTTGCAACTTGTTGTATTAATTCTGTTGTTTACATTTTTAACAGTGATAGTTGCAAAGTTTGAAACTGATGTAGCAGGCACTATTCCAATGGCTTAATTATTTGTACATTGAAGAATTTTACAGTATTGTTAAAATATTTAATTGCTTCACAGTCTTCCATTAATTTTTCCTAGCAAATTTGGATGTCTCTCTGGACTATTCCCTGTTTCCTTGACAAGGATGGTCATGAATAAAGTCACTGATATGGCCAATGCTACTGTCTGGGCTCCAAAACTTTCTTCTTCATCTGAAAGGAACTGGTTACATGTAGTAATTTAGATCAAGGATACCAAAACATACGCTGTTGAACTGGCAAGGTATAAGTAGTAGATATCTCCATGGTTCTGATGTACAATATGTTTGTAAGTTGAGTTGTCTCAGTTGATGTGCTACTTTAATCACTTCCAGATTTCAGAATTATTTACAACAGACTGCTTCTATAAATTTGACACAGATCTAAAAGTGTACCTAACTATTTGTCTGATTAATCTGTCAAGTAATGTCTAATTACTGTTATCACCACAACCATAACTTATGTTCCAAAGTGATTATAATAGAGATTCTCATGTGTTGGCATGTAATGGGTTGATTTTAGTTGATGTTGATGAACTTGTCTCAATGAATATTTCTTGAGACATGTTGGTGAAAACTTAATGTAGAATTTTTGCTAGGAAGCACACATTTGGAGATGTTGCAATTCTGTTTCTCAGGAGAAATTAAATAGGATTGACTGATCCAGTTTACATGAAGCATTAAACATTGCTGACGCACTGCCAGAATGACACCCAGAATAAATCATCAACAATATTTATATATTCATCTCCACTATTTGGAGGAAGTAATGTCAGAGCACTGTATTGATTTCAATTCTTCTTATAAAAATTGAAATTGTTCTTGAGAAGGCTTTACAATTTTCTGTCATTTGCTGGTGATAAAAGAATGGAGATGCATATCTGGAAGAAATCACTGGGGATGGTGATGTTCCTATTGTGTGATGAAGTATTTCATTTTCTTTAGTGGTGTTATGCTGACATTAATACATTGATTTATGTCAAGCAAGAGCTGGAGTCCTTCAATGAACAGCAAGCCTTGCTTGGAAGTAATGTACAATTTTAGTGATGAATGTCTGCTTGACATTAATTTGTTCATACACAACTTAACCAGCAAGGCTTGAAATATTACTTTTGTCTAAGCAGCTTTAAATTTTTCCTCTTCCACGAGGAGTTTTTATTCTACTAAATAAAAGAAGAAAAACTGGTGATTTAGTAGCTTCAGGACTGAATTATTTGAACCCAGATGCTTGTCACAATCTCAAACTCAAACCCAAGTAAAAGGGTCTCAACTAATACAAGTCTTGAAGTATATATTTATGTCTCATTTTACTATTAATAGGTAATGTGTCACTGAGCGATAAAGGGCACTGTTTTGCTTTCTGAATCGCTTGATTTTAAAAAAAAATCTTCAATTCTTTCTAAAATCTTTCTTTCTGTAATCTTCAATCTTTTTAAAAATCCATACTTGTGATTGTGTAATGTTATTTTCAGATTTACCTGTTCTTTCCATCCACTCGCTTGAAGTTTTGTTCATTTCTAATCTATGAAACCTGCCTACTTTGCTTCTTGTCTGGCGATAATAATTGGATATGAACATATGGATTAAGAGTGGGAGTAGGCCATTCAGCCCCTTGAACCTGCTCCACTATTCAATACATTATGGTCAATCGAGTCGTACTCTCAAATCCACATTTCTGCCTACTCCCAATGCCTTGCAATCTCTTACTTAACAAGATTCTATCTAACTCAGCCTTAAAAATATACAGGGAGATTGCTCCCATTGCCTTCACTGAAAAGAGTCCCAAAAAATAACAACCCTCTGAGAGAAAAAAAAATCACATCATCCCTGTTTCAAGTAGATCACCCCGGTTTTTAAACAGTTATTGACTTCCCACAACTACTTCTCTAGACTCGTCAAACTTTAGTCAAGTTATCTTCCTGTAAAACATCATAAAATTTGCCTCCAATTGATTTTATTCAAATGTACAGTACAATGGAATATTAAGCTGCTTGTGCAATGAGTTCATAAACGTCTTGCCTTAAAGCGATTAGCACCCAAATGCTTCCAGTGGGATAAAATAAACTGCAGAAAGAAGATGACCTTATATCGCACTCTTGAATGTCTTGGAGCTGGCCTAAGAGGCAAACTGGCACAGATCTTATGGTAGGTTGCATTCCCATTCACATGATCAGTAAACAGTGAAGCTCAGGTCAGCAAGAAGATCAGCTCAATTTTTAGGGAAAGTAAACTTACAAGGATCACATCATAGATTGAAAGATACAACAATTACAACAATGGGAGGTGTGAATATGAATGTAATAAAGCCAAGTTTAACAATGAACTTCAACCTGCGCTATAATTTCATGTAATGTAGCTCTCTGCATAAACAAAAAGAGAAGGTACTGGAAATATATTTATCTGTGTCAGAATGCTCTGGTGAAAGGTCACAGACCTGAGATATCAACCCAGGTTCTTTCTGTCTGGATGGTGTAAAGCTTATTGAGTATTTTCTGTTTTACTTTCACCCATGTTGATGTTAAAGCAACGGTTTTCAGCTTGGGATCTATGAACGCCTGCAGATCTGTAGCATTTAGAAAGGGTCACCAAAATAATTTACCTTTAGTGGAATGTAGGATAGGTGCCAAATATGAAGTGGGATCAGGATGCAGCATTCATATGAGCAGAGAGTGGGCTGGCTGTCTCGTTGAAGAGTGGACTGCGGAGAGAGCTGCACAATGATTGTTGGATGGACCAACAATTACTTTATACAAGAGAGAAAATGTTTTTAAACATTCAATGACCAAGTCCTGTGCAATAAAAAGTAAGTGCACCAATTTCAGTGATAACTGAGAGTCCATACCTAGTTTCCCAAAAGAAATAATAAAGCTTTCTTTGTATGTAATATTTTCATATCATGAGTGTTGTTTAGTACTATAAATTTTATTTGTTGAAGAATCCTTAGGACTGGCACACAGACTTTTAAAAATTAGAGACTTGCGCACACAATGTGGTAAAAATTTGGACTCTCATCTTCAAATGGCAATTGATACTAGATCAAATTTCAATTTAAAATGGAGATTGGTAGATTTTGGTTATCCAAAGGTGTTAAGAGCTTTGAGCCAATGATAGGTATAGGAGTTAGTTCATTGATCAACCATGATCCTACTAAATAGCAGGGTTGGGTGGAGGTAAATGGTATATTCATGTCTTAAAGCTTAGACTGGATTCTGTCAATTTGAAATAGGTGCTATAGCCAGAAAAGTTTGACTACCAATGTGTTAGAGACAGGTACAGTGCCAAAGAGGATGAGAGTTAACGCTGTAGTAACAGCTCCACTACTTCAGAAAAAGTAACCGCTTTTACTGATGGAGATATAAGAGGTTTTTGTTCTCGGCACTGTCAGCAGTTTCAATAGAGAATCAGGGTGATTGGCAGGCAAGTATTTGCTCAAGCCGTTTATCTATGCCAACAATGAGAATGACAAAATGAGAGTTTCATAGTTAATTCTTTCTAAAACTCAGCTATTAAGAAATTGAGAAATCTCAAAAGCCATATGGCTTTATCTTGCTTCATATTTTGTTTCATTTTCAATATTGTTATATTAAGTGGTTAAGGTGTTTCTAAGATGAAACTCCCACCAAAGCAGCACGGGGGCAAAATCAGCAAATTTCTATTGGGGATAGTGAATATCCAGCTTTGGCTAGACTTTGGTGGGATAGAGGGCAGCATGATGAGAGTTCAACCCTTGCTCTGATGTGCCTCCCCCAAACGTAGTCTTTTCCAGTTCTGCACGTAAGTTTAAACAAAAACACTAGTGCGAGTATAAAATAGAGAACTATTAGAACATAGAACATAGAACAGCACAGCACAGAACAGGCCCTTCAGCCCACGATGTTGTGCCAACCATTGATCCTCATGTAGGCACCCTCAAATTTCTGTGGCCATATGCATGTCCAGCAGTCTCTTAAATGTCCCCAGTGACCTTGCTTCCACAACTGCTGCTGGCAACGCATTCCATGCTCTCACAACTCTCTGTGTAAAGAGCCTGCCTCTGATATCCCCTCTATACTTTCCTCCAACCAGCTTAAAACTATGACCCCTCGCGTTAGCCTTTTCTGCCCTGGGAAATAGTCTCTGGCTATCAACTCTATCTATGCCTCTCATTATCTTGTATACCTCAATTAGGTCCCCTCTCCTCCTCCTTTTCTCCAATGAAAAGAGTCTGAGCTCAGTCAACCTCTCTTCATAAGATAAGCCCTCCAGTCCAAGCAGCATCCTGGTAAACCTCCTCTGAACCCTCTCCAAAGCATCCACATCTTTCCTATAATAGGGCGACCAGAACTGGACGCAGTATTCCAAGTGCGGTTTAACCAAAGTTTTATAGAGCTGCAACAAGATCTCACGACTCTTAAACTCAATCCCCCTGTTAATGAAAGCCAAAACACCATATGCTTTCTTAACAACCCTGTCCACTTGGGTGGCCATTTTAAGGGATCTATGTATCTGCACACCAAGATCCCTCTGTTCCTCCACACTGCCAAGAATCCTATCCTTAATCCTGTGTCTTGTGTAATGATTCTAATAATGAGAACAAAGTGTCAGAAGCTGTCACCAGTAACACCAAACAAGATCAAATTGATCTTGAGCAATGAAGATATGATGCATTAAAGTAATTACCTTAACTGATTGGCCATTTTATTAATCTTTCTCAATTTTTGTGACCGGAAATAAATTTTGTGCCTGATTTATTTTATGAATAGCTGCACATTTTAGGGAAATACTGTATCTAAGCTTCATGGATTCCTGTTGTGTGATACATAGTTAATTAATGACCAATTGTCTGTATTACAGCCCAGAAGTAATGAAACAGAGCAAGTAACCATTTTGCCTTTTATTTGGGCATTGAAATAACTTGCTAATAATTAACCAAGTGTTTCTTTATTGGCAGCAACAATTGTTCTAAATGAGCTGAACTGGACTTCAGCGCTGGATCATATTTTCAAGAAAAACAAAGATAAAGACCCAACATTAATGTGGCAGGTGTTTGGAAGTGCAACTGGCCTGGCTAGATATTATCCAGGTAAAACAAACTTTACAATGTGAACACGTGGATAGTACATTGTGACTGGGAGGGAGTTGCAATTAATGTGTAATAGTCTATCTAATGATTACCTTCATTGAATGCCGTTGTACATTTCAATCCCTGTAAAAAGTGGGTGGATTCATGTCAAAAGATATGTTTGCTATGAATCTTGGACTTTATTGTACTCCTTCACACCTATGTTGTTAAAAACAATTTGCTGCAAATTAATCTTTGGAGGAAACACCATAGGATTGTTTCAATTTTCTACTCTTTTAATGAAATCGGTCCCCTTTATTTACAATTGTACAGCTGTTTCCCTGTTAACAATGTACTGGTGCTGGAGAAAATTCAGCAGAAAAATGGTGTTTTTCATATTGCTATCTTATTATGCAGTTTAATCTGTCTTGGTACATTTTTATATTTATTTCGTTGAACCTCTCCCTCTCAGTCTATAAATCATAATTCAGTCTCCAAAGGTGTTTCATATTGAGAACAAAGACCATGGAGATGGATTTAATTGTTCCTGCTCAGCAAGTCCAAAATGGGAGAACACTTGAAATTGAGTAATTTCCTTTCCACTGCACTTCTGTTGCTCTTCAATGCACAGCTCATTTGGAGGTAGAAGGGCTACTCAGTGGATTTAATTGGAAATCTCAGGCATAAATCCTAATCAGGGTTCTTTCATGTCTCTCTGAACTACATCTTGACTGTAGCCTAAGTGATGAGGTGTCATTTTCCCCACCGGGTTGACAATGAATAAGGATGATGAGGAGGCCGTCCACTAACTTGTTATTCTACAGCCCCCTACTAGTGATGATACTGAGGCACTCACCGGTGATGTCTTTGCAATGTATGAATATAATGGACAGTTTATTTTATATTTATGGAAGCAAGAATTTACTTGTCATCTTCTTAATTTCAACACTTAATTCAATGGCCTAAAATCAAGAACTATGTTGGTAATTGGTGGTTGACTTAAATTCTTTGACACTTGGCCTGTTAGCTTCTCCTGGAATTGATTTTAATTAGTCTGGTGAGCCAGGTGACCTTTCAGACAGGCTGCATTGCACTTTCTTAATTGGTGGAAGGAGCAGGGAATATTTCATTGATCTTCAAGACAACCCAAAGCAGCTCACGGTCAGTTGTCAAGTTCCTGTTATTTTGTCATGATCAAATTAGTTCACAAGTTCCCACACGCACCAATTCACTCAATGAGCAGTTATTTGCTTTTGCTTGCGTTGGTTGAAGGTCAAGGATTGACTTTCTTGAATGGATTGACATATTTCAGGTTTAACATTCCTTCTGTAGGATGACATCTTTAAGAATGTGAACTTCTCTCAGCATTGCTTTGAAATGCAAATCAGCATTTTTATGCCCTTTGTGAGGCTTGAATCTATCACCTTCTGACTGAGGCACTAGCGATGTGTAAGAATTATGCTTAAAAGGTGCAAAAAAGTACGAGTTTCCTATTAAAAATATGCCATTCGTGACTTATTTTTATTCTTTGACTAGTACATAGTTACTTCCATAATGGGAAACATCTGATTGCAGAATTAATAATTTCCACCCATGTCTCAATGTTATAAAGTCTGTTTATTAATAAATAAAAGTAAACTTAAAATCTAGCCACAGAACTACAGGTTGCAACATCCAGTACTTTGACAATTTGGTGCACAAAGTCCTATTTTGGCATTTTGTCTGTGCATCACATTATCCTGACTGGGTTTAAATCGAAGTCCAAATGACTCATTGTAGATCTCAGGCATTCAGAGTTTGATTCCATGTTTGCTGAGTAAACAGCTATTAGGAGGGATGGATGTAAAACTGCTACAGTTGGCTTCAGTGTTTCTATTTAGCAAAAGGGAATTAGCCAGATCTCTGCTTGTCGAAATTTTGCAATGATTTCTGTTGGAAATATCCAGCAATGATATGTACTCAGCCACAGATATCTCCCTTGTAGCACCTCAAACCCATTGTTACATGACAAACAAATATTCACTGTGTTACAAACGTGGAAAGTGACTGCTTGAAAAAGTCGAGGCAGGTACATTCTCTAGCAGCCCTCACCTTGATAAAGAATCAGTGCGCAAGGGAAAGGCTGTTGGAGGTGGAATGGGTGGAAAGAGTTGGTGTGCGGCAAAGAGATAAAAATACAATTCGGATTTTAAATTAATACTTACACAGCACAGTTACTATCATTAAACATTCCAAAGAGCTTCACAGCAGCATTATAAAACAAGGTATGATGCTGAGTCCTACAGAAAGCCTTGGGTCAGATGACTAAAAGCTTGGTTGAAGAGGTGCAATTTAAAGAATGTCTTAACAGAGGAAAATGGAGTTGAGAGGTGGAGAGGTGTGAGGAGGCCATTCCGGATTAGATTAGATTTCCGACAGTGTGGAAACAGGCCCTTCGGCCCAACAAGTCCACACCGCACCTTGAAGCATCCCACCCAGCCCCATCTCCCTATAACCCACACACCCCTGAACACTACAGGCAATTTATCATGGCCAATCCACTTAACCGGCACATCTTTGGACTGTGGGAGGAAACCGGAGCACCCGGAGGAAACCCACACAGACACGGGGAGAATGTGCAAACTCCACACAGACAGTCACCCGAGGCGGGAATCGAACCCGGGTCCCTGGCGCTGTGAGGCTGCAGTGCTAACCACTGAGCCACCGGCATTCCAGAGGTTAAAGACAGAGGGTACGTCCCCCGATGGTTCCTGATATGTAGCATCCGCAGCTCTTTCGGTTTATATGCCAGAATGTAATGTGAGTTAGCTCCTAGAATGGTTCCATCACAGAAAGAGGCCATTCAGCCACATGTGCCTATCCTGGCTGTATTTAAGGGCTACTAAGCCGATGCTATTCCCTTTTTTATCCTTGTAGTCCTGGGATACCCTTTCTGCTCATGAAATTATCTAATTCCGTTCTGAAACCCATGATTTCATTTGTCCCTGCCACAATTTGTAAATTCCAGATTCTAAATTCTCAGTGCTGCTATAATGGTAACACTAAACAATCCAGATCCCAGAGTGAAACCTGGCTCAATAGACTGTAAATTTTATTTACCTTTTACGCTTACAGTGGAAGTCAGACAGTGAACGTGTTAACAAAATTCTGCCCATGCATCTTTTACAAGAGAACAAAATAAATTATTACACAAAAGAAAACATGAACAATAGGCTGAATTTTATGAGGAAACAGCTAGATGTCAGTTTTGACAAGCTACGTGGAAGGATTCCCTTCCCCAACATGTTTTCTCTACAATTTTCCTCATGACCTCTGCACCGAGCCTTTACGGCATGTTCTATCTTGCCTCGCAACTAAGTCGGAAGAAGGTACCACTGCTGGGTCTGCCTGGGGTTCCTATAATGGCACCATTTCTAAAGCCTAACCGAGCACTCAGTCAAGGGCTGTCAGCCAGGATTGGCCTTCACCAGGCAAGTTGTGCACTGGAAATTAAAATACAACACTTCTCAGGGCACATGGATGGTATGGTAGTCGCTTCAGTCCAAATACAAGTTGCATAAATATAAATGCATTGCTATTTAAGAAGGAGGCTGCACAGGCTTCCTGTCCTTAGGGTCAACCCCTTTTCAAAACCTGTCTAAGGGACTAATAACTCTTTTGATAATGCCCAACATACATTAACATTTTCTCATTGTTCAGTGTAGATACTCACATACGGGAAAGCCTTCAATGGTTGAAAACATACATTTTTATTTAGCAACAGCTAAAGTGAAAGCAAAGGTAAAACATTTTTAAAAAGCTGTATTTGCTTCTGGGAATAGACAGGGTTCACATGCCTTAAAAATTGGCAATGTGTGGTCACTGCATCCTGCTAATGTCCATTAAAACTGAGCGTCAGAGGACGACTAGGAGTATGGGAAGGCTATGGCCTAGTGTTATCATTGCCAGGCCCAGTGGTGTTTTCACTAGACCTGTGATAGTCTAGCAATACTATTGTTCTAGAGGCCCTGTTCTTGGCATTTAATTTTGAATCTGCCATGGCATACAGTGAAACTTGAACTCAATAAATATCAGGAATTAGGAGTCTAATAGTGCTCATGAAACCATTGTAGACTGTCAGGAAAAACCCAATCTGGTTCACATATATCCTATAGAGAAGGAAACTGCTGTCCTTACCTGGTCTGGCCTATGTGTTACTCCAGACCGACAGCAATGTGGCTGACAATTAGGGGCAATTATGGATGGGTAGTAAATGCTGATAACATATCCCATGAATGAATGAAAAAAAAACTTTCTCCTGACTGTATACCATTGTGCCACTGCCACTGCTCAGTCTGTCCTGGGACAGAACATACCTAGTGATAGTGAGAGTGTTGTCTGTGACATTGTGTTTAAGGTATGATTCTGTGAGAACGACTGTTTGAGGCTGTTGCTGGACCAGGCTATGAGACAATGCTCACAAGTTTGGCAGTATCTCCCCTCCCCCCAGATTTTGGTGATTGGGACTTTGCAGGATTGACAGGGCAGGGTTTGTCACGTTATTTTGGTGCTTAGGTCAATGCCAGGTGATCCATCTGGTTTTGTTTCAATTGATAATGGTCTTGCTAGGCTACTTCAGAGGGCAGTTAAGAGGCAACCACGTTAGCTGTGGGTCTAAAGTCACATGTAGGTCAGGCCAAGCAAAGAGAGAAATTTTCTCTCACTAAAGGGCATTAGTGAAGCAGATAACAATCAACAATGATTTCCTCATCTTCATTAGATTTACAATTCCAGATTTTACTGAATGCAGTAACCACCATCTACAGTGGTGAGTCTCTGGATTATTAGTCCAGAGTAAGTGCAAAATCGAATTTAAAAAATGAACAAATGACTAAATTAGGAGCGTGATTTAGAAAGACTGTAGTGAAAAGAAAGAGAGAGAACAGAAGCAGAAGATTATACAGTAGGACACAAAACAAGACACTTACTGAGATAGCACAAAAGTAACATTCTGTCTGGAAATTCTTTGCGGCTATAATCAAGCTGAGTGGAAAAAAAAAGCAATAAGGAGTTACACAATAGAATTGATGTAGCGGATGCTCAGTATTCAATTTCTTGGAGGTCACTACACAACGAATGACAAGAAACATTGGGTGGAGTATTTAACGGGTGGCCAATCCAAATAAACTCTGTTTGACACCGTGTTGTCAAAAGATAAAGTGACAATCAATCTAGCAAGCTTTCTTCTTGGTTCTACATAATGGAATGTAGTCACCTCGACTCTTGGGCCAGAAAATGGAAAATCTTGGCTTACGTTTCTTTGCAATAAATTTCATCTCTCATGTGTTCATCCATTCCACCATCCTGTGTATGTCTCCTGAAGCTTATCACTGGTCACTGATCAAAATGCTGCCAAGGCTCTCCAGTGTAGAGGAGACCGCATTGTGCGCAGCAAATACAGCAGACTAGATTGAGCAAAAAAATGGCTGCTTTTGTGTGGAGAGTATAGTGAGGAGGGAGGAACTAAACAGTCAGGTGTAACACCTTCTGCAGTTGCAAGAGAAGTGCCGTGTGACTGTGTGTTGCAGGGGGTGCGGGTGGTATGTTGGGATTGGAGGAGGAGTGAACCAGGGTCTCCCAGCGGGAACAGCGGGAAAGGTTGAGAAGGGAGTGGAGGGAAATATGTGCCTCATAGTCATAGAAATGGCAGCTGATGATCTTTTGGAAGTGGATGCTGGTGGGGTGATAGTTGAGGACCCGGAGACCCTATCACTGTAGTGGGAGGTGGTGAGGGATGGAGTGCCGAAGAAGAGTGAGACATGGCTGAGGGCCCTGTCAACCATGGTGGTGGGGAATCCTTGGTTGAAGAAGTGGGTGGACATTTCTGAAAGCAATGGAGAGCCTTGAGACCATCCTGATGGGGGATGGACATACATAGTCTAAAGGAGATGGTTGGTGCCATGACACAGAAATTGTGAAACAGACGTAAAGCATCAGTTCAATGCTGCTACCTTTTTTCCGACACTTTGTATCACTGCTGACCACTTAATTTTATCCATTGGTTTCAAATGTTCCATTATGTGAGCAGAGAACATAGAACAGTACAGCGCAGTTCAGGCCTTTCAGCCAACGATGTTGTGCCGACCTATTATCCTACTAAGATCAATCTACCCTGCATACCCTACATTTTACTATTCACCATGTGCCTATCCAAGAGTCGCTTAAAAGCCCCTAAAGTGTCTGACTCCACCACCACTGCCGGCAGCACATTCCACATGCCCACTACTCTCTGTGTGAAGATCCTACCTCTGACATCTCCCCTATACCTTCTTCCAATCACCTTAAAATTATGCCCCCTCATAATAGTAATTTCCGCCCTGTGAAAATGTCTCTGACTATCCTCTCTATCAATGCCTTTCATCATCTTGTACACCTCTATCAAGTCACCTCTCATCCTTCTTCACTCCGATGAAAAAAGCCCTAGCTCCCTCAACCTTTCCTCATAAGACCTGCCCTCCGGTGCAAGCAGCATCCTGGTAAATCTCCTCTGCACCTTCTCTAAAGTTTCCATATCTTTCCTATAATGAGGTGACCAGAACTGAACGCAATATTCCATGTGTGGTCTAACCAGAGTTTCATAAAGCTGCAACATAACCTCATGGCTGTTAAACTCAGTCCAACTACCAGTGAAAGCCAACACACCATACAACTTCTTTACAAACCTATCAGCTTGGGTTGCAACTTTGAGAGATCTATAGATGTGGACCTCAAGATCCCTCTGGTCCTCCACACTGCCAAGAATCCTGCCATTAACCCTGTATTCTGCATTCAAATTTGACCTTCCAAAATGAATCACTTTCACACTTTTCTGGGTTGAATTCCATCTGCCACTTCTTTGCCAAACTCTGCATCCTGCCAATGCCCTGATGCAATTTACAACAGCCCTCCACTCTGTCCACAACTCCACCAACCTTCGTGTCATCGGCAAACTTTCTCCTCCACAGATGCTGCCAGACCTGCTGAGCTTTTCCAGCAACCTTGTTTTAGTTCCTGTGTTTATTATCAGCAATCTTAGTAGCCCACCCTTCCACTTCCTCATCCCAGTCATTTATAAAGATCACGAAGAGTAGAGGCCCCAGAACAGATCCCTGCGGAATACCACTGGTTACTGAGCTCCAGGCCGAATACTTTCCATCTACTACCACCCTCTGTCTTTTATTGGACAGCCAGTTTTGTATCCAAAATGTGGCACTTTATCAAATGCTGTTTGGAAGTACATTGTGCCACTTCAGCTACATTACCTTCATCACCCCTTTCTGAAACTTTATCAGAAAACTCAATTAAATTAGTTAAATATGATTCGCCCTTAACAAATCCACACTGTCTTTCCAGATACTGTCTTAAAGCATGAAACCAAAATCAAGTGGTTTATCCTAGTTCTGTGAACCCAGAGGTTAATAAGTATCTTGACATTTTTCTCTTGCATCTGTCTGCTTTGTAGTATCAACTGAATGTATTTTGCTCCTTTGTTGTGCAATCTTCAACTCCCACTAATCACCATGTCTCTGATATGAGACGACATTTGTACAATAGGATCAGTGACTGTGATACCATTACTGCTGGTTCACTGAAGAGTAATCTACAGTTATTGAAAATTCTATTTCCTATAAAATTGACGGTTCTGAGAAAGGGTCACCGGACCTGAAATGTTAGCTCTATTTTGTTTTCTTCACAGGTGCTGCCACACCTGCTGAGCTTTTCCAACTTCTTCTGCTTTTGTTTCTGTATTTCCAGGATCTGTAGTTCTTTCGGTTTTAACATTATTTTAACTCCATGACCAAATCATTGACTGATATGAAGAGGTCAAGATTTGCACAGGGGTGTTGTTGTTATTGTTAGCTACCCATTACTGAACATAAGTAGTCCTGTGTGGATGGAGTTAGAACTTTAGAACGAGAGAGAGAGTCTCAAGATCACATGGGCAAGAAGAAGGTGGATTAAATCTCACCTAATGTAAGATAGATTAATCTCTATCTAATGTAGCTACCTAGTAAGATTAGAATCTGGAATATTGATGAATACCATGCATTCCAGTACTTAGCATTACCATTATAAATAGTATTACTTTGAAGTCTAACTGTGAAGGCAGTCTCCCCAACCAGTTTCTCTTGAACCCAAACTCAGAGTCTGGCATGAAACCACGTGATGAAAGAGTTTGTTATAATGAGTTTTTAAATTTACTTTAAATGGAGATGCTCAATACAGGCCAAGAGTGGTGAAACCATGGAGCAAGTCATTCCAAATACTCTTCACATTCTTCTACTGAGGTACTTAAGGAACTTGTAAAATATTTGGTGATGAGAATGGTACAATAGTACAACTTTATCTGTTTATAACTGTTTTATTGAAATGGGTGTCTTTAAAAGACACAGGATATTTTCAAAGCAACAAATGCACCAGTGCATTGAGAACAATCTGTGTTGATACAACATGTATTTGTGCATTCGCAACAACTTCAGCGCTATTTGTTGCTGTTACAGGCAATCCTATCTGCACTCTATTGTACATAATCTAATAACAAATTTAAATATATTCACAGTCCACTGTTGTGATTTTCTGCTAACAACAATGCATACAACCAAGAAGTGGACATGTAATTTACATAATTTACATTGGCTTGCTAATGAATATGGGACTGCTTTCAAAACATAAAAAATGCAATCAATGACAAGTTGTAATCACAAGCAATCTCGCAAAGAAACTGAGTCAAAAGAATATTTCAAACTGAAGCAGATCTTTTGCGTGCTGTAGTGGCTTCTTAATGTTTCATTAATCTTAAATTTCAAGTAGAACACTGAAACCAAACTCCTGTTTAAAGGAAATATACATGGCCAAATAAGCAATAGTTTACAAAAGAGATACAGAGTGCTGGTCAGCACAGTCCAACATATAAACATGTAGAGAATAGAGAAATGAAACAAGGAAATACACAGAATGAATATCCTTCAATAACTTTATATTTCTTCTATGCCTGTATGTGGAACAAGTGCCTTCACAGAGATTTAGGCCTGAATTTTTTCAACTTAAGAGCTATACATTCTTTTTGCACAGATTTCTGTCATTTACTTGTGAAATTAGAAGTCAATCCATTTGCACACTGACCAGTGTGCACAGAACTTTGGAGGAACCTTTAGAGTGCTGTGCGACTGCAGAAGGAGTGATGTTTCAAAGTGGGAAATCGAAAGTGGGTTGCCAACCCTCAATGCAGAGGAGCAGGGGAACCCTGGCTGATTTACCAGAGGGGGGCATTAAAAAGATGCCAGATTGGACCACTGACCACTTGGGTAGAACGAGCTGTCTTTGAGAGGTAGCCACTCAATCAGAGGGCTGGTAGCTTGGCTGCCTTGCCAACACCATGACTACAAAATGGTCGCTGCTGAGGCAGCAGGAAGAAGAGGCAACCTCTATGCTGAAGCTCACTCTTCTTTCTGTACCAGAGCTGGGCAGGCTCAGGTGAATAAAGTTTTGAACTACCCATCATCAGTAGTAAATCCTTAGGGGCAGCCATTCCCATCAGGAGCCCTTATCTCAATGGTAGATTGTAGGTAAATATTGTGAAATTACACAGAATCAAGTCAAGTTTATCTATTCATCAACAATTTGTTGCATTTGAGACTTTGGGTTGAAATTTTCTATAGGCAATTGTCTGAAAAGTTAACTGAATGGCCTTTAAATCAGAAAGTGTGCTCACATTCAGGAATTCAACACATGTTCAAGTCCAGTTTTGCTTTTGGCAGTCTGCTTTGTTGCACTTGTGAAGGGTACAGTTTAGCTTATAACACAGGAAAAGAACACTGTTAGCTGCAAAGTCCTCAACATGTGCTATTTGCATTTTGATATCACGATCACACAAGAACAGGGTTCTGTATATTGGAAGAATCCGAAACTAGACTGTGATCTCATGAAGGGTAATTAGAGAACACTCCTTTTACTTGTAAATGAAAAATTCCTTCAGTTGGAAATCACTTAATGCACTCTTTGTCCAATTAATATTATTAACAAGCTATCGGTCACAGTCTTTCTTATCATTGGCAATTATAGTGTTATATAAGATTAATTGCCAGTGGTAGAATTTTGCTTTTTAAAAATGTATGAATTCATGGGTAGTAGGTATTGCTGGTCAGTCCAGCGTTTATTGATCATCACTTATTATCAAGAAGGCTGTTGAGAGTCAGTCACATTGATCCGAAATCACATTTAGGCCAGAGGAAATAAAGACACAAAATTTCTTTCCCCACTGGACATTAGTGAATCAGATGGATTTTATTAAGAATTGACAATAGTTAGGCATGCTCTTGATTCTCGACATTTGTTGAATCCAAATTTCATGGCAGAATTCAAATCCATTTCTCCAGAATATCAGCCTGGGGTTCTGGATTATTAGGCCAGTGACATCTGCACAGTGTTACTGCAACCCCCACATTGCAGGCAGACTTGTTCTTGCTCTGTTTATATACAGTTTAAACAGTACTGTCGGCTCTCTCATCTCTGCAATCATGCAGGCATGATTCTGTAATCACAGACTCCTGTTTAAAAGTGCTGGTGACCCATAACGTCATTAATCTTACAACCGCACTCCATGGTTGTGCCAGCAGCACAAACTATTCCCATTATTACTCAACACAGATTAATCAAAACAACGTTCACAGGTTGCCAGTGTTTTGCATGCCCTCTCCAATCTCTATAACCCTCCCCTGAGCATCATCTAAATCTCTGCATGAATGATTTATTCACCATTTTCTGATTCTCAGTTGCTCGAACATAAATTAAGGTATGGAAAATCTTGCATAAATAAATACAGCAACACTGCTCCAAGATTTTGTGCTTCTGCCAAGGTTAGTTTTTTGAAAAGTCTGTTCATGTTACAACTGTGGAAATGGCAATCAGAGGTTCTCTGTTGGTCTGCAAGATGTGCTAATGCAATCCTCATCAATAGACTCAGCATTAAAATGAATGCGATGGCATGCAGTTCAGGCATTTGTCTTCTAAGTATAGACTAATTTTAGAAAATGTGCATTCAAGAGTTTTTTTTAATGGGACTAAAATAATAATGTCTGGCAAATGACTTCTCTGGACTCAAACATTTCATTTTAAAAGAGCAGTGTCTCATTCTCTCAGATGAATATTAATATTAGAATTTTCTTTATAATTGTTCCACGTGTTTCTTTATTCTCCCCCATTTATACCAATATTCTTGATCTACATTTCACTTCTGGTGTATCATTTAAACCTCACATGTATTTCCTGATTTTTACTTTATGGTTTAAACATTGCAGAGGGATTTTAACCTAGGTTTGTATGTGGGCTTGGTTCCAGATGTTGGTTAAACCAGGGAAAGTTTCAAACTTGTCTGTGTGCTGGCTCCAGTGTTGCAAATAGGAAAAGGATAAGGGTGAGCAGCTAACATTCTCCCGTGAGGTGCGTTGACATTTTAATGATCTTAACAAGACTAGTAGCTTCTGATTTAAATTGCTTTCCAGCAGCATCCTGGCCTCCCAGCTGACGTAAGCTGAGATCAGCTTCTGGGATAAGTTAAGTGCCTGTTAGAGCGCTATCAGAAGGAACAGGTCTGCTTTCTCACTATGCACCCATGCTCCTTTCATCAATGTCTCCTTCATACAAAGACTCCTGGGACAAGGGTTGGCAACTGCCACTACCATCAAACTGTCCACCTCGATCTGGAGTGTAACTTCCATATCCCATTCAATGCAGAGCGTGGGAGTTGGAATTGCTGAACTAACCCAACAACTATCCCTCACGAGGGTCATAGGTCAGATCGTTTGGCATGTTTTAGAGTGCACCCCACTCAATTGGTTTCCTGTTAGAAACTTTAGCCACGTGCCCTTCCTCTCTCACGCCAACACTTCTGTCCCAGTAAATATCCAGGCTATGCCATTGCTTGCATTAATTGGAGACTCCAGCAACCCCTGATCCAGGGCACTTGTCTGAAAAAGATACCAAAATAAAGGAAACTTTCTCTAAGCACGTATCACAAAAAATCTTTGAGCAGCTGGTGGCACGATGAACAGTGAATGTTTGCCTTCAGCACTGACAGTAAAACCTGGGTGTATTGCTTACTTAGTGAAACAGATAAACTTGGGTACTATCTGCTCAATAACATTGTTGGTCAGCATTGCTACAAAAGATAGGGGAGGGGTGGGGTGGGCATAGTTCTGATCTGCGAAAGCTAGTTAACATTCTTCAATGCTCTTCAACACAGAATCACAGGATTTTTTCATCCTGTGGCTTAATTGAATCCATCCATACAGCAAAATTTAGTGCATCATGAACAACATACCAAACAACATTTAATATAATTATAGATAACAAAGTATGGAGCTGGATGAACACAACATTCAAGCAGCATCTTAGGAGCACGAAAGCTGACATTTCGGGTCTAGACCCTTCATCAGAAAACGGGTATGGGGAGAGATTCTGAAGTAAATAGGGAGAGAGGGGGAGGTGGACCGACGATGGATAGAGGAGCGTATGAGAGAGGGGATAGGTCAGTCCGGGGAGGAAGGACAGTTCAAGGGGGCGGGATGAGGTTAGTAGGTTGGAAATGGAGGTGCGGCTTGAGGTGGGAGAAGGGGATAGGTGAGAGGAAGAACGGGTTAGGGAGGCGGGGATGAGCTGGGCTGGTTTTGGGATGCATTGGTGGGAGAGGAGATTTTGAAGCTGGTGAAATCCACATTGATACCATTAGGCTGCAGGGTTCCCAATCAGAATATGAGTTGCTGTTTCTGCAGCCTACGGGTGGCATCATTATGGCACTGCAGGAGGCCCAGGATGGACATGTCATCTAAGGAATGGGAGGGGGAGTTAAAATGGTTCGCGACTTGGAGGTGCAGTTGTTTATTGTGAACCGAGCGTAGATGTTCTGCAACGTGGTCCCCAAGTCTCCGCTTGGTTTCCCCAATGTAGAGGAAGCCACACCGGGTACAGTGGATACAGTATACCACATTGGCAGAAGTGCAGGTGAATATCTGCTTGATGTGGAAAGTCATCTTGGGGCCTGGGATAGGGGTGAGGGAGGAGGTGTGGTGGCAAGTGTAGCACTTCCTGCGGTTGCAGGGGAAGGTGTCGGGTGTGGTGGGGTTGTAGGGGAGTGTGGAACGGACAAGGGAGTCGTGGAGAGAGTGGTCTCTCCGGAAGGCAGACAAGGGTGGGGATGGAAAAATGTCTTTGGTAGTGGGATCGGATTGTAGATGGCGGAATTGTCGGAGGATGATGCGTTGTATCCAGAGGTTGATGGGATGGTATGTGAGGACTAGGCAGATTTTCTTTTGGCGGTTATTGTGGGGGCGGGTGTGAGGGATGAGTTGCAGGAAATGCGGGAGACATGGTTGAGGGCATTTTCGACCTCTGCCGGGGTGGGGGAAGTTGCGGTCCTTGAAGAACAAGGACACCTGGGATGTACGGGAGTTGAATGCCTCGTCCTGGGAATAGATGTGGTGGAGGCGAAGGAATTGGGAATAGGGGATGGAATTTTTGCAGGAAGGTGGGTGGGTGGAGATGTATTCTAGGTAGCTGTGGGAGTTGGTGGGCTTGCAAAGAACATCGGTTCCTTGGTGGTTGCCTGAGATGGAGACAGAGAGGTCCAGGAAGGTGAGGGATGTGTTGGAGATGGACCAGACGAACTTAAGGTTGGGGTGGAAGGTGTTGGTGAAGTGGATGGACTGTTCGAGCTCCTCTTGGGAGCATGAGGCAGTGCCGATACTGTCATCAATGTAACGGAGGAAGAGGTGGGGTTTAGGGCCAGTGTAGGTGCGGAAGAGGGACTGTTCCACGTAACCTACAAAGAGGC
Source organism: Stegostoma tigrinum (assembly GCF_030684315.1). Classification (NCBI taxonomy): domain Eukaryota; kingdom Metazoa; phylum Chordata; class Chondrichthyes; order Orectolobiformes; family Stegostomatidae; genus Stegostoma; species Stegostoma tigrinum. The sequence goes on along the minus strand of NC_081378.1, from coordinate 26,975,045 downwards.
AGGCATAGCTTGGGCCCATGCGGGTACCCATGGCCACCCCCTTTGTCTGTAGGAAGTGGGAGGAATCAAAAGAGAAGTTGTTGACGGTGAGAATGAGTTTGGCTAGTGGGATGAGGGTGTCGGTGGAGCGGGACTGTTCGGGCCTGCAGCACAGGAAGAAGCTGAGGGCCGTTAGGCCATCTGCATGGGGAATGCAGGTGTATAGGGACTGGACGTCCATGGTGAAAATGAGGTGTTGGGCATGGGGGAATTGTAAGTTCTGGAGCAGGTAGAGAGTGTGGATGGTGTTACAGACGTAGGTAGGCAGTTCCTGGACCAAGGGGGAGAAAATGGAGTCCAGATAGGTGGAGATGAGTTTGGTTGGACAGGAGCAGATGGAGACAATGGGTCGACCAGGGCAGGCGGGTTTGTGGATTTTGGGAATGAGATGGAAGCGGGCGGTGAGGGGTTGGGGAACAGTGTGGTTGGAGGCTGTGGGTGAGAGGTCACCTGAGGTGATGAGGTTGTGAATGATAGTTTGGTGCTTGTGGGTGAGGTCATGATCCAGGGGACGGTAGGAGGAGGTGTCGGAGAGTTGGCGTCTGGCCTCAGCTGCGCCTCCCTTGTCTGCGGGTTTGATGGTGAGGTTGGGATTGGAGTGGAGGGAGCAGAGGGCTGCACATTCTGCAGGGAAGAGGTTGAGGCAATTGATATCTTGATGGCAGTTGGAGATGAAAAGGTCGAGGGAGAGTAGGAGGCCGGGGGATGGTGTCCAGGAGGAGGACTTAGTTGCGGAAATGTCACAATGATAGCTATTACCTTTAACCTCAAAGAAATTTATTATTACCTTCTTGTTCCCAGCAACCTTTTATTTTCTTAAATTGGCATGTGATTATGAAATTGAAAGTGAATATGTTTTTGTTATAAATGATGAGAGCTGCTTTCTCTCTGAAAACTCGTGTTGATTCATATTAAAATGTAAGCCTGCAAGGATATTATTGCTTTATTTTTGAAGCAGATTTTGTTTTGGTTTCTACTTTCTGTGTCTTTTGTCTCTTTCTTGACTGGCAAAACCTCATCACATGGGATTTTCTGAAGTACAATCATTGCATTTTCAGAGACCTGCAGAATCATAGTGTTAATATTACTCAAAACAAAGTCTCACAGTAAATGTTGTGTTTCAACATTGTTTTAATTAAGCCAAAAACAGTGTAAAGAAGCAATTTGTTGAATATATTCAAAATCACAGATGCTACAGGTTCTGCAAGCACTGAATTTGTTTTGTAGTTTATCTTTGGAAAGGCAAAAAATTAAGCCATACGTGGCATTCAGAAATTGTAGAGAATGAACAGTCTGATATTAAAAATTAAATCAATGGATTAACATTTCAGAATTCAGTACTTCCAAAATAAAGTTCTGAAACATTATCAAGAAGTTAAATTTATCTTTATGCCTTTGTAGATTCCTACATTTTACATTTATTTACATATTATACTATTTTGATCCCAGCTGATGTTAATACTGACCAAGTCAGTTCCGAAAATGAAATCTGGCTTTACAGACTCTCATTTTCTCTTTTCTAACTTTTGATGTCAATTAATGAACTCATTCACAAGAGCCTGCCAGTGTACTCTTAATGAAATGAATGAAATATCTATTAAATAAGAACACTAACAGTATTGCGCGAGACAACATGATTGGCAAGATTTCATTGCAAATATCTAAAATGGATCAAACTCACAGAATTCCTTTTATCTCAACGGTATCCTTATAAACACCAAAGCCCCAATATAGATTTACCACAATCTGCAGCTGATATCCATTCAGCGATTTGACTTGATTTGGTTTATTACTTTCATATTTACTGAGATATAGTGAAAAGTATTGTTTTCTATACTACCCAGACAGATCATTCCAAACCTGAGCATATCAGAGTATTAGAACAGAATGTGGAATTCAGTCTTACAGCTGCAGAGAATGTGCAGAGAAAGATCAACTCTAATTTGTGCTCCTTCACTAAATGCATTTTCATCAGCCTGCATAGCTACTTGAGAAAGCAGAGTTAATGTTTTGAGTCTAGTGACCTTTCTTCAGAATTCAGTGCAGATTAAAACATTAACACTGCTTTCTCCCCACAGATGCCAGACCTGCTGAGTTTCTCTAGCAACTTCTGTCTTTGTTTTAGATCATTAGCATCTACAGTTCTTTGTTTTATTTTACAAATACTTTAAACTCTGTTTCTAGCAGTTTGGCAGAGTTTCCTACTGGAGAGTTTCACACTTTGTCTTCACTGTCTGGTATACACACAAACTGAAGTAGTCAATTGCTCCATACTGGATTTTTCTGCAAGTCTCTGTGCCCCTGGACCCTTCTCACTGGGCAACATCCAGTTTGTTATACCTGTTTTAAAACCATTAAACTAGTACACTGTGTCTCTGCACTTTAAATGTTACAAAACTTCATTAAAATTCATGTAAATAGATAAGCCTGCAGACTTTTCAGCTTTAAACATACAAGAACAACCCTCAAGATGAAATCAAAGCCATATCTCTTCTTAACACAGAAAATAGAAAATATTAATTAAATTTAAGTATTATTCCAAACAAAATTAAATACAATTAATTTTATTTTGTTGGTTAGAAATTCCAAGAAGGCCACTTGCAGACACATCATGCATGCATGTTGTACACCTGTCTGAGGTATGTTTTATGGTGTACACAGAAATGTGGCATGACCTCATTTGACTGTACTGATTGGGAATTGACGCTCTTGACCCACTATTAAGCATTCATTCTAGACAAGTTTTGAATACTGGCTGAGACATTGGGCAAGACTTTCCTGGTCTAGAGTAGTCAGTAATAGACTGGAAAAATGGCAGGAATCCATGTTGGAATGTACCCCCACTGCAGTCCTACCACTGAGGAGGTTTCTCAGAGGCATGGCCAGATGTGAGATTCATTCCCTACCAAATGCTGATAGCTGGCCAGCTAAAATAATCAAAGCCCTTATTACGAGTTATTTTCTGTAGCGGCTCCCTGTTTCACTTCGATACCCACCCTGTGGCCATTTGGAGATCCACTGGAGACAGAGATTTCATGGGGTGAAGAAATGGTGGTGAATTGGGAAGGCTGTGACTCAAGTGTACCATCGGAAGGGGATGCCCTGTTTAACCCCATAATTGTAAGCTTTTCAATTAACTATTTGAGGTTATCTCCGTGGTGAGGTACCTCCTCAATCGCTGAGCTCCCTCAGCAGCATGCACCTCTTCTGGTGGGGCTGCCAAAGATTTAGGGTTGCTGACACTCTTATTGGGCCTACAGCATCTACATCCTGGCTGCAGTCCTCAAGCAGACTGCAGGCCCAGAGCATCTATTTAGGAGGTCCCTTTGAGGAATATTGTTGAGCTGTCCCACAGCTGCCAAAAGCATGATCAGCATGTGCATTTGGCCATGAAACCCATGGTAAAGTCTTACCCATCTTGTTAATTGATTAAAAAAAAATTGTTACATCACAAAGACCAATTTGAGATGTTTTGATATCTTTAATAACATCCGTCTAGACATTTAATACAATGGAAAGCTGAATGATTTATAATTTGTGTTTTGTGAAGGTGACAATGAATTCCTTAAAGCATTGAATCGCAAATTAAATGTGTCATTACTCCTTTAGGAAAAAATGTGTTAAATCTAGCAAAATGTATTTTGTAGGTGTTTTGTGTGCAATAACCTCTCTCAGTCAGAAGAGATTTTTTTTCAAACCACTGGAGACTTAGGCATGCACCAAGAAGAAAACCAGTATTTTTTTCCTCACTGATTAATGTGTAGACTCCTGTTTGAGGGTTTTTATACCTTGTCACATGATAAGCCCTGTCTTTTATGTGAGTCTCTGCAAATAGTTTTGCTACTAATCTCACTAGAACTGTATTGCATCCGTATAATACTTGAAATTCGTAGAATTGTAGAAATGAAATAATAAGAAATGTGCATTTAGCCCATAGCGTGATTGCCTATGTCTTTTTATACTCTTCGTTTTGATGAGAACTTGGAATCAGGGCATAATTATAACATAGATGTATAAATAATAGCCGTGTTGCAGATTCATTGTTTTGATTTTGGCCTCTTAAAATAAGTTAACACACTTCTTATGAGATCACACCAGTTGGGAATTAAGTAAGCATTGGAATAAGTGGCAATGGTGAATTGAATACCAATATGTTAGCCTTAGAGGGGATCAGTGTGAGGATAGATTATTTCACTTATTTTACATGATATGGCCATCATCAACATTTATTGCCCATTTCTAATTTCCCTTAAGATGGTGGTGAGCCACTTCTTTGAGCAACCACAATCTCTATAGTGTATAAGCATACCCACAATGATGTTAGGAAGGGAATTCCAGGATTTTGAGCTGGTAACACTGAAGGAAATGTGATATATTCAGGATGGTATGTACCTTGGAATTGAATGTCCAGGTGCTGTGCGACAATGTATCTGAAGCCCTTGTCCTTCCAGATTGTTGAGATTGCAAATGTAGAAGGTGCCACAGAATGAGCTTGGCTTGTTTTTGCTTGAGTTTATAGCATTGAGGAGAGGTCTAATCATGGTATTTAAATAATGAAGGAATTCATTGGACAGATAAAGAGGAAATATTCTTTCTGGTGAAAGAAACCAGAAAAGGGAAAAACCTTGAAAATAGACCAAGGCCAAATAACAATGATGTTTGGAATAGTAAAAACCCAAAGTTCTTTCATTTGAAAGCTGAAAATAGGTAAATTAAAATTTTCAAGGCTGCAATATATGAGGTTTTGCTTGGTTGAGTTGTCCAGCAATATGAAGATGTAGTGGTTAGGCAACGTTGCGCCATGACCTTAAAGAATTATAGGCTTATAAGGAAACAGACTTAAAGGACTGAATACCTAACCAGTTAGCTATATTTCCTATAATTAAAATTTGTCATTGTTTATTTATATTTGCTGATACAGCTACTAGCACTTTCACCTGAGACGCTCTCAACTCCCTGCCGCAGAGTTTAAGATCATAAGCAGTGAGTACTGTATTATTAAAGCTGCTTTGCCTCAGACGAAATGTTAGCCAGAGACCATGCGTGCTTGTTCAAGTGAATCATAAAATCTCCATGCATAGGGCAATAAAAAAATTCTCCCAGGTGTCTGACCAATGTTCCTCCTTCAACTAATGTCACCGGGGGGAAAACCCAACACATTAAATAGTTAGTCATCTGATTTTAGGACTTCACAAATGATGTTGCCCATATTTGCCTATGTTACTGTTAATGTATTTTATAGAAACTAACAGTTTACTAATTTTAATTTTCCATTTCCTACCTCAATCAAAGCTGATTGGTTGACTGCCTTTAATTTAGTTTGGTGTGCATGTGGACTGTAATTCTATGCTATCTTCTGTGGCACCTTATTAGAAATCAGATGACAAAGCTGTTTCTTCCTTTCGTCCCTGGAAGTGCAAATTATAAAGCAGCCACCTTCCAGTGTGATATGAATTTCAAGAATCTTCCCAGCCGATGAATGATATGGGCATTAGTAAGTCAGTTGGGAAAGTCGGGTGAGATTGACAGGAATGAGATTCTCGACATAGGGAGATAAAATCTGATTCTCCATCCACATTTTGAATGGTGACACAAGAATCTCACTTGTGAGTGATGAGAGGCCGATTTGCATCTATATACGTGCTTTAGCATGACTTTAATATTGAATCGAACCTCACTGATGTGCAGTTCTCAAGCTCCCGCTAACTGGCTAGAAGCTGGTTGTGATAATCCTCGAAATGAAAGTCAGAACATGGACCTGGCAACTCCAGCTTATTGCTTGCTTCTCCAGGTCTTTGTTATGGACAACAACCACCAACATCTTAGGGAATGCTCCATGGGCACCAAACACCCGTGCCCCCAATCCATGGAAGTTAGCATCGGACATGTACCAGCTGCACCACACCCTCAAGGTCCATCTGTGATCCACATAAAGTATAGTTCTGCAATTTGCTGCACCTAGAATGCATCAGCAGCTTCTGTATCAACATAATGCTACTGCCTAGATACTCTGCACACAGGGACAGGTACCCAGCATATTGATTTGACCAAGGCACACCTTCTGGCACCTTGTGTGCTATCTTAGTGCTCACTCACTTTGTGAGCACTTGGATGCTCACATCTCCAATTGGTCTTGCCTTTTTTGCGTTGTCCTCTCAGTCAGTGCCTAAAGGCTGACAGTACTTCTGTCTTGCCTTACTGCTACAAAGCCAGGCAACTTGACTCGGTTGTCAGATGATTATACAAAAGGGTGGACATTGTGCTGTTTGGCACCAGACCAGATCAATGTCACTCTTACACTTTGCACCAGCAGCCTACATGGCAAACACACTGTGCTTCAACCAAGTGGCAGTGAATCAAAGCCTGAGAGGAGCAGTCCTCAGTCAGGAGTCCTGGCACTGTATGTCAAGGGCATGATCCTGTATCTGTCCAGTGGCTTGGACACAGTAGTCGGCCTCTTGTGGCAATCAGAATTCCCTAAATCTAAAGTATGGGAAGTGGGCTATGATCAGTCCTGCAGGTCAAGTGCCATCAGTTTGGGAGCTGCATGGTCAGTCAGGGGTCTTGTCAGTCATCATTTGGGGCTGATTGTCCATGTCGGTCAGGGGGAGGCTGTGGTCAGTTCTGGGTACAGCTCTCTGAAATCCAATGGAAGTTACTGGGGCCATGGCTGTTGTGGGAAAGTTGGGGTGGTCAGTTGGCGGCAACATGCTGGGATGCAGAGGAGTCAATAGTAATGATGAGGAGAAACTTAGCATATGAATGGGAGTAGAAGACAATATTTCATTGGAGGAACATGAGTTAATGCAGGGGTGGTAGTTACTAATGATCGCAACCTGCCTGGCTTTGATTGTTCAGTGCAACATGATGGTTGGCATGACTAGGCTATAGGCTCATGCTGTGGGCATTGGGGGAAGAATAGCACCACCTTGGATAGGGTTCTAATATGAGGTGATGCTACAGAAGGTTAATTTTTGTTTCAATGCACTTGTATTTGCAATGAAGTATCAGTCAAGCTACCTCTGTGCTCCGAGAAACCATTTGTATTTTGCTCGCTTTCAACTTCATGGACAATGAAGAGCATCTGTAGATTGGAGTACTTGATCTAGTGTACACTGGGCTTTACAGATGATGTTGGTACTGGAATGCTGGAGGTCCCAGCAGAATAGTGCCAAAGCTTGCCAGGGCTTAGGGAGAGAAACTCTTTGTGAAACTTGCCAAAATTGGTGCTTAACTCATTTCTAGTAAAATTCAGAGCTCAGGGTGTTATTTTCTAAACTGGCAGGAGTGAGTTCAAATTGTTGAACTCGCCAAGCATAAATCAGCTGTTATCACAGAAACAATGTTGTGACATGTTTTCTTTGAAGAGAGTACACAAGCCGAAATGATGTAGCCTGTTTATCAAAGGAGCAAGGAATGCTCAATTTAACAGCACCATAGATTAATGTCCCTGAGTTAATGCCTCTTCAGTCTACGTAGAGGAATTCAGCTGTGAAGGGTTTATCAACACCAAACTCATTGAAAATTCTTTTAATCTTCTGCTTCTTTTGGTGCCTGAACTTCAATATCATGTTTCTGTGTGTCTGCAGAATTCCTTTGACCAGTTAAGGAGTCAAAATCTCTGAGATTGGCCTTCATTTTACGATAAAAGGATGCTCTACAATTCTGAGAGGAGGTGCTGCTCAAGGCCCCCTCAGAAGTTCAGAGCTGTACTTCCATTCTGACATAGATAGTAGGAACTGCTGATGTTGAAGAATCTGAGACAACAAGGTATAGAGCTGGATGAACACAGCAGGCCAAGCAGCATCAGAGGAGCAGGAACCCACCTCCCTAACCCATCCACTCCTCCCACCTCAAGCCCCACCCCCATCTCCTACCTAATAGTCTCATCCCACCTCCTTGACCTGTCCATCCTGCCTGGACCGACCTATCCCCTCCCCAACTCCCCACCTACACTCACCTTTACTGGCTCCAACCCCGTCTCCTTGACCTGTCTGTCTCTTCTCCTCCTATCTTCTCCTTTATCCATCTTCTATCCGCCTCCCCCTTTGACCTTACTTATTTCAGAATCCCCTTCCTCTCGCCCATTTCTGCAGAAGGGTCTAGGCCCACAATGATAGCTTTTCTGCTCCTCTGATGCTGCTTGGCCTGCTGTGTGCATCCAGCTCTGGACCTTCTTGTCTTCCATTCTGACAATTCTGTTTTAGCACAGAACTGTAGGAAGGAGGCAACTCTGCCCCCTTGCCACAGCAGTCACTTGTTGTGTTCTGACATTTAGAGGACCTGGCACCCACTTTGACAGCTGCTGTCAAACCATAAGTACATAAGGTAAGTGTGATGTTAAGGCACTGGGAGATTATGGTGCTAGGTAACTGGGATTCCAACTGGGAGGAGTGCCAGTTGTAGAAGGTAAGGCTGCCATAAGAGCCCAGATAAATGTAGGGCAGGTTGCCAGTTTAGTGGCATGCCAGACTAGGGTGCCAGAAGGATAGAGGTAGGTGTAAAGTTGGTAGAGTGCCAGGTAAATAGAGATCTGACTGGGTACAATGACAGCTAGGTAGGGGGTATGATGCTAAGGTGTAGAATGGCAATGTAAGTGATGCAGTGTTTAACAAGGTCAGTCAGGGTTGGAGAAATTGGTTTGGCGAGGGAGGCAGGGGTGCAGGTCAGGAACAGGCTGTGAAGGGATGGGAGGGTGGGGTTATTGGGATGTTGGGTGGATCTGGCTGTTTGGAGAAGACCATGGTAAGTGCTGCTTCAGTGATGGGATGTGGGCATTTGGCAATGTCAGCATTTGTTGCCTGTCTGTGTTTGCTCTTGAGTGGTTTAACATACCTTTTCTCAGGGCAGCTAAACTTATTACTGAGGTCTGGAGTCATTTGTTGGCCAAAGCAGGTAAGGATGGCAGATTATCTCCCCAAAGGATTGTTAGTGAGCTAGATAGGTTTTTATTTGAATCAATGATAATTGCCACAGTCACCATTACTTAGACTCTCTTATATGTTATAAATTAATTTAAATTAAATCATCTGCCATGGGAACCCTTCATCCCAGTGCATCTGATATTGGGTGGGGTGATGTTGGGTGGGGTGATGTTGTCATGTTAATTCTGGAGGCAATGGGTTCGGCACAGCTCTGGTGGCAGTGGTGTCTTTGATTCAATTAGACCAAGGGAGGAGCAGAATCCTGGTGAGGGAGGGGGCATGTCATGGCCCACTGTTGGGATAAGGCAGTGCCCAGTTGAGTATCCAGTCAGTTGAAGAGTTACTCAGAAGTAGGACTGGGTATTTAATCGTACAACTTTGCCTGAGTAACTATGTCATTTAGCTACACTGGAACTGTGCAAGATCTCTGATTTAAATGAAGACTTTCTGAAGGTTTGAGTGTAATGGATTTACCAAGTGGAAAATTCAATTTCCCAGGCAATTCCTTTGGAGTGTGAAATAGTGGGATTTCCACAGGGTTGCCATGTGGAAATCCCATCCATGCTGGAAGAACGATTGTCTGGCCAATGGAACATCCAGGCCCTGGCTGCGCAATTTTAGAAAATTACTCTTCAGTATTATTGCAAAGATCAGAAACCATACTAAATCCATAATGTTTCTTGCAGGCAAATCATGACCGGAAATCACAGTGTGAATAGATTGGTTTAGAACATCTCTGTTCTGATTATTTCTCTCTCTAAGACACACTAGTTTAAGACATTAGACTGGCGCTGGTTGGTGCATTGCTGATAAGTGCCATCACTCCCACTGGCACTGCCCGTATGGACACCTGCCAGCTGTAAGCTATCAGGTTACGGAATCTCAGCCTCAGACTGGCCACTATGATGGATTGGTACCACGATAAATGTATATTAAACATTCCCTCTCTCCTTTGTTCCTTTCTTCACGATAATAGCATATAAAGGTAGACCCATGAGAAGTAACGTACTGCTTCTAAGTAGCCTTTCCTGTTGAGTTGGGAGATGTCAAAATCTGGTGTTCTCACACATCAAAGGTTATTTAGGCTAAATGCCACTAAAAAAATGACCCTGCAGGATAATTCCCAGTTGCAGTAGCCACAGCACAAACTATCTGTTGGTACAAATATATTTTCTAGTTAACCTGTTCACAGATAGAGGAGGTAGGACTTGAACCTAGGTCTCCTGGCTCCAAGGTAGGGACACTCCCACTGCACCTCCAGAGCCCTGCTGCTGGCACAAAACTTCATCACTTTGATGTGTTTTAGCCCATTCTAATTGCTGTACCTTGTCATTCCCATTCTCCCTCCTGCCAATGCACAATGGGAGAAGGACCAGGACATTTTGAATTCCAAACTCTGAATCTTTTATTTAAATGAAATGAGGTGTTTTTTTTTAATTGATTGTGGGAAGAACCAAATACTTTTACTGAGTTCAAAATAATCGGTTTTGAGGCAGAAGATCTTGGGAAGAGGCTCTCTTTCCTGGCCAGAATAGATAGTTCCCTGAAGAAACGTAACAGAAATGCCAAAAATTTGTGTGGACATTCAAGACTATTACTTTCTGTAAAATTGTGAGCTGTATTCTCCTTAAATGTTGGCTCAGTTTGTTTCCCTCTATCTTTCCTTTCATTATGATACTGACTTACAAAGTGTGGTAGCGTAGGTACCAAGATCGAACCATATCGCTTAGAGATAAGCTGTCAGACATGCTTTCCCTGAATGTGATAGACTGTTTGTAGATTCCTTCCTCTTGGGTTGTTTTACTGAACATGATTTGCATTTTTCAGTGCTTGTTTGATGAATCAGAGATAGTGAATGCCTGTCAGCCTCGATCCATCATTTAAAGACTCAGTTATAATTCAATTCCTATAAGCCTGACATTCAAATGAAAGGCAGTAACTTTATTTAATGTGATATTAACAGCAAACAATGTCATAGGAAATGGAATTCCTATATTGGTGAGCTGCTGCTACAGTTACTTCAATTGAGATGTGAGGAAGCTTGCTGTCTTCTTTAATTATTAAATAATTACCAGAAAAATAAATGTTGGTCTGCATGAGACTAAAAAAAATTGTATTTGTATGATACCATATCCCTCAGAAATATCTAATTGAACTTAACAAGCAGGGAGCTAATTTGAAGTGCAGTCACAATAACTTGGCAAGCACTTTATACACTGCAGGATCCAAGGGAACAGCAATGAGTAGAATGACCAATTAATCTGGTCTTGCTGGTTGCATTTGATAGAAGAATTTTGCTCAGGGGTAAATCTTCCTAGATGTTCCTAAATCTTCTTAGCCTTGGTGAAGTAGTGTGATGGACTCTTTAATATCTGTCTGAATCTCTGCATCATTTGGAACTCCACACCTCTGGTATTCCAGTACTTTACTGAAGTTGAAATACTCGGTACACATTGGATTCCTGAAATCACCTGCAATTTTTTTTTGATTCAGAGTGTAATCAAGTAAACTGAAATGGAAGGTAAAACGCTAATATTAGGCTGATGACAAAGTTAAATTGAATCGACTAGAACGTGTAATTAATTGGCAGGGATCTAGGTAACTGCTGGCAGCCTGTTAGGTCAGAACAGGAATTTAAAAATATCCACAAAGTAAAACACTATCTGAATTTCTAGCAGTCTAGATTTTCCACTGTGAATTTTGTGATGAGGAGGTCTCAGGTTAATTTTCAATGAATGAAGCTGTTTCAAGGTTCAACTTTCAACTCACAGATTGGACTTTACCAAGTTATGCAGTTTTAATGCCTGCCAATTTAAATGCCTAGTCATAACTAAAATTAAAAATCAATTGCAATTTTCTGCTTTGCTTCCAGCATCTCCATGGGTTGATCTAACAAAGACTGCCAACAGGATCGACTTGTATGATGTTCGGAGAAGACCATGGTAAGTGCTGCTTCAGTGATGGGATGTGGGCATTTGGCAATGTCAGCATTTGTTGCCTGCCTGTGTTTGCTCTTGAGTGGTTTAACATACCTTTTCTCAGGGCAGTTAACCTTATTACTGAGGTCTGGAGTCATTTGTTGGCCAAAGCAGGTAAGGATGGCAGATTATCACCCCACAGGATTGTTAGTGAGCTAGATAGGTTTTTATTTGAATCAGTGATAATTGTCAGAGTCGCCATTACTTAGACTCTTTTATATTTTATAAATTAATATAAATTAAATCATCGGCTATACCCCAGTCCATTAGCCTTGGCCTCTGGTTTTGTCATCCATTGATGTCACAGCTACTGTTGTGAAATCACTTAATAACATAGATAGTAGCATTAATCATTGGCTTCCACCCCGGAGCACTGTATGCTATTTATAAAAAGGTGCAGGAAAGTAAAAAAATTGCTTGAGTTCATACAGTAGATCTAAAGAAAAGCAAGAAGTGACTCTCCATAGTTATCATATTACTATGATCTCAAGGGAGACCAGTAACGTTTATAAAGAATCCCAAACTCTCAGTTATTAACTGAACGAATTATGTCACAATACTTCATGTTTTTAAACTAAACTGTTTACAAGAGTTAAACAAAGTAAACAAAGCTACTAGCAACATTAAATTCCATAAATCATTTACATTATAAATTTTAAAGCCCACCATGACATGCCCCATTTTAATTTTATTTTGATCCACGAGTGTCCCCATACTTTATAGGATTTTGAAGTTTCCTCCACTTCTCCTGGAACCAAACCAAGGTGAGCTACAGCTTCCAGGCATTTATGTTAATTCTTATCATTGTGCCTGCTATTCTTGAAGGTGTGAGATTTCTTGGGACCCTTCTACGAGCATACTGTAACATGGCCAACTGCTTAAGCACGTTGTGATCATGAACACCCCAGCTTCAGGATAGGCCTCACCACTTTCTTGTTCACTGACTCCAGAATCAGAAAGTATCCACAGTTTCTAATATCTTCTTGCTGCTTGTCTATGGCTCCTGCCAGATTTCTTTCCTTTTGCTCATCTCAAAGCTACTTTGAGGATCCAGCACTAACTCCTGTTTTTTTGAGATATTGTACAGGTGAAACCCAACCATGCAAAAAGCTCCTTGTATCTATTTATCTGCATGGCAATATGGCCCACCTGGGCTGTCCCAGATAAAAATGTCCACTAACTTACTTTATCTGTAAAGAGTCACTTTAATTCTGGGGCCCAAAGATTTCTACCTCTTGAGACAAAAAATTACAGTCTCGACGGAGTTGCTGGCTCCTTTGTCGGGCTGACAAAAGACCATTTTTTGTTTATTGTTTCCCAATTTCAACTCTGACTTCTTCAAAAACAGCATAGGCTTTCCCAGTCTCCTAACCCAAATGCTTCTAATATCTTTCATCAAAAACGTATCTCTAAACTAAAAATTACACTCTTAAAGCATACAAATCTTGAATTTGCCTATTTTCACAACATTATTCATCATTCAGCCATAAAATTAAGAACAAAAAGAGTTTTTATTCACCTTGATATTCTGTTTCTCTTTTCAACAAATTGACAGTTTGAATGGACAGTTCTAAGTGCTGTTGGACATATTTGGTATAGATTGATAAGCAAATACTCAAATAATGAAAACAGGGAAGATCATAACTAACATGTACAGAGATAGGTGCTTACACAGTGTGCTATAGTATTGTTCACTGTCGTATTAAGTTCAGAAGCTGTGCCAAGCAAGTTTCCTTCATGCTTTAGAGACAGAAAAAAACTGCAGATGCTAGAATCCAAGATAGACAAGCAGGAGGCTGGAAGACCTCAGCAAGCCAGGCAGCATCTGGAGAAGAGTAGCAGTCAATGTTTCAGGTATTACCCTTCTTCAGGACTTCCCTGAGAAGGGCAATACCTGAAACATTGACTGTTCCTTTCCTCCAGATGCTGCCTGGCTTGCTGTGTTCTTCCAGCCTCCTGCTTGTCTTCCTTCACACTTTCATCAGCCGACAGAGTTTTCTGCGTGCCCTTGGCAGCAAATAAAAGGAAAGCACAAAGATATAATCATGGCAAAAACAGTGGATTTGATTTAATCTTTCAATTGATTAGTTAGTTGATGCAACTACAGTGCCACCTAAACATTTCCAACTCAATTACATCAAAATACTATGTGCTAAAAAGTTCTTTTTATTCACTCATGGGATGTGAAGGTCATTAGCTGGGCCAGCATTTATTATCCATCCCTAATTGCCCTTGAAAGGGTGGTGGGGAGCTGCCTTCTCAAACCACCGCTGTCCGTGTGTTGTCAATAGACCCACAAACCTGTTAGGGAGGGAATTCCAGGATCTTGACCCAGCTATACTGAAGGAATGGTGATATATTTTTAAGTCTGGATGAGTGACTTGGAAGAGAGTTTGCAGGTGGTGGTGATCCCATGTATCTATTGCCTTTTTTCTTCTATATAGTAGTTCTGATGGATTTGAAAAATATTGTCTAAGGAGCCGTGGTGAATTTCTACAGTGCATCTTGTGAATGGTACACACTGCTGCTACTATTTTCTGTGATGGAGGGTCTGGATATTTGTGGATGTGGTGCCAATCAAGTGTGCTGGATGGTGTCACACTGCTTGGGTGTTGTTGGAGCTGCACCATTCAGCCAAGTGGATAGTATTTCACCACACTCCTGACTTGTGTCTAGTTGATGATGGTCAGGCTTTGAGGAGTCAGCATACTGCAAGATTCCAAGCCTCTGACCTACTCCTGTAGTAATTGACTAGCAAGCCCAACCTAGTTTCTGATCAGTGGAACCCCCAGGATGTTGATAGTTGAGAATCCAGTGATAATGAGATCATTAAATGGCAAGGGGCTATGTTAGAATCTCTCTTGCTGGAGAAGATGATTGCCTGGCACTTCTTCTGTGGTGCAAATTTACCTTGCCAGTTGTCCTTGGAAGTTGTCCAGGTTTTGTGACATTTGTAAATGGGCTGTTTCAGCATTTGAGGAATCACAAGTGTTGCTAAACATTGTGTAATCATCTGCAAATGTCCCCTTTGCGATGGAGGGAAACTCTTTGCAGTATAAACTGGGAACATACCAGTTTTGACCCTGATCTTTGCTGGATGAAGTGATCTCTTTTGAGGTTATAGTATTCTTAGGCTAAAAGTGCTGAATGGGTTCTTTAAGGTCGAATCAAAATGAATACAAGAAGACACATTTACTTTGATATGAAGCAAATTTGGTAGCTTAATCTACTTCAGATAAATGCAAACTTTTGGGAGAATCTATTAGCTTAAACTACTTTAGACACATTCAACAAGCGAGTCTCCCTACCCTCCACTTGTCAGGGACTCCTGGTGGATGCTTGGCGTAGAACTCTGTCTCAGTTTCCAGGACCCCAGCTCGATGGTGAAAGGCCCCTCTGAGCTGGAAAATGTCCTCCATTTTAATGCTATTCTGATCCAGAAATTACGTGCTGCATTGTCATCTGAGTATTTTTCTTAAACATTCCTTTGTGGAAAAAGGTCTAAATGCCTCTATATCTTTGCACAACAGCCTGTTCCCAAGCCCAGCCAAGGTCAATGCAGTTACCTTCAAGTTAAAAACAGGTTGCTTTTATACTAAGATGGTAGGAACTGCCGATGCTGGAGAATTTGAGCAGCTGCTTGGCCTGCTGTGTTCATCCAGCTTCACACCCTGCCTTTATACTGAGCTTTTTTTTCATGTATTTTCCTTCCATTGCTTATTGCCACTCCAATTAAATTTTAAAAATCTGGTTTAGATATGTCATTTTTACACCTAATGAAACAGTGATGCCTAGGCTGTTTGGCATCTGACAATGATGAAATGGGGTAAGAATAACCTGAGACCTCAGGGCCTTCATGTTCTGGTAACATTTGTTCAGAAACAATGAAGAATGCTTCAGCCTCAACATTATTTTGACGCCAAATTAATGGGCTGTTATCTCTCTGTGGGAATGGCGATATAAATGACTTCCTTGGAAATGTAAGATTAATTTGCGATGAAAAATATTGTGTGTATTCCTGCCCTCCATGATTTTTTTAAATGTGGTATTGACTTTGTGTTCCCCAGTTAGAAAGTGGGACTGTTAACTTGTCAATTTCACCTTTGTTAACATCCATTAGCATGCAAGTTCCAACATGTCTTTAAATTTGTTCATGTGATGTAGCCATCACTGGCTAAGCCATGAATTATTTCCCACCCCTAATTTTCCAGCAGGCTAAGAGTCAGCCAGATTGTCCCTCAAGATAATAATATGGTTTGCGCTAACATGTGTGGATGGGTATCATTGACGAAGTATTTTCTGTTCTCCCATGTAGGGAAGCACACTGTAGATTCACCACCATTTCTTACTCTGTTTTTCTCATGCCTCCTGAAGACTGAACGAACAATTCTTCCTTTAAATAGCTTTATGATCAGCAGGTCATATTAGTTTATAGGGCTCCATCTTGCAGTCTCCTTCAGTCTATTTAGAATGGTAGCCAAATTGAAACAATGCAAGAATGTCAGTGAATTCTCTTGCTCTGTCTCAAGTTCCGTAGTTAGACTGTAAATTTGTCATATAGGAGGTTGCAGACACAATTGCTTTTTGTAATAGCATATATTTAAGCACTAGGAGTAGAATTAATATAAGCCTGGCAACAATTGCCTGAATCCTCATAACATGGTACAAAAAATAGCACCCTGTCCAGGGAGACCAAAATAGGGCAAAAATAAACAAAAAGGGCAAAAAATATTTTTGGCAATGGGAAAGTATAAAATGAAACTTTATAACTAAGAGATATAATGAAGGAATATCTGTCAATACAATGCTCAGTGCACTTTTTTTCTGCCAGTTTCTATGAGACTTGCGTGGATGAAATCTGCAGACATTACCTATTAATTAATACATTGCTCACAGCATACTAAGTTGTGAGTGTCAATCAAATATAATGAACAATGTACTTATGCCTCCTGAGAATATGTTGGCTTTCTGCCACAGTGTCATATTCTGTGTTTCAGAGCCACTCAATGGATGTTTTTTTTAACTTATATTTTGGATTTCTGTGAAGCCTAAAAATGGTGCTATAAATCTAATGCAAATTGAATGAGGATGTGGAGCATAATGCTCTACGTTTTAAGTCATTTTAATTACACAGTATGTTAGACCACATTCAAATGCCTACTGTGAAAAATATCACATTTAATTACAGTACTCAAATATAATTTTGAGTTATTTGATTAAACATCTTTTTTGAACCATTTTATATGCCTAAGTATTATCTTTGCTTCAGCAGTTTAAGAACTTAAAATTCTCAAGCAGTGGGACCAAAAATGCAATATAGGCAATAGTGACCTTTCATTATTGTTGGATCTAATATTAACTTAAATGGATAGTTAAGTATGATAGCAAAGTACGATATAGAGAAAAAATAGTAAATAGCAATTTGATGCATTTTTGAGATTTTGCAGTCAGCTTTGTTTTGTAATATGTTGTGAGTCATTGGGGCAAAAATATCTCTTTTATTTACTCGTGAGGCATGGATATCGCTGGCTCGGCCAGCATTTATTGAGCATCCCGAGCAGCCCTTGAGAAGGTCATGATGAGCTGCCTTCTTGAACCACTATAGTCCACTCTAAGATTCAGATGAAAGTTAGCTTCAACAGGAACTTGAAAGGAAAACTCTGAAACAATTAAACTGATCAGTGACATGCTTAATAAAATGTCTTAATTCTAGACTTGGTAGGTAAGCAGAAATTGTTGAGTAACGGTGAAAACAATTGCAAATAAGTGTTCGCCGAAGAGGGAAAGTTCAATTCTTTCCAAAGATTTTCAGTTTGGCTCTCAAACATACCTTGTAAGCATTGTATCCCCTTCTTTTCTAAGTGTAGTTTAGTCAATTGATGCAACAGCTTCAGTGTTCACAGTAAGTAGGTTATTTTAACCATGTTCTGTAGCAAACGGGGGAACTGAGGGGTACATTCCACTAGCATTCTGTTGATGTGTGTGCACTACTGGATTTGTACTGGGGATAAGGCTAAGAGAAATAAAGGCGTAGTCAACTGTTGCATTGACACACACAAAGCTGAGACTGCTTGAATTAGCTACGGGTCATGAGCAGCACTTTTGAATATGTCACCTCCTCCAGACTCACCTCATAGCTGCATCTTTCTGACTGACAACTATGATGTTCCAAGAAAGAGAGAGTGTCCAGGAAGTAAAGACCTACTTTCACTCAGTAATTATCGTCTTTTCATTGCAGTGAACCAATAATCTGCTTCTGCATTATTGGTAGCACTAATAATAATCAAATCTATTTGACAGTAACAAGTAATCAAGCTTGTACTAGAAGTGCTTCTTTGGAGATTGCATTGCATTGGTTTTAACTATAATTATCTTTGAAATTTAATTTAAATGTTTATACCATGGCAAAATGAACTGACTTCTTGACACCCTAGACAGGGTTGTTAAAGAGTGATGATAGCTGATATGATACAGACATTGAGAGTCTGCAGAAAATGTTACTGAACACTCACAAGAAGGTCAGACACATTTGTCTGAAATTCCCAGCTTAGATATTGAGATTTTTGTTTCTATTAAATTATATTTAAGTGACACAAAGAACATAATGGTACAAAGGCAATTATTGCTGTTTATAACTTCACCAAAATTAACAATTTAAAAATTTAGCAATGAAGAACCAAGTGTATTTTCTGTTGGATAAAATCCTGCAGGAGCGAATTAATACCCACTTGGAAAGGCATGGGTTAATTACGTATAGTCAAAATGGCGTTGTCAGAGAGAGGTCATGCCTGAGAGATTTGTTAGAATTCTTTGAAAATGTGATCAAGTTGTGGACTGGGGAAGTTCAGTTGATGTAGTTTATATAGATTTTAGCAACACTTTTGACAAGGTCCCACATAGGAGACTGGTTGGGAAGGTTAAAGCAATGGAACTGAGGGAACCTTGGTGAGATGAATCAGAAACTGGTTTAGTAATAAGACACAAACAGCAGTGGTAGAAGTGATAATGGGAACTGCAGATGGAGATGCTGCTGGGCCTGCTGTGTTCATCCAGCCTCACATTTCATTATCCAGCAGTGGTAGAAGGCTGTTTAAGTGACTGGAGGCCTGTGTCCAGCAATTTAGCACAAGGATCACTACTAGGACACTTATCGTTTGTTATGTACATTTATTATTTAGATGAAAATGTGGGAGGAATATTAAGCAAATTTGCAGACCACACCAAGACTGGGAGAGTATCATTAGCATAGAAAATGCTTTTAGGTAAAGGAAGATATAATAGGTTGGGCAGACCAGTGGCAGATATTAATTAACCCCGGTATGTGTGACATGATGCACTTTGGAAGAAGAACCTAGATGAGGGAGCATTTAATGAATGGCAGGACAATAGGTAGCTTAGAGAAGCAGGGGGTTGACAGAGCATGTGATAGAACAGTTAAGAAGGCATATGAGACACTTGCTTTCATCAGTCATGGCATAGAGTATAAGAGCAAGGGGGTAATGTTGGAATTGTACAGAGCATTGATGGGACCACAGCTGGACATATTGTGTGCAGTTCCAGTCACCTCACTACAGGAAGAATGTGCTGGCAGTAGAAGAGGTACAGAGGAGGTTCACTAGCATCTGCCTGAGATGGAGAAGTTGAACAATAAGGAGAGACTAGTTAAGCTTGGATTGTTTTCTTTAGAGCAGAGAAGGCTGATGGGGGACGTGGTCGAGCTGGATAAAATTATGAGGGGTATGGACAGAGTGAATAGAGATCAGCTGTTCCCCTTGTCAGAGGGGGCAATCACGAGAGTGCTTGGTTTTAGAGTAACGTGTTAGAGATTCCGAGAGAATTTGAAAAGATATTTTCACTCAGTAGGTGGCAAGAATCTGGAATACCTTTCCTGGGAAGGTAGTGAATGCCGAAAGCTTTACAACCTTTAACAAATATTTGGATGAGCACTTCATATAGCGTAGCATTCAAGGATATGGGACAAGTGCTGGAAACTGGGATTAGCAAACTTATAGTGGTCATTATGATGGTGCAGACTCAGTGGGCCAAAGGGCCTTTTCTGAGTGGTATGAATCTATGAATTGAAGTTGTTCTGGCCGCACTGTTTTATGCAGCACAACTGATTCCTCCCACCTTTCTCCTTCGCATCTCAGTTGCATGGTTGCATGGCCCATGGTTGAATGAACCCTTCCAAAAGGAATCCCATGACTTGTTAGAACTAGACCATTCACAACAATCAGCCCATAAGTAAGTTTTACCCCAATGTCTTAACTAAACAACTGAACCCTCATCCATTTCATCACCTCACTGGCACCCTACACTAGCTGAGCTTTGACCCAGTAGCTCAGCTACCTAGCATTCATGCCTGCAGGGTTAATGTTGGAGAAGTATTGCTTTTAGTATTGGTATATTTCCACAGATGTTTTACTTTTTTGGGCAATTTATGGTTCTGTATCTGCATGCACCCCCACCATATGGCAAAGTGAAGGATTACTGTGTTCCTACCACTGATGAAGCTCAGAGATTTTAATCATGCTTAAATTGTAGAGCAGTTACAAGTTGGTATCAGAGCTGAGTCAGTTAAGTTCCATTCATGCTAAATCTTTATGATTTTCACAGTTGTTCAGTTAGACATTATAGGACGTAGCTAACTATACTTTGTGCCTCAAAAGTAAATGATCAGATTAAAACTGCAAAATTGCACAATTTTTCTTCATGTATTCAAGAGATCTAAGCACCATTGACTAAGCTAGCATTTGTTACCCATCATTCATTGCCATTGAGATGGTGCAAGTGAGCAGCCATATTGAACTGCTGCAGTCTATTTGGTGTGGGCAGACTCATAGTGCTATTAGAAAAGGAGTTTCAAGATTTTGACTCAGTGAGCATGAAGGAACAGTGATTATTTTCAAGTCAAGATGGTGTGTGACTTGGAGGGGAATGTGCAAGTGGCCGTACTCCAGTTTATTTACAGCCCTTGCACTTCTAAATGCCACATTTGGAGGGCACTGTCAAAGCTTTGGTGAGTTGCGGTAATGCATCTTGTAGATGGGACACATTTCTGCCACTGGGCATTGGTGGTGAAGGAAGTAAATGTTGAAGGTTGTGATCGGAGTGCTCATCAAGCAGGCTGCTTTGCTCTGGGGGTGTTGAGCTTCCTCAGTTTTGTTGAAGCTGCACTCATCCAAGTAAATGCAAAGTATTTCTTGCTTTACAGATAGTTACCAGGCTTTGGGGAGTCTGGAGATGAGGTGACCATTTCAGAATTATTTGCTTCTGACCAGTTTCTGGTCAATGGAAGCCCACAAAATGTTGATAGTGGAGGATTCTGTAATGGTAATACCATTAAATGTTAATGGCATGTTTAAAATATCACTTATTGGAAATAATCATAGTCCTGGTGCTTGTGTGGTGTGAATATTACTTGCTAGTCTGAATATTGTCCAGACCTTGCTGCACACAGACACACTGCTTCAGTATCAGACAAGTTACAATTGATGCTAAACATTGTGAAATCATCAATGAATATCTCCACGTCTAAACTTGTGTTAGTGATGATTGTTGATGAAGCAGTAGATAGTTGGGACTGCAGTGCTACCCTGAGGAACTAGGTAGGGGGAAAGACAGAGGTACAGTGGAAAAGTCACTGATGATAATTCAGGAACCCAGGCTACGTATCTGAGGCCATTAATTCATACTGCACCATGGAATTGAAATTCATGTAATAAAAAAACAAGAATGTGAACCTAGCTTTGATGATAGTGACAATGACCATTGTTGTATATTAATGTAAAAACCCATCTGGTTCACTAATGTATTTTAGGGAAGGAAATCTGCCACCGTTACCTGGTCTGGCCTATATGGTCAGACCCACTACAATCTGGTTGATTTTTAACAGTCTTCTTTAATGGCCTAGTACCTACTTAGTTCAAAGACAATTAGGGATAAGGAATAAATACTTTTCCATAGATGTTCTTGTCTTTTGAAAGAAAAGATAAAACTCCTGCAGCAATGCTCTAGAAGTAAGATAGAGTCATACAGCATAAAAATACACCCTAGCCTAACTCATCCATGCCAACCAAGATTCCCAAAATAAATTAGTAAACCACATGTAAACCATCCTCTGTGTGAAAAAAATTGCCTCTTAGGTTCCTTTTAAAACGTTCTCATCTTAAAAATATGACCCCACCCTAAGGAAAAGACATTTGCTATTCACCTTATCTGTACCCCTCATGACTTTATAAACCACTACAATGTCAGCCCTCAACCTCCGACGCTCCAGTGAAAAATGTCCCGGCCTATTCATCCTCTCCTTAAAACTCAAACTCTCCAGTGCTGGAAAGATGCTGGTAAATCTTTTCTGAACCCTCATCAATTTAATAATATCCTTCCTTGACAGACTAGAACTGTCCAAGCACTTCAAAAGTGGCCTCACCAACATTCTGTACAATCTCAACATGACATCCCAATTCCGACACCAGTGGCCTGAGCAATGAAGGCAAGCGTGCTAAATACCTTCTTAACCATCCTGTCTACCTGTGACGCAACTTTTCAAAAATCCCTGAACCCCTAGGTCTGTATGTTCGACAACACTCCCCATTGAACAACAATCACAACCATCATCCTTTCTAGTATATGTCACTCCAACCACTCCATATGTTACTGCTGATTGCTATTGACGTAAACTAAACCTTCAATTCCATCATCATATTTTAAGAGCCCCTGTGAAAGCCAATCCTCCTGGTGTGTCTCCAACTCTGGCCTCACCTCCTGCTTGCATACCTGTCTTTTTACCATGCTGTATACCTCCAGCTATGCTGCATACCCCTTGGCCGGTAAATAATATTCTGTGAATCATGTACCAGAACACCTAATGCCCTTTTCAAGTTTAGTTTCCTGTCTATTTCTGTGGAATCAGCATTTTTAAGAAATAACAAATTTGGTCCCTCCATTCAAACAATTCATATAAATTGTGTATAGTCAAGGCCCCAGCCCTGATCCCTGTCTCACATCCCATTTTATCAATATGAAAATTATCCATTTGTCCCAACACTCTGTTCTCTGTTGACTAATCAATCCTCTATCCATGGTAGTGTATCACCAACTACGCCATAAGCTCTTATTTTGCATAAAAACCTTCGAGGTGGCACCTAAACAAATGTCTTCAGGAAAACTATGTAAAGCTTTTCCATGAGCGCCTGTTTGTACACATTTCTTATTTTTCTCTCAAAGAAATTCAATAAATTAGTCGAGCATGAGTTGTCTTCCACAAAGCCATGTAGACTGTGCCTGATTGCCTTGCAATTTTCCAAGTGCCCAGTTATAACCTCCTACACAATCTACTAACAATTTTCCTATGCCAAATGTTAAGCATCCTATCTGCCTCCTTTCTTGAATTGAGGAGTCATACTTGCTATTTTGTAATCTGGTTGGAACTTTCCAGAATGTAGGTAAGTTTGAAAAATTAAAACCAATGTTTCCAGCCTTGTCTCGGCTTGAAGTTCAAATACTGCATCACTTTGAGCTTGACTTGGAGTGTAAATTTATACTGAAAAATCTAAGATTTTTCAATTATTCACAGATTGATGTCTTGCTTCATGGATCTCAGTTTTCCTAAGTAAAAAAAATTAAAATTTGCAGTTCCTTGTTTAGAGGATCACTATCAAACCTAGTAAGCCAGAAATTTAAAATATGCATCTATTAACTTGTCCAGCATGCATCTCAATTTTTAGCAATTAAAACTGAAATTACAGTTCTCAGTCCCTAATTTAGCCAGATAAATGAGATATATAAAAGAATAGTTACATTATATAAGCATCCTGTGTAAAATTAGACCAGATGGCTTCTTTAAGAATACATTTTATCATTGTAGCTCAGTAGCACATCCAGGAGCACTTAGCACAGAAGTGTGATATTGAATTCCATTAGTTGAAATTAAGGCACACTTCTAAGAAAATAATGGGCAATTTATACAGGGAGATGCCAGTAGAGATGTAGATGGTTGAATTTTGACCTAATGATGCTCGATTTTATTTTGAGAGTTTCGTGTCGAAACATCCATTTCAATAACTGCATCTACATCTGCAACATAACACTTTGTATAAAACATCAGGTCAGCTTGAGCTACTCAATCCCTTCAATTTCAGCTTAACTTCTCTGTGGGAATTCTGTTCACCTGGCATTCATGGGAGATAACATGGATTGCTGCAAACACTGGCATTTAACCCCGTTTTAAATGAAACGAAAGCTCATTGTTGTTAATTATATTTTGGACTTCTGCAATGTCAAGTTTTGGTTTTAATTTCCAGTTACATAGTTGCAATGAAGCACTGCAGATGAGTGCAATTTATATTAATAGAATTAAATCTTCCTTTTTTCAAGAAGGTAATTTAAATGCTATTCTTGCTCCTCCTGAGATGCTGCAATACAATTTCTGGGGCAGTGTAAGCAAACCACCAATCTTACTCATTCTTTGCTGATTTTTGTGGGTTTGGACTGGGGGGAGTGGGAAAATTTATACTTCCCCTATTTGAGTATACTGACATTTTCCAATGAGCTTTCAAAATAGATTTGGGCTCAAACAACTTTTTTTTTGTTTAAGGCTGTAACTTCTTCCCTAACGGACATTAGTGAACCAGATAAGTTTCAAGATCAGAAGAATACTTTATGTCTATCCACAGTCTTGGCCTCCTCACTCCTGATTACCACCACCTGTGCCCCTTGGCAGCATGGTGGCTGAGTGTTTAGCACAATTGCCTCACAGCACCAGGGATCTGGGTTTGATTCCACCCTTGGGCAACTGTCTGTGTGGAGTTTGCAGATTTCCCCCGTGTCTGCATAGATTTCCTTTGGCCGTTCTGATTTCCTTCCACAGTCCAGAGTTGTGCAGGTTAAGGTGGATTCGCCATGCTAAATTGCCCCGTAGTGTCCAAGGATGTGCAGGCTAGGTGGGACAGCCATGGGAAATACAGAGTTACAAGGACAGGGTGGGGATAGGGGGTGGTGTGGTCTAGATGTGATGCTCTTTGGACTCAATGGGCTGAATAGCCTGCTTCCACACTGTAGGGATTCCATGATTCTATTCTATTAAACTCCTTCCCTGCAACTTAATTTATCGCTGCCCAGTTTTCTGCCATCTGGAAGTCTTTTCCCACCTAGTTCAGGGGCAAGTTAGTGGGGTGGGGGGAGTGGGTGGGGGGTGGGGAGCAGGGCATGGGGTGGGTGGTGTGGAGGGTGAAGATAGAAGTGAAGCCCGGGAGTTCAAATTGCCTCAGCCTTTACTTGCTGTGGTCGGGACTGATTAACCCAATGAAACCTAAACAGATAAATAGAAAGCGGGACATAACACCAGTGCTTCATCAGAAGGTCACTGATGATGTTACCTAGAATGGTGATGAAACGTCTGAAAGCTAACCTTCCAGCTCAGCGAGCAAACTCACATCCAGAACCTCAACCTGAACTACAAATCTTCTCAAAACTCGCTATTATCCTCAGTTCATCCTTTCCACCTGTTTGCTGATTAAAATGAAGATTCTGAGCCAGAACAATTTCCTCATCTTCTGATTCAGATTGCAACTTTCCCCTATGTGACCAAACCAGTCCAGGTGTTTATATTCTGATTGCATTGTGAATGGTTTAAATTCCATTTATTAGAGCAACATTTAAGGTTTTCCGATTCATTTTTGTTTTGAGGAAATTGCATTCCTTTGATTTGCTAACTCTCCCCATCCACATTCTTCTTTATTTTATGATATTGCAAATTGAACTGCGTGAGACACAAATCAATGTGTAATTGAGAATTTTGAGAGTGGGAATTCAGTTTAGAGAGGGCTGTGGGTGTTACTCTAGGTACTTGTGATGGTTTAACTAACCTTGAGGCTGTTAGTATTTAACATCTTTGGTTATTTATTGCTTGGTGCCGTTTGCTACTTACAATGAAAGAAGTACAAAATAATTATCGACTAAATATCAACTAAGATATAGCAAAGTAGATACTGAATGGGGACTGAAAAATTCAGGAAGCTTTCTCATGTTTTTGATCTCAACATTCATTAGAATGACTGAATCCTGTATTTCATTCTCTAACCTTCTTGCCAATCACGTTGGCGGTAGTTTGCTGACATATGTCTAGAAATCTTGATTAAATTTACAAAGTATGTGCTATGTGTTTGAGTGCTCTGCACATATTTGGCTACGGTAGATATCACGGTCTCAATTTTTTATGACTCAGAGACATTTAGCTGGAGAAGGAGTGAAGGACACTCTGATATGCAGGACAGTGCAGTAATTTACTCGGACTGAGTCAGGCATTTGAGAGTTGCAGGATCAAAATGGGGTCAATGTCACTGATAATGTGTAAGGAAAACTCAGGTGTGATGGAGAATAAGAGTCTGTGGAATTTAACCCTTTCTCCCAGCATGCACAATCTGTTATCTGCCTGTGAAGATAGGATCATGGCTGATAGAAGGACAACCGTAACATTAACTGTGGCACTTTAGAGCAGGAGGTGGTTCGAAGGAGCAAACACAAAACTTAATATAGAAGTTGTGATAGATTCGGTAATGAATCTGGTCATTGGTATCTTTTGTAAGTAGGACCTAGAGTCCCATGTAATACGTTGCCTAACTAGCACCAGGATGAAGGAATTGCAAATCACCTTGAAAGAGTATTGGAAAGAGAGTTGAAGGAGTCAGTCATTCTGATGCATGTTGAGACCAAAAGGATAGGAATAAGCAAGCAACAGATCCTGTTCAGAAAGTAGCACGGAGCAACAGTGGAATTAAATATCTGCCTCAAAGGTTTTAATCTCTGTCATATTCCAGAGCCAAGTTAAATTTAACATTGCGATGAACAGATCACATTTCACTGAAGAAATAGAACCATGATGGGAAAGAACTGTAATATTGGATCTGGACTGGGACTAGAGTCCAAGCAGAAAAAGGAACAGGGCCACTAACTGAGAAAACAGGACAACAGAATTCTTTCTGGATGATGAAAAATTAGAAACAGTTGAATCCAACGACATATGGACAACTATGTGCATAATTCTTTGAAATGGGAAGGATGGGTTTATAGAAAACAGTTATGAAGACAATGGAATGTTAACCACTCTATCAGAAGCAGTTGAATGCAAAGGGGTGCAAGTTTTACTTCTGCTATAAAAAATGTTTAAAAATTCATTCATGGAATGTGGCCATCACTGGTTGGGACAGCATTTCCTGTTCGTGCTGAGTTGCCTTTGGTGGTGGTGAGCTGCCTTCTTGAACCCCTGTAGTCCAGTTGGCGTAGGTCCACCCTCAGAAACCTTTAGTGGAACTGATCAGGTAAATAAAGAGAAACTATTTCCACTAGTAAAATGTTTAGGACTGTGGACAGAGTCTCAAATTTAGAGCAGGCCTTTCAGGACTGAAGTCAGAAAACACTTGCACACAAAGCTCTGTATAACAAAAGACTTGGTCAGTTGTGAATAATAAAACCAATATTGATAGGTTTATGTTAACTGAATGTAAAATTAAGAGATATGGGGCAAAGGGGCAATATGAATTTAGATCAGAGATTAGTGATGATCTAAATTCATTGGAAAAGGCTTGAGGCCTGAATGATGTCATTCTTTTTCTATCCTTCTATGATGTCAGACCTGTTATTTAGTTTCAGCAATTAATGACCTGAAACGTTGTGCTTTAACATTGGAAAGAGAGACCATGTCATGCTGTCTAAAGTGGCAGCAGTAACACACTAGACCTTATTCTTCAGTGAACTGCTATGGACGTGCTTCCACCATGTGATTCAATCTTCTGATTGAAGCTTTAAAACTTTCTTTGATTCCCCATTCCTTCATTGATTGCAGTTAAATAGGATAACTTTAATTTTATTGATATAATTTGCTTTAAGCCATTGTGCTAAAAGCCTTCTTTGTGCATTACAGATCTTTCTTATCTAATGAAGGAAAATTGTGCTATCTGTACAAAATATGCAAATTATTGTGAGTTATACCTGAATAGACTTCTAAGGAGCCAAAATTACCCTCAGCACTCTATATTTTTTAAATGACTTAGTTAATGCACTGTTGTAGAATTCTTATGTGTGCTATTTTTAGAAAGGATATGATCCAACTTGGTGTACATAACCATTTTAAAGGAGTACGTTCACCCACAGTGCAAAATTAATGCTGATAATCTGTCCCCCCCCCTAACATTTTTAAACAAAATAGAAAAATCACAATGTTTTAGAAATTTTGTATTTGTTTAAGAAGATTGAATCTTTTAACCTGGGCATGTACTTTTCTTATAAATCTATTGATTTGCCCCTGCCATATTGTCTCTTCAAAAGTCATTGTTAAGTGTCTATTTAGTTCATTTGAAAGTTCACATGAAATCTTACATTCAGTTAAATGAACCCTGGATGAACACAGCCAGTCAGGCAGCATCAGAGGAGTAGGGGAGTCGATGATTTGGGTTGGGACTCTTCATCAGGACTCAATGAGATGTAGCTCGAGAGTTGACCCAAAACATCAACTGAATAAAAACCAAAAGAGCTGCCGATGCTCTAAATCAGGAACAAAAGCAAAGTTGCTCAGCAGGTCTGGCAGCATCTGTGGAGGAGAAAACAGAGTTAACATTGCGGGCCCGGTGACTCTTCCTCAAAACATCAACTGTTCTGCTCCTCTGATGCTGCCTGACCTGCTGTGTTCCTCCAGCTCCACATTGTGTTGACCCAGTCTCTGTCATACATCACCACCAGTTGACATGCATGGCTTTGCTATACACAGATGGGCACCTGACAATAGACATTTCCACCTGGGTTTTCTTTCGTTTTCTTTTGGCTTTCAAGGCATATTTTCTTCAATGCCATTTTACCTGACATTCTCCTCTATTTTGCTGCTTTGTTAGGCTTCTCAAATGTGTTTTTCACAAACTCCATTCAATTCCATTTTTCTTGTTAATAGTTTCTTCTCTTGAAACCTAAAGTTAATCTTGCTTTTCTTTCTTAGTACTTCGAGACTATTCTCCTTTCTATAATTTGCAGACTTTTAAAAACTCAGGTTTGAGGAAATTGAAGAACCACTTTTTAACTACATGTTAGTTTCTCTTCAAATCATCTCGTGCAGTTCCTCAGCATTGAGGATTATTTGCTTCCAAACTGGTTTATGTGTTCTGAGAAGGCTGATGTATTCAATGTGCAATCTGCAGAATCTGCCAAACGTTCGGTACATAATCCTTGAAGGCTTTGTTATGTGAGGTGTTTGGAGATTCATGCATTATCCCCCCACACATTTCAACAAAGTCTTTCAAAGTGTTCAGCATCTTCCTGAGTCAACCTTCTCCATTTCAGTTGCTCACAACCAGGCTTCCCCACGAGTTGGCAGCAATGTTTCACCCCTTCAGGAATGCTTTGAGGACAACCCTCAAGTGTTTCTCAGATTTTATTCTGACTGAGGCTGTAATTGAGTTTGGAGCTGAACAGATGCTTCAGGAGCCTGATCTCAGGTATGTCATTGATACATCCCATCCTGCAGAACTGTTTAAAAGTAACTCACACCTTGAAGCTAACTGTGTTAGCTTGGTTAAGAACTCTGGATGGGGTCTTTTTTCCAGATTTCGAGGATGTTGCAAAAGTGCGGCTAACGGGATTTTTCCAGTGCTCTAAGGTGTCTGCTGTAGCCTGTTCAAATCTGTGAAGCATACAGGAGTGCAGAAGTCGCTGCTGCCCTGTAAACCATGGGGATTTAGATAGTTTGAGATAGATGTTCAGGTTTGAGATGGTGGTCCTCAGACACTCCAAATCTCAGTCACTGAAGGCTGTGAGAGGATATTAACAGGATGATGAATTTACTGATTATGAATGTTTGCTTTCATCAAATGGACACTCACACAACATGAAAAATTTTGTCCGAATTTTCTAAGATCTCAATGTTGATCTGAAGTGATATGGGATGGCGATTTGTTGTGGGAACTGGTTGGAAGAGGATTTCAGGGTTCTGGATGCTTTGTGAGAGGTTTTTTTTCTTGTGTGCTTCAGAGAAAGAATGAACACTGATGTGGAGCTTAGCTTTGACTATGCATGCAAGCATCTCATGTGCATTGAAACTTATTGAGTGAGGTTGGAGTGATCTTGGGTTTGGATTGAAGGCAGCATAGTTTGAAGAATCACTCATCTGATCTATAGATTCTTCATCTATCTGTGGGTAATTTGTTGTAGGTCAGGCACAATATTGTAGAAAGGTAAATGTTGGAGAGTTGGCAGCATATGTTGTTTAACCCATGTATTCATTGAGATAGAGTTTGTGGTGGTTCCATTGATGAATTTCATGCTGCCATGGTGTAGGTGAAAGATGGTAACAAATTTCTCCAGGCAATTGAATCTGATGAGGGTACTCTATAAGACTTCATGGCTAGCAGATTTGAAGGCTTTTGTGAGGCTGAAAAGTCAGTTGGTGCTGTTTGTTGTACTTTTCTTGAATTTATCACGCACTGAAGATTGTGTGCCTCTCATGTAAACTTTGTGTTGACTGTGGAAGGAGTTCTTCAGTGAATGAGAGGAGGCTTTAGGGGCAAGGTGATGGCCTAGTGGTATTATCACTGGACAGTTAATACAGAGGCCCAGATAATATCCTGGAGACCCAGGTTCAAATCCCATCATGGCAGATGGTGGAATTTCATTCAATAAATATCTGGAATTAAGAATCTAATGATGATCTTGAATCCATTGTTGGAAAAACCCATCTGGTTCAGTAATGTCCGTTAGGGAGGGAAACCGCCACCATCCTTACCTGGTCTGGCCTACATGTGACTCTAGATCCACAGTAATTTGGTTGACTCTTAACTGCAAATGGGACAATTAAGGATGGGCAATAAATGTTGGCCTAGCCATCAAAACCTTTATCCCATGAAAGAATAAATGGGGGGATAAACTTGTAGAGGACCCTTGCAATCATCTTCCTTGTAGCAGACATCAGAAATAATCCTCTGTGGTTTCAGCATCACCTTCAAAGTCAGACCCATAGTCATCTTCTGGCATATATTCTTGTCCCTCTCTTTCTCTTGTACACTATTACTTGGTCAAATCATCTACAACCATAGCACCAGCCTCCATATATATGCTGGAAACATCCATCTCTGTCTCCATTATCTGTTTTCCTTCTATATTATTGAAAACTTAGGTAATCAATCCTTCACCCTCTGAGATTTAGCAATCCAGAGGTCATTTCTTTAATTTTATTAGACTTTCAGTGCAGTTTCAGAGACATTAGTTTTATTCATATAAATATAATTTCTGATGGTTATCGCTTCTTTCCTCCTACTTACTCCCCAATGCTGGCCTTTAGGCCATGATCAACATTCAGATGCAAGTCTGTAAAAACAAATAGTTGTTCAAAGTAGCTCAATGGTAATGGTGCTTGGATTTTTGCCAGTGCTTACAGCTCATTTGTATGTCATAGATTTTTACTTCAGGGTGTGAAGGTTATTAATGTCTTTAGCTTCATGTGGAAGTTTGGCAATGCATGTGGAGTTAAACAATCAATCTGCTTATTGATCATAAGCAGGCACAAAGAGTCAGACAGGGCAGATTTTTGCAATGTGCTCACCGCATAGTGTTTAATGAGTGGTGTGTAGCAAAAATTACAGAAGTGTTTCTCATTTAGCTTTTATGCTCATAAACCAAGCTGCAGCATCCATAAGATCTGCTTCCATTTCAAAACTGATTGTTCAAAATCTAAATACAATAACTTATACCGTGGTTGACAAGCAGAAAGCACACATTAACTGTTTTACCACATTTGCCTGTAGTAGAAGATCAGATCAAATGATGGGTACATCCTTATTCTAAAGATTTAAAAGGTGCAGCAAAGCATGTCAAAGGGCTACTTAATGCTCCTGCGGCTTATTGGTGAAGTAGGGCATGAAAGTGGTGCAAGGAGAACAAAGAATCAAAAGGTGTACAAAGGCAAATTGAACAAAAAACAACATACTATTGTTGTAGGAAATCTGAAATAAAAACAGTGAATACTTGCAATATTAGACAGGTCAAAGCTCTGCAGAGAAATGAGGCTCTAAGGTTAATGTTCCAGAATATTGGTCTATTGTCAGAACCTGATGATCTTGGAGAAGGAATAGAAAGAAGGAATGCTGATCCTGAAGCTTGCAATGAGCATCTTGGTAAAGGTAAGAAAGGTCACTGAGCATGGATGGTGAATTAATTTGCCAAGTGTGACACGCAAATTCTGTCATGCCATGTCAAGTAGTGAGTAAAATTGGAGAGAAAAGAGTATTGGTGAAGACAGCTGACCATGAAAGATATAGATTCATAGTTGTGCAGTCAGGTGTGTACAACAGGACAAAGCTTAAGCCAATGGTGACATTCAGGAAAGAAACTTCCCGAAACATAACTCCCAAAAGGATGAGTCATTTCCAGTCAACGTAAAGAATGGTGGATGAAAGTGGCTTATAAAGATGGCTGTAGAAAGATTGGAGCCTCCCAATATGGAGGCTTACATTAAGATAAGTTTTCTCAACTGTGGCACATTGAGATCACGCCTGGTCACCGATGGTGCTGAAGTTAGGTCACAGACCAATGATATTGCAGTGATTCCCAGTTGGGTAACCAGCCGTGTTCCACCATTGGACATCTCTATAAACAAGCCCTTCGAGGGCGAGAAGAGCGACTGGATGATCAGTGGAGAAAAGATATTCACTAGTGGAGGAGGCATTGGAGGTCCAACTTTAGCAATCCTGTGTGAGTGAGTTTTAAAGGGATGAAATTGGGATAGAGATCATGCTCAACAAGAAGAAAGTACACTCTGATTGTTATTCCTTAGCTGTCTTAAGTCAAACATCAGATCAAATGATGGGTACGCCCTTAGTCAATAGAATTAAAAGGAACAGCAAAGCACTCAAAAAAGCCACTTGGTGGAGACCTCCACTGGAGATCAAGTAATATGCAATGCTCAGTACAGGGTTTTTCAACTTTTTAGAAAGAAGGACTGTAATATTTAACTTTTTAACATTGTTTCTTATTTTTCTGTTTTGTATCTAACATTTTACACCAACATGGCACCATAAGAGGCGACTTGTAAACTTCTCACTTTTCACATTAACCCAATTCTACATTCTAATTCTAAACATTTTTATGGCACACAGTGTGGTTATTTGTGGAATGATATGGCCAATAATGACATGAACGCTGGTGAAGATGATGTTGATGATCCATATGATGTTACACTTCTTGAATCAACTTGAGAAAAGTTACTTCATTCTGATGATAATGAAGATAGTGAATTTTATGTATTTTAACACACATTCAATGCTTGTTCTGCTGCTCAGTTGATTTCTTTTCAGCATGAGAAAACCTGAGTAAAATCATATAAATTTATGGATGTGACTTTTGGGTTTGATGAATTTGATAAATTTAATGAATTTGGTGTTCATTAGTTCATCAGCAAACTTACAGAAATTAATGTCTGCCTCTATGGAGGTTATTGTTTACTTATAAGTAATAAAAAAGTATTGCCAACTCTTCCAACTTCTTTGTCTGGCTTTTGAGTGTTGGATTGGTGGGAACAACCTCTAACATGGCAGCTGCAATGGTAAAGCAATGGGAAAGAATGGAATTAAGCCTCTTCAAAAATGTTATTTTTCTTAAAGTTAACTCCCTATCCATTGACTGAATGTTTAGTCTTAGAAACTCATCTTTTCCACAACTACGTAAGTTAAGTACATTATTAGTGCAGTACTAAAGGAGTGCAATGTTGCCATCTACCTATGCAAATTACTGTTAAAGAACCCATTGCAATATTTGAGAAACAGCATTCTCAACTGGCTATTTGTTTCACCCTATTTCTGGGAACTTGTGTGCAGCTTAGCTACTGCAACTGCCCAGTTAACAATGATATCCACTCAGGGTGATAGTGCTGTTAAGAAGGCTTACGGTGTGTTAGGTTTTATTGGTAGAGGGATTGAGTTCCGGAGCCATGATGTCATGCTGCAACTGTACAAAACACTAGTGCAGCCTCACTTGGAATATTGCATGCAGCTCTGGTCGTCCCATTACAGGAAGGATGTGGAAGCATTGGAAAAGGTGCAGAGGAGATTTACCAGGATGTTGCCTGGTCTGGAGCGCAGGCTTTATGACAGAAGGCTGAGGGACTTGGGTCTGTTCTCATTGGAGAGAAGGAGGCTAAGAGGGGATTTAATAGAGACATTCAAGATGATCAGAGGATTAGATAGGGTGGAGAGTGAGAGTCTTTTTCCGAGGATGATGATGTCAGCTTGTACGAAGGGGCATAGCTACAAATTGAGGGGTGAGAGATTTAAGACAGATGTCAGAGGCAGGTTCTTTACTCAGAGAGTGGTAAGGGCGTGGAACGCCCTGCCTGCCAATGTAATTAACTCAGCCACATTAGGCGCATTTAAACAGTCCTTGGATAAGCATATGGATAATGATGGGATAGTGCAGGGGGAGGTGCTTAGATTAGTTCACAGGTCAGTGCAACATCGAGAGCAGAAGGGCCTGTTCTGCGCTGTATTGTTCAATATTCTATCCAAACTTCAAAAGTAATTTAGTTGCTTGTAAAGATGGAATAATCTGTGTTTTGAAGCTCTGGTATATTTTGATATTCTTGGTGCCAGCTTGATTGAAAAGTTAGGCTTTGGCTCATCGTAGAATTACTCAATGCAAAAGGAAGCCACTTAGCCAACTGTGGCTTGTAATGGTTCTTTAAAAATTCTGTCTAATTGATCCCACTTAGAGCTATTCCTCTATTGTTATATTGCATTACAGCAATTGTCCCAGTTATGCTTCAGTACTGGCCACAGACCTTGGCAGAACACTCCGCTTGTGATAAGCTGTTAAAGAATAAAATAATACACCCCCGAAAATTTGCAGCAGCTATACTTAAATAGATTTCTGTTTGGTTTCTCGTATTCTGAAGTTGGTGCATCACTGATTTGTTCTACTCTCTCAGGTACATTCAGGGAGCTGCTTCACCCAAGGACATGCTCATTCTTGTGGACGTGTAAGTACTGCACAAGTCTTTTGAGCATTGAAACTGTTACTTTCTCTGTAAAGAATGTGAAATTTTACCCATTCCTTGCTTTCTTTTCTACAAAAAAGGAGCGGAAGTGTTAGTGGGCTAACATTGAAACTAATTCGGACATCAGTCTCTGAGATGTTGGAAACACTGTCTGATGACGACTACGTGAATGTGGTTTCTGTGAGTATTGCAACTATAACTCATTTTCCATGTGATGTCCAGCAGTGCTTTGTCAGTGACATTGCACTTTACAGGTACAAAGGCCGTTCCATTTGTCCATGCTCCCAATGTGGTCAAAGGGTTTGTGTGTCAGGCGTAAACTTAAAGCTATAGCCCTGATCCTGCAACACGTGTCTGAGTTGGTGTGCTTCCATCTGTGAGTGCACAATTACACCATCTGTGTTTTTGTTGTCAACCAGCAACTCAACAAAGGGTGGAATGAGAGTAGACGACGCACAGACGCTGGAAAGAACACATTGGATGAGATAAATGTGTTTTTTTTAATTCATTATAGACTTAAGTTTTTAAATTGAACTTATTAATCAGTACATAATGAAAGATAATACTAATAATTGATTACAAATTGTGATCTATGGAAGGCCTTAATTTGTTGTGTGAATTGAGCAATGACCGCAGATTGAGGGTCTTGATTACATAAGACATAGCTTTTACGCATAGATTTTTGTATTTTTTCAGATTAGTTTGAATCATACTGCTGGTTTGAGCTTACACTCTTGAGTGTCCTAGTTATAAAAAAAGAATAAGGATGGATCTCTCAAACCACTGTAGTGTTTGGATGCTGGGAGGAGAGTTACATGCCTGAATCCAGTTCAAGTGTCTCCAGTAATTTGCGGTCAATGTTTGGGTCTGTCCAGCTCTACATCATCATTCATTATATTGAAGATGATGACGGTCATCATGGTCACCAGAGTTTCTACATTTAAATTTGTTTCTAACACAGTAAGGGTTACAAAGAGGACCAAAAACAAAGTTACTGGAAAAGCTCAGCAGGTCTGGCAACATCTGTGGAGGAGAAAACAGTTAACGTTTTGGGTCCAGTGACCCTTTGTCAGAACTGTTTTATTCCTTCACAGATGCTGCCAGATGTGCTGAGCTTTTCCAGCATCTTTGCTTCTGTTCCTGATTTATAGCATCCGCAGTTCTTTCACTTTTTGTTACAAATATGAACCTTCTTTAGTGTGTGTTGTTTCACGCCATGACATTGTCTGAGTTAACTGCTTTCAGTGTAATTTGCAAAATGGATTTTTTTTTGTTAAATAATTTACTACCTTTTTTTTCGAATTTCTGTTTTTAGCTAAACTAAATCACAGGTTCCCTCAAGTTGAGGAGTGTAACTGTGGGACAGAAAAAGCTGGTGTACGGTCATCATTTTATATTGTTCCTATGAATGGACGGAGAGTTATATTTTAATGATTGCTGTGATTTGGTGTCTGACAACTTGGAGTCTGCTTCTCCCATAGTGTGCCATACTTTGCCAGGTCAGAATCTGTTAGGGTCCAGTTTCTAGTATCTGCTTTAGCCACAATACATCTCCTTTTTAAGAGGTACAGTTATTTAATGTGTTCGGCCATGTCATTACATATCCCTAGGGCAGGTGGGAACTGAACCCAAACCTTCTGCCTTTGGGGCATAACCATTGCATGCTTCTAATGGGCTCTCTTAAGAAAGAGGTATAGTTATTTACATTACCTTGTTGGCTATGTTATGACACACCTTTGGTGAAGGTGTGACTTAACCCTGACCTTCAGAACTCAATTCTGAAGAAGGGTCACTGGACTCGAAACGTTAACTGCTGCTTTTTCAGCATCAATGCTGAGTTTCTCCAGCAATTTCTGTTCAT
Organism: Stegostoma tigrinum; assembly: GCF_030684315.1. Lineage (NCBI taxonomy): Eukaryota > Metazoa > Chordata > Chondrichthyes > Orectolobiformes > Stegostomatidae > Stegostoma > Stegostoma tigrinum. The sequence continues at coordinate 26,938,217 of NC_081378.1, read as the reverse complement.
GTTTCAGATTTGCAGCATTCACAGTCTTCGGTTTATTATGAAGTTAGATGGGTTTTTTTTGTGACAGTAACTCAGTCGGAATGGAAGCACATGCATTCGTTTCTCACAAGCCAACAAAATATCTTTGAAGTATATTCACTAATGTCAAGTAATACGCAGTCAATTTTCACACTGGTAGTCCCCACAAACAGCAACTGGCCAAGCAATCTGTTTCTCATATCTTTGGCTTTTTATTTTCTTCCTTTGTGATATGGGTGTCACTGGCTAGACCAGCATTTATTGCCCATCCCTAATTGTGCAGAGGGCAGTTAAGAGTCAATCACATTGCTGTGGGTCTGGAATCATCAGACCAGGTAAAGGTGGCAGTTTCCGTCCCTAAAGGATATTAGGGAACCAGATGGGTTTTTTCTGACAATTGACATCATTAAACTCTTAATTCCAGATTTTAATTGTATTCAAATTCCACTAGCTGTACAGTGGGATTTGAACCCCTGTCCCCAGAACATTACCTGGGTGTCTAGATTAGCAGTTCAGTGATAATGCCACTAGGCCATTGCCCCCACTCATTGCTAGGAGATGAGTGTTGGCCAGAGTATTAGGAGGAACTCCTCTTGGCTATTTCCAGTAATTCAGTAAAATCTTTTATGTTCATGGAGCGAATAGACAAGTCCTTGGATTAATAGTGATAATGGGAACTGCAGATGCTGGAGAATCCAAGATAACAAAGTGTGAAGCTGGGTGAACACAGCAGGCCAAGCAGCATTTCAGGAGCCCAAAAGCTTGGCCTGCTGTGTTCATCCAGCTTCACACTTTGTTATCCTTGGATTAACATCTCATTTGAGAGACATTACCTCTGGCAGTGTCAGTTTGGATAATCTGCTCAAGCCTCTGAACTGGGGGTTGAATCTACAACCTTCTTACTGGGACGTTAAAATCCTGTCACCAAGAAAAGACAGACATTTGTGAAGAGCCATGAATTAATAAATTAATTGCGTGCTGGACTCCATTGGAACAGTAAATTTGTATGAAAGTGGGCAGCAGTAAGTTAAGTAATTAATACAGCAGCGGTTGTAGCAGTGAATTAAAAGAAGGAACAAAGGGTACCAGTTGATCAATTAATAAAACAACACATGCAAACAAATTAATTGAGAAGCAGGCTACAGTGATTTAATAAATTCATGGACCAGGAACACACCAATGAATTAATAAATTAATGGAGCATGTTAGTTGATTATTGGAGGAGCAGATAATTATGGCCGTGTAAATTAATGAAGAACTGAGCACCAACCAATTTGGTGAATGAAGCTGTATGCATATCTTACAAGTTGCTGCAGCCTGCAAAATACTCAGAATTAATTGGAATAAGTGCAGAACCTTTCTGGATGTTAAAAAGGCAGTCAGAATCTGGGCAAGAGCTTATTATTAAGGAGCTCTTGAAGACAGATTCAGAGAGTAAATTTACTCAAGTTATTGTGAAAGATTTTTTTCAATTTTTAACTGATCCTTTCTAAAGTTCATGAAACCTCACAGGAATACTAAGTGAGAAATAAAACATAATTAAGAAAGGGAATCAGCAAAATTACTTGGAAATTCAAGATGAACATAGTAATAGGAGTAGACTATTCAACCCCTTGAGCCAGCTCAGTAAGATCATGGCTGATCTGTGGCCTGACTCCATATGCCTGTCTTGCGCCCAATTCTCTTGATAGGCTTGTTTCATAAAAATTTGTTTATCTCAGATTTAAATTTAACAATTGAATTAGCAATGACCACCATATGAGGACAGAGTTCCAACCTCCAGTACCCTTTGCGACTGCAAGTGCTTTCTAACATCTCTCCTGAATGGTCTGGCACTAATCCTTAGACTATGCCTCTTGGATCTAGAATCTTCAACCAGTGGAAATAGGTTATCTTTATCTACCCTGTCTTTTCCTGTTAATATACTTAAAACCTCAATTAGATTGCCCCTAAAATTTATAAATTCGAGTGAATAAAGACCTAATTAGTCTAACCTCATCTCATAACTTAACTCTGGAGTCCAGGAATCACCCTTGTAAACCTGTGTTGCACTCCCTCTAGGGTCATAACATCCTTCCTGAGGTGTGGTTGCCAGATCTGCTCGCAGTATTCTGTGGCGTCTAACTAGAATTTGAATAATGTTTGCCTGTTTATACTTTAGCCCTTTAGAAATGCAGACCAGCATTCCATTAGCCTTCCTGACAATTTTCTGCACATGTTCATTGCATTTTAAAGAGTTATACACATGTACTCCCAAATTTCATTGGAATCCACAGTATTTAGCCTTGTGCCTTCTTAAAAAGTCCCTGATCTATCCTTTTTTTTGTCCAAAATGGATAACCTTACACTTGGTTATACTAAAATCCATCTGCCACAGCTTTGCCTACTTACTTAATCTAGGAACATCCTGTTGAAATTTTATGCTGTGTCAGCACTATCTACAATGCTGCCTATTAGAGAAAATTGTTGTGAAAATTATAGATTGTCCTTGGCATCTTGATTCCTGCCACAGGCTTTTTGAATCCTCGCTTAATTTACATTTTGATGCATATCAAAATTGGATCATACTGTGGATATCACCGTAGAGGGATGAAAAAGTGACTCATTGACTAAGTTTGAGGGGAAAGCAAACCTACAGTCTGAGGTTGGGAATTAGAAATCTTGTTCAGCTCTGTTATTAACTCTTTCTTCCCCTTTCAAAGCAAACTTGGTTCTGCTTTTAAATTAATCTTGAGGCCAGCCCTTTGCCTATATTAGTTAGTTCACCAGATGTGGATAATGCAGACAGTTTATTCCCTTGTACCCTGAGGACGTTACGAGACATATAACATGCCTCTGGAGCCACAGGTCAGTGTGAGTGAGTGAGGCTGTCAGATTCATGTCCTTCAGGGACAGGAATTATTATATTGCTCTTCAATCAAAAGTTGTGTATTTGCATGTTGGCCACTTGTACTTTTTTTGTTATAAGGTATCACAGTCCACTGGCCAACATGCAATTCACAACTTTGGATTCAAGTTCCAGCTGCAGCAAGCAACTGTCTCATTCAATACACTGAAGGACTCAAGACTAAACTTGATTGAACATTATTGTTGTTTTCTTCCCTCTGATTGTTAGACGTGTTATAATCGTGGCACAGAAAGCAGTGATTAAGATATCTTTTAAATGTATATTTCGGTATAAAAAATACTTTAACCAGATCTCAAACTTTTTGAAAGAATTTGATATTAAATTTCATTCATAACAATTGACTGCCATTTAAAAAACTGATAAGATGAGGTAGGTTTATTGCATAATAAATGACAAAAGGCTACCATCCAAGCTTATGTAATAGGGTGGGCAAATTGAGTGTTGACCTTTATTTCAAATGGAATGTGGATAAAAGTGGGGGAGTCTTGTTCAAAATATATAAAGAATTTGTGAGACTATGAACCGTCTTGATCACCTTGTAGTGAAAGGTCCCCTAGAATCACATACATGGTCAAAGTTAGCATTCAGTTTGAGAGTGAGTAACTTGGTCAGAAGCAAGTGTGCTGAACTGAGGAAGTTAAGGAGAGTATCAATTTGAGGGAAAAAAGCATATATTGAGGCAAAATTCAGAGATAGCCCCTGAAGTCTCGGAGAAAATCAGAATTTGACAAAGGAGGACTAAAAATATAAAAATGACAAAGAAAATGAAATATAAGAAAAAAATTACAAGGGATATAAAATAAAATATGTAAAATCTTATACTGAGAGCTTCTATGAAAAGGAAAAGGGAGGTCAAAGTGAACATTGGCCCCTTAGAAAATGAATCTGGGGAAGGACTGAAAAAACACATAACTGTAGACTAGTTAGCTTAACTTGTATCGTTGGGATAATGATAGATTCTATTATAAGTAAAAAGAAGCCAGTAGACACAATATGTTTGGAATTCCAGCAAGCATTTGAGAAGGTATTACAGTGTTGGGCTGATAAGATGACAGTCCAAGGTGTTCAGTGCAGTACATTAGCAAGGATAGAGGCTTGACTAATTAATAGAAGACAAAGCATTGGGATAAAGGGGGCATTTTCAGAACAACAACTCTTAACCAGGGAAGTGCCGCATGGATCAATGCAGGGGTCACACCTATTTGCAATGTATATTAATGAGTTGGATTTAGAAAGTGAATGTACTATGGCCAAGTTTGCGGAGGACAGTATATAGACAGCTTAAGATAGTAGGCAAAATCTTGGCAGATGAAATATAATGTGGCAAAATTTGTGATTTTGCACTTTGGCAGGAGGAGTAGAGGAGCTGATTATTGTTAAATGAAGAAAATCTGCAGAAAGCTGCAGCACAAGACAAAAATTTGGGAGTCCTCATGTATAAATGACAAAAGGCTACCATCCAAATTCAGGTAATAGTGAAGATAAATTGAGTGTTGACCTTCATTTCAAATGGAATGTGGCATAAAATGGGGAGGTTTTGTTCAAACTATACAAAGAATTTGCGAGACCACACCTGAAATACTGTAAATAGTCTTTACCATGGAGGGCTGCAGACTCTTGTTTGGTATGAATATTTAAGCCTGAGAGAGATTGTTAATCAGTAAGAGAATCAAGGGTTATGGGAATGTGGCAAGAAATTAGAGGTGAGGATTATTGGATTTGCCGTGATCTCATTGAATGGTGGAGCAGGCTGAATGGGCTGAATGGCCTACTTCTGCTCCTATGTCTGATGATCTTTTAGTACTGATCATTTATATTGTATTATAGATTATAGTCCAGTACTATTATGTCTTCCTCCCACATTGTGGTGTTTCCTCCAACTGTTTTCCTTTCTGCAGAGTTCAGGGATAAATAGGCCACCCTGGGGCCAATTCAGTACTTTGTCATTTAGCCATACTTAAATGACTGGATGCAATGAGTTTTGACAGGTTGCTTGGCCAGAAATACTGGTCAGACCTTGGTACTATAGTCACCTAATTTCTACACACTTAATTTCTAGCAAGAGTCAATGGAAATCAGTTATAGTCTAGAACATTGTTAGACTTCCTTTTTCTCTCTGCATAGGCATCAAGGCCAATTGCATCATCCCAGTGCAATTCTGTCAGTTTGGCTAACTGAGCATAAGAGAAACAAGTAAAACTGGTCACTACCATAAAATAAACTGCATTTATTCACTAATCAACTAGAAAATTCCTACTAGATTATTTTAGTCATATCTCCAAACTTGCCTCAACTGGATTAAAACAAAACATTAATCAAAAATCAACTTATTTCCGAAAGAGTGATAAGAATGGAGAACTTGTGCTTATGAATAGTTGAATATCATGGATGCTTTTAAGGAAAGCTACATAAGTCAGTGAGGGAGGACAGAACGGAAGGATAGAATGATAGATTCCATGAAGACGTGTGGGAAGAGGTGTGCAATGTAGACAAATTGGATCAAGTAGCCCGTTTCTGTGCCATAGGCTTTATGGAATTCAGTGTAATAAATATATGATAACAGCTGTAGAAACACATCCACCTACAGTTGCACCCCATCATTAATTTATCTCAGCTACCTAAACAAAACTATTGTAAATTTATGCTTCCAAAGTGAAGATACTAATGTCACAAAAAAAATTGAAACACAGTCTTACTTTTAAGTTGGTTATAAAGTGCAATGTAAGCAGCAAATACTTTGCCCTATTCTATTTCCTTAGCCTGTAATGGTAAACAAGGTAACCGAATTAATGGCTCCAATGGGGTACAGATCACCAACTCATTGATAAACAAGAGTAAGGTACACTTATATTGACAGTAGAGTGGCATTAATTTGCCTTACTATTGTGGTGTCTGGTTAGGTGTGGCAGAAAGATTCAGGAAACTTAAAGTGGCAATTCAGTGGTTCAATATATCTCAAATGTACATTGTGTTTTTTGGAAAATTACGTGACCTGTAATTCTCCTATGGAAATACAAGCAAACTGTTCAGACTTAACTTTACCCTTAGCCTATCCTCAGACGTCTTTATGGACATGGCAAGGCATGCAGAAGAGTTTGAGGATTAATCAAGACGTTCATCTGGGCTTAGATATGGTGGTTAATAATAATGATGTTGGATTTAGTCTGCAGTTTCAGCTTCAGAAAGAGACTCAGGGGACGAAGTGCTATCAACGCTGTAAGCTCTGAATGAAATGAGCTTATTGGCAAATTGCTGGAACTCTAATGAGGTAAGGTGACTGATATGTTTTGGCCTTGCTACTCATTACTCTATACATCATTGGGAATGCAATAATTTATTTCTGTCTAGTTTTGCGATCTAACCAGCTTAATGGGATTTCTTGCCTGAGCCAGATGTTGTATATTACCTTGTTCCCTGAGACAAAATTGTAAATTGTGCTCCCTAGTAGTTACTATGAAAATGATGCTCGCAGTCATGGTACATGTATAACTGTTTCAGCAATGGTGGTTTCATTGTTTCGTTTCTAAAGGTTCACGTCTCATCTCACTGCAACATTATAATCAGTCCTGTGGAATTCTACGCTCAACTTACTTGCCAAAATGATATAAGATTTATTCACTTGCAGTAGTGATATTCCACTAAACGTTTGCAAATTATTTCTTCTTAAAATTCCATTAATCTCATCACAGTCATCAATCACTAAGTGAGCATGCCGTCATGCGTCAATGCTGTTTAAATATATTAACAATTACAGTCAGCATGACAACATTCAGCCATGAAAGTTGGTAAGAACTAATAAACTGTCCATAAAATAAGCACTACATACTGTATTATTCAAGGGAAACATAACATCCATTTGAGTGATCTCAAGTGTGTAATCTAATCTCAGGTTTTGAGAATAGCTGGAACGAACGGGAGTACCACACTGATAATGTATGAAATGTGAGGGATGCAAGTTTGTACACCATTCCTTTAAGAAGCTTTGACTATGGATTATTTAAGAAAATACATGTTGTGTGGCATTTACCACCGTTCTAAATGTGACGGATTTGGAACGCGATCTGGCATTTGAAAACTGGGTCCCAATGAGGTGCTGGGTTCAATCACCAGCAGTAGAATTGTATTCTACCATAATATGTAACTGATGTATCCTCACTTTAACATTACAAGCAAGTGAAGGGGCTGACCCTGGTACAATAAGATATATGGGAGAAGATGCCAGGAGCTTGTCGAAGATGATAAAGCTGTAATGCAAAGGAAGTTGCGTGCTGCAAGCAGAGCCAAGTAGTTCCACCATCTCATACCTGATTAAACATCTACCCCCTCCTGCTACATTCACTTGTGGATGTTAGTGGAAAATATGGCAACTGATGGGAGAAAGAAGCTCCATGAACATCTCCCTCCTGAATGATGGCAGTCACATCTAACACAAAATGCTTCTGATTTGGGAGATCAATCATCTCAGTTTAGGACACTACTACAGATGGTCTTCATGTAATATGCTAGATTCAGCCACTGTAAACTGCTTCTTCATTGGATTTGCTTTGATCACAACAGGCAGGTAGCACTGAAGAGGTGGGGAAGCTGCAGAAAGATTTAGACAGTTTAGGAGAGTGGTCCAGGAAATGGCTGATGAAATTCAATGTGAGTAAATGTGAGGTTTTGCACTTTGGAAAAAAGAATACAGGCATGGACTATTTTCTAAATGGTGAGAAAATTCACAAAGCAGAAGTACAAAGGGATCTGGGAATGTTGGTCCAGGATTTTCGAAAAGTTAACTTGCAGGTAGAGTCCGTAATTAAAGCGAATGTAATGTTGTCGTTTATCTCAAGAGGGTTGGAATATAAAAGCAGCGATATGCTTCTGAGGCTTTATAAACCTCTAGTTAAACCCCATTTAGAATACTGTGTCCAATTTTGGGCCCCATACCTCAGGAAGGACATACTAGCTCTGGAGCGTGTCCAGCGGAGATTCACACGGATGATCCCTGGAATGGTAGGTTTAACGTATGATGAACGGCTAAGGATCCTGGGATTGTACTCATTAGAGTTTAGAAGGCTGAGGGAAGATCTAATAGAAACTTACAAGATAATGTATGGTTTAGAAGGGGTGAACGCTAGGAAGTTGTTTCTGTTAGGCGGGGAGACTAGGACCTGTGGGCACAGCCTTAAAATTAGAGGGGTTAAATTTAAAACGGAAATGAGACGACATTTCTTCAGCCAGAGAGTGGTTGGCTTGTGGGATTCATTGCCACGGAGTGCAGTGGAGGCCGGGACGTTGGATGACTTCAAGGCAGAGATCGACAAATTCTTGATCTCAGAAGGAATCAAGGGCTACGAGGAGAGTGCAGGGAAGTGGAGTTGAAATGCCCATCAGCCATGATTTAAATGGCGGAGTGGACTTGATGGGCCGAATGGGCTTACTTCCATTCCTATGTCTTATGGTCTTATGGTCTTATGATGAACATTACATGGCCATTATGGCAATAGGAAGAACAATACATGGTCATTAGTGTAATATGTTCCATGACCTCCACAATCTCCACTCAATTCATAATCTAAGACCATAGATTGTTCCACTAGGCCGTATGCATTTATAGAATTTAAGGGATCACTTCATACTTTTGAAATGACATTATCTAAAATAACACTAACCCCCAATAATTAGTAAGACAGTGTGACCTGCAAATTATTTAAGGAATAATGGCATGTTCCCTGTTTGTTATTTTAGCCTAAGCTGCTAGCATTATGGCAGAGTATCATTGCGAATGTCAAGCTAACAGTACATCATTTTTAAAACTGCGTTTCTGACACTTGCTTTAAAAAACATGTAACACATTTGCTTTGTAACCTTCATAGTTGCCCTCTGCGTGCAGCATGCTTTAAAAATCTGAGCCAAATTCTTGATTGGAAGAAGGAGATGGGGCAAAAAAACAAGTAGTGAGCTACAGAATAAAGTAAGCTTGGCTCAAATTTTAAACAAGTCAGACCAGTACCAATGTCCTTGGTGGGAGAGGATCAAGAAAACATCCACAAAGGAACAGAAGTGAATAACGGTAAAAGCTGGAAAGAAATCACATATTAACAAGGATAGACAAGTCCAAAATCCAAGAGGATGCTAGTCATAGGGCTGAATATTCCTTGAAGCCAATCCTAGAAAGATACTTTGACAATTTCACAGTCTGAGGTGGGAGTGCTGATATATAGGAAGGAGAAAGGGGACCTCCATCTGAAGGAGATTTCTGATCATTTTCTTCAAAATACCAAGATGCAAAGAGGTTGGTGTTGCCAGGTTGGCCTCTGTAGAGTGTTCTGCAGCAGCATGGGGCATCGTTGTGGTATGGTAGAACCGGCGTATGAACATTGTTTAAAAGAAATATGCAGCAGCATCTCCACCATTGGTCTGCTGCTGGATGGCAACTTTCTCTTCCTGGCTATGTATTAGCCATCACATGGGGCCTACCCACTGCGGAATACCTTTACAGATTACAGTCTCCCCAGAACCTTGCCACAGCTCAAAGAATTTCCATCATCATTTAATAATCTGTTCTGCTGAAACCACCCCCCTTTCGGAGCCAGAACATGCATGGAAATTGCACCCTAGAAAATCTGTCGGATTCATCATCAGCAAATACTATTAGATGAATGGAACATAGTATCAGGAAACATTAGAATTCTCTTCACGCTGAGTAAATCTCTTAATTACACCTGTTCATTAGGATTATTTCCCCAAGTGTTTTAAATTTACATGAGTATTTAGGAAATATAATTTTCTGCAGCTTTAAACTGTTTGATTAGAGGTACTTTTAATGCTGTAAACATTGACTGTTTCTGCTGCCTGTCTCCTCCTTCAGATGCTATTAGGACAGTGAATTGCTGATATATTAATATCCCACACAAATAAATAAAATCTCATTGAAGTACCAACTCAGTTTAAAAATAATAGTGAGCTTTCTGCACATGATGGGAAATGGAATAGCTTTGGAATGCTGCCAGTCTCAGCATCTCGTACTTTCTTGTAAAGTATGGCAAAGGTTAGATACACAATGAATCTGTTTAACTTTATCCACAATCTGAGAATACCCTAAATTGAGCCAGAAATACATGTCTACATTGTTATTTAGTTATCTTGTCCATCATTAGAGCTCTCAGAAGTGCAACAATACAGGCAGGGTATAATCATCCAACTGGGAAACAGGAATAACACAGTGGGTTCAGAGCCTTCCACACTGTAGCACAGATAGGACAAAAGATTAGAGAGCACATGAGGGAAGACCCAGAGGGTGGTTGGGCCAAGGAACACATTGCCTGAAAGAATGGTCAAGGCAGAAGCCCCCAATTCATTTAAAATGTGTGTGGGTATTCACCTTAGAAGCTATAACCTGCAACACTATGGAACAAATGCTGCAAAATGAAATGAGACTGGGTGGCACATTTTTAATTGGCACATACACAAAGAGTTCTCTTTCTGTTCCAAGAAAATTCTATGATTCTATGAGTACCATTTACAAAACACGAGTTAGGAGTGTGATGGAATACTCTCAACATGCCTCAATGGGTGCAGGTCCAACAGCTCTCAAGAACCACAACACCAAGCTGAACAAAGCAGCCCCCTAGATTACTACCCTAACTACCACCTTAAATAAAATGTGCTCCCTCTATCACCCATACACAGTACCACCCGATTGTACCATCCACAAGAAGCACCATAATAGCTCACTTGGGCTCCTTTAGCATCATCTCCTAAATTCATGACTTCTACCATCTAGAAAAACAACAAAAACAGATCTACGAAAGACCCACCACTTGTAAGCTCTCCTCCAAGCCACGTACTTGGAACTACACTGACCGTGGTCATTCCTTCACAGAGTACCCCACAAAGCTCCCAAAGCTGTAGGTTTGCCCACAGCAGGTGGATGATAGTGGTTCAAGAAGGTAGGGCACCATCACCTTCATGGGGAAGTTAGGGATGGACAATAAATGCTGACCTTGGCAGCGATGTCCACATTCTTTAAGTAAAAGGAAGTTGTAATAAGACTGCAAGTTTTGTGTAGGCAAGCACTAACTAGGGTCATTAAGAATGAAGCTCAGATTTGGCACATACTTCCAGTTAAAATCTTTGGTTGGAAGACAGATATTTAATGCATTAGTCTGGACTGGTTTTCTACTCACTTCCAGGAGTCCACCATTGACCAGTTCCTCTAAAATACCAGAAGCAGCATCAGAAATGAAAGAGTGTTTCCTTGTTGATCAATGGCATACAACAGATCAAACAAAAACAGACAGACGTAGTAGAAATGATTGAGAAGGATTCTGGGAGAAGTTTTTCCTTTCTACTGGCAGCATATAAAAGGGAACTAAAATCTAGTGGGAGCAGCCATTTTGGTCAAGAGCAGTGAGGCCCAAGTGTGGCTGTTGAGGTCAAAGTGAGGGTTTTAGCAAGAATCAAGCTTTGCTGAGGAGAGCAAGCAGCATTTAGATAAGACAAGGTAAGGTCTTTCCTTATTTTTAATCCAATCATTACTAGAGGAGTAATAATGACAATTAGTGGAGTCATCTGGTCCTCCTGTAAGATGTGGGAGAACAGGGAGATGGCAAATGTCCCTGATAACTACGTCTGTAGGAAGTGTGTAATCTGCAGCTCCTCTCAGACCATATGGGTCAGTGGGAATGAAAGTTGGACTCACTGAAGAGCGTGTAGGAGGCAGAAAGCTTTATAGATAAGATTTTCAGGGATGTGGTCACATTCAAAGGTTCAGCCAGATCAATGGGTGACTGCCAGGAGGGGCAGGCAAGCAGTAAAGGATTCTCCATTGGCTATCCTCCTCTCACACAAGTATACCATTTTGAAAGGAGTGGAAGGAGAATGTTTGCTCAGGGGAAAGCAACAACGGCAGCCACATCAGTGGCAATATGACAGGCTCCATCGTACAGCAGGAAGAGTCACCAAGCAGTAGTGATAGGGAGCTCTAGAGTCAGTGGCACAGACAGACTTTCCTGATGTCACAACACAGTCTGCCATACAGTGGGAAGACTAAATACAGACTGGGTGACCACTTTGTGGAACAGCTCTGCTCAGTCTGTAAGCATAACTCTGTCCTTCCTGTTATTATGATGTTAATTCATCATCTTGTTTTCATGGTCACTTTCTGCCCATAGCCTACTACACTGTTCAAAGGAAGGCCAAGCCAGCTGGAGTAACAGTCCTTCCTCTTCTGATCAGACACTTTACAGGCATCTGGCCTCAACACTGAGTTCAATAAGTTCCAAATGTGAACTGTCCTCCATTTTCTTCTTTTTTGCCAAACAACAATCTGTATCTTAAATGCTGTTTTTAGATCAAACTGCCCTTTATTTTTCCAATGACATGTTCTCTGAACCAATGCTTTCTTTCCTTTTCTGCAATCATTAGCACTCACTAGCACAGACTTCCAACTCCTCTACCTGAACCTCCCTCTCTTTTACAACAACATACACCCCATTCACATTTTTAATTCTTTTCCATTGGTAGAAGAGTCATATTGGACTTGAAATGTTTTTTTCTGCTCCTCTCTTCAAAGACACTGCCAGGCCTGGAGTTTCTCCAGCACTTTCAGGTTAATCACAGATTTGAGATGTTTGGCAACAGAACCAAAGGAAACACAAGGAGACACTTTTACAAAGCAGCAAGTGTTTAGGATCTAGAATGCAGAGAGTGGAGTGCGGGCTAAGTCAGTTGCAGCTTCCAAAAGGGAAATAAATAAGCACCTGCAGGTTAAAGACAAAACGTGGGGTTATGGGGAAAGAATGGAGGAGTGAAAATCATTGAACTGTTTTTGCAGACAACACGGATCAGTGGACTAAACTATCTCACTGAATCTAGGAATGCTATCCTGAGGGATTCTAGTGAGATTTCTGTTAGTAGGCACAGCTATATTGCTGACACATATGCCTCATTTGAGTAATGGCTTGACTCTCACCTTAACAGGAAATGTGCAACAAAGAGTAACTATAATGCTATATGTTATTAAATGTTACAACACTTAAAAGACATTTGGATAAATACATGAATAAAAAACGTTTGGAGGAGTGTGGGCCAAGCGCAGGCAAGTAGGACTAGTTTTGTTTGAGATTGTGGTCAGCATGGACTGGTTGGACTGAAGCGTCTGTTTCTCTGCTGTATGATTCTATATCTCCATGACCTAGTGTAGGGGGCAATGAGATAAGTTCAAAAGTTCATGGTATAATTTTATACAGCAGATGGAGAGTCTAATACTTCCACAGATGTGAATTTGATGCACAGCGCTAGTTTTAACTAAAGCTACATTAGAGTAATGAAAGTGCGCACAACAGATCTTTGGAAATTTATTGATATTTTAAATGGATGACGTACGCCGAACATAGGGTCCACAGTCTGTTCTCTCTGTTGCAAGATGATGTGAATAATGATTTCTGCAAACGTATTGTCATAAGTTAAAAAAGGTGTAATAGAAGTCCTGAAATGTATTGGACCTGCTATCCATCATTTTGCATACTGATGGAAATTTCACCGTTTTCTGTGGTAACGTGCTATTGAACCACTTGAATGCTATCAAGTTCAATGTTTTATGTTGAAAAGTCCTGTTTCCCAAATTGTAATTGGTTAGACCACTGGAACAATTCTTTGCATTAGCTTAATGTCAGTGTTGGTTTTCCAATTATTTATTCTTTTCAATCATTCAGGGTATGCACACATTGCCAGCTGGGCCAGCATTTATTGCCCATTAAATACCCTTGCAAACATAGTGGTGAGCCTGCTTCTTGAACTGTTGCAAACTTCGCCAGAATGCCCCTAGTCCCTTCATCCAGATCATTCATATATATAAGGTGAACAGCTGTTGCCCCAACACTGAACCCTGCGGGACACCACTTATCACCAGTTGTCATTCCAAAAAAGAGCCTTTTATCCCAACTCTCTGCCTTCTGTCAGACAGCCAATCCTCAATCCAAGCCAGTAGCTCACCTCGAACACCATGGGCCCTCACCTTGCTCAGCAGCCTCCCGTGAGGCACCGTATCGAAGGCCTTTTGGAAGTCTAGATAGATAACATCTACTGGGTTTCCCTGGTCTGACATACTTGTTACCTCTTCAAAGAATTCTAACAGGTTTGTCAGGCATGACCTCCCCTTACTAAATCCATGCTGACTTGTTCTAATCTGACCCTGCACTTCCAGGAATTTAGAAATCTCATCCTTGACAATGGATTCTAGAATTTTACCAACTACAGAGGTTAGGCTAATCGGCCTATAATTTTACATCTTCTGCCTTGATCCTTTCTTAAACAAGGGGGTTACAACAGCAATTTTCCAATCGCTTGCGACTTTCCCTGACTCCAGTGACTTTTGAAAGATCACGACCAAAGCCTCCACTATTTCCTCAGCCACCTCCCTCATAACTCTAGGATGTAGCCCATTGGGGCCAGGACATTTATCAATTTTTAGACCTTTTAGCTTTTCTAGCACTTTCTCTTTTGTAATGCCTACCATGCTCAACTCTGCCCCCTGACTCTGTTCCAGGAACAGCCATGTACTGTTTTTCTGGTTGCTGTAGTGGCTGTGTATTGGTCCCCTTGCTTACTGTAACAGTTCTACATCATTTTCCTCTTTTGTAGCAATGGCCATGTATTCAACACATCTATACATGGTTATGCATTCTATTTTTCATGTGATTTTAAGTGAGTAAATGCTTTCACACTTGAAATAGATTGGTGTAAAACAGATAGAACACAAGGCGATTTGGTTAAGAAGGGGCATCTGTGAGATGATGGTCATGGACAACTGGGTATCACTATTTCATTGAACAAATAGGTAATGAGCAAAAAAAAAGAAATTGCTGGAAAAACTCAGCGGGTATGGCAACATTTCTGTAGAAAAATCAGAGTTAACAGTCCAGGTCCAGAATTTGCTCAGAACTGATAGGAAAAGGTTAACATTTACACTGAAGGTGGGGCTGGGGAGGAGTAAGTCGTAGATGGAAATAGAGCCCAAAGTGAGAGAGAAAAAAACAGATGGACAGATGAAGGAATGGGTAAAGGTCAGCTTGGCAGAATGAATAGCTGTGAATGGGGACCATTAACAACTGAAAATGGGCTGTTTGTGGTAACTGCCCATGTGAAGACAAGGCCTGCTGTGTGGCAGTTGAGTAGGGACATGGAAAAAAGTGCTCCGGCCGTAAAATTATTGAACTCAATATTGAATCCTGAAGGTTGCAGGGTCTTGAAGCGGAAAATGAGATGTTGTTCTTCCAGCTTGCGCTAAACTTCAATTACAGTGATTTTCAATCCCTATTTTAAGTGAAAATACATGGGTTTTGCAATAAATGTTTCAACATTTATTCAAGCCAAAGTTTCCTGAGACTTTAACTTGAAAATTTAAATCTTTTGCAGATGAGATTGTTGACAACTAAGATTCATTCAACCACTAAAAAAATGCTAAAAATGTTCAGCAGGTCTGGTAGGCATCACATGAGAGAGAAACAGATTTATGTAAAGAACTTGTCTTTTTATTTTCACATTTGCTATGAAATTGTGGATGGAGAAAACAAATTGATTTTAAACCAGTGATTGTGAAGATTGCTCAATGATTTGCAAGTGATTAGTTTAATACATATTGTGAACATTGTTTGTGCAGTTGTGGGTTACAGCAGTGGTTGCAGATGAGCTGGAATTGGAGGCTTGTTTCCAAATAGAGATCCGGCTGGCAACAAGTAACAGATTGGTTTGTTGACGAGTGACCAGTTTCCAGTAACAAAAATCTTCAGCCAGCACACACTTCTGTGATTGGTTCTCAGGTAGCTAAATAGTTTGGGACTGTAAACAAGATATAGAACAGCATTTGGACCATGGCCAGCCCTCAAGCTCTCTCTCTATTCTCTGTAGAAATCCACTTTAAGCCTCAAGGAGACTAATTTATCTTCCTTTCAGCAATTGCTCTAAGGGGTGACATTTCATTAATAAGCAAGAGACCTTTTTTAAGTGTCATTACCACCCTGTGGCACTTGCAAGCAAAGACAGCGAAGCAGCATTCTGACCAATGCAAGAAAGGTCTCACCAGATCATTTGATGAAGACCACTGAATTACTTTTCCAGTGTTCCCTCCATCCATAACACCCAGACACAGGAGGAAAAAAACAATGTTTGTGTGTGTGTGTGTGGGTGTGTGGGTGTGTGTAGTTTTTATGAGTTTTAATTAGCATAGTCCTATGTTGACTGTTCATAATTGACCTGTAGCTACAGTTTATTTACCTGTAATAAGTAACAGTTCTTGTTTAATACAGAAAACTGGCCAACGCTTTCCATAAATCTGGGTGTAGAAGACAGGTAAATTTGGGGTTCTTTGAATAATTTTAAAAAATCTTTAACTTTTGTAATGACTCTGGGGACAATGGGACTTGCTTTCCAGCACTCTACCCAAGTGAGGGGCAACGGTTAACATTTCAGGTCAATGAAAACATTAATGGTAACAGGGTTAAGCCAGTATAGCAAAGAGAAGAGAGAGTGAAAGACCAAAAGAGAACACCTATCATGAGGCTGGATGGCAAAATGACATGATATGATTGGACAAAAGGTGATGACAATGAGACAAATAAAAAAAAACCTCTTGTGGCGCAGTGTTGATGTGCCTATTCTCTGTGCCAGGAGGCCCAGGTTCAAATTCCACCTGGCTCCAGAGGTATGTAGTAGCATTTCTGAACAATTTGTGTTATGGACCAGACAAATCTTTCGAAGAGATAAGCCTGGTGGTTCCAGGAGGTGGCAGCAGCAACAAGGTAATTCAGAACAAGGCACCTGCTGCTTCAATTTGCTGGCCCCATCGTCAAGTTAGAGCCTAATTGGGACCTGGCAGCTTCAGTGGACTCACGGTGGCAATACTGCCGGTGGAGGCTAGATGGAGTTGAGAAATGGCAACTCAATTCCAGTGGCAACAGTGCAGCTCCAGGCCATGTCTGGACCCAGGTATCTGATGGTGGAAGTGGTGACATTCCAGCTGTGGCTTCCAATCAGCTTCAAAATTCCAACTGTTGAAAGCAAATTAAAATCCTAGTTCTCTGGGAGCCTGACTCCACTGTTTCATGCTGCTTCTATTGTTCCAACTTGAAAGAAAAAGCCCAAGGCCTCACAAGCTATTTACTTTAACGGCTCGGAAGAGATATCTCAACACCTATGGCTCAAAACCTCTCTTCAGAAGAAAGGACAAAATATATTCTTAAAGCCATAATATCATCACAGTTACTTCTGAAAATAGAAATTGCAGAATCATTATTAACAGCTACCTGGGATGGTGATTAAGGTCTGAAATAGTTGAATTCAATGTTAAGTCCAAAGGGTGTGAAATAACTTATCAGAAGATGATATGCTCTTCTTCAAATTTACACAACTCTACTGGAACACCGCAGGAGGCTGTGGACAGAGTTGGAAAATTAAAATGACAAGCAGAGACTGCATGGTCTTGTTCCACAAAGAGGTCACTCTGTGTGTGTTTGGTGTCTTTCCTCTCAGGAGAGGATTGCCTTGTGAGAGTGAATATAAAATGCCGCCATGTTTTTCTGTAGTTATTGTATTCAAGCATAGGTGTATATTTTTGTTTGAACAAGAATGCTGATTACATTGTCACAGGAATTGGCACTGTATATTATTCTAGCTGATAGCACAAGGGAGCCAGATTCACAGAGAAAATTGAGATGAGAGAATTTCTGAAGCGCCATGGGTTTCTGATTATATCTTTATTGATGCTTTCGCCTCCGTAATTCTGCCAAGCTGCCTCCCTGATGTCAATCTTAATTCTTTGTAGCAGTTTGATCACTTTGAGGGCCCTGATGCTGGGGCTCTTGCTGTCAAATATGGGCTGTAACAGATCAGCTTAGCTACTCCAATGATTTTCAACTGCTGGACTGTAAGATGAAAGGACGCTGAAGCAGAAATGAGTTTTGAGTGAGACTGTCTCTTTCTCAAAGCTAACATTTTTAAAAAACTGTTCAAGCCAAGAAGTCAGTTTCACTGTGCAAGTCTGCATTACTCTTATGGTTCAGGCATATCATCCCAGGCTTTAAATAGTACAGCATTGCTTCATGGTAATCGGACACAAGTCAAATGTGACAGATTGGCTGGTTCCTGATGGTTGTTTCTGTTGGTTGCCTGCAGGCTTCATTAGATATTCTGTGCCTGTTAGAGATTGGGCCTGAGATATGGTACCTTTTGAAGATTGTTTGCATAATTCAACACTGTTTTACCATAGAAAAAACACTACCACACTTTTATAAACTCTCTTGACATCATGTGATAGAGAATTGAAATGTGACCAGTTTGAAAAAAAAAACGGGCTAACTCAGTAAAGATTGGGGATCAGGATTTGTCTCTGTGTTTGTGTGAATTGGAGGTAATGAATGAAACTTTAAACTTGTGTACGAGTAAACAAAAACAGGAAACATTGGATCAACTGCTCATGCTGCATTTCACTCAGTACTCCTGGTTGTCAAATTGTTGAAGATGTTAATTAGATAGTTTATAAAATCTGATCTAACATCACCCACTTTATATCTCTGTTCAAGCTGACAATTTGACAATCGATTTTTAATTTTAAACTTTGAGGCCCTACTGCCTTGGTTGTTGCTCACGAATGCAAAGCTTGCATGTTTTCACATTCAAATATTTAATTTTATTATTTTCAGTTCTTTGATATTTTTAAACATTGGCGTCTCTTTAATGTCCTTCTAAGGTAATACAATATAATTTTAATGGTAATTTTCTTTCCTGGCTTTTGGTATTTGAACTAATCTCATTCTCATAAATGTTATTCTGTGAGACTAGTAGATCAGGTATTTTTAGCTCCCTCTCTCTCTTCCAGTATTTGAGCATTATATTCATGATGCTGATCATTGTTCTTGTCATTATGTGCAGGGTACTTTGTCGGTTCTGCATGAGTTAGAAATGAGTGATGTAGTCACTGTCTCCTGGTGACACATTAATTTTTTGTTTAGAACATTAATGTGTTTCTAGTTTTTGCTTCTCCCTCAGGTCCTGACTCAAGTTGATATACAATTCAATGAGTGCCAGCTGACCTTCAGTATCTTGCCCTCCTGATTATTATTCATGAATAAGGTATAAATTTAATAATCAGGGCTACTTCAGTGGTATTAACTCATTTAAAATAAATGAGATAATATTGAAAATGGAAAGAAGTTTGATCAGAAAATATGAAGGATTTGAAGATTGTTTCATGGTACCTCAACTAAACCAGATCCTGCTTCCAACTCTTAATTCCTACCCTTGCATTTGCAGCTAGAATTACTAGATGGTGGTTAGGAACTAACTTCACACATTCCCCCTTTGCCACTTACCGAAGCATTCTGAAAGCTAATTGCACTGTTTCTGTGTTTTCTTTCTGGCTGACGTCAGTGAATTTGGCATTGCCCTGGGCTGAAACAGAGACATCTCTAGTCTGCACAAATAAGCATCAAACTGGCTCATGCATTCATCAGAGATAATGGGAACTGCAGATGCTGGAGAATCCAAGATAACAAAGTGTGAAGCTGGATGAACACAGCAGGCCAAGCAGCATCTCAGGAGCACAAAAGCTGACGTTTCGGGCCTAGACCCTTCATCAGAGAGGGGGATGGGGAGAGGGTTCTGGAATAAACAGGGAGAGGTCTGCCTCCCCCTCTCTCCCTATTTATTCCAGAACCCTCTCCCCATCCCCCTCTCTGATGAAGGGTCTAGGCCCGAAACGTCAGCTTTTGTGCTCCTGAGATGCTGCTTGGCCTGCTGTGTTCATCCAGCTCCACACTTTGTTATCATGCATTCATCAGTTCAATTATCCCAGGACCATTCTCATCACAAACTGGATTGTACCAGTTTAATCTGCTGGTTACTGCTTTGGTTTCCTTCAGATGTAATGACTGGTTAGAGACATAAACATTGCAGCAACGTAAATGACATCTGTCTGATTTTAAGAGAGATAAAACAAAAAGCTTCAGAACAACCTAAACTGCGGCATGGCACACATTGTGAGTCTGGCAAAAAATGGGGATTGAAGTGCCCGATAGAATTTTCATAGTTGTATTTCGATTATGATGTGTAGGTGCTACTATTGGACAAGGTCAGAGGTTTATTTGAAATCACAAGCATTGCCCTACCATCAGCTAATGAAGGAGCAACACCCTGGAAGCTTGTGATTTCAAATAAATCTGTTGGACTATAACCTGGTCTCATGTGACTTCTGACCGTATTTCAATTATGTCAACACTTCACAAGAATTTGAACTTTTGTTTGGTGAACAGCTGGCATGTGAATGAAAGTGAAAATAACTAGAGTTTTTAAATCACATACTTACATGTGAGATCTACAAGGTCCCACGTGGTACGCGTTGCTATTTTCCTGTCAGCGTTCTCCATGCTATGTCACACTCCAAAAACTGCAAAGTTTCAGGGAAACCATAACCTAGGTGCCTCTGTGTCCTTTTAGTTTGGGACCTACAGAGTCTGCTTGGTCTCGGAAGGTGGAGGAATACCACTTGGTAGTCTAACAAGAAGAGGCTTCTGTCTTAAACAAAATGTAAATTTTCATGATAACAGTCAGGCCCAAGTTACATTGGTATGACAAATGTTGTTACAAAGAAATGTGGAGACCTATAACCTTCAACGACCAGAGCCATTCTCCTGCCTGAGGCCATGTATCATATTGAGCTTAATATGCACCTCAGTATGAACCATTTCACCGCCCTAATATTTTGTACAACATTTCCTCACAAACAGTTTCTTTCATTATTACTTATAATACAGCGTATAATTGTATTTACCACTGTTCCATTTTCCCCAAGACTCCCTTCACAATTTTAGGTAGACTTATGATTTCACCACTCTGCCAGAATTAATTTATTTTGGACTTGGAAGATCAGTTGTTCTTTGGCTTGAAGACTGTTGACATTTATTTTGTAAGTTCGATATATCAACCTGGTTATGACATCCATTGTTGCCTTCATCCCGATCATGATGTCAAGGTGCTGGTGTTGGACTGAGTAGACAATGTTCGGAGTCACTCGGCACCAGATTGTAGTCCAATTGGTTCATTTGTAATTACAAACCTTTGGAGTCTAGCCCCCTTCATCAGGTGAACTGAGAGAAAAGTGCACAGACACAGAACGTATAGGCAGAGAGGTCAAAAGATCTTACAGATGGTGAGTGGAGTGTCGAATGGTAAATCTCTGCAGGCGATGAAAAGTGTCATACAGGTTGAGTAAGATGTCAGTAGGTGAATAACAAGGGAAGGGATGACCTATAATCTGATTAAATGAGGCAGAAAGATAATTACAAAAAAATAAAAATAAGGTGATGCTGGAGACAAACTAACTGACTGGAATAACATGATAGGTTTCAGAGTCGCATGATGAGGGTCTAACCAGAGTAATAAGTAATTCAAAATTGTACAAACTAATTAAAGTAGAGAGAGCATAACCAGTTTAAAGTTGATGGTGTTAAAATGAGATAGTAAGGAAGATTTTACAAATATAGAACAGCGTGATGAGGTTACACATAGTGCGACATGAAGCCAAGATCACAGCTGAGGCCACCTTCATGGGGACAGAACTTGGCTATCTGTTTCTGCTCGGTGTTCGGCATTGTTGTGTATTTCAAAGGCTGCATTGGAGGACTATGACTTATCTGCTTCATCCTCGACCACAACATCTTCACCTTCAACAGTCAGTCCTTTATCCAGATATATGGAACAGCTATGGGAACGAAATTTACACCCCAATATGCCAACATTTTCCTGCACAAGTTCGAGCAATGCTTCTTTGCTTCACAGGACCTCTGACCAATGCCATATGCCAGATACATTGATGACATTTTCTTCTTCAATATCAGTCTCATTCTTGGACACACACATCTCCATTCAAGGACGGTTACCTCAGTACCTCACTCTGCTGCAAGCAAATGAATAACCTCATGAAGCTGCACTTGTCTAGCTTCCACCCTAAACTTACTACTAAAGCCTTCCTGCTCTGAGCAAGTCCTATGTATGCACAGGATCTGCTCAGATGAAGACGAATGCCATGGACACCTAAAGATTTTGAAGGACGCCCTCATAAGAATGGGATGCGATGGTTAACTCATCGGTTGCCAGTTCCACCGTGCCACAGTAAAAAAGCTGCAAGAAGCTCCTCAGAAGACAGATGCAGTATTACACTAGTAGGGTACCTGTCATCATCCAGTACTTCTCTGAAACAGAGAAACTACGCCAGGTTCTTCACAGCCTTCAATATGGCATTAATGACAGTGGGCATTTCACTAAGGCCTTCTTTACACCTCCACTTCTTGCCTTCAAACAACTGGCGAACCTTAAACAGTTCACAGCAAACTTCCCAGCCTTCATTACAACATCAACCACAGCACCACATAACCATGCCATGGCACCCCCTGCAAGATATGTCAGATCATCCACATGTGTCATACCATCACATGTGGGAGCACCACCCACCATGTACTCATGTAACTCGGCCAATGTTGTCTATCACATATGCTGCAGGCAAAGATGCCCCCAGACATGGTATATTGGCAAAACCATGCATACACTATGACAATGGATGAATGGATGCTGTGCAACAATAGCCAGACAGGAATGTTCCCTCCCAGTTGGGGAACACTTCAGTGGTGAAGGACATTCAGCCATCTCTGATCTTTGGGTAAGTGTCCTCCAAGGCGGCAGTCGAGATACACAACAATGCAGAACACCGAGCAGAAACAGATAGCCAAGTTCTGTACCCATGAAGATGGCCTCAGCTGTGACCTTGATTTCATGTTGCGCTACATGTGACCCCACTGCACTGTTCTGTATTTGTGAAATCTTCCTTACTGTCCTGTTTTAACACTGCCACCTTAATAACCTGCTATGATCTGTCTACCTTAATTAGTTTGTACAATTTTGAATTACTTATTATGTTGGTTAGACCCTCATCATGCGACTCTTATACTTATCATGTTGTTCCAGTTATTTAGTTTGCCTCCAGCATTACCTTATTTTTAATTTTTTGTAATTATCTCTCAGTTTCAGGTAATTGGATTATAAGTCATCCCTTTCCTTGTTACTTACCTATTGACACTTTACTCACATCAACTGACACTTTTTATCACCTCCAGAGACTTATTATCTGACACTCCAGTCACATCAGTTGTATGAACTTCGGATCTCTTTGCCCGTTGATTTCCCTGCCTATAAATTCTGTGTCTGTGTGCTTCTGTCTTACATCATCTAATGAAGGGGCCGCACTGCAAAAGCTTGTGATTTCAAATAAACCTGTTGGACTATAACCTGGTGTTGTGTGACTTATGACTTTACCCCAGTCAAGTAGTGGTAGATGACTAATTTGCAATGGGATGAGAGTTGTTTGGGTTCTTCTTAGAACTCCTGTGATTATACAAACAATATACACTCATTGCTGGTGTGCTTTCCCTGAAGGACTGTACTATTTCAGTTAAAGTTCTCTATCTATACCTGTTGCCTTTGGTTCAAGTGGCTTTCTCCTCATACGCATTAGAGTGAGTGGCTTGCTGCTTCCAGTAATACTGTTCCCTCTTATGTGCATTTTCTTTGCCCATGAACTTGACTTTGGTGTCAGCCTCTTTGATAGGATAGAGAGTTGAGTCTTCACTTTTCTATTAGTTAGTAATTCTGTTGGCAACACTGGAGCGAGGTGGAGTGGAAACTTAGCAATGCAGTGGAAAAAAAGGCAGCATTTTGCATTTATAGTAAGCCCATCTACAAAAATCTCAAGTGCAATTGAGGAAGGGCAATCAATGCTGGCCCAGCCATTGGCATCACATACCAAGAACGAAAGAAACAAGCTAAAGTAGTGCAAAAGATGAAGCAGAAATGGTCTTCCAAATAAATCTGTGGAGATTGATAATTAAATAGCCTGTTGCAGCCTCTCTGCTAATGTGTGTTCTGCCCTTATAGGGCTAAATGTTTCCGACTCAAAATGAATTGATGTGAATTTAAATCAAGCAATGAGAATAATAATAGCAATAAACTAGTCACCAGTCATCTCAGATATGTGATCCGCTAACAGCACAGGTTGAACCTACATGAAGTTCAGAAGGTTCAAAATCTCCAACTTTTAAAAGATACTGAGGAGGCTCCTCAGTGCAGTATTAATAACAGGATAAGGACGAGCTGTGCCCTCTGTAGGCACTCCTTCCTCATTACCTGGCCTGATGAGACTGCCTGGCTTCAGGCTACCATGCCATCTTGGCACTAGTTTAACTGTTAGAGGCATGAGGTAATAGGATATTTAGCAAATGTCCTTTGCTCCTTAACTGTATATGAACCAAAGGGACAATAGTGCTGTAATATTTGTTTTCTTATATAGATTGTCGGACTTGTGGCTGCTGTCCTGCAGACACCATGACTTGAGAAAGTAAACCAACTGTGATCTTGGCCTGGATTTTAACTCCTGGTATATTCCTGGCAATGAACTGCACAGGCAGGGTAAACATCCTGACTGTCCACAAATGTATAGGGAAGGAAGTGATAGAAAATTACCTAGCCAGATAGCCACTTCCTGACAATGGGATCAGCTTTAGGGGTCAACTTGCATTCGGTCGTGGCAGGGTCACACTATGGCAAGGGAGATTAAGCTGTCTGAGAATCTAGCAGGAGCAAATGATCATCTTCTGCTTTTGTACTTGCTTTGTGGAAATGACACTCTTTCAGAAATTGATGTTTTTTCACTTTACCAAGCTGTAGTTGGCATTCTGTGATGGGGTGAAATCACTGTTTGACGAAAAGAAAATTTGCCCAGGTAAGCTGAGGAAGTCAGGTCACTTTCCAGGATGTCTTGCAGGATGACTTACATATGCCCTGATTCAGTTTGCACAGCAAACAAATGGATTGGGCCCTGTGTGTAAGTTTGCTGCTAAGGCCAATGATAAAGCATATGGAATTGTAGGAATCCCAATGCTTATGTTGACCTGTCAAGATAGGCTTGAAGTAGGCAGTAGTAGAGAATCTCTGCCTAAGTTCTCAAGTGGCACAGCAAAGTTAGTGAGATCTCTTGGACTATTCTTTTTCAAACATGTAATTAAGAACAGGATGGACCTCATTAGGAAATGAAAGGAACTTCTTACATTCATCTGCAGATTCAAATATAGCCACTGTTATCATCTGCTGTCAGAAAAATGCAAGGGTCCAGAGGTTAAGTACCATGCCATCGAAAACATGCTTGCTGTGGAACCCAACAAAGTTGCTTGCAACAGCTGGTCTTAGTGAGGATCCTTTAGTAGCACCACCTATTTGGGTATACATGATATTGTCAAAACAGAACTCAATTGTGCAAGTTGTTGAGTTCATACGTTCAAAGTGTACTGAAATGTGTCAGGTTTTGATCATCAGGGTTTAGTGTCACAGTGCAAATGCCATTAACTTTCTAGAGTGATGAATTGCCATGACATAGGTTGCATAGAGAATAAAGCAACATCACTTTTGTGTGTTCTAGACAGACAATGTATGCATGAGTGCAGTGAACTGTAAGAATGAACCTTGTCATATTAAACCTGGACGCTGATTGTTCTTGAATGAGAATTTATTTTTATTTGCTTTTGAATAAGGCTGTCTGGTCAAGCTGAACTACAAGGTAACCATCATTCATCTTTAACTGTTGATGCTGTATATCTACGCCCCAAACCAATCTGAATCCATTTGGCATCCAATCAGCATTCTCCTTTCACACAGAATAAACTTTTCTTTTGCTTAGGTATTCTTGTGAATTGTCATAAAGGTTGCGAGACAAATTGCTTTAACAAAATGTTTGTCTTTTTTTCACTAATACACAAGATCTGTACCACTAAGTGACTGTTGTCATCCTTGTTTTTAAATCTCACCATCATTTTGACATGCCCTGTCTATGTAGTGTCCTCCAGCCCAATAACATCCCAACGTATCTGTGCTTCCTGAGCTCCTGCCTTTTTTGCATCCCTCAGTTTAACCTCTCCTTTGGTAACTATGGCTTCAGCTGCTAGGTTTTGGAATTGATCCCCTAAACCTCCTCACTGCTCTTTCCTTTATGGTGCTATTTAAAGCTGACCTGTTTGACCAAATATTTGGAAACCTGCCCCAATATCCCGACATAGATAATGGGAACTGCAGATGCTGGAGAACTCCAAGATAATAAAATGTGAGGCTGGATGAACACAGCAGGCCAAGCAGCATCTCAGGAGCACAAAAGCTGATGTTTCGGGCCTAGACCCTCTCTGATGAAGGGTCTAGACCCGAAACGTCAGCTTTTGTGCTCCTGAGATGCTGCTTGGCCTGCTGTGTTCATCCAGCCTCACATTTCCAATATCCCGACATGTGGCTTAGAATCAAATTGTGTTTTATAATGGTCCTATGACGCATTTGGAGGTGATTTTTCTTTTAACGAGGCTATATAAATGCAGTCAATTGTTGATCCAGCTGTATTGTCTCTCTGTCAATTCTCGGTAGGCCTATACTTTATGTACATCATTTAATAGGATGGTGATTTCTTTGTCTCTGCCCATTCTTTGAAATTTTAAATTCTCACACAGGCCGTTTCATTCATTCACTCCCCCGTTTTGATGCTTTGTCTCCTCCCAGCCCATTGTTCCACATGCAGTTCAACAAAAAGAAATTGAAGTTAAACATTTCACTCACATCTACAACTCAGTCCATTAAGAAAGCTGTTTAAAAGTATTAGATGTGGTCACCTGAAATGTTGATCAAGCTGGAAAGGCTTTGAACGATTTCCCCTGGGTTTTCTGTATTAAGTATAACCTGACAAATCACTTGCTGTTGCTTGGATTTGTGCCTCAATATGCTGCAATGTGATAAGTGCATGATTTTAGCTGCGCTATCAAGACAGTGGCAACAATCAAATGCCAGGCAATTTCCCACAGGGAAAGATTTTAAGAGCAAGTTCTCCCAGTCTTTATTAAGAGTGCAGAGTGAGAAGAAATAATACAAAAAATGGAACTGCTTGTTCTGGTATTACACTATCCTTTCCTCTTGAAACCAATGTCAATGAAAAAGTGATAATTCATATAAATCGGACATCTAGCCTTTATTTTTGCTCACGTTAGTGACTTAGGTAAGTATATTTATTGAAGCAATCAGTAACCTTTACAACGATATGGAGAATGCTGAGTGCATTGTTCAAATTAACATGGCCAATATTTTTTATTATAAATTGCCGTGTAAATAAGCCATGTAATTGCTGCATTTTTCAAAGTCATTAGAACGTTGGCAGATTTGTCAAAGCCATGCACAATCGAACAGCTATATGATTATTGGAGCTTTGCCAGCAAATTCATCAAGAGAAATGCACAGACGACCACTTGACATTTATTTCTTAATGTGATCACATGTTGCTAGATACGCAACCGCATCTTCCACTTGAAGAAAGCCCAAGCCGGAAATATATGACACTGTTTACTGGAGTGAATTTGACTGTTTTGTGCACCAGTGTGATATTTTTCAGATGGAAAAATGTATTGGTAACGTGCCACTCTGACAAATAAATATGTTTGCAGCAAAATCATAGCAATGGTTTGATTCAATATTAATGAAGAAAGAACCAGAATCAGTCCAACTTTGCAGTTCTGTGTGCATCGTGGTACACTATTTAGCGTTCATGATGAAATAAAACTGGGATGTAGCAAGATAACTGAGAATATAATTTACTTCACAGTATATTAAAAAAATGACTGCCAGACAAACCAGCAAACAAATAAACATTTGTAATTTTGTGAGATCTCACTAGTTATTTTTGAAGTTGAAACAAATCATTTGCCTGAAGGGTTTTAATTGAGCTTGATTTCCAAATGTCAACTGCTCTTTTCAAAATGAATCATTCTGCCCCCAGGGCACTGTTTCATTTTCTTTCAGATGCTCCACTGTTAACAATCATCAGCCTACCTGAAATACTATGAGCAGTGAATGAGTCTTCACATGAACTCTAAACACTCCTAATTAAATGAGCTCATCAGATTTTACCTCAGCCTGACCAGTACTTATTGCTGGAAAATATTTACAGACAGCAAACTATGAATGATGTGAAACAATGCTGAAAAGCCAATTTTGGTCTTTAGTTCACTGAAAATCTCAAATGAGGTGACATAAGGAGTCTCTTGCATTCCACCTGTTCTCCCTTCAACAGTCTGAAACAATATTCCTAATGATAAAACAACAAACTTTCTTCTAAATACATATTTCCTCTTTCACTGCAAGGAACTTGCAAATGGAAAGATCCCTAAAATGCATTTTTTTGGATGAACTGAGTCTGTGACATTGCCTTTAAACTCATCACATTATACATGTCTAGAGTATCTGGAATTCATAGTGTATCCTTGCACTATATTTGTTTGTACATTATCGAAGTTACACTCCAGTGTTGAAATTTGTTAAATGATACTGTTTGGCCCAAATTGCAGCAATTTTGTTTTTGTCATCCCAAATGATCTATCACCATGAAAGAACAATTAATTATGTCACGCTTACTGCAAAATTAAATCTAATTTCAAAATATTTTTGCTTTTAATATTATTGGGCGTTATAAAACATTGAAGCTGAGATAAAACTTGAAAACCCGAAATTGTGTAATTTATTTCAATTGTGATGGAGGGATTATGTTTAATGTAGGTATTTTATCTCAGGATTAGTAAATAAGGATTAGACTAACGTTGGAGCCAATTACATTTATCTGTCTGGAATAACCCGTCAGTACACTTTGTCATAAATCATATCCAATCCTTTAAATGTTTTTAAGCATTTTGGGATGTTTTATTTTGTTAAAGCTGCAATGTTAGCTCCTTGAAAAGTATTTCAATTATCCATTATTAAAACAATGTAAGCCTCCAAAGCAATCTGAATATTGTACATCATTCACTTGAAGCTACTATTTTATATGATATCCTTTATTTCCATTGGGGATTTAGGGGGAATAATCCTTTTGTTCTTCAGTGATGTGCCCAAAAGCAGGCCGGACCCATAACACTGTGAACACAAGGGAAGGTCTTCACAACTGTCCATTTACCCGGGCCCCAATTGAGGCCCATAAGTCAATGGTTAATGATTATTTAAGGGCCATTTCACAACAAGTCTCAGTTTTCAGGTCAATGGCTGAAGTTTAGAGTCAGGGAAGAATGCCCCAAACCCCCCACACACTCTATCGGCCTCTCCTCCAATAGCCCCATCCTTAGCCCCCTGACGACCTGCTGGCCCCGATCCCCTGTCCTGCGATCCCAACACTTACTTGATCCTGCACCCCTGGGACATAGGCTCTGTGGCATGACTTGTGATCCCACTCCTATCCGCTGCATATCCTGGTGCTGCTGGGACTAGAGATCTGCTTGTCAATTAGATTGGCAGACAGCAATCTTGAGGTGGGACTTTCTCCCAAGGGCAAAAGTTTGAAAGTCCCACTTCCATTCCACTGAGTGACTGCATGGCTCATGTACCATTGCCAAGGGGCTTGGGAGGTGCGATCAGGCCTGGGGCTTTGGTGGGACCAGGTACAAAGCCTGATGCTTGGAGTGGAAATATGCTGAGGCCTGCATCAGGAGTGGGAAGTTCAGCTTCCCAAGTCCATTTTGTGCATTAATTTTTATTAAAATTTTATCTAAAATATCTAAAGAGCATTTCAAAAGTGCACACTTCTTGGAGCACCATCTTTGAGATTGGTTTCTGCCTTCTAGCACTTACAATTGATGTTGGGTCCTTCTCTGTTCACACTCAAGTCCACAAGCGCCTGTTATAACAGCGATGCATCCAACATCATGTCCTCAGGTGATGGGAAGGGAAACCCATTCATCCTAAAAAATCTTCACCACAGAGGAATTTGCATTAAACATAGCTTTACAACCTAATTAATTCTGATCATCATGGCTGACCACCAGGACAAGCTTAAAATCTGAGATAACAAGGGGTAGAGCTGGATGAACACAGCAGGCCAAGCAGCATCTTAGGAGCACACAGCTTTTGAGCTCCTAAGATGCTGCTTGGCCTGCTGTGTTCATCCAGCTCTACACTTTGTTATCTTGGATTCTCCAGCATCTGCAGTTCCCATTATCTCTGATCACAAGCTTAAAATCCTGTTGGTATCAACAGCAGTTATGTATTTTTTGCTACTTTACTGCATGTGAGAATTTTCAGTGGGAAATGAAGCACTTGGAATTAAAGAGGCTGTTGTTATTTGTTATAACAAGGTGTAGAGCTGGATGAACACAGCAGGCCAAGCAGCTGAAGAAGGGTCTAGACCTGAAACGTCAGCTTTCCTGCTCCTGTGATGCTGCTTGGCCTGCTGTGTTCATCCAGCTCTACACCTTGTTATCTCAGATTCTCCAGCATCGGCAGTTCCCATTATCTCTGTTGTTATTTGTTGCTTTCTTGGCTTTTTCTGTCCCGCCTATTCTGCATTATTTGCAAGTATTACATTTCATTGACTTCATCCTTAATTCCAATTGATATATGGTACTTCCTAAAAATTTTAGAGAGTTACAATATTTTCTACTTGCACTTTTAAAGCAAGAGCTTTCATTTATATTGCACCTATTGTGTGTAAAGGTAAAATTGCCCTTGGGCTGCTCTCCTATTAGAGAGAGAGAGAGGCGACTGGAGGTAGTTTAACCTGAGGGTCATCACACCTCAGGTAAGGAGAGAGTTTGAGAAGGAGAGTCCTTCATGGTAACTTCAGCTGATGCAGGAATTGAACCCACATCGTTGGTGACACTCTGCATCACAAACCAGCCATGCAGTGTGTAGTGACTGATGTAAAGGAGGAAATCATCAACCAAAACAATATACAGCATAGCCCCACAAATAGAAATATAATAATGACCACATTATAGTGTAGCTGTTGGTTGATGGAAAAATATTGGTCAGAATTTGGATTAACTCACTGCTGTTGTTCTTTAAATAATATAGCAAAATCCATTACATCAACCTGAGAAAGCAACTAGGATCCTAATGTAGTATCCCATTCAAAAGCCACGCAGCACTATAGAGAACTCAAGCTTCATGACCAGTATGTGTATTTTAAAACTTATTGTGAAAGTCAAACATGTTTTACACTAGTCCCCGAGGTCAGTTTCACAGCTGGGTGGCTAGTTGAAAAGTTACCACTAGGGTCTACTCCAAGGTTCCTTTGTGACAGCTTCCAGTTAATCAAAGCTTTTTCGTCACCTATTGATGGAAGACAAGTGGTCATTGATCCCATGGTAGACCTGTTTTCTAAACTTTGACCAATCATGATGGGATGTTTCCATGCTGATTGACAACTTTCCAATTTCATATTTTTCCTGTATTTTTCCTTCCTCACGTTTATGAATACACTGAAAATATCTCTTCGGTGAATTAGATAACCAGCTTATGATTGACAACTTAAGCTGCATTTTGTTGATACACCATTGTTATCTGAGTTCTGGCTTGTGGTACCTGTCCTAGTGACAAGGCCGTCTGAAAACCATAGGTTGTCCCTTAAACTACCTGAGCCTGCTCATTTATCAATAATAATCCCTGCTACAACGTGACTCCAATCAAGGTCTGTACTAATGTGAGAAAACTCTTGATCAATAGGCCGTGGCACTGACAATAGGTGGTGCATTGTCAGTGGATCAAAGGCACATACCTGTTTTATCTGCATGGATCCAGATGATACTCATGGTCCCTTAAGTTGGGAACAGATGTAGATGTTTTTGAACTGCACTTTGTATTTCAGAATATCAAAAATATTTATTGCCAACTGTTCAATTAGGAGGGACTGGCAGGTGGAAAATGATTTTCTGTTTGCAATTTGTTATAAATGTCAAATCTGACATTGTTACTGCACTGCTTGACAGCACTGTGCAGAAATCTGATTGAAAGAAGGCCAAAGGCAAAGCCCTCATGCCAAAGCAGCCTGCAGGAAGTTGGATCACTCAAATAATGTACCGTGTCTGGGTTAATAGGTGCTGTGACAAATAGCAGGAAACCTGGTTTGTATGAGAGATTGGTGAATATTTAAGTCATTGTATTTTTTGCGTACATTTTCCAAATAGCGTATTGATGTTGTTTATTTCTATATAAATTATACCATTAAATCCCAGGGTGCATTATAACAGAAGCTGGTTTTGACTACAGATTATGCCACATGCTGCATGGTCAAAAGCCCTGAATCAAAACCATTCCATGTTCTAAGTTTAATTCACCGTAGCTGCTGTGCTGGTTCTGCACGGCTTGCTTTATAATCTGGTATGAATATATGCCAAAGAAAAGAATATCTGTTGTTTGCCAACCTGTGCATGCCCTTGTTATGGTCGCAGAATTCACACACTTGCATTTTCCAGTGGGAATTATGGTGCATTTAACAAAATCCTGTTGCTGGGACTGCTGGTGGGAGAGCTTTTAACATTCCCCACTTGGCCTCAGAGCCACCCTGAACCTGCTCACCACCACCTTCTCAAGGGCATCTAGGGCCGACCAAGAAATGCTGACCAGCCAGTGACGCCCACATCCCACAAATGAATAAAAACAAACTCAGCTAGGGACTTCTTTAACCTACAGTAAGGGTCCACTGTGAAACTCAGAACTGAATATACAAACCGAGTCTTCTCAATTATAAGCCTTTTCTTACACCTTTATAAGAAACCAGAATGCCTACAGAAATGTCCTGATCCCATTTTCCTGCGACTAACACAGAAATTTGATTTCACTTGTTTGGCTTTTCTCCCCATATGTTAATGTTCAACAGATGGGGGGCAGTCAAGCATACCCCTCCATATTTGGTACTGTTTCCAAAAACCAGCCATTTTGAACAGCATGCAAGATGACTCGCAGTGAGCCTCGTAGTATTAAATGGGGGATTCAACATAGAAGCAGACTATTTGGAGTCCAAGCAGGAGATTCCCTCTATTCCTGCTTCCTTCATTTACTCGCCTACCTTCTTTTTAAATGTATCTATGTTATTCACTTTGGTAACGTATTCCACCACTCTTTGGATAAAGGAATTTCTTCTGAAGTCCATACTAGATTTCTAGTTTACTATCTTAAATTGTTTTTTACAGACTATCAATCTCTCTTTCTCCATTTTATGAAAAGATTTAATTATATAAAGACCTCTGTTAAGTAACCTCAGCCTTTATTTTTCAAGAAAGCAGACATTCAGCATGTTGATTCTTTTTCCATTATTTATACCGACATGTTTCTGGTAACATCCTTTTCAGTCTTCTCTGCAACTTTTCCAATCCCTCATATTCTTTTACTAACAGGCCAAGCAGAATTGCACACTGTAATTTTGAATATTCTCTCTGACCTAACCCAATCTGTATTAACTTGATTTTTCATTCTGTAGAGCAACTTTAACTGTGGATAATGAAAGCATCAAGTCTCGCCATGATAAAGGCCTTTAGCAAAGACACATCTATATCATGGACAGAAACGTATAAATTAAGGAGCTTTAGAAAGTGCACTGTTTGGCAAAAGTGATATATTGTCTCCAGTATATCACTGTTTGCATCCTCCTCAGACATCACTCAGAACTGATGGGGCTGAATAATCTGGTTCTGTGTTGCACTGTCTGTGCATTAATGTCCACAGGAAAATACCTGCTAGTATTAACATAATCCAAATAAAATTGCACCAATATGGAAACTGACATGAATTTGAAATGAAAATCATTGTCAAAATCTTTTTGCAATTTATGCTGCTGTCTAACTGCCTGAAGGTATTAAAGTTTTCTATTAAAGTGGATTAATTAAGATGTCTTAGATGATTAAATAATAAAACATAAATTCAGGATAATGGAATCACTGGCAGAAGGCCGAGTATGGTTTAGTGTTATATCAAGCAATAGGTCAGAGTATGAAATCAAACATTTAATGAGGCTGGTGTCCTGGTGTGAGAACATTAAAAAATATATTGATCAGGATATCAGTGGAGGTTGGTTGGGGGAGTGGTTGGTACTTCACAGGAAGTGGGGGAGAGTTTTTTTTAAATTCACTCACGTGATGAGGGTATCGCAGGCTAAACCAGCATTTATTGCCCATCCTAATTGCCCAGAGGGTATTAAGAATTAACCATGTTGCTGAGGGTCTGGAGTCACATGCAGGCCAGACCAGGTAAGGAATGCAGAATTCCTACTCTAAAGGATATTAGTGAACCAGATGGGTTTTTCCAACAATTGACAATGGATTCAGGGTCATCATTAGACTCTTAATTCCAGATATTTATTGAACTCAAATTCCACCATCCATCACGTCAGGATTTGAATCGAGTCCCCAGAATATGACCTGGGTCTGTGGATGAACAGTCCATTTATGATGCCATTAGCCCATCGCCTCCCCAAGAATGGAAAACCAGAAGTCTTACCCCCCATTGATTTTAACCAATTTGTCTGATTTGTCTTTGACAAGTTCTTGCCCATAGGTCACCCTGATTGATAGGCTTGGCCTTCATCTGGCACAGTGTTTGTAGGTTAGGCTGTAAGAAGAAGTTGGTTGACCCAGGAAGTCATGGGGCCTTGTTTTAGCCCTTTGAGCCTGCTGTGGTGGCAGCAGGTGTACACTCCGTGGAAGGCTATCAAATCTCTCCACGAAGGAGACAGTTACCAGATCATGGAAAATGTCCCATCTAGGAAAGACAGGATGCAGTGGGGAGATGGGATCTAATCCTGGAGCCAGAGTGGGTGTGATTTGGAATGTAAGTTTCAGCCGCGCGTGGGATATTTGTGGCATGTGTCAATACCTGGGTGATAATATTGCACGAGCACTAACGCCTGCTGGCCGTAAAGAAAGACCCCTGGTTCTCCTGACCCATTAGCAGAGCTGTGGAGTCACTTTCCCTCCCTCAAATGTGCTGTCCTCGACTCCATTAAGCTGCCAGGTTTCTTAAGGTATGGAAAACCTACTTACCAGAGTTAAACTTGAAAATCATGGAATTTAATTTTTAGTCAGGAAATGTGGATGCTGTTGGTCAGGCCAGCAATTATTTCCCATCCCTTATTGCCTTGAGAAAATGATGGTAAGCTGCTTCTTGAACTGCTGTAGACCATGTGATTAGATACAATCAGCACTGTTAGGGGTGGAGTTCCAGGTTAATCATCAAATAACAATAAGGGATTGACGATACAGTTCCATTTCAAGACTGTGTGTGACTTGGAGAAGTCTTGCAAGCAGTGATACTCTTTTGCACCTCTGTTGCTCTTGTCCTTCAAGATGATATAGTTTGCAGGTTTAGATAATGCTGTTGAAGGAGGAGTGGAGTTGCTATGATACATCGCATAGATCTTACATGCTGCTGCTGCTTTATATCAATGGTGTTGGATATGAATGTTCAAATTGGCGGATGGAACGCCAATCAAGTGGGCTCCTTTAACCCGAGGCTGATAATGTCACTGGACTAGTAATCCAGAACCCCAGGCTAATGCTCTGGCAACATGGATTTGAATCATGGTGTGTGGTAAAAATTAGCCCCAATAAAAATCTGAATTAAAAAGTCAGTTGATTGTTGTAAAAACTGATCTGAGTCACTGGTATCCTTTCAGAAAGGAAATCTGCCCTTTCATCTTCCAGCCTTTATGTGGATGGCTCTTAACTGCTCTCCAGAGGGTTGGGATGGATAGTAAACTTTGGTCTAGTCAGGGATGCCCGTATCCCAAGAGTAAATTTGAAATGGAAATTGAGTTTCTTGTGTGTTTTTTGAACTTACGTCTTGTAAAAAGTTGAAAAGCTTTGGAAGTCAGGAGATGGCAGAATTTCCAGAATCTCACCTACTGTTGTAACCACTCTATTTACATGACTGGTCCAATTAATTTCGTAGACAATAATAAGCTCCTGGATATTGAGGACGGAGAATTGAGTAATGAAGTGCCACAGAATATCAAAGGGACTTGGTTGCACTGTCCGCTGTTCCATGTTGTCATTGCCTGGCATGTTTGTGGTGCAGGTATTGTTTGCCTGTTATAAGCCCAACCCTGAATGCTATCCAGTTCTTGCTGTATCTGTACATGGACTGCTTCAGTGGTTTTTGAATCATGCTGAATATTGTGTGTAAACATCATGGAATATTCCCACCTCTGATGCTCTGATAGAGGGAAGGTCATTACTGGAATGGTCAAATATGGCTATGTCTGGGATTTAAGGTGTACCCATAGTGTAATCATAGGTCAGATTGGACTGGTCTTGCTTTTTGTGAACAGAACATATTTGCAAAATTTTCTGTATTGTCAGGTAGATGCCAGTGTGATTACAATGTGGGGCCAAATTATTTAATATATTAATGTAATTAGTTCCAATTAAAAACCTTTTCTCTTTTGTTATATTTCAGTTTAACAATCAAGCAAAACCTGTCAGCTGCTTCAGACACCTTGTGCAAGCCAACGTCCGAAATAAGAAAGTTCTCAAAGATGAAGTTAACCAAATACAGGCAAAGGGGATCACTGACTATAAGAAAGGGTTTACATTTGCTTTTGAACAGTTGCTAAATGTAAGTCATTGTTTTTGTTTCAAACGATTGCATGGATGACACCATGTCAAATTAGTTTGGAAATTAGGTGATATATTTTGGAATCATATTCAGTTTTAAAACAATAGACAGAATGTTACTGTACTAAAAATCAAGAAAATATCATTGATACATATGATATCTGATAAGTGAGTGGCTGACAAACAATTCATTTTTTTCATTTGACAAGCTGCCACACCAAAGTCTGCTCCATAAGATAAAGTTCCAAGGTATTACAGGTAATGTATTAGCATAGATAGGGGATTGGTTGACCAGTAGAAAGCAAAGAGTAGGGGTAAATGGGTGTTTTTCTGGTTGGCGGTCAGTGGCTAGTGGTGTGCCTCAGGGATCAGGGTAGGGACCACAATCGTTTACAATTAACATAGATGATTTGGAGTTGGGAACTAAGTGTGGTGTGTCAAAATTTGCAGATGACACTGAGGTGAGTGGTAGAGCAAAGTGTGCAGGAGACACTGAAAGTCTGCAGCGGAATATAGATATTCTAAATGAGTGGGCAAAGGTCTGGCAGATGGAGTACAATGTTGATAAGTGTGAGGTCATCCATTTTGGTAAGAATAACAGCAAAATGGACTATGTTTTAAATGGTAAAAAATTGCAGCATGCTGCTGTGCAGAGGGACTTGGGTGTCCTTGTGCATGAATCTCTAAGAGTAGGATTGCAGGTGCAGCAGGTAATTAAAAAGGCAAATGGAATTTTGTCTGCCATTGCTAGCTGGATGGAGTTTAAAATCAGGGAGGCTATGCTGCAGCTGCATAGTGTCCTGGTGAGGCCACACCTGGAGTACTGTGTGCAGTTTTGGTCTCCTTACTTGAGAAGAGATATACTAGCACTGGAGGGGGTGCAGAGAAGATTCACCCGGTTGATTTCAGAGTTGAGAGGATTGGATTATGAGGAGAAACTGAGTAGTCTGGGATTATACTCACTGGAATTCAGAAGAATGCGGGGAGATCTTATAGAAATATATAAGATTATGAAGGGAATAGATAAAGTGGAGGCAAGGAGGTTGTTTCCGCTAGCAGGTGAAACTAGGACCAGAGGGCATAGCCTCAAAATAAAGGGAAGCAGATGTAGGACTGAGGTCAGGAGGAATTTCTTCACCTAAAGGGTTGTGAATCAGTGGAATTCCCTTCCCAGTGAAGTGGTTGAAGCTACCTCGCTGAATGTTTTTAAGGCAAGGCTAGATAAAATTTTGAACAGTAAAGGAATTAAGGGTTATGGTGAGTGGGCGGGTAAGTGGAGCTGAGTCTCAAAAGATCAGCCATGATTTTATTAAATTGGAGGGCAGGCTCAAGGGGCCAGATGGCCTCCTCCTGCTCCTCGTTGTTATGTTCCTATGTTCTTATATTCTTAGAAATACAAAACTCAAGAACAAAATAAATCAAAATAATTCAGAATGATCCAAATTGTATGAAAGATTTAGCATCCCAATGTCAAATATTCATAGAATCCTGCAACAGTGAAGGAGGTCATTCAGCCAATCATATCTGTGCAGGACCCGTGGTCAAGCTATTCAATTAGTACCATGACTGTACTCTTTCTTCATTACCTTTTACGTGGTCTACCTGGTACTCCTGAGTATGCTCCCATCACACTTTCATGGATTGTATTTCAGATCACAATTCACTGTCCAAAACATATTTTCTGATGGAGTCTCTGATGTTTTTTTCCAATCATTTTAAATCTGACCTTTAGTCACTGAAAACAGGTTTTCCTTACTTAGAATATCAAAACCTCCATCATGATTTTGAGCACTTCTACTAAATCTTAACTTTCACTCCTCAACAGAGAACAGCTCAGCTTTGCCATTCATTCCAAATATCTAATGTGCATAGTGGTTCTATGCTGTCTTAAAGAAACGATCCACATCTATGAATAATTCATATAGAATAATTTTGTGATCCCAGCTGACATTAGCACTGGATAAGTCAGATTCCAGACTGAAACTTGGGTTGATTGATGGTTCCTTTTTAAATGTGAAATTCAGTTAATGAACTTATTTCTGAGAGTTTACAAGTGTATTTTTGGCACAATAAATAAATACTTGTTGGACAAGAAAAGACATGAATTATATTACACTAAAGAAAAGGATTTGAAAACTTTTATTACAAACGCAAACTAAATCTCCAGCAAAGGTTCACCACTATGTTCACACCACTGTTTCTTGCTCAGGCTGGCTAGTTGTAACTAGTTTCCTTCTGGCAATTTCTGCACATTCACTAGATGCTTTTGCTTTAGCTGGTAGCTGTCCCGGCGACACTTGAAGTAAACGACAAACTAAACTCTAACTCTGCTCACATCAAAAAAAAACCCTCGTCCTCACATAAAAGAAAAGAGCCCCCCTCGTCCTCACATACCACCCCACCAACCTCTGGATCCAATGTATCATCCTCCGACACTTCCGACATCTGCAGTCTGACCCCACCACCAAAGACATTTTTCCCTCCCCATTCTTATCCGCTTTCCGGAGAGACCACTCTCTCCGTGACTCCCTTGTCTGCTCCACAATCCCCTCCAGCCTCACCTCACCCGGCACTTTTCACTGCGACCGCAGGAAGTTCTATACCTGCCCTCATACCTCCCCCCTCACAGCTATCCCAGGCCCCAAGATGACTTTCCACATCAAGCAGAGGTTCACCTGCACATCTGCCAAAGTGGTATACTGCATCCACTGTACCCGGTGCGGCTCCCTCTACATTGGGGAAACCAAGCGGAGGCTTGGGGACCACTTTGCAGAACACCTACGCTCAGTTCGCAATAAACAACTGCACCTCCCAGTCGTGAACCATTTTAACTCCCCCTCCCATTCCTCAGACAACATGGCCATCCTGGGCCTCCTGCAGTGCCACAACGATGCCACCCGAAGGTTGCAGGAACAATAACTCATATTCCGCTTGGGAACCCTGCAGCCCAATGGTATCAATGTGGACTTCACAAGTTTCAAAATCTCCCCTCCCCCCAATGCATCCCAAATCCAGCCCAGCTTGTCCCCGTATCCCTAATCTGTCCTTCCTCTCACCTATCCCCTCCTCCCAACTCAAGCCCAACCCCCATCTCCTACCTACTAACCTCACCCCGCCACCTTGACCTGTCCGTCCTCCCCAGACTGACCTATCCCCTCTACCTCCCCACCTACACTCACCTCTACAGGCTCCATCCCCGCCCCTTTAACTTGTCTGTCTCCTCTCCACCTATCTTCTCCTCTATCCATCTTTGATCTGCCTCTCCCCCCTCCCTATTTATTTCAGAACCCTCTTCCCCTCCTCCTTTTCTCAAGAAGGTTCAAGGCCCAAAATGTCAGCTTTCCTGCTCCTAAGATGCTGCTTGGCTTACTGTGTTCATCCAGCTCCACACTTTGTTATCACAAGTTCCCTCATGTTAGTTTCTAGTTTCTTGCTGGATTTCTGAAAAGAATGTTCCAAGATTCTGTTTCCTTTCTCTATAGCAAACAAGCACACAACTGCTGACTGACTCACTGACAGAATTCCGTCTCTCTCTCTCTCTCTCTCTCTCTCTCTGTGTGTTTATGGACCTGTCGTTAGACAAGAGAACAGTTTTTGTTTCCTATTATTTTTTGGCTAACTACTAACCTTTACCTCTTCTATTAAAGACATATAATGCCTCATTAAAATGTGTGTAAACAAACAGGCCAACAGACTTCTTTTCACTGTGGCACTGAAGACAACTCAACAATGAAAATAAAGCAAAGTATTCCCCCTTCTTAATTCACAAAATGTGGGCATAAATTTGTACCTTCTTCTTAACAATAGGAAGCCTGATTTCAATTAACAGGCTGAGCAAAGTTTGACCTTTTTCACCTTGGTCACATTTTATATCTTGGCTTTCTTATGTTAATAGAGTTGAGTTCATTTTTACATAGAACATAGAACAGTACAGCACAGAACAGGCCCTTCAGCCCACGATGTTGTGCCGACCATTGATCCTCATGTATGCAGCCTCAAATTTCTGTGACCATATGCATGTCCAGCAGTCTCTTAAATGTCCCCAAAGACCTTGCTTCCACAACTGCTGCTGGCAACGCATTCCATGCTCTCACAACTCTCTGTGTAAAGAACCTACCTCTGACATCCCCTCTATACTTTCCTCCAACCAGCTTAAAACTATCACCCCTCGTGTTAGCCATTTCTGCCCTGGGAAATAGTCTCTGGCTATCAACTCTATCTATGCTTCTCATTATCTTGTATACCTCAATTAGGTCCCCTCTCCTCCTCCTCTTCTCCAATGAAAAAAGTCTGAACTCAGTCAACCTCTCTTCATAAGATAAGCCCTCCAGTCCAGACAGCATCCTGGTTAACCTCCTCTGAACCCTCTCCAAAGCATCCACATCTTTCCTATAATAGGGCGACCAGAACTGGATGCAGTATTCCAAGTGCGGTCTAACCAAAGTTTTATGGAGCTGCAACAAGATCTCATGACTCTTAAACTCAATCCCCCTGTTAATGAAAGCCAAAACACCATATGCTTTCTTAACACCCCTGTCCACTTGGGTGGCCATTTTAAGGGAGCTATGTATCTGACACCAAGATCCCTCTGTTCCTCCACACTGCCAAGAATCCTATCCTTAATCCTGTACTCAGCTTTCAAATTCAACCTTCCAAAATGCATCACCTCGCATTTATCCAGGTTGAACTCCATCTGCCACCTCTCAGCTCATCTCTGCATCCTGTCAATGTCCCGCTGCAGCCTACAACAGCCCTCTATACTGTCAACGACACCTCCAACCTTCTTGTCGTCTGCAAACTTGCTGACCCATCCTTCAATCCCCTCATCCAAGTCATTAATAAAAATTACAAACAGTAGAGGCCCAAGGACAGAGCCCTGTGGAACACCACTCACCACTGACTTGCAGTCAGAATATTTTCCTTCTACTACCACTCACTGTCTTTTGTTGGCCAGCCAATTCTGTATCCAGACAGCTAAGTTCCCCTGTATCCCATTCTTCCTGACCTTCTGAATGAGCCTACCATGGGGAACCTTATCAAATGCCTTACTGAACTCCATATGCACCACATCCCCAGCTCGACCCTCGTCAACCTTTCTAGTCACATCCTCAAAGAACTCGATAAGGTTTGTGAGGCATGACCTGCCCCTCACAAAGCCGTGTTGACTGCATTTAATCAAGCCATGCTCTTCCAGATGGTCATAAATCCTATCCCTCAGAATCCTTTCTAACACCTTGCAGACGACAGACGTGAGACTTACTGGTCTGTAATTGCTGGGGATTTCCCTATTTCCTTTCTTGAAGAGAGGAATTACATTTGCCTTTCTCCAGTCCTCAGGTTCGACTCCAGTGGAGAGCGAGGATGCAAAGATCTTCGCAAGTGGCGAAGCAATTGCATTTCTCGTTTCCCAAAGCAGCCGAGGAAAAATCTGGTCCGGGCCTGACGACTTGTCAATCTTAATGTTTGACAAAATTTTCAGCACATCAGCTTCCTCTATCTCTATCCATTCCAGCATGCACACCTGCTCTTCAAAGGTTTCATTCACTACAAAGCTCGTTTCTTTCGTAAAGACAGAAGCAAAAAACTCATTTAGGGCTTCCCCTACCTCCTCAGACTCCACACACAAGTTCACTATGCTATCCCTGATCGGCCCTACTCTTTCTTTGACCATTCTCTTATTCCTGACATAAGTGTAAAATGCCTTTGTGTTCTCCCTAATCCATTCTGCCAAGCCTTTCTCTTGCCCCCTCCTGGCTCTCCTCAGACCATTTTTGAGCTCCTTCCTCGCCTGCCTATAATCCTCTAGAGCTGAGCTTGATCCTAGCTTCCTCCACCTTATGTAAGCTACCTTCTTCCTTTTGACGAGAAGCTCCACCGCTCTCCTCATCCAAGGTTCCTTTATCTTACCCCTTCTTGCCTGTCTCAGAGGGACGTATTTATTCATCACTCGCAACAACTGTTCCTTAAACAGTCTCCACATTTCTATAATGCCTTTGCCATGGAACAATTGCTCCCAGTCCATGCTTCCTAACTCATGTCTAATCACATCATAGTTTCCTCTTCCCCAATTAAATATCCTCCCATTTTGCCTAATCCTCTCCTTCTCGATAGCTA
Organism: Stegostoma tigrinum; assembly: GCF_030684315.1. NCBI lineage: Eukaryota > Metazoa > Chordata > Chondrichthyes > Orectolobiformes > Stegostomatidae > Stegostoma > Stegostoma tigrinum. The sequence goes on along the minus strand of NC_081378.1, from coordinate 26,895,701 downwards.
TGTAGAATGTGAGGCAGTTATGGTCACTATCACCAAAATGCTCTCCCACCACAAGATCTGATACCTGCCCCGGCTCGTTTCCGAGCACCAAGTCTAGAATGGCCTCTTCCCTCGTCGGCCTGTCAACGTACTGAGTTAGGAAACCCTCCTGAACATTTTAGCTACTCATATTTTCACCCAGCCACTTTGCAACTCAGTAAAGAATTTCTGATATTGAAAATATTTAAAAATAATGAGTTCCACTTCAGTATATAATTATGGTATCAACATTTGTTTTTGAAATAATTGTTTTATGAAATAGGGAATCCAATTAAAATAGTTCACCATATCTATATGAAGGTGCTTTTAAACAACGATGGCGAAAATCAAAACCACTTCATATTGATGCTGTGGTCTGAGTCTAAATGGATGCTAAAAATAACAGATAGTAATGAAATGAGATAATTGGGATCATGTGGCAGAAATGATGTGTAGTTATTATTAGGTCTCATGATGTTGGTTAAAGAATGAAAGAAATTTAAAGGTATTAAGATATTGTAAACTAAACAATGAACCTGGTCATTTAATGGATGGAGAAACCAGACCGTTTCAGCTGCGGTGCAACTGGGTTAAATATGGTAGTGTTTTTTTATCATCTGAAGGGTCTTAGTTAAGTTTATAACTACTGATGGCTTCTGTTTGCTTACCTATTGACTATGAATATATCAGTTGGTCAGTTTATAGATGATGCCACAGTCTAGGGAATGTTGATTGTGTTGCTTGCTGAAATAAAGAAAGATTGTTGGAGGACATAAGGGATAACCAGAGTACAATAAAATGAGTTTTCTGTTTCATTCTTGGGCTGATAACATATTATCTTAAATATAAGGCAGGTGACCCAGAAAATGATCCAGTCCATTTCAAGCAAGGGCTTACTAACAAGTGCTCTGAAATGATAACCTCAAAGACTATTTACGGTAAAAAGCCTGAAAATGTACCAGAAACCCAGAAGCATGAGAAGCGAAATTCGAAGACCAGGAAATATTTTTTAAAATGTTATTTAGTTGAAACATAACAATGTGCAATGCAGTATGATTTAAGAAGCATCTTATGAGTTTCCAAATTGAAGAAAATAAATCAATGACAGAGTGATGTTTTCTATTCCTTCCCTGCAGTTCAATGTTTCCAGAGCTAATTGCAACAAGATCATCATGCTATTTACAGATGGTGGAGAAGAAAGAGCCCAGGAAATCTTCACAACATACAACCACGATAAAAAAGTAAGTACTTGTGAAGCTACTCATTTTGATTTTAAAAATGCAATGCTAGTACCATTAAAATTGATTTTTACAATGGATGGAAATGATCAGTGAATTTGGCCAGAAAGACACTATTCTGTATCTCAATAGAGGGCATGTTTTGTCTTGTTTGTAAAAACAGACTTATTGAGACTGGATCCAGCCAAAGATTTTCTTCGGCTAAGAATTATTCAGCATGACTTATAAATATAATATTATTTGAGAGAATTAGCTGACAATACAGCACTTTAACCTTGGATATATACATGTTTCCTTTTTGGTGAATAATTTCTTTTACGTGGAAAGTAAAGCAAAAACTGGAGTCAGATAAATCTCTCTCCAAAATCTTACAGTGTATTTGTTTGAATGATATAACAATTCCTCCTCAGCATTATAATGCTGTGTAATGTACTCAACAGTTAAATGATAAAAGTTCCGGAAGAACTTGCACTAAGAGCAAAAGTTTGATGCCCTTGCTGAACAAAACTTTTCTCTACCCACCTTAGCAAAATTCAGTGACCCGTCCTCTAATGCTTCCTGTAGCAGACAGTTCTAAACTGCCACAACTCTCAGAGTAAAGATTTCCAGATCTCTGCCCCAAAAGGAAAACTCATAATTTTCAAACAGTCGCCCCTCATTCTGGACTCACCCCAAAAGTGAACCTCCTTTCTACATCCACCTGTCGAGACCAACCAGGATCTTCCAACAGGCTTTTCCAACAATTGATTATGGATTCACAGTCATCATGAGACTCTCAATTCCAGATATTTATTGAGCTCAAATTCCACCATCTGCCGTGGCGGGATTTGAACCCAATCCCCAGAACGTTATTTGATTGGATAATTTAGATAATTAGATTCTAGATTAATAGTCCAACAATAATACCACTAGGCCATCACAATTCTAATTCCCCAAAAGAGACATCAAACTAACTGTGCAATTATTTCTGTTTTTTTTTTACCTCCCTCCCTTCTGGAATAAAGAAGTTATATTTTCTACTTTCCAGTTTAATGGAATATTTTCAGAATCTATCAGATTTACCCAATTACTATCTCATTAACCACCTCAGAGACCTCTGAGCCCAAAGTTTCATGGCATTGTTCAGTACCGCTTCTCTGGTGACCATAATCTCACCAAGTGACCTTTAAAATGTGGCACCAGCATCAGGCATGCCTGTATAGGTCAAGATATCCTGGCAACGTTGAGTACCTATGGCCACAGCCAGTGGGAGAATCAGGCTAGAATTGGATGAAAGGGGTTCCATAGGGACAGGGTAGCTGGCTAATGAAACTATTTTGAGATGATCACTCAGGAATATCTACTTAGCTTCGCAGAGAGAAACCTTCTGTCAAACTCATCTTTGATTAGAAATTTCACTTTAACAAAATATGTTAAGATTCAGCCCCAACAGACTGTGGTTTCAAGTAGTAACCACAGAACAGATGTATGAAAAGTATTGAGTATTCAGTAGCAATAGACAATAAGGCAATAGATAATCTAGGACAAAACATCGCATCCATAAACATCCACTCCCTCCATCACCGATGGTCAGTTACAATAGTGTGTTCCATCTGCAAGATGCACTGCAGAAGTTGACCAAAGCTCCTTACTTTTCAACGAGCACTTTTCAAACCCATGACCACCACCATCTAGAAGAACATGGGTAGTAGTTGCATGGGAGTACCATCACCTGAGAGTTTCTCTCCAAGCCACTTACTCTGCTGACTCAGAAATATATCACCATTCATTCAATGTTGCTGGGTCATTATGCCACTCCTGGTGGCATTGTGGGTTTACCTGAACCATACAGATGGCAACAGTTCAGGAAGGTAGCTCACCACCATCTTCTTAAGGGCAAATGCTGACCAAACCAGTTAAAATCAGATCTCATGAATTTATAAAATGAAACACATTTGTCCATACTTGTCCATATGAAAATAACATATGGTGATACTATTGTCTATTTTTTTCAATAGTAGGAAAGCATGGAACTACAAAAGATTGTGTAATGGAGCTACTGAGATTGAAAAAAAAATAACATTTAGTTCCGTTAGATCCTTGGGGCATCGAAAACACCTTATAATGTTATCAGAAGAGCTAATGCACTGATTGAAACAATCCAACATATATCTTCTTTACCTTTAAAGTTTCAAAAGGAGCAGGAAAGATCAAATGTATAAAACAAAAGCAAAATATTGCAGATACCAGAAATCTGAAGTACAATCCAAACAATAAACAGAAAATGTTGAAAATACTCAACATGTCACCGGTGGTCATTGATGAAAGGGCATAGCAATGAAACATTAATTCTGCTTCTCTCTGCTCAACAACTTCCTGACATGCTGAGTAGTTTTCGCATTTTCTCTTTCTTAATCCAATGTATATTTCTCATATTTGCACAAGGACATGAGGCAGCCATCAGATTTCAAACATGGGCAGTGTTATCTGACCAGGGTGTACATTTCTGCTGGTCCAAATCAAGGATTTGAAGGTGATGAGACCACACAGTATGGGGCTGGAGGAGCACAGCAGGCCAGGCAGCATCAGAGGAGCAGGAAAGCTGACATTTCATGTCAGGGCCCCTCTTCAGAAATGGGGAGGGGTAAGGCAGCTCAGAAATAGAGAGGTGGGGCTGGGGAAGGTAGGTGGGATGGTGATAGGTGAGTGGTGGTAGGGAGTGATGGGGATTGGTCAGTGGGATGGGTGGGGCAGATAGATGGACAGGTTGTGTCAGGTCAAGGAGGCGGGGATGAGAGGGAGGTTTGGGCATGGGATGAGGCTGGGTGGGGAGATTTTAAAAGTGGTGAATTCCGTGTTTAGGCCTGACTCTAGCATCTGCAGTTCTTGCTGTCTCTTTGGAGGTGAATTGCTGCTTTTCATAGTGGAAGCAAATTTATTGTAATGTTCCCCTGATGTTCATCTAATGCATGACAACTACCCATGTTTCCCTGTACAATATCTTAGTTTAGTTCATTTCAGGACAAAGTTGGCAGTTTTGGTTTTGACTTGTTTTGCTGAGGAGAAATGACTTGAAAGTGGTCATTGGACAATGCTGTAAAGAAAGACATTAAGGAGGGCTGTTGTAGCAAGCTTTGAAGTTTTCTGCTGTTAACAAAGACACATCACATCAATGGACACCATTTCAGACTTGATGCTTTCCTAAGACAGTCAGCCAATTAGTTCACTTGGAATGGTCAATTATTTTGCTTTGATGCATTCATCTCGTGATTTTGGAACAGAGAGAAAATACAATAGCTTCTTTGATTTTTCAGTGTTGTAGTCAAACTAACACCAAAATTAGCAGATAAATATTTAATTCAGGCCCTTCTATAAATTGCTGTAGCTGTTTCCAGACAGGAAGTTATGTTTGTGCTTGTTCTTTTGTTATTTGCATATACAATATCATTTGGACTTATGCCCATTGTAAAATTGAACATGAACTTCCTAAACTGACAAATGAGGACTTTTCCAGTAACTAAACGTTTCACAGAACCTTGTGTGACACAGCTTGTTTCATGTCTGTTATTTACTGGAAGTTTTATATGGTCTTTGCCTTAGATTTGAAATGTGAAAAAAAGAACTAACAATGCCACACAGCCAATTTTACCGTAACCATGAGCTGAGAGCCAACATTATTCTTGGAAATACTCAGCAGGTCAGACAGCATATGTGGAAAAAGAAACATTGATATTTCAGAACAATGCCCATTTATTAGAACTGGAAATGTCAGAATCATAATAGGATTTAAGCAAATGAAAGCAGCAAGGGTGGAAAAAGAACAGTAGAATCATTCTGAGACATTTAGCAAACAAAAGAGATTCAGTGACAGAGGAGTTGGTGGTCTAGTGCCAAAGGCAGTGGTATTGAGTCAAATAAAGAAACAAACAATGGCAGAACTAGAGCAAAATGAAAAGAAAACTGGAAGTAAAAGTGAAACATGCAGAGATAAAGGAAAGAGAATGGGTCATGGATTAGGATCTGAAATTGTTGAATTTAATGTCAAATCCGGAATTCTGTAGAATGTCTAAACAATAGACAACCTTACTGAGTGAAGATTAGAGCTCTAGCTTTGATTTCTAGATTGACATCGCACATCAGGAATGTGTGGTTCCCACTCATTGTATTCTGGGCTGTGGAAGACCGTAAAATCCTCCCATCTTATTGGACTTACCACGTTATAGGCTGATCTTGCAGCTATGAAGAATATTTTGATTTTGAGGCCTGGAAGATTGCTCATCAGTCAGCAAATCCTGCCACTATTTCACTTCGCTTTCCATATAGAAGAATGACATATGCCAATATAATTCAACAGTTTATTAATGCTATAATACCTATTAGAAATCCAATTACAAATCAATATAATTGGAAGAAATATAAATAGAGCTGGGATATACAGAGCGTAGTGATTGATTGAATAACTCTTTAGTTATTGCCAAATTTGAAGTCCTAAAAAGATTTGAACAAATATTATTTGATTGTCAGGACTGACTGAGGCCTAGTCCCCAGCTTCCTTTCACTTTAGATTGAGTTTTCCTACTTCCTCAAAGCTATAGTCCTCTATGGTACATAGCTCCTTTAACTTTTCTCCCCAGTACTCTTTGGATCTTTCTTCTGTTTTGTGGTGCACTTGTGATGTTTTTGTTACATTAAAGGACCATGCAAAACATACAGATTGTGTTCATTTTGAAGCCATCTTTGCTGCAGTCTTTGTTTTGCTTTGTTTCAACTCCAATAATATCTCTTCACCATATGGCATTCTTCTTTGGCATAAAACATACTTCTCCTTTAGCCAGCCTCACTGCAGTCTTTTCCAAATACAGCTGCTCATTACTTTGTATATGATTTATACATAAACTGCAATCGAAAGAGGAAGGTTGACCGTCGCTTCATTTTGGTACAGAATATTGCAACAGCTGATTTGGCATGTCATGAGAGAAAAATCTGAAATTTACATCAGGTAAAAGCCAGTAGACTGTTCAGGGAGAATATGTTGCCACATAACACTGAATCTTGCCTATTATTTTGGTGGTGTCAAATTGGATTAGATTCTGTGGAGGGTTTCTCTCCATAAAGTTCAGGGCATTTTCTCATGCTGTCGACCCCAGCTCACATCACGTACACCAGCCCTATTTAATCCCCCTCATCTGATCCTACCCAACTCTACCACTCTTTGTAGCTGGAAGAATTTGCCGCTGGCCGGATGTCCTGAATGAACTGGCATCCTTGCTGCTGGTGCCATCTTTAAAGGGCGATAGTTTGTTTTTAAAATAGAGTGTACAACTGAGGCAGTGATACTGAAGCATTGACAGTGGAAACAGTCAAAACCCAGAGAACACAGATTTAACAGAAAATGCTGGAAATATTCAACAAGATTTTAATGCCATGAGTTTTTATGATTTGGAACACAGTGTGTGTAAAGAGATTCACAGGAGATTAGTGTTAACTTTGCCATAGGAATTGTTTATAAATTTTAAAAGAAAAACAATTAAAGGGTTATGGAGAAGCAAAGGGCCCTAATTAGACAGCTCCATTGATGAATTGGGACAAGCCTGATTGGGCCCATTTGTTCTTTCCTGCAAGATTCTGTGATTTTCTAACATAACTCTTACATCGCACAAAAATACAGTAAGATACTGCAAAATGTGTTAATAGCACATTGAAGATGTCCTTATTTACTAAATAGTCATATCTTTTTATGTTAGGTGCGAGTGTTCACCTTTTCAGTTGGTCAACATAACTATGATAAAGGACCATTACAGTGGATGGCCTGCACCAATAAAGGTATTTCCTGACTTATCTTTTATCTTATCTTTATCCATAGAATCATACAAACCCTACAGTGTGGAACCAGGCCATTTGGTCTATTGAGTCCACACTAACCCGCTGAAGAGCATCCCACCCAGATCCACTCCCCTATCCTATCCCTCTACCCAGCCGACACATTGCTGGGCACTATGGGCAATTTAGCATGGCCAATGCACCTAACCTGCACATCTTTGGACAGTGGGAGAAAACTGGAGCCCCTGGATGAACCCCACACCGACACGGGGAGAACATACAAACTTCACACAGACAGTTGCCTGAGCGTGGAATCGAATCCAGGTCCCTGTGAAGCAACAGTGCTAATCACTGAGCCAACTCTGCTACCCCTATTACTGTAATTGTATTCTCGAAGAACAATTGTCCATTTTTAATTGTCCCATTTCCATTTTGTTTAATTTAAAGAAAGTGACTCTGAATACATTATAAACTATGTTATTTCTATATTTCAGGCTACTTTTTTGAAATTCCTTCCATTGGAGCAATACGTATCAACACACAGGTAATAATGTTACAGTTCAACTGACTAGCCTGAAACTACCTATTTTCATATACCTTTGTATGTTCTATGGACTTTTTAAAAAAAGCTAAGAACAGATTGGATAATGGGGAATTTGTAGGTAAATACTTAAGAATTCTCTCTGCGGTAAAAATCACATGATATTTGATTGTCTTCACATTGTACTGTACTAAATCTCATTAATTGCATTAATAGTTTGCATTGACTATTGCCTGGATACCCCCATCAGTTCTATTAAAACAGACCCTGGTTAGTTGCTGATTTCTGATGGCTGCTCCTGAGTTCCTGTCCTTGGAGGTTACTATATAAAGATGCTGATGTTCACTGGGTGTGGCATGGCAAATGACAAAGTCCTCTGTTGTAATTTAGTGGATTCAGTTCAGACTACCTGTTCCCAAACTCTTTGCTCAGTGAGCGAAGAGGACCACTACCCCCTAAGAGAGAGGGAGATGTGTCATTGGGTATGATACATTCTGTTCAGGCCGTGGCTCAATAACTGACAATAGATCCAAGCTGCAGAATGGGAGTGTAATGCAGAACACATGAGGTTGAGATGCAAATGTGAGGTATGAGTCAGAGATTGATAGAGATTGTAGCTGCAGACTGGCTTTTCAAGTAGAGGCTAGCATTTAGTGCTGCTAGCTTTGGATCAACTTGCATCAGAGATACAGGCGGGGGTTAATCGCACATTCAAACCCTCAGTACATTTTCAAGTATACCCAATTGGGCCCCCACAGTGTCATCACAGAAGTGTTCCTGCTCAGAGCCTTGCATTCTTGTTATTTATAAAGAAAGACATTATTTCACCATTCAGACTGCAGTGAATGTACTGGAGTTCAGGCACATTGAGTTGTAACACATTACCCTTTCCCTTTTGTGACCTGAGCTTCAGTCCAGCTAGATTGCTGGGAAGAAACCCTGCCCCCTGACATGCCCACTGGTTCTAAATGAAAGTATTTGGTTAACCTGAACCCAGTTCCGACAGCTCAAGCATACATCTCAATATTATGGAAAGCTTTGCATTAATTAGTGGTTTTTCAGAGAGGTCAACAGGAGGCCTGGCTTCAGCAATTATTTCTTTAGAAACAAAGTGTTTGGATTCGAGTGAAAGGACATTCATTTATGACTGTTAGACTTGGGAAATAGTGATGGAAAAACAGCATTCACACCAATAGTTAATATTTCTCATATTTGCTTGAAGTGTAAACATTTTGAGACATTGATGGGACATTTTTGAGTGATCATAATGTACATTCACATTTATGATTTTTAATTTTCTTTTATAAAACTGTGAAGATTCAGCCTGTAACTAAGCTGAGGAACCATCCAGTTAAACTTACTGGTCTTCAAGATTAACTAAAGATGCTCCATAAAGGTCATGATAATACGTCTTGTATTACAGAGTGAAATATTGCCCTTACAGTTGTACCTTCTGATTAGCTATGAATAATGCTTTAAGAGATCTGCACTTTGTGTCCGGTGTATGTCATTTGTGCCACTTCTCAAAAAGTCATTGTCCTTCTGGATGATTTTATTAAAAAGCATTGGAACTTTTTCAGTTTCTGCTAGAAATTTACTTTCGCTGAGTTAGATTCTCAGCAAGACCTCCATTTTAACAATTAAGCATTACAATTGTATGTCATATTGCAAAAATCTTAGCTGTTCTTTACAAATTTGATCTAATGTCTAGGAATTATAATGAAGCCAGACAGGTGGACCTAGCACAGTATGAGTTCCCTGATTGAGGCTGTTAACCTTGTCCAATCAGGGACCTCTGGCTGAAAGATATAAACAGGAGTGTCAGAGGTTCTGCCACTCTAGGAGCTGGCTTTGAGCTAACTGGGTCTGTGTCATGTTCTACGCATGTGTAAATAAAGGTTCACTTGGTGACAGGATACCGACGTTAAAGGAATTATTTCACACCTCTTAACTTAAATCTATTGCTATCTTTCCAAATGAATGTGTGCATTTCCATTCACCTTATATGTGTCTCTCAGAATCTTACACACCACTATTAGGTCCTCTATCAAACTTTGCTGCCTAAAAAAAACAAACCCAACTTTCAAGCATTAGACCATCTGAAATACAACCACAAGCCAGCAGCAGAATAAAAGTGTGTGGTGTAATGTTCCTGTCTTTTTGAAATGGGAAGGTATGAAAATTCAGATCAAAGCATCTGCTGACTGCTTTTATACCCACTGTGAGTGAAGTTGGTGAGATCTCAACTGGATTACCGCTTTTAAGTTTGGGTATCATATCTTGAGAAATTTATATTATTGGTCTTGGAGGCAGTGTACCAGAAAGACATGAGACATAGTCAGAAATCAAGGTTGTAGTCCAACAAGTTTATTTGAAAACATAAGCTTTCAGAGCCCTCAGTCCATTACCAGCACGTCCACATTGGCTGTAAAAATCTAGGCTTGTTTTAAAGAAAGTTAACCAGGCTGAAGGGTGATCTGATCAAGCTGTTGAAAATGATCTAGGAATGTAGTAGATAAATGCAGAGAAAGCTATCCTTCTGATTTGATTATCGAGATCAAGGAGCCACAATTGACAACTTCCCCTGTCCACCACCTCTTTATCTCAGATTATCCATTCAGAGCAGGCAAGCCACTGGGTCTATATAAATAAGAGCTGGCCAATCAAATTCACTCAGCCTCACAATTCACCTCAGGGCCTGGTCTGTTGGCACATATTGCCAGTCAATGGTCCTGGAGTTAAACGTCCCCTTAATGGAAGGTTTGAGTCATTATAAGCAAACATGTAGAAGATTGGCTAGCATAGTTTATTCTGGGGTGTCTCTATGAGGAAGTTATGACTGTGCTTCTAAGTAAACCAATCTAGCATATAGGAAGGCCAATGCTCTTCCGAGTACAATTCTTTTAAAATCTTGATATTTCCACATCTATAGAGCATAGGTAAAAATAAGGATTATTTTCTTTGGTTACTATTGTGGATAGCTTTGATTGCTGTGATCAATTATTCGGTTTATTCCATAGGAATACTTGGATGTGCTTGGAAGACCAATGGTTTTAGCTGGCACGAAGGAAAAACAAGTTCAGTGGACCAACGTGTACCTGGATGCATTGGTATGATGTGAATGATTTGTATTTATCACAGCTGGCATTTACATTGAATGAGCGATATTACTTCAAGAGAAGTTCGAAATAGCCAATAGAGTGGGATATCAGAAAAATGCATTCTTTGTAACACGTCTGCTTTTGAAATAGTGGAAATGTCAATAGTTATCAAAAGCAATCTTGTCAAACACATTCACATTGTTTTGAATTAACTAATATGTGACGGCCGAATAAGGAATTATTTTGAATTGAATAAATCAGGTCTCAAATAGACAAAGGACCCTTTACTCCAAGCTGAAAAACTGTGGCATGACAATTGAATGGCACTAATAGATGAAATCCAGAAACATTGCAACTGAAAAACAAAGAGGATGCTGCCTATCTTAATGAAAAGTAAAGCAAACGACATGATTGAGTTCAATTTAATTTTGCTCCTTTTCATTTGTTGCTCAACTCTTTCAAATAGATTTGCAGCATTTTCTGCTGAAAATGTGACAAGATATTTCATGCAGCACTTAGCTTCTCCTTTATATGTACTACGGAAATTGTTCTAAGCAAAAAGCTTTCAACAAAGACTTCTGGAAAAAGGAGGTGTTAATGAGGCATTTATCCTGGGAAGATTCAAGTGTTGTTGTGTTTATTTTCATTTTGTAATTATGAGTTCAAAAGAATTTACCTGGGCTGTTTGACATGAATTGCAGCCATGTTGTCTTTATCCACTGATACTATAAACATCATAATAACACTTAGTAAAAGAGTCCAAAGTGCTTCACAATATTCTAATCGCACAGTCTTGGTTATCATTTACTCCTGTTTGCTTTTCATGCATTTAGTTTCAAAGGTTTTGATTTCTGTTTGAATTTTAAAATCTTCAATTAGGAATCAAAAATTTCTGATTTTCACTGGACTCTTTAAATAGTTGTAATGATAAAGAGAACTGTAAAATTGTGGTAATGTTGCTGAACTTGTAATTCATTGGCCTAACCTAATACTCCAGAGTTTTGAGTTAAATTCCCACCATGAGAGACAGTGTAATCTACATTTTAAAATGTATTAATCTGGAATAAATATTTCAAACTAATAATGAAGATCATAGAATTGCTGTACAAACTCACTCTGTTCACTAATGATGTATGTGACTCCAGAACCACACTAATAGACTTCAGTCTGCAATGGCTTGGTAAGCCATTCAGTAGTAGTCAGCTCTTCGCCCAAGGGAAAGTAAGGATGGGAAATAAATGCTGGCCTTGCCAGGGATCTGACATCCCAAGAATGGAAAATGTTACATCGAAGAGGTACAATATGATAGCGCTTGATGTATCTGCTGTAGTTTGACAAGTTAAGAGATGAATTGTCGCTCGGGAAGGTTTTTCTCCTTCCGTCATGTCATACAAGTGCTTTTCAACAGTATTTAATTTTCTGCCCCCCCCCCCATGCTATTGTCAAATGTGCCCTTCAAGTTTGAAAGAAATATTGATGTCCTTTAGCTGAAGGCTGCAGCATGAGTCTTGTGGCTGTTCACTGCTGTGCTTGGAAATACATGGTTATAACAGGGATGTGAGCTGGTACCTTCCAGGCTCCAAGGAGCTGGATTTTGAAGGCAGAACTGGGAGAAAATTCACACCTTAGGGTATCAAGTCAACATGTCCAACTCCAGGCAATTCTCCTGGAGAGGCTGTGGGTCAGTCTTTTCCCGGAGTTGAGGTAGGGTGTAGAATCAAAAAATATTTTGTAAATATTGAATCTGGTGCTTAAACCACTCATTTTATTTATGTATCAATGCTGTAAAATAAAAATATCCACCAGTCTGTGGAGCAGACATTTGTAGGCATTTGTAGTTTGTCCCTAAATATTCAATCCAACCTTTACTCATTGTCCATTATGACCTTCTTGAGTTATTTGTAATATATGACATCTCACATGACATTGCCAATAAATGGGAGCAGTCTCTTGATGATATCATAAATACTGAGCTGCTACAAAAGGTTAATCTTATTGCTCCCAGTCATGCTCTAAACTGGTTGAAAATAAAGCGGTATTTGTCTTATTTAGCTCATTCTTCGTGGAACTCAAGAAACTTTGCCCCACCTCCATTATTATTTCCCAGTTCAGTTCAGTTTTACTGTTACCTTCTTTTATTAAATTGTTTCTATTTCTTCTCATTGCTGCTTTGTAATATAAGATTCAACGTACAATGGCCAAATTTACTAAGCTTTAAATAACATGCTTTACTGGAACTGTCCAAGACAGTTCCTTTCTCCTATAAGTATCTATTTTTGTTTAATTTGATCTGTCCTTCTGGGAAAATACTATGAAGTACAGATGATAAATCCAAATTGCAACATTACTTTCTAATATTGCGCACTAATGAATATATTGAGGGATCGAGATTTTTTTTCTATTAATGTGAGAACTTCCACCATGCTTTATTATTGTTAGTTATTGATGTTGCCTTTCCTTTTCTCAATTCTCAATTTCATCTCAAAACAGATATTTTTGTTATTTGGACAGTAATATCATCTTGTAGCCTTAAAAAGATTAATCAATTTGCACGACAGTATCCTTCCACAGTCGATTAAAATGCTGCATTGTATACGTTATAATGTCCAATTGTTGGAAGACATTGTATGTTCTATTTACAGTAATCAGCACCATGGTAGATTTGCTACTGCGTTGAAGGAATGCACAGTTACTCAGAGACTATAAAAAATAAGTTGCTAACTACAAGCATAGAATTTAGTTCTGTATCTTACCCCTAATCGCATTTTAAAATCCTGGACCCCGCCTCTGATCAAATATCTGATATCTGCCAACCTTCTGGTTTGGTAGAGGATTTTTTGAAATTAAAATGTGTGAACAGGAAAGGCAAATACATCAGAATCTATGGTAAGTCATATTTACAAGTGTGAAGAAATGAATGGCAGGGAAGCCTTAGAGGAAGAGGGATAGTCAAAGGATGAAAATAATGACAGGCGCGGAGATGAGGCAGTGAAAAAGATGTGAGGAGTGTTCGAGAAAGTAAACCAAGTGAGTTGGGAAGTTAAGAACAGAAGGAACTTGTAAGAATTGGAGAGTTAGGAATGCAGCAAAAATTTACCTCGAAAATGGAAACAGTTTCAGAGCAAATCAAGATATTTATTAAAATAACACTAGTGTCTTTGTGCAGACATTGTGATTTCTCCAGACACTAAAAATGCCACAGTAATTTTCTTAAGCTAGTTTATAAGCCAGTCAAACATCTTCCTGATAGCAGTTGCTGTTCACACAAGAGCGGATGCTGGTGATAGGGTTATTCAACAATAAGCGAATATGATTATACATTGTTACATTATTGAACTAATTCATTACTTACCAGGGCAGCTGGAGACCTTACATCCAGATACTGAATGAAATGTAGAATGAAAAACTGGTATCTATAATGTTGACTGTGAAACTACCAGATTGTCATAAAAATCCATCTGGTTTATGAAAATCTGGCCGCTCAGTGGCTCCAAATTGACAGAATCTCCTCCCCCTCCCCCATTTCTGAAGAAGTGTCTAGGCCTGAAACGTCAGCTTTCCTGCTCCTCTGATGCTGCTTGGCCTGCTGTGTTCATCCAGCTCTACACCTTGCTATTTCTTATAATGGCAATGTAATTGTCCTCTGTAATGGCCTGGATAACCACTAAGCTTGTATTCAAGCAGCTTTGCAAGAGCAATTAGGGATGAGCAATAAATGATAGCCTTGTCAGTTACACCCACATCTTATGAGTGAAATGTTTGTCATAGTGCTTTCACTAGAACCTCTATGCAACATAAAACAGAGACGAAAATTACAAATCTGGTTGCAAGGCTGAGAGTAATTCGTTTGCTCTTTTATCAGCTATCAGAGGGCCTGACGGACTCATTACATTTCTTCTCTTCACTTGCACTAGAATTAAAACCCTCAGGCCAGTAATGATAATAAAATCTTGGATAGAATGGGTTGCAATTTGCTGTCGGAATAAGTCTATGTGAGTAATGCGACCAGCCATTATTTAAACTTGTCCTTGGCAGTTTCATTTCCACAATATTTTACAGCTGAGTTTGGAAAGTGAGGGAAATTAGATATCTGCAATCTGGATGAACATAAAAAGCATCTCCTTAAACAATCAGATTGAAGGACTATAGAAATAATGTCAGGAGAACTGTGAAAAAAGTATGAATTATACTGGATAAGTTCAATGTTTAATAATATGCAGAAAGGGAATTAAAAAATAAAAATAAGAATTGGATTAAGAGGAAAAAGTAATTAGAGATATAGAAAGTAGAAAGGTGCCTCTTACATTAAATTTTATTTTTGCTGGCTTATAGTTGTTACTTGTTGTTACCAGTTATTGACAGCAATACACACAGTTGAAAGTAAATGTACAAAATCCAAATGGCTCAAACAGGCTCTTGCATCACGTCGCACCAAGTTTTACTTTCTGCAATGAATTCAGTTTGTCTTTGTCGTTGCAAATACAGCAACTTTGCCATTCTGAATGCATTTCCATGTTGATTCAGACACAGAAAACCCCATAAATGCAACATCAGCTTTTGAATTTCTTTGTTAAACCAGCCATATACCCTCACATATACCCTCTGCTGTACATAAAGTACAGCACAAGAACAGGCCCTTCGGCCCATTGGCCCTTTGGTTCCATTTCCAGCCATGATGCCATTATTGTAACGCAAGTTATGGATCTCCGTCACTCTAGAGCAAACAATGTGACAGGACCGTAATTTACCATTCAAGTGGAAATATCTGCATTTGTCACTTAGAAAGCAGTAAAAAAAAGTTTTATTTTCTAAATTTCAAACAATGAGTTTGAAGCAAAAATTGAAAGAACTGTGGATTTTGTGAATCAGAAACAAAAACATAATTTGCTGGAAAAAGTTCAGCAGGTTTGGCAGCATCTGTGGTGAGAAATCAGAGTTAACATTCTGGGTTAAATGACTCTTCCTCCGATGAGTTTTAAGTGCTAGATATCCTGTTCCCTGTTTGTGGGTTTACAGGGCTGGTGGGGGATGGGGGTAGGGTTGCAGGGTTCAGAAATCTATCATGTGGCCTCCAGTCACCCACTGCATCCCTGCCCCCAGTCTGATTGCTGAGCTCGATGTGATGTTGCAGTGATGGTGGGGGTTAATCCTGACTTCACCTTGGACTTATTGAGTACTTTAAATGACTGATCAGTGGCAATTCAAGGGCCTCATCCCACTGCTGCAGCTATTTCTCCCATAGCAGTGGGAAGCTTATGCCAAGAGGGTGTCCTGGCACCTGAGGCTGTGTAACCTGCTATCTGGATTGGCATGGGCGACCCTTCGTCTGTGCCCATTGGACGTACCTCTCTCCCCATCCTCACTGATAGCAAGATCACGTTGAGGTAACAAGATGTAGAGCTGGATGAACACAGCAGGTCAAGCAGCATCAGAGAAGCAGGAAAGCTGATGTTTCGGGTCTAGACCCTTCTTCTGAAATGGCTAAGGTGGTTAAATGCATGAGTGTTTTTCTGGGCCCTCAGTCAAGTCTCGTTGCTAATTTTTGACTGGTGGAGGTGGATAAATCATCACGGCCAGATCACCTATATCCTAGGCTGTTTTAGGAAATTCAGGAAGAAATAACTGATGCTGTGAAGATCATTTTCCAATTCTCATGGGATTCAGGTGACAGACCAGATGTTAAAATTTTGTGAAAATCAAACCACTCTTCCAAAACGTTAGGAAGGATAGGTCGAATAACCATTGGCCAGTCAGTCTGACCTCAAATTATTAGAATCAATATTGAGAGATAGGATGAACTGTAACTTAGGTGGACGGGAATTAATTACAGATAGTCTACATAGCTTCATGAATGGATGATTGTGCCTTACTAAATTAATTTCATGCTTTTAGGAAGTAACAAGGAGGATTGATGAGGGTAGTGCAGTGGATGCTGACAGTATGGATTTTGGAGACACCATCTTAGCCATAAGTAAAATATTACTTGATTGTCAGATGTGGCTTTTGATCGATATTATCAATTGCATAATGTCTGCTCATTTAAGGTTAATAGACTTCAAACACTTTCAGTTTCTGCTATTGATGTTTTAAATGAGCTAGACAATGGACAGACAGTTTTATTGTCTGACGTAATGTAACTTTTTTTTAACATAGTGGAAGGTTATGTAAAACTTACTTTTAGAAGTATTTTTAAGCATTCACTGACTCCTTTGGATATTTAGAGTTTTTTTTATTCAATCATGGGATGTGGATGTTGCTTTTGTACTCCTAAAATGCTGCTTGGCCTGCTGTGTTCATCCAGCTCCACACTTTATTATTTATGGTCTATCAAGCAAGGTTTTGGTCCAAAATCAGCATGGTGCTATATTACCACCAACCGGGATAATAACATTTACATTCTAATTCTTATGTCAAGGGGGGCTCTTGAGGCACTGTGGTACTTTCTCTACCTCTGAGCCAGGGGCCTGCTCTGGAGGTGTGTACCAGCATTTTTGCACAAGTTGATTAGAAATATCTGTAATATAACAGTGGATATACATGTACTTTACCTGTGCAAGGGGGAAAGTGAAGGAGCATAACCTGCCATAGATGTATGAGGTGGCATGGATAGGGCAAGCGGAATTTGTAAGGGGTGAGGGCCATATTGTTTTTATTAAAACTGGGATGACCCATCACATGAAGCTGGTTCCTTTGAGTTCTCAACACCTGGCAGCTGTTGCCTCCTCCTTGGTCGGCCACCACTGCCATAGTACCATGAGGATTCCATCTTTGCAGACACTTCTTCCTGGAACATGTGCATGAAGCTAGGACTTTTCCCATTTTCTGTTGGCCACCTCAAAGTTGAAAAACCAGTCCAGAATGCTTGAAATTCTCGACAGATCTGCCAGTTTCTGTAACATGAGCAGGTTAAAAGTTGTTCTGAGATGTTAACTTGTCTCCAGTTACAAGTGCAGGCAAACAGCATCTGTATTTTCCACACTTGCTTTTTTTTAAACTGGATTCTAAAACTTACATTGTTGTTTTTCATTTTTTGTTCTGCATCTTTCTGTGATTGATTTAGGGTTGATAATTGCTGAGCTGCAGGATCTGGCTGTTTATTCAATCCCTCAATCAGGAAATAGAGTGCAAAGGTTCCTTATTATTTATGAAATCACACGTATTAGCATATTGAATGTGTTACAATTTTGTAACCTCTGCGGTAGAATTTAAGTCGCTGATGAATACTTGCTTTTATTGGCGTGAGGAATAGAATTGTAATAAAGAGGTTTTCATTGTTACTGATGCACAACTAAATCTCAGTAAATTCCAGTTCTAATTTTTTTCTTTTTAATAACCTATCCACATATTCTCTCAAACCACTACCCTGATCAGAGATAATGGAAACTGCAGATGCTGGAGAATCCTAGATAACAAAGTGTGGAACTGGATGAACACAGCAGGCCAAGCAACATCTGAGGAGCACAAAAGCTGACGTTCCGGGCCCAGACCCTTCATCAGAAAAGGTCTAGGCCCGAAACATCAGCTTTTGTGCTCCTAAGATGCTGCTTGGCCTGCTGTGTTCATCCAGATCCACACTTTGATACCTTACAACTGTGTTTTGTTTGGTTGCTGCTCAATATTTATGAGGTATTCTTGTTGCAAAAATTAGACCATGGATATCTTTCCATTGCATTGAAAAATTATTGTAGTTTTAACTATTTTGTATGGAAAAGCACACCTCAACTTTGTGCAGCTGTAATTTATGCGTATCAGGTCCAAATACTATTTATTCATCATTTCCCAATAACATCAGATATGAGGAATCGTAAGGCTGAAATAGGACATGAACGTTACGTTTTTTCAAAGGTGCATGACCATGACGATATGATGGTGTTTATATTCATCAAGATCAGATATGATGGCAAATGGATTGTTAAAAATTGAAATACAAGTTATAGATTTGTAGTAATGCTGTTGAGAGCTCAGTTGACTTTTATGATTTTGACTCAACGTTTAAAATCCTGGCACCTGTAGATTTTTTTTATGATGGACAGTCAGACTGTACTGCATGTGTGCCCTATCTTAAAGGCCACATCACCTTTAAGTATAGATTTTACTTCTACTGGTCTAACTGGTACTCTCATCCGTATTTGAAAACTAGGATAGCTTTGACACCTGTACAAAATGAAGCATTTCAAAGGGCCAACGTTTTTTAAAATTCTTGAACAAAATTACTGGAGCAAATGACTTTGATTTGTCTGTCATATTGAAATGGGAGTTAGGGACCATTTTACTTTGCATAAATCTTAGTGTGTCATTTGTAAAAGTTAGAATGAATTGTTCCAATTAACACTTCAAAAATGTTGGTGAAAAGTATATCCCAGCTGCTTGATTTCTGAAGCAAACATTGTTGCAGCATTTCCTCTTCGTCAGTGCATGCCTCAACTGAAATATCAACAGATATACTCTGCTTCCAATCTGCAGTGAAGTATCTCTGGCTATAGCACGCAAGTGTGTTCGTGATAAAGGAATTGTTAAACGTGAAGTGGGACCTGAGATATTGTCAATTTATTGATGATTGGAAAATTGAGGTATTTAGTCAGGATTTCAATTTGCTCAATAATTAAAAGAATAGTCCAAAGCAGGAGAGCTGTGCTGTGACTAAGGGTGAAGTGAGCAATATTTAGATTGACAAAAGGTTGAAGCAAAAGAAATTAACAAAGACAGAGAAGTTATACCAGTGACACTGAGCATAGCTGTGATAGGTGAATGAGACTTGCTATGAGTTAAGGTGCATTCAGTAGAGTTTTGGATGAATTTAAGTTCATGGAGAGTAGGATACGGGAGAACCAGCCAGGAGTATGTTGGAGCAGCCAAGTCGAGAGGTAATGAAGGAATTAATTTGTAATGGCTACAATGAGTGTCATAGACCATCTCATTAATGGCAAAGATTAAAGTCTTTCTCGTTTCAAAATCCTAGAACAGTTTTGGCTTGGATCTCAGGGTACATGAAGTTGTCATGCAAAACAGAACCAATTGGTGTTAAAATATGTCAGCAAGATTCAAGTCAGTTATATCTGACTGCTAAGACAACTGTTTGGTCCTTAGTGAGGGATGCTGTTCGTTAGTTATTTTTGCCTCAGTTGTGCAGGTGAAACACAACATCCAGTTTTGGCCTTATTCCTTGACAAAGGGTAAAATAGAAAGCCATTTGGAGAAGATTCGCTTGACTCATTTCTGGGATGAAGTGGGGTGTTATCTGATGGGGAAAGGTTGAGAAAATGTATTGTATTATTTAGTATTTAGAAAAAGGAGAGATGATCTTAATGGAACATATCACATCCTGAAAACTGGACAGAATGGATGCTGAAAGGATGCTTCCTCTTATAGGAGAGACTAGAATTAAAGGACTCCGTTGAAAATGAAAGTGCCTCCCATCTAAAGATCTAGAGATATAAAGATTTCTTTCTGTCAGATGGTTGTGAGTCTGTGGAATTCTCTTCCCCACAGTGAAGGCAGGATAATGGGTGGACAGGAAAATCAAGTTGAGACCGCTATCTGATTAGCCACGATCTTAGAAAATAGGACAACAGACTGCAGGGGCCAAATAGCCTACTGCTGCACTTAATTTATATATTCTTCTACTGAACAGTGGGGTGTGACAGAAGATGGCACAGTATCCTGGAGCTTCAGTTGTTTGTGCGTATGATCATGTTTAAGCGAAGTTTTTAATCCAGCTGTGCTTTCAGAGACAGAGCTAACCAGAGTTGCTTCCTCATAGTGAGAAAGGGAAATTACAAGTTGGAGTTGATATGGGTTGTGGACTTCTCACTGCTGACTTCAGAGCAGAGGCAGCAACCAAGCAATTACCAACCACTCAGTCTGCGATGGTGATCTCTGCCCCAGGTATACTGGAAACTAGGAATGAGAGATAATATCTGAACAAAGGAAAACGTACTAAAGAAGGAAATAATTGACATTATCTAATTTCTGATGCCTGTAGTCCATCAGATTAAAAGTACTGTTATCTTAGTGCCAGTTAGTACTGATGATATTTGACATTCATGTTGTTGCTTTGGATTTTCTTTCGTGAGGTTAGATGATGTGTTCACATCTGAACATCTTATGCTAGTGGCCATACTTCTTATCAGATTTATGTAATTGCTTGAAGTCTATTCAGTCATGACGGACATTAGCTACGAGCCCAGGATTGATTTTATCAACTGCACTGAATTTCAAGAAATTTACTTTAAGTTACACATAGAATGGTCCATTTGTCCTAATGCTTGGGCAATGTTTTATTAATGTGCATGAGGAGCGGGCCAGATTACCAGCCTTCAGTGTGATTTAGTGGAGTATAATGAAAAGAGAATGGATGTGATGCAGGTCATGACACAATATGTATACTATTTTATTCATTCATGAGTTGTAGACATCGGTGTCAGAATCAGCATTTATTTACATTTCTAATTGCCCTACAGAAGGTGGAATGAACTGCCTCCTTCAGTAGCTGAGAGACTTGCTAGGTCATTTCACAGGGCGGTTAAGGGCTATGGCTTGATATGGGCTTGGAGTCACAAAAAGTACCAGGTAGGCATGATTAATTTCTTATCCTAAAGGATATCAGGAAATCATATGAATTTTTACAACAATCCAATAGCTCATGGCCATCATTACTGATTCTAGTTTTATATCTTAAATAGATAAAATTAAATATATATAATTCTCTGGCTGCAAAGTAGGATTTGAACTCAAGGCTCTGGATCATATAGTTAAGCCTCTGAATTACTTATTCAGTAATTAACTGCAATGATACCATATTAAAATATGTGAATGATGTATTTATATGAGTTATTTTTGTTAAGTTCAACATGATTAATATCCGTTGAATTATTTCAACAGATATTCTAACTTGTTGTTGTTTCTTTGTGTGTCTGTGTGTCTTTCATTCCTGCCTGTCTATATCTGTGCTTGTCATTTTGTCGTTACAATAGGAACTCGGTCTTGTTATCACAGGAACGCTGCCTGTCTTCAACTTGACTAAAGATGCCAGTGGAAACCAGGTATTGTCCAGTGTAACAGTTTGGTACAGATTCTTGTGTTTGGGGGATATATGTACATCCTCTTTTTACCTAGTATGAAATATTTATGTAATCTTCTAAAATCATGCAGAAATGATCATTTATCCATGCTGTAATACTCTACAGTGAAATAGTTTTCAGCAGTGCACTGAGATTGCACTTCAATGAAGAGAAATGCTCAGAATTATGAGAAATGAATTTATTCTATTTGCCATTAGTAACAGAAGCTTAAACACGTACATTGGTCTCTATTGTTTGAGAGACCAGCTCAGAGCCTTTGAACTTTATGGCAGGAATTAGAGCTACAAGCGCAGAGTCTTAGCATTAAACACTTCCTTGTAGGAGAATATGGTCACAGAAAACACACATTGCTGCAGAGCCAGTGGAAGATCTGTTCCTGAGTTCTGCCACAAAGTGTTCATCCTCCTGGCCTTCCTCAGTACTCTTAGAATTACCTCAGTTCTTATCTTCTATTGAAAAGTAATATCTCACTGTGACCTTCACTGACAAAATATATAATGTCCGTTGTTGTAAAAGGGCTGTTGGAAATCTCTGAAGAAGGGCCCAACCTGAAACGTCAGCTTTCCTGCTCCTCTGATGCTGCCTGGCCTGCTGTGTTCCTCCAGCTCCACACTATATCTATTAGAAATATTGATATTTTAAAATTGCATCCATTTCATGTTACATCATCACTTGACTGAATGTCAACGTGCAGAAATGTTGTCCTTTTGAACTTCATATGCTTCTCCCACAGCCCTATTTGCTCCACAGCCGCTCTTCACGGCAATGACTGCGCCTCATTGTACTGGCAGTGTATACAGCTATTTTAGTTACCTTTTCTGGAGTAACAGAGGAGCACTACAAAAATAACTGATATGTTTTAATGACCTGGGTCTTAGGGTGCAAGGGACAGTTTCAAAGTTTGCTGATGATACAGAATTTGGAAACACTGCACGCTGTGAGAAGGACAATGTTGAACTCCATATGGACAGAGACAAGGTGTTGGAGTGTGCAGTTTGGTGGCAGATGAAGTTCAAAGCAGAGAAGTGCGAGGTGATGCATTTTAGTAAGGAGAACATGGACTGCTGATATAACGTAGGGGGTGCAATAGTTAAGGGGGTGCAGGAACTGAAGAACCTCATTGCATGCATGCATATAACATTGAAGGTGACAGGACAGGTGGAGAGAGCCATTAGTAAATCATGCAGTGTCCGAATCTTTAATAATCAGAACATAGACTACAAGAGCAAATTGAATATGCTGAACTTGTACAAGGCACTTGTTAGACATCTGCTGAAACATTGTGCACAGTTCTGGGTGTCACACTTTAGGAAGAATATGAATGCATTGAGAGAGTGTCGAAGGGATTTATAAAAACTATTCCACAGCTGAGAAACTGCTGTTATCAAGGTAAAATGGAGAAGTTGGAACTGTTCTCCCTGGACAGAAGGAGGTTAAGAGGGGAGCTAGCAAGGACTGCGGATACTGGAATTCAGAGTCGATAAAATTTGGAACTGGTTGAGCACAGCAGGTCAGTCAGCATCTGAGGAGCAGGAAAGCCGATGTTGTGGGACCCTTCATCAGGACTGGGGAGGGAGAAGGGGGCTCAGAAATAAATAGGAGCAGGCGGAGCTGGAGGAAGGTAAGTGGGATGGTGAGAGATGGATGCAGGTACGGGGTTGTAGAGGTTGGTCAAAGGGAAGGGCGGGGCAAATACATGAGAAGGAAAATGGATAGGTTGTGTGAAGTTGGATGAACACAGCAGGCCAAGCAGCATCTCAGGAGCACAAAAGATGACGTTTCAGGCCTAGATCCTTCATCAGAGAGGGGGAATGGGGAGAGGGTTCTGGAACAAGTAGGGAGAGAGGGGGAGGCGGATTGAAGATGGATAGAGGAGAAGATAGATGGAGAGGAGAGTATAGATGGGGAGGTAGGGAGGGGATAGGTCAGTCCGGGGAAGACGGACAGGTCAAGGAGGTGGGATGAGGTAGTAGGTAGGAAATGGAGGTGCGTCTTGAGGTGGGAGGAAGGGATGGGTGAGAGGAAGAACATGTTAGGGAAGCGGAGACAGGTTGGGCTGGTTTTGGGATGCAGTGGGGGAGGGGACAAGCTGGGCTGGTTTTGGGATGCAGTGGGGGAAGGGGAGATTTTGAAGCTTGTGAAGTCCACATTGATACCATTGGGCTGCAGGGTTCCCAAGCGGAATATGAGTTACTGTTCTTGCAACCTTCGGGTGGCAGCATTGTGGCACTGCAGGATGCCAAGGATGGACATGTCGTCTGAGGAATGGGAGGGGGAGTTAAAATGGTTCGTGACTGAGAGGTGCAGTTGTTTATTGCGAACCGAGTGGAGGTGTTCTGCAAAGCAGTCCCCAAGCCTCCGCTTGTTTTCCGCAATGTAGAGGAAGCCACACCGTTTACAATGGATACAGTATACCACATGGGCAGATGTGTAGGTGAACATCTGCTTAATGTGGAAGGTCATCTTGGGGCCTGGGATGGGGGTGAGGGAGGTGGTGTGGGGGCAAGTGTAGCACTTCTTGCGGTTGCAGGGGAAGGTGCCAGGTGTGGTGGGGTGGGAGGGGAGTGTGGAGCGGACAAGGAGAACAGCAACTCATATTTCGCTTGGGAACCCTGCAGCCCAATGGTATCAATGTGGACCTCACAAGCTTCAAAATCTCCCCTTCCCCCACTGCAAAATCTCCGCTTCCCCCACTGCATCCCAAAACCGGCCCAGTTCTTCCCCTCCCCCCACTGCATCACAAAACCAGCCCAGCTCGTCCCCTCCCCCCACTGCATCCCAAAACCAGCCCAGCCTGTCTCCACTTCCCTAACCTGTTCTTCCTCTCACCCATCCCTTCCTCCCACCTCAAGCCGCACCTCCATTTCCTATCTACTACCTCATCCCACCTCCTCGACCTGCCCGTCTTTCCTGGGCAGACCTATCCCCTCCCTACCTCCCCACCTATACTCTCCTCTCCACCTATCTTCTTTTCTCTCTATCTTTGGTCCGCGCCCCCTCTCTCCCTATTTATTCCAGAACCCTCTCCCCATCCCCCTCTCTGATGAAGGGTCTAGGCCTGAAATGTCAGCTTTTGTGCTCCTGAGATGCTGCTGGGCCTGCTGTGTTCATCCAGCTCCACACTTTGTTATCTTGGATTCTCCAGCATCTGCAGTTCCCATTAGCACTGATGGATAGGTTGTGTCAGGTCAAGTAGGCGGGCTGAGTGGGGTGGCTGGCCATGGGATGATGCCAGGGGGCGGGGAGATTTTGAAGCTCGTGAATTCCGTGTTGAGGCCATTGGGCAGTCAGCTCCCAAGACAGAATATAAGGTATTGATCCTCCAATTTTTGTGTGGCCTCATTGTGACATTGGAGGAGGCCCAGGATGGATATGACGCCAGGGGAGTGGGAGGGAGAGTTGAAATGGCTGGCAAACAGAAGGTGGTGTTGATTGGCTAAGAGGCGTTCTGATAGTAGTTTTCAAAATCGTGATTGGTCTGTATAGAGTTGATGAGGACAAACTACTCTCTAAAAGATCAAGGTGACACAGGATTAAGTGATTTGCAAATGAAGCAGATCTGATGTGCAAAAAATCTTTTGCACAAAACAAGTGATTTGGACCTGGATTACACTGCCTGAAGTGTGATAAAGGAAGAATCAATTAAGGGATTTATGAGGGCACTAAATGATTTTTATCATTAGAAACAACGTGCAGGGGTATGGAGATAAAGAAGGAGAATGGCATTAAGCAATAGTGCTTGTTGGAGAGCTGGTAAAGCTGCGATGGGCTAAAGGGCCTCCTCTTGTGCTGTAATACTTCTGTGATTCTGTGACTCCCAAATTCTCAAACTTCATGTATCTGGCTTAACGTTTGGACTGATACAATTCCTTGTTTCATCTAATTTCATCTAGAATCACCAATAAGATAATCTGTTGAGCAGTAGCCCTTCCTGTAGCACTCCTAAAAATAAACATTGTTTTGATGATTGGTATGTTTTTATCTGACAGTGACTGAGCCACATGTGCTCCAAATGGCTGAACAATTGTCTTATATGTTTGTTTCTTCTGCTAATCACTACTGGAATAAAGGAGACAGAAAAAGTATGCCCGAAAAGAGCAATGATTGAGAAATATTTGTAAAATAACATTGGAAAATTCATAGTAGATTATATAGGTAAGAAAAATAGTCAAAAATAATACTGACATTAAAAAGGAAGATAGGGAATGGAGATGTGGAATGCAGAGTGTAAGGACGTCTTGTATTTATGTAGCATCTTTTGAAGTAATTAAAGGTACTGCAATAGGACAAGAATAAATGATATATAAAATGTTTCGTTTTTATTTTGTGTTCTCTGACATGACCTGAGAGTAACAAAGCTGCTCCTAGCATTTATTATTATTACTGTCGGGCTAAAGTCACCTTCAGTGTAACCATGATATATGAGTTAAAGTTTAACAAAATGTAGTCTATCGCTCCCAGGATCTGCATCACTCTACCAAGTTAATGCTGAATATTGATTAAAAACAACTCTTCCTCACCTGTCAACAATTGCTGAGTAGTTTTATACCAAAGTAAGTTGAAGATAAAAATAAAAGATCATTAGAAAAACATCTTCCTGAAAGGTGTGGTTTATTTTGCTTCTCAGAATCAATTGATTCTTGGAGTGATGGGCATTGATGTTTCTCTTGCGGATGTGAAGCGGCTCACACCACGTTACACTGTAAGTATTGTTCAGAAATCCCACATGCTCATTCATTTGCACTGTGTGCACCCCATTCGATCTAATTCTCTGAGACAATGTTACCCAGACAGCGTATTGTACAGTTTTGTCCCTTTGACTATTATAGTGTTCTCTCTGTCTTGTGATGTGTTCTCTGAACTCAGCCCTTCTATCCATGTGTTAATATTGTCCAAAATACATGTGGAACTCATGAAGAAGATGTCACTGCTTGTCTTCAGCAATAGGTTATATCATTAAATAGTTTAATGAACAAATGAAGTATCTAGCTAACACAAAAATTAACATCAATGACATTCAAAATTATATAGCCACTTTAATGGATTAACTGTGGATTCAGAGTTGACTTCCCTTAGATGCTGAATGTGGTCTAATTACTTTGTCTTTAATATGTAGCTGTACGTAATTACAGTTAATAATGCATTACTGTGAAGATGAACTAAAGTGCAGCTGTAAGCTGAAAATGTAAAATCATTCAATGATTGTAAGAAAATTAGAAAATTGTGTATTTTTGTTTTCACAGTTTGTAAATGCAATAGACACCATGCACATTATGTTTAATAATATTGTGTTCATTTAAACTTTTTCTTTCATTTTGGATTTATAGCATTTTGTTGCATTATTAAAGCCCTTTTTGTATTATAACAGCTTGGGCCTAATGGATATTACTTTGCAATCGACCCCAATGGTTACGTATTGCTTCACCCAAATCTCCAGCCTAAGGTAAGTTAAATAAAAATTTTATGTATTCTAATGGTTAATGCATCTTGAGCTATTAAAAAGGGAGCCAGTGACTTGTTTTGAATCATTAAAACTGGGTATCCTAGGAATTGCCAACATACAACATCCCAGTCACTTATTTGTTTTGTTCTTTGTCTTCAAATAGAATGAAGCAATTCACCACTCACCGTTTACAATTAAATAATACTGACAATCATTTTCTTGTGAGACTGAGAGGCTTTGTTTGAGACATAAATGTAATTGTTGTAGACTAAAGCTATCCAAATTATAGTCATTAATTTTCATAGAACGAAAGGAATGGAATTCTTTGTTAATTTCCTGTTTGGTTTTAGCATGGAATGACAGCATGTGTGGTGGTGGCAGATAATTCCATTTTATACCATACCAATGAAAAGATTATGTGAGGATCTATGAACCTGTAGAATATTTGGTTTAAAATAAATAATATTCATATCTTATTTTTGAACATATTTGTAAGTATCTATTAGTTGGCTAAAAGAAAAGAATGGGTAATTCTGCACATTCACCTTGAATTGGCCCTTTATATGTCAAAACCTGTTAACGTAACAGCTATAAGATTGTATATTTAATGGACTTGTTCCTGGGAGAAATTTTGGAAGCATTAGCAGTGAGATGGTCATACTCTGTAACGATATCCAGTAGAGCGAGTTAAATTAATTATAAATTTAACTGCATTATGTATAAACAGCCGTCATTAATATGACACTAGTGTATTGGATATAGTTTATCCTATTTGATAAATTCATACCAAATGTTATTTAAAACTCGTTTTTAATCCTTATTTCCTTATTTCTGGTGAAGTCTAACGAAATAGAGTGTTTTGCATGTATATTGTAGATATTAAAATAAACTTGCTTCATACATAATGGTGTATATTAACAATTAACAATGGTGTATATGTGAAGTATAGTGTTGTATGTAAGTTCAGTCAATTCTTTAAGTTTTAATTTGGTGTAAATTCATAATAACGGGAGCAGAGATTATCTTTTATTTCAAAAATGAAACTTTTTTGGGCACATTAAGCACTGGTATGCCATTGCTGTTTTTCTTTTATCTCTCTTTTTGGCCCTAACTGCAAAGTATTGAGACAATTAAGTTTGAACTTGTTGGAAGTGGCATTATTTACCAAAATTTTCACCGGGCCGACTTGCACAGCTTTATTAAAATCCCAAACAGGAATGCTGATGGGTTTTTACAATTTTGCTAGTTTGCTTGTGACGCTGCATGGCAGAGAGACTGCTAAAGGAAGTCTCACCTGAGGATAAGGTACTCTGCAAAGGTAGATGCTGCAACGGCTGCTTTTGTTTAATCTACTAAATTAAAATTGACATGAGCTAACAAAAATTACACACTGACTTCAGAGTTTTATTTCTTTTTTTAATAGAAACTGCTTCTTAGACCTAAACTTATTAATATGATATCATACATAGAGGTGAGCGAGCCTGTGTGCTTAAGATATAGAACTGTTCCTTTTCTTGATGTGAGTTGTAGCTGTTAGAGATTGAAATTTGCAAAGCCAGAAAATAGTTTTCCAAGATTCCAGTAACTATTGAATCAAAGACCTAATTTCTATGTTGAAATCAGACATTGGTACTTAAGCAACGGGCAAACAGTGTTTCCATCAATTAGTTTCATTTCCATGGATCTGTATTAACCATTGGGCAAGACTTAGGCCTATCTCTACGTTGGTTAAATTAGCTCTATTTGCACTTGCAATACAGTGAAAAGAACACTAACATTATAGTTCTTGTCTGTGTATAGGAAATACAACTTTTCCAAAGACATTTTAACCATAAACAACCTGCTTACATGGAGTTGCTTGCTTTCCTGCACAATGTAAATAAATGTGTCTGGATGTTCTGTGCTGCTAACCATCATATTTTAATGTCTTCCCCTTATTTTCTTCCATATCCTTCATCACAGAATTGCTTTCTGAATTTTGAACGTTGTTTAATAAATCTTTATTAGTTGATCTTAATTTTTAAAAAAATGTCAAAGGCAAATATTTTGGCAGGAAAACACAACAGTTTGCCTCTCAATGGGACATGCTGTCCTGTGTACTTTTTGTAACTGTTATCAAGGACATATCCCATCATGAGTGGAATCACCAATAATGATATATCTTGTCAGGACCATAACTAAATTAAAGGACAGTTATGCCCTTCAGCAATATCTGTGGGAATAAAGAGATGGCACTAAGATATTCAAAATATTACAGTCAAACTGATTTTATCAGGAGCGATTGACACCACAAAAAAAAGGGCAGGAACAAAGACAAACCTTTTTCAAAATATTCCCTGGAATTTTACTCTACTGGCCACATGCCTTTGTGATCTATTCTTTGGTGGTAGTGATAGTTTAGAGCGCACCTCTGAAGCTCGCGTTCAAAGTTATGCCAGCTGCAATGAGTGTTGCAGAAATATGACTGAAATGCATGTCATTTGGACTTGACTGTCCAGAAAAGAACTATCCCTAATGTATGAGGAATGAACAATCTGCCATAGGCATCAAGAAAGTCTAGTGTCTGATATGAGAAGTCTAACAGAGATGCTATTCTCAGATAATGGTAAATGTGCGTTATTGGAAGCTTTACTCTCTGTAGTAACAAGGTCAGCCACGTAGACCTCATAGAAAATGAGTTCTCTGATTGGGGCTGTTAATCTGGTCCAATCAGGGAGCCATGGCAGACAGATCAAAACTGAAGGGTCACTACTGCTGGGGCCCCTATGGGTGCAGTGGGTAGTGTGGGGGATGTGAAAAGAAAAGAAGATTTAGAGCATCTTCTCATTCTAGAGCCTGGCTCTGAGCTGGCTGGGAAAACATAACAGGACTGTCATACACAACAGCAACAACAACAACA
Source organism: Stegostoma tigrinum (assembly GCF_030684315.1). Lineage (NCBI taxonomy): Eukaryota > Metazoa > Chordata > Chondrichthyes > Orectolobiformes > Stegostomatidae > Stegostoma > Stegostoma tigrinum. The sequence goes on along the minus strand of NC_081378.1, from coordinate 26,865,581 downwards.
AAAACAGAACGTTCTGAGGAAGGGTCACTGGACCCGAAATGTTAACTCTGTTTTCTCCTCCGCAGATGCTGCCAGACCTGCTGAGCTTTTCCAGCAACTTTGTTTTTGTTCCTGATTTAAAGCATCCGCAGTTCTTTTAGTTTTTATTTAGGAGTGCCATACATGCTAATACTCTGAAATCTGGCTCTGAGGGAGCTGGATCAGTGTCAAGGAGTTTCCATGTGTAAATAAAGGGTGACTTGGTGATAGGATACAGGCGTCTTTGGAGTTATTTCACTCTCCATCCAGGATTTGCAGCAAAGTAATTTAAATGTAGGAAAACCTTTATAGTAACACATGAATTGGAAGCCCAAAAGTAGTCTTTGTACTGAGGAAAGTCTTCTATTCATTCAACATTACTGGAGCAAAAGTTTAAAGATGGGAAACTCCATCCTGGATTCCACTGATCTGTTAGTGATGCAAACGAAGGAGCTTTTCTGAGAGAACGTGAGTGAAAAATATGCAGCTTAGACTGAAAGGGAGCTAAGGCTTTATTCTCTTAGAAGAAGAATTTGGACCAATATTAGTTAGAATGTGAAGAATTGACACCTGAAAAGAATTCAAAGAAATACCATGAGTTTCTAATAGCCCACATTGAGACATAATTAAACACAAAGGGAAATGATAGTAACTAAAAGGAAAATTGTGAAAAGAAGTGCCAGATGACAGGTACGAAGAGCTAAGACAAGAGGCAAAAAACACCTGAGGATAGAAAAAAAAATAAGTTATATAAGTTGGTACATTCTGTGTTGCACACACATCTTTATTGAGTCTCTAAATTGTTGAAGCCTGAAAAAAGGTAACAATGATACAAATTTCCTAGATGCCAAACAATCAATACTTAACATGATTGCATCTATTTTATGGGCAAAAAAACAAGCATATCAGTCTCTAGTTTAGCAGTGCAGAGGCCTATGCCACATATACATGGCAATTCAGGTTCCAATTTAGTTGACTGATGTCCCGCGTTCAGCTGTACTTAAATTGGACACCTGAGAAGAATACTGAACCTCTGAGTTAATTTACTCCAGTCAGAGCTTTCAATATTCCAATGCCCTGTTGCTTTATGCAAAATTTTCCCCCACACATAGACTTGTCTCTGGATCTCAGTGAAGGATGGTATTGGTATAGTCCCACAACTCACCAAAGCTCTTTTGACAGAATCTTCAAAACCACTTAAAAGAACAAGGAGAGCAAATGAATGAGAACACTACCTGCAAGTTCCCTCCAAGCCTTATACAATCCTGATTTGGAACTATATTTCTGTTCTGCTGGAAGGATCAAAATCCTGAAAGCCCCTGTCTAAATACACTGCGGGTGGACATACACCCTAAAGACTGTACAGGTTTGATAAAGCACCTTACCTCCACCTTCTCAAGGGCAATTAGACACAGGCAATAATTGCTGGATTAGCAAGTGTCACCTCACCCTGAGAATGAATTGAAAAAATGATCAAGGAAGTGAAGGACTATCCTATTCTACTCCACCATGCCACAATTTCATCATCATGATATTAATCTAGGGAAGCCCAACTCATGATTACCTGAAACATTTTATCTGTGTGGTGGGGTGCATTAATGGGAGGTGATAGGTTAATTGTATGATCACTGGACTGTTAATCCCGAGACTCAGATAAAATTCTGGGGACCCGGGTTCAAATCCCACCATAGCAGATGGTGAAATTGGAATTCATTGAAACAAAAATCCAGAATTAAGAGTCTAATGATGACCATGAATCCATTGTCAATTGTCAGGGAAAAAAAACATTTGGTTCACTAACATCCTACAGGGAAGGAAACTGCCATCCTCCTTGGTCTGGTCTACATGTGACTCCAGAACCCACAGCAATGTGGTTCACTCTTAACTGCCCTCTGGGCAATTAGGAATGGGCAATAATTGCTGCCCTAGCCAGCTACGCCCTCATCCTGTGAATGAATAAAGAAAGAAAAAAAATTGCCTTTAAATTCTTAATATTGGCCAACTAGTCACTTTGTGGCTTCTGCAGCCAACTATAATATCACTTAGTTTTCTGATTTTGTTTTGCTCACCTCTGATAGCAAATAAATCTTAGATAGTTGCAATTTGTAATACTTGTGCATTCTCTACAGCATGGAATTGGTTTGCTTCCATCCACACTTTCAATATTGTGTGCCTATCAATATTGCATTCCCCAAGTAACTGTTACCAGAGCAACAGAATCCCTCTCAATCTCAAAAGAAGTTAACTGTCAAAGCCACTTCTATTGCTACATTTATCCTGCATAGATTGTAACACAACTCTATCCTCCAAACTGTTCCATCAAGGCTGCTGTAGATTTCTCATTAATTTTAATACCGTGCACGGATTAAAATGAGTCAAAGTACTAGATAAGATGAACACTGCTTTGATTTTTTTTTGTTAAAATGCTGCCAATTTCAGACAATACCTCTTTCATTATGCATTTTTTCTTTGCACCTTCTTTCACGCCTATTTCCATCATTTCATATCAAAAGCATAAGCAAAAGAATCACCTCACACATGACCTTCCAATAAAGATGTTTTATAATCAATATTTCAAGTAACCACTGCAAAATGCATTTCATTTGAACATTAAGACTGGATTCCTTGATGATTCTGTTGATGAGTAAATTGAGCACCTCGGCATTTGCAAACGTATAATGCGGGTGCTGATTGGTTATTCTCCATTTATGATCTTTTAATAAGACAATAATAATTAGATTGAATTGTTGTGAATACTTTTTCTGTATTAGAGCTCATTGATCATTACACTTGTGTGCATTAAACGTTAAAATAATTTGACAAATGTGGACAGTGAATATTCCATTGTCATTAGATGTTCTTCAAATATTTAGTAATTAGGAAGTTGCCAATTATTTATTCATGTCCCGGTGAAGTAAAAGATGTTTTTTTATTATTTAAGCTGAAATTGATTTGTGATGAATTAAAGTTCAATCCAGGTTCAATGGGTAATACATTTAGATATTACTTAACATTCAACATGAGCTGTTTCTGTCAGTATAAACAAGACCTGGGGCTTCTTGCCAGAACAGCATATCCATTGGGTATATTTATACTAATTCGTAAAAAGTTTATACAAGCAACAGATCTTAATCAACTGCAGTATGGCAGGGTTTAAGGCACACTGTCACTGTTGATGATCGCAATTAAAACAAGACCTTTATTTTAAGTTATATTAAATTATTTCAAATAATAGTCCTTTGACTGCAAATGCATTGATACTGCATATTAAAATATTTTAAAAGGTAGTTCTGGTCCTTTCAAATTTTAAAGATGTTTGGGAATGTGAAAATGTGCTAATTAGCATTTACAGCAGATAATCAGTGAATATAAAGAACCAGAAATGGTTATTAAAATACTTATGATATCACAGAAAGAACAAAGCATGAAACTTGCAGCTATTAAGTATCAATGTCTGAGCCTGGTAGATCTATAATACTTCAAGATGCTTAATTTATGCTCGACACATGTTGACTGTTGTCAAAAAGAAATTATTTCCTGAAGAAATGATTTAATACAATGCAAGTGCATTTTAGAGACATCAAATACATGAAGTATCCTAAAGTTTCATTTTCCCAACAATGTGAAGCTCATTTTCGAGGCAAATTTCAAACCGTATGATTAGCTGATCGCTCCCATGCTCCTCTCAAGGTGGAGATTCAAGTGTACTATAGATTTCTGAAAGTTTCCATTAATCAGCTAATCCTTGGCTTCAGTAATCCCACCTCATCAGATTGTGGGATGTGGGGAAAGGACTAGCACAGTTTGTCTAATTTACTTTCCTGCACTTCTAGCATCTAACCAATTACAGGAGATATGGAGGAATGTTGGGTGTGTGTGTGGAGATGCTATGGGGAAGAGGGAACTGGGGGTTGGTCGACTGGTAAGAATTGGAATTGTGTCATAGAAGAGTTTATTTTTTTCTGCTCACCAGACCCCGTTCGCATCTTACCATGCTGTTTTATCATGCCAACACTGACAGAGTGTTCCTGATGTTGCATTTCTAAAGTGTCATTAGTATCTTCTGTACATTTAAATTCTGTGTGCAATTGTATGCACTTGTGCGTACCAGCTACGCAGTAGAGCTTTTAATGGGGTGTAAAATTTTTCTTTATAAAACTAAATCCTCAAAGTTAGAGTAAGTAACAAGAATGGATTTAAACTTTTTAACATGTCAAAGATTCATTGTAGACTTCACATCAGACTGCAGTCAGTTCCTTATGTTGTCACAAAGATGCTTTTTCCATGAAGTGGCCAGCTATGTTTGTGTCAAATACAATGTAAAAACACAGAGCAAAACCAATATCAGTCAATCACTGTTCCAATCCCACTCACCACCACTAAAGTTACTGACCTTCTTAAATAATATGGCTGCATGAAATCTTTTGGCTTGGTGCTGATATTGGAGCTAGTTCTTGTGAGCAGCGTTAGAATAAAATAAAATGCCTGGAATTTTTAAAAAATATCCTATAAAACAAAAAAGCACACATGAACTAATGATGAGCTGAGGTTGGGGGAATGCTTTTCTTTGACATTACGTTTTGTAATAATTACTTAATAACAAAGTTATTAAAACTTATGTGTGAAGACAATATTTGAAGAGAAGCTCAAGAAAATGAAGAGGAATAAACACTTGTGCCTGCACAGTAATGAGGAAATGAAAACCTGATTACTAATAGCAGTGGAGAAGTCCTGAGCTCACGAGATGGCTTGAAAATATTTGTATGCTTCTTGTCAACATAATAACCTTAAGTGTCTTAATTTAAAATGTATTGTTTTTTCTTGAACTAAGCCAGGAAGAAGAGCCTTCTTTGAACCTGATGTGATTTAAGCTCCTATGTAGTCACGTAGAGAAACTATTTTCAAGAATGTTAAATATATGAAGAAATTCATGTTTTGTGTCTATGTGTTGTTGGTTTATTCGAGATAATGACAGATTGAGAATAAGGACTTTTGACTTATGGAGTGTTGCAAAATTTGAATCATGTTAACCTCCACATTTATTGTTTACAAAGTTTATTTTTCCAACTTGAACCTGCTAATTAATATAATGCTGCTAAACAGTTTCATATTCTGATTTATTAACAGCCAACACCTTCTGCCTCCATTTTTGGCTTTCACAGGATTAGTTTTAACAAAAATGTCTGCGCCCAACATTGTACAAGAAGCATAGGACAGCCACTTGAATTGTATTGACTAACAGCCTATTAGGATAATAAGAGATAAAATAAGGAGCTGTTGCATAGCTCCATTTGTCCAAACTGTCCTCATGCAGGAGGCTAAAACCCAATTCACGAACATAATTATGGAAAGTGACACTACTACAGATGAATAATAAAATGTTTGATGAGTACAATGCTACTTTCCCCCAGTAATGATCAAGATGTAAAGTTAATGACCTTGTAACCTGGGGATCAAATGTCAGTCAAAATTATTTGGTCAAGATCCATTTGGGTCCAGGATTAGCACTTCCCTTGACAGGAGAAGCCCATGGTTACTCCCTGTAATTCAGCATTGAGGCACATTTCAAATAATTTTGACCTTTATTGAGTGCTTGTCAGGTGGTCATCTGTAGGTAACGGTTAATTTTGGGATAGATGCCTCTCCAGGAAATTCCAAAAGGGGAATGGAGGGGCCATGGTAGAGGGAGACCAGCATTGATCAATGCTGGTATCAACTATCAATAATATTATTGACACACTTATATTGTTGTGTCTGGAAGAGTTATCCTCAGTCTTCATGATTCAAACTGCCCGGTTCTGTCTGGAAAACTTGAACAACTTCTTTCACAGAAAGATCGATAAAGAAACGTTAGGACACTCATTAATATGTGCTAGGGTTTGATAAACAGATTTCTGGCGATCTCCCTTAGCAATTGAAAAATGGTCCAACACAATTTTGGGTGCATCATTTACAAGATCGTGGATCTTAACAAACTGGTCCCTGCAATTAATTTCCTCATTCCTATTTCTTTGCCCATGAGGTATTGTAACTAAGTCCAAATTCTATTTCTACTAAATTGTAAGAAATAATAGATCTATTTTAAAATGTACTATGACGCCCATGATCGAGGAATAAAGATTTGGCCGAAAAACGTATACCCCATGAGTGTTGCATTCTGATGGATTTTTGATCTAAAATATCTGATGGAATTGTCTATTACTTTTAAACATGTTCTCAAGAAGTATGGAGGGGATTTCTTGAGGTTATCTGCTTTAGGATTTGATTATTAGGTTACCAGGCCAGGGATTTCAAAGACTGAGCTACATTTGAATCACAAGCGTGTAATAAATAAATTTAGATGTATACTGCCCATTTTTCAGCCAGATTATCCACTGGATTTCATAATTAAAATATACACATTACCGATATGTGCATACAATCATGGATAAATGGTTACGATACTATCTTTTCTGGTATCACATCTTGGCATCTGAATTACATGTTGAAAGTCCCATTTAAAATACAAGACCACTGATGTATTTCCTGACTAACACCATATTTGAAATAGATGATTTGATATCCATTTCATTAATGTGTCATTTTATTCATAATACTATTCCTACTGATGTTTGTCATGTTAACTTATAAACCTTGCTTTCTTATTACCTTATTAGTCAATTGGTGTAGGGATCCCAAAGGTTAATTTAAGGGAAAGACGCCCTAAAGCACAGGTAATGTAGCTGAAGGTACCCTTGGTGTTGCAAAGTTGCCAGCATTAAGGTTTTCGGAAAGAGCATTGGCAAGCTTAAATTTAAGTGCCTACCTGTCAGCCTGGCTACCAAGAATATTCTGAGGCATGCATTTCTACTGGCCTAGTTAATAACTAATCCAATGTCAGAGGAGCTTGGCTAGCTTGGTAATAATGTTTTGTGATGTGCTTTTGTATTTTAATGATGGTTGCTAAACATGAGAACAATATCAGCTTAAAGAAAAATTTTACTTTTAGGATGATACTTTCTGTTTTGAACATGTGAATGTAGCAAAGTGCTTACTTTGATATTTGACATGCTGTTCTACTTGGTGTAGGTACTGCATAAGGTTCATGCACTTCTTTGATAACTAGGGTACACTTTCATGTATGATGACTTAATTGTGAAGGGCACATTTTCTATTGCCATCTACTCCTTAACAGGTTTAATCTGTAAGCCCATCACAAAGAACATTTGGGTAAATAAGATTGTAGTCATTAAAATAGTGACCAGGTACCAAGTAGAAGTCAATAGCAATAATACTTGCCCGTTTGCACGAGCATAGATTTGGATAGAACAGTATACAGCCATGCAAGAATTTGCAATGTTGATACTTAGCAGTCCCTTTGTGAAAGCCAATTCAAATCATTCATTTTAGTCCAATGTTTGATGGACAAATAATTATGTAAATACTTACATCAAGTATTCTTAGCTCAAATAATTTTTTTGTCCAGAATCAAACTCTTGATTTGGTTGACACTGCAAATAAAGTCTTATCATATAACAACAGATTATATCTGTGTATTTTCAAATAATAACTGTTCATGATAACCAATATTGAAAATCCAAACTAATCCAGATTTAGAGTTTGTTTTGTATTTGAGTTACAATTTTATAATAATAAATGTGTTTCCTGGTCAGATTTTCCTTGAAAAACCATCGCTGCTGCTTTTGTAATTATATTCATGAAAAAAAAGTAGTGAATTGTTACTTCCAAAAGCAAATAGTGCTTGAACTCAACACTTAGAATTTTCTCCACAAATTGTGAGCTTGCCAAATATAAACTGAGATGTGGAAACATTAGACCAGATATTCTGATCAGATTTGGAAATGCTGTTTCAGCCCTGCTCAGATTAAAATGTACCCATTTACCTACAGATGACTCCTGCACTAGAGATTCTTGGACACGAGCCTCCTGTTATAAATCTGTTTAGGAATCCACAAACCCAGTAGTAAAGAGAATCAGATCCTTTTACAGCAGTTAGTGTGTCATGTTCCAAGATGCAAATGTGCTGTAGCACAGCCAGCCACTTTGACAGCTCCTGTGAAAGGGAAAGGGTGGGTGATGGTGCCAATCGGTTAAGTGGTTAGGTTGTCAGGTAATAGTGTGTCAAATTGGTATGATGCTAGGGTGTCAGTTGGGTAATTTACCAGTTGGGCAGGGTGCTAGATGGTTCAGGGAACAGCCAAGTTGGGTGCCAGTTGGGTAGAGTGCCAGGTACACAAGTTGCCAGTATGTCAATAAGTGATTGAGTGCTTAGGGTGATTCAGCAGGGTAATGGGAAGGGTTTCAGGACCAGGGTTGGGAGGCGGTGGTGTGTTGTAGTGATGGATCGGGCTGTAGGAAGAGGAAGCATCAGATGGAGAAGACCAAGCATGTTAGTTCCAGACTTCAGGCCACTGTTGGCAGTGAAGTGGTCAACAGTGTGGGATACCGGTGTGTTTCCCTAGCATCTCAGAGTATTAGGACTGCAGACATTTGGCGCTGGAGGGGAGGGAGTAAGGGGTCAGATTAAAGGTGGGGTTGTTCGGTTCATGAGGTGGGGGCTGGGAGGGCAGTTAAAGGGCATTAAAGAATGATATTGGGGTGTAAGGGATCAAGGATGTGTTGTTTGGGGGCTGTTGTGGGGTGGTCATTGGTCAGCTGGGGTCTCAGCTTAACGGGTAAACTAAGTTTTCAATTGTGTAAGTTGTCCCGGGTAAATATTAAGCTTAGGTGATTCAGAACCCTCCAAATGCTCTGACTTCAATGGATTATTTTAGAAAGTTTCAGATGTAGGGGAATACCTATTGAAAAATTTGATTTCCTAGCCTGCTGCATCTGAGATTCTGTATGGTCCTGATGTGTAAGTTCAGTCTGCACTGCTTTCCGGCCGTCAGAAAATGTAGGCCATTATGTTTTATGGTGAAAACAAAGCACTAACAGGGGTTGTCAAATGCATTAAGCTGTCCTTATTTTTCAACTTTAACATCTGGACTCACTTATTTCTTCACTTGTTGTACTTTTCACCCATGACCCTTCCCCAGTGAACAGGATTAGTAGAAAGCTTATGTGCTGTGTTTCTACTATGTTTTTGAAGCAATGTATGGACAGTGTAACTTAACCATTCCTACCTATAGGCAAATAATTGAATGACATTTCCCACCTCTTCCTATGGCTCAGTTCCAAGAAGGTGCTCAGCGCAGCATTCTGTAATACAGCTTACTACCTCATGACCACACAGAACTGAAAGAGTTTGTCCCAAGGACATGGATAGTTTAAAGTAAACTGGTGACATATGGTAGAATTTGAACAGCTCAGATGATAACATGCGAGAGATTTTATAATGCAAATTGGTATAATAAATACCAGATTTATACATGAGAGGTCATTTGCTCATTCCCATTAGCTGTTAAGGACTTTAGTCGGAAAAAATGGCTTTTCTTTCCTTCAGTACATAATTTAATAAATTCTCTGTAAAGTTTGCATACTTTACATCCAATTGTTTATTAAAATGAATTGCATACATGTCAATAATTCATACTGTATGTCAGTATGAATTAACTTCTTCTGTTCAATGCATATGTTAATTATAAATTCTGCACACTGCATATTCAAGCCAACTTGACAAACTTGTTTACAATTATGTGCTGTTTTGAAAATAATAAATACATCTGTGAGGAATAAGATTTTTATAGGCCCTGTATAATTACGCCATTTGTATTTGCATGAAACTAACAAAAACCACAGTTTAGGCTATAAATTGTAAAGGACAAAGGCTTCCCTTTTTCCAGAATTCATGTATCATTCTTTCAAATACTTTGAATTACTTTGCTCCATGAATTTAAAATCTCATTTGAGTTATTGATTTTGTTTGTGTGTGTGGTGTGCTGTTTTTGTAAGCTTTTTATAGCAGTCCTATTGAAATACTTGCATGAATATATTGTGGGAAATAGCCAATGTAAGCATTCTGCATGTTGTAGGATTTTTGATAAGTTTCCAATGATAAATCATTACAGTGGAAAAGACTGAGGAATTTCTAAGCCATTGCTAATAAGCATGAAAATTCCATTTTACTCATGGTTCACATTGCTTAGAATTTTGAATGAGCATTTGCATCACCTATGGAATAGAACCTTCCACATCTGGTTATAGTGATATTCCTTGCCACTTCTGACCCCATGTTCTTCAATTTCACCAGTACAAATTCTAGGCTTCAGTTTCCTGACCAGTTTTCAATGCTATTTATCATGAGACTGAAAACAACCGAAACATGAGGTTATTTCAGCTGTGAGAAATCATTTGTATATAACAGAACTCTATTCCCAATCTATTTGATTTGCAGTCAAATAGTTAGCAGTTGTGTTTCATAATAGTTTCTCCTCAAAATATTTGTCCAGTACTTACCCTGAAGATGTCTATGCTACTTGCCTCTACAACAAGTAACTATCATCAAAATAGTGTTTACTTACATGCTCCCAGAACCCACTTCGCAATAAAATTGTGAGATCTTGCAATTAATCCTAGCCAATCTGCACAAAACCTGCACTCACAACATTATCTTTAGTTATTAGATAAGGAATCAATCTTTTACAATCTTTTAATGTTGTGGACACATGCTGCACAAGGATTAGGTTTTGTCTGGTATGGTTTTAGATGGATCTGCCAATAGATAACAAAACATAATAAAATCAATAAATGCTGGAAATACGCAGCAGACCAGGCTGGATCGAGGAAACTAGTCAATGTTTAAAGTTTCCTCATTCACCGGAATGTCTGTTTGTGAACTGTGGTAACCACATTCCTTTAATCCACAATGTTTGAAAATAAAATCTGACAAAGTTTCAGAAAGGGAGATCTGATGGATGAGTGTTTCTGAAAATTAACAGCAGAGTCAACAAATATTCACCAGATGTGAAGTGCCATGCAGTTCATGTCAACAAGATGCAAAATTATCAGGGGGTTGTTGTAGATGGAACATATTAAAGTAGTTCTGGTTGAGGGTGGAGGAGAATCATGTACTCTTGTATGTCGCGGCAACAGGAATTCCTGTTACCATGGTTGCAACACTGAATCCACAAATTTCAAATACATTTTGGTTTGATAGAATTCACTTAGCCTAGAGACTGCAGGCTGGATTTTCAGTTGTAGGTTGTGAAACTGACAGGTGGGTCATTTCTGGGCCCTGTGTCATTGTAATGATGCACTACAATAGGGAAAAACCCAGCGGTGCATTTGGTATGCAGCTAATGGCATTTAGCAAGATCTGGAGGCTGAACTTTGTGATGTAGGACAATTTTAAAGGGTGCAAAAGGAGTGGATTTAGAAGGAGAAGAGAGAACAAGCAAGATGATGATACAGTGCAGGTGCCCAAACATTGCATGAGCAACCTATTTGAACAATTAGTTTCAATACAGAGTTTTTCACCATCAGCCATAACCTGTATGGATGTGATCTTGACAAATGTGATCTAACTTGTCGCAGAACAAATGCTCTTCTTATCATCCACTCCCGGCTTTGCAACAAACTCTCCAATGAGCTTAACAACATGTTAATTAGAGGGGTGTGGGCTCCTGGTTCCCTCTACCATCTGCCAGCCAATCGAAATTCCAGCATCAAGGAACTGGTGGAACATTGATGCTTCCTTCATGTATTATTTTCCAAGCACCTCCACTCCAAACCTGCCCTTATAGGACGATTGTAAATCCTGCAAACCTGGTCGATAGGTGTGTCATTGTTACAATCCAGGAGCTGAAAGGGCGAGGTATGGAATTGTGTTATTGTCCTAGAAAATCGAGGGCAAATGGCTTTGAATTACTATTTCATCCTCTTGCACCAGAGAGCAGTAATAATATAGTGTTGGAAGTAAGTCCAGAATACTTTTCATTGTTTAGGGACTGTCTATGAGCTTTTCTAATCGATTAGTGAGTGGACCATAATATGTAGGGCAGCAAAAATAGGGATAAACCTGATCACCAGAATGAGGGCTTTAGGATGAATAGCTTCAGGTACATGCTGGGAATAAAAACGCTTGAACTGAAAGGCCACGAGTTTTCCAAGTCACAAACAATGGAAATTCTATTGCATGTTTCACAGTGAGTAGAGCAGTGCATTTCGATTACCTCCAGTTGTTGTTGAATGAGAAAAGGCCATGTTCTGTACATTTGCTCTTGGGTGCGTTCAAGCATATGTTAGGAGGGCTGCTCAGGGGCCTTGGTTTCCAGTTATAGAATAAAGCTGACACAGCAGACTGACTCTGTTGAACTCTGAACTAGTTGAATAATTTAAACTAAAAAAAAGTGCAGTATGTTCTGAAGGCAAATGATGTGCAGTCTTGCAATGAGCCCTAAACAGCTTATTTCAGCAGCCTTACATTGTGTATTTGGTATCTGTGTGTTGCAAAAAAAATGATCGTTCACTGATTCCAAATTGGGCATGAGTAATACTATCCTGAATTTGGCAGAATCAAGTTCCTCCCTCAAATTGACCCTTTGTCTATCTGAAATCAATTTAAATGTCTAAAAAAAGTGCAACCAAGTGACATCTCTTCTGTAGCCAATTGACATTGCTCTAAAACATTTTTGACTAAAATTATTTGACCTGATTTGTTAAATCCCTTCAAACATGATTTCAAATTATAAAAGACTAGCCCAGTGCTACTTTTTAAAGTCGTCATAAAGTTCTTAGTTTCTTCCACTGTAATTAATTGCTTTTTTTTGTTGTTATGTAAGATGTTTTGTATAATTGCTTCTGACTCTTATTTTTCTTTACATGGCCACATACATTGGAATGTGACGTGACCTGCTACCTCCTCATACCAATGTCTTGATGCATGTTGCATGGTTGGTAATATCATGGCGTCTTCTGTGCACATAAACTTTCTCATTTAATTCAGTTCAGTTTGTTCTTTAATGTGGATGATCCCTATGTTTTTATCATAAAATACAATAAATTCCAGTACTACTTTTCTTATGTCAAGAGAAACTGTTTTGAAATGCACCACATGCCTGCAAACTTACCGTAGAGACAGGGTTGAATGTCACTACATAGGGCACATACAGTAAGATACATCTTGATCCATAGATAAAAGCTACACTGTTCACCAATCCACTTTTATTTGCAGTATCGATTGTAAGTTTCCAGATGCTGTGTGAAGCCGGTGTACATTTGGCAACTTGTAACAGATATACTTATCGATTGCTTGTGGTTTCAGTTGGATGGGAAGAGACCGAATTGATACAATCTTGTTTATCTTTTCTAAATTTGGATGAAGTGGTCCCGTGGGTTGAAATCCATGTTTTTTTAAAAACATTCTGAATAAATGTGCTGAGAAAAGGGGTCAGCTCGATTCCAGTGCCGGTTTGCGAGTACAGACCATCTTTAGCAACACATTTTCTAAAATTCCTCAGTTGACTTGAAGATTGATATTGAAAAATCCCATTCCTAACTGTTTCTAAATTAGTGCTTTGATTCCAAACCAAAGAACTTCAGTAATAAGCCAGCCAAACCACAGATTTTTATGACTAATTGAATGATAGTTGAGTTTGTAAATTGAGAACTACTTTCTACTTTGAATGTTGCCTGCAATCAAATTGGAAGATTGCAATTATAAGTCACTCAGTAATTCTCTAACTAATTTAACGCTCAGGAATACAAATCCTCAGGCAATAGCTGTCATGGTTGAGAATGCAGCCTGTGTTGAGTGAGAGTATAATTCCGTTTTGTTCTGATCTATACCAATTTCTGATGCTGAATTCAAAACAAATTATCTACAGTTTGTTCATTTTGTTGGAGCTACATTAAGACTTGGTTGCAATGCTGCCCACCTGAAAACCATTCCCTATGCTGCCAGTGGGGTAATTCTTATTCCTTATCATTTTTAGGGGATAACTGTTAAACATTGAGCCATAAAGAAAACAAAAGTCAACATTAAAATTTGTCATAGTATTTCCTGCAAGTTGAAGAAACAATGACACTAAAGGACAACCCAGCTGAGGATCATGATAATGTAAAGAATTGGCTTTTGCCAAAAAATCTGAACAACAGATTCCAACATTTCTATGAACTCCTTAAACTAAAGAACACAACTCTGTTTGGTTCCCAAGAATGCACAGTCCTGGTTGCACTGGATAATTAAACTAAATTCAGGCAGTTTCACCTTTGAAGATGCAGAAGATAGTTGTTGCTACAACAATTCAACCACTTTACTTATTATATAGAAACATAGAAGAATGGAGCAGGACGAGGCCATTTGGCCCGTCGAGCCTCTCCACCATTCATCACGAGCTTGGCACAATGTTTTGGTATCAACTACTTCCTGTGGTAATGAATTCCACAGACTCACAACTCCTTGGGTGAAGAAATGTCTTCGCATCTCTGTCCTAAATTGTCTACCCTAAATCCTCATACTGTGATCCCTGGTTCTGGACACACCCACCATCAGGAATGGCCTCCCTGCATCTACCATGTCCAGTCCTGTTAGAATTTTATGTGTCTATGACATTCTCCCTCATTTATCTGAACTCCAGCAAAACAATCCCAATCTAGTCAATCTCTCCTCACATGTCAGACCCACTATCCCAGAATCAGCCTGGTAAACCTTTGCTGCACTCCTTCAAGAGCAAGAGCATTCTTCCTCAGAAAAGGAGACCAAAACTGCACACAATGTTCCAGGTGTGGTCTCACCAAGGCCCTGTACAACTGCAATAACACATCCCTGGTCCTGTACTCAAAACCTCTCGCAATGAACGCTAACATACCATTTGCCTTCTTTACCACCTGCTGCACCTGCATGCTTACCTTCAGCAACTGGTGCACAAGCATACCCAAATCCAGTTGCACACTCCCCTCTCCCAATTTACAACCTTCCAGGTAGTAATCTGCTGCCTTGTTTTTGCTTCTGAAGTGAATAACACCACATTTATCCAAATTATACTTCATCTGCCATTGATTTGTCCACTCACCCAACTTGTCGAGATCACGCTGAAAGATCTCTGCATCCTCATCAGAGTTCACCCTCCCACCCAATGTGATATCATCTGCAAACTTGGAGATGTTTTGACTTGTTCCCACATTCAAATCATTACTATGTATTGTGAATAGCTGGGGTCTCAGCACCGATCCCTGCGGCACCCACTAGTTACTGCCTGCCAATTTGAAAAGGACCCATTAATTCCTACTCTTTGCTTCTGCTCTGCCAACCAGTTTCCCATCCCTCTCAATACACTTACACCAATCCCATGCACTTCAGTCTTGCGCAATAGTCTCTTATTTAGGCATTTGTCAAACTGATACTACATCAACTACCCCCCATCAACTCTAGTTACATCTTCATAGAATTTCAACTGATTTGTCAAGCATGATTTCCCCATCATAAACCTATGCTGACTCTGTCTGATCCTGCCTCTGTTTTCTAAATGCTCTGCGATAAAATCCTTGATAATGGATTTGAGAAATTTCCACAGTAACAATCTGAGGCTTACTGGTCTATAATTTCCTGTTTTCTCTCTATCTCCTTTTTTGAATATTGGAGTGACATTAGCCACCTTCAATCTGCAGGAACTATTCCAGAGTCTGTAGAATCCTGGAAGATGACCACCAATGCATCCACTGTTTCTACAGCTACTTCCTTATATACTTTGGGATGTAGATTATCAGGCCCTGAGGATTTATCAATCCCAAAAATTTTCCCAGTACCATTTCTTTACTAATACTGATCTTCCTCAGTTCTTCCCTTGCACTAAATCTTGCATCTTCCAACAATTCTGACACCTGATTTTTGTCTTCTTTTGTGAAGACAGAACCAAAGTATGTATTCAGTTCCTCAGCTATTTTTGTCCCCTATTATACATTCCCCCATTTCTGTCTGCAGGGGACGTACATTCATTGTCTCAGACAGTTAATTACAGAAGTACGAAGCCTCTAAGCATTCATATGGGTCTAATGTTAACAAGCATTTGCACAGTTAAATTGCTTTCAAAGAAATATTATTTAGCACAAGCATTAAGTTGAATAATGTATAATCAGCACTTCAGAAATGCACCATAATACAACTGAATATTACATTAAATGAGATGCTGAAGAAGTGTTTTCCTAAACTTTTTTTTATTTCTCTACTGCCAACTTTTTTTTTAACTCTCCTTAATGAGAAGGATACAAAACAAAAACTTGTCATGATTTGGTCTTGAATGTTGAATTCAGTATTTTCACATTGTGAATACATATTGTTTGATGATTATTCCTTTTGGTCTAGAATCCCAAATCTCAGGAGCCCGTCACTTTAGATTTTCTAGATGCTGAACTGGAGAATGAAATGAAAGTGGAGGTAAGATGATCATTATTAGCCAGTGGCTACTGTGAGTGGTATGTCAATGTCTTTTAACTCCATAATGCCTGCATTGACTTTATGAAACACTTAACATTATTTTATTTATCTATAAATTGCCTGGCATTTTTTAACCCTGTGGCGTTTCATTTAATTCAGGTGATGTGCTTTCATGAAACACCACCTTCTTCTAATTGAATATGACAGTCTGTTTCCTAATCATGAGCAGATTTTAGCTGGCAATCTTTCACTGCCAGTTGGCCTGATTGTGGGAAATAGTGTTTCGGTAACTTGCCCAGATATATTGTGTTTATATATGACCCTCATTTTTCTTTTTAAGACTCCTTTATGATTTTGTGAACCTGCATGCTTTTTGGCAAACATTCGAGCCTTTGAACTGGTGAATAGTGAATAATAACGTTACCCCTAGAAAATGTGAACAGTAATTGTGGCGCAGCAAAATGCCACCAGAATTGAATTTCTGGATTTTCTTCTGGATTTAATATCCTACCCTGACTCAATGCTAATGCACATTTTATGAAGCGCCTGTCTACTGTCCTCTCCACTATAAATGAACAAGGTTGGTTGATGTTCTGTTATCTACAGAGAAAGGGAATCTGGCACCTAACATGTTATCTATGTCTGGCCAATTACTTGTGGCATTGCTCATGGTCAGTTTATAAATGTGAAGTTTTTTTTAAAAATTATGTAGAATGATAACCAGTCTGGAAGAGAGACTTCAGAAAGTTTCCAGACAACAGTCCAGGACCCAAAACCAATGAAACTGAATTTTGGATTAGTAAAACTAAGGGGAAATAAAAGCAGCAAATCATTGTTAGTTAAAATCACAACAACATATTATAGTCTGTGAGAGCAATACATGTGTGCCATATACAAACATTCTAATAATCTACCAGTTGAAATTATCATGACATTCCATGACTGTTACTATTTTGAATAGTCCTAATGAAGGGTCTAGGCCCAAAACATCGACTTTCCTGCTCGTCTGATGCTGCCTGACTGGCTGTGTTCCTCCAGCTCCACACTGTATTGACACTATCATGATCTACATAATATTTTCTTCATGTATTTATATACTGGTATATACACAGCTGCATTTTTGCACAGTTTGAGAGCCTTTCTGGCATTTCAAAGGTGATAATGAAGACCCAAATCGGAACTCTCAGTTCAAAACATGGCACACAACCTTTTCATAGACTGTTCAGAAACAGTGGAATATCCTAATTCATTGTTCATGAAACAGTTCTGCATGTTTTGTACAACTACATCAGGTTGAGATGACTTTCATGAGTGGGATTTCCATAACATGAATTATATATTTTAGACCTGATAGGGGATGGTCAAAGCTACTGGATTTCTTTGGAGGGATGAGTTATCTGTTTGTGTGTGATCCTAGGAAACATTGAAGGGGGTCAGGTGCCCTTTCAACAAGCTAAGCCCCTCTTTAGGATTGCTAAAAAGTAGATACGAATGTGCATGAAGAGTGCATAACTTCATTGGAACTGTCAAGATAACTATTCTTTAGTAAAGTTATTTTGACCTCCCTCCCATTAAATATTTGAAAAATATTATGGTGCTAAAAATGTCAGAGTCCTATTTTACTCTGACTTTAGTCATAAACCTACAAGATTAGTACGATATAACTGATACAACAATATTTAACTTTCACATAGTGGTGCCTGTCAGTTCATAGACCGAGTGACAGCTCCAAGCGTTTATAAAATCTTTGAAGTGGAACTGTGTATTCAAATCAGAGATAATGGGAACTGCAGATGCTGGAGAATCCAAGATAACAAAGTGTGAAGCTGGATGAACACAGCAGGCCCAGCAGCATCTCAGGAGCACAAAAGCTGACGTTTCGGGCCTAGACCCTTCATCAGAGAGGTGGATGGGGAGAGGGTTCTGAACTAAATAGGGAGAGGGGGGGAGGTGGACCGAAGATGGATAGAGGAGAAGATAGGTGGAGAGGAGTGTATAGGTGGGGAGGGGATAGGTAAGTCCGGGGAGGACGGACAGGTCAAGGAGGCGGGATGAGGTTAGTAGGTGGGAAATGGAGGTGTGGCTTGAGGTGGGAGGAGGGGATAGGTGAGAGGAAGAACAGGTTAGGGAGGTGGGGAAGAGCTGGGCTGGTTTTGGGATGCGGTGGGGGGAGGGGACGAGCGGGGTTGGTTTTGGGGCGCAGTGGGGGAAGGGGAGATTTTGAAGCTTGCGAAGTCCACATTGATACCATTGGGCTGCAGGGTTCCCAAGTGAAATATGAGTTGCTATTCCTGCAACCTTCGGGTGGCATCATTGTGGCGCTGCAGGAGACCCGTGATATACATGTCGTCTGGGGAATGGGAGGGGGAGTTAAAATGGTTCGCGACTGGGAGGTGCAGTTGTTTATTGCGAACTGAGCGGAGGTGTTCTGCAAAGCGGCCCCCAAGCCTCTGCTTGGTTTCCCCAATGTAGAGGAAGCCACACCGGGTACAGTGGATACAGTATACTACATTGGCAGAAGTGCAGGTGAACATCTGCTTAATATGGAAAGTCATCTTGGTGCCTGGGATGGGGGTGAGGGAGGAGGTGTGGGGGCAAGTGTAGCACTTACTGCAGTTGCAGGGGAAAGTGCCGGGTGTGGTGGGGTAGGAGGGGAGTGTGGAGTGGACAAGGGAGTCACGCAGAGATGTTCTTCGGGCGGTTATTGCGGGGGTGGGGTGTGAGGGATATGTTGCGGGAAATGCGGGAGACATGGTCAAGGGCGTTCTCGACCATTGCAGGGTGGAAGTTGCGGTCCTTGAAGAACGCGGCCATCTGGGATGTATGGTAGTGGAATGCCTCATCCTGGGAGCAGATGCGGCCGACGCGAAGGAATTAGGAATAGGGGATGGAATTTTTGCAGGAGGGTGGGTGGGAGGAGCTGTATTCTAGGTAGCTGTGGGAGTCGGTGGGGCTTAGAATCCCCCTCGTCCACACATACCACCCCACCATCCTCTGGATGCAAAGCATCATCCTCCGACACTTCTGCCATCTACAATCCGACCCCACCACCCAAGACATTTTCCCATCCCCACCCTTGTCTGCTTTCCGGAGAGACCACTCTCTCGGTGACTCCCTTGTTCGCTCCACATTCCCCTCCAACCCCACCACACCCGGCACCTTCCCCTGCAACCGCAGGAAGTGCCACACTTGCCCCCACACCTCCTCCCTCACCCCCATCCCAGGCCCCAAGATGACTTTCCATATTAAGCAGATGTTCACCTGCACATCTGCCAATGTGGTATACTGCATCCATTGTACCTGGTGTGGCTGCCTCTACATTGGGGAAACCAAGCGGAGGCTTGGGGACAGCTTTGCAGAACACCTCTGCTCGGTTCACAATAAATAACTGCACCTCCCAGTCGCAAACCATTTCCACTCCCCCTCCCATTCTTTAGATGACATGCCCATCATGGGCCTCCTGCAGTGCCACAATGATGCCACCCGAAGGTTGCAGGAACAGCAACTCATATTCCGCTTGGGAACCCTGCAGCCCAATGGTATCAATGTGGATTTCACAAGCTTCAAAATCTCCCCCTCCCCCCACTGCATCCCACAACCAGCCCAGCTCATCCCTGCCTCCCTAACCTGTTCTTCCTCTCTCCTATCCCCTCCTCCCACCTCAAGCCACACCTCCATTTCCCACCTACTCACCTCATCCCGCCTCCTTGACCTGTCCGTCCTCCCCGGACTTACCTATCCCCTCCCCACCTATACTTTCCTATCCACCTATCTTCTCCTCTATCCATCCTCGGTCCACCTCCCCCTCTCTCCCTATTTATTTCAGAACCCTCTCCCCATCCCCCTCTCTGATGAAGGGTCTGGGCCCGAAACGTCAGCTTTTGTGCCCCTGAGATGCTGCTTGGCCTGCTGTGTTCCTCCAGCTTCGCACTTTGTTATCTGTGTATTCAAATGTTTGTTTTTGCAAGGGAAGTTAAATGTAGTGAATAGACTTCTTTCAATGAGGAGTTTTCTTTTAAATAGCAATTTCATCAATAGATGTAAAATTTTATGTAATTTCAGCATAGGCACATTGGGTCAGACGTGGTAGATATAGATTGAATTGACATGGTTGGTTGAAGGACAAAAAGTGGTGGTTGAGAAGCATGGGTGGGAAGTAATTTAGTATTGAACCTATGAAGAACCTTGGGAGTTAGGTGGAGTATAAGTTGCTGTAGGCAGTGTGGGATGCCATGGGAAATGGATACGGGGCATAGATTCCCCTACCCACGCAGAACGAAATCCCCAACCTTCCCAGACACTTTATTTCCCAGGTAGCTTGTAAATTGTCATGGCGCAGTGCTGCTATCCCAGAAAGAGAAATTTCTGTAAATGTAATTTTGAAACTGTTGCTGGTGGATGAAATTGAAAAGGTTAGAACGTTCCATAGCAACAAATCATGAATTGTGTTAATGTGTGCATTTTTACAGTACATGTTCTTATTTCCCTAAGACAATGTTGATTTTAAGCAGTGTACCTGAGCTGTTCATTTATTTGTCATAATGCATTTTGACTCCTATAATTTATGATGTTGTACTAACAAATTAATCCTTATACTCCTTTTGGATGGCACATTGGAATGAACATTTTGTAAATTATTATAACACTACTAACTCATGACTTTCTTTATTGTTTCATGGGATGTAGGCTGTACTGGCAAACTAAGATTTTGTTGCCCATCTTTAATTATTCTTGAAAATGTGGTAATAATGGCCCTTTTCTCTTTACACATTAAACTGGCATTTGAAGCGACTTC
The DNA here is from genome assembly GCF_030684315.1 of Stegostoma tigrinum. Taxonomy (NCBI): domain Eukaryota; kingdom Metazoa; phylum Chordata; class Chondrichthyes; order Orectolobiformes; family Stegostomatidae; genus Stegostoma; species Stegostoma tigrinum. The sequence goes on along the minus strand of NC_081378.1, from coordinate 26,844,453 downwards.
ATTGAATTCTGCTTGAGCTATTATATAACAGTTTGGAGGTTTCATCACATATTAGTCACTGGATCAAATTGGTGCACAGAGTTGGTTAGCTGCAAGTTATTAGTTTATGTTTTCCAGATTCGGCATAGCATGATAGAAGGACAAAATGGTGAGAAGACTCTCGACACTCTAATCAAATCCTACGATGAGGTACAGTCTACAACTAGTTATCTCATTGGTCTCTCTTTTTTTTCAAAAAAATTGACAATTAATTGCTTCAAGGAAAGGGTAAGCAATGTTCTTTGTTTCACAATATTTATTGAGACTCAGATGAGAAAATTTACAGAATTAACGGGTCACATTTCACTACATGTATCCAGGATAGGGTTATGTTCCAGGAGTGCTAGAATTGAATAACGTGCTGAAACATGTTTTGCTGTTCCTCTCTAATGATGCAAACAGACTTCATTATACTATCACCCTGCAGTTAGCAATGCTGAAATTTTTTATCTTCTCTTACCCTCTGTTCTGAAGGATTGGTTCTTCCCATGCTACTAGCTCATCAGTCCAGATTTTAATTGCTGATAAAGGAGGCACAAAAAAATCACACACAAGTGACTAAAAAAAATGAAAGGCAGATTAGATCTCACGTGTGGCTGTGTTCAACAATTCTTATGTAAGATCTACTAATTAATATTTTTCAGATAACTGGATATCTGCCTCGATGCATATACTTTGGAATCATTTTTAGTCTTTGAATGTTGATAATTTTAAAATGTAAGAATCCTGCCCGTGAGTCTGACACAATCACAAATGGCTGCAGGCATACGCTACCACTCCTCCACAGCATAAACATATATGCTCCATCAATGCGATACACATGCAAAGCTTACGAGACTGACACTGCCGACAGATACAATCTTGCTCTGCTGAACCACCTAGTTTTCAGTTCTTATAAGATTATGATAAACACATAAGTATTACAGTAATAAAAACTGTTCAGATTGATGGGGATCACATTTGCTACTGAACAAAGTTCTAAAAATGTTACTTTAACATAGGTTTTTGTTCTCGCCACAGTTCCAGTCACAGTTAACCCTTTATTGCCCTTAGCCCTTCAGAGATGCAGGCTTTCAGATGAGATGTGAAACTGGGGTCCCATCTGCCCTTTCAAATGGTCATAAAAGATTGTTTAACACTTTTTTCAAACGAAAAACAGGAGATTTCTACAAGTACCCTGGACAACATTTATGCCACAACTAACATCACTAGAACAAAAATGTATTATTTGGTCATAATCAGATTGCTATTGTGTTACTTTACCACATGCAATGTTACTTTGTAAAAGTGGAACTGGGACATTTCAGAAGTGCGTAATTGACTGGAAAGTATTTTGGGGTATGCTGACCTGTTGAAAGGCACTATGTAAATTGGATATAATAATACAGGCCTCAGAACACACAATGTGCTAAGACACAAAAAGTGATTTGGAACTGTGTTATTAAATAGCCTCCCCTTTTTTTTTTAAGCGGTATATTGACAGAGGGACTCGAACATATACATGGACTCTCGTGAATAGCACAGATTACAGGTAATCTAATATTACATCAGAAAAGAGTCTTCCATTCTATTTACCTGTAATGACTGAGTAATTATTTTTCAAAACATGCTATTCTCTTTGGAAGGAGCACAGTACATATGAACAGAAAAATTAGGGGCAGACTATTCATCTACTTGAGCTGAAACTAAAAATGGCTCACATATGACACCCTTCTGATTAAGGTTATGGCTAAAGCACATTGTTAAAACAGTGTGTAGGGTACATTATTTTTCATTTATGACTGACATGGTTCTACTTAAAGTTGATATTCAAGTCATAACTTTTGGTGACACTTCCTACTTTCTAGAATGTGTTCATGAACAGACAGAATTATATGATAACTAAAACCTGGACTCTGCAATACACTCATTGCAAGGTGCAAAATATTCTAGTTTAATGGAGTACTACACATTGTGCACATGAAATAACCCTGCACAATAAAGCTGAAGGATTGTCCAGTTTCTTTTTAAAATCTTCATAGGGAAAATCAGGCAGAATTCCCACTTCTGACTGCTGTTACCTGAATCAGACTGGAAGCTGTGCATGTGAGATGCTGCTTTAGTTTCAGCTGTGATGGTACTCAATGTCAACCAGCTGTATGGAGGCTGAGGGGTGACCTTATAGAGGTTTATAAAATCATAAGGGACATGGATAGGGTGAATAGCCAAGGACTTTTCTCCAGGGTAGGGGAGTCCAAAACTAGAGGGTATATGTTTAAGGTGAGAGAACAAAGATTTAGAAGGGATTTAGGGGGTAATGTTTTCACGCAGAGGGTGGCGTGTGTATAGAATGAGCTGCCAGAGGAAGTGGTGGAGGCTGGTACAATAATAACATTTAAAAGACATCAGGGTTATGAATACGATGGGTATATGAATAGGAAGTGTTTAGACGGATAGGGGCCAAATGCTGGCAAGAGGGACTAGACTAATTTGGGATATCTGGTCAGCATGGAAGAACTGGACTGAAGTATCTGTTTAAATGCTGTGCACCTTCACAACTCTAAGCTGAAGAATGTCTGATACATGTATCCTCAGCAGGGAGTGAGCCACCTATGCTGAGGTTGGGAGGGGAGATTGCTGATTGGAGAGTGAGAAACTGAAACATAGTTTGTTTTTCTATGAGTTGGACAGTTACACTGCAGCAGAGGTTTCTGGCATCATAAAAATATTTGCTGTTTGGCTGGCCTAATAACTTCCTATGCATGTAGAACAATAAGATCAAGAAAGATTAGGGTATTCTCAAATAAAAGGAAAATATGTAGATGCTGGAAATCTGAAATAAAAACAAGTTACAGGAGAAACTCAGCAAATTTGGGGAGAGAAACAGAGTTAACGTTTACAGTTTGACATGAGTTCTGAAGAAGAATCATACTGGACTTGAAACACCAACTCTGTTTCTCTGTTTACAGATGTTATAGTCTTGCTGAGTTTCTCCAGTACTTGTGGTTTTTATTTTATGTTTAGCATTTTCACTTGTATTACAGAAGCAAAACAATGGGGTGCAGTTTCAGTGAAATAAATAGAGCCTTAGTTATAATGGGAACTGCAGATGCTGGAGAATCCAAGATAATGAAATGTGAGGCTGGATGAACACAGCAGGCCCAGCAGCATCTCAGGAGCACAAAAGCTGACGTTTCGGGCCTAGACCCTTCATCAGAGAGGGGGATGGGGTGAGGATTCTGGAATAAAGAGGGAGAGAGGGGGAGGCGGACCGAAGATGGAGAGAAAAGAAGATAGGTGGAGAGGAGAGTATAGGTGGGGAGGTAGGGAGGGGATAGGTCAGTCCAGGGAAGACGGACAGGTCAAGGAGGTGGGATGAGGTTAGTAGGTAGGAGATGGAGGTGCGGCTTGGTGTGGGAGGAAGGGATGGGTGAGAGGAAGAACAGGTTAGGGAGGCAGAGACAGGTTGGACTGGTTTTGGGATGCAGTGGGTGGAGGGGAAGAGCTGGGCTGGTTGTGAGGTGCAGTGGGGGGAGGGGACGAACTGGGCTGGTTTTGGGATGCGGTGGGGGAAGGGGAGATTTTGAAGCTTGTGAAGCCCACATTGATACCATTAGGCTGCAGGGTTCCCAAGCGGAATATGAGTTGCTGTTCCTGCAACCTTCGGGTGGCATCATTGTGGCACTGCAGGAGGCCCATGATGGACATGTAATCTAAAGAATGGGAGGGGGAGTGGAAATGGTTTGCGACTGGGAGGTGCAGTTGCTTATTGCGAACTGAGCGGAGGTGTTCTGCAAAGCGGTCCCCAAGCCTTAGTTAGACCACATATGGAGTATTGTGTGCAGATTTGATCTCCAAGCTTTGCACAAATAACTCTTGGGGTAGAATTATTGCTCGATGAGTAAAGATTAAACATATGGTGCCTTTATTATCTGGAGTTTCAGAAACGCGAGCGGTGATCTTATTCAAACATTAAATGTTCTTACAGTGCTCAGCAAGGTAGAGGCAGGAAAGATGTCTCTCCTGGCTGGCTGCTTGGAATTGGGAACATGGTCTCCGGGGAAAACTTAGATGATTTACGACTGAGATGAGGAGGAATTTCTTTCCTCACAGGGTGACAAATCTTTGGAATTCTCTTCCACACATTGCGATGGAGTTTCATGTGTTAAGTATATTCAAGACTGAGATTGATAGGTGTTTTTACATTTTAAAGGTACAAAGGGATAAGACAAAAGCGCAGGAAAGTTGTGTTGAGGCAGAAGATCAATTATTATCTCACTGAGTGGTGGAATGGGCTCAGGGGCTTTGAAATCCACTGACCAGGCATTAAAACTATGTGGAAATTTTTTGCAAGATTGCGTCATCCCGTTATTAGTTTTCCCAAGGGATCACCATTTTCTTCTGGACAAGCTAATTTCCAAATTACATTTCAAAGAATCCCTACAGTGTAGAAACAGGCCCTTCAGCCCAACATGTCCACACTGACCATTGGAGCATCCCACCCATACCCATCCCCCATAATCTACACATTCCTGAACACAATGAGCAATTTAGCATGGCCAATCCACCTAGCCTGCACATCTTTGGACTGTGGGATGAAACCCACGCAGAGACAGGCAGAATGTACAAACTCCACACAGACAGTTGCCCAAGGGTGGAATTGAACCTGGTCCCTGACACTGTGAGGCAGCAGTGCTAACCACTGTGTCTCCATGCTTGTTCTGATGTTATACACAGTTTGTGGTTGGAGACAAAAATTTGTGCTTTAGCTTTTGATCCAGCCCACTGTACCTGTACCAGCTTCCAAAGGCCCTAGTAATTATACCTGACCAAATATAGTTGTACTTCTTGCCATCATTTGGACATACTTGATGGTGGTGTACCCTCTACAACTAATCACTGAATATGCTCAAGACAGAGAAAAGACAAAGAAAGTTGATGACAGTGAACCACCCCAACAGCCCTGATCCAGTAGCAGGGGCTGAGACAGAAATCAGAGGGTCTGGTGCAGATTCAGGGCCAGGCTCCTAGCTCCACCTTGAGCACAGAAGTCACCTCCCCTGACATAACAGCCACTCCCATCTCCTGAGCAATGCAGAACCCTCCCATTTCCTGATCCAAACACGGTACCCCTGTCTCTGACCTAAGTGAAGCAACCCTGATGCCTGACCCAAGCACAGCTATCTCATTGCTGACTGTGCCCTGACCCAAAATCATCAGCCTCCATCTCCTGTCCCAGGCACAGCCATCTCCCTCCTTCTCTGTCCCAGACATAAGCATCTCCCCCCTTTATCTATCCCAGACACAGCCACCCCGTCCCCACTTCAGCCCCAGCTGTTAGTTATGATGTTTCCTGCTATCCCAGGCCCTACATACTGCTAGAGATGGCAAATACCACAAGGTACTGATAACGGTCATCTGGGAAAGTACCATATCTTCGAATATTAAACATGGTAAATTGGTGGACTATTGGCAGTATGAAAGAATTCCGCTGGAGCAATTGATGGCAGTGAGCTTACCATTACAGCCAGAACATGTTTTATTCATGAATTGTCTGTTTGATTTATTCTCATCCACCAAATTCCACAGGCTACGTCATTATATCTCTCTGTTTTCCTCAGTTTGGCCCTGGTTCTCCCGCCATACAGTTCCCACTACATCAAAGCCAAACTGGATGAGGTTATCACCCAGGCGAGGCGTAAGTATTGGGAGGGGTGGAAGCTGACATGGTAATGCATGTTGGAAAAGAGCAAAGTATTGATTCTACAAAATCATGAAAAGATCTTAATCTAATATATTCATAGCATTAAATTTAAAGAGGCAGATTCTCAGTTAGATGTCATCATAGTGTAAAGCAATGATTCTAAAGCATCAGAGAGACAAACATGCAAGGATGTAAAACAACTGCATGGTTTGAATCTGTAAGAGTGATCATTTTCTTTCTTTGTCAAAGTTCCATTAATGAATATGCACAATTTCACTTATCATGTAATTTTAGAATCATTGTACAGCTGTACCTTCTGGTTCTATGCATCCATTAAAAGGTCTGTTTATTTCTGGTCATGATTGTTTTATACAATTTTATAATAGTACAAACAATTTGATATTAACATTAGATAGAAAGAAACTTACCGTTGATTTAGCGTTTGGCCCAGATTTTGTGGTAGGAGCAGTAATCAGGCTACAACGCACATTATTTAAAAAGGGTAAATCAGGCAGCAACTTGCAGTATCAGGATATTTGCAGTTAAAAGTGGATATCAATAAGTTTCTGTCAGAGTTGCCCTGCTTCTTGACAAACTTCACTATAACATTGACTCGCGGAGCGATTTATTATTGAACTGAAAAAGAATGTGAAGTCACGCTGCTCAAACACTAGATATTTAGTGAACATTCAGGCGTGAGTCCACTTTTAATGGAGTGCTATGTTTTAAAGTCTTCTGACCACTTACTCCAGCACTGAAAATTTACTTTTACAAATATGGAGTTCCATTCCATTGTGCCTTAATGATTCTTGGCAAGTTCAAAAGAAATTATTCTTTATCTATTTGTTCATTATCTCCCTGATTTACACCTATTTTTCTTTCTCTCTCTATTGTTTCCGATACATCATTTTTAAAAATTGAATTGAGTATTCTAATTTTCACTTCCTGTTTCTGACTGTGTAATGGCACATTTCCGTAAAGATTCATCAGTGTGGTTGAAGAGAGACATAGTTGCCTGCCCTGCACATGCAGGTCACAAATTCCATATCACAAAAACCACAGTGACAACAAATCTGATGGGAAGCACCCAAATAGTTTATGATCAGTTGTAAGCATTATGATTGCTCACAGCTGACCACAAAATCTGGGCCATTTAATTTTGCACAAAAGTTTTTATTCCCTCAGTTAAGGTTCTTTTCAAAAGTGAATGGGATTTGCATCTGAATAAACTTAGCCGAGGAAATACAGAAGTAATACAAGTCTCATCCACCAGCCTTCTTTGTGCTAGTTTTTCCTGTTCTGTCTCACAACAGAAATCATTATTGCATTTTACCAATTTAAAAACTGTCTAAACATTTAAAATAAAATGCCAATATATGTGATTTCCAAACCTGTTAATGACTTGGCTGGCATTGTCTTAAGCATGTGCTAATAATGCAAACCTTTTATACCCATTATTTGGTATAGCATGCCATTTAGTCTTATTTTCTGAAGGCATCTTAACATTCTGCTTGGTCAAACAATAGACTCTGGCATTTTCAGCATATATGAGCAGTAAAACATTGTAGTTATAGGGCATCCAAAATTTAGCTTAGAAAGATTGAGTAAAATTATTCTACTGTTACCTTTTGGGCCATGCATTTTCCTGTGCTGTATCTGTACACTATAAAGTTAGCAAATAGTATGTCATGCAGGTAAGACATGGCTATTAACTGACCCATCTTTATTTAATATACAAGAAGCTTATAAGATAATCACAAATTTGAGAATTTCAAACATTCTCACCAGTCCTTTGTGTGCTACATGCCTCTTCTTTAATCTACCTCCAACATGCTTTCATAAAAGGTGCACACAGACAAAGGTTAGATCCATCGGCCCAAAAAATGTATACGTTTCATTGCTGACCACAGAAGCCAGACTGAAGAAAGAAAGTAAATTGTTTTAAAGTCACAAAGAAATAATTCAGTTTATTCTGTACATTTGTGTCATTATGTTAAATGTTTGAATATCTCCAGGGAGTGTCTTGTAGAGAGGATACATTAATGGCATTGATGTGGAGGTGCTGGTGTTGGACTGGGGTGGACAAAGTCAGAAGTCACATGACACCAGGTTATGGCCGAACAGGTTGAAGGGGCTACGCTCTGAAAGCTTTTGATTTCAAATAAACCTGTTGGACTATAACCTGGTGTTGTGTGACTTCAGACTCAATGGCATTGGACTAAGTCTGTGTTCTTGTCATGAAATTTTTGAAATTCAGTCTGATTTCCACATTGCCTTGAGTCAAGATTATTATCTGCTGGTTATGTTGAAACATAATTGCTCTATGCCATTGAAGAGAAAGATGGGGAATTTACGGGGGGAAAAATGTAACTTAAGTTTGTTCATTCAGAAACATACAAGATAGGAGCAAGAGAAGGCATTTTGGTCCTTTGAGGCCTGTTCTGCCATTCTTTATGATCATGGTTGATCATCCTGTTCTTGCTTTCTCTGCATTACTTTTAGGGTCAATTTTGTGCATACCATAATGGATGATGGGCCAGATACTTTTGTGTTTCATTCTGGAAGTGCACAGTTTAGGGGAGGCGATGGTCTAGTGGTACTATTGCTAGACTGTTAATCCAGAGACCCAGATATTGTTCAGGGAACTGGGTTCAAATCCTGCCATGGCAGTTGGTGGAATTTGAATTCAATAAGTATCCGGAATTAAGGGTCTAATGATAACCATTGTTGATTGTTGGAAAAACCCATCTGGTTCACTAATATCTTTAGGGAAGGAAACTGCCACCCTTACCTGGTCTGGTCTACATGTGACTCCAGACTCACAGCAATATGGTTGACTTGTAGCCACCCTCTGGACAGTTAGGGATGGGCAATAAATGCTGCCCAGCCAGTTACGCCCTCATTCTTTGAATGAATAAAGAAATTGCCATGTAGGTTCACTATTTGTAGGACCACAAATGCATAAATCAGCGAATATAACTTTTGCCAAAAATATTAGATCTAGTTGTAATGGGTTATTTAATTAATGTTCCTTGCAGCAGGAGTAGAGGCCGCTCAAAGAAAGGCCATAATACATTTTATCGATGTGGGTTTAACAAAAGCAGGTGCATTCTTCCTGAATAAATTCTGGTGCAACGCCAGTGTTTCTTGAGTCACACTTTTACCCCCTCACTCATCATTGCTCCCTTCCCTCCCTGACTGTGCCAGTAAGACCAACACTCTGGATAACTCTGTGTGTTAAGTGTCCTACTGAAAATCTGCAACCTGGTGATTGTTTTGTGATCACAGCCCAAGAGCAAAACTTAAATGAACCTTCAGAAACAAATTTAGTTTGGGCTGCAAGTTGAATGTCTCCCATTCTTTAAATTTAAGGTCCTATATTCTTATTACTTGCTATTTAACAGTAACAAAGTAATAATCTGTAGCCTAAGGCTAGATTTAATTTGCACCAAGTTAACTAAATTTCCCCTTCAGCTGTTCTTCATCTGTTTGGGCTGTGCGCTTCTCTTAGTTAAGAGGACAGCCAAACTAATCTGTGGGCTTGACAGTTGTTGCTCTGGTCATGCCTGGGAACTAGTCTGCTTTGCATTAGTACTTCCTTTATTATAAGTATGAATGCTATAGTTGTGAGTGTTAATAAGCTCAGTGGCCTGGACAGCTGGTTTGCAATGTGGAGTAATGGCAACAGCATGGATTCAATTTCCACATCGGCTGTGGTTCTCATGAAGGCCTCCCCTTCTCAACCTCTCCCCTCGCCTGAGGCTTGGTGAACTCCAGGTTAAATTGTCCGTTAATGAGAGAGCAGCCGTATGGGTTCGGTTGGACAGTGGTGATTTTACCCGCTACATTCACATTTTGGTAATTGTATAGTTCAGAAGAGTGATCAGATGTAGTTCAATCTGTAACTCCCTCGGAGATTGTGGCTTCATGCTTTGACCTCTTCACTGTATGGGCCTTAATGCTTGGTTGTAAAATTGCAAAGAGCTAGGTTTTAATTTGATGCTTTTGGTCTCTAAGCCCATGGAAAGAATATTGGCCATTATCTAAGGAAACAGGGGTTTTCTAAAACATTGAAATCTGAAAATAATAACATAATATGTACTGATGAGGAGGGATGTACAGCATACGCTCAGCACTTCCTGTTGTTTCCTCCTTATCTCAAACCATTTCTTATTTTTATTGAGGAGTATTCAGGGAATACAAAGGCCCTTCACTTCTCAAGGGGTTACAAAGCTTCTTGTTATATTTAGCACAATGCATGCTATTACCTGAACCCAGACCCTTATTTATAACCAGACTTGTATTATCTCTGTGTTTACATATGTAGATTGCTTAGTAAACAGACCTTTAAATGATACAGCTTCTCGAAGGCAGCATTAATGGTGATCACATACAGTTTTCAGTCTCCAAGCGAGTGTGTCTTTTTCAGACTTCTACTGTGCATTAAGTTTCCCAGTATAGCACAATATTTTTATTCAAGCACCCATTGAATAAAATATTGTTTATAATCCCTTCTACTTGACCCTTTTTCCTGTTCCCTGCTTTCTCTTTCTGATGGATTCTGACAGCCAAACGCAAGGGCAAGTATCCTTTTGTTGGTCAATTTCCTTGTTGTCTTGTCTTTAGATTATACTGAATGCACTAGTGCTCCTATCCCTATCAAATATTCTTCTGTGTTTATTGTATCTGATCTATATCTATTAGCTCTTGGTGTCCATTACCATTACATTAATAGCTTTAGCATGTTTTTTTTTACATGAATTACTGCCTGCTGCCTGTGTATTTTCTATAATGCGGCTCTTTGTGAAAAAAAATTAGTTGGTGATAAATTATTTTTGCTATTTTGGTAAGAGAAATTCAATTCAAACTTTTCCATGTCAAGTTCTGGCTATCTAAGAGACACAAACAGACGTTATAATGAACATTTAACAATTGTTTCTTTTCAGACTTAGAATCAATACTGCCCGATAACTTCGACACAACAGGATATGTATTTGTCGCCCCAAGGTAGCTCCGTTTAATGATTTGTTGTAAGAGCGCATGTAAAGCATGGCTGTTTTTGGAAGGAGGGTCTTTGATTTGCTATGACTTGCAAGCTTCTGGCACTAGGGATAAAAACACTTTCAGAGGTGTCCAGATTGGTGTCAACTTTGGGAAATCTCTGGATTTTGGACTGGATTTTAAAAAGCTGAAGTTGGCCTGTGGTAAAGAGCTTCCTTTTCTGATGCACTTCTCATCTGACCCATTTCAGCTGCATTAAACAGGTTTACATCCTAAGTACATTTCTCATAGGCAATGAGTATTTTCTTAGCTATTCACGGATTTCTCAATGTTGACCGCATTCCCACTTATAATCATTTTGAGAAACAACAATGTCTTGATGGCATGGGAACTATTTAAAATGTGCAGTGATCTTGAATACCCTAATTTGAGTTGATCCACATATATTGATTGAATTAAAAATGGTCCCTGAATATTGATTAATAGGTTGAGGTCATACGTTCATAGTATTTTTTTAGACACTGATGTACCAATACAAAAGAGACTTGTTGTAAATTAAAGTCCTAGCATCACTCTTAGTTTTAGTGAACATTTCAATGAAGTGCAGAATTTTTTAAAAGCGCAAAAAATGCAAACAGGAATAAATTTTTAAAAAGAAATATTTAAAACTGAGAAATAAATCTAAATTTAAATTCAAGAGCAGTTAGTAAAAAAGGAGAACTAAAAATTATCTTTGAAGAATATTCAGGTGTCATTTAAAAATTGACAGCTGCCTGAGAGTCTAGAATGTTCATTCACAATCTGCATTTTGAGAGTAAACAATACCTGGCCACAGTCACTTAAAATTACCACGTCAATCTCTCAATACTTGGCTAGTTGAAACCTGAAACTTAGAAAGGTTACTGTTACAACTGGAACATTCATCACAATTTGACAGAATCAGAAGGAGCTGTTGTGGTGTGATGGTAGTATCCTTACCTCTGAGTCAGGAGGCTGAGGTACAAGCCTCACCTGCTCCCGATGGAAGTTGGAACATCTCTGAACTGTTATGATCTGCCTGTACTGCAGGCAAAAAAACTTTTCACTCTACTTAGGTACATGTGACCACAATAAATCAAATCAAATCAAAACAGGTTGATGAGAAAATATCTGCAGAATCAGCAGTGTGCATAAAGCCATTAATGTGACAACTCTACTTCCCTGAAGTAAAATACATTGTAGCATAATTGAGGTTCGTCCACAACAAAACGAGCGCTAATTTTTATATATGTTAGAAATGAATTTGCTTCAAGACACATCTGGAACAAATTTCCATAACTATTGATATTTAAACTGCACAACTGCTGAAACAAAGTATTTAAATTGACAGCACATGAGCCTCTACAACCACACAAAAATATGAATTACGTTCTCAAATGTCGTTTATAGAATAAAATCCTTTATCACTTAGTCTAAATGTATTCAATTTCTAATTTGCAGCAGAACTAGCCCCTAGATCAGAAAGGGCATTACACTGTGCAGCAGATGGAATAAAAATGAGTATTTAGGCATGAGAAAGGCATTTTTGAAAACCCTGCTATTAATTTCTATTATTTCAGGCTCCTGTATAATTTCTCTATACTTTGGAGTAAACAAGAAATAGAATGGATTTGTTGTTGGAGTGTACTGTAATACAGTAGCTGTCATCTTGGCAGATTTTACATATTGGCTTCCATTCTGGAAATATGCTCTGTCTATTATTCAATATTAGCTGTCTGAGATGTTAAATGGAAACTTCACTTAACTTTTAGCTCTCACAAAACAAATTAATTCTTGGCAGAGATAATTAGGGCTCTTATTTCAGTCAAATGAGTCAGTTTGCTACACATACAAGCCAAAACGATCCTGGTCCTCTTCTCAGCTGTGTTGAATCAACTGATCCTTGCTCCTGTTTGGCTGCACCAACCAATACCTATTGCTGACTAAGAATGGGGAGAATAGGCCAGCTCCAGTCCATTACCAAGTTTCCTTCTTGGAAATCAGTACAAATGGATGAGGACAACGTTGACCAGACTGTTCTACTCTCAGTGAATGATGCATTGAGTACCTAGCTTCAAATATGGAGTGACCCCTTGGATAAGATATTTACTACTGATTGTCATGGCCCTGCAATTGAAAGTAGGAAATTAGGAAAGGAAGGGAGCTGAAGTGGGATGGAAAATGTAAATTTTGAAAATAAATGTATTTTAGTTATAGTCATGACTACATTATCACATAAGACAGAAAGACTCAAGGAATTTCAGCATTAAATAAAAATAAGCACGGATGTAAAATTGAAAGAAGCGAGTAGATTTTCCTCTGATGTACTTAATTTTGGCTAGTTGGCAAGTTGGAAATTTCTAAGTGCAGTTGGCACCTTTCAAATCCAGCCTTGATGGTGTTGTTCTGCAGTCAGTGCTGTTTACATGGTTTGCAGGTTGCTGTGCTCTGTGTGCTGTGGTGTGTAGAGCCAATTCCTCTTCCCGAGTGTTGCTGCCACTGTCCGGTTGTACATTTTCTTCTCGTAGTGACCATGTTTGTTTACATACAGGAAGGCTGTTATAGGGTGAATGTGTTAACAATGCCTTTCAGGGAATACTGCAATGGGCTGACTCCTTCAAGCAACAATACATCATTCCTTGAGAACTTTATTAATATTATTGACCGGCAAACTCCAAATTCTCCGGAATGTAAGTACCATTCTCCATTGTCTGTGGTATATAACATTTCAAATCTTTAACGCTCTTTTGTGAAAAATTGAAAAGAAGTTGCCAAAGAATCAAAACCTTTGCTGTAAGGTCACAGTGAGTGAAACGATGAAGGGAGAAAATGGTTAACAAAATTATAGTGAGGCAAAACTGAGCCTAGGTTTAGCAGCAAGCTGAGGAGGGAGAAAGATGATAACCAGTTTCCTTTATTTTCAGCAGAGGAACCAGAGCTGGCTCATAATTTCATGCATAACAGCAAGCAATGGATTACTTTCTTTGTTGTAGATTTTTGGATTGGAAATGCATAGGTATATATAGATGACATCTTGCAACTATTTAAAGAATGAACCAGCTAATTGAATTCAGAAAGCTCACTGCATGTTGCACAAAGCAGATAGATACCATTATGTTAGGCAGGTAATCCTGCCTGAAACTCAGGCATGGAAGAACAAATCCTTTTGAATTATGATAGAGCATTGATTCTGAAGGAATATTCACTCCAGACTCCTGACATATTAGTTTGATTCTACCTCATTAATATATACTTGGAATTCTAACAAAAAAATGTCCTAGCCTGCAGTGCTAACGTAGCAGAATTGGACATAATGGCCCCACCTTTCACTGCAGCACCAGGAGCGAGTGATGAGATACTTCCTGGTTTCACAAGCTGGACCTGAAGAAACATTGGCCAAATGGACAGATATTCATTCCAGGGTGACAGAGTTCTTTGGTTGGTGGACTAGGCAATATCGAAATGAGAGCAGAGGCTGCTGGCTACAAGTGTGAGCTGAGTGCAAGACCTGCCTCCCAGCACTGGCACTGTATTGCAGTTTCATAAGCAATAAATTAAACCAAAAGCATCCCTCTAACCTTCACTCATCCCATCCTATTCACTCTCCACAAATTCCACATGCCCCATCCTTGCAATCCCTATTATCTTGATGTCCATCTACCCTGCCTCCAAGCCTGTCAAATCCCTGAAGCCAATTCCTTACCCTCAGTGCTGGTATCTGACATGATCAAACCTCAGGGGCCACGTTGACATCATTGTGTATTTATTAATGTCATTGCTGTGAACAAATACATTCAGCACACCAATTTACCTTAAGCCAATCCCCCATGAAAACAAGCATTTGTATTCAAAGTTGTTTGATAATGTTGACAATTCTTTGACAACTTTGGCAGCTCCAAGACGTTTATACACATGTTCAACACATTCTTGACTACTTCTTCTGCCTCTTGCAACCCCAAGAGGCATAACAACCCCCTTCACCCAGAGCACCTCATCATTCCCCTGCCCACCCCTACTCCTAAAGTCACAGGACAGTATCCAAAGGGGTTTCACTGATATAGTTGTCATTTGTTGTGTGCAGTCCACGAACCTGACAACAAGTGAACCAAAATCGGATTTGAGTTGGAACAGCCATCTCCAGGAATCCAGCCGTGAAGCATAGGATGCCCAGAAGCCCACCGCTGCAAAATTGGAAATGAGGACTTCTGATTCTTGGGGATTGTCAGTGTTTTTGTCATGGTGGAGAGGTTATCAGACGTGGTGAGAGTCTTAGCCAGTGTTGCCAATCATTTTCAATACTCCTCATGGAAATGATATTCATTAAAGCAATTCTTCAGAATCAGTTGATAGAAAATGAGATGTAAAATGCCACTTTGGAAAATTATATTGTATTTAGTTTCCTGGAATTGTACCTTTAAACAAAATAGCTTCCCTTGATTGAAGGGCATCTAAAAATTGGTCTGTATTGATAAACTGCATTCAAATTTCAGCTAGTCAGAGATAGCCCTTCACTTAAGAATTTTTTAATGTTTTCTTTATCGGCACAATTCCAGGAAAATCAGTCAAAAAACAAATTTTCCAAAGTGGCACTTTACATCTCAGCATATTTTCTATCATCTGGCTGTGAAGAATTGCTTTAATGAATGTCATTCCTGCAAGGAGCATTTATAAAGAGTAGTAACACTGACCAAGGCTTTCACCACATCTGATAATCTCAGAGAAATTATTATAATCATTGCAGACAGTTATGCTGACTTGCACCTTTGTAATTTGGTCATCTGGCTATACCTCTTCGCTGAGAAATAGATTGCTTTTGCAAATGTTTGCATGTAAAATTAGCTGCCTGCAGTTAAAATCGTAGCTTAGGCTGTCAGATACAAGGAGAAGGGAATTTTCATTGAATGAAGGACACAGTCCAAGATTTTCCAAATGTGTTTGTTTTAAAAATTCTTGAAATTAAGCATTACTAACATGGCCAATGCTTACTGTTCACTGCTAATTTCCCATGAAAAGATAATGATGGGCTGTCTTCTTAAACCACTCCAATCTGTATGATGGACTGCTGCTGTGAGGACTAAGATGAGAAACTTCTGTCCTCTAAAGGTTACGAATCTATTGAACTCTCACTCCAAACTGCTGAGGGCAGTGAGTTGATCAGAATATTCAAGACTGAGATTGTTAGATTTCTTGACACTAAGGGAATTAAGTGAGGTGAAAATTGGGCAGAAAGGTAGAGTTCATGTCGTAACAATTTCAATGAATTGTGAAGCATCCTTGATCAGTTGGAAGGCCTACTCTTGCTCATGATTCTTATGTTGGGAATTCTGAGCTTAATGCCCAGCAATATTGAAGAAACTGTAATATGTAGCCAATTCAACATTGTGTGTAAATGAGTAAGTGACGTAGAGTTGATGGTGTTTGCATGCAACTCCCAACCTTGTCTTTCTAGTTTCTAGTGCAGATTACAAATGTACGTTCTGCTTATAAGGAGTTACAGTACAGGTAAGTTTCTGTATCTTATGAGTCATACATGCAGTAATAAAGGCGTGGGTATATACAATAATGGTTAGCTGCCGAAGTGGACTGCCTTATCTTGGACAACATTTAAAGCTTTTACCTTGCTTGGGTTATAGAATATGTTACAGGTTTCAGAATATCTTATTGTGCCAGCATCAAATTAACACCCAGTTAAAGTGTCTGGCTAGATTGGACCATACCTTGAATCCACCTAGGAATATCAGATATCCTTTAAAGATTGGACGATTGGCATCAAATACGTTGAAAAAATTTCTTCCAGACATACCTTTGATATTTAAAAATAGTGTTTAAAAAAATTTTCCAAAGCCTGTGTATGTTGGACATCAGAACATAAGAACTCAGAGCAGGCGTAGGCAATTCGGCCCCTCAGAATCATGACTGCTGTCATCTCAGCTTCAACTCACTTTCCTTGACTACTCTCCTTCAACCATTACTAATGAAAAATCTACCTATCATCTCCTTATATTTCCTCAATGTACTGACATCCACTGTACTCTGTGTGGGTATGCTGAGGTTGTACAGGATGTTGATGAGGCCTCTTCTGGAATACTGTGTCCGGTTCTGCTTTCGCTGCCATAGGATGGATACTGTTAAGCTGGAGAGGGGTTTAGAAAAGAAATACAAAGATATTTCTGGGAATGGAGAATTTGAGTTATAAAAATAGGCTGGATAGGCTGGCGCTTTTCCTACTGGAGAGTAGAAGCTTGAGGAATGTCCATATACAGGTTTATAAAATCAGAAAGGGAACAGATAAAGTGAATAGTAGGGGTCCTTTCCCCGGGTTGGAGATGTTCACAAATAGGAGGCATATTTTTAGGGTGAGAAGAGAAAGTTTTCAAAAGGACATAAGGGGCAACTTTTTTTTTTACACAGAACGTGGTTCATGTGTGGAATGAACTGCCAGAGGAAGTGGTGGATGCAGGTACAGTTACAACATTTAAAAGACATCTCAATAAGAACATAAGAACTAGGAGCAGGAGTAGGCCATCTGGCCCCTCGAGCCTGCCCCACCATTGAATAGGATCATGGCTGATCTTTTTGATCCACTTACCCGCCCACTCACCATAACCCTTAATTCCTTTACTGTTCAAAAATTTATCCAGCCTTGTGTTAAAAACATTCAGCGAGGTAGCTTCAACCGCTTCACTGGGCAGGGAATTCCACAGATTCACATTTGGGTGAAGAAGTTCCTCCTGACCTCAGTCCTACATCTGCTTCCCTTTATTTTGAAGCAATGCCCTCTCATCTTAGTTTCACCTGCTAGTGGAAACAACCTCCCTGCCTCCACTTTATCCATTCCCTTCATAATCTTTTATACGTTTCTATAAGATCTCCCCTCATTCTTCTGAATTCCAATGAGTATAATCCCAGTCTACTCAGTCTGTCCTCATAATCCAATCCTCTCAACTCTGGAATCAACCGAGTGAATCTCCTCTGCACCCCCTCCAGTGCTAGAATATCTCTTCTCAAGCAAGGAGACCAAAACTGCACACAGTACTCCAGGTGTGGCCTTACCAGGACCCTATACAGCTGCAGCATAGCCTCCCTGATTTTAAACTCCATCCCCCTAGCAATGGCAGACAAAATTCCATTTGCCTTTTTAATTATCTACTGCACCTGCAATCCTACTTTTAGTCATTCATGCGCAAGGACACCTGCCAAATTACTTACTCTGCAATTCAGCCAGAAACACATTCAAATCCCTCTGCTCCAAAAGAATCTAAAGTTTCACTCCACTTCGATATTATGTTGACTTTCTACTCTTCTGACCAAAATGAATAACTTCTCACTTATCCACATTAAACTCTATCTGCCTAGCCTATCCATATCCATTTACAAATTCCCTATTTCTTTACTGCAGTTTATCTTCCCATCTATTTTAGTGTCATCTGCAAATTTGGCTACAAGGCCCTTTATCCCCCCATCCAGGTCATTTGTATAGATTACACATAGTTGGGGCCCAAGGACTGAACCCTGCAGCACCCCTTAATTGTATCTTGCCAACCACAGGGACCCATTTATCCTGACTCTCTGCTTCCTGTTGGTTAGCCAATCATCTATCCAAACTAATAAATTAACCCTAACCCCATGTGATCCAACTTGGTGTAATAACCTTTTGTGCAGCATCAAACCAAATCCTTTCTGGAAATCCAGATATATCACATTCACGGGCTCTCCCTTATCCACTTTGCTTGTACAACTTCGAAGAACTCTAGCCAATTAGTCAAACTCACTTCACCCTTCATATAGCAATGCAGACTTTGCTGGGTTGCGTTTTGACTTTCGAAATTTCCTGTTATTACTTCCTTATGGTTTCCAATAATTTCCCCATGACATGTGTTAAACTAACTGGTTTCTGCCTCTTTCCTTTTTGAGTAATGTTAGCATTTTCTAATCCACTGATGTTTTTCCTTCATCAAGGGAATTTTGGAATATTATAACCAAGTGATCCACTATCTCTGCTGTCACTTCCTTTAAGATCCTGTTAAACTGTTGTATAAATAAAACATCCTGTGTGGTCTGATTTCCTGAAATGCAGTCTGCACTATATTCCAAAGTGTCATGTCTCTTTCAGTAGTCAGTTGCATGAGGCCTAATGTTTATGCTTCCTATTAAAGGTCAGTTCAGTCTGTAATTTTGGATAATGAGTGCTACTCAAATCAAATTAAGACTTTGTGAATATGATGGAACTGCAGATAAAACTGCAAGCGATTTTTTAATAAATATTTCATTTTGATGTTATGTCGAAAGCCTCCATATAAATGTGAGACATTTTTATTTGCTTTTAGATTATTTAAATAAAATCTAAGGTAGAATTTGAAGTGATATAAAACAGAGAAATTCTGTTAAGATAAATACTAAATAATTGAAAACATGGAATTCATTTTATTGCTTCTGCAGCTTTGCTTATTATTCAACATATAGAAAAAGCCATTACTTTCATCAAAGATACAGCAGTCTGGGTTAGTGTAATGCGACTCACTGGAGTAACTGGGAGGGGAAGTGAGAGAGAATTCAGTGGAACACTGAGACATAGGTCCGGGATAGAACAGGAAATGAAGCAACTCAGCTGCAGACAAAGAAATACTGAACTGAGTAAAACTGACCTTGGGACAATGTTTTGTTTGCTCTGACTTGCTCATTTTTTTTATAGTGTTAAATTGAAAACATCACTTGTGGTCTGCTACATCACTGTTCTTTGAAGTATTGACCTTAATCCTAATATTTCTTTCCCTTCGAACCACTGGATTAGGCATTTCCTCCACATAAGTGAAATTAGCATGAGTGATACATACCATCACCAAGGCATTTCACACTGTTCCTCTTCATTGAGAATATAGGATGGTACTTTCACATTTTGATATTAAGAAAAATGTTGCTCCTTCTGACTGTGCGAACATGTACCCAAGGAAACAAGTTGGTTACAATGAATAATGGGAACTCAGCTATGGATGTCCAAGCTCATGTAACCCAGTGAAAATGTAGCCCTATTTGGACACAACTCTCTTGATCAATGGCGGACAAATCTGGAGTAACCTTGTGCAGGCAAACTGACCACAGTAGTATGTTCCTCCTATGCTGCAACTCACATTAGGAGATTTGCTGTCATGTTATGTCACGTCCATCTGTCTTGTGCCATCTTTATTCCCCTAGCGTAGCTTGTATGCAACTCTATGGCATCCTTTATGCTGTTGTTTTTCAGTTATGATCAAATTGCTGAAATGCAGATACTTTTCCTGATGTTACTTTTTTGAGATTTTGCTCTTGCAATTTTAAGTGCCTGTTCATTTGTCATGTGATCCTTGTATGGAACTTTCAGTATACAGCTTAGCAGCTACATTTCTAAGAGATAGTAGGAATTGCCGATGCTGGAGAATCTGAGATAACACGGTTTTGAGCTGGGTGAACACAACAGGCCAAGCAGCATCAGAGCAGCAGGAAAGCTTGACAATTCGGGTCGGGACCCAGAAATCTGAAGAAGGGCCCCGACCCAAATTGTCAAGCTTTCCTGCTGCTCTGATGCTGCTTGGCCTGTTGTGTTCATCCAGCTCTACATCGTGTTATCTCAGCTACATTTCTGAGATCTGTTACAGTATAGCTCAGAAGATGTAGAATTTGAGTTAACAATATGGCAGTGAGATAGAAATTGAAAGCCATATCAAAGCATTGCAAAAATCTTGAAGAAGGCACTTACAAAATGGGGCTAATCGAACCAAATAAGTTGCAAATTGATGTAAATAAAGTAAACCTAAATATAACACGGTTTGCAACCAGAAAGGGTATCAATGAAATGAGTATTTGGAAAGACTGATTAATGTTGAGAATAATGAGCTGTATTTTGTTGGCCCCTGACGGGTGGGTTTTTGAGGTGGGTAGGGCTATATAAAATATGATAAGGGCATGCCACTTTTCTGTTTGCCCCAACCCAGTCCCCATAAAGCGGTAGACTAATTAGTTCCCTTAAGTTGACAGTCCATCTGAAATTTTTTGACAGATAATTAATAAACACTTGAGTTTGCACAAAGCCAATTGATCTATGCATTACAGCTCTCATACTGTGATAAGGTCGATGTGGGCAGAAGGGCAAGAGTGAGAAGGCCATTTATTAAGCAGCTTAGTGGAAAAGGTTCAATGGGTGTTCAGTGTGCATCACCTTCATCTACCTCACACAAATTTGTAACTCCACTTTGTTCATTCTGACCTAGTCTCCAAAACCTGAACCCTCCCTCAGATCCCATTCATTCTCCATCCAAAACCCCAGATTAACCTGGGTTTGGACACTAGGGCTGTCTTCATTCTGTAGTCTACTTGCAGTCTGAGCAGTGGTCAGCATGTGGTTCTGGTGCTGATGGGAATTCAATTAGCCAGTAGCTCTCAAGGGCAGATTTTCCTCCCACCAAGGGGCAGACTTATTAAAAAATCAGTGACCTTTCATTGGACATTTGCAAAGAGGGACAGTGAGCATTTGCAGTCCACAGCGTGGCCACCTCTGTGAAATTGTGCAAGCGATGGGTCAAAATGTAGGTGCTTCTTCAGAAATTGGGAAGATTTACATTTTGATCGTAACTTTCATAATCTCAGGAGTTGCCAAAGCAATTTACAATCAAGGAAATACTTCTCTTCGAGAAAGTGTGATCACTGTTGTAATGTGGGAAATTGAATGCTGTGAGGAGAGAGTTAATGTTTTGGAAGAAGGTCTGCTGGTGAGTCAAATGATCTTTTCATATTTCTAAATACGCAGTAGGCTTTCCATTACTTGTGGAGTAATTTTCCCAGGAGGACGTGGGCCTGGCTTCATTCAGGAAAGTAAACTCCCTAAAAATGATATCTGGTCAGGATCCTGACATCATCCCATCCTCTTCTGGGCTTCGCTTGGGTAGAGTTGAAGGCTAGTGGGGAGCTTATTTGTGTGACTTTCCTTAATAATGGGATGTGCTTATTTAATGAGAAATTGTTCTCATTTGGGGAGAAGAGCTATATTTCTCCAGCTGACTCCAGTGCAGCCTGAACTGATCTGCAATATCCATACTTTACAACGTAACATGGTATTACATCAGGGTAAATAAATAACTCTATGAATGGATTTTGGAGCCACTTAATTACCATAAATGAAATTTAAATTTCTCAGAAGAACACAAAACAGAATTAATGTTATGCAGCGATATTAGAGTTCAAGTTTGTTTCAAGGCAGTTGTTGAAACTGGATGTATGAATGCATGAAGTAGGAGCAGAAGTAGACCATTCATCCCCTCAAACCTGATCTACCATTCATTATGTCAAAACTCCCACTGGAAATGAAATTGTACACAGGATATTCAGTATGGAAAGAGGCCACTTAGCCCAAACAGTCCATGATGCATTTATGCACTGCTTGAGCCTTCTCCCGTCTTTGCTCACCCAAATCTTCATTACCACTCTGCATTTCTGACTCATCATGGGCTTATCTAAATTCCCCTTAATGCATCTATGTTATTTGCTTCAGTCATATGCATGTGGTAGTAAATGCATATTCTGACTCCACTTTGGTTTGAGAACTTTCTCCTGAAATACCTAATGGATTTCTTGGAAGCTGCCTTATACTATGGCTTATAGTTATAATTCTCTTCACAAGAGGAAATATTCTATATATTGCACTCAATCTAGCAATACCTTTTTGCCATTTTAAGCATTTATATTAGATCACTCCTCAGTCATTTTTCAAGAAGGACCCAATCTGTTGATCCTTTCCTGCTAGGTGTGACACATAGCTGGTATCAGCCTCATAAACCTTCAGTATGAACATATGTTTCACTATCCAAAAATTTAGCCAGTCTACAGGGCGCAGGGCAGGTTTCTTATTGATTTTCTCTGCCCCTCTCCCTGTAATTTTCTGCTTAAGGTTTAATGAATAGCCAGATGAACCTCTGAGATATAAGAACATGAGCAATAGGGATAGGAGTGGGCCATTTGACCCCTCAATCCTGCCGTGCCATTCAGCAAGATCATGGCTGAACTGCTGTAGGCCTCAAATCCTCTTTCATAGCAGCTTATCATAGCCCTCGCTCACATATATTATAAAAATCTATCCACTTTCGCTTTAAATACTGGTTCTGATTTAGCCTCCACAACATTTTGGAGTAGAGAATTCCAGACAGTCATTACACTCTGAGAGAATGTATCTCAGTTTTAGAAAGGTGTAGCTTTATTCTGTAACTATGTCCCCTCGATGAAAATATACCCACTAGTGGAAACATCTTAAAGTCTACCCTGTCAAGCTCCCCCTCAGAGTCTTGTATGTTTCAAGGTCACCCCTTATTATTCTAAACCAGATGGAATAATGGCTAATCTGATTCTAATAAATCAGTGCCTTCTTCCCAGGTAACAGTCTAGTGAATCTCCTTTGTCCTACCTCCATTGCCAGAGCATCCATTCTTAAATACTGCAAGGTCAGAAATCACACAACACCGTGTTACCGTCCAACAGGATTATTTGAAAACACAAGCTTATGTTTTCAAATAAACCTGTTGGACTATAACCTGGTGTTGTGTGATTTCTGACCTTGTCCACCCTAGTCCCACACCAGAACCTCTATATCATAAATACTGCAAACAACAATATGCACAGTACTACAGATACAGCCTCACCAAAACCCTATACAGTTATAAGAAGACTTCCCAGTTTTTAAATTCTGTGCGTTAACCAATCCTTTATCCACGCTAATACATTATCCCCCAATATGGTGATCTCCTATCTTGTGCAATGACCTTTTGTGCATCACTTTATCACATGCCTTCTAAAAAGCTTCGACCAGCTCTCCTTTATCAACTCCACTTGTTATATCCTCAAAGAACTCTGGCATAGTTGGCAATCAAGATTTCCCCTTCACAAAAATATGTTGACCCCTTATTGTGTCAGCCTCTTCTAAATGTCTTGCTATTTCTTCTTTGATAATGATTTCTTGCATTTCCCAAAGACAAGTTTTAAGCCAACTGACCTAGAGTTTTCGGTTTTCTGTCTCCCTCCTTTCTTGTATACGGGTGTCATATTAGCTGCTTCCCGATCCACTGGAACTCTCATGAAATCCAGTGAATCTGGAGTCATTTGACCAATTTCTTCACTATCTCTATGATGTAACTGTGACTTCAGGCAGTCGTGTGATAGCGAATCCATTCAAAGGTCGAAACAGTCATAGTTTTGTGCAGAGATGTTTGGGGACTCTGGGATGTTCTTGTATATAGTGTAAGTAAACAGAAGAAATGCTTGGAGGTCAGAACTGACATTATCTGAACAAATGAACCCATACTAAGGGCTAACGAAATCTGTGTGTTTACTTCTATCACTTGGCAAAACAAATTGAAGCTAGGGATCCCTTTCAGAATAGCACTGGCTATAGATTCCATGTGCTGTAATATATCTGTAGAGTAGAAATGAATATACCCTTAAGTTTTTACATTTTGCCAGATTTACTTTTCTGCATCTCTTTAATGAGATTCAGCTCTGGACTAAGATTGAAACACAACAGTATCCACTGTTTTTCTACCTCTGGCTTGTTGCTTTGTATGTCATAGTTTATCAGTTTTGTCTCAGAGAAAATGGAAAATGGTGAAAAAAGCATCTCAGTCTTTCTGGTGAATCAGACAACAGCAGAAAGAGAAGCCAGATGTAAATAATGAGGATTTATTGTCCTCAGGAGTTACTCCCAAGAAATGTATGAAATCTGCAGCCAGTCAGGCTGTGCTGAACCTATCTGTATGGCCCGACTTCTCTAATAAGACAGTGTGGCCCTTGTTTATAAATGCCTCATGTTTGTAAGACACCTGCATTTCCTCGGGAGTTTTATTTGAAATAGATGAAAGGAGAATTTATTCTGTGGCTTGCAAGTAAATAGCTGCTGATTCATCTTATTTGTCAGGAAATTAAAACTGTATCCACCTCCACTTGGCATTTATTTATTCAATTATAGTTTGATGCCGTGTTTTGCACTGTGTGGTTCAGTTCACATTTCAGTCCTTGTGACACATGCTCCTGCATTTCACGTAGACAAGAAGCATTTCAGAATGAATTGCTTCAAAAGATGTGATTAGGCATTTATTATTGGATTTAATTTGCTTGTGAGTTATTGTGACAAGCTGAACAAATACCACCCATAATAAACTGAAATTCTTCCTGTAAGTCTATCTTGATTTCCTGTCATGCTATTACCATTAAATTGTTGCTGTCACAATTTTCTATAAGGCTGAAATATTGTTATTGGTTTTACTCCATCTGGTTCAGTCCTCTGAATTTCATCTTTGAGGTGGTTGGGATTCATCCTTAACATTGAGACCTCTAGGTGGCAGCGTAGAGTCCAGTTTTGGGCCTCTGCAATCTGTTGGTGTCATAGATATTCCAGTCTCTGGAAAGTTGGAGACTAGATGCATCCTGGTAGACGCTGTAGGGGGTCCCTCCAATACATTGGCCACACGATAATTGCCTGGGAATTTGAAACTGCCGATGGACCAGTACTGTGTTTCTAGAACCTTCAGGAAAAGTGGACAACTGAATTAAATTTAGAGAAATCAGAGGGTTCTGACCTACTTTCATGAATAGTTACTTGGGAAAAGTCTGAAGGATTAAAGCCTACTCTAAATCCTGGATAACTATAAATTTGATCCCTCAACACTCCATTGACCCCTATTCCCCACAAACAACAGCCAAATCACCTACCCACCAAGGTTCTGTGGAAGGGTCACTGGACCCATAACATTAACTCTTTTTTTTCTTCACAGATGCTGCCAGATGTGATGAGCTTTTCCAGCAACCTTGTTTTTGAACCCCCTCACCAAGCCTCACCCTGATCAATACCTTGGCCTCCCTCTGAAAAGATGTGAATCCCCAGGGTCACACAAAGGTGTGTCCCCACTCGCCCCAATGCAGTTCCCCTTGCCATCTGATCTACCCTTTGATCCACTTGT
The DNA here is from genome assembly GCF_030684315.1 of Stegostoma tigrinum. Lineage (NCBI taxonomy): Eukaryota > Metazoa > Chordata > Chondrichthyes > Orectolobiformes > Stegostomatidae > Stegostoma > Stegostoma tigrinum. The sequence goes on along the minus strand of NC_081378.1, from coordinate 26,818,740 downwards.
CAGTCTAACCCTCATGCACTGACCACTAAGGCCCCTCACCTGCCTGTATCATTACCCCATCTCTCACCTCTTTCTCTCTTAACCAACTGGCACACTGCCCATTCAACAATCCACCTGCCACCCTAATATCTATCCTAATGCCACTCTATCCCCTCACCTTTCAACTACCCACCTATGACCCTAACCCCTCAAACACTCTCCTCCTTAACTGCTTGTATACCTGCCTCCCGACCACCTCTCTCAACTTCCACATAATCTTCACCCACCCACATTGTAACTCCCCTCATCTGTGCACTTGTCACCCACACTCACTCACCCACTTTACAGTCTAACCCCTCACTTGCCTGCCACCCTTCTTGCTGACCTAATTAGCACCATGACACTCACCCACCCATTTGCCATCCTACCCTCAAACACTCCTACCACATTTAACTGATTCCCTGCCCCTTCACCAACCTATATGCTACTTTGTCCACTTACTTTAGACATCTAACTGCTCTCCTTGTCAAAGAGGCTTTGGATCTTTAAATTCTGGATTACAGCAATTACTGCTGTAAAAATAGGGTAGTTTGGCCTCCAATACTGAGCCCCAAAGTGCAGGTCCACTTTGTGGATCTCGAGGTCCAAAACGTGGAGCCGAGTCAGGGTAAGTAAAAGGTTAGCAGAACAGCAAAGTGATTGATTTGCTGTCCTCAGAAAATGCAGCCTGATGTTTCTAACTTGAAAATACAACTGATTTTCGGTGGGTCACCTTTGTATCTCCACTGCAATAAGATCCCCATCAATTCTCACACTGCTGCCAGATACCACCAGCCTTTATTGCTTTTTCTCTGTAACTGTTACTAGGGGAACCTGGAGCAACACGTGTAATGATGCCAGAGAGCTTCTCCTCACTGGACATAAATAACACAATTGGGGTGAACTTAAGAAAATGGAGAGAAATGCTTGGAGAGCTTGGTAGAAGCCTGAATTCTTGGTATGTGAATGCTGGAAGCAATTAGAGTAAACAAACCAGTATTAGGCTGTCTGGTGTAGTCTTTCAATAATGTCCCAATGAAATGAGAGACTGGTATTTCTCTGAACTCTGTGTATTATAGTATTTACTGTTAATACACAATAAACACTGTTTTTAAGACGCCCTAGCCTAAAGATAGTTTATGACCTTGTTTTCTCTTTGACTAGTGTGCCTTGTAACTCATACATGTGATCATAAACCACACAAAGAAAGTGTTACTATCCTGAGAGTCATTTACCCTTTGCCTTCACCCTATAATTGAGCCATCAGCTTCTGTGCCTCTCTTGAGGCCTCCAACCTTGTGTTCACTTGCCTCTCTACCTAGCCTGTTGATTGTGCTTATGTGCATGGCTCCCGTTTATATCACTTGGTCTTCAAGAATAAATTGAAATAGGTGGGCATCAGGACTGTAGATGGTACAGTACAGAAAGGTGGGAAGGAACTAAGGGAAAAAGTGCTGGTCTCGCTGGACAGAAAGGCACTCACAGCTGCATTGGGAAGTAGGCAGAACATAACTGGCCTCCTAAACCATCAAGATTTACAAATTTCTTCCCTTCCTGCACCAACCCAAATCTGCTTCTCCCACCTCCTCCATCGAACAATACATCTCATCAAGGTCGGTAAGAGGTGGAATTTCCATAAGTTCCCATTTCACTGGAGTTGCACACAGATTTTCTTTCTCAATTCTACTAGAACTCAGGAGAGCTTCTCCCTGCTGCCAGACAGGACTCTCCACAGCTGACCATGTTGTAATCCTCCCACCCATTCACTGCTGCCAAATTTGAAGAATCCCTCTCAATGACGCAAAGCCTCAGAAATTTTTGAGTGATGCAGACTGGAATTTCAACACCCCAGTTTTAATGGAAACCAGATTTCTGCTCCATAGATTGCTAAACCACGGGAGTCTCCTCCTACAGCCAATGAACCACAGAAATGTCACACATTTAGTGCCTTTAACATGGTAAAAATGCCTGAAGGAACTTTACAGGAGCACTATCAAACTAGATTTGACGCAGAGGCACAGAAGGAAATATGAGAACATCTTGGTCAAAGGTACATTTTAAAGTACTTACAGAAACGCTGTATGATTGCTGAAGCACTTCTCGAAGCTGTCAAATTCCATAATGTTCAATTATTGCTGTCTGTTGGAAGGAGAAAAGGCAAGAGGGTCAATTGAGGTGGAAAAATGGCCTTTAAACATTGAAAATGCCACAGAGCACCTGAATCTCATCTGGAGTGGATACTTGAGGTGTGTTTTGGAGAGTTATGCTCTATTGCTATTGGGATAATGAGTAATGTGATTGAGCCTAGCAAGCAAAGTTGAAGCTGAGAAGTTTTTAATGAGGCTTCCAATAAACTGATTTATTTCAAAACAATGGACAACATCTTGTGGAGCCTGAGGAATGTGGCCTACAGTGAGATTTGTGGCCGAATTGGCTGAGAAATCCAACGAGGCTGATCTCGATATCGTGAGCAGATCTTTCAAATTTTCATGCTGTTTGCAAGCAGCGTGGTGAATTTCTCGCTAGGCGGTGGTGAGTTGCCAATTAAGGGAGATTATTACTTGTTAAAAGTCTTATTAACACCACAGCTCGCCTTATTAATATACAGTTTTCGATCTTACCAAACCCGCCAAATAAATTAGATGTTGAGAAGACTTGACATGGAAACCAGAACATGTACCTGACAGATTCAGCTCGCTGCTTGCTCTAAACAACCTCGGAGTCACCCCACCCACCCCTCCACCCGCTGACCCATGGAATTTTTATGGTATCTCCAGGATTCACATCATTGCTGCAGTGCTGCCCTATGAGGTTGACAATACCCCTACTTTCGACTCTCCATGCTGGAGATTATTTGATGTAATTTAGGACAGGAGATGATGGCCTAATAGCATTATCACTGGACTATTAATCTAGAGAACCAGATATTGTTGAAGGGACCCAAGTTCAAATCCCTCCATGGCAGATGATAGAATTTGAATTCAAAACAAAATCTGGAACCATGAGTCTAATGATGACCATGAATCCACTATTGATTGTCGGGAAAACCTATCTGGTTCACTAATATCCTTTAAGGAAGGAAGCTGTCATCCTTACGTGTTCTGGCCTACATGTGACTCCAGACCCTCAGCAATCCGGTTGACCCTTAACTGCCCTCTGGGCAGGTTGGGATGTGCAATAAATAAACAGCGATGCCCTCATCCTGTGAATGAATTTTTTAAAATTAGAATCATTTTTCTTGCTGCTCCTGATTGATACAGTGATTAGCAGCCAGTGTGTTGGTTTTGGATCCCAGACATGGGCTGAAATAAGGGTTGGTTGTGAGCTTGTTTCTGTCTTCCTCTGATCAAGCAACCTGCCAGCAGCGACTGCTCAGAGTTTCAATTGAAATAGTCATTGTTCACTGAGATATTGAAGACCCTTCACAGACTGGTTTCATAGTCAAGCATTAGTCACATTATTTAGTGGAAGATGAGGGTCAGGGGGAGAAGTTTTGGAGTTGAAGTGGAGCATTGATGTGAACTTTATTTTTAATGAATGCATAGGAGCACATGTTGGCACTGGGGTGGCCGGGCTGGCAATTGTTTGGATTATAACTGACACTATTTTCCCGAAAGAAAGTTGCTATAAGGTGTGATAATTACTTCAGTATTATTAGGCCCTTTGAGATGATTTTACTGATAATTAACTTATTTAGTAGTTGGAAATGCATTCAGATTTAAACTATTGTCATGTTTTAGCCCTCTGACAGATACCACTTTCATTTTTTAAAAAATGGCATGGGGGTATTAGATTAAAGGATTGTTCCTTCAGTGAGCCAGCCTTGGCGCGATGAGACAGCCAGCCTTTTGTTATGGGTTCTAAATTCTTGAAGCTTGATCCATCACATTTCTAGTAAAGACACAAAAGCAGAGTTGGAGAAGCAACAAGGAGGTTCAGGATCATTCCAGACACTTGACAGCAGAAATGTAGACTGGTACTCAAGTGCAATATCATAGAGGTGCTGGACTGTTGAACCTGGGTGGTGTCATTCAGGTGAAATGTCCAGGTGAACCTCCAGGTGCTCCGTCAAGTGGACTTAAAAAATCCCATGGGTGCCACCTTTGAAGATTGTTGGGAAGTTATCACTGTGGTCCTGTTCAACGGTTATGATTAGATTCCCTACAGTGTGGAAACAGGCCCTTCAGCCCAACAAGTCCATACCGCCCCTTGAAGCATCCCACCCAGACCCATCCCCCTATAACCCACACACCCCTGAACACTACAGGCAATTTAGCATGGCCAATCCAACTAACCTGCACAACTTTGGATGGTAGGATGAAGCCAAAGCAGCCGGAGGAAACCCATGTCGTCATGGGGATAATGTGCAAATTCCACACAGACAGTTGCCTGAGGCTGGAATTGAACCTGGGTCTCTGGTGCTGTGAGGCTGCGGTGCCAACCACTGAGCCACCGTGCTGCCCCTATCCCTCAGTCAGCATCACAACAAAGTATCATTTGGTCATGATCATATTGCTGTTGGTGGGATTTTGCTGTATGCCAGTTTCCTGTCACATCTTTTGGTTTTTATCAGTGAACTCACTTTGAAAGTATTTCATTGGCTGTAGAGCACTTTAGGGTGACCAGAGGTTATGAGAGGCAGTATATTAATGCAAATCTTCTTTGCCTTAAAATCAAAGAGTGTTAGAATGGAGGCAAAATCAATATTGAAGAGAACCAGAGCAAATTAAAAATGCACATGAGACAAAGCAAATCAAAAATGAAGAAAAAGTAAATCCATTAGGGAGAAAACTAGATTACAAGAATATGAAATCTAAGAGGTAGGAGTGAAGGCAGTAATGAACAATAAATGCGAAAATAGATAAGAGAACACAGAGTGAAAGGACAAAACAACCAACCATAACATATTCATGAGGAAGGAAATATGATGAAGACAGAGATCACAAACCAGAAAAGATGAAAAGCGGACAAAAGAAAAGGATAAGAAGAGAAGGCAACCTAAAAGAGGCAAGGAAAAAGGAGAAGCAACTAGAAATAGATGAGGGGTGACTAAACAAGGGAAAGAAAGAGCTGCTCAGAATACAAAAAAGGAGAAAGTTAGAAAGAAGGGAGGAAACAAAAGGAAACAAAGAACTAGGAAAAGGAAGAGTTTACAGTGATACAGTGGGAGAATACAGGGTTATAAATGGATGGTGTGATGTACCAAAAGTGAAAGACAACAGAAGCACAGTACAAAAACTTACCAGGGAATATCAGCTATTTATGTAAAAAAAATGGAAAGATTTCCAATGTGCTACCCTCAATTTTTCCCCAAATCTGTGCACTCACCCAGCACTGCAGAGATTCCAAAGAGATCCTGGTCTCCTCCCAATGCCATCCCCACACCCCATTTTCTTCAGTGTTTCTCCAAATCTCCCGAAGCCCATCACCTCTTCCTACGGCTCACACCCCCCAGACCATCATTTCAGCGCTACCTAATGCAAAGATAAACATCATTAGAAAGAAGTAATTATTCAAAACTTACAAACTGCTTCGAGAAAGAAAACAAGTGAAAGCATTTTCCTGCATAAATCACAATATATTTGCCTCCAAAAAAAATGGTATGCTATACTGTTTGTCCCCAAATATTTTGATGACTGAATTCCGTTTGAACGCCAGAAACTGCAGAATTTATTTATTAAATTAATTAAAGCAGAGAATCCACTTGGCAGGTTTCAAAATCCTATTGTTTTTATTCATGGCTTGCCTAAATAAGGTGGAGAAGTTCACTGCAAAAAATGCATGAGACACAAAGAATCTAGAAGCCACATTGGCCACTTTTGTTGTCATAAGGACTCTAGTACACAGTTGCAGTATGTCCTCATCACTTTCAAATGATGCATATACTCCAGGGGAGCGCTTCTTAATTGGAATTTAGATCCATGGAAATTGCACCTAATTGGAATAACAAATCATTATCGACACACGGGAAATAGAAAAGATTTTTAATTTCAGTTGGTAGCAGTGGAAATATTAATAGGTTAAAAAAAATCAAAATGAATTGAGTTATTGCAGTTTGGGAAATTTTATGATGTTTACTCTAGAGGATGTGGCTGATATCTCCAATCTGGTAACTGCTGCATATGTGCATTCAAATTGGTTGAGAAGAATTTGGAGCAGAAAATAATGGACGTGGACCTGGATGAGAATGCCCCCTAAAGATATAAATGTATTAAAGATAATAATATCCATAAATGCATTTTTAACATGCTAATGTTTTGTAAAGTTGGTAATATCCCCTTCTAGCAGTTGTTTATGATGCAGAAATTGTATGCCTGTGTTTCAGTTTAATTCACTGGTTGAATATACACATGTATCACATAAATCTTTGAGAGGATGAACCTGCATTCTCACGTAATCCAACATGAGTATGGCTATATTCTCCTGTCTCATAGGATTTAAATTGCATCGCAAAACCTGCATTCCAGTTTTATTTAGTTCAAATGATGCTGGAGTATACAACAAATTAGAAAGATGAGCACACAGAGCAATGGGAAAAGGGAGCTGGGAGAAATAAAATTAAATATCATTCATTTAGGGAAAGTACAAACAAAGAAATATTTGGTGGTACATTATTTCCACCTCAGTGACAAGCTGCTCAGCAACATAATCCATCAAACTGGAATTCCTCTTCCTGATGCTTGTTGCCTTATCTGTGTCTGCAAAGCTCCTGCAGACATTACCTTTAATGTTACTGGCTTCTTCTGTGAGCTGGACTGTGGATAAGTTGAAATCTTCCTGTGTCTCTTGCATTCACCCGCACATGTAAAGGCACAATGCATTAGTACTGACACAATACATTTTAGTAAGGCCTTCTGTGTTGTTCTAATCATTTCTAAACTGCAGTTTGAACCATCCCTCCCCGCCCTCATGGTTGAGGCCTACATGACTTGAACTGCTTGCTGAAAATATATTTAACTTGTTGGCATAAATTAGGAACACTTGTTAATTCCTGTAGAAAAAAAGTAGTGTGTGTCAACTCAACTGTCAGACTGTAATTACTTAACAGATGCATTTGGCTTTGAGTCACTTTGGGAGGCCCTGAAATTATGGATTGCTTGTTGTATCAGCTTTATTTATGGCTTAAATGTTTTAGGTTTTCTCCATAGTCATTCACTTTGCTGACAGACTCTATTCAATGCTCTGCCTTTCTGCTTCACTCCCCTCAAAATCCCGTACATCACATGGTCCAAGGCATTTGCGTTATCTACTCAGCTCCTTCACTGAGTACAAAAGTCCTGTTTCTGAATGATTTGCATTGCTTTATGTAATGTGGCAGGATGCAAAAGGACAAGGCAACAAAATGCAGAATCAGCGAGAGCGAGCAGAGGCAGCTACATTTCTCTTGGAGTGTTAACCAGTTATGAGAATGATAAGTCAATGGGAAATTCTGTGGACGTGCTTGTTGAGAAACTGGCTGATGCCCTCTTTTAAAGTTTACTGCCAGCCTATCTTCACAGCTCAGTGTATGCTTTGGGATTTCTAGAGTTCCATACACTCCAAGACTGGCCTTATAAACCTTATCAACAGGGGCCCATAAACCTTATAAGTAGGACCCGCAAGGTAGCTCCTTGCCATCCGGTTTGATGTTGAGGTTGGGCATGTCAAAGCTATTCTGCAGGAAAATTGTTAAAGTAATCAGATCAATCTTTGCTGTAAATTACACAAATTCATGAATGAGCCTGAGGCTGTCAGTTTTGGATGTGGAAAGTACCCTGTCTATCTTGGTTTACCCGGGAAGGATAAGCTATTTGAAAGGTTTGACCTACAAGTGGAGCTAGCTGTCTCGTGCAGCTACTATGCAGTAATAGATGACCAGTGTCCACCACAATAGGATTCTGCTGTCAAAGATGTCCTGCCCATTTCACAAATGAGTAAAGTGGTATATAATAATGCTGGGTGATCCTGACATGATGCAAGGGAGGTAGGCCGTTTGTCCCAAAGCCTAGGAGATTTATATAAATAGTATACACCTTCAGCTGTTTACAATATGCAAGATACTGACTGTGCTTATAACCTATGCTTGCAAAACTCATAACATAGTAATTCCACAATTGGGTAACTTTTGCCAAGTAATCTTAAGTGTGCCAAAAATTACACTGACAAGTGTCAGTTGAGCTCATAAGTGAAGTGCCTTTTCACTTACTAGAAGCTACATGTATTGATACGTAGGACCCTGTTTGTTTTCAGACAGAAATTAGAGGCAGGCCTGTCTCAACTTAACAAGATAGGTGATGGTCATATTCTAATTAATTATTTAGGGCAATGCCTTGACCAGTTGGCATCAACCCAGCCTAGATTAAATTTAAACAGAGATTGGCAGTTAACTATCTGACATCATCTAGCTGGTGCATTCACCAGGGCAAAGCCTCTTCTAATCAGAGCTCACTTGCCAATCAATCAACATCATTTTCTTATACAGTATAAATTTTATTACCCTTGACACTGCTATTTTTACACATGTCCTGATGAATGCAAGGTGAAAATGTTCCATTAAATGCGTCTTTTTTTAGCAATACTCAAATGCTGTAGTACTAATCTTCTATTTATAACAGTAACTAGTAGACATGACCAGCCAAAAGAGAAAGAACTGTAGTATAGCACCACACAAATATAAACCAGTTATTTGAAGTTAACTTTCTCAAACAAAAAATGGCAACACTTTAATCACTCAGAGCACAAATACCATCAATGAACAATGTCTCAATTATGGCTGCATCTGGTAGCAGATGTCAGTGAGAAGACAGAGAAGGTGCAGACAATCAACAGATTGTTTCTGACTGAGATTCAGGTGGGATCTCTGGTCCTTGAACATCCTGAGTGGATGTGGTCTCCTTCTGAGAGCCTGACTTTCCGTATCTTTCTCCCCTCTTCCAGGAGCTTGTGCTGCTCTGTGTGACCTCTGCTCATTTTTAACGTCATATTTTGTTCAATAGGAAATTACTTTCAGTCAATAGAGTGCACCTCAGCACTTATGACACCATACTCTGTAGCCTTTTGCAACATTCAACAGGTACAGAAAGCACAAAGTGTTTGCAGAATCAAAGCCGCTGCCAGGAGAACTCACCCAGCAACTAAATTGGAAGTAGTCAGTGATCCCTTCAAGATAGCACTGATAGAAGTTCTTCCCTACTTCTCATTGCATATTCAGCTGTACGATGTTGAGATGCTGTAATCTAGAGCCCCAAGTACCAAAATTGCAGCTTTGGCATCAAGTTAGCATTATGTGTTGTTTGATGTCATGATCAGCTTGCTTTGCATACTTCTGGCAAATGTTCACTGCATACCTGATAATGATCTCATCAAAATAGGGTCCCTAGAAATATTTGGTGATCTTCAGGAGTTTGAAGGACACTCACAGTGCCCTGCAAACAGGAACCGATGGCCCAGTTTCTTGCTATATGTCTTACCAAAATGTAGATGTCCTATTACTCAGTGAAAAACAAAATAGCTAAATTTGAAATAAATCTCTAATTGTCAGACATATGATATCACAGAAAGCTAAGACCTCAGGTGTATTGTGTATTACCACATGATGTGTAGACAAGTAAATGGTGAGAATCAGAAATTAATTTCTGATCAGAGGACCATAGCTTTTGGATTAGCTACTGGGAAGACAAAGAGATAACAGTGGAATTAATTTAACGCAGAGCATAGGAATTTCTAAAAGGTATTTGAAGAAATGTGTTATAGTATGCTGATCAGAAAAGTTTAAACTTATGATGTATAAGGGCCAGTGGCACTTTGCCTGTTTGCATCTGTCTTCAGTAAAGAGGATACAAATAACATAGCAGAAATGTTTTGAAACAGAATATGAAAGGGACCGAGGGACATAAGCCAATTAGAATCAACCAGAAAGGGCACAAGGAAACTTACTAGGACTAAAATCTATCATGTTCCTATGTCCTTTTCAAAATCAAGACTCCAGATAGCAGCATCTCAACATTGTAAAGCGGAATATGCAATTAGCAGCAGGGAAAAACCTTCCATCAGTGCTATTTGAAGGGATCATTGACAACATACAGGGTAGTTATTGGTGAGACCTCCGGGCAGTTGCCTTAATCCTGTGGCGTGAAAAGAAATGGAGGTTGAGATCTTACCTGCATTGATTCTAATTTTCCTAAATTCTCTGGATTCTGGAAAGGTCCCACCAGGCTGAAAAATAGTGAATGTAACGATTCAGCAAAAGAAGGAGACAAAACTCAGAAAATCTGGTTAACCTAAACTCCTGGGAAAATGCTAGAATCCTTTATTATTGTAGGATACTTAGAAAATATGAATGCAATCAGTCACGTAATTTTGTTAAAACAAAGCCACATTTAACTAATTTTGTCTGCCTTCCGGAGAGACCACTCTCTCCGCAACTCCCTTGTCCGCTCCACACTCCCCTCCAACCCCACCACATCCGGCACCTTCCCCTGCAACCGCAGGAAATGCTACACTTGCCCCCACACCTCCCCCCTCACCCCTATCCCAGGCCCCAAGATGACTTTCCACATCAAGGAGATGCTCACCTGCACATCTGCCAATGTGGCATACTGCATCCACGGTACACAGTGTGGCTTCCTCTACAGCGGGGAAACCAAGCGGAGGCTTGGGGACCGCTTTGCAGAACACCTCCGCTCGGTTCGCAGTAAACAACTGCACCTCCCAGTCGCGAACCATTTCAACTCCCCCTCCCATTTCTGAGATGACATGTCCATCCTGGGCCTCCTGCAGTGCCATAATGATGCCACCCATAGATTTCAGGAACAACAACTCATATTCCGCTTGGGAACCCTGCAGCCCAATGGCATCAATGTGGATTTCACTAGCTTCAAAATCTCCCCTCCCCCACTGCATTCCAAAACCAGCCCAGCTCATCCCAGCCTGCCTAACCTGTTCTTCCACTCACCTATCCCCTTTTCCCACCTCATGCTGCACCTCCATGTCCTACCTACTAACCTCATCCAGCCCCCTCGACCTGTCTTTCCTCCCCGGACTGACCTATCCCCTTTCTACCTCCCCACCCATACTCTCCTCTCCACCTATCATCTCCTCAATCCATCTTTAGTCCACCTCCCCCTCTCTCCCCATTTAGTTCAGAATCCTCTCCCCATCCCCCTTTTCTGATGAAGGGTCTAGGCCCGAAATGTCAGCTTTTGTGCTCCTAAGATGCTGCTTGGCCTGCTGTGTTCACCCAGTTCCACACTTTGTTATCTTTAATTAATTTATTTGAGTTCTTTGAAAAAGTAGCAAATGGCATAGATAGCTCATGTTATAGAGGGGGGTAACATGTAAGCATGAATGCATGTTTTGTGGCTGAATTGAATGCAGAGACTGGGCATTGATAGGTATTTTCAGGTTGCAACATGGCTCAGTGCTAGGTTCTCAATTATTCACAATCAATACAAGTAAGTTAAATGCAGAACCAAATATATTTTTGCCAAATTTACTGATAAAACAAGTAAGTGGCATGAAGGGGACATAAGGAGACTACAAAGGCATATGGATAGGTTAACTCAGTCAGAAGAAAAAGAAGTGTTAGATAGGAAAATGTGGGTTGAAATGTTGGAACTTCAACACCAATGATAACATAACTAATATAAACTACAATCACTTCGAAGGTAATCTGTTTCATATTTTTGTGTTTTGGATTTCTACGGGGAATGAGCAATAGGATATCTCAGTGCCTAGAATCCCCTTCAATCACAGTCCTTCTCAGATTTTGGGCCAAGATTGATATCAGTGAACAGCTAACAAAATATGAGATCAGCTTAGCTACTTTAATAGTTGCCAGCAGTTTGTAATTATGTGTTTTATATGTTTTGGTTTTATCTCCGGCTATTAAACATTCCAGGTGAGCTATTAATACTGTCTAATTAAAGGGGGAGACAGTCAGATGGCAAAATAAATAGAGTGGTGTTGTCAATGCAAGTGAGATGTTTTGCTTAAAAAAAATGTCTTACAGTGATATACTGTATCGTAGTTCACTGACATCCTTTCCCCATAACATCTATGAGTCATTTGGGACCAATTGATACTTCCTACAGATGACTTAACAGACCTCAAGGTCTCTGCCATTTCATTTGGTGCCGTTGTGTTTGATGAAAATGGCCATGAAACACAGCTTTTTAAAATGACCTTTTGACAAGATGCTGGAGATATAGGGCTGCCTTGTTTCTTTTTATTGCAGACTAAGGGAGTAGCTGGTTTCCTACAGTGGGCTGCAATTCTATGATTTCATTTTTACAGCACAGCCACCTGTATCAATGGCCAAGGTCAGATTAAATCACATTGTTTAAATTAAATCGCTGTTTTAGTGAACATAAAATATACATGCTTTATGTGAATGTTATATTGTGGCTTCCAAAAAAATTGCATAAATTGGGGGGGACAGTGAGTTTTTGATTTTGAAGTCAAAATTATACAATGAATTTACTTCTGTATATTCTTTTAACTATTAAAAGACCCAATAATCTGTGTAATCCTCAAATAAGTTTTTGAAGATAGCTGAGTTCGTGTAAATTGAAAGGAATGAAGGCTGAAATATACAGTTGCTCTTACTATTGACACTGGGGGCTGAATTATTTGGAATCTTTCAATCAAAAAAGTATATTGTTAAAAAGACCTTCATGATGCTGTGGCTTTGTTTTCTTTAGGACATTAGGACAAACACCAGAACACCAAATTGTAAACGATCAAAACAATTTTTGTTGGAGCAAGAAGAAATGGTGACTGGTTGGCAAGTCCCCTTTGATTGACTGAGGCGTTGCCATGGTGAAAGCAGCAGGTTGCTATAAAATGCCCAAATCACTGATTAATTCACAAAGGACAATGTTTGAATTTATTTCTTTAGTTTTAAGAGAATGAATCCCTATTCTGGAATGTATATCATTTGTACAAAGGTGTAAATATATTATGTTACTGACTCCACTGCTAATTCTATATTGGTTCTGAAGAAGGGTCACTGAATCCAAACATTAACTCTGCTTCTCTCTCCATAGATGCTGCCAGACCTACTGAGTTTTTCCAATAATTTCGGTTTTCATTTCTGATTTCCAGCATCCGTGTTAGTTGTTTTTGATTGTCAGTGGAGCTGTTAGTCCATTCAGGATTGTTCAGCAAATGCTGTCCCATTGCACAGTCAAATCTAACATAAGACATTTTGTTTTGCATTTTGTAAGTACAGGCTGGTTGAAGTGGCCTGTGCTCTGTCGATTGCAAACAACCAAAGGAATGCATGTGATTTAATCGGCAAACCAATGAAAAAAAGTTTAGTTACATTCTGCAGGATCATTCTCATCAGGGAAAAAAAACCATTTGCACCAGCTATGGAGGGAATCTAGCAGGTCAGAGGCTTTCCTCAAAGGCCTGCATCTGTTAAGGTGCAAGCAGCAGCTGGTGGAGGTGGGTAACTTTCTTTAAGGTTACATCTGCATCCTTGTCTCCTTCAGAGAGAGAGACCATATCCGCCAGTATCCTGGAGACCGTTGGACTCGATGAGTGCTGTATGGGCTGGGATGTATTATTCCATCCCCCCAACCTCCAAAATAAAACACTATTTGATTTAGTCCTGTTCATTTTTCTTTGAGTTTTCGTTAATGTTACAATGCCTGTAGTGTGCAGTTGTTGTTTTTCTTAATGTAGCTTTGATAAAAACAAAGGCCTCTCTCTACCAAGGGAGTTGGCATCTGAATCATGACAGGGTGGCATGGTGGCTCAGTGGTTAGCACTGCTGCCTCCCAGCACCAGGCACTGGGTTCAATTCCACCCTCAGGCAACTACCTGTTTATGGTGTGCACATTCTCCCTGTGTCTGCATGGGTTTCCTCTGGGTGCTCTGGTTTCCTCCCACAGTCCAAAAACCTACAGGCTAGGTGGATTGGTCATGCTAAATTGCCAGTAGTGTTCAGGAATTTGTAGATTAGGGGGATTGGTCTGAGTGGGATGCTCTGTGGATCGGCGTGGACTTGTTGGGCCAAAAGGCCTGTCTCCCCACTGTAGGGATTCTACATTTAAAAAAATGAATAAATTGGAGAGGAAAGGACCGGTGCTTGTACTGAACAATATTTTACTAATAAAACAGTTGTCAGTGTCAGCTTACCTTCTCCTGCCTGGTGCCATACATGGCACATTGGTGCTAGTAGCACCTTTCTCTAACCTTCCAACTCATTGATCCTCATACTCGGTGACCTGCCCACTTGCTGACCTTTCCTCTCACTAACACCTTCGCTGATCATCTCACTGTTGACTTTTCCATTTGCGGGCTCTCATACTTGCCAACCCTCCCACTTCCTGAGCTGCTCACCTATATCCCACTACCAACACTTCCCCTTTGTGACCCTGCTCACCAATGTCCTGCTTGCTAACAATACTGGTCACTGAACTTCAGACTCCCCAAACCTCTCACTGACTACTTCCCTCTCCAAACTCTAGGACTGAGAACAGCTTCAAGTTTCAGAGTTGCGGAGGTAAACTGTAATCTGGAGAGGTGGTGACCTCGCTGTGGACCTTGTCAGGACAGACATCCTTGTGATGGTGGGATTCACTTCTTTTGAAAGAAGCTACAATAAAACTCAACATTATAACTAAGTAGAGTGCATACCAAACTCATCACAGTGACTAAATTCTCAATTTTCCTGCGGCTGCTGGCAATCTGATAAATGTGCTGTTTTAAAATGTGTTTGAGATTAAGAAAGTGGACAATTGTAAAGAGCATAAACAGACTTAATTTTTATTTTTTATCACATCATAATGTTTTTCAGTTTGAGTGGATCCATTTTGAAATACAGTCAATGTGGTTATTTAGGCAAACATAGCAGCCAATTTACAAACAGTGATTTCCATTTGTAGGAGAACCACCAACAGTGTGGGTGAGGAAAGATTTTTGTTTCAATTCATTTTGCTGATGTATGTGCTGCAGACAAGGCTGGCATTTATTGTCCATCTGTGGTTACCTCTGAGAAGTTGACATTGAGACATCTGGAATCATATTCTTACACCGAGCTGGAAGACAAGAATTCTAGGACTTTGTCCTAGTAATGACGATAGAATGAGCAACACTCTCCCAGCATAAAGGGATGGGCAATGAACGACAGCTTAGCCAGTGACAACTACACTCCACTGAGAAAATAAAAACAGTCTAAATTGTTTTCTTAGGTAACAAGGTACAGAGCTGGATGACGCAGAAGGCCAAGCAGCATCAGAGGAGCAGGAAAGCTGACGTTTCAGGTCTGGACCCTTCTTCAGAAGAAGTGCTTTCTTGCTCCTCTGATGCTGCTTGGCCTGCTGTGTTCATCCTACACCTAGTTATCTCAGATTCTCCAGCACCGCAGTTCCTACTGTCTCTAAATTGTTTTCTTCATAGTTTCCCTGAGTTGTTTCTGTCTTCCTGCTGTTCATAAGCTGTTACATATGACTCTTAGAAATTAAAAGCGTTTGTAATTTTTTTTTCCAAATTAATCTCAAAAGTTCCCTAATCTGGCAAAAATTCATTTCCCCCTTTTTTGGTTTCAAAATAAATTATGAAATAATCTTAGCTGTGCTGAAAAATGAGCCCTCGGTTTCAATTTTTAAAATAAAAGTCTCTCTACTGCGCATTCTTGTAATGGTTTCTACTTAGAAGTCAAGCTGTAAGCCTAGTGAGCATGGTGAGAAACCACTCTGAACACTTATGCTTACAGTGCTAGATATGTTCTAATGAGTGAGAGCTGTATAAGTGAACAAATAGGCCACTCGTACATTGGGACAGCAATTGGGAGAGATAAAATAATGTACAAAATAATTAATGCATGAATGAGGAGTTTCAGGGTTTGTGGAGGAGTTTCAACAAATTGCTAATCTTCGCACTGTAACTCACTCCACACTCCAACAGAACAGAACAAAACATAAGTGCATACAGAGAAGTGATCAAGCTTCTAAAACATGCTCCTTTTGTGGTACACTGTAGTTGTGGATTCATTTTTATTTTTGAAATATTAACCTGATGCCTGGTTTACCACAAATTCAGTCTCAAACTGGACAAGTCATATTTCCATACATCTCATAAATAACACTTCAACAAATTACTTATGAACTCTGTAATGACTCACAATAAAAATCCTGGGTCATTAGCATTCTTCAAACTGTTACAACTGTGGAGAAAGAGTGGAGACAGTAAAGAGGATGTCTAGCCAGCTTCAATTTGTGTGTGTCTAGTGTGATTCACCAACACCTTTTTAAAGTCTCATTTCTTATGTAGTCTGAATGTTTTGGCACCTCTTACAAAGTTACCACAGAAAGGTCACCTCAATGGGAACATTCTCAGTTTTAAGTGGAGACTGAAACATCAGACGATTTAATGAGAAATATTGAACCATTCATGTAGAATTTTGGATCCATGCCAAGTCTTTTCTCCAATTCAGTGTCATCAGCATCTCTGATCTCTCATCCCTCCTAATCTGAATTTTATCTTTATTACTGGGTCTGATAGCAAGTCTTGGCTTGTAGCAATGTAACTGCTTGTCATGTGAACTGGATATTCTAATTTGATGCCCTTGTTCTGCTTTTTGGTGCCTTCTGTGGGCATGCAATTTATGGACACTGCGGTAAACTCTATACCTGTTTAATGTTAAATTCAAGCACAATTTCTCATGGAGTCTGAAAGATGGATTGACTAACCCAGTAGTGAAAAATGGCTAACTATATACAAACAAGCTGATTTGTTTTAGATAGAATATGCCAGTGAACAAAATAGTTTCGGAATAGTTGCTTCTCAGAGCAAGGTATAACAAGCTGGGCCTCAACTTAGCAGGGCGATGACACTTCTTGACTCAAACATTTTCTGAAAATAACAAAGATTACATTTAGGCAGGAAAACCTTTACTGACTGATTTCTTTGCAAAACTTCTGCAGAATATCTCTTTTCTTACCTGGAAAGAATGTGAGGTTTCTCCTCGGGCTGCCTCCCAGTTGGCATTGCTCAGGAACGGACAAGTCAAACTACCTTTAAATCTGCTGTTGGCTTCTTGAACCTGGACTGCAGGCAGTTAATTCTCACAGAGTTCACCTGAATGAAGCTTTTCTGATGCATTGTGTGTAGCTGTTGGGATGCCTTTAACAAGCCTCTATTGCCTGAAGTCTATGAGATGTGCAGGAAGCACCATTCTAGACAGGAATTTTAATGGAGTTCTGTTTCACATTCCCTTGTAATAAGAAGACAGGGAGGTGTTAACAGAAAATTATTTGGAGCAGCACGGTGGCTCAGTGTTAGACCTGCTGCCTCACAGTGGTAGGGACCCAGGTTCATTTTCACCCTCAGGTGACTGTATGTGTGGAGTTCGTACATTCTCCCCATGTCTGTGTGGGTTTCTTCCAGGTGCTCTGGTTTCCTCCAACAGTCCAAAGATGTGCAGGCTAGGTGGATCGGCCATGCCAAATTGCCAAAGAGTTCAGAGATGTGTAGACAAGGTGGGTTACAGGTGAATGGATCTGGGTGGGATGCTGTGAGGGTTGGTGTGGACTTGCTGGGCCAAAGGGCCTGTTTCCATACTGTAGGGATTCTATGAATTGTTACAGTGCCGAAAGAGGTTCTTCAGCCCATAGTGTCTGCACTAGCCCTCTAATGAACATTATTAAGTAGTGCCATTTGCTGCCATTTTCCCATATCATAGCATTTTGGATGCTTATTTGAATGGAAACAATGCCCTCTTGAATATCTCAATTGACTTTGCCTCCATCATCAGACCCCAATCACTCTTTGTGGGGATAATGATTTTTCTGACATCATATTTGCTACGCTTTAAATCTCTCACTCTCGATCCTCTCATGTGTAGTAACTGTTTCTCTGAATCCAGACCTGTCCTGATTTGAGAATTTCTTTCAGATCTCCTGTTAGCCTTCCTCTCTCTCCAGGAGAACAATACCAGCATCTCTGATCTACCATCATAAATGAACTTTCACATTCTCTGGAAACATTTTTGTAAATCTCTCCTGCCCTCTTTCCAATGTGTTTACATCCCTTCCAAATTTTGGCACCCAGAACAGCGCACAGTGTTCCATGTGAAATCTGAACTCAGCATAACGCCCTTTGTTAACAAAGCCCAGGACATTGTGTGATTTATTAAAGGCACGGTGGCACTCCATGCATGCCCGGCCTTCCACCTTTCTGATGCCAGCCCTCTCGATCATGCAGTGCTAGACCATCATTTTGCTCTACGGACTATCAGCACTGCGGGAAGGCAACCGGCAGCAGGATTTCCCACTGAAGGCCTGAGTGGCAATGGGGGATAAGACCATCCAGGAGCTTTCCCACCCTGGTCTTAACTGCGGCAGTATCGAGAAGGTAGTGTGGTCCCTACTTTGTTACCCGATGCTACCAAAATTGATAAAGGGAAGGATCTAAAATTCCCCTATATTACCATTAATGTTGACCTAAGGCTGCATAGCGTCAACTGTTAGTGGACCTGCCATTGATTGCACTGTCAAAATGCGAGCATTCTTCCTCATGAGATATGATCTGACAGTACAGGCCATCGAAAAGACATCAAAAGAATCTTAAGTGATATGTATTAACCTGCTTGCCATTGCCGGCATTTCATTAGAATTTCATTCTACATTCCCTTGAAACCAACAGTGTGAGATCAGTATTAAATTCTGCTCAGTTCTGAGCTGATCCTTTTATTCATATTTGATCTTTCATTAAGATCCTTTTCTATCACATGGAATGATTATGTCTCTTCTGAAAACCATTGGAACCCGAACCTTTAAACATCTTAATTGTCTGAATGTTTGACTCTTTCCATTCTCTCTATTGCCACACTGGCAGACATCCATTCAGATTCTATTGGCCTAGTGCCTGAAATTCTGAGCCACAATCTTTAAAAATGATCGTCTCTTGCTGGCTTTTAAAACTTCTTTAAAAAGAACTTCTCTTTAAGGGCACTTTTGCCAATCGTCTCTTGATTCCTACTCAACATCTGACTATCATCATCAGCTCTTTAGTGTGCCACCATGAAAGCTTATATTTCTGAACCAAATCCTCATTCAATCCAGGATAAGCTGCTCAAGGATGGAAGCAGTGATTTTTTTTTAAGAAAAGAAACAAGTTGATTTTTAATTTCAGCATAGATAAAATATTGTTTTATATTTAATACATTAGAGTCACTAAAGTAACTATTCAGTCTGAGGTTTTTGCATCATGTTTTAGGAAATCATATTTAAACATGATGATTGTGGAACAAAAGTGCATCCTGCAATTAATATTTAACCATAAACAAGTAGGGAAATATTAGGGTCATGTTCTTCCTGCTGGAGGGAGAAATGTGTTTTAGATTACACTGTTTGACATAATTAAGTGGAATTGATGTTTGATGAATGGATATAATTATATTACGTATTGATTCAGTTGCAGCAATATTTACTTTATTGTTGTTTTTCATAATTTTACTTTTTAGAGAGCTAGTCTTGGTTCAGTTTGGAAACTTGAAAAATATCTTGGGAAGGGGTCTCGTGGGCAATGGTGAAAAATTTGGGAGAATGGTGCGAGAGGTCAAGTGAGGCCTTTCTCAACAGCGAAATCAATAAGTTGCATTTTCCGGTTAAGTTTAAGACAAGAATCTCTCTAGTGACTGGCAAGAGATCTATTAATGGTATTATTGCTCATTATCACCCTCATATTTTCTTTTTTGCACCTGATTAGTATGCTCTCTTCTGTTCTTCCACCTGCCAGATAGAATCTAGGCACTGACATGGAATTCAGAAAGGTTTCTTAGTGACTGCAGTGTGACTGTTCTGAGGAAGGGTCACCAGACCCAAAACGTTAACTCTGTTTTCTCCTTCACAAATGCCACCAGACCTGCTGAGCTTTTTCAGCAACTTTGTTTTTCAGTGAGACTTTATTGTGTAAGTGACTGGTACACGTTGCAGGTGTGAGATTAAGGAAGCATGGTGATGTACAGTGACAGGTCTACCCCCAATTGATTGATCACGGCTGACAGTCCTACCAAGATGCCTGGCTTTGAGTCTGCAATAAACATCAATCCTAGACTGGAATGCTGCGCGCATCCAGGTAGGCTCAAAGTGAGTGAGTGCTAAAAGAGTGAGCGAGCAGCCCTGAGATGCAACCTGGGTCCAATGCCTGAACTGGGTGCCTGCCCCTGTGTGCTAAATGTTGTTGCTGCAGCATTACAATGCTAGTTGCTGGTGCACTGCAAATTTTAGCATTCTGTAAGAAAATTATAAATGTGTCATGATGATATTGATGCCAGTGCATGTCAAATGCCAGTAGTCATAGACATAGGGTGTGTGTGGTCACTGCTCATTGGATACACTCTGAAATGTTGGTGCCGGCTGTCTAACATGGACGGCTGAAGGAGCAAGCAGAGAATACTTGCCAGAATATAGTGAAACTCAGCCCTTGGACTTTGGAAAATATTCATGTCTTACAGGCCATATAGCTGAAATAGTTGCCGGAACCAGACTGGCAGGGCATAAGTTGCAACATTAAGAGCAATTGTGAATCTTGAGCTTGCACAGGCAGGCAGCGAGGGTGTGGCAGCAATCTTCTCAGTGGCAGCCTCTCAGTTTGGCATAGCCTAGTTCACTGGGTTAGCAGTTCTGCAGTACTGCTAATACATGTGGCCAATGCTAAGGCTGCACCCTTGCAAAGAAGGTGACAGGCTCTGGTGATTGGAATGATAAATGCCGGGGCTCCATCCTTCAAACATAGAACTTCTGAATATAATAGCCAACCTCCATCTAAGGAAACCACTGGGAGGCCACCTGTAAGCAACTGGTGGCCTCCTCAGTCATAGCTTGTGGGGTTGGGGAGCATGGGGGCTGCTTTTACCAGGCCTACAAATTGCACACCTGCTGCCTTTCCTGCTACCCTTGGCAGGAGCATGTTGGCAAGCTCCCCCAACCATGGCTCCCAACAATTTCCTATTCTTGCTACCTCCAAGCCTGCTGCTCAGGGCTTATGCAGTATGTCAGTACAAGTTGTCTGCCATGATGTGGGTTGACAGAGTTTCAGTTCTTACCCATTACTTACCACAATTTCTGTTATAACCAGTTCAGAGGGACCGTCACATTAAATGTAATTTGCTTCTCGTAAAGAAAGAAGTAATTTAAAAGTCCATTCAACTGGGCAATGCAGAACATTCATGGCAAGGGTTCAGGTAGACGAGTAGCTCTTTTTGCTGAGGTATTGTGAAAGGGTAGAAAAATCGGAAGACTTGCATTTATAAAGCACTTTTCATGAGCACTGGACATCTCAAAGTGCTTTACAGCTCATGAAAAGTCTTTGAAGCTTGACCATTGTTGTGGTATTAAATGTGGCATCAAATTGCTGAAAACTTCCAGAAACGGTGATGTGGGAATTAGAATAATCTGCTTTTGTGATGTTTGATCGGGGGATAAATATTCACAAGTGCACAAGGAATAACTCCCCAGTTTTTTTTGAAATAGTGCATGGGATCTTTCATGCCCACTTAAAAGGATTTGAGTTTAACATCTCATCTGAAAGACAGCAACTCCAACAATGAAGCACTGTGTCAGTTCTCCACAGGAACATCAACATTGATATTTTTGCTCAAGTGCTGTAGTAGAACTTGAAGATTGGAAAAATAAACTATAGGACCAGTAGAGAATAACTTGTAAAATAAAAGAAACAAAAGAAATGAATAGATTACAAGTTTAATTTACTTAAAAATTAGGGTCTATAACAAAGACCAGGGCTGAGATTATTTAACAGCAGAGGAGAAGTGAATGTGGGGTAGATGGTTAATCATCATAAAGGAAAGAGTTCAGAGCAATAACAATACAGGTTACATTACATGGGATAGTTATCATTTTTCCTGAGTTTAAGTTGAATTTTGTAGGGCCTGAAGCTGCAAAGACTTGCATTGTGAGAGAAATGACAGATTTTATGCTTCTTTTCTAATACTTTCATTTTTTTTCCAGGCAAAACTGATCTGATCAATAACTTGTTACTTGATGCTGGATTTACAAGTGAACTTGTAACAAACTATTGGACAAAACAAAATCCGTAAGTTCTGACTTTCCATTTCATGTCACTTGTAATAGAGTTGACTGTTTCATTTTCTTTAGCAAGCTTCTGTCTACGCCATAGGCATGCATTTACACATTAAGACATGAAAAGTTGCATCTTAGGGAGCTGTGTATTACAGAAATTAAACTATGGTGTGGTGCAAAGCTTTATAATATGATACTTTCACGAGTGGAACAGATTGAGTAAATCACCTGTAACTGGTGTGAATTTTATTTCAGTAATGTAAATGATTACTTGAAAGAATGAATTTCAGTGGCTGAGGTGCTTAAGTATGAGGAGGGCACAGATTATATCTGTGTTCGAGAAATTGAACCAGGCTTGTTAATTTAAGCAGTTTGATACGTTACCTTGTGAGGAATAATTATTAAATGCATGTTAGATACTTAGAAAATTATACACTACAATTTTTTAAAAAAAGATTTGCTTTTGTTGTAATGTTGCAGCTAACTTAAACTTTCAGACAGCTGCCTGCTGGTATTATGTTGTATCAGCTAGCTGGACTCTGTTGCCCTAAGATGGATTTGTTCCACATCCCCTTTTAGGTTGGGCTCTCCGGGCCCTGTTTAGACAAGATGTGGTTTATGGCAAATGCCTGATCTTCTCTGATCATAGATGCTTAAGCAAACTCAGGCCTGGTTAGTACTTGGATGGGAGACTGCCTGGGAATACCAGGTGCATTCAGTTTGTGTGGTTAGAGGTTTTCTCAGATGTTTAGCAAGTCATGCGAAGAATGCTGTAATTGTGCATTCAATCCCAATACTGCTAGCTTTGTATTTTCATATTTCGATGAGGTTTTGAGGCTGTGGCATCTCTTTCCTTCCCCATCTCTGTGCGATTGAGACTTACGGGGATGCCATGAGCTGTTCAACGCTTTTTCTTTTCCCCACTGGTGCTTCCATGCTCAAGATGCCTCTGTCAAAAGACCTGATACATCTATCTTCCAAGGAGGAAAAGAAGAAACACAAGAAGAAATGTTTGATGCAGAGCTCCAACTCCTACTTCATGGATGTCAAATGTCCTAGTTGCTGCAAAATTGCAACAGTGTTCAGGCTCATACAGCCTGCTGTGTTGTGTGTCAGGTGCTCCATTGTACTTTGCCACCAGTGGAAAGGCTAGGCTAACAGACAGATGTTCCTTCAGAAGAAAACAGCCTAAAATGAAAGCTGGCATCTCAGGATGGGTGAGACTACCTGCACTGCTGGGCATCAGTGAACTAGTTGAGGAATACTGATTCGCTTCTGTGAGATTTGGTTGGCAGAAGGAAGGCTGTGTAGCTGGGGTGAGTCTGTGAACTTATCACTGCCCCACAGCCTTAGCTATTGAGTTTATAGAAACTTGTTTAGACATCCTGCTAGTTTCAAGTTATTTGTTAGAATTATCAAATAACATGTTGTAACATAAAAAAAACATGTAGTTTATTCCATGATAGCAATCGGGTATGAGTTACTTCTTTGTGATAAACGTTGTCACTAAGGGTATGAGGATCTCCTTTGAGATCTAGATGTGTTCTCCCACTAAATACCTTTTTGAAATCATTATACTGGTTGGAGCTTAATGTACTCCTTAGTATTAATCCTCTCAGAACCTATTATGTGACACACCTATCATTTTGTAGTTTACGAAAGTGAGGGTGATCTATATATTTAACTCCCAGCCCAATCAGAGTATGCATTGGCATCAAGTCATCAAGCTGCTACAA
Organism: Stegostoma tigrinum; assembly: GCF_030684315.1. Taxonomy (NCBI): domain Eukaryota; kingdom Metazoa; phylum Chordata; class Chondrichthyes; order Orectolobiformes; family Stegostomatidae; genus Stegostoma; species Stegostoma tigrinum. Next base: position 26,794,955 of record NC_081378.1, on the reverse strand, counting down.
AATGATCATAAATTTCTTACAGGAATACATTGGCACCAGAATGCAGTGCAATACTGCTTTGTACTTTATATTGTTTTAAATTAACTTCCGTTGATTCACATAAATTGGTATTATCGAGAACCATCATTACATTTTGAAATCCGTACAGCTGGCAGCAAGTTCCATTAAATGAAGAATATTTAAATGTTCTTTGACTTCTTTTGGGCAAACAGACTTATGAAGGATGACATTCACATTAAAGATATTGTTTTGGTATGATTGTACTTTTGATTCCTTTCAAAACTATATTGAAACAGGACAAATGAAGTCAATTTCTATTAGATTTACTGAATTTCAGTTCCACTAATTTTGTACATCTGTTTAGTCAATAGTTGCGCATTTATTTTTACTGGTGCCAACTTCAGATCAATTTCAGGAAACCAAACTATTTACACAGTAGTTATTGTTTTCTTTCACCATGTCATGCTGACATTATTTCCTTATAATTCAGAAACAAATGTAAATAGAAACACATGTAAAACAGAGAGATAATGAATATATATCCAGGTCAAAATCTAATTAAATGTTACATTTTTGGTTTGGACATTTCTTCCAATCAACCTTGGGTCTTTTCATTTACTGTTATGAACTGTAAATAACTTCTGCTGCGATTTCTTTTTAAAAGTGAAAAGTGAAGAAATGTGTTTGCTGAGCTTTATAAAACCTGTTGTCAACAAAGTGGGAATAAGTGTATTCAACATTATTAAATTGATGTTTGCAAAACTGTAGATTGGACATTTAATTAACTGAAACTTTACTTGTATTTTCAGTAGACAGGAATTCTGCTGCTGGTCTTAGGTGATTTTCCTTAGCTAAGGATAATGTGTATGTTTTAGACCAGCTCTCTTGTCATTGCCCATGAGTGACAATTATGCCTGGGAGTCAATGATTGGTTTGATGGTACCAAAGCATGTGCAGTCAATCATCCTGTGACACTGTGGATAGAATGGATCCGTTTAAAGAGTCCTGACTTGTCTGCATAAAACACACAACATATATTCAATTCTTATATTGATTCATGTTTAACATTTAACATCTCAAGCTAACTGCCATGATAGTTCAACCCCTGCTCAATTAAACCTGAAACACTGACATTTTACCCACTTTGTCTATCCTTTATCATCCAACTGGGTGAATACCTGTTCCAATGCATTCCAAAGTGGGAATTGGGACCCCCAAGTGGGCTCCTGAGTTCTGAGGTAACAGTGGCTGCCAGGAGTTCTGTCTGAACTATACCAGCTGATCTCTTGCTCTAACAGGCCCCTGCCATCATGGTTGCCCTATCCTGCTGTTACCCTTCTCACTGAATTTTCAAGCCTTGACATGTGGTCACATTGTGGCAGCCTGCCCTATTGTTCCTTTCAGCTCTGTTCCTTCCAGATAATCCTCCTCCTCCACTTTTCTCCATCTCAGATCACACCTTCAACCTCAATCTAGGATGATCTGAAAGGTGCCTTTCTTTCTTCCTGTTACAGCCCTTGTTATCTCCTAGCTTAATCTCCAGAGAAAGCTGGCAACTGGGATTAGGCTCAATAGTACTTTTTGCAAGTAGAAGGGTCCAAAGTTGTTGTGTGCAGTAATGTTGCTGTGTTTCTCCATTCCGACCTCTGTGTTGCCGTCTGTTTTTCTTGTACAACTTGCCCCTTATCAAAGGTATAAGTTGCAAATTGAGTAAATGAGTGAAGAAATCTTGTGTCGGAAAGACACATAACAACCTACATAAAGAAGGCTACAGACGTGAGGTAAAGGGGAAAAGAGTGACAGAGAATATGTAGGACGCTTAAAGAGGAACAAAATGTAGCAGACAAATAAAAGGGAGAGGAACAACCAAGATTGGAACAAGGCGCTCAGTTTTATAATTCAAAGATTCTGTCTTTACCTTTACATTTCCACTGTGAGTTCAAACATCGCTGTCGATTACAAAAACTGCCCATCTCAACTTTCCTAGTTGTAACCACATCCAATGGGGAGGGACTGTATATTCACTGTGTGACGAGATGGTTCTGTTATAAATGTAATATAAGAATTTAAAATGGAAAATAATGACAAACAATGTGCTTTGACATATTATTTTTATTAAATACTGAGCAAAGTATTCAGTCTAGCTATTATTGTACATGTTCTCTTCAGGATGCTTGTTAGCTGAGCTATGTCTTTCCTATAATGTCATAATACAATATCAAAACAGATCAATTCTAACATAGATCTGCTGCTATTTTCCTTGAAGAGTCGTAACTAACATTATGCCTTTTTAGTAGAATTTTCGCCGTTGAAAAATGTTTGATTGAAGAAATCTTAGAAGCACCAGTTACCACATGAATATTTAGATTTACTTTGTGCTTACCGAGTAACAGACTACTTATACAAAATCTCTGATACCAAATTTCAAAAGCAAGCCATTGTAACTCTCATGAAACCCCACAGTTTAGTATTTTTCATCATGGTGTCAGGAAGAAATTACATAGCGATGTAAGCGCAGCCCAATCCATCATAGAAACCAACCTTCCTTCCATTGATACCATTTAAAGTTCCTGCTACCTTGGGAAAGCAGCCAACAAAATCAAAGATCCCTCCCACCTTGGTTATACTCTCTTTCACTTCCTTCGATCAGATAGAAAATACAGACGTTTGAAAGCATGGACCAACAAATTGAAGAACAGCTTCCTCCCCACAGTTATCAGTCTTAAGAACGGACCTCTCATATATTAGAGTTGATTTTTCTGTGCACCTTCTCTGTAGCTGTAACACTATATTCTACATTCTGTTCTATTACCCTGATGTATTTATGTTAGGTCTGATTTGTCTGCTTAATGTGCAAAGCAATATTTTTCACTGTAACTCGGTACATGTGACAGTAATAAATCAAATCCAGTCAAAGGTTTGGAATCCGGCCAGCCAAATATGAGTGAATGGATTGAAATTTAACACATCTCCCATCGTTTATACCTCAGTAACACTGGATGCAGTGGACACCTGTTTTACCTTGGTAACTGTTTTTTTTAAACAGTTAGCTTTTAGAAGACTGATTTCTTCAGAGTAGCCCATCTTGACGAGGTAGACTGATTCAGGGAAACTGCTGCTATAATTTACCAGTCAGCTTTTGTAATTTGTCTGAAGTTTTTGCCAGGCCCACACTGAAATGTGATCTAGTGATTTGCTTGTCCTCCACCCCGGCCTCATCCTCAACACAAGGCGTGCACTCCTGGCACCATGACAGGCCTTAGTACCTAGATGATATTTTGTTGGATTTCAATGCAAGATGTGGCCAAGGATTAGGGGTCTGTGTGGGTCCCCTTGAACAATAATATGACACCATATCAACGTTCGTGAAGTCTGGCCCTCCATTTAAAAAGGAAAATGAGTTTCCACACAGTGGCAAAAATTAGACTGACAGTGCATGTGAGAGAATTCTGTGCTTCTACTCGAGTCAAGTAACTTTTCTTTGTAAAATAGGGCTGGAGTTCTTGCAAGATTTGTTGCAACTGATGGAGGAATTACAAGGATTTACCCCAAAAGGTAGGACCTTTGCACTGAAGGAGGCATGTCCTTGGATCTGTTGTTCATTCATTGCAGCTAATTACAAGTCAGTTGAGAATTTGAGACTGATTCTGTGGTGAGGGTGGGGGAGCTGTGGAAAAGTGGGTTCAACGCACCGGCGGTGAGGATGAGGTGAGTCCAGTGCATGGAGGGTGGGTGGGGAGGTCTACAAGAAAGGAAGGAAAATGAGAAGCTTTGGCTATGCTTTTGAAAAATGTGGGGAATGGGGGTGCTGTGCACCCATGTGGGTTATTCTGATAGATGGCTGGATCCAGAAGGATGGTGTAAATTTCCCTAATTTCCTAGATCCATCCATGCCACTTGAATTTACTCTCCCCTCATGGATGTATCCTCACCATGTTGATCTATCTTTCCCTCCTCACTTCTGTACTCACTTGTACGATCCACCCTTGTGCCTTGGATCAATGATCTCCTCTCGGTACATACCTCACCTTGTGACTCTGACATTGCAGCCTGGAACTACCTACCTAGATCACTTTGTCAATCCTGAGGTTCAGAAAACCCTGGGTGACCACAATTAAATTTGATAATTGAAATAACATCAAGTGTTGCAAATTATTTTCTAATTTACCAGCCCACTCCTCGGTGCAGGCTGATCACCTGCACTCTTATCAAATTCAAAGCAGCTTGAGGTTGAATTTGGGTCAGAAGGCTGATCCTTAAGATTTTAAGCTACCCAACATTAACTTGCCTTCTCTCCTTAAAAAAATCTATTGATAAATAACAAATCCTCGCCACTAGCATAACATCCATTATAAACTCACTGGATAACTTATGAATAGTGATTGCTAATCAATACCATAAATAAGTTATAAAATAAGTGATGATTTGGGCACTTGAACCAACATACCTCACATTATATTTACGAATGAATCTGATTTAAAAAATACACTAACCAATTGGATTTAGCGATATATACAAATAGGTTTGCTACATAGTCAGCTGTTTCTGGAGGGAGTGTACTTAGCCACTTAGTTAATCATGAATATGAAGTGAAGAAGCTAAGAACTGAAGAAATCATCTTGCAAAATATCATTGCATTATGTGTATTGTTTAAATTGCATCCTATTATTCTCATTTTTGGATTTCCCAGCATTGCAGACTCAATAATGTCTGGCATTCAGGAACCTACTGAAGGTTGACATTGCACTGTGCAAAACTAAAAACAAACACATTAATCCTTTTAACTTTTATGGGGGTTAGTGTTTAATTGTAGTGTTTAAACTGAGTCAAAATCCTGGAACTCCCCCACCCCTCCCTCCACCTCCTGCACTGTGGGTACATCTACACCAGAGAGATGACTTGTTTGAGAAAGTGTTTCATCACCACCTTCTTGAGTAATCAGAGATGGCAACAAATACTGGCCCAACCAGCAAAACCCATATTCCAAGAACAAATAAAGAAAGAAAATGATTTAACCCAGTGATGAGAATTTCAGTGCATTTGACCTGCAGTTTAATTGAGAACTGTATTTTACTTGCAATATTCTATTTGCCTTTCATAACTTCTGTAGAACAGTTTCATTATGTTGCTCACAGGTGGATTTAAATTTAAAAAGCAGATTCCACATTTCTGAAATATTATTTGTTTTTTAGTGCCGCGGAAGAATGGACAGAAAACCCAGAGACATATGAAGCAAGTTACTACAAAAGGAGCCTAAACAATAATCTGTACATCTTCACCGCACCTTATATCAACAGTATGTTCAGAGTGCTTTATTCAAAAGGGAATCTATACCAGTGACCGAAATTGATTTTAACAACCGGGTCTTACATTTTCCAAGCCTGCCCCCTGTTCGAAGCTGCTGGAAATGCTGTTCGGGTTGTGAGTAGGAGTGGAAATTGGTGTGGGAGCCAGGGGCCAAAGGGAACACACCCCAACATATGGCTCAGAGGGTTTTGTGGCACACTGACTGTTCACTGGGGCCTATAGATGGTTGCAAGCTGAGTTCCAACATTTCTGTTTCATGTACAAAGGGAATTTCCTTAAGTCTGGTCCCTTCTAATTTTGCCTGCGCAGCTACTCGTGGTGATTTAAAGGGACCAATTGTGGTTGGCTTGTGTGGGGACTTTTGAGTTGTTGTAACGTCATGCACCTGAGAGGAAATGTTGGGGAACATTCCTCTTGACCGCGGCAGTTCCATATTCCAGGAATATTTCTTGCCTTACATTGACCCTGTCAGACTTCCCACAACAGTACTCGTAGTTGACTAAGCAGGCCTCCCAAAAAGTGGAACCTATAAACGATGCAACAGGGGAATTAGTAACAGGGAAAAGGGATATGGTAGACAATTTAAATTAATAATTTATGTTGGTCTTTACAGAGGAAAACATTGTAAATGCCCCTCAGATAACAGAGAAGTATGGCTAGTGGGAGGAAAGTCCCGATCATGAAGGACAAAGTATGTGATAAACTAATGGATCTGAAGGCAGATATGTTGCCAGGACCAGATGGACTGCATTCAAGGGTTTTAAAGGAATTGCCTAGAGAGATAATGGAGACACTGTTTGAAATATTCCAGAATCATTGGATTCTGGGAGGGTTCCAACAGATTTGAAAAATGCTGACATGACACCCTCTTGTTTAAGAATGAAGGGAGACAGAAAACAGTAAACTATGGGCCAGTTGCTTAAAATCAGTTATTGGGTAAATGCTACAGACAATTATTATGGAAGAAATAGCAGGACATTGAGAAAAGCTGAAAGCAATCAAGCAGAGTCAACATGGTTTCATGTAAACAAAATCACATGTTACAAATTAACGAGTTATTTAAGGAGATAACATGCAGAATTGATAAAGGGGAACTGATAGATGTAGTATACATGGATTTCCATAAGGCATTCAACAAGCTGCCACAGAAAAGATTATCGCACAAGGTAGGATCTCACCATATTGTGGGTAATAGCATGGATTGAGGGTTGATTGACACACAGAAGATCAAGAGTTAAGATTAATGAATTGTTTTCAGGTTGGAAAGATGTAACTAGTGGAGTGCCACAAGAGTCAATAGAATCTTAATTATTTATGATCTATACTAATGCCTTGAAGCAGTGGGCAGAGTATAATTTATCCATATTTGCTAGTGATCCAGAAACAAAGAGAGCATGTTATGATGAGGACATAAATAATCTACAAGGGAATAAAGATTAGTTGAGCCAGTGGGCAGAACCCCGACAGTTGGATTTTAATGGAGGAAAATGTCAGGTCATGCTGTTTGGAAGGAAGAATCAAAAGACAGACTATTTCTTAAATGGCTAAAGACTCCAAAAACATGCAGCACACATTTAGTCTACTCAATCTGATTCTCATAGTAATAAATCAGATTGGTTGTAAAACTACAGAATGCACAGTAAACACTAGTGATTGAGACCAGAGCAAGATTTTAATGCACGCAAATCTCATTAATTTACGTAGAGTTAAAACCGAGCCCTTAGGCTAGAGGTAAATGGATATGGGGACAGAGCAAACTCATGGGATCAAGAGCAATGTTCTTATGGTGGATTAGTGCTAACAAGGATTTGTTAAATGAAAAGGAATGTTTTCCTGTTTTAATTTCAAAGCAGTCCAATAATTCATTTGTTTGCATAAGGCATAATGGTGTTCCTGAAAAACAGTAGACTTGTGTTTGAACATTTCTAAGCCATCCTGAAGTGTAGCAGCAACAAACACTAACATGTGAAACTGTCACTTGTTCTGTATGAAAATGCACCAGCCAATTTGCATACACTTCTGAAAAGAAGGAATGAGATTAGCAATCACCTAATCAGCTTTAGAGGCATAGATTGAAGGTTGATGTTGGCTGTGTGGTTCTATGACCTTATATTGCTATTGAAAGTTTTTGTATCCACCTGACACTCAAGAAGGACCTCAAGCCAGAAGGCAAAATCCACAACAATAACTAAACCTACAAGTAATATAGTAAAGTATCAGTTTATATTATGTGTTCAAGGCATGCACTGTCATTCAAATCCACAGCCTTCGTAATCTGCAATCTACTTAGATAAACTCTAATCAAAACTCCTACAGATAAGCCATTGATCATTTCAAATCTTTCACCTGCTTGCATTTCTGGTCTGAGCCTCCTTTTTGAATGGACCCATATCTCTGATAATTAAGCTTCTTGCTCTGCCATTCTACACTACAACTCAGTCATATATACTGAAGCCAAATCAAACTATTTTTTAGAACAAGTGTTAACAAATGACCGCCAGTGAGACGATTGAGATGCCTTCATTTAATTTAGCTCTTTGATGGAGTAGAAACCTAAATGCAGAGCATTTTGACTTCCTATCCATTAGATGCAGGCCTTTCTGGAGATGCCCATATTTTTAGAATGAATAAAATAGATGATGATATTCCTTAATTACTATTCATTGACCCTGGATAAACTGTACATGGACATGAAGCTCAGTTCAAATGCACTTCATAGTTCATTTTTTGAGTGATGTTCATTCAGAGATAGCAAGAACTGCAGATGCTGGTGTCAGAGATAACGCAGCAGGCCAGGCAGCATCAGAGCAGCAGGAAAGTTGACATTTCAGGTCAGGATACTTCTTCAGAAATTGTGGGTCCGGGTGGGTGGAAAGGGAGCTGCGAAATAAATAGAGAGGAGGGGTGGGGCTGGGAAACGTAGGTGGGATGGTGATGGAGAGTGCAGCTAGGGAGTGGTGGGGATTGGCCAGTGAGGTGGGAGGACTGGATAGGTGGGAGAGAAGATAGACAAATTGTGTCAGGTCAAGGAGGCGGGGATGACAGGGAGGGTTGGACATGGGATGAGGCTGTGGGTGGGAAAAGTTTAAAATTGGTGACTTCCATGTTTAGGGGCTATTGGGCTGTAGGCTCCCGAGGCAGAATATGGGGTCTGCTCCTCCAGTCTCTGGGTGGCGTTATTGTGACACTGGAGGAGGCCCAGGATGGACATGTCACCCAGGAAATTGCCCAGTTCACATTTGTAAAATGACTGCTTGGCATTAGCACTGAAAGCTCCTGGCACCTGTCATATTCACCAACAAAAGGTAGCACTAGCATGTGAAGGAAGAGACTGAGTTTGGGGACATGATAAGGATTCAGTACTCTTCAAGGTCACCAACTTAGGTGCATTACAGCAATGAGGCTTAATTTGGCACATTCCTGTCCTGACACAGCAGGCTAATAGCAGCTTGAGTGGACTTCAGAATCCTCAGTTAGTGTAAAGATACAGGCTGCAAGGAATTGTTGATTCTTTTAACTGTTTGAGGATGGGGTTGTCACTGGTAATTATTTAGTCCCCATTCCATAGCTGAGTGGCTTGTTCAGGTATCCAGGAGAGTAGTTAGCCACGTCACTGTGGAAACCAGACCCAGTAAGGGTGACAGGATACCTTCCCTAAATGAAGCTTGATTTTTATAATCATGATCACTGATATGAGCATTTTAATCTGGGTTTTGAATTCCCCAACCACTGTAATGAAATTTTTTAATTCAAGTCTCTGGATAATTAGTTCAGGCCTCTGGATTAGTAGCCCAATAAAATTCCACAATGCTACCATCCCTGGTGTGTCTTCACAAAGCCTTCTCTCTGTATATCGAGTGACCGAACAAAATGCAAAGCTGAGCGTTCTCCCTACTGTCTCATCGAACGGGCAACACAGGATCTGCGTTTACTATAACCAGAAACCATTTATCATGGAGAGCCCTTTGAAACCCAGCAATGTAATAAGGTAAGAAACTTGGTATGATAGATGATTGCCTTTTGTTCTCCTGGAAATTAAACCTTCCTGAGTTTGGACAAAGAAGACTATGCATCCCAATAAAGCCTGAATAGATCAGGTTTAGAATGTTGTCCCGTGTTGATTTTGGTCATGAGCTAATTGTTGTCAGTAGCTGGTGAACAAAATTGCTGACCATTTGCTGGCCAGGGTGCTTTTAAGCAACAGCAGTAAGTATTTCAGACTAAGGAAGGACTGGTGTTGTTTTTTCTGTTCTCCACCAAACAAACATAGAAAGTGAGCAGTTCAAAATATAATTCCAACATGGGTTTACATGTTAATTTTCAGCCTGTCAATAATTTTCTGTAGTTGTGGTATTTCCCCAAAGCTTTTTACAGCTTCGCAAAAATATTTTAGCCTGTTCTGTAATATTGGCCACTCTTAACATTTTATTGTTCAGTTAGCATCTGGGCACTAAAATATTATTTTGCACTTGATGAAACACAGTGCCCGAAGGGTAAAATCCCACAGTATCACCACACGGCTGTTGGTCATTATTATGGTTATACGTTCTTTTATTCTTGTTTCAGAAACTTGGGATGGAATACAGAGCAGTGCAGAGTCTGGCATTATGGTGAGCAAAGCTGTCGAAATTAAAATTGATGGCAAACTTTTGAAACCTGCAGGTAGGTTGATGATTTCTCACTGCTCATGAACACATTGTTTATGTAACATCTGAGGCCTTCACAAGGGCACGGAGGAATAGTATAGTACCCGGTTTTGGAATTGCTTAATTGCACAATTGCTTAATTGTGTTCTTCTTTTCTGTTAATATTGTCTGGAACAATAGGTTTGTTATAAGATTTTGAAGTGAGCTTCAACTTTAATTGTCAGACCTAAATTAATTACAATCGTAGAATGATTTTGAGAGCCAATCTAAAAGTTTATTAGTTCTGATAATTCAATACTGATTCCAGGTTTAGATATGTTTTCACAAGTTTTATAGAATTTATTAAGTTCACAGTAACATAAACAGACAGATGATTTGCAGACCATCAACTTTCAGATGACATTGAAGATCTTGGTTGATTGGGCACTGGTCTCCTGTTTTATTCCCTTGGCTAGAGTTATAAAGTCTTAGAGAGCTATAGCACAGAAAAGGACTCTTCAGCCAATTGCATCTTCTTGTTCTTCAGTCTTACTTCTTGTGTATTGAACCTCTCAAATCAAAGCCTATCACTTGTGCAAAGGCATATTTAACTCTAAATGCTTACTACCGCATAATTAGTTCATGGTTAATCTTGGATTTCTTGATAGTCTATGTTAATTCCTGACTGGTTTCTTTAAAAGCAATGCTCATTTTAGTGACATCACTTCAGACTGTGTCCTTATTCATTCTTTGATATGCCAGTTATTTTATAAGATCATCCCTTTTCTAATAACTTAGCCACCTTAGCCTAGCTTGGCAATTCCATGCACCTTTACCAAGATAAGGTGGTAGAAATAAGCACATTGTACGTCCACCTAGAGAACATAATGTCACAATCTAATGATTAACCATCACCCCAAATGTCCAACTTGATATATCTGAATGCTCTCCAAATCCTATTTTTTTTAATATAAGAACTGTGTGGCTATACAATTGGTATTCATCCCTGAGACAAATTACAGTTGAAAATAACTGTACAAATTTATACAGCAAGGCAGTCACATACTTTAAATAGCAAATTTGAAATACAGCCGTGTCATTCTGTAAAAGCATTTTTAACCCCTAAGCATTCTCACTTGTGTTAGCCTATGTTTACATTTGCCTGAGCCATACAACATCAACCACAAACCTTACTTCAGGCCTGCATATAGGGCTTTTGTCCCTACAGAAGTTTACAACTGACCATAGTCAAATATAGTCACTCCCTCACTTGCTTAATTAAATCAAAATTATTGTAATAGAATTCAATCCTACAGTGTCAAGAGGGTTACTGCACAGTACAGCCCATACTGGAATTTGTAAATGTTTACTGCAAGAAACATACATAGGAAAGATGTTTGCATTTGTACCCTGTGTCAGCCCAGTAGAAGGACTCTTTGCAGCCTGCAGATATGCACAAATGGATAACAGAAGGTTTTGTGTGGTCTCCTAACTGTAAGAAATAGACTGCATTTCTTTTTCATCAGACGTTATGATGTGCCAATGCAGTTGATGGGACTTGAACATTGACATACTGTTTGAAAGAGAGGGATATTACTACTACACCAGAACAGCTCCTTTATATTAAAACAATTAAAATACCTGTTTGGATACGTTATGACACACCTAGAGGAAGCTGGGATTTGAACCCAGATCTTCAGATCCAGAGTTATGAACACTACCACTCCACTACAACAGCTCCAAGAGAAATAGTTTGTATATGGGCATGTCAAGTAGCAGCAATGGTAGACCATTCGGCATGCCAAGACTGCTCCTTCATTCAATGTGATCATGGCTTGGCTGCTCTATTTGTATCTTGAATTCCACATTCCTATCTAATCCCAATAACCTTCAATTTCTTTTCCTAACAAGCGATACGGTGCCAGGGACTCAGGTTCAATTCCAGCTTTGAATAACTGACTGTGTGGAGTTTGCACATTCTCCCTGTGTCTGTGTGGGTTTCCTCCAAGTGCTCCAATTTCCTCCCGTAGTTGGAATGATGGGCAAGTTAGGTGGATTGGCCATGGGGAAGTGCAGGTGAAATGGATTATCCACGGAGAATGCAGTGTTACAGGGACTGCGGAGAGGTTGAGTCTGGGTGAAATACTGTTCAAAGGGTTAGTGTGGACTCATTAGGACAAATGGTCTGCGTCCACACTGTGTAAAGGTCAGAAATGCATGCAAATGTAAATAATCTCCAGATTTCCCTGCAGCCAAAAGGAAAACCAGCAAAACTTCAAAATAGAGCTCCAGTATCTTAATTTCCAAACATCACTTTTTATAAACTGGAACGCTTCAAGCTCACAAATGAAGTGCTAAAAATAGCTAACCATAGCTTCCCCTTCTTAACACACCAAAGGATAAAATTCCAGACTAAAGTTATACATTGTTCTTGACATAATAGAGCATGCAGGAAAATAAACCAAGTAGAAAGAGAAGAAAAAAGTAACAATTGCAACTGGCTCCCCTTTGCTGTCACTGATCGATATATTTCTGATTGGATTGCAGTTGTTGGAGTAAAGCTTGATGTAACTGCCTGGATGGAGAACTTCACCAAAGTAGCAAGTAAGAGTAAGGTAAGAAAATTAAAGTATCAAATCCTAGAGTTAGCACAGAGGTTGAGCTGCAGATGGTGCAGATTGCTGTCTTAATTTTGAAGTCCTTTGGAAAAAACATATTACTGAAATTGTGCATAATTGTACAATTTATTGTCACACCATACTTGTCAATGGTGAGAGACAGTAGGAACTGCCAATTTTGGAGAATCTGCGATAACAAGGTGTCGAGCTGGATGAACACTACAGGCCAGGCAGCATCAGAGGAGCAGGAAAGCTGACATTTCAGGTCTGAAGAAGAGTCTAACTTTCCTGCTCCTCTGATGCTTGACCTGCTGTGTTCATCCAGCTCTACATCTTGTTTTGTTGATTATCATATTTCTTGTCTTCAGTTGCGATATCATCTTGCCATTACCCAAGTCATATTTTTAAACTGTGCCTGGACAGGGTTGTATGATCTATTTCCACTCAGTGAAGGTGGAATATGGGGCTACACTGAGATTTCATATAGTTGTAACTCGACATTTAATTTCGAGCAGGAGGGATATTCTGCCTGCTAAGGGATGCTTGAGAAATCTCCCTTGACATTATTTCAAATGCTTTGTCAGAACTTAGATCAGTCAATCACTGTATTTTTTTCTTTTGAAAGCCTGAAAGTTTCTCCAGAATAAGGTGGATCACCCTTGCTTTAATAACTGCAGCAGAATCTCTGTTTTAGGATTGGGATGAGAAGGGAACTTATTCTATTCCATATACACTGATTGGATGAACATCTAGTAATTTCAGGGTCTAACATTTTCTGTGATCTTGTAATTAAGATAAAACTTCTCTTACTCGCTCAAATTGCAACACTTAATTCGTCCCGCTTCCATGTTTCACCAAAATACCTGTTCATTTACTTCCCCTTTATCTAATATGCGGCTCAGTCTTTTTGCCTTTCTCCCTTCCTGCCAAAACTAAACACTATTTCTCCCTCCCTCTCCACTCTGGCCTTTACCCACCCACTCTCCAACCTTCATCCCAATCATTGACAGGTGTACTGTTCAATCCTCCTTAAATCCTTCTCCCTAAAGCCCAAATGCAGATTAAAGTTAGAAAATATGTTTTATGTGTCTTAAATATAAATTGCAAAGATTCTTTGCATGTATTAATCATGTGCTTTTATTGTAGTGTTATGGTGAAATCTGTGACTGCACAAAGAATAGCAAGGTAAGACTTCAGCACATCTGTATGTTAGATCTGAGAAGCCACATATATTTCAGCTTTCTTTATATAAAAGTGGAGGATCTAAATGTGAGATAATGAAATGTGAGGCTGGATGAACACAGCAGGCCCAGCAGCATCTCAGGAGCACAAAAGCTGACGTTTCGGGCCTAGACCCTTCATCAGAGAGGGGGATGGGGAGAGGGAACTGGAATAAATAGGGAGGGGAAGGCGGACCGAAGATGGAGAGAAAAGAAGATAGGTAGAGAGGAGAGTACAGGTGAGGAGGTAGGGAGGGGATTGGTCAGTCCAGGGAAGACGGACAGGTCAAGGAGGTGGGATGAGGTTGGTAGGTAGGAGATGGAGGTGCGGCTTGGGGTGGGAGGAAGGGATGGGTGAGAGGAAGAACAGGTTAGGGAGGCAGAGACAGGTTGGACTGGTTTTGGGATGCAGTGGGTGGAGGGGAAGAGCTGGGCTGGTTGTGTGGTGCAGTGGGGGTAGGGGATGAACTGGGCTGGTTTTGGGATGCGGTGGGGGAAGGGGAGATTTTGAAGCTGGTGAAGTCCACATTGATACCATTAGGCTGCAGGGTTCCCAAGCGGAATATGAGTTGCTGTTCCTGCAACCTTCGGGTGGCATCATTGTGGCACTGCAGGAGGCCCATGATGGACATGTCATCTAAAGAATGGGACGGGGAGTGGAAATGGTTTGCGACTGGGAGGTGCAGTCGTTTATTGCGAACCGAGCGGAGGTGTTCTGCAAAGCGGTCCCCAAGCCTCCGGAGGCTTGGGGACCGCTTTGCAGAACACCTCCGCTCGGTTCGCAATAAACGACTGCACCTCCCAGTCGCAAACCATTTCCACTCCCCGTCCCATTCTTTAGATGACATGTCCATCATGGGCCTCCTGCAGTGCCACAATGATGCCACCCGAAGGTTGCAGGAACAGCAACTCATATTCCGCTTGGGAACCTTGCAGCCCAATGGTATCAATGTGGACTTCACCAGCTTCAAAATCTCCCCTTCCCCCACCGCATCCCAAAACCAGCCCAGTTCGTCCCCTACCCCCACTGCACCACACAACCAGCCCAGCTCTTCCCCTCCACCCACTGCATCCCAAAACCAGTCCAACCTGTCTCTGCCTCCCTAACCTGTTCTTCCTCTCACCCATCCCTAACCTCATCCCACCTCCTTGACCTGTCCATCTTCCCTGGACTGACCTATCCTCTCCCTACCTCCTCACCTGTACTCTCCTCTCTACCTATCTTCTTTTCTCTCCATCTTCGGTCCGCCTCCCCCTCCCTATTTATTCCAGTTCCCTCTCCCCATCCCTCTCTCTGATGAAGGGTCTAGGCTCGAAACGTCAGCTTTTGTGCTCCTGAGATGCTGCTGGGCCTGCTGTATTCATCCAGCCTCACATTTCATTATCTTGGATTCTCCAGCATCTGCAGTTCCCATTATCACTGATCTAAATGTGAGTTGTGCAAAAGGCAGTTTCGAGTTAATCCTGAAGCCAATCTGGCCTGATTCAAAAATCAGCTAGTGCAAATTGAATGTACTGAGCCTCATGCATGATCCTCTTAGATTAAACACAGCAGTGTTTATTAATATTCCTGTCAGAATATTAGTATCAGAATACATTTAGGCATGAGCATTTTGAATGTGCAATCACAACTTCAAGCATTATTTGATTTTTTTAAATTCAGTTGTTCTATATTTCAACACATTAAGTTTGTTAAGCATAATGTTGTGGTAGAATTTCTCAACTAATTAGATTGATAAAATGGAAAAAAAAAATCTCATTTGAATTTAAATTTCTATTCAAGTTAGATAATATATAAAATATTCACTTTAGAGTAATGCCGAATGAAATTCTTTGGACAATCTCAATTTACTGAATGAAAGTCCACAGCACAAATTTCATGTAAACTATTGACTAAAACTGTTGTACAGTTAACGAGAGAACTGTACCTGAAGAATGAAAAGTGGCCTTTAAAAAGTGTACCTGAACTAGATAGTTGTATATTTGTACAGTTAAGATCAACCATTTTTGCTGGTGTTTTCTCTGCAGCATTTTGACTGTGTTATATTGGATGACGGTGGGTTCCTGCTTATGTCAAACCAGGATGAATATATTGGAAAGGTAAATATTATTAAGCACTTAAGCCTTGAATAATTTTAATACTTCGAATTAAGACAAATCATTGACCACAGCATAAAACTGCTCTTCATTCAACACCAATTAACACTTCTTTATAACAACAATCCTATAGGATGCAACAAGCATGATTTGTGTGGGAAATGAATATATCTCTCTAGCTATAGTAAGGATATTTTCTGAGACTCATTGGATAAGTGTGAATCATTGCATCAATCAAATGGAATAGTTGACAAAATAGTGATGGACACCGTTAGTGACAACAATGTCTATTCATATTGCACTTTTAACACAGACCCAGGCTACTCCAAAAGAAATGTTATAGCATGAATGATTAATAGGTAGCCACTGAAATTTCAGAGTAGGTGGCTACAAGATTGGTCATAAAAATAATTTTTTAAGAAGTCTTAAAGGAAGAAACCAAGATCAATCAGTTCAGGGTAGAAATTCGAAGTTGTGAATTTGTGAATATCTTGGAAACTGCAGGCAGGCCCATAATAGACACAGCAATTAAAGCAGGGATGCCAAGAGACCACTGTTAGATGGGTTCAGATAGTTCAGAATGTTGTTGGACTGGAGGAGTTCAGGAGGGTCCAGATCATGGAGTGATTTGAAAATCAGAATGAAAATGTAAACAGTGGATTGGTTGACTGCTGCCAATGTACATCAGAAAGTGCTGTGGTGATCGGAGAACATAGGGCTAATTGCAAAAGCAAAATTTAGATGACTTCAATATTATGGAGCAAGTTGGCAGGTAGTCTGTCGGGAATACATTACAGTAGAGCAGTCTTGAGGTAACCACGGGATGGTTGATGGTTTTAGTAGTGGATCAGCTGAGGCAGGGTTAGAGTTGGGTGATGTTATGGAGGAGGAAATAGGAAGTCTTGGTGGAAGCAAGGATATGTGTCAGAAGTTCAACTTGGGGTCAAATTTGAACAACTTGTTGGACCCTCAGGCAGCTGCTATGGGAAAATGCTGCAGCCAGCGCCTGAGGAACAGTTTGGAGCGGAAAGGGAGTATGGTTGTAGTCCCCAGAAGGCACCACAGCTGAAGGTCAGGTTTTTTTTGGCAGTTCGTGAACAATATTCATACTCTTGCTGCAGAAAGGGAACTGGCTCACGCATTTTCTGATTAGCCTACTTCACTTCTTCAAAAGACTTCAGCTTTGACCATTCTACATGCAACTCCATTGTCGTAGCTCAAAATTTAATTGAGGTTGTAAATTTATGGTAGGATTTTGGCACTAGCTGCATAGTTGAAACTGAGTGAGTGAATTGTTAATGTAACTTGAGAACTTGATCCTGCCAAGATCCAACAGCCTAGATATATTAATGAACTGTGAAGCACATGCACCAAGGGTATCTGCTCAGAGTCAGTGAGGCCCTTCTTTATTTATGCATCTCAAGTCCCGATTGCAACATTTTAACTGAAGCATGCATGGGAAGGCAACATGGTTTTCTAGCAGGTGAAGGCTAGTCAGCACTTGCTAGGAAGTTGAAGAGATTGAGGACTGACAAGTCACAGTTAGACTCCTTTCTCAGGGATGAGAATCTCAGGAGATGCCCCTGAAATTTGATTATGCTGCCTGTGCTCTGTAGGCAGTGAACTTTCATACTGGTCATTATCAGCTGCATGCTTCCGACATCCTGCCCGTTACATCAAATACACAAGGCTTCATTTCAGCCTGTGCAGGTGAGTTTCAAATTCAATTAGCTGTCCACCCAGGCAAAACCCATCCACGATTAAAACATAGATTGATTAGTTGACTCTGAAGGATTTGCTTCAAGAAAGGATAGGCCCTTGGGGCTACCTTGAATTGGAACAGTTGTTATTTTATATACAAACAAAGAAGCCAAGCTACAAAGTTACGTACCTCGCTATAAAGTTTCCTTGGAAGCCATTTCAAAGCAATATCTAATATTTATAACATCTTTTGTTAATGTATCCAATTGCATTAAACATTCGTACAAAATAATTTGTGTCTAATTTGTCCATCCAGAACTTCCTTGAGAATTCTCGTGATCAGTCACCAAACTTTACAGTTTATCAGGAGTTTCCAAGGATCTCGCAGCATATTTCCATTCTGTTAAATTCCCAGCAGTCAGTTTAAAACTCTGGTGTAAGCTGTAGGTCAAACAGTTTTAACAATTCCCATTGCTGCTTCAGATTGGCAAGTTCTTCGGTGAGATTGATCCAAGCCTGATGAGACGCCTTCTGAACACATCGCTATATGCCTTTAACAAGTCCTATGATTTTCAGTCTGTGTGTGATCCAGAAACAGAGACAAAAGCAGCAGCTGGGCTTCGCTCAGTCTTTGTTGTAAGTAAATTAAAGTTATTGATATTAAATGCAATGGAGCCTCAGTTCCATGGTAATGGCTGCCTATGGTCAGAGAATGAGAAACTGAAATTGATTTCATTTTATATCAGTGAAACTGACATGTTTTGTGTAACTTATAAGTTGTTACTTAAAAGGTTGTACCCAAATTTGTATTCTATTCAAGAAACTCATTTTTTATTGACATTATAATTGACATTTTAACGAGACATATTTTATGTCTCCTTACAATGCATCTGAGTGCCCAATCAGAATGTAATTGTGGACCTCTGCATGATGCAGTGCTGCTTGCTATGAGGAGCTTACCAGGTCCCTGTCAGTTCCAAGTCTTTGATTCACGAGTTTTGACACCAGGAGCTGAGCTCTGGAGTTAAGAGGAGAGTGTTTTTTTTTGACATGAGAGCAGCACTTACCTGAGTGTGGCACCAAGGAGACTACATTGAATTAAAGTGAAAGGGCTCCAGTTGTGAAGATGGAAGACAAGATGTTCTTCAGGCCTGTCACAGGATTTATACCTGTAACAAAGAAAAGTGATTGTAATTGTTGGAGATCACTTGTTTAATTGGATGGCATGGTGGCTCAGTGTTTATCACTGCTGACTCACAGCCCCAGGGATCCCGGTTCAATTCCAGCCTTGGGCAACTGAGTAGAGTTTGTAAGTTCTCCCTGTGTCTGCATTGGCTTGCTCCAGTTTCCTCCCACAGTCCAACGATGTGCAGGTTAGGTGGATTAGCCATGGCAAATTGCCCATAGTGCCCAGGGATGTGCAGGCTAGGTGGATTGGCCAGGGGAATACAGGGTTGTAGGGAGTGTGTCTGTGGGGTGCTCTTCCGAGGATGTGGACTCGATGGGCTGAATGGCCTGCTTCTCCACAGTGGGAATTCAATGAAGTCACAGGACATCTCTGCACAATTCATAAAAACATCAGATGTGGAAACAGCTCTCTGCTTCTCATGTGGCTAATCTACTATTTCATCCATTTGCATATCCTTTGATGTTCTTAGAATCTAATGGTCCATTGTTTTCTGATTTAAAATTATTTGTTGAGTGAACATTTTCAGCCCTCTCCATTGACGATTCCAAGGACCCATCACATTTTCAAGAAAAATGTTTTCCTTACCTCAGTTCTGAATGATTATCTTTTACCATGACTAATATTGTAATTCCAATCCCCAGACTTGACCATGAAGGAAAATATCTTCCCAGCATCTACCTTGTCAACCCCACTGAGTGTTTTTTTAGTGCTACTTTGAAAGCACCACTCATTCTCTAAACCGCAAAGAATATAGGCCAAGTGTGCTCACTCACCTCTTACAGAACAATCCTCTCATCCCAAAATCAGTCCAAAAAGTTTTCATTGAACTCCCTCTAGAGCAGATATTTCCTTCCTTAGGTAATGTAACTAGCTGCACATGGTACTCCACGTGCAATCTCATCAAAGTTCTATATAATTGCAGTCAGACTGTTTTACATTTGGACTAAATCCATTTGTAAGCAAGGCTTACTCAGACCCATTCATTCCGAATCTTCACCTTCTGTCCTGTCACCAGTTCTTAGTTCATGTTAATATATTATCTGCCATCTCATTATTTCTAAATCTTTGTAAAAATCTCTTCCATAGCACCTTATCAGATGCTTTTTGAAAATCGACATTCATTCCATATGCTAATTTCTTCTTAAACAGCCTGTTAGTTACAATTTCAAAAGCTCAAACCGTTCTTTTATAGATAGTTTTCCTTTCGGAAATCTGTGTTAGTTCAAACAAGTTGACAGATTCCAGTATTCTCTCAACTAATATTGTCAGGTTATGTGGCTTATTTTTTAGTTTTCCCCCCTCCTTTCCTGAAAATTAGAGCTTAAGATTGTTATCTTCCAAACTATGGGAAATGCAGCCAAATCTAGGGAATTCTGGAGCTTTTCTCAGGGAAATGTGTGTCTTAGGCTTTATAACCATCTTCTGCTCATCATGATGAACCTTCCTCCCATCATAAGGTCAAAAGTGGGACTGTTTCCAATAATTATCAAGTGTTTGCTTCTGTTTGCACTTCCTCAGATAGGTCAAATCAGTTGGTTTGAACGGTTATCGCAGTGTTAAGTCATCCCTTCAGCCATAACCTTCCCTACTTGTGGGTGCAAGGAGAGAAAGTGCCATATTTGAATGAACAAAAATTTGACCATAATTGAACAGTTCTAGGTTATTTCATTCCAAGATCATTTCTGAGACAGTGTCTTATGAGCCATGTGGTAATTCCTTTAGTTAATATTAAAACATCTACTAAAAGTTATGCCAATCTCTGGATGTGAATATATTTGTCAAGTTATTGTTTTAAAGATAGGAAAACCTTCAATTGATTTCAATTATTTTGTTCATACATGAATGTCACAGATCGAATAGTAATAACTTGCAAATACTAACAAGCAATGTTCTGCAAAATAAAGAGAATTTGAGTGGCAGGAGATTGTGCTGTACCAGAATTGTACCTATGTGCTCAGAGTCATGATCCCATGAACCTGATGAAAGATCAAAGACTCACAACATTTAACTGCACTTCTCTCTCCATAGATACTGCCACATCTACTGAGCATATCCAGCATTTTCTGCTTTTATTAATCCAGAATCATCATTAATTCGCTAATCCTCTTTGAAAAGAGTGTTCTAAGCCAACTCTAAACCATTCTGCCCACCCAGTTTAGAAGTATTGCACTATCTTCGAAAATTGTTGTCAATTTGGTATATTCTTAAATGATCTCACACTAAGACGAAACATTTACAGTCATGATCGGTTAGATACTGTTTACTGAATACTGAATTAACAATGATGTTTCTTAAATCATTTCTAGCCCAGCATAGTCGATATTTTGAATATAGGTTGGTGGGCATCAAGTGCAGCATGGTAAGTGAAAATTGCTTTGTTATACTCACTTAATTGAACAAGCAGCACAATCACACAAATTTTGATGGCAGCGAGAAATGAATACATCACTAAGGCAGTATTAGACCGCATTAAATATGTAAGGCTTTCAACTTTGGTTAGGCAGTTTTACAATAGAATAAATTTGCTTAGGCCTCTGGAAATAGCTTTACCCAAATTTAATCTTTCATTAAATTGACTAAACTTTGTTTGTTGTGCTTTAACTATCTTAAAGTCCCTGCAGCTTCTACCTGCACAGGCTTGGGAATGGAGCAAATAGCAGCCTAATAACTCACCCAGTGTTAATTTTCAGAATGTTTCATTGCCTAAACTGGGTAGCAATGTTTCAGTAGATAGGCTTAGTACCATTTACAGTTTATCACTTTGCTTTTGTTTGATAATTTTATCACGTTGCTTGGTTCATCTTTGCAAATTTGGTGAGGCTGACTTTCAGTGCACCTTCCTCATTCATTCATTTAGAGTTTGCAGAATGAGAGTGAGCACCTGTCTTAACAAGGCTTTTTCAAATTCCACAAAAACCAGGACACTGCCCTTTCAACCTACTCTTGATTATTTGAACTTCAGAGCTGAGGTGAGAGTAACTACCCTTGACAGCAAGGCTGTATTTGACCAAGAGTGGCAACAAGAAATCCAGCAAAATTGGAGTCACTGGGAACCAGGGGGAGATTTCTCCATCAGTAGGAGTCATACCTGGCACACAGCAATATGATTGCTGGTGTTGGAGGTTATTCTTCTCAGACAAAGGATATCTCTGCAGGAATGCCTAAAGAGTAGTGTCTTAAGATCAGAGATAGAATGTTTGCTGATGATAACACAATGTTCAGCACCATTTGTGACTCCTTAGATACGGAAGCAGTTCATGTTCAGGTCTTCCTATGGACAACATTCAAGCTTGTGCTGATAAGCACCAAGTAACATTTGCGCTACAGAATTGCCATGCAATGACCATCTCCAATAAAGGAGAAGCTGATCATCGCCCCAGGTCATTAAATGGCATGAACATCACTGAATCCCTCACTCTCAACATCCTGGGGCTTATGTAGATAAGCAACTAATCTGGACCAACTATATAAACTCTGTGATAGAGTTAGCAATAACTGCACATGTTGGAGTCAGCACCAACACTGTGCAGAGCTTGAGGAACACAACAGGCAGCATCAGAGGAGCAGCAAAGTTGATGCTTCATGTCAGGACCCTTCTTCAGAAATGGGGGAGTGAGGGTAAGAGAGGATAGGAAATAAATAAAGGGAGAGGTGTGGGGCTAGTGGAAAGTTGGTGGGAAGGTGATAGGTAGTGGAGATTGGTCAGTGGGATGGATGGGGCGGATAAGTGGAGAAGAAGATGGACATTTTGTGTCAGGTTAAGGATGTGGGGATGAGAAGGAGGATTGGACATGGTAAAAGGTTGGGGCTGGGAAGATTTTAAAACCAGTGAATTCTATGTTCAGTCAATCGGGCTGCAGGCTCCCAAGGTGGAATATGAAGCGGTGTTTCTCCAGTTTACATGTGGTGTCATTGTGGCACTGGAGGAGGCCAGGGATGGGCATGTCATCAAGGGGATGGGAGGGGGCAGTTAAAATGATTAGCAACCGGAAGATGGTGTTGATTATAGCGTACGGAACACAGATGCTCCACAAATTAGTCATTCTGTCTGTGCTTGGTCTCACCAATGTAGAGGAGGCCACATTGAGAGCAACAGATACAGACTCTAAGATTACATGAGCAGGTCGAAGGCTAGGAATGCTGCAGTGAGAACTCATCTCCTGTGTTCCCAAAGCCTGTTTACCATCTACAAAGTACAAGTCCAGACAGTCGTGAATTATGCTGTACTTGCCTGGATCATGGTACATTCAAAAAAACCCAAGATGCTCAGAAAACTCCAGAGCAAAACAGCCTGCTTATTTGGTACCCAGTCCACCCCCTGCAGCATTCACTTCCCTTAGCACTGACAAATGGTGGCTGCAGTGTACACCATTATACAAAATGGACTGCAATAGCTCGACACAGCTCCTCCCACAGCACCTTCCAAACCCGTTACCTGTAGCACCTAAAGGTATAATGGTAGCAAATGCATGCGAGCAGCACCAGCTGTATGCTGTTCCTTAATTGTCACTGGATCAAAACTCAGAGCCTTCTCTTTCAGCATTGTGGGTCTCCCAAATATTGCAACAGTTCAAGAAGTCTGCTTGTCACTACCTTCTCGAGGGAATTAGGGATGGGCAAAAAGAGTTGATGTAGCCCGAGATACCAGCATCCCACAAATGAATAATAAAAAAAGTACAGTTAACAGCATGTACAAATAACTGGAAATGGCAAGTAACTCAAGAGAATGACGGAGTTCCCCTCGACTGATCTTCATCCACTGGAACATCAGAGTAGGTCTTGCGTCCAGCATTTGAAGAATGCAATGCACAGTCCAGATCATAGTTTCATCCATTTGCACTTGCTTTATGCACACATGCCTGAATGTAGGTGAAACTTGTTTCCTAGAAAAAACTGTGAGAAGTAGGTACAACAGAGCTTTAGTTTCCTATCTGCCAGCTTCCCTAATCCAATATTAAATTTGCAGGATGCTGCAGTCAAAAATCCTCATAGAATATCGGAATTGAGAAAATTCAACAAATGACTTTCAAATTCTACATGAACAGGCTAAAGCATACTAAATGGCATTCCTCACCCATAACTGCCTTGCCACTGTGATACCAGTGAGTACTGTATTCTCTGGGCAAGCAGCTGGGTGAGGCAGTGAGGGTAAAATCAAGTCGAAACCACCATTGTCGCAGAGGACCATAGGGCCGCGCTCTCTCATTAGAGAGAGATGACAGGTGGTGATTTAGACTGAGGGTCATCATGCCTCAGGTGAGAGGAGAGGTTAATAAGGCAAGACATTTGTGGTGACATTAGCTGGTACAGGAACTGAACTTGCTGTCTGCATCGCAAACCTGCCACCCAGCTAATAAGGACAAGGAGATGGAGCAACATTGTGTGTGGCTCTGGCTGTAAGACAGTTTGATACAAAGCTCCCCAAATTGTTATTTTGTTTAATTAATGATGATAGCAATGGGAACAAACTTTATATAAAATGTAGGAAATGTATTTTCAGAACTTAAAATATGCATTATATCTTTACAAATCATGTCACTGTAACTGAAAAGATCTAAATAGGTGACTAGAGCGAGTAATAGAAATAACATTTCAGAATGGAACTTACATTCAACTGCATGTAATTGTGGAGTAAATGATTTAATTTGGCCACCTTTCGTCACTTTTTCAAATGTTATGTCTTATACGTGTTCTTACTTAAGAAATGCTAAATATTTCATGGTGTCTTACGTTCTACATTCAACTTATAACAAAGAGGGTTAGATATTCATTTTCACTGTCTGGCCAGGATTTACATACCCTTTACACCTCTGTGCATGTTGTAGATCTAAAAGGTGCATGTGATTTGTCAAGCTGTGAAGGGGAACATCTACCCCCACAGCTCTTCACCTCATTGTTCAAACATTTACCTTTTATCTCTTCATTGATGTCCAGGTCCATACTACAGCAACTGTTCCTCAGCCTTACCTTCCCACACTTTCTTGAAGCAGGTACCTGAAATTTTGTTTGGTGGAATCTGTTATCTCTGACTTGCATTTATGTTCATT
Organism: Stegostoma tigrinum; assembly: GCF_030684315.1. Taxonomy (NCBI): domain Eukaryota; kingdom Metazoa; phylum Chordata; class Chondrichthyes; order Orectolobiformes; family Stegostomatidae; genus Stegostoma; species Stegostoma tigrinum. The sequence goes on along the minus strand of NC_081378.1, from coordinate 26,770,151 downwards.
CTTTTGTAAATGAAAAACCATCAAAGATAAATTGAATCATGGTCCATTCACACAATTGATGCCATTTACCACATCAGCAGAATCTCTGCATATTTTGTGCAGGCTAGCGTGACAGTCAGGTTACCAGCTGCAGCAGGTTATATTGCTGGAGGTTTCGACACAAAGCATCAGGCCTCCAACAATCCAAGCCTAACTCTCCAGTTGGCAATCACTTGACACATTGACCTTCAACAGGATTTGTCATGTTGTGCTAATTAGCAAAGGAACAGAGTTTTTGTTACCTTGCTACATGATTCTTGACGCAGTCAAAAGGCATATCCAATCTGTTTATAATGCAAAAGAAAAATGTTCAACAAATTGAAAGTAAATGCAATTTGTTTTAACATCACCGTGATTTTTCTTTTGGGTTACAGCAGTGCCCCTGAAGAATAATCTTCGATTTCTGGGGCATGCAGTTCAATTCAACTTTTGGTGGGTTTAACCATGTCTGATCATGAACAGTTTTCTAGGGTTATTTGAGCATACATGGAATATCTGAGACCTACTGCTTTATAATGTAACTGGCAACATTGTTGCTGGCCAAAGAATATTAACATAACCTGTTCAATGTGTGACAGGCTATAGATTACACCACATACATTAGAAAACATCATCCTGACCACACAGATGCTGCCTACTGCAGTGAATTGGTATTAGCTTGTGTAGCATCACTAGAAATGGGGTGGCACAGTGACAGTGTTTAGCACTGCTGCCTCACAGCACCAGGGACATGCTGGTCATTGATCACCCCGTTTTTGACTGTACAACCTCATACAATCCTTTAACCTTTAAATAATGTGGAGATACTGGATATTAGGAATGTCTTGGTGATCCTTAAGCTTGGCATCACTAAGTTAGAGGTCATAGGAATTTATTTTAATAATGGAATCTGTTTATTTACTCACCAATAATAATAAAAAATCCCACCTGTATTAATGTGGAAAATTCGAGGCTTGGCAGCAGGGAACAGGAAGCCAGTGGATTGGCCGCTCGAATGATTTAATCGTTTCCATTTGTTTCAGAGAGCAGGCAAACCCCAGCAGGAAATGCTCACCCACCAATTTAGTGGCAGTGCTGACCAGGTTGAACTTTGCACTACCATTAAAAGTCTCCAGCAAAGACCGATGTGTCACTGCCAGAGCTGAATGAAAATGAAGCATGATGAGAAAACTGCTTCAGGAGTGCCTGTAATCCCAAAGAAACATCTTGACGCTGACTTACTAGAAGTACAAAAAATATATGAAAAGATTAGTTAATCCATTGAATTTTTCCCATCTTGATACGGTTAAATCTCCACAACAACAGGAACAAAAACAAAGTGGCTGGAAAGGTTCAATGAGTCTGGTGGCATCTGTGAAGGAAAAAACAGGGTTAACGTTTTGGGTCTGGTGACCCTTCCTTAGAACTGAACTTAAATCTCCATAATCCTATCCCATCCTTATGCAGCCAAGCTACTTCCTGAATCTGAGGAAAATTTAGAACAATTTTAGAAATTTCTCTCTGGCACCTAAAAGGTAGCAATCAAGATTCAACAGTCTAAAGGAGCAGGATAACACAGCCTTCAAAAACTTAGCTGCCTGTCTCAAAGGTGGATATAGATGCCACTGTCAAGGGCATAGCCCTCTCCCTTTTCAATCTTTGCCATAAGCCTATGGTCGCAATATATGCCAGCATTTAATGCTTACAGTCAATATCTCATAAATTGATTGTACTTCCTAGCATTCAACTTTGATCTATGGTCTTGTAATGTCAACTACTACACATTTTCCTTTGCTCCTAGTTATGATAATCTTCAGGAGCTGATTCACTTAGACTTAGTCTCAAGTTTTCATCATTGTAAAGATCCCAATCATATTTTCTTAAAGCTTGTACTTTTCCAGGGCAAAAAGCTGTGGCCTTGCCTAGGCTTTCCTGATAACTCTGACCTTTAAACTAAATGTCAGCCGAGTGACTCTTTTCTGAACCTTATCAAGGATCTCAATTCTTTTCATCTCAGACATTAACACTCACATATCTTCATGTTGACAGACTTACAGGGTGAATGTACTACTAAAGATTTATTTTACAAGTGCGATGATCTTTATCTGAAAATACATTAATAGTATAACATCAGCAAACAAAACAGACTATTTTGTAAGGGGTAATGTTTCAGCTCAATATTCATTTGTATTTCATTTTCGATTTCCAGTAGATGCAGATGCTGAAGATTTTTCTGAACCGTTATCAAAATCTAGTTGCATCACTGAACAAACGCAGTATTACTTTTATGATAATGAATCATCCTTCTACGGGCTTGTGGATTGCGGTAACTGCTCGAGGTAGGACTGCAGCAAATTCTCACACTATTGAGATCGCCGTGTTGAGATCTGGATCAGTCCTTTTCAGGCTGTTTGAAGATAATAATACATTTCGACTAGCCTGCAATTTGCACTTCCAATAAGTATCATGAAAAGTATCACCCGGCAAAAATATTTCGCTAAAGAAACAACTTGCACTCAGACAAAATTTCACAATCTATGCACACCTTGGCCTTAATGGTTGATGCAGCACTTTTGAAGTGTGGTCACGATTGTAAAGTGTGAAGCACAGCAATCAATTTGCGATCAACCAAGTTCCCTCATGTTCACCTTTCCAAAAATTACCTACTTTTTCTCACTGTCTGTTTTGTCTGATTCCACCTCTGTAAAATGCTTTGAAAATTTTTATTTGCTAAAGTTGGTAATGTGAAGCAAAATCTTACTGTTGTTGCTAAGTGCACATCATTGTAAGGCACAATTCTCTTCGGGATCAAAAAATGATGAGAAGAAATAAAGGAAGCTAAATAAGTAGCAACTTGCATTACAATTGTCACATAATAAAACACTCAAAGGAGCTTTGTAAGTAATAATTTGGCACTGAACAGGAAGGGTGAGAGATGGCTTAGACATGCAGAAAAACAGAATTGGTGAGGAAGTTTTTGAAGGGGTGGCAAGAGGATGAGGAAATTTTTAAATTAATTTCCTGAATGCTGAGTCTGCGGCATGAATAGGAAAATAGTGGGGTAGGTCACAGTGTACAAGAATACATTTCTCACATTAGATAACTTCTTGAAAAGGACCATAGTCAATAAAAATGGTGGTTTTGGGTTCTCAGTTAAACATTGGCTTCTGCACATCATTTGACACACAGTTTGTGTCATCGCTATCATATCCTTGATATGATATTGCTCCGATGACAATGATGTCTGGCAAAGGAATTTTACTATTGCATTTGTTGACTGGAAGGGACATACACATTTTTTAACCATAGTGATACATTAAGGAGGAAAGTCAATTCAACAGAAGTGGTTTTGATGTGTTGCAGCGTTTAATAACATAGGGTGGAAGTTTTCAGGACATTTTTCATGAAAGATGGTGCCTCATTGCTATTAGCATCAAGTGATTTTCTAGTGAACCACTCATTGGTTGTTATACAACATTCCTTGAAGCTAATGGAAAGGAATTGCATTTGACGTTAAACAAGCAGCTGAGTCCATGTCATGTTACTGATGAAGATCAATTTCACCTTACAAATCTACTAAAAAAAAGTCAAACCTTTGCAAAAGTTACTAAAGTAGCTGCATTAAATTAATTAAACTAAAGTTTTAATTTAATAATTTAATTAAAATTTTTGATTATTTAATCTGCAAATGCTGTACCTTTGTACCTCTTGCTTTTTTCATTAGGTATTGATCCAAACTTTTTCCTTTTGTGTTCACGCTGATCAATATTAATTTGAATGTAATTTTGTTTTAGGCTTTATCATGCGGAGAAGCTCTCCAAGACAAACCTGGTATTTATACTGGTGGAGAGCAAGCCCACATGTCAGTCATGTGACTCAAAGCCTCTAATGCAAGCAGAACAAAAATGTATCCTTTACTTGTCAATGTTGTACATCATCAAACACAGCAATTTCATTAGGAATGGTAGTTACAAATTAGGCAATAATGTGGTTAGAATGGTAAGCTATCTCTGACCATTGATGGGGAGTCAAGTCAGAACTGGAACTTGGATGGCAAACATTGGCGCATGAATGAAAGAAATATTGTTAATCACTAACGGTTGAAATGTTTCTTGGTATTTTTGATATGATATTGGGATGCAGCAGGTTGAAAAATACTTTGAAAGGATAATTAACATGGTGCAGGTTGCCTTAAATAGAGATTCCATCAGTTAACTAGACATCAGCATTAATCCCCTGGCAAGCATAGACTGATACTTCGTGCCACTGCCATGAGAAACAGGCTCAGAGTGGTCAGTGGAAGTCCTTTAATAGGCTATCTTTACAAAGACAATTAGCGTATTTAACCAGGGAATAAGTAGAAACTAATCAAAAATTTTAGTGTGCTTACAGAAGTGGAGGTCTAAAATCTGTAGCCCTTATGGCGCTGTTTCACAATAGCTTTGATGGGTCACAATTTAAACCAGGACCTGGATAACTAGGCAACATGATTGCATGGAAAGTCATCTGTCTTGTTCAGAGGCCCCACACACCTCAAGCAGAACGTGTGATATAAGATGGAACAGAGATTCCTGTGGTTTAATTAGATTCATGGAAATCACAATAATGTAATTGATCACATGACTGTGACATCAGTAAGAGATAAGAGATCCATCTAGAGTGGGCAATGGAAGAGGAAGAACTTTGCCACTACATTTTGAGTGCTGGAATAGAGAATCTATTATATACAGGTGTAAATAAAGGAGTTGAAAAGAAGGAGTAAGCAGGCCTCAGCAACAGGGTATGTGGACACACCTATGGTGTCAGATATTCCAGACTGGTATCTCAGTTTGGAGGAAGCAGTATTGGCTTAAAGCACAAGATGGTGTAGCTCTCTTCAGCAGAAGCTCCCACATCTCCAACCATCTCAGAGTGACCTAGCATATTGTTAGGTGGAGTGTGGCACTCTCCTGAAAGGTGGAACTGAGGCTTATCTGGGAGTCCACTCTGAGGTCATGCATGAAGATTTTGAGGGGAGGTGTTAAGTGTGAAATGCTGCAATGGCCATTTACATAACATTAGCCCCAAAATGGCATGAAGACAATAGCCTATTGTTATTATCCCAAGACTGGCGGAGATAAATCCCAGATTTGAATCCCACAGTGGGCCAATGGTAGAATATGCATTCACTGAAAATCTGGAATTAGGCATTTAATGGTGACCGCTGTTGGTAGTTGAGAAAAGTCCATCTGGTTTGTTAATGTCCTTCAGGGGAGGAAATCTGCTGTTCTTCCCTGGACTGGCCCACATGTGACTCCAGACCCACAGCAATGGTGTCACTCCCAACTGCCCGCTGGGCAGCCAGGGATAAGCAAAAAGATTCTTAGATTCAATCAGCTAACTCCTTCGCACACGGTAAAATCCTAAGTAACATCTGAAGGCTTGTTTTATTTTGACAGAATAGCCACTGTACAAACAAATCCTCTCATATTAGTTTGACCCTTTCATCCTCCTGGACAGTTCTGTTTCTGTCTCCTAAGGTTTTAATTTCCCAAGTAGTTGCTTTATTGCTGTTGCTAATTCCAAATTAGATTCTGATTTTGGTAATATGCTTCTGTAAAACCCTTCAACCTGGCCTGTTGACCGTGTTCTCCATTCTTGACACATTCCAATAAATTGAATTTTATTCCCAATCTCCTGAACTTCAATTACAATATGTTGCACACTGCTGATGGCTGGTATATGGCAGGAGACTGGGAGCAGCCCCAGGCTACACAAAAGTCATATGTTACATTTAATCATTTCTGAATGCATTCATCTTGACAGGACTAACCAGAAAATCTCTGTGGGAATTACAGGCATCCCAACTGCCTTGACCTATTTCTGTTTAACTCTAGTCTGTATAAATCTTCACTGATCGAAGTTAAATGTGAAAGAGTATGCAAAATTACCAGCTGAATTTATTCCCAGTTGATAACGTGGTATGTAGTTGCAGGATAATGTAGTGAAGTGTTGAGAGTGAACACTTATGAAATACATTCTGTTTTCTTTTGTAGTGCCTTTTTCCTTAAGTAAACCTTGCAGCTGATGGACCTGACCCCTGTCTTTTGGCTCAGAACCCCAGGCACAGAAAAGGTCCTGATGTATGCTTTGATTCTGATGAGCGTGTAAGTATGCAAGGTTTAGATTCAGGAAGAAAAACAAGCTGCAAAGAAGTATATTGGAATATGTATTTCTAATGTGTAGTGTCACAAAAGAAGGTACCTTTAGCACCTTTGTACAGATGTGATACTGCTCTGGGCCATAGTTTCTTTATTTTGATAACATGTCATAACTCTTTTGGAATGTTAACATAAAATTAACTGCAGCTTTCAATATCCTTTCTTTGAATACTCTACTTTCACGTGTGCAATCTGGTAGATGTGACAGGAATTTGTCCCTTAGTGCTTGGAATTTAACTTCACGTACAACTGTTCTGTGATTGTATCAAGCTATTCAATATTGGAATGATGTTCAACGATAGTTTTAGGTACTAGATGGATTTAGCTCTTCACTTGTTTCAAATTTCATGCATTAAGTTAGACAAAATCAGTAGTTATGTAACCAGGAGGCTATTGGATAGTAAACAGATTCTCAGCTTCTCTTGTATAGTAGTACAGCAAAGAAAGTCTGCATGTTCATTCTTCATATGAACCATCCATTTCAAATATCTTTACTTACTATCTCTAACACCCTTAATATTTCCCTTATTCAAGCAGTTATTAAACACCCTTTTAAAATAATTAGCTGACTGTGTTCCACTAAGCTTTCATAGCATAATTTAACAAATGCTAAATCTTATCCATCCTTAGTGTAAAGAATCTTGTTTCTGACTTTCCTTTAAATTGTATTTGTGATTATCTTTACCTTCTTATCCCTCACTGAGGTCAGTGAGAACAACCAATCTCTGTTCTCCAATAATCCTGATGGCTTCTATCATTCAGTTCTTAACTAAAATGACCAGTTTGCCTTGATCAGCTTTGATAACTCATATTCATGAAAATTTCATCAGATCTTTCTGAAATCTCCTTCATAAAGAGCTTTCTTTTCATTTTTGTGGTCACATGAGGAATGACAAATGCAAAGACTTTAGGTAATTCATTTCCACGTTGTGATTTTTCTAAGTTGTAGAAGAGTTATTTTGAAATGATTTTCGTATATTAGACCACATTTGTATTGTGGCTTTCATTTATCACTAAAGACTTGTTAAGAACTGCTTGATTGAGATGCTATTTTAAGATAATAGCAACTTTCCAATATGTGCTAAATCATCGTATAATTGCTACATATCTTAAATTAGTTATGTTTCATGAAAAAATTAACTCATTTATCCAATTTAGTCTTATACTGCCTGCATAAATTTCCATCATAACTATTTGGGGAAGCAGTCACAGGAAAATCTTCCATTATTAATTATTTGAGATGGTTATACATATCATAGCCACAGCTAAAAGACCTGAATATTCCTGATCTCTCGTGATGCCAGAAATGTCTTGTGATCTCCCCAAAAGTCCTTTGCGTGAAAGTACAGTAGCACTTGCTCACTAGCTTGACGTCTATGCTGATTGATGTGTTATTGTGTGTGTTTTTAGTTTGTTAATAGTGGGGTATTTTCTGTTCTGTGATTTACACTGTGACTTTCTGCTCTAGGTGGACGCTCACATTAATTCTGCCAGCAGCCAGCAAAATGCATGAACTCATCTTGTTTGTCTCTTTTTTTTGTGTCCCCTTCCTTTTTTCTTCTTGCTACTTTGCCCGTTGTTAATAGGATGAGCCTATATGCACAACGAGTCGTGCCTCTGCCGTGGCGTCAGCTCGTCTCTTCATTTTACTGCAAGTTTTGATGTGGTGCGGAGGGTCAGTTACTTTCACTGGTTTTGTTCTTTAGTTTCCTTCTTAGGTGTGATATTAACTTGAAACTAACACCCATACAAATGATTGTGGTCCAGAGCGAACTTATTGTGGTTTGATAGTTGCAAAGCAAACTGAGTTTGTTGTTCCTTTCGAACTAGATATTTTTCTAGATCTGTTCATTTTGAGTTCTTTCTAGAACTTGAGTGGGAATTTATACATTATGTATATGTTACTTAATGCATTTGAATATATTTTCATAGACAAAAAATGTTTAACAGTTTGTCAACTTGACAAGAGAAAGACATCAATATGGAATATGAGGAAAGATAAATTAATTGTGAGTAAAGGGAGATTAAAATAAGATCTTGAGTGAAAAATAAACCCTGTATGCTACTAAAATCACATTTCTTTTAATGCAAAATAGATTGAGCCAGTGTAAAATGTTGTTGAAACTTTCAAAAGATAGCTTCTGACATTTGATAAAGATAAAATACTATCTACGCTTTTGTTTTATATTATAAGTTTGATATAATGTCGATCTTAATGTGTATGTAGTTCCCTGTTGGTGGATGGAAGTGTTTGAAAAGTGGGCCTCTGTGTTCTGCACAGTTCTACTGGTCCAAATACCTACAGAACATATTGTTCTATCCTGGATCAATATTGATAAACCAAACTCATCAAATGATTAAAAAAGTATTTTTTCCAACTGAACTTTTTTTAAAAAACCACTTCATTATATCATGGTTGTATTCTTCTCTTTTTTTAGCTGAACATAGAAAAGCTAAATCCAGAAAGTATCCGATTTGCCCACACACGTTATTTGGTGGCTTGAATTCTGTGGAAATTGTGCAGTTTTGCATTATTTGCTGCTGGAGTATTCCAAGGGCATGTTGGAACTTCAATTCCTTAGTTATCTAGATGAAACCATAACAGATACTGTTATTAACAAGAGCTTAATTTAGAATTAAGATAACTTCCTAAGTTAGAAGAAGAAATCTGTGGTGTTGATTTGAATTCCAAGGTTTAATACTTTTGTTTTTCAGGTTATTTGATTTTTTGTTATAATTATCTATATTTTGTGCAGCACTCTGTTTTAAACTATGGGGGATTGTTAGAACAAATATAATTATTTTTTCATTAAGATTAGGCAGCACTTTATCACATTTTCTTTAACTGTGAAGTGAAATACAATCTTAAATAACTACTGCTCTGACAGAACTACAGTTCCCATTCCAAAAATGAGCAATATTGTTTAGCTCATCCACAATCATCAATGCAGACTAGTGTGTCAAATTATCTCTAAAATGAGTCTAAGTTTTTCCACTACATTATTCTATTTGCTGTTGTCCTTCTTAATAAGATCGTAAGAATTAGGAGCACGATTAATCCTACTGACCCCTCTAACCTGCCCCACCATGTTAAGAGATCATGGCTCATCTGGTTTTTGCTCCTAGTTGCTCAAAACATTTATTGAACTCGAGCTTCAATGTATTCAATGAACCAGCCTCCATGGCTGTCTGGCAAAGAGAAGTCACAACACCTGTGATGCTTTGAGAAAAGAACTACCTCTTTCTGAGTTCTAAATAGGGGAGCCCATCTTTTAAAACGATGCCTCCCATTATTGAGTACTCCCATAAATGGGAACAACCTCTCAGTGTCTACCCCTTTGGGTCCCCTCAGAATCTTCTATGTTTCAATAAGATCATCTCTCATTCTTCTAAACTCCAATGTTTATGGGCTCAATGTGCTCAGTCTTTCCCTCATAAGACAGCATCCCAGAAATTAGCAGAATGAATCTTCTTTGAACTGCTTTGATTTTGAGTGTAGCCTTTCTTAAATCAGAGGACCAACATTCTTTAAAATACCGTAGGCATGGTCTCACTCATTCCTCAGACAGTAGTTTTCAACTGTTCTTGAGTGAAGAGTTTTCTGATATCATTTCTAAATTTACCTATTACCTGAATGTCACCCTTGTTTCTTGGTAACCAGAGCTCAAAGCGGAATTCACATAGTAGTCCGACCAAGGCATTATAAATTTTGATCACAATGATTTATACTCCACTGTTTCTAGCTATGTAGCTCAACCATCTGTTCTGCTTGTTAACCTGGCACCCTCAATTGTTTGCACAGACTTAGCTTTGAGCCTGAGTGTCTCATGTGATTTCTGAATCTGTGCCTTTTAACATCTTATACCAGATGCCCCGGGACTAAAATGTATTTGATTTGTCATACTGTTGCTGGATTAAGGGTAACCTAAAGCCCCATGCTACATTTCATGATCAAGCATTCAAACCTGACTGATATCCAATCTGCTCATTTATTAATGAAACTTTCGGTCTTAAAGGACTCATTGCATACAGGGTAATCCACAGTACAAAATACTTATGGCTTTTTGTAAAACAACTGACTATCAATGCCTTGGATAGACCTGCATGGACAGTAAAATTAGGTAGAGAGTAGAACATAGAACATAGAACATTAGAGCACAGTACAGGCCCTTTGGCCCTCCATGTTGCGCCGACCTATGAAACCAATCTGAAGCCCATCTAACCTATACTATTCCATTATTATCTGTATGTTTGTCCAATGACCATTTAAATGCCCTTAAAGTTGGTGAGTCTACTACTGTTGTAGGCAGGGCATTCCACGCCCTTACTGCTCTCTGAGTAAAGAACCCACCTCTGACATCTGTCTGATATCTATCACCCCTCAATTTAAAACTATGTCCCCTTAGATCTCCTGGTCAGCCCAATTCCATTAGTTTACTGACTGACTGGTTTCCATCCACTGACCCTCTTTCAGTGATTTGATCCACAAAATCTAATTCTTAAGTGAACAGAGCCTGATATCAATCAGTTTTTAATTCTTCTGTATTTGTGAAACTTTACAAATTGGTGAATTGATGGCCTGATCCAGGTGTTTGACTGTTTATTTGAAGATGAAGATTGGTTGGTTATGAAGAATTGAAGTCATAAGAGTCATGTTCATGATAAAGATCTAAGCATCAACTGCTTCTCAGGGATTGATTAACCTTGTGGATTAGTTTATTTAAAACAGTAAACACATAAAACAAACAGCAAGCCAACTTAGATAACAGGAAAGCTTGACGTTTCGGGTCGGGATACTTCTTCTTCAGAGGGTCCTGACCCGAAACATCGAACTTTCCTGCTCCTCTGCTGCTGCTTGGCCTGTTGTGTTCATCCAGCTTCATACCGTGTTATCTCAGATTCTCCAGCATCAGCAGCTCCTACTATCTCTGTAGCAAGTCAACTGATTTCTGTGGGTGCAGCTTACAAACATATAGACTAAGAAACAGGCAAAGTTGCAGTATTATATGTGCACAGCACATGGAGGCAAGGTACACATCCAACATATCCCTTGTTTTCCAAAGAAAGTTTAACTACTTATAATACCAGGTGAGTTTATAAGTCGATGAAAATTGAAAATAATTTACTGAAACATCCAAACCTCATGATGATGAATTTGTCTGAAGGTATTGTCAATTTTTTCTTTCTTAGACTGCTGTTGCCGTTCCTGATGTGCATACCCTGATGGACTACAGCCAGGTTTCCTCCAAATTAACCATTCACTGATTTTGTTCCTTAGGCTGTTTCAAATTGCCTTGCTTTTTATTGTTTTGTTCCTTACAAACCATTGGCTCATTTTGAAGCTTTGAGTTTTATTACCCAGAATTCTTCTAAATCTATAAGGTTTTCGCCCACTATCAGCCTTGGCATTTTTCTTCTTCTTCACATTTTTGAATATCTTCCCAGCTTCACCAACATTTCTTTTTCTATTTGTTTTCTTGAAGGTCTGTACACTCCAACATTTCTTTTTCTATTTGTTTTCTTGAAGGTCTGTACACCTTTCAGTAATTATTTAGTTCTGCATATGTTCGCTCAGTAGAGCATCATTGCTCACATTTATTCTTGAACATCCTGTCTTATGAATAGAACAAGACAGCAAAAGAGAAGTACAGCACAAGAACAGGCCCTTCAGCCCTTGAAGCCTGTGCCAATCATTATGCCCTAGCTAAACTAAACAAAAATTTCTGCCCTTATTCAGTCCATATCCCTCTATTCTCTCCCTTTTCATGTAACCATCCAGGTGCCTCTTAAACATTACCAACATGCCTCCTTCCACCAACTATTCTGGCAGTGCATTCCAGGCTCCCATTACTGTCTGTGTAAAAAACTTCCCTCACATATCTCTATTAAACTTGCCCCCTCTCACCTTAAACTTGTGCCCCCTTGTAATTGAAACTTCGAATCTAATAGAAAGCCTCTGACTATCCATCCTATCTTCGCCTCTCACAATTTTGTAGACCCCTATCAGATCACCTTTTAGCTGCTGTCTTTCCAGTGGAAACAAAATCCTGATCTTTTTAACCTTTCCTCATAGCTAATTCCCTCGAGAGTGGGCAGCATTCCGGTGAACCTTCTCTGCATTCTCTCCAAAGCTCCCACATTCTTCTCGTAATGTGGAGACCAAAATGTGGCGCAACAAGGGTTTTATATAACTGCAGCATGGTTTGCCAACTCTTGCATTCCATGTCCTGGCTGATGAAGGCAAGCATGTCATATGCCTTCTTAATCACCTTGGCCACCTCTGTTGCCAATTTTCGGGAGCTGTGGACCTGAATGGCCAGAGCTGTCTGCATGGTAATGTTCCTAAAGGCTCCGTTAGTTACAGTATAATTCACACCTAAATTTGATCCTCCAAAATGCAACAGCCTTGTATTTGTCTGGATTAAACTTCATCTGCCATTTCTGTGCCTACATCGCCAGTCTAACTTTTATCCTGTTGTATCCTTTCACAATCATCAGTATTATCAGCAACTCCACCAATCTTTGTGTCATTTGCAAATTTACTAATCAGACCACCCATATTATCCTCTAGATCATACATATAAACAACAAACAACAGAGGACCTATGACTGATCCCTGTGGATCTAGTTACCTATCTTCATTCTGAAAAATAGCCTTCCACTGCTACCATCTGTCTTCTATGACCAAGCCAGTTTTGGACCCATCTAGCCAGCCCACCCTGAATCCCATGTGATTTTAATTTTTGTACCAATCTGCAATGAAGGACTTTATCAAAAGCCTCACTAAAGTCCACATAAACTACATCCACTCCCCTCCCCTCAAAAATTGTCTTTGTCACCTTTTCAAAAAATTCACTCAGGTTGGTGAGACATGACCTTCCCCATACAAAACCATGGTAACAAAGTGTGAAGCTAGATGAACACAACAGGCCAAGCAACATCTTAGGAGCACTAAAGCTGTTGTTTTGGGCCTAGACCCTTCATCAGGAAATTCTAGGCCCAAAACATCAGCTTTTGTGCTCCTAAGATGCTGCTTGGCCTGCTGTGTCCATCCAGCTCCACACTTTGTTGTCTTGGATTCTCCACATTTGCAGTTCCCATTATCCCCTCCATACAAAACCATGCTGCCTGCCACTGACTAGTCCATTTTCTTCCAATTGTACGTATATCTTGTTCCTCAGTTTAATCTTCAAGAGCTTTCACACCACAGACCATACCACTGGCCTATAAATTCCTGGATTATCCCTGGTCCCTTTCCTAATCAAGGGAACAACATTGGCTAATCTTCAATTCTCTGGAATGTCACCAGTGGTCAAAGAGGATGTGAAGATATCTGCCAATGCCCCAGATATTTCTACCCTTGCCTCTAGCAGTAACCTGGGATGGATCCCAGCTGCCCCAGTGGACTTATCTGCCTTAATGCAATCTAGGATACTCAAAACTTCCTCCTTCAATTTATTGACAATCTCTAGAACATTCACAATGAAGTACAGTTTGTTGTGTATTTTGCATATCCACCTGTTTTTGCAGATCTGTCATTTTCCTCAGCTCTGCTTTGAGCTTAGCCTGATGTCATTGCAGCTGCTTCTGCTGAGTCTGACCTCTTTAACATGCAAGTTACGCCAGATCTTCCTGTGAAACAGATGTCTTTTCGTTGGATTGATGACTCAAACTTTATTCTACTTCCTTATCTTTCAGTGCTTTGTTTATCTTTGTGAATTGAGCAGTGGTATCCCTTAAATTCTTTATCATCTCAGGGCGATAATATTCTCAATTTTGGATCTCCCATGAGCCATAATGTTCAGCTTTTTTCACTTAAGCTTTAACTTTTCTCATCACAGAAACTACTTAGATTTTAGCTCTAAATTTAGAAGGAATTGAAATCTTCCATTCATCTTTCACATTCAGTTCTACATGTATTTCTTGAATAGTCTGTTGCAGTTTCTGTTGTGCCTCTGATACATGACTGATTCCAAGGGCTGTAACTAGTGTGAGGTCACCTTATGTTAGTATACCTGCAGTTGCCGGTCCAGCAGCAATGACAGTATAGAATATCTGTGACACCCACGCATATTTGTTCTACTTGCAGATCTGCGCTCCCCATCTTGCATTTGGAAATTGTGAAGCGTGGTGTCCTGAAAGCTTTGGATTTGTAAGGATCATCATGGCTTTGTATATCTTTGAAGATCTTTTCTTGCATATTACCACTTCCCTCTATGTCAATCTTAGCGCATAACAAGTAGTCACCAGTTGTCTGAAGACAAATAATTCGAATTTTTGAAGACATTTCAGATGGTGTCGTGACTTTGATGTTTTCCAGGATACTGACGATGTGAACCAAGTCTTCAATATTCCTCTATTTCATTGCATATGTCAGATTCTGCTGTATCAATCACAAGTGGCTCAGTGGTTAGCACTGCTACATTATAGTGTCAGGGACCTGGATTCAATTCCAACCTTAGGCGACTGTCTGTTCGGAGTTTGTATGTTCTCCCCATGTCTGCATGGGTTTCCTCCGGGTACTCCGGTTTCCTCCCACAGTCCAAAGATATGCAGGCTAGGTAGATTAGTTATGCTAAATTGTCCATAGTGTCAGGGATATGCAGGTTAGGTGTGTTAGCCCGGCAAAATACAGGGTTACAGGGATAAGGCAGGAGGGTGAGTCTGGATGGGGTGATCTTTGGAGAGTCAGTGTGAACTTGTTGGGTTGAATGGCCTGTTTCTACACTGTAGGGATTCTAAGTAGTCACTTCATGGATATACCAATGGATACCAGGTGGTCTTCATTGTGGCTAAAAGTTACTTGTTCATGATCTGTGTGGATTAGTGTCTAGCTCCTTACAGTTGCATTTGTGTTTCCTAAGACCACTGCCACTGCCGATGGATTTTTCTTCCATGTGCCTTACAGCATTGATTGAAAACTGGGCACACTTTCCACACGTCTTGCTAAACGTGTATGCTCCGATGATTGTTTCAACCATCAATTTTGTACTAAGAAATGTCAACTTTGTTGACATGTAAGTATTGATTTTTATCCCTGTTCATCCTTCAGTGGCTGTTTGATGATATCAGATTGCAGTTTGTCAAGGAAACTTTTCTAGAACGCTTCAATGGGGATAGATGCAATCATCAATTCATCAATTCTGTTTGTAAACCCCCTGCTCGGAAATCACATCATCATACAGTCCCTACACTGCAGCAGCAGGCCATTCAGTCCATCGAGTCCACACCAGCCCTCTGAAGAGCATCCTACCCAGAACCACCCCCCTACTCTATCCCTGTAACCCTGCATTTCCCATGGCTAATCCACCTAGCGTTCACATTCCTGGACACTGTGAGCAATTTAGCACAGCCAATCCACCTAACCTGCGCATAGAATCCAGCAGTGTGGAAACAGGCTGTTCGGCCCAGTAAGGTTGTACTGTGGGAGGAAACCCATTCTGACAGACAGAGAATATGCAGACTCCACACAGGTAGCCATGCAAGGCTAGAATCAAATCCAGGACACTAGTTCTGTGAGGCAGCTGTGCTGACCACTGAGCCACCTTTTCTCTGAGTCCACTATTAAAATCGTCTATGGATTCTGTAAGCTTCTGTCGAAATGGCATGAATTCTATTCAATAAATATTAATCTGGCTCTGATTTGTTCTTCTTACACCATCCATATTTATTACCTCTTTGGCTGTTAAATTTCTATAGACCTCTGCGCCCAATTGCAATATAATGCAAATCTTCATAGCTTGATTTTCTGCATTTGACATTTTTGAATCTAGAAGCCATGTCTTTGAATGCTATTTAATCATTTTAAACTCTGTTATGTTGTTTGCTGAGTCCCATTTGAAACTAGGGAAATTTGTGAGATTCTGATGACGTCTTTGTCCTTTCCTTCCTTGCTATTGGTTCACACCCTGAGCACATCTTTCTCAGGTGAGTTAAATTGGCCTCTTTTACAGGGAGCCCCACTTACCAGCTCGCGGTGCTTTCAACACTCTGACACGATGACAAAGAAAGACATCTGGGGTTGTGTCATTGCACTTCAGCATGATTTAAGACTGTCAGGCATATATTTCACCTGGAGATTAACTTGCCTACTGACTGTATGGGTGGTAGGCCTCATCAGTACAATTTTTTTTATTCATTCATGGGATGTGAGCATCACTGGCTGTGCCTTTATTGTCCATCCCTAGATCCCTTAAATAGGTCGGGTTGAGCTGCCTTCTTGAAGCATTGCAGTCCGTATGCTTGGTTGACCTACAGTGCCCTTAGAGAGATGGAATTCCAGGATTTTGGTCCAGTGACAGTGAAGGAACAGCAATGAATTTCCAAGTCAAGATGGTGAGTGACTTGGAGGGGAACTCGGAGCTGGTGGTTATCCCATACATCTGCTGCTGTTGTCTTTCTACACAGAAGTGGTCATGAGTTTGGCAGATGTTGTCTGAGGATCTTTGACAAATTTCTGCAGTCCATCTTGTGGATAGTACACACTGCTGCTATTGAGCATTGGTGGTAGAGGGAGTGAATGCTTGTGGATGTGCTTGGTTTCTCCTGGTTGATGCTGCAAATGCTTCAGCCTTTTCTTTTGCACTGATGTGCTGGGTTCTTCCGTCATTGAGGACGGGGAAATTTGTGAGTTTTTTTTTTAAATTGTCCATCACCATTCCTGACTGTATGTGGCAGAACTGCAGAGCTTAGATTTGACCTGTTGGTTGTGGGATTGCTTACCTCTGTCTATCACTTGCTGCTTATCCTGTTAGACGTGCAAATCGTCCTGTTTGGTTGCTTCACCAGGTTGACTCCTCATTTTTGGCTATGCCTGGTGCTGCTCCTGGCATGTCCTACTGCACTCTCTGCACCAGGTTGGATCCCCTGGCTTGATGGTAATGGTTGAATGGGAGATATGCTGGGCCATGAGTTTGCAGATTGTGCAGGAGTACAATTCTGCTGCTGTTGATGACTCACAGAGCCTCATGGATGCTCAGCCTTGAGTTTCTAGACCTGTTCGATGCCTGTCCCATTTTATGTGGTGGTAGTGCCATGCAACACGGTCGAGGTTATTCTCAGTGTGAAGGTGGGACTTCACCTCCACAGGCACTGCATGTGATCACTGTTAACAATGCTGTCACAGACAGATGCATCTGCCTTTGGCAGATCTGTGAGGATGAACTCGAGTATGTTTTTCCCATTTGTTGGTTCCATCCCCATCTGCTGCACACCCAGCCTAGCAACTATGTCCTGTAGGACCCGATCAGCTGGATCAGTAGTACTGTTGCCGAGCCACTCTTGTTGGTAGATATTAAAATCTGCTACTTGAAATACACTTTGCACCCTTACCACCCTCTGTTCTTCTTCCCAGTGTTGCTCAACAAGGAGTAGCAGCAATTCATCAGCCCAGCGAGGATAGTCAGTGGTAATCAGCAGGACATTTCCTTGCTCATGTTTAAGCCGAAGCCGTCAGATTTCGTGGGGTCCACTGTCAATGTTAAGGACTCCCAGATTAACTTTTTCCCAACTATGCACCACAGAGCTGCCACCTTTTCTGGGTCTGTCTGCTGGTGGGATCGGACATATCCAGGGATAGTAATGGTGTTGTCTGCAACATTGTCTGTCAAGTATGATTCTGTGAGTATGATTATGTCATGCTGTTGCATGACCAGTCAATGAGACAGCTCTCCCAGTTTTCATACCAGTTCTGTGATGTTAGTAAGGATGCCCTTTCAGGGTTGACAGGGCTGATTCTGATGTTATCTTTTCTGGTACCCACGTCCATGCCAAGTGATCCATCCGGTTTCATTTCTTTGTTGACACCTTGTATTGGTTGATACAAACAAGAGGTTTCTTGGCCACTTTCAGGGGGCAACTGAGAGTCAACCACATTGCTGTGGGCCTGGAATAACATGTAAGCCAGACCAGGTGAGGATGGCAGATTTCGTTTCCTGAAGGACATTAGTGATCCCAGATGGGTTTTTCCAACATCCAACAGTGATTTCATAATCGTCATTAATTGGATTCTTAATTCCAGATTTTTTTTATTGAACTGAAATTCCACCACTTGCAGCAGTGATATTCAAATCTGGGTTCCCAGAACGTTAGCTGAATTTCTGAATTCATAGTCTAGCGATATTACAACTAGGCCATCACCCTGTGTTTTATACTTCTATACATCACGTCATGGTTAAATGGTTCAGGATATAATAATCAATTGGTCATCAGGAATTGATTAACTCCATAGGTTTATTTATCTAAAACAGTAAAACACATTATAAGTTATAAAACAGTCATTGCAACAAAGCAGCTGATATGTGTGAATGTAAGCTTGCAGACACATAGCACACTAAGAGTTTGATAGTCTTAACATTGCAAATGCATAGCACATAGAGCCTTCGGTGGCAAACTTCCTTCAAGGCAAGGTATGCATACTGTAATAACTTGGTTGTAAGTAATTTTTGTTGATATTGTTCTGCTTGTTCACTTCCTTCATCAGCTCTTGTTGAACAAGCCCTGCTGTCCTTTAGTCTCACTTCCTGCCAGACTGAAGCCCAGGGACCTTTCTTCAGAATGCCTCTGAGTTCTAAAAAACAACCACTAGACTTGAAACATTAACTCTGTATTCCCTCTGCCAGTCCTGCTGAATTTCAGCAGCAATTTCTGTTTTTGGTTGTTTTAAATGTAGAATCATACTTAGCTTTACACTTAGCAGGAAGGCATGTACCGCCAGATTTTGTCTCATTATCATACTGCGGTAAGTAGCTCTGGGCAGTTACAGTTCCCCAGTTCCATCTGAAGTGTAATTGCACCAGACGTTTCTCTTGTTGAATTTTGGTTCTGTCCTTGCTGTCTTGTAGGTTGTTTTGACTGTGTACTGGCTGTGCTGATCTTTGATGCCACTTTTGCACTTCCCTCTCCCTGACAACGCTTTTGGTTATATCGGCATCTATGCCATTCTCTAGAATCCTCACAGACAGCAGGAACTTCTAGAAGTCATCAGATTTGGGAAATTTCCTCCCTCCCTGCTTTTGACCAGCCATTTGTAACATGGAAATAACCAATGAACTGCAGATGCTGAAGATCTGAAACAAAAACAGAAATTGCTGGCAAAATTCAGCAGGTCTGGTAGCATCTGTGGAGAAAAAGCAGAGTCAGTGCTTCAAATCTGGTGACTCTTCATCAGAGCAGTGTGTAACAACCTGGCTTCTTTCCACCTAGACTCCCTAATTTAACAAGTTTCAGGTATGTTCCTGTTTAACTTGCACTCCAGAGACGTCACCGATCAGAGCTTCATTCAAAATGTCACATCCAGCGATGCCTGTGCAAAAACAGCTGTAAGCAGACCGATGTTATTTTAAGACTACAGTTTTGCTGTAAATGCTAGATATGATCTGTCCCAGCAACTGAGTAGCTTTTGTAGAGGAGAAAAAAATTCATATGCTTTGTTCTAATGTGCTAGTTTTCTTTGTATTCCCACTTTTTTAATTGCAAATTTCTAACGCTCTTCATGTTACCGGTAAAAGAACATTTTTATCATGAAATCAGGGTCATACCTAGAGTGCAAGATGCCATCAAGGAGAGAAGGTGTATAAAATAAAAAGCAAAATACTGTGGATGCTGGAAACCTGAAAGAAAAGCAGAAAGCCCTGGAGAAGCTCAGCAGGTCTATCTGGTTCTGCAAAGTGAAAAAGAGTTCATGTTTCGAGTCCATTTAGACTCTTCTTCAGGTCAGGTATAACGTGCTTCGCAAAACAGGTGTACAAAGTATCTAAAATTGTGAATTAAAGCATGGTTCAAGCCCCATCTAGAATAATGTGTAAACTTTTGTATATCAGTTCAAAGGAAGTTAGAATTAGTGTTGAGAAGTAGAAAGGTAAGCAGCAAAGTGAATCAGAAATATGATAATAAAATGTGAGGCTGGATGAACACAGCAGGCCCAGCAGCATCTCAGGAGCACAAAAGCTGATGTTTCAGGCCTAGACCCTTCATCAGAGAGGGGGATGGGGTGAGGGTTCTGAAATAAATAGGGACAGAGGGGGAGGCTGACCGAAGATGGACAGAAAAGAAGATAGGTGGAGAGGAGAGTATAGGTAGGGTGGTAGGGAGGGGATAGGTCAGTCCAGGGAAGACGGACAGGTCAAGGAGGTGGGATGAGGTAGTAGGTAGGAGATGGAGGTGCGGCTTGGGGTGGGAGGAAGGGATGGGTCATGGGCCTCCTGCAGTGCCGCAATGATGCCACCCGAAGGTTGCAGGAAAAGCAACTCATATTCCGCTTGGGAACCCTGCAGCCCAATGGCATCAATGTGGACTTCACCAGCTTCAAAATCTCCCCTTCCCCCACCGCATCCCAAAACCAGCCCAGTTCGTCCCCTCCCCCCACTGCACCACACAACCAGCCCAGCTCTTCCCCTCTACCCACTCCATCCCAAAACCAGTCCAACCTGTCTCTGCCTCCCTAACCTGTTCTTCATCTCACCCATCCCTTCCTCCCACCCCAAGCCGCACCTCCATCTCCTACCTACTAACCTCATCCCACCTCCTTGACCTGTCCGTCTTCCCTGGACTGACCTATCCCCTCCCTACCTCCCCACCTATACTCTCCTCTCCACCTATCTTCTTTTCTCTCCATCTTCGGTCCGCCTCCCCTCTCTCCCTATTTATTCCAGAACCCTCACCCCATCCCCCTCTCTGATGAAGGGTCTAGGCCCGAAACATCAGCTTCTGTGCTCCTGAGATGCTGCTGGGCCTGCTGTGTTCATCCAGCCTCACATTTTATTATCTTGGATTCTCCAGCATCTGCAGTTCCCATTATCACTGATACAATCAGAAATATGAGTTGGTTCTCCTCTCTTTGTCACTTGAAATAATGATCTGCTCTCTTTCAGAACATCCCTAATATTATTTTAAAAAGGGATTGGGATTGTTGTTTATAATTATTTTATATTCTGTTTTGAGATTTTATTAATGCAGCAAACGCATGGGTTTTAGAGAATGACTCATGTTTATATTATTGCTTGCAAAGCAAAATGGTTCACTCAATTTTTCAGACATAGTATGGCACTAATTTCGGCACCGAAGGCAGAGTTGAACCTGTTAGCTTTCAGGGTTGTCTAATATTGAATGCTGGTGACGTGATGGACTTCTTCTAGCATGAAGACCTAGCGATAACTGGTCATCTTTATTTTGTTTGCTTTGTCCAGTTAATTTGATGCCACAGAAATAGGAAGTTGACTCATCTTTAGGTAGTGGTGAGCTGCCATGCAGAGAGTATACATTTCGAGTTTCTCGGTACATGGTCGAAAAGCAAGAAAGTTCCATTAAAATTCAATGTGATGCTGTATACTAATAGTCTTTCCTGTTTCCCAGGGTTGTTTTGTACCCTTGAATTAGAGAAAGCTTGCCTTTCCTTTTACAGCTGTTGAACAAAGTGTAGTAAATACTGATAAACATGAATGTGCTTTTATCCTGTGTCTATAACTTTGTGGTATCTCACAAAAGCCTTAACAATTGATCAATAGGTTTTGAAACAGAATCTGTAAGCAATCTTGTTGCTTATACATATAAACTTTTCCTTCATTTGTGACACTTGTTTCAACCCTGGCACAAAGATAGAAGTTGATAAAGCTATTAGTGATAGAGGATTTCAACTAATTTAATCAAATTTGCTAATATGATTTCAAGAGGTTTAAAGTAAAGTCCAAGAGTGGAGGAGGGAGTTGGGGAAGGTAGTATATTCAAGCAATGAAAAGTTGCACACAGTGTGTATGTCTGCAATGATTCATGGAAATGCTGAAAGTCACCAGTTCCAGATTGGGACACTCAAGGATTGGGACATCTTAAAACATGTAACAATAAAACCAAGAGTAATAATGACAATGTCAAAGAAATGTGGTTAAATGCTGCCTGAGCTTAAAAGATAAATGATTTCACTTTCACAGAAGATATCATGGTGATTATGTTTGTTTTTCTCCCTGGCAACAGGAGGATGATTCCGAATGCGGCAGTGGCTCTCGTCTGAGTCCAT
The DNA here is from genome assembly GCF_030684315.1 of Stegostoma tigrinum. Lineage (NCBI taxonomy): Eukaryota > Metazoa > Chordata > Chondrichthyes > Orectolobiformes > Stegostomatidae > Stegostoma > Stegostoma tigrinum. The sequence goes on along the minus strand of NC_081378.1, from coordinate 26,747,924 downwards.
CCTTATGGTCAATGATAGGGATTCAGCTAGCTCTGCTCTGGCTACTAAGTAGTGCCAGACATTATCCATCATGACTGCAGAGAACGGACAGCCATCTCCGCTTTCTAGACCCACCACACTGTAGCCCTGGCTTAAACTAGGGAATTTTTGACCCCAGGCAGTAGAAGACTGACCATTTCCATATCCTGGTGTATCACTGTGTCAAAGATTCATTGTTGACTCTCCATACGAAGAATGGTCAAGGTGCTCCATTGACAAGTTTTTTTTTAGTGGAAAATGTTAAATCATACAATGGTAGCAAACTGAATTGTCAGTACCGAAACCTGCCAGGCAACTATGGGAATGCTAATACATTTATACAATGAAACAATTCATTTAAAAAAATCTAGATTTATTTATCATTAGGTTCATATTTTGTTAAGCTTACTTTTATCAAGATAAACGGTTATTCTTTATTTATGGCTTACATTGACTCACTGAGCTAATTTTAAAACAACTTACATGGGCTAGTGACATACAGGCACAATCAACTGTCCTATTGGTATGAGGCCAGAAAGCTTAAACATGACCATGTTGGGCACCAACCAGTAATTGCAATCTTTTTAAGGTTTTGATACACCAAAATCCACTGATTATTCTGTGGCTGTGCAATTATATTATTGTGAGCTATTCTGTTACCAAATGATGCCTGTAACCCCCTCGTTCCCCCTCATTAAGCCATATCTCTATGCCTGATGCCCTTCATGTTTGCTGAAGCAAATACATAATGATTGTTGTATCCCACACAAGGAATAGTGCTAAGGCTTGTGAATGAAAAAGCTGTTGTTGTGGCAATTGAGTTTTGGACACTGATGCTTTTTTTTTGCATGAAGATGCTGCTACTATTTTCTCATTCAGTTTTACTGTAGGAGTGTAGTTAATGTGCAAAAGCAACTGAGTGAACCAAATGTTGTTGATGTGAAATTTAGATAATATGATGTAAAATAACTGTTTCACTTATAACAACTATATGTTGTCAAACATACCTCTTTCAAAGTGCAGTGAGCAGGCTGAAAAGATGGGAATTTTACACATAGGTGATTTCAAGATTTAGATTTTGTTTTCAATAGTTGGGATTAAGACAAGTGCTCCCATAACTACAGTACCACAATCTACTGCTGTGCAATTTCTGTAATATAAGAATAATAGGACTTGTATATGGCATTTTGTTGAATTACAAGAAAATTCCCAAAGTGTTTGAAAGGCCGCAAAATAATTTGAATTAAAGCTGAAATTTAGTAGACAATTTATTCTATGGGAAAATTATATAATATGACCCCTGATAATTAAATATAGGGAATTAAATTTTACATGACAATAAAGCGGGAATGTTGTTTATTGAAAATTGTGATGTGATACTCGGCAACCCAAATCATTTTATGCCAACAAAATAGAAAAAGTGTGCATTTTAGTTGAACAGTGTGTTGAGGACATATACAACAACTGTCACTTCATCTATATTTCAGCCTGTCTTAGTGCACAATATTTATTGATTATTCATTCTTCTTTTTGTTTAATTTTAAGAGAATCGTTCTCTGGTCTCCAGTCAAAAATGGATGTAACTCTAAAGTATTTAAATTGGAGAGCATGCTTTATCAATATGGGCCATCTGGGGGTAAAGAGAGGGGACATTTTCCTAAAAAACACAATTAAAATTACTAAAGAAGTTAAAATGCATCAGTAAAAGAAATGAAGATGGCAATAGGTCATTAAATGCTACGGTTATCTCAGCCATCTACTTTCATCCAAAAGGAGAGATACACCAGTAAGTTTGCATGATCAGCTCAGTATTTTGACAAATAATAGCAATGAGATGTTAAAGTATGTGGAAACAGTATTTAGAATGTTTTGGACAAGTGAAGGAGGGTTTTATTGTGTGACTGATATCTTTTTGAATAAGAATTTCAGTTGAGAGTCTGTCAGTTGTAGTCCCAAATTCAATGGATTCTACAGCTTTTGTATCAGTGACCCTTCTTCTGGCAAGATTTTAGTTGTTGGCTTTCATTGACGCAGTATCAGATTAACAGGCAATTTCATCCACCTTTTGGGGCCCAGGCCAGGAACCCTGTCCTTTGCATTATTGAATAGGAAGTGCCCTGTGCTGTAACCTGGAGATTCGCCATTACAACAGCGGACATTTGATTTGTGGGTTTGCCAAAGTGATACTGTGGCATGTGACCAATGCATTGTCTCACAATTATTTTGTCCCAATGAGGAGCGAGTCCACATTCAAGAACCTTACAGAAATTGAAATGCTTGGAGAATTATTCCCCCTTTAATAGTATATAAAACAATCCAAGTTTCATAGTTTCATCAGTGGACCAGAGATGCTATTCTACTTGTAACTCCACCAAGTCATCCCAAAGGGCAAACGACTTGTACATTAATGAACTATCTCATGTCTGACCAGGCAGTATTATCCCCAGTTCACAGATCTAATGAGTGCTTTTGCTGAAAATATAACACTGATGCAGAACCCACCAGCAAACCACTAGTATGTCACAAACAACAAGTATAAACAGCAAATAAAAATATCCCCACGTTATTATTTATAACTCCTCTTTACTCTTTCTAACATATATAATTCCCCGATAGATAACTCGGGCAGTTCCTTCTCTCTGAGGATACCACTTTGTAACAGCCATCACACGTAAGCAATCTGGGTTAATTCCCCCTCCCATTTTCTTCTTGCCACATTGAAGTTAATGCTGTACTTAAATGTGTATGGTTCAGTGCAAATATTCCTTCTGAAATAATTGGAATTAATGAAAGACCATAGGTAGCATGCTCCAATTTAAGTGCTATCCTGGTACAGTTGACTGTCTGTGTTAAGCAGCAACTTGCTGGCAACTTGGGCTTGCAGATGAATTATAAAGAGAGAGCATGTAGGAGAAGCTATGGTGTAGCATTAAATTTATTGCATCTAGCTGTGAATACTTATGAATTATATTTTAAGTAGAAAAACATTTTTAGCAAGGAGTTTGCACCTTGTTTTTTAATCTTGGTGTCACAATTCAGAGATGATATCAGAAATATTTTGATTTCAAAAATAAAGCGTTTTTTCTTTTTTTTCCCAAGTTACCATATTAAGTTTGGTTTGTACATAAATATGAGGAAACGCTACTGAAAATCTTACAATCTATGGAGAAATATTCAAATTTCTATGATTCTTTTTGTGTTGAATAATGTGCATTCTGTGACTGGAAATCATGTACATCATACTGCGCTGAAAACTGAGCCAGTTTGATTTTAAGGTTCTGAGAAACCACTTCTACTCATAAATTTGAAGAAGTGAACTGAGTACATTTTTGCAAAAAGTATTTTCCCAGCATGCAGTTGGGCCATCTTCTGCTCATTAATACTTATTCATATGTTTATTGCCAAATGGAAGTTCACAAAGATAAAGGAAATGGTTAATAATGTTATTGCCAACCTTAAGACATACGGATTTTCTTAAGGAGTTGACTTCTTTGGGATTAACATTTGCTTATCACTTTGAAGAAACCTAATTGGTATACTCTGCTAAATTTCAAAGAAGAGTGGAAAATATAAAACTAGGCTGCTTCCAGCCCTCCCTCACAAATTTCTCAGTTGTATAGAATTTTGTTATTACATTTGGCCTGATAATAGTTACGATAATGAAATATTTGATTGTAGGTTCCTTTGCAGAAAATAATGAGTGATTTGATTTTTGCTTTTATCATATTACTTGTTTTGAAATAGATTTGATGAAATTGATTGATAGATATACTTTCTACCAGCCCTTGATGGCTACAATCTAGAAAGTTAATTGAATCCAGCCAAAATCCTGATGTCAAGAAACTGAATTGATATGTGCTAAAGATATTGCTTCACAGCCATTGTAATAGTTATGCTGATACCTGTAATCCTCTGAACTCCAATCGGAATGAATGTACAGATCATTTCAGATATTGGATAATCAACCTGTGAAGACAAAAGGATTGTGCAGTACAGATGTACAGCACTTAAATGGGTTTGATGCAATAGTTCTGATCGGTTGTGAATGGTTCAAATTCAGTAAAATAATTATTTTCCTTTTCACAGAATAGTACTGAGAACGTGCATTTATCATCGTGAGTTTTTGTTTTCCTTTTCATTATCAAGATGATAGGTGTTTTCCTGATGTCTTTATTCTGCTTTCCTGTTAGAGGAAACATATTAATATCTGTTCAATGTTTATGATGAAATCAGCTAATGAGCGGCAACCTATCAGCATAACAATTTCTCTGGCATTGGGACAACATGTGAATCCCAGTCCTGATGATATCCAAGTCCCATAAGATTGTGTGAAGTTTGTCTGGGGATCCTTGAACAATCAGGGTTGGCAGGTGGCTTCTGTGGGTGGGAGAGCCGGTCAGACTGTCTCCAGTTATAGATGGTCGTCAGTTTCACCGGCAGAAGTGGGTACTACAGTTTGAAACTGTACATTTTTTAGTGTGTTTTATATACATGTCTCAGTATGTCATGATGTGGCACCAATTTAGTTATGTAGGAGATCAATGATTCTTCCAAGTAAAATGAGAACATTTTCCTCAATAGGAGCAAAGTGAGCCAGTTAGTCTTCATATATTACAGATTGATCAATCTTACCAAACCATGAGTACTTACCTCAATTTAACTTCAATATATCTACAATATACTGAAGTATTGGATTTTTTTTTACAATTGTAAAGTGGATAATGAAGCACCCAATTACAGCGTAATAAAATGTGAGGCTGGATGAACACAGCAGGCCAAGCAGCATCTCAGGAGCACATGAGATGCTGCTTGGCCTGCTGTGTTCATCCAGCCTCACATTTTATTATCTTGGAATCTCCAGCATCTGCAGTTCCCATTATCTCTGACCCAATTACAGCACCTATTTCCACCCCTGGTTCATTCTGTTTATTGTGCAGGTTAGGAATTTCAGACTTTATAATCTGCACATTTCCAGATCATGCAGTTTAGATTATGAGCCTTCCTCTCTGCTAAAGATAAAAATGTTTGGTTTTCCTGGTAATAATTTTCCATTTAGTTTCTAATATTTTTGTTTTGTCTTTTCTTTTGAATCCACATTTATCAGTGTCCTTAAATGTTGATATGTTCAGTTATACTGAACATTTCCTTTCATCTGTCAAATTTCATCAGATAGATGACACCAGAAATAACAAGAATTTATATTATGATCGATTTTCCTGCAATGATAAGGATTCCTTTAAGGTACCACGCTGCTCATACTTGCAGCAAACCTATTGCAGGAACACACTTGAGGAAATACCAAGTGCTGCTTTTACTTTTAAATTGGCTTTGGCTTAAAGTTTAGTTTCAGAATTGAATTTAATTGCAGCTGCAGCCAAATTTGTCCTCGAGTTACCTGGTAGTTATTAGGTGCTTCTTTCATTCTGCTAAAAATAATTAAAGGATTAATGTTGCTTCAGGTTTTTCTGGTGTAATGTGAAATGCTTAGTAAATAACCCTTTGAGATAAAGTGTTCGTCCAGTTGCCAATTCATTTTTCACATTTATTTTAATCAGGTAGGTTAAACACCTTGTCAAAGATTTAAACTGACTCTCACACACATGAGAAGGCTCTTCAAGTTTATTTATTTCAAAAACTAATCAACATTTTTGTAAAGAAATATTTCTTACTATCTGAAACTTTAGAACCATGAATCTTGTTCTACTGCCGTAGCATGTCTGTGAACTTTAAGGAAAAAGCCAATAGGAGAAACCAGATGTTTGTTCAAGGCTGGATAATTCAATTTTAGCTGAGCAACACGATCCTCCAAGTTCTCACCTCCTGGAGGCAAGTATTCACCTGGGAAAGACAACTTTAAAAAAAAATCCTAGATCAAATTAAAGGGGTTGGGGGAAGGTAATCAGACGGAGTTGCAGGAAACCACGCTATTGCTGGGAAACATAGTTAAAATCTCACTAACCTTTACCATGCTTGGATATCCACTACAGTCACAACATGTGGGTCCCTTTTGAACACTTGCAGTGAAGCGATATTCATTGCGTTATTAGTAATCTGTTTCAAAGTGTGATTCCTAAGCATTCCAACATTCTTTGCATAGATAAATATTGCACATCTCCTGGTTCTCCATTGCTGCAAATGCATATATTCTATCCTTGAAGATACATCCTCATCCCTTCTTTATTTTAAATATCTCAATCAAATCTCTCTGAAGTCCTCGTCTTTTTTTTAATTATAAGAAGTGCCAGTTCTCTAACCTTATCATGCTAAGTATAGGTTTATAAGCTAGGTTTCAAGCCAATAGCTCATTTCTGATCTTTTATCAGCAATTCCATATCATCCACCAAATAAGAAATCTAAAACTGAACGCAGTATTCTGAATGAAGCCAAAACAAAATCCTGTGAGATGATATTAGTGCTTTTAGTTTCCACTAATTTGATCCTTAATCTCACAAATCTTTACCCTTTAGGGCAATCTTTAGTTTGGCACCTTGTTAAAACACTTTCGTTTGAAAACCGAACAATTTCAATGTCCAGCAGCCTACCATCTTCCTCAGGAAATTGAACCAGTTTAATGAGATATGACTTCCTTTGCTTGACGTAAAATTGAGAGTGCCTACCAACCCTTGTTCTGTTCATGTGACCATACAGCATCTTGTTAATTTTTCCTTTTAAAAATTAATCTATAACTTTGTGAGTTGTGTTTTTTTTTAATATTGGCACAACATGAGTCAGCCTTGAATCCACAGGGGCAAAAACCCTAACTCTTATGTTGAAACATTGTATACATGAGTGACACATTTAATACCACATAAAGTATTGTAAAGATTTCCATTATCTGTCCTAAGTATATAAAATACTGGAACCTCTCCTCTGAATTTTCTTTGTTCAAAGTTGAAAAATCTAATTTAAAAAGTTGGTCTATTTAGCCTTTGGAATTGGGAACCAACCTGGTTGGAAAAGTCTGCATTATTTTAAGGGATTGCATGGTCCTCTGTACTTTGTCAAACAGACTGGACTATACTCTGAAGCAATGCCTGAATTTATAACTCTACAACTATAGCATGAATTCTAGAGATTTGAACAGACAATAAAACCTAAATATTTTTGTTTCCTAACTGAATGTATGAATTAATATTGCATAAAGCCCGAAAAAAGTGTTCATTTCACTAAGTACAAAAATAGAACTGTGAATAGGAAATTAAATCGACAGTGATTATTCTACTGATTATTCATTCAAAAGATGAGATTTACGACTGTTTGGGAGAGGGGCAGGGGAGAAATTAACAAAATTGTTGTGTCCACAACAATACTAGTCAGTGGACAGTTTGATTTAAATACTTTCAATGAAGCAGCTTTAGTTATGATCAAGCTGTGAATGTTCAAAGTATCTGTTATGCATTGAATTTGATGCTGGTTTATTTTTAAAGCTTAAGCTGGTAGATAAATTGGTGAAGAGCATTGCTGCCAATCGTGTGTGTTTGTATGAGGTTTATATAGCTTTTTTCAAAATCATCTAGCCCTGTAGCCTTACTGGGTTGCAAGTTGCAAAGCTGTTTTACAATGTGAATGAAGGGAATTGTGCTGTTGTTGACCATAGTACAAGTGTCCAGATCCTGCTTTAATGGATTGTTTTTTTTATGGTCGCAGATGGTTCAGTGTGTGTTCTTGCAGAAGGTTCTCACTGCTCTGTGCAGGCTGAGACCCTCTCCCTTTCTCTTGTGCTTTCTGAACGTTCTGTGGAACTTGACAAGCCTGAAAGAAATTTTGTATAAATTTGTACAATACTGTTAAAAAAAAGTTTATAATCTTAGAAATGTTGTGTTACTTTATTCTTGTGCAAATATTCTGAATAAAAGATTTATCAGTTAAATCATTAAAATGTTTCACCATGCTGAGTTTGTGAAGCTTTGTTATTGTATGAATGAACTGTTTGACAAGTAGAGCTACTTTGTGTAAGTTTGAACGGAGCTGGTCAGTTTCTAGTAATTGAAATTAAAAGCAGTCATGCTAAACTGTGACAAGTTCAGTCCAAAAGAAATTTTGTATTGATAAAGCAGCTAATTTTAGACACAGTCAATGCACTTCTTGCACTCATTTTGAAGTTCAGCCCTGGAGATTGAGAAAACACAAAATAAAATTATTAATTTTACATCTTAGTGAACGATCAATATAAGTAAATGTCACCTTGGTTTAATATCTCATCTGAAGAATGGCAGCTTTATTTAGAACTGTACTGAAATATGCTTCAAGTTCAGGAGCACGGCTAGTTTTTTAAAATATTCGTCATGGAATATGAGCTTCACTTGCTGGGTCGGCATATGTTGACATACATAATTACCTTGAGAAGGTGGTGGTGAGTGCCATCTTGAACCACCATGGTTTCATTTAGTGTAGGTACACCTACAGTGGTGTAAATGAAAGAATTCCTGTATATTGACCCATGAACAATGAAGTAATGGTAATATCCTTCCAAGCCAGGATGGTGGATGTCTTGGGCAGTGACTTGCAGTTGGGTAGTGTTCGCATGTATTTGCTGCCCTTGTCCTTCTGGAGTGTAGTGGCCATGCATTTGGAAGTCGCTGAGTAAGGAGCCTTGGATGATTTCTGCAGTGTATCTTGTAGATAGTACACACTGTGGTACTGAGAGTCAGTGGTGGAAGGTGTGAATGTAGTGCCAATCATATGACTGCTTTGTTGTGGATGGTGTGGAGCTTCTTAAGTGTTGCTGGAGCAACAGCCGTCCAGGCAAGTGGGGAGTATTCCATCAAACTCCTGACTTGTGCCTTATAGATGGTGGCCAGGCTTTGTGGAGTCATAAGGTGAGATACACTGCAGAATTCCTAACCTTTGACCTGCTTGTGTAGCCACTATTTTTTAATGGCTCTTGTAGTGCAATTTCTTGTCAATGGTAGCCACCAGGTTATCTACAAATCTTTCCCTCAAAGAAATACCTCAACTCATTTGTGCTGATTTGACAGTCCTATCTTAATACACAATTCAGTATTCATTTAATAAAGCAGATCTAGTGATTGGTGTCAAGAAATAATAAGGTATTGGCTCATTGAGAATCTACCATAGCTGAATAGAATTTTCATGGCTGACTCTTTAAGGGGACACAATGCATGGAGCGAGTGAGACAATAGAATCCAACTAATTTCAAGATGATGAGAAATAATAGACACAGGCCCATCTGTAAGCTCCCATGAAATGAACATGGCCCCTCAATCATTATTAGACCGAGAGAACATAGTTTTCTCTCCACAAGTTCACCAAGTATCAATACTTACTTTAAAAACTAATGGACGACAATTTCTTAAAGACTACAGATATTTCAGTTGCATCATTAAATATTAGAACAGTTATTTAGAGTTCAAAAGAGCAGATCCCCAACTGTGCGGATGAGATTGTCAAATTTCTACTCGGTTGTGTGCTAAATAGAAAGATGATTATCTGACTGTCTCAGTCAGATAACAATTGCATTAATATAAAATTTACAGAATTTGAGTTAAGAGGGCAGGAAAAGGATTATTAATGAAGAATAACAGTAAAAACTGAAGTAATGTTTTTGGAATCTTATGAAAAGCTGGATTGTAAACCTACTGTATGGAAACAGGCCATTTAGACCATTGGGTCTGCACCAGTCGTCCAAAGAGCATCCCACCCAGACCCATCCTATCCTTCTAACCCTGCATTTCCCATGGCTAATCCACTGAATCTATACATCTCTGGACACTATGGGAGATTTGGCACGGCCAATCTATCTAATCTACACATCTTTGGACTATGCAAGGAAATCACAACACCCAGAGGAAACCCACACAGACTCAAGAGAATGTGCAAACTCCACACAGACAGTCACCCAAAACTGGCATTGAACCCAGGTCCCTGGTGCTGTGAGCCACCATGCCACCCCTAGTAGTTCATAAAGCAGCCACTGAACTTGTGATATTTGGAGAGAATGAGGATGGTGGACCAGATTTTGTGAGGAGTGGCAATTTCATGTAGTTGGTAACTCCACAAAAGAGCTTCACATTTCTGGTACAAGATTCTGATCAGGGCCCCTTCAGAACTGTGGTGCTGTACCTCCATGCTGACAGTTCCCTTGTAGTTCCAAACAGTCAGGGGAGGCAAACTATGTCTCCTTAGCAGTCAGCTGCTGTGTTGTGGAATATCAAGGTCCAGAATCGGAGACAGTTACTGTAAAAATTCCAGGGCATAGAGGGGAGAGAAAGAGTTCAGATCCAGCAGTGTGGAGCTGAATATGTTGCAAGGGGTGAAAGAAAGATTGCTAAATTTGCCTTGCCAGAATCACAATTTCTAATCACAGCTGCTGTATATCTCAGTATAGCAGATTTTATCAAGGTGGAGAGGGTTCAGTTCAGATTTATCAGGATGTTGCCAGGTGTGGAAGGTTTGAGTTGTAAAGACCCAGTCGTTTTTCCACTGGAGTGTAGGATATTGAGAGGTGACCTGATAGATGTTTATAAAATAATGAGAGGCATAGATAGAGTTAATGGTAGTTGCCTTTTCCCCAAGATGGGGAGTTTTAAGACTAGGGGGCACATTTTTAAGTGAGAGGAGAGGGAATTAAAAAAGACATAGAGACAATTTTTGTCGACCAAGAGTGGTTCACATGTGGAATGAACTTCTTGATGAAATGGTCGGTGTAGGTACAATTACAATGTTTGAAAGACATTTGGATGGAGAAATGAATAGGAAAGGTTTGGCAGGATATGGGCCAGGAGTAGGCAAGTGGGACTGGTTTAGTTTGGGATTATGTTTAGCATGGATTGTTTGGACCGAAGGGTCTGTTTCTGTCCTGTATGATGCTATGACTCTGTAAGAAGAGCTAATTAGTCACTGGCAGCGCCAAGCTGTTTCTGAACTTTAAAGAGTACACAGAGTCAATGCACAATCCAAGCATTTTTTTGAAAGTTTTTTGGAACCAGGCATGACCTTTTTCATGCCTAAGGTCTTTTTAAACACTGTTTTATGTCAATTATTTCTTGTTTCCCAACAATGCATCAATTTCCCAATATCAGGCTAACGGGACATATTTGACGTGAAGAACAGCAACATACATACTATTTGTATCTTCCATTTATTCCTCAGGTCAACTTACACATCTTATTACTTCATAAAATATAGAAGAATATCTTCTCTGAAATGCTGTAACAAGATGGCAATTTGATTTGTACTGATTTTTTGAGATACTGTACAATCCACTTTTTAGGAAGCCCTTTCTTGTCAGTGTTAATTCAGCTGAGATATTCATGTCTTTTAACATTAATGATTCGGCAGGGGCTAAGTGATTACAAATTATATCCAGTCAAGAAAAGGGCAAGCTGACTAGGTTAAATGTTGATTTTCAGTTAGAACCTCTCTTGTAAAATATAGCTTACATGTTTCACAAAATATTAGGTACAGTCTTAGTGAATGAGACAAACTACATATCAAGATTTGGATGTTCCACTAAATCTGCTGATGTTTAGAATACTTGTTTCAGAGTCAAGCACTTGAAGGTGCTGCTAGCTTCCTGCAATAAGTTGAAACATTGGTCCTCGCTACATAGCTACATTTGAGCATGGTGGCTCTGGGTTAGCTCTGCTATCCTATAGCACCAGGGACCAGGGTTCAATTCTATCCTTGGGTGACTGCCTGTGTAGCACTTGCACATTTTCCTTGTATATGCGTGGATTTCCTCCAGGTGCTTTGGTTTCCTCCCATAGTCCCGGCTAGGTGGATTGGCCATGCTAAACTTCCCATTATGTTCAGGGATGTGTACACTAGGTGGGTTAGCTATGGAGAATGCAGGAATAAGAGGTTTGGGTAGGATGCTCTTCAGAGGGTTGGTGCGGTCTTGATGGGCTGGATCGTCTGCCTACACTGTAGGGATTCTATGGTAAATTTTAGGTTTGTCCAAAAGTGACTTTTAGAATGATTTGATGGGTGTGCAGGCAATAACCCTTTCTATAAATCTTTCAGCTATATTAGCTTTGGTGAAATCACATTCCGTTACCTTGCCTACATTGCCTATAAATTGTTCAATCATTTCATCTGGCTGTTTGCAATATAACATGAGCTCAAATTGTGTAACCTGGAATTGACTTGAACTATAACTTGACCTTCTAACTTCTGCAAAATTCTGACAAGAATACGGAGGATTTGATTCTTCCTAACCCTTTATTGTCCAAACCAAGAAGCGGTTTGACTGTTTTGTTTGACAGCTATCTACTGATGCATTCTTTCTTTCAATAACTTAAATTCTGACCAAATATGAATGAAATGTCAATCCATGTTCAGGTGTATGCTTTCCATATTCCATGCATATGATGCATCAAAATTGCTCTACAAATGCAAACTCACACTAAAGTCAGAGTTATCTCAGCCATGTCTGTATCTGTAGAACAAAGCTAACTGGTAAAACAGTTTTTAAAAAAGTGATTAATACACAATTTCAAGATTCTAAACAATGGTATAAACCTATTTTAACTTGCCTTGTAGCTGATGCAAAAATAATTTTAACAATTCTGGTGGCCTGTATTCTTTAATTGCACTGATGTTTTGAAATTGAATTGAGGGGAAGATTTCTGAAGTTAAATTGTCCAATATTGATTTATAAAAAATGCCTTGTGCCCCAGGGTGTAATAACCAGCCAACATTCATTGTCTTGGTTTACACACGAATAGTCATCCCTTAAGGGTGACTGGCCTTGTGGAACCATAATGAAGGGAAGAATCAAAGATTTTATGAGCAGAAGGGAACATTTGGCAGAAGAAAGCTATCACGTGAAATAAACAGTTTATATCTGAAACAGCTGCATACGAGGGCATGATGTAACTTGATTTTTTTGAGAATTGAAAACCATTTTTAAACAGTAGAAGCACCAATTTCTTTCCCACATTGCATTAATTTTTAAACTGCTTTTGTATTTGTTTTGGATTTTAATCTTTAAGGACTAAAGTGTTTTGCCATCTGCTGGTTGGCAAGTGTAGGACAGATTAATTTAAAAGAATTCAGAAAAAACATCAATTGTTTTCATTGTCCAATGAAGAGTAGCTTGTACATAATTTTTTTTAGAAAAAAATTCCAGCTCACACTCTTCTTGTTGGTCTCCTTGCGACATAATTCCATACTTTTATTTTCTGAAATTCAATATTTTCAAAAACTTGTGAATTATTCAAACTGACCTGAACTGTGTGTATATTTTAAAATGGAGCTCCAGTACAACCTTGGATTCATTTCCAGGTATAATTGTTTTATTTTCTGTATTTTCCTTGGCTTTGCAAGCTCAATTGGCTTCCCATCTCCAAGAAAGCTGACTTCAAGCTCTCTTCTCACAACCAAAGTCCTTCAAAACTCTACGACACTCGATTTATTTCGAAATAAACACTCCATTCATCTAACGTCTAGAGATAATTTGCTTGTCAGTTGCCCTACTGCACCAACAATGTCCATTCCTTCAGCCACTATCACTGTTTGAAATTCACTCTCTGGATTCCTTTCATTTGTCAATTCGCTGCCCACTTTCACAGGATTTTCTTTGATCATGCCTCCAACTTTTCATTTCCCATTCTGTAAAATGGCCAATAGTGTTTTATCTATGTTGTCATAAGCAATCAAACATTTGGGTAATGGAAGAGAATTAAATGACACATCATTTCCAACACTCTTTTTAAAATTAGTCATCTGATCAGAATAATAAAGGAAGCCAGAAATTAACTTGGCAAAACCCTTTTAAGGAAGGCTCCTATTCGATTAACTTTGAAAAGAATGTGACATGGAATTGAATACTTGATGGGATGTGGGTATTGCTGGCTGGACCTCCATTTCCTGCTCATCCCTATTGCCCTTCAACTGATTGGCTTGCTGGGTTATTTCAGAGTGCACATGAGTGCGAACCACATTGCTATGGTTCTTGAGTCACATGTAGTCCAGACCAATTGAGGATGGCAGATTTCCTTCCCTAAAGGACATGAATGAACCAGATAGGCATTTATGATGATAGTTACATGACAGTCATCACACCAGCTTTTAATTCCAGATTTTTATTGAATTCAAACCCCTATTCTCATAAGGTTAGACTAGGACTCTGGATTGCTAGTCCCAGATAGATATTACCATCAAGCCATTATCACCCCCAACATTGTTGATTGACAACAGTTTAAAACTGACCCACTGAAAAAGTTCAGATACAAATACATATATCAACGCAATAATGGCAGCTTTTTCCCATTGTCAGGATTTGGCCCTTATTAGCAAGATTAGAATTCACTGCTCAACACTAGTGCTCTCAAAACTGCAGGTAAGACTTCTTGAACCACTTCTGTATTAATTGCCACTTGGTAGAGGCCAGTCAGGAATCACTTGTATGGCATTGACCAGAAGTTTAATTTCAGGAGCTGGTACAGTCACAATAAATTAAATTGCCTCCTTCGTACTGTAAAATTCTGTGATTCTAAATCATCAAATAGCCAGCCTGGGTGTGGATCACAGGCTTTCTCTCTAAAGGACATTAGCGACCAAATTGGATTTTAAAATAATCTGACAGGTCATTGGATGCTTCTCCCAAAAGCAGAGTTTTCTATTTACTTTTCAAATTTCCTCATTGCATTGAATTGAAATTCTCAATTTGTCCTAATTTTCTCTGAATTACTGACCCAGCAATTACATTACTACATGATTAGATGTAGGAAAGCTGCAACATTAATAAAGGTGTTGGACTTTGGAGACAGAGGGATGGATTTGAATTGAAAACAGTCATTAGTCTTCCAGGTCTGTGTGAAAAAGGTTAGATCTGAATTTAATAGAATTACCTTTACTGTCACATACTCAAATGAGTACAGTGAAACATTTACAAGTCACCATTTACAGCACCCTCATGGGTATAAAGTACCTGGATATGGGCTATTTAGTACAAGTTCTTAGGAAGAAAAAAAATTCGAAAAATAAAAGAAAAAAGAAGTCCAGCATTGCAGATCATAGGAATAAATTAGAAAACAGAGAAATAAAAAGTTCAGGAAGAGTTCCAGACAAAACCCTGCATGGATTGAAAACTTGGACTGGGACCAGATCACAAGGAGCATCACTTAAAATCCTGTGCATCTTACCTCTCAGTGATAACTTCATACTTTGCAACTGACTTCAGTGGTGGCCACACGGCATAAATGTGGCAGTACTGTGCTTAGATGGTGCTGGGATGGTTACCATTGCTGTTTCGTGCTAGCATTCCTCTTGCTGCCATCTACCACAGGCCATCACCTCATGTTGTTGATATCTATTCTTTGAATTCCTGGGGCTACTTTTTTTTTGGCTGGGGCAAGCATTATCTCCAACAGAAGGAACTTAATTCAGGGCCAGAGTGATTTTTCTGGGCTAGTTTTGATCATCTGGTCGTGATCATAAGCAGAAGTAGCCCATTCAGCCTCCTGAAGTCATTATGGTTGCTCTTCAATCTTAGCATCACTGTCCACCCAGTCCCCAAAGCCCTTGATTTCCTTGTTTGGTCTCTGCATTGAATGTTCTCAATGAGTGAACACTTCAGCTTTTTGTGATAGAGCATTCCAGAGATTTACAACCTTCTGAGTGATGAAATTTCTCCTCACCTCAGTTCTATGAAGATTGGTGAGGCATTTGCCATTTCCTGCTTGCATTTCTGGCAACTCATCCCTCACACTCCCTCCCGACAATAACAACCAAAACACAATCCCCCCTATCCTCACGTATCAACCAACCTCTGGATCCAACGCATCATACTCTGGCAGTTCCACCATCTGCAATCTGACCTACCACCAAAGACATTTTTCCCTCCCACCTTCTGGAGGGACCACTCTCTCCATGACTCCCTTGTCTGCTCCACACTCCCCACCAGCCCCACCACTCCCCGCACATTTCCCTGCAACTGCAGGAAGTGCTACACCTGCCCCTACACCTCCCCCCTCACCCTCATCCCAGGCCGCAAGAAAACCTTCCACCTCAAACAGATGTTCACCTGCACATCCCCTAATGTAGTATACTGTATTTGCTGTTCCAGTTGTGGCCTTCTCTACATCGTGGAAGCCAAGCGGAGGCTTGGAGACCGCTTTGTGGAACATCTACGCTCAGTTCGTGACAAATCACTGTACCTCCCAGTCGCGAACCACTTCAACTCTCCCTCCCACTCCTTGGATGGCATGTCCATCCTGGGACTCCTCCTGTGCCACAACGATGCCACCCGACTGTTGCAGGAACAGTATCTCATATTTTGCTTGGGAACGCTGCAGCCCAATGGTATCAATATGGACTTCACAAGCTTCAAATTCTCCCCTCCCCCCACTGCATCCCAAAACCAGCCCAGCTCATCTCCGCCTCCCTAACCTGTCTGTCCTTCCTTCCACCTAACCCCTCCTCCCACTTCAAGCCCCACCCCCACCTCCTACCTACCAACCTTGTCCTGCCCCCTTGACCTGTCCGTCCTCCCTGGGCTGACCTATCTCCTCCCTAACTCCCCACCTTCATTCAACCTTACTGGCTCCATCCCCACCCCTTTGACCTGCCTGCCTCCACTCCACCTATCTGCTCCTTTATCCATCTTCCATCCACCTCCCCCTTTCTCTCTATTTATTAAAGAATCCTCTTCCCCTCCTCCATTTCTGATGAAGGGTCTAGGCCCGAAACATCAGCCTTCCTGCTCTTCTGATGCTGCTTGGCCAGCTGTGTTCATCTAGCTCTACACCTTGTTATCTCTAATTCCCAAATATTGTTTTCCAAGTTACCTGAAATTTAGATTTGTCAAAGGTGAGCACATGCTTATGGCTGTGGTGTCTATGGCGTAAAAGGTATCACAATTAAGATAAATTAGATCGTCCAGTGTCCATCATTCTTTGTACATTTTGTCTTGGGAAGTGTCTTTATAGGTGTGGCCAAGGCTTCTAATTGTTCCAGAGAGGAGGCCACATGATAATTCAAACATATGCAGGACACTGACTGCTATTTCCACATACAATGGGAAGAATGGAAAAATATGCCTTCTCAAAAATGGTGCAAATACTTTAGCTTGTGAAGTGAAGAAATTTAGGCTCATTTTGTCTTGGAGAGATGACAGGATGATATGACATTAAGATATGATGTGTGCTTTAAAAAAGCAACACAACACTGTGGTTATCAAGCATAGCTACCTCCTAGAGTAAGTAGAATATAGTAATTAATTTTGACTGCTGCAATCTAGATATTTTTAGTTGACGGTTATTTTCCATTTAGCTTCATTGACCGAAGATACATGGGTTGACCATCAAAAGGCTTTACACATTTACAATTTAAATCAGTCAAGCAGAAAAACCTTCCAGAAGGTGACAAATTTAACTTGAAATGAAAAAAAAAGCTAATCAAACAAATATTCTAGGACATTTCTGCGGGAGTTCCTCAGGGTAATGTCCTAGGTCCAACCATCTTCAGCAATTAAACAAAAAAAAAGTCTGTGGAAGCTGGAAATCTGAAACAAAAACACAATTTGCTGGAGGAACTCAGCTTGTCTGGCAGCATCCATGGAGAGAAAGCAGAGTTAATGTTTTGGGTCCCAGTTCCAATAAAAGGTCATTGGATCCAAAATGTTAAGTCTGCATTCTGTCAATGGATGCTGCCAGACAAGCTGAGTTTCTCCAGCAATTTGTTTTTGTTTTGTCTTCAGCAATGACCTTCCCTCCATCATAAGGTCAGAGGTGAGGATGTTCGATTGCACAATATTCAGCACGATTTACAACTTCTCAGATACTGAAATCATTTGTGTCCATTGATAGCAAGTCCTGGGCAACATCCAGATTTGAACAGATAAATGGCAAGTAAGATTTGCACCACAAAAATGCCAGGCAATGACCCTGTCCAACTGGGCTGAATCTAACCAACATAATTGATGACCAATAGAGTTACCATTGCTGAATTCACCCAGTCAACATTTTGGAGGCTAGCATTAGCCAGAAACTGACTGGACCAGCGAAATAAATCTTGTAGCAGCAGAAACAGGTCAAAGGCTATGATTTCTGCAGCAAGAACTGAGTAATATAAAATGGGAACAGATGCTGTCAGGGAAGAGCACTATTGAAATGTAGAGATTGTTTAAGGAATGCATACCGCCTGTGCTTGATATGTTTGTCCCGAGCAGGCAGGGAAGATGCGGTCAAGTGAAGGAGCCTTGGTTCTCATGAGAAGTCAAACGACTGGTTAAGAGGAAGAAGGATGCTTACATAAAGTATAGGAAACAAGGATCGGAAAAGGCTCTAGAGGGCTACAAGTTAGCCAGGAAAGATCTGAAGAAAGGGCTCAGGAGAGCTGTAAGGGGGCATGAGAAAACCTTGGCAGATAGTATCAAGGAAAACTCCAAGGCTTTTTACATGTACGTGAGGAATAAGAGAATGACGAGAGAAAGGGTAGGGCCGATCAAGGATTATAAAAGGAATTTGTGCACGGAGCCTAAAGAGATAGGAGAGGTCCTTAATGAATACTTTTCTTCAGTATTCACAACTGAGAGGGACCTAGTTGTAGGATAGGACAGTGCGGAACAGGCTGGCAGGCTAGAGGAGGTCGACATTAGTAAGAAAGATGTACTAGGAATTTTGTGAAACTTGAAGATAGATAAGTCCCCCAGGCCTGATGGGATTTATCCAAGGATTCTATGGGAAGCAAAGGAAGAGATCATAGGGCCTTCGACGATGATCTTTTTCTCTTCGCTGTCCACGGGTATAATATCGGAAGTTTGGAGAGAGGCAAACATCATTCCCTTGTTCAAAAAAGGGAATAGGGATAACCTCGGAAATTACAGGCCAGTTAGTCTTATGTCAGTCAGGGTCAAATTAGTGGAAAGGGCTCTGAGAGATAGGGTTTATGATCACTTAGATAGGCACTGTTTGATTCGTGATAGTCAGCATGGATTTGTGATGGGTAGATCATGCCTCACAAGCCTTATTGAATTCTTTGAAGAGGTGACCAAACACGTGGATGAAGGTGGAGCAGTGGATGTGGTATACATGGATTTAAGTAAGGCGTTTGATAAAGTTCCCCATGGTAGGCTCATGCAGAAAGTAAGGAGGCATGGGATAGGGGGAAATGTGGCAGATTCGATTCAGAATTGGCCGACCCTTAGAAGACAAAGGGTGGTAGTGGACGGAATATACTCAACATGGTGTTCAGTTATGAGTGGTGTACCACAAGGATCTGTTCTGGGTCCTCTTCTATTTGTGATTTTTGTAACTGCTTTGGATGAAGGAGTGGAAGGGTGGATTAGTAAGTTTGTGGATGATACGAAGTTGGGTCGAGTTGTGGACCATGCGGAGGGCTGTTCTAGGTTACAAAGGTACATTGATAGAAAGCAGAGCTGGGCTGAGAAGTGGCAGATGGAGTTTAACCCTGACAAGTGTGAGGTGATTCATTTTGGAAAGACAAACTCGAAAGCAGGAAACATAACAGAAAGATTCTTGACAGTGTGAAGAAGCAGAGGGATCTTGGGGTTCATGTCCACAGTTCCTTGAGAGCTGCCACCCAGGTGGATACAGTTGTTAAGAAGGTGTATGGTGTGTTAGCTTTCATTAATAGAGGGACTGAGTTCAAAAGCTGTGAAGTTATGCTCCAGCTATACAAAGCTTGGTTCGGCCACATCTGGAGTATTGTGTCCAGTTCTGGTCACCTCATTACAGGAAAGATGTGGAAGCATCGGAAAAGGTGCAGAGGAGATTTACCAGGATGTTGCCTGCAATGGAGTGAAGGCCTTACAAGGAAAGTTTGAGAGACCTAGGGCTTTTCTCTTTAGAATGATGAAGGCTGAGAGGTGACTTGATAGAGGTGTACAAAATGATCAGAGGTATAGATAGAGTGGACAGCCAGAGACTTTTTCCTAGGGTGGAGGTAGCTATTACGAGGGGACATAGTTTTAAAGTGAGTGGAAGTAGATATAGGGGAGATGTCAGAGGTAGGATCTTTACTCAGAGAGCGGTAGGGGTGTGGAATGCATTGCAGGAGAGGGTAGTGGAGTTGGCCTCATTAGGGGCATTTATGCAACAATTAGCTAGGCATATGGATGATAGTATAAGATAGTGGTGGAGGTTAGATAGACCTTAGGTTTAGGGTAAAATTTCGGTGCAACATTGTGGGCCGAACAGCCTGTACTGTGTTGCGCTGTGCTTTGTTCTATGTTCCAAGTAACACAACAAGTGACTCCACAAAGCCTTTCAGTCATCTACATGACACATGCCAGAGTGTCATGGAGTATTCCCAAATGAGTACAGCTCTAACAACACTCAAGGTATGTGAAAATATCCAGAGCAAAGTAGCATATAAAATTCAGTACCTTTACCACACAGTGGCAGCAGTGTGTACAATCAACAAGACACACAAAACCACTCACCAAGGCTTTTCCGACAGCATTTTCTAAACTGCCAACTCAAACCCCAAATATCAAGGGCATCAGATGCATGGGAACACCTCTGCCAAGTTCACTTTTGGTTCGTAGACTTGGCGACTGCTTCGCAGAACATCTACATTCTGCTCGCAAAAATGACCCTGAGCTACCTGCTTGCCCGTCACTTTAACGCACCACCCTACTCCCTGGCCAATATCTCTGACTCTGGCTTGCTAAGTGTTCCAGCGAAGCCCAACACAATCTGGAAGAACAACGCCTCATTTTTCACTTGGCGACCTTACAGCCCTCCAGACTCAATATTGAGTTCAATAATTTTAGGACCTAAACTCTCCCATATGCCAACACCCTACCCCACACACCAGGCCTTGTTACCACATAGCCTGCCATTATTCACCATTTATTGTTAGTCACTAATAGTTCCCATTAACAACTATTGACCCTCCCAGCCTAATTGTTAGCAAGCCCTTTGTCTGTACAAATGTCTCTCTCTCTCTTTGGGCTCCATCCTATCGTTTACTCCCTACCCCACCCACCTCCCTATTTTCTGCATATAAACTGACGTCTTCCCAGCCACCATCAGCACTGAAGAAGGGTCACTGGACCCGAAATGTTAACTCTGTTTTTCCCTTCACAAATTCTGCCAGACCTGCTGAGCTTCTCCAGCAATTTTGTTTTTGTTCCTGATTTACAGCATCCGCAGTTCTTTCAGTTTTCACTTTCAGTTTACACACTATCCTGACTTGAAACTATATCTCTATTTCTTCATTGTCACTGAGCAACTCCTGAACATCACTGTGGGTGTCCCTACACCCCAAGGACTGTAGTTGAAGATGGCAGCTCATTACCACCTTTTCCAGGGCAATTACTAATGACTAACCTCCAATGATCACAATCAACTTTCTTTGTTCTCATTATAACATGAGCCAGCAGAGAATTTCTCCTGATTCCCTGACTCTTATATGGCTAATCAAAAGTTTCAGCCTTTACATTAAGGGCAGCCACTCTCACTTCCCTCTGGAGTTATAGAGTCATAGTCATGGACGTCTATAGCATAGAAAAAGGCCTTACAGCCTATTAAGCGTGTACCTGTCAAAATCAGGCATCTAACTATTCTAACCCCATTTTCCAGCACTCACCCCAAGATCTTGTATGCCATGGCAGTGCAAGGGCGCACCTAAATACATGTGAAATGCTTTTCTGCTTCTACCAACCTTACTGTACCTCCACCAAGGGAAACGTTCCTTCCTGTCTACCTTTCCACTCTACCTGCCCAAGTGCAGCACCTCACACTTATCCAGATTGAATTCCCTTTGCCATTGATCAGCCAATCTGACCAGCTGGTACATATCCTCCTGCAATCTAAGGCTATCTCACTATTTCCCATCCCAACAAATTTCATGCTGTCTGTACATCTACTGATCAACCCTCCCACATTCATTTAAATCTATCACATACAGGGGCCCAATTCTGATCTTTGTGGCATTCCATTGGACACAGGATACCAGCGACAAAAACATCCCCTGACCATTATTCTCTGCTTCCCGGCCCTCAGGCGTTTAGCTCTTTTGTTTATGTTTGAACCAATGTAATGCGGTCAGGAGCAGAGTGGCCTTGACTGTCAGTAGCTGGTGATCACTAAACAAGTGCTATTTGATACAATTGGTGATAAACCCTTCCATCAGTTTACTGATGCTTCAGAGTAGACTGATGGAGCAGCAATTTGACCAGGTTGGATTGATTTTTTTTAACGTACATACCTGTGAAACTTTCAATGCTACCAGGTAGGTTCTAGTGTTGTAGCTGTACTGGAACAGCTTGGCTAGGAGGCCAGCCAGTCTAGAACATACAGAACTATTGCCAGATAACTGTCAGGGCTCATAGCCTCTGTAGTATCCAATGCTTTCATGTATTTTTTTGTCATCACATGCAGTGAGTCAAATTGGCTGTAGACTGGTATCTGTGATTCTGGAGCCTCTGGAAGTGGCCAATATGGATCATTCACCCAGTACTTCTGGCTGAAGATTGCTACAAATGCTTTAACCTTCTCTTTTGCAATGACATGCTGGGTCCCCTCATTCCTGAGAATGGAGATATTTTTGGAGCTGCCTTCCCCAGTGAGTTGTTTAATTGTCCACCACCATTCATGACTGAATGTGGCAGGTCTGCCGAGCTTGCATCTGATCAATTGGTTTTGGAATCACTTAGCTCTGCTTATCACTTGTTGCTTATGCTGTTTGGCATGCAAATAATCCTGTGTTGTATTTTTACCAGCTTATACCTCACATTAATGTATCGTTGGTACTGCTCCTGGCATGCCCTCTTGCACTCTCCATTGAACCAGGGTTGATCCCTGTCTTGTTGGCAATGGTAGAGTAGGGGACACACCAGGCCATTAGGTTGCAGATTGTATTGGAGTTTGTTTTTGCTGCTGCTAATGCCTCATAGTATCTCATGGTCTTGATTTGCAAATTTTATTCAATATCTATTCTGTTTAGTATGAGGATAGTGCCACACAATGCAATGCTTAATGTGAAGAACTGACTGAATTTTCCTCAAGGGCTTGTGCAGTTGCCGCATCTACCAATTCAGTCACAGGGAGGTTCAATGTGGCAGGCAGATTGATGAAGGTGAAATTGAGCGTGGTCTTCCCTCTTGAAAGTTTCCTCATCACTTGCTGCAGACCCAGTCTATCTGCTGTGTCTTTTAGGATCCAACCAGCTCAATCAATAGTGGCAATGCTGAGCCACTCTTGGTAATAAACATTGAAGCCTTTCACCCATTATAACTCCTGCACACTTTCCACTCTCAGTACTTCCTCTGAGTGATGCTCAATATAAAAAAGAGCTGAGCCATCAGATAAGAGAGGAGGATGTGTATATGTGTGTGTTGGTGGTTTGGAGTGAAGGAGCTGCGCACGTGGCACTAGCAGGAGATAACCTTGCCATGAGACTTCATAGGGGTCCAGATTCAACCCTGAGGAGTCCTTGACTGCCTCCCGATTGTATATCATTGTCCTGACACTTCAGTTTCTGAGGAAGGGTTACTGCATCCAAAATGGTAATTCTGATTTATTTTTTCACAGATGCTGACAGACCTGCTGAGCTTTTCCAGCAACTTCTGTTTGTGTCTTGATTTCTGCATCCACAGTTCTTTTGGTTCTAACTTCCGGTAGGTCTGTTCTGCCAGTGGGAAAGGACATAGCAAGGCATTGTAATGGTAGTGTCCAGGTCACTGCCTGCAAGGCAAAATTAGGTCAGCATGATCATGTCAGGACTGACTGATCTGTGAACCAGCTCTCCCGACGTTGGCACAAGCCTCCAGATGTTATCAAAAAGAACTTTGCAGGTTTGACAGTGTTCAGTTTGCTTTTGTAATAATATTCACCGGGCTTCCTGTCTCTGGAACTGATCAAACATCTCAATGTTCTCCTTAGGCCACTTCTTCTGATGGAAACTTTAGCAGGCTAAGTAGCAAGATCTTCTTGAAAGCTTTTCTAAAGAGAAGCTTCATTTCATTTTTAAAAATTTGATATTAATTATTTTTCATTCATGAGTAAAGCAGAATTTATCTTCTCTGTACTCAAACTTTCATTTCAAATTCATACTGCTAATCAAATAAGTCAGAAAACTTGACATAGTTAATGCAAGAATGTAATTGCCAGTTAATTGCCCAACTGTGCCATGGACCGATACCCATGAGAAGCTGAATTGAGACTCTCCAATCTCAATTCGTGAAGAGTGCAAAGTTATGGCTTGGATTCAGACGCTTTTGTTCCATCAGTTACAGAGTCATCGAGATGTGCAGCATGGAAACAAACCCTTCGGCCCAACTTGTCCATGCTGACCAGATATCCGAAATAAATCTGGCCCCATTTGCCAACATTTGACCCACATCCGTCTAAACCCTTCCTATTCAATGCCCATCCAAATGCCTTTTAAATGTTGTATCAGCCTCCACCACTTCCTCCGGACAGGTCATTCCATACACACATCCACCCTCTGCATGAAAAAGTTGCTGCTTAGGGCTCTTTTAAACTTTTCCCCCTCAACTTGAAACACTGCCCTCTAGGTCTGGACTCTCCCAGCCCCGGGAAAAGACCTTGTCTATTTTCCCTAGAGGGAATCAGAATATGTGCTAGCACACTGGCCTGGCACACCATGCATACTTAATTTTGTTATGTAGTTTCAAACGTCTGCCTTGGGTTAAACCCTTTTGCAGACCACTGAAAAGCATTTCCCCTAAAATGGTAAAATGTATTTTGAATGTAACAAATCATCAGAAGGAAATTGTTACGAATTATGAAAATGTTGTAGTTGAAAATTGCTTTAACAGCATGTTTTGTGTGTTTTATTTTGCCTTGGTACTTGGCATCTGTTGCAAACCTAGAATTGGTAGAAAATGCTACAAAACTAACCTATTGTCCATAAAATAGTAACAATAATTCACTGACTGTGAAACAATTTGGGATGGTATTGGCAGAAGTGTTAAAGAGACACATAAAATATAATTGTTTTCTCAAAAACCTGATATAACAATCCAGGTTTTCTTGTCAAAGTATTTTCCTGACTTCAATGCTATTTACTTCAAACTGCACATATGCTTCAGCTGAAGGGAAGTTTTATGCAATTAACTGTGATTATTCAAAGGCTTCTGTCCAGGTTGAGCCGTGACAGAGTTAGTTTTGTTTAAATGGTGTCATGATGTGTGACACACCTTTGAAACCTAGTCAATGATGTCAATGCCTAACTTGTATAGTAGATAAAAACTAATCACAGAAACTGATGTCCTATCCATTAGATCCTAAGATTCCCCCTTAATCACATAATACTTGATCATTATGGCTGGTGAACGTCTCCTGCATACAAAATAAATTATTGCAGATTTGACGTCTTATTCCTTCTACTCTTGGTTGTTATTGGAGATTTTTAAAGCATGGAATGGATTTCCTTTCGTCGATTACCTCTGTCTTCATCCAATCTTTGGCTCCATTGCTATGCTTGAGTTGACTCCACACTAAGTCATACATTCTTTCAACCCTCACACCGGTAGTTTCACAATCCTTCAATCAGATTGATTAAGGAGATACCGAATTACTTATTTAGCTTGCTTAAGTTCTAGTCTCTGGTTTCCCTGACTCTAAATGCATTTTCAGCAATTTACCACACATTGTCAAACCTCAACATGAAAGGGCAAGTCTATACGCTGCTCGATGTCCCATTACTGGACAATTTGGCTCAATCTGTGCAGAATAGACCATTTGACAAAGGGCTGACAAAAGGAGAATTGATTATTGTGCTCAGCAGATTACTGTGTCCACCAACAAATCATGGAGAATTCTATTCAATCTGAAACTAGTTCATGAGGACTATTACTTTTTGCTGTCATGTCGAAAGTAATACAGTACATAGCCCAAATATGACCTAAGACAATATGTAATCAAAACTATCAGCAAGGTTTCTTTTGTGGTTTAGTTTGTAAACAGAAATCCGCATCTACTTGCCCAACAAATGACTGAATGAGAAACGCAATTCATTTATTCATCTACCAGCTGTGTGTACACAGAACATGAATTATTTGGCTGTTGTGTACACGGTTTATCTTATTCTTAAAATGTAAGAGACTGTAAAATAGCTAACGTGTCAACCTACGTGTTAGCCTCTTTAGTGTTGGAAACAGATCATTATCCTTACCAATCTTCAAATCCAGCTGCTGAGAAATCCCATGTACCTCCTGTTTGCTGTTGTGTGGTGCCATCGCCATTGTGGCATGTTGCTTTGGCTTCAATATCTCAGTAAGAAGCAATCAGATAGCACTGACTAGCCAAAATAATGCTGGGGATGAGGAAAACATAAAGGAGCAGCTGCTATTAGTGGGAATATTTGTCCTAAAGCTGAGGAAGCTAAGAAGATTATTGCTATTGTGTTTTTTTTTTCATTATGCTTTGCCATTTAGCAAAAGGTTTCTGTAGACACACATGTACAAGAACAGAGATAATGGGAACTGCAGATGATGGAGAATCCAAGATAATAAAATGTGAGGCTGGATGAACACAGCAGGCCCAGCAGCATCTCAGGAGCACAAAAGCTGACGTTTCGGGCCTAGACCCTTCATCAGAGAGGGGGATGGGGTGAGGGTTCTGGAATAAATAGGGAGAGAGGGGGAGGCGGACCGAAGATGGAGAGAAAAGAAGATAGGTGGAGAGAGTATAGGTGGGGAGGGAGGGAGGGAGGGGATCGGTCAGTCCAGGGAAGACGGACAGGTCAAGGAGGTGGGATGAGGTTAGTAGGTAGATGGGGGTGCGGCTTGGGGTGGGAGGAAGGGATGGGTGAGAGGAAGAACAGGTTAGGGAGGCAGAGACAGGTTGGACTGGTTTTGGGATGCAGTGGGTGGAGGGAAAGAGCTGGGCTGGTTGTGTGGTGCAGTGGGGAGAGGGGACGAACTGGGATTGCCAATGTGGTATACTGCATCCACTGTACCCGGTGTGGCTTCCTCTACATTGGGGAAACCAAGTGGAGGCTTGGAGATCGCTTTGCAGAACACCTCCGCTCAGTTCGCAACAAACAACTGCACCTCCCAGTCGCAAACCATTTCCACTCCCCCTCCCATTCTTTAGATGACATGTCCATCATGGGCCTCCTGCAGTGCCACAATGATGCCACCCGAAGGTTGCAGGAACAGCAACTCATATTCCGCCTGGGAACCCTGCAGCCTAATGGTATCAATGTAGACTTCACCAGTTTCAAAATCTCCCCTTCCCCAACTGCATCCCTAAACCAGCCCAGTTCGTCCCCTCCCCCCACTGCACCACACAACCAGCCCAGCTCTTCCCCTCCACCCACTGCATTCCAAAACCAGTCCAACCTGTCTCTGCCTCCCTAACCTGTTCTTCCTCCCACCCCAAGCCGCACCCCCATCTCCTACCTACTAACCTCATCCCACCTCCTTGACCTGTCCGTCTTCCCTGGACTGACCTATCCCCTCCCTACCTCCCCACCTATACTCTCTCCACCTATCTTCTTTTCTCTCCATCTTCGGTCCGCCTCCCCCTCTCTCCCTCTTTATTCCAGAATCCTCACCCCATCCCCCTCTCTGATGAAGGGTCTAGGCCCGAAACGTCAGCTTTTGTGCTCCTGAGATGCTGCTTGGCCTGCTGTGTTCATCCAGCCTCACATGTACAAGAACAGATGGAGGTTAACCAGCGAATGTCTTGCTTTTTACCTGAAGTGGTTTACCCAGCTAGGAAACCTTGTCCACTGTTGCATGGTTTATAATGTTTCATGCAATAGGACTCCAGTAGCATTAATAAACGAAGCTGTCTGTTCATTGTAAGCAGAGCTCTAGATTATCCCCTAGTACGATTGTAGAACAACAGTACTCTATTTAATACCTGATCCAATAGAATCATGGAAGTTTACAGCAGGATTATCAGTAAATTATGCCTGTGCCAGCTTTCACCTAAGCAATTTAATGCTAATATGCCAATCTAGATCTCTCCATCTAATCCAGTGTCATCTTACACTTCAATATGTGGTCTCTGTATACAGAATTTATGTTAACTATACTCTAACTCATGACAGTGAAATTTAAATGGATCGCCCCACAGCACTGACTTTCCAACAAGAGCAATTAGTCTTTTTGATCCTTGATAGTACAGGATTTGAGTATTGCTGAGAAATGAGAGATGCAGTTAAAGCTTTTCATGTGGCACTCATCGGAACAGAACCATAAGAATACCAAATTTTAAAGGAACAACAATTTATGCTACAGGTGAAAAATTGCAGAAAATTGCAATATTTATACTACAGTAGGCAGTGTGGATTTTGATACTGTTAAAATGATCATTGAATAAAATTAACGATTTAGTATTACTGAAAAAAACAGACATGCCATTGAAGCTTTCAATCTTGCATTCATCAGGGCAGAACTGAAAGCATACCAAAATTTAATGTGAAGGTGAAAAGGCTGTTGATTGGCTGGTAAGTGGACTTGATTACTTAAGGCATTGCCATAGAGATTGTGCCAGGGACAGACAATGTCCAGAGTTCATTTATCCTTGCAAGTGCATGGGAAGTCCTTAGCTATCAGAGCCAAGTTGCTTGGCTTGAATGTAAAATAAAACTTGGAGGTTAGGTGATCCTTGTCGCATTTCCCATGTCAATACCTTAATCAAGCAACATTCTTTTCTCATGCAGTATGGATTATTATTCCCGTTAAATTTTGGTATGCTTTCAGTTCTGCCCTGATGAATGCAAGATTGAAAGCTTCAATGGCATGTCTGTTCTTTTTCAGTAATACTAAATCGTTAATTTTATTCAATGATCATTTTAACAGTATCAAAATCCACAATGTCTACTGTGGTATAAATATTGCAATTTTCTGAAGTTTTTTTCTCAAGTTTCGTTTTCCACTCCAGCACTCTCTGGATGAATCAGTTCTGAGCAAATTCTGTGATTGGGGTATCCAAAAGTGTCCATTGAATTTCAACCATTGCCTGCAAAGAATTATCATTTTCTCTTTAATTCTATACTTTAAGTACTCATTTTCAAATCCAAAGTACTGTTGACTTTTTAATGTCTTCATCTGTCTGCAACCATATTTTCAATGATTAAACAATTGTCTCTAATCATCTCTGTTTCTCTACATCCAGCAGCAACATTAGCAAGTGTACTTTGTTTTCCTCATTTATCTTTTCAAAACGTATTTTATATTTGTGTACTTTTATGTGCCACTTAACTTGTTTTCTGTTGAACTATTTTGTATTCACCTTGTTGTTTGCCAGATCCTCTGCATTAATGTTACAGCAAAATGTGCTAACATGCTCTCTATCACTCAACACAATTCACCTACATGTACTGAGACAAAAAGTGGATCCATCACTGCCTACAGGGTGCACGAGTTCCTAACATTCTCAGGCATCTTCCATTAATTCTCATGTCCACCACCTAACTTTGAATTAATGCTGTTGCAATTCTGAATTGTTTGTAGAAAATCTCCTGTACTAATGCTTTCTGAAAATTTAAATAACCTACAATTTCCAAACTTATTCTGTCTAGACGATCAGTCATTGTTTTGAAAGACCAGAGGAAATAAGATCACCGGTTGCTCATCGTACAACTGGCAAACTTAAGCTGGAATATTAGTTATGCAGAAATCTGAAATGTTTAATGATTGATAACAACATTGCTGACCAGAAAATGAGAGTGTGAGTAAACAATGAATACAATGGGACCCTTTTCAAAGGGAGAGGATTGAATCGGATCCCATGTGAGCTATGTAGAGAAATTTGAGAACATTGAGTAAGGTGTCCGACAAGAGTTCAAGTTTAAAAAGTCCCATTTTCCAACCAAATATTGGGTGCTGAGTTGAGGTTCACATTAATGAGAAATGAACAGCCTATTTGCATGGATTATCATGCAATATCACCCTCATTGCTAAGTAATCTCACTTTATTAATGAGAAGTTTTCCATTCTCTCAGCTATTGCACAGAAACTAAATGCTGAGAATTCTCAACATGAAAGTAAGTTGGTTGCTTGTCAACTCCAGCTTGCTAACTGCTCCTCCAAGCCTCCATCTTACACACCAGTTTCCAAAGTCTCAGAGCACACTCCTTTGACAGCAACCGAATGAACCCTATGTCCTTGTTCTTTGGCATCCGATATGTGCCAATCTCAATCTCCATAGCATTGTAGCACTTTTCTAGCCCACTAACATTACATGTCTGCACTTCAAACAATGCTGCACTTTAGAGTACACCAGCATGTCCCATTGCAAAGCTCAGCAGATCTGACAGCATCTGTGAAGAGAAAATCGGAGTTAATGTTTCGGGTCCAGTGATCCCTCTGGGATTACAGTTATGAAGGGAGGTAATGTGATCTATAAAGGAGGAGGTGATAGAGCACTGAAAGGAAAGGTGTAATGGGGGAGGGGATGTAATCTACAGTCAGTCCCACGACAACTTTGATGTGGGTTGGTGCAGTAAGTGCATTGTGAGATCTGACGTGTTTTTTTTTAATTGATTTGTCTGGGGCTGGTGAAGTGACAAAGTCAGATGAAGATGGGTTGGTGGGGTCTTGAGGAAGTTAAATGCCTATTGGGTTGATAAGAAGGGTTACCAAGAAGGGAATGTGTATATTGGAGGTTCACCAAGGAAAGGAGACTGAGATTGAAGGTCACTGCTAGAGGAGCTATTGCTGTTTCTTTTCATAACAATGAAAATAACAAATGCATCATGGTGATGGAACTGGCTGCCATCACACCCAGAGTGGGCAAGGTGTTTCATTCTGTGAGGGAAGGGGCTTCAATATTGAGAGATGAGAGAGCAATACAGAGACACCAACACCTCAGTAAAGCTAAAGCCCACCTGCAGGCATTTTATGTCCCGAGCACTCATAACCAAATCATACACCATTACGTATCAACCACACTAATGTACTACCAATGCTTTGTCACTTGGAAAGACTGGGCCCAGTTTCCAAAGGAGCAGACACTTCCCATTTAGCCACACTCTGCACATGATGAAGAAACTGATGAATTCATCAGTTTCTTCATCATGTGCAGAGTGTGGCTAAATGGGAGGTGTCTGCTCCTTTGGAAACTGGGCCCAGTCTTTCCAAGTGACAAAGCATTGGTAGTACATTAGTGTGGTTGATACGTAATGGTGTATGATTTGGTTATGAGTGCTCGGGACATAAAATGCCTGCAGGTGGGCTTTGCCGATGAAACCTTGTGCTGCGTTAAGAATGACTGGGCTCCATTCCTTCATTCTTATAGTTTGCAGCTGGACAAACACTCGCACATACAGGTGATGGTAAAAGTTAACACATGTTTACAAATGCGAGAATGTATTTACAGTGGCATGTCATCTAAGCCATCTTTCTGGCTTCAAAATGTCTTCTTCTTTCTTTGCCTCCCACTGAGCGCAATCCCAGTTTCTGCAGCTAAGTTGGAGGGTGCCTGCTCTGTAATTGTGTCAGTTGGTCTTGGTTTTATTGGTTGTGTGATCCCAGGGGCTTTGCTGCCTAGAGGTACCAGGTGTGTTTTGTGTGTCTTGCCCAGATACAGGGACACCTTCCTTCGTTAGAACTCCCAGAGGGCTCAGGGAGACAAGCAGGGTGGAGGTAGAAGGCCCAGCCACTTCTGGAATATTCAGAGAGGAAATTTCCAGGAGTCATTTGTTTCCCCCTGGATTCCTCCTCCATCTGGATGCTCATTGGCACCACGTTCTCTCCTTGTGAGAAAAGGGCACACAGTGTGTGGTCAAAGTCCTTCACCTCCCCCACACTGTCACCGAGCACCAATGGCTAGAGCAATGGAGTGCAGCTAGCTGTTATGTACACTCTATCTGGCAAGCTCTGAGCTTGCTGGACCTGTCTCTCTGGCGCAGCTACAAAGCTGTTCAGAGAGGCAGCAGGACAAGTACATGACTGAGGCAGCAGGGACACAATGGCATTGCTGCAGTTCGGTGGCTGTTATGTCAGTTGGCCCAGCATCCCTGGCAAACCTGCCTACTGCTCCTGTGCACACCAATAAAGTTACAAATGGCTGACACCCTCCCTAGGGCAGAACTGGTATCTGGTATCTCCGAGTGCCAGAGATAATGAGTCATTTATTCGTCAGCCACCTTGCAGAGATGTGGCAGTGAAGTGCTAACCAGCAGGTATTTCCGACTCTAATCAGAAAATCTTACCCAATGAGGAATCAGTACCTAAGCTGTTGGGGGATGCAGGATGCAGCCTTGTCAGGGTCTCTTCTGAGACATCTTTGTTCACTTCCTCAGAGATGGAGGAGGGCAATGTCTTATGGCAGTAGAGGGAAGGCCACAAGTGACAAAAGATAGAATGTGTCGAAGACAAAGGATAGAGATTCTTTCATGTTAATAATACAATCGCAGTGACAGCAGGAAGAGAATAGCATAATAATGGACAATACTTCTTGCTTGGTTGTGAGGACATGGGTGTTTTGGTCATCTTTTAGTCATGGTCTTTATCTGCCAGGGCTAGGATCCTCTCTTAATAGGGATGGAAAGCTAAAATGTTGGACACCACATCATGACCTGTCTTGGCTTGCCCTCTTTAAGGGTCATTTTCTTCTGGAATGAAAAGGAGTGAAGAATTGGGTAAGATGGAATTGGACAGCAGAGCTGTTGGTGCTGGTTTGGCTGAGGAGGTGTAGTGAGGCATCCCAAGTGAGAAAGTAGGCAGCATAGAGACTATGCAGGATAAGAAATCTAGAGAGGTTGGGACAGTGGGGTTGATTCAAGAAAGATGTTGCGTGCAGTAGTGGGAGTAATATAGCATGAACCTTAAGGGAGATGAGTGCAGTTACAGATTTAGAGTGAGTACAAGGTAATAGAGAGAAGATGGTTGCACTTATTCATTTTCTTTCAACACTTTCTCTGGACTGTAGAGGCCACATGGACATTGGCAACCTCAGAATTAGGCTAGCAGAGCCTGGTTTTGGAGCCTCATCCATCAGTACTGTCCTCTGCATCACCCTATCCACCAGCTCCTCCAGGTCTCTGTCCACAGAGTGGGGCTCGAACGTATCTTATCTGTTATTGACAGCCAGACATCTCAGACCAAGCAGGGCAGCTCTGGACAGACAGCACACTACCAGGTACATGAAGGACTTTTAAATATGACACCAGCACCAGAGATCTCAGAATATCCCAGCAGTGGCATGTACTACCTCCTTCAACTAGCATGAGCTGAGCCATGTGCCTTTGGGGTGTTAATGAGACAAGTTTGGGATGAAAGGAAATTCATGAGATCTCATGAAAGTTCACAAAAATGATCCTTTGCCAATTTCTGGCAAAATTCAGTCCACTTCTTCCTTTTGGCAATGCTACTAATGGATAACAGAACTTCAAGAAAAATAAACATTGCCCGTGAGTTACTTATGTTTGAAAAAATACTTGGGGTCTCAGTTGAATGTGTGGGCATCAGCTGGATGACATAAAAAAGATACATTCAGGTTTACAGAGTTACAAAATCTCCAGCTGCATTGGTCTGTGACATTAACAAGGTTTGAGGACTAAAACCACATGCATCATTTCTCATGAGCTTTTGCTCTTTCTCCAATATTGCACAAGAGGAAAAAAAGAGTCTTGAGGGTAAGCACTGCACACTCTGCATCTTCATTTCAGTATGACACTGTGTCGACATGATCAGCATGTCAATACTCAATGTGAGAGCCTGCATCAGTTGCTGACTGTTTGGTAAAGACCACATCCTAAGGAAGTGACAGAAGCTTGGCTTCACCAGTGATTAACAATGATGTGTATCCAGACTCCAAAAATGACTTTGTAAAGAACATTTCCATCACGGCATGGCATGGCTATTTAAGAGACCTGCAAGACAGATTAGACAGCTCATGAAGATGCTGCTTGGCCTGCTGTGTTCATCCAGTTCCACACTTTGTTATCTTAGACTGCACATGAATTGTGTTGCTGTCTAACAACTTACAACATTTTCTCGAGACTACCAGACTTACATTTTTGACTATTGATTCCATTTTCCACACTCAGCAACCACTGGAAACAATTTGTTCCTATCTGCCTCACCCATCCTTTCATAATGTGTTTGCAAAGGAATTTATGGACTGATACCTCAGCATTCACTGTGGTTATCAAACAAATACAATCATCTCTTCGCATCTTGTGTTAGAATAATTTCTTCATTTTTGTGAAAGCAATGTCTTGGAGCACCTCTGTGTGGAATGCCAATGTTTGCCAATACTAATATTTTGATCATTACATAGTGGTGTGGTTTTCCATATTGTTTTATTTTTCCAATTAATTGGAAACCGATGTAACATGGGAGATTTTACCACAGCATGCATTGAGAAAGTCATGTTTCTCCTACCCTGCCAAAGGAGATATGTAGAAATAATATTAAAACACAGAGATACATCATTTGGCCCAATCAGTCCTTTCCAATCTTTATCAGCTGCACTGCTAAATCGAATCAGAAAGTGCTGGAGAACTGTTACATGAGTAAATAACACTAATCACATTGACATACAATGTTCACATTACTCCTTACCTAAATTTATCTGTTTAATTTGGTCTGGAATATTGGTTCTTTTACTGTCTCTAACATTGGAAATTAATTCTGTAAGTTCATAGTTATGAAAAATCGAGTTTCTCTTACATTTAATGTTATATGCATGGATCTACATTCTAGATTCTTCAGTTACTTGAAACAGTCTCCTGCTTTTACCGTTTCTCATACTTTCATAAACTGAAACACTTCTATCATATTAACTGTAGCCGGCTCTATCAGAATGAAGGTTGCCAAACATTTTAATTCTTTCATTATGTCTATATTGTGTGCTAAACAGCATGTTGATGAATCTGAGTTATAAAGTCTCAGGCCTTAACATCTTCTGATCAGGCAAGAAAATATGGGCTTACCTTTTGGAGGAATACTCCTTGTGAATGTTCGGACCAAGAAGTTGAAGCATTCCAGTCCACCATAGGAATTCACACTGTCAGCCTCACAGTACACCTCTGTTGAAGCCATGCCCCTTTTCTTTGGCACAAGCTATCATGTTCCAAGATTTAAAGATTCTGAAGTCTCTATGACAGCTGCTGAGAGAAGGTCAGTGCATCTTTTCTTTCTAATCAACCTGATTACACACCTCTGGAGCAGGTGAGCCTTAAACCTGGGTCTCCTGGTCCTGAATTAGGGGCACTACCACTGTGGTATACAGGTGTATAAAGTTATTAGGATAAGGAGTAGCATAGTCAGTGAGTAGGGGTAGGGTACCAGATGGGTACTGGGGAGGGCGAGGTAGGGTGCCCTGTAGGTAGGGAGACAGGTGGGTGAGGGAGATAAGTACCAGGCTGGTGAAGGGGTGCAGGTGACAAATATGTAGGTGTGGGCTTCAGGTAGATTAGGGTGATGGTGCTTTGGATATTAGGGAGCAGTTGGGGCTAGAGTCATGTCAGATCAGGATGGCGGATCTGGGTGTACGGGGATTTAGCAGCTCTGGTTAGGTGGATGGGAAGGTTGTTAAATCAATGGTGTAGCACTGGGTGTTTACAGGGTTTCTGAGGTCCAATGTTGAATGCGATGTTGGGCCAAGTCAAAGTATGCAGGATGGTGTTTCGGCTGGTGCACATAGTTAGCTCTGCGCCTCAACAGGTGTGCGTACAGATGGGGAGTTATGGTTAGCTGGGCCGTGGGGTTTAGGGCTGGGTCACATTGTTTATCATTGTCATTGAATCCCCTACAGTGCAAAAAGAGGCTGTTTGGCTCATTACATCTGCACAGCTCCTCCAAACAACATCCTACTCTTTTCCTGTAACCCAACATTTCCCATGGCTAACTGTCTAGCCTGCACATCCCTGTACACTATAGGCAATTTAGCATGGCCAATCCAACGAACCTGCACATCTTCGGATTGTAGGATGAAGCCAAAGCAGCCGGAGGAAACCCATGTAGACACGGGGATAATGTGCAAACTCCACACAAACAGTCACCTGGGGCTGGAATTCACCCCAGATCCCCGACGCTGTGAGGTATTAGTGTTAACCACTGTACCACTGTACCACCCAGGGGCAGGGTCACATGGCTTTGGGCTGGATCACAGGGTTTAGGTTAAATTGTCAAATATTGAGGGGGTTGGGGTGGGGCTGGTTGTACGTGGGTGAAGCGTGTGTGAGCAATTGTCAGTTTTGTAGTTAGCCTAAAGGTAGAGTCAGTTTTAACCCCTCTAACTTTTCCAGGGTTACTTCAGCCAATTTGGTCAGAAGACTGCAAAATCTCTGAATTTATCTCCAATTTTGTGATGTTTTCTAGAATGCTCTAGGCGCCAAGTGATTATTAGAAGTTTCAACTTCCAGATCAGTTACCACATAGTCACTGTTTGAAGCTGTGGCTTTCTCATTGCCTGTCAACTTGTGGTTCAACATGCTTTCCCTGAAAGAGACAGCGTCAGTCTCTCAGTGTCAGTCAGGCAAGATACTGCCGATTCAGGGATTGGAAAATCCAGGCTATTTATATTTCATAGATCCTCTCAGAACCTCAGAGAGTGATATAGGAGGTTAAGCTCAAAGATCTGAACAGGAGTGTATCTTGTTAATGATAGGCATCTATACACAGGAGTAAAAGCAAGTACACTTATAATGTGGCCAGCTGAAGCGAACAACTGACTTGGCTACCTTCAAAGGTCTCATATTACCTTTCGCATACCTATAAGCAAGACATAGAATGGAATCTTCTGCTGCTGGTGGTGATGAACTTTGGAGGTAAGAAAGACGGCAAGGCAGGTTGATAGAGTAACTGAATGCTGCCATGCTCCCACCTTCACTAGAATTAAGTTATGGACGGGAAGATCAACCGGAGGCTTTGAAGTGGTTACTTAAAGACCGTTGCTGCAAGAGTTAATCCAGTTTCAGGCAGGCCAATCAATGTGCAGCAAGCACCCCTGCTTAAACTAAGTCACCACCTGGTCACATCCTGGTGACAAGGATCACTCGATCAAAAGCCTAATTGACTTCAAGAAGAATAGGAACCTATTGGGATATGCCCCTTGTTCTTGTTTCTGACACCCCTTTACCCATATCTCCTGCTCACTCCAAAGAGCCACACCCACATTACATACCAGTGCCATGCGTAATACTGGGGCCCAGGGGCCTGCCCTTATAGTGACACAGCCTCCCCAGTGATGCATTGGGCACAAGAGCTGCTAGCCCTTGCTTGGAGGCTAATGACCCTAGAGTCTTGACTCCAGGAGAATGTCCTTTTGTAGCAACACCACTACTTGGCTGGCTTCTGGTTTGGTGTGTTTTCCCATGAAGAGGCAACTGAAAGGTGAGAGCCACCATTTCAACAAGATTCTGCCTGGAGAAGTAACAGTCAATCTGATGTGATACATCTCACATCCTTGAACATATGGTTATATGTGGATCATTGATGAAAACTATGGTTGTACTATTTAAATGCAGATCTGATATCCTTGTTAAGTAGATACAGGACTGGTAACTTACAGCATTAGGTATAGGAAGGCAAAGTGTCAAATTGGAAAGTCACCATTGTGAGAAAACAAGTGACTCTATAAAAGGCATCTGGATGGATACATGAATAAGAAGGGTTTAGAGGGATATGGGCTAAATGCTGGCAAACGGGACTAGATTTATTTAGGATATCTGGTCAGCATGAATAAATTGGATTGAAGGGTCTATTTCAGTGCTGTACAACTCTGTGACTCTATGGCTATATTTGATTTGGTTTGATTTATTGTTGTTGAATGTACCGGTATACAGTGAAAAGTGTTCTTTTCAGTGCTGTACAGGCAGATTTTACCATACAAAGTACATCTGAGTAGCTGAACAGATTGCAAAATATAGTGTTACAGCTGCACAGAAGTTGCAGAGAAAGATAGATCAGCATTAACATTTGAGGGGTCTGTTCAAAAGTCTGATAGCAGGGGAAGAATCTGATTTTGTGTTTGTTGGTAGTTAGATTCCAAATTTTATATCTTCTGACCAGTGGACTAGGGTGGAGAAGAGTGCAACCAGCGTGATTAACATCTTAATATCGCTGCTGTCCGATGAGTTTTTGGGCAATATTAGCTTTTCAGACAGAATCCTCGAACATAAGTTACTTCTCGGAGATCATGAGGGAATGTTTGTTATCCATGTGTCATAATGTTAGTCCAGATATAAAAAAGATTAACTATGCATTATCTCCTATCAGACAAATTTATTGCATCACAAATGGCATTAATATTTTCACTTGCAAATTGTGCATCAGTCATTATTACCAACTGTCTTCAAAATACAAAGGCACTGCAGCCTCACAGCACAAGGGACCCTGGTTCAATTCCATCCTCGGGTAATTGTCTATGCGCAGTTTGCACATTCTCCCTGTGTCTGCGTGGGTTTCCTATGGATGGTCCAGTTTCCTCCCACAGTCCAAAAAGATGTGCAGGTGAGGTGAATTGGTTGTGCTAAATTGCCCATAGTGTTCAGGGATGTGTAGCTTAGGTGTGTTAGCCATGGGAAACGCAGAGTTACATTGAAAGAATGGGAGGATGGGTATGGGTGGGATAGTCTTTGGAGGGTTGGCATGGGCTAGTTGAGCCAAATGGCCTGTTTCCACATTGTAGGGATTCTTTGATTCTATGTGACAACCAGCCCCCACTCCCTATTCCAAAAGAAATATCTTTCAATTCATTTGACTCCTTTGTATAAATTTTTTATTGCAAGAAAAATTTTGTTTGAGGCAGTATCTGTAAACTATGAAGTGAATTTTAGTTCATCATCTTTCTATCAAAAACTAACTGGTCATTTATTCAGTAGCTAAGTCAAAACAAAGCAACAGTAAATGTATAATAAATACAACATGCAGTCATTAAAGTAATACTTTCAAAATGTGCTGTCGGTTCTTGGTGATATTTCATAATCTCTGGGCAAACTTGGATATTTCCACATGAGATCAGAATGTTTAAACTAACAGTTTGGACAGGATATTATCCAATTTACAAGATAGTGGTTAAACCTAATCAGTCATATGTTTATCCAGAAGTAGCTGCAAATTACTCTTCAGTACGTGTTAACTAAAGAAATAAGTTGTACTGAAACTATTGCATCTGCTAACGTTATAAACTTTGTACGGCAATAAGCTAAGATGATATAAATTAGGGACTATCAAGTTTTGAATTTCATCATCTAATTTAATACCTGTGACTTTTCCGGATGAGAATCATTGTAAAAAGGCTGACTTAAAATGGCCACAGAGATCACTTAATCACACAACTGGCCAAGTTTCAATGTAGACTTGCCAATACATGGCTGATCTGATGGTGACTTTTTTTCAAAAGTGATGAGACCAGCTAGCATGCCCGTTTGTGCTGGGGGAGGGGAGCATTGGGACAGTGCTTCAAAATGCCTTCATCTCTATTTTGGTTTAAACAACCATGAGAACATTTGCATGTTGGAGATGAAACTAAGGATGCAGCATTGAAAACAGAGCGCTCCAAAGAAGAAAAGGCATTCAGTGACAATATAAATTTAAAAGAAATAGTAGAAAACTGAGAAATCAAAAGATAATGATGGTATTCATTCCAAGTAAACAACTATTGTCTCAGGTTAAAAACTTACACCTCAAGACATCCCTTAAAAACATGTATTCATTTCCCTTCCTTTATACTATGTATTATCTGTTTTTATCTTTGTACCTTTGTGTGGAAGGCTGGCTGAAGTTACATGAGCATCCTTCTTCTCAACCTTACTCTCACCCAAGGGAAAGTGACTCTTATATTGAACCACTCGCAACTCTCTTTCTCTCTCTCTCTCTCTCTCTATCTATCTCTCTCCATCTCTGTGTAATGAGATAATAACACTTTGAAGGTCTAAGACTATGGAAGCTTTGACTTTTCCATTTCTTTTAAAAAAGGGAATGTCTTACTAGATCTGAATATTGTTGAAAATCATTACAGTTAGTAACATTTCAACTACAATGAAGAAAGCACACCAATGCCCCTACTTGCTCAGAAGGCTAAGGAACTTCGGCAAGTCCACAATGACTTTGACCAATTTTTTTAATAAATGCACCATAGAAACCATTCCATTCAGATGCACCACAGCTTGGTAGGTCAACTGTCCTGCCTGAGACCGCAAGAAATTACAGAAGATTGTGAACGTAGTCCCGTCTATTACAGAAACCAGCCTTCCTTCTGTTGAAGGGTCGAGACCCGAAACGTCAGCTTTTGTGCTCCTGAGATGCTGCTTGGCCTGCTGTGTTAATCCAGCTCCACACTTTGTTATCTTCCTTCTGTTGACTCCATTTATACTTCCCGCTGACTCAGGAAAGCACCCAACATAACCAAAGACCCCTCCCACCCCCATTATACTCGCTTCCACCATTTTCCATTGGGCAAAAGATACAAAAGTTTGAAAGTACATAGCAACAGGTTTAAGAACACCTTCTTCCCGCTGTTATTAGATTTATGAACAGACATTGCGTATATTAGAGTCGATCTTTTACTGCACCTTCTCCATATCAATAACACTATATTCTGCATTCTGTTCTGTTACTCTGATGTACTTATGTAAGGTATGATTTGTCTTAATAGCACAAAAAAATACCTTTCACAGTTTCTCAGTACATGTGACAATAATAAATCAAGTAACAATACAAATACAAATTGTCAATTAGCCACAATTTCTAAGTAAGAATAGAAGAATAGTGCCAGTTTGACGCATGCTCAGTACTCAGTATTGATGGTTATGGAAAGAAGGTAGGGAGGTGCAATTAAAATATATCAGCCGCGATCTAATGGAATGACCTAATTCTATACCTTTTTCCGATAGTATATTTACAAAGCCTTAGCAAGAAAGGAAAATATTGGAAAAGGAATATTGAACTATCTTATTCTTTCCAAATGCAGCATCAGTCTGCAAAAAGACCGTTTAATTAGTCATGGGAAAAATGTCTACCCATTGTGGCAGCAATGCAAGTTGTCCATCTCCACATTGATATTCTCTAACCTACTGAAAACTTCAAGATTTAATGTTTCATTTTGTTAAGTGTCAGCTTGTCTTCATGGTAGAACCTTTGCTTTGATTCAGAAGGATGGCAATTCTATTCCACTTGTACCTAATCAAGACTGACACGCCAATGCATGCTGGATCAGGTCACCTTCGAGATAAGATATTAAACTAAGTTCATGTGTACCTTTTTTTGGGCAAGGAAATGTCTCACTGTGTAATTAATTCAACGCAGTGCAGAGATTGAACCCAATATTCCAGTTCACATTTATTCCTGTTTCAACACCAAAAGTGGATGATCTGGACACTTACCAGATTATATTTGTGCACATTATTAACTGTCACATTCAACAATGACTCTATTTCAAAAATAATATATTGGACATGCCCCAAGCAAGTTCTTCTCTTTCTCTTCGCATCACTAGCCTTCCTTTTATTAATGTGACAGTCACTGATTTTATAGTTATCAATTTTAATTTACTCATTTGACACCATGCTAGACTGCAAAGTGGAGCTGAGCTGTCCTTTTTGATTATATCATTATATATTTTTAATGTTCTCTTAG
Source organism: Stegostoma tigrinum (assembly GCF_030684315.1). NCBI lineage: Eukaryota > Metazoa > Chordata > Chondrichthyes > Orectolobiformes > Stegostomatidae > Stegostoma > Stegostoma tigrinum. The sequence continues at coordinate 26,706,457 of NC_081378.1, read as the reverse complement.
CCTTGCTTTCAGGGTTTCCTCTGTTCCCACGTGCACTCTTATCCATACATAGATCAGTTGCAATGAACTTCAGATTCATTACCTTTTAGGACTTTATGATAGCTGAGCAACTTTAGAATTTTAAAGTAAATTGACACGAAGTACAGATGAAGAGTGTCCAGCAGTTCTTAATGGTAATAGTTGTGGAAGGGCAAAAATATTCTGCCTCAGTCCTTTGGCAGATCTCGCATTTTCCAAGGGATTCTATGATTTACTGAAATTTGTCAAATCTTCCTGGAAAACTAACCATCTTTGTTCTGCATTTCATTGTTTGGACACAATCCAGCAGCCTGTTCAAAGAATGAAGAGATTCATCAGGAGATGTGAATCTTCAAGTCTTGCCATCAGTTTTCACCCAAATATCATTGACACAAATGCCATCTCTCCCTGAACAACTTGCACATACCTGTCACCAACACACCTCCCCTACCATCACTCCCACATTACGCCTCATCATCCCCAAAAATCATTCTCATATCACATCATTCTCACCATCACCTCTGCCACCACTCACACATTACCTCACATCATTCTCACTATCACTCCCACCATCACCTCCAACATCACCCCCACCATCACCTCAATATTACACCAACAGTCCTCCCTACATCACCCCCACCATCAGCTCCAACATCACCCCCACCATCACCTCGATATTACACCAACAGTCCTCCCTACATCACCCCCACCATCACCTCAATATTACACCAACAGTCCTCCCTACATCAGCCCCACCATCAGCTCCAACATCACCCCCACCATCACCTCAATATTACACCAACAAACCCCCCTACATCACTCCCACCATCACCTCCAACATCATCCCCACCATCATCTCAATAATACACCAACAGTCCTCCCTACATCACTCCCACCATCACCCCCACCACCACCTCAATATTACACCAACAGTCCTCCCTACATCACTCCGACCATCAGCTCCAACATCACCCCCACCATCACTTCAATATTACACCAACAAACCCCGCTACATCACTCCCACCATCACTCCCTCTAATGTCCCTACATCACCCCCAAACTGTTCTTACTATAACACTCCATACCAGCCCTACATCACTCTCACAACCACCTCCATTTTACAAGAACTTGCCCAACTGTTATTTTTTCTAGAATTCACTGGAATTTCACATTAATTGCCCAGTAAACTTGTCACAGAACGTTGGGACATATAATTGACAATCTCCGTTCTCTTTTTTAATATGTTGATTGTTATTATAATGACATACATTCAGCTGGCCCTGAAAGAGATCAAGTTAAACTCGGTGGGTTCATTGCAACGTGTGATAAAGTTTTGTTAAATATTTTGGACTAAAACATCACAATAAGCTATTTTGTGGCGTGGAGATATGTGATGGTGTGAGGCACAGTGTAGGGGAGTAGACTGTGGTGGCAGTTTACGATTTGCCTGCACCCTGCCACCACACACAATCTCGGTGATACCTCCTCATTTACCTAATTGTTGTGCTGGCCTGTGTGGGGTTTCAGCCATTGGCTGCCTGTGTTCTCCACAGGAGAGCAATCAGCATGTGCCACCAGCCTGTCCTTCTTAAAGGCAGTCCGTCCTTTCTAAATGACACCTGCACTCGGCAGAAGGGACTTCTACTTGTTGCTTATAACTAGCTGCATGTAGGAGATACATAAAAGAAGAACAGGATCTTGGAATCATGGAATCAGTCCTGCAGGTCCTCGGCCTGGAGATGTACAGGAGGTGACAGGTCAGAGGGGTCAAAGGAAATGTGTACAGATGACCAGAGAGCTCAGTGAAAAGGAGTCTGGCTACAGCATTGTCTACTGAGCAAAACGCTAAACAGATTGATTTTCTACTCACTGGAGTTTAGAAGAATGGCAGGCAATTTCATTGAAATATTTCAGGTACTTAATGGACTTGTCAGGGTAAATGCTGAGAGATGCTCCCCCTCTTGTGACAGCCTAGAACTAGAGGACATGATCTCAGAGTAAAGGGTTTTAATTTAAGACTGAGGTGAGAAGGAATTTCTCCTTTTAAAGGGTCATGAGTTTTTGGAAATCCTTGCCATAGAAAGCTCTGTGGGTAGAGTCTTTGTGTATAGTTGAAGCTGAGGTCAACAGATTCTTTTCAGTCCCTGTCAGAGCCTTTCAGCACCAGTTCCTAACCAGTAGGAGAATCAATGGTTCTTGGAAAAAGATTGGAAAGTGGATGTGAGAAATGTCGGATCAGACATGATCCTATCGAATGGTGGAGAAGGCTTGTGGGGCTGAATGGCCTACTCCTGTTCCTATTTCTTATGGTCTTATGATGGACCTGGCCGCAGTGTCACAAGTGGTTTAAATGGCACATGGTGGTGGAGTTCAAGATTGGCCACAGTACATTCACATGACACTTCCTACTGCGCACTCCTCGCCCAGCTCACCACCCTTTTGTGCTGTACAATGTACCACACCCCCATGACTCACCCTGGCATCCAATAACATGCCCAACATTCAATGGACACCCAAATGAAGGAGGAATCCAGGAAGAAACAAATGCCTTCTAGAAATTACACAGAGAGTGGTGGGCATGTGGAATGCGCTGCAGCAGTAGTAGTAGAATCAGATACTTTAGAGACTTCTGAGCAACTCTTGGATAGGCACATTGAGGATAGTAAAATGTAGGATATGCAGGGTAATATTACTTTAGTAGGATAATAGGTCGGCACAACATTGTGCGCTGAAGGGCCTGTACTGTGCTGTACTGTTCTATGTTCTATGTTCTAAATTATCTCTCAGAATACTCCAAAAGACTGGGCTTTCTACCTCCACCCTGCCTGTCACCCTCTGCCCTATGGGAGTTCAAATAAGGAGACTGTCCCTGTGTCTGGGCAGGACACACAAAACACACCTGGTATCTCTAGGCAGCGATGCCCCTGAGATCACACAACCAATAAAACCAAGGCCAACAGACACAACTACAGGACAGGCTCCCTCCAATTTAGTGGCAGAAACTGGGATTGCGGTCAGTCGGAGGCAAAGAAAGAAGAAGACATTTTGAAGCCAGAAAGATGGCTTAGATGACGTGCCACTGTAAATACATTCTCGCATTTGTAAACATGTGTTAACTTTTACCATCACCTGTATGTGCGAGTGTTTGTCCAGCTGCAAACTACAAGAATGAAGGAATGGAGCCCAGTCATTCTTAACGCAGCACAAGGTTTCATCGGCAAAGGTGTAAATTCATCAGTTTCTTCTTCATGTGTGGAATGTGGCTAAATGGGAGGTGTCTGCTCCTTTGGAAACTGGGCCCAGTCTTTCCCAGTGACAAAGCATTGGTAGTACATTAGTGTGGTTGATACATAATGATGTATGATTTGTGCTCAGGACATAAAATGCCTGCAGGTGGGCTTTAGCTTTACTGAATGATAAGCACAGATGTTAAATTGACCAGTATGATCAAAGATTTATAAATCAAATCAACCACTGGTGCTGTTTGTTACCAGTTGTGAAACGTCTTCAGGTATATGCACAACACGCCCAGATGAACACACTTTGCAAAAGGGGGCACATTGCCAATAGCTGCTGGCAACACTCCCCCTTAAAGATCCTCTGGCTTTGGTTAGCACCAAGTCAGAAATCACACGACACCAGGTTATAGCCCAACAGTTTTATTTGAAATCTCAAGCTTTTCGAGCACTGCTCCATCATCAGGTGAAGCGGATTGAAAAGCACAGGCACAGAATTTATAGGCAGACAGATCATTGCCAAATAATTCCAGGTAATTAAGAGTGTCAAAGTATAGTATAAATGGTGTGAGGTGAGTCCCAACAGGCTGAATAACAAATCTTTACAGGCGATGAAAAGTGTCAAATGATGTGAGTGAAGTATCAACAGCTGAATAGCAAGTGAAGGGATGACCTATAATCTGATTAACTAGGGCAGAGAGATAATTACAAAAAATAAAAAATAAGATGGTGCTGGAGACAAACTAAATGGCTAGAATAACATTATAGGCATAAGAGTCCCATGCCGAGGGTTTAGCCAAAGGAACAAGCCACCCCAAACTGTTATAATTAATTAATGTTGAAAGGTTATAACAAGTTATTAAGTTGATGGTGTTAAAACAGGGCAGTAAGGAAGATTTTACAAACACAGAACAGTGCAGTGGGGTCACATGTAGCACAACATGAACCCCAGATAATGGTTGATGCTGGCTTCATGGATACAGAAGTTGGCTATCAGTTTCTGCTCAGCGATTCTGCGTTGTTGTGCATCTCAAAGGCTGCCTTAGCTGACGCTTAGCCAAAGATCAGAGGCTGAATGTCATTATCTGCTGAAATATTCCCCGACTGGGAGGGAACATTCCTGCCTGGTGATTGTTGCACAGTCTCCAATCATCTTTGTTGTCACATCTGCATGGTCTCACCAATATACCGTGCCAGGGCATCCTAGCCTGCAGGGTGTGAGATAGACAACATTGGTTGAGTCACATGCGTCTCTGCCACATACGTGGCAAGTGGTGTTCCCACGTGTGAGTGTCATATCCATACTGATGATTTGACAAATCTTGCAAAGGTTACCTTGGCAGGGTTGTGTGGTATTGTGGGGGCTGTTCTCCTGAAGGCTGGGTAGTTTACTGCAAATAGTGGTCTGTTTGAGGTTTGGCGGTTGTTTGAAGGTGAGAAGTGGAGACATAGGAATAGACCTGGCAAGATGTTTGTTGTCCCTGATGCTGTGAGGCAGCAGTGTTAACCACTGAGCCACCATACTACCTTGTTTTGGTTTCTCACTGTGGCACATCAGAACTGGCGATCAATGAGTTGAGCATCGTATTCCATTCTTATGAGGGTGTCTTTCAGTGTCTGTAGGTGTCCATCACATTCCTCCTCGTCTGAGCAGAAAATGGATATACACAGGGCTTGTCTGTAGGGGATGGCTTCTTTAATATGCTTAGGGTGGAAGCTCGAGAAGTGCAGCATCATGAGGTTATCTGTGGGCTGGCAATAGAGTGTAGTACTGAGATAATCATCCTTGACAGAGATGCGTTTGTCCAAAAATGAGATTGATTCTGAAGAGTAGTCCATAGTATGTCTGATGGTGAGATGAAGCTTGTTTGTATCGTCATGTAGTTATTTCAGTGATTCCTCATCATAAGTTCAAAGGAAGAAAATGTCATTGATGTATCTGGTGTATAGCATTGGTTGGAAGTCCTGTGAAGCAAAGAAATCTTGCTCAAACTTGTGTTTGAAAATGTTGATGTTTTGGAGTGCAGATTTGGTTTCCTTGGCTGTTCTGTGTGTTTGGATGAAGGTGAAGACATTATGGTCGAGGATGAAGTGATGAGTTGTAGGATGGTGTCCAGAAATTGGCAGTTGTTGGTGTTGAGTGCTGAGGCTGTTGCAGCCATACTGTTGTTTTTGGGTTTGGGGGGTGGGGATGCTGGTGTAGGGTGCCAAAGTGTCCATTGTGACTAGGAATGTTCCTTGTTTGACTGGTTTGTGGGTGCTAAGTTTCTGTAAGAAGTTTGTTGTGTTGCTGGGGGTTGCTTGTACAATGGGTTTCAAGATGTCCTCAACATAGCCAAAGAGATTCTCACACAGGGTCCCATTGCTTGATATGATGGGACATTTGGATGTGGTAGCTTTGTGTATCTTCAGAAACCAATAGAAGTCTTCCATGCGAAAATTACTCATGATGAGAGAGGGCATAGGATACTCTGAAGGTCTGGATCAAAGGTCTTTGGCAGCCTGTTGAGTGGCCGAGTGTGTTCTTTGGTCGGATCAGCAGGTAGTTGCCTGTAGTGTTCCTGGTTGTTCAATCGTTGGTATGCTTCTTTGCAGTAACCTGTTCTATTCTGTATGATGATGGCTCCTTCTTTGTTTGCTAGTTTGCTAACTATGTTCGAATTGGTTTTGAGAGCATGGATGGCAATGCATTGTACTTGGGAAACATTCTTCACTACCGTATGAGTGCAGCTGATAAATCTGGTGTTGACTCATCTCCTGATGGGGAGGTGATAGCAGAGTGGCACTTTCACTGCCCTGTTGATTCAGAGACCCAGATAACTTTCTGGGGACCCAGGTTTGAACCTCGCTATGACAGATGGTAGAATTTGAATTCGCTAAATATCTGGAATTAAGAATTTAATGATGACCATGAATCAATTGTTTGAAAGGCCCATCTGGCTCATTTATTCCTTTAGAGAAGTAAACGGCCATCCTTACCTGGTCCGGACTACATGTGACTCCAGAACCACAGCAATGTGTTTGACCCTTAACTGCCCTCTGTGTAATTCATTATAATTCATTCCAGGGGTAAAAGCATCACTGGCTAGGCAGCATTTAGTGTTCCTAATTGCCCAGAGGGCAGTTAAGAGTCAACAACATTGCTTTGGTCTGGGGTCACATGTAGGCTGGACCAGGTAAAGGGTGGCCGTTTCCTTCCCTAAAGGACATTAGTGAACCAGATGGGTTTTTCCAACAATTGACAATGGATTCACGGTCATCATGAGACTCTTAATTCCAGAAAATTATTGAATTCAAATTCCACCACCTGCCAAGGTGGGATTCTAACCGGGGTCCCCAGAACACTATCTGCATCTCTGGATTAATAATCTGTCGATAATACCACTAGGCCATTGCCTCCCCTAGCTGTATTGGGGATGGTCAATAAATGCTGCCGAACCAGCGATGCCCTCATTTTGTAAATGAAAAGAAAAAATGTTGATCCTAGTGCAGTGGCCTTCCGGAGGGGACCAATTCAACTCTTTCTTCTTTGTTTGCTGCACTGTGTATTTCTCTATTGATTGTTCCAACTCATTGGTTGTCTCATGGGGCTTGCTGCTGACATCTTAGAGTTTGTGCAAGATTTCCCAGAGCTTCATCCACCTGATGAACTCCTCTGTATCTGCTGGGATGCCAATGGAAAATATTACTTGTTCTTTGTCTTTTTTTATCTCTTGCTTAAACCATTCATTCCTTCCCTTTCTTTCTACAGCTAATTTGTCTCCCATTCACCCCCTCCTTTTTCATTGTTTCTCCTGCAAATTACTAATTTGTCTTGTTCTCTGTAGTTCAATGAGCTCTGTTGCCCTTGATGTGTCATGAGAAGCTCGCATTTGCAGCAAGTTGCTTCCTAACAAGGTTTTGAGCTGCAGTGTGTAGCAAAACATTTCATTAATGATACACATTGTGAGATGCCTCACTCTGGAAATATCCTTTATTAGGAGAGGATTGGACATAAATTAAAGAATTTATGTTTTAATAATGCACAGCATTCATGAGTCTACACTTTTTTAATCATTCACAGGATGTCAGGTGTCACTGGCTAGGCCAGCATTTATTGCCCATCCTGGAGAACAGTTCAGAGTCAACCACATTGCTGTAGCACTGGCGTCACATCTAGGCCAGACCAGGTAGGGAGGATTTTTCCCCAATAATCAACAATGATCATCATTAGAGTCTTAATTTCAGATATTTCATTGCATTCAAATTGCTACATCTGCCAAGGTGGGATTCAAACCCTGGTCCCCAGTGCATTACCTGGGTCTCTGGATTAACAGTCCAGCGATAATACCAAATAGTCATTGCCTCCCCCCAAAATATTTTGAGTTCTGTGTACTGTTTTGGTTTTCTTAATTAAGGAACAATGTAAATGAATTGGAGGCATTTCAAAGGATGTATACATAATTGATAACTATAAAGAGCATGTTGTCTTATTAAGAAAAGTTGGACAGGCTCAGCTTGTTTCCAATGGAGTTTAAAATCATGAGAGGTGACTTGACTGAAATTTCTAAGATCTTGAGTGATCTTGACAAGATGGACATAGAAAGGATGTTTCCTCTTGGGAGTGAGTCCAGAACTAGAGGACATTGTTTATTAAAAATTTGGGATGCCTTTTTAGGACAGAAACTAGAGATTTTGTTTTTTTCTCAGACAGTTGTGTGACTTTGGAACTCTGTGCCTCGAAAGTTGTTGTGGTGGCTGGGTGGGCCTTTGAATGTTTTTAAGGCAGAGGTGGATAGATTCTTGTTAGGCAGGGGGAACAAAGATTATCAGGAAGGAGGGTGTTAATGTATGGGAATATGGAATTTGAAACACAAAAAGATTAGCCAAGATCTTATTGAATAACAGAGCAGGCTTGAGGGGCTAAATGGCTTACTTCACCCCCAAATTCTTATGACTATAAATTTGTATCTCACTGTGTTTGATGCAGAGCTTGATTCGGAGCTCACCAGTCAGACAAATCTGGGTTAACTAGAGAATCCAAAAGTCACAAACTTTATCAAATCATCTGTTACTGAGCTGAACGGTCTGACTGATTCATTTAACTTCCACCATATTTTGCTTTGGGCTTAAGCACTGTATGCTGGGATGACCTTTTCACCTACATTGGTTGGGATGAAAAATGATTGCCAAATCATATGTATAAGTATGCGTGTGGGGATCTTATCTTTTAAAGGGCTGTATGTGTATTTGAGTTGTTAACTTTGAAAGGATTTCCCTAAAGGAGTTTGTAAATAAGTGAACATGTGTTTTGTTGCACAAACATTTTTTCTCTGCCTGGCTCCAGTCAAGGACATAAAATCTGTAAATAGCCTGAAACACTGTAAAAGATCACATTCAAAGAAGCACTGCAGTGGCTTACAAGAAGAGGATAATGTTCACCTTCACCACTTTTATACAATTTGCCAACTTTGGTTTGATATGTTCTTGGAATTGTGATATTTTACAAGACCGTAAGATATAGGAGAAGAGTTAGACCATTCGGCCCATTGCGGTTACTCTGCCAATCGATCATAGCTGATATGTTTCTCAACCTTATTCTCCTACCTTGTCCCTGTCACCCTTGATCCCATTACCAGTCAAGATCCTATCTATCTCTGTTTTAAATACGCTCAATGACTTGGTCTCCACAGCCCTCTGCAGCAATGAGTTTAATAGATTTCCTATTTTGGGTAATCCTAAAGAGTCGTCCCTTAAGTCTGAGTTTGTGCCCTCAGGTCCGAATTTCTCTTATTAATAGAAATATCTTCTCCACATCCACTCTATCCAGCCCTCTCAGTATTCTGTAAGTTTCAATCAGATCCCTCCTCATCCTTCTAAACTCCATCAAGAACAAACAGAGAGTCCTCAACCACTCTTCATATGACAAGCCCTTCATCTCCAGGATCACTCTTGTAAACATCCTCTAGGCTCCCTCAAATACCAGCACATCTTTCTATTGAGGCAGGGCCCAAAAGTGCTCAGAATATTCTAAATGTTGTCTGACCAGAGCCTTATGCAGTCTCAGCCGTACGTCTATGCTCTTGTATTATAACCCTTTTGAAATTAATACCAACATTACATTTGCCTTTTTAACTGCCAAATGAACCTTAAAAGAATCCTGATCTGGGCCTCCCAAATCTCTTTGTGCTTCAGGTTTCCAAAGCCTTTCCCCATTTAGAAAATAGTCTACGCCTCTATTGTTCCTACTACAGTGCATAACCTCACATTTCCCTACATTGTATTCCATCAGCCGATTCTTTGCCCATTCTCCTAGTATGTCCAAGTCCTTCTACAGCCTCCCACTTCCTCAACACTACCTGTTCCTTCAACTATCTTTGAGTCATTTACAAACTTAATACCAATGCTCTCAGTTCCTTTGTTCTGATCGCTTATGTGTAATGCGAATGGTTGTGGTGTTAACACTGACACCTGTGGAGCTCCATTAGTCACCAGCTGCTGTCCTGACAAAGGCCACTTTATCTCTAATCTTTGCTTTCTGCCAATCAACCAATCTTCTATCCATGCCAGTACCTTGCCACGAACACCATAGGTTCTTATCTTATTACAGCCTTCTGGGTGGCACCTTGTCAGTTTGATGTTTGGGTCACTTGGCATTCAAACACATGACTTTGATCATGTCAATAAAACAAAGAACTGTGGATGCTGGAGATCTGAAACAAAACCAGAAATTTTTGGAGAAATTCAGCAGGTTTAGCAGCATCTGTGGGGAGAACGCAGAGTTAATGGTTCGAATCCAGTGACTGTTTATCAAATACTTGATCATGTGACATTTACTTACTGTTTACAAATTTATTACATTTACCTTACCTGAATACCTCAATATCACCAAGCCCAAATTAAAATACTTGGCTTCTTTTGTAGGAAGATGTAAAGGATACTTTAAAAAATAAGTAAAAAGACCAAAAAGAAACATTTAAAAGTATGTGTTCTTTACACAAAAACTACACGCAAAATTTCAGCAGCATCAGTCTTAATGAGAACCCCCAAATGAATCAGTTATATTTTTGGTGTAACAATGGAATTTAAAAGTTTTATATAACATTATTACATTTTACAAAACAAATTATAAAAGTCATTCATAACACTAAAATCAAAATTAATTCAATTCAAAGATGTTTCTATCCTTCCTCTCCCAGATTTCCTCTTATCTCTCTTTTCCTCCCTGCTGTGTTTTTCCCTCTCTCTCCCCTTGTTTGGGTTTCTACCACTGTTCTAGTTTAAGTTTTCCTCACTCCCTATTCTTCTCCAATTTAACTTTTTCTCTCCATTCCCCACTGAGTTGTTGCCTCCTTCCATTCATTTCATCTCTGGGTTTCTCTTTTGCTGCTGATGTATTTATTTTTTGTCTCCAAAAACCAATTGGCATTTCTCACAATGTTTTAATGATATTTTTTTCAAATTATTTGTACTGTACACTTAATTCAAATTCATCAATAATGTTCGTGCATTGTACTCTGTGTCAAAGTGTGCAATTATCCTTTTGGTATCTTCCTTCTTTCATTAATATTGGCTCCAAATATTTTCTGTTTCTTCAGCAGTTCCATTCTAAGAATGCCAGACAGGGCTACGTAGAAAGAATATTTGAAGCATTATAAATTGTGGCACGCCACTAAGTGAAAACCTCAGTTTTTAATTTCAAAATTATTTTGAACATTTTGGCTTTCCAGAATTCTTTTCCTTATAATTCTCTTTCCATTAATTAACTTCCACTGGGTTCTTGGTTAGATAATTTGTATTTATTTAATTGACAAGTAGACCAATTAATCAAAAACATTCAGTATTACAGTTTCACTGAATTGTATAGCCAAGGCATTGCATAAAGAATCAGTGAGTGCTGATAGCTTTTTAATAGCAATTTAATAAACTGTAACACAGTGTAAGTTGTAACACTTTCAAATTTAGGACATCCATTGCTGTTGGGCTTTTTTTTCTCCTACGATCTGTGGAGACAATTTGAGGCAAACAAATAAAAGTCAAGTTCAAATAACCATTGCATATGAAACTTAATGCCTTCTGGCGGTGGCCAATACTCTTGGTAACTTGGAAATTCATGAAGAGACCATCCATCTTTGAACGAACCCCTGATGTGATCAAACAACTGAATCACAATTAACATCAACCTTATATATGAAGAAATTCTAAAAACTTGTCTCCTGCAGGCACTAACTGATTTTTAACTAAATGGTGACAAATAACACTGAATATTTTATGGTCAAAGTTTATTTATACAGGATTTTTTTTCTTTGCGAAAAGCTTGAGTCTGAAAGTGTTTTAATACTTAGCTTTGTAAAACTTGTTTACTTTTGAAAATCCCTCATCCTGGCAAAGTTCCATTTGGAACTGCGATATGCAGACATGTTGAGCATTGAACTAATTGTCCTCCATCTGTTCTGCAATTTCTTTGATTCTATTAACAGTATCTGAAGTTGCCCTCTCTGGACTTTGTATAAACTCCAATATGTTCAGAATCAGATACCCTTATGCTATCCTGCTGTCACTGATTGATAGAGTGTTTCCCTGTCCCCAACATTTTGGACTTTTGTCCAATTTTCAAATCTGCGCAGCGACTTTCCCCAACTAATCGTCGTGATTTCCTCAAATATTACATTGCCATTCTCACCCCCTGATTGCCTGATTCTTGTCTTTTGAGCAGCCACCTATTTTTAATTTCATTACCAGTGGCAGTGATCTTCACCCACTTCAGCTCTTCTTTGGAATTCGCTCCCTAAACCTGTCCCATTTCTGCTCATAGTTTTTATAAGCCTTCAGAAATTCATCTTTAAGCTCAAGTTCATTTATTTCTCTTGCTTTACTTCAGCAGTGCTTTTCATTGTAATTTATTTTCTTCTAATTAGACTGGGAGTCTTTTTATTTGATTTGGCTTATTATGACACGTGTACGGAGGGACCATTGAAAGTGTTGTCTTATGTACTATGCAGGCAGCTCATAATATAGAAGTGCACGAGGGCAACAGAGCAGAGGGCAGGATACAATGTTACAGCTGCTGAGAAGGTGCAGAGAGAGATTAAGATTAAAGAGGTCCATTCAAAAGTCTGCTAACAGAGAGGAAAAAAGTTGTTCTGAATCTGCTCGTATATGTTTGCAAACTTTTATTATCTTCTGCCTGATAGTAGAGGGCGGATGAGGGTATAACTTGGGTGGCAGGAGTCTTTAATTATGTTGCTTGTTTTCATGATGCAGTGGGAAGGACAGATGAAGTCAATGGATATACTAAAGGTACTGTGAAAAATTTGTTATGGTATAAAGAATAGAATCATCAACAGATATGCTGTAAACAGAAAATGGGTGAAAATACGCTTTAGTATTATAGATTACAGAATATTAACACAATTGGAGGATTTAAGAGTGAGTTTGATTAATTCAAAAGTGTCATCCAATAGAAATTACAATGTAGATCGAGGTATGACCAATACAGCATCCTTACAGTACATTCCCATGTCAATCAATAATGCCTCTAAAGCACTCACATAATTTCAGTAAATGTGAGCAGGCATTTTTGATTTAATAATCGTGGATCTTAACTCAATATTTGACATAGTAAGTTAAATGATCAAAAAAAGTTGTACCTTCCTTTGTAACATAATTTTCCCACCAAATGTTCAAAAACATTAAAATACACATGTCCTGTAAATATGAATAGAGATTGCATGCCCAAGCATGTTATTTGTAACACAATTTTTATTTACTAAACAGAAATAAAAATTAGCCATATTCAGATTTACAATTTGCTAGATGAATATGGTGTTGAACAACAGTCTTGAAATGGTGTTCAGAAATAATTAGCATGCAACAGTTCTGGAAAAATTACTTGCAACAATGGCTACACAATGTCAACTGTATAGCCATTATTTATGCCTAAGTTATTAATAGGGCTGTATTCTTACTTTCTTCAGTTGTGTTATAAAATGTTATTACAATTCATAGCAATATATAGTAGATTACTACATAGTTTCAAAAGAAGTGGAATATAGCAGATGATTATGAAAACTATCTAAAACCATTTTATATCATACTACAATGGTCATTTTGGCTTCTCAGAGCAGGACAAGTTAAACACTAAGAACTTTGTGGTTACCTAGTGCTGTTCTATAATCTGGAATTCCCTTTCTAAAACCCTCTATTTTACCAACTTTAGGTTTCTGATGCTCTCTGCCGTCATCAGCAACAGTGAAGATACTGAGCTAAGAAACCTGTTCCTCTTTCTGGGCAGTATCATGTCACCCTCCAGCAAAGATGCTTCCAGTCAAACATTAAGAGGTATCATAGTTTCTGCAGCACTTTATTAGCTTCTTCCGTGGTTTTAAAGAAATTTTTTATAGTACACAGCTGGCCAGGCTGTAATTCAAGCCATTCTGCAGATACTCTAAATGTGAAGAGTGAAATCCTTTAATGACCATAAGGCCTTAATTTTGAATTGCCGCACTGAATATCATCACCAGATGCATTGTTCTATCGGATATTGGTAACCTATTTATCTTTTAATTGAGCATACCTTTACTGCAGCAGGAAAGATTATTATGATAATAAGTGAAATTGACAAAAATGTAAGAATGTTGAATAAGTCTAAAATTGGCATGGGACAATATAGAAAAAATATCGCTATAATGCCCATTTTGTTCCATTTTACAATGGGTCACCATTCAATAAATTACACTTATTTCAATGGAAATTTCATTATTTTTAATTTTGATTCCTTTCTGCCGACTGTAATTATAGAAATTTGACGGACTTGCTTTTTCAGTCAGAGACAACAGGCATAAGTTACTTTGACCATCACACACATTGGAGAGCAGAGCCTGCGGATGGAGGGGTCATTATTCGTTAAATGACACAATCATTCATTATGACACAATCTTACAGTTTTGTGAATTGACTGTTCATCCTTTGAGAGGCAGGGAAATGAGACAATGGTAACAAAGTGTGGAGCTGGATGAACACAGCAGGCCAAGCAGCATCTCAGGAGCACAAAAGATGCTGCTTGGCCTGCTGTGTTCATCCAGCTCCACACTTTGTTATCTTGGATTCTCCAGCCTCTGCAGTTCCCATTATCTCTGAAATGAGACAATGGGCTGAATTTTCCAGAAATTAGTGAACTGCCAACAGTGTTGTGTTCATTGGAGGATTTCTCTCCATGACTCTGAGTGGGTTTTCTCACACTATTGTTTGCAACTGGCTTCATTAGCTACGTATCATACCTCTATTGCATTCTGCTTGCACTATCTTGCCCCTTGCCAGTGGCAGAAGAATGTACCACTATCAGGATCTCTCATGATTCCTGCTAGCAATTGTAAAGCCCGAGCATACACCAGGTAAAGTGCTGCCAGCCAGGGGCTGCCCATCATATTCCAGGTTGTGGAAGGATAAACAAAAAGACATGCTTCTCGGGATGCACGGCACTGCTGACTCCACTTCCTTACAAATACAAGTGCACATTTCTAAATAAACACTTTCTAATCAACTTTTTCAGCAATATTATTATTAACTTCTGGAGAAGGGGGATTTTAACACCTGTCTCCTGTCTCAGAGGTAGGATTACTACCGTTATACCACGTGCATAAATTCATTAGAATGCCATACAGCTACAAGTCCAACCCCTTGATTGATCACTGCTGACAACCATGACAAGCTGCCTGGCTTTGTGTATGTGCAAAAAGGCATGCAAGTTAGAAGGACAATGAGCCTTTAAGCTTTGGCTGAAGGGACAAAGTGCAAAATGGCAAGACAAAGCAAGAAGAAGCAAGGCAAGGCAAGAGGTGATGTGAGCACAGAGATTGGAACAATATAAGTGAGTGCTAAGAGACCAAGCAAATAACCTTGAGAAACACCCTGGTTCAATCCATGAATTGTGTTCCTGTCCCTTTGGGCAAAGTGTCCTGGCAGCAGTGTTAAAATGAAGGGTGCCAGTGTGCTTCAGAGTACAACATTGAAATATGGAACTGTTTTATAAGTAGGTTGGAGATGTGCTATGATGTTGCAATGAAGCTGATGTGTGTCAGATAACAAGTCTGTAGACAGCAGTTGTGAGCATTTGCTGCCTATGAAGAGTACCCTGAGATGTTGGAAATTTCGGTGCAAGGTGGAGGCTTGGAGAAGCAAGCAGTGAGCTGGGAGCACACTTTGGCTTTCATGTCAAGATTTGTTGCCATCTAGTTTCTAAACAGTGTGTATCAATGAAGTGAGATCAGGTCATAATGATATTTTAAAGCCTGTAAATAGATGTGACTAGGTATCTCACTGATCAGATGTGGGATCTCTTCTCAATTTTCAACACTCAGGTAGAAAATCTACTTTTTTGCCCTCAATGTGAACTCACCCCATTTTCCCAACTGACTCAGCAATACCCACATTGTTCAGGAACTGGGAAGATTCCACCAAAAATACTCTCATTTTTGAGACCCATATCTAGGCATTAACCTGACAAAAAGAGTATAATAAACTCTAAGGGTGAACATTGAAAAGTCTGCAACATCAAATAGATCTCGAGTTAAGTTAACTTGTCTGAGCAGGTGCTTCCTGGTGAAGCTTTCTAACACCACAGTATATTCAGTGGTGATTTTGGATCTATTTTGACATCAGTATTTGGTCTGGAAGGTATTCAGTTACATCAGTTGGCATTAAAACAAATATGAGTGGTCTAATTTTCCTTCAATTTTTTACTCACATGTTCAGTTTTAATAATGTCTTAAATATGTAGTAGAAACTTTAATATTTGCTGTGGAAAAAAAAAATTTCAAATCAATGATGCTGTTGGCACTTAATCATATTGTTTTAACTGCAGTGATATTTCATGTTTAATTCTGGGCAGTGCTTTATTCCACTTAATATTGCAGAATAAGTAAGGTATTATACAATAACCTGTATTTATTGTTTGATTTCTTTTATCTATAAGATTCAGAACTGCTTTATTCATGAGGTGTCCTGAACATTACTAAGCAAGGCAGTAATGGATATGCTATCATCTAGATAATGTCTCATTCACAGCATGAGAAAAGCTGCAGGCATGGATTCCTTGGTCAATCTGATAATGGTGCTCGACAATGACATCTCACGCTTCAAATGTGACCCAGTGCTCTTGCTCATGGTTGTTGCAAGATATTTTCTCTTTATGTCTGAATTGCAATGTTACATTTAGATTTTAAACACAATAACAACATACTGGGGCATACTGACTAAACATAATACTTATTTTTGGAAAGTATGCTATCGATGTCTTTCACATACATACGCCGATCAGAAGGTTGTGTGATAAAGAGGTAATGTCCCTAAGTCTGTGCCAGAAGCTCCAGGTGTGAGTCCCTGCTGGTTCCTAATGCCACTCACCTATACATCATTCAAGCATGTGTAAATGTCAGGCAGAATGAGTGAGAGAGATTTCCAACCAGCCATGCTTGTAAAGAATATTAGAGACTCATTACTATCCACAGCTCTAGTCTACAAGATTAACATTAAAAAAGTTGCCAAAACAACTCAGAATCATGAGTGAACTGTAACTCACCACCATTTATATATGTTAATTAATTTTCATTAATTACTGATGCCCAACTGTTGTCATTCCATATTGCGTAAACCTGAGTTTATATAATATCCTATCATCAAAACATTTTATGTTACTTTCCTATATGGTTCAGAATTTCCTGAGCCCAAATTCTCCCCATGGTAATGTGATTAATAATAGTTGTAAGAAATCTGCCCTTGTGTTAAATGGGCCACCATTGGTGGGGCGATGGTGCTGCAGTGGTTATACCACTGGACTGGTAATCAAGGATCCCAAATTCACTCTTTAAGGACATGTTTCCATTGCGTTCTTTTGGGAAAGAAATTTGCAACCCTTATCTGGTCTGGCCTACATTTGAGTACAGATGCAAAGTAATGGGCTTGACTCTTAACACTCCCCTGAAATAGCCTCACAAACCAGTCAATTAAGAACAATTAAGTACGCGCAAAAAATGTTGGCTTTGCCAGTGACATTCACACCCTTTGAACGATAAATAAAAATGTGTTTTTGTTCATGAGTTGGCTTAATTAAGCCAATTGTGGAAGGTATGGTTCTTCGATTTTTGCTTGGATCAAAGCACAGATATTAAATACATTGAATTTGATCAAACTCCATGTTTGAAGAATATGAAAATTATTTATTAAAATTAAGAATATACAATGCTCATCTTTTAGGTGTAACCTCACATTGTTGCCCTGATGGGTTAGCTATATCCTTGGTTATAAATAGAAACACTGGGATCTTGCGATAAATTAATTCAAGGGCAAGCAATGCGGACATCCTGATGAAGACTGTTTGATTCAATAGCCTTTTTTTGTGGTTCAACCTGATCTAATACTTCAAAAATATTTTTGATAGTATGAGAAAACAAGCTTTCCATGCAATCACAGTGCATTTCCTTGCTTGCTATTCTAACAGATCTGTTAGAATTAAAGTATAAGGAAAAGGTTTAATCAAGGAACTCATATCGGGTAGTTAATAGGAGCAAATTACTGCAGATGCTGGAATCACAGCATGGCAGGGATAAAAAGCTCTCACTCAATGAATGCTTCCTGACCCTCTGTGATCCCCATCATTTTTGCTTTCAGCACAGGGCACTTAGTGTTGTTTTGAAGTGGTGTCACAATAATGATAATAAGCCACTGATTTTTAAATTCCATCATCTGATTTTAATACCTGGAACCTTCACGGATATAGTGAATTTAAAAAGAAATAAATAAAAATGACCACAGCAATCAGCTGCCCACAAAGGTTAGCTGGGCTTCATGAAACCAATGTGGAAGAAACATAAAAGTTTGAATGGAAATACATTCTTTTAATCAAAAAACACTGAAACTAGTCAGGTGCAAAGAAACCTTAATACCCTATTTTGAATTTTATTTGGGTCATAATTTTCACAGATCTCTACATTAACTAAAATTATCAGGTTTTGGAATCAAGGACTTCAGACATTGTAGATAATAAACTGTGAAGCTGGAGGAACACAGCAGGCCAAGCAGCATCTCAGGAGCACAAAAGCTGATGTTTCGGGCCTAGACCCTTCATCAGAGAGGGGGATGGGGAGAGGGAACTGGAATAAACAGGGAGACAGGGGGAGGCGGACCGAAGATGGAGAGAAAAGAAGATAGGTGGAGAGGAGAGTATAGGTGGGGAGGTAGGGAGGGGATAGGTCAGTCCAGGGAAGACGGACCAGTCAAGGAGGTGGGATAAGGTTAGTAGGTAGGAAATGGAGGTGCGGCTTGGGGTGGGAGGAAGGGATGGGTGAGAGGAAGAACAGGTTAGGGAGTCAGAGACAGGCTGGGCTGGTTTTGGGATTCAGTGGGGGGAGGGGACAAGCTGGGCTGGTTGTGTGGTGCAGTGGGGAGAGGGGACGAACTGGGCTGGTTTTGGGATGCGGTGGGGGAAGGGGAGATTTTGAAGCTGGTGGAGTCCACATTGATACCATTGGGCTGCAGGGTTCCCAAGCGGAATATGAG
The DNA here is from genome assembly GCF_030684315.1 of Stegostoma tigrinum. Taxonomy (NCBI): domain Eukaryota; kingdom Metazoa; phylum Chordata; class Chondrichthyes; order Orectolobiformes; family Stegostomatidae; genus Stegostoma; species Stegostoma tigrinum. Next base: position 26,687,669 of record NC_081378.1, on the reverse strand, counting down.
TTGTTTTTCCTGCAACCTTCGGGTGGCATCATTGTGGCACTGCAGAAGGCCCATGATGGACATGTCATCTAAAGAATGGGAGGGGGAGTGGAAATGGTTCGCGACTGGGAGGTGCAGTTGTTTATTGCGAACCGAGCGGAGGTGTTCTGCAAAGCGGTCCCAAGCCTCCGCTTGGTTTCCCCAACGTAGAGGAAGCCACACTGGGTACAATGGATACAGTATACCACATTGGCAGATGTGCAGGTGAACCTCTGCTTAATATGGAAAGTCATCTTGGGGCTAGGATAGGGGTGAAGGAGGAGGTGTGGGGGCAAGTGTAGCATTTCCTGCGGTTGCAGGGGAAGGTGCCGGGTGTGGTGGGGTTGGCGGGCAGTGTGGAGCGAACAAGGGAGTCACGGAGAGAGTGGTCTCTCCGGAAAGCAGACAAGGGTGGGGATGGAAAAATGTCTTGGGTGGTGGGGTCGGATTGTAGATGGCGGAAGTGTCGGAGGATGATGCGTTGTATCCGGAGGTTGGTGGGGTGGTGTGTGAGAATGAGGGGGATCCTCTTTGGGCGGTTGTGGCGGGGGCAGAGTGTAAGGGATGTGTTGCGGAAAATGCGGGAGACGCGGTCAAGGGCATTCTCGACCACTGTGGGGGGAAAGTTGCGGACATTGTAATACACCACTGAACTGTATTTCAGGGAGCTATTTTTGATGTGAAAGGTGGATTTGTAACTGGAATTAACTAAAGACAACTCTCTCTTTGGCTCTTGAAAGACTTCGGTGGCATGGTGGCTCAATGGTCAGCACTGCTGTTTCATAGTGCCAGGGATCTGGTTTAACTCCCCCCTTGGGTGTCTGACTGTGTGGAGTTTGGACATTCTCCCTGTGTCTGCATGTGTTTCCTCCGGGTGCTCTGGTTTTCTTCCACAGTCCAAAGGTGTGCAGGTTAGGTGAATTGACCATGCTAAATTGCCCTGTATGGTCCAGAGATATCTCGGCTAGGTAGGTCGGCCATCATTAATGCAGAGTTATGGGGATAGGGTAGGGAGAATATGAGAACTGCAGATGCTGGAGAATCCGAGATAAGAAAATGTAGAGCTGGATGAACACAGCAGGCCAAGCAGCATCTTAGGAGCACAAAAGCTGGCTTTTCGGGCCCAGATCCTTCATCAGAAAAGAGGTTTGGTTGGGCGCGGGACACTCTGTGGGACATACCCCACAGCAGACACCACTAGTACAAATGACCAGGGAATTAGCAGTGATATAAAACCACAGTTACCGACTGGGAAAACTTAAAAAAAACAGAACCAAATTTCAAACCCCAACCAGTCCAGCTGTATTGATGGAAAGTTTAAATAAGTTGTATACGGCGATGGTTCTGAAGGAGTTTAATGTTCATGTTACATTGACAGCCATCCAGTCTGAAGCTGTTGCAGTCTTTGGGTAGAGATTGCTGAGTTCTGAATGAGCACCTAAATGGAGCCCTCTCTTTCTTTCTGCGTTTTGAAGGACAAAGCAAATTGTGACAACACAAAGTGAAGAAAACCAATTGGACACCAAGAACTAAAGTGATCTGTAATGTTTGCTACTGCTCAGAATGCAAGACGGTGGTCTCCCGTTAAAATCTGTATGACTCAATGATATGCCAAAGAATTCAAATTCAATATTCTTTCCATGTTCCTTTTGAATTGGACATTTTCCCTTTTTACTTCGTACTTCTGTGTCTGTATGCTTGATATCGCATCTTTATTTTTTTCCTAGGGATAAGCAGATATCAAACTCACTCTTTCTTTCACTCAAGAATAGCTTGAAATCAGATCCTTATTGTTTCTGGTGAGCTTCTTATCCATATTTTAATTGGCGAGAAGTACAGCCTCATGCTAAAAAGAATACAAATCTTTGTGTGGCCGACAGAGCAGGTTGAAAAGAAAAGAGACAATTCACCCCACCTGACCTGATTATGACACTAGGAATAGATGTTGTTTCAAATTTACAAACCATAGGGAAGCATTGGTAATGTGAAAGTGACAAGGAAAATTGAATACTTACTATCTGACTATCATATCAGGCAGCATCTTAACTCTGTTTCACAGTGTAAAGAGGCACCTATGATGAGAAACTGAAGCTGGTAATTGTGTCTGAACCTGCATTTTCAACTGAAGAACTAAAATACTTGTATTGAATAATATGACACTCGACAAGACACATCTGAATAGGAAAGTAGACAAATGGCACTGCTTATTTGATGGGAGGATGGTTGTAAGGAATCCTGGGAACAGATTTTAAGCTTTTGTGCTCCTGAGATGCTGCTTGGCCTGCTGTGTTCATCCAGCTCCACACTTTGTTATCTTTAACAATACTATACTTGTTTATCATGGGTGGGCTTTTATTGCAGTCAGAATCTTTATAGTTGCAGAGCTGATTCAATTGGATTATTCAATCATGGACCATCGTGTAGAATCATTTACTGGTGTCCAAAAATTTCTTTACTCAAAGTGTATGTGCTAATGATTGCCTTCAAAATAAGTGTCATGATGCAATGGCATTTTCTTTATTACATGCTTTCGAATTGAAAGTGGTATTTTTGGCAAAAACTTTCAGCATTCACCAATATTATCTATTGTCACTGACAGCAATTTGGATGTATACACATCAGTAGTTCTTTGCATGCAGCTTTCTTTAAGATCATCACTGATTTGTGTCTAACCTTCAAATCTAGGCGAAATGGAAAATCTTAATCATCATGACTGTATTTGTCAACTATTTCTATAACTAAGTCCAGCATCTGTCCTAATGCAAAGTGTCATTTTCAGTCAGTGTGTCACATTATCTGATGTTCTTGTCATGATTGATTGAAATGTCAGAAAAAGAAACTAATCAGTGTAATCTGAACAATTAAACAATACTCATTGTTTCATATACTACAGAATATGTTGGAAATCAATAAATGAACAAGTAGGTAAAAAGTATCAGTAAGTATCTATCAGCATACTTTTGAAGATGAGCAAGTTTTTGACAGTATGCACTTTGCAATTGCATTCTACATGGAGAATTTAGCATAAGCCTTTGAATAAAGTTGATGACAGATCTAATTCCAGTGGATTTTGACAGCAGTATCTGAGCAATATAGGAATCACTTAATGAGCCATGCTCCACTATTTAAGTCATGTACCTGATACAATGTGCTGTCCATATATTTTCCATTCTCCGGATCATATCAGAGGATCCTAATCTGAGTGGAGGTGATGGGGGAAACACATGAGAAAAGAACACAACTCACCTTTTATGAGCGTATTGATTAGATTAGATTATATTCCCTACAGTGTGGAAACAGGCCCTTCGGCCCAACAAGTCCACACCGTCCTTTGAAGCATCCCACCCAGAACCATGCCCCCATAACCCACACATCCCTGAACACTGCGGGCAATTTAGCATGGCCAATCCACCTAACCTGCACATCTTTGGACTGTGGGAGGAAACCGGAGCATCCGGAGCAAACCCACGCAGACACGGGGAGAATGTGCAAACTCCACACAGACAGTCGCCCGAGGCGGGAATTGAACCCGGATCCCTGGCGCTGTGAGGCTGCAGTGCTAACCACTAAGCCACCGTGCTGTCGTATTGATGTGCTGCATTACATTATAATTGTTGTTTTGAGAGCTGTATCTTTCAGTGTCAATTATGTGTGTAATATTCTATCTTTTGTTGAATGCAATGACCCCCATTGGTACCATGTGTAAGAGTAGATTACACAAGATACCAGAAGCCACTGTAAAGGCATCTTGGTATGAACTTCTTAACAAACCCTGAGATCTCAAATTGTTCTCAAACAGAAAAACTTCAACCACTGCATTCAACAGTACGGTGGCTAGCACAGCTGCCTCACAGCACCAGGGACCTGGGTTTGATTCCACCCTCTGGTGTCTGTCTGGAGTTTGCATGTTCTTCCCGTGTCTGCATGGGTTTCGTCTGGGTGCTCCAGTTTCCTCCTGCAGTCCAAAGATGTGCAAGTTTGGTGGATTGGCCATTCTAAATTTCCCATATTGTTCAGAGATGTGTAGGTCAGGTACATTAGCCATGGGAAATGCAGGGTTACAGGGGTAGGTCAGGGTGGGATGCTCTTCAGACTGTTGCTGTGGACTACATTCTGACAAAGTGTCATTGAATCTGAAACATTAACTCTGATTTTTCTTTTACAGATGCTGCCAGACCTGCTGAGCTTTTCCAGCAATTATGTTTTATGTGGATTTGTTGGGCATAATGGCCTGTTTCCACACTGTAGGGATTCTACAATGGTAGAATGGTGAACATTTTTTGTGAATTCTTCAATACATTTGAGTTTGAATTGATTGGGTTGGTGGTTATAAAATGGAACTGTGTGCATAGGGTCCGAATGTCAATAAGGCCTACTAACATTCAAGAATTCTTGATCTAGCAGCATGCAGGAAATGCACTCCAGAAGGAGACTCATCACAGCTGGCCGATGGGACATCTGTTTTGCTCTGCTAAAACAGTCCAAAACAGACTTTTCATCCTGGATCAACATTAATGTGACAAGTTTAAAAATAACTTTCAGCATCTTGCTAATCTTGCTTTTCTGGCTAGGGTACTATATACAAGACTCCCAGATTTTTATATCAAATTTACATCTCACCAATTGGATGATGAGTAGCGCCAGATGTATGTTCTGTTTGGTCATGGTCCAATTTTCTTTTATGTTTAATCTGCTGCAGTATAGCAGAATTAAATCAGACCCCAAGTTGACTGTTTTAGCAATGAACTTCAACGTTGTTTGGTTGTGAGCAGACACGTAAGCTTTTAATAAATAGTGAAATAACATAACGTAATTTTGGATTGAGCAGGTTACCTGGTATTGCAGATGCAGTTCTGTACCTACACCAAGGTGATGGATGGTATAAGGAATGGTCAAACACAGGTAAGTAGATACTGGTGACATATTGTGAGTCACAGGAGCATGGCTTGGATATTATTGCCTCAAACAATGCTGATTTATTTAAACATTCCTTTAAATTGCCAGGAATTCCTTCAGAACTGCGGTAATCTGACCCTTATCTTCACTTTCTAATTTTGTTAGACTGATGAAATAGTCTTAAACCAGTGAGCAGCATGGTGATTGGTGGAGATCGGGAAGGGGCGGGCATGTGGTAGGATTGGTTGGCCTCCTGAGAGTAGTTTTTACGGACAAAAATGTATTTTTCCAGTAATGTTTTCCAAACATTCCAGGAGAGAATAAAACCCTTGCAGCAGCTTTCAGTGCTCACATCTATTGCTGGCAGTCACCATGATAGGGACAATGAGGCTCTTACTGCTCCTCCCCACGCTCATGTTGGCAGGTTGGAATGTTTTGCTTTTTGTGTGCATGTGTTTGTGATGTGGCTGAACAAGTTACCGAAAAGACAAATTTATCGGTAGCTGCAGGAATTTAACGGGACCTGTGTCATGACAGCGGGGAAGTTTTACTTGCAACATAATATTTTCTGTCGCTTCGAGACTTTTACATGAGTATTAGATGCTCTCGAGTCAGGTAAAACTGGATAAGGAATGACAGCTCCCTGACCTCGAATCGGTGCTTCAGTAATTGTTAATTGCAATGGTCCGATCTTGTAAAGGAACAGTGGCTGTGCAGACATTTAAGAACGGTCTAGAACAAGTACTGTGCAAATCACGCCTTCTATCTTTTCCTCACTCTGCTATGTTATCGGACGTGCTTCTGGTTGACTTGTCCCTCGCACAAAATTTCAAAGGTTCAGGTCCGACTGGAGAATTTCTGCATGAAATACTGATCCCTCGCTTCACAGTCAAACATTGGGCATTTCTGAAAATGTAGAATTTGAGAAACAGAAGCATTTAAATACAAGGGACTGGTTTACTCATTGTACGTAGTGGCAGGGTTACTGTCGCCGTTTTAAAAACGGCTTCCTCTTATGTCGCATTGAGCTTGTTTTGGAAAGGTGGAGTTGAGTAAAGTTACTCTGCTGTGCGTGGAAGTGATTACGCCAAGCAATTGGGAGGTTGGAGTTTTCTTACAAGGGTGACTGACAGAACTTCCGGTCAACATCAATGTTCAAAAGTAAAGCTCCCCCTTGCCCCAGAGGGACAGTCATAGGATGGGTGTAGAATGAAGCTTACTTCAACCCACCTCAATCGTTCAGATGATGTCCTTTTCCTATCCAAAGTGGAGAAAAGCAGGAAAGGGGCATTTAAAACAGTTATATTCCCTTTAACTCTCCTCTTATTGTAAATATTATTTCCTTCACGAAGTAATAATTTAAATTGGAGGCAACCCTGATTAACAGCAAATAGAATGTCTTTTGTTGAGCTGTTTTAACTTGACTGAAGGAATGATCTGTGGTTGAGATGAGAACATCAACAAAGCCTATCGTAGCACTATAGTAATAATTGTGGGGTGACCACCTGTCCTCCTTGAACATGGTTACTGGCAGCTGACGTACAAACAGCTAAAAGCCCAATCAAAAAGAAAGTTGCTTCTCGAAAGTAACTTGCACGATTTTGTAACTCTCTTCTTTATCAGTTGTGATTTCAATTGGTTTAAAATAAATGTAGGTAAAACTAGCATTACCTAAACTGATTGTTCCCTCGTCATTATTTTAGCTACATCAATTCTAAATTTAACATTTGTAGCTTCAGTGATCAACAATTGCTACTGTTTTAATTTTCTGAAGGGAATGTTTATTATTGAATTCATGGTTATTTTGTTGAAATACAGATTTTCCACCCTCACCTATTATAGCTAGTGTTCAGATTCTGAAAGCCATGGCTTGTTTGGTTGTCCTCTAGAGTGCTTGACCTCCAGTGTTCTGACAGTCTGAAATACAACCTAATGATGAAGAGAGGAGATCAACTGTGAGAGAACACAGACTAATTGGAACTGTGCATCAATGGGAAAGACAGCAGCTGTGCCAACTGTGGCTTACCTTAATGTTTCAGATGGAAGCTGTGCTTTATTTGCAAACCTTTTAATTTATTTGCTGATTTTTCTTTTTGTTTATAGTAAGTATGGATTGACAACCAAGAAACAAATTTTCTTGATCATCAGAAGTTACTGCATGAAGACAGGATTGCATATTTACAATTGGAATTTGTTTTGAATACCTAGCAACAACTGCTGTGACTTGTAGCCAGCATGTGAGCTCTCAATGTTGGATACTACGTGTAAATCTCTCACTGGTTACCGCTATTCCTGTCAACCTTGCTAATCATTTCTGTCATGTTCGGACCAGGAACAATGGTGTTGTAATGAGTGCTGATGCCTTTTGAAGTGGTTATGATTAATGAGTATAAAGTAATTAATTACCTCATTCATGCCTATTATACATTGTACTAAAGTAGTGGGAAAATATCCTAATCATCTGGCATTTCCTGAAATCCTGCTTGTATATTATTGCAAGCTGTTGAGTTAGATGTTCAGTCAATATCCCTCTTGTATACCTGAACTTTAAGTTGAAGCAACAAATCATTTGTAAAGTAGTACTGACACTTGGAATTCCACCTTTAACTTTCTGTGGAATCAAAAGTTGTGCCAGAGGACTGAAGGGGTGACCAAATGTGACACCCCACTTCATAACAAAAGGAAACTGGGATGAATTGGGGAAATTTAGAAGACAGTTACTTTTGTTATTGCAAAGTGCCAGAGACTGTTATACAGAATGAAATATTATAAACGCTTTGTGAAATGTGGATAGTCAAATGTGGAAAAATAGGAGCAGGAGCAGGCAGTTCAGCCATTTGAGCCAGCTTTGCCCCTCATTATGATCATGTCTGATCTCTAACCTGTTTGCCTTTTATTACCCCCAATTCTTTGATCCCTTTAGTCCCAAGAGCTATATTCAAGTCCTTCTTGAAATTGTACAATGATTTAGTCTCTGCTGCTGTCTGTGGTAGTGAATTCCACTGGTTCACCACTTTCTGTGTGAAGAAATTTCCCATCTTTCCTGGCCATTAGGAATATCCTTTTCCCAGTCCTGTTAGAATTTTGTAGGTTTCTGAGATGAACTCTTATTCTTCTGAATTCTGGCGAATATAATCCTAAACAATTAGACCCAATCCTAATCAATTCAGCCTCTCCTCATATGTTAGTCCTGCCATCCCAGGAGTCCATCTAGTAAACTTCGCTCCCTCCATGGCAGGAACATCCATCCTCTGAGGAGGCAAAAGCTGAACACACTATTTCATGAGTGGTCTCTGCTCCTGCACTCAAATCCTCTTGCTATGAAGGCCAATGTACCATTTGACTACTTTATCACCTGCTAGATCTGCATGATTACCTTCAGCTGGGTACGATGACACCCAGGTCTCTTTGTGCATTCTTCTGTCTGTTTGTAGCTATTCAGATAATAGTCTGCCATCCTGTTTTGACTACCAAAGTGGATAACCTCACATTGATCCATATTAAACTGCATCTGCCATGGAATTGCCCACTCACTGTTTGTCCAAATCATACTGAAACATTTCACTGTCCTCCTCACAGTTCACGTTCCCACCCAGCTTTATGCCTTTTGAAAATTTGGAGACACTATGTTTAGTCCCCACATCCAAATCGTCTTAATTTTTATTGTGAACAGTCACTGCCTGCTATTTGGAAAAAAGCCGTGTATAAACAAGGGACAAAGGTTTATAATAGTATTATCAGAGATGAGGGATCACAATTATAAAGAAAAGCTTGAGAAGTTGAAGTTCCTTTTTGGTGGAAGAATGTTGGGAGTTATAGACAGGAAGAAAGTGATGATTGGTGAAACTAAGAAGTGTGGTAATTTTGATTACATTCAGCAAGGATGAATAGATTGTGGAATTATTTACCATAAATCTCACTTAAAATACAGTCCATACATTTGTTCTTTTTAATGGGATAATTATTTGAAGGAAACAACTATTACAGGCTATTAGGAGTAAAGGGAACTATGTGTTAGGCTAATTGGTTCATGGGATACTGATTGGGCTGTTATTGTGCTGCATTGAAGAGATTCTTGATGAGCAGTAATGCAGACATTCAAAGTTAAGCTTGCCCTGCGTTTATCGTGCCATTCATTAAGTATTGGTGTAAAGTGGGAAGCCTTGGTTTTAATTTAATTGATTATTTATAGATACTGTTTCCCTTTCTCATCAGTTGATTCAATGACAACAAGAAAAAATGCCCTTCATAATTTTCTGAAGACTTCCGGACATGTATTGATTAAAAAGTCTCTGCAGCAAAAGTCAAAAAGAATGGACAACATTGAACAATGCGCGAAGCGATGTATGAAATACAAAGGATTTGTTTGCAGGTAATTAAATATCAAATTAGATACCATTTGTTTGGCCAATAATTTTGATTCTATTTAGGTGCTTGACATGTTAGGAATACTGTAGGATGGAGGCTGTAATGGTGGATAAGGCTATTGCTTGCTTAATAATTGCTGCCACATTGAGTTTTACTATTTCCAAACTCCTCACCTCATTCTCTCCTTTCAACTGCACAAGGAACATGAAGCATTTCTGATGGCTGTGCTTGGGAAAAATTAAGAGTTATCTACATTAGAAGCCAAAAGCAAGTTTTTACCCTGTAGTTTCTCCTGTCTAGTGACTGGATCCCTGTTTGTGCTGACTTTAGAAATTGGCATCCTGTTCAGTTCAGTGCCATGGGTGGCAACAGTTGCATTATCTGTGGGTCTGTTTTTAAAAAAAAATTAAGGAGCATGAGTGAGGTTTTTCAAAAATCTCTGTTTTCGTGGTGATAATATATTTCAGTGACGAAAAAGAAACTTGCTGCAATGATATGAAGATGTAATGAATTGTCCATTTTTACGCTCTATGCGCCTTTCCTTATGCTGCTTTAATTTGGCAATTTCTAATAATCTAATTCAAAGAGAATCTAGTGAAAAGTAATTTGTAACTTTATGATGAGACTTCATTATTACATGGTGAAGTATGTGAAAATGTGTCCTGTTTAGGTCATGTCTTTTTATGAATAAGTTCATCACATCTACAAGAGGAGAATTAATCAGGCAAAGAATTTGACCTATTGCGCTCTTTCCATCAGCCTTTATATCTCTTCGTGTCAAGCCAAGTATCTGAGCTAATTGCACCCTGATTCTTAATGTTTTATCATCAGCTCTTAGGGATAGGGTATGTTAGAATGTCTGACCTTGTTTGTTTTTATCTTTTTGTGTTCAACTCACTGTGTTTACTATACTGAAGTGAGAATGTCAGCATTCATGCTTTTAACCATTTGACCTGGGCAGTCACTACTTCTGCTCAACCCACAAGCGTGACTGTGACCTTCCAGTTGCTTGCCGTTTTAATTTCCCACCTTCTTCTTACGCTCATATTTCTCTTCTTGGTCTGCTGCGGTGCTCCATTGAGGCCCAGTACAAGCTTGAGGAACAGAACCTCCTTTTTCTCTTTCGTCACATAATTGCCTCTGGGCTCAGTAATTGAGTTCAACTTCATATGCTGAACTCTGTCTTCCATTTTGCTTACTTTAACCAAGTACCAATCTAGCAAGTTTTGAGAAGATTTGTAGCTCAGGTTGAGGTTCTGGATGTGAGTTTGCTCGCTGAGCTGGAAGGTTAGTTTTCAGATGTTTTATCACTTTTTTTTATTTGAAAAAATATACTTTATTCATAGAATGTTTTAGTTTTTGTACATTTATACACCTACCCAGTCATGCAAGCCACTCCGGGTTACCCGGGGGTACGTACACCAGCTAAAGGAAAAAAACAAATCAAAGAAAATACCCCGACAGTCGTCTGCCCGCACAGTCTCCGTTAGCCCCCTGACCAGTTGGGGAAGGCGCCAGCTGGGCCCAGTTACCAGATAGGGCCCTTGTTTCTATTCTGGACGTGGGGTTTCATACCGTGGTCTTTCCCCACCCTGCCTTGGCGGCGGCTGCCCCAAGCTTTAGTGCGTCCCTCAGCACGTAGTCTTGGACCTTGGAGTGCGCCAGTCTGCAACACTCAGTCGGGGTCAGTTCTTTCAGCTGGCAGACCGGCAAGTTGCGGGCAGACCAAAGAGCATCTTTCACTGCATTGATGGTCCTCCAGGCGCAGTTGCTGTTGGTCTCGGTGTGCGTCCCGGGAAACAGCCCGTAGAGCACGGAGTCCCGTGTCACGGAGCTGCTCGGGATGAACCTCGACAAATACCACTGCATCCCCCTCCAGACCTCCTGCTCATAGGCACACTCCAGAAGGAGGTGATAGACAGTCTCATCCCCCCTCCCACAGCCGCCTCGAGGGCAGCATGCGGTGGCGCAGAGATTCCGGGCGTGCATAAAGGATCTCACTGGCAGAGCCCCTCTCACTGCCAGCCAAGCAATGTCCTTGTGCTTGTTTGAGAGTTCTGGCAATGAGGCATTCTGCCAAATGACTTTGGCAGTCTGCATGGGGAACCACATGACGGGATCCACCCTCTCGTTTTCCCAAAGGGTCTCCAGAATACTACGTGCTGACCACTGCCTGACGGCCTTGTGGTCAAAGGTGTTTCCTTTCAAAAATTTCTCCACGATGGACAGGTGGTACAGGACGGTCCAACTACTCGGAGCGTTCCGCGGCAACGAGGCCAGGCCCATCCTTCGCAACACCGGGGACAGGTAGAATCTCCGTAAGTAGTGACACTTGGTGTTTGCGTACAGAGGATCTACGCACAGCTTGATGCAGCCGCACACAAAGGTAGCCATCAGGGCGAGGGTGGCGTTTGGTACATCCTTTCCCCTATTTTCCAGGTCTTTGTACATGGTGTCCCTGCGAACCCAGTCCATCCTCGACCCCCCAAATGAAGTGGAAGATGGCCCGGGTGACTGCAGCGGCGCAGGTCCAGGGAATAGGCCAGGCCTGCGCCACATACAACAGTACCGAAAGCCCCTCGCACCTGACAACCAGGTTCTTGCCCGTGATGGAGAGGGACCGGAGCATCCACCTGCCCAGCTTCTGCTTCATTTTGGTGATACGCTCCTCCCAAGTCTTAGTGCACGCCCCAGCTCCACCGAACCAAACACCCAGCACCTTCAGATAGTCTGTCCTGATGGTGAAAGGGATGAAGGAGCGGTCGTCCCAGTTCCCGAACAACATGACCTCGCTCTTACCCCAATTGACTTTGGTCCCGGAGGCCAGTTCAAACTGGCCGCAGATGTCCAACAGCCTACTCACAGACCGACAATCGGTGCAGAAGATGGCAACATCGTCCATGTACAGGGAGGTCTTGACCTGAAGGCCTCCGCTGCCTGGGATAGTCATGCCCTTCAGGCTCACGTCCTTCCTGATGGATGCGGCGAAGGGCTCCTGCAAGGCTGGAGAGAGCGGGCAGCCCTGCCTGACTCCAGATCTGACGGGAAAACTGTCTGATTCCTACCTGTTGATCAAGACTGTGCTAACGATGTTGGTGTAGAGCAGCCGGATCCAATTGCGGATGCCCTCCCCGAACCCCAATTTGGAGAGGATGTCCCTCATGTAAGCGTGAGAGACCCTGTCGAAGGCCTTCTCCTGGTCCAGGCTGAAGAGGCAGGTGTCCACCCGTCTGTCCTGCACGTAGGCAACCGGAACTCCATCAACAAACACATTGATTTGGAGCCCATCTACCGTCCTCTGAGAAAAAGAACAGGAAATGACATCACCAACACAGGAAATGACATCTCCTACCCAAGGAAACCTAAACAGATAAATAGAAAGCGGGACATAACACCAGTGCTTCTTCGGAGGCTCAGTGATGATGTTATCTAGAATGGTGACGAAATGTCTGAAAACTAACCTTCCAGCTCAGCAAGCAAACTCACATCCAGAAGTACCAATCTGTCTCTTCTTTACATAATTCTACTGTTGCACAGAACTGCCCTTTATTTTTGCCATTGGTGCTTAATGTAGACCGTCTCTTTATAAACTGATCATTGTTATTTAATTTCTCCCATCCTCTGACCCAGCACTGACCTGGCCTTTTTTTTGTATCAGCTGACTCTTCCCTTTATCTCCATCAGTCAAAATGCCGTCACCTTTCCATTTCTATTCACTTCTGAAGAAGTCCTGTTGGGCTTGAAATATTAACTCGGCTTCTGTTTTCATTGATGTGCTGAGGTTTACAAAATTTTCTGTTTCTAATTTAAGCATAATGAAGTGCTGCGTGTATTTATGTGGATGCATTTCCACGTAAGCCCTGCTACCTTTGTATGCTTGGCTCCCAACTTCTTGACATTCTGTAGCAAAGAATTGATACTCCTGTACACCAAATGGAAGATGGCATGTGAGTTTTGGAATTCTCATCACAAACAGCAATGATTTCAATGCAGTATTAGTTATAGCAAGAGTTTGAGTGTGAGATCCAGTGATGCTGTGGAGAGTAGAGTTTGGTGTGGTTAAGGATAGAAAGAAATGTGAAAAGATTTGTGAGGAGTAAGAGAGAAGCTAGGAGAATTATAGAGGAATAAGGGAGTTGAGCCAGGAACACTATGGAGGGGGAACCGTTGGTCAAATGTTCGTTCTTCCAAAATGTATCACCTCAACGCTTCTTCACACTGAGCTTCATCTGCTGCATCCCTGCCCACTCCACCAAATTATCAATAGCATTTTGAAGTTCTGCACTATCTTGCTCACAGTTTAAAATATTTTCAATTAATGAATCCACAATCTTAAATTTCCCCGTGCATTCCAAAATCTAGATCATTTATATTAAGAAAAACCAGGGTCCCAATAGTGAGACCTGGGGAACACCAAAACAAACCTTCTTCTGGCTTGGAAAAAGGTAACCATTGACCATCGCTCTCTGTTCCCTATCCCTCAGTAAATTTTATATCCAAGTTACCACTGAACCTTTTTTGTTCCTTTAGCTAAAACTTTCTTCTTTAGTCTATCGTGTGGCATCTGCACCAAATATCTTTTGGAAGTTCATGTACTGCCCATCAACATCATTATTCTTACCAACTCTATCCTTTACCTCTTCAACTCCAGTGGCTCTGCAATTTCCATAAAGTCTCTTTCTTTGGATTCATTTTATCCATTTCTGGTCCATTTGTAAGCACTAAGTACCAAAAGCTTATTCAGTATATCCTGCTTCTCTATAGAAATCTCCTAGTGATCGAGTTACCACTCTGTTACCATGACCTGAATAACATCTGTTCTGTTAAAGTCAGGTGCAAAATATTCATTGAAGACCTGAGGCATACCCCCTGCCTGCATATGCACATCTCCCTTTTTGGTCCCTAACTGGCCCTACTACTGTGTTCCTACTATGTTTCTAGTTTTCCCTTCTTGTAAGCTGCTGTTGAAGTTAGGCGCATCCACCGCAGAAGTGGGCTACATTTCCAAATCCAAGTTTGATTTTAAAACCTCTGAAAATAGATTTATCCCAAAATGTTGTAAAAGGCACTCGGATAAATTTGAGGCAGTCGAGCAGAGCCAACAAGGTTATTTCAAAAAGAATTCATACTGAACTAATTTATTGGAGTTCTTTTGAAGAAGTAACTTGTTGTTACAGATAATAAAATGTGAGGCTGGATGAACACAGCAGGCCAAGCAGCATCTCAGGAGCACAAAAGCTGACGTTTCGGGCCTAGACCCTTCATCAGAGAGGGGGATGGGGGGAGGGAACTGGAATAAATAGGGAGAGAGGGGGAGGCGGACCGAAGATGGAGAGTAAAGAAGATAGGTGGAGAGGGTGTAGGTAGGGAGGGGATAGGTCAGTCCAGGGAAGACGGACAGGTCAAGGAGGTGGGATGAGGTTAGTAGGTAGCTGGTGGTGCGGCTTGGGGTGGGAGGAAGGGATGGGTGAGAGGAAGAACCGGTTAGGGAGGCAGAGACAGGCTGGACTGGTTTTGGGATGCAGTGGGTGGGGGGGAAGAGCTGGGCTGGTTGTGTGGTGCAGTGGGGGGAGGGGATGCACTGGGCTGGTTTTGGGATGCAGTAGGGGAAGGGGAGATTTTGAAACTGGTGAAGTCCACATTGATACCATATGGCTGCAGGGTTCCCAGGCGGAATATGAGTTGCTGTTCCTGCAACCTTCAGGTGGCATCATTGTGGCAGTGCAGGAGGCCCATGATGGACATGTCATCAAGAGAATGGGAGGGGGAGTGGAAATGGTTTGCGACTGGGAGGTGCAGTTGTTTGTTGCAAACTGAGCGGAGGTGTTCTGCAAAGCGGTCCCCAAGCCTCCGCTTGGTTTCCCCAATGTAGAGGAAGCCGCACCGGGTACAGTGGATGCAGTATACCACATTGGCAGATGTGCAGGTGAACCTCTGCTTAATGTGGAATGTCATCTTGGGGCCTGGGATGGGGGTGAGGGAGGAGGTGTGGGGACAAGTGTAGCATTTCCTGCGGTTGCAGGGGAAGGTGCCGGGTGTGGTGGGGTTGGAGGGCAGTGTGGAGCGAACAAGGGAGTCACGGAGAGAGTGGTCTCTCCGGAAAGCAGACAGGGGAGGGGATGGAAAAATGTCTTGGGTGGTGGGGTCGGATTGTAAATGGCGGAAGTGTCGGAGGATAATGCGTTGTATCCGGAGGTTGGTAGGGTGGTGTGTGAGAACGAGGGGGATCCTCTTGGGGCGGTTGTGGCGGGGGCGGGGTGTGAGGGATGTGTCGTGGGAAATGCGGGAGACGCGGTCAAGGGCGTTCTCGATCACTGTGGGGGGAAAGTTGCGGTCCTTAAAGAACTTGGACATCTGGGATGTGCGGGAGTGGAATGTCTTGTCATGGGAGCAGATGCGGCGGAGGCGGAGGAATTGGGAATAGGGGATGGAATTTTTGCAGGAGGGTGGGTGGGAGGAGGTGTATTCTAGGTAGCTGTGGGAGTCGGTGGGCTTGAAATGGACATCAGTTACAAGCTGGTTGCCTGAGATGGAGACTGAGAGGTCCAGGAAGGTGAGTTCCAGTTCCCTCCCCCCATCCCCCTCTCTGATGAAGGGCCTAGGCCCGAAACGTCAGCTTTTGTGCTCCTGAGATGCTGCTTGGCCTGCTGTGTTCATCCAGCCTCACATTTTATTATCTTGGAATCTCCAGCATCTGCAGTTCCCATTATCTCTGTTGTTACAGATAGTTGGTTTTCCAGTGGTTGTGATGTATTTGGATTTCTAGAAGGCATTGATGAGCTGCCACACCAAAGGTTATTGAGGAAAATAAAAGCTTATGATGTACGGAATAACACATTGGCATGGATAGAAGATTGACTGGTTAATAGGAAGTAGAGAGGAGTAATTAGTGGGTCTTTTTCAGAGTTGGCAGAATGTCATGAGTGTACCACAGGGTTGGTGCTGGGGCCTCAGGTTTTTACAATTTTTATAAATGATTTGGATCAAGGGACGGAAGGTATTGTACTAAAGTTGCTGATGACACAATGGTAGGTATGAAGTTGACATAAGGAAGACATAAGGAGCCTACAAAGGGATTTCGATAGGTTCAGTGACTGAGCAAATGGAGTACGATATGGGAAAGTGTAAGATTGTCCACGTTAGCAGAAAGAATAGAAAAAAAAAGTAGCATCATATTAAATGGTGAGAGGAAGCTGAAAGATTTGGGTGTTCGCATGCATGTATCACTAAAGGTTAGTATGCAACAAGTGATCAGGAAATTTAATAAGAATGTAATTTTTTTTATGCTGAGGAGAATTGTATGCAAGGGGTAGGGAAGTTAACCTTCAGTTATACAGGGCATTGGTGAGACTGCAGATCATGTGTTACATACGGTACTAATCACTAAACTTACAGAAGGATGTTAATGAATTGGAAGTTGTTCAGAAAGGTTTACTAAACCAATAACTGTAATGAACAGGTAACCTGAATAGCATTTCACCAGAAGGCTATGTCTGTATCTTCTGGAGTTTAGAAGAGACGACAGAGGTGATTTGATCAAAACCTACAAATTCTTGAGGCAACTTGACTGGATGGACACTGAAAGGACGTTCCCTTGTGTGGGAAGATCTAGGACTAGGGACAGTTATTTTAAATGGGTGCCACATTATTTTTAAACAGAGATGAGGAAACGCTTTTTTTTCAGGGCTTAGAGCCTATGAAATCACTTCCTAAAACAACATTGGATGCTCATCAGTGATAATGGGAACTCCAGATGCTAGAGAATCCAAGATAACAAAGTGTGGAGCTGGATGAACACAGCAGGTGAAGCAGCATCTCAGGAGCACAAAAGCTGATGTTTTGGGCCGAGACCCTTCATCAGAGACGGGGATGGGGAGAGGGAACTGGAATAAATAGGGAGAGAGGGGGAGGCGGACCGAAGATGGAGAGAAAACAAGGTAGGTAGAGAGGAGAGTATAGGTGAGGAGGTAGGGAGGGGATTGGTCAATCCAGGGAAGACGGACAGGTCAAGGAGGTGGGATGAGGTGGTAGGTAGGAAATGGAGGTGCGACTTGAGGTGGGAGGAAGGGATGGGTGAGAGGAATAACAGGTTAGGGAAGCAGAGACAGGCTGGGCTGGTTTTGGGATGCAGTGGGGGGAGGGGACGAGCTGGGCTGGTTTTGTGGTGCAGCGGGGGGAGGGGGACGAACTGGGCTGGTTTTGGGATGCGGTGGGGGAAGGGGAGATTTTGAAGCTTGTGAAGTCCACGTTGATACCATTGGGCTGCAGGGTTCCCAAGCGGAATATGAGTTGCTGTTCCTGCAACCTTCGGGTGGCAGCATTGTGGCACTGCAGGAGACCCGTGATGGACATGTCATCTGAGGAATGGGAGGGGGTGTTGAAATGGTTCGCGACTGGGAGGTGCAGTTGTTTGTTGCGAACTGAGCAGAGGTGTTCTGCAAAGCGGTCCCCAAGCCTCCGCTTGGTTTCCCCAATGTAGAGGAAGCCACACCGGGTACAATGGATACAATATTCTACATTGACAGATGTGCAGGTGAACATCTGCTTGATATGGAAGGTCATCTTGGGGCCTGGGATGGGGGTGAGGGAGGTGGTGTGGGGGCAAGTGTAGCACTTCCTGCGGTTACAGGGGAAGGTGCCGGGTGTGGTGGGGTTGGAGGGGAGTGTGGAGCGGACAAGGGAGTCACGGAGAGAGTGGTCTCTCCGGAAGGCAGATAAGGGTGGTGTTGGAAAAATAGCTTGGGTCATCCTCCGCTTCCGCCATCTACAATCTGACCCCACCACCCAACCTATTTTTCCATCCCCACCCTTCTCTGCCTTCCGGAGAGACCACTCTCTCCGTGACTCCCTTGTCCGCTCCACGCTCCCCTCCAACCCCACCGCACCCGGCACCTTCCCCTGCAACCGCAGGAAGTACTACACTTGCCCCCACACCTCCTCCCTCACACCTATCCCAGGCCCCAAGATGACCTTCCATATCAAGCAGATGTTCATCTGCCAATATGGTACATTGTATCCCTTGTACCCGGTGTGGCTTCCTCTACATTGGGGAAACCAAGCGGACGCTTGGGGACCGCTTTGCAGAACACCTCCGCTCGGTTCGCAATAAACAACTGCACGTCCCAGTCGCAAACCATTTCCACTCCCCCTCCCATTCTTTAGATGACATGTCCATCATTGGCCTCCTGCAGTGCTACAATGATACCACCTGAAGGTTGCAGGAAAAACAACTCATATTCCGCTTGGGAACCCTGCAGCCCAATGGTATCAATGTGGACTTCACCAGCTTCAAAATCTCCCCTTCCCCCACTGCATCCCTAAACCAGCCCAGCTCGTCCCCTCCCCCCCCCCCACTGCATATCAAAACCAGTCCAGCCTGTCTCTGCTTCCCTACCCTGTTCTTCCTCTCGCCCATCCCTTCCTCCCACCTCAAGCCGCACCTCCATTTTCTACCTGCTAACCTCATCCCACCTCCTTGACCTGTCCATCTTCCCTGGACTGACCAATCCCCTCCCTGCCTCCTCACCTGTACTCTCCTCTCTACCTATCTTGTTTTCTCTCCATCTTTGGTCCGCCTCCCCCTCTCTCCCTATTTATTCCAGTTCCCTCTCCCCATCCCCCTCTCTGATGAAGGGTCTCGGCCCGAAACGTCAGCTTTTGTGCTCCTGAGATGCTGCTTGGCCTGCTGTGTTCATCCAGCTCCACACTTTGTTATCTTGGATTCTCTTCAAATATTTTTAAGGCAGATTTGAATAGATGCTTGGTTACTAAGGTGATGTAAGATAATTGGAGATATGGAGGATTGTAGAGTTGAGATTAAAATTAATCATTGAATGGTAGAGCAGGCTTAGAGGATTGAGTGGCCGACATTTGTTCCTTGTTCATATGTTTGTGGTACAGTAGTTAACGTCTTCATAAACTTTCAGAAAAATACATTCAAAATGTTGTCTGAGCATGTATTTGTGTTTTAAAAGTCAGTCTCTCCGAAAAGTTAGAGGTCAGTCTGCTTGTCAAGTCCACACTGGATCTCTTTAGTATAATCCAAATCAGTCTCGTACTCCCCGAAAAAAAAATTAGTGTCTGAAGTTTCTTTGAAGACCCACAAAGGAGTGCAGTGAATATCAACTCCCAATGGTGATTGCTTCATTCTGGAGGAAGTCCAGTTTTGTAGGTGGGGCTGTACATTGTGGAATACTTTTAAAAATTAGTGCAAAGGATTGTAGAAGCTAAAACTCCAGGTAAATGTAAATTGGATGATTTTGCAATCTTTCACAATAGTTTCACGAGTTTTTTTTTGGGAAACTATGTCACTCCCAATTAAACTTGACCAAATTGGCACCACATCCACAAACATCCATTCCCTCCATCACTTGACACTCGGTAGTGGCGGTGTGTACTCTCTCCAAAATGCACTGCAGAATTTCGCCGCAAATTACTTAGATAGCACTTTCCAAACCCATGACCATGTCTATCTCAAAGTAGAAGTGCTGCAGTTACTTCGGAATGCCACCACCTTCAAGTCCCCCTCCAAGCCATGCTTCATCCTGATTTGGAAATATATAATGGTCCCATCGGGGTTTTTCGGCTAAAATCTTAGAAATCCCTCCCTACCAGCACTGTGGGTCCAACTACAGTAGTTCAAGAAGGCAGCTCGCCTCCAAGTTCTCAAGGGCAACTAAGGATGGGCAACAAATGCCAACTTGCTTGGCAATGTCCATATCCCATGAGTGATTAAAAATGAAATAAATTATTTATCCTAGCATCTTTTGTTACTGTGTGTTTATTAACCTGTGCATCCTGAATCTGTTTTAAGAGAGATCTATTATTTTGTGCAGCTATAAAACATAGGAGCATACGTGCTTAACTTATTACAAATGTTCATATTTCTGAATGAAACTTGTCTGGTACAGTTTTACCCAAAGCATTCAGCCTAACTTGTGCTTGCTTTCTCCCCAGGGCCTTTTATTTTGGTAAAAGTGAGAAGCGGTGTCACTGGCTATCGTTTAACAGCAAAACGAAAGGGGTGAAAGGAAAACTGGACGAAGCATTTGATCTTTACGAGAGAAAAGGTAAAAGGAAAAATTGCGTAACTTTCTGATGTGCTAATTTGAATGTTGTTGGCATTTCTGGTTCAGCTGCAATTTGAAAGGAGGTTAAACGTACCTAGAATTTCTGACTCTAGCGTGCTGTCCTGTTTACAGATCCCTCAGTGTGGACATGTGAATTTAGACTTTGGCAGATTATCTCAGCAAGTAACAATGCTTGGAAGTAGCTAATTATTGGCATATCAAATCTTGTGGCATCTGAGGAATCATTCCAAGTTACCTCTTGTAGCCTAACAGTTTTTTCAGTGGATTTGAAGTCCATTATTTTTCCGTTTTAAGATCATTTGCAGATCTTGAGCAGTATTTGGCTTCAGATAACTCCCATGGAACTGAATTATTTGTGGCCAATCTTCTAACTTGTTATTTGCAAAGCAATGGGTATGGGGAATAGAACAAGTTGAATTTAAACAGAAGGAATAGAAGTGGATGTCATAACAGGTTTCTTTGTTTATACCCTTATGGGCTGTAGACATTGCAGGCTCAGCCAGCACTTAATGGCCATCCCTAGGTACCCTTGAGAAGGTGATGATGAACTGCCTTGTTGCGCTGCTGCCATTTGGCGTAGTTAGGGAGGGAAGTCCAGGATTTTTGTCCCAGTGACGCTGAAGGAAGAATGATATGTTTTCAAGCCAGGGAGATGGAGACGAATTTGCAGGTGGTGCCCTTATCCTTCTATTTGGAAGTGGCTGTGGGTTTGGAAGGTTCTGTTAAGGAGTCTTGGTGAATTGTTATCGTACAGATTGTAGCTGGGGCACACTGCTGCTTTCTGTGACAGTGGTGGGAGGAGGGAACGTTCGTGAATAAAAATTCATGACTAAACAGGCATGGATTAACAATGACACCCCATTCCTAAGCAGAACACAAGGTAAGAGGTATGTTTCCACAACAATCAAGCATCGTGCCCTTTTGTTATAAGCTTGCTAAAGTGGTGATGAAGATAGCCCTTTATACCACTTCTCAATTTTAGCCTTGCACAAATGTACTACCTGTGCCAGCTTTCAGGCCACTTCAGTTAGACCAGTTCCAGCCCAATGCTTGACAGTAGCTGAGAGATAATGGGGACTGCAGATGCTGGAGATTCCAAGATGATCCCCTCGTTCTCACACACCACCCTACCAACCTCCGGATACAACGCATTATCCTCCGACACTTCCGCCATTTACAATCCGACCCCACCACCCAAGACATTTTTCCATCCCCTCCCCTGTCTGCTTTCCGGAGAGACCACTCTCTCCGCGACTCCCTTGTTCGCTCCACACTGCCCTCCAACCCCACCACACCCGGCACCTTCCCCTGCAACCGCAGGAAATGCTACACTTGTCCCCACACCTCCTCCCTCACCCCCATCCCAGGCCCCAAGATGACATTCCACATCAAGCAGAGGTTCACCTGCACATCTACCAATGTGGTATACTGCATCCACTGTACCCGGTGCAGCTTCCTCTACATTGGGGAAACCAAGCGGAGGCTTGGGGACCGCTTTGCAGAACACCTCCGCTCAGTTCGCAACAAACAACTGCACCTCCCAGTCGCAAACCATTTCCACTCCCCCTCCCATTCTCTTGATGACATGTCCATCATGGGCCTCCTGCACTGCCACAATGATGCCACCCGAAGGTTGCAGGAACAGAAACTCATATTCCGCCTGGGAACCCTGCAGCCATATGGTATCAATGTGGACTTCACCAGTTTCAAAATCTCCCCTTCCCCTACTGCATCCCTCAACCAGCCCAGTTCGTCCCCTCCCCCCACTGCACCACACAACCAGCCCAGCTCTTCCCCCCCACCCACTGCATCCCAAAACCAGTCCAACCTGTCTCTGCCTCCCTAACCGGTTCTTCCTCTCACCCATCCCTTCCTCCCACCCCAAGCCGCACCCCCCGCTACCTACTAACCTCATCCCACCTCCTTGACCTGTCCGTCTTCCCTGGACTGACCTATCCCCTCCCTACCTCCCCACCTACACTCTCTCCACCTATCTTCTTTACTCTCCATCTTCGGTCCGCCTCCCCCTCTCTCCCTATTTATTCCAGTTCCCTCCCCCCATCCCCCTCTCTGATGAAGGGTCTAGGCCCGAAACGTCAGCTTTTGTGCTCCTGAGATGCTGCTTGGCCTGCTGTGTTCATCCAGCCTCACATTTTATTAGCTTGACAGTAGCTGCTGTCTCTACAACACATGGCATGGATTTCATATATAGCTCTCCCTGCAAGATGCCGTTTGTCAAGTTGGTCAATCTTAGCCAGTAAATATATTGAATCTTGGCAGTAGTACACAATTGAGGCAAGCTGCCTGTAAATCAGCCAGACTTGCTGCTTCAATGCAATGACGTTGAAAGTAGCAACAGGCATAAAACAACAGCTCTTTAAATCACTCAAAGCCTGAGGGCTATCCTAGAAATCCTGCAGACTTAATGCTCTGCAGTGTCAGTGTGTAGGAAATGGTAGATGGTGCATGTGTTCCCCATCTTAAATGTTTCAAAGCCATTGCACTCCTCTCAAGAAAAGGCACCACAGTGTAAATTGAGTCGATTTTCTGTTGGATGAAATTCTCACTTTATCTTCCATGATCTGTGTGAGAACCTAAAGAGAACTTATTCACTGTATTGGCAAGTTATTTGCTTTCATGCTTATTGCATCAATGGAAGCCTTTTACTAGACAGGGGACTAAACTTAACAAACCATCTCTTCTGCAGATTACATTAGAGAATGTATTATTGGAAAAGGTAAAAACTACAGGGGTACAAAATCAGTGACAGAAAGTGGTCACACCTGTCAACACTGGAATTCAACAATCCCACATGACCACAGGTAACATTTTATTTGTTTAATGTTCATTCGTGGAATGTGAGGGTTGCTGATTTAAGCTACCACTTACTGCCTTGATGATAATATCCCTTCCAAGCGACTGTCTGTCTGTGCAATCTTACTGATGAAGATGTTGAGTTGTTTAGCCATGCCACAGTAGCTTTACTGCCTGAATCCAATACCAACAGGTTTTGTTAATCTGTTGGACTTGCGGACTTTTTATAAACATAAGGACTTCAAAACTTAGCTGGCTGACTGATCCATTTGTCCTAAAATGTAGAGATCTCTGAACTTCAATAAAATTTAATTTGGCTGATGCCATTGGACCATTAAAGGACTGCCATGGAGAAAAATACAGCTATTGTTAACTAAGCTGTAAGATTGCAAAATGCTAAAATGCACACTTTTGGTGATGCTTATTCTGTGGCACACATTATCTTTGGGAAAACTAGATTTCATAGTTTTCATGTCTTCTATATGAACCCTCCTTTGAAGAAAAATGTGTATCACATTAGTCCTTGAACAAAAATGTCAGTTCTTCTTTGCAAATGACATTTACGTTGGGTGTAGTTAAGGAAATCCCCTGACGGAGAAATCTGGTGTGAGTTCAGAATCTGCACATTCTGAATCGCTCATAGCAGAGTATACTCTTTCTTCGAAGAACAATTCCCTTATAAAGCCTTTTTCCGTGGTGTTTCTGAGGAAGTACAAATAACCTGCAAGCAAATTTTTGACTTCACCACTGTAGATTCTTGTGTCAGCCATCTGAATGGAGCATCGTTTTATGACCAGCCCCTTTTAATTGTAAAAAAGCATTCACTTTAGATCATTTCTAAAATGGATTATGAGAGCATGTAACAAACTTCTCCATCCATTGAAAGCACTGATTTTGTTCCTTTTCTAAAAAAAATAAATTTTTTTACATGATTCAAAAGGTAAAGACCAAAGCCATTTTTCAACTTTCACTGGGAGTTCAATTCTTTTTTTATTCAAATATCACAACTAGAATTTGAAATCTAGAATTGTGAATCAACTGGTTTACGCTCTAGTGGATCAATGATTGTCATCTTTGTACATTGCTAGGGAAAGCAGTTAACTGTCTGTCTGAATCTCTGAAGAGTTGGAACGAAATCCTCATTTATGACATCCTAATTTTTTTCACTTTAATAGTCGAGTTGAAGGGGACATCTGCTGTCCTTCTTAATTTAACCTTTTTAGTCCCACGGTGACTATTCAGTTACTGAAACAGTTCTATTTATCACTTCTAAGACGTAGTAAAAGCATATATCACAAATAATGATGTAAATGTTAAGGTCAGGTGACTTTTGTCAGAAAAAAGGCCAGTATTAACATTCACCAAAGAACATTGAACCATAGACAACGTGAATATTATGCAATACTTAAGGACCAAATAATGCAGTGATGATAAAACATATTGACTGACTTTTAGTATATTGCACTCAGTAAGCAAACATGAAGCACGTTTTATTTTAAAGAAAACTTCATCTACTGATGTATGTTTAACAAACGCCAACACTAATTTCCTTTTGAGACATGTTTCAGTCTTTTAAATTGACGAATATCCATTTTGCGATACAATATTCATGTATCAAATGTTGGTATCAGTTGTCTTTTTGGCTGACTTATTACTTGGGTCAAGTGCAGGTTAAAGCTCACTAAGTGATCTTAACTTTGACCCCAGAAGCATGAGAATATATTCAGGGATGGCTTTTTCTTTTTTCATTTGCAGCAGTAAACCATTTTAACAATTTTTGAATGGAGTTTTAATTGTCATGCCAGTCGGGCCTAATAGTGTATTTTGTGCTATTACCATGTTTGTGGAATCAAATTGAAGCTATTTTAACTTAATTTTAGAAGTCTTTAAGAACTCTTACAGAAGGCATAGCGTTTTTATTCTACGTGTCTGAGCCACATTTAAAACACAGTTCCCAGGGGTAAGAAGGCATAGTATTGGAGATTGATCAAATCCAGCTGATTCTTCTTCTGGTTGATTTACACAACTTAAACGAATAGATTTCATAATTTTTAGACAAGAGTGCACATTTCATATGCCTTTAACTTGAGATGACTTTTGTCTGTCTGTCTGTCTGTCTAGGTTTTTGCCTTCAAACAATCACAATAAAAACCTAAAAGAGAATTACTGCAGGAATCCAACAGGTGATGACGGAGGTCCGTGGTGTTTCACTGTGCATCCAAGGATCCGGCTGGAGAGCTGTGCTATTCCGCAATGTTCAGAAGGTGACATATTCTTTGAATACACAGAATTTGAATGTCTGTTTGCAAAATTGTGAAGTATAGTTCACAAGATGATGGGTCTGGATTGTGGTCAGTCTGACCACAAGGCCTAGCTTTTCTTGGTGCGCGTTAGACCCGGATGATGTGAGTCATTTGTGAAATGGTCAACTTGTTCTTTTTGTTCCAATTCATCACCCACGTCACTTCAAAAAAAATTGTGCAGTGTTTCGCTTTAAGCAAACGTTGACCAAAATTTTTTTTTTGTTGCTTTGAAATGTAGTTGAATGCATGACATGTAATGGAGAAACCTACCGGGGACCCATGGACCACACAGAATCTGGAAAGGAATGTCAGCGCTGGGACCTTCAGATGCCTCACAAACACAGATTTAATCCCGAACGGTGAGAGAGGCTGAAATGCAGGGGAGGGTGGGGTTTGCGTTTAGAGGGTGACCAGCAAGATGAAGTGATCAAACTTGTTCTGAATAACTTTGATCTTTTAAAAGATGGTGCTTTCAAAAGACATGCTCAATATTGGCACAAAGAATTGAATCATCATTTTCAAATTCGCATGAAAGGAATAAATACATAAGTGGTTTCAACATGAATTCGCTGCACTAGGCAAGGAGCAATGTGGAATATGTTCTGACAGTCTCCCTTGTGACTGCAGAACCACACACAAAGCTGCCTTGAGTTGCCACAAAAAATGAAAACCAAATTGGCAATCTTGCTCAAAGCACATGAAGGGTGCTTGATGTGCGCAATGGAAATTTAAGATATAATAGTCTGACAGTATGCAAACGTGCCCAAAATTTTGACTAAAAAGACGATACCAAGACGTTGCATTTTCAGGAAGCAGAAGACATAGCCCTTGTGGCTGAAGGATCAGGAGATATGAGGGGAGGGTGGGATTAGGGTTATGAGCTCAATGATCAGCCATAACGATAATGAATGGTGGAGAAGGCTTGAAGGGTCAACAGGCCTATTCTTACATCTGTTTTCTATGTTTCTGGTTACTTGCATTATTACCTGAAATGGGAAAATTGCTTTTCACTGCCACAAGTATTCTTCTTGCAGGAAACCAAACTTGTCTGCCATGTGAATACTTGCAAAGTTTCCTCTTGTTTAACTTTTCTTTGTAGCACATTCTGTTCTATTTCGTGAAATGTTTGAAACATGATGGATTTTTGTGAGCATATTTCTTCAAAAAAATGACCTGATTATCTCAGCTTAAAGATGGCATTGAAACTAGTTAACAGTTTTAGAATGATGAGCCATTGCAAGCTCTGTGATATTCCTTTTTCTTTGTTTTAATTTTGTAGATTTCCAGATAAAGGGCTTGATGATAATTATTGCCGTAATCCTAATGGCCGCACTAAGCCTTGGTGTTACACACTTGACCCCCATACCCCTTGGGAATATTGTGACGTTAAAGAATGTGGTAAGTAACTATTTATTTATTTTGTGGCTTAACTGAAACACATAAGGGGTTTCTGCATCAGCAACAAACTACACTGAAGCTTATTGTCATTACAAATGACTTCCTTAGTTAACACATGCTGTCAATCCTAAAAAACAGAAGAATGATTCATATTTTCCTTTAAGCGGAATCACTAGCTGGAAAAGAAACTTATTGACTGCTGCAAAGCTTCATACACTGGATTGTTAGCTTTTGATTACAAGGGCAATGATATGACTAATAAGTGTTATTTATAAGATCCCTCTTCCCTGTTCAGATTGGCTCAGATATGATATGACGTGATCAGCACCAAAATGACTCAGAAGCGCTTTTTTTTGGAGTTCCACTAATTACTTGGGGAAATTTTCAAAAGTAGAAAGTACCTTTATTTTTGGGCTTTACTACTTGCCTTTTCCTCAGATCTTTTCTTTATCCACTTTTACGCAGTTAATTGTTTTAGGATATTTAATGAAATATGTCTCATCCTATTCTTTTCGTGAATATTTTAGGAACATTTTGGGGTGGGGCGGTGGTTCATCCGTTAGCACTGCCACCTCACAGCGCCAGGGACTGGGTTCGATTCCAGCCATGGCTGACTGTCTGCGTGGGTTTCCTCCGGGTGTTCAGGTTTCCTGCCACTGTCCAAAGATGTGCAGGCTAAGTGGATTGGCCGTGCTAAATTGCTCAGGGATGTGTAGATTAGCTTGATTATATGGGGATTGATCTGGGTGGGATGCTCCGAGGGCTGGTGTGGACTTGTTGAGCCCAAGGGCCTGTTTTCACACTGTAGGGATTCTATGAAATCCATTAACAAGAGAAGTCGTTGTTACTTTATGATTGATTGCTAATTTGGAAGGTATAAAGATCGGATGTTTGGGCCTATTGCATATACTTCAACATTTGTGGGAGGGAGCTGACTATTTCTGAAGAAGGTTGATTATGAAAATTGCATTTTGACATTGGATTTGTACTATAATATGTTCTAATGTCAATAAGATATTTTGTAAGGAGGTCTCTACTGTTCTACCCATTATCACTGTTTCAGTTCATAACTGTGATCATGATTTGGAGGTGACTACAGAATGCTTCAAAGACCTTGGGGAGAGTTATAGGGGAACTATGAACACCACACCTTCAGGAATCCCTTGCCAACGCTGGGATGTTCAGTATCCTCACCATCATAACTTCACCCCTGAGAACTATAAGTGCAAGTGAGTAATCTTACTGTTGTTGAGGTTATAAGCTTTGTGTACGTTTGACCTTTTTCATATAACTTTCTAATTTTTTCCAGATGTTCTGTCTTTTTAAACGCTTGAAACAGTAGTGTGATCAGTTGCTTTGAGCAGA
Organism: Stegostoma tigrinum; assembly: GCF_030684315.1. NCBI lineage: Eukaryota > Metazoa > Chordata > Chondrichthyes > Orectolobiformes > Stegostomatidae > Stegostoma > Stegostoma tigrinum. The sequence continues at coordinate 26,659,417 of NC_081378.1, read as the reverse complement.
ATATAACAGAATTTTCAGCTGCTAAACAGGCCATTTGGCTCAACTAGTCTATACAGGTGTATATACTCAGCACTGTGTATCCTATTCTAATTCATCTCACCATATCAACATATCCTTCAATTTCAATCTTCCTCATGTTGGTGTAGCTTTCTCTGAGATACAAAGATGATTAAGAATTTACTGTTTGGTGGATGTTGGGTATACTGAGTTTTACTAAATGCAATAAAATGAATTTTAAAAAAAAACTGGGACAGTGCAGTTCCGAAAATTAAATTCTGCTGTGTTGTTATCCAAATGCAATTCAAATACTGTAGTTATTTCTCTGTTGAATATATTATCGTAGTTTAGAGGCAATAAAGCTAAAGAACTGGAGGCGCAAAGAGAAATTGCATAGTAAATTTTAATTGGTAAAGCAAAAGTTGTGATGGGGCCAACTTTCCATTTTCTATGCATGAAGTAGGCTCGACAGACAAGTATGTTTTGATGCTGAGAGAGATAATGGGAACTGCAGATGCTGGAGAATCCGAGCTAAGGTGTGGAGCCGGATGAACACAGCAGGCTAAGCAGCATCAGAGGAGCAGGAAAGCTGACGTTTAGGGCCTAGACCCTTCTTCAGAAATGGGGGAAGGGGAGAGGGTTCTGAAATAAATAGGGAGAGAGGCGGAGGCGGATTGAAGATGGATAGTGGAGAAGATAGGTGGAGAGGAGACAGACAAGTTTAAAGAGGTGGGGATGGAACCAGTAGAGGTGAGTGTAAGTAGGGAGGGGATAGGTCAGTTTGGGGAGGATGGACAGGTCAAGGGGGTGGGATGAGGTTGGTAGGAAGAAAATGGAGGTGTGGCTTGATGTGGGAGGAGGCGATCGGTGAGAGGACGAACAGGTTAGGGAGGCAGGGACGAGCTGGGCTGGTTTTGGGATGCAGTAGGGGGAGGGGAGATTTTGAAGCTTGTGAAATCCACATTGATATCATTGGGCTGCAGGGTTACCAAGCGGAATATGAGTTGCTGTTCCTGCAACCTTTGGGTAGCATAGTTGCAGCACTGCAGGAGGCCCAGGATGGACATGTCATCTGAGGAATGGGAGGGGGAGTTGAAATGGTTCGTGACTGGGAGGTGCAGTTGTTTACTGCGAAACAAGCGTAGATATTCTGCAAAGTGGTCCCCAAGCTTCTGCTTGGTTTCCCTGATTGTAGAGGAAGCCACAATGGATACAGCGGATGCAGTATACCACATTAGCAGACGCGCAGGTGAACATCTGCTTGATGTGGAAAGTCGTCTTGGGGTGGGGGCAGGTGTAGCACTTCCTGCAGTTGCAGGGGAAAGTGTTGGGTGTGGTGGGGTTGGAGGGGAGTGTGGAGCGGACAAGAGTCATGGAGAGAGTGGTCTCTCTGGATAGCAGACAAGGGTCGGGTTGGAAAAATGTTTTGGGTGGTGGGGTCAGATTGTGGATGGCGGAAGTGTCAGAGGATGATGTGTTGGATCCAGATGTTGGGGTGGTATGTGAGGACCAGGGGGATTCTCTTTTGGTGGTTATTGCGGGGCGGGCTGTGAGGGATGAGTTGCGGGAAATGTGGGAGACACGGTTTTGGGCACCTTGACCACTGCTGGGGTCAAGTTGTCGGAGCAGATGCGGCACAGGTGAAGGAATTGGGAAAAGGGGATGGCATTTTTGCAGGAAAGTGGGTGGGAGAAGATGTATTCTAGGTAGCTGTGAGAGTCGGTGGTCTTGAAATGGATATCGGTTTCTAGGTGGTTGCCTGAGGTCCAGGAAAGGTGAGGAGAGGTGGTAAAGATAGTCCAGATGAACTTGAGGTTGGGGTGGAAGGTGTTGGTGAAGTGGATGAACTGTTCGACCTGTCATGACTGACCAGGACAGCACACTGGAAATCGACCTTGTTCCCAGATCATCACAACAGTTTAGTTTTAAAAAGAAGTGTGCGGAATTCACAAAATTACCTGATTGTTTTTTAGACCCAGATCGATGAGAAAAAGGAATCATGTTTCTGTTCTTAAGAAATATATTTATTACAGGCATTTAGATTCTAGCCACAAGTAATTGAATCACTTTCAGTGAACTCTGCAAATGAAAACTTGCAACCCGTTATGAACTCAACCTTACGCACACGCACACACAGGCATGGAAAATAAAAACAGGAAGGACACAGGGAAAACCTGGAAGAACAATTCTGTGTCTCTGTTCTCCAAATCCATTGGGTTGGTTCTTGATTTGCCTTTTTGCAAGGTTTCTCTTTGACTTTCCTTTTTCTGAATGTATCCACTGATTTTCATGAGGCATAGGATGGATGTTGCCCTATGAATGATCCCTGACTTATCTAATTCAAAGTCACATCTTGCAGTATTTGCTGCAAGAAAGGTGAGGTGGTATACATCAGGTTTAAACAGTGTTACTGCACAGACCTGTGTGTGTATTTTTGGCTGTTGCAAGTTTTTTGTCTCGGTCTGACAAAGCTTCTCTCTCTCTGTCTTGTTTGTAGCTCAAGCTGGTCAGCTGACAGTCAGACACTTTGGTAGGCAGACAAGATTTTATTGATGATTTGTGGACTCGGGACTAATTGTCAATCAGCTTCACGTAATTAATCCTTTGGTCCAGTTCACTTTTCTATTGCTGAATCCAACAACTACACAAACAGGGGTCACAAAAGGCATCAAACTCCCTACTCCAGAACATACAGCCATCTTTTTGTAATTTCTTGGCTTAAAACAGTTCTTTCACATTTCAGTCCACAGTTTTTGTCTACAACACACACATTTAAAGCTGTAAGAGTTAAAATAAACACCGGATGTTGAGGAACTGAAACCAACAGAAATTGGTGGAGAAACTCAGCGAGTCTGGCAGTATCTGTGAAGAGAAATAACAGTTAACATTCCGATCCAGAGAGGCTTTAGAACTGGTAGTAGCTGGGAAGAGGTGGTATTCGGGTGGATGATACGGGGTGAGGAGGGGGAAAGGAGTGAGTTGATAGAGATGGAGCTGAGACAGAGACAGTAAGCTAGGGAAGAAGAAAAGCTGATACTGAAAGACAGTAAGTAAAAATGGGTTGGCTGTGCTGAAAGCAGCCATTAATGATTACAGGACTTGGGTGTGACGGTGTGTAAACAACATGGGAAAAGGTTCTCCGGCTCTAAGATTATTGAACTTGATATCGAGTCCTGAAGGCTGCAGTGTCCCCAAGTGGAAAGTTATGATGCTGTTCTTCCAGCTTGTGCTGAGCATCCCTGGAGCACTGCAGCAGCCCTGAAGCAGACATGTTGGCCAGGAAACACAGTGATGTGTTGAAGTAGCAGGGAACTGGAACAGGAACAAAAATAAAAACACTGTCTTTATTACTCCATTGAAACCAGTAATAATGTTGAATAATGACCGTGTTATTGTTATTACTGCTGCCAAATCTAGGCTGTTTTGAACTTGTGCTGTGTTTATAAGTACGTACAAAGGACTTATTGACTAGAAATTTACAAATGTCTGATATGACTCTTTTTTTTCCCTCAAACTTAATATCATGGTGTCTGTAAATATATTCTGTTGTTGATTTCAGTTTTGAAGAAACAACTTATTTTTCAAATAAACAGCATTGCATACAACATAATAACCTTTTGCCCTTCTATAGAAGTGTATGTTTGATTGCAAACCTGCAATTTTATTGAAGAGCTTGACCTGTTCACTAAGATGTAACTTCTTTGCTGGAAATAACGGGTGGTACCTTCTGTTCCAAGAGGTAGCGAGATTGGAGGTGGTAAGCCCACTTAATAGTTATGAGTCAACATTTCTGTCTTGCTCAGAAATGGCAAGAGCTGTAGATGCTGGTGTCAGAGGGAATACAGTGTGGAGCTGGAGTAACACAGCAAGTCAGGCAGCATCAGAGGAGCAGGAAAGTCAACATTTTAGGTCAGGACCCTTCTTCAGTCCTGATGTTTCTCCAGCTCTATACTGTATTGTTTCTATCTTGCTGCCTTCAATGGCCAATAAAGGAACACCTAAAACTTTCCATGTACCCCTACAGTGATCAAACTGGCCACTATCCTGTCTGTCCCCATCTCTTCCCAAAAACAAAACCAAAATTGATCTCTTCTACCAAGATATCGCTTGCTTCTGCCTTGGGTCCTCTCTTATGCTTGGAGCCTAGGGGTGTCGCTGAGCACAGGAGCGGTCAGCTTCTTTGTAGTTGTTAGGTCTCACTAGGTGTGTGTTTAACATGTTTGGTGAGCACTGTGTGGAAGAGGCAGCATAGCCACTGAACGAGGCTGGCATGACCCACTGATGTCTCAAGAACATTCCACCCAGTGCTGCCACATTAATGGCAAATTGGCCTCTGGCCTCTGAATATAATGTGGTCAAAATACTATTGGATACTTAATCCCGGAGTGTGATAGCAATCTTTTTCATCTCTTAAAAACGTAAAACTTCCATTGCCGAGGATAGCATGTATTGCCCATCTCTACTTAGTCTTGGAAGTGGTGGTGAGCTGCTGATTTGAACCACTGTGGTCCATGGTGTGTAGGAATACCCATAGTGTATACACCTCCTAGTTGGCTATCCTGTCATTGGTATAGCTGGAAAAATGATGGGGACCCTTGTCTAGGTCATATCTGTGTGGCATCATTCCGTGAGAATGACTGACTATGTAGGGCTGTTGTTCAAACTAGACCAGAGGACAGTATATCCATGTTTTGGCACAAGATCCCAGATTTTAATCTGGAGGACTTTGCAAGATTAACAGAGCAGTGTTTGCTGTTGCCATTTTTATTGCTGTGATCTATCCAGTTTCTGAGGTACAGTACAAGAATTGTCTGCACAATTATCCCATTTAATTGTAGAAACATATTGCTGTGGTTTTAAAATTTGCAGCATTGTGCTCATTTAAAAAATCGGTGGATTGAGCCCAAATATTGTGTGCATCTGTATGTGATGTGTTTGTGTTCTATCGATGTGTATTTAGACAGCTGTGAACACTCAACTGCAAAGGTCATGTAGCTTTCTTATGATTTTCCTTGCTCATTTTTACTTAAATGTTTATTCATTTGAAGACCAATTAAATTCCAATGGTCGAAGGCCATTTTGTATTTTTGGGAGAAAAGAATAATCTTGGGAAGAGTTGAAAACGAAAATTGTCATTCAGCCCTGGATGATTCCAGGATAGTTAGCAGCTTCCTGCAAACCCACCAATAGATTGTGTGACTTTTTTCTCACATCTGCCAGTTTCCTTGATGACGTAGAATCTAAACACAAAAACAGGTTTTTAAGCGCAACTGGTTTATGCCAATGTTTTTCTATTTCATATGAGCCTCGTCCTTTTATATTAAATTCTAATCTTAACAACATAATCAGCTATATTTTCTCTGTTTATCTGACTTCTTCATAAATGCATCAATAAGATTTATTTCTACTATTCCTTGTGATGCTGATGAATATGCATTTTTGTGTTTTATTTATATCCTTCAGACCCTTTTTTTAAAAATAAATAGCATTTTGGGAGTGGTGGCAGTCCTTCTATCTACAAAAGATAATGGACAGATAACAAACAGTCTGTTTCAGAGGAAGTGTCTTCAGATGATACCACCTACCTGCAGTTGCTTGCTGAATAGGCAGGTTCTTCAACAAGTGCGGAACATGTAGCCACCAGACGTCATTGTGATTTCAGCATTGGCGTCTGTTGCCAAGCTAGTGTCGCCACAGGTTGTCAAAGAGATACACGCTAGCTCGCAGGAACTGTTGCTGCTTTCCTAGTCACTAGCCAATGACTTCCTGGTCAGATAATTGATCATTATTGGCCTTTGTTGCATGGCACAAGAATTCATGAAGCAGAGGCTTTGGTGTCTCATTAGTCATCTGCTTCTCGACACCTCACGAGAGATGCAGTGTTTGAATATGTGATTGTGTCTTCACCTTCTAGACCTATCTGAGACAAGACACTCTCCTCTGTTTTGAGTGATAACCAATGTGAGAAATTTGCTGTTTACTGGACTATCTCATTTTATGATTTTGTCCTTCAAGATATACCCAGACAGTGAGGATAGAAATTGTTGAACTCTTCTTAACAGCTGTAAACCAAGCATGATTCACACCACACAGCAAGGTTCTGAGCATTGTAAACCATCAGCTTGGTCCCAGGGGTCAGCTTGATGAAATAACATGTGTTCTCTGAGTCATTCAAAGATAGCAATCGCTGTTGCTGTGCCAAGAGAATCTTTGTCTGTCTCTGTCACCACAGGCCTGAGGTAGCAGAATGTTCTAATCATTTCCAGTGGGGTGCTATTTAATGTGACTGGGGTAGAGATGCTCTATTTCAGTCAAAAACCTTCAAAACAAAACCTTGGGTTTTCTTACTAGTCAATGAAATCAAATTGCAGGCAGAGGAGAGACAGTCTGTGTGTCCTTGTTTTCTGTGTGAGTGACTATTATGGTATCATTCAAGTAGAGGTGATCCTGACTAAGTGAGGTTTTTTTTAACTTCAATTTCAATCTTGACAGATTTGTAGGGCCGTCTCACCTGGTATGCAATTAGACTGTAGGGAAGAGCAATTGGTAGGATCCTGGTGAAGAAGGTGCTGAATAGGGTAGGGGCAAGAACACAACCATTTCACTCAGTTTGTCTCTCTGAAAATGTTAGATAGGGAACCATCAAACTTTCCAAGGCAGTACGTGTAACATGGAAATAGCATGGAACTGATGAGCTTTGATGTATAGCCAATTCTTCCCAAATCTTGTAGAGTCTGGCTCTAACAAAGGCATTGGATGCCTTGGTGAGATCTACTAAAGTAGGGTAAAAAGGTGTTGCCTGCTCTAAATGCTCCTGTTGTAGCTGATGTATGGAGAAAATTATAGCGTTGGTTAGCCCAGAAACCTGCACTGTTTCTGGGCTTACAGTTGTGCAAGTCAATTGAAGCCTTAAGTGTGACCGTTCTCTGTGATACAAAGGCATGAACTGTGCTGGAGATGTTGAAATCTTCTCTGTTACCTTTTGTTTGAGCAGAACTTAATGACATTTTTTAGATGCATTGATGTGAAATGGTGCCTACCTTTCAGCAGAAAAAGTGAAAATCATCAAGGTCTGACATTAGATGAGACTTTGTTTCCAGCTATCAACAGTTTAGTTGAGATACCATCATTGCAGAGTACTGCACGTGCTCGCCCTCTCTTTCACGCACTCTCCCGCGCTCTCTCTGCTTACCAGACGCTGGCTTTCTTGATCTCACGTGATGAAAGCTCTTCTCTAACCATTCCATGACATGAAGCTGTTGGAGACCATCAAGTGCCAAGAACTGAAAATCGGGGCCGATGTGTAGTACTTGAACAATTTTTTTTCCCCAGGTGTTTGGTGTATTATGGAAGGGAAATACGTACCTTGTTTATTGAGCCATGAACAAAATCAAGATCTTTAGTTGCAGGGTGATACTTCTCAGGTTGGCATTTTGAGACACCATTTTTGCTTCGCTTCAATCCAAATAGTGCTGTGTATCTTGGGAGTGAAGTTGATCAGATCAAATTTCAGCAACCACTGAAGATGGCACAATGCTATCCAGTTACAATTATTTGGACTGTGCAGAAACATCCTTCATATTGATAAAACAACAACTACTTAAGTGTCATAAGTATGCTGACAGGGATGGCTGTGTTTTAGCTTTAAAAACCTAAAATGGAAAAACTAAACTAAGTGGAAATACTCAGCATGTCAGGCAGTATCCGAAGAAGGACGAACATAGTTAACATCGAGGTGGTTGACTTTGATCAACTTTAATTCCATCATCAGAATCCAAATTAGTAAAAGGATTGGAGGCTATTCAAGACGCTTGCTAGTTTGGGACCAGCATGAGCAAGTTGTTTTAAGAGGATAAGTTGGATAGTCTGGTCTTACTTCCACAAGAGTTTGGAAGAGGTGAGGGTTGATGTCTGAAATTTTTGAATGGTCTTGAATACATTGATGTAGAAAGGATGTATCTCCTTGCATGAGATTCCAGAACTGGGGAAGCTGGTTTAAAATGAGGTGTTCCCTTTTCAGAAGCAGCTGGGGAGAAATGTTTTATGAATTCTGCATCTTTGGAAATCTTTGCCACAGAAGCAATGGAAAGTGGAAGTAGGTAAATTCATGTGAGACAAGGGAACTGAAGGTAACCGGCGGAGATCGGAATTGGAATTCAAAACAAACATTGAATTGAATTAGCTTTATTGTCACATGTCCTCGAATTAGTACAGTGAACAGTTTGCAATCATAGCATTACAGTGTCATCTTAGGCACAAAGGTACCTAGGTACAGATGTTTAAAGTCAAATACTTCATCAAGTATGATCTTTTATTGAATTGTGGAGCAGGTTCAGGAGTCTGCATGTGTTCCTTTAGTTATTTAATGTGCGGTTTGTACTGTGGCTTCACGGGAACTTTGGTTTGTGCTGCAACAAGCACTGATGACTGGCATTAATATTGCTATCACCTCTAGTTGCTTAAAACAAGGAAAGTGAGCTTGAAGTAGAGGTGTAAATGTATCGTAGAATTTGAGTACATGTACTGGATAAGAACAGACTTTATGTAAAATGCTAGATTTTGTTGTCCTTTTATGGAAATAAGAGTAAGTCTGTCCAGAGTGTAGTCGGTGAAGGTGCAGTAGTGAGCATGCCCGGAGCAGGAGAGGGTGCGAAGGCAAAAGTAAGGATGCTCTCCAAAATGGTACCGGATTGTGGCAACAGAACACTTTTTTTGCTGTTTTTCCCAAATACATATGACAACAAAAATCATTCATTGCTCAGACTTTTAACATTTCACATCCTGTAATATTTAATATTTAATTACTGATGGTTTTACAGGGACTTGGATAAAAATTACTGCAGGAATCCTGATGGAACAGAAGCCCCCTGGTGCTTCACTACAGATCCAGAAATTCGAGTAGCTTATTGTTTTCATATCCCAAGATGTGAGAATAAAACTCCGATTTCAGAAGGTAAAATGAGCAAGTGACTGTGTGTGTATTTTAAACTGACTTTAAAAATCAGATTTCTTTTTGATAAAAGCTGGGAATACCTTATAATTCACAAGAGTCAATATGATGCATTACAGGTTAAATGACCAATTTCCTTACACCCACTTTAGCACATTTCAAAAAGCAGCAAATCACCTCTCTGTAGCCCCTCAGAAAATCAGGTGAGGCACAAGAGGGCAGCAGTATACAGTTTCCTGAATTATACACATTCCTGGGCACAGGATCCACTTGATGCAGTAATATTGAAAAGGAAATGTATAATGTGACCATGTGCACATGCACAATTTTACCAGCCCTCTGGAGATGGACTGGTAATATGAGGCCTTTATAAAATGGTGGCAAAAATTGTCAAGAGGGGAACCTGATGTCTGACTGACTTGACCATGTGCCCTCTGGGTTGGGAACAGCAGCAGAGTAGTGGCCCACTGCCAGACGGTGGGAGACCGGTAAAAATTAGTTAGAGGGAATGGACCTTTATGCCCTTGCAAACTCATTTTTTTAGATGTGGCCCTGCCTCGTGGGAAGGGGTAGGGACACCTTGGTTGACCTTCAATGAGTTCCAGGGTGGCTGAGTGGAATTGCAGAGATGACATCACATAGAATCCCAACAGTGTGGAAACAGGCCCTTCAGCCCAACAAGTCCACACTGACCCTTGCAGCATCCCACCCAGACCCATCACCCTAAAACCCACCTAAGCTATACATCCCTGAACACTGCAGTCAATTTAGCACGACCATTCCACCGAACCTGCACATATTTGGACTGTGGGAGGAAACCAGTGCACCCGGAGGAAACCCACACAGACGCCTGGAGAATGTGCAAACTCAACATAGACAGTTGCCTGATGGTGGATTTGAACCTGGTTAGGGTTAGGCTAACCACTGAGCCGCCCCAAATACGCTGTCCTTTGAGCTGGAACCTTCCTGAATGGCTGGCTGCTTCATGGCCCTTGGAGGGGCCCCTTTGGTAAGGGCTGCCCTGTCAGTCCAGAACTGCCAAACTCAGTGTTTCGTTCTCTGATTGGACCATGCTAGTCCAACATCTCATCAAAACCTCTTACCGAGCCTCAGAGGCACCTCCATTTTGAGGTGTCCTCTTCCCTTCTCTGCAGCCCTGGCAACCACTACTAGTAATAGTCTGAGAGTGTCCCCCATCTGTCCACATGGGATCAGCATCCACTTGTACTTTATCAACAAGATGATCCAAGAGTTTGGAAAATTTAAGGGTGATGAATTGGTCAGTGCCTCAAAGAGGATAATAGATGTAAATAGTTTGAGAAAATGGAAGATGCTTTGAGGTGAGACCCTTCAGTTGTATCTTCTGAAAAAATGGATTTAGCCTTTTGGCACCTCATTACATCCTGTCCAAATTTTATTTTGAAAAGCCATCTCACATATGAATCTAATTCATTTACACCCTACAACATTCTCAGCATTTTGTTTTTCTTTTCATGTTTTCTTGTTATCGCTGTTGAAGTATATGTTAAAATAGATTTCTGCCTGCACCTGCTTGAATTGCAACTGGAAAGGAAAAAAGCAGAGGAGTAAAACTTTATTCAAACTATTACCAAATAAACTCTAAAGTAATTCAGCTTATTTAATGCTTGCTTTCTCTATTGCACAATTACGCCAAATCCTTGACCCTTACCCTGTAGAAGGACAAGGGCAGCGAATGTGTGGGTTAGCCCCCATCCAGAAGTTGTCCACCATTCCTTTAGTGTTGCTGGGTCAAAATCCTGGAACGTCCTCACTAACAACATTGTGGGTGTTCCTGCACTCCAAGGACTGCAGTAGTTCAATAATTGTTGTTCACCACTACCTTCTCCAGGGCAGTGTAGGACGGGAATAAATGTTGGCCTAGCTAGAGACGTCCATGTCCCTTGAGCGAATAAGAAAATTTATTCTACTTCTAGGACATTAAACAAAAGAATTTTGGTGAAACATGTTGGAATCTATGAGCCACGATTACCCACCAATGCTAAACTAATCTGAAGAAGAGAACCACCTAAACAGCTTATACCTCTCTCACTTTCCAAACATGCTGTCGGCACTTGTTGACATTTTCCAGTCTTTTTTTAAAATTATTTCCAGCCTCTTCGTTTTGATTGGTAAACTGATAATTCATCCACGAACAACAGTGATGTATTTAATCCTCTCAGCAGTGATGATATGATTGGGTTTAAAGAGGCCTGGTTTGTTTTTAATAAGAAATTATGATGAATTTCATTTTTAAATGTAGAGTAACAACTAAATGTCCCTTAAATTCAGTAACTGGACTTTGAATGAACACTTGCGTTATGGCACTAGCCTTCTTGTGCAGTAGAATTTAAAGTATAAAACCTATTTGAGGCCTACAAAAGATGATTTATGTAGTTAACTGAGAAATTCAGAACACATGTAGTGTAAGGAATTTGGATAGATGAACAGAAATTTAAAATAAGGAATTACAAACCCAAGTTGTCATCCTTAACTTTTAATCTGTTATTTTCTATTTGTCTAGAATGTTACCAAGGGACCGGAACATCCTATAGAGGAACTATATCTAAAACTAGGACTGGCATTCATTGTGCACCCTGGGTAAATTACAGCCAGGCAATTTCAAGGTAAGATTGCAGTTTATTTTGGATGTTGGGGATTGGGATTGTTATTGTTGGTAAACAAATGTGTCTTTCAACCCAGCATTAGGCATGCTTATCGATTCCTTACACCTTCAGCCTCTCCACTACACTGGTACTTAATGGCAGGGTTGCAGCATTGCATAGTATAGATAGCTGTTAAAGTTTACTGTGCAACAATGGATTGGATCTCAACAGGAGCTTTTGTCCAGTGTTGGACAACTGGTAGGGAATTCACTGTCAGCCTTTGTGGGTGTGCCCCTGGATTAGTGTCCTTCAACACTCTTAGTAGCTGTTAGGGCTACCCCCAGGATTCAGGATCCCCTTAAAGTTATTTTTTTAATCCATTCATGGGACGTGGGCGTCCCTGGCTAGGCCAGCATTCATTGCCCGTCCTTAATTTGTCCAGAGGGCAGTTGAGAGTCAGCCATATTGCTGGGGGTCTGGAGTCACATATGGGCCACACTAGGTAAGGATAGCAGATTTCCTTCCCTCCAAGGACATGCATGAACCAGACAGGTTTTTCTGACAGTTAGACCCTTTAAATCCATATTCTTTATTGAATTCAAATTTCGCTATCTACTGTGGTGGGATTCGAACCCCGGGCCCCAGAATATTAGCTAAATTACTGGATTGACAAGCCAGTAATAATAACCACTAGGCCATTGCTCGTCCAGAAGGCAATGTAATCGAAGACCTGTTAGCCAAGAACTGCCAGTCAGTCCACGAAAAGCTGCTGTCTATCTCTTGTCAGCAGAAGCAGTGACAGCCACTGGCAAGGGACTCCCCAGGGGCCCAGGATTACCTGGGGAGTGAAGGAAGGATGGAGATCACAAAGGGTAGGGTGACTCTTCAGATCCACCATCCTCCTCCATACCAAATCCCTCAATTAGGTAGAGGATAGTACCTGAAAAGAAATTCTGCAAAGCCTTAGAAACTGTGGCTTAATGTATTATTTAATATTAAAGGAACATTTTACGCCGACATTCATTAAACGAAACTCTGACACCCATTAATTTTGAATACCTCTTCTATTCTTGGAAGGTTCAGTGCTGATGACATGAATATAGACTGTAGGTCTATTTGCAGCATTTCATCATGGTCATTCTATCGTCTGGCCTTTCAATCTGTCTCTCTTTCCTTCCACCCCATCTTTCTCACACACCTGCATGCTGTCTCTCTCTTTCTGGCAGTTCTGTTTTCTGAGCAGGACACTCTGGGTTGTGAGAATTCATCAACTTCTATCCTTCATTTACAGACTTATCTTTATTCTTTTTAAAAAATACCTGTGCATTTGTGTGCACACACGCTGCCAGACCTGTTGATCTTTTCCAGCAATTTCTGATTTTTTTTTGGACTTGTGATTAGGAATAGTCAGCACGGCTTTGTGAAGGGTAGGTCGTGCCTCACAAACCTTATTGAGTTCTTTGAGAAGGTGACCAAACAGGTAGATGAGAGTAAACCGGTTGATGTGGTGTATATGGATTTCAGCAAGGTGTTCGATAAGGTTCCCCACAGTAGGCTATTGTACAAAATGCGGAGGAATGGGATTGTGGGGGAGATATAGCAGTTTGGATCGGAAATTGGCTTGCTGAAAGAAGACAGAGGGTGGTTGTTGATGGGAAATGTTCATCCTGGAGACCAGTTACTAGTGGTGTACTGCAAGGGTCGGTGTTGGGTCCACTGCTGTTTATCATTTTTATAAATGACCTGGATGAGGGCGTAGAAGGATGGGTTAGTCAATTTGCAGATGACACTAAGGTCAGTGGAGTTGTGGATAGTGACGAAGGACGCTGTAGGTTGCAGAGAGACATAGATAAGCTGCAGAGCTGGGCTGAGAGGTGGCAAATGGAGTTTAATGCAGACAAGTGTGAAGTGATGCACTTTGGTAGGAGTAACCAGAAGGCAAAGTACTGGGCTAGTGGTAAGATTCTTAGTAGTGTAGATGAGCAGAGAGATCTCGGTGTTCATGTACACAGATCCTTGAAAGTTGCCACCCAGGTTGACAGGGCTGTTAAGAAGGCATACAGTGTTTTAGCTTTTATTAATAGAGGGATCGAGTTCCGGAACCAAGAGGTTATGCTGCAGCTGTACAAAACTCTGGTGCGGCCGCACTTGAGAGTATTGTGTACAGTTCTGGTCACCGCATTATAAGAAGGATGTGGAAGCTTTGGAAAGTGTGCAGAGGAGATTTACTCGGGTGTTGCCTGGTATGGAGGGAAGGTCTTATGAGGAAAGGCTGAGGGACTTGAGGCTGTTTTCATTAGAGAGAAGAAGATTGAGAGGCGACTTAATTGAAACATATAAAATAATCAAAGGGTTAGATAGGGTGGATAAGGAGAGCCTTTTTCCTAGGATGGTGATGGCGACACCGAGGGGGCATAGCTTTAAATTGAGGGGTGAAAGATATAGGACAGATGTCAGAGGTAGTTTCTTTACTCAGAGAGTAGTAAGGGAATGGAACGCTTTGCCTGCAACGGTTGTAGATTCGCCAACTTTAGGTACATTTAAGTTGTCACTGGATGAGCATATGGACGTACGTGGAATAGTGTAGGTAGATGGGCTTCAGATCGGTATGACAGGTCGGCACAACATTGAGGGCCGAAGGGCCTGTACTGTGCTGTAATGTTCTATGTTCCATTGTGCAACTTGATTACCGAGTGCATTCCTCCTACTGTGATCATAACATTTTTTAGAGAATAATTAGAAATAATCACACTGATCCTACTGAATCTCCATTTTGAAGTGTACAAGAGCAGTCCAACCAGTATACAACATCTGCAAATTGTATCAATTTGTACCTTCTGTGGTGGTAAAGACTGTTGACCAAGTGAGTTACCGTCAAAATGGTATTGAACTACAATCCCTTCACATAGCCAGGTGTATACGGACTGACCCAGGTCCTCCACATACACATTCAAAGAATAGACCAATTTTAGTGGCTCTGTGGCTTATTTGCTTGTCTACTCCCCTCTTAAGTTGCGCGTGGAGCACAGACATACCTGGCCAAAAGCACCAGATATTTAAAATGTCACATCTCGCCAAGGAAGATTGTGTTGGTGGTAATGTTAAAACATCCACACTGCTTTATCCTTCTTAGAAAGGGAACAAGATATTTTATTGTTCACACACTGTCTTTTCCCTATGTGCAGAATCACCTTGAGCATCAATTCTGAAGGCCTAGCGGAGAATTACTGTCGCAATCCAGATGCAGACAAACATGGTCCCTGGTGTTACACAAATGATCCCCTCACTCCATGGGACTATTGTGCAATTGAACCTTGTAAGTACCAGAAGACACATAGCTGCAGCCTGTACGGCTCCAGTCATTCTAAATGCAAAGATTTTTGCTCAATGGGAACAATAATCAGAAAATTGCCCATGGAGTGCCATTTACTTCTCCTATACTTTTGGCTTCTTGGTTTATTTGAACAGTCAGAAGGTTGTGAATCTCACAGCTGTGGGGGGAGATACCCATGCTTATGTTTTCAAGATGGAGATTTGGTTTTGTGGCTGTTGTATTCATTGCATCATTGGAGCAATGCAAATATTTCAGAAAACTGATCACTGCCTATGGTTATGTTCGTGCTTCACTGTTCATGCAATTCTGCTGTGGAATAGGATCACATTTAACCAAATAGATTCTCAGCCAAGATAGCATGGATGTTGCAAACTTTGGGCGCGTCTATGTGTTTATTATATATTGCTAACCGATTTTGTAGAGCTCTGAGGAAAAACAAAATTGGAGAACAAACAAAGATGACAGGTTAGCTTAACATGTATTGCCTCTGCATTTCACCAAATTTAAGAGTGTATTGCAGATTTTTGATGCTTGAGGTTTTTATGCGGAGCATGGGATACAGCTCTAATGTTGCATTAAAGCTAGTACTAAATGTTTAATGTTCCTAAGCTTTATCTCAAAATTTCAACTCTTAAACTTGAATGGAGAAAATAATATTTCGGCCTTCGTTTAACCTTTTGAATGGTAACTGGTAGATTCATAAGTAATGTTTTTATGACTTCTAGCATCTGTGTTGATGAGTAACATGTGGCTATTGCGTAAACAAGTAGAGATTCTCATGCTTCTGGAAGAAAACCTGCTAATTTTGCAGCTGTGAATGCTAAAGACTGAACTAAGACCATTGGTAATAAGTATACTGTTGGATAATTTACTGCTGAACTCTGTTTGAATATCATGCTGTTTTTCTGCACATGTGCAGTTCTTCTTGCATATGACAAAATCGGAGTTCTACATTTATGACATAGGGGTCTGACCACATGCAGATTTGATGTTGGCAGCATTGTTGCACGTGTGCAGATACTGAACAGAACTGCATGTATGTGAAGAACCTGCATTAATACATGTGCACAGCTTTGCTTTTGATTGCAAATGAAGCTGTAGAATTCTGCGCATGTCCATTTCCGAGTTTCTGCTTGTGCATATTTGCAAGTAGTGCTAGGTATCTGCAGACCATTGACTTTGCTAAAATGTCATGTGACATAATGGTCTTTATTTAACAGTCAGCATACAAACCATTTGCTATACAAATTTTATGTTGGATCCAACTTTTTGAAACCTACAGCTTGTTAGAATTTTAGTTGACACCATGTTGAAGTTTAAGATTTACTTTGTTTCAAAAAAAACCTGCAAATCCAATTCCGTTATGCGTGAATAGGCTCAAATCCCATTCTTGCTGATGTTTTGTTGTGATTATTTTGGCAACATTAAAATTGAATGATACAGGGAAGATTAGCCTGCACACATTTTGCTTTGGATTTAGACTAAATATATATTTATATTTCATTTCAATTCATTGTGTCAAGGAGTGACTTGCTTTATCATGCTGTTTCTATGTAGGTCACAAAACATCTGAATTAGCCTCGACAGGTATGCTTCTTAAATTGTCATTTGGATTTATGTTTCTATTGGAATGTTCTGACTTGGGTTCTTGGTGAGAATCTCTCACACAAAGAATTTTGTTAATTTATGTTGGTGGCTAAATCTATAGCTTGACGGCAATATTTTTTTTTGCTGCCTGGCAGGTTTAACACACGTTCCATATATAAATACTCTCTGTCAATTTACTCGTGGTCTGACCTACACATGGAGATACAGTGTAAAGGGGAAGGGCAGGGATACATTGTTGAAACGCTGCTGTTAAAACCTACAAACCAATTTTTTTCATTTTTTTGTTTTTGTTTTGATTTCTCGGTTATTCAAATTTTCAGTGTTGCTTCAACATTAAGAAGGTAATGATTTTCATCATTTAGGTTTTTGTGAAGTTCTGATTTTAATGACGAGCACATGATATTTCTTCCTCTTACCCAGTGCAATTTCCAGGTGCTCAACCGTGTTCAAGTAGAATACAGACCAGAATAGTGAATGGATTTCGAGCAAAAGCCAAAACGTCCAGCTGGATGGTTAGCCTGCAACACAGGTAAAGTTCACTGATTTGTGAACAAACCCTTTTTTCTGGTTATTCTGCAACTTCATTTTTTAAAATGGATAATCCAACATCTATCCATTTTATAAAAACAGTTACATTTATACTTTGATAGTATGAACTGCCCGATGCTGGAGAATCTGAGATAACACAGTGTGAGGCTGGATGAACACAGCAGGCCAAGCAGCATCAGAGGAGCAGGAAAGTTTGTTTTGGGTCAGGACCCTTCTTCTCCAGCTTCATACTGTGTTATCCTACATTTGTACTTTCTTTTATAAAAGGGAGTTCATTATGTGGACCACTGATATCCAGAGACACTGAACGAGATATTTGAAAACTGCCCTCCCCTGTTCTAATCAGTGTTACTAATTTATAATCCTTTGGCATTGATGAATTGAGAGTGCTAACCATGTCTAAGCTGTCTGATATTTTGCCCAAGTATCCACATCTTTTCCATATTTGAGGTTTTAGTTGCCTTTTTCTTTGTTGTCTCAGACAGACAGGCCTTGAGGTTTGTTGTAGTGTCTGGTGCCCTCCTGATTGGTATGGCTGAGTGAGAGATTATACATTGACTTTATTAAGTCTTTCCTCCAATCTGGATTTTCTAATGGAAGAAAATAAACCCAGGTATTTGAGGAATCGATTTTAACAAAAAAAATGTGATATTCAGACTCATCAAGAATGGAAATGGGGCACTATTTAGAAGAATCAGTACTGGGTGTTTTCAATCGATCCAAAATTTAAAATTGCTGTCAGTAAACTAATGCAAAATGAATCTTTTTAGTAAGCTGCGAATTAAATTTTTTTTAAAAAAATTTGAACAATAGATGTATTCATACTTTGCCAGGATTTGTTGGTTTTTGAAACTTTATTTTGTTCTTTTCCATATATTGAGCTCACTCAGCACCCATAATCGCCTATATTAACCCTGTTCAGAACACCTCAGAGGTTTAAAGAAATGGCTGAATTACTGAATCTTTACCCAAATATGACTTATGAAGAAATAAAACAATTTAGTAAATTTCCACCATTTTGTTCCAACACAGACTTTCTGGTTGATGGGAACCTGTTTTAGATGTGTATTTTGTTCTAATTATTCTGATTGCAGTATTAAAACTAAATGATGTGGGACTTCCTGCCAAAGACCTCTCCATCTGATTTTAGCTTGACCTGATAATGGAGCACAGTCGAGCATATTGTATATTGAGAAGTTACCCATAGAAAATGGCTACCATTTTCCGGATATTTTGAACTTGCTGGAATCTTCCTATGCTGTCAGATTGCAGGCACACACCTCCTCCCCCTGAACCTTTCTGACAGTTTAATTTTTAAAAAGGGTGCTCAAGGAGTGAAGCTCAAATGAGGGACATTGTTACTGCCATTATCTCCTGATTGGCTCCTTTTATGTTGCCAATTGACCATGGTTCTTCCTTTTAATAGTTTTGTTCAATGTTGTTTTTCTGATTCTTTACTAAACTGAGGAAAGTCTTTCAAAATTCCTGTCTTGAAGGAAGGGTAGTATTGTGCAGCTGTCACTTGACCCCCACTGAGACTCCAGTCTTGCTCTCTGTCATTTACTCCCTAACACTGCTTTAATAATAGTGCTTCAAACCACAATCGAAGATGCCAAACCAGAGTTGTTTATCGATCAATACCTTTTACCAGATTTTGTTAGCAACAGTAACTCATCACAGAGGTTTTAAGCAAGAAATTAAGGCCTACCATCCTTAACGTTTTCACGTTTTTAAAAAAAATATAGAAGTACCCAAAATTCCTGAATTTAAAAGTCTTTCAGATACAGATTAATGAAGTACAGGGCTTCTGTACTTTGTAGTTTGTAATAAATAGCCAATTAGTAATCATTGTCATATAACTCTACTTATAAACGATCCCCCTATACATGCATACAGAGGCAGAAACATTAAAGTGGGTGTTATAAGTGAAGGGATAGACTAGGAAGATGGTCCGCTGGTTCTTGTTCAGGGTTTGCTGAGATGATTTTGTGCTCTTGTGCTGAACAGACCACAGCTTTTTGATCTTCCTTCACCAGTTACTTTCCTCTGATTGCAGGAGGTACAGGGTGACTAGTCTCACTAGAACAACGGAGATTAAGGGGTGACCTGATAGAGGTCTACAAGATTATGAACAGTATGGACAGTCAGAAGCTTTTTCTCGGGGTGGAAGAGTCAGTTACTAGGGGACATCGGTCTAAAGTGCAAGGAGCAAGCTTTAAAGGTGATGTACGAGGCAAGTTTTTGTTTAAACACAGAAGGTGCTGGGTGCCTGCTGCTAGGGGAGGTAGTGGAAGCAGATACAACAGTGATTTTTAAGGGGCATCTTGACAAATCTACGAAAAGGATGGGAATAGACGATACGGTCCCCAGAAGGGTAGGGGGTTTTATTTGTGATGGGTAGCATGTTAGTGCAGGCTTGGAGGTTGAAGGACCTATTCCTGTGCTGTAATTTTCTTTGTTCTAATCTGTCAATGACTAAAACGAGCATACTTCTGTTACCGTATACTGATTAATACTTTCTCTCTACCTCAGGGATATCCATTTCTGTGGAGGATCGTTAATTGAAGAGAATTGGGTTCTCACAGCCAAGCACTGTTTCTCCACGTGGTACTTATGATTTTTATTTCAGCTGCTTGAATGTCTGTAGCAAAGTGTTAGAACCGTATCAAGTACCGTTAGACTCTATGTTAAGCTTTTCCAAACCTTGACCAACAATACGATCAATTATGATTTAACTAAGTGATGAGAGTTCTTACTAATTGGTTTCAATGATCTGCCATCAATTTATATTTGGCCGTTTTCAAGGTGTTTGACAATGACTGATGTCACTGTCTCCTGACTGGCTCCTTTTAAGTTGTCAATTGTCTTCCTCATCCTCTATAGTTTGCTCAATCTTACTTTTATGACTCTTTTTGCTTAGCTAAGAGGATAGTTTATCATAATTTCTGACTTGAGGAAATGGAGAAATATGATAGTTGGAGCTCAGACCTGATGAAGCCATAACCAGACACAAAACATTTAACTCTTCCTCTCTCCACGGACACTGCCACGCCTGCTGAGTTTCTCCCAGCATTCTGTTTGTTTCAGACTTCCAGCACCCACAATATCTTGCCTTTATTTAAATATACGTGTACACTGTCAATACGTATGTAGTCCAAAATTCTCAAGATTATACACTCTCAAACTTGAACACAAAATTAACTGTTACAAAATTAGGTTTGTTAAGATCTAGCTGGTTCACTTCTACAAACTGAAACAAGCCCAGTGCAGGTCACAGCTATCATTGGGATTTTCTTCACCATTAACTCCCTTTCTGCCCTTTCAGTTCCCTGATGAGGAGTTAATGCTCTGGGAGGATATTAACTCAACCTTATTCAATCTTAAGTTTTCTGTTCTCTCAATCATGAAATGGGCATAAGTTAAACAGAGGCCTTTCTGCATTTACAGTTTTTATGACATTGGTGTATTACCTTTTACACTGTTCGCAATCCCGTGATGCATTTTTGTAAACTGAGGCTAAGCAAAGTCACACAATGGTAAAGTACTAACATGTACATCTGTTTCAGTTAAACTAATCATGGAATGTGAATATTCCTCCAAATACTAACCACTACGTTTGTGTGTGAAATGAAAAGGCTTGGGCAAGTGATGAACTCGGCTATAGTGGAAAACACTAAGGGAAAGTTCATTTAAACTTATTGCCTTTGTTTTTAACACGTTTGGTTATTATTTACCGAAATGGCAAATGTGGCAAAGAAAATATTTTTTGGTAGAAATCCAATCAGTAATTGTGTGTGAACTAATAAGACCTGTGTAAATGACCAACTCAGCTCAGTTTTATATTAAATTGATCTTTAATTGAAAATTATGCTCTGAATATCACCGCAACGGGACTACTACTTTGCAATTGTTTTCAAAAAGACATTTCGTTTGGGAAATGAACCCTGCTTTCTCCTATTCACTCATCTTATCCAATTATTATAGTCCGTTGCATTTTATTTAGATTTATAACCATTGATATCATTCTCTTCATGCAGCTTTACTGTGGTATTAAGCTGATGAGAGGTAACTCCTATAGGTTGGAAGAGTCTAACTGGTATCTTGTTTTTTTTTATTTTAGTAAGCCAGACTTGAGAGGATATGAAGCTGTGATGGGAATTATCAAAGATGATAAAAGTGAAGAAGCTCATAAGCAAGTAAGAGAGATATCGCAGCTTGTCTGTGGCCCAGATGGATCCAATCTAGTGATGCTGAAATTGTCCAGGTGTGTCACTTAAACCACATGACCATAGAATGTCAAATTCAAAACTTGGCTTCTGGGTCAAAATCTATTATTTGATGTTACACCATATTTTGTATTAGGTATCAAAACATTTTTCATACTATGAATGCTGTACAGTTAATATTGTATACAAATCCAGATGCTTAATATTTGTACCCATTTTTAATGCTTCTCCTGGCTTCTGTTTAAATGTGTGAGTATTCATTACTGCCATTTCCAAAATTCCCAGGACTCAGAGTTGAAGCTTGGGAATAGTTGAGCTACGTTTCACACACATTTTCTTAAAGGAAAATCAGACAAATATTTGAAGCAGTCCATATTCCAAGGCCATGGGGAGGGAGTAGTTATTTTTGCCATCTCTAAATGCCGGAATGGTCATTGTTTTTACCAGCCTAATGTATGCCTCTGAAACTGGCCAAGTATGTCCTTTTACTCACAAAGCAGGACCAATCCAACCTGGCCACTTATCATCTTTATCAGTCTATCTTCGATCGTCAGTAAAGTAATAAAGGTGTCACCAGCAGTGCTTTAATGCAGTACTTGCTTAGCAATAACATGCTCACTAATGCCCACTTTAAGTTATGCCAGGGCCACTTAGCTCCAAAACTCATTACCGCCATGGTTGAGGACATCTGTGCAGGACTTCCTCAGGGTAGTGTCTTAGGCGCAACCATTTTCAGTTACTTAGGCAATGCCTTCTCTCCATCAGAAGGTCAGAAATGAAGATGTCCCTGATGACTGCTCTGATACTGAAGCTGTCTGTGTTGAAATGCAGCAAGATCCAGACAATATCCATGTTTGGGCTGACCAGTGACAAGTGACAATCGTTGCACGCAAGTAGCAGACAATGGCTGTCTCCAACAAGAGAGGCTTTAACCACTGGCCCCTTGATGCGCAATGGTGATTCAATGACTGAATCCTCCACTGTCAAAATTTTGGTGGGGGGGGGGAACGCGGTTAACATTGATCAGGTACTCAACAAGACAGTCCCATAAATACGATGGTTGCAAGAACAGGTCAGATGCCAGGAGTCCTGCAGCGAGTAACTTACCCCCGATTTCCCCAAAGCCTGCCCACCATCTACAAGGCTCCAGTCAGGAGTGTGAAGGAATACTCCCCGTTGGCCGTCTGAGCACAGCTCCGACAATGCTCAGGAAACTTTGACACCATTCAGAACAAAGCTGACTTGGTTGGTACCACACCCACAAATGTGCAATCCCTCCATCACCGATGCTTAGTAGCAGCACTGTCTACCATGACAAGATCCCCTCCAAGCCACTCATCATCCAGACTTGGAAATATAGCTCCATTCTGGAATTCCCTCCCTAGGAGCATTGTGGGTCTACCTATACCAAATGGATTGCAGCTGTTCAAGAAGCAACTCACTAACACCTTCTCGAGGGCAACTAGGAATCGGGAATAAATGCAGGCCCTCCCAAATGTGCCCATGTCCTGCAAATGATTTTTTTTAAAAAAGGATAGCTACTGAATAAAAACTGTGAGGAGGGATTGCAGCCCACCTTATCTGACTGCTTCTATTTTCAGATGTTTCCCTTGGATTTAGGCAGAGCCCTCATTTTTATGTATAAATCAAAATCGCACGTTACCCTGTTAAAGTCCCAGGTTTTTTTTTAGTCCACATTGATACTCCTAGTTCCTTAACTTGTCACAAACCATTTGTGAATCAGGAGGTGGCTGTTTCCTGCTGCTCAGGAGAACTGGAAATGGCTACTTTTAACATTGTGACAGCAAGTGCTTGTGTAAATTGAGCTCTCAATACTTCCAGTCATTGATCTCTTTGTTTTGGTAGATCCTGCAAAAATGCTCTGTCGCTAAAAATGAATGTTCCATTTCATTATCAATACTTCAAATCATCAGGTTTAAGATACCACTGCTGGCCCATTGCTATTGAACATTTCTGGAAATTGTGTTCATAACATTTCTGTAGAATTACACATCTCCAAAGTGAACCAGATCAGAAAGTGATCTGGCCCTTCTAAATTGTACTGAATCTCTGAATGATGCTAATTCAATGAACATACGTACGAATAAGCAGTGAGAATCAAGAATAGACCAGATAGGTGCTCGAGCCTGCTCTGCTGTTCAGTAAGGTCATGGTTGATCTGAATGTGGTTACAACATCACACTCCCACCCACCTTCAATAATCTTTTTGATGTTCTGATGCTGTTTCTCAGCAGAGCAAACTCAGTTTGATTGTGTGGCATAGTGACCGTGACAAACCTGATTGAAATGGATCCTCACCAGAAAATGTCCACCCTGCTAGATTGCAAGAATTGTCATGCTGCTGAAATGACAATACTGAAAGCTGTTGATTTCAACTGGTAGAAGACAACAAAATGGATACTTAAAATCACAAATAATCAGTCCGTATTTTGGAATTGGAAACTTGCTCAGAATATGTCAACATTTATTATTATTAATTTGAATATCAAACACTTCCTCTGCAGAACTGAATCATGCTCAGCATTGATTGCCAGTGTGCTGCATTTAACCTGACCTTTTTTTGTCTTTACCAGGCCAGTAAAATCGACAGGTTATGTTCACTGGATCAAACTGCCTCAGCCTGGATGTGAAATAAGGGAAGGCACCTTATGTAATATATCTGGATGGGGAGAAACCAAAGGTAAACAAACATTTAGGAGGGGATGAATGTTTCTAGATACTTCCCAGCCTGTGTAATGTAACCTGTTTGTTGAACCAGGGGTGGTACACTAGCTCAGTGGTTAGCACTGCTGCCTCACAGCGCAGGGACCCAGGGTTCAATTCTAGCCTCAGGTGACTGTACAAAGTTCTCACACACTCTTGTGTCTATGTGGGTTTGTTCCGCATGCCCCGGTTTCCTCCCATGGTCAAAAAGGAGCGCAGCGCAGGTGGATTCACTGTGCTAAATTGCCCATTGCGTCCGGGGATGTGCAAACCAAGTGGATTAGCCATGGGAAGTGCAGGGCTATAGGGTAGAGGGATGTGTATGGCTGGGATGCTCTTGGTATGGTTTCAATGGGTCAAATGGCCTGTTTCCACACTGCAGAGATTCTATGATTTCAGTTTGTCACTGATCTGAGAGCTGTTAGTTTGAGTCATAACACACATTGGCAGGTTACTTGATCGTATATTCTCTTATATTGAATATTCTCTTCAGGTCATAGTTTGGTTTTGCTGCATTCTGTTTCCTGTTGGACTCCATTGAACTTTGTTTCCTTTCCTGCTGGCAGATCATTAACTCATTTTTAGTCGATGACATTGAAAACATTGCTTGTGCTTTGAATGCTATGTATTCAGTTGTTTTGGCAATTTGAGTTTTGATGGCATATGGGGAGAAATTATTTATTTCATGTTCTGTGGAGATTACGGGGTTTTTTTTTGGAAAATGCCAGTAAAAGGGTATTGGAACTTTTTTAAAAAGTCACTAGTGGGAAATTGTATCATTTAAGCTAATTAGTTACATTCACTTTTCTCAAATCTCGACCTGCCTGGGTATTACAATTCTACTTCAGCTACATTTTGCAGGCAGTAGAATTGATTTTGGTTTTCAGTTTGGGAAAGATTGTGGCCGGACAACAGGCTATGTAGATTATTTCACTCTTTTTCTGAAGCATACTTGTTGTGAATTCAGTGAGAAACTGAATTGTCACTTGAAAATGCAACTAGAAGATTCCTCAACACATGCCTATTGACCTGTCCACAAGTGCCAGAATATCAGTTCGACATCTATCTGAACATTCCATGCCTTTTATTGTTTTGTTTCTCTCGAGCTAAAAGTCCATTGGCCAAAAGTCCATTCTGTCTCTGCTGTTGCTTGGTGTGGATGTTTTTGCAGAATGTATTTTGTTATTTAGAGGACTAAACATTTATATTTTCAACAGGTTGTATTATCCAATTCTGCATCTTCATTGAATAATTTTTTTCTATTTTTACGATATAACAAAATGTGTTATCTGTTAATGCATTTTGGATATTTTTATCCAAGTGTAAAATAGACCATACAATTGCTACATGTGAACTTGTTAAAATAATTATATTTCTGTTGAGCTTTGGAGTAGTGGGATTAGGGAAAGTCTGTGTGCAATCTTCCCATCCTGATTGCAACGCACATCGAAATATTTTTCATTAGTCTATCATCCCTTAAATAATTACTTTTTACGCCATCAAGGGGGACATATGTTCAAAACAGCAAATAAAAATAGAATTTTATATTTTGTGTTAGTTGGCCTTAACCTTCAAGATTGAAGTATAATGTGGTACAGTGTTGTCTTTGTTGCCTGAATAGTTCTGGCCCAATACATTACAAAGGCTTCAAAAACTTGCAAAAATCACGCATGTTCTGTAAAGGATCGAGAAGTTGCCCTGTTACGCTAACATTTAGCAAGTGGAAGTAAAATATATGTCACAGTGTTCTTGCTTGTCATTGAAGGATAGGCAGAATAAGAGAATGATGCCTGTTTCTGTGGATTACAGGAGTACAATCTAGGAATAATTAAGATCATGGAATTTTAATAGAGTTGCACCCAAAATCATGTGCATTCTTGATTCTCGTGAATTTTTGTATTAATTAAAGATAAACTCAAAAAAACTGTACCTTGAGTTGAAATTCCACACATTATGTTGGCTCTAGAGGGTTCTCTGAATTGTGCTAATTTTTTTAGACACACTAGGCATGATTTAAAAGCTTAGATTCAAACGTATTTAATTTAATATCTAACAATTACTTGGGAATCTTTTAACCTTTTTGTTTATTCCTTTTGCTTGTTTAGGCACGGGTTATGAAGGTGAGCTAAAGGTGGCTCAGATCCCTATAGTTGGAAATAAGAAATGCAATGAATACCATCAAGGAAAAATCCAAATTAATGAATCTGAAATCTGTGCAGGAGATGAAAAGGGAACTGTTGGTACGTGTGAGGTAAGTTTTTTTTTTTAAATAATTAAAATTAAAATATAAAGGCAAGTATACACTTTCTTTTATTGGCAAACTGCTATTATCAGAGTTAGTAATGAGTGCACACATCAATTACAGTTGGAGAAGAATTCTACAGGTTCATCTACTGTCACTCATGCTGTTAAATTCTGTGGGAGAGAAGATGTAGGAAGAAATGCCAAAGAGATGTGGTAATTCCTGATAAGGTCGAAATAGATGGAATCTCAGGTTTACAGGCATTACAACACTTGACAAGAGCAATGAAAGATCTCCTCAAAAGTGATTTATTTTTGGCAGATCATGAATGAGAAACAGACCAATATTGTATCCTTAAATGTTAATGGAAAAGCTGGGATTAAATGGACTGGCAAGAGAGAGTAGACAAATTCAAGAGTCTTCCTTCAATAATGGATAGCAAAGATCCACACAAAAATTAAATCCAGGTTAGATTAGCTATGGGAAAAAGCATGATTAATGTCTTAAGTAACATCTGGAAGTTCAGATACCTGAGCGTGAACCTGAACAAAATGGCCTGATGGTGTCACTGGTATGGACTGTTACACTCAATTGATTTTTGAGAATTGGACTTTGAAGAAGGACAATGAAGAAGGACAATGCGAGAAGGACGTTTTATTAAAATATCAGTATGGTGGAGCGCGTTCAGAGTCAGCTGGCTGGGCAGATCATAAGCAGGATGGATTGGATAGGAAGTAATGTGCAAGAATCAAAAAGGTTGCCAAGTGGTGGTTAGAGCAAAAAGAACCAAGGACAACCATTGAAAACAAAAAAATGTGGCAGTGCTATTATGGCAATGATAGATAAAGAAATTAAGCATAATGCTGCACAACATTCTTATTTCAATTCTGGAATGCAGAATTTGGGATGTTTAAAATTCATAGTTTTTAATGAAACTTGGAGAATCAGAACCAAACCAGTCCAAATCTGACCGGCAAATGAATGGAGGGGTAAGGCTTTCTACAGGTCACAGAAAATTATGAATGCAACATATTGATCTTATTGTGTTTTGGTATGCTGTGAATAGTGCACTAAAGTGATGAGATGTGAATGAGAAGTGGTGAAATTTACCCAGTTCACATTTGAGATAGAGGGAGGTTCAAGAGTGAAGTCTGAGCTGCATATGGTGCTAATCCCATGCTCAAAGCTAGTGAAATAGTTGACCTTTTTCAATGATGAACTGATGAATATCTCCCCTCAGTCATTAGAAAGGAAATTACTACACTCAAAGTTTGGAAAGCTGAAGGTCACATCTTTTTACTGAAGCCAGATGTTAGAACAAAAGTGTGCAAGAAACTTATTGTCAGCAAATGTCTCATTGTAATAATGTGCAGTCTTGTGAATTTTCTCACTTTACAGAGAGATTACGGTGGCCCCTTGGTCTGTGAAGAACACAACCAAAGCTTATTGCAAGGTGTCATCATTCCTGGCCGAGGTTGTGCAAAACCAAGGCGTCCTGGTATTTTTGTGAGGGTGTCATACTACGTCACATGGATACACAAAGTCTGTAAGACATACAAAAAACACAGCCGCACAGGATGAATGTGTCAACTGAAACTCTTAATTGTCAAAGTCATAATTTATCAACTGAAGACTTGTATTGCTGCAGATAACTATCAACTCTATTGATATTTTCCTTTTAAAAATGATTTATCTTTTTGTTCATTGTTTGACCATTATGTGTATATCTCTGAGTTCTGTATGTATCTTTTTTGGAGGGTTCCTGAGGTAACTTAAAATGGACAACTGCAATAAGGTAGAAATAAGGAAACCATCTAAACGTCATGTTAACGTCTGTCTCACACTTGAAGTGCTTCTATTTCTGAATTTAATTTTGATGTTGGAATAACTGCTTGTCCTGCTCTGAAGACAGACATTCAGCACACGGTCCTTAAAACTTTAGTGCCTTTGTTTTAACTTTTGTTTTGACAAATTTTCTTCCTGTACTTGAGGATGTCGACCAAAATCTTCAGCATTAAATCAGGCAAGTAAAGAACTAGGTTCTCTCTACAGTAATATCCCATCTGTCTATGGGTGAAACTTGGTCTGGGCTCATTTAGGAGCGCTAGCTGTCCTAATGTACATAATTTAATGTAATTTTTCTAAGCATTCAAATTTCTGTAGTGTAAATAATGTAACAGATTGAATTTAAATCATAATTTTACAATTTTAAAACTCTTGTTAAAGTATGAATGCTAAAAGTTTGTATGTATCCTCTGGAGCCTAATACTTAATCCAAGGACTAAAATGGATTTAAAGCTCATTCATATCTCTGTCTTTTACAAAGATTTTTACTTTAATTTCCTCTCCTGTTAAGAAAATCGAATAGCTCACACCCAGGTGTTTTATTCCTACCCTCATGATACAATGCAAATGTTGTTTGCAGCAACATTTCTCGCAAACTGACAATGGAGAATTCTTTCTATGAAATTGGCCTGTTTATTTTATGTCACCCGTAGAAAGGCTTGCTTCTCCATTTGCCGGTCAGATTTGTACATGTTTGGTTCTGATTCTCCCAAGTTGAATAAGAACAACAATGAATTTTTAACATCTCAAATTCTGCATTCCAGAACTGCAATAAGCATGTTGTGCAGCAATGGAGCTACAGCTATTTTTGTGACAATCTGTTGAGCCTTTTCCATTGGGTGGCATCTTTATGTTACCAATTCAGCTCATCCGTTCTGTTCCTGTCACCTGCTGACCCTTGATCTAACTGTGGTGGCACTTGGAGAACATTGACTGCTAATAGTCCTCCAGTAAATATCCTTATAGCAATCCTGTTCAAAAGCGTTATGGAGCTGACCCTTCAATGACACGTTAAATTGTTTCATAATGTCTGCACTGACAAACTCTTTCGCTAGTTCAGCACAAGTTTAGAAATAAGCATTTGTGAATAATTCTTTCTGATTTGGGTAATTTGTTTTAGAGTATCAGTCAGCGG
The DNA here is from genome assembly GCF_030684315.1 of Stegostoma tigrinum. NCBI lineage: Eukaryota > Metazoa > Chordata > Chondrichthyes > Orectolobiformes > Stegostomatidae > Stegostoma > Stegostoma tigrinum. The sequence continues at coordinate 26,630,183 of NC_081378.1, read as the reverse complement.
TCCAGTTTTCCATTTCCCTTAGCTAGGCTTTTTTTTTGAAAATTTAACTGATACAATAATTTCAGTTTTCTGGCTTTTATTTGTTTTTTCTCTGAGCAGAGGAAATAAGAAAATAAATCTTCTGAAATACAAAAGTATAGCTATAAACATTTGTTTTTTTTAAACCTTCCACCACACTGTCTACATAGCTTAAATGCTTCTGCATATTGAAAAATTCAGACTGGGATAAAATACAGAAATTAATTATTTTACTTGCCTGGATTTCTCTTGCAAGAAATAAGACAGAAATTTAACTAGTAATTAGATGAATAATTTTGGATTTTCTGTCTACATTTGGTGCTAATTTGGTCAAAGTCACAGCAAGATGCCAATTTAGGCCTTGCAACCAGAAATTCCGAGATTTAAATCCCTGTACCAGGACAACTGGTGATGTTCTATAGTTGGCTCAAGTGGTACTGTTTTAAGAGGAACTAATTAGATTTTTCCAATATTCTGAAGAAGGGTCACTGGTCCCAAAACGTTAACTCTGTTTTCTTTTCTCTGATGCTGCTAGACCACTGAGTGTTTCCAGCAATTTCAGATGTTGTTTCCAATATTTCAGTTATCCCACTTGGAAAATGCATCCAGCTGAAGTAAAGGGAACACCCATGAAACCAATTTCTCAGCATTAGTCAGTGCCATCAGGAGAGGAGACAATAGAGTTGAGGAGAAGGGATAAAAGAATGATTAGCATGTTTATTGAGGTCATGTTATGTATTTTCAACAGACATGTTGCTAAATAATCTTTCCAGTTGTGTGTTCTGCTCTACTGTTTGCTGCTTTTATAAAACATATGCCCAAGTTTAAAACCTGTGGTTTTTCATATACATGTATTGATGCAAATAGGGAAACACTGAAAGTCAACCTGGGATTACTTATCCATTTTATCCTCAAACTACAGTTTTTTTTGTCCCCCCCCAGGAGGACTTTTGACCCGGTACTTTCTTTTATACTGAACAGTAGTATAATACTGAGCCAGCATCTGGGTATTGTTGCAATGTTGGCACTAAAGCTGATATAAATTCACAATTTTTTTGGCAAATGCAGTGCATGTCGGACTAGACACTGTGGGTATTATCTTTTAATTTGTGTTTTATGGATTTAATTTGTTTCTTGGGTGTTTTAGTGATCTGAAAACTGTCTATACTTTGAAACTACTTTGGTATTTTTAGCACCAAGAATTATTGAATTTAAGGCACAACTGCGTATGCAATTGTCTAAAAGCAAATCAAATTGTATTTGCTATCAAATATACAGGTGGCATAATTGCAAAGATTTTTCTCATGCTTACAATGGTGATAATAGTTTGTGATGATTTTTAAGTTCCAGACATTGCCCAGATCAACATAACTTTGTAAAGTTTTCAACTTTGCCCAAAAAATTGAAATATTATCAAAGGATAAAGCAAAGAACTGGTTTCTTTTTCTGGAAAATACATTGAAGGGGTTTGTAATGTGAAATAAAACATTGGACTTTGTTTTCTCTTCCCATCCCTTCCTTCTTGTCAGTTTCAAAGAGAAAAGAACATATTTAGAGGCTAACAGCTATAGTGAGGAATCTAATGGTATAACTGTAGTACAAGTGCAGCAGCTGGTTTGAAGTGGTTTCATTTGAAAGTACTTTTAAGGTCTGATGCTTGTCTAATCATAAGAATACTATTTGTGATCCCAAAAAAGTATTCCTGATGGGGAAGCTTCCCACAGGGAGCACAGTTATAAAAAGTGGGTGAATACTGTAAATAGAATAAATCCTTGAGGGAATCTCCTCATTAGTCAAAGTGGGCTTTCACATCAGATTTGTGTTATGGAAATTTGCTGTTGTGAAATAGAAAATACTAAACTTTAGTGTGGTTTGACTGGATAAGTGCATGCACCTCCCAGAATGTAATGTTGCTGAAGGATGGGATCGGAATAAATAAACTGGATCTTTTACAACTACATCTGGCTCAAACCATGGCCTAAAATCCAGTTTATGGTTAGTTTTAAAAATATTTTTTAATTTAAAAAGGGCTGTTGCTGTGTTTGAACTAAAATACACTTATAAATGAATTGTGGAAATAAAGTAATTTTGGAAATAAAGTTGCTTGTGATATACTTTACGTTACATTATTTATAAGCAGCTGTAATGCATAGGGACACTTTTTTTTGAGTGTTTTGAAACTGGTGTTGCACACTTTTTGTAAACAACTCTTGACTTGTTAAATAGTGTTTGTTGCATACTTTACAGGTGTTTAAATACAATTCATCTTCTGTTGAGCAGGAGAGACTTAACCATTTATTCAAGGGATGGGTTTGTACTACATCACTTCACATGCTATTTTGAGCTGATTGGAAAAATATTTTTATGTACTTTTTAATAATGAACTTTGTATATAAAATAAACGTATTCACTTGAAAACCTTTTTGTGGTGAATTTTGGTTGACTTCACTTCACAATTTTGTAAGGCCTGAAAACATTTGCAGTGAAAATAGTGGAGCTGAGGCCAAACTGTAGCAGTAGACTCACGTGACTGCAAGTTTAGCTCATTTGAATAATTAACATCCAAGATAGCTTTTGATTTATACTATTAATTTGGCAATTCAGGAGTGGGATTAATAAATCAATTTCAAATGCTCATATCCTGTTAATGCTATGTAGTATCATGAATTGGGTAGTTAGAATATTGTAGATTTTGTTAAAAGCAAATCTTCCTAAATGACTTAGGATCATTGAGTCATGCTTGAGTGTGCACTCTCTGGTTTAAAAAATATATCAAGACAGATTTTTCTAGAAAACAAAGTCTTGGAAGTGTCTTAACTAAACAATATATGATAAGTAGAAGTCGATCTTTAAATCCCTTGTGTCTACTTTTGTCATCAAATCAGATCAAGGCTTGGAAATTGACAGCAAATGTAAAGATTGTTGCGGGACAACTAGATGTGGGAAGTTGATGATTAGTTACACTTTACGAAGAGACAAGAGGCTTTATTATATATCCTTGGGGTAAAATTTTAAGGTTCCCCCTACCAACAATTTGTGGTTGGGGTTGGGGTGGGGGGGTGGTGAGATCTCTAAAATTCCGTCTAAGGCCTTGCGTGCCCCCCCCCCCCCCCCCAACATTCTCAGAGATCCCCTACCATGCCCACAATTTAAATGGAGCAGGTGAGGCCAACGTGCCCTTGCTTCAATCTTTGAATTCTTAGGAAGTACTTTGAACTGTGATTCGGGGGAGGTAGTTCCGTGCCAGCCAACTATGTCCAGTGCGGGATGGTTGGGGGATAACAACGAATGTTTGGTGATCAGTGTTCTTGGAATGACAATCTCCCACAATCTAGCTGCAATACATTACCTGAGCAGAGACATGACATGGCATTGACCTTAGATAACAAGGTGTAGAGCTGGATGAACACAGCAGGCCAAACAGCATCAGAGGAGCAGGAAAGCTGACATTTTGGGCCTAGACCCTTCTGCAGAAATGGGGAAGGGGAAGGGGGTTCTGAAATAAATAGGGAGAGATTCACTGAGGTCTTTCCGGAGGCAGGAGGGTAATCTCTCCAAGGTGGGCATCCTTGGACGAGACTTCACAGTGGGGTTAAAATTGCTTCAGAGATGGTAGGAACTGCAGATGCTGGAGAATCTGAGATAAGAAGGTGTAGAGCTGGATGAAACAGCAGGTCAAGCAGCATCAGAGGAGCAGGAAAGCTGACGTTTCAGGCCTAGACCCTTGTATTGATCTTACCTTTCAGAGACTCAGTTCCAGTACATGGCATCTGCATTCACTGAATCGTCAGAACTTTGGAACCTTGCAACAATGTTATGGAGTTGCACATCACTGAGCATGAATAGAACAGGGGAGCAGGGATGAAGTTAGAACAGTTTCAAATTCTGCTCACAAGAAAATAGGAGATTAGTCATCACCAAATGCAACCATAAGTCAGAGCCTAGTACATCAGTGATTACCGTGCAATATTCAGAATTAACATGTAATAAGTGTTACTTTGAAGTCTAAGCCGAAACACCAGTTTAGAACTTGACTCCTCCTTAAATAGGAATCTTTTGACTAGCAGCAAGTAACTTAATGAACCCAAACTCCTAATCTGGCATCAAACAACACAATAAAACAATCACACTCCAAAGATCGGTTCGGTTCCACCCTCAGGTGTTTGTCTGTGTGGAGTTTGCACGTTCTCCCCATGTCTGCGTGTGTTTTCTCCAGGTGTTCCGGTTTCCTCCCACAGTCCAAAGATGTGCGGGCTAGGTGGATTGGCAACATTAAATTGCCCGTAGTGCCCAGGGGTGATTGTTAGGTGGGTTAGACATGGGAACTGCAGGGATTGGGGAATGGATCTGGGTGGGGTAATCTTCAGAGGGGCAGTGTGGACCTGTTGGACTGAATGGCCTGTTTCCGCACTGTAGGGAATCTATGATTTCATTGACAAATAATGGAATCTTTTTGACTAGCAGCAAGTAACTTAACTACCAACAATAACCAAGATTAACTTCAATAACGTTTACTTGCATTTCACATAATTATCCATGGATTGTTTCCACCCCATCTGTTGCCAAGCGTAAACCTCTTTTTTTTTAATATATAAAATCAGCAAATCTTCCGGGGATGTGCAATTCCTTTACACACTCATCCCCCATCAGGATGGTCTCGGGCTCTATGTTTCTTCCAGGGAAAAAAAATGCCTGAAACGTCCCCATCCACCACCATCCTCCACCACATGGCCAAGCCCATCCTCACTCTGAGCAACCTCTCTTAACACTCCTCACTTTTGTCACATCATAGGAGGAGCCATGGGTGCCCCACATGGGCCCCAGTTATGCCTGTCCTTTTGAAGGATATGTTGAACATTCCTGTTCTAGTCCTTTTCTGGCCCCCACCCACAATTCTTTTTGTGATATATCAACACCATCGATACTTCTTCCCTTTCTGGTCCAGAATTCGAAAGTTTATCAATTTCGCTTTTGATTTCCACCCTCCTGTCACCTTCACCTGGTCCATCTCTGACTCTTCTCCCCACTTCCTCAATATCCCTGTCTCCATTTCTGCAGATGCCAATATCCACTACAAGCCAACCAACTCCCAGTTACCTTGACTATACCTCGTCACACCCTGCTTCCTGTAAAGACTAATTCATTCTTTCAGTTCCTCCATCTCCGGCGCGTTTCTTCTGATGAAGCCAACTTCGACAAGGGGACCGCCGAAATTTCCACCTTCTTTCATAACTGAGGATTCCCCAGCACTGTTGTCAACTGGACCCTCAACTGGGTCTGACCCATCTCCCATATGTCCACCCCCAACCCCTCTCTTCCTTCCCACAACAGCAATAGGGCCACCTTGTCTTCATCTACCATTCCACCTAAATCCACATCTAGAGGATCGTTAGCTGCTATTTCTGTCACCTCTGCCAAGATGCCATCACCAGACACATATTCCCCTCTCCTCCTTTGCCTGCACTCCGCAAGGACCATTTCCTTCGGGACGCCCAAGTCCAGTCTTCCTTCATCCCCAACACCATCAGCCCCCAACAGCCTCACAGGACCTTCTCCTGCAACCACAGAAGGTGTAACACCTGCCCATTTACTTTCTCCCTCCTCTAAATCCAAGGACTCAAGCACACCTTCCAGGTGAAGCAGCACGTTACTTTCATTTCACTTAATCTAGTCAATGGCATTTGCTGCTCATACTATGGTCTCCTATACCTTGGGAAATAAAGCATGGACTGTGTGCCTATGTTTCTGGCAATAAAGACCCTGAGCTTCCTGTTGTTTGCCACACACTACCCTGTTCCCTGGCCAAAATTGCTGTCTCAGGATTGTTGTAGTGCACCAATGAAACTGGAAAAACAATACCTCATTTTCCACTTGGAAACTTCATAGCCTTCTGAAATCACTATTGGGTCCAACAATGTCAGGGTTTGAACACCTTTCCCACATGTGCCCCCACATCCACACACCAGGATACAATAGTGGATGGAAAGTATTCAGCCTGGAACTTGGTGACCAGCCGTGTTCTGCAGGCATCGGTTCTGGGACGTCTGCTTGTTGTGATCTTTATAACTTGGATGAGGAAGTGAAAGGGTGGATTAGTAAGTTTGCCGATGACACAAAGGTTGACAGAGTTGTGGACAGCATGGAGGGCTATTGTAGGTTGCAATAGGACATTGATAGGATGCAGAACTTTGCAAAGAAGTGGCAGATGGAATTCAACCCAGAAAAGTGTGAAGTGATTCATTTTGGAAGATCGAATTTGAATACAGATTACAGGGTTAATGGCAGGATTCTGGGCAGTGTGGAGGAACAGAGGGATTTTAAGGTCCACGTCCATAGATCCCTCAAAGTTGTGACCCAAGTTGATAGGGTTGTAAGGGAGGCATATGGTGTGTTGGATTTCATTGGCAGGGGAATTGAGTTTATGAGCTGTGAGGTTATGCTACAGCTCTATAAAACTCTGGTTAGGCCACACTTGGAATATTGTGAGATAACAAGGTGTACAGCTGGATGAATGCAGCAGGCCAAGCAGCATCAGAGGAGCAGGAAGGCTGACGTTTCGGGCCTAGACCCTTCTTCAGAAATGGGGGAGGGGAAGGGGACTCTGAAATAAATAGGGAGAGGGGGGAGGCGGATCGAAGATGGATAGAGGAGAAGATAGGTGGCGAGGAAACAGATACGTCAAAGAGGTGGGGATGGAGCCAGTAAATGTGAGTGTAGGTGGGGAGTTAGGGAGAAGATAGGTCAGTCCAGGGAGGACAGACAGGTCAAGGGGGCGGGATGAGGTTAGTAGGTAGGAAATGGGGGTGGGCCCTGAGGTGAGAGGAAGGGATAGGTGGGTGGAAGTACAGGTTAGGGAGGTGGGGACGAGCTACGCTGGTTTTGGGATGCGGCAGGGGGAGGGGAGATTTTGAAGCTTGTGAAGTCCACATTGATACCATTGGGCTGCAGGGTTCCCAGGCGGAATATGAGTTGCTGTTCCTGCAACCTTCGGGTGGCATCATTGTGGCAGTGCGGGAGGCCCAGGATGGACATGTCGTCTGAGGAATAGAAGGGGGAGTTGAAATGGTTCGCAACTGGGAGGTGCAGTTGTTTAGTGTGAACCGAGCGTAGCTGTTCCCCAAAGCAGCCCCAAATCCTCCGCTTGGTTTCCCCGATGTAGAGGAAGCCACAATCAATACAGTGGATGCAGTATACCACATTGGCAGATGTTCAGGTGAACACCTGCTTGATGTGGAAAGACTTTTTGCGGCCTAGGATGGGGGTGTAGGGGCAGGTGTAGCACTTCCTGCGGTTGCAGGGAAAAGTACTGTGTGTGGTGGGGCTGGAGGGGAGTGTGGAGCGGACAAGGGAGCCACGGAGAGAGTGGTCCCTCTGGAAGACAGACAAGGGTGGGGAGGGAAAAATATCTTTGGTGGTGGGGTTGGATTGCAGATGGCGGAAGTGTTGGAGGATGACGCGTTGGATCCAGAGGTTGGTGGGTGGTATGTGAGGACGAGGGAATTCTCTTTTGGTTGTTATTGCGGGAACGGGGTGTGTGGGATGAATTACAGGAAATGCGGGAGACACGGTTGAGGGCGTTCTCAACCACTGAGGGGGGGATGTTGCGGTCCTTGAAAAATGAGGACATCTGAGATGTACTGGAGTGGAATGCCTCATCCTGGGAGCAGATGTGGCAGAGGTGAAGGAATTGGGAATAGGGGATGGTTTTTTTGCTCGAAGGTAGGTGCGAGGAGGTGTATTCTATGTAGCTGTGGGAGGGGGTGGGCTTGGAAGGGATATCGGTTTCTAGGTGCTTGCCAGAGATGGAGACACAGAGGTCCAGGAAGGAGAGAGAGGTATTAGAGACGGTCCACGTGAACTTAAGGTTGGGGTGGAAGGTGGTAGTGAAATGAATGAACTGTTCGAGCTCTTCGTGGGAGCATGAGGCAGCGCCGATACAGTCATTAATGTAATGAAGGAAGAGGTGGGGTTTAGGGCCAGTGTAGGAGCGGAAGAGGGACTGTTCCACGTAACCTACAAAGAGGCAGGCATAGCTCGGGCCCATGCGGTACCCATGGCCACCCACTTTGTCTGTAGGAAGTGGGAGAAATTGAGAGAGAAGTTGTTGAGGGTAAGGACGAGTTCAGCTAAGGCTGTCAGTGCAGGGGGACTGGTCGGGCCTGCGGGACAGAAAGAAGCGGAGGGCCTTTAGGCCATCTGCATGGGGAATGCAGGTGTATAGGGACTGGATGTCCATGGTAAGGATGAGGTGTTGGGGATCGGGGAATTGGAAGTCCTGGAGGAGGTGGAGGGTGTAGGTGGTGTCAGGCATGTAGGTAGGGAGTTCCTGGACCAAGGGGGAGAAAATGGAGACCAGATAGGTGGAGATGAGTTCGGTGGGGCAGGAGCAAGCAGAGACAATGGGTTGACCAGGACAGTCAGGTTTGTGGATTTTGGGAAGGAGATAGAAACGGGCCGTGCGGGGTTGGGGAACGATGAGGTTGGAGGCTCTGGGTGGGAGGTCACCTGAGGTGATGAGGCTGTGGTTGGTTTGGGAGATGACGGCTTGGTGCTTAGGGTTGGGGTCATAATCTAGGGGGCGGTAGGAGGTGGTGTTGGAGATTTGGCGCCTGGCCTCAGCAATGTAGAGGTCAGTGCGCCATACTACAACTGCGCTTCCCTAATCTGCAAGTTTTATGGTGAGGTCGGGATTGGAACGGAGGGCTGCACATTCTGTGGGGGAGAGATCGGAGTGGCTGAGAGTGGTGGAGAGGTTGAGGCAATTGATGTCTCGACGGTAATTGGAGATGAAGAGGTTGAGGGAGGGTAGGAGGCCTTGGGGTGATGACCAGGAGGAGGGGGTGTGTTGGAGGTGGGAGAAGGTGTCACTAGAGGGAATGTTAGGCTCATGGTCGAAGAAGTAAGCACTGAAGAAGGGTCTAGGCCCGAAACGTCAGCTTTGCTGCTCCTCTAATGCTGCTTGGCCTGCTGTATTCATCCAGCTGTAACCTTGCTATCTCAGATTCTCCATCATCTGCAGTTCCTACTATCTCTGAGGATAGTAAAATGTAAGGAATGCAGTGCTGATTGATCTTAGTACGATAATAGGTCGGTACAACATCGTGGGCCAAAGGGCCTGTACTGTACTTTACTGGTCTATGTTCTATGTTCTTAAATTCACTGAACTTTTGGGACTCCACAAAACATGGGCTGCAACTGAGCTGGGAAAAAAGCTGGCTGGGGCAGACTGGGAAATACACAAGCCCAGGGACAGATGCCTGGGGCAGGGATTAGCTTGCAGAAACTAAAGGAAGACTGCCATTCATACCCCAGCTTAAACAATGGAAGCCGGACAGTGCGAAGCAAGCAACTTCAAGGAGTCCAGGTTCTTCGGGGCCTACAGAGGTATAAAACCCAATTTACCCACTCCCAATCAGTGCTCAGGCACAAGAATGCTGACCATTTCACACCATTGTTCTATATGCAAACCTTTTTCATCGATGGGTGTGTAAACAATCACAAAACCATGCAAAACTGAATGATTGCCCATCAAATTGAAATAGTGGACATTTCAAAACCATCCAAACCATTCACCTCAATCAAAAAAAACATTCACACCTACTCCAGAGATCAGGAAGCTCATTCAGCCCAGAGCTGAGGGGCAATAGCCGAAAGGATTTGGTGGGAGATAAGGGGGCCTGTAGTTGGGTTTAACTGGAGACCCTGAGCCCAGCAGTAAAGGAAAGAGAAGCAAGTGGCGGAAGAAGAGGAGAGAAAGAGAGCGAGTGTACCGAGAGTCCTGCACTGTAAGTGGGGCACTGCGAGTCGGGCTCTGAGATGGCATCCACTGAACACCAACAATTAACCATGAGCCTCTACTCGACATCCAGAGACAACAAAAGGCATCCAGAGACACGAAACACCGACCGGGGCAACGCCAGCACCGTCCGAAACAACAACCCGCTTGCACGGACCACCAGACAAGAAAGAAAACCCGAGGTGCTCACCAGGCCGGTCCCACGTGTCTAACCACATCAGCGGAAGCCAGTAGACTGAGTGTAACTGGTACTTGTGGCCCTTCGCACACTCCCAGCTACAGCAAGATCCAGTCAAAACCGTGCTGTCACACTGGGGTGACCCTATGGTCATGGAGAGTCTCTCTAGCCCAGCTTAGCTAGTCTTAGATACAGGAAGGTGGGGCTCGGGGCTAACAGTGTCGGGCACTCCTCAAGAAGGGAAGTGGAATAGGGCTCCGGGTCAGCAGGTAATATTTTTCTCTCTCTCTCTTCCCTGTTAGCATAAATAACAGCACCCACTGTATCTATTTACCCGCTGTATCTATATACCCACTGTATCTATTTACCCACTGTATCTATTTACTCACTGTATCTATATACCCACTGTATCTATTTACCCACTGTATCTATTTACCAACTGTATCTATATACCCACTGTATCTATTTACCCACTGTATCTATTTAATCACTGTACCTATATACCCACTGTATCTATTTACTCACTGTATCTATATACCCACTGTATCTATTTACCCACTGTATCTATTTACCCACTGTATCTATATACCCACTGTATCTGTTTACCCACTGTATCTATTTACTCACTGTATCTATATACCCACTGTATCTATATACCCACTGTTTCTATTTACCCACTGTATCTATTTACCCACTGTATCTGTTTACCCACTGTATCTATTTACCCACTGTATCTATATACCCACTGTATCTATTTACTCACTGTATCTATATACCCACTGTATCTATATACCCACTGTATCTATTTACCCACTGTATCTATATACCCACTGTATCTATTTACTCACTGTATCTATATGCCCACTGTATCTATATACCCACTGTATCTATTTACCCACTGTATCTATTTTCTCACTGTATCTATATACCCACTGTATCTATTTACCCACTGTATCTATTTACCCACTGTATCTATTTACTCACTGTATCTATTTACCCACTGTATCTATATACCCACTGTATCTATTTACTCACTGTATCTATATACCCACTGTATCTATATACCCACTGTATCTATTTACTCACTGTATCTATATACCCACTGTATCTGTTTACTCACTGTATCAATTTACTCACTGTATCTATATACCCACTGTATCTATTTACTCACTGTATCTATATACCCACTGTATCTATATACCCACTGTATCTATTTACCCACTGTATCTATATACCCACTGTATCTATTTACTCACTGTATCTATATACCCACTGTATCTATTTACCCACTGTATCTATATACCCACTGTATCTATTTACTCACTGTATCTATATACCCACTGTATCTATATACCCACTGTATCTATTTACCCACTGTATCTATATACCCACTGTATCTATTTACCCACTGTATCTATATACCCACTGTATCTATTTACTCACTGTATCTATATACCCACTGTATCTATATACCCACTGTATCTATTTACCCACTGTATCTGTTTACCCACTGTATCTATTTACCCACTGTATCTATATACCCACTGTATCTATTTACCCACTGTATCTATATACCCACTGTATATGTTTACCCACTGTATCTATATACCCACTGTATCTATATACCCACTGTATCTGTTTACCCACTGTATCTATTTACCCACTGTATCTATATACCCACTGTATATGTTTACCCACTGTATCTATATACTCACTGTATCTATTTAACCACTGTATCTGTTTACCCACTGTATCTATTTACCCACAGTATCTATTTACTCACTGTATCTATATACCCACTGTATCTATTTACCCACTGTGTCTATATACCCACTGTATATGTTTACCCACTGTATCTATATACTCACTGTATCTATTTAACCACTGTATCTGTTTATCCACTGTATCTATTTACCCACTGTATCTATTTACTCACTGTATCTATATACCCACTGTATCTATATACCCACTGTATCTATTTACCCACTGTATCTATATACCCACTGTATCTATATACCCACTGTATCTATTTACCCACTGTATCTGTTTACCCACTGTATCTATATACCCACTGTATCTGTGTACCAACTGTATCTATATACCCACTGTATCTGTTTACCCACTGTATCTATTTACCCACTGTATCTATTTACTCACTGTATCTATACACCCACTGTATCTATATACCCACTGTATCTATTTACTCACTGTATCTATACACCCACTGTATCTATATACCCACTGTATCTATTTACCCACTGTATCTGTTTACCCACTGTATCTATATACCCACTGTATCTATTTACCCACTGTATCTGTTTACCCACTGTATCTATTTACCCACTGTATCTAAATACCCACTGTATCTATTTACCCACTGTATCTGTTTACCCACTGTATCTATTTTCTCACTGTATTTATTTACCCACTGTATCTGTTTACCCACTGTATCTATTTACCCACTGTATCTATATACCCACTGTATCTATTTACCCACTGTATCTATATACCCACTGTATCTGTTTACTCACTGTATCTGTTTACCCACTGTATCTATTTACCCACTGTATCTGTTTACCCACTGTATCTATATACCCACAGTATCTGTTTACCTCCTGTATCTATTTACCCACTGTATCTATTTACCCACTGTATCTATATACCCACTATATCTGTTTACCCACTTTATCTATATACCCACTGTATCTATATACCCACTGTATCTGTTTACCCACTGTATCTATTTACCCACTGTATCTATATACCCACTGTATCTAATTACCCACTGTATCTATATACCCACTGTATCTATTTACCCACTGTATCTGTTTACCCACAGTATCTATATACCCACTGTATCTATTTACCCACTGTATCTATATACCCACTGTATCTGTTTACCAACTGTATCTATATACCCACTGTATCTATTTACCCACTGTATCTATATACCCACTGTATCTGTTTACCTACTGTATCTATATACCCACTGTATCTGTTTACCCACTGTATCTATTTACCCACTGTATCTGTTTATCCACTGTATCTATATACCCACTGTATCTGTTTACCCACTGTATCTATATACCCACTGTATCTGTTTACCAACTGTATCTATATACCCACTGTATCTGTTTACCCACTGTATCTATTTACTCACTGTATCTATACACCCACTGTATCTATATACCCACTGTATCTATATACCCACTGTATCTATTTACCCACTGTATCTGTTTACCCACTGTATCTGTTTCCCCACTGTATCTATTTACTCACTGTATCTATATACCCACTGTATCTATTTACCCACTATATCTATTTACCCACTGTATCTGTTTACCCACTGTATCTATATACCCACTGTATCTATTTACCCACTGTATCTATATACCCACTGTATCTATTTACCCACTGTATCTGTTTACCCACTGTATCTATTTACCCACTGTATCTGTTTACCCACTGTATCTATATACCCACTGTATCTATTTACCCACTGTGTCTGTTTACACACTGTATCTATTTACCCACTGTATATGTTTACCCACTGTATCTATTTACCCACTGTATCTATATACCCACTGTATCTGTTTACCCACTGTATCTATATACCCACTGTATCTATTTACCCACTGTATCTATTTACTCACTGTATCTATATACCCACTGTATCTGTTTACCCACTGTATCTATTTACCCACTGTATCTATTTACGCAGTGTATCTATATACCCACTGTATCTATTTACCCACTGTATCTATATACCCACTGTATCTATTTACCCACAGTATCTATATACCCACTGTATCTGTTTACCCACTGTATCTATTTACCCACTGTATCTATATACCCACTGTATCTATTTACCCACTGTATCTGTTTACCCACTGTATCTATTTACTCACTGTATCTGTTTACCTACTGTATCTATTTACTCACTGTATCTGTTTACCTACTGTATCTATTTACTCACTGTATCCATATACCCACTGTATCTATATACCCACTGTATCTATTTACCCACTGTATCTATTTACCCAGTGTATCTATATACCCACTGTATCTATTTACCCACTGTATCTGTTTACCTACTGTATCTATTTACTCACTGTATCTATATACCCACTGTATCTATTTACCCACTGTATCTATATACCCACTGTATCTATTTACCCAGTGTATCTATTTACCCACTGTATCTGTTTACCTACTGTATCTATTTACCCACTGTATCTGTTTACCCACTGTATCTATTTACCCACTGTATCTGTTTACCTACTGTATCTATTTACTCACTGTATCTATATACCCACTGTATCTATATACCCACTGTATCTATATACCCACTGTATCTATTTACCCACTGTATCTGTTTACCCACTGTATCTATTTACCCACTGTATCTGTTTACCTACTGTATCTATTTACTCACTGTATCTATATACCCACTGTATCTGTTTACCCACTGTATCTATATACCCACTGTATCTGTTTACCCACTGTATCTATTTTCCCACTGTATCTGTTTACCTACTGTATCTATTTACCCACTGCATCTATATACCCACTGTATCTATTTACCCACTGTATCTGTTTACCCACTGTATCTATATACCCACTGTATCTGTTTACCTACTGTATCTATTTACCCACTGTATCTATATACCCACTGTATCTATTTACCCACTGTATCTGTTTACCCACTGTATCTATATACCCACTGTATCTGTTTACCCACTGTATCTGTTTACCTCCTGTATCTATTTACCCACTGTATCTGTTTACCCACTGTATCTATTTACCCACTGTATCTATTTACTCACTGTATCTATATACCCACTGTATCTTTTTACTCACTGTATCTATTTACCAACTGTATTTATATACCTACTGTATCTATTTACCCACTGTATCTATATACCCACTGTATCTATTTACCCACTGTATCTGTTTACCCACTGTATCTATATACCCACTGTATCTGTGTACCAACTGTATCTATTTACCCACTGTATCTGTTTACCTACTGTATCTATTTACTCACTGTATCTATATACCCACTGTATCTATTTACCCACTGTATCTATATACCCACTGTATCTATTTACCCAGTGTATCTATTTACCCACTGTATCTGTTTACCTACTGTATCTATTTACCCACTGTATCTGTTTACCTACTGTATCTATATACCCACTGTATCTATATACCCACTGTATCTATTTACCCACTGTATCTGTTTACCCACTGTATCTATTTACCCACTGTATCTGTTTACCTACTGTATCTATTTACTCACTGTATCTATATACCCACTGTATCTATTTACCCACTGTATCTATATACCCACTGTATCTATTTACCCACTGTATCTATTTACCCACTGTATCTGTTTACCCACTGTATCTATTTACCCACTGTATCTGTTTACCTACTGTATCTATTTACTCACTGTATCTATATACCCACTGTATCTATTTACCCACTGTATCTATATACCCACTGTATCTGTTTACCCACTGTATCTATATACCCACTGTATCTGTTTACCCACTGTATCTATTTTCCCACTGTATCTGTTTACCTACTGTATCTATTTACCCACTGTATCTATATACCCACTGTATCTATTTACCCACTGTATCTGTTTACCCACTGTATCTATATACCCACTGTATCTGTTTACCTACTGTATCTATATCCCCACTGTATCTGTTTACCCACTGTATCTATTTTCCCACTGTATCTGTTTACCTACTGTATCTATTTACCCACTGTATCTATATCCCCACTGTATTTGTTTACCCACTGTATCTATTTACCCACTGTATCTATATACCCACTGTATCTGTTTACCCACTGTATCTATTTACCCACTGTATCTATTTACCCAGTGTATCTATATACCCACTGTATCTATTTACCCACTGTATCTATTTACTCACTGTATCTATATACCCACTGTATCTATTTACCCACTGTATCTATTTACCAACTGTATCTATATACCCACTGTATCTGTTTACCCACTGTATCTGTTTACCTCCTGTATCTATTTAACCACTGTATCTGTTTACCCACTGTATCTATTTACCCACTGTATCTATTTACTCACTGTATCTATATACCCACTGTATCTTTTTACTCACTGTATCTATTTACCAACTGTATTTATATACCTACTGTATCTATTTACCCACTGTATCTATATACCCACTGTATCTATTTACCCACTGTATCTATATACCCACTGTATCTATTTACTCACTGTATCTATACACCCACTGTATCTATATACCCACTGTATCTGTTTACCCACTGTATCTATATACCCACTGTATCTATTTACCCACTGTATATGTTTACCCACTGTATCTATATACCCACTGTATCTATTTACTCACTGTATCTATTTACCCACTGTATCTATATACCCACTGTATCTATTTACTCACTGTATCTATACACCCACTGTATCTATATACCCACTGTATCTGTTTACCCACTGTATCTATATACCCACTGTATCTATTTACCCACTGTACATGTTTACCCACTGTATCTACATACCCACTGTATCTATATACCCACTGTATCTATTTACCCACTGTATCTGTTTACCCACTGTATCTATTTACCCACTGTATCTATTTACTCACTGTATCTATACACCCACTGTATCTATATACCCACTGTATCTGTTTACCCACTGTATCTATATACCCACTGTATCTATTTACCCACTGTATATGTTTACCCACTGTATCTATATACCCACTGTATCTATATACCCACTGTATCTATTTACCTACTGTATCAAGTCTTGGCTGCACGGTTTACCTGGGGGTCCAGTTAATTAGGAGATGGGTCAGAGACCGGCAGGCTTTTAATTCTGATATTCACTTTCTTGTTTTCTGTAAATATATTAAATTTTGCTTCTGTTTATTCAACACAATCAGAGTTTTCTTTGTCCCTAATGCATTCTATTTAAATAATAAAGAATAGGATTGCATTCCATGATTGGAATAAAAATGTAGTTACTGGAACTAGATACCATGCTGATTATGAGTTCCGAAACCAAGCAAATTTCTGACAACTCCAATCAACCTGTGATATAAGGTTTACATTTACTAGTGCTCTGAGAATAGACCAAAAACTGCAACTAACTATTTAATAAGGTAGAAAACAAGTTCAACATGCAAAACAAAATTACTCAAATTTCTGGCCAAAAAGCTATTAACTGAAGAATAACAACCTTTATTGGCAAATTGTATTCTTTCCAAATGTGCTTGTTCTGCAAAATTATCAATTTAATACAATAACAGCTTAAAACTTTCTGGTAATTTTAAGTTTTATTGTTTCTTTTACAATTTCTGTTTTGAAATTACGGGAATAACTCATACCAAACCAAGGACAATAATTTTTTTTTATTCTTGACAGTTTATAAGAGTCTGGAGCAGAAATAGTCCATCCCTTGAGTCTTCTGATCTAATTACTCCATTTTCCTGCCTGCTCCTTGCTTATCAAGAATATATCTACCTCTGTCTTAAAAATATCCAAGGACTCTGCTTCCAATTCCTTTTGTGGAAAATATTTACAAAGACTCATTACACTCTGTGAGAATTTTTTTTTTGCCTCATCTTTGTCCTGAATAAGGGATCTTTTGATGTGACTCTGAGATTGTGGATGCCTCACTAGAGGAAACATCCTTCCCACACCCATCCTGTTAAGGCCCTCAGAAACCTTGATGTTTCAATTGAATCGCTGCTTGTTCTTATAAACTCCAGTTCATAAATTTTTTCTGAGGAAGGGTCGAGGCCCGAAATATCAACTTTCCTGCTCCTCTGATGCTGCTTGGCCTGCTGTGTTCATCCAGCTTCACACTTTATTATCTTGGATTCTCCAGCATCTGCAGTTCCCATTATCACTGTTCTAGATATTAGTTTTGTTTTTAAGAAGTGCAGATTGCAGTACTGCCATTTCATAGGATTAAAAATTACACAAAGCATGAAAAATTACTTTACATCAACGTTATACTATTGCAGCAATATTAAGGAAGGCCTATGTAAAAAAGACACTTTCAAATAATCCTACATACACTATAGCATGTAGAAGGTACACATTACTATGTGGCATCATTGAGAACACTGTTCCCATTTGTAAATGCTAAGTATGGTTTTGGATTATTAAAGCCCTGGAGAACATTATAAAGTGGAACACTCAAAGGGTTACTCATTTTTAGGAATCTTAACTATCACAGTCAACTATTTGAGGTGGGGTGTTCTACATTAAGCAAAATTTAGGCCTCGAGGAAAGGTGTTTGAAAATTTTGAAAATAATATTATCTTTCCAATCAGATGATTTACCTGAGCTTGATTATAAAGCATGTAATTAAAGAATTTGATTAAATTTTAGAAAATATTTAATCTCAAAGGGAATCAGTGTCCTCCAGAACAGATTGCTGAAGCATCCAGAGGGAATAGATTCCATGAAGTCCTAATAAAGAAATTGGAACAGATCTGGAAAGAGCAGGATTTTTTTTCATTTGTAAAAGGGATATTGTTTTGCAGTTGAGATTACAAATATTCATGACTTTCCTTCATTGTTTGGAACATACTTGATTATCTTGTCGGCACAACATTGTGGGCTGAAGGGCCTGTTCTGTGCTGTACTGTTCCATGTTCTATCTTAAGGTTTCAGGGAGAAATTGTACTGAGATAACAAAGTGTGAAGCTGGATGAACACAGCAGGCCAAGCAGCATCTCAGGAGCACAAAAGCTGACGTTTCGGGCCTAGACCCTTCATCAAATTGTACTGAGTTTCTTTAATCCTAACCTGGTCACATATTTGGTTACTGGACTTTTTTCCTGTCCTGCTCTTTGATGTGCTACCATTTTTTCTGGAGTTGTACATTACAGTTTTAAGTCAGAGACTTGATTAGTTGGAAAAGAAGTTCAAAATGCTGTGTTTTTGATCAGTTATATTTGAAGTTTGATAAGGTAATTACATCGAAATAAACATGCCAAGTTTTGGCATCACTGCATGTGACATAACTCATTGTCATTCCAAATGAAGACAAACATATAAACCATTTAGCTCATTAGCAGCAGCTCAGGAGCGAACACTTATTTAAATAACTTGAATTTATACATTTCCTTTAACGGAGGATACTTCCCAAGATGCTTCGCCAAAGTGTAATGTGACAAAAATTGAAAGTAAATCAGATAATATTGGGACAGGTGACTAAAAGTTTGGACAAAGAGATAAGTCTTAAAGAGCATCTTAAAGAAGATGGAGAGGATTAAGTAAGGAATTATAGACCCAGATGACTAAAGTCGTGCCTGTCATTTTGTGATTAAGAAGTGTTTGAGGCCAGAGTTGGAGAAATATTGAGTTGTTTTATACAGCTAGTGCTGAAGTGAACGTTGTAGATGCACTCAAGGGGGAATTAGATATGCATATGAGAGAGAAAAGGGTAGATGGTTACAGTGGTGGATTTGGATGGTAAGACTAGAGTGCATAAATGCTGGCTTGGATATATTAGGCTTACTGGTCTATTTCTGTGAACTATACCCAGGATATATTAGACTCAATGGTCTATTTCTGTGAACTATACCCAAATATGTAATCGTACATATATACTTGGCACAGGCTTTTGTTTGAATAACGTGTACCTAATGTGGGAAATGTGTTCACTAAGTGCATGTAGTTCTTCAGCAATATTATTGAAGAATAGTTCACATCTTGCATGGGTAGCAGTCTGGAACACTACCTGTCTCTAGGGAATCATTACATTTACAAGTGTTGTCATGCAATTTTTTTCCCCCTTTTAGGTTTGTAATTTGTGGGTCTGTTACAAATTAATGAATTTCTTTTTTTATTCTGAAAACAATCCAGTGAGAAGAAATTCTCACTATGTACAGATGTAGCATCACATTGCCCTTACAGTTGACACAGTAAAGTGTGTGACCTCTCCAGAGATTTCACTGGCGATTGGCTGATGAAGACAGTGTAATTTGTACAAGAGCAAAGTGCAAAAACAGTTAAATTTCTAAATTTAAAATAACCTCTGAGACCAAGGAGTGTATTTTAACTCTGTCATAGTGACTGAATTTTCTTTGAGTTAAACTTCAGTCCTATTACTTGTCAAACAGTTTATTATGAATCTGTGAATAAGTGAAATATTTCCTTGGACATCTTTTCCCACTAAAGATGCCCTTTTTCTCTTTTTTGAATTAACTGCACCTCCGCCCCCCCCCCCCACCCCCCCGCCCCCCACCCCCACCACCACCACCATTGTGCTTTAATTTTACTGTGTGGGGCTGCATCCAAATTAATAGATTATAATCTATCTTTCTAGAAAATTGAGTAGGTGGAGTCTCAGTAGTTCAAATGGATAAATGTCTTTGAAAAGTCAAGTAAAGTTTAATTTAAAAGGGGATTATTAAGAAGAAACAATAGGAACATTATATTTTGTCCAGATATTCTTACAGTCATTCCTTGTGATGATTCAGAATTCTGCGGATGATAGCCATCTACAATAATGTATAATGATGTTGAAGTGAAACGTTACAATGTTTTAATTTCATAGAGTCATAGAAATGTACAGCATGGAAACAGACCCTTTGGTCCATCTCATCCATGCTGGCCAGATATCCTAGATAAATTTAGTCCCATTTGCCAGCATTTGGCCCATATCTCTCTACACCCTTCCTATTCATATACCCATTTAGGTGCTTTTTAAATGTTGTCATTGTACCAGCCTCCACCAATTCCTCTGGTGGCTCATTCCATACACGCACCGCACTCTGCTTGAAAAAGTTGCCCCTTTGTTCCCTTTTAAATCTTTCCTCTCTCACCTTACACCCAAATCCTCCAGTTTTTGACGTCTCCACCCCAGAGAAAAACATTGACTACTTACCCCATCCATGTGTTTCATGATTTTATAAACCCCTCAGCCTCCAATGCTCCAGGGAAAATAGCCCCAGCCTATTCAGCCTCTCCCTATAGCTCAAATCCCCCAGCTCTGGCAACATCCTTATCAATCATATTTGAACCTTTTCAAATTTCACAACGTCCTTCCTACAGCGAGGAGACCAGAATTGCACACTATATTTCAAAAGTGACCGAACCAATGTCCTGTATAGCCTCAACATGATCTTCCAACTCCAATACTCAATGCACTGTTCAATAAATGTAAGCTTACTAAATACCTTCTTCATTTTCCCATCTACCTGTGACTCCACTTTCAAGGAACTATGAACCTGCACTCCAAAGTCTCTTTGTTTAGTAACACTCCCCAGGATCTTACCATTAAGTATATAAGTCCTGCCCTGAATTGCATTTCCAAAATGCAGCATCTCACATTTATCTAAATTAAACTCGATCTGCCACTCCTCAACCCATTGACCCATCTGATCAAAGTCCCATTGTACTCTGAGGTAACCTTCTTTGCTCAGGATTTCCTCCAACAACTTGCCTGCCACTTCAATGCACCACCTTGCTCCCTGGCCAATATCTCTCTCTCCGGCTTGCTACAGTGTTCCAGTGAAGACCAGCGCAAGCTGGAAGAGCAACAGCTCATTTTCCGCTTGGGGTACCTACAGCCCTCCGGACTCAATATTGAGTTCAATAATTTTAGGGCCTAAACTGCCCCATATCCCAGCCTCCCCACCCCACACACCATGCCTTGTTACTGCATAGCCTGCAACCACACACTCCCTGTTGCTAGTCACTAACAGCCCTCATTAACAACTACTCCCAGCCTGATCGTTAGCAACTCCTTTGTCTGTCTAACTGTCTTCCTCTCTCTTTGGGCTCTATCCCATCGTTTACTCCCTACCCCACCCACCTCCCTATTTTCTGCTATAAACTGACATTTTCCCAGAGACCATTAGTTCTGAGGAAGGGTCACCGGGCCCAAAGCGTGAACTCTGTTCTCTCCTCCACAGATGCTGCCAAACCTGCTGAGCTTTTCCAGCAAATTTGTTTTTGTAACCTTCTTCATTGTCTACTACACCTCCAATTTTGGTGTCATCAGCAAACTTACTAACCATACCTCCTTTGTTCACATCCAAATCATTATATATATTACAAAAAGCAGTGGACCCAGCGCCAACCCTGCTGGCACACTGCTGGTCACAGGCCTCCAGTCTTATAAGCGACCCTCCACCACCACCTTCTGTGTTCTCTCATTGAGCCAGTTCCATTTCCAAATGGCTAGTTTTCCCTTTATTCCATGTGATCTAACCTCTACCATGAGGAACCTTGTCAAATGCTTTAGTGAAG
Source organism: Stegostoma tigrinum (assembly GCF_030684315.1). Lineage (NCBI taxonomy): Eukaryota > Metazoa > Chordata > Chondrichthyes > Orectolobiformes > Stegostomatidae > Stegostoma > Stegostoma tigrinum. The sequence goes on along the minus strand of NC_081378.1, from coordinate 26,607,900 downwards.
TTCATATAGATCACATCCACTGTTCAATCCTCTTCATTACTTCTTCAAAAAACTCAATCAAGTTAGTGTTACATGATTTCCCGTGCACAAAGCCATGTTGACTATCACTAATCAGTCCTTGCTTTTCCAATTACATGTAAATTCTGTCCCTCAGGATTACCTCCAACAACTTGCCCACCACCGAAGTCAGGTTCATCGGTCTATAGTTCCCTGGCTTTTCCCTCCCACCTTTCCTAAATAGCCAACATTAGCTAACTTCCAGTCTTCTGGTACCTTACCTGTGGCTATCAATTATACTAATATCACAGCAAGTTTCCCAGCAATCATTTCCCTAGCTTCCCACAGAGTTCAGAGGTACATCTGATCAGGTACTAGGGATTTTTCCACCTTTATACATTTTAAACCATTCAGCACCTCCTCCTCTGTAATGTGGACAGTTTTCAAGATGCTGCTATCTATTTCCCCATGTTCTATAGCTTTCGTCTCCACAGTAAAGACTGATGCAAAATGCAAAATTAGTAACACCCCTATCTCCTGTGTTTCTGCACACTGGCAGCCTTGCTGATTTTTACTAGTCTTTTGCCCTTAATGTATTTATAAAATCCCTTTGAATTCTCCTTAACCCTCTTTGCCAACACTATCTTATGTCCCATTTTTGCCCTCCTAATTTCCCTCTTAAGTATACTTCTAAGGATTCACTCAATCTCTGTTGTCTATATCTGATGCATGCTTCCTTCTTTATCTTGAGCAAAGCCTCAATTTCTCTAGTCATCCAACATTCCCCACACCTACCAGCCTCACCCTTGACACTAACAAGAACATACTGTAACTGGACTTGCGTCTCATTTTTGAAGGCTTCCCATTTGCAGCAATCCCTTTACCTGCAAACATCCGCTCCCAATCAACTTTTGAAAGTTCTTGCCTAATACTGTCAAAATTGACCTTCCTCTAATTTGGAACATTAACTTTTAGATCTTTTACCATCACTATTTTAAAACTAATAGAATTGCGGTCACTGGCCTCCCTCGCTGACACCTCAGTCACCTGGCCTGCCTTTCCCATGGATAGGTCAAGTTTTGTACCTTCTCTGGTTGGTACATCCACATACTGAACCGTAAAATTCATCTTTTATCATTTTTCACACAAGTTTCACAATTAGATAATGAAAGAAGCAAACAATGGGGATGCAGAAAATAGCATGGGAGATGATTGAAAACCGGAAACAAGTCATTGACTTGAATTATGGTAATTTTGATGCTTTGCAATAAATTTAAATTATACTGCATAATTAACAAATTTATGTTAAAGTCCAAGAGCTGTCAAATATTTAGCAAGAACTGCCAGGCATTGGCTGACAGAGGGCAAATATGTAATGCAGCCATGCCTCTTTTCGCGTTGATCATCCTCAGGTTAGTAGTGCAATTGTTGGCAGCTAAGTAAAGATGAAGACCATGTGAAAACAATGACCTTTATGCAAAATTATGGGAGTATGATAATTTAGATGAAAACCATACAGACCAAGGAATCACATTAGTTTTTAATTATTCTCTGAAATGTAGAGACATAAGATTACTTCTTTAAAGATTGCAGGAGGATTAGGCCTGGTATCTGCCGCAAGCCACAGGGACTAATTGGTAATGTTTGGATATTTGGCAAATATGCCAAGAAACCTATCTTTTTCAACCATAAAGAAAACATTCTAGAAATCATATGAAGAGCAGATAAACTGAGAAAACATGACAGAGAATTTTATTCTCAATGGTAATCCTTAATCTTTGAAAAGTGCACAGAGAAAATCATATGATGAAGAAGAAACATTGAATGGCACTTCTATTGTTTCCAAGTTAGGTAGCAGCTGATTGGACATATCAATCTGCTTAGACTCTTCACATATCTGACGTCCACATCCGTAACATCACAAAAACATGTCCAGCATCAAGTCCATAGTCACAGTGTACTTCTTATATATGAGATAGCATAAGTTATCATTTGAAGGTATTTGATGAAGTTTACTTTGGGCTGAAGGTTACTCGTGGATAATGCCTTGAATCACCTGAGAGACTGAACTGGTATTTGAGCCCCACAAGTCCTCTTGACATCACAAACCTTAAAGATTGAAGCAAAATGCTCAAAGTCGCCAAATTACCTGTTTGATAGACTCGGTTCAACATAAAACACTGATTGGGTCTCAGTACTTAACATGATTTACTATTTATTACAAATATATCAGTTTTAATGGAAGACAAACATAATTATGAATTATCTGTGTCACTCTACTGTTGAAACTCTCGAGACCCTTTATAAACCATTCATACACACACAGACAGACACAGACAAATAAACAAACACGAGTTGTATGGGTGGAGGAAAGCAACAAAAAAAAGAAAAAGAAGAGCAAAAGAGAAATAGGAACAGGCCCTTCGGCCCTCCAACCTTGTGCCGATCATCATGCCTAACTAAACTAAAAACAAACCTTCTGCCCTTATTTGGTCTGTATCACTCTATCCTCTCCCCATTCTTGTAAACATCCAGATGCCTCTTAAATGACACCAACCTGCCTGGTTCCACCACCTCATCTGGCATTGCACTCCAAACTGCTAACACTCTCTGCATGAAAAAGTTCCCTCACACATCTCCCTTAAACCTTCCCCTTCTCACCTTGAACCTGTGCCACCTTGTAATTGAAACTTCAAACCTGGGAGAAAGTCCCTGACTATCCACCCTATCTATACCTCTCATAATTTTGGAGACCCTTATCAGGTTTCCGCTCAGCTGCCATCTTTTCATTGAAAACAATCATAGTCTTTTTAATCTTTCCTTATAGCCTACGCCCTCGGGGCTGGGCAACATCCTGGTTAATCTTCTCTGCACTGTCTCCAAACCTAACATATCCTTCTGGTAGTGTGGTGACCAAAACTGCACACGATACTCCAAATGCAACCTAAGAAGGTTGTATGTAACTGGAGCATCTTTTGCCAACTCATATGCTCCATGCCCTGGCCAACAAAGGCAAGCATGTGCCTTCTTAATCACCTTGGCCACCTGTTTTGCCAGTGTTAGGGAACCGTGGACCTGCACTCCCAGATCCATCTGCTAATGTTAGTGTTCCTATTGGTGCTGCCATTAAATTTGATCCTCCAAAATGCATCATCTTGTATTTGTCACGATTAAATTCTATCTGCCAATTCTGTGCCCAAGTTGCCAATGTATCTATATGCTGTTGTATCCTTTCACAATCATTGGCCATATCAGCAACTCCACCAAACTTACTAATCAGACCACCCACAGTTTTGTCCAGATCATTTACATATTCTACAAACAACAGAGGATCTAACACTGAACCCTGTGAACACCACTAGTTACCAGTCTCTATTCTGAAAAAAAAACACCCTTCCACTGCTACCCTGTGTCTTCTATGATCAAGCCAGTTTTGTATCCATCTAGGCAGCCCACCCCGATTCATATATAATATTAGTTTTTGTACCAATCTGCCATGTGGGACTTTATTAAATGCCTAACTAAATTCGATATAAACTACGTCCACAGCCCTTCCCTCGACAAATAAATTCAATCAGGTCAGTGAGACATGACCTTCCCCATAAAATAAACCATGCTGCCTGTCACTGACTAGTCCATTTTTTTCCAAATGTGCATACATCTGGACCCTCAGTATCTTCTCCAAGACCTTCCCCACCACAGATGTCAGGCTCACTGGCCTATAATTTCCACGATTATCCCTGCTTCCTTTCTTAATCAAGGGAACAACATTGGCAAATCCCCAGTCCTTTGGCACCTCACCAGTGGTCAAAGAGGATGGGAAGATATCTGCCAATGCCCCAGCTATTTCTACTCTTGCCACTTGTGGTAACCTAGGATAGATCCCATCTGGCCCTGGGGACTTGCCTACCTTTGTGCAATTTAGGATACCCAAAATGTCCTCCCTCAATTTATTGACATTCTCTGGAGTATTCACACACTCATTATACTCAAGATAGTAGGGAAACAAAGTTCAATAGCATCGATCCACAGGATTCAATAAATCTTCCACACTTTGCTTCGAAAGAACTTCTATTCCCTCACCTACTTCTTTCCAGGCCCTTTCCATTCTTTGTGGAAGACACAGGGCATTTCAGTCTCTGATTGGAACAACTAAGTCACAGCAACTGATGAGAATGAATATTGAGCTCTCTTCCAGACTTTGGTTAATTCACTGCAGAAAGAGAGTGGGGGGGGGGAGAGAGAGACACACTTTAGGTTGAGCCTTACTCTTTTTTGGCCAAATGCAAATCATGTCAATTGTTTGGAAGGTTTTGGAGGTTCTGCTCCTGTGCTTTAAATACGCAAGCTGTTCACCTGTCCAGGGGCTAATCAGAAAGTTGTCACCTTGCTGATTGTGACTGTGGGTTGGTGGTTGGGGATTTGGTGGGAAACAAAATCAGTTTGTGCCCCTTTTTTATGGTATCATGTTTTGGTATATATTCACCCACACACTGAAAAGTTTTAAAATGTTTAAATTCCATCATACAAATCAACACACGATTTACTCTCCTACAACATTATATGTTTAACTTCTCAACTATGCCATACTTTAAAACCAGGATAAGATCTTCCAGGAAGAGACATGAACACTGCTGCCTTTTTTGGATAATGTGGACAGGACACAATGGAGCTATTATGGTTTGTCTTTTGTTGGAGTTACAACTTACTCTCTGTTGGGTATTCAAACTATGATCTTTCTGGCCTTTATATCTTAGTATCATGCCAACTTTAGTCTATTTACCCACAGAAGCATTAAAAAAAAATTCATAATGCTCATGATGGCTGGGGTGAAAAGAGTTAATGTGTCTATGTAAATAAGGCAATTTGTGGCATGATGGGAAGTGATGTAAGATCCCATGACTATAAGAGCTGGTTCTCCGTAGCAGCTTCATGGTGGAGGTAAGTTTTGATCTTGACATAATTTGTACTTCCCATGTTTAAATAAGAGGCAGTGTTTGCTGATAGTAAAAGCTCCTGTTATTTTTCCATTCATGTTTGCCATGTATAACAGCAGCAGATCTGGACCATGTGAGGACGATCCCAATCAGGTACAGCTTTACAAAGATTACCGCAGAGTGGACAAATGACCGGTCTTTCAGGGCCAGAGTGTGAATTTATGACCAAAATTATCATGCCACTTTCTTCAGAAGATGCCACGCCCATAATCTTGTCTTATGGAGGCAGAAAATGCGATAGCGAGGAGAAAAAGGAGTGTGTTAGTCTTTACAAAATAATTTGCTGCAGTCGATCAGTGGCTGTTTGGATAATCGGAGATCTTTTTCATTTGGGATTGACCATGAGAATGATCTCAGATTTGAGAGTCAAAATGCACTTATGACGTAAAGGTTAAAAAAGACTCATAACACACAACACTAGTTTTCTGTAATGAAATCATTGCTTGCTTATGCATATCTATATCTCAAGTTGTACAACAGATTCCTGTCTAATCAGCCTGCCTTTGACAGACTTCACTTTTAGGGACTGCAGGTATTGTTTATACACAATGCTGCAACTCCACCTCCTAGTCAGTCTGGCTGGGAAGTGTAAGTTGTGCATGTGCAAACTAGTTCCATTGCTTTAGTAAGAGATAACAAGGTGTAGAGCTGGATGGACTGCAGTAGGCCCAGCAGCATCAGAGGAGCAGAAAGGCTGATGTTTCAGAACTACATTTTTCTTCAGAAATTTCTGAAGAACGGTCTAGGCCCGGAATGTCAGCTTTCCTGCTCCTCTGATGCTGCTTGGCCTGCTATGTTCATCTAGCTCTACACCTTGTTATCTCAGATTATCCAGCACCTGCAGTTCCTACTATCTCTACTGCTGTAATGTCTGTTTCATAACTTTAAATGTGTTTTGCTGTTTGAAATAGACTAACCTCAAAGTTAATCAATCTCTGAAGAGTGGGTGAATTTTACATCATTATCACTCTCATGGCATGGTGCATGAGGTGGATGTTATTATTGAAAACTTTGAAACAGCCAAAAATTTAAAGAATCCATGAAAAATCCAAAAAGACACAACCGAAGAATATTCTGCAGAGTAGTGAGTATATTGTTTCTAGAATAGGCTGAAGCCAAGGAGATAAAAAAAGTGTTTAAACTGAATACAGCAGCCAGCATAGCCATTGGAAGCATACACTGAATTGACTGAATGGGAGCTGTAGGAATCTGTTGTAAATTTTCAAAGAAACCAAACAGACCAGGAATGCAATTTTGAGTTCTGAAGAGATCTTAGCAAAAAATCAAAAAATCAGAAAATCTGAGATGCCATTTTGGACACAAAGTGTGAATCCACCATTTTGTTAAAAAATTAAAGAGAAAGTAAGAATGGCATTCCTCTGCTATTTTAAGAAAAGTGAGATTTAGAATCTTTAAAATAATTTAAAGCAAAGCCAACAATCTTGTTACATTTAATAATGTTGAGGCTTCAAATCCATTAAAAACATAGCAGCTTTGTTTAAGAAGAGAATTTTTTAAAAAATCAGTGTATGAACTGGATCAATAGCAAACAAGGGTAGGTCAAAGTCATATTGTCAGAAATACCACAAAATTTCTTAGTTTAAATTGAGACAAAACAGACCTCCTAACAGAATTCAAAATTTCTAAATAGCATATAGAGCTATGGCTTTTAGAATCAAGTATATTGAAATCAAACCATTGAGATGTATTTCAGAATTGGAATTGAATGTCCACACACATTTAATATCTCAGGTTCCAAGTTGAAGAGCTAAAAGATCCCCAAAAGATGTAGACCACATTTGAAGAACAATTCAAAGTTAGTTGCAACTTCTGTATTCGTCAATTAAACTTCATGTCATTTAGGTTTGTCATGTGATTTTTTTTCCCCAGAAGTGTAGCTAGCATGGTACAGAATCCCCACTGAATTTGCCATATGAACTTTATGATCTCTCATGTCACAACAGTGATTTGAGGTAATGGTTATTTGAAATGTTTCTAAATGAGGAATTGTAGTTTGAGGTGATTCACTGCGTTGTAATGATTATGAATAACGTTAATTCCTAAAATGTCATATATGCATTATATACTCATCAAATGACAAACTATTGTGGCCAATTACAAAATAATGTGGAAATTTTCATGATGTTTGTTTCTCAATGCTTTGTTTTTCACTTATTCTGTCGTCTGGTCTATATTTCACATTGTGCGTGACAACCTGAAACATATGGTTTTTTACTTGTTCCAGATGTAAAACTGTGAGGCAATGTTTTAACGTTTTAAAACAGAGAAGCAGCATTTCTACTACTGTGCTAGAGACAAAATATTGAATCTGGCACCCTACCATTTCAAACTTTCATGACCATTTTCAGCCATGGCTCAAAGGTTATGACTTCAGAAGATGCTGTCTGAATTCTCAGGTGGTTCTAAACATCTTGTACCGCAAAGTGAAGATGAATTGGGGAGCTTACTTTCCATGTTGTAACACTTATTGAAGACTGAATATTTGTTAATTTGTTCGAGTCTGTGGTCTAGCCACTGGTTTGATTTCTGGTATTGTGAAATTGTATATATATTTGAGGACTTAGTAAGAAAAAGAGTAAGATGTAGAACTGTTTGAATATTTTCTGGATTGAAAAGCTTTTTACTAAAATTGAGCTTACATTGAAGCGTAGGCAAACAAAGCTTTTAAAGGAGATAAGAGATGGAATTTGATTATTAATTACAAGAAAACCTGGTTTTGAAAATACAGTGGTGGTCTCTACACTAAAAATTGCCTGCCCATCCTCTTTGGATATAAATTTCTGTTTTACATACAAATCACGGGGACAAAATGTCAAATGGAGTAAAATTAACTTTCTCCTGAAATTTCCCTTCATAAAACTTCCTGGAAATGTGATAAAGTTTGCAGATATTAATATTTTTATATACCTTTATGAGCTAAACTGTTGCCAATTTCCAAAGGCTTGACTTTATCTTAATTTCAAAGCATAATGAAGATCGGTTTACAAATGTAAGTAATTCAATTTTGTTTACAGAAAAATTGGTTGACTGAGAAGCCATTACATTCAATCCTTTTGCTTTCAGGGTCTTGGTCAACAGGTGTTTTTTCCTCTTTTCTTTTGTGGTTTTAAAAAAAAATGTGTGTAGGGATTATTGTCTTTTCTGGATTGTGTAAGTGTGAAGGTATACAATTCTAATTTCAGTTTATAGACTGGATATGAACCTGTATTTGCCAGTAGTTTTGAGACTAAGTTTTGTTTAAAATAAACTGACTTTTTTGGTTCATTAGTCTATTTAGTTAATTGAAGAAGCCTGGTGGAAGTTTGTTCTATTCTAAATAGAAGATATCTGGATACTAAAAAGAAGCAATTGCCCTTTTGCTGACTGAATTAACATATTTATACAAATGGATGTGACGAGTGGAATGTTGCAGCTTGATTATCAGAGTTTTCCTCCTGACACAGCATTAACACTGATGCCAGTATCTTTGATTTGTTTCCTGAAAAAAAGCAACTTTAAATTTATAAATTCAAAGCTATATAAAGAATACTATATAAATGCAGGTTGTCAGCAAGAACAAAATGGCAACATCATAAAGTTGAGTAACACTCATCGTTCGACTCTGTTAACTCCTCTGATAGCACATGCATGTACTTCCCTTTTATTAGATGTTCAATTTTTTTCTGGTGGTAGATTTGAATGATACCAAACAATTTCTAGCTTGGATTTTTCTTTTTATTTGTGGCTTTTTAATAATATGACACTGAAAACTATATTATGCTCCTCAGTGGTGAATGATTGACTGTTTTGAATTGCTTTCATGTCTTCCTTTAGAATATCACCTTAACATGGTTCTCATCTATACATCATGTTACCATGAATACATTATCACTGAATGTGAAATTTCCCAGTGAAAATCCAGTTAAGATCTACTTTAAATAATTGTTTTAAGTTCATTCTTTAAACACCAAATTCTCTCAGGTGAATGATTTGGCGTTTAGTGAAGCAAAGTAAATATTTGTTTCATTCATACAAGTAACAGTAATGCATCAGTTAATCTCTAGATCACCATCTCATATTGACTAGCAGTGAGTCATGAATCATTGCACAATGATGCACGTGCAATAATATGCAAGTCAAGCAAGCAGATGTAATGTGAACTTTCCTAAAGGATATATTACTCCTCTGTCATACTTAACTTTTCCAAAGACTAAAGCAGCATCGAAAAAATAGAAAATTGCCCAAGTATCTGCTGTCCATAATCTAGTTCCTGCTCAGAGTCAAATGTCAGTCATCAGCAAAGGGATGGACGGTGTCATTGACAGTGTTATTGAGCATCTTTTATTCATCTGTAACCTACTTGTTGATGCTCTGATTTTGGTATTTTGACTTTTTTCCACACTTGATTTTATTCAAGCATGGAAAATGGAGCTGAATTTCAGAAGTGAGATGAGTCTGGCAGGCCAAAAGTTGATAAATGTAGCATTAAGGAGACTGAGTAAACTTAGTCATTGGGAATTGTAGGGGAAAACATTACTGGTTGTAGTCCAACATAATGTAAAGAAAAGTGGGTAAGGTTGTTGGAGGTCACTAATCTCAGATTCAAGACATTACTGCAGAATTCCTCAGGGTGGATAATTTTGAACACAGGCTCCAAATTGAGAGATAGAGATACTACCACTGTATCCCAGAGCCATAATGGCCTCTCAGGGTAGATATTTGCTAAACGCCCTGTTCAGAGACGTTAGTACACACTCCTGGAACAAGTGGGATTTGACCCTGGTCTTCCTAGCCCAGAGGCAGGGATTCTACTATTGCATCACAGACACCCAATGATTTCTTAGCGTGGTGTCCTAGGCTTATTTATCTTCAGCTACTTCATCAATTAACTGCTTGAATTGTGCAGTCAGGATTGATGATGTTTCTGATGATTGCACAATGTCCAATGCTATTAACACATCCACAATATTATGAAGATATGATGCATATCATACCAATTTTTAATTTGATAACCTGGTTTTTGATGTGATTGCTTTTAAAATGGGATATTATGAGCTCTGAGTTAGATGCCAGACCTTTCGCAGTGCCAAGCTTGTCAAGCCTCTGCAAATTTTAAAAATAGATCATAAAGGAAGACACTTAGATGACTTTGGGGACTTTCGAGATTGTTAACATAAAGGCAGCCTTCAAGAACAATGAGATTTCTAATATTAACTCAATGTTTGTCAAACATGAGCGAAACAAAATAGCACTGCACTCTTCATTGTTATAGAACAAACGCTTCCTTTCCAGGTTGGGGGGTGGATGGAGGGGTAGGGTTGTGGCATAAGTTAGAGAAAATCTCCAACTACTGAATGGAATTATATCTCAGAGGGAACAAACTCTTTGTTTTAAAAAAAATGGTAACACTTGGAAATGAAGGCATTGATGGGCTGGCTCACTGAGACATACGAAAAAGGTCAGAACCTGAAAGTGCCATTCACAGGTTTCACTTTTTTCTTTCTGGGATGGCAGATTGTTTGGGCTGTGATTTAGCAGTTTGAGAGCTTTTCACTAACAGCAGCTCTGTTTACTACCAAGTACAGAAAAGGCAGGAGGATTCTTATGACACAGTAGTAGTGCCCCTACCTCTGAACTCAGAGGCCCAATTTCAAGTCCCATCTATTCCAGTAGTGTGTAATAGCTTCTCCGAACAGATTGATTAGAAAATGTTTAGATTCTTGAAGGACATTGTCAGCCCAATGCTACTGTTTTCAGGAGAATAACACAAATTGAAATAAGGTCATTGGGCCTGAAACATTAACTCTGATTTCTCACTGCTGCTAGAACTGCTGAGATTTTCCAGCAATTTCTGTTTATGATTCAGATTTCCAACATCTGCAGGTCTTTTATTTTTTCCTCCCAAATTAAAGAGATACTCTTTTTAAACCTGTACAACAGATCATTGAAGATTCTGACTTGTACATTTCTTTCACTTGCGATCTGAACTCTAATCAATTTTTTTTTTCCTTTGTGCATTGAATTTTTGCCTGCTTATACGTGTGTTTCACAAAATCAGGCGTGTATTGTAATAGTTTTCTAAAGTTTTATCTGAGTGCGTTTTGGTCATTAAATTAACTCCGCTGTTTTAATTCATGACGCCTAGTTGGCTTATTTCTTTTCACTGAGCTACACTTATGAAATCATGAGGGGCATGGATAAGGTGAATAGCAAAGGTTCCCCCCTGCCCCTCCCCAAGGGCAGGGAATCCAAACTAGAGGGCATAGGTTAAGGTGCAACCTTTTCACACAGAGAGGTGTGTATCTGGAATAAGCTGCTGAAATAAGTGCTAGAGATTATACAGTTACAACATATAAAAGATATGTGGACAAGTACATGGATAGGAAAGATTTAGGGGGATATGGGCGAAACACAGACAAATGGATCTAGTTCACTTTAGGAAACCTGGTCAGTTTGGATGGGGTGAGCCAATGGGAGTTTTACAATGCTGAGGGGAAAAAAATGTAGGTACAGTTTTGTTTGGATTTTTTTTGTGTATTTTTATGTTAAAAGAACAGTGACAATCTCAAGTGATTATATTTAATGACTGGCCACCATAGTAACCAACTGGAAAATTAAACTTGTGATCTATCAAGTCAACTTTGAATCTGGGATCTGATTGTCTAGTCCTACTATCAGCATAAGTGGTTCCTCTTGATGGGACAACAATTTGTTGAATTTAACAGTGATCTGTGAAACTTTAAATGAGTTTGTGGAGGAACTGAACACAAACAGCAGTTGTTGTAAAGTTTTTTTCACATGAGTTGGGCTTTCAAAATGACTTTTAATGTTGCTAAGATTTTCTGGGATTAGGATATAACAATGTGCTATTTGAAATCCTTGACTAAAGCTTTACTGAGAGTCACCAGATGTATCGAAGATAGAAATCAAAACAGGATTTCACAATGATGAAATGCTTAAATTGGTCATACAGTACTGAAAATAAATAAAGAAAAGTGGAAAGAGAAGTTGATGTGGAAATCAGATAACATGATTTTCTGAGAGAAAAGGACAAAGAATAGTTGCTCAAGGGATGGTTTTGATTCCAATGAGGGATTTACTTTCCAAGTAATCTTTGTGTAGTGACTAAATTATTCAGGATGGAGTGGAAAGATAGTTCGTCTCATTTGATAAGGTAACAAGAACAATGAAGCAGCCAAAATATGGTTCAACTTCATTGCTGAAGAATACTTTGACAGGTATAGCTATTAAGGTATGTGCCAATTTCTTAAAGAATAATCTGACTATGAAACTGTTAAATGAGCAATACTCAAACCTTAAGTTTCAAACTCTGAAAAACAATCAAATCAGGCATTTGTAGAATTTTCAAGAGGAAAGTTTGTTATGGGATTTGTAGTTTTTATCACTAAAGTTTATGTAAGTATTTAACTATAAAGAAAATTATGATTTTTGAAGAAACCTGAAATAGCATTCTGACAAACATTAAGACTCGTTTAAATGGGTGCCAAATATTAAATACCAAATTTACAGTAGTTCTGGCAGGTAACTATGCTAAAGAATACTGATATATGTGGGGAAATGGTCATGTGGGAATCTACAAGGAAATTGGTGGGATAAAACGAATCTGAGGATGGAAAAAATATTAGTTTTAGGGAGCAAACAGAAGGCAAGCAAAATAATAGGCAAAAAGGTGATAAAAGTAAATAACTCACTCCCATTATAATAATCCTGGACATACTCAAACCGTTGTTGGAAGTTAAATGGGAAACTGATTGCAGTAAAACAAGTGCCCCAGGCTTCATTACAAAAGGGTGCATTTGGAAAAGAAATGCATTTTAAAACCGCTGCAGTAATACAACTGGAGCATGTTCCTTAGGAGGGATGACTCAGGACAATCAAGCAGATTCTCCCTTGACAATTAATAAAGAAAATCAGACCATTGAAGATCCTGAATGTTTTATTTCAAAGGGAGAGTCAAGTCCTTTATAGACAGTGCCTAGGTTGTGAATGGAGTCTGTTTGAAAGTCAACCCATACACTAAGCTCAATGTGAAATAGATGTTTGTAATTACTGGAAGTTTTTAGATATTGGGTCTTTAGAATTAAACTTCTATCATGGATTGTGTCCATAAATCACACTTTTTTGTAAATTAGGGACTTCAGTATTTTTCTTGTCAAGAGGGTAAAATATTGGTAATGAGAGATGTTGAGGCAGGTTGATATCACCTGATGATACAATTTGCCTTGGGGATAAGGAAGGATAAAATATGAATCAAACATGAACTTGTCCCACTAGGTAGATTTAGATTAAAGAGTGACTTAGTAAATGAATATGTTGCAGTCAGAGAAATGCATCAAATGCCCATTTGAAGGAATTAATTTTATCTTGTGGGTAGACCTGTTTAATTCAAAAATTAAGGATGTTGAAACAACCAATAGAAATAAACAAAAAGACCCAAGCAGATAGGAGGCACATCCTGGATTATTTCTGACTGTGTTGTGACTAGATCTCCAACACACAGAATTTGACAGGAAGAAGAGAAGATTATGAAAAGTGATATGACATCAAAATTCATTTAGCTGATGATTTTTGAAAATTTAATTAAGTACAGTGAAGCAAAAGAGAATAATGCTGATATGATTAGCCAATTGCCTTTAATAGAAATGCATTAAATGTATTCTCAATTGAAAGGTTATTACCAAGTGCTTACCTAGAAATTAAATCAGAACCAATATCTCAGTGATATTAGTTAAAAGATAAATGGAGATCACCTCAAATAGCAGTTAATGAGGAATAGTCCATCAGGTGATCATTACAATACCAAATTTTATGAGCGGCTCATGAAATTCTCATGGCAGGTTATTTTGATGGTAAGAAATTACAGGCTAACACATGAAAGTATTTTGCTAGATAACAAAGTGTGGAGCTGAATGAACACAGCAGGTATTTTGCTTGCCAGGTTTACATAAATATGTAGTCAAATCTTGCCAGATATGCAGTGAGTGGAGGTAGATACTGGGGAGACGTCAGAGGCAGGTTCTTTATTCAGAGTGGTAGGGGTGTGGAAAGCATTGCCAGAGAGGGTAGTGGAGTTGGCCTCATTAGGGGCATTTAAGTAGCTATCAGATGAGCATATGGATGATGATACAAAGTAGAGGTGGAGGTTAGATAGACCTCAGGTTTAGGGTAAAAATTTGGCACCACCATGGTAACTGGGTGTGAAAATCAAATTTATGATCTATCAAGCCAGGTTTAACTCTAGGATCTGTCGTTTCCACAATGGCTTTCAGCTGAGGTCATCCCAATACTCAAATGGACTAGCAGTAGAAAAGCACCCTCTGTTCAACTATTGGACTTTTTCTCTTCGAGATGTTTTGAATTGACTTATCTGATTTGATTTATAATTATCACCAGTACCAAGGCACTGTGAAACATTTTGTTTTGTGTGCAGTATGGACAGATCATACCGTAAAAAGTACATAAGGGTAATTGAATGGAGCGAGGAATACAATGTTATGGCTGCAGAGAAGGTGCACAAGAGTGGGATCGACATTAAATTTAAAGTTTTGAGGTGTTTTTCTTTGATTGGAGGAATCTAGCCTTACCAGCGACCTGAAAATCAATCTGAAAACAATACATTTTTCCTGTTTGGGAATACTTTTGTTATGTTTTTAACTGGGCCCCTGTCTCTATGCAACCCGGGTCACCTCAGCTTACCACCTGGCTGATTTACGTCAGAGGTTAAGCAAACTTGTCTCCAAGCAGATTCCACATGAGTTGCATTCCACCTCTCCAAATCACTGCAAATTATCTTGTATTAAAGGAGGCAGTTAAAACATGACTAATTTGTAAATTCGAGCATGTGTAACACTTTTTAAGCACATTAATTGGTATCAAGAAATTACTTTCAAATTCATTGCTCTACTTTGCTTTGGAACTCCACAACGTTTGATATATTTCTGTTACTTTCTATTAAGGGCTTGGGATGTTTTCAAAGTTTAAAAACATCATATAAATAACTGTTATTGATTCCGTTGTGGTATTTGCTGGAATATATTAAAGGAGCTGTGACAAGACATAAGGACAAATGTGGTCCTGCTAATTATATGATAGTTCACCAGCTTTCAATGTCTGTGGGCACAATATAAATGTAAAACAGGGCTGCAATTTTGGTAAATATTCAAATAAACAACTCTAACTATGCCATTAATTCCTCAGGGAGCGTTGGCTTATTGTGTTCACTATTTTTGTTCAATACTTTTGATCATTTCCATGACCATAATCTGCACCAATAGACAATAGGTGCTGGAGTAGGCCATTCATCCCTTCGAGCCAGCACCACCATTCATTATGATCATGGCTGGTCATCCACAATCAATATTCTGTTCCTGCCTTATCCCCATAACCCTTGATTCTTCTATCTATCTCTTTCTTAAAAGCATCCAGAGAGTTGGCCTCCACTGCCTTCTGGGCCAGAGCATTCCGTATATCCACCACTCTCTGGGTGAAGAGGTTTCTCCTCAGCTCTGTTCTAAATGGCCTACCCATTATTTTTAAACTCTGGTTCTGGACTCACCCATCAGCAGAAACATGCTTCCTGCCTCCAGAGTGTCCAATCCCTTAATAATCTTATATGCCTCAATCAGATCCCCTCTCATCCTTCTAAACTCAAGTGTATACAAGCTCAGCTGCTCCAATCTTTCAACATATGATAGTCCCGCCATTCTGGGAATTGACCTCGTGAACCTACACTGCACTCCCTCAATAGCAAGAATGTCCTTCCTCAAATTTGGAGACCAAAACTGCACACAATACTCCAGGTGTGGTCTCACCAGGGCCCTGTACAGCTGCAGAAGGACGTCTTTGCTCCTGTACTCAATTCCTCTTGTTATGAAGGCCAGCATGCTCTTAGCTTTCTTCACTGCCTGCTGTACCTGCATGCTTGCTTTCATTGACTGATGTAGAAGAACACCTAGATCTTGTTGTGCTTCCCCTTTACTTGACTCCATTGAGATAGTATTCTGCCTTCCTGTTCTTGCCACCAAAGTGTATAACCGCACATTTATCCATATTAAACTGCATCTGCCATGCATCCGTCCACTCACCTAGCCTGTCCAAGTCACCCTGTATTCTCATAACATCCTCCTTGCATTTCACACTGCCACCCAACTTTGAGTCATCAGCAAATTTGTGAATATTACTTCTAATGCCTTCGTCTATATCATTAATATATATCGAAAACAGCTGCGGTCCCAGCACTGAACCTTGTGGTACCCCACTGGTCACTGCCTGCTATTCTGAAAGGGACCTGTTTATCACTACTCTTTGCTTCCTGTCAGCCTGCCAATTTTCAATCCAACTCAATATTTTGCCCCCAATACCATGTGCCCTAATGTTGTTCACCAAATCTCCTATGTGGGACTTTATTAAAGGCTTTCTGAAAGTCCAGGTACACTACATCCACTGGTTCTCCCTTATCTATCTTCATAGATACATCCTCAAAAAATTCCAGAAGATTAGTCAAGCACGATTTCCCATTCACAAATCCATGCTGACTCACCTATTCTGTTACTGTTATCCAAATGAGTTGTAATTTCATCTTTTATAATTGACTCCAGCATCTTTCCCGCCACTGTCAGGCGAACCGGTCTATAATTTCCTGTTTTCTCTCTCCCTCCTTTCTTGAAAAGTGGGTCAACGTTTGCCACCCTCCAATCTACAGGATCTGATCCAGAATCTATAGAACCTTGGCAAATAATTACCAACGTGTCCACAGTTTCTAGAGCCACCTCCTTAAGTACCCTGGGATGCAGACCATCAGGTCCCAGGGACCTACCGGCCTTCAATCCTAACAGTCTATCCAACACCATTTCCTGCCTAATATAAATACCCTCCAGTTCTGGATGTGAGTTTGCTCACTGAGCTGGAAGGTTAGTTTTCAGACGTTTCATCACTTGTTTTTATTTGAAAAAATATACTTTATTCATAAGATATACAAAAACTAAAACATATTTATACACCTATCCAGTCATGTAAGCTGCTTTGGGTTACCCAAGGGGTACGTACACCAACTAAAGGAAAAAACAAAACAAAGAAGAAAAAAAACAAAACAAAGAAAATACCCCGGCAATCGTCTCCCTGCACAGTCCCCGTTGGCCCCCTGACCAGTTGGGGAAGGCGCCAGCTGGGCCCAGTAACCAGACAGGGCCCTTTTTTTTTCTATTCTGGACGAGGGCCTTCATACGGTGGTCTTTCCCTACCGTGCCTTGGCGGCGGCTGCCCCAAGCTTTAGCACGTCCCTCAGCACGTACTCCTGGATCTTGGAGTGTGCCAGTCTGCAACACTCGGTTGGGGTCAGTTATTTCAGCTGGCAGTCCAGCAAGTTGCGGGCAGACCAAAGAGCGTCTTTCACCACATTGATGGTCCTCCAGGCACAGCTGATGTTGGCCTCGGTGTGCGTCCCAGGAAACAGCCCGTAGAGCACGGAGTCCTGCGTCACAGAGCTGCTTGGGACGAAACTTGACAAAAACCACCGCGTCCCCCTCCAGACCTCCTGCGCATAGGCACACTCCAGAAAGAGGTGATAGACAGTCTCCTTCACACCGCAGCCGATTCATCCTCGACCCCCAAATTATGTAGATGATGGCTCGGGAGACGGCAGCGGCGCAGGTCCAGGGAATAGGCCAGGCCTGCGCCACATACAACAGTACCGAAAGCCCGTCGCACCTGACAACCAGGTTCTTACCCGCGATGGAGAGGGACCGGAGCATCCACCTGCCCAGCTTCTGTTTCAGTTTGGTGATACGCTCCTCCCAAGTCTTGGTGCACGCCCCAGCTCCACCGAACTAAACACTCAGCACCTTCAGGTAGTCTGTCCTGACGGTGAAGGGGATGAAGGAGCGGTCGTCCCAGTTCTCAAAGAACATGGCCTCGCTCTTACCCCGATTGGCTTTGGCACCCGAGGCCAGTTCAAACTGGCCGCAGATGTCCAACAGCCTACTCGCCAACTGATGATCAGTGCAGAACATGGCGACGTCATCCATTTACAGGGAGGTCTTGACCTGAAGGCCTCCGCTGCCTGGGACAGTCACACCCTTCAGGCTCACATCCTTCCTGATGGATGCGGCAAAGGGCTCCACACAGCACACAAACAAGGCAGGAGAGAGCGGACAGCCCTGTCTGACTCCAGATCTGACGGGAAAACTGTCCGATTCCCACCCGTTGATTTTTGACTGCGCTAATGATGTTGGTGTAGAGCAGCCGGATCCAATTGCGGATGCCCTCCCCGAACCCCAATTTGGAGAGGATGCCCCTCATGTAAGCATGAGAAACCCTGTCGAAGGCCTTCTCCTGGTCCAGGATGATGAGGCAGGGGACCACCCGCCTGTCCTGCACATAGGCGATCGTATCCCTGATGAGTGCGAGGGTCTCAGCGATTTTCCTGCCCGGCACAGCACAGGTTTGGTCAGAGTGAATCACCGACTCCAGGACAGACCTGACCCGGTTGGCTATGACCTTGGCCAGGATTTTGCAGTCCACGTTCAATAGTGAAATGGGACGCCAATTCTTAATTTCTTCCCTCTCTCCCTTCCTCTTGTAAATGAGGGTGATGATGCCCTTCCTCATGGACTTGCACACTTCCCCTGCCCGAAGCGCACTATCATACACCACCAGCAGGTCCTGGCCGACCAGGTCCCACAGTACGGAATACAGCTCGACCGGTAAGCCGTTGCTCCCGGGAGTCTTATTCCTCTCCAAGGACTTGAGGACTCTGGTCAGCTCATCCAGGGATATCGGCCAGTCCAGCTACTCCTTCGTGCCGCTGTCTAAGACCTCCATGACAGACAACAGGAACGACTCGGAGGCTTTCCTGTCCGCGGGCTTCACATCGTACAGTCTGGCATTGAATGATCTGCTGATCCTCAAAATGTTGGGCCGAGACGACGTCACCAAACCGTCATCCTCCTTCAGCCGGCTAAGCACTGAGCTCTCTTTGTGCAACTTCTGAAAGAAGAAACGCGAGCACGTCTCGACCTGCTCCACGGAGCGGACCCTGGACCGGAAGATTATCCTGGAGGTCTCAGCGGCGAAGAGCGAGGCTTGCTGGCCCCTTACCTTGCAGAGGTCCTCCGTGACATCGATCTCCAACTGCAGAAGGAGCAGGTTCTGCACCCTTTCCTGGAGTCCCGACAGCTTTCCCCGCCTCTCTCTCTTGCCTTCCGAACACCCTTGAGGACAAAGAACCTCTTGATGTTCTCCTTCACCATCTCCCACCAGTCGCCCGGAGACTCAAAGAGGGGTTTCACAGTTCTCCAACCGGCGTACTCCCTCTTAAGCTCCTCGACGTTCTCTGGGGTCAACAGAGTCGTGTTGAGCTTCCATGTCCCCTTGCTGGCCTTCTGGTCGTCCTGTTAGTGACAGTCGGCCAGCAGGAGGCAGTGGTCAGAGAGGAACACCGGCTCGACACCAGTGGACCTGACCGAGAACGCCCGTGACACAAATAGGAAGTCTATCCTTGAGCGGATAGACCCGTCTGGCCGCGACAAGGTGTATCTCCCCTGCGCTCCGTCCGCAGGGGTGCTAAAGATGCCAAGCAGCTTGGTGTCCTTCACCATGCCCATCAGGAATCTGGACGTGACATCCAGTTGACTCCCCCCACCCGCTGTCCGCACGCTGGATCTTCCATCTGCATCGATGATGCAGTTGAAGTCTCCGCCGAGGATGACCGGCCTGGACGTAACCAGCAGGGGTGGAAGCCCTGCAGGACGGCCAACTGCTCACTCCGTACCGCTGGGGTGTACACGTTGATCAGCCTCAGGGGAACGTTCCTGTAGGTGACATCAGCCACTAGGAGGCGCCCCCCCCCCCCCCACCACCTCCTGAACTTGAGAGATGGAGAAGTTGTGCCCCCGCAGCAGAATAGCCAGGCCCGAGGAGCGACAGTCGTTACACCCCGACCAGATCGAAGGCCCACAGGTCCAGGCGCCCGACCATTTCCCGTACCTGCTGAAGTGCGGTATCCTGCACTCCTGCAGAAACAGGAGGGCTGCCTTCATGGTGGTCAGGTAGGCCAACGTGGACGCACATCTTGTGGTGGACTTGATGCTGCGCACATTCATGCTCGCAACTCGTACCCCCAATGTGGGCAGTACCATAGTACCCTCTCCAAGTCCAAGGTCCAGCCCCTCCATCTGTCCCTTCATACCCATTGCCCAGGCTAACTGCTGGACGCTCTCTGGGCTCAGGAAACCGTCCATGCTGCCTTCCGGGTGGCATCCCACCTGTCGGGGGTACAGAGGCTGGAGAGTCCAGCTCTGGGTCAGGCTGGTGACACGCTGTTTCCTCCTTCCCGCCTGAAAGTTCCGGCGGGCCCGCCAGTGCCCCAGCTGAGCGAGGCTGGGTGTCGGAGGGAGCCTCAGGACACCTCCCGTCACCTGGAAGCGGGGTGCTGCTTTCCTTCTCCCTTGAGATCTTTAGCTTCTGCTTTGGGTGGGCCTCCTCCGAATCTCCCTCATCAGAGGAGCTCTTATTGTCCCCCTGTAGCTGCCTCTTCCCGCCTGATGGCTGCGGTGCTCGGGCCCGCCAGCGCGCCTTCCTCCTCACTTTCCGGACCATCGTCCACTCCCCTGGGTGACCTGTCAGCTCCTCCATCGACTCCGGGTTGTCGGGGCGGGGGGAGCAGAGCCTGGAGGGCCGCTTTGCTGGCCTCGGGCCCATCCTGCGGGGCTGGGCCCTCCTGCACCACCTGGCCCTCCTGCACATTAGGGGGGTCCTTGCAGGGCCCTGGTGCCTTCCTCTCCTCCGGGGGGGGGGCTTGCCCCGCATTGCCCCTGCATTGGGTTGGCAGTGCCCCCTTGTAACCAGTGGATCTTAATGCTGGCTTCGGCCTAACGCTGGTTCAGGGGAGCAGCCAACCTGCAACGATGGCTGCGGCGAGAGCTCGTGCCCCAGGTCAGGGGGTCTGGAACACCATCCGTGTTTCCGTAAAGAAGGTGGATGAAGGTGCACCTGTGGACCGCACCTTCTTCGTGAAGAGGGTCCTGTCGGACTGTTGTGGGTTCGCTGCTGCGGGCATTTACTGCCTGCAGGATTTCCCTGGAGGAGGTTTTTACGATGTAACCTTCAGGAGTGCCAAGCTTTTTGAGCACTTCCTGGAGGTCTTCAAGGAGAAAGGAGGTGAGGGCCCCCTCTCTGTATTGACCGTTGTCCCACTGTTTGTGATGCCGATGCAGAGGAGCCTTATGGTGACTGTACACATGTACAACCTGCACGTGCCAGCAGTTGATGTCCTGACCTTCTTCAGAAGGTACGTGAAGGTGGAAGGGGACCTAACTGACATCATGGACCCCTTTGGATTCTGGACCAGTAAGAGGCAGGTCAGGGTGATGCTGAGGTTGGGCTCGGACAGGAACATCGTACACCCACCGTCGAGCTTCGCAATCGGCGGGAGCAAGGACTACCTGACCTATGCAGGGCAACCTAAAGTTTGCCACGCCTGTGGTAGGTCAGGTCACGTGGCGGCCGACTGCAAAGCACCATCTGCAGGGAGGAGGGACACCTTGCAAAGGATTGCCCAAAAGAGAAAAGCTGCAACCTTTGCGGGGAAGTGGGCCGCCCCTATAGGGCATGCCTGCGGTGGGGGACCACCTACGCCCAGGTCGCCGGCAGGGGTAATGCGGGGCAAGCCCCCCCGGAGGAGAGGAAGGCACCGGAGCCCTGCAAGGACCCCCCTAATGTGCAGGAGGGCCAGGGCGTGCAGGAGGGCCCAGCCCCGCAGGACGGATTCAAGGCCAGAAAACCGCCCCTCCAAGCTCCGCTCCCCCCTGACAACCCGGAGTCGATGGAGGAAGCGACAGGTGACCCAGGGGAGTGGACGATGGTCCAGAAAGCGAGGAGGAAGGCGCGCCGGCGGGCCCAGGCACCGCAACCATCAGGCGGGAAGAGGCAGCTACAGGGGGGCTATAAGAGCTCCACTGACGAGGGAGATTCGGAGGAGGCCCACCCAAAGCAGAAGCTAAAGATCTCAAGGGAGAAGGAAAGCAGCACCCCACTTTGAGGTGATGGGAGGAGTCCTGAGGCTCCCTTTGACACCCAGCCACACGCCGCTGGGGCCCTGGCGGGCACCCCGGAACTTTCAGGCGGGAAGGAGGAAACAGCGTGTCACCAGCCTGACCCAGAGCCAGACTCTCCTGCCTCCGTACCCCCGATGGGGAGATGGCACCTGGAAGGCAGCACAGACGGTTTCCTGTGCCTAGAGAGTGTCCAGCAGTTGTCCCGGGCAATGGTTATGAAGGGACAGATGGATGGGCTGGACCTTGGACTCGGGGAGGGTACTGCGGTCACTGCCCACAATGGGGGTACGAGTTGCGAGCATTAGTGTGCTCCGCGTCAAGTCCACCGCAAGATGTGTGTCCACGTTGGCCTACCTGACCACCATCAAGGCGGACCTCCTGTTTCCGCAGGAGTGCGGGATACCGCACCTCGGCAGGTACGGGAAATCGTCCGGCGCCTGGACCTGTGGGCCTTCGATCTGGCCGGGGTGTAACGACTGTCGCTCCTCGGGCCTGGCTATTCTGCTGCGGGGGCGCGACTTCACCATCTCTCAAGTTCAGGTGGTGGGGGGGCGCCTCCTAGTGGCTGACGTTACCTACAGGAATGCTCCCCTGTGGCTGATCAACGTGTACGCCCCAGCGGTATAGAGTGAGCGGTTGGCTGTCCTGCAGCGGCTTCCACCCCTGCTGGCTACGTCCAGGCCAACCATCTTAGGCGGAGACTTCAACTGCATCATCGATGCAGATGGAAGATCCGGCGTGGGGACAGCGGGTGGGGGGAGTCAACTGGATGTCACGTCCAGATTCCTGATGGGCATGGTGAAGGACGCCAAGCTGCTCGATGTCTTCAGCACCTCTGCAGACAGAGCGCAGGGGAGATACACCTGGTCGCGGCCAGATGGGTCTATCCGCGCAAGGATAGACTTCCTGTTTGTGTCCTGGGCGTTCTCGGTCAGGTCCACCAGCATCGAGCCGGTGTTCTTCTCTGACCACTGCCTCCTGCTGGCTGACTGTCACTTACAGGACGACCAGCAGGCCGGCAAGGGGACACGGAAGCTCAACGCAACTCTGTTGACCCCAGAGAACGTCGAGGAGCTTAAGAGGGAGTACGCTGGTTGGAGAACTGTGAAACTCCTCTTTGAGTCTCCGGGCGACTGGTGGGAGACGGTGAAGGAGAACATCAAGAGGTTCTTTGTCCTCAAGGGTGTTCGGAAGGCGAGAGAGAGGCGGGGAAAGCTGTCGCGAGTCCAGAAATGGGTGCAGAACCTGCTCCTTCTGCAGTTGATGGGGGTCGATGTCACGGAGGACCTGAACAAGGTGAGGGGCCAGCAAGCGTCGCTCTTCACTGAGACCTCCAGGATAATCTTCCGGTCCAGGGTCCGCTCCGTGGAGCAGGACGAGACGTGCTCGCGTTTCTTCTTTCAGAAGGTGCACAAAGAGAGCTCTGTGCTTAGCTGGCTGAAGGAGGACGACGGCTCGGTGACGTCGTCTCAGCCCGACATTTTGAGGATCAGCAGATCCTTCAATGCCAGACTGTACGATACGAAGCCCATGGACAGCACGGCCTCTGAGTTGTTCCTGTCGTCTATCATGGAGGTCTTAGACGATGGCACGAGGGAGTGGTTGGACCGGCCGATATCCCTGGATGAGCTGACCAGAGTCTTCAAGTCCTTGGAGAGGAATAAGACTCCCGGGAGCAACGGCTTACCGGTCGAGCTGTATTCCGTACTGTGGGACCTGGTCGGCCAGGACCTGCTGGAGGTGTACGATAGTGCGCTTCGGGCAGGGGAAATGTGCAAGTCCATGAGGAAGGGCATCATCACCCTCATTTACAAGAGGAAGGGAGAGAGGGAAGAAATTAAGAATTGGCGTCCCATTTCACTATTGAACGTGGACTACAAAATCCTGGCCAAGGTCATAGCCAACCGGGTCAGGTCTGTCCCGGAGTCGGTGATTCACTCTGACCAAACCTGTGCTGTGCAGGGCAGGAAGATCGCTGAGCACCTCGCACTCATCAGGGATACGATCGCCTACGTACAGGACAGGCGGGTGGTCCCCTGCCTCGTCAGCCTGGACCAGGAGAAGGCCTTCGACAGGGTTTCTCATGCTTACATGAGGGACATCCTCTCCAAATTGGGATTCGGGGAGGGCATCGCAATTGGATCCGGCTGCTCTACACCAACATCATTAGCGCAGTCTTGATCAACAGGTGGGAATCAGACAGGTTTCCTGTCAGATCTGGAGTCAGGCAGGGCTGCCCGCTCTCTCCTGCCTTGTTTGTGTGCTGTGTGGAGCCCTTTGCCGCATCCATCAGGAAGGACGTGAGCCTGAAGGGCGTGACTGTCCCAGGCAGCGGAGGCCTTCAGGTCAAGACCTCCCTGTACATGGACGATATCACCGTGTTCTGCACTGATCGTCGGTCGGTGAGTAGGCTGTTGGACATCTGCGGCCAGTTTGAACTGGCCTCGGGTGCGAAACTCAATAGGGGTAAGAGCGAGGCTATGTTCTTCGGGAACTGGGACAACCGCTCTGTCATCCCCTTCACCATCAGGACAGACTACCTGAAAGTGCTGGGTGTTTGGTTTGGTGGAGCTGGGGCGTGCACTAAGACTTGGGAGGAGCGTATCACCAAATTGAAGCAGAAGCTGGGCAGGTGGACGCTGCGGTCCCTCTCCATCGCGGGTAAGAACCTGGTTGTCAGGTGCGAGGTGCTTTCGGTACTGTTGTATGTGGCGCAGGCCTGGCCTATTCCCTGGACCTGCGCCGCTGCGGTCACCCGGGCCATCTTCCACTTCATTTGGGGGTCGATGATGGACCGGGTCCGCAAAGACCTGGAAAATGGGGAAAGGACGTACCAAACGCCACCCTCGCCCGGACGGCTACCTTTGTGTGCGGCTGCATCAAGCTGTGCGTAGATCCTCAGTACGCAAACACCAAGCGTCACTACTTACTGAGGTTCTACCTGTCCCTGGTGTTGCGAACGATGGGCCTGGCCTCGTTGCTGCGGAATGCTCCGAGTAGTTGGACCGTCCTGTACCACCTGTCCTTTGTGGAGAAATTTTTGAAGGGAGACACCTTTGACCACAAGGCCGTCAGGCAGTGATCAGCATGTAGTATCCTCGAGACCCTTCGGGAAAAGGAGAGGGTGGATCCCGTCGTGTGGATCCCCACGCAGACTGACAAAGTCATTTGGCAGAATGCCTCATTGCCAGAACTTTCAAACAAGCACAAGGATGTTGCTTGGCTGGCAGTGAGAGGGGCTCTGCCAGTGAGATCCTTTATGCACGCCCGGTATCTCTGCGCCACCGCACGCTGCCCTCGAGTTGGGTGCGGGGCGGAATGAGACTGTTAGGCACACTCCAGAAGGAGGTGATCATGCGCAGGAGGTCTGGAGGCAGATGCAGTGGTATTTGTCGAGGTTCATCCCGAGCAGCTCCGTGACACGGGACTCCGTGCTCTACAGGCTGTTTCCTGGGACGCACACCAAGACCAACAGCAACTGCGCCTGGAGGACCATCAAAGCAGTGAAGGATGCTCTTTGGTCTGCCAGCTGAAGGAACTGACCCTGACCGAGTGTTGCAGACTGGCGCACTCCAAGGTCCAGGACTATGTGCTGCGGGACGCGCTAAAGCTTGGGGCAGCCGCCACCAAGGCGCGGTGGCAAAAGACCACCATATGAAACCCCTCGTCCAGAATAGAAACAAGGGCCCTATCTGGTAACTGGGCCCAGCTGGCGCCATCCCCAACTGGCCAGGGGGCCAACGGAGACAGTGCGGGGAGACGACTGTCGGGGTATTTTCTTTGCTTTGTTTGTTTTTCTTCTTTGTTTTGTTTTTGCCTTCAGTTGGCGTACGTACCCCCTGGGTAACCCCGAGCAGCTTGCATGACTGGGTAGGTGTATAAATGTTTTTTTTTGTACATTCTATGAATAAAGTATATTGTTTCATATAATAAAAAGTGACAAAACGTCTGAAAACTAACCTTCCAGCTCAGCGAGCAAACTCACATGCAGAACCTCAACCTAAGCTACAAATCTTCTCAAAACTCGCGAACCCTCCAGTTTATCCATTACTCTAGGTCCTTCAGCCACTATTGCATTTGGGAGGTTGCTTGTGTCTTCCCTAGTGAAGACAGATCCAAAGTACCTTTTCAACTCTTCTGCCATTTCCTTGTTCCCCATAATAAATTTGCCTGTTTCTGACTTCAAAGGCCCAATTTTAGACTTAACCATTTTTTTTTTCTTTTCACAAACCTAAAAAAGCTTTTATTATCCTCCTTTATATTTTTGGCCAGTTTTCCTTCATAGCTCATTTTTTTCTCTGTGTATTGCCTTTTTAGTTATCCACTGTTGCTCTTTAAAAGCTTCCCAGTCTTCCGGCTTCCCACTCATCTTTGCTATGTTATACTACTTCTCTTTTATCTTTATGCAGTCCTTACCTTCCCTCATCAGCCACGGCCACCCCTGCCTCCCCTTAGGATCTTTCTTCCTCTTTGGAATGAACTGATCCTGCACCTTCTGCATTTTATCCAGAAATACCTGCCATTGTTGTTCCACTGCCATCCCTGACAGGGCATTGTACCACTGAACTTTGGCCAGCTCCTCCCTCATAGCTCCATAGTTCCCTTTATTCAACTGCAATACTGACACTTCCGATTCTCCCTTCTCCCTCTCAAACTGCAGATTAAAACTTATCATATTATGGTCACTACCTCCTAATGGCTCCTTTACTTTGAAGTCCCTGATCAAATCCGGTTCATTGCACAACACCAGATCCAGAATTGCCTCCTCCCTGGTAGGTCCCAGTACCAGCTGTTCTAAGAATCCATCTCGGAGGCACTCCACAAACTCCCTTTCTTGGGGTCCAGTACCATCCTGATTCTCCCAGTCTACCGGCATGTTGAAATCTCCCATAACAACTGTAGTGATACTTTTGCAACAGGCCAATTTCAACTCTTGATTCAACTTGCACCCTACCTCCCGACTACTGTTTGGGGGCCTGTGGATAATTCCCATTAGGGTCTTTCTACCCTTAGAATTTCTCAGCTCTATCCATACTGACTCTACATCTCCTGACTCTGTGTCCCCCCCTTGCAAGGGACTAAATATCATTCCTCACCAACAGGGCCACCCCACCCCCTCTGCCCACCAGTCTGTCCTTTCGATAGCACGTATAACCTTGAATATTCATTTCCCAGGCCCTGTCCACTTGAAGCCACATCTCAGTTATCCCCACAACATTGTACTTGCCAACTTCCAACTGAGCCTCAAGCTCATCCACCGTATTTCTTATGCTTCGTGCATTCATATCGGGGTGTGTAACTTTCCCAACGGGCAAATGTGAAATGCAATAAACCCAATTTGAAACTTTTATTTTTTGTGTGGAATGTCTGTGTAAAAAAAAAAAGACAAGTTCAGCAAACAAAAAGTTTTCTAAATTTATGCTTAAAAGGCAAATATATCCCTTCATCTCTTCAATGAGTCCTTCCACACAGAAATTAAAAAGGTTTACAAATACAATGTGTAAAATGGTTCCGGCTGTTCGGACTGATGAAGGAACCGCATCTAAAACATTAACTAATATTTTTTCCAAATACATATTGTGCTATTTTGAATGTCCAATATTTTCAGAGTTCCTTTGATAATAATAACTTGGCCGTTTATCATCCAACAGAAGCTTCGTTAAGGCATTTGAATGAATGAAACTTTAGACATACACCAATTAATCTTGGAAATTGTGTAGATGAAACCAAGCAGGTTTAAAAATTGTTGGTCTGATCCTTTCGTTTACCAGGATTTATTTTGATACCTTTTAAACAAAAGTAGCCATTTTGTTTTGTAAACAACTGGGGCATTTGTCTTTTTAATTTTGCTTGTTGTTTTTTTCTGACCTATGGTCTTACTCTACATAACTAATGAAAATTTCTTTTTCTTCATGTCTGTATTCCACAACTATGGATTGTACCTGAGCATATTTGTACTTGAGATGGTGTGTAACTGGTGACCTACAGACTTCATTGTACTCATTTGAGTGCATGTGTCAATAAAACCAAATCAATTCAATTACCTTTCAGACTGAGCGAGACCTATCCCTTGCGCAATCATAAGGCTCACTTCTAGCTTATAACATTACAAACAGTAGCATTTTGAAAATAATGATCTTTAACATCTGTGATAACTTCCAGACTGTAATGTGTAGTTCAAACTGCTAAATTAAATGTCTAAAATACGATGGGCTCAATTTTCTAGTGGGAGTGATGGTAAGACTAATAGTGTTGACAGGCATCACTAAGTTTGATAGAAACAGCATTTACGAAGTTAAGTGGATAAATCAGAAGCTCTTGTTTGAAGTGCATTGCTTTTCCAAAGTCACATGATGATGATATCTCCCTAAAATATGTGAACATCTTGCATCCAATGGAAAACAAATGGCATTTGATGGTCACTACACTTGTATTTGCCATTGTATTTTTGGGCTTTTAAATGGTGATTTGCAGTAATTAGGGAGCTTTAATATCGTGATACTGTGTAGAACAGATCTGAGATGTTTGTGAATAGCACAAATAATGTGTGATGGGTCAACCAATCGAATCGGAGAAAGTAATTACTAAAATGTGTTTAAATCAAGAAATGAAAAAGGTTTCATTTTTAAAAAGAATCTCTAGTAATGATTAAAATTTGGAGCAATGAGGCTCCACACTTATAAAAGCAATCACAGTATCAGAGAGAGGTAACAACGTGTAGAGCTGGATGGACACAGCAGGCCAAGCAACATCAGGGAAGCAAGAAAGCTGACGTTTTGGGTGTGGACCCTTCAGAAAATTAATGAAAAAAATGCCTCTGCTGCTTGGCCTGCTGTGTTCATCCAGTTCTACACCTTGTTATCTCAGATTCTGCAGCATAGGCAGTTCCTGCTATCTCTCCAACAGTATCAGAGAGGTTGCTTTTTGTAATTCACAGTTGCTAGTGTTTAACAGTGAACTTAAACCTGAATGGACATTCAAAGTATTGCTACTTCATATTGTTACCTGTATGTAAAAGCCAGGTCTCCTGGTGAGGTGCCAGTGAGGCCAAGCTTGTAAAAGTGCTGAAAGCACAAACAACTACTTGCTCAGTCTTGGATTTACCTGTGCATGCTGGGACAGATAACGTTGCTGTTCAAATTACTCCTCAGTGCCTGGGAGTGACAATTACCTCCTTGTTAATTCCTATGGCAAAGTCTGGGTCAATTCACGACCCAGCATAAAAATTTTCTTTAAAAGATCTCTGACGTTTTCAGAGTAAATACGATTGTACTGCATTGATTCAGTAGGTCACGCTGTCCACAGTCTATAGACTACAGGCAGCCTTTGAATGCTTGAAATCAAAAGCCAGACCACTCCATCTTGCCTGTGTTTATCCGTCATACTTGTTGATTTTCATTATTTGAGTGTAGCAGGATCTGCACATTTGACAAGAGCTGGTTTACCCAAAACCTGCAATAGTATTGACACAAATGGAGTTGGAAGTTACCATTAAAGGTGATGCACAGAAAAGTAAATAATAGCAAGTATGTAAGGTCAGAAAGCACATGATACCAGATTATAGTCCACTGGATTTAGTGGAAACCAAAAGTTTGTACTTTTAAATGAACCAGTTGGACTACAACCTGGTGCAGTGTGATTTCTAAACTTGTCCTCACCAGTCCAACACCAGCACCACCACATCATAAGTGTTGCTAGGTATTAAGCAGGTACCTAGGCACAGCAGGTAGCCTGATGTTCCTGAGGTATGACTGAAACATGTACAAGCATGGTAAAATCAAGGCTCAGGAGGTGACTGTGACAATACATTATGTAATTAGTATGTTATAGCTGTATTTTTTGCAGTGTCTAATATATTGTTTTCTCTGATGAGGGGCACAAAGTATCAGCATTGTGTAAATAATTAAAATACTTGATGTGATTTTAGAATTTCAACATAGAGTTCAATGAATTTGTGGATAGTGATGATTGCAAAATGCAATAATTGCTAATCAAAATGAGCATTCAGCCAGAACAGCTCTTTCAATTGTTGCAGATAATTACAATCTTTAATTACTGGGAGCTCAAGGAATCAGAAAGTTGGTAAGCTGTTTTGATCCATATAATTACTTTCATTCCTACTGCAGAAAGTGGTGTGATCTCAGGAGTACACTGGAGAACCTCAAAGTACCTAACATCGACCTCTACCATCTAGGAGTGAAAGGGAAGCAGATGCTTGGCAACACCACTACCTGAAACAGCACCGAGACACACTTAGAACTGACAGAACCCTACACCCTTTCCTTCATTTTTGCAGGATCAAAATGTTTGACAGCATTGTGAATGTACGTACATTACAGGGACTGCAAAGTTATAAGAAGTCTATGCACCACCGCCTTCTCCTGGGCAATTGAAGATGGGCAATAGATGCTGGGCTAGCCAATGATGCTCATATTATATGATGTCAGCAGTCACATGACACTAGGTTGTAGTCCAACAGGTTTATTTGAAATTACAAGCTTTTGGACCTCAGCCACTTCATCAGGTGAATTGAGAGAGTAGAGCACACAGACACAGAATTTGTAGGTAGGGAGATCAAGGGCCAAAAGATCATACAACTGGTGTGAGTGAAGTGTCGGATAATAAGTCTCTGCAGGTGAGCAAGTGTGTTAGATGGTGTGAGTCAAGTGCGAACAACTGAATAACAAACAAAGGGATGGCCCTAAAAGTCCCCAATTAAATCAGGCAGAAAGATAATTATGAAAAAATAAAATTATGGTGGTGCTGGGGACAAACTAAAAGACTGGAATAAAACAGAAGTTGCTGGAAAAGCTCAGCGGGTCTAGCAGCATCTGCGAAGAAAAAAAATCAGTGTTAACTTTTTGGGTCCGGTGACCCTTCCTCAAAACGGAGGCATTCTAGCAGTTGCCCTGAAGGCTGGGTAGTTTGCTGCCAACAATGATCAGGCCTGGCAGTTGTTTTGAAGGTGAGAAGTGGGGGCATGGGGATGATCTTGGTGAGATGCTCATCGCCATCAGTGATATGTTGAAGGATGTAAAGAATACGGCACTGAAAAAAAAACCCTATAATCAAAAAGTGAAGTTGTCCACATCTACTTGAGTGCAATTATTGGTTATTATTAACAGTAGAGAATACTAGAACATTGAGGATTTTCTATTTTAAGAATTGTGTATCATTCTAACATTTCAATAAAAAATTGAATAGGTTTGGACAAGTTAAGTCACTGTGACTTCACAGGTCTGAGAATTGGAAAAAGCCAGACTGCTACAGCAAAGGTTTTGTTCTAGAGAAGCATTGATAGTTCTGAGCAAAGTGAGCTTTAGTATGCATCTAGCTGTAGAGCATTTGATCTATGTGTGCATCATGCTGCCAATGCAGTTTGTTCTTTGTCGCATCATGTGCCCAATCTGTTGTGGGGATTTCCTGGGGGCTTTACACAGGTACCACATTTCAACATGTTGGTGTCACCAGCACAGTTATCCTGACAGGCTCGGAGAGGACTTTTTAGCCTGTTTGCCACACTTTGTTGAAGATCCTGTTTTTGGGTGCACTAGCTCATAGGTTTTGAAAGGTACTTGACACTGTTAGACCATAAGACCATAAGACATAGGAGTGGAAGTAAGGCCATTTGGCCCATCAAGTCCACTCCACCATTTAAATCATCGCTGATGGGCATTTCAACTCCACTTCCCTGCACTCTCCCCGTAGCCCTTGATTCCTTGTGAGATCAAGAATTTGTCGATCTCTGCCTTGAAGGCATCTAACGTCCCGGCCTCCACTGCACTCCGTGGCAATGAGTTTCACAAGCCCAACACTCTCTGGCTGAAGAAATTTCGTCTCATTTCAGTTTTTTAAATTTACCGCCTCTAATTTTAAGGCTGAGCCCACGGGTCCTAGTCTCCCATAGTTGACTGCCTTTGGCCCTTAAAGTTCGGACGATGGACAGAGTGAACAATGAAGGACTTGTTACTGCAAGCAGAATTCCCAAAAGCATAGTCAGTAGGCTTCATTATGTGCCAAAGTGCACAACACTCGAGACAGAGTGGGAAGTATTGATAAGTGAGCAAAACTGCTTTACAATAATATGGTATAATTTTAAGGTTATCATTGGAATAATGAAGACAATAATAATGTGATGTTTGTGGCTAAAGAAACTGTCAATGGATTGAGCGACAAGGCCAGTAGTGACTGAGTAACCATTGCAACAAGCCCAATTGGATGAATGGTCTGCCTTGTGTTATGATTTACTCTATCAGGTTCGAGCCCATCTCAGAGCTCTCAATCTTCACTGTTCAAAACTCCTCATTTCAATTTGCTGTTCATGCGTATTTTTCTCAAATGATCAGTCCCTTTTGTTTTGACCTATTATCTAGTAAAAAGGCCTGACATACCTTCACCATCTTTGCATTATTTACTTTGGGAGTCAGAATAATTGGGGAGCTTCTACTGAATAGTGGGACTGTCTTTACCAGCCAGGACCCTGTAATATGGAGAGTTACTCCTGTCTTTATGAAATATTTATCAAGGCTATCTTTCAGAATATTCCTTTCCTAATTGATTTTTCGACCACTGACAGAACTTGTTTCCTTTCTTCAATAACCTAACTGACTTCACAATTTTCTTCAGACACAAGAGTTAATAGATAACAGAATTCACACGATGTAAACAGTTACGTGATTCCAGCTACATGTAACTCTATGTATATTCCCTGTGCAAACAGAAACCCCCCCTCTCTCCCCGCCCCCCTCCACCCTCCTCTCCCTCATCTCTAGAAATGACCCTAGTAAAGTCCAAAATTGCAACTACGTGTTTACTGGACAGCCTCAGTAAAAAGCATTCCCTCACCATCAAGATCAGTTGGAGCTTTACTCTTGCTTTCACAATTATTTTGTGATGTTTTCTCCCCTTTGTCACTTGACATATTTTAAGATCCTGATTATTTACCAAAGTGAGTTGTACTCCATGTTATTGTATTTGTTTAGCTGGAATTCATTTTGTATTTTTTTTCTAGGTGTCATGCCCTTTTTCTATTCAAAATAAAAAGGCTGAAATAATATTTGACAACAATCCAGCAGAGTTGAATGAAAATGAACCTATTGGAACATCAGTAGCTAAAGTGACAAATAATAGGTTGATGAATTTGAACCCCTTGTTATCATCATAATCTTAGGTAAAACTAATGGATTTGTTTTGAACAAATGGCTAATTCACCAAGTGCTAACTGCATCTCCTGAATAGAATTTATCCCATATGTGAAGCTGACTTAATAATTTGACCTTTGGATAAAATGTCTGATCCTAATGTGCATTGG
Organism: Stegostoma tigrinum; assembly: GCF_030684315.1. Taxonomy (NCBI): domain Eukaryota; kingdom Metazoa; phylum Chordata; class Chondrichthyes; order Orectolobiformes; family Stegostomatidae; genus Stegostoma; species Stegostoma tigrinum. The sequence goes on along the minus strand of NC_081378.1, from coordinate 26,574,523 downwards.
GGGATCAAATCCCTGATCCCGCCGTGGTCCCAGATTCTACTGGGATATCCAGTCTAGCTCAGGAATGTTTGCAATGGAGAGAGCTGATCTTTGGTGCAGGGTGCAGCTCGAGTTGGTGGTGGCAGTAAACAGTCCTGCACTGTCTGCTGCAAAAGCTGTGCTGTAAAGACAGTTTCTTCTCCCTGAATTTGTTCTCAGCACCTTCCAGCTGCTGGGTTTCCCTGAGATCTAGAGGGACCAGCAGAAACAGCAGAATGATTTACATCAGAGTCTGGTGGACTCAGTCAAATATTTAGTTTGGCAACTTGTCTTCTGAGAGGGAACCAATTGCCTTCCTGTATGTCCAGTCTCGCATCTTTTAATCCAAAAAGGGGTAGATTGGAGCTTTTGTTGAGGGCATTGTTTTGGCTTTGTGTATCAGAATGCCCTGACCTGTGCTGTGTTTGATGAATCAGAATTGGTAAGAATTGTCTAATTTGACACCTACCATTGAATTTGTACTTTTTACTTGAGCCACCAGAGACATATAGCATGGAAACTGATACTTTGATCCAACTCATCCATGCTGATCCGGTATTCTAAATGGAACTAGTCCCATTTTCCTGCATTTGACCCACACCCTTCCCAGTACTCCTCCTACTCCTTCCCAATCACTTCCTCAAGATGAATCAAAAGCCACACGATCTGTGTATTCTTTTAACTGGAGTTTTATTTGAAATCTAATTGTAGTGACCGGCCTACATCCAGCTGTAGAGTTCCTTCCTTAAGACCATCTGCCATGCTTCTTGTCTCTAAGTTTCATGTTTCCTCAAAGCTGTCCTTGTCAACTACTGTGGTGAGTGCAAAGTCTGAGCATTTGGAGATAATGTGCTGTCTGCTTGCTGCCTGGCGTGTTGGGGAGATGCAAACAAAATGAGTTGAATCATGGCTGCCCTGCAGTTCAGCATGTTTTATTCAGTGCAATATATAATTTCAGTTTCATGCGGCATTTCAAATTCTTCTGTCATCGTGTGCTGTCCATTTTTCCAGTTGGATCAATTTGGGTTGTTTTGTGTTAGAGCTGTTTGATTGACAGAAATGCTTGTTGTACTTGCCCACTGACTAACACTGGCTCTAACTCCAATTTAAAATTCTCAGCCTCGTTTTTAAATCTTTCCGTAGCCTCACTCTTTCTTATCTCTGTAATCTTTCAGCCATGTAACCCTTAGCAATCTCTGCTCCCCTCCAATTCTGGCCTCTTAAACTCTGTGTTCAATTGCTCCGTCATTGGCAGCAGTGCCTTTAGTTCCTGGAACCTGGCTCTCTATGTCCTCGCTAGGCTTTTCACTGCCCTTTAAGATGTTCCTTAAAACTAACACTTGACCCAGATTTTGATCAGCCCTCCTAATGGCTCATTGTGTGGCACAGCATTAGATTTGTTTCATAACACAATTTTGAAATACCTAAGAATGTTTAAAGTTAAAGAAGCTATTTTAAAATACTTTGTTTCAGTTTTTAATGATTATTGCATGCATAGCACTTGAAGTTGGCATTATGAAAAATTTAAAGTTATTTGGTAGAACTATTAATTGGTTAGCCCTAACACAGTCTATATTTCATAGTTATGGACTTTTCTTATTCAGTATACTTAAAATCACAAATTCATTGGAATGCTGAGCAGCATATCACTTGTAATACCTCTTTCAACAAGCCTTCACTGGTTCTAAATGTAAGTGCTATAAATATCTGTCTTTATTTCAGATGATGGCCTAATCACAACAGGAAACGCATTTGACTGTCAGTTCAAAATTCGAGTTATTCATGTGCAGCTGATTGAATTCTCAAGAAATTCCTACGAGTTTACATTCAAAATATCGATGAGCCTCCTAAGGGCAGTGAACAGCCAGTGCTTGTGGCAGGAACAGACGGATTTTCTTTTAGTTTTTGAAAGAAATGAGTGAAAAGGGCAATAATAACGAACTATATCTGACTGTATGTTGTAAAGGAAGAGGTGCAGATTTGAACAGTGTATTTTGGTGTTTGAGGGGCAGACATTTAATGATATGAAAATCTATTGGGTGGCAATGACTTCTGACATTGATACTGCCAAGCTATGTGATGGAGTGCACTGTACCGGGGAGATTTTCACCGAATTTAAATAATGCCAATAGATCTAGTTAGTCAGACAACTGCTGAAGAGTTCTGAAGTAGGATGTTGGGCCTTGGGACTTGGTGGTAGGGAGAGGGGACCTGGTGACATGCTATGATTCCCTGTATACAAACTACTCGTGTAGCTTTTTTACAATTTTTGCAAAGAATAAGCTATCTAGAAATTTGTGACATTTTTGAGGATGTTGCCTATGTCCTAGGCTTAGTTTCATTGATGGGAACCCAGCTCTTTCAGATGATGATTTGGCTATTCCGATTCTCTCTTCCCACATGGACAAACTGCTGTTCTGTTGCTTTGGGAGTGAGGAAATTCTCAACAAGACTTCCCGAGCGCCTAGCACAACCATTCTGTCATGTGTGGCCTAGGGTGGGTATGGCGAGGGTCTGCCCAATCACAGTTTCATTCCAGCTGCCAAAGGAGGCTGGGCCACAGCAAGGGCTTTTGCTTAATTTACAGCCCGAATGTTGCCATTGAGTCTAAAGTGAGACAGCATAGATTTTAAAATAAAAACAAAAAGAACTGCGGATGCTGTAAGACATTCTGAGGAGTCGTCACACAAAATGTTAACTCTGAATTTTTCTTCACAGATGCTGCCAGACTTGCTGAGCTTTACCAGCAACTTCTGTTTTTGTTCCAGCTGTACATTTCATTGCATTTCTTCAATTTTTGCACATATTCATGGGGAAAGACACATGAACCTAAGACTTATGAGCATGATTAGGCCATTTGGCCCTTTGAACCTGTCCCACCATTCAGTAAGTTCATGCAGATCTGGTCACGGTGTCACTTCCATTTTTCCCTATGCCCCATAACCCTTGGCTCCACCATCTATCAAAAAAATCTATTTCAACCTTAAATAATTCCATAACCACCCTCTACTGCTTTCTGTGAAGAGAATTTCATGTACTAATGACCCGTCTGAGAAAAGCAAAATTCTCTTACTCTCTGTTTTAAAAAGAAAACCTCAAATTCTTAAACTGTGGAACCTAATTTTAGTCTCCCACATCAGAGAAAACATCCTTCCAGTATCCACCCTCTCAGGGTAAAATACATGTTTCAATAAAATTACCACGCATTCTTCTAAACTCCAATTGGTATAGGCTCAAGCTGTTGAATATTTCTCGATTAGAAAGGATCTCCCAGGAAGAAGAAGATTGAACCTTCTCTGAACTTCTCCAAATGCAGTCATTACTGTTTTTTTCAGACAGATTATACACAGTACTGCAGTGATCACTTATAATGTCTTAACTGTGAACTTTCAACAATCAAAAAAATGAGTACATTTCCTTTCTGAAACCAATTATTGGTTCTAGTTTAATCATCTGTGCTGACTGTGTTCTCCATAAATAGATTGCAGTCTCAAAGCATTTAGCCTAAGTATTCCCAATCAGTGAAGGATAATTGGAGCATTTTTCAATGATTCCTTATGTGAATTTCCTTATTCAATTGAATTAATATTATCCAAAATTTAAAAGCAGCACCAAATTGATAAGATAAGGAGTTTATTTGTTGATGCATATGTAAATGCTTTATCTATATCTATGGCTGTATTTAAATTTGCCCTGCATAAAATGTATGTTTTCACATTCCTGTCTATAATCTATTATTCATTTCAAAAGTGGTTTATGTTGTGTCCAAGAATAGAACACAGGCTGTGAAAACATTGTGAATGAACAAGTTTCTAATACAGATAGTTCTCCTTGAACATGATAGTTGCATTCTTATGTGACATCATTAAAAGTTGTGTTGTAGGGAAATCACTATAGAAAACCACTATACCTGTACAGCAGAAAGGTCATGTTATCCAAACAGCACCCATATTCCTCAATTTATTTTACAGCTAATTTGCGTTAGCAAAACACATGTTACAGTAGAACTATCTGTAATGATATACTATTGGGCAGTAAGAGTGACACCAAATTGTTTTGTCTTGTGGACTACAAACTGCATTACCATTCAGCTCTTGGGAAGTTGTAAAAATTAGAATTTATATTATGTAAGAAATTTCTCCTGACAGTCTCTCAAAAATGTGAAGTTCATTTAGTTCAATATGTGTAACATTCCAGAGTGCCACATGGCTATGAGCATGCATGTCTTGGAGCGAATGTTATCAATACAAACTTTGTGATCGTTAGAACTACATTTGGAAGACTCTGTTACATCAGAGTAAATCAGCTTTTTCTTGCACCAGCTTTGCCCTTCCAACAGGTACCGCCATGATTCAGCAACAGCTCCTAGCAGGGATCCATGTTTCAGGTCCCTTTATGAAACTGGAGTTTGTCTGGGTTGTCACAGAATGAGCCTGGTCTCTCTCAGCCAGAAGCTGGCACCAATATTCAAGTTTCAAGGTTTTTATGTGCATTAATATGGAGTCAAGGGAAGAATCCCCATCTCTTCTCCTCCCCAGTTCATGAGCCTGGACTCCTGTTATGCCTTTGACTGTGAGCTGGTGTCTTAATCGGACAAACAGTCTCCTCAGCTGGTTCCTGGGCACTAATTCTGGGGCTGTGACTGATGTCTATAGCTGTCTGGTAGTCAGACTGAGATCAATGGACAAATTGTCTCAGTTTTACTCACTGGCCTTTACATACTGAGCTGCATAAGGATCTTTAGTCAATTGAAAGATCTGCCCTCAAAAATCACTGTTGACTGAAGTCTTGAATTGAACATGTTTTGATGTGTGACTCAATCTTTCTGGAAACAAATTGAACAAGACCACACTGGAAGCAATTAGGTGCCCCAGTAATTTTCCTGAGGAACAATAGGACACTCTCTAACCAAGTACAAGCACTGTTAGGAAGGCTTCACATTTAATGCATTTTGAAGGCTTTAGTTTTGAAAGAATGTGGAAAATTTGAATTACTTCAAATTCAATGGGGATACCCAGACCTTTTTTTTAACAAAGGTCAAATGAAAAGACACGTTGGAACATTTTTGTTTCTTAAAAAGAGACTTCTGGGAAATCAGATGGTTTCAGCTAATTGCTGGTCTTGTTTTCTACAGGTCACTTGACTTAGTTTTATGGCTGTTCTGTTTGGATGGTGTTTTGCAGATTTAGAAATTGCTTTGATTTACAGTTAGGAGAGAACTGCTGAGGAATAAGCAGTTTGGTTTACCTTCCCGCCTTTCATTTTTCAAATTCAGTATGAAACCCAGTTCTTCTCTTTGAAGAGCATCTAGCAAGCTTTTCAATACTGTACCTTCTGAAAAAAGCTAAGTCCATTAAAACCCAAGAAATAGTTGCTCATGTCTATTGAGATGTTGAATGCCAAATCAACAGCAATCTGAATAACTCAAGCCTTATCCATCAAGATTCCTTCAAAAACTAGCTATCATTGGCCAAAAATGTTTTTTCTCCTAAAAGCCAATCTCTGCAGATTTAAATCCATTTTCTGAGATAACAAGGTTTAGAGCTGCATGAACACAGCAGGCCAAGCAGTATGAGGAGCAGGAAAGCTGATGTTTCGGGTCTGGACCCTCCTTTTTCTGAAGAAGGGTTCAGACCCAAAACGTCAGCTTTCCTGCTCCTCTGCTTGGCCTTTTGTATTCATCCAGCTCTACACCTTGTTATCTCAGATTCTTGAGCATCGGCCGTTCCTATTATCGCTAAATCCATTTTTTTCTGCTTTCACCCAGTGATTGTGTGTTTCTGTTTATGTGCAGATTTAGATTATTTCAAGAGGTAGGCTCTAAGCATTGTGTCTTTTCATTTTTATATGTGGATAGATATTAGAATGTGTTGTTTCAAGTACTGGTATTCAAAAGGGTGGCTATATCTTTTGACAACAAGTAACCTAACATCCATGCCACACATCATAGAGACAACTGTTAGAATAAGCAGTAATTGAAGATTGAGTTGCAGATGCTTTGGAGCCGAAGGGATGTACAAATGCAGCTCTGTTTGGCAACAAGATATTGACACATCTATGAACTGGTGTCCTGCCTGCCAACAACTGTGATTAGTTCTCAGGTCTTGGGGCTTGGACACAAGTTATAGACAGAGAGAGAAAGAGAAAGGTGTTCATTTCTTTTCCAGCTCAAGAGCAGTCTCTCTGTTCTCTACAGTCAAAACTTATTATAAGCGTGAAGAAAATCATTTATCTTTCCTGCAACAGTTGTTGTAAGCTGTGACTTTTAGCTGATAAAGTCAGAGACCTTTTCAAATTCATCCAGCCAACTCATGGCTCTTTTCAACCTATGGACACATCTGGAGAAAGATGACTGAAAGTGTTAGCCAGCCAAAGAGTCATAAGGATCATCTCAGCTACCTGGAACAAAAATGACTGAACTGTTTAGGGCTTTTCCCCTCTGCCGTAATCTATTATGTGTGTCTATTTGTTTGTTTGTTTGTTTGTCTGAGTACAAGGGGGATTTTTATAAGGGATTAGAATTTGTTATGTTATATTCTGATAATTTGTAAATGTTTACCAGTAGCTACAGTTTAATTCTTGTAATAAATAATAACTCTTGTTCAGTAGAGAAGCCTGCCCTGTGCTTTCTATCAATTTAGGAGTGAAAGTTCAATAGATTGGGGAATTTTGCATACCTTATAAAATCTTTAACTTTTGTGATAACTTTGGGAATGTCAGGTCTCAATGTGCAGCATGCTATATATCATCTGAGCATGTATTTCCTGCTGCAATGGAGAATTTTAAAGATTTGCAAGAGATTTTTCAGCAGCTGTCCTCTTATCCTGAGGTTATGTCCCTTATTCTCTCTCCAGGTGAACAGTCAGTATTTGCCCTGGCAAGACCTTTATTTGTTTTGATAAAATCAGATCTTCATCTTTGAAACTTCAGCAAAGACATACTCATTTTATTCAAGTTCTGTTCAAAGGAAAGCCCTCATTAACCAGGAATCAATCTCGAGAATATTTCAGTGAATACAGTTCTGAATAAAAGTTATTTTTGAGTTGATGGACTAACTACCATAACAAATCTCCATTGTGTTATCTGAAGCAAGCTTATTTCTTGTACGTAGAATTGACAACTTCTGTTGACAGACTGCGCTAACCTTTTACATGCTGATATTAGAAACATGCGAATAATGTTAACAAAGAAAAAAATACTAACTACAAAAAAGTCACTTGGTTTCACAAAACAGTTCATAAGTCCTATGAAGGGTTGGAACGAGGCATTTACCTGCTGGGTGGAATCTGGCATGATCCCATCCCACTTACCTTGTCTGGAATTAGAAATTCTTCAGGGAAGATTACCCTTCCTGAAGAAGAAAAAACTGCTTTAGGGGAACTTGACCATGCTTCAGTGCAACTCAGCAACCAAGGGACATTAACAGGGACAGAGAAAGTGCAGTTTATTTCAGACATAAGCTTGGAAACCTCAAGAAAGCATGGCCTGAGACCTAGTGGGAAGGAATGGTAACTACTGGAGTCCACTCACTCCACAGAGGGAATCAGCAGTTCTCCAATACTCATCCACAGATCTTTATTAACCTCTGGCTGTAAGTTAATGAGATAAATAGAGGAAGTAGAAAAAGAGAGCGAAATAGGTTGTCTTACCATCGTCCTTTTCCATGCCCAAATTAACATGAGCTATTGGGGATGGTGAAGGAGTGGCCAGAGACTGGGGGTAGGATGTGGCTTTTGACAGAATATAACACAGGAACTGACCTCAGCATCTTTTGCCCTCGAGCAATGTAGCAGTATTGTCCTCAAAACTGATTTGCGATCAGATAGTAAAATTCATACTCATACTCAACTGTATTCACTGAAATATTCTCGAGATTGATTCCTGGTTAATGGTGGCTTTCCTTTGAACAGAACTTGAATAAATTGAGTCTGTTTTCTCTGAAGTTTCAAAGAATAAGATGTGATTTTATCAAAACAAGATACAGACATATAGCTGTGTTCACTACTATTATCATAATATACCACTTTAATGCTCTAAATTAAAACTGAATAAATCCTACTGCACATTTAAATACATGATATTTATTGATAACTTAAATGTGACAGAAGTTTAAAGTTTACCATTTTGACACATAGTTGAAATAATGGTTTTACATCAATCGCTACTATATCTCCTAACATAGCTATTTTATTCATCTCCGTGGATATTGCTGAGAATCCTATCAAAGTTACAGTTATCTAAGTCTGCACTAAAGATGTGGATCGCGGTGACAATCTGAACATAGGGACTTTTTAGTGCTTAGTTCTATTCTATGACATGGTTTACATGACCCTTAGTGATTATTGGATAATTGGTAAAATAATACATTTCTTAAGAAAGTTTGCATAAACCTTAGAATCAACTAGAATTTAAAAATATAACTGAGTATACTGCAATTGTCTGGGCTGATGCAACAACATTTTTGCTTCGCAATGAAACAAAATTTAAAATTAATTACAAATACCTATTTAATGCATTATATGGAGATGACCTTTCAATAATTACGGAAGTATTACATTTTGGTGCACAAACATAAAACATTGTTTCCTGACTTGTCAGTCATTGGAGTAAAAATTAGAAATACTTAAGGCGGTGTATTTACTTAAAAAGTAAAAGGTTAAAATAAATTAGGTTTTTTTTAAAATCAAATTATTTGGGAGTAGTTACCCAGCCTGTGAGAACAAGAAAATACTTCTTTGATCTAATAATTGAGTCAATTTTGCAAATACAGTTCCTGAAATAGCAGCGAGCATGTGGGGCTTCAGTTGGCTGGGGAGGTATTAACATTAGCAGATAACGTCAGCCAAATCATGAGGCAACTCACTTGAGTGGTTTGCACATATTACATTCTTGCTCAGTGAAGTTGCTGAAAACTGTTAACCAATGATGTTACGAATGTACAGATGAACAAAATTTGAGGATTTTACATTACAACCTGTTTTCCAAACGTCCTGGTATTCAGATGTACTTCAGGTCAGTGGAATTGTTGATTGGGGAAGCCTAGCACAGGATGGCTAATGGAGCCCTGAATAAGTTATACCATCAGCAAAAAGATTAGTGATCGCTCCAGAGCGCATGTATTCATTTTCTTGTGAGAGAGGAAGATATGCATGCTTGCATTATCAATTATATATTTAAATTATACTGACAGAAATGTGCAAGTGTTGAAGTGAGATAGTAGGAACTGCAGATGCTAGAGAATCTGAGATAACATGGTATAGAGCTGAATGAACACAGCAGGCCAAGCAGCATCATAAAAGCAGGAAAACTGACATTTCGGGCCTAGACCCTTCTTCAGAAATGGGGGAGGGGGAGGAGGTTCTGAAATAAATAGGGAGAGAGGGGGATACGGATAGAAGATGGATACAGAAGAAGATAGGTGGAGAGGGGACAGACTGGCCAAAGAGGCGGGGATGGAGCCAGTAAAGGTGAGTGTAGGTGGGGAAGTAGGGAGGAGATAGGTCAGTCCAGGGAGGACAGACAGGTCAAGGGGGCAGGATGAGGTTAGTAGGTCGGAGATGGGGGGGGGTGTGGCTTGAGGTGGGAGGAGGCGCTCGGTGGGTGGAAGAACAGGTTAGGGAGACGGGGACGAGCTGGGCTGTTTTTGGGATGCAGTTGGGGGAGGGGAGATTTTGAAGTTTGTGAAGTTCACATTGATTGGGCTGCCATTTGGCTAACTCTTTTGGGGACCAGTACAGACGCAATGAGTCAAATGGCCTCCTTCTGCACCATAAAACTTTGATTCTATGGCAGCAACCTTTCACATGTACCAAAGCTCAGTGAAATGTCACCCTGTTTGTACTTTAAAGTTCTTTGTTCAGTAGCATAGCTTTGTTGATATTTTTCCCCCCGACAATACTCTGCACTAACTTAATGTTATCTTTTTCAATTAGTGTATTTTCATGAAACCCTTAAAGAAACTGTCAATACAACACATTTACCCCGTAACAAGTTTTTCTTAAACGCCTGCATTCAACAGCCATATGAGGCATCTTCCACTGACACACTAAAGCCTTTTGTTCTGGACCTTTTCTCGTACTAATTTTCAGCAGGCAGGACTGTTGGGAAACTGTTAAACTGCACTGTTGTGATTAGTGGCATTTTATCTCTGAAAAACAAATGCGTAAACTCACTAAACTTCTGGATGGGTTCTCTTTTTAAAGTCAACGCTTCTAACTTTGCCTACCTGTGTCATAGGAGACTTGCTGCTAGGCAACAGACCTTTCTCTTCCTGTCTTCCAGGCTTAATTACTAAAACACTAGACTATTTACCGTGAGCTTTTATTTTTAAGCACCATTTAAATGCACATAAGTGAGTTTCTAGACACCCCTGCCAACTCTCAGACCTAACCTTAAAATTAAAATGAAACCAAGTCTTTCCCTTCTCAAATCAACAAAACAGAAAATTAAATCAAACTTAGAGCTATTCATGGCACTGTCCACTTCAGGACTCAAGTTTCTAAACAGTAAATAAAACAAAAAATGAACCTCTACCAAACAACATTGGAGCAACAGTAGGCCATTCTGCCCCATCAACTTGTGCTGCCATTCAATTGGATCATCGCCAATTTCCGCTTTCAATCCATTTTCCACTGGGTGCCAATGTTGTTAACATTGATAATTTATTGTTAGCCAGTCTCAGTTTTAAGATTTCCACCTCATTTTGTGTGCAGAATTGCTTTCTGACTTCACCATTGTGATTTTTTTTTAAAATATAGAATTTCAATCACAGGTATCAAGTGATAAAAATATTCTGATGCTTATTGGAAAGAAGCCATTGATTCAATAAGTTACAGCAATAAATGAATACTTTCGCTTCCTTTGTGTAGAAAAATTCTGAATGATGCAGTTTATGTACCTGAAAGTGATGTTGTTGGGTCAATCAATTTGAAAGTGGAAGCCCTTGAAAGAGATGAAAATTATGCTGTTATTGATAGCTTTATTAAATCAGAGGATACATTTGAAGTGGATAATGTGAGTTATGTTACACATTTTGTTGTTATGTTATGTTATGTTATATAATTTTTAGATGTGAAGCTTAGGGCTTTAGTTTTAGCAAATTTTGCTGCAATTTGATTGGGATAGAGTGTTTACTAAAATCTTTTGGTTCTGAGTGATTCTGACTGTGGAACTATTTGGCACTTTGTGCATGATGGATACAACAGGCCTGAATGTCAGATTTACCTGTTGGAGTTGAGAGTTGGAAGGTGGCTTAAATTTCGCACTGGCCTGGATAATGATGTCCAGATCTCATGAAAGAATAAATTGCAAAAAGCAGAATTTTTTGAGGAATCGTCTCCATGACTGTGGACGTTGAGTTATCATTCAATTAGTGGTTAGGGGAAGAAGCAGAAAGGGAGGTGGCCATTATTGAGGCCGAAATCAGCAGCCAGTCCTGTGATCTACTGTTACAAAAATTAGATTCCTCATATTCAAAGTTTGCAGGGCGAGAACCTGCCAAGGGAATGTTTGATTACTAAATATGTGACCACTGTTTCATGTTTCTTTGCCCAAACTTTCAACCATCTTCGTGTTGCTGCTCCGTTGCCACCAGTTTGTGGCTGGTTAGCTTTACAAAGTCAGCAGAACCTTTTAAAAACCTCAGGAAATCAGAAGGGAAGCCAGTAATGATCTCCACAGTGGCCTCAAGCTGCCTACTGAAGCAGGCGGGAGAAAACATTCTTTTCATCAGAACATTTATCTAACTTCCAAACAAACATTTACTCAGATCCTAGACTAGAGTTTTACTGTAATCATAGTGGCATATTGGATGTGGTTGGATAAATGGTGAGGTGGTTGGAGAGTGGTAAGCTAAGGATGATATTTTTGCCATGGAATGGTGTGGTCAATTAAATAGTGAAGAGAAGAAATTGAAGCCATTCTAACCCAAACATGTGAAGTACTTATTGTTCTTCCCAACTCCAGAAGAATGAGCAGCTACTCATCACACACATGTTTTGTAACCGAGCCACCATCTGATATTGGCTGGAGAGTGAACAGTATATATTCTACCCAACTACACCCCAATATAACTATTTCAGGCCCTATTAATGTCTCAGGACCCCAACTTAAATATCTCAGTTAGTGAAAGACCCTACAGATATCTGCTTGGACAATTTTCCCTAATGATCCCTATAAACTCCTTTTTACGATGTTACTTTCAGGTCTATCCTTGCTCAGTTCAAGTTATCAGGAAGCCTGTAAAGGCAGACTGTGATTCTACAAAAATAATTATTATATCACAAATTAAATCTGTGCTGACAAGGATACACTCAGAATAATGTGGATTGCAGTTCCCAGAATGCGTGACTCAGTTCTTAAAATATTGCAAGCAGAAGCCACCTCTCAAATTCGTCACGGTGCAAACTGTGTTGCAAAAGTGATATGTCTCACATTTGTGATGTCAGTAACTGGTTAATGGGAAACAGCTGTAAAATGCTTCCTGTATTATTTTGTTTCCTTCTTATTTCTTTTTGAACATGAAGAAGCAACCTTCGATTTTCTCGGGGTTGCCACGAAATGTATACTCGAAATCTTTGCACATAATCAGGTTGGTGCACTGTTTGAGAAAGATTAGATTGAAAATGAAGATCACTGAATAGTCCTGCCTGGGAGAGTTAAGTATTTTAGGGTACATCTGGAGGTATATCCTCACAAACTCAGTCAATGAAACCAGCAAAAACCTGAACTATGTACACTTGGAGGTTTGCATTAAGTGAGCTGATCCCACTGGAAAAAAAAACTGGTAAAAACATTGTTGTCAATTTCAGGTGATATTAAGATCAAGCCTTTCTGCGGTAGCCATTGTACATTCCCTCATTTGTTTTTGGGGTCCAGGTATTGACTAGGTTTATGGCAGAGGTCACAGTTCATCTAAATAGAAGTGATTCTGGGAGCACTGGCATTCACAAGGATCCCATTACAGAACAGGCTTGAGGGGTTAATTCATCCACTCCTAGTCTATTTTTCAGAGTTAGAAATGCAGGTGCCTTTCAAGGGTCAAACAGAATAGCTTGAGTAGATGGAGAGCAGATGATGCTCATTGGGCTATCTATGTAAGAATTGGATCCTGTAAATATTTGATGTGCTACACAGATGATTCCTGGTGGTAGATAGAAGGAAAAATGAAAACAAAACAAATCACAGTGACAACAGAGATAATGGGAACTGCAGATGCTGGAGAATCCAAGATAACAAAGTGTGGAGCTGGATGAACACAGCAGGCCCAGCAGCATCTCAGGGGTACAAAAGCTGACGTTTTGGGCCTAGAACCTTCATCAGAGAGGGAGATGGGGAGAGGGAACTGGAATAAACAGGGAGAGAGGGGGAGGCGGACTGAAGATGGAGAGAAAAGAAGATAGGTGGAGAGGAAAGTATAGGCAGGGAGGGGAGATGCTGCTTGGCCTGCTGTGTTCATCCAGCTTCACACTTTGTTACAGTTACAACTGTTTTGGTCATGGGGAAAGTCACTCAGATGTGTGTGCTAACACATCTGAGTGTCAAGAAAAGAAGAAAAAAAAACAAACAGTGGTGTTCTTGTGGACCTCCTCATGGGTTTATTCCTGGGCTGGTATGGTTGGCTATTAACAGTTTGAGGCAGTGGGCTGGAGAGGGGGTCATGTCTCACTGAAACAGTGCAGCAGTGTGCTTGGGAGGGGGGTCATGTCTAACTCAAACAGAAGGAGCATGCCATGTCCATGTCTTTGTCTTTGGGAAGAAGTGGGCTTCATGAGGGGTAGAGTGATTAACCTCCATCCCCAACTCCATTTTGATATAGCCCCCTTTCACACCCCTCTCTCACCTTCTGACGGTTTCTATTGCTTTTAATGAGGTTTGCACGTAAAATATGGAATTGGAAACATGTGTGATTGGTTATTGTTAATAGATGAAGGAAAACGCACCATAGGTGATTTGGTGATGGGGAAGAAGAAATGTTCAGTTGTGTGTAAGAGCACTTCTGGATTTAAAGAAAAGACCTGAGTTTTTTATTTGTCCCATTTTAATTTAGTTCCCTCCGTCTCTTCCTATCTTCTTGCAGTGCCCCCAGTGGATATGGCTTGTTTCTAATTATTTGTTTAATCTATCAAACAGTGATTGGTACATATTTCAAAAGACAAATTGAGTTCTTAATGGGCTTGTGGCAGACTGGTAATGTCCCTGACTCTGGTCCAGAAAATCTAATTTCCAGCTCCACCTGCCCTGGATATGTGTAAGAACACGTTTTATGATTTAAACATATCAAGCTAGGTTCTTACCCCTGCTTTTCAATTTTCATTGGTACTGCTTTGCTCCTGTTTGTAACTTGATTAAATGGGGGTATTGGTTAACTTGGTAGTGGGTGTATAAAATCAAGAAGAAGCTGGTTTCTTGGTTGAGGTAGTGGGCTGTGGAGAAGATCCTCACTCCTGACTGGTTGCCTCTTCTGTGGTTGTGTTTGTATCCAGATGTCCTTGGAGAGGTAACAGGTAGTGTGCCTTGAGGCCTCTGAACAGAGCTGGACGTCGTGGGGGCTGAGGTGCATTGTTTTCCCAGCCATCAACACAATTCTGATTTAGTTCTCCCCACCTTTCTGTGTTTTTTGTCATTGTGAGCCTACCTTCCTTGAACTGAGAGTCAGAAATTTACATGTCACTGCATTTGCGCAGGCTAGATGGCTTGGCCATACTAAAAATGACCTGTAGTGCTCAGGATTGTGTGGGCTAGGTGCAATAGCCATGATAAATGCAGGGTTACAGGGATAGTGTTGGAGAATGGGTCAGTGAGCACTTGATGGGCCAAATGGTCTGCTTCTGCACTGTAGGGATTCTGTGATTCTATTTAATTGAGGCTTATCAAATAGTTACAACAAACAGCCATGCTTCTTTCTCCACATGCAATATTTGAGAAGTTACTCTAAAAGGAACAGAAAGATTAAATCCAGTTCTGTTCTAGAAGCTGGATATTATCATTATACTCTAGCTTACCCAACTACTGATGAATGATGACACAGAACATCCCTAAATTACGAAACACATAAGACAGCTCTTGTGACCAGAGATTTTTTCATGTTGAAGAAGAATTGATAGAAATGTCGACATAATGATCTTCTCTTTACCTTTCCCACTCAGATGCTGGTGACATAAGGCTTCGCCAACCTTTAGATTATGCCAATCCTGATTGTTGGAATGTTTACCTGTTACCGGTACTGACATCTGAGGAAGATTGCATACACACAACCAGCTACACTCTGACAGTCTCAGTGGATAATATGGATGAAGCACCAGTCTGTGATCCTGCAATTACACAGGAAACAGGTAAACCTCTGCAGATAACAAAGTGTGGAGCGGGATGAACACAGCAGGCCAAGCAGCATCTCAGGAGCACAAAAGCTGACGTTTCGGGCCTAGACCCTTCATCAGAGAGGAAGGGCCTAGGCTCGAAACATCAGCTTTTGTGCTCCTGAGATGCTGCTTGGCCTGTTGTGTTCATCCAGCTCCACGCTTTGTTATCTTGGATACTCCAGCATCTGCAGTTCCCATTATGACTGATACAAACCTCTGCAGATCTTGAGTTTATTTGGCCCTCATGTCCAGTCAGCATGTATCCCCCACTTCCTGCCCAAAGTGACACTGCCAGTGCCCACCCTGGGCATTATCCCTGCTAATTCATGGTAGCAATTCACATTGAGAAAACAGAAAATAAAGGCAGGAAATGTAGCTCATGTTGGACACCATTGGCACTGCACCGATGATAAGCAGCTCCCTACAGGGCTGACAGTCATTCACTTGCTGGGCTGTACTGAGCAAGATACCAGAACAGACGAACATTCCAAGCAGATGACTGACCATGGGCCAGCCCCTGGATAGTGCGTGCACTATGCTGGTCTCAGATGCTACGGGACACCCTGACTAATGACACCAATCCTCCCCCCACCAGCTCCTTCACTGGACTGAGGGCTGGCCATTTGGTTGAATGGATGTGCAGTGTGTTTGCTTGGCACATGCTGCAGGTATTAAACTCAGGATTCAATGTGCTGTTCACCAAAATATCCCTTGACTGGACAGAACTGGGCTGACCAGCACTGCGTCTGTGTATTTGCACCAACAAGTACCTCCGCGTACTGAGACCCTCTGGCTCTGGCTAAAACACCAACATGCTAACAAACACAGCAAGGCAATGAAGGTCATCAATGGTGTGAGCATGCAGGTAGGTACAAAGTAACCTAGTGCAATAAGAGCTACTGAACAGCTCAGAGATGCTGGTTCAGTGCTTGAGCTGGGAGCCGGTCCTTGCACACAGACTGTCCCTGTTGCAGATTTCAATGTTAGTCACCGGGGGCTCCCAGTATTACAAGTTTGTGTTTCCCAAGCAACCTGCCATTGTTTGAGTGAGGTGCCTTGATGGTTGCGAGTCATTGGCAAATGTTTGGTACCAATGTGTGTGTGGATGCGGGGTGTGTGTAGCATGCACCCATAGGTCATATTCTGGTATGCAGTTGGTCATAAACAACATACAACATGGAGATCTTTCAGAGCAAACAGGAGCTTGTTTCCTGCTCTAGTTTCCATGTTGACGTCACGTCTGTTGGGTGCATTTGTTAAGCCACATAGTAATGAGATGTGTTGATCTGTCAACAATGGATTAAACAAGCAATTATTGGCTGCTTGGCATTAGCTGGTGATAAAATCCTGTGTCACTTTTTAAAAACATGCAAAATGCAGTGAGATGTTATAGCGATAATTAGCCATCTTGGTCGTCTTGTCTGATTTGGCCATAAGTGTCATCATAGCCCACGTCATTCAACGCCTGTTAGATTCTGTCCTTTGTCTCTATTGTAACTGCTTCTCCACCTTCAGGACACATGCCTCCCATAGTACTGAATCCCAATGCCTTTTTAAGTAATCGGTTCTGAAATAACAGTCAGTTCATGGGTCAGAGCTGCTCCATACAACATCTACTGACAAGATTGATAACTCCTAGTTTTGGGTTACATGGAATGTCTCTTACTTTTTTTTAAAAAAAGCAAACTACCTGTATTTGTGATTGCTGCAACTAAAACATTGTTTTTTTTTTCAAAACAGACAAATAGGAGCTATATTTCACCACAACATCCTTAGAAGATTTTTGAAAAACTTTGAAGAGTTGCAAACATAGGCAACATGTCAACTACTCCCTTGTCAAAATGTAATTCCAGACTGCTAGATAACAAAGTGTGGAGCTGGATGAACACAGCAGGCCAAGCAGCATCTCAGGAGCACAAAAGCTGACGTTTCGGTCTGTTGGACTCAGTTTTTAATAAAGCAAGGCCACTGCTAAACGAATATTTTTAGTTTGTTCAGTACTTAAACTGCTACTAACTGAATAATTTATTTATTCTTTCTGATTGCATCCTCTTAGTTTAAAATAAGGGGAAGCATATAATCACAAGCTGATTATGGATATTGGTGAAACTAGGGAGGGAGACTTATTTTTCAATTTGTAAACTGTCCATGATAATTCAAATGAAACAATCTTTAATAATGGTTCAATAATAACGGCCACTATGAGCTGGGACCCATTCTGGGCTAAGAGCTTTTCAAATTAATTTTCTACACTACATCTGGTGTTGCAATATTAAGCATCTGGTTCTTAAATAGCAAACAGTACATATTGGAAAGTGGAGTTGTTTCGGAAAGGAACAGTTGGGAAATTGTCATGTTCATTGTAAAAAGTTAACATTATTTTCTCTCCTCTGGAAGCATAAGAATAAGGTTGAATGTAAAAACTACAATGATAAAGGAAGTCTGTCCAAATAGTGAGGGCTCAGGCCTCATATCAAACTCTTGAGAATAGATTTGTTGTGGAAATTAACTGGACGTGTTTTCTTATCTGCTCTGGGCTATAAATTATCTAGGCAAAAGGTTGAGTAAATTACAGCCAACAGCACAAAGACTTCTGAGTAATCCTTTAGGCCATAGTTTGTTTACGTATATAACTCAAAATGATTCCCTATGGTTTTTGAAGAAGAGGTCTTGGAACAAATTTAATGGTACAATTTAATCCTATGCTAGTTGGTTAAATTGAGGCTGAACAAAGTGGTACTGGGTGTTTGTTAGGTATTTTGAATTTATGCTTTAATTTTCACTGGAAAATGTTCAATAATTTTAAGAAATGTGAATACCAGTTCATACTGTATTTACTATTTTAAAGAGAAATAACCCTGCCTTTCTAATTCTTCTGTATTTTTATTTTGGCATTTTGATTACACAACATGCATCAATTTAGTATACAAATATTATGTAAAAGATAGTACGTGAAAATGCTTTCTATAAATCCCAATTCTAATTTTATACTTGATGTATATTGACATTAGTATTCCCTGCTAGCGTTAACCATAACATCTGTACATTATGAACAGGTGCCTCAACAACTATTCCAGAAAACTTTCCTGCTTTTGAGATGGTGTATAGAAATATTGCAAAATATCCTGATCCTAATGACGTCATTAAAAAGTGAGGAAAAACACCGTCAATTCTTTAGCTAATTTATACTTTAAGTTTGTAACTTCAGTTGAGATAATGGACAGAATTTGCTTTCTCCCATGGTGAGTTTCATGGCGTGACTGTTTCATTAGGTGGTGCAGTAAGATCAGGTCTACTCTTTGGTTAGTGAACATTAACAGGATTTAGCCCACATTCAAGGGGTGGTAAGAGAGGCCATCTCTGGTACCCTACAGACTAGGCTCCTGGTCATTGTCAGTAGGGCATAACTTTTAACACACATCTTAGTAGCTATTCTTAAAGACCTGATTAATCGGTTAATTTACAAGTTCTCTCAAAATTGTTTTTCCCAAAACACTTAACCTCATGAATTATTTACAGTTTTAATTGAGCTCCTGTTTACCACCAAGCCCCACTCCAAAAACAAACAGGTTTCTTTTGTATCACGTTAATCTCCAAGATGGCAGAGATAATTTTCAGAGGATGTGTACACATATCTGCTTCCTTATCATTATATTGGAAGGCAAACATTATTAGTGGAAAGAGTTAGAATCTTCTCCCAATAGCCAGTTTCTAGTCTGCACAGCAGTGAAGGACAAACTGATTGATGAGGGAAAGCTCCAATACCTAAATTATCACAAGCCCTTGAAGAGGCAGGTGGCAAACTGAATTATACCCTCTCATGTCCATTGATGGTAAATACTGGGCCAGGGATAAATCATTTGAACAAAAGGAAAACCAAAGAGCAGTACAAAGACAAGTCTGGAGATCAGAGAATGAGGACGATCCTGACAGCAGGATTTCACTTTCTGTGGGGAAATCTTCCAGCAGAAAAGGACATCTGTGCAACTGTATCATCAACAAGATGGAAAGAGATACCTGCGCGAGGATCTGTAAGAGGTTCCTGTGTAGAAATGTGGTCTGTCAGCTGGATGGAAAATTAGACAATGCAAAACGTTCAGAATGCATCATTTGCTACCAGTCTCAACCTCTGCTAAATATGCAGACCAATTGGGGGTTGAAGGTCCCCCTTTTCCTCATTTATTTCTAAACTTTCCTTCGAAAGATTCTTGGCATCCTGTAGGTGATCTGCATCATCAACAAAATTTCACTTTTCCATAATACTCCATCCTGCCCCAAACTCCTATGCCCATTCATCTGTGTCAGAGCCCTGAGACATCCTCCATGCATGGCTGATGATCACTTTCTAACTGTGTGACCTGAGCCTTCTCCAATATTGTGGCCATTTTTTTGATGGCTGCAGAATATTTTGAAATTCTGCTTAATTCTGTTTGTGATTGAAGCTTTATAAGCTCTTCTTTAGCTGTTGGCCCTTCAACTTCAAATCAAACAGCATCAACCATTTGTGCCAGTTTGTGATATACCTCAACTCTAGAAGGTCCTTTGGCTTCAGCTGAATTGCCAGCAACTTTACCAAGGCCCAGTTCTTCTCTAACTGATGTGGAGGTGCTGCTGACAGCTGCGGAGACATCAGGATACCGAGTAATTTCTGTTTCTCTGGATCATAGGGAGGATACACTTATCTAATTGTGGCTGCTGCGTTGATTATGTGGCATGTCATTGATGGAGTCAGTGGAAATAAGTGGACAAATGTGACTCTTTGATATCTTCTTGATCAAAAGAATGATTCATCTCAAAGCCAGATAGCAGAAACTTCATAAGCGGCATACCCTGAATCCAAATGCACAGAAGGATTCAAGACTTCCATGAATCAACAAGAAACTAATAGGTCCATTCTTTGGCCCGCTGCCTGGAAGAAATAAACTAAGTTCGAGAATGCCCTCTTCTGGCTAGACACTTTCATTGTTAGTGCCTTTCTTTTCTGCCTTTAGTTCCATAGGTCTGGTCACTGTTGTCCCCATGTAGTAAGATCAAGTCTGCATTCAGATGCAGGAACATTAGCAGCTTTATTGGACATCTTATATTTCCATAACTTATTATAAAGGATATGTCTGAAATATTATAGACCTATACCCCAGTTCCATATGATTGAATGTCACCATGGCCTAGCTAATTACTAAGTAGCTAACATTAGTGAAGGTAAGGTTAACTCTTTACTGCACAGTTAGGAGGGTGACAGATGGGGACTTTGCTCATGAACAGTCTTCTCATTCTGTTACCAACTGACACCTTGAAGTGCCCCATTATAACTTACTTAACGGCATCACCTCATGAATCCTGGTATGACCTCAACAGTGCTTGGGGTGTTCACCATTTATGCAGGTAACATGTGAAGTAAATCCATCCAGGATTCCTTGTGAAGAGCGATTGAGGGGTGGTTCCTCCTTCAAGGGTATACATTGCTCCAGTGAGTGGCCCTGATATCATTAGGGCCTGGGCTTGCTTAGATACACCAACCTGATAATGATTTTGACATTCACCCACCCATGAACCCACTCTATCCAATCACCTGAAGCCTGTGACCCAGCAAGAATCCAAGTGGATTCCTAGTGACACCGAGAATCAATAGAGACTGATTTTATCTCCCTGACCACTGCAAACTAAATGGGAACTGTGCTTGGATTACATTTGTAGGTTTATGTCCTCATTCCTGCTTGATTTTTGTCTGTCACCAGTTTAACTATGCAGCGCTGAAATTGCTAAATGAAACGGAGCAAAGTAGTTACCGGAAATTATTTAGAAGTAATACTTAAAAGGGCATTCTCCTGTGACTGTTCATTCCTACAGGAGAGTTTATCTTGAAGATTGATTTTTTTTTTCTAATTTTATTCCATAACATACCCTCAACAATCCCACAGTGCTGTTTGTCATCTTTTCTCAACATGGTGTCCAGTGTTTAACCAAAACACCCATGTCTCTCTGTGCGCTATCCTTTCCATTTATTCCACACCTGAGAGACTGTCCTAACTGTGCTTCCTTCCTGAAGATGGTCGATGGCCCTTAGCAACATTAGGCCTTTTGACTAGTACCTTACAACAACTGCCAAAAGCATTTCTCGTTCCACTGGATCCTTCATTGAGGACATGTTTCACTGTGCTGGATATTTCCACCCCCTTTCCCCACACCACATGCCCATCAGTCACTGCTTCATCACCTTGCTTCCTTCAGGTGGTCAAACATCAGTTTGAGGTTGGCTCACATGTCAATCCAATCTATTCCTGCTGTGAGCAAGTTCAACATTGGGTTGGAGGGAAAGGCTTATTGATCCCTGACCACCAATTGGTGACCCCTTCTCTCAAATCCCATCTTCCAAATCTCTTCATGGGCCACATAGCGAAAGATTCCTGGGAATTGTGAAATGGGTGGAAACCATAATCCATATGATGTACCTCATGATCTGTTGAGAAAGAAATCTGTAAAATGACACTGAAAAGGAAAACGCCATTTCCAACTGTTCCTCACCTCACACGTCCCTATTTATTGTGTCCATTTCACAACTCAGTCCTTCTCTCATCATACCTGATTTGCATTCCCTCAGCCGAGACTTATTACGCTGCTCGAGCTGAATACCCATCCTGGATGTGAAGATTATCATTCCTCTTTCCTCAAAATTTTCCAAGTTTGTGTTACCTGAAATTGTGTGCTCAAGATGAAAATGTCAGTGTGTATAAATTTTCTACATTCTATTTTTAAACTACATATTAGAATATCATAGAAATGTTGGTAATGAGAGGCGTATAAATGCTTGTGTTACCACATGTTGGTTGTACATGTGAACCAAATTAAGTCACAGTTGAGTTCATTAGCAGTCATGTTGTATGCAGTTTTCTGTAACATGTGATCAAAATGAAGCTATGAAGTACTTTCAATTTGAAGCTAATAGTGCCACATAATCAACACAGCAGCCACAATTAGTTAGCTAATAGTGGTGTCATCTCCAGGACCAATTGACTATGACGATGGAATGTAGGTATAAAGAGATATTAAAGAGGTCTGAAGATGAATAACATGATCACAAATGTATCTATTCTCCGAGTAAACAACTGTGAATTTTCTTTGTAGCAGCAATTCAAAACAATAGTTTCTGTCACTGAACTGGGAAAGGTTGCTCCAAAATCCTGCACAGGTATCACCACAAATATTGGGAACGTCAATGATGAATCACCAGTATACAGTGAGTAACATTTCACCGTTTAGAAGCTTTATTCGGTTACATTTTGGTTAGTACAAAGAGTTGACAAAACTTGCCTCAGTTTGTAGTTTGGTTTTCTACAACCAACAAAAATGTAGCCCAGAGACAAAACAAAAGTATTTTAATAACTAACTGTCTCCTGTCACTTACTTATAGCCACAGCACAGCAACAGACCATTCAAACCCAATTGTTTTGTGTCTTTTCTCATTTTCATAATCTGCTCTGGCTTTTTAATCCCTCTATTCAACACCCACTTTGTATACTCATCGAGCCTACTCTTAAATATGAATTCTATTGGCTTTGACCACTCCAAGTGTTAGTTTCACAACCTTAAAGGTATTTTTTCACTCTGCAGTGGCTGTGTTAGATGTATGTCCTCCTTGTTTTGAAATCACTCACAATTGGAAAGAATTTGCCCACATCCACGCTTTGTTCAGACAAAGTTCATATATCTGACTTGAACAGCAAAATTTTCCTTAAACCAAATCAGTTGGATCTTGTTATATTACTATATTTGCTATTTTTATGGTCTGGGCTCAGTTGTAGCTTCACTGTTATTGCCTAATGTGCTTTTTCAAGAACAATAAGCAAATGTTTATAGCAAGAGTAACCACACCACTGTGTAATGCCAAAATATAGACCACTGGTCCTCTGTTCCTGCTTTGTGGTCAATGTGCCTCAACACAAATTTCCTTTTTTCAAATTTGTGCCCAATGTATGGCAGGGCTGGCAATATCCAAACTTCTTGCCCAGCTCTGAACCCCGTCAGAAGAAGTTGAACTAATTGACCCATGTATTCTTACAATACTCTTTGAAAATGTGTTCTAGGTATTTCGTATCAGCAACAATCAGAGAACAAAGGAAGCATTGCATGATAGACTGCACCAGTTTTCTTGTATTTTTTTTTAAATGGGATGTGGGCCCATTGTTGCCATCCCTGGCTGTCATCAAACTGAATGACTCTTAACAGCCCTAACAAGCCAATCACTATACTATGGATCTGGAATCACATATAGGGCAGACCAGATAAAGATGTCCTTCATTTAAGGTACATTAATGAACAAGATAAGTTATTTACAATAATTGATGATAGTTTCACGTTCACCATTACAGAGACTGCCTTTCAATTCTGAATTTAAAGCCCCATTATTAAGGTAGGCTGAGGCAATAAACATAGTGGATGTCATAGCTGAGTTATAAAGTATGTAATGCACAGAAGGAGGCCATTTGACATATTGAATCTCACTTCTGACTTCTGCATGAGTGCACTTCCAGGAAATCAGGTCCAGAATATTTACCCATTCTTGAGGTAATGAAAACATTAACTTAATTAAGTGACATCTTGCTGTAGCTTCTTCTTGCCATGAAACGTGCTAAGAAGGGACAAACTAACAATATGACATTGCTTCATTCCTTGTGATGATTTGCTTGTTTCTTTAGCATATTGCTCATTTCAAATTAATCTCTTGAATTATTCATCTTTTCAGTATAGCTAAATATCTTTTGCTGCTTAATCATGCACTTATGTCTATTCTTAATTATATAAATTAGATAATAATAATTAAAATAATCAACTATTCTTCAGCCCATTTTATTTGTTTTCATAAGAATCCTCCTGATATTATAAATGTGCCTGACAGTCGCTGTGGGAATTCTTGTTGCAATGTTCATTAGCAACTGACCATGATGCAAATGTCAAAGTTTTTTGAGTTTGCCAGCAACCACGAAGTTTTACCCTTGATGAAGAGGAATATTACTTTACATATTTCTAGATCCAGAATTTGGACCTACAATCATTTTTTAAAATATCTAAACAAGAATAGTTTCAGCTATATCTGCTGATTAACTGTTGCTATAGTGGTGTCTTCCTACAAAAAGAAACCCAGAAGGAATTTATCAGAGTAGTTCAGTGATGAGGGATTTTACATCCAATGTTAGGGTAGAGAAGTAAGGGTTGTTCTCCTCGGAGAAAACTAGATTCAAGTATGATTTGACATGATAAATTTAGGTTATGATTGGTTTAGATTATGTAGAAGAAAAGGAAAGTGGTTTCCATTGGCCAACCATCTATTACAAGGCCAATTTGATATTTTCAGTAAACAAGTACAGAAAGATTTGAAGAAGAACTTTTTTCACTGTAAATGGTAATGATTTATAAGCTGTGGCCTATGTGTGCTGGAATTGCAAATGATCAGCTATTTCAAAAAGAAAATTGAAAAGGAAATCAGAAGGAAATATATGTATAAGGCTCTAAGAACAGTATGGGTAAATTGAACTAATTGATTACTCTACAGAATTATCATGGGCTCAAAAGATAGAATAGACTCCTTCTGTGCTATACTGAATCTATAACTTGTGATGATCTCCTGTTGCACACTCTTGAATATATCATGCAGATAATAATAAGCATGATCATCTGCAATTTTAACACAAAATCAAAGCAAAGATTTTCCATTTATAACTTTTGCCTGACATTTATGTAATAGCTATTATCTTGTTATGACCTAACACCATGCATAGTAAATTGATAATCCTTTAGGTACTAGGAATTTATTGTGATTAAATTGAAAACCATTCTATATTGCTGAAAAAAAGTTATTGAATCTTTTCATCTCATCAGGGCAATTTGCAAGAATGCCAATTCAAAGGGAAAACCAAAATTTATACCTACAGAAGAAGAGAGTGCTGATTGATTGGCAAATGTACTCCGGTGGAGGCACTACTATGCACCCATTAATGCTGACTGACAGTTAACTGCTGGGTTTTGTATAAAATTTAAAACAGCCACAGATATTTTCATAATGGGAACATAAGCAAACATTCAGTCATGGGTAAGAGCAATTTGGGATAGAAAGAAAGAAATAAAAAGAATAAAACAGCTAGGCTGACTCTGACTGCTCAGAAAATGTTTCCGAGAAATGAACTAGAGAATAGCTGACACTTATTTTGTTGAGTTGACACAGGTGCAATGCATATACATGTGATATTTTTGTCTGCAAAGAACAGAGCCGTGTGGCATATTATATGTAGCTTCCAGTATACATACATGTAAGCTGTGAGCACTACTGACTATCCTAATTTGGTTTTCTGGATAATTCCGAAATGGCGTTGCGGCACTATCGGCAAGATGAATGTGAGATGAGAATTGTGTACTTTTTGTTCAAATGCCAAAGTGCATATTAAGTGTAACATTGCAGTTGGAAATGATGATCTCTCTCCTAAGTTTTACATGGGATCCAGTAGGGATTTTCTATTACTTTTAGAAAATATCTCCTAATTACTAAAGGAATTGTTATTTCTGAAAAAGCCGTGGAGCCCATGAGTTCACTGAAATGATTCCACATTTTTGCCAAAAGCTCTTTGAGCCCTCTAAATAAACAAAATGTTTGGCCTAACCTTTCCGGGATGTTGAAACTAAAATAAAAACAAAATGCTTCTTACAACAGCTTGTTTAGAAAGAATTTTCAGATGGGATTCTTCTTTGGAAATGGCTTGAAAAGCAGACCTTTTTAATTTCTGAGAAACAATTGGTTCATTTTTATTAGAGGCCCTCATTTTTAATCAGCAAACGTCTCTTCAAAATGACTCCTGAAATCAGTTACGACCAACAAATTCTCCAATCTCAAAGTGTTTTTATTTTGGATGTAAAAACCACAACGACATGAATCCAAGACCATTTATGAAAGTAATTAGCATTGAACACTTGGAATTTTTTAAAAAAGAAATGGACCAAATCTATTAATTTGGGGAAGTGCAATCCTGTCTGACCAATATCAGAGGAGTTGTCATTGTATGTGTGGGGGTGTGCGATATTTGGGGGGTACATTTTTGGGGCATGAAGGAGAACATTTTCAGGGATTGAGGAAGGGGCAAAATGCCTAACAAGTAAATAACAACCAAATGAAATTAGCAATTGTAGACATTAATTTTTGGAAATATTTTTAACTGCAAAACAGACTTGGAACTAGCACCTTGACCCACCCGTTCAAATACTTAAACTCTTACCAGGACACCCTGTTCTGTAAAAAGAGGTGTGTGTCTTGGTTTAGCCTGGCTATCCTGTGCCATGAGAGAACAGTTACATCTCAGTTACCCTCCACATTCCTGAGGAATTGGTTGGACTGTGAAAAAATGGCTGGAGTAGAATGACAATCCAATGGTAATTGGCACTTCTCAGAAAATTTGGGCATATTATTTTCCTAATGCAGCAGTGTTTAACCTAATCTTTAAATTATTCACATTCATTTTAATTAATATCAAGAATCATTTAAATACCAACATACAACTGGTTTTCCATTTTTAACACAATTAATTGTTTTTTTTACACTTTCAGTTTTCCAGGGCAACTTAAGTTTTTGAATTTATTGGGCATACAGAAACTATGGGCCACTATTCACCGACCATCTAGGCAGTTGATTTAAACAATGACCTTGAGTCTGATCTATCAAAGCAGAAAACCAGTTTCACCACTGACATTGTGAACATTCTGGTAAAGCATCTGAAATTCAATTCCTGCCAAAACATCTTGTTGCCACAACCAATTTTTTGCATTGAAATTGAATGGACTATATCCATTACATTCGGTGACTACAAACTTCAGCTATGGTCTCTGAGGACTTACAAGCACTAAAGAAAGAAGTATTGATGATTCAGTTGCAAACAGCCTTTAGTAAAACACCATCATGGGAATTGCATTCAATTCTGCACATTGACAGATTTTAATCTTCCTGAGGGACAATGGAGGGACAAAAGTACAGTTTTAGGTAAGTCTGAAGTAATTGAATGAGGAGGAAAAATTCCATAAATTTGATTTGCATTCTTTTCGGTTTAGGACATTGACGAATGTTTTAATTGTATTGACTATGCAGAGAAACTACTTTCTCTAGTAAGGGATATAATCATTAAGTTAGAGTTAGGTCTTAAAAACTGAAAACCGCTTTCCTGGCTCAGTTGAAATTTTCGAGAACAAGACGATAGAATTCCATTATGCTAAAGTAAATGTTTGAGTCCAAAGTAAATAAAATGACATCAGACATATTGTCCTGATAAAATTAAATGATAGAACAAATGTGAGGGGGCTGATCAACTTACTCCTGTTTTCAAATGAAGATTTATGCTGAATCATTTTTCATTTTGTAGATTATTTCAAAATGCACTGGTGTGATATCAACAAAATTATTGAATTATCTTTGAAACCACATTTATTTCCATACCAATATAAAATCAGCTAATAGCAGTATGATATAATTTGAGTGAAGCAGTAAACAAAAGATTTCAAAGATGCCATGGCACTATTCTAAAATGTAGTTCAGGTCAACATTTTTCCAACAGACAACACCGCTTTTCTGAACTAAAAAGGTCATTCAACTTCTTTGTAGAGCGTAGAACATCGAACAATACAGCGCAGAACAGGGCCTTCGGCCCTCAATGTTGCGCCGGAAACATATGCACAATAATGATAATGTCACTTGGTTAGTATTCCACCAGCCAGGCTAAATGCCCTGAGACTCGAGGGCAGTGCCCTGGAATCCCACAATGGCCTAACAATTCTCATTAATCATTAAAAACTCATGTGGTTCTCACATGTCCTTTAAGGAGGGAAATCTGCAGCCCTAGCCTAGTCTGACCTGACCTACATATGGCTTCAAATGCACAGTAATGGGATTTTCTCTTAACTGCTCTCTGATATGACCAAGCAAGCCACACTGTTCAAAGGCAACTAGGAAAGAGAGAATTCTGGTAAAACATCTGAAATTCAGTGACACCATATTCTATAGAAGAATAAACACTTTTTTAAAAAAAAGGATTGGCAGCCACATTGAACCATGTAGTAACTTTACTTCATTGGCTGTGAACCAGCTTGGGATGTTTTGCAATCTGTGATTACGTGTTTGATAAAAGCAATTTTTTTTCTCTTACCCAAATTCAGGTATGAGTCATACTAATTTCTTTATCTGTAATTTCCTATTTAATGTATACATTTATAATACATTTACAGAGGAAAGATAGCTAATCAAAGCACTCATTTTGTACCAATATTAGAATGTATTATTTTAAGTACTAATCTGTAAATTATGAATGGGGTTTTGTTAACCTGAATGGCTGGCTTATGACATTGTGGTGCAGCGTGGGTTCAGTTCCTGCACTGAACGCGGTTATCGTGAAGGACTCACCTTATCAACTTTTCCTCTTGCCTGAGGCATGGTAAACCATCACCAGTTGTCTCTCTCTCACTCTCACTCTCTCACTCTCTCTCTCTCTCTCTCTCTCTCTCCCTCGCTCTCTGTCTAATGACAGAGCAGTCATATGTCACAGATAATTGTCCAGCTTAGAATGGTCCCATTCTTCTATTTATGCCTCTGTGTAGAATGTAAATGTGCCTCTAATCTGCCATCCAGCATATGAAATTATCACATACTCCATAATTAAATCTCCCTTTCTGCAGCTTTACTGTTCAGACAAAGATTCTACAAGTGACCAACTTCATTGTGGGATGTAAGAATGGATTCAATGGTTCAAATTTTATTTATTGTTCACTTTTTCCCAGATGTCTTTTAGTACTGCTTGAATCCACATAGACAGTCTATTAAACCAGATCCAAGACATAACATACCCTTTATGCACCATAACTATAGGAAAATTCTTTATCACACATGGTCCAGATTCTACTGTTTTATTGAACTAGCTGTAAGATGGATGCCTCTCATGAGTGCTTTATTTTATAGGTCATATGACTGCAGAAAGTCAGGAGACACTTCAGTGTGAAATTGTTTTTCTATTTTAAACATCTTTTTATACAGAGAACAGAAGGAAGTTGTACGCTTTACAATGGAATTTGCCCACCTTACTCACTGCACAACTGTTCTCGGATTTTATAGTTAATTATCCTTATTTGTCTCTGCACAGGCATTGTGCGCAGTCTTTAAACCATGCCAGTCTCTTAATGGTATGTGCATATATGATTGTTGGCTGTTCATCTCTGTGATGTGCCTTTTTGTCGTTTGTTGCTGTTTCACTAACTGTTGTTTCATGTTTATTGTTAAAGTGCTGTGGGCCTTTGGACTGATTGTTAGTCTGTGGTCTGTTCAGAAGGTTAGTTAGTATCTTCCTGATTAGCCACCTGCAGATGAGGAACAGCTTCTCCAATTGTGTTATGTGTGCCTGAAATTGTGATGATATATCTGGTCATTCAGTTCAAGATGACAACTGCTCTTGCAACCCCCAAGTTGCCACTTGTGCTGGCTCTTGTTGACAGAGTGTTGAAGATCCTGTGCTCATCTCTGGAAATGATCTATAGTCTTGTCAAAATGACATTTTGCTTTCTGCCTTTTTTTTAAACCTTGATTTTGTTACTCACTTTTGTTATTTACTACTTCAGACTTCACTGGATTCTGCAAGCTATTTGATACAGTCACACATTGATTGACAGATTCTATTTCATACTGGGCCCTGATATTGGACAAATCCCATTCACAAGTTACATTCAGTTGTTGTTCTAAGAATCCCTTCAAGGTTTTCAAACTTTCTAAGGTTGTTTTTATTTCAGTTCCTAGCAGAAACTTAGGGTGAAATACACTTTGAAACAGTTTCTTCCCAACATTAATAAAAGTGTAGCTCTTAAATTGTTAATTAAATCTGTTGCTATTCTGTAGCTTTGCTATTTGCAAGAGGGAAAGAAAACTGCCATTTCTGTTTCATATGTTCTTTCATTTTGATTGATGCAAGAATGTAGAAACTTGCAAATCAGTTTCAACTTTGGTCTATTTCTTTGTTCCATTTCAGTTATTTCAGCAGATTTTTAGCAGACTTCATGGGTCTTAAAACTCCTGCATCTGCCTTTTAATAGCCGTATTTCTATACAGCTCTTCAACATTCAATCTTAGGTCCACTCCGACACCATCCTACAAACTTGCAGTGCACGGTGGCTCGTTCTTGCAGTGTCTTGATTAGATTGGCTGTAATGTGGATGTCTCTAAACATTGCCTTTTGTTAGAGGTCACATGAGGCATCTGAGTATAATATTGTATTTCTATCCTAAAAATCCATCATTTTTATTCAGACTTGTAGATTCAAGGTAGACATATGATTAATTTTCTTTAAAGTCAAAATTACAGACCTCTCCATGCATTATTTATAACACCAGTGTAAAATATTCTCAGACAACAAACCCATTGATTTTTTTTTAATTAACCATTCCTGAGGAGAAGCTTAAAAGATGAAGGGAACCTCTGATCACTCAAAATACTCTGATCAAGGCTACTTAGTTCCTAAATAGTTTCAATGTGTAATACCATTTATAAATTGTTAATTACATAATAAGTATGAGGTTGGTATAAGCACATACTGTACTTATGCATGTACCATATATTGGCAAAGTTAGTTTAGCAAAATATGTTCCCTGTTTATAAGGAACTGGTGCGGGCTATGATGTGACACCATCGCTTGCCTGGATGGGTGCAGCCCCAACAATAATCAAGAAGCTCAACGTTCTCCAGAACAAAACCAGCCAATAGGACGAGTAATCCATCCGCCATCTCACATGGTCATTCCCTCCACCAGTGGTGTGCAGCAGCAGCAGTGCTTTCTTTTCACATGATGCACTTTAGCAAACCATCAAAGCCTCTTCAACAGAACTTTCCAAACTGGAAAACCCTACTACCTTTAAAAAAATAGGCAGCACCCACTGTCATGGCATCTAGTTACGCCATCTATCGTTCATTGTCACTGAAGAAGGAAGTTAAAACCTACTTCTGCCTACCTGGCATGTTGTTATGGGCCAGGCCAAACCCCTTCCAAAATTATATTAAGAAGTTAGCCTAGACCCTAACTTTTTCTTATTTTGAAGGTAAGTGCCAGGTGTTGCATTCTGGATGCAAATCGATTGGTCAAACTACCGGTCTTGAAGCAAAACACACTTTGTTTATACGCTGTAATTAAAATACAACAAAAAAAGAAGAAATTGGGATAGCTAACTCGACTAGAAAATTTTACAGAGTAGTAGATTCTTGGAACATTTACTGTTTAGTAGTTAAATATAGTAACATCCCGTAAACACAGTACTGATAAAAGGCAAATTCAATAAATCAGATTGCCTCCAATGCAATCCTGCAGTCCAGCAGGAAAAACATCAAAAGAAAACACAGAGAGATTAGCAACGAGAGATGTACTGTAGCTTCCAAATCTAGCTTCAAGATCCCAGAAGCTGCTACATGAAAACTAAAACTAAAAATGCTGTTTCTGTGGGACCTTGATCCCATCTGTTCAGACTGTTTCTGTATTGTTCCAACTGTAAAAAAACAAAAAACCCAACGCCTCTCAAACTGTTTACTCCAATGGCCCAGTAGGCCACGTTATGCCTCTGTCTGAATCTTTCTTCATTTAAAAAAAGGGACAAAATACACCTCTTAAAGCCATAGCGCCGTATCAACATGGACTGCAGTGGTTCACCAACACCTTCTCAAGGGCAACCCGAGGGTTATAATTACTTTTAAAAAGGCATCTGGATGGATATAAGAATAGGAAAGGTTTAGGAGGGACATGGCTCAAAGGCTGGCAAATGGGACTAGATTTATTTGGGATATCTGGTCAGCATGGACAAGTTGGACCGAAGGGTCTATTTCTGTGCTGTATATCCGTATGACTTTAAAGTTTTTGAGAAGATTTGCAGCTCGGGTTGTGGATGAGGTTGTAGACTCTCGCCGAGCCGGTGTGTTTCGTTGCAGACGTTTTGCCACCCTGCTAGGTAACATTGTCAGTGCGCTTCTGGTGAAGTGTTGGTGTTCTGTCCTGCTTGTTATTTATATGCATCAAGACATTATTCAAATGAGCCACAGCACATTGCACAAAGCAGACAGGAGCACTTATACAGAGTATTTAAAAAGAATGAATACCAAAAAAGCACAATCTGCTGTTGCCTCCACAACAGACCACAACATGGCCAGACACACTAGTCACCCATCAGAGACATATTAGAGATGACCACGAGGCTGCTCAGGCCCCTAGGTATCAGGGTAGCCCACAAACCAACAACCATCCTGCAACAGCTACTCACAAACGTAAAGGATCCCATACCCAAAACTAATTAAACTAACATAATATACAAACTAAAATGCAAGGATAGTGAGAAACATTACATAGGCCAAACTGGAAGAAAACTGACAACAGCAATACACAAACACCAACCAGCCACAAAGAGACACAACCAGTTCTCACTGGTCTCAGTACACACGGACAAAGAAGGACACTAATTGGGCTGAGACAACACGTCCATAATAGCACAAGCCAAACAGAGGCATGCCAGGGAATTCCTGGAGACCTGGTATTCCAATTGGAACTCCATCAACAAATAGATTGAATTGGACCCAATATGCAATCCACTGAAAAATAGAACCGGAAGTGATGCCAACCACCCCAGCAAACTGAGGCATATAAATAACAAGTGGGACAGAATACCAACGCTTCACCGGAAGCGCAGTGACGATGTTACCTCACAGGGTGACAAAACGTCTGCCATTAAACACACCGGCTCGGCGAGAAAGTCTACAACCTTCATCTCTGTGACTCTATGTACAATAAATTCTGGTCTTACCAGTGATTCTCACATCCTGTGAGCAAAGTTTTGAAAACAAATTTCTAAAATGATTTCGCTGACTAAATCTGTGACCTTCTAATTTTAAAGCTACAAATTATATTCTTAAGATTACAATGTTTCTTCTTTTTTATGAAACCTGATAACTAAGATATCTGATGCTTGGTAAAGTTCTTCTGACTTCACTGTTGATCACTTTCAGTACTTTAACATCTCCCTGCATGTCATGAAAGCACTAAGTCACCTAGTATGTGCTTTACTGATGTTTGGACTGGACTGGTCTACTGTGTAAAATTAAGTTTTTAGAGCTTATGGACAGTATACACTTTGTGCCTTTATGCTATTTTCAAATATGTCATCTTTGAAAACATAGACTAGGAACAGAACTGCATTTTTACACAAGAAGTTATATTGCCAAACACTTGCACCATGAACATGCACTAAACATAGAAACTTTCTGAACTAGAATATCAGGCATTTTATTTTGCATTCTGTTAATTTTTCTTTCAATGGTTCTTATTCTTTGGCAATATGAATGATCATTTTATGCTCCAGAGAACAAATTTCATTCTGTCATCTTTGACAAGAACTCAGGAGTTCCAGTTTGACATCTTGAGAGGCATACAGGATCTGAACGACTATTGACTATTAAAGTCAGTGATGAGCTTGGTAGAATCAAAGCACACCAGCTGACTGCCACAGCTACAGTTGTTATTCGTGTAATCCCACAGAGAACTAGAGTCAGCCACCCCAGTCAATACCTTACCACAATACGTCATTGATTTTTTCGACAGTAACATTATTGTGCAGTATGATATATCAGTGTGACACTATTTTGACAGTTTGAAGTCAAATTTAACATTCAACTTCCTGCTGTTTCAATCACTTTTTTTGCACTTGAATCAAAATATGATTAATTCATCTGCAACAAACATTGGCCTTCTTACATCAAAATAGAACAATTCATAAACAAAAGAAAGTTTGAGGTTTAAATGATAAGACAGTTTAGAAGAGAACAAATACACTAGCTAGCTTTTAAAAGTCTAATGTTACAAGGAATTGGTGTGCAGTCTCAATAGTTTCTTTCCAGGAAACTTTGTTTAGCTTCCTGAGTGCAGTGCAGCAAAGTTAAGGTATATCCTTGTGCTCAATCTGTTTGTTACCATAAAGAACAGTCGTGGATTTCATTGTTCTTATACCAGGTCAATTGTTCTTGAGTTCTTACACTGAATACAGGTTTCTTGAAGGAATTTCAGGCTCAACATGTGTCACTCCTGCTTCTAAGTTAGAACGCTATGGGTTCAGATCCCACTCAGGAAGTATTTAACATAAAATCTATACGAACACTGAGATGGAGTGTTGAAGGTGTGCTGCACTGTCAGAGACCTTGCCTGCTCAAATATGTATCAATACGAGATGATTATTTGTGTATCTTAAATAAACGAAAACTAATTATTCAGAAAGACAGCGCAATGGTATGCATTAAAATAGAAATGAAGGATGTTGATTTTCATAGACTGTTGTTCACAGTAGAAATTGAATTTCAATTTGAAGCGTATAAAAATCAGTTCTTTGATCAAAATAATTCAAACTGAAGAGATGTGTTCCATTAACAATAGAAGAATGGAATGAATTCTGCAATAAGAGCCTAAGTTTGATTGCAACATGCATGTGTAACTCTGGAAAAGTTCAGTGGGTATTAATCTTAAAACAGTAATGGTATGAGGCAATTTTAAGTGGAAATGGGCATCAATGCCCTGAGAATGGTGAGAAACAACTGCTTTCCCACTTGTCTAAGATTCCCAAGGAGTAGGACACGCTGCCAGCTGGCAAGTGAACCCTGCTAAGTACGACAGTCTGACCCTATGGTTTTCATAGGTGTCACATTAGAACAGTATGAGTGAATTGTATGCAGTGCATCATCTGCCCAGCATGAGATAGAAATTGGACAGAATAAGAGATGAGCTGTTAGGTCTTCATTTATTTAATTTATAATTATTCATTTATTTTGTTATAAGTGCAGGATAGTTTACTACTGATGTGCTAATATGGACAACAGTCCTGGAATCCAGAGGAATGGTTTCTTGGTTTTAACTGGACTGTTGGCAATGGCTGCACTCTGTGGACTAGCTAAGGTTATTTTCAGGACGTAAGAGATAATTTTTACGTGCATCAAATTTAGCTTCATGTTCTACATTCTGTGAAAATATATTTATGATAAAATACAGTTCTTGAGCATATGCTTTGTTTTCCGACAGCCATCCCATATATAAGAAAGCTGAAAAACATTTACTTAATGTCATCGAGGCTGGCCAAAATCAGTGAAGGTAATGCTTATTCTTAATTGATCTTTGAAAGTAATAAATGCTAGAATCACATAATGAATGATATATTTGTTTTCCTGGCTGAGCAATTCAGCACCAGTTACTAAAGAATCAAAAATGAAAAGCAACTCAACACTGCTCCCTAGCAATTCAATAAATGTAATTGGATTCCAGTTATGTTATATTTGCATTGTTTTGGAGTTTTTCTTTTGGCATTTACAGTAAAGATTATTGCCAATTTGTACATTATTGGATTCAGAGGAGTGCGAGTAGGTGGCTATCCTGCTGATGAAAATACTACCCATACATACGAGATCAATTTCTCTCTCTTTCTGTGGCCTTTTTGACAGTAAATTTTTGATTAGCCTTTCTGCAGCCTGTAATCAGTGTCGATCTTTCTGACTAGCGAGATGCCTGGAAGAATTCCTCCCAGATTAATTGTCCCTTTTTGGAATTTGGATCTCCTTCAGCAAAGCCATTTTAATCTATTTTATGAAACTTCTGATGACGGGAAGCTGGTCAACATTACAAAACACTCTGCTACTCTCAGCTACCCTCTGCATACTGCTGTTCTGTTTTCATCATCTTGAAATGATGTTAAATGCATGAGCAATATTGAAATCAGGCAAATGTGATGGATGTGAAACGGTAGCATGGTTTGCATTTGTTATTTGTGAGAACCTTGCAGAAGGAATGTCGTTCCAAGAGAGGGATATTATCACTGCAAAATTTAAGGTGTGGTTGGGCACTTGGGGGTATTCTGGGCAGGGGGTGGAGGGGACTAATCTTCAACATCAGTGGGGTGGGGTATGGGGGAGTCGGGGTGAGCAGGTAATTGATGGGGGTGGAGATATATTAGGGAATAGGCCTATGGAGGTTCAGGGTCTTAGTTTATGGGGGAGCCAGGTGTCTGTTTTGGGTCAGGTGGGGACACTGTTGGAAGATGGACCTCAGTTTTATAACTCACCAAGAGTTAGACTGGCTTTGGACCTGTCTGGTTTTTCTGACTAACAAGTCAAGCAAGTGAATGCCACCCTCCACAATCTTTCAGATGGTTCCAGATGCTGGGTAGTTTAAACTTCCTGGGCAATTCCCCAGGGGTCAGCTGCATCAGGATATCCACATGGGCTTGACACATAACTGCAGTGCTATGATGGGCCAATGAACATTGTCAGGAAGGAACCTAGAAAGGTAAAAGCTGACACAGCAGATTGTACAATCCTATTGAATCGACCTGCATTCTCTCTCACTGAAGTTAATGGTTTGGGGTAGGGGGTTGTGTGGTGGAGTCCAACTACTCAATCCGTCTAGTATTTATTCACTCCAATGTTCAACACTTAGGTAGTAAGGGAAAAAATCTATCCCATGTCACGGCGAAGTAAAGCAAACAACAGAGACATGTTGTTATTTGCTAAGGGCCACTAATTGCTGGAAATAAGTAGAAATCCAAGTCATGACATTATATTTCCCACTTCCTCCTCTTATGCAAACTTTCCAATCCAGAACATGTAGGAGTTGAGAGGTGGCAAGTCTGTAGCCGTTTTACATTCTGACTCCATGTTATGAAGATGAAGATTAATAAGAAAGGTCATTCTAGACTCAAAACATTAACTTTCTCTCTCCACAGATGCTGCCAGAAACTCAATCTTTCTGAAGTCTAGCAAATGGATGAAAATATCCATGAAATGAAAGCAGAATTATGCACAGGAAAAGCTTTTTGTTTCGAAGTTTAAGTCTCAAGTCATTGTTCTTCTGTTATAAGAGGTCAATAGAACTGATTTACACTCCATGCTCTGCTCATTCAGAGAATGCTCTGTGCATACTTCAGATTTCCAGAATCTGTGGTAAGTTGCTTTTATCCATTCAGTTCTGTTTTATTTCAATGGAAGCGTAAATTTGGCAGAACATAAAACAAACTGCTGACTCTCTACTTGTTCTGCACTAAAATCCAAGAAGAATTTCACTGCCTATTGAGATAACAAGGTGTAGAGCTGGATGAACACAGCAGGCCAAGCAGCATCTTAGGAGCACCAAAGCTGACGTTTTGGGCCTAGACGCTTCATCAGAACCTCTTTCTGCCATAAGGTTTCGTATTGCCCACTGTCCTAACATGCAAGGCCTTAGGGAGAGATTATCATGTCACCCTTGTCCTTACTGTTGGATATTAATGCAGCACTGTTATACTGCATATAATTTTAAACAACAACTAAGATACATCACCAAACGGTGTATACATATAAAGAACAGAGAGGAATTCATGCTATGTGCTCATGTTGTTGGGAGTTTCAAAAAATATCTTTTGGAGTAAGATAATTAACAAAACAAATATTTCATCAATATGAGCAATATTTGTAATGATTGTTAAACATCTGGAACTGTTTTCTGCAGTCTAGCAAATGGATGAAAATATCCATGAAATGAAAGCAGAATTTTGCACAGGAAAAGCTTTTTGTTTCAAAGTTTAAGTCTCAAGTCATTGCTCTTCTGTTATATCAGGTCAATAGACCTGATTTACACTCCATGTTTGAAATTGCCGTTGTCAATTTTGCCATACATTTCTTGGCTCTCATCATTCCTGACCTGGAACAGCTTTCTAATACTGGTTTTAGAATTGGCAGAAGTTATGACCTCATTGCTGAAAATTAGATTTCGTGTTAGGATGTGTTTGACCTTGGTAGTTTTCTACTTTTTTAAAACCTTTGCCAGAATGACAAATTTAACCTTGTATTTAAGATGGCATATTATGCCAAATGGGAGACCATCTTGAAATCAGGGCAGGTGGTCCTGGGCAGGGAGATTTTAACCCAGCCACTTGAGCTTTGTGTCTACTGTATCATGTGAAATGTTGATTTAAAACACTCACTGTCTGTTAACATCTGATGGAAAGCAAAATTATTTAGTCTGCAAAATTCATGTTACGTGTGATCTGGCCAATTTTTCAATGAGCTAGCTACATTAAGTTTTCTCCAACCTTACAAAACACTCAGTTTAATCACTTCTGATCAATTGTCACATTTGATAAGGAAACAGATGTTTCAGTCAAGTGACTCTTCTTTAGGAAGAATCCATTTTTCCTGCTGACGTTGACCCCCAAAATGTTGACTCTGCTTTCTCTCCATTGTTGCTAACAGACTTGCTGAAGAACAGACACTTAATGAACCTCCTTTATGTTTGGACTTCAAGTCTACAACTGTGCACCTGTGGTCATATCAATACAAACCCAGATGTTGTGGACAAAAATCGACTGTTCAGTATCTGTTTGGTTTTACAGGAGGTAAACATTAGTTACTGTTTAATATTTCATGCTGCCCAGCTATAAACTGAATTGCCATGATAGAATTAAAAAGTAACTATTTATAGGTGAAGCTATCTTCAATGTGCCCAGCATAGCAAAATTTGAAATGTGCTTCTGGTACTGGTTTATAATTTCACTGGATCTTAGTCCAGGAGGAGATTTTGCCTTCCATTTTTAACCTTTTCAAAAACCAAGTTGTTACAAGGACTGATTAACTTTAAGTGGTCCCTTATGTGACAGAGAAGTTTCCCTTAAACGACGTTTTACATCACTAATCATTCAAATTTTAGAGGAATAAAATTCATTTCAAGGGCAAGTTCAAAGTGAAAATAGCCCAAACCCACATCACAGAGCAATTGACTAATTACCATGCATGCTTCCTCCATTGGGACCTAACCACCAAGGGATAAAATACCCCATGTAAACATATCTTTCTTTACATCTGAACTTGATTATTTATCTAACTCTTAACATCTGGTGTAAACAGAGCATGAATGAAGACATGTGGAATACTTAACTCCCACTTCATTAAGGTGCTATTTCAGAGCACTGAACATAAAGTCTATCTTGTGGACCTTAACTATACTGTTCTTATACAGTGATAGTTGATTTTTAAAATGTGTTTGTTTGAACACAATCATATTGGCATTGAGGAGAACATGCTTTGCAGCAATTGAGCGAACTGGAAAAACAGTTGATGCAAGTTTGCTAATGGATATTGATTGTGTGAGTGGCTCTTGTAATACAGTAGTATTGGTCCCTAGCTCTGAGCTAGGAGCCCTGCCTACACATCCCACCGGTTCAAGACTTTTACGTGAACAGCTCGATGAGAAAGTATTGATATTGTTTGTGGATACAAAAGTTGTGTTGACCAATGATGTGTATCGTCAACGTCACACCATAGAAAGTAATCAAATAGCCAAAAGTATGAAGAACAGACCACCACACTGAGACGGCTTTATTAATACATGAGTTTTTATTTTGCACACTTCAACAATGAAAATTACCATTGTTCATTTGACTCGCAAACTGCGTGTTGCCAATTCAAGTATGTTCTAGTATTAAAAGGGTTGCCATGATTGCTTCATTTAATTGTTCTTTATAATCTTTGTTTTGGATAATTCATAGATTTGGATAGTAATACATTTTGCATGGTTCTTCCTTGCTTTTAATGAAAGGATTTATTTTTAATGGCTGTCAGAACAAGTTGAGTGCAGAAGGTGGCCTTGTGACATATCGATGAGCTAAAAAAATGCCCTGGGAAATGTAATGTTTGATAATACTTCATATAAAAGAAAGAAGTATTGGTTGTAATTGTATAATGACTAAATACAGTTTTTATTGCTAATAATTATCTTTGACATCTGATTGATGTTACACTGTCCCTGCTGGACAAAATTAGCAGTTACAAGATTTTGTGTATTCCAAATAATTAAACGAAAATAGTTAAACCGTCACTAAAACTGACACGTTTGAAGAAGCAATTTGCTATGAATCACAGTGAAATGCATTACTACTCTGACAATAGTAAGAGGATATCCAAATCAGACCTAAGATTTAGACTATAAGAAATATAAACCCCAAATTTCAACTGGTTATCCAACAGTTCTTGATAAAACCATTTGAATTCAACAACAATTTCTAAATCTTTAAAGGGCCACTTGACAGTGCAGAAAAAGAAATAAAGTAAGAAACAAAATCCATTATACGTTAATGTATCATTGAGTGACGTAATAGTTTTGGCATTAACTAGAATGCTACATAAAATCCTCTCTGCTCACTTCTCACTTAATAATTCCTTTTTCTTCTATTTAATTGCATTGAACATACAACATAAAAGCAGACCATTTGGCCAAACAGGTCACCTAGTTCTCATAAGCCTGTTCTCTCCCTGATTCATGAAATAGCATCACTAAACTCTTGTATTCTTTTATCCCTCATGAGATTATCCAGCTTCCATAAAAAAAATCAATGCAATTTAGTAAACTTTTATTGAGTAATAGAGCCATACAACATGGGAAAAGACCCTTCAGTCCCAACAGTCCATGCCAAACATACACATAAATATAAACTGAGATAATGGGAACTGCAGATGCTGGAGAATCCAGGATAACAAAGTGTGGAGCTGGATGAACACAGCCGGCCAAGCAGCATCTTAGGAGCACAAAAGCTGACATTTCGGGCCTAGACCCTCCTTCAGAAAAGGGAGGAGGGGTGGGGGGTTCTGAAATAAATAGGGCGGGGGGGGGGAGGCAGATCAAAGATGGATAGAGGAGAAGATAGGTGGAGAGGAGACAGACAAGTTAAAGGGGCGGGGATGGAGCCTGTAGAGGTGAGTGTAGATGGGGAGGTCGGGAGGGGATAGGTCAGTCCAGGGAGGACGGAGAGGTCAAGGGGGTGGGATAGGGTTAGTAGGTAGGGAATGGAGGTGTGGCTTGAGGTGGGAGGAGGGGGTAGGTGAGAGGAAGAACAGGTTAGGGAGGCGGGGATGAGCTGGGCTGGTTTTGGGATGCAGTGGGGGGAAACAGGAGATTTTGAAGATTGTGGAATCCACATTGATACCATTGGGCTGCAGGGTTCCCAAGCAGAATATGAGTTACTATTCCTGCAACCTTCGGGACGCATCATTGTGGCACTGCAGGAGGCCCAGGATGGACATGTCATCTAAGGAATGGGAGAGGGAGTTAAAATGGTTCGCGACTGGGAGGTGCAGTTGTTTGTTGCGAACCGAGAGTAGGTGTTCTGCAAAGCAGTCCGCTTGGTTTCCCTGATGTAGCGGAGGACATAACAGGTACAGCAGATGCAGTATACCACATTGGCAGATGCACAGGTGAACATCTGCTTGATGTGGAAAGTCTTCTTGGGGCCTGGGATGGGGGTGAGGGAGGAGGTGTGGGGGCATGTGTAGTACTTCCTGTGGTTGCAGGGAAAAGTGCTGGGTGTGGTGGGGTTGGAGGGGAGAGTGAAGCGGACAAGGGAGTCATGGAGAGAGTGGTCTCTCTGGGAGGCAGACAAGGGTGGGGATCGAAAAATGTCTTGGGTGGTGGGGTCGGATTGCAGATGGTGGAAGTGTCGGAGGATGATGTGTTGGATCCGGAGGTTGGTGGGGTGGTATGTGAGAACGAGGGGGATTCTCTTTTGGCGGTTATTGCGGGGACAGGGTGTGAGGGGTGAGTCATGGGAAATGTGGGAGACATGGTCGAGGGCGTTCTCGACCACTGCGGGGGTGAAATTGCGGTCCTCAATAAACAAGGACATCTGAGATGTACGGGGATGGAATGCCTCATCCTGGGAGCAGATGCAGCAGAGGCGAA
The DNA here is from genome assembly GCF_030684315.1 of Stegostoma tigrinum. NCBI lineage: Eukaryota > Metazoa > Chordata > Chondrichthyes > Orectolobiformes > Stegostomatidae > Stegostoma > Stegostoma tigrinum. Next base: position 26,532,372 of record NC_081378.1, on the reverse strand, counting down.
GGAATTAGGAATAGAGGATAGAATTTTTGCAGGAAGGTGGGTGGGAGGTAGCTGTGGGAGTTGGTGGACTTGAAATGGATATCGGTTTCTCGGTGGTTGCCTGAGATGGAGACAGAGGTGTCCAGGAAGTGAGGGAAGTGTTGGAGATGGTCCATGCTCCGTTCGCAATAAACAACTGCACCTCCCAGTCACGAACCATTTTAACTTCCCCTCCCATTCCTTAGATAGGATGTCCATCATGGGCCTCCTGCAGTGCCACAATGATGCCACCCAAAGGTTGCAGGAACAGCAACTCATATTCCGCTTGGGAACCCTGCAGCCCAATGATATCAATGTGGATTTCACAAGCTTCAAAATCTCCCCTCCCCCAACTGCATCCCAAAGCCAGCCCAGCTCATCCCCGCCTCCCACCTCAAGCCACACCTCCATTTCCCACCTACTAACCTCATCCCACCCCCTTGACCTGTCCATCCTCCGCAGATTGTCCTATCCCCTCCCTACCCTCACCTCTACAGGCTCCAGTCCCGCCTCTTTAAGTTGTCTGTCTCCTCTCCACCTATCTTCTCCTCGATCCACATCCCCCCTCTCCCTATTTATTTCAGAACCCGCTCCCCCTCCCCCCTTTTCTGATGAAGGGCCGAGGCTCGAAACAGCTTTTGTGCTCCTAAGATGCTGCTTGGCCTGCTGTGTTCATCCAGCTCTACACTTTGTTATCTCATAAACTAGTCCCTTCTGCCTGCATTAGGCCTGTATCCCTCCAAACCTTTCCTATTCATCTTCTTATCCAAATGTCTTGCAAAAGTTTTAATTGCGCCCATTTCCACTATTATCTCAGGAATTTCATTTCACATGCAAACCACCCTTTGTGTAATAAATTTGTCCCCATGCCTTTCTAAATATTTCTCCTCTCACATTAATAATGTGGCCCCTGGACTTGAACTGCCCCATCCCAGGGAAAAACACTACTACCATTAACCCTATCTATAACCTTCATGATTTTATAAACTCCTATAAAGGTCACCATTCAACCTCCTACAGTCCAGTGAAAAAAGTCACAGCCTATCCAGCCCTTCATTATGAATCAAACATTCCATGCCCAGCAACATCTGGTAAATGTCTTCTGAACCCTGTCCAGCTTAATAATAATCTTCCCATAACTGGGCACCTAGAACTGGACATATTACTCCAGTACAGGCCTCATTGATGTCCTGTACAACCTCAACATGACTTCCCAACTCCTATCATCAAAAGGACTCAGCAATGAAGGCAAGCATGCTAAACACCCGAGATAACAAGGTGTAGAGCTGGATGAACACAGCAGGCCAAGCAGCATCCTCCTCCCTCTCTACTGTGCGAACACCTTTTATTTTTCAACCTCCCCTGTCTATATGTGATGTAAACTTCAAAGAATTAGATACCTGAACCCTAGGTCCCTCTGCTCTACAGTACAACCCAGGTCCTACCATTAATTGTAGAAAACCTACCCCCGTTTACTGTACCAAAATGCATTATCTAAATTGAACTCCATCTGCCATTTTTCAGTTCATTGACACAGTTGGTCAAGATCACTTTGTAATCTTAGAAAACATTCTTCACTGACTGCTACACCACCAATTTTTGTATTGTCTTCAAACTTACTAACCGTCCCTTCTTTATTCTCAACCAAATCATTTATATCAAATGTCAAAGAACTCCCTGTGGAACATCACTGGCAAAAGGCCTCCAGTCTGAAAAACAACCCTCCACCAACACATTCTGTCTCCTGCTGTTAATCCAATTACTTATCCAAATTGCAATCTCACCCTGAATCTCCCATGTGACCTAACTTTATTAATTAGCTTACCGTGCAGAACCTTGACAAACACTTTAGTAAAATCCAAGTAAACACTATCAATTCCTCTGCCCTCAACATTTTTGTTAACTTTCTTACAAAACCATTCTCACTATCCCTGATCAATTTTTGCCACTCTAAACATCCATAAATCCAATCTTTCAAAATCACCTCCAACAATTTACTCACAGCCAATGGCAGACTCACAGGTGTATAGCTCCCCAGTTTCTTCTTACAACCCTTCTTAAACAAGGATTCAATGGTAGCCACTCCCCAGTCATCAGGAACCTCACCTGTAGTTATAGATGATGCAAATATTTCTGCAAGTGGTCTTGCAATTTCCTTCCTTACTTCCCACAACTTCTGTTATCATTAAAGTAGCAGCCATTCAGCTGTTAAAGGTCACTGCACCATTTAGTCTTGCAAATCTTCTACTTAATTGGTGCCCAAACTACAGCCCATTAACCATCCACATGTGCTTTAACGGTAAACAGATGGACACCTCATTGTTTAGGGTACCATGTTAAGTACAAACAAAGATGCCCTTTCTTTCCCTTGTGTATTGCTACAGGGTCACAGGCGAGCCTACCAGCAGCAACCATGGGAGAGAAGCAGTCTGTGATTGGAGGACCAGTGAGCAGCCCCAGGAGTGGTGTTACGGTGATGACTCTGGGAATAGGGGGCTTTCAGGGAGGCTCAGATGGCAAAGGGGAACTGCAACCTGGGCTATTACAGTGAGGGGACAGAGTATGATAGTTGGGCCTCTAGTTGTTTCTTTTTAATAACTTACATTGAAGTCTTTCCAGGGGATACTTGACCACTTTCATTTTTAAGCAAAATGTTAAGTGGTGGAAACTTGAGAGCAAAGTTCTGTGGATAACTTTTTTGAAGTTATAGGGGGAAGAATAAGGCCAACAGAATGAGGTAGTGTGGGGGTGAGGGTACAGAGAAAGAGCAAGGATTGAGAAAAAGAGAGATAAAAGGAAAAAGATGAGTGTGGGGAGAGAGAGCTACTTGTGAGAGGGGGATTCCCTCACTTCCAAGCTCCACTCTCGCGAATTCTCACCAAGGCCAGCTTGGAGTGTTCCCCATCAGAGGTGACACAAGGTCAGTGTCAGTGAAACCCAACTCTTTAACTTGGGCCCAATCACTATTCTACTTCCCTGGTGACCACGGAGTAGAGCTGACTCTTTTTCTTTCTCCCTAGCTCTGCTACTTAACCAAACAAAGGCAAAATTAGTTTTATTATTGGGCTTTGCTGCTTGGCATTTTTTAAATAGTCACTTCTGTTAATTACTGATTTAAATGTTCATTTTGTTGCTTTTGATGAAGTTCATATTTAATGTTGTGGCACTTTCTGAAATTTGATCTTCAGACCCCAAGGCGACGAAAAGTTGAAACGGGGCCCCTCACCCATTCCATGTGAAAAGGTTGGCCAGTCCTGTTCTACTTTAGTGGCCTTTCCTGCTCTATTCCTGAATCCCTTGATATGTTTTTTTTTAATATTTAGAAGTCTATTGATTTCAGTCTTTGAATATACTGAAAGACTGAACCACACCGCTGTCGAGAATTCTCAAAGACTCCCCACTCTCTGAATGATGAAATTTGTTCCTGTCTCAGACCTCAACAGCCTAACAATTCTTCTGAGATTGAATCCCTTGTTGCTAGACATCTCAGTCAGAGAAAATGTTTTTCCAGCATCCAACCTATTGACCTCTGTAAACATTTGTATTTTGAATAAATTCAAACTTTCATTCTCCTAAACTCTTAGAGAATGCTCTAATATAGTCATGTTATTATGTAAAGCAATTATAATAAAAAAATGAATGTTTAAGTTTATTCCTTCCCTTTTGTTTTGAGTTGGGAAAGGCATATTTATTCGACCGCCAGACTGGACAAAGGAGATGGGTTAAATTAGATCAAGTTGACAAGAAATGACATTTCCAGGAATAACTATTACCATCATTTCCATCTGTCTTCAATAAGACTTCTTTAAGTCATCTGTGCTCCCACTAAGCTCAAAGACCTCACGTTAATTCACATAATAAAAACACTAATGTATTAAAACATATTCTATAAGGAGTCAGCCAAATTATGGAGGAATTCACTGCTGATGTCAATGAATTTAAAACTACAGCCCAAGATCTTGAAAGGAATCCTGGCCTGATGTTGGCATTGTGTTCTCAATTGCTTCTTGCTCAGTAGGCATATGTATTACAATTTAAGGGCACTCTGAGACAGGTACATGTGAGATTCAGCATCTACATTTTAAAGTAAGATGTGCACTCTATGAGCCAGATCCAGTTGGTTGTTAACTACTGTGTCAGTGTGATTCAGAATTATTTAAGCCAGGAAGGAACCAGGTTTGATTCTGGAGACTGGATTTTAGCTATCAGCAGAATGAGGGAGACAAAATGGAAATCGATGGGTCCTCCCCTTTAGCCTAATCAAATGTTGCATGGCTAATTAGTGCATGAGGGGCGGGAAGATGGCCAAGCTGAGGTAGACTCTCTACTCAATTGTCACCCTAAACTGGTACAACTTGTGGCAGAGAGGTCATGTCCTTGAGAGGAAACCAGTCAAAGCTGCAATTTAAGGCCCCATTAACTTATTTTTATTGTTGAAGGCACAAAAATCTCAAATTTGTTTAGAAATAACATGCAACCACGGCTAAATGCTCAATTTAGCAACCCCCTGAACGAACCCGGATGTAGATACCCCATTCTGGCACTATGGGCTTGGTGGATCAGGCTACAGGCCTGCTGAAGTGGAGGTCAGTCTTGGTTGGTCATGCAGTACAGTCCAGACAGAGTACGTCACATCATTCAAGAATGCTGCGGGCTACACAGCTGGAGCAGACAAGGAGAGAATCTGCTGGACGCTGATGAACTGGGAGACCGGGCGCAGTCATGAGGAGAAAGATAAGGTAATGGAGGAGGAACGTCTCCTTCACCTGAATACAGCAGTGCAGTAGCAGGCTTGACAAGCCAGACATTGACACTGGGTTCCAACAGAGGAGAGTTAGGTGAGTTCATCATTAATTTACTGTAAATTTGTTGTTGATTGTGGGCAAATAGCTGCTGTTCATTTCCAGTAACAAATGCAGCTTTTCTTGTTTGCTTTTTCTTCATTTTTAATACTCACAGAATCACAGAATTGTTACAGAGCAGAAGGAAGCCATTTGGACTATTGGGTCCGTCTTGGCTCATTAAATGAGCATTATTACCGAGCTCCAGTCTCCTACTCTCTCCCCATGCTTTGCACAGTATGTTTATCCAGATAATCAATCAATACCCTCTTGAATGCTTCAACTGAAGTTGCCTTCACCACAGCTTCAGGCAGTGCATTCCATGCCCTAACTACTCACTGAGTGAAAGCATTTCTCCTCACTTCAACTTTGTTTCATTTACAAATCACTTTAAACTTGTTCCCTCTTATTCTTGTTCCTTTCTAGAGTAGGGATAGTTTCGCCCTACCGACTCTAACCAGTCCACTCATGATTTTTCAAAACCTCTATCAGATCTCCTCTCACCCATCTTTGCTCCAAGCAGAATAGTCTTTAATCTATCCTTATAATCAAAGTTCCTCATCCCTGGAACCATTCCTACAAACTGCTTTTGCACTCTCTCCAATACCAAGGTGAGCACTGAAGAATTACAGGAATACTCATGAGCGTTCACTTAGACAAACCCTGCTTGAAACAGCCCGACATTTATACTTTCTGAATTTGTGGTAAAATTCAGACCTGTGTTTCTGAATGCTGGAAGCTTTCAACCAAGAATTGCCTTGTTACTGACCAGCTTTAAGATAAGATTAGTCGTGGAAAATAATTTGTGTTTAACCATCTTCAGTACATGTTCTTTGAAGAGATGCTTTAGTGTTCTTCTAGAACAATAGTAAACATTTACATTAAAAAGATTAAAGACGAAAAGCAACGCAAGGCTCCATTGGCCAGAGACCTTCCCTACAGGTGAACAGTGAGGCAAATTAACTGTGGTTGGGCTGTCGACCTGAAAATTTGGGATCAGGTGCCAGTTATACAATGGATGTAATTTCAGATCACAGCATTTCCCCCAGTGGATTAGAGGACAAAAACGCAGTGCCAGTTGGAATCTTTTAATAATAGGAGATCTAATTTCATTTGTCCTCACTGATGAATTGTATTGTTGCTTGCAAGTACTCCTGCCAGAAAGTCTGCTGTCATGATATACCACGTTCGTCTACCCTGTGCTATCCTCATATGTACAAGCAACCATTCTGTGATGGATTATAGCAGCAGAGAAGTAATAGATCTGAATAAATAGGTGGAAGAGCTTTATACAAGACTAATCAGATGTCCAGATAAGATTGAACGTTCTGAAAACTTTGACAAGGCTGCTAAATTAAACACCAATAATTCTGTTCCATCAGCAAAGTATAAGTGAACATGTAATTTTAATTGTAAATGCAATTACATCGTATCTTGAAAGTCTGAATGAAACAATAATCCATCATAAATATGTAAATTCATTTTAATGCTCACGAGAGAAAATGATCTCATCACCCAGTAAATCCCATTGGTGTTTATGCATTGTTTATCCATTTACGCTGCCCTGTCTCACTGTTGTACACGTACCAGTTTCCTGAAACTAAAACATACAAGTTAAATGTACTCCTGTATTTAATCTTTGAGCAAATTGATAAATACAATTGATACTAGTGTACAAAGTTACTGAAAATCATCTGTTGTCATTGAAAGTTCGCATAGCCCGATGTAATTACCTGGGTCTCTTGCTTGTCCATCAAAAAATACCTGCAATGAAAAGCAAAAGATTAATTCCTAATCAAACTGATCTATATGCTTTTGGCTCACCACCATTTCTCTGGATATTTACATGATGATGCGAACTAACAAAATTAAAGAATCATCTTCTCACACCAATCCTGTGAGAATCATCTCATATTGAGCTGTCTCTATAATGTAAATAAGGATCTGGTGGGGAGGACCCCTGCCCAGACAGAGTGACTTGGTCAGAATTTCCCAGAATATTGAAGATCCCACTGGGCAATCCCTCTATATGTTGATCCCCAGAAAAGTCTCCATGTAAATTGGAAAATTCTGAGAGATCCAATGAAATTGAGTAAAATTGTTACACAGCAAAGGTTAGACTATTAAATATATAGGCAACTCTAGGGTAACTGACACCACACTTACCGCACACATCACCAACCACCCCCACCCCTGCCCCCCAGACCTGATCAACACCACCCTATGACCCAACCACCACCATCCCCTCATCTGTCCCTGACCTGATCTGACCTTCCCTGCCTCTAGGCCCAAACCTGATTCTGCTGCCCGACATGTTTCTCCCTGTCCTCACTCGGCAGCAAAAACCCCTGCCTGAGTTGAGCAAACCTGACCCTCCCATGTCCCCTCTACCATTGGACAGGACCCCATTCTCCCTCCCACTGTGGGAGCAGAACCCTCAGACCCAAAACCCACCTTGCCTGCTGGACCGGATATCTTTGACCCACCCCAAACACTGTGACTGATTGAGCCCTGAAATACAAAACCTCACTGAGCATTCCCACTTTACTACCATGCACCTTGTTATCCTACTGACGTAGCACACTACCCCCTTCCGTTGGCACCCCACTCTCCCAGCACCCCACCATCTCACTTCCCTCATGTATTTACAGTTTGACAGCATCTGTCAGGGCCTTATATGTGAGAATTCTGCAGATGACTGCTGTACAAAAGGAGCATGACTCACCTTCCTCCAACTGCTCTGTGCTACCAATGGAAGTAAAACTTCATATTATTGAGTGAACCCCGAGCAGAACCTCCTCTCAGAAATGCAGAGATCCTATTTTTCGTCAGAGCAAAGGACTAAAAAATCTAGTGCTGTGCCTTTTGAAATCCTAAGTACTTTGACAGGCCTCAAAGAGATTATAGATACTTATAAAATGAATCCAATTATCCTACAGGTCATTTGCTGTTATACAATGCATTTGCTTTACTTCCAGTTTTACTGGGACACACTGATGATATCCAGTGCTGTCCTCCCCTCATCTGTCAGCCTGTTCGTGGGGAGGTGCATTATGGAGCTGCTCCCATTCTGATTTCAATTTTTGCCAAGCTTAAAAAAAAAGACCAGATCGGAAATGCAAATAGATTCTGCTACAAATTCTGTTCTGCCAACCCAGATTTTATTACTGTCAATGTCCCAGGGCCATAAAATTAGAATGTTTTTGAGAGAATACAGAATTTATGAGATAATTGAGGAAGATCTGAACAAAATTCAGCAAGGAAAGATATGACAATGTAAATAGGTTACTTGAAGTCTGAGCACAGAACCAGAATACACAACAATAGCAATCTGCAACTGAGTCTGGAAGCACTACTCTTTCAGAGGAAACGTAGCATTATTATTTGCTTTTGATAGAAATCTAATGTAAATTGCTGAATTAATATTTAAAATGCTTGATACTGGAATCAACATTAAGACTTCTGTGCACTAAGAATCGCAAAGTCAGACATTCTTTCTTTTATATACACATGCTGGAGACATCTTCCTTTATTGTACAGAAATGAGTGAAATTGCTGAATGATACTGCACTGAAAACATTACCTTGTCTTGTTCTTCTGAAAGTTGAGACTGTTTTAGAATAGGTCTTGGTTGATTTGTGACTGATTGAGCCCTGAAATACAAAACCTCACTGAGCATTCACGAGTGCTTCATAGGTCAGAGTAAATCTTTCAGGGAAGACATGAAAGGTAGTTAAATGTCTTTCAGCATCCAATATTTTATCATGGCCTCTGTTCCTGGTCCTTGGGGAAGAGGAAGAGAGTCTGTGCTCCAGCAGCAGGACTTCCAGTTCCCTGTCCACAACAACGTGTACCAGTTTGCACTGTCTGGCATGTCTGCTACAAATTCAGGAACAATGCAGGGCTCTGGGGTGGCAGTTTTTGTCAGGGTGCACTATGGGGTTTTAAAAAAGGCTTAGGTACAAAAGGATTTCAGTTACTGCGAGGATATCCTGGCAGTGACGAGTCATCCAGGAAAGTGTGTGTTAAGTTGGGACTGGAATCAGTTATGAGGAATGTCATGGGGTGGAGTAGGTAGTTAGTGATGCCCGTTTTGTTAGATACAGTGAGAGAACACATTAGGCCTTGCAGCAAGATTCAGCCCAATAAACTCATGCATAAAGATCTGTTAAACAATTTGATTTAGAGCTGATTTTTAAAAGGCTTAAAGGACTTTATTCTATTGATTGTGACAATGCAATACTACAACTTTCCAAACAAGTTTCCATTAAATGCATGTTTGTTCTAATGGATACAAGCACATGACCTAAATATTGTTAATTTAAATAGGCTCAAAATAAAATGTAAATCAATAAAACTTCCTTCAAATAATTTGGAAGAACTCAGATTGCTAATAGAAGCAAATATTCTTTTGCCACGACTGCATGACTGATATAACTATTTCAGAGGAAATTAGACGTGTCTCACATGCACAGACTGCAAAATTCAAACTGGGCTCACAAGGTTACAGTCTGTGAAAAAATAATCAAGTCCAAGCACATGAAGGAGTAAAAGACTACATTTACATGTGATCCTTCATGCTTAATGGACATAGTGAGAACAAATAATAGCAGGACATAATGAAGTGAAAGCAAATGTTGGATAATTTGCCTATTGGTGTGTTTAGTGATTTTTATAATTGTGGTAATTTCTTTTTCTTTCCATTTTTAGTATAGGTTTGGAACTGCCCTTTGCCTAAGGAGATGTAGAACAACTTTTTGGTGCTACTGATTGTTAGTGTCAACAGCACAGAGTATTTGAGAAGGGGAAAACTGTGCCAGTTCAACTTCTTGATTTGCTAATAAGCAATTAGAATCAGAAGAAACCAACCACAGTAGCAACAAGCTTATTTTAAAGAACAACGAAAGCAAATTTTGGTACTGGCACACATTACTGAAACATTATAGAACCAGTGAAGCTTTTAGCACACCAAATATCTTTAAAAATTTTCACTTTTGTTAAGTACTAAAAGTCACTCTTAGTTAATAGCAAGGAAGCTGAGTCTGCTGCTGAAGATTAATTCCTCAGGAGAAAGATGCTTGTGGTGGTGTGTCATTATGAAACGGGAGTAAAACAAATGGTTCACATCTGTTCTTGGTACACAGGATGAAGTCATTACTCAGGGTTGAAGCAAATAGATCTCACCCTGCAACCTCCACCGTCCCATCTGAATGCTCTGATTGAATAATACACCATCTTTGGTGGAGAGCAAAAAGAAACGTGGCAGCTTCTGCAGTGACATGCATACAGATGCAGAAGGGGATGATCGACTTCCCTCCTGAAGCATTGAACAAAACACTTACAGTCAATTTCAGACGTAACACAGCGTGGACCTGGAAGAGCACAGCAGGCCAGGCAGCATTAGAGGAACAGGAAATATGATATTTTGGGTTGATTTATTTTTATTCCCTAGGAATAACTCAGATTGCTAATAGATGCTTTGAGGAGAAAAATAAATTCAGCCCATTTGATACCTGATCATCTACTGACAAGATAGTGGCCCTGATGGAGACCAGTTGGCTAGAGTCAAGAGGGACTTCCTTCCTGTAACTAATGCGAAGCATAGCATCTTCACAAATCATCCAATCTGTTTGCCCATAATCCTGTTCATTCTGAAAGCATAGATACCAACAAATCTATTTAAAAATTATACTCAATCGTTCACACCTTTAAAAACACCATCCTGATTCACAAAAATGCTCACATTATATTGTCCACTCTGGTTCCTAAGCTGCAGTTAGAGAAATCAGCATCACCACTCTTATAAAGTCAGAGTTTCCTGGGATTGGAATGAAGGAAGATTCTGGTAAATGTAAGACCACATCCACCTCCATTCATTGACGTTCAGCAAGGCAGACAGCTACAGTCCAGCAGGTAACAGAATTCCTAACAGGTATTTTTAAGAAAGGTAGCAGTACCTGACGTGGGACAGGTTTGGAGAGAACATTCCAGGATTGAATTTCATGTACTGAGAATAAATTGGTGACTCTCAAACTTTCTGAAAATGTCCCGTTTTCATAAATTTGTGAGTAAATACCACAAGGTGATCAGAGTTTTGAATTACAGTGATGGTTGGAACAGAAAAGAATGAAGTAATGTTTTGCAGATGCAAGTAGTGACATATATAAAGGATTTTTTAATATAAGATGATATTCCATGGAACCTGCTCTGATTAAATAATAGCATTTTGGAATTTTCTTCTCACTTATTAATTCACAAGAATAGTACAGTCATGCAGCTGGGGAGAAGAGAATGAAACACAGAGTGGCCACATTTCCTCTGCTTTGTTGCTGAATAATCCTTAATTCCTGAGTTAAAACAAAGGAAAATTGATCGAAATCATGGATTCTAGCTCTTGAGTTTCTTTGCAGTGTGTTATGATTTTCTGGGATCTCACAAGTGTTAAGGGGTGCTTAGACCTCTAGCAGATGTAACAATGGAAGAGAGGCAGGAGGGATATATAGCATCTTCCAGCTCACATTTTTCTCTACACGTGATGGTGCATCTGTCCTATGAAGAAATAGATCTTAGGTCTTTCTTTCACCTTGTTCCACTTATATTATTAGATGTGAAATAGACATGCAGCAAAAAGATATGTAGGACCCAAAGCTCGGTCCCCATTTAATGTATTCGGACAGCTTCTCCAATGCAACACCACAGCTAGTTATTTTGGCCACAATTTCTGGATACCAGCTAGGAAGGTATTATCAATCCTCTTGGGCTCTCTAACTGATGGTTAGGAGGTTGACTTGTATAATCTGTTTGAAGCTGTTTCAATAGGTCGGTCAGTGCTGGGAGGATATTGAATTGGTGACCTGATCAGAAGATAATAAGAAATGGCAACACAAATAAGCCTTTGAGCCCTTCAAGCCTGCTCTACCACTCAATACGATCATGGCATATCTTCTATACCAATTCTGATATTCTGCCCATTCTCCATATCCCTTATTTTCATGGGAAATCAATCATCCGGCAATTTCAATCTTGAATCTGTTTGACAGTGGAACACCGATACTCTCTGGGTTACAGATTTCCTAAGATTTATAATACTCTAGTGAAGGATGCTCTCCCCATCTCCCACCCAAATGATTGATCACTGATCCAGAGGTTGTGCCCCCATGTTCTAGATACAGCAGCAAAGGAAAACAACCATATCTACTATGCCAAGTTCTGTCAAAATTTAGATGAGCTCAGGTCATGCCAAATGGAACACAATTTGGCTAGCCACAGTCTAAATACCTTCCAGTGAAGAAAGAACATGGATCCTAATATGCAGAAGTCATTCCACACCAGGTACAGAAGAGACAACTTCCATCACAAACAACTATGTTCAATTAATCTTGTCATTAGTACCATACAGTATTGATTAACACATGACTTTCTAATGATTGGGGCTGGCTTGATAGCAGCAAAATTTCTGTAAGATTTAACAGTTTGGACAAATGATTGCGCCAAAATGTAACCTATGTTTCCCCTTAGATGCATCTCCAGAAATGTTGCAGACCTGGAAAATAAAATGTAACAGTGTAATACCTACTTTTGGTAGCAGACCCAGGCTATACCAGAAACAGCGAGCACTGTCAGGGCTCCAGCAAGAGTCAGCACAGCAACAAACCATTGCTCTGGGCTCCAGTAAAGTGAAGTTATTGTTAACACACTGGTGGTGAACTGAGGAAAGATGAAGAGGACAAATATCCTATTAGAGATCACTGGTAAAAATCCTTCAGCAAAGCAAAGTGGACCAATCTCTCCAAAAGTTTCAGTCTGTAATGTCAGGATAGAACTAAATTGAGAGATAAAATCTGAATCCTTTGCTCTCAGACTGAGGGAACATGTAATCTTACAAAATACCCAAAGTTCTACCTTTTAGAAAGTTTGCTAACACAGAGAATGCATCTCAGCTCAATTAACTTTTACAATATTCCTGATGTGCATTAATAAATTTGTACATCACTCAGTTCCTACCTCCACTGTAGAATCCATTTAGATTATTGCATTATATTCAGGTATTTAAAGCACAAAAATTATTCCCAGATTAATGTCATCTAAAGTGGTCTTGCAAAATTATCTTGATGTGCAATGAGTACAACTCTACCAGTATTATCAATAACCATTGAATAAATTTAATTTTTATAAATGGGAAATGTGGGAATTTCAGAAATATACAAGAAATATGATTTTAACATGATCTGCCCAATAGAAGCTAGATGAACAGCTAGTTCAATTAACTCAATGATAAAGCAAAGTACTAGCGCACAGGTAACCCTTGAATTATAGAAATTGACAACACAGCCATGGCCAACAAGGAACCATCCAACCTCATCTGATTTTCCAGACTTTGGTTTATAGTGTTGTTAATTATGGCACTTCAAATGCATAGCCAAGTACTTTTTAAATGTTGCAAGGTATTCTGCCTCTTCAATCCTTTTAGGAAGTGAGTACCAGATTCGCACCATCCTCTGGTAAAAGAAGTGTCCCCAGATCTCTTCCTAACTTCCTACCTGTTATCTTTAATCTTATGTTCCCTGATTGTAGACCCCGAATTAAATGGAATAAGGTCTTCCTGCCCAGGTCTAATCCTACCTGTCACTCTGGTAATCTGTATAGTATCAGAATATAATTATGGTGCAAAGTAGTTAAAACATCTCTCTGACGAGGTGACAGAACAACTCTAAATTTGAACTCCGTGCAGGAACTTGGTCACTGTACAATAATCCTTGTTATCTCTGTTTACCTGAAAGAGTAGTTTGAAAATGATTACAGGAAGGAAATGTTACCTCAGTAGTAGTGGATGTTGTAGGTTGAGTGGTTGTCCAGGGCACTACATGTATCACCACAGTTGCTGTGGAAGTCAGTTGTTGATGTTTATCTCGACCAAACTCATCTGTCACTTGGATCAGCAGCGTGTATTCCTTGGGCTGTTCAATGCCTTGAATGATGTTAAATTGAAATCTTTGCGTGGAGGCCACCTTTGCAGGATTGTTGTCTGGCCTCTGAAGCTCAAACAAATTTTGTGTGTTTTCTGCAGAATAGTTACCAAAACATCTCAGAGGTTCAAGAGACATGGATTTAGAATTTTTCTGGATAGATTTTCTATTTTCTGCCAATGTGTAAAACCAGAGCGTCCATTATAGAAATCTCTCAATTTCCACTGAAATCAGTGGAATGTAATTTGGCAGTTTGCATTTGGGTGGTTGATCCACATTACAGTTTGGCAAATTGAAAATTGACTCCACTAGCCAGGATGTGATTAGATGCCTAATTATAGAATCCATACAGTGCAGAAGCAAACAACGAGTCTACATTGGCCTTTCGAAGAACATCCCACTCAGACTCCCACTACTCTATCCCTTGAACCCTGCATTCACATGATGGATCCATCTAGCCTGCACTTCCCAGGACACTGTAGGTAATTTAGCATGACAGATCCACCTAACCTGCACATCTTTGGACTGTGGGACGAAACTGGAGCATCTGAAAGAAACCCACGGAGACAGGGAAAATTTGCAAACTCCATACAGACAGTCACCTCAGGGTAGAATTGCGACCCTGGCAATGAAGTAGCAGTGCTAACCACTGAGCCACTGTGCTGTCCTGACTCCACAATGACAAGACATAATGAGAATCCTACTTCCAGCTGTTCTGCATCACCCTCAGTTCTATCTGTTGATTAATGGTCCTACCACCTCCACTACTCTATAGTCAGTGCCTTTTGTGCCTTTGATCTATTCTCTAGTTGACATCTACTTGCCAATGGCCATTGTCAGTCATCCTCATCCTGTTTCTGCATTTCACACTCATTGCCACATGGTGCATCACAGTGCCAGTGACTTGGGATCAATTCCAGCCCCAGGTGACTGCCTGTGTGGAGTCTTCATATTCTCCCCATATCTCATTCATAATGAGATCATCTGGCAGCTGTAGCAACAAAAAAGCTGAAAAATGGCTGGAGGCTTGGGGACCGCTTTGCAGAATACCTCCGCTCGGTTCGCAATAAACAACTGCACCTCCCAGTCGCAAACCATTTCCACTCCCCCTCCCATTCTTTAGATGACATGTCCATCATGGGCCTCCTGCAGTGCCACAATGATGCCACCCGAAGGTTGCAGGAACAGCAACTCATATTCCGCTTGGGAACCCTGCAGCCTAATGGTATCAATGTGGACTTCACCAGCTTCAAGATCTCCCCTTCCCGCACCACATCCCAAAACCAGCCCAGTTCATCCCCTCCCCCCACTGCACCACACAACCAGCCCAGCTCTTCGCCTCCACCCACTGCATCCCAAACCCAGTCCAACCTGTCTCTGCCTCCCTAACCTGTTCTTCCTCTCACCCATCCCTTCCTCCCACCCCAAGCCGCACCTCCATCTCCTACCTACTAACCTCATCCCACCTCCTTGACCTGTCCGTCTTCCCTGGACTGACCTATCCCCTCCCTACCTCCCCACCTATACTCTCCTCTCCACCTATCTTCTTTTCTCTCCATCTTCGGTCCGCCTCCCCCTCTCTCCCTATTTATTCCAGAACCCTTTCCCCATCCCCCTCTCTGATGAAGGGTCTAGGCCCGAAACGTCAGCTTTTGTGCTCCTGAGATGCTGCTGGGCCTGCTGTGTTCATCCAGCCTCACATTTCATTATCTTGGATTCCCAGCATCTGCAGTTCCCATTATCACTGAAAAATGGTTGGATATCTGTTTTCCCAGATATTCTTATAATGAATATATTAAAAAGATGCTTATTATGAAACTCATTTCCAGAGTCCAAAGATGCGCAGATTAGATCGATTGGTCATGGTTAAAAAAAACCCAAATGTGAGTTCGAATTACAGGGTCTGGATGGGCTGCTGTTTGGAGAGTCAGTACAGACTCACTGGCCTGAATGGCCTCTTGCTGTGCTGTAGTGATTTCATGATTCTAAAAAGGATTTTATTGGAGATGACAAAACAAATGACTTTATTTGTAATACAGTCACTGCGTTCAAGTCTCACTCTGGGGCTTCTCCACCAGAATCAGGGCTGGCACTCCAGTGTAATAGTGTTGCTCTGTCAGAAGTGTCATCTTTTGGATGAGTCAAACCATGGGTTCATCACCTTGCTCGTTTGTAAAAGATCATATAGCTTCATTTTGAGAAGAGTGAAATCTTCAATGTCCAAGGCCAATTAATTACCATAAAAAAAAGTGTATCCAATCAGTATCAGTTTGTTACTTTTGTGAGTCTGCTCCTCTCAGTTGGACTGTGGTGTTTCCTACATTATGCCAGTGGTGATACTTCAAAAAGTACTTCATTGGCTGTAAAGAACTTTGAGATTTCAAGTCATCAAAAATGACACACTCAAGTCTTTCTTTTTTAATATTGCCAAAGTTTTAATTAATTAATACTCCTGAAAAGTGACTTATTTCTAATCAAAGATAATGGGAACTGCAGATGCTGGAGATTCCAAGATAATAAAATGTGAGGCTGGATGAACACAGCAGGCCAAGCAGCATCTCAGGAGCACAAAAGCTGACGTTTCGGGCCTAGACCCTTCATCAGAGAGGGGGATGGGGGGAGGGAACTGGAATAAATAGGGAGAGAGGGGGAGGCGGACCGAAGATGGAGAGCAAAGAAGATAGGTGGAGAGGGTGTAGGTGGGGAGGTAGGGAGGGGATAGGTCAGTCCAGGGAAGACGGACAGGTCAAGGAGGTGGGATGAGGTTAGTAGGTAGCTGGGGGTGCGGCTGGGGGTGGGAGGAAGGGATGGGTGAGAGGAAGAACCGGTTAGGGAGGCAGAGACAGGTTGGACTGGTTTTGGGATGCAGTGGGTGGGGGGGAAAGAGCTGGGCTGGTTGTGTGGTGCAGTGGGGGGAGGGGATGAACTGGGCTGGTTTAGGGATGCAGTGGGGGAAGGGGAGATTTTGAAACTGGTGAAGTCCACATTGATACCATATGGCTGCAGGGTTCCCAGGCGGAATATGAGTTGCTGTTCCTGCAACCTTCGGGTGGCATCATTGTGGCAGTGCAGGAGGCCCATGATGGACATGTCATCAAGAGAATGGGAGGGGGAGTGGAAATGGTTTGCGACTGGGAGGTGCAGTTGTTTGTTGCGAACTGAGCGGAGGTGTTCTGCAAAGCGGTCCCCAAGCCTCCGCTTGGTTTCCCCAATGTAGAGAAAGCCGCACCGGGTACAGTGGATGCAGTATACCACATTGGCAGATGTGCAGGTGAACCTCTGCTTAATGTGGAATGTCATCTTGGGGCCTGGGATGGGGGTGAGGGAGGAGGTGTGGGGACAAGTGTAGCATTCCTTCCCCTGCAACCGCAGGAAATGCTACACTTGTCCCCACACCTCCTCCCTCACCCCCATCCCAGGCCCCAAGATGACATTCCACATTAAGCAGAGGTTCACCTGCACATCTGCCAATGTGGTATACTGCATCCACTGTACCCGGTGCGGCTTTCTCTACATTGGGGAAACCAAGCGGAGGCTTGGGGACCGCTTTGCAGAACACCTCCGCTCAGTTCGCAACAAACAACTGCACCTCCCAGTCGCAAACCATTTCCACTCCCCCTCCCATTCTCTTGATGACATGTCCATCATGGGCCTCCTGCACTGCCACAATGATGCCACCCGAAGGTTGCAGGAACAGCAACTCATATTCCGCCTGGGAACCCTGCAGCCATATGGTATCAATGTGGACTTCACCAGTTTCAAAATCTCCCCTTCCCCCACTGCATCCCTAAACCAGCCCAGTTCATCCCCTCCCCCCACTGCACCACACAACCAGCCCAGCTCTTCCCCCCCACCCACTGCATCCCAAAACCAGTCCAACCTGTCTCTGCCTCCCTAACCGGTTCTTCCTCTCACCCATCCCTTCCTCCCACCCCCAGCCGCACCCCCAGCTACCTACTAACCTCATCCCACCTCCTTGACCTGTCCGTCTTCCCTGGACTGACCTATCCCCTCCCTACCTCCCCACCTACACCCTCTCCACCTATCTTCTTTGCTCTCCATCTTCGGTCCGCCTCCCCCTCTCTCCCTATTTATTCCAGTTCCCTCCCCCCATCCCCCTCTCTGATGAAGGGTCTAGGCCCGAAACGTCAGCTTTTGTGCTCCTGAGATGCTGCTTGGCCTGCTGTGTTCATCCAGCCTCACATTTTATTATCTTATTTCTAATCAATTTTGTTTTGAACTCTTATTTGAACTTGATAGAAATTAATATTTAAATGATGCCCAAAATTGCACGCTTTTCTATAGTCAAAGACATATTGATCTGACATTTTGTGGTATTTGTTATTTTAATATCAAGATTTTGTAAAGTTGGCTCATGGCAGTTTTACATCAAAACCTCAATATACACGTTTGCTTGAATGTTTCTGAGATAAGTTCACCAGAGAACTTAAATAGCTTCAGTCATGAGTACAAAAGATCTGCCTTGGAAGGTTTCCTATATTAACATCAGTAACACATTAGCGCAGATTATGCCCAAAAATGAAGGTGCTTTGGAATGTACAGTGACTTAGCAACAAAATGATTGATGTCTGAAGTTTGATTGCAATTTCCTGCATAATTTTGCAGGCAAAACCTGAACTATATTTAACCAAAGTTCTATTGGTTTCATTGTTCTCAAAACCTGCTTGCCTACCTTTGAAGATCTAAGCTTCTAAAATGAGTTTCATAATAAGCATCTTTTTAATATATTCATTATAAGAATATCTGGGAAAACAGACATCCAGCCATTTGTTCAGCTTATTTTTATTGCTACAGCTGCCAGATGATCTCATTATGAATGCGTGGCTGTACCCCAAGAGGGACTAATATCATCAACCCAGAGGTTTATTGATACAATTGCAGAGAGAAGAGTTATCTTTGTTTGATTGTACCCTTTTTACCTTATAATAATTTGAACTTATTTGAAATGCCTTTAAATGCCTGGGTGTTTATTTGGATATGATCAAATACTCTTTTTCCAATGCAATTTTCACTGCCTATGAGTGCCTTACAATCTTATGACTTAGTCTGAGTGGAAATGCTTTGCAAAGGCATTTTTTGATAATTCTTGTTTATGTCACAAAGAAGTTCTATTTCATGAAATATCATGACTTGCCAGTGTTATTGTATGTTTTATTGGTTCTGTTCCTAGTCCCAAGGTGATTGATTGAATAGGCATGGAAGTAACGAAAAGACATGAGAGATGTGAGGGACCACGGAGGGTGGATGAGAAATATGGTATGGAGGAGTTAGGGGAGTTACAAAAGGGCATGGATTATCTGAAAAGATATGGGATTTAAGAAGGTATGGTGGATATGAGTGAGCATTGAGGGACATTGGCAGAGCCAGGGAACTGAGCTTATCATGAGGGTTAAGGGGTTGGGGTTAGAGTGCCTAACACTCATGGAAATATCTGGAGCAATGCATCAATTAATGGTGATGGGTTTTCTAACTTGTCTGCCTCACCATCCATTGAACTCCATTGCAGTCTATTCCCACTTTCCTGTATAATAGGGCTCCTCCAGAACAGAGTTTGGATTGCAGAGTTGGGAAAATAGCCACCTCCTGATGTCCATTTCCTTGATAAAAGTTTGGCCTAAGATTCTCAAAGTATCACTGCAAAGGTACATTCATAATCACCCCCATTGGTAGAAAATATACATTTGTCCCTTGCTTTATGGTGGTTTTATATTGTATTTCAGCAACCGAGTTCATTGGGAAAATTGGCAAGATGTTCTCATCAACTGGATGAATATTGATAAACTTTTTCAATTATATTTTGTCGCAAAGGGAGTAAGAAAAACATTCACACTATTTCTTCAAGTAAGTCCTTTGCCTTTGAACTACAATTTTTGTTTTTGTGGATGTATAATTTTAATAAAACAAGGAGCCTCAATCTCAAAACAGCATCTCTAAAATGAAATAAAGTTCAGGCTTACCTCCCACAATTGAGTAGGAAAGTTCATGATCTGGCGAGTCTTTGTCGGAACATTGCAGCTGGATAAAGGGGGAGGTGATAGTAGAGTAGATGGTTTGCTCGTAATATTCTGGGTCACACACTGGAGGCTCATCATTCACATTCTGAAATTTAAACAGCTAATTAGCAAAAGCAGCTACAATGGAGGTGTAAGAATTGATGAATTGTGGAACAGAATTGTCTTTCAACATGAGTGAAGACAAATAAATCAAAAGCAAAGTTTCTCTTTATAAATTAAGCAGCTTCAAATCATTCACCTGTAACAACTTCATCAAGCAAAGAGCAGCTCATTAATACATATTACATAACTAATCTCAGAGGCTAAAGAGTGATATTTTGAGAGTTATAATGGCACAGATGCAGGTTATTTGGCCTATCCAGTTTGTGCCAGCTCTCCATGGACCATTCCAGACACATCCCTTCCCCATTCTATTCTATAGCCCTGAAGTAAAGATATAATGGGTTTTCAAAATATAACTTAACCTACAAAATATCACGAACTGCCAGTTCAAGTTCGTAAACTTCCTCATAAGAGTAAAAATGTGTGTTTCGGAATACTTATGAGATATTTTTGATTGTTATTAGAATTGATTTAAATATGCTCGATGATATAACTGCCATTTATATAACAATTTCTCTAAGAGAGCACATTTAAGTATTTGAGGTCAGTACAAATAGATTTCATATGTTTTCTATTCAGACGTTATCTAACATCTAGAATTTTTGCATTCACTACTGAGGGAAACTGGATCATTTTTGCAAGAATTTGCACCAGAAGCATTCACTTCTGTTCACAACCTTAAAACATCTCTTGATATAGAATAAAAACTGAATAATTTTAGAAGGTGAGATTGTAGAGTCCCCAGTTTGGTGCATGCCAATTATACAAATAGTTAAAAGGTGCAGAAACAAAGTCAAATCGGCCTTCACAAAGAGAATGTACAAATAACCGGATCAGTTACCCACAACAGGCCACCCCTTTGTAAACAGATTTAGAGCAGCAGAGATGGAAATCTAGGAGAAAGTCCCACTCTCGTCATGTAAACATGATTTTATAGAATCTCAGTGTGGACTTTTGAATGGAAATTACAACAAATGTGGTTGCTGTATTTTACATGACATCAGTGACTGTAGTGCATGAACTAAGAAAGAGTTTCAGCAATGTTTTGAGACTATAAAAGGCGTGAGTGCAAGTCTTTCTCCTTTTGAGAAGGGAAAAGATTATTTTCAGGATGGAAAACACTGCTCTGTTATTTTCCTTTCTTTTCACGTCTTTCTCCGCATCATAAAAAGTCAAGATGAGGAAGTGACAGCTGGCTTTTGTCGACCTGTTATAATTCATAAGTGCTGGGCACACTGGCTGAGATTCTTCTCAGCAACGCTGCTTTCCTTCCTGATTTACAGCATGTGCAGTTCTTCTGGTTTTTATTACTTTAATGTTCATCTCTAGTTTCCATGGCAGAACCAAGAATAAATCAATATTGTGGACCAGACCAGAAAAAGCAGCTCCCAGTCCTGAAAGATGTCAGTGGACAAGTCACGTCATTCCTAACAAAGCAATACTCTTTTTTTTAAAAGAAAGCATGCTTTTTATCTGTTCTGTTTTACTGCACCTGTCAGAACTGAACAATTTCACTGAAGTCAGTTCCATGAATTGCCATAAGAAAGTCCGAAAGGCTGGAAATCTGAAATTAAATAAGTATCAGACATGTTCAGCTTTCAATGGAGAGAAGAAAGTAGAGGACATGTCAGGCAAACTTATTGATATGTAACTTTAACTTCCAGTTTCTGCCTCCTATATATAATGTCCTAAATTTGGGAATTTTATACATGGTTTTGAATACATGATCTCCACACATGGGTTCATGTGCCCTTGTTATTGATTTACCTATCAGAATAAATAATATTTGAACTTTACTTTGAAGCCCTTTTAGAATTAAGAGAAATTCCCTTTGATTTGGTATCAGAATAAAAGTTTTCTTCTCAGGATGCTTTAGCTATGGTGTGAGGGGGTCTCATTCACAAAAACACTATCATTGTACGTAAAACAAATCCAAAAGATTTTTTTTTGATGATGAAGGGTCTAGGCCTGAAACGTCAGCTTTTGTGCTCCTGAGATGCTGCTGGGCCTGCTGTGTTCATCCAGCCTCACATTTTATTATCTTGGAATTCTCCAGCATCTGCAGTTCCCATTATCCCTGAAATCCAAAAGGTTCACTTCTGGCAGTTAGTCTGTGATGGCAGTCCGTATCTTCTAGGATAAAGCAGCCAGTTTGAGGCCTGGGTCTCATTTGAATGAATCTGATTATAATTTATTTTCATTTTGCAACATATTACACCCCTGCTCTGTGAACTGTTAACATTGAAAGAATGCTGAACGGAGCAATTGGCATGTTGGTGTGCTGATTTATCACTAGATGGCACTGTAAGTACGTGATGGTACAGAATTGAAAAGTTGAGCAGTTGGATCTTGTACATCTTCAAGGACTGTGAATGTAAAAATAGAGTGAGGGATATTTGTTGGGAAACCACTCCTCTTAAGTGACCTTCACCTCTACCTTTATCCTTATTCATATCTGTGGTTCAGCAGCAGATATTATAATTTATTGATGTTGTTATTTTTAATCCAAATCCTTAATTCCAGGAACTAAGCTTCATGTATTTGTTGTAATTACATAATTTACAACCACAACACATCTGAGTGAATTGACAGATGCCTTAATGTATTTTCTCTTTAAGAAACCAATTTTTTTTTGTGCAGAATAATGTGATTGAGTATTTGTCCTATTGAGGACATGGTATACTTAGCTGTCACTAGGTGAATACTAACCGTCTTAATTATTTTATCTTTGTAGAAGCAGTCTCACGTAGAGGTGACATAAATGTCAGAGGAATGCTCTCAGATCCTTCAGAAGCCCCAGTAAACTCCTGCATTCTGAACTAGGTTCAATACTGTTGATGTCAGGTCACAATTGGTTTGTGCCTTTTGCTGTTATATTCTATAATACTCACTTTATATGTCGTAAGCATACTGAGAAAAATACTCAAAAGGGTCTCACAAAACCTTTATATCAAGCTCTTGTCACTAAAGAACAAAATGGATTGCACTATGTAATTAGAAACAATACAATGAATCCTTTCAGTTTAAATGTTTTGCTTGAAATGCCTTGGAAACTGTAATCTAAAGTTGAGTCTTCAAAGTATGATGTCTTACCATGACATTAACAGTTACTGTCGCTGAGCTTCTTCTCTGCCTCAATGGATCTGTTTGTTGATCATTATTCATGTCCTCCGCTTTGACAGTGAGTATATAAATATCTTGAGTTTCTCTATCCAGTGCATTTAAAAGCCTTATCCGACCTGAAAGAGTATAAGACCACTACTGAAATGATAAAGGTTTAAAAGGTCAGGTTCTCCATTGTAGTCCTCCCCTCAACACCCAGCAAAAAGATAAAAACAAAATACAAATAAATATGCATGAGTGAATATTTCTGGAGAATGATGATTGGTCATTTCAGAACTGAACTTTGAGAAATATAATGTTGATTTATTTGGCAATGATTGCAATCCATTGATCTACTGGAAGAAATACTTTAATGGAGTAATGTTGTGGCTGACAATGACTGTGCAGCTTTTGTATCACAGCCATACATCCAACATATTACAAAATATATCAGTAGATGCCCCACTCTGTTTATAAAGTAGTCTGGAATCTGGGCTGTAGTTTAGGTTTATCAAAGTTCTCATGCTGTATTCATTGCTTTTATGTTGAATATTTCTTGAAGCAATAGAATCAAAACAAGATGTAAGCAAGCTGGTGATACTGAAAGATAGGTTTCTATTTTTGTGTGTTAGCTGTTGTGAAAGCTGATAATGGCTCTCTAAAGCTTCTCACAATCGATCTTTAAATTTTAGGACGGCCCTGTTTAGCTGTTGGTCTCATCCCCCGAAAACTACGAATAAATTCAGGTGAAAATTTGGTGGGCCATTTACAATGAAGTCTGTCTTCAACCTGTCACTATCCATTCTGTTGATGAAACCAAAATATTAAACTCACAGCAGGACAGAACTTCTATGTAAGACCGAAAAAGTTCATAAAACTCCCAAAGACATCTTGTCTTTCTATTGGGGTTACCAATTGTTTTTATATTTAACATATGACCAAAAATGATCACTCAGTGGCATCCACACTGACAAAGGATGTAAAGTTCTATTCAATGAGAAATAGGAACAAAAACCTTGCAATGAAATATAACAATACCTGAGTTTGATTCAATATAAAACTTGGGTGGGACATCGCTGTTGCCTCCTACAATAGAATACTTTATATTGTTAGTTGGCAGGTCATCATCAGTAAATTTAGCTTTTCCAACGAGAGCGCCAATGGGGCTATCTTCAAAGATGTTAAATGTTCTTGATTCAGAGGAAGGATTCTGCTCATTCACTCGTGTGACCTTCACTATCACTGTGGAGGTACCTGAACAAGTAGTTTGTAAAATGGTTAGTGCAATGTCATGTAACCTTTTGGTTGCATCAGTAATCCAGGTTTTCTGTCAAGTAAAGTGTATGTGCATTCAGGCTTACTTGTCAATCGAGGGATGCCATTATCCTCTACTTTAACGAATATTACATGTTGAAAATGAACTGCACCAAATGAGCTATCATCATATTGCAAAAGTGAACTCCCAATCTGTAAAATAAATAATGTCGGGAGGCTTAGTTATTAACAGCAAAATGTAGCAGATGCTGGAAATCTGAAACAAACACAGGGAGAGCTGAAGAAACTCAGCAGGTCTGGCAAAATCTGTGGTGTGAAATACAGAATTAACATTTTAAATTTGGCATGACTTTTCCTCAGTACTCAGAACCCTGTCTGAAGAGGAGTCATACTGATTTTGAAGCATTAATTGTTTCTCTCTCTACAAAATGCCAGACCTGCTGAGTTTCTTCAGCATTCTCTGGTTTTACTTATTCATATGGGTCATTGTCAGTGAATTGACATCTTATGGAAGAGATTACACTTGTATTAGTTTTCTTTTAATCTGAGGTTTAATTTTAGAAAAGTGATGACTCAGTTTCAATTCAAACTTTGGGTTATTTGAGTTCATTTCATTTTATCGCAGTGAATTTACAACCAGTCTCCAAACTGATAAAATGAAACACAGATACAGTGAGAACTGGCAACATTCCTTTGTACAGTCTGACTGAAAGGGGTTTTACTGTCAGAACAACATTTTAATTTTCAACCCAAATGCATTTTAATAAAGTAATTACAAGAATTTGAGAATTGAGCAGTTTAAGAAAAGATCTTTAGTTCACAGAATTCCTTGAATAACCGATGATGTCGTGGTGATCTAATTCATGACAGTTCATGTGCGACTCAAACAAAAAATTGTAAGTAAAGGTTTTTGTATATTTTAATGCGTTTGACCATCTAGGTGGTAGTCGGCATTAGGTATTTGCGCTAGAGATCTGCTTCCCGTATATATTACTATGTGGAAGGGAAGCAACAATACTTCCAGTCTCTGGATTTTTGTAATAACTGCTAATTTTGTGATCTTAAAACTAACCTGATGTCCATACTTAACTATTTTTAATTCAAAATTGAAGCATATTGTTCTTATTAGTTGTAACATTATTTGTTGCTTTAGTGCAAAAGGCTTCTGCTTAACAGAAATCCTGTAAAGTTTTTAGAATTAGTCAATGATACATGGAATGAAATCGAGTATTCAGCCAAACTTATTAGGAGGCTTTGATGAGTCTTATTCAACAGAAAATAATACCTTTTAACCTTTTATCATCTTAAGGAGCAGAAATACTTTTCAGTTCATACAGAGTCACTTTTGGTGACTTATTCTATAACATTTCAGTAAACTTTAATCGTTCTTACAGTTATTTCGTTGTCAGCAATATTAAACCTTCCTGGTGAATATGCATCGAGAATCATTGTGTATTTCAGGATATTATTAGCTGCTGTTCGGTCATTATCCCAGCAGTTAAGTGATGCAACTGGCGTACCTTCTGGAGAAGTTTCTGCAAGCTCAGTGCTGAAAAATGAAATAAGAATAAAGAATTTAACAAGTTAACAGATGTGTTTACAATAGGTTCAATGTTATCTTGAATCCAAACATTAACTAAAACACATATCAGAATCAGAAAATTAGGAAAAAAGGCTCAGATGGGGAAAATAGCTTGCTTAGTTCCAGGCAAAAGCAGAATAAATTCAGTACAGAATTCAGAAAAATATTTCTTTACTCAGAGAGTAGTTTGAATGTGTGATTTGAAAATTGAGATCATGAATCCCTATGGTGTGGAAGCAGGGCATTCAGCCCATCGAGTCTACAACACCCCTCTGTAGTGCATCCCCCACAGACCCACCCACCTTCCATTAATCCTGCATTTCCCATGGCCAACCCATCTATCCTGCATATCCCTGGACATTACGGTCAATTTAACATGGCCAGTCCACCTAACCTACACATCTCTGGGCTATGGGAGAAGACTGGAGGGCCCAGAGGAAACCCATGCAGACATGAGGAGTGCATGTAAACTTCATACAGACAGTTGCCCAAGGCTGGGATTGAACCCAGGTCCCTGGTGCTGTGAGGCAACGGTGTTAACTACTGAGCCAAACTGCCACTTCAAAATGGAATCTTGTGATTGTTGGGAATTGAATCTAGGTCAACTGCTTGGAAGGCAGCTATGTTCGCCACTATATCACCATCGTTCACTATGAATAATATTCATACAATCAAGAGGAAATAAATGTGATGGAGAAAGGAATAGATGATATGCTGTTGGGTTTAGATAAAGTGGGTGGGTTGCGGGATGATGCCATGAAGAGAGACAGGCAGAGGAGGCCCAATGGAATATAAAATCCAGTATGACCTGGTAGTACATTACAAGATATGAGTGTTTTGTTATATTAGTCTCACTGCTAGAGAAATGCTATTCAGAATGGTTAGGAAAGGGTGCCTGTTGTTTGTCCACATAATTGTCTTAATGCAATACACAGCAAATCTGTTGGACCAAGTGACCTTTTTCTGAGCTTTGTACCTTGGAAGAGCTAATCTATATCTTTAATAATTAAGGTTCATCTTTAGCACTTGTTCAGATGAGCATGTAGACATTCGCTGTGTGCAGAAGTATGGGGCTAATTAGAATAATAAATGTATACCCTCCCCAATGATTGTAGCGTAAACATATCACCACAATAATGAATAGAGATAGTGGGAACTGCCGATGCTGGAGAATCTGAGACCGAACCGAAACATCAAACTTTCCTGCTCCTCTGATGCTGCTTGGCCTGCTGTGTTTGTCCAGCTTCACACCGTGTTACTACAGTAATGAAGTTACCTTTGTTTATACACATCCTACTGTTTTCAATTTCAATATAGTCAGGACTCTTACGTTTACAACTCAAAGCTTTATAACTTTGAGTTTACACTATTTTAAGGTACGCTAATGGAGGTTCACGTATTGTGTTAGAGTCCCCATTTTTGTCCCACAGGAACAGAATCAGGCCATTTTGATGCAATGGAAAGCCATAATATGGCATGTTTGAAGATATAATTCTGAAAGTAATAACCACTAACTTTTAACTTCCATAAGTGGAGTCATTTTTACTGCTGGTTTTACTGTTTCCTCAAGGTTTTCAATCATTAGGCCTGTGAATATGTACTCCACAGTACATCCTCCCATTGAAAGACTGCAGGATAAATAGCTTGCCACGATAACAAAATCATCATCATCATCATACTGTAGGAGTGGGGTACATTAACTTAATTGTATAGCGCACAGTTCAGATATAATAACAACAGCAGAGATTTAATTTTGGTTTTGCTCCTAAGTCAGAAATTGCACGAGAAACTCAGGAACAAAAACAGAAGTTGCTGGAAAAGCTCAGCAGGTCTGACAATGACTGTGAAGAGAAATCAGAGTCAACGTTTTGGGTCAATTGTCTGATTTACAGCATCAGCAGTTCTTTCGGTTTTTAATGTCCATACCTGGTTAATTCTTGTTAATGATTTGTTTTGCACTGAATGTCTTCTTAATGTGTTATTGCCTTGTTAACTCAAAATTAAAGTTTTTTAATGGCTTCCTTCTTAACACTGTAATAATACCTTGCTACAGACTTTTCGTATTGTGTTAATGCATTGTTAGTAAATGTTCGGTGAAAGGAACAGTACTTTTCTGCTGGGAGAAATTAAAATAAGTACCTAATGTTGGCTGATATGGAGTTAATTCAATGATGTAGCTTGTATACAATTACAATTTGCTATAATTGGCACTTTAGCTACTTCAGTGTTGCCACTAGAGAACAGTGATTCCACAGAGAACATCAATTTACAGCAGTTTCCAAAACAAACTACCATGGTGCACTAGAATCAGCTGAGCACTCATGAGCTGAGAGCATTTTGATCAAGTCAGCAGTAAATCCACGTGCTTAGATATATTTCCTCCAAGGTCCTCAGATCTAAATGTTCAGATAAATTATTTCCAGGAAAAGAATAATGAGAATTAATTGCAAGGTAATTAAGATATTTTAAATATCAGCTACACAACAATGATGATTCATACAGTTTACATAACTTGAGTTTAGAGTTTTTGCCTGTGATTTCAATCTTTAGAAATAACTTACATACATGAAAACAATTAACAGATCTACTCTTCTCAAATTTTGTTAAATGACTGGAGTCAGTGAATTGCAATGTACAAATTGTAGCTGTACTAAATGTAGTACAGTTCCTACTCTCAATCTTGATTAGTGTTCTTGTTAAATATTGGTGGTTTTTTAAAGCAGCTTGAGAGGAATGCAATCAGAGTTACTGTTAAGTTTTGATTAGCCAGCTTTCTATTGGTACTCTTTGTATCATGAAAGAACAAGATTCATTCAATGCAAAACTGAATCAAATGGTATTTCTGTTATTATGATATGAGAAAAAAACGCTACAAGATTAATTTATATTAGTAGATTTATATAAGTAGGCACCATCATAGGGAATCTTTGGTTTCATGTTGAATATAGCCAAGTTAATTGCTCCTAATGCAATATAGGCTTTGTTTTGGGTCACAGCTAGTACCTTTTGAAGCTGAACTATGATTGTTCAATATTTTCAGGTTAAATCAAGCAGAGATGTGAAGCACTTATCTGGTAAAATAACAACAACATAAAGTAAGTTATTTCTTGTCTCATGTAAAATCTTGCAGGTAAGTGACCTGAACTGATTTCTTTATTACATTACTGGGCAGAACTGATACTGTATAATATCATCGTAGGAGTTGCTATGAGCGGAATAGAAACATAATAGTACATTATTTGGCAATATCAGAATGAGTTGAGAGGGATATCACACCAATAATCAGGAGGTTTCCCTACATTCTCCACATATGTCACATTAACCTGTAGGTGTGTATCTTCTGTAAGGAGTATGACAGTTCACCCTGTAGAAATCCTCATAGCCATGTAATGTCATGTTATTTGTTAATAATACCTGTTCTTTCTCAAGCCAGGTCACAATTTCCTCTCTACTGTCAATCCCATAATGGTTCCTTCCATACTAACAAGGGCTATTGTCTAATGGGCAGTAATGCTGGAATTAAAACCCTGACCTCTGAATGCAAATTCAATAATTGTTAAAATGGTACTCACATATAGAGATATCTGGAGCACTGAGGAGGATTGTCATTAATGTCTGCAATGTGGACCGTAAGAGTGGCTGTGGAGGAATGAACTCTGTCTAAATCATAAGCTCTTATTTCCAGTACTGAAGTGGTCAGTGTGTCCAAATCATCATAATCCATGGGGTAAGCCACTTTGATCTCACCTGTGTCTATAAAGGAATTGCATAAATTTTATTGTAATATGGAACAAAAGCAGAAAATGTTAAACCTGTGGCAAATTTGTATAAAAATAACCATTTAGGGTTATTTATCCAGAGTAAACAATATCAACATCTTGTTTGCCACATGCAGTCTTTCTTCAGGATACTATATACATCAGCTGTTTTATTCTGTGATTGAATTGTTGATGCCTCAGTATCAATAGACCAGTAGATTATTTGTGAATCAATAAGATTAATGGCACATTTCAAATTGCTCATTGTTTAAAGAGTTGATATGAAAGACAAAATAATTATTCATTAACTATAATGCAGAATGCTATTAACATCAGTAACAATGTACTACAATAGATCTCCAAGAAATATAGACTTCGATTTAATAAAATGAAGCAATTAAATTTAACATGGTTTTTAAAACATCTATTTCTGCTTCGTAAACCTAAATTGCACAAGAGATTCTTGACAGAAAGAAATAACTTGTTGAACTGTCCGTTTTTAAAGCTTGTATCAATAAATGCAAATTTTCATTGCATTGCTGCTTTGTTAACTCTTCTAAGACAATACCCTTCATGAGATCAACGATTCTCCCCGAAATATTTGAGAGCAATTCAGAACATTTTTCACAAAATCAACAACAGCAATGGTGACCATGGGCATGACAATGGTCATTATGGGGGCTACCTCTGCTTTGATGTGCATCAATGATCTAAAAGAGAATTGGATAGCATTAAAAGCAGCCAGAACTTTAAAATGTCATGGTCAATCAGTGACCATTGTTTTTGAATGATATGTTTCAAAATAATTCCTCAATTCATGAAAAAGTACTCTGTCATGTTTGTCAAAAAAACCTCAATTAGCTAGAAATTATTTGTATTTCAACCAACCTGTTCAAGTGTATTATGGCAGGTGAGACTTAAGTCCTGACCTCTGGCTCAATGATAGAGAAAATCCCACTGCT
Organism: Stegostoma tigrinum; assembly: GCF_030684315.1. Classification (NCBI taxonomy): domain Eukaryota; kingdom Metazoa; phylum Chordata; class Chondrichthyes; order Orectolobiformes; family Stegostomatidae; genus Stegostoma; species Stegostoma tigrinum. The sequence goes on along the minus strand of NC_081378.1, from coordinate 26,501,731 downwards.
ACCGCAAGACCCCCTACTAGAATTTATAAGTTCATAAAACAAAGTTCAATAAAGGATCATGACAAAATGCACCCAAAATATGCAAAAGAGGCTTACGAGGTCTGCAGTGAAACCAATTTCTAATAAATGTATTGCTTTACATGAAAAGTGAAAAGCCTTAAATAAATCAGAAATGGTGATAAAACAAATTTTTATCTATAAAATAGTCTCAAAATCATTCCTTAATGGTATAATCATTGAGGAGGAATTGAAATCTCAAATTATAATGTTCAAAGCTTGTTAATTTATTCTTAGGCCTGCATAATGTGAAGGAGAAATTTAAAATTACTTTGAATATATGAAGCCTAGTGATTTGGGCAAATTTAAACAATCAGATAATTAAATCTCTCTTTATTTGATTATTCTTTTATGCTCAATTAACTGCTTTATAAAGTTGATTTAAACTTCAATTTATGTAGTTCCATGTTTATAGATGCCTGTAATGTTAACAAACATCAACAAGTAACATGATTCAAGTAACTCTGGTCAGCATTTTAAAAGTGAAAATAACGTCTACATTTGCCATGGTTAAAGTGTGAATTGAACAATGATTTCTGATGACTTTGGAAATAGAGCATAGCTGCCAAAGGTGATCAATGCCAAAGAAGCCACACAATGCTCATTAACGGCCTGGCATTCAAATAGTGTGCAGATATTGTACTTAAATAATAACAACTGAATATACCCATCAAAATTAAGCGAAGTGGATTTTTTACGGTATGATGGTTGTAATTTCTGTCAATTTACCCACTTGGCCTTAAATTAACTTTCACATTTGTGTAATCTTTTTCTCTTTGTCAAATTTAAATTATTAGTGGAGATTTATATTTTTAAATAAACCTTTCATGACAACACCAGTATAACACTTGGCTTAGTAACAAGCTGAATTGACCTTTTAGCTCATTTCTTTTAATATAGCTGTCACTGCTCCTCCTCTAAAATTAACCTTGTAGGAGGTCAGGGCATGTGGGGGGTGTGTAGGGGAGGGGGAGAGAGGGATCCATAAAATCTAGCCTCTTACGTTGCTTGCCCTGTTCTTCTGAGTCTCCGATCAACCAAAGAGGGCTTTATGCTGAAATAGATTTCTAATTGCTGCAATTTCTGGTGTAAACACTTTGAGTATTTGTACGCATGTATGAAATTAATGAACATTTCTCAACAAGCATCTGCTAACTGCAAATTTCAAGCTCTTAACTCACCATTTGTGCTTTCTGCTTTAGATGTTGCTGCATTTACCAGCTAATTCTTACCTTTTAATTTTATGAATTATTGGTGGAGATGCCTCATTAAAATTTATTAGGGTTCTGTCATACATTATTCAAAGTGCAGTATGATAGGTTTATCCTTCAGCCATATATTTTTGTTCAAATAATCATGGCATCCTAATGGTGTGCATTTTAAGTAACTGTACTTGATCTTACCTTCTTCAATCAGGAAGCCAGCATAAGTTTTCACAAATTCATAGTAAATGACATCATCCACATCCTTGTCTGTGGCACTAACTTTTATTACCAATGTTCCCCTGGGCAGACTTTCATTAATGGTTAATGGATTTGGTGAGATTGCACTTGAAAGACACAACAAAATGGCTTAATTCTCCTCGACATGGAATGATGTAGCTAAACCTTCGACTTAAATCAATCTTTACCATTAAACACTCTTAGAGTCAATACTTTGGACAAACCATTAGAGTCAATCAAAAATAAAGAAAACATCTTGGATAAAGAGAGTTTTTCCACTAATTATTAGTGAGATAAAGCAGTGAACCACCTAGACATGCACAGTATAAGATATAAAAGCTTTCTTGAAGATGATAGTAAAAATTGAATGCACAATTCATCAACTATATTAGCCCATTTTATGTGATAATTTAGTTTACGATCTCATCAAATCATTTGATTTTATTCTTGTGCAGAAATGTTGTCAGAATAAAGAAGTGCAAACACAGTGATTGTATTTCCAAGTCAATATGGTGAATGGCCTATTGGGGAGCATGATGTTCACATGTATCTGCTGCCTTTGTCTTTCCAGAGGAGTGTGGTCATGGGTGTGGAAAATGCTGTCTAAGGAGCCTTGGTGAATTTCTGCAATCCATCTTGTAGGTGGAAAACTCTAATGCTACTGAATATCGAAGGTGTAAAAAGAGCTTGGCATCACACCCACAAGCAGTCAGGTGGGCCACTTTGTCCTGGATGGTGTCAAGTTTCTTGAATGTTGTTGGAGCTGTACTCAAGGCCATTGGAGTATATTTGGTCACACTCCTGATTTGTGCTTTAGCGATGGTGGACAGGCTTTTGGGGTCAGAATTTGTGTTACTCACTATAGGACTCCTACCTGCCTTATTCTTATTTATATGACGAGCCCAGTTCAGTTTCTGGTCAATGGTTAAACCCCAGGATGTTGTTAGTGAGGAATTTAGTGGTGATAGTGCCATTGAATGTTATGGGATGACTATTAGATGCTCACTTGATGGTCATTGCCTGTCACTTGTTTGGCACAAATATTACTTGCTACCACTGAGTCCAAACCTGTAAACTGTCTAAGACTTGCTACATTTGAATGTCGACGGCTTAATTATCTGAGGAGTCTCAAATGGCGCTGAACATTCTGTGAATCATGAGCAATCATCCTCATTGCTAACATTATAATGAAGGTACGGGCATTAATGAAACAGCTGAAGTTGGTTTGCCCTAGGACATGTTATTGGTGAACTTCTGCGGAGATGTCCTGGAGCTGAGATGAGGTGGCTGACCATCAACAACCACTTTCTTTTGTGACAGGTATGACTCAACAAAGATTCCCAGTCACTCCAGTTTTGTGAGGGCTCCCAGAAGCCACATTCTATCAAATGCGGCCTTTATGTCAATGTCAATCGCTCTCACCTTACCTCTGAAATTCAGCTCTTTTGTCCAAGTTTAAACCAAAGCTAGCTACAATGAGGTCAGGAGCTAAGCCACAAATAAGTGAGTATTGTACTTTGGAAAGTCAAATCAAGGTATGGCTTATACAGTAAATGGTAAGGTCCTGTGGAGCCTTGTGGAACAGAGGGACCTGGTGTTACAAGTGCATAGTTCATTGAGAGAGGCATTACAAGTGGACAGGATGGTGCAGGAGGCATTTAGCGTGTTGGCCTTCATCAGTCGAAGCATTGACTACAGGAGTTGGGACATTATATTACAGTTGTATGAGGTCCTTGGTGACACTGCATTCAGAGTATTCAGTACAGTTTTATTCACCCTGTTGTAGGAAAGATATACTTAAACTGGAAAGTATGCAAAGGTGATTTATGAGGATGTTTCCAGGACTAATAGGCCTGAGTTATAGGGAAAGGTGGGCCAGGAGAGCGCTTTATTCCTTGGAACATAGGAGAATGAGGGGTGACCATTTGGAGGTGTATTAAATCATGAGGGGCATAGATAAGACAAACGCATACAGCCTTTTTCTCAGGGATGTGAAACTGAAAACTAGAGGGTATAGGTTTAAGGTGAGAGGATAAAGATTTAAGAAGGATATGAGGAGAAACTTCTTCTCACAGAGTGGTACGCATATGAAATGGGATGCCTGAGAAAGCAGTTGAGGCAGGTATATTAGCAACATGTTAAAAATATTTGGATAGGTGCATGCATGGGAAAGATTTAGAGGGATATGGGCCAAATGTGGACACTTGGAACTAGCTGAATGGGTAGCCATGGTCAGCATAGACCAGTTTGGGCTGAAGGGCCTTTTTCCACGCTGTATTACTCTACTCCATGACTGTGAAACTACAAAGAATAAACATTTATGTGGCTGAAAATTTAGTTTTAAAAGTGAATGGCAGTGGTTCAAAGCCGTTCATAAAAAATAAATGCAAGTGGGTGAAACATTGGCGAGTGGTGAAAGTTGTGTCATACTGTCTCTCTGTATTTGTCTGGGTGGCTGTTACTCAAGCAGCAGAGATTTTTAAGCAAAGGCAACTTAAAGACAAAGGACATCTTTCTACAAACAATTATTTGCATGCACAATCTTTGCAGCAGTTTTAAAATAAGCACACTCAATCAATCTCTAGCTCCAAATTCATTGTAATATATCAGTTATACAAAACCAAAATTACTCACCTGAACAGAGGTGATTCATCATTGAGATTTTCGAGATTAATTGTAATGGAGCCAGTGCAAGATTTAGGGCTACTCTTTCCAACCTCAGTTACTTCGACTCTCATCTGAAATCTCTGTTGTCGAAAGAATTTTAAAAGTTATGGCATTAATCTTCTTATCGTTCAAGATGGTAACACAGTGTTACATATTAGTAGATTAGGGTTTGCTTTGGGTTTAGTGGTTCACTCTGACCAATCCTGCACTCTATCAGGCAAGACTATCTCAGTGAGTCTCACTTTACTCAAGGATATGATTGTGTACGTGTAGGTCAGTGGGTTGGATGACTGCCACATCAGCCTGGACCAAGTGAAGATCTTACACAGAATATTACACACCTACATGTGTGTGAATCATGACTGGGGGGCATGAGTTCAAATCCCACTGCAACAGTGTAATTTAAATTTAGTTAACAAACTGGGAATATATAAATTAACTAGTGGTCTCCTTGACAACTGTCATTAAAAAAAATTCTGATCCACTAATGTCCTTCTTAAAAGGTAGGAAATCTACTCTTCTTACCCAATCTAACAGACGCATGACTCCAGATCTACAGCAACATAGTTATCTCTGAAAAAGCTAAGGAAGCCACTTAGGTCAAGAACAATTGGGGAAGGACACCAAATACTGGTGTTGGCAATGCCACCCAAATCCCACAAACAGAAATTAACAATATTTTCACAGAAATTTCAACCTAACCAGAAACAGCAGAAGTAATTATTGCAATGGAAAACTCAACAACTTGCATTGATATAGCGTCTCTAACATAAGAACAGGAATAGGCTACTCAATGCCTCAAATAATGTTCCAGGCAACTCAACACCTGTGAACCTAAACTGATGGAACTTCACACTATAAATACTCCAGAAGTGAAGTGAAACTGAGCTGATTTAATCACAAGTATTGTTAGAGCAAACAAGACATTTACAAGGCAATAAGTAGTCAAATCCTAGTCATTTACCGTCAAACCATCTTCATAATCTAAGGGTGAAACTGAACTTCTAGAAATCAATCCACTGTTGGAATCCAGTGTGAAGTACTGAGCAGTTCCTGTAGTTTCATCGGTAATACTGAACTGGAACGTGTATATTAATAAAAGAATAAGTAAATGGTGAAAAATTTCAGAATAAAACCTCAGTCTTAATTTTCAAAGAGTTATAATTTATTGGTATGTTGTTCAATTACAAAGGGAATAATAAGTTCCATGGCTATTTGACTTCCCTCAGGAAGTGGATGATTATAAGAGAATACTAGCCAATCTGTTATGACCATTCACACAGATAATCAAAGAATATATCGATATTTAGCTTTGTTATAACAGAATTCATGGAGGCAATGCACTTTTTGTATGGAAAAACTGCATTCCCACAGCATTACCCTGACCAATTAGCCTGGCCTGAGATCAAAGATTGACAGTTAATTATTTTTGTTGTACCTTCAGGTCTATGATGGTCCAAACAATTAACACCTTCCTCTTCTTGGCCTTTTAGCTCAGACCAAGTGTAAGATCCTAAGTTGCAAGTCATCGCCAGATTGTGACTGGACGTTAGAGGATCATTATTTAAACTGAGCTGCTATTGGTGGATCTTTTACTGGCTTTGTCCTAATGTCAATTCCATGTGCAGCTATAGCCATTGCAAATGCCTGCACCTCAAGCCAGGGTGACCAGAACACAGTCAGGATGACTGTAAAGAAACTTGTGCTCCTGAGATGCTGTTGTGTTCATTCAGCTTCACACTTTGTTATCTCTGGTCATTTGGGTCTTTTTCAGGAAGAGGATCCTCCTGGACTCTGTGCTCTAAGTCTAAGTATGTTTTTCAGATCTCAAGTGTGTGTTATACCAAGTGTTCACACTTAGAACATAGAACATAGAACATTACAGCACAGTACAGGCCCTTCAGCCCTCGATGTTGTGCTGACCTGTCATACCCATCTCAAGCCCATCTAACCTACACTATTCCATGTACGTCCATATGCTTGTCCAATGATGACTTAAATGTCCCTAAAGTTGGCGAATCTACTACCGTTGCAGGCAAAGCGTTCCATTACCTTCCTACTCTCTGAGTAAAGAAACTACCTCTGACATCTGTCCTATATCTTTCACCCCTCAATTTAAAGCTATGCCCCCTCGTGCTCGCCGTCATCATCCTAGGAAAAAGGCTCTCCCTATCCACCCTATCTAGCCCTCTGATTATTTTATATGTTTCAATTAAGTCACCTCTCAATCTTCTTCTTTCTAATGAAAATAGCCTCAGGTCCCTCAGACTTTCCTCATAAGACCTTCCCTCCATACCAGGTAACATCCTAGTACATCTCCTCTGCACCCTTTCCAAAGCTTCCGCATCCTCCTTATAATGCGGTGACCAGAACTGTACACAAGACTCCAAGTGCGGCCGCACCAGAGTTTTGTACGGCTTCACCATAACCTCTTGGTTCCGAAACTCGATCCCTCTATTAATAAAAGCTAAAACACTGTACGCCTTCTTAACAGCCCTTCAACATGGGTGGCAACTTTCAAGGATCTGTGTACATGGACACCGAGATCTCTCTGCTCATCTATACTACTAAGAATCTTACCATTAGCCCTGTACTTTGCCTTCTGGTTACTCCTACCAAAGTGCATCACCTCACACTTGTCTGCATTTAACTCCATTTGCCACCTCTCAGCCCAGTTCTGCAGCTTATCTATGTCTCCCTGCAACCTACAGCATCCTTTGTCACTATCCACAACTCCACCGACCTTGGTGTCGTCTGCAAATTTACTAACCCATCCTTCTACGCCCTCATCCAGGTCATTTATAAAAATGACAAACAGCAGTGGACCCAACACCGACCCTTGCGGTACACCACTAGTAACTGGTCTCCAGGATGAACATTTCCCATCAACTACCACCCTCTGTCTTCTTCAGCAAGCGAATTTCCGATCCAAACTGCTATATCTCCCCCACAATCCCATTCCTCCGCATTTTGTACAATAGCCTACTGTGGGGAACCTTATCGAACACCTTGCTGAAATCCATATACACTACATCAACCGGTTTACTCTCATCTACCTGTTTGGTCACCTTCTCAAAGAACTTAGTGGTGCTTTTATATGCTGAGGCTCAGCCTCAGTGACGGTGATGTCTGGGATCGTTTTTAACAGTCTCAATGTGGGGGGGCAACACCACAAAAAAAGCACGTGTTCCAGAACATACACTGAAACATAAATTGACTGCACCTGGAGGCGGGGGGAACTATCAAGATGCCCTTTGGTCTGTTCTTCTGCGGAAAGAGTTGACCTCGACCAAGTGTTGCAGCCTGGCATGTTGTGAAGCCCAAGACTACATGGCAATACATACACTAAAGCTTGGTGTAGGTGTTGCAAAGGTGCAATGGGAATAGAGAACTGTCTAAGGTCTTTCTGCCAAGAATACAAAGGTCCATTCAATTATTAGACTCCTTCTCTGCCTCAGATTGTACATAAGTGGTATCCTGCAAGAGTAGGAAATGTCTTTGTTTGCAATTGCAGGGAATATCAAATTTCAATGTTAGCTTTTTTTATAAATGCTAAGAGTTTACAGAACTGTTTTAGTACCTTGTGCCTATACATGACTTTTTATGAATAAAGTATATATTTGCACCTTAAAAACAAAACAGCACATTCCTCTCATGCTGTAAAAACTGGACACATCTTTTTCAAGTTTGTTTCTTGACACCTAGTTTTGATCAGTGCAAAACAAAAAACATTGACTTATTTCGTTTTTAAGCAATGTTTAAGTGCACTGAAGTAACTTGAAAAGCCTCTTCCAACAGCACTTTCCAAACTCTCAACCTCTCCCACCTGCATGGGTTGCAGAAGTAAAAACACACGACTACCTGTAAGTTCCCCTCCAAGCCACTCACCGACCCAAGTGGAACTTATATTTGCCTTTTCTTCATAGTGACTGGTACAAAGCCCAGGAACTCCATACCCAACGGTGATTTGGGCATCCCGACGTCTCAGGGACTGCAACCGACCACCACCTTCTCCAGTGCAATTAGGGATGATAATTAATGCGACCTAGCCACGTACAACCATGCCCTTTTAACAAATACATTTTTTTTAAAGAACCTTGCGTTTGTCTCAGATTTATAGCCTTGAACTTTTTGTTCTGCAGTAGGAAATGACATCTTACGAACTGGGTATTAGCGTGAAACCTCTGTCAGAATTTATATCGGACTCCCAACACAGACAACTTGCTTTTTACCAGCATAAACCAATTAAAAGCTCACCCCTGAGCTCCCTCACTAATTAGGGTCCAAGACAGGGATGATTCTGTCATGGGATCAATCTCTAATGAAAGGGAATTGGTATGTTTCAGTAAAGATCACTATGCTTGGGATTTTTGATGCTACTTCAAGTGCAGTAATGTTTGCCCCGCTATCTCCATCAAGTCCTGTGAAATCTGAGGAAGCAAGGAGCTTCTCCAACGAACTGAAACATGGAAGGAAGTTGCTGACAGTGACAGGCACCTTGTTGGCTGATGGGAATGTGTTCCCACCTGCTCCAAAAGGAGGGAGGACTTGTTCCAGAGGATGCAGGTGATCTGCAAAGACAGCCTGATCCACTAGAGGCACTGGTGCTCTGACATATTGGGTGAATCATTACCCTATCAATTCATCCTGTGTTGGGGATCTTATTTCCTTTGAGCAGGACCTTGATGGTCATCTCCTCTGTTCTGTGGAGTGATAGGTAGCCAAAAAGAAGGCATGTTTCTCATATTGGTAGCAGTGTGGCTTGTGTCACTATCTCACATCAGAGGTGGTAGATGAAGATACATTAGAGGAGCTGATGTGATTAAGAGTGGGCACAGGCCAGTGAAGTGCTTTCCAACAAATTGGCAATCAGCTGTAAAGCAAGTGATAACGCTCACTACTAAAAGACAAAGTGTTGTGAACAATAACCTCCACTGGCCAAAGCTGGAACCTTTCAGTTTCTCTGATCAAAGATTTCCCAGAAGATCAGTTTCACTGAAACAGCTCTTGCTACTGCACTCTCATCTCTGTGACCTTGGCAAGAGGTTGATTGGTGAAGAAATAACTTTCTCCTTTTGGAAGACCAAGGCCTAAAGCTGGAGGCCATCATAATTGGCTCCTTAATCTCAAGGAATTCTTCATAATTTACTTAATGTACCCAAGAGAGTTCCTGATTGACTTCAATCTTCCAATGCCCCAACAGCCCCATTTTATCCAAAACCCAGCCCAACCCCCTGACAGAAAAGTTCAGAAAGGGCAGGAACATTCAGGGATCCCAACGCAATACGGTATTCTGTGAATTTCCTGCTGCATCCACTCTTGAACTGCACTCTAACATCTAGTTTTTGTTTTGAGAGGCTACAATATCATTCAGTGCAAAGCACGAACATAATTATTTGTTACCATCCTTCCAACTTGCTTCTGTGGACTGTAATGTAATATTTGTTACTGGTGGTTTCGGTCAGAAAATTAGCATGCTGTTAGCGTACTCATGGTGAGTTACTTTTTAACTGTAACATATCTGTTAGTTAATTTTAAAGTAACCTAGCCAATAGAACTAAATTTTTTATCAATATCACTGAAATTGATTGCGTCTAATTTTGAAACATGAGCAACTACTTACATTTATGCTGTGCCTGTGACATAGCAAAATGCCACAAGGTGCTTCAAGCATGCAATCTGGCAAATATAGACACCAAATTAAAACAATGAAGTGGATGTTGAAAGCCTGGTGAAAGAATTAAGCTTTATGGTGGGTGTCAAAGTAGAAAAGATGGAGGGATCCAGGGAGAGAAAATTATGTTTCAAAGGAGGGCCCATGGAGATCTATATACAGAAGTACACTGATAAGATTTTTTCCATTTTTTTTCTATAACCAATAAATAAGCATCAGATCTTCATCATAATTTGTATTTCCTTATTGTTCAAGTAAGAATATTAATCCCAGTTTACTTACTTGAATAGAATCACTGGCATCTGGGTCAGCAGCAAGGATCTGATAAACTGATGCAGAGGTGGGAAAATTCTCAGGAATAACAAGAGAAACACCTGGTTTAAATAGAAAAGCCATCGGATAATCTAAATATGGAATAGAGCTCCATTCCACAGTGACACCTTGAGCTTAATTTGCAATACGCTGGCAGTTCACCCTGTTCTTTCTCCAGTAATGTGTTTCTGCTCTAATGAGATTTTTTCAATAAGGTTAGTGAAGTCACTGCAGGAGATAATGAATTGGAAAATGTTGTCACCAGGTCAATCAATTTTAATAAATTATAGTCAATAAGCTATTGACTTCTATTTATTAAACTTGAATCCTCAAACATACAATCTGTAAGTAAGGCAGTTAATCACTATGGTTAAAGTTCTCCTGTTGATATTTTTAGATAAGATGGAGTTTTGTGTGTTATATTCATGTCAACTTTCTGCAAAACTAAATTGAAAAAACATTTACATCCACATGTATTCAAAAACATCTAAATATGAATGGACTATCAATTTTATCCACAAGCCTACTTCACAATTAGCCAATTGTTGACTAGACACAAAGAGAGGAAAATTGATTAGATCAACACGAAAAGATGCTAAACAATACGGGGCTAGATGGCATTGGGAAGGTGAGGGGAGGGGAGATAAGGACTATTCACCCTCCCAACTAAAAAGCCAGTCAGAAACTGGTGACAGTAACACTAGTTGGGCAGGGTGGCACCTCTATCCCACACAATGAAGCAAATCCTGCCCATAGGAGCTGCCATTGGATCTGGTTGCTATCACTCCACTAGCAGCACCATGAACTCAGCGAGCAAAACTCTTGCCACTCCTGAAGAAGGCAACCATGGATGCTGAGTGGAGTTAAGTGAATACTAGTAGTGGGGACAGGAGAAGGAAGATGAATCAAGGAGCAAGATTTGGAGAACAGGTAGGCAGGAAGGTGGTGTGCTCCTGATTCTGAGGGGCTGGGGGTGTGGGGAGACGCCTGTCCTGCAGAGGGTAACCTCATTCCTGCCCACCCTTTCACAATTCTGTAAATGAAATAAGTCAGCCTCTGCTCCCAGAGCCCACATCCTCAACCATCGGCAGCATAGCTTTTAACAAGCTCAATGGACCTTTCATTTATTTACATGTGTTAGTAGGACAGCTGACTTCAGAACCAACATCCTCTTTGTTATGGGATGTGAGCTCGGGAGTTGGTGAGAAGGTAATGGCCTAACAACCAGATCTGAAGCATGTCATATTGAGTCCTGTATCAAGGGTGGTTCACAGGTATTTACGTGGAACCAAAATGTTGAATTGGGACAACAGAAAGATTAGCACAGTTACCAAAAACTTGAAGTGGCAGTCAATAAGGTGTTTTTACTTTTGAATAAGGAAAAGGAATAGAAAGGTTTAAGCAGTGTATGTCAGTGAGCAAAACCCAAATGGCAGAAATTTCAGCTACAGTGATGGCTTGAAGGCCAGATTGCAAACAGGACAATGTTCAAGTGAGGGCCCTAGGGAAGCACTGGGTTGGAAAAGGTGCAGAGCTAGAATGATGCAAAGTCAGCAAGGAGTCAAAACTGACAGTAAAGGAAGATCATGGAGGCTAAATGAACAGTACATCATACGGCACAAGTTGGAATTTATGTAGAATTAGGATTCGGTTTGCTAGAAAGGAAGGAGTCTGGAGTTATCCTTGATTGTTGGTTCATCTTCTAGTAATTAATATGGAGTCAGACTGAGGATGGCAATGATCAATCATTCTCGACCTACCGACTACACTGTACATAAATAATGTTTGGCTTAATTTAAAATACATAAATTGACAGAGCACAATCAGACAAAATTTTGATCTAAAGCAGAAATATTTTTACCTACTTCACCAAAAGCAAATCCACTACTTTCCTGCCTTGAAGAAAATGTTTTCCTTTAATCACTTGAATTCCATTTGTAATTAACTTAGGCTTCAGTCCAACTATGTGACATAAAAGCACAATCTCTGCTGGCTTCTTTTCCTACTTTAAATTTTGCAGGTCAACAGCTGGAATTTTGACCCAAATCTAAAATTCCAGAACTTCTCTTTGATTTAATTATTGAAATTCAGATTACTTTATTACTGAAGTTTACAATTAAGATGTACATACCTGCTCCCACGGTGAATGCAGGATCACAGACAGGTGCTTCGTCCATATCATCCACTGACACTGTCAGGGTGTAAGTGGACGAGTGTCTACGATTGTTATCATATGCTCTGATGGGTAATAAATGAACTTTTGCAACATCAGGGCTGTCATAGTCTAGCCGCATCTGTAAGACGATATCTCCAGAATCTAATAAATGAGAAGTGACATTTGTTAAAGATCAAACTGCTAATCTTGTGATCCTTTAAATAGAAATGGATGGACTTTGTGTCATATACTGCCCATTTGAATTACTGTTGACCAGTTTTTCAAGGCCTCCCAAAATGAAATTTAAAGCATTTCTCAACACCTTGTTTCGATGGGGTCACAACTGGTGAGCATCAAAATCCTATAAAAAGCAAATAAATCAGACACAATCTGTTTTGTTGATCTATATGCATAGGACACAGGGAGATTTACCGTGTACTCGTGCAAAATTATCCTAGAGAATCTTTCTGCAGACGTCTGAGCAGGCAGGTGGAGCTGCGCTTGACTGTATAGTTCCCTTAACTTAGTAATTACCTGGCATCAAATGGTCACTGATACTCATGAATCACGTTACTCGATTATTTACTAGGCAAATTGCTTTTACTGCAAAGTAATAGTGTGAGATGGCTAGCTTCACCTGTTCTTCAAATTGTTGAAGTGCCTTCTTTTTCCTGGATTATCTAAGGTTGACTTGGACATGGACTAGGTCGGTGTTTGATGAGTTTCAATAGTATATATTGTATATAATGAATGATGGTTAGAAAATCAAATTTCTCAAATGTGTCATTTACATGCCAGAAGTATGTTAGGGATAGAAGGTCATTTTATTGAAGATGCATTTCTTACTGTGACTAACGAAGATGTTAGCAAGTGTTGGATCTAGAGGGGATTCCATGGCAACACCATTTGAGTGTAAATGCTGCCATTGAAACTGAAATTAACTGAATAAATCACAAAGTAAAATGAAAACAGATTTACACATCATAACACATCTAAACTGTTCTGTTATACAGGTAACCCCCAAGTTGCAAAAGGGATCAGTTCTTGAGTATGTTTGTAAGTTGATTTGTACACAAGTCAGAACACTACAGCGCAATGTAAACTAATGTTTAAATACAAGCAAATGTTCACTTATCAGATCTTTTAATCTTAATTTACCCGTGTATTAGGATCTCATTTGTTAAGTATGAGGACTCCAGTGTTGCGCACTGGTAAATCAGGGACCGCTTATAGCAGTATATTGCAAATGTGAGTGATGTAAAAACACATGGATTCAGCATTGCTCTCAGGTGTTTGCCTTGTACAGTCTTTTAAACAAAAAGTGGAGGAGAAGTGCAGAAAATTCATGTAAAATTGGTTTCATAATCACAAATGGAAAGGTGTATCACTGCGTAAGCAAAAGGAATTTGTCCACATGTTTTTATAGTGAGGAAAGGTTCATAGACACTGACAATCTCTGCTGCATTTCTCATTCAGAGTTTCCTTGCCTTGATTTGAATTTTTCTAGTGAATTATGAATGACAGTTCCTGTTGTATATCAATGCCAATAATAGTGCAACAATTTGTGGTTGTTTTTGTAATGCATTTGTCATGCTGTTTTAAATTGGTGTTGCCTTACCAAGTTTAATTTCTTGCATATAGGTCCAGATGAGAGCAAGACAAAAAAGCTTTGACTTTGTGTTTCTATTGAACAATGTTTCAGTTCCTTTCCATGTGGGATTGATTGCTCGGTGCTCATGTTTCTGCTGCAAGCTCAGAGAGACTTACCAACATCTATGGAGAAAAGTGGCTGAGGATCAATAAACTCAAAGAAAACATTATCACTTTCGTCCAGATCAGAAGCTTCCATCTTCACCAACACAGTTCCAATAATTACTTCCTCTTTTGTATGAATTGTATCTGAGGGGACTGGACTGTTATAAGAAAAAGCTTCAAGCATTCCAAAAGTAAACATTTAACAAAATTAAACTTTGTACAGTTAGCATTAAGCCCTCAACAAACATATTGTTGATTTATCAATACCTCATTTTGTAACATTTCTGCCTGTAGTAGACATGACAGCCCTACAGCAAAACTTAGCAATGTAAAGCAGTTTTACATAGTTAGAAGCAGCCTAATAGAATTCAAGTGTCAGTTTATCTGAAGTCGCTTTTAGAAAGTGAAACGCTGTCTATTTTGTCTGGTTTGCAATGTGAACCAGCATTTTATCTTCTACTGGAGGCACAATTTAATGTTAAAAAGCCGAACTTACATTTGCTGGGAAATCATTTTCCTTCACCTTCCAACCCAGTACCATTTTTGTGTGGCCTTTCTGGCAAATAGATCTCTTCTGAGGGCTGCCAGAAAATTGTATTTGTATCTGCACACAACTTTCATGTACTGTTGAGGGTTGTGGAAGCTCTGAAAAAGGCACCTCCTAAAGCGGTTAATGACTACTGGGTGAAATCTGCCGACAAGCCAGATCATTCTGACAACTTGAAACATTATTAATTGCTGTGCCGAATAATTTAGATGTGTTTTTAGTGTAATGATTCACTTCAGGCCACAGGAAAATCTGGTGCAATTAGGCTACACATTACGAAACTGATCATCGAGGCACTTATGTCTCCTGTTTGAATAGCTTTACATTTTACCAAGAACTGACAAGATTGTAAACTCTCTGCAATCACTACAATTTAGCTCTCAATAGCTGTTTTCCTTTGTAATGGTGTATTGATGAAACAGACTTGGATCTCAGCAAATATCAGTCATATGCTTATAGAATTACTGTCTTTCTGCTCAACCTGAGTCCCCAGAGTGAGTCAAAGAAGAGTAAACAAACTTTTTTTGAAATCAGCCTTATCTTAACTAAGGTCTCTTTGCATTAAAATCTCTCTGATTAAAACATTGGTAGAAGCAGAAGTTCTTGCTATATTTAAAAGCATTCTGGATATTTACTTTAAAAATTGTAACTTGCATGGCTGCAAACTCATTGCTGGAATGCAGGATTAGACTGCATATGTTCTTAGTGACAGGCACGGACATGATGGACCACAAGGTCGCTTTATGGATTGTAAACTTTCTATGATATACAATAATATACAGTTGATCAGTTGAAGGCTATCCTCTGCACAACTGAATCTTCAATCTCATACAATTTCCAGTGTTAACATTTCAAAGCTTCATCAAATAATTCAATTTAGCTTTTCTGTAGAAAATTCCCCTCTTTCATGTTCCGTACTTGTTACTGTGATGATAGTTCTTATTGACACCATAACATTCAATTAACAGATCATATTCTGTACATTTATGTGTAGCATTATGGCTGGTGTAGTCATTTCTTTCAACTGGTAAGTAAGCAACATTAAGATTACATCAGTGATCACTCCCCCTCCCATTCTTTAGATGACATGTCCATCATGGGCCTCCTGCAGTGCCACAATGATGCCACCCGAAGGTCGCAGGAACAGCAACTCATATTCCGCTTGGGAACCCTGCAGCCCAATGGTATCAATGTGGACTTCACCAGCTTCAAAATCTCCCCTTCCCCCACCACATCCCAAAACCAGCCCAGTTCGTCCCCTCCCCCCACTGCACCACACAACCAGCCCAGCTCATCCCCTCCACCCACTGCATCCCAAAACCAGTCCAACCTGTCTCTGCCTCCCTAACCTGTTCTTCCTCTCACCCATCCCTTCCTCCCACCCAAAGCCGCACCTCCATCTCCTACCTACTAACCTCATCCCACCTCCTTGACCTGTCCGTCTTCCCTGGACTGACCTATCCCCTCCCTACCTCCCCACTTATACTCTCTCCACCTATCTTCTTTTCTCTCCATCTTCGGTCCGCCTCCCCCTCTCTCCCTATGTATTCCAGAACCCTCACCCCATCCCCCTCTCTGATGAAGGGTCTAGGCCCGAAACGTCAGCTTTTGTGCTCCTGAGATGCTGCTTGGCCTGCTGTGTTCATCCAGCCTCACATTTTATTATCTAACATTAAGATTACATTTGTTTTACTTACGTAATTATGGGTGCCTCATCATCCAAATTATTAACTGTTATAGTCAGAACTCCTTTGCATGACATCTGTGGAGCTGGACTTCCTTCATCATTAACCACAATCTTTAGTGTGAAAAGCTACACAAGTCAATAGTAAAAGAATAAGCAATATACATTTGTTTAAACAACCTGCTTTGTGGCTTTATTCCATGTATCTGTTCTATCAATCAGACGTCTTTAAAATTTACAGCTGTTAAACTGATACCAGTCAAATCTAGTTGCATTTGAGGCCAGATGATGCAAAAGATATTGCTGTTTGACAACAAATCATTGCTTTACGCTGCTTTTAACACTTTGTAGTTTCCAGTTCCAACATCTTGCTCATTTGCTTTTGAGGCAAAACAGTTGCTGAGACTGCCTACAAAACAGCTGCTGTCTGGCCCGATTAGGTGCCCACGCTGCCTTCAGACCTGCCATGGGGAATGATATTAAATTATGCCTCGTGTCTCTCTGCACTTTGTGAAACACAGCAGCACTGTGACCCTGCACAGTTGTCTTGTTCTGTTGTTCAGTGGATTATGAAATATGTGGTGGTGTGGCCTTACAGTTTTATTGCTCTACCAGTAGGGAACAATCTAAATTCCATAATAAGGCCACAAAATATAGGAGACGAATTGGGCCATTTGGATTATTCGATCAGGGCTGACATGTTTCTCAACCCCACTCTCCTGCCTTCTCCCCGTAACCTTTGATCTGGTTTTCAATCAAGAACCTATCAGTCGCTGATACACAAAATGACTTAGCCTCCCCAGCCCTCTGTAGCAATGAGTTCTACAGATACATAACCCTCTGGCTGAAGAAATTCTTCCTCATCTCAGTTCTAAAGAGTCATCGCTTCATTCTGAAGTTGTGTCCTTGGATCCTAGTCTCTCCTATTCATGGAAACCTCTTATCCATGCCTACTCTGTCCAGGCCTCTCAGTATTCTGGGAGTTTTAACCTGATACTCCTTCATCCTTCTAAACTCCATCAAGTACAGACCCACTTATAAAAGATTTAATAGCATAGCACTTAGAAAATAGTGACGGGATTAGACACAGTCAGCATGGACTTCCGAAAAGGAAATCTACTATCTCTGGCAAATCTATTGGACTTTTAGTGAGGATATAGCTGGTAGAGTTGATCTAGTTGAGCCAGTGAATGTGGTTTACCTGGACTTTCAGACGTCCCAAACAAAATATTAACATTACATTTATGTTCTTCACCCAACATTGGAGTGGAGAGGAAATTGAGAGGAGCATAAAATCAGGTGTGATAATGGGGGGCACTGGATAGGCATTGACACCTGGGGATGCTGCCACCTATACCCTGGACCTTGTTGAGGGCTCAGATAGGGAACAAGGCTCCTGAATGGGCAGCCTGTGCCCGACCAAGGGACCCATGCCTCCAGCGACAAGGGCTGTTCTCAGGGAAGACCATCCCTGCCTTCACTATCAATGCCTTCTCCCTCACTGGGGCCTGTATGTTGACTCCCACTGATGCCCCAATTCCATTTAACAGGTCCCTGGGTCTCCTTTGGCTGATCTATATGACCTGCTGCCATTCCAGCTGTTGCCACCACTCTCAGTGTTGCAGTTGAGACCAGAGAGTTGATGACCCTCTGCCTTACAGCTCTTGGGAAAGGGACATCCTTTATTAGAGGAACAGAAATTACAATGGTAGGCATTGGGTGGTCAATGTCAAACCTAGAAGGGACTTCTAGACTAAATTCAGTTGAGGTTGCCCCTGTCATTCCAGCCAGAGGAGCAGTGTCACCTTAAAACTTCCACCAGCATCTCTGACATTTTACATCCACTCATAATTTATAAAACAAAGGCTGGTTATGACCTCTGTCAGAAGTGTGCAGTTGTTTTAATTTTTTTTAAAGAAACAATGTTAACGTAAACAGTTCTAGTTAGTTATGTATAGTCCTGAGATTGAAATGATAAATCTGATTGTTCATTACTGCCGTTTAGTTTTGATTAATGTGCAAAAATTAAGAATCCATGGTTTATTTCAGGATTCAATGCTCTCATTCAGTAAATAATACAACAATTAATTATCGTCACCTCTCCATTAATGTTTCCTTACATGATATGTGTTGTCATAGTCTAGTAGTGTTGTAGAGTTTCTGAACACAATTCCGGTATCAGGATCAATGCTGAATAAGTACCCTCCTGTAACAGGGCTAGACTCCTGGGACTCAATGCTAAACTGATAGAAAAACAAAAACAAAAAAAAAACCTCGTTAGCAGTTATTCAGAATAAATCATGTTACTTGCATTAGTCCAGATGTTGTTATGCAGTCTATTTTATACGTGTGTGACGCACACACACACATAAGCGCACGCACACCTGAGGTTTGAGCAATGAGCTTTAAAACTCAAAGTTCTGTTTGAAACTGTTTAAACTACTGCTTTAGATGCAAACTTTTGGTATGATTTTTGGAAGGCACATGAGCCACATTTCCTAAATGGCCCTGTGTGGATATCTGTTTATAAGATTCAGATATTAGGAAAAACTTACTGTCATTGAATCGTCTATATCAGGGTCTGTAGCATTAACTTGGTAGATGGATTTCAGATTTGAGTAGTTTTCATCAATTTCCACTGTGGCTGCAAAATAACCACAATGTTTGACAACTTAAATGCATATAACATTGTGGAATTATATGTGGAATTGTTATTTTTACAGGACACAAAGTGGTCATCATCTCATTCCTCTCATCACCATCACCTCCCTTTGGCCTGAACTGTCATAGTGAATTTCATCTTGCTGGCATTCTTGTGTCACCTTTATCATGGGGATCCTTCAAGGACTTTGCTTTGCATGGCTCAGTGGTAAGGACTGCTGCCTCACAGTGCCAGTTGGGGTTTGATTCCATTCTCAGGCAACTGTCTGTACTCCATGTGGTTTTCCTGCTGCCGCTCCTGTTTCCTCCCACAGTCCAAAAGGTTGTGCAGGTCAGGTGGATTGGCCACAGTAAATAGCCCATTGTGTCCAGAGATATGCATGTTGGGTGGATTAGTCATGGGAAATGTCGGGTTACAGGGATATGGTAGGATGCTTTTCTGAGGGTCAGTGTGGATTCAATGGGCCAAAATGTCTGCTTCCATGTCGTTGGGACTCTATAATTATAGTGAAACTTATGTTTTATTGTTATCATACAATAAAACAGATCTTGTTAAGATGAGACCCTCTTCTAAAGATTTACTAGTGGTTGTTCCCCTATCACTGCAAAGCAGCTAGGACCTTACACGCAATTAAAGAAAGAGGAATGGTGGCAACGTCCTTCTCCCCCTTAAAACCAAAAATTTATACAAGTTATTTTTCTGCTCACCTGTTCCCTGCACAAATTGTGGAGAGGTGCACACTGGAGGTTCATTAACAGGTTGTAGTAATATAGTCAGTGTCACGGTGACAGTGTTGAAACCCTTGTCAATGGCAAACACTTGGAGTGGGTAGGATCTTAGGGTAGTGCTGCTATCATAATCTAATACTTTCCTAGTAGTCAAGATCCCTGTGACTAAAGACAAGAGAAGAAAATATCAATTTTCAGCATACAGACCTATGAGATAACAGCTTAGGATCTCAAGGATTAAGGCCCAATGTTTAAGCCCTCCTTATAGTCTCTGTAGCTATGTCCATCATATCTGTGTACCTTATACTTGTTATTATCGCAAGGAAAAACCATCTTATTTAAGGCAGAAGTTGTGATTCGGTAGACCAGCAAGTGTTTTATTTCTCTCTCTCACCAGGCCAAGTGAGCCATAAAGATCCCAGCCATAAAGGAGGAAGGTAGCAACAAAGCTTCCCACAGTGAGCAATGTTGTTAACAGCATCATACAAAACAATGGTCAGCAGTGAAGATTGCTCATACAACAGCAGCAACAATGAGGTGGTGATAAAAAAATGCTGTCTCATCCTTGCAAGTGATAGGGTAAAACTGGAAGAGGAGAGCCACGGTGACGAAGTAATTGAATGGGGATAGCCTTGGGGAAATGAATGAGGGTACACATAGGAAATCAGGCTGGAAAATGGTGGAACAACTCCTCACCTGGCCCCCCCATCGTTTGACTGTTACAATTTAACTAAATATACTTATGTGCATGTACATGTTTATTATATGTTTACCTGGATCAATGGAAAACTCATCAGAAGGACTAGCAAATTTAAAAGACACAACGTCACCCGCATCCTTATCACTGGCATTCATCTGCAGTACCACTGTTCCAATCAGAATATCATCTGTGACATTGACTGGATTTTCAGGGCTGAAACTGAAGATTAAGGATTGATTCTTACATTCAGTCATTGAGGTTAACAGTACACATTGTTTTGCTAGATCAGAGTTTCATCAACATTTTTATTTTCAAAGAATAACTTGACAGTCCCAGTGATTTATTCTAATACTTAAGGTATAATTTCAGCTATAAAAGACTCTGTTCCTAAGAAGCTGGTGCACTCAATCCTTTCAGTATTGGCCTTACCTCACAACAGGGAGTTCATCATTCTCGTCAATGATATTAATGGTCAGAGTTCCTTCACAGGATTTTTGTGGAGCTGGGGTTCCTTTGTCTTTCACTGTAATTTCCAACTTGAAGACCTACGTGTGATCAGCAAAACAGCTGCTGAACAATCTAATCTTGCCTGTTGAATTCAATTTCAACCAAACAAATTCGACAACTTTTAAGCGTCGGCCTCATATTAACCGTCCATGTAATGGAATACACTGTGAGTTTATCCCAACATTCACACTATGCTAAGAGACAAAGTTTGCTTCATATTGTTTAGAAAACTTCAAACGCCAGTTATGTTTTGGAGAATCACTTGCTAGGAGGAGAAGATTAAAAACCTGGAGATAGCTAAAGAAATGAGTGCTAAAGCTAATTATTTTTCTTGTTTTTGTTCTAATACACTTCTTTCTGCATGCATGTTAAACTGAATGGCAGACAAATTAGGCAAAGAATGTTTAATTCTGCAAATCAGTGCCCATATCCAGTTGATGATCCCAATTGTGACTTTAGGAAAAGTGGGAAACCTCAATTCAAGTTCTCCAGACTTTGAAAGGTATAAGCAAAACTCCTGCAAACCTGTTGGACACCTACCTCCAAGAGTCTTTTTGTTTGTTTTTAAGCTTTTCATGGGATCAGGGTGGATAGTGCATAAATATCTTCTAGCATAGCAACAAACTGCTATCAACACCCTGCCCCTGACTCCTCCTACATCATTATTTGCCAGCCAGCTGTAATCAATGGGCAGCCAATGTTTCTCCTCAGTGGACTGACAGACAGTTTCAGGTAGTTTATTGAGGAAATGTAAGTAGACCAACAATACAGTGTAAACAACAGTGTTTTGGGATTCTTGAATGTCATGTTGTGCAGTGGTACAACACCAACATCACTCTACCAGGCTCTTAACCCAATCTTTCTTTTTAACAGTATTTCCCAGTGGTAGATTTTTATGTTATTACAGACAGTTAGACCTGACTAGTAGTTAATAGCCTGGATTTTGTATCAAAATAATGCTGAGGCTATCAACATTCAACATTCTTATAGAGTAAATTATTGACGATAATTTGAAGGGTCTAAAATGGGTTACTAAATGTTGAAATCCTGACATTGTTGTCACATTTGTTTTGCTCTTCCATTTTGTGGTACACTGATATCTGGCTGATAGATGCCACACCAAAATCCATGGTTTTATGCTGTGGTGCTCACTCACTAATCACCTACTAATCACCCACTAAGCTTGCCAGAATGTTAGGGCTGGAGCATTCAGTGTAAATGGTACAAACAAGTTTAGAATTTTAGAACCAACAGAAATTGCTGGAATAACTCTAGCATCTGTGGACAAAAAGTAGAGGTAAATTTTTGGGTCCAGTGGCCCTTCTTCGGAACACTGCCAGACCTGCTGAGTTTTTCCAGCAATTTCTGATTTCCAGTATCTGCCGTTCTTTAGTTTTTTTTGTAAATGTGTAAAAGTCGATGGACAGTTCTAAAAATGATGAATAACAAGTGCTGCTTTTTTACAACTGAAGTATCCAGGCCATTACCTCATGATAGTATTGTACTTGCTCTAATATTTTCCGAAACAATCATTCCATCAATGCTTTTCTCAAAGCTCTAGTTTCTCACTAATTCAGTGTCTGTTCACTCTTGCCTTCAACGTTCGCAGAATTCCTGATTTCTAGCATAAATGAAGCAATAGATTGAGAAGGGAGAGCAACATACTCAGTTCATTTGTTGCTGCAGTGTGTCTACATATGAAAATTTCAACAAATCCATTCTGAATCGTTCCATTTACTCTTCATGAAATAACTCAGCAGTTGTTCATTTTGCATTGAGGTAAGCAATGTCATTGAAGCAATTTATCCAAATGTCCCTTAGGGAAAATAATTGGCCTAGCTGCAGCAAATGTGGTTGATCTTAGTTGCCCAAAAGGCAGCTGAAGATGGTTATAAATGCCAGTCTAGCCATATCCCATGAACAAATAGCTATAAAAAAAATACTGAAATCAATCAATTCCCTTGAGGAATATAAAGAAAACAGGAAAGAACTCAAATGAGGAATTAGTGGTGATAGGAGCAGCCATGGAATACCCTTGGCATGTAGGATTTAAGGAGAATAAGGCATTTTATACATACATAAGGAGCAAAAGGATAACTAGGGAAAGGGTAGGTTCACACAAGGACAAAGAAGTAAATTTATGCATGAAGCTAAAGAAGTAGGTGAGGTCCTTAAGGAGTAATTTGCATCAGTATTCAACAAGCATAAGGACATGGATGATGGTTGATTAGAGAGGGGGATATTGATCTTTCAAGGGCATGTTAATAATAAGAATGAGATGGCATTGGGAGTCTTCAAAAACATTAAGATAGATAAGTAGTCACCAAGGCCAGATGGAATCTATCTCAGGTTGCTGAGGAGGCAAGGGAAGGGATTGCTGGGACTTTGACAGAAATCTTTGTATCCTTTTTCAGTACCTAGAAGATCCCAGAGATGGGAGAACAGGCAATATTGTTCCTTTGTTTAAGAAGGGCAACAGAGATAACCCAGGGAATTATAGGCAGGTGAGCCTTACAACAATGCTAAGGAAATCATTGGAGAAGATTTTTAGGAACAGGATTTTCTCACATCTGGAGAAGAATGGACTTATTCGGAATAGTCAGCATAGCTTTAAGCAGGGGAGGTCTTGTCTCACAAACTTGATTGAGTTTTTTGAGGAAGTGACAAAGATGATTGAGCGTAGGGCAGTGGATGTTGTTGACATGGATTTTACTAAAGCATTTGATAAGATTCTTGGAAGGCTGGTCCAGAAGATTAAGTCACATGGGATTCATGGTGAGTTGGCAAGTTGGATACAAAATTGGATTGATCAGAGATAGTAAGAACTGCTGATGCTGGAGTCAGAGATAACACTGTTTGGAGCTGTAGGAACACAGCAGGCCAGGCAGCTCAATTCTGGAGAAGGGTCCTGATCTGAAACATCAGCTTTCCTGCTCCTCTGATGCTGCCTGGCCTGCTGTGTTCCTCCAGCTCCACACTATGGGTTGATCAGAGATGTGGAGGAGTGTTTGTCTGATTGATGGTCTGTGAAGTGTGGTGTTCTGCAATGATCAATGCTCAGACCTCTGCAGTTTGCACTATACATAAGTGATTTGGATGAAAAGCTTGATGGCCTAATTATAAGTTTGCAGTTGATACAAAAATGGATGGAATTGTGGATAATGAGGAAAGTTATCAAAAGATACAGCAAGATATAGATAGTTGGACATTGGGCAGAGAATTGGCAGATGGGAGGTAAATCTGGACAAGTGTGAGATAATGCATTTTGGGAGGTCAAGCGCAACAGGCAAGTACACAGTTAATGGCAGGGCCATTAAAAGCATTAATATGTAGGGGTATTTTGGGATGTATGTCCATAGCTCCCTAAAAGGGATAAGAAGTGGATAAGGTGGTAAAGAAGGCATCCAGAATGCTTGTTTTTACTGGTCTGAGCATTGGATATAAAAGCAGGCCAGTCATGTTGCAGTTTTATAAATTGGGCCAGAGTTGGAGTTCTGTTGTAGTTCTCTCCCCACAACATGGGAAGAAAGTGGATGCATTGGAGAGGGTGCACAAGACATTTACCAGGACATTGCTTGGATTGGAGTGTATTAAATACAGGGTGAGGTTGGACAAACCTGGATTGATTTCTCTAGAACATTGGAGGCTGAGTGGCAACCTGAAAGTATATAAAATTGAGAGGCGTGAATACAGTGGATAGTCAGAGTCTTTTTCCCAGAGTCGACATGTCACATACCAGGGGCCATAAGTCATAGAAAATTGAAAGGACATGTGTGAGGAAAATTTTCTTTTTTTACACAGATGGTGGTAGGTGCCTATAACGTGATGCCAGGAGAAGTGGGAGAAGCAGATACGTTACCAAATTTAAGAAGCATTTAGATAGACACATGAATAGGTAGAGAATAGAGGGACACAGGCCATGTGCGGGAGTTGGGATTAGTTTAGGATGTCATTGTGGTCAGCAAACATTGTCACTTTAATTGTTAAGGGAATTTACGTGATATCCAGATTCATAATCCAGTGATGTTGAAGAATTTCGGTAGACAATTCCAGTTGCTGAATTAATAATGAAAAGATTTCCTCCTGTAACTGGGCCTGATGTCAGGGATTTAATATCAAACTGAAAAGAAACAGAAGGAGAGAATTATTTTCTTTCATGCAAATTTCAAAAGGATACTGATGTTATTGGATGCATTCACTTCTCACAACCACATTTTCTCCTGTTCCCAACTGAAGGCAGCAACTTTTTTTTGGGTGACAGCAGTCACGTGAGACTCTCCCGAACAGTCGCTCTTCGTGTGGGAGTGGAAATGTAAGTATTAACATGTCCAGTGAAGCCTGATCCTGCTCCTATCTAATGAGAATGCACATTGAATAATGTGACCAATGTGGCAGTAACCTTGACAATGAGCTTGACAGCCAGGGGCATCCCGACCCTTGGCCATTTGTGGGACCCTCGGCTCATTTAGGTCATTAATTAGTTCCAATCAGGACACAGTCCCTTTAAAAGACAGGCACCCAACCCACAGGAGCTGCTGACGAATTGGATGACCAGCAGATCAACAGTCACAGTAGCTCCATTTAGGGTGGTGGTCATGGCTGGAGCTGCACCTGGAAGGTAAGGACCCCATGGAAATAGGCCACTCTCATCAGAGGGCTCTGGGGAGTTGGTGGAAGTCAGACGGATGAGTTGGGTTTACTGAGGACAAGGTAGGTGTTGCCACTGAGTTAGCCTTCGTTACCAGAGGGCCACATCTTGTCTGAATACCTGGGTCCTCCCAACCGATCTCACAGACATGGAACCATGTTTCACCAGGAGGTCTGAGCGCATGGCAGAAGACCTGGCTGCCACTGTTCAAAACACCAGTGGTCATGGTAAGCAGTCCTTAATTGGTCACTTAGAGTCGCAGATTATACAGCATGGAAACAAACCCTTTGGTCCACACCAGCCAGATATCCTAAACTGATCTGGTCTGATTTGCCAAGATTTGGACCATATCCCCTTTAAAACCTCCCTATCCATATACATATACAGATGCCTTAAAAGTTATAATTATACACAACTCCACCAGCTCCCCTAGCAACTCGTTTCACACATGTACCACATTCCGAGTGAAAAAATTGCCCCTCAGATCCCTATTGAATCCTTCACTTTTAAACCTAGGCCCTAGAATTTTGGATTCCCCTACTCTGGGAAAAAGACTTTGGCTGTTCATCCAATCCATGCCCCTCATCATTTCATAAATCTCTATAAGTTCACCCCTCAGCCTCTGATGCTCTAGGGATAAAAAAACCCAGTCTATTCAGCCTGTTTATATATCTCAAATCCTCCAAACCTGGGAACATCCTTGTAAGCCTTTTCTGAATCCTTTCAAGTTTAACAAAATCTTTCTTATAGAAGGGAAACCAGAATTGAACACAGTACTATAAAAATGCACGTACCAATGTCTTGTACAGTCACAACACAATGTCCCAATTCCTATATTCAATGCACTGACCAATGAAGGCACTGACCAAGTATGCCAAACACCACCTTCACCATCCTGCCTACCTATGACTCTACTTTCAAAGAACTATGCACCTATACCCCTAGGTCTCTTTGTTCAGCAACACTCCCCAGGGCCCTATCACTAACTGTATAAGATCTGCCCAGTTTGCCTTCCAAAGTGCAACACTTCTCATTTATCTAAATTAAACTCAACCTGCACCCTCCCACCCCCCAAACAACCCATTGGCCCATCTGATCAACATCCTCTTGTACTCTGAATTAACCTTCTTCATTGTGGACTACACCACCAATTTTGATGTCATTTGCAAACTTACTAACCGTACCTCCGATGGTCACATTCAAATCCTTTATATAAATGATGAAATGCAGCAGATCCAGCATCAGTGTCCTTGTGGCATAATGCTGGTCGTCGGGGTCTAGTCTGAAAAACTACCCTCTATCACCACCCTCTGTCTCCTACCTTCTAGCCAACTTTGTATCCCATTGGCCAGGTCCCCTGGATTCCATGTGATCTAAACTTGCTAAGCAGTCTACCACGTGGAACCTTTTTGAGTACTTTGCTGAAGTCCATGGGGACATTGTCTACTGCTCTGCCTTCATCAATCTTCTTTGTCACCTCTTCAAAAAAACTCAAACAAATTAGTGAGACACAATTTCCCATGTGCAAAGTCATGTTGATTATCCCAGATCAGTCCTTGCCTTTCGGAATGCATGTAAATCCCCTCCAACAACTTACCCACCACATGCATAAGGCTCACTAGTCCATAGCTGTCTTGGTTTTCCTTACCATTTTTCCAGTCATTATTTAAAGACAATAGGAGCGGGAGAAGACCATTCAATCCATTAAGCCGTTTCCGCCATACAACATGATGAAAGTTTATCCTCTCTCTCAATGCCACTGACCTATCTCTCCCCATTTATCCTGACAACTTTAACTTCTAGAGACCTATTTACTTATTTCCTAGACTTGTTCAGTAAGTTGGCCTCCTCAGCCTCGTGTCATAGAGAAACCCACAGGTTTACCAACGAGTAATGAAATATCCTCCTCTCAGACCATTAGACAATGGAGGAAAATTAGACCATTCAACCCATGAAGTCTGCTTTGTCATTTGAACATGGCTCATATGTTTGTTAACCCCATTCTCCTACCTTCTTCCCATAACCTTTGATCCATGACTCATCAAGAGCTTGCTCGTCTCAGCCTTAAATACGCTGATTTGCAACGAGTTCCACAGATTCTATGATCTTGCGAAATTCACCACTCTCTGGCTGAAAATATTTCTCCTCATCTCAGTTCTAAAGGATCATCCCTTCAACCTGAGGCTGTGCTCGTGGGTCCTAGTCTTTCCTTTAACTGGAAACATCATCTCAACGTCCACTTTTATAAAAGCTTCTCAGTATTTTGTTGTGAAGATAGGTAGAGTATTTGATGTTTGTAAAATGGGGTGAGGGAGGCAAGAATGCATGGTCCCTTTAAAAGATGGTGTTAATTCTAGGTTTGGAGATTTTTAAAATGTGCAGGTACGCAGAGAGCTCCTGAAATTGAAACAATGTATCAAAAGGCTGTGTAGTTAACAACCCAGGCAGTAATTTGTTTTGTTATTAAGGCAGCCAGTTTGAAAATCAGCCAATTAATTCACACCAGGCACTTAGAGACTAAAACCAATTAAATTTAAATCTGATGATTTTCACAACCGAGGACCAAACCTATTATAAGAAATTAATAGGGCATCAAGGGTATAAAAGAAGAGGGCATTTGCAAATCTTTGTGAGAGCAATGTCCATCTGTTAGAGCTAACACTGGCACCTCTAAAGAGAAAACCACTGGCTTTCACAGAATTCTCTAAACTCTCAGAGTAACCATCATCTAACTAAAGGTAAAGCAGTACTCTTAGCTAGTATTCGTGATGTAAGAATTCAAGGGACAGAAGCGTTCCTGACACACAAATTTGATAGGGTGTAGAGGCCTGGATGGAATGTTAAGATAATAAGTTTTAATTTACTTTACTATTATTATTTATAAAAGTCAGACTTGCATTTATTGGAACATCATAGCATTAGAATTTTGTTTTATTCAGGATTCATTAGAAGTTAAGGAGGAGTTGTTCAGTTTATTAGTAGTTTTGATCATTTGTTCACTGTTAGAGTTAGATAAATTAATTGTTACTTGTTGGTTATTAAGTGAGTGAAAGTATTTTACTATATCTAACCACTCCTTTATAACAGATTCTGGAGCGAGAGGCAGGTTATACCACTCTTCACACTTTTAACAGATTATAAGGTGAGGTGAGCCTCTCTGGGTGTCTCAGTTTTAGTTATCAGAGGGGGATTCACCCCTGTGTCATAGCAATTCTGTAAGTTTCATTTGGATTGCCCTTCACATCCTTTTGCATTCTATCAACCACAAACTTGAATCTCCTGATAATGAGAAGTTCTTTATCCCTGTGATCATTCTTGTAACCCTCCTCTGGATGCCAACCAACACTAGCACATCCTTCCTCAGGCATGTGGCCCAAAACTGCTCACAATGTTCCAAATGTGGACTGACTAGAGCCTTCTACAACCTCAACAGTATGTCCCTGCTCTTGTATAACTAGATGCCTTGGACTGAATGGCAACATTGCATTTGATTTCCCAACAGCCAGTTGGACCTGCATGTTAACGTTAAGGGAATCCTGAATTGGCACTCCTATGTCCCTTTGTGCTTCAGATTTCTGAAGCCTTTCTCCATTTAGACAATAGTCTACACTTCTATTCTTACTACCAAAATGTAACCTCACACTTTCCCACATCGTATTCAACCTGCAACTTATTTGCTTATTCTCCTAGCCTGTCCGAATCCTACTGCAGTCTCCCATCTCAGCAACTACCTGTCCCTCCACTTGTGTTTGTGTCATCTGCAAACGTAGCAACAATGCCCTCAGTTCCTTTGTCCAGATCATTAATATATAGTGTGAATATTTGCTGTTCTAACACCGACTCTTGCAGAACTGCACTTGTCACTAATTGCCATCTTGAAAAAGAATAATTTATTCCCACTCTCTGCCTTTTGCCAGTCTGTCAATTCTTTATCCATGCCAGTAACCTTGCCCTGATATCATGAGCTCTTACCTTATTTAGTAGCTTCCTCTGCAGCACCTTGTCAAAGGCCTTTTGAAAATCCAAATAGATCACTTCCATTAGCTCTGCTTCATCTAACTTGCTCATCATCTCCTCAAAGAAGTCTAACAGATTTGTCAGCCCTAAACTTGACAAAGCCATGCTGACTCTGTCCTATTTTACTATGCACTTCTAAGTACTCTACAATCTCATGCTTAGTAATGGGCTCTAAAATCCTATCAAGGACCCTCCTTGACTTTAATAATTCCTGAAAGATCACCACCAATACCTGCACAATCTCCTCAGCTAGGTCATTCAGAACTCTGAGGTGTACTCCATCTAGACTGGGTGAGTTATCCACTCTCAGACTTTTTAGCTTACATGGCACTTTCTCCTAAGTGGTGGCTACTACACTCACTTCTGCCCCGTGACTCTGCTGAATTTCTGGTCTACTACCAATGTTTCTCACTATGAAGATCTATACAGCGTACCTGTTAATTTCCTCTGCTTTTTATTTTTCCCTATTACTTCTTCCTTAGTTATTTTCCAGTGGTCCAATGTCCACTCTTTCCTTCCTCTTACTTTTTGAGATATCAAAATAAAGAGTCTGGCTATCTTCTTTTATATTACTAGCTAGGGTAGTCTCATATTTTGTCATCTCTCCCATATTACTTTTTGTTGAGTCTTCTCTGCTGGTTTTTAAAGGCTTTCCACTCCTGTGCTTCCACTCCTCTTCTCCACATTGTATGCTTTTTCTTTTGCTTTTATACTGTCCCTGGCTTCCATTGTCAGCGATGGCTATATCTTCCTCCCCTTTGCACAGTGTGTTTCAACTTCCTTTAATGAATTTCTGCTGTGCCTCCCAAATGACCCCCAGAAACTCCTGCCATTTCCGTTCCACATTCTTCCACTTCCAATCAACTCTAGCTAGTTTCCCTCTCATGTCTTTGTAATTGCTTTTTACCCAGTTGTAACACTGTTCACATCTGATTCTAGCTTTTCTCTCAAACTGCAGCCAATACTCTCACATTATGGTCACTGCTCCCTATAGATTCCTTTGTTATAAGCTCCCTAATCAAGTCTGCCTCATTACACATCACCAAATCCAGAATTGCCTGTCCCCTAAGTGGGCTCCACCACAAGTTAGTCCAAAAAAAATTTGTAGAAAATTCACAAATAGCCATTAACCTGATTTTCCAAGTCCAGCTGCAAATTGAAGTTCCCTACGATTATTTTTTAGTGCCTTTTATTTTCTTCCCTACATGCCGACTGCTGCTAGAAGACCAATATGTAACTCCTGTCTGGGTCTTTTCTTCCTTTGCTATTCATCAACTTTCCCCACACAGATTCTATGCCTCCAATCCTATAATCATTTCTTGCTATCAGTTCAATTATATTTCTTACTAACAAGACAACTGTCCCCTCTGCTCATCTGTCTGTCCTTAGATAGGACCATTTCCTTGGATATTTAGTTCCCAGCCTTGACTCCCTTGCATCCACATCTCTGCCATGCCTACAACATGATACCCACCAGTTTCAATCTGTACTACAAACTCATTTACTTTGTTTCATATTGTGGATTTACCACAAACCCCCACCCCTGTTATAGTTGACCCCTTATCTGCTGTGCCTGAAGTTAGATTCCTGACTCTTCCCATGTTTTATGTTTGAGTCTTTATTCTGGAAGCTTTAATTACCTCCCCAGAGCCCTTCTACCCCCTTGACCACTAGCCCTTGCCACACACCCCCCAAACTACTTTAAAGTACATACGACCTTGAATTTACCTTAATTTCTGTCATTAGTTTGTATACCCTTTCATCTACTGCAAATCTTGAGAAAATCCTCCCATCTGCTAAATGCCTTGGCCAGAGGAAACATCAACTCTATATGTGGTCTGCCCAGCTCCGACAGAGATTTAGACGTTTCAGTGAGATCACCTCATTTTTTCCAAACTCCAGTGAATACAGAACCAGTCAACTCATGCCTTATTTTGCGATAAACGTCCAATCCCATGAATCAGACTGGTGAACCTCTGCTGCAATCTCTCTATTATATCTTGGGTAAGGAGACCAAAATCGCTCACACTATTCCAAATGTGGTCTCTTCAAGGTTCTGCACAGCTGCAGTAAGATTTTCTTATTCCTGTACTCAAAGTCTTTTGTAATGGAGGCCAATGTAACATTTTCCATCTTAACAATAGCTTACAATGACCTGTGTAACATCCAAGATCCTTTATACATCAACATTTTCCAATCTATAACCATTTAAATTATACTCTGCCCACTCTGTTTTTCTTACCGAAGTGGACAATCTTACACTTATTCATGTTAAACTGCATCTGGCATGCATTTGCCCACTTGCCTAATGAAATGCTTTGGGTCTGGACACTTCTTCAGAAACAGGGACTGAAGAAGGGTCCAGACCCGAAACGTCAGCTTTCCTGCTCCGCTGATGCTGCTTGGCCAGCTGTGTTCATCCATCTCTACACCTTGTTATCTCAGATTCTCCAGCAGCTGCAGTTCCTACTATCTCCAACTCACTATTCATACCTTTATCGTGTCCTTTTTTTTTAAGATTTTGGGCCCTAATTTTGTATTGAACTATTTCACTTTCCATCCCAAAGAAGAATTCTCATGTGTTAGGGTCACTTTTTCCGCAGAAGCTCTTTCACAATTGGATCATTTAATAGACTCTTCTCATTGCTCAAGATCAAACCTCGGATAGCATGTAATCAGAGATAATTGGAGCTGCAGATGCCGGAGAATCCAAGATAACAAAGTGTGAAGCTGGATGAACACAGCAGGCCAAGCTGCATCTCAGGAGCACAAAAGCTGATGTTTCGGGCCTAGACCCTTCATCAGAGAGAGGTCTAGGCCTGAAACATCAGCTTTTGTGCTCCTGAGATGCTGCTTGGCCTGTTGTGTTCATCCAGCTTCACGCTTTTTTTAAAATCTAGGATAGCATGTATCTTGATTTGTTTCACAACATACTGATCTACAAAGACATCTCATACACACTCCTACAAGGCTGATAGTTTCCTCAGCCTAAACCCTTTCTCATTGTTGCACTGATTATATTTTTACCAGCCATGCCACCTCACCTTGTCCTTTTTGCCTGTCCTTCCTGGAGTTTGAATCTCATTGGATGGTAAGTTCCCAGCTTTGGTTTCCCCAATTGCATTTCTCCATTTTCAAAATCATACTACACCTGGTTACAACTGTGGATACCATTAATTTATCTACCTTATTGAGAATGCTCCATGAAGTCAGACATTGTACTTTTTAGACTAATCTTCTTGACATTTTTACACTTCTTGTGTCCAAAGGCCCTGGTAATTGCTCACTGTCATTTCTCTGCCTTCCATTTTTGCTTTTTACTTTTCTTGGATTTCCTCACTTGTCTTGTATTAAAAGGCATTGCAGGCTTGAAGTGTAGAACATCTTATTCCTTTTCTATGTCCCCCTGGATCAGAATCCTTTCTGACATCTATGGTTGGTTATCTTACTGGGAGCATTGCTATTCCACAAAGAAGGTGCTGAAATCAAGTCAGTGACATAAGTTTGGTTCCCTTCATGTTGTGATCCTGAACAGTCTTCATTAATTGACACAATTACCACCAATTCCTAAAGATCATTATTTTCAAGTACATAGCAATTAATTTAATACTGTAGCAAGTATCACAGAAGGAAAACCTTACTGTTAAAGAGTCCTCAAAATCTGGATCTGTTGCAGAAACCTGGTAGATGGCTGTTAGGACATCATGAGTCTCATTGATATCTACTGATGCTGCAATTGAAGAACAAACAAGATTGGCATTCTGCTCACTCTTGATGTTTCTGCATTTGACATATGTTCACAATTCGATAGTATAATTTTGGATGCAATGTCAATTTGCTTGCTATTTTAATGGTGACAGAAGAGGAATTTGTTTTTTGGTCCACATCTGATCTCGTTCAAGAATTTCAGCTATTACACCCCCCAGTGTCATTCTGGTATACTTCTTCATGAAGGAGTATTGTACATTGGAACAGTGATACCATTAGCAGGGTTCTGAACAAATGCCCTTTTGATTATTACCTGCTCCCTTGAAAACTGAGTGGGCAAAACTCTAGAGCTGTGTATTTGCCAATTTAACCAGACAGTCTTGGTGAACATTTCTGGGTCTGGTCTGAGGCCTCTCAGCTTGGATTGCATACAGAATTTCAAATGCTTCAACTCTGTGAACTGGATATAGTTTCAATTAATGTTTGCAATTCTGGACACTGATTATGCCAGAAGAGCTCAATATAATCCGAGTCTGAGACATAACTAATCCATAGAATCTCTACAGTGCATAGAAAGGTTATTTGGCCCATTGAATCTGAAGCAATTCTCTGAATAGCGTCCTGCCCAGACCCAGACCCAGACCCCTTCCCTATCCCCATAACCTCACATTTACCATGGCTAAACCACGTAGGCCACACATTCCTGGACACCATGGGACAATTTAGCATGGCCAATCCACCTGACCTGCACATCTTTAGACAGTGTCGGTAGAGAATGTTTGATCCAGCATTCATCAAGCAACAACATCCATTGTTATTTCTCCTTGACCCCTGGGAATTCCATTGAATCAAGTAGTGGCTGTATAACAACTATGGCGGCATGGTGGCTCAGTGGTTAGCACTGCTGCCTCACAGCGCCGAGAACCCAGGTTCGATTCCAGCCCCGGGCGACTGTCTGTGTGGAGTTTGCATATTCTCCCCGTGTTGCATGGGTTTCCTCCAGGTGCTCTGGTTTCCTCCCACAGTCCAAATATGTGCAGGCTAGGTGGATTTGCCATGTTAAATTGCCCGTAGTGTTTAGGGATGTGTAGATCAGGTGGGTTACAAGGGGATGGGTCAGGGTGGGAGGTCTAAGGTTTTGTATGGACTGTTGGGTTGAAGGGCCTGTCTCCAAGCTGTAGGGATTCCATGACGATTTTCTTTTCACTTCTTTCAATTATTTGCAATAATAAAGAAATAATATAGTTTCTGAAATGTAGGTTATCACTGTAAGACTGACATCAGCAGTTAATAAAAAGAAAATTATTCATATAACTGTTCATGCTGTGAATGCATTAATATCTGGTAAAATAGTGTACAAAAGTAATTTGTCTCAATGTTAATATTAGAAACAGTGCTTACATTCATCTCAAATAATATCGGTTGTGTGCATTTTAATTGTAGATAGGATTCGGTGCTCCGTGGATAATAATTTCAGAGGCAAATTTTTTTCTTTGTTGTGTCATCTTAATGAGTCAAAACGTCACCTTAAACACCAGGCCTCTGCTTTCAAAGATCCTCCGACCTGTATTTTAGTTCCAGGGGTTGGATTATTTTGATCAATATGTACCTAATAGTGTAATGGTTAAGCCAGATGCTTTCTTCCCTAAATGCAAAAAAAAAATGCTGGCGCTAAGCAGATCAGGCATCTGCGGAAAGAAGCAGTATTAGGATTTTTTATCCATGACCTTTCATCAGAACAGCTGTTGGATAGAATCACAACAGTTTTGAAGCCAGTTTGTGGGATGCGTGTGGGAGGGAGAGGTGCAGAAAGAACAAAAGGGAATGTCTGTGTTGTGGGGGGTGAAAGTCAAGGGTCATTAATCAACAAAAGATATTGTTACATGAAAGAAAAGAGAATGGTAATGAGTTTCCAAACATATTCAGGTTCTGCCTTTGACAAGGACGCGAACATAATAAGAAGCCATATGGTTGTAATGTGAAGAATGAAATGGTCCACCAAAAACACACAAATAAATGAAGACGGTGGTTATGAAAGTTGTTGAATCTAAACCTAGAAGACTGGAGAGTGTCACTATGGAAGATAAAGATCTGTTCCTTAAGCTTTGCATTTACTCCTTTCAAATGCATAATTAAATATTTTAGCATCAGGATTAAACAGAGTGAACATTTATGGTGTGACAGAATTCATGTTCATTTTGATTTCCCAAAATTGAAAAATATAAATATGAGTGCCATTCAGCTCAGCAAGGAAAAAATAAAATGTACACATGTCACATTTTACCAAATAACTCCACTAGGGCAGATTCTGAACTTTACATCTTATACCACAGTTTTCCTGGAAGCCATATTGAGGACAGACTATTGCTGGAAAATATTGGCTCAATGTTACCAGAACAGAGTCCAATTCATTGCAATCAATATTCAAGTAAAAACCAAGATTAATAATTTAAGTATCTTCACCTGTCCCTGCTGTAAATTCAGCATCACATATCGGATCTTCATTGACCGGAATCAATGAAACATTCAGGTTGCATATTACTTGGTTCCCTCCCAGGTCTGTAACCACCACATTTAGCGTATAGAATGTGGCCACAGACACATTATCATAGTCCAACGTGAATGTATTAGTGATTATTGCAGTATCTCCAACTGAAAGACCAAAACAAAAACATGCATTTCAGCCAGTAGAAGCTCAGGAAAATGGTATTTCCTATTAAACATAACCACATGACAGTTTGAAACTGCTGGTTGAGCTGGTCTGCAAATTATGAGTAGTGAAGAATAATAGACAGAGCGTGAGCAAGCCGAAAGATTATCTTGAATGAGAAATGAAATGTTACAAAAGAGGGATGCACGTTCCTCTAGAAGGAGCACTTGACGATTCTAAGATAACAAAGTCTGGAGCTGGATGAACACAGCAGGCCAAGCAACATCTTAGGAGCAGGAGGGCTGACATTTTGGGCCTGAAGTATCTAGGCCCGAAATGTCAGCTTTTCTGCTCCTAAGAAGCTGTTTGGCCTGCTGTATTCATCCAGTTCCATTCCTTGTCATCTCGGATTCTCCACCATCTGCAGTTCCTATTATCGCTGATACAACTTGAAGAGTTGATAAGGTGGGCCTGGTTTTGATAATCTGTGAACCCTTCTTCAGGTTTCTGCAGCATGTAGCCTATTTAAATTCATCTGGTTCACACTCTCACCCATATTGGAGCAAACTTATGCAACCAATAAATTGAATGGTAATATATATGCATTAAAAATAGCTGCATGATCTGCATAAATGCTCATCATGACACAGAATAGTTCCATAAAGGAAAATGATTGCAAAAAATCTCATATATAAAGAGCAACAACATAGATTTGCAAGTACAATCCAGAGTCAAACAAAACTGAAAGGGTATAGCATGCAAATATCAGAGATATCATGATAAACAGTGGTCATGTATATTTACATGTGCACATACAAACAAAAATGTATAATATAAGAATACTTCTAAACACAAACAGCCTAGTAAAGAGATGCATAATTCCTGGAAAAATAATGATATGCAATAATGCAAGAGACAGAAACATCACATGAAGACCTCATCATAATCACTGCCCTGTGTGATTTGCAATAGTTTATTGTGTTCCTACCTTGGGAAATCTGAAAGGAAGGCTCATTTACTGCAAAGCTGAAGGTCAAGATATCGTTGCTATCACCATCTGAAGCAGATAAAGTGATCAGTGTTGTTCCAGCAGTCATTTCTTCATAAGGCGTTAATGTACTTGATGGACAGGGGCTGAAAACATAAAATAGATTACTATTTAGTAAATCAAAGAACCATCACGCCAAATGAGAATTGTTTCTATCTTGTCAACATGGTAATAATGTTTAACGTACCTGATGATGGGAACTTCATCATTTACATCAGTAATTGTGATAGTTACTGTGCCTGTACAAGCGAGGCTTGGAGATCCAGTGTCATTAATAGATACCACAGCGTAGAAAAGCTAAAGGCAAAGAACATAGCTCAGGATTAAATCAATTAATGAGATCTATGTCACAGGTCTGTACATTGAGTGGAATAAGGCATATGTGCTAAAGATACGCTGATTAATCAATAGTAAAATGTATATTTCATACCATGTGACCATTTTCAAAATCCAAAGCAGATGCTGTGGTAATTAGGCCCAAGTTGTCCAGGCTAAATAGTGTGGTGGTATTGGTGGAGGAGCTTGCCAGGAAAAAATACTTGAAAAATAAGAGAAAATTATATTTCTGTCGCTTAATATTCATTTCTTTAGTGAGCATTTAGATTAACTTCATTTTCTGCCCTGTTTGGCTTTTGCTCAGATTTGTTCCAGTCAAACAGAATTGGAATTCTAGTTTCTTCCAGAT
Source organism: Stegostoma tigrinum (assembly GCF_030684315.1). Taxonomy (NCBI): domain Eukaryota; kingdom Metazoa; phylum Chordata; class Chondrichthyes; order Orectolobiformes; family Stegostomatidae; genus Stegostoma; species Stegostoma tigrinum. The sequence goes on along the minus strand of NC_081378.1, from coordinate 26,464,085 downwards.
TTGGATTTGCACCGTGCTATCTGCAAGTCTCCCACCAAGATCTCAGAAAATCAATTCCAAAGTGAAAGTCCAAGATAATAAAGTGTCCTGAGATAATAAAAGCTCCTGAGATGCTGCTTGGCCTGCTGTGTTCATCCAGCTTCACACTTTATTATCTTGGATTCTCCAGCATCTGCAGTTCCCATTATCTCCAAAGTGAAAGTCGACTGTCTATGAGGTGATCTCTTATGCCAATGTTTAAGGTATGTCAAGGTTTTCACAATGTTTGAGAAGCTAACAGGGGTGTAATGGAAAAGTGAGGGTAGAGAGAGCGGGACAGGAATTGGGGAAAGTATACAATGTGGGAGAAAGGAAGATAGAAGAAGTGAAGGGACAAACTGGACAGATAAATGTAAATAAACAGGCAAATTTTAAGGTAAATGTGAAAAGAACAAGAAGAAGAAAGGAAATGACTTCTCAAGGTGGTGCAGGAGAGAGGGCGCTACAGCTGAATGGTGAGGACATTGGACAATAAGAGAATGAGGGAGGGCTGTTCAAAGATTAAATTGGGAAGATAAGCGGAAGAGAAAGAGAGTGAAGAAGATGGAAGTCGATGTTTAGAATGAACAGGCTATGAGGGCAGGAAGACAAGCAGAAGAGATAGAGGAGGAAGAAGAGAAGGAAAATGAACTAATAAATAATGGTCATTTCCAAGAAGAGGAGTGCATCAGTTTCTCTCAGCCAGTGCCCTTACAATCAAATGTTTGAGATCTCCATTTGACAGAACTTTAGTTTAATGTTAAACAACATGAACACCAATACTGTGAGAGTGTATATGCCTGATTGTCCTCTAAGCTCTGACTATCCTCTATAAACCATCATATACATCTTATTGTCACAAACCCCAAAAGGGTTCCAAAGTTAACTTGTGTATCTTAAGCTTAATCAAGATCAGAAATACTACTTATTTAAAAGGAAAAGACTTACTTGTAAAGGATCTTCATCAGGATCAGATGCAGTTATCTTATAAACAGAAGCACCAATGTCAATGGTCTCTGGAATAGTAACAGATGGTCCTGTACCAAACGAAATATACTTCATGTAAACAGTGTTATCTTGATATTTAAGTAATATGTTAATGGGAGTAAAATTGATTATTTTTCTGATTTTCAATGATGAAATATTTTAATAACACCATAGAGGTCTTCACTTTCTTGCTAGCATTTATCCCAGTGGGAAAAAAAATTTTCATAATAATTGAGGATTGAGCATTTTGTGGCCTGATTTAATACTTCTTGATGCCTGCCTTCCTGAATAGCCACCATGTAGATCAGAGGGAAAGGTATTAGTTTTGAACTTGGGTGGCCTGCAGTTCAGGAATATCTACAGCAGAGGGCTGGGTTCAGGGATGACACTTGCAATGAGAGAAATTCAAGGTGGTGCAGTTAGTGTGCAGCTTAGAGCTCAGAAGTGAGGATCCTTGAAGGAGGAGTGTTTGTGGAGAGGACAGAGTGGTGAAAATATTACAACAGTCAATCTTTTTTGGCAGGCTGGAGGGAGGAACTGCTGTTTTCTCTTGGTCTACACCTTTAATACCAGAAAAAACACGTTCTTTCTCAAAATGAGATAATAAGAACTACCAATGCTGGAGTTGGAGATAATGCAGTGTGGAGCTGGAAGAGCACAGCAGGCCAGGCAGTATCAGAGGATCAGGAACATTGACATTTTGGGCCAGGACCCTTCTTCAGAATGGGTTCTGATCTGAAACACCAACTTTCCTGCCCCTCTGATGCTGCCTGGCCTGCTGTATTCCTCCAGCTCCACAATGAGGGGCAGGAAAGTTGGTGTTTCAGATCAGAACCCATTCTGAAGAAGGGTCCTGGCCCAAAATGTCAATGTTCCTGATCCTCTGATACTGCCTGGCCTGCTGTGCTCCTCCAGCTCCACAATGTATTATGTCCTTTCTCAAAATGGCACCTTGCCCTACTCTTTAGTTGCCATTCTGCCCTAGCACTAGAACACCAGCCATTAAATTAAACATATATATTTGCATTGACCTGGATAATTGATCCAAGAGTCTTTCAGCTGTATCTTTGATTTGATTTTCTTTTGAGCGCAGATATTTGCTGAAAAAGTTTAAGTTGTAAACTTGCCCGAATATACTGGCTGCAATATCTTTTTTGAGGTCATTCACTATGGTGCACAATCAGACCCTTGTTCCCATTATGACAGGGAACTCCTGCTATGCAGTGACATAGCACAAGAATTACAACAATATGAGAGCAGTTCAATGTGACAGATTTCTATCTTCTTTCTGTTGTATGTAAGAATGGCACAGAAGAGATGAATAGATTTGCATGCATTCTAAATTAATAATTGATTCTTGAGAAACAAAACCTGGATTAGACAGAATTTAAGAGTGAATGCAAATTAATTACAAACACTATTTGATATGTCTCAATAGTAATAATGGAAATATCTTCACCTGTCATTGTAAACACAGCATCACACATTGGATCTTCATTGACCGGAATCAATGAAACATTCAGGTTGCATATTGCTTGGTTCCCTCCCAGGTCTGTAGCTACCACATTTAATGTATAGAATGTGGCCACAGACACATTGTCATAGTCCAGTGTGAAAGCATTAGCGATTATTGCAGTGTCTCCAACTGAAAGACAAAGAAGCATCAGTTTCAGGTATTATTGGGCATTATTGTGTGAGGATTTGAAACTACTGTCAATAGGTCATTAGCAATGGAAAGCAATGGTCAGATTGTGTCAGGGAGATGAGTTTTCCATCAAAGAGGAATGAATTGCTCGTCAAAATGTTTTGCAACGATCACTATTGTCAAGGTAACCACATTTACCTTTCAGAACAAATGACTGAATTGCTTCTTTTATGTCACTCTGACTCAGATATGTTTCTCTGAGCACCCTCCTGAAAAGGTCTGCTTTGTACAACACATGCACACTATAATTAATTTTGGTAGCTCTCTAACTCATTAGAAGAAAATCAAATTAATCAAAGGGTAAAATGGCAAAACAATGGCACACAAATTACCACAATTTATTATACAAATATACATTAACCAAACAGAAGCGTTGCATGAAGAAAAAAGCATTGCAAGAAACCGTAAAACTAATGCAAAACTGACAAATCTAAGCTGTATGACACATACTCATTGCAGATATCAAAAAAACACTAAAGCTCAGATTGATTAGCATCGGTCATAGGGAGAGAAAGACAGATATGGCCATAGGAGCCATATCCTAACAACAGTAAGAGCGACTTTATCCATGCACAAAACAATGAAACTTGAAGTAAGAAAACATCATATTCACAAAATCAAGCGCACAAACATCGGAGAAATGAGAAACATGACTTTGAACAAAGGAACATACATGAACAGACAAAATAAGACGGTGAAAACAAACACCACAGAAAGAAATATTATACAACAGATTTCATTGTAACAAATGTCCTATGTAATTTGCAATAGTTAATAAAGTTCCTACCTTGATTAATTTGAAAAGAAGGCTCATTTACTGCAAAGCTGAAAGTCAGGCTATCGTTGCTATCACCATCTGAGGCAGATAAAGTGATCAGTGTTGTCCCAGCAGCCACTTCTTCATAAGGGGTTAAGGTACTTGATGGACAGGGGCTGAAAACATAAGATAGATTATTATTTAGTAAATCAAAGAACCATCACGCCAAATGAGAATTGTTTCTATCTTGTCAACATGGTAATAATGTTTAACGTACCTGATGATGGGAACTTCATCATTTACATCAGTAATTGTGATAGTTACTGTGCCTGTACAAGCGAGGCTTGGAGATCCAGTGTCATTAATAGATATCACAGCGTAGAAAAGCTAAAGGCAAAGAACATAGCTCAGGATTAAATCAATTAATGAGATCTATGTCACAGGTCTGTAAATGGAGAGGAATAAGGCATATGTGCTAAAGATACGCTGATGAATCAATAGTAAAATGCATATTTCATACCATGTGACCATTTTCAAAATCCAAAGTAGATGCTGTGGTAATTAGGCCCAAGTTGTCCAGGCTAAATAGTACGGTGGTATTGGTGGAGGAGCTTGCCAGGAAAAAATACTTGGGGGAAAGAAAAGTGGAAATTACATTCAGCCCAACATTCAATTCTTGAAGTGAGCATTTAGATAAAGTTCACTCTTTGTTCTATTTCAATTTTTTTTATTAGATCTAACATGATCTGTTGGAATTCAGATTTATTGCAGATTTAGATTCTGATTTTGTTGTCCAGTGATTGACCCCACCTCAATGTTCATTAACAATCTCCATAGTGAAGATCAACTGTCTGCTGTAGACCATCCCTTGTGCTGGTGTATTTGGAAAGTCTAAACCTTCCCCCCCTCCCCCGGCCTCCAGCAAGATAATTCCAGAGGGAGAATAGAGTTGGTTCTATTCAGTTCTCTAGATGCAATTCAAATGTTGAAAGAACCACAGGGTAGGATCCACTATTTTGTTTTGAGCCAAGAGTATGACAAGGAAGTAGGTTCCCATTGAACATCAGAGTCAGATCCATGATTGAACATCACGCTGATGGTTTTAATCTTTTGGCCATCCATCCAAATGAGCCAACTGCACTCCATTAAAAGATGAGTGAAGTAAAATGAAGGTGGGAAATGTGTTGGTGGAAGGAAAGGCAGAGGATTTGGAAAGATGAGGAAAGGCCAGAGAAGGATTAGAAAAAAGAAGAAATTAGCAGAGAAAGAAAACAGAATAAAGGGGAATGAGAAAGGGAAGGTGGAGAAAAGGGGCACCATTTTTGAAATAGAATGGGAAATGAAACAAAGAGAATGAAGAAAGGGCAGTAAAAATTTAACTGGAAAGCAGGGCTCAAAATCTAGGGATAATGGGAACTGCAGATGCTGCTGAGATGCTGCTTGGCCTGCTGTGTTCATCCAGCCTCACATTTTATTATCTCAAAATCTAGGGGTCAGTGAATGAATTCACCATCAAAAGGCCTGAAAATACTAAGGAAAATCATATCACAAGGATAACCAGAGACAAGTCAGCCCATATGAGAGAGAGAGAAAAAGACAGCATCAGTGAGAAGCTGCTGCCCCTTCAAACCCAGATTGTATCTCACTCATTTGCAGCTGATAGGCTAAGCAGTGACCTTAGCAGCAGCAGATACAGGACAGAACCAATCTGCTACTGACTGAGTAACTGGAAGGGAGTTGGCTGCTGGAGGCATGTTGCTGAGATTACCGTGTGATGGGTTTGGAGGTGCTGTCTGCTGGGTGTTATGGTAAGAAGGTGAAAGGAGGTGGCGGCTGGGTAGGAGGGTAGTTAGAGTTTGCTGGAGAGAAGAATGAGGCTATGGGGCAGGAGGAAGAGAGGAAGAAATCTGCAGAGTAAGATAGAAATGACAGTAAGGGTAGAGCCGGGACAGCAGGAAGAAGCCAATGCAAGGATGAGACCTGCAGAGTTTCTTTTCTTTATTCATTCATGGGATGAGAGCATTGCTGGCTAGGCAGCATTTATTGCCCATCCCTAATTGCCCAAAGGGCAGGTAAGCATCAACCACTTAACGTAGAGTGTAGATATATCACAGGCCAAGTTTGAAAAACTTGGACAAATAAGTACAGAATGCATGTCGTGCAAACCTTTGTGCTTCGTTTTAGGAATTAATGGAAGCATGATTCAGCAGGTCTTCATTAGAACGCTGTCCACTATGGTCCTAACTCTTTATAATCTATTGTCACTAATAATGTAGTCTAGCTAACATCATATGCTGTTAACTCCATTGGTTACAAAAACAGGAAAGCTACAACTGCAGGTGGGGCTGGAGAAGGAGACTACAAGTGCAAGAAGCAGTCAGAGAAGATGGCAAAAAAGAGAGAACAGCTTTAAAGCTATCAGTAAATGGCTCATCACCTAACTGGAAGCAAGGAAATCTGGAAATCACTAGGGTGAAGAATTCCTTCAAAATGAATATGGAATCTGTAGCTTAAAGCTGCATGGGTTCAAGAGCTTTGATGTAGGAAAGAATGTGATAGAAAATGTTGCAACAAACACTATGTCAATTGTAATGTTTAAATTGGAGACTAAGATTTGAGATCTACTAAAAAGAGTGTCTGGTTAAATGTTTTTGCTTTGTGCATTTGTGATGAGAACATGCTAACTGTGACCTCACTAATATGCAGAAAAATCTGATGTCCCTTTTTGAGAGGAAGTGCACATTGATATCTGTTTTGATAAACTTCTGTGGCAAATTATGCCTATTGCCTGGTGCCAATTTAAATACTGTGGTGTCTGGGCAAGTAATGCTTCCCTTGCCTGTCAAGGCCTAACATTTGTAGAAGGGATGATAAATGAGGATGCTGATAAATTCTTCTGATTCTAATTCTGCTCCTGTTTGAGTCCAAGTAAGCCACATGTAAACACCATGTTTGTTACTTCAATACTATATTACCTAATAAGTATCATAGAATCCCTACAGTGTGGAAACAGGCCCTTCGGACCAACAAGTCCACACTGACCCTCAGAGCATCCCTCTATAACCCACCTAATCTACACATCCCTGAACACTATGGCCAATTTAGCATGGCCAATCCACCTCGCCTGCACATCTTTGGACTGTGGGAATAAACCAGAGCACCTGAAGGAAACCCATGCAGACATGGGGAGAATGTGCAAACTCCACACAGACAGTCGCCCAAAGGTGGAATTGAACCTGGGTCCCTGGTGCTGTGAGGCAGCAGTGTTAACCACTGTCCCTCCCCCACCCCCCCCCCCCCCCCCCCGCCACCCCAAATGTGTTAGTGAGAATGAGAAAAGAGCCCCTGAAAAATCAAAGAAAGCATACCCATAAACCAAAAGGCAGCACTCATGCAACTCTGAAGAAGAACCTCTTAAAAAGAAATGGTTTGACCTTTGCTGGGAGAATAGAGAAAGTTCACAGTGGGAGAAAAAGGGAACCAGAAGAAATATAAGGGAGAAGGTGAGGAAGAGGACTGCAGTGAAAATGGAGTTCTGTAAAAAGAGGACAGACAATCAGCTACACTGATTGAAAAGATCTCACTATGAATATCTTGGGAATCTCCATTAACTAGAACATAAATTGCATTGTCCTTATTAATACTATTGATACAAGCAGGACAAGTGCCTAGCTATTTTATGATGAGTGGCCTATATTATGATGAGTGTTTCAATTCCAATTTCACAATATTTTACAATCCCCACATAATCCATCATACACACACTATAGTGAAGGCTTTGATGGCAATACTTTAAGTTTACTCAAGATTAAAACACCTTTTAATTGGAAAGGACTTACTTGTAAATCATTTCTTTCAGGATCCGATGCAGTTAACTTATAGACAGAGGTACCGATAGCAGCCGTCTCAGGTATTGTGACAGAAAGTCCTACACCAAAAGAGATGTGGTTAGTCTAAAATGTATTATGTCAAAGTATAACTGGTGGTATTAATAACAATAAATTAGTTGATTTTTCAGACGTAGAAATGATTGAGTATTTCAACAGATTAAATTGGAAATTTGACATTCACATTGATTTTAATACCAATATAAACCATAAATAAGTTATAATTAAACAGTGAAGGGCTTTGTGCCCTATTCTATTTCTTCTTGACAACAAATGAACTGTTCTTGTCATTGGAATGCTGTTTGGTAAGTCATATAGTAGATTGGGAAGAAAGAAAAGCTACGCATTACATTTAAAAATTTACAAGTTGTTCAGATCTAAACTAGGAATTCTGGGGGTACTGTCTGTCAAGCTGATTAAAATCATAGTTGCTGGGAATAGTGTGTAGGTCTACATGGAAGTGAGGAGGCAGGAAGAGATGGCAGGAGTGAGAGATTTCAGGTGAAAGCAGAGAGATCATGGGGATAGGGAGTGATTCTAGCAGAGGTTGTGCTTGAGAACCTGAGGGAAAAGATCTTGCCCCTCCTGTAAACCCGATTTGAAACCTCACCATAACATACTGACATCGTTTCTACAAACAATGCTGCCCATTGGATATGACTGATTTCATATTACCATTTGTATAAGACCTTAGAGATACATTAACATAATGTAAAAATTGCAATGTATCAACTGTATTTATTCCAAAACAGAAGTTGCTGGAAAAGCTCTGCAGGTCTGGCAGCAGCTGTGAAGAAAAAAATCGGAGATACCGTTTCAGGTCAGGTGACTCTTCCTCAGAGCCTCAGGGAAGGCAATAACCTAATGATGTAATCACTGGATTGTTAATCCAGAGACCCGGATAACATTCTGGAGACCTGGGTTTGAATCCTGCCATGGCAGAATTTGAAATTTGAATTCAAGAAAATATCTAGGATCAGGAGTCAGGGGGAACAGCTCATCTAGTTCACTCATGTCCTTTAGGGAAGGAAACTGTCATCCTTATCTGGTCTGGCTTACGTGTGACTCCAGACCGACAGCTATGTAGTTGACTCTGAACTGCCCTCTGGGCAGTTAGGGATGGACAATAAATGCTGCTGAGCCAGCAACAGCCTCATCCTATGAATGAATAAAAAAACAGTTTGCAGATGCTCCCAGACCCGCTGAGCTTTTCCAGCAAATTCTGTTTTTTGTTCCTGATTCACAGCATCCGCAGTTCTTTTGGTTTGCATTTATTCCAGTATAGCAATTTTCTGCTGATTTGGTATCTGCTGGTATCACGTATAAAATGGCTGTCACAGCTTCACATGCTCAAAATGGTGGATCTACAGGTGCTGTTAAGTGACACACAAAGACAAAGCTAGGAATAGACAGAATTTATTAAATCGAGAAAAATCTAACTAATTGTAATGTGAATCAAGATTAATAATCTAAACATCTTCACCTGTCCCTGCTGTAAATACAGCATCACATATTGGACCTTCGTTGACCGGAATCAATGAAACATTCAGGTTGCAAATTGCTTGGTTCCATCCCAGGTCTGTAACGACCACATTTAATGTATAGAATGTAACTGCAGACACATTGTCGTAGTCCAGTGTTAACGTATTGCTGATTATTGCAGTGTTTCCAACTGAAAGACAAAATAAACATCTATTTTGACCAAGAGATAATGGGAACTGCAGATGCTGGAGAATCCAAGATAATAAAATGTGAGGCTGGATGAACAGATGAAGGGTCTAGGCCCGAAACGTCAGCTTTTGTGCTCCTGAGATGCTGCTGGGCCTGCTGTGTTCATCCAGCCTCACATTTTATTATCTATTTTGACCAAACATTGTTCAGGCAAATATTATTGTGTGTTTGGAATTACTGATACATTAGATCTATAAGTTAAGAGCAGAGAGGAGCAGATGGTGTACGGGTATACTTTTACTATGAAAGAGAATAGAACGTCCTTCAATGAGGATACACCAAATTCTCTTATCAGGGTGGATACATCTAAGTCCCAGCACAGGCGACTGAAGTTTCTCTTTTTAATTCACCATTGCCTCGGCGTGTATCTATGTGGAACCTCCTAAGGACAGTATTTAGGCCAACACGATTAATGTGTATTACTTTCTTACTCATTGAAGTCAAAGAAAACATAACATTTCAAATGGAAAAAAAAAGCACATCCAAACAATCACAGGATATCAATGCTTATTCATATTGAAAATTTCAACATGCATAAGTTAGTAACTTCTGCTTTTTTCAAAACAAATGACACACATCTGCATAGAAGAGCAATCAACTTAAACATACCTTCACTGTGAGATTGAAGCTAATTGGCGACTATTTCATTTGCATAAATCTTTAATACTTTAACCAGGTAGTTATTACCATTTTGAATGCCTCTCAGATTGCAATCTCGGATTTAAAGTTAACAATGACAAAGTGTTCATTACTATAGAATCCACATCACTTTTTTTCTTCAGACAGTACCTTTTGAACACACGCAGGCTTGAACTAGAGATTCGAGAATCATTTTAAGTGAATTAATGACCTCACCGATCTGACGTTTTCTCATTCTTTTGTTGTCACATTTAAAACTGTTCTCTGTCCTTTGTAATCTCCTCCTGTCAAGCAGCACTCTCCTCTCCCACCAGCACACTTGTAGTCTCCTATATGCCAACTTACAGCCCCACCGTCTTCCTCTTTCAGTGTTTCTCTCTGCCCTTACCTTACTTGCAGTCTCCGCACCTCAACTTGACAGTCTCTTTGTGCTCCCCCCACCACCATTCCACTTGAAGCTCCTCAACTTCCACATTCCCTCTACCTTATTTATTACTTTGCAGCCCTTCTCTTCTCCTTAACCCTCTTGCAGTTTCTTCTACCATCTCCCCACCAATCCTCACCGCTTCTTTCTAACTCCTCTTTCTCCTTCCCACCCTGGTAAATGCCCACTCTCAAACAGACCCAGCAGATGGAATTCCTAACAAACACTTATTCAGTCTACGCATCCCTGACATTGGCCCCAAAGTGAAAGGGCTGGTCAGCAAGTCATTTCCTTCTCTTTCCTTCTTACATACCCACTTGCTGTTCCTCCAGCCACAGACTGTGCCAGTCCTGCATTTATTGCAAAAGTGATAAAGAAGTGGCTCTGTGATTGCAGGAGCAACTTCTTCCCAGTTCAGTTCATCCCATTGTAGAAATTTTCTCTGATTCTACCTGTGATCGCATTTTTCTGGGTATTCTGGGGATTTTCTGGGTGAATTCACATGTCATCCTCAGGCATTTCGTACACTGATAAACATTAGGTACACTGAATCACATGAAATAAGTGGCATACTATAAAAACCAAAATGAGACCTGGCATAGATAGTCAGTTGTATATAGAGTGATAAAATGTAAGAGAATTCATACATCCAGATACAGAAACGATCATCAGACTCAAAAAACCCCACAAACACTTGGACATGTAGCAACCTGGAAGACTAACACAAAAGGCTCAAAATTCATATCCAAAATTTTAATGTGTTACAAGTGTCCTGCATGATTTGCAATAGTTTATTGTGTTCCTACCTTGGGAAATCTGAAAGGAAGGCTCATTTACTGCAAAGCTGAAGGTCAGGTTATCGTTGCTATCACCATCTGAGGCAGATAAAGTGATCAGTGTTGTCCCAGCAGCCATTTCTTCGGAAGGGGTTAAGGTACTTGATGGACAGGGGCTGAAAAGGTGCAAAATATTCCTATTTACTAAACAAAGAACGATCAGTGCAAACGCAAACTAGCTTTGACTAGTCAACACGGTTATAATGTTTAACGTACCTAATGATGGGAACTTCATCATTTACATCAGTAATTGTGATAGTTACTGTGCCTGTACAAGCGAGGCTTGGAGATCCAGTGTCATTAATAGATATCACAGCGTAGAAAAGCTAAAGGCAAAGAACAAAACTCAGGATTAAATCAATTAATGAGATTGATGTCACAGGTCTGTACATTGAAACGAATAAGCTATCTGTGCTGAAGATACTCTGATTAATCAATAATAAAAATACATTTCATACCATGTGACCATTTTCAAAATCCAAAGCCGATGCCGTGGTAATTAGACCGTAGTTGTCCAGGTTAAATAGTGCGGTGGTATTGGTGGAGGAGCTTGGCAGAAAAGAATACTCAAAACAGAAAAGAATGTTACATTTCCATCAGGCAATAATAAATTCTTAAGGTCATGTTTAGATAAATTTTACTCTCAGCCCGATGTGAATCTGAATTTTTGAGTTCAAAACAAAGAGTTGGAATTCCAGTTTTTACCCTATTCCAGATTTGATTCCCGCTATTTGCTGAGTCACCTACCTAGATGTTTTTTAATGGATTTCAAAGTTAAGATCAACTATCTACAACATCGTCTCTTATGTTATTTCACATGGAAAGTGAATATTGTAGTATTTAAATTGTTGGATTGTTATATAAAGAATTCATTGAAGTCAAATGGGTTAGAGTAAATCTGTGAAAGAGACTGATTTGTTAAAGAGAGGAGGAAGTTTGGAGAATGGACAGGAAGTAAAGGCAGACACAGTGGGTGACGAGTAAACCTATTGATAGAAACTAATGTCAAAGTGAAGGTGGAGAGATACATAAAAAGGGAAGTGAGCTAACTGAGCAGCCAAGGCTAGGGTGTTGTGAAGACATCAGAGGAACAATGGGAAATCGGAGAAAGAGGATGAAGGAAAGAGGTTAAGTGATTATGCTCATTAGAGATGGAATAGTAAGGACAATGAAGGCAGATGACTAGGGACAGTAGTGAGGCCTTTAGAGCTGGAAATGGGGGAGGGAAGGTGAAAGGAAAGGTCAGAAATGTGCTCAGAACAGCCATCTCCAAAAGGAGATGTTACAATTAACTGCATCAACAATCAAGACTCCATCGTTACATTGCAAATCACCTTTCAACAGATCATTGTTGAATGAACCATATTAATACTGTAGATATAAACATGGACGGTGATTTGATTCTATATGATCACTGCTTCATCTTTGACCTCTCTATCTGAATATCCCTACAAAAGACCATCACATGCTTACTATTATCACAAGAACTAAAATGTATAACTGTGGTTGAAAACTTTGATTGCGTGTGTTAAGCTCAACCAAGATCAAAAGTGACTTGTCACTGGAAAAATATAACTTACTTGTAATGTATCTCCATCAGGATCAGATGCAGTTAACTTATGAACAGAAGTACCAACAACAATGCTCTCTGCAATTGTGACAGATGGTCCTGTTGCATGTAAATATATTAAAATGGTCTATAAATGATTGTGCCAAAGGCAGTAAATTAGATCATGCTTCAAAAATACCAATGTTTAAGTATTTTAATGGGGGTTTAGTCAGAGATTTTCACATGTGTTAATCTCAATGCAAATATTAGATGTGTGACAAATGCCCTGATCACATTAATGTAATCTTTCACAGATATAGAGCTTAAGTATTGCTGAAAAATTGTAACTTGTTGAAACTTTTCATCTTTCACTCATCAGAACAATTTGTAAGAATTACCGGTGTAATACAAAATAACCGGTTTCCATTGTATGAGAAGACAGCCCTAATTGGTTGGCAAGTAGACTCTGATAGAGACATTGCCATGGAGTATGCACAAGAATGTTGATGACTTACAGTTAACTGCCAAACTTTATTTAAAATTTAAACCAGACAGGTTGACTATGATTGTCCTTTGTGTTGCCCTGATAAATGAACCAGACATTGGTTGTTAAGCTAAAACAGGCAAAATTTGTGTACATAGCTTGTCCTCTGCATTGAACAGGAGCCTGCGTATTATTAGGAATAACCTCAATGTACACAACTGTGCCACACTGTAAGTTTAACTGACAATCTTAAATTTGTCATCAGCATAATTCCTAGCTCATTCAGGACTATTAGCAGAAATGATGTTCCAAATATGGAATCACATCCAGTGTTGGCCATGTTTCAAATCTTGCAAGCACAGGCTGTTGGGGTATTATGAAGAACTCAAATAATATTCTACCTAATTCATCTAGCAGTGCTTTGGAAGTGTTACCTATGTGCCTGGCATTATACCAGCATACAATTTCACATCCCATGTTCTTCATTTGTGTGACAGGCAGACTGTGTTTTTGGTTTGACAGCAACAATCATGTTCGTGGTAAATGTCACTCGTCTTGTTATTGCTTACTGGTGTGAGAAATGGTTAGTTTCATTGGTTGTTTGGATTAATGAGATGTCTTAGTTACTCCTGTTCATGAGTTCGCACAATATTTAGTGAGAAATGATCTGATCAGGTAACCATTACCCTGCAAGATAGCTTTGATGTGCCCTGTTTCAGCTTGTGCAAATAGCTTGGGCTCTATGGGTTGTCAATATGGTCATGGATCTGTAGGAATCCCAATGTTTATATACTCACTGAGAGCTAAAGTTTTTATGTTGTTACTTTTCTTTTCATTCCTGGTTACTGGTAAATTTACGATCTCCATAAAAATCTCTTTGAAAAACTAAGTATTAGATGAGGATGCCAGAGGACCAGGCATCAGCTTGAGAGAGCCTCGGCAGATAGCTTCAGCTGGCACCACTAGGGGATTGCCCTGAAAAACAAATTGTAGCTGGGTGGACAGGGCCTATATTTTGCCGTCAGTCAATGCTTGAAATTGACTTAGCTGTTTGTTCCATGTTCCTGGCGGCTGTCAGTCTTTCTGAGCCCTAGGGCATCAGACAGGCAATCATTAAATTTATTATTTCATGTTCCCAGGAAAATGGCACTCAGCTGGATAACCAGCATGAAAATTTTGCAGTCTGGCCTGAGACCTGAGTTTCTTTGAGTGCAGATAATTGCAGAAGGTAATTAACTCCCAAATGTACCCTCAGATATTGCCAACATTTTTCTCATGTCCCAGCCTTTTCAACATGACTGAATAATGCTTTGATTTGGCAAGACTCGAGCAAAATATCGACATAGCATAATGACTGCAACAAATATACCATGTATTCCAATGTGGCAGATTTTTCACTGTGTTCTACCTACTGGTGCTGTGTGCAAAAATAATTGCCACATCACCACATCCCCAGTGAGAGATTAAAATGCAATGATAACTGACTCATGAATTAAAACAGGAGTTGATAGGATTTGTAAAGCAAGAGAAATCTATTCCATTGCAAATGCTTCAATACAGATTCATAATCTAAATATCTTCACCTGTCCCTGCTGTAAACACAGCATCACATATCGGACCTTCATTGACCGGAATCAATGAAACATTCAGGTTACATATTGCTTGGTTACCTCCCAGGTCTGTAACCACCACATTTAATGTATAGAATGTAACTGCAGACACATTGTCGTAGTCCAGTGGTAATGTATTGCTGATTATTGCAGTGTTTCTGACTGAAAGATAAAATAAACATTTATTTTTCCTAAATATATCACAGATGTCCAATATTTCCTTGCCAGACAGTATTGCATGAGGGTTTGAAATTGCTGACAGCCATGGCCTGAAGCGATGAACAGTACAGAACAATGTGCAGGGGAGAATAAAGCTTAACAGAGAAATGCAGGATAATAAAGTGTAGAGCTGGATGAACACAGCAGGCCAAGCAGCATCTCAGGAGCACAAAAGCTGACGTTTCGGGCCTAGGCCCTTCATCAGAGAGCTCTCTGATGAAGGGTCTAGGCCCACAACGTCAGCTTTTGTGCTCCTGAGATGCTGCTTGGCCTGCTGTGTTCATCCAGCTTCACACTTTATTATCTTGGATTCTCCAGCATCTGCAGTTCCCATTATCACAGGGAAATGCAGTGTTATTTATTAAAGAGGTACTGTTTATTGTTGGCAAAGTGAACACACTTGCCAATCCAGGGAAAGCAGTTAAAGTTCCCCTTCTAATGGCTTGTAATTGTTCATAGGTGGTCACACCTGATAAAGGTTTTTGCTTTGAAACGTGTAACATCTCATAATCAATCAGTCAGGTTTCATCTCTTACTCATTCGTGAGCAAAGTAACAGAGCCGAACATTAAATTATAAAAATAGTGACAATCAGCTGTCCTCGGTACTAACGTGCATTAGCAAACACAAAAATGCAATAAAAAAGCAGTGCATGCAAACAATAAATAAAGAAAACTAAAAAAAAAACTCAAATTGAGGGAAGTTATATTGTGGTGTATGCAGAGTTCCCATTGAAAGAGATTTGTGAGGTAACCACGTCATTTTTGTTACATTCCAGTTCGTGACTGTAAATATTTAAAAATGAAATTGTAGCACCTCGTTTCAGCCAACAGAGCAAAATTTCACTTTTTAAACAAAACAAAATATTGTATACAAAGAAAGAGAACAAATATTATTAAGGTAACAATATAGATTAATCCTGTACTTATGATGCACCGGATTTACTTTCTACTTGGGTCAAAAATGTCCTCAAAAAATACAATGATATTAAAACTACTAACTTCTATAGGGACCATTTTTTGTCCATAAGTCACAGCCCCCTAGAGAATTGTCCTTCCCTACAGCTATTCTCAGAGACAAAGATTTCATTTACCATCTCCTGAATGTGAAGGTCTCAATCCTTGTTCTTGTTAGTTTACCAAAATCTCCAAGGTACTCTGCTGGTTAGTTTCTTTTTCAGATATGGCATGCTGATACTATTGGTATTTATTTTTTGGGTTTAATATTAAACTCAAGAATTATTTTATGGAGTTGCAATTCTTGTAAAAAGGACAATTCACTAACTCAAAGGCTAAATTATCACATAACGGAAAGAGAATTTCTTAATATCCTCAGAGGTAGCAGGAACTGCAGATGCTGGATAATCTGAGATAACAAGGTATGGAGAAGTTTTTCTGAAGAAGGGTCCAGACCCAAAATGCCAGCTTTCTTGCTCCTCTGATGTTGCATTGCCTGCTGTGTTCATTGAGCTCTACGCCTTGTTATCTATATTTAATATCTTGTCAGATGAGGTATGAGATAATGCAGAAGTTCAATGCACATTGCTCTATCTCTCCTATGAGTTTCAGAATTTCTAGATTTTCTTGGACACTCAGGCTGCCCCTTTGGTATATTCACTTAACAATCTTCTCCAGAACTTTAAGAAAAATCATGCTTAATTTTACAGTCCACCTTAATAGCTGGAATTTCCAGCCACCTTTGCTGCTGGGGCTATACTCTTCACACTTTCTGCAATCTTTATTTCTCTTTGTCTCACTGGGCTTGTACTGTTTGCTGCTGCCTTCCTGTATCTGTCTGTTTCTTCCTTCCTGTTACTCCTGAATATGAGTTCCTTTTAACTCATAATTAATAATTACAATTCTCCATCAACCACAAAAGGTGTTAATAGACTTTCACAACAATTTGCTGCTTGGAGCACTTCCATTGAGCCAATCAGCTTGTGTTCTTTCTAACTGCTTCAACTGTAACTAGAAAGGATTGTCCAGGAATACCAAATGGTCTTGTTCCTTCTGAACCACAACTCCCCGTATCCTTTTAAAGCCTCGTGAAGTTTAAAACTTTTCATACAGTAAACATATACACAGATCTATATGGCAATTTTAGATCCCAGTAACTACACAAAATTATCTGCCATTGAAGTGAATACCAACAGAGGCATTGTTTAGATTCCTCCACTTGATTTAAACCAAGAAATCTTCAGCATTTGTTCTTCAAGATTCAGAATGAGATTAAGTTTCACTTGCCTATCACACAATGAAGCTAATGTAATAATGATTTTAACAGGATAAGTCTGTCTAATTGTCAATTATTTTTTCTTAATTTTCTCTCCGTGAACTGCAAACCACATGTGGACCAAACCATAATTAAAATCAGCTGTCAGCAAATATCAAGATAAATAGAATGTGGAGAGCCTTACTGAGATCCGTCATCTCCATGATGACATTGGATTATCCCCAAATCAACATTTTATTAATTATCCATCATTCACAATTTCATCTTTGATCTGATGAAATTTTTTTTTTAGCAGATGCTTAACGTTTATTTCTAGCTTTCAAAACAAGACATTGCATCTTTTGTGGTGCATTGGTGGTGAACTTATCTCTGAGCCAGGAGATCCAGGTACAAGTCCTACCTGCTTCAGAGGAGTGTAATAAAATCTCTGAGCAGGTTGATTAAAACAAAATTTCAATCTCTCTCCTAACTGTTAATATAGCATGGAGTGCAAACATCATTCTGCAGCTAAGTGAGCTCACCTGATATTTTATGGCTTTTCTCAATCTATGCTGACCTTTATAACCTAGAACTGAAGACTTCATAGAATGAATATTACAATTTTATACTCCACAGAAACCCTGAGCTAGATTTTCACAGATAATGGGAACTGCAGATGCTGGAGAATTCCAAGATAATAAAATGTGAGGCTGGATGAACACAGCAGGCCAAGCAGCATCTCAGGAGCACAAAAGCTGACGTTTCGGGCCTAGACTCTTCATCAGAGAGGGGGATGGGGAGAGGGAACTGGAATAAATAGGGAGAGAGGGGGAAGCGGACCGAAGATGGAGAGTAAAGAAGCAATGGGAGAGAGATTCCCTGAGGTTGGTGGAATCTCTCTCCCATTGCTTCTTTACTCTCCATCTTCGGTCCGCCTCCCCCTCTCTCCCTATTTATTCCAGTTCCCTCCCCCCATCCCCCTCTCTGATGAAGGGTCTAGGCCCGAAACGTCAGCTTTTGTGCTCCTGAGATGCTGCTTGGCCTGCTGTGTTCATCCAGCCTCACATTTTATTAGCTAGATTTTCACAACCCAGTTGACAGAAAAGCAGATTGTGTAGATACATAAGCCTCAAGATTTTTTTTAAGTGGACATGGTATTCCCGGATCCAAGTAAAGAAACGAATGTGAGAAAACAGGCATTAAATCATAATAAATGGCAGCACCTATGATCCAGGAGGAAAATGGAGAAAAATATTGACACCAAAATAACACAAAAGCACAAAATCTCATGGTGACAATGCCCTGTGTAATTTGCCATAGGCAATTGTGCTCCTACCTTGGGAAATCTGAAAGGAAGGCTCATTTACTGCAAAGCTGAAAGTCAGGCTATCATTGTTATCACCATCTGAGGCAGATAAAGTGATCAGTGTTGTCCCAGCAGTCATTTCTTCGGAAGGGGTTAAGGTACTTGATGGACAGGGGCTGAAAAGGTGCAAAATATTCCTATTTACTAAACAAAGAACGATCAGTGCAAACGCAAACTAGCTTTGACTTGTCAACACGGTTATAATGTTTAACGTACCTGATGATGGGAACTTCATCATTTACATCAGTAATTGTGATAGTTACTGTGCCTGTACAAGCGAGGCTTGGAGATCCAGTGTCATTAATAGATACCACAGCGTAGAAAAGCTAAAGGCAAAGAACAAAACTCAGGATTAAATCAATTAATAAGATCGATGTCACAGGTCTGTACATTGAGAGGAATAAGGCATATGTGCTGAAGATACTCTTACTAATCAATAATAAAATTATATTTCATACCATGTGACCATTTTCAAAATCCAAAGCAGATGCTGTGGTAATTAGACCCAAGTTGTCCAGGCTAAATAGTGCGGTGGTATTGGTGGAGGAGCTTGGCAGGAAAGAATACTTAGAAAAAGAGAAATATTATATTTTTGTCAGTCCAATAATCAAAGCTTGAGATAAGCCTCACTTTTTTCATGTTTGTGTTATAATTTGTTGCAATGGAATAAAAGGAATTTGAACGTCATTTCTTCTGGGTTCAGATTTGATCCATATATCAGAGTCCCTGACTTGGATATTTTATAATAACCTCCAAAGTGATGTTAATGCTAATATACAAATGTACAGGGAGAACCAAGACCTTATGCTCTGTTTTAGTTTAGCAAGTTTATGTATGGGAGGTAACTGGCAAAAGCACGAACTGAGAGAATGAGGGAAAAGGAGTTAGAGTGGTGAAGCCAGGGGGGAGAGATGAAAGGGAGAGAAGGGGGGAAAGAGTAAAGGGATGAGTAAAGGAATACTGTGAATGAGGTGGTCAGTAAGAAAGTGAATACTGTTCAATCAGGAAGATGGAAGGCGTTGATGTGAGGAGGTCCGCAGTGAGTGAGATAGGGAATAATGAGGGAAGGAGAATGAAGAATGAAATGAAAAGTTTAAGCTGAGGAATGGGAAGGAAGCTGATGGAGAATAAAGAAAATGGAAACAGGCAACTGGCAATGGATCCATAAGGGAGAGGGAAGGAGGAGGATTGGGAAGAAGAGTGCACAGAGATTCATCAACTCCAAAAGCAAAAGTGGACTCAGCTCCTCTGATAGACAAAACTCCACCAGTAACTGTTTAGGAATAGATTAACCAGATTGTAAATTGAATCAACTATGTGAACACTGTGCCTTTGAAGAAGGCAGGGACCTAGATATCTCATCACTGTTTCAGCTGTTACTTGACAATATTCTGCAATTCCCTGCAAAACCCACCGTACACATGCAATTGTTACAAGAGCTAGAATTATTCTAACATAGGGTGAAAATATTGCTTGCATGTATTAAATGTAATCAAGGTCAGAAATGTTGTTTCACAGAAAAACAAACTTACTTCCAATGTATTTCCATCAGGATCTGATGCAGTTAACTTATAGATAGAAGCGCCAATAGAAACAGTCTCTGCAATAGTGACAGATGGTCCTGCACCAAAGGAAAAATTTGTTTCATGTAAACAGTGTTTTATTGGTGTGTAGAGTACCGTAGCATTGAAAATCAATTAGTTCATATTTCAGAAACATTAATGAAGTTTCAGAAGTTTAAGTGCTGTATTTCACTTTGGTGTCAGCATTAATCCTGACATATAAAAAGTAATTGTATTGTAATTGCTGTGAATATGGAAAGTTGAAAATATGATGCGCAATTGTACTTCTTTTCAATAATTAAATAACTAATGTCAATCATGAAATCCATAATTTTGTTGGGGAAGGTGAAGAGCTGTACATCATTTTGAAGTAAAAACAAAAAGTGCTAGAAATACATGGCAGGTTCAGAGTTTGCTTCCACTTCAGAGTTTTAGCACCTGCATTATTTTGTTGCTATGAATTTTGTAGACTGATCAACTGCTGTTCATGAACACCAGTGCCACACATCACAGAGAACTGTAGGGAATAGCAGCTGGCAGTTGGTACTGATAGTGCATGGCTCTTAACATGGATATGAAGAGGCTGGTGTAGTTTGTCAGAGGTTGGAGCAGCTGTGAAGGGAGAAGGAGAGTTTGAACCAACAAATTTGCTGGAAGCCCAAGGGGAAGAGCTCCTGCTCTTTCGGGCCTGTGAACCATGCCGATAAACCAATTACCTGCTCTGCCAGGCACTCTACTCTGCCTTTTTGTTTGCAGATATACTGATCCATAGGACCATACAGTCATTAATGTTTAATTTGTTATTGCGCACTCCCACGAAATGGCACTGTATTGGATCATTAATATGAGAGCCTTTCAAATATATCTGTGACTCAAGTTCTTTTTGAGTACCAATCATTGCTGAAATATTTAATTTGTTTTTTTTGTCTTAGCTTGCTGGTACTACTTTCTATAAGGACTCTTCCTCATAGACACCAGCAGGTCATTTTAGGGTGTGGGCATTCCAAGCCAGGGCAGTGTATTGTCCTTTCCTAGTTGCTTTTGAGGATGACTCATAGTTTTAATTGGATAGAACTCTACCTATGTAGCAACATACCAAGGGAGAGACTACATTTGCTCCAAAGGGGCAGATTTTTTACACTTTTTGACCTGATATGTGTAAAAATGGCTGCCACATTACCACATCACAAATGGAAAAGATCTACTTGCTTTGTAATTTGACAATTGGTGAATGAGAAGTGACATTGAGTTAAAGGAATTTGTTACGAGAGGAGAATTTTTTTCGCAATTGCAATCCAATTTAGGACAAGGTTAATAATTGAAATATCTTCACCTGTCCCTGCAATAAATACAGCATCACATATCGGATCTTCATTGACTGGAATCAATGAAACATTCAGGTTGCATATTGCTTGGTTACCTCCCAGGTCTGTAATTACCACATATAATGTATAGAATGTAGCAGCAGATACATTGTCGTAGTCCAGTGTTAACGTATTGCTGATTATTGCAGTGTTTCCAACTGAAAGACAAAAGAGTCATCTATTTAACTGAAATATGGCTCAAGCAAATAATACTTTATCACTAGACATTATCATTTTGTAGTTTGAAACTGCTAATAGATCTAATCAATGAGCACTAAAGAGCAATGGATAGATAGTGCGGGAGGAGTAAAGTCTACCATGGAATAGGAATGTAAATGCCATTCAAAGAAGTACCCATTTTCACTATCAAAATTACAGTTGCTTCTGCTATTATATGTGTTTCTTCCATGCGAATTGGCTGTATTGTGACTGAAGAATTTAGACAGCTATTGTAGAATGCCAACTTTCCTTGGCTGTAACAAGATTCTGGCCCAATTTGTTTAAATGGTGCCGCTATTGTACAATTTTCTTTTAACACGAGATAGTTCTGTTCTTGTGCAATCATGTATATCACAACCGACTGTCTATTGGTTAATTCTTTACATATTAACAGATGTGTTTAGTAAAGACGAAATACCGATACATTTCTTTCAGCTCTGCATATATTCGCCCAAGTTGGAAAAAAAAGCAATGGCTAAAACTACAGCAACAACTGTAGTAATGTCTTCCATAATATCCTCAACCATTATCTTTGGAAAAGCATTAGTAAAGTCAGCATTATGCCCCATTTTTATCACATCCGTTTTAAACATTAACTGCAATGTATTAATAGCAAGGCCAACAGTTAGTGATTAACCATTTAGCTATTAACTATTTACTTCTCAAACATGAAAGTGAAATGCATTGCTCCTTATAAATCTCTCTCATGAAAACAAATACATCTGACTTCCATAGCTTGAACTTCCATGTTTTACGTTATTATTGCTCTGACATGCTTTTCTGTGGAGCTGTCCATTAAAGTTTGTGTTGTGCAGCATGTAACTAACATATTAATCTGGATCACTCACCATCACATAACAGTTCAAAAGAACAGAAACCAACATATAAAACGGCCAAGTAGTGGTAAACAAATAATTACAAGATATTAATAATATATATTGCAATACAGAAAAGCAAATCAAAGTGGAAAAAAACACAAAAATAGTTCATATCGCACTGAAATAACATATGAGAACACAGGAATTAAAACAGTTCTCATAATGAGTTAGATTTACAGAAACTATATCCTGATAGACAAAAAGAAAAATTAGATACATACAAATACCAAAAATTAGTATGAGAAAACGTCAGAACCACAAATCCAATTACTGAGGCAGACATTAGAGTGCAGACGAGAACATTGTGTTCCTACTGTTATGTGTTCTGTTGTCTTTTGAATTCTAGATATTAAAAATATCACACACTGAATTGAATTGGAAAGATTAGATCACTTTGTTAAATTGTAAATTTCCATACTTGGTAGATGCCTACCAAAAGCTGGTATTGGATTACACAACAGCCGACTCTCAAGTGCAACCATGAATGTTGCCCACTGGAAACAAACACACAGACATTCGGTACCTGGTTAATTAGCCCCTCACTCTTAAAAGACTATTCACCAATATAAAATATCCTTCTTCCTTTAAAACATAATACTCACTCCCACTAAGGCTGTTCCAGTTATTTACTTTTCTAAGATTAAGTTCAACAATTAACTTTTGCTTCAAAATAAACAAATCCTGTTCATAGTCCTGTTAGCACGTATTCTATATTCTCCTCTGAAGGTATCATTCATGGAATTGTTTGTGTGGTAAGATACTGGTCTTCCATCTTGGAGATTTGGTATTCACTGTTCTCAGTGATGTTTAGGCATGCTGTATTAGGTGATGTATGTGTGTTCCTCCTAGTGTTGCAGGAGGCATGCTTTCTGTTGTTAATATTGTGACCATGGACAGTGATGTTTCCTGCGCTTTGTTGATAGTCTTTTCTTGTTTTCCACCTCATGTGTAGGTTAGATGTGAACTTTATTGTTTCTTCTCATTTCCTTCTTGGTTTTTGTCTTAATTATGTATTACTTTGGATCTTCAGCTTCAGCAACAAAATTTGCTGAGATCCAGGTTTCTATGATTGAAACCTGTAACTGTGCATATTGCTCTTACAACAGCTCAAATGGTGATTTAGCAAGTTTGAAGTGCTAACTTCTTCATTCCTGTCTTCAGTGAATTTTTGTCTCAATTTCTCCAAGTCACTTGGAAGATGCATACAATAGTCTGATATTTGTTTTCATTCAACAGGTGATTTCATGTTAGCCTCGAGAGATATGAATTGGAGTGACAGTAAGGCAAGACACGCCAAGTCTTGTGTCTTCCTTGCATGAGCATTTCACAAGGACTCTTTTGGCAATTTGGACATGTCATTCTATAAACCTTTGTCTCCAAAGGTGATGGTCTTGTTCAGTGAATTCCTAAAATTTGCTGAATGTAAACTGGGTTCCATTGTCACATATTAATCTTCTGGGAAACTCTTGCTTGGCAAATAAACTCATACGGCTGAGACAATTATTGTTGCTCTCAAGTCTTTTATCTTCTAGATAAAAAGAACTTTGAATAGTTGTTTGTGACTAAGAGACACTATTCTTAATTTTGTGAATAAATCAACTCCCACAACATTCCATGGTGTGTGTTTAGTAACTATCATATCCTCTTTCTGTCCCGTGTTTCATCCCTGGCATATATTAGTTATAGACACCGTAGGCAGGATCTTAAAGGTTCTGACTAACATGCTATGGAGAGAGGTGTGGTAGAAACTGACAAGTAGTCTGACAAAGCATGTTTCAACACTGGGAGTGTCTCTACCTTTTTTCATAATGCTGCATGACAAGATTCTCGCTAGGAAGCAGTGAGGTGCCAATTAAGAGGTATCATTACTTGTTAAATGCTTTATTGATGCCCTGAATTGCCTCATTAATATTCAACTTTCTATCTTATCAAACTCACTAAACAAGCTTGTTGTTAAGAAAACTTGATATGGAAATCAGAATAGGTGCAGCTGACTGTTTGCTCTGAAGAGTCTCCATGTTGGGCACCAGTCACCAATATCTCAAGGCACCCAGCAGGGACACTAACTGTACACACATCATGATTGGCATCTGATGTATGCAAGCCTCTATGAACCCTCAGGGTATTTCTCCAATCCAATTATGGGATGCTTCTGCGCTTCAATGTTTAAAGGCTAAAAAAGAAATGGTGTGCAATGTTCAGGTAACAATCAGTCTGGCAATCTGGCTTGTGTAGATGGACATTACCCATAAAGCCCATTGTGCCTTGAATCTTGGCAGATGCAGTTTTCTCATGAAACATATCAAGAAGTCTTTAAGAAAATAATCAGATTTTGGGCTGCATTCGCCACAAAGGTGCTCCTGAAACAGGAACAACAAACTGAGCAGTTACTTTCTTTCAGCAAGTTACCTTATCTGAAATTAAAAAAATCTCCACACTGCAAAACACTATTCAAGCAGAACAGCCACAAAATTTAATCATTAAAACATCAGATGATTTTCCCAAAATAAAGTCAAACAACGAAGATGAAAAATTTACTGAAACCATGATGTTTTGAAGAAATGCCTTGTTTAAAAACAAAGTCCTTCAATCGACCTCTTAAAAAAGCCCTTGGACCTCCATAATCTTTCATACTCAAGTCCACAAAAATCATTAAATAGGTCACTGTCATAACAGTAGTATGGCAGACTTGTCGCCTTATAGCTTATCATTTTTAGTTTTATGAAATTCCTGTCGTATAACTCTAATGATTGATATTGTAAATCTTTTCTCAAAGCTCCTGCATGTTTGCTTTGTGTCCTGATACTTTTTGTATAACAGGAGTCAAGGAATGTCTCAATTTTTTTTGTACCCAAGCGTCCATCCTAGAAATAGCCACAATTCTTTCAGAACTCTGTCAAGTGTGTATTCTATTCCGAACAACTTGCACTTCATCACTTTCATAAAACAATTGTCAGTATTTGACTTGATCTCAGATTCTTGTTGTAGATGTTTCCATCAAGACTTCATGTAATTGGCTGTCATGATCTTTTCCATCCACATCTTGTGTCTAGAAATCACCTGTTATACTGACTGCTGCTATGCATCCCTTTTATGACTTGTCCATTTTTCTGTTGGACTGCATCCTGGATCATTTAAAGCCCAAAAGGTAGATGTAGGAATTTGAATTATTCAGAGTGTGTTGAACGATATCAACAATGAAGATTCATCATCTAATGTTACATTCTACTAGCCATTGCAAGTAACAGACTTGCTGAAAACCTTTATCCCCTGCCTGTGCTGTTGCGATCTCTTCCAATGTTGAAATAGGGTAATGACCCTGCTTTCTGACTTGGTTTAGATTTTTGGGATTCAGGCAAATTCTTGGCTCTCTGTTTGGATTCTCTCTCGCCGTGATTGAATTTGCCCAATGTGTAGGCTTTGAGGCTTTGTGACTCTGCAATACCCTAGCTTCTTCCATCTCTTGGAGATCTTTTTCAATCTTTCCTTTTTGATCTATTGAGACTTTACTTGGCGGGTGCAGGATTGATTTCATCACTGGGTCAATGTTGATTAATACACAGTCTTCAAAGCATCCAACCAGTGGATTTGCATCAAATCATTTTGCATCTGTTGGGAAGATACTTCTCAATAAGTGTATTCTGTTTAATCTTTAGTACTGTCTTCTTCACCTCTTGGTTCACTGAAATAATCTGCAGCTCTTCACAACTATTCAAGCTCAATATAGAAACCATCTGTTTCAGTGATGTGGAACATATAGTTACCTTTTTTTTCTTTGTGTTCCCCTGATTTAGAATGTTCTTAGTTGTTCAATCTAAGTTCCCATATGCTGTCGGCATGAAATCCTTCAGTTTTAGAACACCTTTCCCTGGATAACCATTTTCTTCTAAATTTTCAGGTAAGATCTCCTAGTACAGTATGAGTGGGATGTTGTTACTCTGTGCTCTAGAACCACCCATCTCCTTCAGATTTATCATTATGGCTTATTTCTTACCTTCTTCTGATCAGAAAAGTTGCATAAATTTCTTTTCTATAAACTGTTGTATCCAGATTTTCCATGCTCCCATACCTATTCAAAGTTATGAGCATCTTTTAGGTTATGATTTATTTTCCACTATTCACTCTATTGACCTACCTCTAGAAACTCATCAACAACCTTCTTCCACATTCATGCATATGTTTTCCCAATGATTGGCCTTTTCATAAATTTTGCCGTTTGACCTATATGTGAGACATTTCCTTCAATCTATGAATTCATGCCATTGTTCATAGCTCCTGCATATCTTTCTCTCTGCATGGTGTATATGTCATTGGCGCTGTTTCACTGCTTCGAGCCTTCATTACAGGCTAACTGCTGAGTAGTCAATATTGTCATCTATCTGCATGTGGTTTCACATCTTCTGGATCTGTTTACAGCTTGTGAAAATCATAAACTTGTCCTTTCAGATTTACACTTTTTGTGCCTCATAGAGAACAACTAACTTGGATTCTTAGCCTTAAACTCAAATTTTCTGAATGTAATTTTCAGTCCTGATATGAAGTTACCAATAAGCTCGACCAATTCCTGTCTGAGGCCTAGAAATTCATAATGATGGATCTAAAGATTTTATTTTAGCTGGAGATGGGAACTGAATTATAGACATTTGGCTAGATTTCTGTTGTTTTCTTCAAAGAATTCCCTTATGCTAAATACATCTACTTCTTCAGCTCCAACCCACAGAATAATATAAATAGCCCACTCTTCATTGCCAGAGCCTATATGGAAACTACAATTTGTCAATCAGCACTTTGCTTTAATCTTCTCAAATGCCTCTATAACATCACCAGTACCTCAACATGTTACTAACTAGAAATATGCTTTCATGTTGCATCAGTTGACATTTCATCATTGATTCAAATTTTCTCTTTCACAAATGTGGGTGATTTTCCAAAACAACATTACATTAATTTTAAATATTTTATGCTTGTGCACATTTTGTTTTTCAGCTTCTCTTTTGGTTCCCAGATATTTGGAATAAACTCACTTTAAGCTTGTGAAAGTTTAATCTCTTTCTTTAATTCTAATTCATTACGTTAAGACTTCCTAGGATGTTGTCAGAATAAAGCATCAAGGACTCTCCAGTGCAGCCATGAATGTTCATCAGTGGAACACTTACATTTACAATTGGTTCCTGGATAAATGGTTCATTGCTCTTTATACTCAGTACAACAATTATAAGACCAACCTTGATTAATCTGAAAGGAAGGCTCATATACTGCAAAGCTGAAGGTCAGGCTATCATTGCTATCACCATCTGAAGCAGATAAAGTGATCAGCGTTGTCCCAGCAGTCATTTCTTCATAAGGCGTTAATGTACTTGATGGACAGGGGCTGCAAACATGAGATGTATTCTTATTTAGCAAATCAAAAAACCATCAGTGCAAACAAGAACTGATCTTGTCAACATGGTAATAATGTTTAACATACCTGATAGTGGGAACTTCATCATTTACATCAGTAATTGTGATAGTTACTGTGCCTGTACAAGCGAGGCTTGGAGATCCAGTGTCATTAATAGATACCACAGCGTAGAAAAGCTAAAGGTAAAGCACCAAACTCAGGAGTAAATCAATTAATGAGATCTATGTCACAGGTCTGTACATTGAATGGATTAAAGTATCTGTGCGGAAGATATTTTCATTACTCAGTAATAAAAATTATATTTCATACCATGTCGCCATTTTCAAAATCCAAAGCAGATGCTGTGGTAATTTGACCCGAATTGCCCAGGTTAAATCGTGTGGTGGTATTGGTGGAGGAGCTCGGCAGAAAAGAATACTTGGGAGAAAGAAACAAGAAGTTATATTCCCATCAGCTAATATTTAATTCTTTTGGTGAGGTAAACTTATCAGTTGCAATTTTTACTTGTTGCAATCAAACAGAAGGAGCATGAATTAAAGCTTATTCCAAATGTAGAATTGGATGTATTTAACTGTGAGTGGCCTACTAAATCTCAAGTAAGAAATTCAGAAGTGATGATCTACTGTAGCTGCTATTGTTTGGAGAATGCATAACCTTGTGCATTGTTTAGATTCAACAAGATTAGTGCATGGGAAATAACTGGAGATTTGACAACGTTAGGAGAGCAGAACAAATTCAGAGGAGTTGTTGAGAGAGTAATAAGAGACTTGAGACAAGGTGACATTATGGAGGAAAACCTGAATGTTAAAGAAAATTGGAGGTGAAAGGGGAGAGAAGGGGAAGAAAGAAGCAGATAAGGTCAAGATAGTGTGAAGGATAGAGAACTGTGGGAAAATAGGATTGATGATAGTTTGGGATTAGTCAGACATTGATGTTTCATGATTAGTTTACACATAGTCACACAATCAAAATATATTTGTTCATTAACCTGACTTTATTCAGCCTTACTGTTACCAAAGTAGACTTTACTTCTTTAATATCATGTGACTCTGCTTAACCTCGTCTGACAAAGAATTGCACCATGGGATTTCACAGAGCTACATTTCAATTATTTTCAACCCTCAAGGTTGAATGAGCTCACATTCTCCTGACTCATTGAATCTTTACCAGAATTCTCTGGCATCATCAATAAAGGGAGGCTAGAATTTTGTTTCAGTGGGAAAGGAGGAGTATAGAAAATACAAGAACTGTGTTATACGTCAGCTTTGTTTTAATTTGTAGTAATTTTGAGAAGAAACATTCATACTTAATGAAATGTAAATTCCAAACTGAGATAGTGAGGTCAGAGTATCAAACACAAAGACAAGATAGTATACAACCTATAATCTAAACAGACAAAAGAGGTATCATAAAATGTTTATTTATCCCAGCGGTAATCTTTAAAATTTTATGAAATGACAGGTAAAAATGCAATGAACTAATACAACACTGCCAGTGAATGATCTCTTAAAAGATCAAGCAGTAGGTAATGGCATGTTATGTTTAACAGATTGTTTTCTTTAAAAGGAAAGGAATCTGAAATTGGGTATGCATGGCCTAGCCAATCAAAGACTCACCATGAACTGTTCATTCAATGTGCATACATCACCTATCCAATTAAGAATCTGTTTATGCAATGCATTAACCAATCACAATTCATAAATATCTCTGATCTTATTATAGGTTGTGGTTTGGAAAGGGGTAAAAAGGCTTACTTTTCAATAGTTGTGTGTGCAGAAATAAGAAAACAAATTAGTGAAGCACTCCAGCCAACTGAAGGTCAATATTCCTGTCCGAGTGTAATTTTTGTTGTCCTTGTTTCAATAACTTAATACATTGCTGAATATTATCTAAACACTTTTATACCAACAACAGTGAGATACTTAGTCAAAACCTGACTCTATGAATCAAGTAAGACTGGATTTCAGAGCCTAAAAATGAGAATGAGAGAAGGAAAAATGATCTGGATGAAGGAACTGAGGGCATTCTGGCTACATTTGCAGATGATACAAAGATAGGTGGAGGGAAAAGTAGTATTGAGGACGTGGGGAGGCTGCGGAAGGATTTGGACAGGTTAGCAGAGTGTGTAAAGAACTGGCAGATGGAGTACAACATGGGAAAATGTGAGGTCATGCACTTTGTTGAGAAGAATAGCAGCATGGACTATTTTCTAAATGGGGAGAAAATTCAGAAGTCTGAAGTGCAAAGAGACTTGGGAGTTCTAGCCCGAGATTCTCTGAAGGTAAACTTGCTGACTAAGTCAGTAGATTGGAAGGAAAATGTAACTTTGGCATTTATTTTGGGAGGACTTGAATATAAAAACAGGGGTGTACTTCTGAGGCTCTGGTCAGACCACATTTGGAGTATTGTGTGCAGTTTTGGACTCCATATCACAAGAAAGAGGTACTGGTCCTGGAACTGGTTCAGAAGAGGTTCATGAGAATGGTCCCAGGAATGAAAAGCTTATAATATGAAGAATGTTTGAGGAGCCTGGGTCTTTACTTGATGGAGTTTAGAAAGATGAGGGGGATCTAAATGAAGCTTTAAAAAAAACTGCTGGACAGAGTGGATGTCGGGAAGATGTTTCCATTGGTAGGAGAGCGTAGGACTCAAGGGTACAGCCTTAGAGTAAAGGGAAGACCTTTTAGAATGGAGAAAAGGAGAAACTTCTTCAGCCAGAGAGTGGTGAATCTATGGAATTCACTATCACAGAAGGCTGTGGAGGCCAGATCATTGAGTATATTTAAGACAGAGTTGATAGGTTCTTGGTTGTAAAGGAGATCGAGGGTGATGGGGAGAAAGCAGGAGTATGGGGTTGAGAAAATTATTAGCCATGATTGAATGGCAGAGTCGACTCGATGGGTTGGATGGTCTAATTTCTGCTCCTGCGATAAGGTTAGGGTTATGGTCTTATGGAGAAGATTAAGATGGTAAATGAGGAAGAGGACAGGCGAAGAGGATGATAAAGACATGGAGCCAGCATATTAGAGATGTTTGAATAGAGGCAGGAAGGAAAGCAGAAAAGAGGGGAAGAGAATGAGTAGGATAAGAGTGCAGACAATAGATATCTCCAAAAAGAGGAGGAGCAAGCAGCTATGTTAACTACCAAATGCTCAACATATCCGGACTGGGATTTGGATCAATCGTATCATCACCATGGCTACAAGAAGCACATAGGCTGGATGCTCTGTAATTATTGGACCACCTCTCACTATCCTGCAATTCCCTACATTTACATGCAATTGTCACAAGGGCTAAAATAGTTAACCTGAAGTGAAAACTTTGATTACATGCCTTAAGTTTATCCAAGCCAGAAATGCTGATTCATTGGTAATGACTTACTTGCAAAGTATCTCCGTCAGGATCAGATGCAGTTAATTTATAGACAAAGGTACCACTAGCAATAGTCTCCAGAACGGTGACAGATGGTCCTGTGCCAAAGGAAATATGATTATTATATTATATTAGTGTACAAATGAGGGTGTTAATGGCCGTACAATAGTTTATGATTGAGATGGGCCAGTGATGAAATATTTCAGTAATTTGTGAAAATTGTCCCTTTACCATTGACATTGAGGTGACCTAAATTTAGATCACAAATTCCTTGTCACCAAAACACCAGTTCCAGGAAAGAATTTTTAAAAATCATTATGAAACAAGTCAATGTGTTGTACTTGTTTCAATGACTGAGCACAAACAATTTTATGGCCTAAGTACATTTTTCTCAAAATCAAAAGGCGATGGCTTCTGTGAGAATTGGTTTGAGAAGCCAAGTTTTAGTGTGTTTATTTCTAAACACTGGTCAGCTCTGGTTGTTAAAGGTGACAGCGGGCTGTAACCATGGATGTCCAGCAACAGTCCCTGGAAACTAGAAATGTTCAGGGTTCTGGATGTGAGTTTGCTCGCTGAGCTGGAGGGTTAGTTTTCAGACGTTTCGTCACCATTCTAGGTAACATCATCAGTGAGCCTCCGACGAGGCACTGGTGTTATGTCCCGCTTTCTATTTATCTGTTTAGGTTTCCTTGGGTTGGTGATGTCATTTCCTGCATTGGTGATGTCATTTCCTGTTCTTTTTCTCAGAGGATGGTAGATTGGCTCCAAATCAATGTGTTTGTTGATGGAGTTCCGGTTAGAATGCCATGCTTCTAGGAATTCTCGTGCATGTCTCTGTTTGGCTTGTCCTAGGATGGATGTGTTGTCCCAATTAAAGTGGTGTCCTTCCTCATCCATATGTAAGGATACGAGTGATAGTGGGTCATGTTGTTTTGTGGCTAGTTGATGTTCATGTATCCTGGTGGCTAGCTTTCTGCCAGTTTGTCCAATGTAGTGTTTGTCACAGTTCTTGCAAGGTATTTTGTAGATGACGTTTGTTTTGTTTGTTGTCTGTATAGGGTCTTTTAAGTTCATGAGCTGCTGTTTTAGTGTGTTGGTGGGTTTGTGGGCGAACTTTATGCCATGAGGTCCGAGTAGTCTGGCAGCCATTTCAGAAATGTCTTTGATGTAGGGGAGAGTGGTTATGGTTTCTGAGCCTGTTTTGTCTGTTTGTTTGGGTTTGTTGCTGAGGAATCGGCGGACTGTGTTCATTGGGTACTCGTTCTTTTTGAATATGCTGTATAGGTGATTTTCTTCTGCTCTGCGTGGTTCCTCTGTGCTGCAGTGTGTGGTGGCTCGTTGGAATAATGTTCTAATGCAGCTTTGTTTGTGGGTGTTGGGATGGTTGCTCCTGTAGTTCAGTATTTGGTCCGTATGTGTTGTTTTCCTGTAGACGCTGGTTTGAAGTGCCCCCTTGACTGTTTGTCGAACATTGACTGAACTACAGGAGCAACCATCCCAACACCCACAAACGAAGCTGCATTAGAACATTATTCCAACGAGCCACCACACACTGCAGCACAGAGGAACTACGAAGAGCAGAAGAAAATCACCTATACAGCGTATTCAAAAAGAATGGGTACCCTATGAACACAGTCCGCCGAATCCTCAGCAACAAACCCAAACAAACAGACAAAATGGGCCCAGAAGCCATAACCACTCTCCCCTATATCAAAGACATTTCCGAAATGACTGCCAGACTATTCGGACCTCTTGGCATCAGGGTAGCCCACAAACCCACCAACACACTAAAACAGCAGCTCATGAACTTAAAAGACCCGATAAAGACAACAAGTAAAACGAACGTCATCTAAAAAATAACTTGCAAGAACTGTGACAAACACTACATTGGACAAACTGGCAGGAAGCTAGCCACCAGGATACATGAACATCAACTAGCCACAAAACGACATGACCCACTATCACTCGTATCCTTACATACGGATGAGGAAGGACACCACTTTAATTGGGACAACACATCCATCCTAGAACAAGCCAAACAGAGACATGCACGAGAATTCCTAGAAGCATGGCATTCCAACCAGAACTCCATCAATAAATACATTGATTTGGAGCCAATCTACCATCCCCTGAGAAAAAGAACAGGAAATGGCATCACCAACACAGGAAATGACATCACCAACCCAAGGAAACCTAAACAGATAAATAGAAAGCGGGACATAACACCAGCGCTTCATCGGAGGCTCATTGATGATGTTACCTAGAATGGTGATGAAACGTCTGAAAACTAACCTTCCAGCTCAGTGAGCAAACTCACATCCAGAACCTCAACCTGAGCTACAAATCTTCTCAAAACTCACTATGTCCACGGTTGGTGGGAGCTTGAAGCTTTGGATGGTGGAGGTGAGGAGAGAAGACAGGAAAGGTCAAAGCTGAGAGAGGTAATATAGATGGGTTTCAAGGTTATGCAGGGCAGGAGAGATTGGTAGAAAATTTCCCCGAGGTTTTGGGGAGATCGGGAGAAAACCTCCTGTTCTCCTTGATCCAGAAACCACAGCACACATGCATGTACTCTGCTGGATCTGCTATCTCCTACTTCCCTTTCATTTCCAGTTTTCCCAAAGCATTTGAAATTGGCCCCACAACATTGAAAATGATACACAGAATTGCAGAAAACCTATTCATTCAAAAATTATAATCACTGGCACAACTTTCAGAAACAGTTTACTTAAGCATCCCTAAAATATGCATCCTTAAACTAAAAAGAGGCGCAAGTATGTGGGATTTTGCTGGGTTTCATATTTTTACCACAGGCTGTTGGTTAAAGTTCTGTCATATGGCTGATTATAGAATTCCCCAGGAAAATTTAGGTTTTATAATGGATGCAGCTATCTCAAACAAGTAAAAACAAATTAAATGTTGCAAACTTAACTCCAATACCTGGCAAGGCCCTATGTTCAAGAAACCATTGTCCTTTTGTAAAGATCAGATCACTTTGAATGAAGATGAAGCTGTAGTATCTATTTGCCAAATATTCATTACAGAATGAACACAGCTACCAGCTTCACCTGGTTTTAAAATGGATGATGTGTAGGGCAAGCTGAACCGGGCTGTCCATATAAACACAATGGATATGGGAACAGATCAGAGACTAGGAATCCTCCAGCGAGTAATTCCCTCCCAGATTTCCCAAAGTCTGTCCATCATCTACAAGGCACAAGTCAGGAGTGTAATGGAATATTCCCCACTTGCCTGGATGGGTGCAGCTTCATCAACACTCAAAAACCTTGACACCATTCAGGAGAAAGCAGCCTGCTTGATTGGCACCACATCCACAAACGTTCACACGCTCCACCACCAATACTCAATAATAGCAATGTTTACCATCTATAAAACGCAATGCAGAATTTCCTTAAGGCTCCTTAAATAGTATGTTTGAAATCCTTGACCATTTTCATCTCGAAGGACAAGGGAAGAAGATATATGGGAATATCTCTATCTACACATTTGCTTTCAAGCAACACACCATCCTGACTTGGAAATATATCGCTGTTCATTTAGTGTCACTGAATCAAAGTCCTTGAATCGCCTCTATAACAGCATTGTTGGTCTAACTACATCAAAAGGACTACAGTGGTTCAAGAAAGCAGCGAACCGCCACTGTCTCAAAGGAATCTAGGGAGGGTCAATAAATGCTGGCCCAGCTAGCAATGCCTGTATGGATGAATATAAAAACGCACATATTTGTGTCAGGATTTGCCTCTCCACTCAACAACATCTTATAGCAATTGAAACTTGACCTTCCACTGTACAGTAGATACGCCATAGATGTGAGCCAAAAATGTCCGAAAGAGACAAATTTTCTCTGGTATGTAACACACAGTTGGTCAATGTATTGATTGTTACTCCACTTGTCACAATTGAGTGGCACTCACCAGCTACAAGCAGAGGATCACAAACAGGAGCTTCATTTACAGGTTTTAAAGACACAGTCAGGTTACAGGTAGTGGTATGAGATGCCATGTCGGTGACGACAATATTTAGTTGGTAGTCCGTAAAACCAGCCGTGTCATAATCCAGTGTGGAATTGGTAACAATCCATGCATCATTTCCAACTGAAAGTGAAAAATAAGTTGGCTCATACTGTTCATTAAAAAAAATTCTTTATGATATTTCTGACTTTAGTAAAATATGTGCTTTATTTTTACATTGACTGTTTATTAAAGTTATTTTGGTCTAGTAACTCTACACATTTTGTGAAATTAGTTTCTTGCACTTTCATGTTGCATTTGTTTAGATTGTTGGAAATGCTAATAAGTTCCACTGTGACCATATCTATCGGACCAATGCTGCTTCATACAGAAAAAGCAGCACCTCCTTTGGGAAAGGTTAGAGTTTTAGTACTTCTCAAATAAAATAGATTATGAAATTGCTGAAGTTTAACATGCAAAATGAAAATGGCTTGCCATAACACAAAAATAGGAAGTCTGGAGAAACTCAATTGGTCTGGCAGCAAGGGAAAGAAAAGAAAACTGTGCAGTGATCCGTCATGTTTGTCATCACTTCAGCCTTATCTTCACTGAAATGTTATTGATAAGGCTGCAGTGACCCTGCATAAAGCTGAGGAAAAATCAGTGGAAGATACAGAAGACAGTCAATTTACAGAATGCCAGTTGTATAGCCTTTCTAGAACCTTTGTCTTTTAACCCGTGCTAGTCATAGGGTCAGAACACTATACAGCACAGAACCAGACCTTTGGTCAAACTCGTCCATGCTGACCAGTATCCCAGCCTTAACTAGGCCCATTTGCCTGCATTTGGACAATATCCCTTGCAACCTTTCCTAATCATGTACTTTTTCTCAAATGTCTTTTAAACATTGTAATTGTGCTCGGCTGTACCAGTTCCTCCGGCAGCTCGTTCCATACATGCACCACCCTCTGTGTGGAAAAGTTGCTCCTCAGATCCCATGTATTAGCCTTACTTCACCAAGAGTATCTTGGCAACACCACTACTGGTCAAATTGGTTTTGTCCTAAAGGGCAGAGCTGGGTCTGCAACAGAACCGTTTAGAGGGAGAAACAGACTTGATCTCATTTTCACCAATCTGCTTGCCCCAGATGCACATGTCCATAACAGTTTGGGTAGGAGAGATCACCAACAAACTCCCATCTTCACTTTGAGGATTCCTTGTGTTGTGTTTTATGGCAGATCACCATGAGAAGTAGAAAGATTTTGAACGGATCTGACAAATCAAGTCTGGACATCATTGAGGTGCTGTGGTCTATCAGTAGCAGCAGAATTATACTCAAACATGATCTGCAACCTCATGGCCCAGTGTAATCCCAGCTCTTTCATTATCAAAAGTTCAATCCTGGTTCAATGGGGAGTGCAGGAGGACATGCCAGGAAAAGCACCAAGACATATCTAAATATGAGGTGTCAATTTTGTAAGAGTACAACACAGGACTTGCATGTCGAACAGCTGAAGTAGTGTGAGACAGACAGAGCTAAGTGATTCCAGAACCAACGGCTCAGATCTAAGCTCTGCAGCCCTGCTGCATCCAGTCACGAATGGGATGAGCAGTTCAACAACTCACTGGAGGGAAAACTTCACAAATATCTTCATCCTCAGTGATGGGGAAGACCAGAATATTGGTGCAAAAGCTAAAGTTGAAGCATTCACAGTAAAAATAAGTGCCAAGTGGATGATTCATGTCAGCCTTCTCCTGAGTTCTCCAGCATCATAAATACCAGGCTTCACCCAGTTTGATTCATTCCATATGATATCAAGAAATGGCGGAAGGCACTGGATACTGCACACATGCTGAGCCTTGACAACATTCCAGAAAGATTACTGTAGGCTCATGCTCCTGAACTTGCTGTATCCTATCCAAGCTCTTCCAATGTGGAAAATTGCCCAGGAATGTCCGGTAGAGAAGAAGCAGGATAAATCCAGCCTGGTAAATTACGGGCCCATCAGTCTACTCTCAACCATCAGTAAAGAAAGAAGTTATCATTAGTGCTATTAAGCATCAGTTGCTTAGCAATAACCTATGCATTGACGCTGACTGATTTGAGTTTCAGTAGGGCCACTTAGTCCCGGACCTTATTACAGCCTTCTCTCAAACATGGACAAAAGGGCTGACCTCCAGTGATGAGGTGAGAGTCACTGCCATTGATATCAACATAGTGTTTAACTGAGTATGGCATCAAGGAACTGTGATAAATTTACAGTCAGTGGGAATCAGGATTGTTGGACGTCAGTCATATCAGCTTCAGGAGTTCTTCAGGGTAGTGTCTTGGGCCCAACCATCTTCAGCTGTTTCAATAGTGATCTTTCCTCCATTCTAAGGTCAGAAGTAGGGATGTTCGCTGATGATTTCATAATGTTCAAATCATGCCAACTCCTCAGATACTGAAGAGGGCCATGTCAAAATGTACAAGGATTTAGAAAGTCACAGAGATAGTAAGAATTGCCACATAGTGTGAAGCTGAAGGAACACAGCAGGCCAGGCAGCATCAGAGGAGCAGGAAAGCTGATTTTTCGGGTTGAGAAGAACGGTCCTGATCTGAAATGTCAATTTTCCTGCTGCCTGGCCTGCTGTGTTCCTCCAGCTCCACACTGTTATCTCTGGAAATTGGCAAGTAACATTCATACCAAACAAGTGTCAGATAATGACTACGTCTAAGAAGGCAGAATCTAACCATTTCCCTCGACATTCAATGGCATTACCATTGCTGAATTCCCCAGTTTCAACATCCTGGGGTTACCATTGATCACAGATTGCTGCAGACTAGCCACATAAATACTATGGCTCCACATAAATACTATGTCAGAGGTAAGAATCTTGTGATGAATAAGTCACCTCCTGACTTCCCAAAGCCTGTCCAATGTCGGCAAGGCACATGTCAGGAGTGTGACGAAATACTCCCCACTTACCAGGATGGGTGCTACTCCAAAACCACTCAAAAAACCTGACACCAGACAGGACGAGGCAACTGGCTTGATTTTCATCACATCCACAAGCATTCACTCCCTTCAACACTGATGTTCAATAGCAGCAGTGTGTACCATCTGTGTGATGTAATCACCAAATCTCCTTAGGCAGCACCTTCTCCACTCACAGCAATTTCCATTTAGAGGCACAAAGTAAGCAGATACATGGGAACACCACCATTTGCATGTTCCTCTCCTAGCCACTCATAATCCTGTCTTGGAACTATATTACCATTTCTTCCCTGTTGCTGGGCCAAAATCCTAGAACTCACTCCATAATGATTGCACCTTCACCAAAGGGTTGCAGTGATTCAAGTAAGCAACGCGCTGCTATATTTTCAAGGACAATTAGGGATAGGCAATAAATGCAGGCCTTGCCAGCAAAACCCAGATTGCATGAATTGCTAAAAAGAACTTTTCAGCAAATAAATGGGATCTGTCACTCCACACCTTTTTATTCTCTCTGTCTTAATTTGTTTTCAGAATATTGTACAAACTCAGCTACCTTCCCTTCTCTGGTAGAAATTGCTTTGTCAGTGTTGTATTCATAATAGTGCTTTAAGCCAGTTATTTTGGATGTAAAGTACCAAAAAATCTCCCCAGTAAACGAGCAAAATGTGTTTCTTTTTCATATTGAACAATGCTTCTAATAAGATATTACTTTACAGATGTATTTTTGTTTAAATTGAAAGCAACCTACAATGGAATTACGACAATACAATTAACTTAAGTTCATTTTTACCATTCTACTAAAAGTGTTAATGTTCTCAATTTACTCTCCTTAATATATTAATGCAAGAGAATGCCTTGCTTATATTTAATCTTTTAATAGTAGCTTTTATTTTAAATTCCAGACAGGATACAACTGTTGCTGCAGCGTCCTTGGCATAAGACATATTTTGAAAGCAAATGAGGCACCATGAATAATTAAAACAGGGTTTCTGCCTCCCAATTTTGGCTTGGGACAGTCAGTTGGTCATTTTTTTAACCTGTTTTCAACACATTCATACACTGATCTTTCATTATATGAGGCAAATAGCAATATCAACAGATCATTGTCAGAAAGGAAGAAGTAAAAAGAGCAAAAAAAGGAAATAGCATTTCAAATACACATTCAGAAATGCTTACAAGAAGTGATGTTAATCTCCTTACCTTGATGAATTTCAAAATTAGACACAGGGATTGCAAATGAGAAAGTCAAAGTGTCAGTGCTGTCATTGTCAAAGGCTGACAAAAGTGCAATATTTGTACCAATATTTACTTCTTCATCCATTGAGACTGGGCTCGAAGGGCATAAACTAGAAAATAATTCATTGTTAAGTTGCAATATAGTATCTTTTGATTTTGGTCTAACTTTTCAGTTGTTTTGAACAAATGTATGTTTAATAAAACTTTTACATATAACAAACTGCAGAAATGCAGAATGAAAGTACAGCTCAATCTAAGTAGCAAAGTATTATTATGTGAAATGGCATGAATTGCAGTCTATCTGTTGCTCATAATCAATTTGACACTTCTTATGTGTTCTGGTATCGGCACATTTACATATTATGCTTTTTAAATTTGAGGTGTTCAAAAGCTCTGCTATGATGCCTTAACTGAACAGTCGGCCCTATTCCCCTACTCTCCTTGGATTTGATCACCCAAATTGGCTCTCACATGATATACTGACTTAGAAATTCTCATTCTTCTTTTCAAATCCCGCCAGTACCTTTCTTCTTCCTTTGTCTGTAATCGCCTCCAGCGTATAACCGTCTGCAATACCTGCACTCCTCTACTTCTGACCTCTATCATTCTCAATTATAATTGATCAATGACTGAGAATCAAACTTTTAATCATTTGACCTGCTATTTCCTTAATGTCATACTGTGCTTTAATTAACAATGTCTTCTGAACACTTTGGGATATTTCATTAGGTTATTGTTGAGCGTTGTTCTATGATTCAGGAAAAAGGATATGTGATCCAAAATGAGACTATAATTCGAAATGTTTACCAGAATCTGAAGCCAATTACACAGAACAAGAATGTTTCTAATTACTTTCCACAGTCACAATAATCATGAGGGATATCAGGAAATGTCCATGCTGTAGTCTGGGATAGCAAGGTGTGGAGTTGGAGGAACACAGCAGGCCAGGCAGCATCAGAGGAGCAGGAAAGCTGATGTTTCTGACCTGTCCGTATTCCCTCCCACCTATCCACCCATCCCTCCTCACTGACCAACCCACCAACCCAACTTCTTACCGACACTTCCCTTTACTAGCTTCATCCCTGCCTCCTTGACCTATCCATCTTCTCTCCCACCTATCTGCTCCACTATCCACATTCTATCACCGTCCTCCTTTCTCTATTTATTTCAGACCCTCTTCTCCACCCCTATTTCTGAAGAAGGGTCCAGACCCGAAACATCAGCTTTCCCGCTCTTCTGATGCTGCCTGTCCTGCTGTGTTCCTCCAGCTCCACACCTTGTTATCACAATCGTGAGTTGTTATATTAGGGTGTAATGTGCTTTCTTCTCTTATTGTCTGAAACTTAAAATGAATATCTTACTTGTATGTCTTCACCTAAGCACCCTCACTAAACATAAAACTCATTATATCAAATTTTTTTTCATTCATTGTTTCCTACAGCTGAGAACTCCATACGTCACTGAGTCCACAAAACTAAAGAGTTGTAGAATGAAGTTTGATGTATTCTTATTATTGGTCTCTTGATCCACTTCCTTTTTTTTCTCCTATTCTTTGAACTTGGTTGTATCCTCAATTACTATTCACAGTCTTTTGTCTATGTTTTAACAAAGGCTAAATTTTAAAACCAGAGAGACAAAGCTACAAATAAGTCATGTGAGTGTGACATGTCTGATCAGATTCTTTTTTACAAAAAAAAATTAAAAAGAAATATTCTATAATTACTAAGGGTACATATACATTTGAATTCAGAATGGCTGAAACTCAGAATATGTACATATGCAGTAACAAAGCAAATTCTTTTTTCTTAAACATGGTAATAGTTGAAACTGTGTATAAAAAAGTTCAATAACGAACCTTATCACCGGAGCTTCATCATTGACATCAGTGATGTGGATAGTTACAATGCCAGTACAGGTATTTCCTACTGAGTCAGCAACAGAAATCACTGCATGATA
The DNA here is from genome assembly GCF_030684315.1 of Stegostoma tigrinum. Classification (NCBI taxonomy): domain Eukaryota; kingdom Metazoa; phylum Chordata; class Chondrichthyes; order Orectolobiformes; family Stegostomatidae; genus Stegostoma; species Stegostoma tigrinum. The sequence goes on along the minus strand of NC_081378.1, from coordinate 26,422,726 downwards.
CTGTGACAGCTACACAGGGATAAAATGCAATAGCTTTTTCATTAACAGACAAAACTATTATAACTGTTTCATTTCAGTGAGTAATCATTTTGTGTAATTAAACCTCTGCTGAAGAACTTATCTTGGGAAAAAGAATGGATGCATAGAAACCTGAACAACTAGAACATAGAACATAAAGCAGTGCAGCACAGGGACAGGCCCTTTTAAATTAATGCTATTAAATGCTATTCTAAATTAATCCCATCTGCCCGCAGATGATCTGTAATTGATTTTAAAAAGTATGATACTGCTGAAAGTAATCTTCCTTTCTGTTTTCATGCTCATTTTGGAATTAGCCCTTGTAACCATGCAAATTATGGCTGTCCAGCAAACTGGGACACCATTACATATAATGTGCTGAATAAGTGAACAGCTTATCATAGTCATACCTGATCAACAGCTTCATAATCCAATGAACGTATTGTAGAAATGTCACCAATTGTATTAATTGCAAACAGAGTAAGTGTACCAGATGTGGAGCTTGAGAGAATAGTATACTGTTAAAATAAATTTAAAAAGAATACACAAGCAGTTGTAAAAGGTGTAACCATGACTGTTTTAAATAAATAGAAAGCGATTGTATAAAAAAAAGCTGGCACTTTTATATTAATAAGTATTAAAATACACATGCTGTGTAATAGAAAACTCAGACAGATTTCATTGCGAAAGCTTATGAGGTTCTATAATGTGGATTAAAATATATAGATACTGCTTTTGGAGTGTTGAGGTCGTATTCATAATCTGCCGACACCAGTTCTTTTACATGTGGGCGTCAGGAATGATTAGTGCTGTAGATTAATTCCCATGTTTGTGTCCAGGGCTGGGCTGCTTGCAAATTACTTGAGGGCACTTCCACCAGCTCCTTTCCACATTGCCAGTTGCCCCCTTTACCAGCTCATCTCCATACCACCGGCTGCCCCCTTTCACATCAGTTGCTGCTCCCTTTCACACTGCCAGCTGCCCCCTTCACCAGCTCCTCTCCAAACTGCCAGCTGCCCCCTTTCAAACCACCAGCTGCCCCCTTCACCAGCTCCTCTCCACACTGTCAGCTTCCCCCTCTCACACTGCCGGCTGTCCCCTTTTCCACTGCCGGCTGTCCCCTTTCACACTGCCGGCTGTCCCCTTACACACTGCCGGCTGTCCCCTTTCCCACTGCTGGCTTCCCCCTCTCACACTGCCGGCTGTCCCCTTTCACACGGCCGGCTTCCCCCTCTCACACTGCCGGCTGTCCCCTTTCCCACTGCCGGCTGTCCCCTTTCACACTGCCGGCTGTCCCCTTACACACTGCCGGCTGTCCCCTTTCACACTGCCGGATTCCCCCTTTCACACTGCCGGCTGTCCCCTTTCACACTGCCGGCTTCCCCCTTTCACACTGCCGGCTGTCCCCTTTCACACTGCCGGCTGTCCCCTTTCACACTGCCGGCTGCCCCCTTTCACACTGCCGGCTGCCCCCTTTCATACTGCTGGCTTCCCCTTTCACACTGCCGGCTGCCCCCTTTCACATTGCCGGCTGTCCCCTTTCTCACTACTGGCTACCCCCTTTCATACTGCTGGCTTCCCCTTTCACACTGTCGGCTGTCCCCTTTCACACTGCCGGCTGTCAACCTTTCACACTGCCAACTTCCCACTTTCACACTGCCGGCTGTCCCCTTTCACACTGCTGGCTTCCGCTTTCCCACTGCCGGCTGTCCCCCTTTCACTCTGCTGGCTTTGCCCTTTCACACTGCCGGCTGTCCCCTTTCACACTGCCGGCTGTCCCCTTTCACACTGCCAGCTGTCCCCTTTCACACTGCCGGCTGTCCCCCTTTCACACTGCCAGCTGTCCCCTTTCACACTGCCAGCTGTCCCCCTTTCACACTGCCAGCTGTCCCCTTTCACACTGCCGGCTGTCCCCTTTCACACTGCTGGCTGATCATACCAGCGAACTGTAGCCACGTGACAGTTAAAGAATGACCTGGAGGATAAAGTTGTTTAGGAGTTCTGTGCTGATAGGACATGACCAACATGATGCTGGGTACATTGACTGGTCTGGCAGAAAGCGTTCTGTTACTGCCAAGGAGCTTGGAGGAGTCGGGTTCCAACTTACAAAGGGAATAGTCTATACTTTTCCCTCTTCACAACTTCTGATCCATCTCCCTGATATGTTATAAGCAGTTAGGAGCTGTCTTTCTGCCCCTGGATCCTCTGTAATCACTGTGCACACAGCTCACCAAAGTATCTGCCCTCCCTGGCAAGTTTCAGCCTCAATTTCTGAGGAAGGGTCATCAGACCCGAAACATTAACTCTGGTTTCTCCCCACAGATGCTGCCAAATCTGCTGAGATTTTCCAGCAATTTCTGCTTTTGTTTTTGATTTACAGCATTCACAGTTCTTTCACTTTTATTCCTCACTACTCAGTTCAATCCGGAAGCATTACCATATACCTTTAAAGACATGTCAGTGTGGTAGCAGATGGTTTATAAAGTAGAAGTTCCTAAAAAAATCTTTTAATTTGGGTGCCTGGCTTTTTAAAGAACGGGTTTAGGGACGGCTTCCAACATAAAGGTTGTTAGTTGTGGATGGATGAACAAATGATTTAGTTCAAAGTGTAGAATTAATTTCTGGCATTATAATCAGCTTTTGGGCAGCGTGACTTCAGGATGTTCCACACTTACTGAGTTCCCTTTGTGGGCTGTCTTTTCATGATGAGGTATCTCACCAGTTCATGCTAGAAGCAACTGACAGTGCAGCAGTGAGATTTGAAGGTGGTCTGCTCGAAGCAGGGTTAGGGAGAATTGATGATGATACATGATCCTGGGGTAATGAGGGCAGTAGAGGGTGCATAATATCTGTTGTGTTATATCCCATGGCCAGCAAGAGACATGCTCATAACATCACCACTGTATGTGGCTTGAAAGCATAATTGTCTCATACTCCATCTGACCTTGCATCATTTGAAGCATTGACACCCACTGGAAGCATGCTCCTCTGTTATAACTTAAGAGTTTAATATTAGCTCAGACATATGTATACCTGCAGAATGTAATGTTTACATATAAATAATAGTTTGGTGTAATAAATGTATATCAGATTCATCAGCACCACAATATGCATGCCTGGTTTCTTACATTATAGGAGATTGCATATCCACTCCACATCAGGAAAAACACTTGTGTAGAAGCAAACTTACACTACTGGGAGCAATGAAGGAAACTCTCTGTGGGTAGGGAAACTCCTACATCTCTAAGCAATAGGAAGGTAGAACATAATAAAGAAACTTTTCTTTCACAACTGAATACTTGAAGTCAGCAAAGTCTGTGTTCTAATATTTATAATGGATTTTCATTCTTTGGTTTATTTCAAAATCGCATCAAACAAAACTATCTTTCCAAAAAGATGAAAGAAGTGGAGTTCTTGAGTATTTTTAAGGTAGAGAAGGATTATCTCTTGTTAAGCAAGGGGTGAAATTGCATCAGGGTTGGTGCAATTCAGATTTGAGGTTTCAATCCAAACAGCCATCAACATATTAAAAAACGAATAGGCTCCAGGGACTAAGTAGATTATTCTTTGTTTGTATGTTTGTAAAAAAAGGAAACTCACATTTAACACATCACCTTCAGGGTCTGATGCAGAGAAAGAATAGACAAAGTCTCCAGATTTAATGGTCTCAGAGATAGTCACGCTAGGTCCTGTATAAAACAATAGAAAGAGTTTAAAGTAGCAAATTATGTCAATTTTGTAATTGCTTGCATTTTACTAATTTCTTTCATCTGTATGCAATAGGAGGGACTGAGAGATAAGCAACATGTTTCTCAGTGTAGTCACTCAATGTTTGATTTCTGATTACCTGCCACTGTGTACAAGCATTGCCCCCATGTATACTGGTCAAGACTCTGCCATTTTAGTTGAATAATAACATTATAAGAATGTTTCAATAATTTGTCTCAATGAACTTAGAGCAGAAATGTAACTTTAAACAATAATTTGGCTATAGTTACTGCCAGTTAATTTATTACGTATAAAACAAATCTATTCCATGAACTTGATATTGTTCACCTTCTCTAAGATGTTTAGGGATGGGCAACAAATTATGGCCTTGCAGTAATGTCCTCATCACAAGAATGCACAATACAAGTCAATCTATCTCTAACTAATTATTTCATAAACCTAGATAAATGAAGAATCAAATTGTTTTAATTCCAAATGGTTCTTATTCTTCTGAAATCAGATTTAGAATCACTTCATGAACAATTGCTGACATTTCTATAGAGGTAATTATCTATTTCCTCTTGAAAAATATTACTGGGTCCTCCGCTTTTGTTAAATAGGCTTGCTATTTTAAAAGAAGTTATTTTGATGTTCTTTCACATCATGCCTTACCTATTCCATTAACAACTGAAGTACATTCAGGGGGTTCATCAACATCAATGATTGATACTGTCAGAGATTGAGAGGCACTGTGTGAAGCATTTATAGCTTGAACCACGAGAATATACGATTTAGGTATAGAGTCTTCATAGTTAAAATTTGCAGTTGTTTTAATAATTCCAGTTTCTGAAACAAAGAGAATAAAAAAAGATTTTATTTTGCACTGTTTGGAAGGCTGCATCTAAACTGAAAAAACACAATTAACAATATTTTTCTTTGATTTGATACTGGGAACTCAAATGTATCTCAAAGTAATGAATCTGAGTCTGTGTACATGTGTAAGATACAAACAAAGCATTCTTACTAAAACGGGGTGATAGAGGGAGTCCAAAGCTGCGAAATGATCCACGCAAAGTAACTCAGCAGATGTGTTCCATTTCACATGAACATGATTTTTGGCTGATTTTGCTTTAGCTACTACCCTCAGCAAACAGCATTGGTTGCTAGACATTGACCAGCAGAAGTGTACCTGTAGAGATGTGTCTGAGCTGTACAGCTGTTGTGAGAATTTTCATTGCTTTTTACCATACTAAGCAAAATCTGCACTATAACCATATCCAGGCCATGTATTTGACCCAATGCAGGAACACCGTTTGATTTCTCCCACAGCAACTCCAAATGAGGAAAACCAAACTATGTATACATTTGAAAGGTTTCCTGGAAAGTCACCAAAAATTGAAACAAAGCAGCACAGATGGAGATCTGAAATGAAAACAGAAAGCTCTGGAGAAACTTAACAGGCCTGGTAGCATCTGTGCAGAGAGGAACCGATGTAATGTTAAGAGTTCAATATGATTTTTCTTCACAATTATTGCCCAGAAAGTATGCTGATCTCTTTTGAAAAAGCAGAGCATGCTGGAAGTTCAAAGGTCACTCAATCTGCTCAAACTAACTTCTACATTCTACTGGCAGCATTTTCTGATTGCTAAATTTGGCAGCCCCTAGTTGTTTGTGCTGCTATAATACACAAGTGAAAACTAACAAAATATGTGGCCCATTTTCCAGTGACTACAGGAAGTGTTCATGTCCCTAGCATGCTTCTCTCTAACTTACACTTTAATTCAATACAGTGTGGAGCTGGAGGAACACTGCAGGTCAGGCAGCATCAAAGGAAGAGGAAAGTCGACATTTTGGGTTTACACCCTTCGTAAGTCCTGATGAAGGGTGGAACTCCAAAACATCGATGTTCCTCCTCCTTTGATGCTGCCTGGCCTGCTGTGTTCCTCCAGCTCCATGCTGTATTGACTCTTGACTCCAGCATCTGTAGTTCTCGCTTTATCCTTCAATTTCCCATGGCTCTATATGTCTGACACCTTCTTTCGGCACCATCAATGAGTGATAATGTACAACTGTTAAGTACTACTTGGCCGATGCAGTTGCACCTGCATCTTCCTTTTCTCCACGTACAACTTCTGTGAGCAAAGTTTACAAATATTTTGAATCATTCACATTCCACCCTTCTACCTGAGTCAGTGATTTAGGGCAAAGCTGCTATCTGTTTTAGATTGTTTTAACTCTTCCAGAGGAAAGATGAAAGCAAGTAATTGCTGGGAGTAGGTCCAACAGATGAATGAGACCTTTTTCCAAGTAAGTCCTATGGACTTTTTCCAGTCATTTGTTAAAGCTACCAAAAAGATTGAGGAAGCACATATCTTGTACATTAAAGGGACATAAATTGGGTAGGGTGCTAATAGCAAATTTCTTCAGTTTTTTTCAACATTTGACCGGGAGGATGATACCTTTAAATAGTATACCAGGTCCAGGTTGCTGCTGAGCACGTGTTCTGCAATGTGTTTAAGGGCTTAACTTGAGTAACAAGGCCTAAAATGGCAGGATGATCATTATGAAGCTAGTATTAGACGCTGACTGAGAGCTCCAACTTTTCACTGTGTGTACTAGCAACACATACATGTAGACCCCTCTCTGATCCCTTCAGCAACATGGCATTCAGAACAGACTATGCAGAAGCTGCTGGAAGCAACACTTCTCCAGCACCCCTATCTCTGAAAGCACTGATATATCAGAGCCTCTAATTGTGTGTGTGAATGGTTTATATGAACAAGTCTGTCAGATTTTGAAGCATATTTGTCTCTTTCTGCATGTGAGAAAAATTAGACTTTAAACTGTTCTACAATTAGATATGCATACAATTAACAAAGCATTAGATAATTACTCAAAAGTTTCCGGCTTATGTTACAATTTCTTGAACTTTACTGGAAAATTGTTGCTAAACCATAAATACTGCTCACCATTTTCAATATTAAAGTTTGGATTTCCTCCGAGAATGACAAATTCAGTAGCGCTAAAATCATTGGCTGTTGTTGCAACTATTGTGCCAATGGGTTCTTCCTCAGAAAACGTAACTGGATTTGATGAGAATGAAACACTTCCTGCAGTGATTTCCCAAATTCCTGTAAAACAATAAAGAGTGGAAATGCTTTTTAGAAAATACAACCTTTCATGAAAATATTGAGCTACCTCTTTCTTTCCAAGCAGTGCTGGCTACAGATACCTTAATGCTTCTTTAACCAGAAATAATAAGCTCACCAAAGTTTCTTATATGCTGCTTTTGCATTTGAGCTGTTATTGCAAGGAGACACAAATCTCCTAATTAGAATCATAAATGCCTATTGAAGGTCATGTCTACAATTTTTCCACTCAAATAAAATGTTAGGAAAATATGTACCTTGCAGTGTAAGTGCTGCCGTGACCAATATATTCATTTTAAAGGCTTCAGAAGGAATGGCCACCCTGCTTCAATCAGCTTCTATGTGTGGTACAAAGCATGTTCCTCATTCCACAGACAGAACTCGACTGAGTCTGACTATTGTCACTTAAAACTACCTTAACTTCAGCTTTTAAAGAGTTATTTGCAATTGACAAGAACAGCCTAACATCTGATCACACTACTGCATAATCAACATTGGAAAACCAAGAACTATTAAGGTATTGTATATCTCCTGTGAATTAAACATATTGTATTTCATCTCCTAGAAACGCTTCTAAGTCTCTAAAGCAAAAACAATTGACGGTTTGCTATTATTGCTGGTTAAACTGAGATGTTATTTGAGGGCCAGGTATTCACCAGGGTATCAGGGAGGACTCTCCTCAAAAAATACATATATGAGAATTTTACATTTTACTAAGCAGACAGATGATGTGTAATTTTTTTCAGAGAAATATTTGGAATGAAAATTGGCAACAAAATGAACTAAAATAGCAAAGTTACTGCTTCGTTAAAAATGACAACCTCTCTGCAACTTAATGTGTTGTTATGAAGTTGTAATATATGGGTTGTTAATATCTAATTACATCGACTCACAACTTTCATTTGAAGGAAAACAAGTTTACATGAAGCAAGGCACTAGCTTTAAAATGGTTATACAGGTCTCATGAAATTTGAGAGAAACCAAGTTTCTTGAAAGTGCTGCCATTGGTTGACAACAGGCACATCTGGACAGATCCCCTGCAGAATTCCACACTCTTCATTGTTTGAACTATCAGGAAACAGCTAGTGTGCTGGAACAGGAAGTCAGTGTCACTGAAATCATTGATGTGTGCCTGGAACAGGAAGTCTGCCTTCACTTTGCCCAAAGGCACATGCGTGGTTCTGCTAACACCAACACAGTGTTTGCTCACTCCTGTGTCCTTTAGTGCTCAACTCATCACCTACTTCAGTGCTTGGCTTACCTTCTCAACTCAACTATTGGCTCAATGCTACATTTGAATCACAGTTCTCTGTCAACTCCATGCCCAGCTAACCAACCCAATAAGCGCTGGACCCACCACTGAGTTTAGCACTCCACTTACCAACTCACTCATGCTTGGCTCAACACCGCTTTTACTAATTGGCTCTATGCATAGTGGCAACCTCATTCATACACATATGATTCTCAGGGGACTTGACAGGGCAGGTGCTGAAAGTTCTTTTCTCTGAGATAGTAGGAACTGCAGATGCTGGAGAATCTGTGATAACAAGATGTAGAGCTAGGTGAACACAGCAGGCCAAGCAGCATTAGAGGAGGAGAAAGGCTGATGTTTTGGGCCTAGACCATTCTTCAGATTGGGACAGTCTAGGACCAGAGGGTATCATCTCAAATTAAGGGGTCACCAAATTAAGACAGATATGGGGGTGAATTGCTTCTCTCATAGGACAATAACTCTTAAAATTCTTTACCACAGAGTTGTTGAGGCTGGATCATTAAGAATGTTCAAGGCTGAGATAGATTTTTAATCATTGAGGGAATCAAGGAATATGGGGAAATGGCAGGAAGGTGGATTTGAGGATTATCAGATCAGCTGCGATCTCAATGAATGGCAGAGCTGATTTAATTTGCTGAATGGCTTACTTCTGCTTTTATATCTTATGGTCCAGTGAGATGTGGCTATCTCTGAATAGACTAGCATTTCTTGTTTATTCCCAGTTGACTTTGGCCAGGTATTGGTGAGCTGCCTTATTGAGCTATTGTCTCCATTAGTGTAGGTTGATCTACAGTGCTGTAAGTGCTGTAAATCTTGTCCAAAATTTTGACCAAGTGACACTGAAGGAACATTGTTACATTTCCGAGTTAGGATTGTGGGTAGCCTGAAGGAACTCGGAGGGGAATTTGCATGTGGTGATTTTCCTATGTATTTGCTGCCCTCGTCCTTCTCGTCGGTAATGGTTTAAGGTTTGGCGGCTACTGACTAAAGAGCTGGTTGAACTTCTGCAGCAGATTTTGAAGACAGTACATATTGATACAACTGTAGGTAGTAGAGGGAATCAATGTTTATGGCTGTGATCCCAATCAAGTGGGCTGTCTTGCCTTGGATCGTGCCAGGCTTCATGAGTGTTGATGGAGTTGCCCTCATCCAGGTAATTGGGAATGTCCTATTGCGCTTCTGACTTGTGCCTTGCAGATGGTGGACAGGCTTTGGGAAGTCAGGAGGCCAGTTACTCCATGCAAGATTCCTAACCTCGGGCTTGATCTTTCAGCCACTGTATTTATATAGCCAATTGAGTTCAGAATGGTAACCTCAAGGATTTTGATAGCTGCTGATTCAGTGATGGTAATACCATAGAATGTTAATGGGTGATGATTAAATTCATTCTTGTTGGAGTTGGTCATTTCCTGCTGCTTCTGTGGTGCAAATGTTACTTACCATCAATCAGCCTTAAACTGAATATTATCCAATGCTTGCTGCATTTGGACATGTACTGTTTTATTATCTGAGGAGTTGCAAATGTGGCTGAGCATCGTGTAATCATCAACATACATGCTGGGTGGCACAGTAATTGAGTGGCTAATACAGCTGCTTCACAGCACTAGAGACCAGGGTTTAATTCTACCCTCAGACAACTGTCTGTGTGTTTATATGTACTCCCTGTGCCTGTATGGCTTTCTTATGGCTGGTCTGGTTTCCTCGCATAGTCCAAAGATGCGCAGGTTAGATGGATCGGTCATGCTAAGTTGCCCATAATATTCAGGGATGTGCAGGCTAGGTAGAATAGCCATGGGAAATGCAAGGTTACAGGAATAGTGTAGGGGGGTGGATCTGGGTGGGATATTCTTTGGAGTGTTGGTATAAGTTCAATGGGCTGAATGACCTGTTTCTACACTGTAGTGATTCTATGACCAGCACTCCTGATCTTATGATGGAGCAATTGATGAAACAGATCAACATGCTTCGGTCAAGACACTACCCCAAGGAACTCCTTAGGTTTGTCCTGGAGCTATGATGACTGACCTTAAACAATTACAACTAACTTCTTATGTGACTGCTATAACTCCAACTAGCAGAGAGATACCTCCCTGAATCCCATTCATTCTAGTTTCATAAGGTTCCTTAATACCATGAATAGTCAAATGTGGTCTTGATCTGGAGGTCATCACTATCAAAAATTTTTGAACAAAGTCTCGAACAACGTCAGTAGTTGAATAGCCCTGGCAGAATGCAAACTTAGTGTCAGTGTGTAGGTTATTGCTAAGAAATTACAATCTGATTGGACTGGTGATGACATCCATTGCTACACTGATGGGACAGTAATTGTCTGTGTTGGCTTTGCCCTGCTTTTCCTCACCAGGACATACCTGGGCAACCTTTCATGTTATCACGGAGATGCCAGTATTGTTATTGTACTGGAACAGCTTAGTTCAGGGCTCAGCGAATTCTGGAGTATGTCTTCAGTACTGTTTCATAGTATTTGCAGTATCCAGTTATTTCAAACATCCCTTTAAGGTCACACGCAGTGAATCAAATTGGCTGAAGACTGGCATCTGTGACACCTGAGGGTCTCTGGTGAAAGCCGCGGTGAAACACCCAGTTGGCACTTCTGACTGAAGATTGTGCAAACGCTTCACCCTGCATTTTACATACTAGGCTCCCTATCATTGAGAATGAGGATATTTGTGGAGCCTCCTTCTCCAGTGAGTTGTGTATTGTCCATCCCATTCACGATCGAAAATGGAAGGAAGTCAGAGTTCAGATCGGATCAGGTGGTTGTAGGATTACTTAGCACTGTGGCAAGCTGCTTAGATTGTTTGTCACATAAGCAATTCTGTGTTGCAGCTTCATCAGTTGACACCTTGTTCTTTTTAAGCATGCCAGTATCTGCTGATATTCCTTCCAGCACTCTTCGCTAAACCAGGATTGAACCCTTGTCATGAAGTAGGAGTAGAGAGTTGGAATTGCCTAACCAATTTGTTACAGATTGTGGTCGAATATAATTCTGCATTTGTGATGTGCCACAGTGCCTCATGTATGTTCTGAATTGAGTTGCTGATCTGTTTGAAATTTAACCCATTTAACATGGTGCTAGTGCCATACAACAAATTGGAGGGTATCATCCATATGAGCTTAGGGCTTCATCTCCACAAGGATTACATGTTAGTCTTTCTGACTAGTGCTGCCAAGTGCCGATGCAAATGTGACAAGTAGGTTGGTGATGGCATATTCAAGTAGGTTTTTCCCTCTTCTTTGTTTCCTCACTACCTCTGCCCAATCTAGCAGTTATGTCCTTTAGAACTCAATCAGCTCAGTCAGTACTGGGGTGCTATTGAGCCATTCTTAGTAACGGATATGGAAGTCCCCATCCAGAATACATTCTTTGCCCTAGAAAGCCTCAGTGATTTTTTCAACTGAAGCCCAACATGGAGAAGTACTTACTCATCAGCAGAGGAGGGGTGGAAGAGTGTCAGTAGGAGCAAGTTTCTTTTTCCTGATGCCATGAAACATCCTGAGGTCGGACATCAGCATTGGATACTCCCAGACCAGCTCCCTCCTGACTGTATACCACTGTGCTGCCACCTCTAATGGATCCGTCCTGACTGCCCAGGGATTATGATGATCAGTGTGCTATCATTCCATGAGTGTGACTGTCAGACTGCTGCAGGACAACTCTCCCAAAAATTAGATCCAGTTGCAAGGCCGGTGTCAGGTGATCCCTTTCATAGGCATTGTAACTGAGTGACTTGTTTGATCTTATCTGAAGGTATTTAAGAGCCAACCGTATTGCTAAAGGTCTGGACCCAGAGTCACATTTATGCTAGACCAGGGAAGGACAACAAATTTATTTCCCTAAAGAGTGAAATACATTTTAAGAGCAATGGATGATAGTGTTGTCACCATTACAAAGTTTTAATTTAAAGATTTTATTAAATGAATTCAAATGACACCATTTGATTTTTTGGAATTTGTACCCATGCCCCTAGACCATTTGTGTAAGATTATGGATTACTAGCCTAGCGGCGTTGCCATTACTCCAATTCATATCCATTAATTTCTGTACATTATAAAAATCTACCAGTCTTGAAACGTTCAATTATTGCAGCATCCAGTCTTTGGAGACAATGTTTCATATTTTCAACACACCTTGTGTGAATAAATACATCCTAATTCCCCTCCCAAGTGAACTAATTCTATTTTTAAGACACTTGTTCTTGATGCCCTATCAGAGGAAATGGTTTTGCTGTATTATACTCTTGAATCCTTTTATCATTTTAAAAAACCTTCAGTAGAATGTCCCTCAGCACTTTAACCTCAAGCGAGTTCAAGATGAGTTTGAATAGTCTGCCCTTTCTATTTAGCATTTAAAACTCCAACATTCCATTAACCAATTTTTTACTTGTTTTTAATAATTATGCATGGTTTATAAATCTCTTTGCTGCTCCTGTTCCTCATTTATTTTTGGTATTTTGAAAATTCATTGGTTTATCTATTTCATAGTACTCGGGAAGCTTTATGCAACATATTGTGATAAAGGTTCATGGTATTAATTTTATTACTTTGAAACTTTGTTCTGAAATGGATGGAACCACATACACCATAAAGTTTGATTTTTCTATGTTGTGTGGATTAAGGATCTAAATTTGAGTGGTGGTTTGTGAGTGGTTCAGGAGTGTCTGAAATTTTGGCTACAGCCATCTATATGCAGTTTTGTAAAACATTTGATGTTCAGTGCATTAGCAACGAGGATAGAAGAGAAAAATATAGAGTCGTTGCAACAAGATATACTCTGACTCAAGGAAACAGGGACAGAAACCAACTCTTTTGGAACAGTAAAACCATCCAGAAGACCAAAGTGTAAGCAGGGATAACACAGTGTTGAGCTAGAGGAACACAGCAGGCCAGGTAGCATCAGAAGAGAAGAAAGTTTGATGTTTCAGGTCGGGACCATTATTTAGAAAGAAGGGTCTTCTTCACTTTTCTGAAGAATGGTCCCGACCCGAAACATCAACTTTTCTGCTCCCTGATGCTGCCCGGCCTGCTGTGTACCCCGCCTCTCCACTGACTCCAGCATCTGCAGTTCTTACTATCTCTGAATGAGTGAGCACGGTTCCTTTCTGGGTAAGTTGCAAGTCTCTTCAAGAGAAAAAGGTCTGTCTTAGTTGTTTAACCATCTTCAGAACAATCAAGGCAGAAATAAAAACATTGAGAGGTTTAGATGTTAGGAAGAGAAGAGCTACAAAAACTGAAAGCTGTGCAAGAGGAGTTTGGTGAGTTCTGAAAACTAAAACTTCTACCAAGTTAGGTTTTACTCTGGTATCTGCCTTGTCCGGTGTCACCATCTGTTGAGATCATAGATCTAGCATGAATTTCTTTTAGTGACTTATTATTGGTAGAATCTTGTCCTTGCAGCAGTCCTCAACCACCATGGGTCTGATATTGTTTGTGTCAAATATTGAAACCCGTCAGTAGCAATGCACCTTGGAAGTATGATACCTTATTACAGCTTGCTTTTCGAGCTAATCTTTCCTATTAATCATGCTAAGCAAACGCTGCACAATGTTCAGAGATTGAGCTGCTGCCTGAGTAAATATTTGTTCAGAAATTTCTTTTTTAGAAAAGAACTCTGTTCATATTTAAGCTGAGAATTGGCCCCACCAGAGACCTCAAGGGTTACTTCAATTACTGAAGAACAAACTATGCATCTATCCAGCCTATTTATTAAAATATTCTCAAATATGTTTTTGAAGGTGTGCTTTTATTAGTTTTTGTGTACATATATACATATTTCTTATATTTCCTTGCAATAAAAGCCCTTCTTAATTTCCTTTGCATTACTGAGAAAAGAGCCAAGAAACACAATATCGGTCAGTGCAGTTTGTTGAATGTCTAGTGTTTCTCCAGTGCACAGCATGCAGTAAATTATGGATAAAATACCTATTGTTCCAAGGTTACCACCTTTTAGTACAAGCTGCTGATTCATTTTAACTAAAGACATTTCAGAAATCATGTTGGAGCGCAGTCAGTCTAAAGAAATTGCGAGCCCAGTTGTCAACTAAATTTTACTGTGAAGGCAACACATTAAAGTTACATGTTTACCAAATGAGAATGTTTTAAAGTTGTATTTATCCTGCAGTTGTATGATGCTGAAGTGCAGGCAAGAAACTGGATGTTTTGGTGACACCTAAGAGCAGAAAGCATTACTCCAACTGTGACAAATTACTATCCTGAGAGACCTTCCTGTCTGAAATGCAATACATTATAATTTCCAGTCATAAAATCAGCACAAAATTAAACATTTTGAAATGTTGTCATGGTAGCCGGCTAATTTTACAGGCATTAAGGGGTGAGGCAGTCACAATGGGGTAAATCAGATTAAGTTACGAATGGTCTGTTCTGTAATGTACAAATATGCACATCAGGGACAGCAGTATACTCCCTTGGAGATACTCTTAAACTTTTAAACCTGTGTGCAATCTCCTTTCTCTTGTTTTGATTTTCATTATTAATTGTTCAATAACAGATTCTGTGTTTGCAATTTTATTTCATGTTTGCATTATATGAAGTTTAGGTTTTAAAAGGAATTGTAGATCAGATAAGAAAGGTCTGTAACTACAGGCAAGTGCGAGACATCTATTTTATTACACTTCATTACAAAACGTTTCTGGGAAAATATTTGTTCAGGCACCAAGTCAACCCGCACACAGACTGCGCAATGGGATGAATAATTAAAGAAAGTAAATAAGGGAGCCCAGTGGCACAGAATTTTTGTGTCATGTTTGAGAAAGTCAGAGATGGAGTGTGTGAAATTCATTGAGATCATGCCACTAAGAAGGTCTACATGATGTGTTCTTGCTGACGTATGCTACATCAATCTCACACTTACAACCATGTGCCAGCAGCTTATACAGGAAACACGCTGCATGTGCTGCAAGCAATCAGCCATGTCTCATTGTATTAGAGGAATAGTTATCACCAAAGTCCAGGCAGGCCCAACACAGTAAGTCAAGGACAGCCTCCAATACCAGACCAGGGGAATTATTAGGGTCAGGAGGCCTGTGGCTCCTAATTCCAGGCATTGGGCCACAGTTCCCCTGTGGTACTGTGGCTCCATAGCAGCCAGTTTGAGAAGCAGGGTTAACATTAGTCAGGGAAATGCATAGAGGTCAGTCTGCAGTCTGGGTTGTTCTTGTTTGGGACTGTCCGGTTAGATCACACAAGGGCATGGGCCATTATTATTCTGTTGGGTCTGTCCATAGAAGCTAATAGGAAAGGGTTGTTGGGGCAGGGGGTTCTGGGCAGTTCAAGAGGGCCGCTAGTGCAGGAAGGGTAACTCTCAGGAAGCTAATGTTTAGCACTGGCAGCTGCAGCCTGGGGTCAAGGGGAGGTGACACTGTGAAGGGGGGAGCTGTCCTTGTACAGTAGAGGATAAAGTTAAATAAAAATGAATGGGAATGGTGTCATGTGGGAGGGGAACTCATCCAAGCTCAGGAACGCCCTGGCTTCAAAGTGTGACCACACATGGCCTGATTAGCTTAGAGTGGAGTAGGTTCATACAGACAGGCTAGGTTGAGACCTCAGGGAGGTGTGGAGCTAATGAGATTCACAGAAAGAGCTACCAGACAGGGCATCTGGAAGTTTGGGACTTCTTTGGCATCTTGAGGCTGAGGCAGGAAGCCATTGACCAGACTTGCTGGAAATTTAAAATAGGGAGCTGTTCAACAACAAATGAGAGGCTCTTTGGAAGGGAAACTGCATTGTGCACAGACTATGTAACGGGCAGGACACAGACCTGCAGAATCCCTAATCCTGCTGTTACCTGCAAGACTGAAGATTAGGAATGTGTCACCATCGATATTTAGATGTGCTGTACAAAGAATAATGCTGATAGCAGGGTTTAATGTGAGAGTTACAGTGGAATAAAGTGTGGTATTCATTCTGCAACACATGGACGTCTCTGCAGCCCTGCTGGAACATTCTTGGTCTTCTCTTTGCTAGCACTGTTTCCTCATAAGGGTTTGAGGTGTCTAATCTTGGGCACACCTCCATGTGTCTACACCTTGTCTGTTCTCCTGATGGCAATCATCACTGTAATTGGAGAAAGGGAGGGATTAGGTGAGGAGAAAGTGAATGCTGCTGATAGTGCAGGCAGGACATAGATGGGGTGTTCAAAAGGTGTGGTTAGGCAGCACAGATAACATACAGGGTTAGTAGCATGGGAGGTTTGAGGGGAACATGACTGAGTGAGGGAAGATGTTGAGATGTTGCAGACCATACTGTGAATATTTGTACTTAAGCAAGGTGGGCAGGTGCAGTAACAGAGTGAGTTTGAGATCGAAAAGAAGAGATTGGCACTTGTCCTGGCAGTGCAGAGAAGATCAATGATTTTCATGTGACACTGACAACCATTCCTCCAGACCATTGATACCACGCTGACCAGGATGCACAGTGTGGCCGTGTGGCTGGACGTGGGGGAATAAGATGTCCTACTTTGCACCAAAACTCATTCATGAGGACCTCAGAGTTCATGACTACCTTTCCTTTCACCAACATGTTCCAAACCTGTCCATGACCAAACAGGCAACTTCAGAATGTGTTAGTGCTTGTCCAGATGCATACTGACCTTTGAAAGATGGCCCACAGTTGCTGATGGATAGCCACTTAGTGCAAGGTATTCTGGGAATAGTGCCTGTTAAAGTGGATCAGACATGAGGAACGCCAAAAGATCAAGGTAAATAATTAACGAGATGAGTTTGGTAAGATACAGCAAGATCATGCTCAGCCTTGTGGTGAGAGATCATCAAAAATATTCAACTTCACTTGCACTTAAACAGTAAAAGTATGATTCAGCTGCTAACTAGGGATGTCTTTAATCAGAGATCATTAATTAATCCTGTCACATTATATTAGACTTTGCATATTTTAGCCTACTTTCTGGTTTGTTTTGCTCTAAGAAGCTTCTTTGAAAACATTCCATGAACTTGTCAACCCAGTCTGAATTTTCAAGTTGATGTGTAGATTAAAGTCTCAGATGATTATTGCTATTTTTTTGTCACAAGCATGGATTATTTCTTCGAATGTACTTTGTCCCAAAATAACCTGGACCCTCAGAGAAAGCAGAGAAATCCAATGGCTATGAATATAAATCCTCTGCCCTTTTCCCTTTGTGTTCAGGCAGTAGCAGGTGACGATCAGCATCAAGTTGCAGTTCCTCAGCAAGGTCCAGAACTCACAACATAAGAAGTGAAGTCTTGATCCTTCTATCCCTGAGAATGGAAGATCAGGAATGCAGGGCACATGGATGCCATAGGTCAGCAGGCTCCTTGATGGTGGTACTGCACAAATAACTCTACACATATGGACCTTATACCAATAGGACATATTACTGCAGTTTTAAAGTGCATTTGGTTTGAGAATATATCAAAAACCTCATCTAGGCGAAAGCCTGCTCCATCGCTAACATTCACAATGCTTTCAAATCAGCAGTACCCACCATCATGGGGCCTCCAGTAGTCTCCACAGGATTGTTTCTTAATGACAAGGACGAGTTCCCCATACGAATGGGGCGGCATTTTATCCCCACCTCTGCCAGCATGTATGAAGGCAAGGGAAATAGTAAAATATAGCCTTCCACCAACCCTCCTATTCCTGTGTACTGACCTGACCTATCTCCCGTTTAACAGAGGATTGGTTTCTAACTAGCGTAGAGAGCTAATGAAGCCCAGACCCCGCTTTCAAAAACCAGGGCAAATAAAGTTCTCATGCTCAGTGCTGCCTTTTGTCTCTGGCTACAGAAATTACTGAAATCCTGTTGGTCAGCGAAAATGAGCTGGTGGGTGAAAGGAATTTTATCACATCAGGAAGGAAGAGTTTTTAAAAATCAGAGTGTAAACAAATCCAATTCTTGCAGAACACTTAGCAGTTACATTGATAAGCATTTAGATTCCAGTTCATTGCCTACCTCTAACACCCTCTCTACTGACAACTCTTCCGGCAAAATGGTGATACCTACAATTTGAAGCTTTAGTAAAGAGTAAGAATAAAAGGCAACTTTTGTGTTTGGGTTGCCTGACCGAACATGAGCACTATTTAGGGGTTCTGGAGGCCAGATTTTGCTGCTAGTAGCTTAAGGCTGCTTTCTTGCTGTAGTTTTCCATTTTTTTTCTTTTGGGGATGTGAGAGGGGAGTCAGAGATAGAAGCAGGTCAAAGTCAAATCTGTCTTAATGCAAATTAATGTCTCTCATGTTATGGGAGAGTAATATAACAAACATTTTGGAAGGAATCTTGGCTAGAACATTAATGTTATCTTCTATTCTTCAGTGGAATGGAGCATGTACCGTCTCCCAAAATATAGAGACTGAAATTCAATTTAACATCCCATTTGGAGCCAAACTGACCTGACAGACGATATACAGATCATTGCTGTTATTATTTCAATGTTCTCTTAACTGGAATTGTCATCACTCTGAGATCTATAATTAACACAAGGCAACATTATGATTGCTCCAATAAAGTATTTCACAATACACAAAGCATGTTGCAATGTAAAATTACTGGCCTGGTTCAGTTAAGTTGAACATAATTGTGGGACAGTTTGCTTCGAATCTTAGACAGATAATGTCATAACTCGGACAATCTCCATCTGTTAAGTATGGCACTTTGTTCTTGGCCAATCAGGATGGTGTTGGGTTTTTTACATGTCCATCCACATAAAATTAATGTAATAATGGGCTTCCATTTTCCAGAGTGACAAATAAATGACTCCCAAATTCGAAAGAAAATTAAGGAAGTTTTCGAGGTAAATCCAAAGTAGCGTTTTCTGCAATGACTGTGAGTTTATTCCCCAGTGATGCCTCCTGGCCATGAAAGATTGTTGGATTATGGAATCACTTCTATCTTATTAACCACGTGACAATATGTTATGATACACGCTTGGGGAAGGCTCAGAGGTAAGGAGACTACCACTGTGCCACAGAAGCCTACCTGTCATGGAAGATCATAAATATTTCAACAGAGTGCACATGCTCCATTCTTAGGGCGACCTGTGGTCTTGTACTTTATCCAGTGTTGTGCTTCTACTTTCATGTGTGATATTTGAGAAGAAAATAAGATGTTCGGTATAAACAATAAATCACATGCCCCTTCACACTGTTCAGTCTGCTCACTGTCTTCCTGTTCAACAAATGCTGCACACTTGATAGCAGCTTGAATTTAACACCTCATTTGCAAGTTATTTTCTTTATGTTATTTCACTCATGGCTTTGCTGGTGAGCCTATCATTTATTACCCATCCCCAGTTATCCTGGTCCTGAGGGGCTTGCTAGACTATGGCAGAGGGCAGTTACGTGTCAACCACCTTGGAGTGCGTCTGGAATCACGTGTAGTCCAGATCAGCTACTGATGGTGGATCTCCTTCCCTGACGGAAAACAGTCAAACTTTTACAATAATTAGCAATGGTTACATGGTCACATTATGTCAACTGTTCCAGGTCTGTTTTTAAATTGAATTCAAGTTTCGCTATTTGTCAGGGTAGGATGTGAACGCACATCCCTGAGAACTGTACTGTGGAGTTCCTAGGGATGTTAGTACTACACCACCATCAACCACCTACATAGCAGCAGAGCAACATCATATGGAGGCAGATTATTACATCTACTGGAGTGGATCCCATATGAGCAAAATAATGTATTAGATAATACTCATCAATACAATCTTGACCTGAAGGATCCAATTCCTCTTTTTAATTGACCTAACAATATATTTTTGTGCTTTTTTTTTGTAGATACAATCCATGAGACTAGAATATACAGTCAGCCTATTAATGTTAGAACCATTTGAACCATCAATGGAAATCCATCAGCAATACTGAATACAATATATGACTAATCAGGTCTTACTCTGGGGAGGGTGGTGCTGAGTCAATGCTGTTCAACAAAAATGCTCCCCTTTTCAATGGGCAGGATTATATACTTCATGGGAATGAGGAAGAAAGTCCTTCTTTGTTTGTATTGAAATGCAAGCATGTACAAATGCTTGCCCTGGTCTGCTGTAGATGTGCAGCAGACATCTTAAGTTTCACTTCACTAAAGTACTGTGTTTAAGACACCGAGGTAACAAGGTGTAGAGTTGGATGAACCCAGCAGGCCAAGCAGCATCAGAGGAGCATGAAAGCTGACGTTTCTGGTCTGGACCTTTCTTCAGAAATGGGGAAGGGGATTGTGAAATAAATAGCGAGAGGGGGGAGGCAGATGTAAGATGGATAAAAGAGAAGACAGGCAGAGAGGAGACGGATAGGTCAAAGAGGCGGGGAAGGGGAGCCAGTAAAGGTGATTGTAGGTGGGGAGGTAGTCGGGGATAGGTCAGTCCAGGGAAGACGGACAGGTCAAGGGGGCGTGATGAGGTTTGTAAGTAGGAGATGGTGGTGGGGCTTGAGGTGGGAGGAGGGGTAGGTGGGATGAAGGACAGGTTAGGGAGGCGGTGAGGGTCCAGAACTGAAATTAAAAGTTCAGCTGCAGAGCAGTGAGTGGTGAAAATAAAAACTAAAATCACAATAGAAATCATTGCTTAGGAGAGAATGGCTGCAGTTGTTCCCCTACCAGATTCTGTTCAAATGTCATCGGGTTATGTCGCAAAACTGCGCATTCTTCTCTGAACAACAGTGGAATAATGCGGCTGCTACTGGCTACATTTCCATACCAAATACAACTTTCTACATGTGTATCACTGTTGGGAATAGAATGCTTCAAAATATATCCCACGTAAATCTCTCTGAAGAGTAGAAAAAATGCATGGCAGAAATTAAACAGCATTGCAAGCAAGTTTTGAGCCCTTAGTCCACATATGAATGATATGTATTCAATACTAGGGAAATAAAGTGAAAAAGAGTCAATTGATCATTGTGTAACATCATTAAATCAGCTTTCAGAAACCTGAAAATTTGCAAAGTTGAAGTATGAGCTAATTAGAAACAGGGTTGCATTATGAATAAGGAGTCCAAAACTGAAACACCACTGAGAGAAGACAAACTTACACTCAGGGGAGTAACTGATGTGAGTAGAAGGGCTGAGGTTGTAAATCAGCAGGAAGACCATGTTCCAGACAGAACAGATCACGTCTTGCATTGTTCTGACAGATACTCCATGCACATGGGGAAAAACCGTTAGAGATTAAGGACTGAATGCAGATTCTGCAGAAACATCGAGCATAAGAGACAAGTTATTTCCAGCGTGTGCAAACCAGTGGTCTCACGGTAAAAACTGAAATGTTTTGCATACAGGCACAAAAAAAGGTAGAAATTATTGCAAAATAGTAAGAACTGCCGATGCTGGGCTCAGAGATTACACAGTGTGGAGCTGGAGGAACACAGCAGGCCAGGCAACAATTTCTGAAGAAGGGTCCCACCTGAAATGTCAACTTTCCTGCTCCTCTGATGCTGCTTGGCCTGCTGTGTTCCTCCAGCTCCACCCTGAAAATTATTATTTTCCTGTTAGAGTGTAAGGGGAGGCTGATAAGTGTAGGGAACATTGGATAAGTAAAGATATTGAGGCTCTGATCATGAATATGAAGGAGGTCTATATTAGGTCTCGACAACTGAGATCAAGAGAATTTCTTGAAGAGTATAATGGATGTGGGGACATTCTTAAGAGGGAAATCAGGAAGGCAAAAAGGGGACATGAGATAGCCTTAGCAGACAAAATTATAGCTAATCCAAAGAGATTCTACAAGTACATTTATTAGAAAAAGGGAGAGAATAGACCCCCTTAAGCATCAATGAGATTGCCCATGTGTGGAACCACAGGAGTTGCGAATGCTACTAAATGAATACTTTTCTGTGGAAAAAGACATGGAAGCTAGGGAACTTAAAGAAATAAATATTGATGTCTTGATAGCAGCCCACATTACAGAAGAGAGGAGGTGCTGGAGGTCTTCGAAAACATAAAGGTGGTTAAATTTCTGGACTCCAATCAAGTGTATCCCAGGAGATTGTGGGAAGTTAGGGAAGAAGTTGTGGGGCCCCCTAGCAGAGATATTTGTACCAAGTATGGCCACAAATGGGGTGCTGGAGGACTGGAGGGTGGTTAATGTTTCACCTTTATTTAAGAAAGGTTGTAAGGAGAAGCCCGGGAACTACAGACAGGTGAGCCTAACATTAATGGTAGGTGAGCTGTTGGAGGGGGCTCTGAGATTGGATTTACATGTATTTGGAGGGACTCAGTATGGCTTTGTGCATGGGAAATCATGTCACACAAACTTGAGTATTTTGAGGACATAATCAAAAAGATTGATGAGGAAAGAGAGTTAGATATTGCCTACATAGGCTTAGAAAAGCCTTTAGCAAATTTCTACATAGTGGACTGATTCATGGGATTCAGGAAGAGCCAATTGAATACTAAGTTAGTTTGCCAATAGGAGATAGTAAGTGGTAGTGGAGGATTGTTTTTATGGACTGGAGGCCTCTGACTGGCAGTGTGCCACATTAATCTGTGCTGGGTCCACCGTTGTTTGTCATTAATATAAATGATATGGACGAGAATTTATAAGGCATGGTAGTAAGTTTGTGGATGACACCAAAATTGGTGGTATAATCAACAGTGAAAAAGGTTATCTAAGATTACAAAGAGATCTTGATCAATTGGGTCAGTTGGTTGAGGAGTGGCAGATGGAGTTTAATTTGGGCAAATATAAGGTATTACATTTGGTGAAGCAAACAAGGGCAGGACTTATATACTTAATGGTCAGGCTCTGAGTAGTGTTGTTGAACAAAGAGACCTAGGGGCTCAGGTACATCTTTCTTTGAAAGTTGTGTCAGAGGTAAACAGGGTGATTAAGGAGGTATTTAACATACTGGGCTTTATTACTCTCACCATTGGGTATGGGAGTTGGGATGTCGTGATGAGATTGTACAGGACATTGGTGAGACCATTTCAGGAGTACTGTGCACAGTTCTGGTTGCCCAGTTATAGGAAGGGTATTATTAAATTGGAGAGGGTTCAGAAGAGATTTACCAGGATGTTACTGGCACTTGAGGGTTTGAATTATAAGGGGAGGCTGAATAGCCTGGAACCTTATTTATTGGAGTATGAGAGAATGAGAGGTGACCTTACAGAGGTTTCTTACATCATAAGGGGATTGATAAAGTGAATAGTAAAGGTCTTTTCCCTGGGATGGGGGAGTTCAAAACTAGGGAGCATATTTTTAAGGTAACAGGCCTGAGGGGCAACCTTTCCACACAGAGGGTGGTTTGATTGCAAAATGAACTGGTAGAGGAAGTAGTAGATGCACGTACAGTTACAACATTTAAAAGTCATTTGGACAGGTACATGGAAGGGAAAGGTTTGGAGGGATATGGACCAAGTGCAAGCAAGTGGGATTAGTTTAGTTTGGGAAATGTGCTCGGCATGGACGAGTTGAACCAAAGGGTCTATTTCTGTATTGTATGTTTCCATTAGTCTACGACTCTATGACTCTAAATGGCTATTGGAGAGATAGCAGATGAAGATTCTGACAAATAACTACACCATATCACCGCTTGGTTCCATCATAGGTGGTGCCTTGTTTGTGACTGTTGGCGTTAGGACAACAGAAGAGAACATCAGGCCAATATAAAATGTCAGAGAGATAACAGCATATCATGCAGCATCATGACCTTTGCAGACCTATGCAAGGTAGCTCAACATTGTGATCCAAAAATGAAGCATTTAGAAGTAAGGTTAAGACTATACAATGACACCATACCAATGCCAAGAGGACAGTTTACTCTGCAAACCTATTGCAATTATGATAATGAGGATCTGGAATTCCAGATCATAAACAGCAAGGAAATACCACTCAGCTCAGTCAGAGCAAGTCAAAAATTTGGATTGGTAATCCACAACAAGCTGAGAGACAATTGTAAAGAGATGCAGCACACTAAACCATGTTCGAGCAGTGCAAGGATGTGTTCATGCTATTAACATATATTCCAGGAGAATAAAAAGTGAAAGAATTGTGGATGCTGTAAATCAGGAATAAAACAGAAGTTGCTAGAAAAGGTCAGCAGGTCTGGCAGCATATGAACCTTAAGGTTCTGAGGAAAGGTCCCTGGACCCCACATGTTAACTCTGATTTTTCTTCATGGATTTTTTTTTGTGATTAGATTACCTACAGTGTGGAAACAGGTCCTTTGGCCCAACAAGTCCACATGGCCCTTTGGAGCATCCTCCCCAGACCTATCCCCTTATAACCCACACACCTCTGAAAAATATGGGCAATTTAGCATGGCCGATCCACCTAGCCTGCACATCTTTGGACTGTGGGAGGAAACCGAAGCACCTGGAGGAAACCCACTCAGACACGGGGAGAATGTGCAAACTCTGCACAGACAGTTACCCGAGGCTGGAATCGAACATGGGTCCCTGGTGCTGTGAGGCTTGCTGAGCTTTTCCAGCAACTCCTGTTTTTATTCCAGGAGAACATTGTCTTGAGATTGCAAGACCAATAAAGCATCTTCCGAGGAAGGTTTTAGATGCCCTTGAGGCCAGCCTGAAAAATAAAATAGAAGAGCTGGAAGAGAATAATCCTGAAAGTGAAAATTCTAACAGAATAAATTAGCAGCATGACAACAGTGAAACAGCCTGGAAAGCCAAGAGTATGCATTGACCCAAAGAATGTAATGAAAGCCCCGAAGAGATTGCAATCCCTCATTGTGAACTGTTGAAGGAATTTTGCTTCAATTAGCAAAGATAGAAAGCTTTGCCATCCTAAATGTGATGAATGGTTGCTGGCAAGTGAAGCTAGATGAAAGCAGATTTCTAACTACACATTAGACATCCTTGAGGAGATTCAAATGTCATTTGGCATTTCCATTGCTCTGGACGAATATCAACATGTACAATAATACCGGATACAATATATTAGGGCAGCATGGTGGCACAGTGGTTCACACTGCTGCCTCACAGCACCAGTTACCTGGGTTCAATCCCACCTTCGGCCAACTGTCTGCATGGAGTTTGCTTGTTCTCCCCGTGTCTGCATGGGTTTCCTCTGGGTGCTCTGGTTTCCGCCCACGGTCCAAAGACGAGTTGGCTAGGTGGATTGGCCATGCTAAATTGCCCATAGTGCTCAGGGATGTGTAGATTAGATGGGTTGTAGGAGGATGAGTCTGGGTGGGATGCTCTGTGGGTCGGTGTGGTCTTGTTGGTCCGAAGGGCCTGATTCCACACTGTAGGGATTCTATGAATAAGAAACAGATAGCCATTTCTGGGAACGGAACTTAAAATCATGATCTATTAGCTTATGAATGCAGAGACACCATTGCCAACCAGAATCAAAATCTAATGTGGCTGCTAGACCGAGCTCACAGGTGAGCCTGAAATTGATCAAGAAAAGCCGATAATTAAAATACTGAAGTCAAATACGGAGGCTGTATACTGATTGCAAAAGGTCATTACCTGCATCGTGAGAAAGTGATGCAACAGCCAACGGATATAAAAGCAATGCAACAATTTGTTGGATTTGTCGACCATTTGTAACAATTCTTGCCCAATTTGTTGTCAGTGTGTGAACTATTTCGTCGACCAATGGCCAAGGATGTCCACTAGTATTAGGGTACAGAACAGAACGAGATCAGCATTAATTAAAATCAAGGAAAAGAGATAATGATGCCAGTGGTGAAG
Source organism: Stegostoma tigrinum (assembly GCF_030684315.1). NCBI lineage: Eukaryota > Metazoa > Chordata > Chondrichthyes > Orectolobiformes > Stegostomatidae > Stegostoma > Stegostoma tigrinum. The sequence goes on along the minus strand of NC_081378.1, from coordinate 26,396,919 downwards.
TACTACGGTCTAAATGATTAAGTCACCCTGCAGTGTGATGCCAGTGAGACAGGACTCGGAGAAAACTTCTTGCAATAAGTATAACCAGTTATATTTGCCTCCATTGTGCTAACATAAACAGAAAGAGTCTCTTCCCAGCTCTAGAAAGAATGTCTTTGCTTGTGAACATTTTCAAAAATATCTACCAGGAACAGGCAAAGTGAATTCGTGTCTAACCATAAGCCACTTCAAAGCATTTTCTTCAAGCTGCTACTATCTTCTCCAAAGCATCTGGAATGAATATTCCTCTAGTGACAGAGGTATCATCTGGAAATGACATACAAACCAGGGAAAAGCAGATGCATATTGCAGACATGCTGCCAAAAGCAATCATTCCGACGAAGTAAGTGGAGGATACCTCAGCAGAACGTGGCATCTTCCAGATTGAATGGGAAGCAGCAGCCCATCACGCACTGGGAGTCATCAACACAGCAGAGACCTTTAATAATTTTATAGACGGACAGTCTGTTCAAACCAAGCAAACCATCCAACAAAATGCAAATCTCCATCTGTTGGAATTGATAGCGATAAAAAGATAGTCTATCAAGGACAAATATATTTCTATATGTGCCTCTTGAGCATACAGAGATTAACTGATAGCCCAAGATAGCATATTGAACGAAGGAAATAGAGTAATTATCCCAAAGGTTTTAAGAGGAGAGATACTGAAGTTCATCCATGTAATCTACTAAAAGATTTAATCAATTCTAAGGAGGGCTAGAAATGTCTTCTCCTGGCCAAATGTAAACAATAAGATCAAGGACAACCTCAGCCAGTCCAGGATTTATAATGAGTAGCAAGCCAGACAAGCTAGAGAGACACTGATGACATTTGACATTGTCAGAATCCCTACAGTGCTTAAACAGGCCAATCAGCCCAACGAGTCCACCCCAGCCTTCCAAACAGCATCCCACCCAGACTCATCCCTCTACCCTACTGCTGTAACCCTGTATTTTTCCAATGCTAGTTCACCTAACTTACACATCAGTGAACACTATGGGTACTTTAGCATGGCCAATCCATTTAACTTGCACATCTTTGGACTGTGGGAGGACTGTGGCAGAAATCCATGCAGACGCAGGGAGAATATGCAAAATGCCCCTCCCATTCCTCAGACAACATGTCCATCCTGGGCCACCTGCAGTGCCATAATGATACCACCCGTGGGTTGCAGGAGCAGCAATTCGTATTCCGCTTGGGAACCCTGCAGCCCAATGGCATCAATGTGGGTTTCACCAGCTTCAAAATCTGCCCTCCTCCCATTGCATCGCAAAACCAGCCCAGCTGGTCCCAGCCTGCCTAACCTGTTCTTCCTCTCACCCATCCCCTCCTCCCACCTCAAGCCGCACCTCCATTTCCCACCTACTAACCTCATCCCGCCCCCTTGACCTCCCCGGACTGACCTATCCCCTCCCTACCTCCCCATCTATACTCTCCTCTCCACCTATCTTCTCCTCTATCCATCTTCAATCCGCCTCCCCCTCTCTCCCTATTCATTTCAGAACCCTCTCTCCATTCCCCCTTTCTGATGAAGGTTTGAGGCCCAAAACATCAGCTTTTGTGCTCCTAAGATGATGCTTGGCCTGTTGTGTTCATCCAACTCCAAACTTTGTTATCTTGGATTCTCCAGCATCTGCAGTTCCCATTATCTCTCCTCTCGAAACTCCATACAGACAGTTGCCCGAGGGTGGAATTAGACCTAGGTCTCTGGTGCTGTGTGGCAGCAATGCTAAACCACTGAGTCATCATGCTGCCCTTTTTTTAAAATTTACTGTCTTTTCTGAATTCATTCTCAAGTCCAGTTGTGTAGGTGCCAGTTACCCTTCAATTATCTTCCTGCACTTAACTCAGGGATGCTGAAGCTAAATTAATCTATGAGAAATGAAGAATCAAATCTGTGACATTCCTGGCCTGAATGTCCCATTCACACACTAATTTAATGAGCTGAGAAACTGAAGGAAACTCTTCATTTACTGCTCAGTGTTATTATTCTGGGCTGGGTGTGACATGAACCTAACAACCGACATCCCAAATATGGTGAACTTGGAGTAAACCTCTTCACACTCCCAAGTACTGATTACCTTATCACAGTAGACTACTATTCTGATTACAGGGACGTGTGCTAATTGACTTCACGATCATTGCTGAGGTTGCATCATGCCTGAATGCACATTTCAGCTGGAATGGCACTGCCTTCCTTGTCATGAGTGACAATGAGCTTAGTTCACAAGCAAAAGATTTAGTCATTTCCTGAACAGTTGAGAAATTCAAAACCACACATCTTCACACCATTCCCAGACAAATGGAAAGGCCGAGGCAGAGCCGAAACCACTAAAGGAATCATAAAGAAAAGTTCATCCTCAAGAGGAGAAAAATGCCGCCTGATGGCATGGCAAGTGGACCAGTGCAATAGACTAATGTCACGCTGCAGCCAAACTACTCTTTCAAAAGCAAACAACTCTTTGAAGCCAGTTGTGAGTAAAGCATTGAAGTAGAATTTCAGAAACCCAAATTCCATTTTGACAAAACTGCTAAATTGTTGTCAGAGTGGAGTATTGGAGAACCAATCAGAGTGCAACCATTCAACAATCTCAACAAAAGGCAGGCTGAGGGGCAACTTGGGACCTGCTTGAGGAAGGTGTAACCTCAATTTTACGTGGTGGAACTGAATGGTCAGCTATACCATCACAATGACAGGCTATACACCAAACTGGAGAAGCTATTCCTCAACTGCTGGCTGCTGATCAGGAAGAGGTGAACTTACCACTTATACTGAAGACACAGCATACATGTGTCTTTGCTGTGTCTTCAGAGGCACACTTGACAGAGTTAGAGCTGAGCTAGAGATCCTCAGCAGCCAGAGATCAACAGGAACAGAAAACCAGCAACTACTGCAGTGACAACAACACATCAGTCAGGAACCACTCTCATGCTGTCATTCCAACCACAAATCTGAGCCAGTGAGGCTAAGAATAATGGTGGATTTACAAGCACATGCAGATGCACCAGACATCAAATAGGTGCTGTCACACAAATACTTGGTAATTTTCTCAACATCACTTTTTTAAGAGATCCATGTTGCTATTTAGTACGTGCTTTCAGCCAATCTGCTGGAAATTCATATGCTTCAAAATGATGGTCTCTCAAGGACTTTAAGCCATGTGGTGAATTGTTGTTTGTATTGGTGAGTCTGTAGAATAGGCACTTTGTGAGGAATATTGCAGGTCCACTGGGGAGCATTCTTGAGCCTCAGCACATCTTGTCTCATTATGTGTTGCACTGCATGCAAAACAAGCTATTTCTGCTGGTAGGCACTATGACTTTGGCCCTGTGAAACATTAGTATGCAGGGTCAGATTGCACACATGGGCACGAAATACACTGTTGCTAACTTTTGGCTGTAACTAGCACCCCAGTTTGCAGTGTTTCACAGACTGCCATGTAGATATTGTAGTCAAAGCCTGGAGCATCATAAGTTGCAGAGCTAACAAATTGAATAAGTTAGCTTGTTAATATGCATATTATCATGAGTCTGTTTGGAGAACAACACCCCCTGTTGGCACTGCCCTATAGTCTTATTAACTGGGACATAGCTCAGTGTGATCTGCAGCCTAGTGTTTTTTTATGTGTTTATGGTCTGTGGATGCCCTCTCCCCAGAGGAATGGCAGAAGAGACCCTGCCACCAGACCCTGCCATTCTAGTCTGAGGTTGCCTACTGGGGCAGTGCCAACGCCTGGGGAATAACAGCCAACAGTACAGAAAAAGGCCATTGATCCTCTCTGCAGTCCCAGAGTGAGTGACAATGACTCTGCTCTCTGTGACCTCACACTCGTTTTGTTTCTGCTGCTGCATCAACCTCCCAGCAAGGTTCACCCTCTGCCACTCTCACGATTGCATGCAACATCATTCTTTCCCAAACTCCCACTCTATTAAACCTGCGTGCCCTCTGCACTACCTTCTGAGTTGCTCAGAATATCTCACCACTTTTTCAAGCTCTACTAATCACGGCATCCGCTGTAATCTCAAATCACTCCCCTTCTTTCTGCCGTTACAGGAGAAGACAGTCCATAATAGGACAGAGTGAGGTTGGACAGTTTGAGGTTCCCAATCTTTGGCTTCTCATTCCCAGCAAGTAGAGAATCCTAGATCTCATAGGAGAAGTCCAGGACCACTCCTATCAAATGCAGAAGTATCATTGTCCTGTCAAATGAGTGGGTCTTACACTGGATGCAACTGCCATTGTCCCATAGATTGTATTGCCAGTGTCATACATTGCACATGACTTCCAACGATTGGCGGTGATGTCTTCTCTCTCTCTCCAGTGCCTTGCCTCCTCTCCATAACATCTGCACAGAAAGACTAGGCTCCTGCTAACGCCATCTCCTGGATCTCTGAGGACGACAGGACTAGGCCTTCAGATAAGCATCTGCAAGGATACCTCTGTGCTCCCCAGAAACTCAGAAACAGACACCTCAATGAGAATGTTGAGTGTGGGAGCATAAGCTAGTAAGAGCTTCACTGTGACATCTCCCGAGGAAGGGAACCTTGACCCCAATCCCAGTACCCCTTCCTCAGAAGGAGATAGAACAGTGCCAGGGAGATATCAATCTTGAGGAGGAAACACACTCAAATCCTTTGGCAGGTTCTACTTAAGACCCAACACCTCGCACAACCAGATTGGACAGCCCTACCAATTTGTACCCAGGCCCCAACCGGTGCCGAAATGTGACCCCAACCATGACAGGCATCTTCCTGGACTGGCCACTATGGAGCCAAAAGACTGAGCATGACCCACTCCCTGGAGTACACAGGCACATTCCCCCAGACTGAGAACACCCCCACTAGGGACACTTAATTGTGATCAATCTTCTTGATTGGTGTGGGATGCTGATCTTGATTTACTTTGTTGGAACTCCCTGAATAACAGGTGCCTCCATGAACTTCAGTCAGAGTTACTCCCCTGACATGTTAAGACATGACTGCCTGTTTGCTTGCTGCACAGGCAATGTGTTAGCCATGTAAGCTGCTGCCACATGATGTAGGTGTGAGATTGACATAGCACACTTCCATACAGCAAGATGTGCCCCCCCCCCGCCGTGGAGATTAAGGCAAGCTGCCGAGTTGTGCACTAATTGGCAAAGCAAATCTAGGCAAGGCATAGATAGTGCAAGCATGCTAGAAGGTGCTAAGTGAGCAAGTGCTAAGAGAGCTAAGTGAACATTTCAGAGATGCAGCCTGGTCTAATCAATGGGTGCCTGTGCATTTGTGAAAGGTGTCCCCATGTAACTTTTCAATGCTAAATGCCAATCTGTCCTGCAATGCAAGTCTGTGCTTCCAGAGAGCATAGCTACTGCATCAGAGAAGTGCCAGTGTGACTGTGAGGTGGGTCTAGGCCCAAAACGTCAGCTTTTGTGCTCCTGAGATGCTGCTTGACCTGCTGTATTCATCCATCTCCACACTTTGTTATCTTGGCTGTGAGGTGTTGTTGGATGCTGCATGGCAATGTTCATGGAGGGAAATTGGTGTGTGGTTGGCACCCATGGGTCAAGCCCTGGGCTCTGTTTTGGTCACAGGCAACATGGAATTTGTTTGGAGCAAGCAGTGAGATGAATCCACCAGGTACCTGCTCTGGTTTTTATGATGAATTTCCCCAAAATTTAGACTGGTTTGGTGAGTTGATAGAATAGAAGACTGGATACTAATGAGGTGAATTGTTTTATCAGCAAAGCATGTAACAAGTAAAGATTTCTCTAAATTAGCAACTCATTGCTGTCTAGGCACTAACACTCATGAAAAGTATAAAATATGGAATGCGTTACTGCCACTGATGAGATGGACTTGCCACATTTCTCATCTGATTATGCCACACTTCTCAGCAACAAGCATATTTCACTGAAAATTTTGAGATTTTGCCCTGTATTTCCAAATAGGATAGTTTAACTGTTGCACTAGAAGACATTGCTTCTTCACTTCAACAAAAACAGAAGTCGCTGGAACAGCTCAGCAGATCTGGCTGGCAGCATCTGTGAAGAAAAAAAATCAGAGTTAACATTTCAGGTCTAGTGACCTTTCCTTAGAAGTTCCGAGGAAGGGTCACTGGAGCCAAAATGTTAACTCTGATTGACTGTTCTTCACAGATGCTGCTAGACCTGCTGAGCTTTTCCAGCAACTTCTGTATTTGCTCCTGATTTACAGCATCAATAGTTCTTTTGGGTTCTGCTTTCTGTCTTGCAATCTACAAGACCATATAAGTTTTTTGAAAAGAACTATGAATAGAAATTATTCAGCTACAGATCAGTTAGTGCCACTTTAGAAATCTACAGAATAGCAGTTTCCAATGCCATTGTGTGGATGGATTTGCAACAAAGGTCTGTCCTCAGTGCAGTGAGAGTAGCTGACTGTTTGGGAATAGTGGCTCTAATCCATTACGCAGAGAGACATCTTAATCTGGTGTGGGCTTCTTGTCAGGAATGCATCAAAAAAGAGTTCAGACTATTGGAATATGGGTTCAACTGCAGAAGGTTGCAGCTGTCAATAAAAGTGAAATGACACTTTTTTTCCAAGAAAAATCCAAGTTGGAGTTATTATGTATTGTGAAACAATGATACAATTTCCTTAAAGAATTCAATAGTAGAGATAATATGATTCAAAGAACCACTGTTTTAGGTGGAAATGAAGGACACCCTTCCCTCTTGCTTGTTATGGTGGCACAAAAATGGCTAGCTCATTGCACAACCAGAGGATGTGAAGTAGACAGTTTGTATTCATTTGGTAGAAATTTGGATCTGTATACATTGCTATGTGGCTAAGATTGAATAAGAAAATTCAAGATGACAATTGGAATAGACCTGATGCTTTGGTGCCTCAACTGAATGGAGATCTGACCCAGGTTGATTAGTAGCAATGATCACACACAAGTGTATAGATTGTCCAGTCATTGGGTTGAGCTAAGACTGTGACTGATCCATTTAAAACTTTGAAAAATGAAGTTGTCAAACTGGCATCGTGCTTTATGAAGCCATTAGATGTATTTGAATCAATTTATAATCATGGAAGAAAGCTAATATTTATGAAGAAAATGGGTATGGGATCTCAAGATTTGTCTGATTCTCATTGACAGATTGGAGTGGAATGTTTTGATAGAGGATGTTTCTATTATTGGCTATGAATCCATAACATAACCTGGCCTAGCCTTCTGTGGAATGTCAACACTGGTCAGATGGCTGTCTCATTCCTTCTTTCTTACCCTGTCCTTGAGTTGCACGTTTCTGACCCAAGCCTCCAATTCATGTCTGTTTAGAAATGTGGAATTATGCCTGTAGTTTTCAGAGCAATACAGGATCAGGCTGAACCACAGGTTCTCTTAATGGCAGTAATCACTCTATTCCATGCTTTAAAAGCCCCAGGTACATGCTCACCGAGCTGGCTTGTTTTTGTTCGGTTGTTTCATCGCCATGCTAGGTAACATCATCAATGAGGCCTCTGATGAAGCGATGTTGTTCTACTCTGCTTGGAATTTACACTGTCTGGTCTGTTATGGTGAGTTGTGTCATTTTTGTTTCTGTTCTGTACGTGTTTGTAAATGAGATCCAATTCTGTATGTTTGTTGTTTGCATTATGAGTTGAGAGTCACGCCTCCATGAATTCAAATGTGTGTCTATGTTTGGTTTGGGCTACTACAGTTACATTGTCCCAGGTAAACTGATGGTCTTCATTATCTGAGTGTACTGATTTAAGAAAAGTTCAGCATGTCATTTTGCTCCTAGCTGATGCTAATGTATTCTGATGGCTAGTTTCATTCCTGTCTGTCCAATGTAATGTTTGTGGCAGATGTTTTGGTATTTTGTAAACTACGTTGGTTCTGCATGTTGTGGGAATGGAGTCTTTAATCCTCATGAGTGTTTGTTGCTGTGGAATAAAACAACATCACTTCATCGGAGGCCTCACTGATGATGTTACATAGCACGGTGATGAAATGTCTGAACAAAAGCAAACCAGCTTGACAAGCAAGTCAACAACCTCACCCACAGCCTGAGCTACAAGTCTTTGCTCAAATCTTAAAACCCCAAATACACTTGGATAAGCTCTAGAAAGAAAACATGTAAAGGTCTATTGGTAAAGGTGTGGGATGGCTCGTGAATGGGGGAGGTGCTACAGTGAAGGGTGGGTGAGGCCTGTAGGGGAGCAGGTAGTTGTGTGAAGGGTTAAGGTAGATACGTGTCAAAAGACGAAGGGGTTGAGCATTGGCGGGGCAATTGAGTGCCTGGGCGAAGGGTAGAGGGCAGTGGGTTAAAACATCCAGAGATGCCCAGTGGCTAGGGCTTGTGTTGGGGGGTGTCAGGTTTTGAGTATTTATGGGAGTACGATCAATGTGAGTGAGTGAGGACTCAGTTTTATCATAAGTCATAAAATAGAGCAAGTTTTAATCTCTTTAACCTTTCCTGGTTAGCTGAATGGCAGGTGACTCAGCACTATTTGAAATCCCTGCAGCCATCAGAATGGAGTATTTTTCCAGAGAGCTTTAGGTAGAGGGTAAATACCTGTCAGAAGTTTAAATTTTCCAGGCAATTACCACATAGACAATGTGTTGGAACAACTGTAGGGTCCTGTAGTGCATCTGTCAATGTACATCTGGTCTCGAACTATCTGGAGACTGGAAGATCGTATGTCTCTAATAACATAACACCCCTGGTATGACTGAATTTGTCTCCCCCCCATCCTTTCATCCTTTTCTTGCATCTGTTAAAGATTCAGAACGTAGCTGAAACTGATATCTGTTTTAAGCATTTAGGTACAGCAATGAAAATTCCAGTCATATGGGTTTATGCAGTATTTCATTGGAAGATGACAGAAAATCTGCTCTTTCTCATTATTTTATATGCAGTAGTGAAGTTCCTACATTCTTAATCAAAGAATTAAAAATAATTTTTGGCATGTATTTATCATCCCAATTTATGTTTATTGGCTATTTTCTACATCTGTTAACCATGTGCCAGTGGTCTTCAACTTTCGAAAGTTTAGTGCTTAAGTTGGACTGCATGATCACAATTGTGTGCGCGAAGTATTCAAGCTCTCAGTTGTACCAGTTATCTGGTGATGAGCCCAGGGAAATTGTTCGCTCTGTTACTACGTTAAAACATAGATGGGGATGCACTCCAGCCATAGTGGAGCTCCCAATCTATCTATTGCTACTCTGAATTAGTAAGCCTTCACCCAAATCAGTGAAATATGGTCACTTCACTGACATCTATGGAATATGTCTGAGCTCCACAAAGACTGAATTATCTCCAGAGCAGACAAAGCAGAGAAAACAAAATATGCCCACTTTTGTCAGGGCTTGATCTTGAATTTGTGCAAAGGAAACTAAAAGCTATTGAATCAATAGCTCATTTTCCACCCCTCCCTGTTTTCCTTTGTAATACTCATTGCACAATTGATCTTCTCAAAGCTTTCAAATACAGACAGACACATAATACAACTGCATAAGTATCACACCTGGGCCCTGAATGCTGCTGGTAGTTAAGGACTGGACACTAATGGTGCAAAGTATCGAATGTTTATCGTTTACTCTCTTTATACACAGAAGCATTCTTGAACTGGATTGTATGATAACTTTCTCCACACAGGTCCAAGTGCTATGTGATCTGGCACCATCTCACATAACTTATTATGTGGTTTAGCTATTCGCAATTAGTGGATAATCCCATATATCACACCTGCACCCATCCCCCCCGGGCCCAAGTCTTTCATTCTATCCATTAAGATACTTACACTATCCTACATTCCCTCCCCACTTCCTCCCAAAGTTACTGAGGTCATCCCTGAGTCATTGAGATGGATGCTGCAGTATTTTGACTCATTCTGATTGTTACCACTATATGATGCTTGAGTTAGAAACTGAAAGTAACTGGGCACTGCATAGAAATCAATTGTAACAGCAGTCAGAAGTAACATCCATTAAAGCTTTTCGGATCTTTGTTTAAAAAGTTAAATGTATGACTGAGAATTTTGGTATTTCAGCTTGAGATGTGATAATGCCTCCTTACCACTTGAGGTGAATGAGATCTGCCCGTATGCCCTCGCCTGCTCCAATAGCACCTCCAGCATTGAATCAGAGAAGGACAGTGCCCTCTCCTGAGACATGCTGAAGCACAAGATTATCCCAGAGTCGGCACTACATTAATCTGTCTTGAATTGCTTTACGTGTATGCATTGGAACATTAAATGGATGGTGGGTCTGCAGAAAATTCTGCCTCCTTTTAGCAGGTTGGAAAGATGTGAGCAATCAAAATAAATTCCAATTAAGAATGTTTTGAGCCCGAGATGTTGCACTTCGTTGACCAAGCTGATTGCATTGCTGCCTACCCAACAACTGCCCATGGTTAAATTTGGCCCTTCCACATGCAAATACATAACTAAGTATCTGGCCCATGTTTAATGTTTCTAAAACAAGGTCAGATCATTAATTCTCTAAAACAGTACTTTTCTAAATCTATTGATGTTTTTCTAAGAAATATAAAGTATCAGTTTTGTCATGTTATTAATGGATTAATTGCCCAGTATAAATATTTTACATTTTAAAATAGTGGTCAGAAAAAAAGCATTAAGAGTAAGCTGGATATGTCCAGTATCTCATTGAAACTTGAGTTAATAATGTACGTGCATGCAGTGCACAAAAAGAAAAGCTGTTGACACAGCATTGTTGGTAGAGAGGAATTGCACAATGAAATCTGAAGCTCATTTTAAGTAATATCTTCTAAACTCTGGCCTTGTTTATAATTTAAAACACAATGTTTCATAACTGGAGTAAATATCAAATGACCTGAAAAAGTTCCCTACAATTTCCATTAAAGCTAATAAAAAGAACACTTCTTGGCATAGAAGTTTTATGGTGATTAGAAGCTGATATTATTATTTTCGAATGTATTCTGTTGGACTGACTGGAAATTGAACTTGAAATTAATTTCATTTGCAAAGGAATGAATCAGTTCGAAATAATGAAAGGAAAATGAAAGAAGGAACAAACACAAACTTAAATTTCACTTTACAAATCTAACAAAAAATATTGAGATTGCACAAAGTTACCCATTGCACAAGAGAGATTTTAAATTTGAATCTTATTGCGTGAACCTAGATAATAAAGAATATGACCGCAGTGTATATACATGGCTGCGAGACTGGCTAACACTTCTGTCTGTGTAGTCTGTTTTAAATTTGAAGAATCACTACATGTATTTCTAATTTATTCTTATTTTTTCTGGCCACTCATAGTGCATTGTAATTTGTAATCTATTCATTGCTTTTCGGGTTAGGTCATATTGACTCCTCATTTGTTGGAATATATAATACATCAGCAGGTGGAAAGGAAAGAATATAGTTTCCTGGCAATGTCCAAAATCAACTGCTTTCACACTCAGTCTGGAGCATAGAGCATGAGTATCTGCAGCCTGCCAAATGCTGAGTGCACTTAAATTTTGACACATCAGCCCGTGTCATTTTAAACTGATTAAATCACCACATCCTTTGAAATACAAATTCAGAACAACTTCCTTGATCCTTTAAATTAAAATTAATTTAAATTTTATTCTAAATTGAGAAAAAAGTTAAAGGGAAGGAGAACTCAAGAGCTATTAGTAATGGAGGTAATAGGACTCAAAAAGAAGGTGCGAAAACTGGCATAAGGGCACTTTATCTGAATGCTCGGAGCATTCGAAACACAGTGGGTGAGAGGACGGTGCAAATCATGGCAAATGGGTATGATTTAGTGGCCATTACAGAGACATGGTTACAGGATGATCATGACTGGGAGTTAATTATCCAGGGGGATCAAACTGTTCGGAAGGACAGACAGGAAGGTGAGGGAGATGGTGTTGCTCTGATTTTTATGGATGATATCAGGGCAGTAGTGAGACATGATATAGGTTCTACTGAGCAAAACATTGAATCCATGTGGGTGGAAATTAGGAATAGCAGGGAGAAGAAGTCACTGGTAGGTGTGGTCTGTAGGCCACCTAATAATGACATCTTGATGGGGCGGGCAATAAACATAGAAATAGCTAATGCATGTAAAAATGGTACAGCAATTATCATGGGACATTGTAATCTACATGTAGATTGGTTAAACCAGGTCAGTCATGGCAGCCTTGAGGAGGGGTTCATTGAATGCATCCACGATAGCTTCCTTGAACACTATGTAATGGAACCTATGAGGGAGCAGGAATAATTAATGATCTCATAGTTAGGGATCCTCTCAGAAGGAACGATCACAGTATGGTCAAATTTAAAACACAGGTGGAGCGTGAGAAGGTTAAATCCAGTACCTATGTCGTGCGCTTAAACAAAGGAGACTATGAAGGAATGAGGAAGGAGTTAGCTAAGGTAGAATGGGAGCAAAAACTTTATGGTGGGTCAATTGAGGAATGGTGGAGAGCTTTCAAAACAATTTTTCACAGTGTTCAGTAGAAGAATATTCCAGTGATAAGGAAGAACTGTAGGAAAAGAGACAGCCAGCCATGGATGTCTAAGGAAATAAAGGAAAGTGTCAGATTGAAAAAAAAACACATACAAAAAAGTAACGAGTAGTGGGAAACTAGTAGACTGGGAAATCTTTAAAGGCCAACAGAAAGCCACAGAAAAAAGTTATAAAGAAAAATAAGATAAATTATGAGAGTAGACTAAATCAGAATATAAAAACAGGCAGCAAAAGTTTCTATAAACATGCAAATCGTAAAAGAGTGGCGAAGGTAACATTGGTCCTTTAGAGGATGAGAAGGCCAATTTAATAACTGGGAATGAGGAAATAGCCAAGGCATTAAACAGCTATTTTGTGTCGACCTTCACAGTGGAAGACGCAAACAACGTGCTGAAAACTAATGGCAAGCAGGTTATAGCAGGTGAAGACCTAGAAACTATCATTATAGGGTACTAAAAGAGGTGATGAGGGAAATAGCAAATGCACTAGTAATTATTTACCAAAATTCACTGGGCTCTGGGGTGGTTCCCGCAGATTGGAAAACAGCCAATGTGAGGCCACTGTTTAAAAAAGGAAGTAGATAAAAAGTAGGTAACTATAGACAGCAATTGTTTACAATTAACATAGATGATTTGGAATTGGGGACTCAGTGTGGTGTGTCAAAATTTGCAGATGACACTCAGGTGAGTGGTAGAGCAAAGTGTGCAGGAGACACTGAAAGTCTGCAGGGGAATATAGATATTCTAAGTGAGTGGGCAAAGGTCTGGCAGATGGAGTACAATGTTGCTAAGTGTGAGGTCATCCATTTTGGTAAGAATAACAGCAAAATGGACTATGTTTTAAATGGCAAAAAATTGCAGCATGCTGCTGTGCAGAGGGACTTGGGTGTCCCTGTGCATGAATCGCTGAAGGTGGGATTGTAGGGGCAGCAGGTAATTAAAAAGGCAAATGGAATTTTATCTGTCATTGTTCGAGGGATGGAGTTTAAAAACAGGGAGGCTATGCTGCAGCTGCATAGGGTCCTGTTGAGGCCGTACCTGGAGTACTGTGTGCAGTCTTGGTCTCCTTACTTGAGAAGAGATATACTAGCACTGGAGGGGGTGCAGAGGAGATTCACTTGGTTGATTCCAGAGGTGAGAGGGTTGGATTATGAGGAGAGACTGAGTAGACTGGGATTATACTCATTGGAATTCAGAAGAATATGGGGAGATCTTACAGAAACATATAAGATTGTGAAAGGAATAGATAAGGTGGAGGCAGGGAGGTTGTTTCTGCTAGCAGGTGAAACTAGGACTAGAAGGCATTGCCTCAAAATAAAGGGAAGCAGATGTAGGACTGAGGTCAAGAGGAACTTCTTCACCCAAAGGGTTGTGAATCTGTGGAATTCCCTGCCCAGTGAAGCGGTTGAAGCTACCTCACTGAATGTTTTTAAGGCAAGTCTAGATAAATTTTTGAAAAGTAATGGAATTAAGGATTATGGTGAGCAGGTGGGTAAGTGGAGCTGAGTCTCAAAAAGATCAGCCATGATCTTATTAAATGGCGAGGCAGGCTTGAGGGGCCTCCTCCTGCTCCTCGTTCTTATGTTCTTACGTTCTTATGTTTAGAAAGATATTTAATAGTTCTGTTCAGACTATGAGATTCTGTAGAATTCATTTGCCTCAATAATCAACCCCAGTCTTTCTAAAGTGGAACATAAACCAACATAAATGTTTTGTTAGATTTTATAAATGGAGCCGAAATTTGACGTGACAAAATTGATTCCAGTTGGTAAACTGGCTCATCTCTTTGGATATTACTACTAAATAAGGAGCCACTTTACACATTTGCATTCAATTTCCAGTGATGTCAATTGAGCTTGTAACCACCATTCTTCAGCACCTAATCAAATAAAAGAGGAAGTCAACACACCCTCAAATTGACTGACAAAACAATTGTGAAGTACTTCAAACAAGGCACATAAAGAACTGTGGTACACTCACTCCATATCTATATGTTAAGTGCAATCACTCATGAGGGCTGAAATACAACTAGCTTTGTCGTTGTGCCTCAAATCAACAAACAGAATTTTATTGAAGGGGTCTCACCTTTCAGCTGGAGACTCAGACTGCCTCTTTCCACTGAGCCAAAAGCCAATGGTGAGAGCACTGCTAGGCCTCCCTTTGGAATAAAACTCTTTATAACCAGGTAAGGAGAGATTTTTCAGCTCCCTGCTTCGTAATCCCCTCTCAACTGGTTGCAACAAATTTTCAATTTTGTGAGCATACAACTATCACATTTCAATTAAAATATAGCATTAGACAAAATTATAGTGCCACATACTAGGTTTTCTTGAGTGAAGGAAAGAGGAACATTATTACAATGTCTCTTGCCAAATGGGGGAGTTTTTCTGTCTCTTTTTCTCTTCTGAGAATGTTTTCCTCTCAAGTTTATTTAAAACAAAGTGGACACAGTTGTGCATGAAAGATTAAAATTTAAATTTCTTTCTGTAAATTTCACAACTTTAGATAGTTTATTTAAAAATAAAGTTGCATAAAATGTTCCCTCCATATATTGTGGATGTGAACTGATGCATTAGTTGCTTATGGTTTTAGAACCCTGCGTTCTTCTAGTCTGTCAATATTCCTCCTTCTATGTTACTCATGACAGTGAATGTAGTTAAAATTATCCACCCAGACTTCATTGTGGAACTCAACGACATAACAAAATGTGGAGCTGGATGAACAATATCATGGAAAAAAGGAGGATTAAGAAGAGACATAAAAATCCCACTTAAATATAATCTGGAATTTAAATTTTAATCATTGATGTGTCTTGTGGAATACTTATAATCTTATAATTGCAATAGTAGATTTAAATTTACTTTTTCAGTCTTTGATACTGACACAGAGTAGCAGCTAAAGTTAGATGGTTAAAACTCACAAAGGCTTCTCCTGTAGTACCTTCCAAACCCAAACACCTACCACCAGATGAATGGGAACACCACCATCTGCAAGTCCCTCTACAAACCAAACACAATCTCCACTTCGATCACATTCTCCATTTCTTCATGGTTGCTGGGTCAAAATCCTGGAACTCACTCCCTAGCACTGGCTGTAACTACACCACATGGGCTATAGTCATTCAAGAAGTCAGCTCTCCAGGCCATTAGAGATGAGCAATAAATCCTGGCCCGTCCTGTGATTTTCACATGCCATAAACAAATAACAAAATGTCTCTCATAGGCTAGCGATGCTTACATCCATTTCTTGGTAGTTGCTGTCTGTTTTGTGTTTGTATTTCCAATCTCTGTATTGCTAGTTTATAATAGACTGAGAATGGTACCTTCACCCTCTCTCTATTAGTGTAGCATTCAGTATGTTTCTTTTTATGAAGCAGTGGCCCAGAAAACTTAGACCAGTATTATTATGGTAATTGGGATCGAGTTATGGCTTTGCAAGCATGTCCTAAAAAAGGGCCAAAAATAAAAGCTGAAAATAAAGCTTCTGAGCTCAATAATTGGGAAATATTGAAGAAAATTTTAAACGTAAACTTTTTAGTTTGTAACTCACTTCAAGAAGAAAAATATCATCATATATATACATATAGCAAACTTTTTGTTAACTGGTAGCTATGTGATCAAGAGTGTGCCACTTAATCAAATAATCAAGATGTCCATATAGTCAATGTAAAAACATACTAAGTAACAGAAACATAATTCTGTGGGGTACACGTCAGTGTTTTCCTTTTATTCATTTTTATTCATTTACAGGATGTGGTGTCTCTGGATAGGCCAGCATTTATTGTCCATCCCTAATTGCGCAGAGGCTAGTTAAGAGTCAACCACATTGCTGTGTGCCTGGAGTCACATGTAAGCCAGACCAGGTAAGGATGGCAGTTTCCTTCCCAAAAGAACATTAGTGAATCCATATGGGTTTTTTCAACAACATAACAAAATGTGGAGCTGGATGAACACAGCAGGCCAAGCAGCATCTTAGGAGCACAAAAGCTGACATTTCAGGTCTCGAACCTTCTTCAGAAAAGGGGGAGGGCGAGAGGGGAACGCAGACCGAAGATGGATGGAGGAGAAGTGGAGTGGAGAGTATAGGTGAGGAGGTAGGGAGGGGATAAGTCAGTCCGGGGAGGACGGACAGGTGAAGGGGGCGGGAAGAGGTCAGTAGGTAGAAAATGGAGGTGCAGCTTGAGGTGGGAGGAGGGGATTGGTGAGAGGAAGAACAGGTTAGCGAGGCGAGGACGAGCTGGGCTGGTTTTGGGATGCAGTGGTGGGGAGGAGAGATTTTGAAGCTTGTGAAATCCACATTGATACCATTGGGCTTCAGGATTCCCAAGCAGAATATGAGTTGCTGTTCCTGCAACCTTCGGGTGGCATCATTATGGCACTGCAGGAGGCCCAGGATGGACATGTCGTCTAAGGAATGGGAGGGATAGTTAAAATGGTTTGTGACTGAGAGGTGCAGTTGTTTACTGCGAACTGAGCGTAGGTGTTCTGCAAAGCGATCCCTAAGCCTCCGCTTGGTTTCCCCAATGTAGAGGAAGCCACAACAGGTACAGCGGATGCAGTATACCACATTGGCAGATGTGCAATTGAACATCTGTTTGATGTGGAAAGTCATCTTGAAGCCTGGGATGGGGGTGAGGGAGGAGATATGGGCGCAAGTGTAACACTTCAACAATCAGCTACAGATTTATGGTCATCAGTACACTCTTAATTCCAGCCTTTTTTTAATTGAATTCAAATTCCACCATCTTCCATGGGCGGTAGGATTTGAACCCAGGTCCCCAGAATGTTATCTGGGTCTCTAGATTAGCAGTTCAATGAAAATGCCACCAGGCCATTTCCCCTCCCCCAATTTTCTTTTTTACTTTACTTACAGGAATAAATCACTTAAATAATATTGTAACTTTGCCTTAAATAAAATTTAGCAGTAGAGAATATTCCTACCCTCAACTGAACTTAAAAATTTTGGCATTTGAGGAGATATTTTGAGTTGATATTTTATGTGGCCATTCAGTTGAACAATTATATTTACACTGAGGTAAATAACTTAAAATTATAATGTTTAGACTGATTAATACTGTAAACTTTGCGGTATTTGAGGTTTATGAATTTTTGCTGGTTATTGAGACAACCACTTCATAGGGGGCCAGTTAAAACAAAGTTTGCTGTAGTAATAATTCGATTTATTTTTCAAAAATCAGAAAATGCACAATTACATCACAGGCCACACAGTCTGTAGCTGGAGAAACACAACAGACCAACCAGCATCAGATAAGCCGGAAAGTCGACATTTCAGATCAGGACCCTTCTCTAGAAAAGCTGGCGTTGTGGCTTTCCTTTTTGAAAAAGGGTCCCGACCCAAAATGTCAGGTTTCCTACTCTTCTGATGCTGCCTGGCCTGCTGAGCTCATCCAGTTCCACACTGTGTTATCTCTCACTCCAGCAGCTGCAGTTCTTACAAATCTGCGCATTCACATCAACTTGCTGAAAACAACTGAAAGGACTCTGAAGGGCTTAGAGACCTGTTTGTAGAGGGATAGTTTTCCTCCCCTTTTCCTCTCCTTCATCTTAATCTTTTCCAGGCACAATATACACTACCCAATAGATTTGGAATTTCCACTAGAGGTTCTCCAGTTCTGGCATGGAATCACTTGTAAAGAAATTTACCACCATTCCTTTTTTTCTCAGGTTGCTTCATGTGCTCCAGACCATTTGCAATTTTTAAAGAGTGCATCTGTCCATGTTCCACGCATTCACAGAGAATGAGAAGTTGCAGCCCCTACTATCCTGCATCTCTGGTTCCACTTCAGTCTTTCCCAGGGCAGAAATGGCTAGCACGAGGGGTCATAGTTTTAAGCTGGTTGGTGGAAAGTATAGAGGGGATGTCAGAGGCAGGTTCTTTACGCAGAGAGTTGTGAGAGCATGGAATGCGTTGCCAGCAGCAGTTGTGGAAGCAAGGTCATTGGGGTCATTTAAGAGACTGCTGGACATGTATATGGTCACAGAAATTTGAGGGTGCATACATGAGGATCAATGGTCGGCACAACATTGTGGGCTGAAGGGCCTGTTCTGTGCTGTTCTGTTCTATGTTCTATGTTCTATGCTCCTAACCCTTGGCCAGCCAGTGTATAAGGACTAGCAATTCAGTGCATCTGCTCCAGGACCTGGCCAAAGTGAATACTGTTTTAGGGATTGTTCATCTGGCTGTCTGCCTGTCTCACATGAACATGTCCATGCCCAGGGATCCTTGGAGATGATGCTCATAGTGTCTCCTTTTGGTTTGGGCAACAAGGACTGAAGTGTGTAATTAACAATGTAAAGAGTAATATGATCCAATTTGATAAGTTTCCTTTCATTTTAGTCTGGTTTAGGTGTTTATTAATTACACCCTGAACCTCTTAAAGTTCTTTTCTTAATGGTGCTTGTATTTATTATTTAGTTTGGTGATGTGATGAGGGATGGTGCTGGTGGTCAGGATGCAGGGTTAGGGTTGTCATCCTAATTGTCCAAATGAGTTGAGAGTGCTATTATTTGCATATTTTTCTGAGTTTCAATCGTTATTAAAAGTTGGCATCACAAAATCCATGATCATTGCAAAAATGTAGTAAATATCATTATCCATTGTATCATACAGAGCATTTGGAAAAGACTGTAACCTGTTGCTAGACATGGGACAACATATCGGAGCACAGAGAATCTGAAAGAAACATTTTTCAGGGCAATACTTCATGAAGATCCTTACAAGGCTTTGCAAGGCCTGAAATGATTCAGCTATTGCTTTGCAAATTCTGTTATTACCTTACCAATGTTGCCAATTGAGCGTCACGTTTGTTATCTTAGTTTGGCCCTATCAATATCACTTTTACTGCATTCTTGGACTTTTTGGTTATAAATCAGATTTACCTCCAAGTTTTTTTTCTCCTTAGATGTTCTGTCTTTCTCCCTGAACTTTGATCAATATGTTCACATTTGTAATTTTTCTATTTATATGCTTCAACGCGTACCATATTTAAACAAGTAGGGGATTAACCTGACCTGTCAACATTTTCATACTATTGTGAGGCAGGCAGTGATGAAGGGGTATTCAAATAATGAAGTGTTCTATTACTCCTTTCCATAAAGTATGTCACTATTTTAGTTACTAAGCAACAGCTAGCAATAACAAAGCATCCAAACTGCAAAACACAAAGTGGTGATAAATGATTTAACTCACATTGCAAATGAATTCACTCATCAATAATAACACGTGGCTAGTTTAAAAGTACAGAATATAATAACTGAGCTATGTATCATGGCCAAGTCAACTTCTAGTCTATGACAGTTTACAGAAATGAGTTGGCCTGATTAAAGTGAACAGGCTGCTTCAGTTTGACAGAGAACAGCTTGTTCAACAGAGTAAATGATATTGTTTCCAATTAAACTCTAACAAAGTTTAAAAAATGAATATAAAACACATTTTGAAACTGGCTTTTTTTTTCTGTCATGTCAATAGCCAAGCACTCCACATGTAGGTTTCCAAGCATGTTTATTCCATAATTATTTAAAATTTCTTCGTTTCATGTGTCATTAAAGTTTAAGTGGCTAATTGTTGGGATGATGCAAACTGAGGCTTTTAGATATGATGAAGAAAACATCTCAAGTTTCCATTTGTGCATGAAATAAACAACATCTTAATTTTTTGGCAAAAACATTTCCCCATCCAATGCTGAACTTAGCACCAGGTAATGTTCTGTGGACGCAGGTTCAAATTGTGCTATGGCAGATGGGCAGAATGTGATATAGTGAGAGGAGAGTGTTTGGAGGGGTGGGGAGAGGGGGTGAGCTTGTGGAATTCCTGGTACTACATTTAGATGCCAACAATCCTCCAAGGTAGCCAAGATGGCATTCTGAAATACTGGCTTTGTATATAGCACAAGATGCCATCTTGGTAAAGGAGTCAAAGCTTGTATTGAGAACAGTTATCTAGAAGCTCAATAAGGGACTGGCTATCACTTCAAATACTGGTTAGTGCTCATTAGAAACCGCATGACATTTTTTCGTGTGAACACTTGTCCTGAAGTTCTCTGTTGCCAACAAACAGTATCTTTCAAACCCAACTTGAAGGGACAGCCACCAATTCACATCCACATGGGGCTAGAGTTGTGAGAAGGACCTTGGAAACGTACTGGGAGACTTTTTGAGACACGTTGTTAACAGAACAACAATTCTGTAGCAATATATGTAGCAATGAAATATGTAGACTCGACTCTCTGATGAAGGGTCTAGGCCCGAAACGTCAGCTTTTGTGCTCCTGAGATGCTGCTGGGCCTGCTGTGTTCATCCAGCCTCACATTTCATTATCTTGGATTCTCCAGCATCTGCAGTTCCCATTATCATTGATACAATTCTGTAGCAATACCAATTCTGGAATTCCTCACAGAAGTTCATTTTAAAATGAATGACTGCTGTGCTACTTTACCTTGCTGGGCATCTCACAGGGGTCACCAGGAGAAAGGGTGTGCTTGGTAACACACATCATTCTCGGAATCCTGCTGGGTCTGTGTGATATCTTTGCGTGACAGACTACAAGAAAGTGTGTAGCATATGAAAAACAATACTCAACCAAACCAGTTTAATCTGATATGTACGTACATACAAATGGCCAGAGAGGGAGCGATTACAGCTTGGATAGGGAATTGAGGAAGAGTTCAGAAGCAGGCAGAGTACGGGTAGTTCTCCCGTACTGCAATAGTTGCATTCTTGTGCGACCTCGCTCTACAGAAAATCATACTGTAGAAAGCCAACATAGAGAACCATGTTATTGGGAAATGGCTATAGAAAATCTCTATATCTGTACAGCAGAATGTTCACGTTATCCAAACAACGTCCACTATTCATCAATGTGTTCCAGCCAATTTGCATGAACAAAACACACATTACAGCAAAACTACCTGTAAAACCAATTGCTGAAGGAGAGGAGGGTATTATCCATGGATAGTAGGCATCCTTACCTCCTCTGGGGCATCTCCACCAGATCCCCTCATGCTACGTCTGACAACCTGTGAGCTGTCTGTCTCAATTGCTAATCAATGTTACACCATGCAATTACGCTCAGCTGGTACACTCCTTGTCTGCGGAAATGGGTGTGAGGAACCCATAGAGACTGCTCCACAAAAATGACATCCAAACAGCATTTGTGCATGCAACCTGCAGGTGTTAATGCTCCTCCTTGCAAGTTCAAATTAGGGTAATCAACAATTAAAATCAAAATTGTGTGCTAAACTCAAACATTCACACAGATATGCATTAATTGCACAATGTCCGCTTGTCACATGTTACCAAAATAAACTCCTTTATGTTTGAGTGGATCAGGGGCGACATCAAACTTAAATACTTTACGAGCCATCTAAAATTGTACATCCAGGTTACATTTTGTTTTTGTTTTAATTGTTAATTCCAAATAATGAGATTGATTAAAGAAGTTAAATAGACAGTATGACTTATAATATGTGATGGTGTAATTCACAATGTTAAATGGTTGGTTTGCAGTGATTGTTGCACTTTTGTAATTTTTCTGCATATTTTTGCAATGAGGTTCGTTCTTCACTTGATCAGCTATTCTACAGCCACTATCAGTGCAATTCTTAATTCACCAGAGGAAGTAAATGAATAAATTATTTCAGAATTTTCCCTTTATCCTATAACGACCAGCCAAAATCACCTCTTCCAGCAGAGAAATCTTACAAAGATGGGAATCAAAGGGCTGCAAGCTTTTGTCTATGCACTTGGTGGTGCTATGGTCCATAACTATCAAATTGGTGCTCGTGTTCTGAGTATGTACTCGCCTGTTTAATTTTCCATGGAGCAAGTGTTTTGTTTCTAAATTATACTGACAAGTATTTATATCTGATGTTGTTCAGTTTGACAATAAGACAAAATGAGTGGCTCAAAATCACTCCCTCAAAATCACAATAGCAATGTTATTGTGCTTAAAAACATGAACAAGTTGTTAAACAAACAGATATCCATTTTTCAACTAGATTAAAATGTAGATTCCGGAAGAAGTACTGATAAATTCATAGCATTGACCATTCGAGTCAGATGCTGCACTTTTCCACTTCCGATTAATTCTGGTATGCTTGAAAAATGATCCATTTTTTTCTTTTGATCCAGGATATCATGATTTTCAAATCATTAAAATTCTGGGCAAAATTTTCCAATATTTGAACAACATGGCCAACGGTGACCAAGTTGGGAGGATATGGTAAGAATGACAGATGTGGGGTTGAGTTTTCCCAACTCTGAATGATGCAGGAAATACTGAGTCAGTTGGGAATAAAATGGCAAGGACTGAAAAAAATGAGATTCTTTGTGTTGAGAAAGAAAGTCCCATTTTGCAACCACGTTTTGAAAGTAAAGGCAAGAAGCTTGCTACATGGTGTCGTTGAGTCTACTTGCATACATTTACATCACAATAGTACCTAATCACACCTCATTGAAATGCAGTTTCCCATTCTCTGATGTGCCAGTTAGAAACTAGACCGTCAATTCCCGACATGAAAGCCAGGGTGGTATTTGATGGTACCACTCCCAATGTTTTTCAAAGCTTCCCTGTGGACAGCAGTCCCCAACATTTCCAGGCACACTTCATGGACAATGATAACACTGTCTGAAGAAGCATCCTGACCCGAAATGTCAACTTCCCTGCTCCTCTGACGCTGCCTGGCCTGCTGTGTTCCTCCATCTCCACACTGTGTTATTTCAGAATCCAACATCTGTAGTTCTTGCTATCTCTTCATGGATCGTGAGTGCCTGCATCCTGTCCAAAAAATATCAGCATCAGACATGGGCCAGCCTCATTGCATTCTCAGAACACAATTCTGACACACTTACAATACACTTCAATGCTGCACTTTGGAGCATATGGCCATCGTTCATTGCAATGCTTTTGCCAGAACACTTTGCCAGCAGGGACAAGCACCCACAGCATGGATTGAGCCAAAGTACATTTCAAGGCACCTTGCTTTCTCTCTTAGTGCTCCCTCAGTTTGTCCTAATTTGGATCCCCTCAGCATCTCTGCCTTCCCTTGCCTTTTAGTGCTTTGCTGCCTCACTCACAATTTAAAGCTCACAGTACTTTTATCTTGCCTTGTCGCTCAGCACAGACACAAAACCAGTAGCCTGTCCTGGTTGTCAATAAAAGGCTTGAGAATGTTGCTGGATGGCACCGTGCTTCATTAATCTTGCTCCTATGGCATGTGCCGGTAGCTTATACAGAAAACATAGCATATATACTTCAACCAAATGGCCATGCCTCCAAATCTAATGGGTGTAGGCCTCAGTTCAGTTAAGGGGGATTGTCGTAATTAAAATGGTCTTGGTACAGTCAGTTAACGGCAATGTCTGACCTCAGTACAGGGTTGTCGACGTGCCACTTGAGATGGGCATGATCAAGGTTCTGTATTCTTGCAGACCAGGGAATGGGCCATGATCAGCCCTGAAGGTCCAGTGGGTTATGCTAAGTCAGTGAGCTGAACTGAGGTCAGTCAGGGTCCATTTCTTCATCACTGGGGCTGTGATTTCCAAGTCACAAGTGGGCCATGATCTGTCCGAGCCATCAGATCAGTGAAATTCAAGAGGGAATATCAGGGCCCAGTGCTGGAGTAGGAAAGCTGGGGAAGTCAGTTGTGGGAATTGGAGGCAGTATGCTGGAATGCAGAAGGGACAATAATTGCAAATAGGAGCAACTCAACATATAAGGGTAGGAGATGACTGTGCATTAAAGGGCATGAATTACTGTGGAAGATGAGGGTCAACGACTTGGCTTCGATGGGGCATGGTACATAGTACATAGTGAAGCTGTGGGGTCAGGCTCAGGGCTCAGGGCTCAGGGATAATGTTCAGAGATGAAGACCTCAATAAAAGAGTTGGTTGGGGTTGTGTGGAAACTCAGAACTAATTGGCCCAACGCAGAAAGTAATGAAAAATGGATCGCTGAGGTTTGGGGTCGGCTATTTGATTACCAGAATAACCCTATCACTCACCCTGCTAAGTGTGAGGTAGGGGACAAAGTTTCAATAATCCTACTGCACTTCCAATCTCTTACTGTATTTGTGTGGCCTGACTTGTGCTGCATAGATTGGAATAAGTTCCCCTATGTCGATGGCCAATTTGAAAATATCCCACTGTAAAGAGGACTATGCTAAACCATCATTTGTATGAGTCTGAAATGCTGACAGCTCAGATGACTAGACGCCTGCTTTGTTTCTGATATTCTCCACACAGTCGCATTGTACCTGTAACAGCTTTGATACGTTCATGGGTTGAGGAAACTCAACCAATGGACTGAGCCACAGCAGGGTAAGCATTGCTTTGTTGTGGTGTTACAAAGGTGCAAAGAAGGGGAAGAGGTACCGATGTGCCAGCAAGCCCAGGGCCAGTAACAACTTCCAGATTCCATATGAAAAGGTCAGAGTGACATTCCCCTCAGGATGTGGAGGAGTTACAGGACATCCAGAGTTATCATCCTCAATACCTTGTCAACTGGTTGATGGCACATTGCCATCACAGAATGAAGGTGCCTTTGGGCAGCATCAATGGGCCTTGCCAACTGTTAGAGGGATACCTGTAGCCTGGGTGAGTGGATGGTCATCAAGCTTTTAGTGACTGGCTGCTTCCCATGATCCATGAGGAACCTGAGTGGATTCTCTTAATCCTCAACCCATGAACGTATCAAAGCTGTTACAGGTACAATTTGTGCCAGATCTCATAACTTTGTCTCATTTCTCCATGAGGGGAGCAATGATACAGACAGACTGTGGGCTTTATCAATTTAGCTGGCTTTGCCCCAGGACAGAAACTGTACACACATCATGCTGGGGGCCCCATTTCATAAGCAGCTGAATTCATCACCAGAAAAGGCCTCCATTCCACAAGTCATCTGTAATCATCGGCACCACATCGTAGAAGTTTGCATCAGATACCCTGGGAGCTGGCATGATACCTCTATCCTTGAGAACGCCATGTTTCTACATCATTCCCAGGGCTGAATGTTTTACAAATATGGTTACTGGGAGATAAGGGCTATTCCCAGCAAACGTGGTGACTCCATTACACAACCCTCTGAATAATGACCATTCTTTCACTCAGAACATGGTGGAGCAGGCAATACGCTTTCTAAAGATAAGATTTTTGGCACTTTACCAAAATATGGTAAAGGGCACACAGCAGTAACCAGATTAGCTCGCAGATTAATCAACACCTAGAATCTGCACTACCGAAGCTACCAGAACACATAACTACCTAAGAACCTCAATAAAGATTACTCTTAAACCAGCACTGTGCATGTATACTTTCATAAATCTATTTTTAATTACACAAACTAACATTCTAAGTGGAAATTAATGGTTCCAATTTACATTGTCTGTGACAATTTTAACCATCAAGTAACAAGACTTTTCTCTTGCTACCTTTCTGAAATATTTCTTTGTGAATAATGCAATCATAGTCCTCAAAGAACGAAACAGTTTAAATTTATGATTTCACACTTTCAGTTTAACAGATGTTTGAAAACGAAAATGGTTCAGTGTTTTTTTTTTCCTGGAAAATGTTAGCTCAATAACACATCAGTTTGACACAGTAGGGTATGGTAAAGATATAAAGGTAATTTAAAGCTTTTATTCCGTTTGGATCAATATGTCCCATAATGTTTGACAAAGTGAATGTGTAAAATTTCAAGTGTTGAGAAATATAACTTGCACGGGTCTTTGAATGTTATTGCTTCTTCGTTCATTTCCTTTTTGCGAGAAAATCATTACTTATATGTGGAAAATTCCTTGTAAGCCTATGAGTAATGACTTTCAATAGTTTCTTAAATTCTACGTTACTCCCGTAAATTTACTCTCATTGGTGGAATCAATTGAAATGAAGCAGCTGAGAATAATTAATTTATTCCCAGACTCAAATACCATATTGTTAATTAGAAATACCAATTTCCACCCAGGATGTTAGTTTGTGTAAATAAAAATTGCTGGTTTAAGGTTAATTTTTATGGAGATTCTTAGCCACTTAACTGTTTGTGGAAGTACATAAAACAGCTCCCTTATAGCTTTGCTATTAAAACTGGGACAATAATATTGTACTCCATAGTGCTGCTAGCATCAGCAATGCAGGTGGTAGGTGTCAATAAAAAGAGTGGATCCTTTTTGCAATGTAATCCCATGGGGACTTTCACGTTTTGAAGAACAAGAGATGTATGATTACACCATCTGCAACTTATACTTCACAACAGAATGTGGGATGAGGTCAATGTAGGTTTTGAGAAGTTGCATATGTTGAGAGTATTCTCCCCTTTAAATGGATTTCTGTGATGCCAGTTGCTATTGTCGCTATTTAACTGAGTCAGAAGTCACATGACACCTGGTTATACTCCAAGCTTTCCGAATGCTGTTTCTTCATCAGGTAAAGTGGAGGAAAGCACACAGGCACCGAATTCGCAGGTGGAGAGACAATGGCAAGATAATTCCTGGTAATTAAGGGTTTGTAGTTTGTACAGTTTTAGATTACTTGTTACTTTGGTTAGACCCTCATCAGGTGACTCTTGTACCTATCATGTTATTGCAGCCATTTGGGTTGTCTCTACCACCATCTTATTTTTGATATTTTTTGTAATTATCTCTCTGCCTTAATTTGATCATAGTAATCCCTTCACTTGCTATTCAGCTGTTGAGACTTCACTCACATGGTTTGACATTTTTAATCATCTGCAAAGACTAGTTATTCAGCCTGTCAACACTCCATTCACACCATTTGTACTTATCTTCTAAAGCTCCTAATTGCCTCAAATTATTTTGCCAATATCTGGCTGCATATAAATTCTGCACCTGTGCATTCCCCTCCACCTCACCTAATGAAGGAGCAGCACTCCGAAGGCTTATGATTTCAACTAAACCTGTTGGACTATAACTTGGAGTGTGACTTCTGACTTTGTCTACTCCAGTCCAATGCCTGCAACTCCACGTCATGGCTTAAGCAGGAAAAATGTAGGGGTAATCTTGCCCTACAGTTCCATAAGCCATCACAAAATGTATAAATCAGAATGAAACCATCAGAATAACTAAGTTGCCTGACTGTTACTCAGAACAAAGCAATTCACACCGACTGTCTTAAGTAACAGAAAAAAAGTGACTCAATATATTGTAAAACTCTCAACAGTAAAAAGAGCAGTGAAACAAATTCCTGATGTTTGCAACTTGAACTGTAATCCTTCAAAACTCCAAAATGCATTCACTCAACTGTGCCTAAGACAGACAAAAGACAAATGCTTTAACAGGCATGCTTTGGGTGAAACAGAATGTACAAATGGTAAACAAAATTCTGATGATCAAAATCCCAGACCAAAGCTCCAAATTTACTTTCTTTTTCTTTCGCTTTATGATGATGATATGCTTTTCACTGTAAGGTGATAGTCATCCATCAATTTAATGGATGGCTATGTGAACTTTAGTCTTTTCTAATATGAATTCTTTCTTTTAATATTTCTTTTCTGTTCTCCACATGGAGAGATAGCGAGCGGGAGAGATGAAAGCTTTCTATCTGCAGACTCTGAATATTTGTTCTACACTTTCTGTTTTAGATTAGATTCCCTACAGTGTGGAAACAGGCCCTTCGGCCCAACAAGTCCACACTGCCCATTGGAGCATCCCACCCAGACCCATCCCCCTATAATCCAGACACCCCTGAACACCACCGGCAATTTAGCATGGCCAATCCACCCAGCCTGCACATCTTTGGACTGTGGGAGGAAACCAGAGCACCCGGAGGAAACCCACACAGACAATGGGAGAATGTACAAACTCCGCACAGACAGTTACCTGGGGCTGGCATCGAACCCGGGCCCCTGGCGCTGTGAGGCTGCAGTGTTAACCACTGAGCCACCGTGCTTGTTCTTGAAAATCATAATTGTTTGAACGTTCTGCAGCCCAACCAATTAGAGAGCTGTTGCCAGGCATTATTTCCTTACTTCGGAAGATTCTTGGTGGCACCCAGTGAATTCTCCTTCTTATTAAAACATTGTATTTCAGAGGTCACCGAATATGCAGTACTTGAGTTGCAAGTTGCAAATAATCTTGATGTATTCCAATTATATCAGTCAACTTCTATTTCAGTTAATAGTTCCAAAACATGAAAACTTTGTAGTCTCTAATGCTATGGTCTTCTTGACAGCCACAACAACAGTGCTAATTACAACCTCCTCCAAGGAATTGAGGATTTTCTCCAATATCTGTCTACTACTTTTTCTTTGCTGCATCATAGAAGAGGCAGGCAGAATTGTTCGTGAGTGTAGCACAATTTGCTGTGGTGGTGTGAGTACTTTAATACAGCAATAAGTTTGTGATGGCGAATTGGAACATGTAAATGCTGGATATAAGCCCTGAATGTTAATGATTATGGACGGTTGAGTATAAGATTTGTGGCGCATTGAGAAGTGTGTGAGGTTGGTGGTGTTGTTGGGAGGTTTGGAGATGCTTTCACTGACCTTGGCCATTCCTGTGCAGTCGTTGATCTTTCTCTGTGTCCAGACTTCTGGCATCGACCTCAATAATGATCTGTTTCTGTAATCGTCACAGTATATGTCTACTGGGCTGCTGTGGAAAAATTACTTCTCTCCTTCTTTTCATCTATTGCTCTGAGTACTACAATTCTGCATCTAAGAACCTAACAACTCTGTCCAGCATACTGCTTTATTGCTCCGGTTTCATACTTTCCCAATCTCTTCTAGCACTGGCTCCATTGAAAATGCAACTTGTGCTTGAGAGGCACACACCAGCTTTAAGAACAATAGTCCAATTTTAACCCAATCTAACCTGCAGTAGTCTTGTGCTCTCAGCTGAAGGTATAGCCACTTTGTTGCTCTTTTGCCTCATGACAGTCATCACCATGAACAGCAACAGGTAGCTTGAGTGTGGCCTCCATCATTTCCGTATGGTAGGGTACTTACAGACCAACACTCCTACACTCACAATGGGCCTTATCAATTTTACCTCCAAGTGTAAATAACAGTGTTTAAGATGTGTCCTTGCACTGCCTTGTACCACCACTCTTCCAAATTTAAAACTTACTATTGTGATTCTTATTGGTGTTCTGCTTTTATACGTAGAATTATCAAAGGCAAAGCAAAAATTTCAGAACATTTTAGCTGACAAGTTGCTGGCTCACTACACAAGATTATTCCTTTATACTGCATATTCTACTTTCCATAATAGGTTATATGTATAATAGTAAATTAAAGGCTTATTATCCGAGGCCAACTAGAATGCTCATGTCCAGTGACCCTTCAGAATTGGACTTGAAATGTTATCTCTACTTTCTCTCCACAGACGCTGCCAGACCTGCTGACTTTCTTCAGCAATTTCTGTGTTTGTTTCAGATTTCAGCAATTGCAAGCCATTCTATAATTACAGAAAACTCCTGTGTCCCCTGTATGGTACCACAGCTGCTTGATGTTCATCTCTTGGTGGCAGACTGAGGAGATCAATGCTCCAGGATGACTCAGACAGCCTCCCACCTGACCACAGCTGCAGCCGCAGGCCACACAGTCCAGTGGTTTACCCTCCACAAAGGTGGCTGACAGCTGCAGCCATTTATTAATTTAAAATTTGTGTCATTGAATTAGTAGAGGAAAGCATCTTCTTTCTCTTGCTCTCACCTGAAGTGGAAACCTGCAGCTCCTTTTCAACTGGAGGACCTTCCTATTAGTTGCCTTAACCAGACAACATGCACACCCTCTGCCCACTAACTCATCAATTCAGCGAATGTCTCTGCCGAGGGACAGTTCGCCACAGGTTCAGGGTCTTCACTTGACCCTAATGCCATGGTCTTGATGACCTAAACCCCAAACAAAACACCAACTTGAAAAGTTTTCAATTAATTTTATGATGCATTGGTTGTAAGTATAAGGTTGTGACAGAAATTGTGGACTGACTTTTACACTCACTCACTGCTGGTTTGGCAAAGGGGATTCACATTAATACCAATGGGTCATCACATGTCTCCTAGCTCTGTATCCACCACCGTCATACCAGCAGCAGGATTGGATCTGGGCTGGCTCATCTGCCAGGGCATCAATTGAGATCCTTATGTGAGCACTGAATGCCCACTGAGGGGCCTCAGCCCACTACTGATCAGATGTGATGGCAAGCACTGCCAACATTCTAATCCATTTGGCTTGTTTCTTTATCAAAATTGCCACTGTGGCCACTGCTGCTGATGATGCTTTCAGTACGTCATGACATGACAGCCACTGATTGGCTGCCATCTTTCGAAGTGAGACTCCCTGTTCCCTATGGATGGAAATCCCACTTCCAGCTCCAGATGTCATATCAATTGAGACATAGCTTTTTGATGGTTGAAAGGTGATACAATAACCTGAACACATTTTGCAGGCAAACACATTCATTTTTATTTGTTGTTAACAGTAATGATATTTTGGTATTCTAATAAATGGATGGTACCAAAGTTTACATCACAGAAAATAATGTAAGATGTAGACAGTGCAAATGAATTCTTTTTGTCATAATCGAATCCTTAGTTATTATAACATTGCTTACGGCTAAGATACAAAAAAAATGCAGATTATCAATTATTTTCCAATATGTCATAACTTGCAGTTTTCAGTTAGTAAAATGATTCTGCTCTTTAATAATATAATACAAGTTGATTGCCTATGCCCTTGTCTGAGGACTGGCTCACGGTCATTATTTTTGCCACTGCTTCACTCTGAGTTTCAGAAGTTCCTCTTCCTGTTTCAAATGTGATGGAAGTAATTTCTATCAGCATCCTTCAAACAGTCACTTCCATTGTGAAAAATGCTCTGCTTGAGCAGTGAGAATTCAGATGAATCATACACAACTTATGTTATTATTTAATGAGATGTGGATGTCGTGGGTAAAGACAATATTTATTGCCAATTCATAATTGCCCTTGAGAAGGTGGTGATTATCTGCCTCCTTGCATTACAGGAACCCATATTGCAATTTGTCGCAAGTAATTATTTACAAGTGACATACTAATAGACTCTTTGGCCAGATTTATATCACAGCATTGTATGTTTGTCAACACATTAAGAGCTATTCATCCTTTTTAAAAGAAAATGTGGGAGTATTTTTTTAACATAACCACTATGCTTTAATTACTGGAAAGAATACTAGTCATCAAAAACAAACACAAAACAAAATTCCTGCCCGTTAGCTATTAGAAGCTCAGCTAATACAAATATGAAGCAGGCCGAGAAATAAATGGCGAGTGCATCAGTCCAAAATATATGAGCAGGGCTATGGGAAAACAGTGAAGGAAAGTTTTATTATAGATATTTGGCATAGATTTGATGGGCCAAATAACCTCTTTCTCATTTCAAACTATTTCATGATTACTTGAATCAGAGTCCTTCAATATAGTAAAAACAAAAGAACTGTGGATACTGTAAATCAGGAACAAAATCAAAATTGCTTAAAAAGCTCAGCAGGTCTGGCAGCATCCGTGAAGGAAAAATCAGAGTTAATGTTTCGGGTCCAGTGACCCTTCCTCAGAACTGGTTCACCGGACCCGAAACGTTAACTCTGTTTTTTCCCTTCAAAGATGCTGCCAGACCCGCTGAATTTTTCCAGCAACTTTGTTTTTGTTCCTTCAATATAGTATTTAGAGACCAATACTAGCATCATATCTTTCTTTGCTTATTGGCCAAGTGATGAGTCAACTTACCGCAGCTTACTACAGAAACAGATTTTGTTTTTAGTTCTTCCAGGTGGTCAGCAGTTGATCTCATAGCAACTGCAGAGATAGATTTTGTATTCTCTTTGCACACAAGGCCATTAGAACATATGAACTTATGTGAAGTAGCCTTGCTGCCTGTCCAGCTTGATCTGCCATTCGATTTTGTGGTCAGGATCGGGATTCCCGGAAGGTATATTGCCTCCCTGGTGCCAGGGTCTGGGACATCTCCGATCGGGTGTATAAGGTTCTAAAAAGGGAGGGCGAACAGCCAGAAATCGTGTTACATATTGGCACTAATGATATAGCCAGAAAAAGGATTGAGGATATAAAAAGTGATTTCAGGGAGTTAGGATGGAAGCTGCAAAGCAGGACGAACAGAGTAGTGTTCTCTAGTTTACTACCGGTGCCACGAGATAGCGAGGCGAGGAACAGGGAGCGGGCGCAGCTTAACGCGTGGCTGCGCAGCTGGTGTAGGAGGGAGGGCTTCAGATATGTAGATAATTGGGATGCCTTCTGGGGAAGGTGGGACCTGTACAAGAAGGACGGGTTGCATCTGAACTGGAAGGGGACCAATGTCCTGGGTGGAAGGTTTGCTCGAGTAGTTCGAGAGGGTTTAATCTAGTATGGCAGGGGGGTGGGAACCTGAGCTGTATACCGGAGGTGAGAGTTGATGCAGGTGAGGCAATAGCAAGAGGTAGACCAGCCAGTGGGAAGGATTTTCCTGGGAAGGAACCAAGGGATTGGTTAAAGTGCGTTTGCTTTAACGCAAGGAGTATCAGGAATAAAAGCGATGAACTTAGAGCATGGATCAGTACCTGGTGCTATGATGTTGTGGCCATAACAGAGGCATGGGTTTCTCAGGGGCCGGAATGGTTGCTGGATGTTCCAGGGTTTAGAGCATATAAAAAGAATAGGGAGGGGGGAGAAAGAGGAGGGGGTGTAGCACTACTAATCAGAGAGGGTATCACAGCTACAGAAGCTTCCATTGTCGAGGAAGATCTGCCTACTGAGTCAGTATGGGTGGAAATTAGGAACAGCAAGGGAGTAGTCACCTCGTTAGGGGTTTACTACAGGCCCCCCAATAGCAGCAGGGAGATTGAAGAAAGCATAGGTCAACAGATTTTGGAAAAGTGTGCACGCAGTAGGGTTGTTGTAATGGGTGACTTTAACTTTCCCAATATTGATTGGAACCTCCTTCGAGCAGAAGATTTGAATGGAGCTGTATTTGTAAGGTGTGTTCAGGAGGGTTTCCTAACTCAGTACGTTGACAGGCCGACGAGGGGAGAGGCCATTCTAGACTTGGTGCTCGGAAACGAGCCGGGGCAGGTATCAGATCTTGTGGTGAGAGAGTATTTTGGTGATAGTGGCCATCCTCACATTCTACATAGCTATGGAGAAGGAGAGGATTAGGCAAAATGGGAGGATATTTAATTGGGGAAGAGGAAACTATGACACAATTAGATATGAGTTAGGAAGCATGGACTGGGAGCAATTGTTCCATGGTAAGGGCACTATAGACATGTGGAGACTGTTTAAGGAACAGTTGTTGCGAGTGATGAATAAATATGTCCCTCTGAGACAGTCAAGAAGGGGTAAGATAAAGGAACCTTGGATGACAAGAGCGGTGGAGCTTCTCATCAAAAGGAAGAAGGTAGCTTACATAAGGTGGAGGAAGCTAGGGTCAAGCTCAGCTCTAGAGGATTACAGACAGGCGAGGAAAGAGCTCAAAAATGGTCTGACGAGAGCCAGGAGGGGGCACGAGAAAGGCTTGGCAGAACGGATTAGGGACAACACAAAGGCATTTTACACTTATGTGAGAAATAAGAGAATGGTCAAAGAAAGAGTAGGGCCGTTCAGGGATAGCATAGGGAACTTGTGTGTGGAGTCTGAGGAGGTAGGGGAAGCCCTAAATGAGTTTTTTGCTTCTGTCATTACAAAAGAAACGAACTTTGTAGTGAATGAAACCTTAGAAGAGCAGGTGTGCATGCTGGAATGGATAGAGATAGAGGAAGCTGATGTGCAGAAAACTTTGTCAAACATTAAGATTGACAAGTCGCCAGGCCCGGACCAGATTTGTCCTTGGCTGCTTTGGGAAACGAGAAATTGAATTGCTTCGCCACTCACGAAGATCTTTGCATCCTCGCTCTCCACTGGAGTCGTACCTGAGGACTAGAGAGAGGCAAATGTAATCCTCTCTTCAAGAAAGGAGATAGGGAAATCCCCAGCAATTACGGACCAGTAAGTCTCACGTCTGTTGTCTGCAAGGTGTTAGAAAGGATTCTGAGGGATAGGATTTATGACCATCTGGAAGAGCATGGCTTGATTAAATGCAGTCAACACGGCTGTGTGAGGGACAGGTCATGCCTCACAAACCTTATCGAGTTCTTTGAGGATGTGACTAGAAAAGCTGATGAGGGTCGAGCTGTGGATGTGGTGTATATGGACTTCAACAAGGCATTTGATAAGGTTCCCCATGGTAGGCTCATTCAGAAGGTCAGGAGGAATAGGATACAGGGGAACTTAGCTGTCTGGATACAGAATTGGCTGGCCAACAGAAGACACCGAGTGGTAGTAGAAGGAAAATATTCTGCCTGGAAGTCAGTGGTGAGTGATGTTCCACAGGGCTCTGTCCTTGGGCCTCTACTGTTTGTAATTTTTATTAATGACTTGGATGAGGGGATTGAAGGATGGGTCAGCAAGTTTGCAGACAACACAAAGGTTGGAGGTGTCGTTGACAGTATAGAGGGCTGTTGTAGGCTGCAGCGAGACATTGACAGGATGCAGAGATGGGCTGAGAGGTGGCAGATGGAGTTCGACCTGGATAAATGCTAGGTGATGCATTTTGGAAGGTCGAATTTGAAAGCTGAGTACAGGATTAAGGATAGGATTCTTGGCAGTGTGGAGGAACAGAGGGATCTTGGTGGGCAGATACATAGATCCCTTAAAATGGCCACCCAAGTGGACAGGGTTGTTAAGAAAGCATTTGGTGTTTTGGCTTTCATTAACAGGGGCACTGAGTTTAAGAGTCGTGAGGTCTTGTTGCAGCTCTATAAAATTTTGTTTAGACCGCACTTGGAATACTGCGTCCAGTTCTGGTCGCCCTATTATAGGAAAGATGTGGATACTTTGTAGAGGTTTCAGAGGAGGTTTACCAGGATGCTGCC
Organism: Stegostoma tigrinum; assembly: GCF_030684315.1. Classification (NCBI taxonomy): domain Eukaryota; kingdom Metazoa; phylum Chordata; class Chondrichthyes; order Orectolobiformes; family Stegostomatidae; genus Stegostoma; species Stegostoma tigrinum. The sequence goes on along the minus strand of NC_081378.1, from coordinate 26,361,500 downwards.
TGGACTGGAGGGCTTGTCTTATGAAGACAGGTTGACTGAGCTCGGACTTTTTTCATTGGAGAAAAGGAGGAGGAGAGGGGACCTAATTGAGGTATACAAGATAATGAGAGGCGTAGATAGAGTTGATAGCCAGAGACTATTTCCCAGGGCAGAAAAGGCTAACACGAGGGGTCATAGTTTTAAGCTGGTTGGAAGAAAGTATAGAAGGGATGTCAGAGGTGGGTTCTTTACACAGAGAGTTGTAAGAGCATGGAATGCATTGCCAGCAGCAGTTATGGAAGCAAGGTCATTGGGGGCGTTTAAGAGACTGCTGGACATGCATATGGTCACAGAAACTTGGGGGTGCATACATGAGGATCAATGGTCGGCACAACATTGTGGGCTGAAGGGCCTGTTCTGTGCTGTACTGTTCTATGTTCTATGTTCTATGTTCATTGATGTGTTTGAGTTCTGAATTCCACATTTCCATCCACCCCAATAACATTTGATTCCCTTGCATAACAAGAAGCTGTCTACCCATACCCTAAAAAATAGTTGGTATTATTGCAAACTATCATTTACTCCTCAACCTCTCACCCCACTCCATCTTCTGCATTAAAACCAACATTTTCCAAGCTGCCATCAGTTCTGAAGAAGGGTCACTGGGCCTGAAATGTTAACTCTGATTTCTCTGCACAGATGCTGTCGGATCTGCTAACTTTTCGCAATGATTTCTATTTTTGTTTCTGAAGTTCATTCTTGTCACTTGTTCCAAACAAGTGAGGAAGCATGTATCAGTTCCTTTCTGGCCAACCTCTCCCCATGGCAACAACAAAGGTTCAAAGCTATGTTTTAGCCCCATTTATAAGTTTCTCAAATTAATCTGCTATAGATGAAAGATTTTCTTGAGATTTTACCTGCTAACCTAAAGAAAAACAATAAAGACACAACATCACAAATGTATACACATAAATGCACAAGCGTATGCATACACATACACAGACTCACTCTTTAAAGGAGATTGTCTCCAGTACAAAACGAAACTATAGAGCGAACAGTTTTGAGTCTTTTGGATATTATTCCAGTGTAACAATTTAATTTGAGGCTACACTTGGTAGTTGATTTCTGAGACCATCAGCAGTTATGACTTTTATAGTTATCCTTTGAGTTTTTGGTTTGTAAATATTACTTTTCGATCTGTACTGTCACTGGGTGTTTTTTTATTTATTAGAGAAGGAGGGCAAACACGTATTTTCCAGCATGTAGCAGTTCTGCAGTCAAAAATCCTCTGCTCATCATCTCCGAAATGCTCTTCAAAATGCAATCTGGGAAATATTCTATCTTCTAAAATTTTTGGTTCTGAGGCTTAATAACTGTAAGTGGTGTCTGCATTTCCATCATGTGAAGAAGGTACAAATCATTTAGGAAATGAGGAGCTTTTTGTGGGATATCAAATTTCATTTACATGAATCTCATGATGTAATTGAACTTTTGACAGACATCAGTAAGGGACAAGACACCAGTCCAGGATTAGCATCTGAAGAGAAACAAAGGTCTTAGACATGAGGGAGATGTCTTGAGGCCTACATACAGACATTAAAAAAAAGTGTGTTACAATACACTAGGAGTTGAACAGCCTTACTCATGATAAGAATCAAGCTTCCTTTTAGACAATGTACATTCAGAAGGCCACAATGCTAAATACTCTAGATCAGAATGTCAGTGTGCAGGTAGCATAGAACATATAACATAGAACATAGAACAGTATAGCACAGGACAGGCCTTTCAGCCCACGGCTGAACTTTTACCTTAATCCTAAGATTTATCTAACCTCCACCCCTACCTTATACCATCATCCATATGCCTATCTAATTGTCGCTTAAATGCCCCTAATGACTCCATTATGCTCTCCGGCAATGTATTCAATGCCCCGACCACTCTCTGAGTAAAGAACCTACCTCTGATATCTCCTCTCTATCTACCTCCACTCACTTTAAATCTATGTCCCTTCATAATAGCTACCTCCACCCTAGGAAAAAGTCTCTGGCTGTCCACTCTATCCATACCTCTGATCATTTTGTACACTTCTATCAAGCCACCTATCATCCTTCATCGTTCGAAAAAGAAAAGCCCTAGCTCTCTCAACCTTTACTCATAAGGCCTTCCCTCCATTCCAGGCAGCACCCTGGTAAATGTCCTCTGCATTTTTTGCAGCGTTTCCACATCTTTCCTGTAATGAGGTGACCAGAACTGGACACAATACTACAGATGGGGCCAAACCAGTCTTCTGTTTAACTGGAGCATGATTTTATGGCTCTTGAACTCAATCCCTCTATTAATGAAAGCTAACACACCTTACACCTTCTGAACAACTCTATTCACCTGGGTAGCAGCTTTAAGGGAACTGTGGGCATGACTCCCAAGATCCCTCTGCTCCTCCACACTGCCAAGAATCTTTCCGTTAACCCTGCATTCTGCTTTCAAGCCTATGCTTCCAAACTGTTGATGATTTACCCATTGATTTATTCATTTCACTTGCTGTTTTTCCAGACCACATTATATGAGTTAAATTCCATTAATCCCTACCAATGCAAATATTTGTTAATAATAAACAATAAAAATGACTTAGCTTCAGGGATGTGAAATGTAAAAGCATCTAAAGAATTAAGTTTCTTGTTGATAAACTCAACTCTAAAGCAGAAAAAAATACATTCCTTTCCACTCCTCCCCTGTTTCTTCAACTCTTCTTTGTTTTTTGGCCAAACAATTTTTTTTAAAGAATTTTCTCCCATTTTTCAAAAAAAAATTCTTGTCCTACACATCTGTCTCTCCGAATGCTCAAAGATATGAAGTGTGATATATGTGTGCTTCCTTGATCTTTCTCCAGACCCCATTTTCCCCAAAGGAAAGCCAAGCTGGACAGTTTGGGTCAAACTATATTGGCCTGTCATTTTCCTTCACTTCAAGCCTTATTGTCTGCAGTGATTGCAACCAGGTAGATCCTTTTTCAATTATGTGATTTGTTCTATAGAATCCCTGCAGCATGGAAACAGGACATTCAGCCCAACAAGTCCACATCAACGATTTACATCAGGACAAACATCAACCCATCACTGAAAGGACAAACCATCAAGTCCACATCAAACCTCAGAGTATCCCATCCAGACCAATTCCCCAAACCCACCTAATCTACATATCCCTGAACACTACGGGCAATTTAGCATGGCCAATGCATCTAACCTGCACATCTTTAGACTGTGGGAGGAAACTGGAGCACCCGAAGGAAACCGACGGAGATACGGGGAGAATTTGTGATTTCCACAGACAGCTGCCCGAGGATGGATTGAACTCAGGCCCCTAGCACTGTGAGGCAGCAGTGCTAACCACTGAGCCACCGTGCCACCTCAAACCATCTGTGTCTGACCATTTCATGGCAATTCCAAGTTGTACATTTTTCTTCCTTGGGTGTAAGCTTGTTTCATACGGCTTTAGTGGTTTGAGAGAGAAATAATGGGAACTGCAGATGCTGGAGAATCCAAGATAACAAAGTGTGAAGCTGGATGAACACAGCAGGCCAAACAGCATCTCAGGAGCACAAAAGCTGATGTTTCGGGCCTAGACCCTTCTCTGATGAAGGGTCTAGGCTTTAATGGTTTGCTGCTTCTGATAGGGATAATGAGATAACTGCACAGAGGCCAGTATCCCATCACCAAGTCGCCCTTTATTAACTTTGTGCACAGAACCCTAACTGTGACCAGCCAACTTGGAGTCAGTCCCCTGCACTGAAGAGATTCTAAATTCCCAGATGATATTGCTCAGCTAGGGCTTCCTGTTTGGCCCAAGTGAATACTCCCAATCAAGGATAGCATAGTCAACAAGATCTACCTGGTTGCAATCACTGCAGACAATAAGGCTTGAAGTGAAGGGAAATGACAGACCAATATAGTTTGACCCAAACTTTCCAGCTTGGCTTTCCTTAGGGGGAAATGGGGTCTGGAGAAAGATCAAGGAAGCACACATATATCACACTTCATATCTTTGAGCATTCGGAGAGACAGATGTATAGGACAATAATTTTTTTTAAAAAAAGAGAAAAAATTCTTTAAAAAAGAATTGTTTGGCCATAAAACAAAGAAGAGTTGAAGAAACAGGGGAGGAGTGGAAAAGAATGTATTTTTTCCTGCTTTAGAGGAGTTTATCAACAAGAAACTTAATTCTTTAGATGCATTTACATTGAACATGCCTGAAGCTAAGTCATTTTTATTGTTTATTATTAACAAATATTTGCATTGGTAGGGATTTATGGAATTTAACTCATATAATGAGGTCTAGAAAAACAGCAAGTGAAATGAGTAAATCAACAGGTTTCATGGTCGGACCCCTCCTGAGATAGGCTGTGAATAAGAAAACACTTACTAACATTATTTGGTTGATTGTCACACAAAAAGGCAATAAGAAAGCTGATGCTCCCCCCAATTTGGGATCAGCTGCTTCAAATTTTGTGTCTTTCAGCCATTTTGATGATTATTCTTGAAAGGTTTATTTCCATCCATGTACGGTTGTATGAATGATAGGCATGGGAAGTGCAAGGCATTTTCAATAAATAGGGAGCCTTATAGTGCCTGCAACTTTGGTGGAAACTCATTTGGAGGCATTTGTGACAGCACCGCCTTTCCTGATCATTAAAATGGATTCCCTAGGGAGTTCCTTTCTTTTATCAGCCAGCAGCTGTAGGGATTAAACCCCACTGAAGAAAATGAGTGCATTCACAGAATAAATTGCTGGCAAAATGCATTTATGTCTTTAAAATGATGCCTCGTTGGATGGCAGATGGAGGCAGAGTTGTGTTTTTCTCAGTTACCTACAAAATGTGCATTTAATAAAATAAACGCAGAGATAATTTATCTCTTGTGTTGGAAAGAATTATAACAAACTTGCAGGCAAAACGCATATGTCTCTTTTGGACCAGAAATATTTTTTGGGGCCTGGCATTTTAACAAAAACATCTTGCTTATTTAGATTATTTTCAAATATCCAAGATCTAATGGGAAGGAGTGTAACTGAACGTAACAATTAATTGCACTTATTAATTGTATTCATATCCTGACATGACCTGTGTAGGAGGAAGTGGTGTAGTGTTTGTATTCTACGTCTGGGCCAGAAGGTCTGGGTTCACGTCCCACCTCCCTTAGCTGTGTGTTATTATATGGCCAAATGGGTTGATTGGTTTTATATATATGAAGCAAGCTGAAAAATGACGGCTGAACCAGTGTTACCCGATATATGATGTGTGTTCATACGTTTGTGAGTAATTAAGACTAAGTCTCCAGTTCTAACATTTACCTCTGGGTTACCTGAGTTGTGATGCCATCACCTCTCACTGTATGGTGAGTGGCCAAGAAAATAGGTGGGTGAGTGATTTTACTCAGTCTGTGATGCATTGCCACTTAGTTACAACATCTTACCTTAGTTACCATATAACTCCATACGTTTAGATTTGATAATTACTAAGTTATATATATATATATATATATACAGAGTGGGCAGGCAGAGAATTATTACCAGGAAAACCAGGAGTGCAGGTTTTCCAGGTAGTCCGTAGTTAGTAAGAGACAATGCAGTGCGGAGCTGGAGGAACACAGCAGACCAGGCAGCAGAGGAACAGGGAAGTTGATGTTTTGGGTCAGGACCCTTCTTCAGAATTAGGGAGGGGGAAGGGAGTTCTGAAATAAATAGAGAGAGAAAGGGTGGGTCTGGGGAAGATAGATGGGATGGTGATAGGTGAGTGTAGGTAGGGAGCGGTAGGGATTGGTCAGTGGGATGGGTGGAGCGGCTAGGTGGGAGAGAAGATGGACAGGTTGTGTCAGGCCAAGGAGGCGGGGATGAGTGGAAGGCTTGGACATGGGCTGATTCTGGGGAGTTGGGAGATTGTAAAACTGGTGAATTACATGTTTCGGCCATTGGGCTGTAAGCTCCCAAGGTGGAATTTAGGCTGCTCCTCCAGTTTGCAGGTGGTGTCATTGTGGCTCTGAAGGAGGCCCAGGATGGACATGTCACCCAGGGAGTGGGTGTGGGAGTGGGAGAGGCAGTTAAAATGGTTGGCGAACAGATGGTGTCGCCGTTTGTCACGGATAGAGTGCAGATGTTTCACACATTGGTCCCTGAGCCTCCACTTGGTCTCACCGATGTGGAGGAGGCCACAGATACAGTGGACCAAGTTGATGGAAGTGCAGGTGAACATCTGTCTGATGTGGAAGGTTTGTTTTGTGCCTTGAATGGAAGTGGGTGGGGTGTGGTGTAGGGGCAGGTGTAGTTCTTCCTGCGGTTGTAGGGAAAGGTGCCGGTGGTGGCAGGATTAGTGGGGAATGTGAAGCAGACAAGGGAGTCCCGGAGAGAGCAGTCCCCATGAAAGGCAGAAGGGGTGGGGAGGAAAATACCTATTTTGTTGTGGGACCGGATTGTAGGTGGCAGACGTGGTGGACGATGATACACTGGATGCCAAGGTTGGTGGAGTTATATGTGAGGACAAGGGGGATTCTGTCTTTATTTTTGTTGGGGGAGGGGATGTGAGGGCAGAGATGCAGGAAATGCAAGAGATGCAGTCGAGGGCATTTTCGATCACCAGAGGGGGAAAGTTAAGTTTCCTGAAATAGGAGGACATCTAGGATGTGTGAGAATGGAATACTCCCACCTTGGGGCAGCAGCGGCAGAGGCAAAGGAATTGGAAGTAAGGGATCACATTCTTGCAGGAAGGTCGGTGGCAGATGTGTAGCCCAGGTAGCTGTGGGAGCTGGTAGGCTTGAAATAGATGCCAGTTCTGAGGCAGTCAGCAGAGATGGAACCGGAGAGGGCCAGGAAGGAGAAAGACGTATCAGAGATGGTCCAGATGAATTTGAAGTCGGGGTGAAAGGTGTTAGTAAAGTTGATGAACTGTTCAAGTTGCTCATGGGAGCAAGAGGCAGCGCCAATACAGTCATCGATGTAGTGGAGGAAGAGGTGGGGAATAGTGCCAGTGTAGCTGTGGAACAGGGACTGTTCCACGTATCCTGCGAAGAGGCAGGCATCTTCTCTCCCACTTATCCACCCCACCCATCCCATTGATAATCCCCACCACTTGCTGGCACTCACCTATCACCATCCCACCTACCTTTCCTAGCTCCAACCCCTTCTCGCTCTATTTATTTCCAAGCTCCCTTCCCTCTCCCCATTGCTGAAGAATGGTCCCAACCCGAAATGTCAGCTTTCCTGCTCCTCTGATGCTGCCTGGCCTGCTGTGTTCCTCCTGCTCCACACAGGGTTATCTCTGACTCCAGCAACTGCAACGCTTACTGGTAGGAGTAAACCCCATTGCTCATTGATAATAAAATGTGAGGCTGGATGAACACAGCAGGCCCAGCAGCATCTCAGGAGCACAAAATCTGACGTTTCGGGCCTAGACCCTTCATCAGAGAGGGGGATGGGGTGAGGGTTCTGGAATAAATAGGGAGAGAGGGGGAGGCAGACCGAAGATGGAGAGAAAAGAAGGTAGGTGAAGAGGAGGTAGGGAGGGGATTTTTTGGGGCGGGATGAGGTTAGTAGGTAGGAAATGGAGGTGCAGCTTGGGGTGGGAGGAAGGGATGGGTGAGAGGAAGAACAGGTTAGGGAGGCAGAGACAGGTTGGACTGGTTTTGGGATGCAGTGGGCGGAGGGGAAGAGCTGGGCTGGTTGTGTGGTGCAGTGGGGGTAGGGGACGAACTGGGCTGGTTTAAGGATGCAGTGGGGGAAGGGGAGATTTTGAAACTGGTGAAGTCCACATTGATTGTTCGTCCCCTCCCCCCACTGCACCACACAACCAGCCCAGCTCTTCCCCTCCGCCCACTGCATCCCAAAACCAGTCCAACCTGTCTCTGCCTCCCTAACCTGTTCTTCCTCTCACCCATCCCTTCCTCCCACCCCAAGCCGCACCCCCATCTACCTACTAACCTCATCCCACCTCCTTGACCTGTCCGCCTTCCCTGGACTGACCTATCCCCTCCCTATCTCCCCACCTATACTTTCTCCACCTATCTTCCTTTCTCTCCATCTTCGGTCCGCCTCCCCCTCTCTCCCTATTTATTCCAGAACCCTCACCCCATCCCCCTCTCTGATGAAGGGTCTAGGCCTGAAACGTCAGCTTTTGTGCTCCTGAGATGCTGCTTGGCCTGCTGTGTTCATCCAGCCTCACATTTTATTATCTTGGATTCTCCAGCATCTGCAGTTCCCATTATCCCCCATTGCTCATTGAGCCTGCTTCAGCATTTAACACAATCATATCTGATATTCAGCTTTATCTCTTACTCCCCAAAACTCTTGATTCCCTGAAAACTCAAAATTCTACATCAGCCCTACACACCTTCAATGACAGAGCATGCACCCGCCTCTCACGTTAAGAGTTTTGAAATAATTTCTTCTCATCGCAGTGCTAAATTATCAGCCCTTTATTCTGAGGCTGTATCCATTCTGTTAATGGTGTCTTGCTTAGTGTTTTGTCTGATTTCCTTATACATTATGAGACACCATTAGTAACCCACATATCATCAGAACAGTAAAAAAAAGAGGAATATCCAATTTAATGCGGATGGAAGATGAGTTGTGGTGGATGAATAATCTTGAATGGAAAGCACTAAGTCTGATTCAGAGTGGAATCCATACACTGATGCCATAGTCAAAGTGACTCAGACTCAATTTAATGAACATTTTGTATTTGATGCACAACAGGACTAATGTGATGGTCTTAAAATGCTTCATTGGCTACATATATCTTAGTACAATTAATTCATTCACTGATTCATATTTATATGAATCATTGGTACTTTTGCTATTTTTCACATTTCAAAATACTAATGGCCCACATCCAGATCGACACATCACATTTTGCATTTTGTGAATTAGTTGAACATTTTTGAAAGTGCTTTTGGAGGCTTTGAATCTTGTCTTCTATAAAATAAAGATTTTATGTCCTGATCTTTTTGGTAGTGGTTCTTATTTCAGAGTTTTGGCTGAGGAAGTTGTGTATATTTGACACAGATGGATTGAAAATGGGGTATTGTGGAATGATGGTGATATGGAGATGAGATCTCAAGGGACTGGCAATGTAAGCATCTGGTCATAGTTAGCCTGTTTAGAGAGAAGGTGTCCAGAATGCCGCCTCCCTCCTTCCTTCACCTGAAGTCTCCTCCAAGGCCTGCTGACAAAGTATGTGCCTTCATGAGTTTGAGGTTGTTAAAAATTCAGCAGATACTACAAATTTTGACAACCTTGCCAGTGAATAATAGAGTTTTTTTTTCCTAACTGATCCCACAATGGAACCATTGTTTTAAGATACTGATGGTTCACTCCTTGGTGTTCCTGGCTCTTATTGTGGATGTGCTGCCCATGCGTAGTCTTGTGGTAGAGGAAAAATCCAAGCCAGATAATCTTCACAATCATCAGCAGCCAGATACCAGTCTGTCATGGTGTGATTTACGTGGGATGAATGTGGCATGACTACTGCCAGGACGGCGGGAATTAACCTACAAGATCACTTAGGCACAATTGTACACTAACTTATGGAGTGATAGCCCTTGAGTTTGCACTATGCCTGCCCATTAACATGTGGAGTCAAGTTGCAAGTCAAGACGAACTGAAACCTCTGCACCCATAACTGAATTCTCCCAACAGCCTTTCCAACTTCACTGTACTCCACATCAAGACAAACTCACTAGTAAATATTACATCATTTCTTAGTTCTTCCAATAACACTCAACCAGTGACATCAACCCAGAAACAGCAAGTTGAAAGCACTTCACCTGTACGATAATTCCTTCAATTGGTGCTAATTGTGTCTCATGCAGCTGAATTCATGCTCACTGGTGTTGATTTTAAAAGGGTACTAACAGAACTTGCACTGTCCCAAATCAGTGTTGCAGACTGCTTGACTTCCCAATCCATCCATACCATATGCTTCCAGCAACACCCTGCACCCAAAAGTACACTTACAATCAGGATGTGCCACATGGAAAGTGACTGGATATATTTGATTGATATCAATAAGAACCTTGACCATACAGCTGGAAATACTGGAAATATACAGGAAAATTTTGCAACTATTCTCTCCAGTTTCAAACCAGAGTATGCGATACCCCAGCATTAGTGCGGTCAAATAATTCAGTAATGTGTTGTGAAAGCGGGCCTGATTTTACCTCTGTAACTGAATGAGTTAAAATCTCATTCTAAGTATCTTCGAATAATGTTACTTGGATGCCTTTGTTTAATTGTTTGTATGTCAGAACTTAAATAAATAAATAGCAAACAATCAAATCTATTGCTTTTTTTTGAAAAGAAGTCTATTTTCTCACTAACAAAATTGAAGGAAGGTACAAAATTGGAATGAAATAAATTTAGAACGTGAATTAAATACTGACAATAAAATATGTGAGTGAATAATTTCCAAACAGCTAACAAGTCACTTAATCATTTTCAAATGTGATAGTTCATGCAACTAACTGCTACTTACAGTGTTTGTGGAAAGTGTCTCAATAACATTTCAGACAATTCTGATAGATGTGGTATTTGTGGCTAAAATGGTACTAGAATGATTCCACTTTCCTTTCACTGGCTATACAGATCTATTTGGTTTACAATGGTAGAGGAACAAAAAGAAAAGTGAGTCTTATGAAGAAGAGACTTCTGTCTTAACTGAATATAGTTACTGCATGATAGCAATTAGCTACAAGTTAGACATTGTTAATATGAGTCTTGGAATTGTCTGTCACTTTCAGATCCAGTGTTGTTCTCCCAATTCCCCAACATGCCATTGTATATCATCCTCCAAGTAGTGGAAATTAATGTTGTCTCCAGCATTAAGTCTTCCTCAACTACTTCCTTATATAGAACATAAGAAAGTCTTCCTCAACGACTTCCTTATACAGAACATAGAACATAGAACAATACAGCACAGAACAGGCCCTTCAGCCCTTGATGTTGTGCTGATCTGTGAACTAATCTAAGCCCATCCCCCTACACTACCCCATCATCATCCATCTGCTTATCCAAGGGCTGTTTAAATGCCCCTAATGTGGCTGAGTTAACTATATCAACAATATACTTGCAAGGCTGATATTAAAGTCACTTCATTGGTGTTGTTTCTAGGTTTTTCTCTTCATTTATCACCCTGGCTATAGCCCTGCTGTGTAAAATACCTCCCCTACTTCTTCCAAATATTTGTTAATCATTTTTGAAAGTAGTCTTTAGCACAGATGAGTAATACTTGCTTTCTGACACGTGGCACAATGTTTTACTTGAGTTACAATCTTAGCTGCTGCAGTTAATGAAGAAAGGAATGTCAGCCCCTTCGAGACTTACTGTTGAGGTTCTTGTTAAAGATATCATGTTCTAAACATTACAGACTTGAAGTTAATAACGGTTATACTAAGGAAGGAATCAAAGAGAACTGTTGATAATAGAGAAATAAACATGTTAAACTTCTTTTAGTAAATCTGTTGGAAGGAAGCTGTCTTATTTGTGCCTGTTATTTTCAATTTGCACTGAACTCTAATGTTTCTCAGTTTGGAGTGGAAAAATTAAGCTACTTAGATTGTTTTTAATCTAAGTTTTTACAGCTTTCTGAAGAAGAGCTTCCATTTTTTGGATTGTTTGTTAATGAAAACCCCTTCTATTGCATTAGTAGGGCAAGTATAATGGGATCTAGACCAGCAGGCCATCAGATCAAAAAAGACTCAATCTCTACTGAGACACGTTTACTATGATTAATAGAATATAATTATCTACACCATGTATCTAAAAAATTTTGTTTGATAAATTTCATGGAATCCCCCACTTGAGAAGTAGGCCATTCAGCACATCATTGCTGTGGTTCTTTACCAAGAGTTGTTCAGTGTAGAGCCACTTCCCTATTCTTTAACCATCAACCTAGCTTATTTTATTTTGTTTTTCAAACCAATATCCATTTCAATCTAGAAAAATACCATTGATTCTGCTTGCACCACTTATTCAGGTCATACATTCCAGATCATAATCATCATACAACATGCAGTGTTTTTAAATCTGTGTCTCTGTTTTTCTAATTCAAATCTAATCCTAACAAGAGCCCAAAGAAAGGAGTCTATGTTCAAAAGGTCCAAGCATTGAAGTCTATTCTAATCAGAAGGTCCGTTTAACGAAAGGATGGTAAAGACGCCAAGATTAGTTGCCATATTTTATGGGGAAAAAATATTTGAAACATTTGTGCTCATTTTCTTCCTAAATTGATGCATGCTGAAGAGCTCAAAAAGGATTGGAGCATGTTCAATCTGTCCAATTCTTTAATAACTATGAAGTTGGATTCAGGAGGACCAGCAAAACAGAAAAGAATGATTCACAAGTGTAAGGAGGAAAACATTTAGGCACAAGATAAGACTTTATATTATAACAACAACTGAATTTGATTTGATTTCCATAAAACAGAGATTTTCAGTATAACATTTATAAATTATATTCATTCATAGCAGATTGCACGATAAGCTATATAAAATACTTTTTGTTTGAAGAGTTCCTATACACAGACCTACTGCCAAGTAGGAAGAATACTTGGAACTTAGTAAGGTAGATATATAATTCTTTAATTGGTTCTGAGGCTGTTTTATTAAGAGTGAAGTATGTTTACTTTTCCTTCAACAAAGCTCATCTGTCCAATGAAAGTAGTATCAATAACATAGACTGTTTTTAAACAAGTCTTGTTTAATATGTAATATAATAATTAAAGTCAACCAATTGGCAATTTGCTGACAAACATATTTAAAATCTGTCCCAAGTATTAGACAATTTCTAGTAAATTTAGTTTGAATGTGCATTTCATAAGCCAGACAGCAATCTGTTTCTGAACGCTGTCTAAGAAAAAGAAATGACCAAAAAGCAACATTAACATTGCTGATCTTGCTACAAAATGCAAAATGCCTGGTATTTGCTTCTTTTAGTGGTTAGGGAGGGTTGGCTAAAACAGACACAGATATAGACCTTGTCAAGATTAGACTCAGTTCGCACTATTAAGGTGACCTGAACAGAAACCAATACCCCAGTGGAAGATGAGATGCTTCTAGATTTAAGATTTGTGTAATAAGATTTTAAGGTAATATTGCTGATTTATGCATCGGGTTTCTTTTCAATATTTGTTTTAGGAAATATTTGCAAATATTTAACATTTGCTTTACCAGTTTTTGACAGTTCGAAGAAAACTTCCTGTTGTAAAACCTAAACAGCTAAAAAGGACCAAGTGCAGCATTTTTAAGCTCGAAGACATTTTCTTCAAATATAAATATTACTGCAAATTCATGAGAATTGGTAATCCAATATAAACCTGCTAATACCTAGGGAAATTCAAGCAGATTTGAAATTATGATTTATGTTGGACCAAACTCAGGCAAATGGGACTAGATTAATTGTGAAAACTGGGTGGCATGGACAAATTGAATCAAAGCGCCTTTTCCATATTGTAAACCTTCATGACTCTAGCTGTAACTGCACCATCATTACATAAGATACCCTATTTCTCTCTTCAAAAGTGTCAGTAGTTCAATCTGCAACATCCTTATCATTTCTGTAAACAACTCAATTTCTGTAATTTACAAAGCTTTTAATTTCAGATATCAAATTTCTCCTCACAGATACAATGCTCACTTTCAACATAATTATCTTTGGTTAAAATTAGTTAAAATGCCAATCATTTGGAAACAATCTGTCAAGTAATTGACTTACGTAATAATTGATGAACCATCATTAGAAAGTTAGGAAATTAAAGAGTACTTTTTAAAACAATCTACATTGTATTGTGATTTGATTTACTTGATTTGATTTATTTGTTGCCATGTATATTTTATGGCAAAATACAGTGAAAAGTGAAGTACAGTATCACCACTCTCTAGCACCTTCTAAAAATAGAAAAATTAAACGAAACCACAGAATATAAAGGCAGAAATGTAAAGCAATTAAAGAAAAACAAATCTGCTCAACTTCACAGTCCTTGTTGTAAGTGCCCTGCTTTGGGCCATGGGCCTGGTGGTCAGGCACGAGTCCCCTTTATCACACTGCCACACTGAAACGAAGGTCGCTACTCTTCAGCGCCATCTCACCTCCACCGGTGCCCTCGCCAGTCCTCACTGGACCTCGCCAATGTGGATGCCACCTGCCTAAACTCTGCCACTGCCATGAGTCCGCTTGCAGCCCACCTCACCGATGCAGCTGCTGCCGTTGCCACCGGGTCCTATATTGGGCCCAAATGCACCTCGACTGCCACTTCATGAATCTGCGATGGACGCAGATGCTACTGGGAGCCCAAAACATCAGCTGCGAGTCCACATTGGGCCCACTCGACGCTGCACTGGGTCCACTTGCTGCTGAGGCTGTAGCTGCAACTGAGCTCTTCAATAAGAGGTAAGTTTAAATAAAAAGAGAAAACCAAATGAGAGGAGAGAAAACAAGAAAAGTAGACAGAGCAGCTGAACCCTGGGCTCAGAAGCCCTACTTTATAGCCAACTTATCAGAAAGGTTAATCTATATTAATTCTGAAATATGAGCTCAACTTAAAGTATTTTAGAGCAAAAGTAAATAACAGGTGGATTTCACCATTCATTTTTGTAGCATTGTACATTTTAGGCAGTGCACCTGGAGCAGGCTGTAGTTAAATTACAACTGCATCAGCTTATCAAATCAATCTATGATGGGGCCTGTAGAAACTTAAATCAAATGTACAATACACACCAAGGAATACAGTTCATTTTTTAAATTTGAAGACACTTCTACAAGTTTGCAAAGCACAAAAGGAACACAGAAAATTTCAGATAATAAAGTGTGAAGCTGAATGAACACAGCAGGCCAAGCAGCATCTCAGGAGCACAAAAGCTGACGTTTCGGGCCTAGACCCTTCATCAGAGAGGGGGATGGGGTGAGGGTTCTGGAATAAATAGGGAGAGAGGGGGAGGCAGACTGAAGATGGAGAGAAAAGAGGATAGGTGGAGAGAAGAGTATAGGTGGGGAGGTAGGGAGGGGATAGGTCAGTCCAGGGAAGACGGACAGGTCAAGGAGGTGGGATGAGGTTAGTAGGTAGGAAATGGAGGTGCGGCTTGTGGTGGGAGCAAGGGATGGGTGAGAGGAAGAATAGGTTAGGGAGGCAGAGACAGGCTGGGCTGGTTTTGGGATGCAGTGGGGGGAAGGGACAAACTGGGCTGGTTATGGGATGCGATGGGGGAAGGGGAGATTTTCCTCCGCCTCCGCTGCATCTGTTCCCAGGATGAGGCATTCCACTCCCGCACATCCCAGATGTCCAAGTTCTACAAGGACCGCAACTTTCCCCCCACAGTGGTCAAGAATGCCCTTGACCACGTCTCCCGCATTTCCTGCAACACAGCCCTCACACCCCGCCCCCACCACAACTGCCCTAAGAGGATCCCCCTCATTCTCCCGCACCACCCCACCAACCTCCGGATACAGCGCATCATCCTCCGACACTTCTGCCATCTACAATCCGAACCCACCACCCAAGACATTTTTCCATCCCCATACTTGTCTGCTTTCCGGAGAGACCACTCTCTCCATGACTCCCTTGTTCGCTCCACACTGTCCTCCAACCCCACCACACCCGGCACCTTCCCCTGCAACCGCAGGAAATGCTACACTTGCCCCCACACCTCCTCCCTCACCCCTATCCCAGGCCCCAAGATGACTTTCCATATTAAACAGAGGTTCACCTGCACATCTGCCAATGTGGTATACTGCATCCATTGTACCCGATGTGGCTTCCTCTACATTGGGGAAACCAAGCGGAGGCTTGGGGACCGCTTTGCAGAACACCTCTGCTCGGTTCGCAATAAACAACTGCACCTCCCAGTTGCGAACCATTTCAACTCCCCTTCCCATTCTTTAGATGACATGTCCATCATGGGCCTCCTGCAGTGCCACAATGATGCCACCCGAAGGTTGCAGGAACAGCAACTCATATTCCACTTGGGAACCCTGCAACCCAATGGTATCAATGTGGACTTCACCAGTTTCAAAATCTCCCCTTCCCCAACTGCATCCCTAAACCAGCCCAGTTTGTCCCCTCCCCCCACTGCATCACACAACCAGCCCAGCTCTTCCCCTCCCCCCACTGCATCCCAAAACCAGCCCAGCCTGTCTCTGCCTCCCTAACCTATTCTTCCTCTCACCCATCCCTTCCTCCCACCCCAAGCCACACCTCCATCTCCTACCTACTAACCTCATCCCACCTCCTTGACCTGTCCGTCTTCCCTGGACTGACCTATCCCCTCCCTACCTCCCCACCTATACTCTCCTCTCCACCTATCTTCTTTTCTCTCCATCTTCAGTCCGCCTCCCTCTCTCTCCCTATTTATTCCAGAACCCTCACCCCATCCCCCTCTCTGATGAAGAGTCTAGGCCCGAAACGTCAGATTTGTGCTCCTGTGATGCTGCTTGGCCTGCTGTGTTCATTCAGCCTCACATTTTATTATCTTGGATTCTCCAGCATCTGCAGTTCCCATTATCACCCTCTATTTAGCTGTGGGTTTTGGTAGCAACTGTGTGCTGTCCTCCTCTCAAGAAGGAGGTTTTCTCATTAAGAAAAATCCTTTATTTATGGGGATGTACTTCATGTTGGAATATTTTCTGTGATAGTGCTCTGTTTTTATTGGTATGCGAACATTTTGAAGCACTTTTTGTACCTGTGTTTGATCCTTTTTTCCAGTATTCCCCATTGCATTTTTTTAAAGATTCAGGAAAAATTGACCTTTCAATCATGTCTTGCACCATATGGTCAGAATATGTTTAGGAGTCAATAGAGGTGGAGTACTGAGAATGGTTTTATTATATCGCTATCACAGTATTGGGTTCAAGTGAAGGATTTGCTTTATTTTCCTAAATCCCTGGTTCTCTGAAAAGTATTCTTTTTCTCTACAGTTCAAATGTTTCTGCACAACACATGGCCATGGTTTGCAGACACTCCTAATATTTAGGTTATTTGCAGACAAACCACACACACACATACAGATTCTTCATCTAAATGCTATGCTTAGAACTCTGGCTGCTTTGACAGATTCTCAGCTAGCATTGCATGAGAGGGATTCCCTTTCTGTGAAGGGCAGTGAATTATGTATCTTAAAATGGTTATTTTCCATTGAAGGTTTTCAGCTCCTTGCTTTCTCCCTCTGTAAGGGCCATAATGCAGTGAGTAAGATACCTCCAGCCAACTGTATTCAACAAAAGAAATTATGCAGTCTAAACCATTTGCCTTTGAAGCCATCACCTGAATATCAGAGATAACTTTAATATGCATACTCAATGCAGATTGGTGTATATTGGGAATTCTGGCACTAAGGTCAGCAAATTAATGAACAGAAAATACTGAGCTGTTCACTGCCCAAATTTCTGCTGTGCATTCCTAATGACTGCAAATCAATACCAATAATGTAAACTCACAGAAAGAACTGAGAAAACATCCCACTGTAATTTCAACTGCATGAAATCTAAAAATCTTAGCTGCTACAATCCAAGTATGATTTTGAGCTTTGAGCTTTTCAGTTATGTTTCTTGGTTTTATCATTTTGGATCATTCCCTCTGCTCCATATTGTGCTGTTATCTCTTCAATATATAAGGAATTTATTGCTGACTTGATGATCAAACTAAAAATGCTTTCCAGCTACTGATTATACAAGGAATTAAACCGCACGTGAGCTTGCTGCTTACATTATTAATTGAAAAACAGATTTATTAAACCATAAAATATAATTAACAGAAGGAGCGGCATACTGTAAATTTTCAGCTGTTACAATTTTAATCTTTCTTTTTCAACATATAAACTAAAAGCAAAGCAGTCACATTAGTCACATTAAAACTTCAATGTAAACCAGGCTGAACATGATGTCCTTATTATTAATGTTGTCAAGGTCATCTCTTGCAGCTATCCATGGAAATCTTTCTGATCTATCTATCAACCTCCACAAGCTTCAGACAGCCCATTCATTTGGAACAAAACAGACTGAGAATTACTTTTGAAGTTTGGGCAGAGCATAGGAAATTTAAAGTTGTGGTTCCAAGATTCACAATAGTTGTCAACTATTAATACATGTTTACTGAATTCACAACTTTGTTACATTAGAATGTCTTAAAATGGCTTCGACTTTAATAGCACATCTGACGTGTAGGAAATGGAGAGGCAATGGGTGGAGCAAGTGCATGCCTGGTATTAATATTATCACCCTCAACCATTGTCATATCCAAACCTGGTTTGGAATGAGTCACGGAATAACAGGCTTTCTTTTGGGGAGCTAAACCAGAATTTGACTTCATGACTCTATGATACAATGAATATAAGGGAAGCACCTCTGCAAGGTCCACTCAGTGACTGGTAGTGCAGCTTAGTTCTTTGGTGAACAGGTTCCTGCTTTCAAGTTTGCTTGCTCAAGGCTTAGTACAACGGACAGAAAAGGCACAGCGCTAACTCCACTTACTGGTGCTAAAACTTGATCCATGTACAGTTGGGTAAGCTTCTCATTGTTTCAGATTGGAGCTCCGGCTACCATTTACAACATTATCTCAAAATTGTTTCAGTTGACCATTGGGTTGGGTGTTTATATTTTATGTATGCAATTATCTGCTGATCCAATTCGATGGCTGGCTGTTGAAAACCCTCTTCAGAGTTAATTGTTTGAACCTCCTATCTAAATAAACACAAGTTTTATTTTGGCCTTGGTCTGAAGCAAGAAAATAGTAAATGGTCTATGATGGCCAGAATTCTTTCTTGACATAAACATGATAGCCATTGTGTATGCTGCTCTCTTTCTCTCTAACCTCTTTACCTCCACAACCATCTGAGGTCTCCAAATTTCCAATGCTGATCTTTTTTCCATCTTTGATTTTCATTGTAAGTCATTGTTCGTTTTGTCTTCAGATGTCTCGGTCCTAAACTCTGGAATTCCCTTTCTAAACCACTCCTTCCCCTTATGCTTCTCTGGCTCTCCTTTAAAACTCACCTTAAAACTGATGTGATTGGCAAATTTGTTTATCACCTCTCCCATACTCCGTCATCTTGGATCAATGCTAAATGTGATTTGATAACACTCCTATGTAGCATCTCGAGATATTTCACTAAATTGAAGGCACCTACAGGTCATAAGTCTTTTTGTTGGCCATAGTATGGCAAGTTGTAAGCAAATTGCAACCTTTCTGAAGACTGCAGCTGGTAAATACTGAAAGCTACCCAAAGCACACCTTCAGCATACTGACAATCCATTCAATCACAGTTGGTGGAGATATGGCATTCAACAGTGTTGTTGGGTGGGAGAGTTGGAGATTCTCACAGGTATCATGACATGAGCCAAGTTTGCAGTGATTGCCCCATGCCTTCTAGCAGCCCCTCCTTAAGTGATTCTCCAGACCAAAAAGAAGAGAACTTGGTTGCCACTGAATGTAAATCTCAGTGAATCATTTCACAGTTGTAAATTTGCTGTACATTGAAGAGGGCAAGGCTGTATGGTTGACAATACCTTCAGGTTGTTCTGGGTTCCCTACTCTAGTACTATCCATCCCAACTGATATTCTTTGAATCTTGGTATACCCCTCGAGTGTTGTATCCTCATTCCCCCACCCCTGCCAACTGTTTTAAGACTGCCTCAGTATCACCAGCAAATGGCCCTGCAAAGAAATTGGTTCATGGTTCATGCTTTTGTGGGAAATGAGGCATAACGATAAAATTGAAACGCTCTGAATCTCAATATAAGAGAGAATGTATTAAAGTGTAAATTAATCTTACAATGCATAAAAGTAAATACAAGAAATAGGTAAATAAGATTGTTGAGTCATAGACAGAGATATTTAGTTGGAAATTTGTGGCCAGAACAGAGACCAAGCTCAAGAAGGGTAGCCCTGGGTATTAAATGTTCCTGGGTACAAGGTATTCAGGAAAGATAGGAAGGAAGGAGGTGTAGTAGCAGTATTGATTAAAGGTCATGCAATGCTGGGAGAGATGTTCCAGAGCATTCAAGGACAGGATCTATAGGGCAGGAACTATAGAACATAGAAGGTGTGGCTACATGGCATGGTGCAGTCAAAAGGCTACCATCCATTGGGGAAAGTGCAGAAGAGCCAATTTGCAAGGAGGTTACAGAGAAATGCAATAGTTAAAGGGTAGTTAAAATGTAGGGAGCAATAATCATATGAATATAGTTTGGAATAGTCATAGTGCAAGGGCCAGAGAGGGACAAGAGTTCTTGAAGTTTGTTCAGGAGATAGGTTTTCTTCATTGAGGACTCTTTTTAAGAATTTCTCCATGGTTACTTATTTTATTTTCAGGGCAATATTTTCATTATTGGTTCTATGTTTTCATTCTCATTAACTCATTTATAGGGTCATGGAGATGTGCAGCATGTTTATTAAGAGATGTAGTCATAAATACCTTCTGTATTTCTGTTGACAAATGAGTTATTTGGATACACACACAAACAAAATTAGAGTAATTCATCAGTATCCACAATCATGATCAATTCTTCACTAAGCTCAAAGCCACAACATTCAAGAAAGCATTAATATCCTAGATATTGTAGCATTTAAATTGGTACAAGACAATAGGCATAAGTTAACAAAAGTTAGAAACTGACACAGACTTCTATGCACAGAAGAAATCACCTAAACACAATATGCACTGTCTGGGGACCTGATAGCCAATGAATGTCCTTTGCACATGCACAAAGCTAAGACAATTATAATAGGATCCACTTCATAGTTTTCAAAGTTTGTCAGCTCCTGATGTTATAAACAAAATAAGATCTAGAAATGGGAGCATGTAATTCAGCCCTTTGAGCCTGGTCCACCATTTTATAGGAATATGACTGGTCTCAACTTCATTTTTCTGCCAGCTCACCATCGCTCTCCAATCCATTACTAATTCAAGATTTATTTCCTCCTTAAGTTTACTCATTGTCCCAGAATCCACCATACTCTGTAGCCTAAACTAGAGACTCTTCATTTATTTGCAAGAACTTTTATTATCCTTGTGATTTAAAGTGTCCTCAGTTCTAAAACACTGGCTTGACCCCAGCTTATGCCCAGCTTGGGTACTCCGCTATGGGAAGTATGTAAAAGTATTAAGGGGGATACAGAAAGGCTTAATGATAATGCTTCCAAAGATGAGAAACTTCAACTAGGTAAAAAGTTTGAAAAAGGTGGAACCATATTCATGTAGAAGAAAAAGTTGAAAAAAGGTTTAATAAGAGTTTTCAAAATCATGACAGATCTGGCAGAGGTAAGAGGGAGAAGGATGGAGTGATTGAGAACTGGGGACATTCATTTCAGGTAATTGGCACAATGTGCAATTTGCATAAGGAAACACTTTATTTACAGTGACTGGTAAGAATTGGAATGCCCTCTGAGTGTGTTTAAGGTAGGTTCAGTTGAGAGATTCAAGGCTGGGACATTATTCCCCGGACTGCAGGAGGCTTAGGGTTGACCTTATAGAGGTTGAGGCATTATTATAGAGGTTGTACAAGATGTTGGTGAGGCCTCTTCTGGAGTATTATGTCCAGTTCTGGTTCCCCCGCTTTAGGAAGGATATCATTAAGCTGGAGAGGGTTCAGAAGAGATTTACCAGAATGTTGCCACGTATGGAAGGTTTGAGCTATAAAGAAAGGCTGGGCAGGCTGGGACATTTTTCACTGGAGCTTACGAGATTGACATGTGACCTTATAGAGATTTATAATATCATGAGAGTTATAGATCAGGTCAATGTTAGGTGTCTTTTCCCCAGGGTGGGGTTTTGAAGACTACAGGGCACATTGTTAAGTTGAGAGGAGAGAGATTTAGAAAAGACATGAAGGCCATTTTTTTTTACATAAGTAATGGTTAATGTGTGGAATGAGCGCCCTGAGGAAGTGATAGATGCAGACACAGTGACAATGTTTAAAAAGAATTTAGATAAATGCATGAAGAGGAAAGGTTTGGTGGAATGTGGGCTAGGAGCAGGCAAATGGGACTAGTTTAGTCTGAGATTATGTTCAGCATGGATTAGTTTGACTGAAGGGACTGTTTCTGTAATGTATGACTCTATGACTGTATCACTCTATGAGGGGTATAGATAAGGTGAATAGCCAAGGTCTTTACCCCAGGGTAGGGAAGTGCAAAATTAGACAGCATAGATTTAAGGTGATAGGGGACAGATTTAAAATGGACCTGAAGGGTATTTTTTCACACAGAGGGTGGTGTGTATATGTAATGAGCTATCAGGGGAAATAATAGAAGCAAGTACACTTAGTACAATTACCATATTTAAAAGACATTTGAACTGGTACATGGATAGAAAAGGTTTGGAGGAATACGGACCAAATGCAGGCAAATGGGACTAGTTCAGTTTAGGATATTTAGTTAGCATGGACATATTGGGCAGAAGAGTCTTTTTCTGTGCTGTATGACTCCATGACTGTAGAAGCTGGAATTGGTTTGTTACCTGAAAAGAAATAAAAGGGTCAGAGCAGTAGCTCTCACTGTATTAATCTTTTCAGAAGGCCAACATGGATCTGACCATGGCCTCCTTTAATTTGTAATTATTTGATAATTCTATGATTATCATCTGTGGGTCCAATTGAGATCTCTGTAAATGTTCACCATCGTGAAATAATTTAGCAAGGCTCCAAAGTGCGGGAGGTAACCTCTCATCAAAGTGTTGTGAATACCTTTTTGTAGCAGCAGGTAAGGAAGCAGCCGTGCGTAGAGTGTTTATCAGCAATGTTCCCTGAAATAGATCAGCCTCCTTAATTATCTGCCCCTGCTTTGTCGGGAAGTCAGTGAAATCTGGGGACCCAACTCGAAACTCAAAAATGTGGGCATCGCTAACTGACTGATTAACACATGATAATAGTCATCCTGCCTCTCCCAGGGAGTGACCGGTGCACAGGCTAACCCACGGAGCAAAAGCAGAAATCAGCAAATTGGAGTCAGCTTCCTAATACAATATCAGTTTCACTGGTCTTAATCCTTTCTCGCCCGACACTGCAATCTTCATCAAATTACAATTCAGCACATGGTCTCCCTTCATTCCATAGTGACTCAGTTTCCAGGTAAACTGAAAACAGTTAGGACACATCCAGTATAGATATTCTCTTCACGTCTCAAAATATAATAATTCTTCCCTCAGTAAAGAATTTACTCCATACGAATGCTGCAGGGTATAGCACATTTGATGCATTTGTGATTCTGAAGGAGAGCTTCAGGTGCTGGGAGTGCATTTTGAGAATTTTAATGGACACAAAGTCCTTCAGGACCCATTAGTCAGTTCCTGAATTTTTGATTTGTGCTCTTGGTATTGAGCTCTGCACAAGGGCTGAGAGATTCTAACATTGATCATGACGGGAATACTGCATTTCAACACTGGTGAGCTGACATTTTTTATTGCATGCCACTGACTGATAAGCTTCCCCATGCTAATTATTGCTTGAAATGCATGATTAAAATAATAGCTGGAGCTGGGCTAAACTTTCTTCTTAAAAACATGCAATGCTGAAGATATAAAACAAAAGAATGGGTGGATGCCCATGTATGTTGTACTGGCTTGAAAATGCCTAAGAATTTGAACATTTTGAAATGTATAAAGCAAATGGACAAGGGAAGGTGCAGCTGGTATATTGAGTCCGTCCTATATGTTTACGCTACAAAGGAATGTCATTACCTTTTGTTCCCCACTGACCAACATATATGTAAATTCTTCAATAACATCTAACTGTGTTATCCCCTCTGGTATATAATTCATAGCCACCTGCAATGCTGAAAAAGTATACAGGAGGCTTGATTGTCCTATGTTTCCAAGAAATTCATCCTCTACTGTGTGGTCTGTGGTGGAGAGTTCAAAGCCTCCTTACAAATACTGCATGTCAGTTCCAAGTGACCTGCTTCTAATGAAAACTAATATGAACAAATTCCCTGTGCAAACAGTCTTGGTGAATACAGGACAATTCTCACATTATGGAAGGAAGGATGCAATTAAAGATGGTTTTGGCCAGACTGGCAGCACTACTAAAGCATTATTTTTGGCCAAGAGCTGACAACAAACCACCTAAATTTAAGATATGTTGACCACATAAATATTGGAGAGGAGCTTCATGGTGAACGTTGTCATGACTCATGACTGAGTCATACCTGGCAGAAAACAAGCTAGTTATAGTTGTCA
The DNA here is from genome assembly GCF_030684315.1 of Stegostoma tigrinum. Taxonomy (NCBI): domain Eukaryota; kingdom Metazoa; phylum Chordata; class Chondrichthyes; order Orectolobiformes; family Stegostomatidae; genus Stegostoma; species Stegostoma tigrinum. The sequence goes on along the minus strand of NC_081378.1, from coordinate 26,337,324 downwards.
TACGGCAGCCATCTCAGATCCAGAACACCTCTGCAGAAGTCCCTCTGGGTAGTGTGCTAACCCCAGCCATCTTCAACGGCTTCATCGATGACCATCCTTCCATTATAAGCTCAATGTTTAGCACCATTTCTAAATGCAGCAATGCCTGGACATTATCTAGGCTTGGGCTGAAAGGAGACACGGAAAATGTTTGCTATACAAACAGCAGGCAACAATCATTTCCAACAAGAGAGAATCTAATCATCAGCCCTTGACATTCAACAGTATTACCATCAATAAAACCCTGGAAGTTATCATTCTGGGAGTTACTATTGACCAGAAATTGAACTGGACTAGCTGAATAAATACAATGGTTACAATGGTCAGAGGCCAGGAATCCTGCAGCAAATAAGTCACTTCCTGACTCCCCAAAGCCTGTCCACTATCTAATGGGCACAAGCTAGGAGTATAGTGGAATACTCCCCACCTACAGAGAGCAGTGTTGCTCCAACAACACTTAAGAAACTTGACATCATCCAGAGCAATGCATTCCACTTGAGTGGCACCACATCCACAAGCATCCACTCCCTCCTCCATCGAAGCTCAATAGCAGCAGTGTCCACTATCTGTAGGATGCACTGCAAAATATCATCAGGGCTCCTTCGATAGTACTTTCAAAACACATGACCACTACCATTTTGAAGTACAAAGGCCATAATTACATGGGGATATCAACACGTGTAAGTTCCCCACAACCCACTCATTAACCTGACTTGCAAATATATTGCAGGTGCTTTAGTATCGCTGGGTCAAAATCCTGAAACTCCCTACGTATCTGCATTGTGGGTGCGCCTAATCCAAATGGACTGCGAGGCTCAAGAAAGCAACTTGTACACCACCTTCTCAAACACAACTAGGGATCAGCAAAAAATACTGACCTATGCCAACAAAAACACTGTCCTAGGAATGAATTAAAGGTAAGTTTCAGTGGTGAAAGGCAGCATCAGAATGAAGATTTTACATTTGAAACAGCATGTTTATGCCAAAAATGAAATGATTATGTTTCTAGTTATTTATTAATTATGATCTGATTAATCACACAATGCCAGAATAGAGATCAATGCCAAGCATCAAACCAACATATAAAGCCATCGCTGTATGGTGGCTCCATAAGATAAATAAGTCAGATTTCAGCACGACAACTGATGCGTAACTATAGGACAACAGTTTAATATGTAATAGTTTCCCATTTACAGTTTTACTTGTTTTAGCAATGAGCATTGAACATATGTTGTTCACAAGAAGATGAAAGAGTTTACTTGACAGAGGAACATTTATTCTTTTTTAAATGAAGTATAAATCAGGCTGAGTTGAAACTATTTATTTATTCTATCTACTTCACCTATTTACCTGTATTGTACAGCTGATTGAAACACGTACTATGTCTATATAGAGAAAACAGTAACCAACTTTCTTAAAATTTGAATTTCACCTTTCAGCAACATACAGACATCCACTCAATTGCAAGCTGATATGATTTCAATAATTAGTTTGAAGTTTTTATTCTACATAACATTTGCTCAATGCATTTCATATGTTATGAATGAAAGTAAAACAGTAACTAAGACATCGAAAGCAGAGCAGTTAAATGTCTATTGTGTCGTTTTATTTTAATAAGTTTACAAAAGCCACGTGTTTAAATCCACAAGATGACTATGATTAGGTTTTTTTATGCAATTGGGAAGGAAACAGCTGTGCCAAACAATTTGTGAAAGATTTGTATTTTTCCTGGAGTTACTGTTTATCTTTCTGTACTTTCTCAATTACTGGCATGTTTTGGCTGTCGGTTTAACAAACCCCAGGGAAATCTGTTCTGCAGGCACTCGCTCCCACAAGAACATGTGAAGTTGGTTGCACTTTCTGAAAGTGACACTAATACCAGTCTATAAAGGACATTGACCTTTTTGCTTCTGTGTTCTGCTGGCCCCTGGTGCAGAGAGGCAAACTATTTGACTTTGGATCTTGAGTTGTTCTAAGCCCATGCCATTGTGCCTAAGGCTGAAGAATTGGTATATTGAACTGGTTAAATATAGAAGGAATGATTGAGCAGTAAATTATGAACGGTGTTTGAAATTTTCCAATCTACTTAAAATTGTACATTTGGTTTTGTATAAGTTGCAATGTTTTATATTCACATTTGTGAGTATGACTTTTTTTTGTTTTATTTCAAACCATACTTAAATTAGTGCTGATTGGCCTGTCAACTGAAATTAGCAGTGAGAGTAATAATTGAATATGACCTGAAACGGTGAAAAAGACATATTATGCGTTTTTGAAAAAAAGACTCATATTCATATGTATCATAAAATGTGAACATGTGACAAAGTAAAGCGAATTAGCTAAATCAACCATATACTAAGTATTGGGAGTACATAGTCCTCAAAAAATTATTTTTTGTGAAGGAAACTGGAAGAGATGAAAATATTTGAAGAATTTATGAGTTGAAGAGGGTTTAGCATGTGACCTTTCGGAACCAAAAAGTCAAATTTGAAGTTTGCAAAAAGTCAAATTACTTTGTTGAGTGAAGACAAGCAATTTCTTTTTAAAGGGCGATTAAAGGTAAAACTGGTTTGTAAGATGCTATCAGAGATAATGGGAACTGCAGATGCTGGAGAATCCAAGATAATAAAATATGAGGCTGGATGAACACAGCAGGCCAAGCAGCATCTCAGGAGCACAAAAGCTGACGTTTCGGGCCTAGACCCTTCATCAGAGAGGGGGATGGGATGAGGGTTCTGGAATAAATAGGGAGAGAGGGGGAGGTGGACCGAAGATGGAGAGAAAAGAAGATAGGTGGAGACTATAGGTGGGGAGGTAGGGAGGGGATAGGTCAGTCCAGGGAAGACGGACAGGTCAAGGAGGTGGGATGAGGTTAGTAAGTAGGAGATGGGGGTGCGGCTTGGGGTGGGAGGAAGGGATGGGTGAGAGGAAGAACAGGTTAGGGAGGCAGAGACAGGTTGGACTGGTTTTGGGATGCAGTGGGTGGAGGGGAAGAGCTGGGCTGGTTGTGTGGTGCAGTGGGGGGAGGGGACAAACTGGCTGGTTTAGGGATGTAGTGGGGGAAGGGGAGATTTTGAAACTGGTGAAGTCCACATTGATACCTTTAGGCTGCAGGGTTCCCAAGCGGAATATGAGTTGCTGTTCCTGCAACCTTCGGGTGGCATCATTGTGGCACTGCAGGAGGCCCATGATGGACATGTCATCTAAAGAATGGGAGGGGGAGTGGAAATGGTTTGCGACTGGGAGGTGCAGTTGTTTGTTGCAAACCGAGCGGAAGTGTTCTGCAAAGGGTCCCCAAGCCTCCACTTGGTTTCCCCAATGTAGAGGAAGCCACACCGGGTACAGTGGATGCAGTATACCACATTGGCAGATGTGCAGGTGAACCTCTGCTTAATGTGGAATGTCATCTTGGGGCCTGGGATAGGGGTGAGGGAGGAGGTGTGGGGGCAAGTGTAGCATTTCCTGCGGTTGCAGGGGAAGGTGCCGGGTGTGGTGGGGTTGGAGGGCAGTGTGGAGCGAACAAGGGAGTCACGGAGAGAGTGGTCTCTCCGGAAAGCAGACAGGGGTGGGGATGGAAAAATGTCTTGGGTGGTGGGGTCGGATTGTAGATGGCGGAAGTGTCGGAGGATGATGCGTTGTATCCTGAGGTTGGTGGGGTGGTGTGTGAGAACGAGGGAGATCCTCTTTGGGCGGTTGTGGCGGGGGCGGGGTGTGAGGGATGTGTTGCGGGAAATACGGGAGACGCAGTCAAGGGCATTCTCGATCACTGTGGGGGGAAAGTTGCGGTCCTTGAAGAACTTGGACATCTGGGATGTGCGGGAGTGGAATGTCTTATTGTGGGAGCAGATGCGGCGGAGGCGGAGGAATTGGGAATAGGGGATGGAATTTTTGCAGGACGGTGGGTGGGAGGAGGTGTATTCTAGGTAGCTGTGGGAGTCGGTGGGCTTGAAATGGACATCAGTTACAAGCTGGTTGCCTGAGATGGAGACTGAGAGATCCAGGAAGGTGAGGGATGTGCTGGAGATGGCCCAGGTGAACTGAAGGTTGGGGTGGAAGGTGTTCGAGCTCCTCTGGGGAGCAAGAGGCGGCGCCGATACAGTCATCAATGTACCGGAGGAAGAGGTGGGGTTTGGGGCCTGTGTAGGTGCGGAAGAGGGACTGTTCCACGTAACCTACAAAGAGGCAGGCATACCTGGGGCCCATGCGGGTGCCCATGGCCACCCCCTTAGTCTGTAGGAAGTGGGAGGAGTCAAAGGAGAAGTTGTTGAGGGTGAGGACGAGTTCGGCTAGGCGGATGAGGGTGTCGGTGGAGGGGGACTGGTCAGGCCTGCGGGACAGAAGAAGCGGAGGGCCTTGAGGCCATCTGCATGTGGAATGCAGGTGTATAGGGACTGGACGTCCATGGTGAAGATGAGGTGTTGGGGGCCAGGGAATTGGAAGTCCTGGAGGAGGTGGAGGGCGTGGGTGGTGTCACGGGTGTAGGTAGGGAGTTCCTGGACCAAAGGGGAGAAAATGGAGTCTAGATAGGTGGAGATGAGTTCGGTGGGGCAGGAGCAGGCTGAGATGTTGGGTCGACCAGGGCAGGCAGGTTTGTGGATTTTGGGAAGGAGATAGAAACGGGCCTTGTGGGGTTGGGGAACAATGAGGTTGGAGGCTGTGGGTGGGAGGTCCCCTGAGGTGATGAGGTCATGAATGGTGTTGGAGATGATGGTTTGGTGCTCGGGTGTGGGGTCATGATCAAGGGGGCGGTAGGAGGAGGCGGCGTCGGAGAGTTGGCGTCTGGCCTCGGCGATGTAGAGGTCAGTGCGCCATACTACCACTGCGCCACCCTTGTCTGCGGGTTTGATGGTGAGGTTGGGGTTGGAGCGGAGGGAGCGGAGGGCTGCCTGTTCTGCAGGGGAGAGGTTGGAGTGGGTGAGAGGGGTGGAGAGGTTGAGGCGGTTAATGTCTCGACGGCAGTTGGAGATGAAGAGGTCGAGGGAGGGTAGGAGGCCTGGGGGTGGTGTCCAGGAGGAGGACTTGTGTTGGAAGTGGGTGAAGGGGTCAGTGGAGGGAGGGGTAGGCTCCCGGTTGAAGAAGTAGGCATGGAGGCGAAGGCAGCGGAAAAACTGCTCTATGTCCAATCATGACTGGTATTCGTTGATGTGTGGTTGTAGGGGCACAAAGGTGAGCCCCTTACTAAGGATTTTTTTACTAGATGCTATACACTGTTGCCTTGCAATAGCCTCTGGGTTGGAGTTTCTGTTTTTCCAGATTCTGCCAGGAGACAAAAAGCTCACATTAAACACAGAACTTGAAACTGGATTCACTCTTCCTCTTTCCTGAAATGGGAAGAACCTCAAAGTAGCACCAGCTAAAATGATCTCTCCCTCCTTGCTGAAGTATTTCTGAGATCCCAAGAAAGATACAAAAGACAAATGTCTCTGACTGCCTCATAAATTCTGGAAGATGAGCAGTTACTTGAGTGCAAAATCTCCAGTCTAAATGACTCTCCATCAGAACTGAAGTCTGCTTTGATGTCTTTCCATTATTCTATAGCAGTCAGCATCTTGATATTGGCAACAGGAAGCACAGTGAACTGTGAAAAGCATCACATTTTATCTCTTGAGTTTGATCTTTGGGCTATTGGTGTTTTTATTTCTCTTTTGATCAGAGGGTTAGATAGGGTGGATAGGGAGAGCCTTTTTCCTAGGGTGGTGACAGCAAGCATGAGGGGGCATAGCTTTAAATTGAGGGGTGAAAGATATAGGACAGATGTCAGAGGTGGTTTCTTTACTCAGAGAGTAGTAAGGGAATGGAACGCTTTGCCTGCAACGGTAGTAGATTCGCCAACTTTACGTACATTTAAGTCATCATTGGATAAGCATATGGACGTACATGGAATAGTGTAGGTTAGATGGGCTTGAGATCGGTATGACAGGTCAGCACAACATCAAGGGCCGAAGGGCCGGTACTGTGCTGTAATGTTCTATGTTTTATGTTCTATGTTTTGACTTTCTGTAACTCATATCATCTCTGCAGAGCTGTAAGTCTTCTCTGTTATGTGAATGCGCATTGGGATTCAGGCAATTTTACTTTAATTCCACTTAGAAGCTTAGTTGTTAACCAGAGACAACAGTGTGGAGCTGGAGGAACACAGCAGGCCAGGCAGCATCAGAGAAGCAGGAAAGCTGACGTTTCAGGTCAGGACCCTTCATCAGAAATGGGCTGCCTGGCCTGCTGTGTTTCTCCAGCTCCACACTGTGTTCTCTCTGACTCCAGCATCGGCACTTCTTACTATCTCTTAGTCATTAAGCAGTTCTGCCATTTACTTGCTGAATGAGTTGGAATCTATGGAACGAGCTATTTTTAAGTTAATTACAGAAGTCTGGCAGATACTTCTTGCACCCTAGAAAGTCAGACAAAAGAGAAACAAAATGATCATTTTGATAATTAAAAAGAATTCACAGTTTGGTGCAGTTTATGGAGTAGTGGAACTTGCTTAACAGTTCACTCCTCCCATTAGAGTTTTAAAAAAAAATACATTTCAGAGAATAGAATATCTGTGATAACGTTTTTCTACTATTAGAGGAGTTGGGAACTGGAAACAGCACTTTTAACAAAATTAGCAAAAGAACCAGATGGGAGAGAAATGGATTCTGGATGATAGAAGTGAATTTAGCAGCTGTGTTCAAAAATAAATTTATTCATACTTAGAAAGGGAGGAGAAAAAAAAATCAGCACAATGGAAAACCGGGTGTGGGACTCATTAGAAAGTTTTTTTAAAGAAGTGGCGCAGTGTCACAATGAACTGAATAACTATTTGTTCAGTTTCATTGTTAATTGCTCAATCACTGGAAGTTTATGAGTTCAACTCCAGATATCATATGGCATCACTTGAAGATATATGTGAAAGATGGGACACAGCAGTATTATGTGCAAATCAATCGGTTTCATCATGAAAATACCAAAACGCAGCAGTTCTAATACATCAAGAATAGATTAGCCATACAGGCTTCAGTTTGATTCATCAACAATATAAAAATGCTGTTTCCTATTATACCTATGTTAAACTCTTTACACAATTTTAAACAATAAGCCTGGAAAATTAATTGCTCTTTTCAGAAGGGTTCTAAGGAATGTCTTTTTCTCTGTAAGTATTAGCCAAACAACATACTTTTGGGAACCAGCAAACTTGGAAAGATGTCAATTTGATGCATTTTCATTCACAGTTTATAGATTTTAAAGAAAATATAGATTTTGCTATTATCATTTAGATGACTATTAATCCCATTAAATAGGTTAGTAACCTCTGATGCCAGAGAGAGTGGATCTGGAAGTGATAGATAAATTAGTGATGGCATCCCAGAACCTTCCTATTGCTAGCTGTTCTCAGAGGGAAAGCCCAAGTTCTACCTCCCTGCCACCAATTAATGCCCTTAAGAGATTGATTAGTAACCAAATATGAGCCTATGGCCTGAAATTCTGAAAACCTTAAGTTCTGAAGTAGAGTCATACCAGCCTCAAAATGTTAACTGTGTTTTGGTCTCCACAAACACTGCCAGAATTGCTGAGTTTCTCCAGCATTCTGTCTGTTTTATTCTATGCCTATGTCTGCATGGGCCTGCAACTGCCCTGAACGTCAGCCCTCCCAACCAGTGAGGGTACATGGAGTTGAGCTGAGAGGGCTCCTTTTATCTGCACTAACTTGCGCATAATGGAGATGAAGGGTGGTGCTTAGAAAACTTGCGGCTTCCAATAACCTGTTAGACTATAACCTGGCGTCATGTGACTTCTGACCTTGTTCACCCCAGTTCAACACCGGCATCTCCACATAAGGGTCATGATCAACACCGGTCGTAAAATGAGAAAGTACCATCAGGTTAACTGGCCAGCATTGACCTTTTCTTACACCCTCTGAGATTAGGCCTCCTATGATCTCCCAAGCAAACAAAGAACAACTGGTCTCCATTGTCTGTCAGTAGTTCCTGGATCAGTGGCTCCAGCTGGGAATGGATTCACCAGAGACTTAGAAACCAGTAGCAGTAAGATGAGGTCCTTGCCTAATTAAGGGCCTCAATTAGCATCCATTGGGAATGTTGTCTGAGCCTTCTGGACTTCTAACTGCAGATGAGAAGGTGAACGCACTGCTGCCCATTAAATACTTTCACATCCAAACTCATCCCTAGAAAGGCATTAAATTCTGTCAAACAAGAGATACCATGGGCCTTGAAGAGTTGGTTATAGTACTCATTTACAAGCATGATATTCTAGGACTTAGGCTATAAAATTATGATGACAGATTACATAACCTTCATTGATATTAAAGAAGATTGAAGATTACAAGATTGAAACTTATAACAAAATTAAAACATTTGATGCAATAAATATGGAGAAGATATTCTGGCTCAAGGTGAATCATGAACAGGAGTCATAATATAAAGTTTGAGCTAGGCCATCAAAAGGTGATATTAGATAACACGAGGTACTGCAGCCTGTCGTAATCACATATACTTTTAATGTTACTTGTGTTAAGCCCGGATTTTTGATGTAGTGGCGTATCAGTTCTTTTGTGTGCCTGAATGAATTAATAATTACATAATGTACATTTCTCCAGCTATGGTGATTCTTTGAAAACACTGTTTGTAAGAGGGGTAGCTTTTAGAACTTTTTTTTCAAATTTTAATTAGGGGGGGTTAACAAGGTAAGAAATAAAGTGCTTCAAGCTTTTTGTCAGAAATTTCTGGATTTATTGTTAAATTTAGAGAAAACACCCATATCTTAAAGAGAAAGAGCTTTTCAGTTTAACTTCCACTTTTGGACAGTTCTACAAAACAGTCCGGATCTGAAGTTTTCAATCTAACCCTGAGAAAGGGAGAAGATATTTGGATTTGTTAACTAGTTTACTTTAGAATAAGGTGTTAGTGATAGTCCTAGAATGATAGTATTTGGATAAAATGCTGAAGAGGTTGTTTGAAGTTGAGAATATTTAAGTTCAAGTCAGGTATATGGTAATTCCAAGAAGAATCTATCAGATTTTCCAGACTGGGAGTTGAAGTCAAATTAAGCCCATCGAAGGGTTAGATGAAGGAATTTTCTGCTATGAATGCTGTATGAGGTGTCCTTTTAGGGATCAAATGGGGCATTTAATGATCTGTAAAAGAGTTTATTTGGTATTAATGAGATTACATTTCACCATTTGTTGCAATTTTTAAAAATCTACATTATAAGTAAATCACCTGGTTTATTCCGTGTTATGTTCACTTGTTTTGCTTGATAATTTCCAATTCATTGCTAAAAAAAACAAATTTACATGATTGTGTATGCATCTTTTGGTGAGAGGTCATTTTGATAAAATTAAGACAAAACAAAATATGATCTATCAAGCTGAATTTCAGTCTGGGATCTGACATGTCTAGTAATAACATCAACTGGGATCCTACCACTGAAATATAGAAACTTCTTCTGGGACAGTGGTGGTTTCAACTCTGAAATCAAGAGATTGTTTTTGAGGAAAAATATCAAATGATGTGTAGCAAAGATTGCCAAGCTAGAGATAGGTGGAGATTCCCAGGAAAACTCTCATTGTGAATGATAGCACTAAAAAGAGTAAGGAGCAAAAGAGAAAGGCTTGAGAGGTATGAATGTTGTTAGACTGGTTCGACAGTTTTGGAAATACACAGAACTGATTGTTTGTCTTTAAATATAGAAAGTGGTAAATTCCGTTTCAAAGATTCTAAAAAAAATTATCCATGCAAAGAAAATAGTCTTTAATTAACCAAAGCCAAACAAAATATCTTTAGTTAATTGTGTATTTAAGTCATTTAATACAGGAAAGGATCTTTTCTAAATGTGAAATCTTGATGAGAGATCATTTCAAATAATAACCAGAAGTTTAAATGTCTATTTAAAAATTATTGGTCTCTACAGAGAACAGAACATTTTTTAGATGAAGATAATATAGTAAATGTAGTAATTAATAAAGCTTATATTTCATTGTAAAAACAAAGTGCAAAAAGTTTTGGCACATTACACTTTTAAAGTTTTTGATTATTGTTAATACAAACTGCATGGTTTCATATCATTACTAGTGACAGCTGATATATAAGTTTTCCTGATTTTACTATTGAAGATAACTTAAAGTAATTTCTCTAACGCAACCATAGTAACATTCAGATGCACATTTCTTCATCTAGCTTCTCTCTGTTGGCAGACCTTAACTCCATGTGGATCTGAATTGTAGGTTATGACTTACAGCCACGGGATGTAGCCAAAGCTGAAAATGAAACTATTCCTCCCTCCTACTATTAAGTTACATAAAGAGACAGAAACTACTGGAAAGGAGGGACTCCTTAACATCCATAAGGCTAAAAAGTTCCTTTAACACTATGAAAACTCTTGAACCCACAGAATTAGAGAAGGATATTTTTAAGTATTCTGCCAGAAACTGGAAAAGCAGCTGACCTGCAGTCCACCCACTCTTTAGGGAACTGTAGATGCTGATCTATGTCCCCTTTATTGATTCCAGTTTGGAAGTTAGGAATAAGGTGGGTTTGCTGGAACGATACAGGATTATGATGACTGTAATTCTAATCATATTGAAGGAAGAACGTACTCGCATTGGAGACAGTGCAACAAAAGTTCAAAAGATTTGTCCTGAGGATGAGAGGTTATCCCATAATGAGAAGCTGAGTAAATTTAGACTCATACTTTCTGAGGTTTAGAAGAATGAGCAGTGAATTAACTGAAACACAAAAGATGCTGAAAGAATGGACAGGGTGTTCACTGAGAGGTTGTTTTTTTTTCTGGTTGCTTAATGTAGAAACGAAGACACCATAGTAGATTAGTAATCGATCATTTAGGACTGAGAAAGGGAGAATTGCCTTCATTCAAAAATTGCAAATCTTTGGAATTCTCGGCCTCAGTGGAGACATATAAGGCTAGGTTAGATACAGTTTTGGTCTCTGAGGGAATCATTAGAAATGGGTGTCGGGGTAAGTGGATTAGAATATGGAGGTGATTGTATTGAATGGTAGAGCAGTCTTGGTGGTTTGCATGGTCCCCTATTGCTCTTATTTCTTACTTTTCTTTTCCTATTGTTCCATCTGCAGTGTATTAGTATATAATTGAAATTATTATCAACAAAACATGCCCTGAGCATTGGAGCTGTTAACAAATATTGAAAGATGTAGTGGAAAAAGCAAACAATTAAGCATGATAAGCAAAGAATGTAAAATGTATATGGTCAATTAAAAAGTACCTTCATTGCAATGGTGCTTCTCTAACTTTAGAATTTCTGGGTATCATTTCTCTAAATATTTTAACAGAATCAAAGGGTGGAATTTTCTTTTTAAGACTTTGTGGAGGCAGGCACAAAAGTGTGAGGGAATTTCATGGTGGTCAGGTTTTCCAACATTCTTCTCAGCTCATTATTCATGCTTGAATAAAATACCAATTTTTGTGCATGGACAGGTGGGTTGGAAGGAGGTCCTGCAGCCTGCCAGAACCTTCTGCATTCCATCATCTGGGCACAATATTTAAAAGGCACGCAGTGTGCAGTTCACTCTCTGCCACCCAGGAGCATTGATCAATCTCTGATCATCATTCCCCCCACCCCTCCATTCTTGGAGATATCAGCGAGTAGGCAAACAGTTGTGTCACACTCTCGCTGTGCCTCCCTAAATGTTTTTGTGAAGACTGTTGAGGCACTTTTCCCTATGGGTTACAACAAAAGGCCCTCACTGACAAGGTTAGAATTGCAAATCCTTTTAAGTTTAAAACTGGAACAGCTCCAGGGTCAACTGAGGACAAATAATGCTCATTGGTCATCATGTTTAAGAGTTATGTTTTACCCTCGGACGTTTCAAAGTGAGGTGGGCAGTGGACTGAGGTACCTCCCCCGCTAATTCTGTTTTGATTTAGTTCCGTCCCCAGTTTCCTGTTATTGTGGCACTGCCCTGGTGGGTAGTTCTTGTAAGTGAGTGATTAGTTAACTTGGTGGTGGGTCTTCCAGCATTGGGAATGGTAGCCTCTGAACAGACAATAGACCCAGAAGGGAAAAGTAGAAACTGATATTTGTGATACACGATACGCTAACAATAAAACTCTCATAACTCTCTGAAAATCTTTTGCTACCTAATTCAACGTGTGGATTTTGGTCTGTTAAGTAGTTGCAAATCATAAAGGTAGCGTGGACAGAGATGGCTACAGATATTAATGCCTATGGGTGAGTCCAAAGGACCTGGTTCCAGTCAGTAAGAGGGTGAATGGCCTGTAGCATTCTGCCGGGATATGTACCACTGTCTACTGAATACATTGTCCTCCCATGAGTGTGAATTAGCATTCTAAGTTTGCCAATGCACCGGACCACAGCATAGGAATTTGGTTGCCATGCATTTCCATCAGATGCTTCATGTGCAATCAATGGCTATATGCCTTTTGCAGCTACTTAGCATTACTGGCACCACAGTGGCATTGCCTCCCATGCATCTGCCAGGGTTCATTGTTAGAAAGTTTAAAAAAAGTGTGAAAGGAGCTACGATGCTCAGCAGCTCACACAGAATCCACTCACTGGTTTTGCATCACAACTTTGAGGTGTGTCTGATAGCTTTTCACCAAAGGCTTACATGTGACAAGAGTACAACCACAAGATATGACATTTGGAATTGAGCCCTCTTTGGAGTTTGGCCAATTTTTGTCAGCCCGATCTGGTTTCTGCCGTCAACCAATATGGCCACCTCTCTTTGGCAGGCTTTATGGCCTGGTCATGCTTCACCTCGCACATACTACATATTTAATGTCATTGCAAAAAGAAACAACTCGGTTATGAGATATATCCAAGTAACTGAGGAAGTTGGTACTCATTGGCGATCGAAGGAAGCAATCTATTCCATCAGGTACACAATTCATAAATAAACAGCTAAATTTACAAACATGTCGGTTTCCTGCTTTTGGCTAACAATATTGTGCCAGTGAACATGATTCTGCCAGCCTGGGATATTTGTGAGTATTGATAACATGTTATTGAGTGCAAAGAAGATTCTGGACCATGAAGGTCAGGAAATCTGACTCACTGGATAGGTTATAGAGTAATAGATTCATACAACATGAGACAGACCCTTCTGTCCAACCAGTTCATGCCAACCACAATCCCAAACTAACCTAGCCCCACCTGCCTGAGTTTTGCCCATATCCCTCCAAAGCTCTGAGAACTTAAGAACGAAACTGCCGTCAGGAAACTGAACTTTTAGCGGCGGCCCAGTTAATCTCCCCTGCCTGCCCTTCTGAAGCCTCTGGATAGGTCCAGAAAAATATGCGTAAAATGTCTCAATTTGTAAGAACAACATAATGCTGTCTGTGTGGGGGAGGCAATACCTCGTGGTATTTTCACTGGACTGTTTATCCAGGGACCCAGGTAATGTTCTGCGATCCTGGGTTCGAATCCTGCCAGGCAGATTGTGGAATTTGATTTCAATAAATATCTGGAACTAAGAGTCTAACGATGATCATGAATCCATTGCTGATTGTTGGGAAAAAAAACCAGCTGGTTCACTAATGTTCTTTAGGGAAGGAAACTGCCATGCCCTTACCTGGTCTGTCCTAAATGTAACTCCAGACCCACAGCAATGTGGTTGATTCATAACTGCCCTCTGGAAAAGCAGGGATAGGCAATAAATGCCTATCCCTTAGTCAGTGACGCCCACATCCTGTGAATGATCAAAGGAAAAAAAAGCGTCTAGACAGGTGAGGTATATAAACAGAATTTCTTTCAAAGGTCTGTCAAGTGACTCGTTTATAGTACCAGAATGTGAAAGTCTCATTGGAAAGCACTTTCTCCTTGTGGAAGGAAGTGGTGGAATTTGAATACAGTAAATATCCGGAATTAAGAGAGTCTGATGATGATCATAAATCCATTGTCAATTGTCGGGGAAAAATCCCATCTGGTCTTTTCGGGAGGGAAACTGCTGTCCTTACCTGGTCTGGCCTACATGTGACTCCAGACCCACAGCAACGTGGTTGACTCTTTAGGGATGGGCAATAAATGCTGCCTAGCAGCCTCACCCTCATCCCGTGAATGAATGAAAAATTAGGCCGGGTTACATCCAATAGATATAAGGTATTCAAGGAAGAAACAGTCAGAGCCAAATTTTGGCATTTACACTTTGTGTTTTATCAAGTGGGATTCATTTCACCTGGTTTGATGTAGCCCAGGACAGCGTTCTTCATTTTATCTTCTGCTGTTCACTTATTAGTGATGTAACTGGCCTCCTGGGCACCCGTCTTGTGGGATCCCACTACTAGGATATGTTCATTCTGCAAGCGCCATATTTAAAGCTCACTACACACCACCTCAGAGACTGCAATCTGGGAACTGGCCCTTACGCTATGCTGCTTGAGTTCCTATATTCAGGACTTGGAGCATAGGAAAAGAGAACTTGCTCTCCAGGGACATGGAATTTGTTGTGGTTGGGATGGTGGAGAGAATAGCAGTTCTTTGTTCAGCTGATCACAGGAAGAAGTCCTGTCCCCTTCTCAAGGACAACCAGCATTGGGTAATAAATGATATCAGAGATAATGGGAACTGCAGATGCTGGAGGATCCAAGATACCAACACCTTCCACTCCAACCTTCAGTTCACTTGGGCCATTTCCAGCACATCCCTCACCTTCCTGGACCTCTCAGTCTCCATCTCAGGCAACCAGCTTGTAACTGATGTCCATTTCAAGCCCACCGACTCCCACAGCTACCTAGAATACACCTCCTCCCACCCACCCTCCTGCAAAAAATTCTATCCCCTATTCCCAATTCCTCCGCCTCCGCCGCATCTGCTCCCACGACAAGACATTCCACTCCCGCACATCCCAGATGTCCAAGTTCTTCAAGGACCGCAACTTTCCCCCCACAGTGATCGAGAACGCCCTTGACCGCGTCTCCCGTATTTCCCGCAACACATCCCTCACACCCCGCCCCCGCCACAACCGCCCAAAGAGGATCTCCCTCGTTCTCACACACCACCCCACCAACCTCAGGATACAACGCATCATCCTCCGACACTTCCGCCATCTACAATCCGACCCCACCACCCAAGACATTTTTCCATCCCCACCCCTGTCTGCTTTCCGGAGAGACCACTCTCTCCGTGACTCCCTTGTTCGCTCCACACTGCCCTCCAACCCCACCACACCCGGCACCTTCCCCTGCAACCGCAGGAAATGCTACACTTGCCCCCACACCTCCTCCCTCACCCCTATCCCAGGCCCCAAGATGACACTCCACATTAAGCAGAGGTTCACCTGCACATCTGCCAATGTGGTATACTGCATCCACTGTACCCGGTGTGGCTTCCTCTACATTGGGGAAACCAAGTGGAGGCTTGGGGACCCTTTGCAGAACACTTCCGCTCGGTTTGCAACAAACAACTGCACCTCCCAGTCGCAAACCATTTCCACTCCCCCTCCCATTCTTTAGATGACATGTCCATCATGGGCCTCCTGCAGTGCCACAATGATGCCACCCGAAGGTTGCAGGAACAGCAACTCATATTCCGCTTGGGAACCCTGCAGCCTAAAGGTATCAATGTGGACTTCACCAGTTTCAAAATCTCCCCTTCCCCCACTGCATCCCTAAACCAGCCAGTTTGTCCCCTCCCCCCACTGCACCACACAACCAGCCCAGCTCTTCCCCTCCACCCACTGCATCCCAAAACCAGTCCAACCTGTCTCTGCCTCCCTAACCTGTTCTTCCTCTCGCCCATCCCTTCCTCCCACCCCAAGCTGCACCCCCATCTACCTACTAACCTCATCCCACCTCCATGACCTGCCCGTCTTCCCTGGACTGACCTATCCCCTCCCTACCTCCCCACCTATACTCTCTCCACCTATCTTCTTTTCTCTCCATCTTCGGTCCGCCTCCCCCTCTCTCCCTATTTATTCCAGAACCCTCTCCCCATCCCCCTCTCTGATGAAGGGTCTAAGCCCGAAACGTCAGCTTTTGTGCTCCTGAGATGCTGCTTGGACTGCTGTGTTCATCCAGCCTCACATTTTATTATGTTGGGTAATAAATTGTTGCCCAGCCAATTAACCCACATCCTGTGATGATAACTAGCTAACTTGATGATAGTTTGCAGCCCAGATTAATGCTGCATCCTAAGTGAAGCAGGATGCTCTGCAGGTCAAGAAACGGTCAATGAAGTTCTGTACGTCCGAAGGATAGGTGCTGCCATCTTCTCTCTCCTATCTCATGTGCACTCTAATTCTCGTACAGCACACACATCTGACCAGGAGCCTGTCATTACGGCTCCTACTCCCAAATCACCAGTAACTGCCCTTTCATCCACTTCCATCATATTCAAACTTTGTTTGTATCACTGGCCAAGCCCCTGGACTGATTTCACCACAGCACCCACTGACTCACCTGTAATCCCTGTACTGTTGCACTTGTCCTGCTGGACTTATAGTGGCTCATTATCTAGACTGTGACTGCAACGGCACACATACAGAGATTCTCATCGGACCAACCGTCTGACTGACCACAGCCAGCCCTCAGGCTGAAATGATTGGCAAAATAGGTTGACTGACTGTGACAGTATCGTCTGACAAACTGTAGTCTCTCTTAGCCCCACTTAGAACTGCTCCCCTTTGACTTTCACTCGTGGCCCATTTCCTTGAAGCACATACCATGTGTTTATCACACTGTGTGACACATGCTGCATTTGTGATGTGAAATCTATGACATATTTGTGTGGCTTGGAAAAACCTCATGACTACTCCACCCCTTTGATTAACAGTGCTTCCCTCCATAACAAGTCTCTGCCTCTTGATAAAAAGCAATAAGCTACTGAGGATGGTAGTCCATAGCTGAGTGCTAAAGATCCTGTGAAATGAGAAAGCAATGTGGTATAGACAGAGACTGGCAGCTTGCAAGTAAATGCAATGTGAGTCAACACTTTAAAACAATGTAAGGAGCCAAAAGGTCCACCCTGTGTTGATGTATGAGATGCATGTACATCATTGCATACTAAGCAACCTGGCATGAGCTTATATGGTGTCCCTGACCTCTAAAGTAAGTTGTCAAAGGTTTGAAGCAGTTCTGAGTTGGTACCAGAGTAGGCATGATCTTGTGTGGAAGAAGGATCGAGGAGGATGATGACCATGGAGTATGTAGGAACATTGTTGTGAAGTAGCAGTGGGATGATGGCTGGGACAAGCATTTGGTGAGCTGCAGTCGCCTGGTACCAGCTCCGATTTCTATGCTAGTAATTTGCGCCATCTAGTTTCTTATGGAATGAGAGGACTATTGTAAGTCATGTAGAAATAAGAAGGGCTGGGGATTTAATAAGATGGAAATGCATTTTGCTGCTCAATGGCAAGGTTTTAAAGTCCAGAATCAGATTATTTTCATTATCACCACATTTCCAACTTCTCTGGCCCCAACGAGGACGTTCTGCTCTCTATTTCCTAACGTCAAAGAGAACAGCTTTCTAACCATCAATCTACTAATATAGATCCATGACAAAGTCCTTGTTTAGAATTTCAGTTTTGAAGTAGCATTATAGCTGCTCCTTCCTTCAGCCTACTTTTGTGTAATAATATATCCATTGGAGCCAGATTGTGTTGAAACTTTACAAAATTTGACTGTCATCATCTTCTTCGTATGTAAAATCAAAGTTGATGTATTCTTTAATCCATCCAACAGTGTGTTTATAGGGTTATAGATTCATACAGCGTGGAGGCAGACCCTTCAGTCCAACTGGTCCACACTGACCATGCTTCCAAACCAAACTAGTGTCAATGTTTTCAAGAAGATTTGTAGCTCGGGTTGTGGATGAGGTTGTAGAGGTAGTAGGAACTGCAAATGCTGGAGAATCTGAGATAACAAGGTGTAAAGCTAGATGAACACAGCAGGCCAAGCAGCATCAGAGGAGCGGAAAAGCTGACGTTTCAGGCCTTGACCCTTCTTCAGAAAATGAGAAGGGTTCAGGCCTGAAACGTCAGTCTTTTCTGAAGAAGTGTCTAGGTTCAAAACATCAGCCTTCCTGCTCCACTGACGCTGCTTGGCCTGCTGTGTTTATTCAGCTCGACACCTTGTTATCTCAGATGAGGTTGTAGACACGCTGAATCGGTGAGTTTGGTTACAAACATTTCACCATGCCGCTAGGTTACTTCTGAGAGGCCACAAGCTAAGCAAAGACAGGCCAGGGAATTCCTGGAGGCCTGGTAATCTAACCTGAGAAAATGAGAAACAAAACCAGAAATAATACTAACCATCCCAGCAAAGCGAGGTATATATATAATAGACAGGACAGAACCCCAACACTTCACTGGAGGCACGCTGAACGAGGTTACCTAACAGGGTGACAAAATGTTTGTAACCAAACCCACCTGCTCAGCGAGCATGTCTACAACCTAAACTAGTCTCACTTGCCTGCATTTGACCAAGAGCCCTCCAAATCTTACCTATTCATGTACTTATCCAAATGTCTTTTAAATGCCGTAACTGTACCTGCATTTACCACTTCCTCCAGCAGTTCATCCCACATGTACGACTCTCTGTGTAAAAAAAGTTGCCCCTCATTTCCTTTTTAAAACTTCCTCTGCTCATCTTCAACAGATACCCTCTAGCTTTGAACTCCCTCACTCTAGGAAAAGATCCTTTCTCTTCACCTTATCTATGCCCCTCACAATTTCATAAACTTCTATAAGGTCACCTCTCAACCTCCTATGCTCCAGTGAAAAAAAATCCTATCCTATCCAGCCTATTTTTATAACTCAAGCCCTACTTTCCTGGCAACATCCCAGTAAATCCTTTCCGAACTCTCTCTAATTTAATAACAATCATGTCCATTTCTGACACACGTTTTAGATGTAACATTGAGGTATTGTGCTGCTGTACAACAACATACTTACTACATTGCCTATTTCGTGCTTGCAAGATTGACAAGATTTCCGGCTCCCTGACTCCAGAAAAAGGCAAGGCAAGAGATGTCAGAAATGCTGTGAGTGTCCAAATAACCCCAAAGCAACTGAATGCTAAGAAAGCAAGCTAGTGGGATGGGTGTGTCCCCACTGGATACAATGTGACCTAACAAGGTCATTGCACTGTTAAAGGTTGTGAAGCAGCCAAGTGCAGAGGTGAAGTTTTCTGAGTTAGTCTGAGATCAGCTACGATGATAAACTGAGACTGGTAGGAAATTAACTCAAATTGAGGGGTTTTTTCCAGTGGCTGTATTTTTACAAGTGGAAAACCTATTCTATTTTGCTTATTAGTCAGATCATAGGAAATTATCCTTTCAGTTGTCTCCAAGTGTCCCAACTGTTTTGCTTGGTCATTTGAAACCAGGGTGGGTTCATTGCTGAATTAATTAGTGCTCAGAGTCAGGGATACAGGAAAGCAGGTGGAACTCTGGAATGATGAAGAACAATGGGACGCAGATTCAGGATAATAGGATGACAATTTGGAAATAAGGAGAAATAATGAAATAAGGAGAAATTTCTTCACTCCATGGGCTGTGAATCTTTGAAATTCTCTACAATGGAGGATTATAGATGTTCCAACATTGAAGAGATTTGCAGTTGAGATAAGCAGATTTATGACTTCTTAGAGACTTCTTATCTGTGCAGTTTCTCCAGCCCTAAAGTAGCATGGGCATCGGCAAGACATTTGGGAGAAAGCAGCAAGTGCCCAAATTAAAGAAAAGATTTATTGGCAAAACTGACCCAGGCACGATTTTTACACCAATGGCACACACGCATGACAAATACACATCTGTAGCACAGCAATAAACAAAACAAAAATTACAATTTATTTCTCAGGTTGATAATTTTAATGAATAAAAGGCTACTTTACTGTTTGAGAACACTGTCAGTCCGTAGTTCACAATAAAAGCTCACCAGCCGGTTTTGTTTAACTCTTTCCAGAGAGAGCTAGATCGATAAATGGGAGGGCACAGGGGTGAATGTAATATAGATATGTATTGAGTGAAATGCTCCCACACTGCTAGAAGTTGAAATTTAGAGAGGTTATTCAGGATAGCATTAACTGTCGAAAAAGCAGGTTGGACTGAGGCATGAGGACATGAAAATGGAGAAACATCCTGAAGTCAGGTGTGATGAATAACCAGTAGCCAAACCTTCACTACCCAATGGACATTCATGAAAGTGCTTCAGTCGAATCCATGTCAGGTTTATCAGATACAAAATATTAAATGTACCTATAAACATTTTGTATCAACATTCAAATTAGCAAACTACAGAATTCATCTTCTTTGTAAAAATAATTACCGATTTGCAATTTTACCAGAATTTTGCATGCTGTAAGTAAATAAATTTGGTGTAAGCCGATGATTTTGTACCAAAAGATTCTTGAAGGATTTAAATACTGTTATATCTTCCAATTGCTCCTTTTCATGGAGTAGGAACTTACCATATCATGTTAAAAGCAATTCCTGTATCAAATCTTAGGAAGAAGTAATCAGGATAATGAAATTGAAAGAGCTCTTTCAGAGCAAAATTCCTGTTAATAATCATGTCCTGATTTCTGAGTTGGAGAAGAGAGTGCCATCTAGAATATAGTTGGATTTTCTTTTTGACATACAAACAGGCATAACATTCTCATGAGGCTTCACCTTATTGTTGCAAATTTGAAGATTTAGTCTCAGCATAACAGTTGCTTTTGTAATGCTTTGTATAATCACTGAACACATTTTCATTATGACAGAACCCTATCATATTTACCAGTTCCTGAATATTTTCTGATTATTTGCTGTATCAGTGTTAATTTTGCTTTGTTAGTGCATTCAGTACCTTTATAGTTTTAAGTTTCTTTCATTAACATTGAGGTGGGGTCTACTGACTATACAGGATACAATAAAGACATTTCTATGACTGACTAATGAAGGAAAGTTTATCTTATTCTAAATAGACTTACCACTGAGGATCTGTTTGAATCTATAAAGAAATAATTCTGCTGAATTGCAATTGCATTCACGTACGAATGAATTAGAGAGCAGTTTTTGACATAACCAAAAGCTTTTGGCATGTACTTCTGGAAAAGAGGCATTACTTTAATAGTTGCCAGATGTGTATTATTAAATGCAGATTTCCACAGCATGGAAATTTCCCCCCAACTACAAAGATTTGGAAGTAAACCTGTTCCTAATATATCAATTAAACTGTGGATATGTCTATATATTTTATAATATTAACATTTTGGGGATCAAGGTTTTATAAGAATGCACAAGGTATAATATATTTTTGCCATATGCCACAGTTACGTTAAGCCTTACATGATTTCACTTCAGGTAAAGAATCTTTTGGTGATCAACTTGACTGGTGTTTCCTTAGACTGTATTCTACTCCTTGCCATTGATCTTTATTCATTTTTATCCCATTGTACAGGTGAAAATCTGGCAAATTGCTTTTCAAAGCCAGTGTGACACCTGCTCAATACTCAACTAAATAAAGATAGATTCTGAAGAAGAGTCATACTGGACTTGAACCATTGACACTGTTTCTCTCTGCACAGATGCTCCGAGACCTATTGAGTTTCTCCAGCATTTTCTGTGTTTATGTCGGATTTCCATCATTCACAGTATTTTGTCAATTGAATAAGATTTAGGGGTTCTACTCTCCATAATGTTTGTCCAGGCCAAAATTTATCCTGACGTATTTTATATTGGTGTTGAAAGTTTCATTTCACAGCTTTCTACAGAGCAGATCTGCTTGCAGTCGTAAGCTTGTTAACTTTGCAAAATACTCTTCTACAGGTAAGATAGAAAGGAAGGAATACACAGCTGATTTAAAAGTGAGTTTTTAATTAATGTATAAAACAGGCAAAAGAATAAATCTGAATTAATTTAGAACCTTGTCACTTTCTTAAAGATTCCTTCAAATTTCAAATACCATTAAATATTTAAATTTAGTTCAGTGACCCTTATCTCCAGAAAAGTGTATCTTCCAGTTTTATTGACACACAGAAGCCCATAAGGAATAACAGAGATAATAGGAACTGCAGATGCTGGAGAATCCGAGATAACAAAATTTAGAGCTGGATGAACACAACAGGCCAAGCAGCATCTTAAGAGCACAAAAGCTGACGCTTCGGGCCTAGAGCCTTCATCAGAAATGGGGGAGGGGAAGGGTGTTTTGAAATAAAGAGGGAGGGAGGGGGAGGCGGATCGAAGATGGATAGAGGAGAAGATAGGTGGAGAGGAGACAGACAAGTTAAAGAGGCAGGGATGGAGTCTGTAGAGGTGAGTGTAGGTGGGGAGGTGGGGGGGTGGATAGGTCAGCCCGGGGAGCCCATAAGGAATAATGAGATGAATGATCTATTGTCATCTGTGTTGCTGTTTGAAGGAAGAATTTTAGGCCAAGATACCACTAAAACACTCATCTTCAAATACATTTAATGCCTACAATTCATTTAATTCAATTTAATTTATTTTCATTTGCAAACATAGCAAGACACAAGAATGATCCTATTTGTAAGGTATAAAATTTTGCTGATGTATTTAAGAACCTCTGTGGTCTTAGAAAAAGAGGCAGCTGATGGAGGGCAGCTGTTAAAGTGTATATAATCTATTAACAGTACAGATCAGGTGAATGCAGCTGGAAGGAAGGAACAATGGCAGAGATCATAGAAATAGTGGTCAAAATTAGTTGAGTATTAGGATGATTCTGGCTTACAGCAAAAGGGCAACAGAATTTGTAAGATTAGCAGGTGAGATTTTCTTTTCTTCTTAGCTCAAGGGACAAGATTTACTTCGGGGAAAAAAAGGAAGTAGAAGAAGTAACTGATGGATGAGGCAATATAGTCATAAGGAATAGATAAGGAACAGTATGATGATGTAAACTGTATCACGACACATAGACAAACAGTCCTCCATGGTAGAACAAGTGTACTGGAAAAAGCTGCACGGTTTCAATGACAGAAGTCACCAGTGAGGAAAAGTTCAGTGAAAGTTTTATTCTAAACTCAATAGCCAATTGATTAGTGACTTTTCTTTGGCACAAGTGAATCGTGACGTGGATTGAAGAAATGAGTTAGTCACTGTAATATGGCTCATTGCCAGGAAAGGAAGGACATGGGAACAGTCTGAATCACAGCAGAGATGGACCTATAGTAATATTGCTACAAGTAATGTGGGAAAAACTGCAACACTCACCGTGGCCCTTTTCCCAGAGGACTGCAAGTGAGCCGTGTTTCTCCACATATAAAGAACCATATAAATGGTTCGAATCAATTGATGCCTGCTCATGTAAACACCATGTGAACAAAATGTACAGTGAGTTAGCCAAATGTGTTAATCAATCTAAGTCCTGAAAAATCAATTACAAAATGCTTATCATGGCACTCCATATCTGTGAGATCATGCCATTTTTCTGAAGTAATTGATTTAGATAAAATGTTGTGTTAAATGGACATGGTGTTATAAACTAAGCAGCTGAATTGCTGACAGGATGTTGGTGGCTTGTTCTTTAAGGAATCAATATTTACTTCTGACACTGAGACACTGGGACTGAAAAATAAGTAGCTGCTAATCTCAAATATTTTCTTTTCAATAAGACTGAAGAACATAAAGAATCCTGGACTAATGTTCTCAGAACATGAGTTTGAGTCCCATCATGGCAGCTGGTGAAATTTGAATTTAAGAACAAACTGGAATTTTAATAAAAGCCAAGTCCAATACTGACTGTAAATACTATCAATTATTGTAAAAGCCCATTTGGTTCATTAATGTCCTATTGGGAAGGAAACTGCCAAATTTACCTGGTCTGGCCTACACATGACTCCAGATTAACAGCAACGTGGTTGACTCATAACTGCCCTCTGGGCAGGCAGGGATGGCCAATAAATACGGGCCTAGCCAACGACGCACACATTCCATGAGTGATTTTATTTAAAATTAACACTATATGGTGAAAGCAAATTCATATTTCCCATCTGCTCACTGGCCTGGTCCAAGAACTCCTAAATCAATACTACAAGACTCAGATTAACTACTGAGGTGATAAGTTGACTGCTGTTTGCGCTCCACTAGGACGCTGGGGGTTTCAGCAGCTTCCTGATTTGGGGGCAAGTATGTACTGAAGGTGGGCGTGAGTGGTGGCTGGTTAGATGTCCTGTAGCACACGAATGGCCCATTGCTGACAAGAGCTACCTCTGTACCAACATCGCCCAACTCCCATGGCAGCACGTTCCCACCAAACACCACTGCTGGTGGCACATTTGGGATTGCAGGGTTAGTCCCAATCCAGCTAGCTGGCAATAGTTATCCATTATCCCTTAAAGAAATGAAAGCCTTTTCCAAGGCAGTCATTTGCCATAAAAGTCTGGATGGTTTGTTTTTATTCATTCATAGAATGTGGGTATCACTGGCCAGACCAGCATTTATTGCCCATCCCTTAATGGCCAGAGGGCACTTAGGTGTTAACCACATTGCTTGGGTCTGGAGTCACATGTAGGCCAGACCAGGTAGAGTCTGGCCACTTCCTTCCCTAAAGGGCATTAGGAAACCAGATGGTTTTCCGTGGTCACTATTAGACACTTAATTCCAGAATTTAAAAAAATTGAATTCAAATTCCACCATTTGCCATGGCAGAATTCAAACCAGAACACTACCAGGGGCTCCGGATTAATAGTCTAATGATAATACCATTAGGCCATTGCCACCTCTGAGATCTCCCAGAATCAGGCAAGTCTGTCATTGGCCCTGACTTTCGGGCTGTTGGTTGGGGTCATTGTCATTCTGTAAAATGCCAGACAAATGTATACTGTTTTACACTAGCTTGACAAGGCAAGAAAACCTGTTAACTACAGCTCAGGTCATTGTGTAAAACTTGCCATCAAACCATGTAGTTTCTTTGCTACTGGACATATATGAAACCGACCATCAGCAACTTTCATGAACTGTCATTGTGCCTGTACAGGAAAGCAGATGTAAATTGTAACTTATCAACATTGCATGGACTACACATGCTTCCTATTTCTACTTCCACCATGCAGTACTTCATGTTAGTATGTAATGACATGCATTGAAAAGATTTTTGCTTTGTCTTTTTATGATCTAACCTGGTTTGAGTCCACATTTGCTCACGTAGTGTCATCTGTGAATTAAAAACAACAATTACAGGCCATTGTGTATCATAGGAAAAGGTGGGGGTCCAATGGTTCCCTGGAGCACCCTAATTTACTTCCCCCATTGCTATCTTTCTCTGTTCATAAAGCTCTGTTTCCTTCCTCTTAGCCAATTGCTAATCTGCATCCACATCATACATTTGATGCCTTTTTAGCACAGATTTTAAAGGAGACTGTGCACTTCAGTAAAAGTCTTCTAGAAGTCCAGGAACATTTTAGAGAAATGGTTTTTGTTGTGCATGTCAACTAAGGAAACAATACAAATATATAGTGTCCCACACCTGAGTTAAGGACCCCACTGTAACAGGAGAAGTCCCTGTACAAACCCACATGAAACAGACTGCACCCATATTGAAATCAGGGGCCTAGCACCTGTTTGTTTTCAATCCTCATTGTGTGTGTGTAAGTGATAAACTGTATTTGTTTTCATTTTTCTGTAGGGCTGGGAGGATCAGAGGCATTAGTCCCAGTGATTCAGTTAGCTTACATTGGTCTCTCAATGACTGTTGAACTGTGCCTGGAGTTGCTCAGCAATATTTGATTTGATTTGATTTGATTTATCGTGTTACGTGTATCGAGATAGAGTGAATAGTGTTATATTCTGTGCTGTATCGTACGATACAAAGTGTGTCAGGTAACAGAACAGTGTGCAGAATACAGTATTACAACTGCAGAGAAGGTGCAATGAGAGAGATAAACACAACAATTGAGAGGCCCATTCAAAAGTCTGATAACAGCAGGGAAGAAGTTGTTTTTGAATTTGTTTGTGCATGTATTCAAACTTTTATATCTTCTGCCCAATGGAATAAGCGGAAGGAGAGTATAACCTGGGTGGAAGGGGTATTAATGGTGTTGGTTGCTTTCCCAAGGCAGCAGGAAGTATAGGTGAAATCGATGGATGGGAGAGATAATTGGAACTGCAGATGCTGGAGAATCTGAGATAATAAAGTGTGGAGCTGAATGAACACAGCAGGCCAAGCAGCATCTTAGGACCACAAAAGCTGACTTTTCGGGCCTGGACCTTTCATCAGAACATTTTCTGATGAAGGGTCTAGGGCTGAAACGTCAGCTTTTGTGCTCCTAAGATGCTGCTTGGCCTGCTGTGTTCATCCAGCTCCACAGTTTGTTATCGATGGATGGGAGGGTGGTTTGTGTGAGGGACTGGGCTGTACTCATGACTCTGTATTTCTTGCAGTCTTGGATAAAGCAGATGCCATACCACAGTGTGATACTCTAATTAGGATGTTTTCTATAGTGCATTGATAAAAATTAGTAAGAGTCTTTGCAGACATGATGAATTTCCTTCGCTTCCTGAGGAAGTACAGACATTGTCATGCTTTCTTGACCATCGTATTGACATGGGTGGATGAGGACTAATTGTTGGTGATTACTATCCCCCCCCCCCCCGCTCCCCCCCCCCCCCCCCCGCTCCCCCCCCCCCGTAATTTAACATTCTCGACTAGCTCTACCTCAGCACCAGTGATGCAAACAGGGGCATGCTCTCCACTCCATTTCCTGAAGTCAATGACCAGCTCTTTCGTTTTGCGGACATTGATGGAGAGATTATTGTCTTTACACCATGTCACTTAGCACTCAATCTCTTTCCCGTATTCTGTCTTGTCATTGTTTGAGATCTGACCTACAATGGTGGGGTCATCAGCAAACTTTTAAATAGAATGGGGGAGGAATTTGCCCACAAGGGCATGAGTGTTATTTTTCTTTATTCATTTATGGGATGAAGGCGTCGCTCACTAGGCAGAATTTAGTGCCCATGCCTTGACGGCAGCTAAGAGTCAACCACATTGCTGTGGGTCTGGAGTCACATGTAGGCCTCACCAGGTAAGGATGGCAGTTTCCTTCCCTAAAGGACATTGGTGAACAAGATAGGTTTTTCCATCAATCGACAATGGATTCACAGTCATCACTACACTCTTAATTCTGGATATTTATTAAATTCAAATTCCATCATCTGCCATGGTGGGGTTCAAACCTGGGTGCCCAGAATGTTATCTGGGTCTCAGGATTATCAGTCCAGTGATGATGCCACTAGGCCATCACCTGTCCCCATAAGGAGTATAATAGGGGGCTGACTATGCAGCCTTGCGGGGTAGTGTTGAGGATTATCATGGAGGAATGTTGCCACCTGGGATAATACATTAATAGAAATAACAATCAGGCCTTTAGTTCAATTGTCTGTTGAACCTTGAATATGCACCGTATGATTCCAAAAATTAACCATAAAATGTATATCTCCCAACTCGTTGAATTTTCCCGATTATTTGGGATATAACCAACTCAAACTATGTCGGAGTCTTATTAAGTTAATGCTATTTGTTATGATATTCACAAACAGGTGCATTACTATTTTATTCTTATTAGGGTCAAATGATTTGTTGTGCAGCTGCTATGTCTGATTTTGGCTTTCTTCTTTAACATGGGAGCCACATTTAATGTTTTCAGTCTGTGAAAACATCCCCTGTGTCCTTTGGCTTTGTCAAAAATGAGAACTTGCACCTCAGAAATCTCTTCACTTTTCATTACAATTCCCAGGGACATCGTTGATCCATTCTACAAGAGGCACTAGTTGATATTTTGACTCCTTATTTACGGCCTCTATTGTGGTGATGTCAAAGTGCTAATCTACAGAGTCGGTCATTTTGAAAAGAGTGGCAAATGGAGCTTATAGGGATGGCCACTGGATGAACATTCTACCCAATGTTTCTCTCTATCAAAACTGGTAAAAGTGGAATGTTACTTCACTCTTGTGTAAAAAATTCCAAGGGATTGCATTTTGAATGTCTGCTGCATCCATTCTCTTATGCAAAACCTTCCTGCTTCCTTAATGTTTCTCTGTTGTTCTTGATTATCATCTTATTGGAGGTTGTAAAGAATTTTTGAGCAGAATGTTGCTGCTGTGCTACCTGAGCAATGCTTTGGTTTGTTTGCTGCTGTATAACCATCTTCTTATGTACCTTCATTTCTTCTCCATACAGTCTTTCTAAACATTTTCCTAGTTGATCATTTGATTGTATTTTTAATTTTACATTTGCCACAATTACGCTTGCCACATAATTACACAAAAGCTTGTCCAAAATAGTCTGAAAAATATTTTTGATGTATTTATCCTCAGTTACACTTACATCTTCAGTAGGTGATACTCTGGGTGATATTATTATGAGACTAGTAAACCAGATGCCGAGGTAAGGCTCTGGGGACACATCACTGCAGATGATGGAATTTGAATTTGAGAAAATCTGGAACTGTAAGTCTAATGAAGATGAGGAAATCATTTTTGATTGTCACCTGCTTCAATAATGCCCTTTAGTGAGAGAAAATTGCTCTCCTTACCTGGTCTGGGCTATATGTGACATTAGACCCACAGCAATGTGGTTGTCTCTGAAATGGCCTTGCAAGACCAGTGTCAACTGGAATAGATTTTAGGCTTATTTAAAATTGTCACTTATACCTAGGTACAGTGCAAAGTATAGAATGTCCCCATTTTCTGGCACCATCTTGGATTACAGAATAAATTATATAAATTATAAAATACTGAATAAATTAATGTTACTGAAACTGAAATAGCTTCAAACTTTCATCTTTCCCTCTTTGTTGACTTTCCCTTCTCTGCTCCTCTTGTCGTCACCACCTGACATTGTCCTGGGGTCCTGGCAATGTCCTCCTTTTCTGCCAAGTGGGCACCATCGTTTTCACATTCACTGCCTCCAAGCTCCGATTGATCCTGGCTCTGAATCGACCAATTGGTACTGGCTCCGAGTTGGCTGACAGGGTCCTGGCTTATCATCCAGCTCTACGACCTGAGATGGAGTGGGCTGGAGATATATGGGGCCTTGGCCTCCCTCAGGACAATGTCAAGAGGATGCCCCAGTGCAATAAAAACAAAAAAACGCATGACCGAGCTAGCAAGCTGCAAAGACAGCAATGAAGTTGCGTGAATGCAGCCAGACACATCACATGAGCGGCAGAGCCCTAAGTTCAGGAGCTGAACAAATAAAAACAGATGGATCACCCAGCATCAGCTTAGGCACCAGAAAAGACAGTGCAAACTCTGCACTATCAGCCCAATGTCTTGGTGGGGAGGGCTATGTCATAGCCTGATGTAGTCATACTCATTGAATTGTACCTTGCACCACTGTCACAGACAACACTCTCACCACTATTTTGTATGCTCTGTCTCAGGACGGATTTGGCAGAGGTGCTGGCATCATGATATATAGTTAGGAAGGAGCTGCTCTGGAATTACTTAACATTGACTTCATGGGTTCTGGAGTCATTATGTCAAACATGGGCAAGGAAACCTCCAGCTGATTACTGCAAGCTGCTTTTCTCACATGATGAGTGAGAATGGCTTCATTTTGAGCACCTTTTAGAGGAAGCACTCAGGGTGCCAAGGGTGCAGAATGTACTCTGGGTGTGGGACTTCAATGTCTATCACCCACAGGGGCTCTGCAACAACTCTACTGAAGGAGTCCAATAGAATATGACTGTTAGACTACATCTATGGCAGTTAGTGGCTTTCTCTCCATTAAGAGGTCAAAATGGAGATGTTGGCTGATGATTGCACAATGTTCAGCATCATTTGTGACTTCTTGACATTGAAGCAGTCGATATGCAAATACAACTTGACCTGGACAACATGCAGGCTTGGACTGAAAAGAGACAAGTAACATTGATCACAGTTATGTATCAGGCAATAACCATCTCCAACAAGAGAGAATCTAGCCATTCCCCCTTGATGTTCAAAGACACAATGATTTCTAAATCCACCACTATCAAAATCCTAGGATTACCACTGACCTGAATTCGAATTGAACCAGCAACATTAATAATGTAGCCACAAGAGCAGGTTAGAGGTGAGGAATTCTGCAATGTGTAACTCCCCTCCTGATTCCCCAATGCCTGTCCACCATCCGTAAAGCACAGGTCAAGAGTCTGATGGAATGGGTGCAGCTCCGAAAGCACTCAATAAGTTTGACATATGGACGAAGGAGCCCAATTGCTTAGCACAACATCCATAATATTTTTTTTCTTCACCACCAACACTCAATGTGCCTCAGCTACAAGTTGGACTGAAGAAATTCACCAAGGATCCTTAGGCAGAACCTTCCAACTTTATGACCACTATCATCCAGAAGGAACAGAGCTGCAGAAGAGTGGGAAAGTGCTACCCACAGGTTCCCTTCCAAGCCATTTACCATCCTGACTTGGGATTATAACACTGTTCCTTTGGTGTTGCTGATCAAAATCCTAGAACTCCCTCCCTCACAGTGAGTCTAACTGCAGTAGCTCCAGAAAGAAACCAATAACTACCTCTTCAAGGGTAACTAGGGCTGCCCAATAAATTCTGGTCCAGCCAGAAATTCTCATATTCCATGAATGAATGAAATCAAAAACAAAAGTTAATCTGAATAATGTAACCTGTAACTCTGGCACATTGCAGCTTGAAATACATGAACTTGGCTGTGCTCCCAAGTTACATTCCAGAGCATTTTAAAAGTTACTGTGGTAAATTTGCTTTCTCTACTTGCCTCTCTTTTCTCACTCCCTCATCGTTCAGTATTGATTTTCTAATCAACCTGTTCAGAGATGTTGTGACACACGTCTGCAGCAGGTGGGAATTGAAGCCAGGTCTCCTGGCTCAGAGGCAGGGACTCTACCACTGAGTCACATAAACCCCCAACATCAGTTTTGTTTTATAACACTTAATTTATTTTTCCTTTTGACTAGGACCAGTAATCACCCATGTACCCAATTAAATATTTACATGTAATGTCCGTTAAGAGCAATGCAAACCTTCAGGTATTGAGAGAAGGAAGGGACTAAATCAAAATGAAGCGACGTTTACCATTGATTTTATTTTCTACCCATAAGTGCTATCACACACAAATGAGTGACCTCCCCCCACCCCCAAAATCACTGTGGCCTTTGTTTCTTGTATTTGCATTTCGTATTTATATGATGTGCTGCATCATGTTTTCACAGCTACAATTGACACGTTATTCTGATTGAAAATAATTAACCAAATAACATCACTATCTTTTCAGCAGTGCCCTTTAAGTACTTTATTTCCACTCTCCCCTTCCCTAAGTATTCCTTAAAACAATCTCTATTACTTGCCTTTTTTTCTCTCAGTCTCTCAGCATATTGGAATGTTCCATGCCCTTGTAAGTTTAATTCACATTGATGTTTCTCTGATTACAGACAACATAATTACTAGTTGCCACTATTCTGTAGTTTTCCGTGACTTGGTTTCAAATGCTCCCAATATTCATAAACAACTTTGGTATGTTCTACTTAGTAGTTTCAAATGACATTTTATAGCTTAAGTACTGGTGAATTTGTATTGTTCATTTATTTAAGTACATTCATAGAACTTCTATGAACATCTCCAATTTTTAAGATACAAGTACATGTCATGTATATAAGAGGGTGTGTGAGGTAGATAGAGTATCAGAGAGGACAGCAACCCAAATTAGCCCAGCAGTAATTGGAGACATCATGAAACAGAAAGAGGGACTGGGTCATTCAGGAGTCTCCCTGCTAAACTGCTGAGCTCAATTTGCTTTTAATGATAGACTGCAATAAACAGCTGTTCATTATGATACGGATTGGTTTTTTCACTCTAGTGTGTAAGATGTCAAATAACTACAATTATTCTACCAAGTGAATTGGTGGCCAGTTGTCTTCCTCCAACCAGCAAAAATGATTAATGCTCTACAATAATCTGCACATGCTTTTACAACAAATGATGGCAAATGTCATGTAATTGACTATTACTCTGTATTTTCACAAGCCGTTACTCTTAATCCATGCACACTTGATGTCCTCCACTCCTGAGGCATGATGACTCACTACTCTGTTTGATAAAATTCAGTGCAGGAATTGCAGTGGGACAATTTCCTAGTTGTGACTTTTTTTTCATCTCAAACCCTTGCACTGTTCAGTGTATACAGATTATAATGAAGGAAATAAACCAGAAAAGCCACTGACTGTAAAATCTGAGTTTAATATTGGAGAGAAACAATTTGGTTCATTTGTTTCAGTGGCTGTGATTTGTACATGGCTGGAATACAAAATGTAAAAGGTTATAAAATGGGTTAAAATTCAGCAGACCAGAAATAATATTTTCTTAAAAAACTGCCTGTGAATGAATTCAGCAAAGCTACGAATATTTGCTGTTCAGCGACAGACAGAGTTGTATGATTCTGATTAAATTACTTTTCTTTGATAAGAATTAATCGACAACATATTCTTCTTTCAGGCAATATCTTATTCAATACCATTATTGAATTCTCATTGTAATCTTTGTTACAGGGATATATTTTTGAAGACACATTTTCTTTTTTCTGTTGGATATTAAATAACTGAGACTCTCGACAGAAAGTTGTTTCTTTTTGCGAATCAGAGTCTCCAGCCAGGCTGCCCACTATAAATTACAGTTTCACATTCCACCAAGTGGGAGTCAAACATGTGGACAACAGAAAAGACTGGAGGCTGAATCACACCAGAAATTGTCTAAATGTCAGTTCCTGGAGAGCTTCTCTCCCAAAGGCCTAGCAATATTTCTTGTGCAATTGGCCCATATTTGTCACATTAGCTCGGTGCTATGCCGAGTCGTTCCTTCACCTGATGCTAGCCGGATTTTCCCACTCACCATAGGTAAAAGTCCACACCACAGCCAGGATATCCAGGGATCCCCAACACTGGCACCATCTTTGACCACACCTGGTCAAACCTTGGCAGTCTCAAGTTGCCCTTCACCATCAGCAGAGTGGCACTACAGCTATGAACCAATGCCTCTCATGGCACGTGGGTGTCATGGCCAGCAGGTTCTTGTACATACAACTGCATGTTAGTCCCCAAATTATGGTTTAAGCACCAGGCCACACAGCTTACCTGTCCTTAGCCATATTTCTTATTACAAGTCACTGTTACTATTTGCCCAGTGCTGGCTGGAGAAACCTGCATCTTATCATTGTTCAATGTGGGATCATCACACCAGGGGAAAATTTCAAATGGTTCAAAATATTGACCTTTACTCATTCACACCAATCAGAATTAAGCTGTCAGAAGCTACACTTGTTTCTTGGAACAAAAATGAACGACGTGTATGTCAAGAGATAGTAGGAACTGCAGATGCTGGAGAATCCCAGATAACAAGGTGTAGAGCTGGATGAACGCAGCAGGCCAAGCAACAACATAAGAGCAGTAAGGCTGATGTTTCAGGCCTAGACTCTTCATCAGAAGGGTTTACCTGGTTTGTGGCACTCAATGCTGTTGCATTTTGTCATTCAGAAGGTGATGTTCCTCCTGCTAAGTGTTCTCATCCTCCTCCACAGAACCACTGTCTGGGTTTATCACCCTCCATCTCATCCCATTTTCACCTGCTCCCATTGTGCAGGACACAGTATTGTAAGAATATGCAGATCACCAGGTCCAGAGTATACTGCAAGGTGCCAGACAAATCCAAGCATCATAACCGCATCTTTCAGTGGCCTAACATCATCTCCATCATGCCTGTGGCTGAAGAATGGCCTGCATTATACCTGTGCTCCATCTCAATCAGGGAGTTGCATAATGGAGCCATCAACTTTGGTGCCTTGACCCCAGTAAAATCCTTGTAAGGCATGTGACCCCACAAGCAGCAGAAACATGAGGATTCTTATGGATACAGCCATCATGGCAGCTCTCAGGGAACTGTGCGCAACCCCCTAAAAAATAGGAACCAATGATCACAGACCACCTGCACTTTGATAGAATGGAAGTCGTCTCATTGATAAACTCAGCTGCATTTGGATATGACCCTCTCAGTGCAAAGTGTGTACACAGTAGATCATCCTGCCCATGGGGGAAGCCATTTAACAAAATCTCACTGACATTGTCACAGGGAAACGAGGGGAAGGGGTGTGATCTGGCACAAAAGCCATCTGGAGCAAACTTGAAGCATTTGTGAGTGGACAATTGAGAGATCTCACACAAGACCCCAGTGGATCCTTAGAAGAAGCATTCATCTTAAAGATCAATGCAGTTGTTGCCTTGCTGACCACCAGGGCAGGATAGCCACCTCCTCCTTCCAATTGCACATCCAACTCTCCATGTGATAGTGTCCCAGGACATACCCAGTCTGTGCTAAAACTGTCCCTCATTCATCTGGAGAAAATGACATTGACAAATCTCAGGCCTAGACTTCTTGTATCTCTCGCACATACTGAGGGGACATTAAGCTGTGACCTTTTCATGTGTAGCCTATTCAGCATTTATTGGAGGTTGCTACTGGTGATTTGGCCCAGAAGAAAATAATAACTCCACCTACCCAGGTCTGGTCACAGCCAATTTCCATTTCTAGGTGGTATTTCAGAATCAAGAGATCATGGAAGGCAATGTAGGTTGCACTAGACACCACAAGGTGCAGTCTCAATCTGATCATTAAGCCCCTGAATCTCCATGTCCTTTCATACCTTGCACTGCCAGGTGAGATCATCAGTACCCACATTTCTCACCCACAGCCTGAAGATATGACTGTTACATCTTCCTAAACAGTCTGTGCTACAAAGCCACATTGCTAGAGTTAGTCCTGCCCAGCATTGTGAGTCATACATTCCCTGTCAAGGCCAAGGTGTTGGTGACAATGAATAAGCCTTTCTCCACAGCATTCTGTGTTGTCCCATGCAGAAGGTCTGCCTCCACCTTATAAGTCAAATTTCCCTCTACTCTATCCTTGTCCCCTCAGCTTCTAAAGTTGTTGCCTCCAGTCTGCTGTGTAGATTCCCCCCCCCAACACCCTACCACAAGTGCCTCTGATACCCACCCATTGATATTCAACAGACTCCCAGGACTGACCATGATCCAGCCGTTGTCCGTAGTGGGGCAGATGAAACTGATCATCTGGAGATGATGGCTGGCTGAGGCCAAACTCCGTGACTGATAACAAATCGTACATTTGACCGACTGTACCAGGGCCTCCTGACAGCTGAGGGCCACCCCTTCAACTTGGACCCATTTGGTTGAAGCATTTGCCATGTCAGCTGCTGGTGCATGGTGCAGGTGGGAGATTGGGGAAGCACGGTACTGTATAGCCACATGTGCACTTCTTGTGACTGATCGCTGCTGGCAAGCTGCCTGGCTTTATGTCTGCAGCAAACAGCAGGGAAAGGCAGATGTACTGTGAGCTTTTAAGCTCTGGCTGAGTGGGCAAAGCACAAAAAGGCAATACAAGCCATAGACACTGTGAGCATCTGGGTAGATGCAAAGTGAGAATGAGCAAGCAACCAATGAGATTTAGCCGGTTCAGTCTGTGAGCTGGGTTACTTTACCTATGTGGAAGGTGACTTTGCAGCACAGTAGCAATGAGAAGTGTCAAATGCACTGTTAAGTGCAGCATAGTTTATAGAGCAGAAGCTTACTGTAGATCAACGGAAGATGTGCCATGATGATGTGGTGAGGCTAGAACATATAAA
The DNA here is from genome assembly GCF_030684315.1 of Stegostoma tigrinum. NCBI lineage: Eukaryota > Metazoa > Chordata > Chondrichthyes > Orectolobiformes > Stegostomatidae > Stegostoma > Stegostoma tigrinum. The sequence goes on along the minus strand of NC_081378.1, from coordinate 26,301,697 downwards.
ATGCCAATGTCCATGTGGCATACATGCAGTCACTGCCCATGGAATGTGCTCTGAGATTTTGGAGTCAGTGTCCAAGATGGAGGTTCAGAGGAGCTGGAGTCATCAGTTGTGTGCTCACACTTTTATGTCAGGAATTCTCGCACCTTGTTCCAATCTGATGGGTGGCTGACTGGGAGCCTGCATTTAAGTGAGGCCATGTTAGATTGCATTGATGCTGACAATGAGGAATAATCCTTTTGTCACTCTCTGTCAAAAATCTCCTCTTGACATCCAGGATTGATTGGAAAATATGACTTGGTCTCAACTTCAAGAAGTGTCTTGCTCAACATTTCACTCAATTTCATCAAATTGCTCACTGAAGCTCGTAGCGTTCAGGGCCTGGGGAGATTCTGCTCCCAATCTCCAACTGATTTACTCCCACAGCACCGTTCAAATGTTTCTGAGATGAGACATCAAAATGTAATTATTTGTTTGAAGCAATAATTGTCACAGACATGAATAAATACAATCTTGTTGGAATACATAAATAAGAAGGATACCTGCAGGGTCTTTACAAAGCAGAAGGAGAAATGAAGGCAATGCTGTACCAAAGACAGGTTGACACTTTCGGTGCTCTCACTCTGTTGCTGGAAGTGGTGTGCCCAGTTCTGCAAAAGTGGCTATCCTTGAAAGAAAACAGACTGTCAGCTGAATGTTTTGTAATGTAGTAATCTGCTTAGTACAACTGCATCTAGGAGAACAGCTGAACTTAGCAACCACAGCACTGAACTCACTGCATCAGGGAGCACTCAAGGAGCAGCTAACCTTACACTCCTGTGTATTAACATTTGCAAACTTAAACCCTTGTAAAGCTAATCTCTTAGTCTGTGCTGAACTTGTGTGTGTGCAAGCTTAAACAAATATGCATGATCGTATGAAAGGTGTTCTACAGAGTATTTTTACCTCAGGAAAATTGTTTCAAAACACTTTCCTTGTTCTTGTTTGAATGAAGGAAATCTGTCTAAACAAATCATCCACCGCCTCAAGATATAAATAATGGGACAGTTTTGGATTTGGCAAGGTGTGTCGTCTCCAAATTTTAAAGCAAAATTTGTTACAGCAGAATGAGGAGTTGAAGAAAAGAAGAGCCATTTCATTCTACTCACACAGTCCCGACACTTCCATGTAAAATATATCCATAGCAGACCATTATGTAGGGATTTCCAATATTACTCTGTGATGTCTCAAGACCAGCAATTCATGTTTTCCAGGCTACTTACAGCTCTCCTGCCAGAGTTATGTTGCAAGAGCAGGGGACCCCCAAACGTATTCCTAAGATAAATAATAATGCTTGCATATAAATAGCCACAATGAATGTGTAAATATAAGTCTAAAATGTTATGTGTGTTCTGTAAGCATAACATACTCACATTCATAATCTGCAGTCTCAAGAATTAAAATACTGATGTATTAAATGTGAAATATGCAAGCTGGAGTAATCCGTCCCCTTAAATACAATTTGCACTGATATTCAGGCTAGAGATGCATGACAATGAATCTTGAGCAAACAATTTTGCCAATGTGAGTTAACCATCATTCCCTAATCGATTTGCAGGTAAAGGGCAGGAATTTAAGAGACTGATTTTTTTTCAGATCAGTGACAATTTCTGATGTATTAATGCCTCCGGTTTAAGAGAGGAATTTGATTGTTCACACAATTTATTGCTCACAATAACAATATCTATTGTTCCAGTTGCGACTTTGTTCCAATTTGCTTGGAATTTTAACTTGACTTGAAGAAGCCATTTTCTCTGTATTTTGAGGCCAAAGGTTAATAAAACAGAACTTCTGGAAGCAAGGGTTATTCCACTATTATTTTAGTGAATTTGTAAAGACCCAAATATTTTATAAAGCATTTTGGAATTCTGTTAGAATCTATTAGAAACTGCTGATGGTTTGTCCGACATCTCTCTAAATGGATCGTATACTGCAGTGTGATAATGACTGCCTGTCGTTAGCCTTCTTCACTCTAATACACAGCTCTTGCATCATTTTCTGGCCCCTTGCTGAGGGAGTTTTCAGCTGTTTGTAAATGTAATTATCAAACTCTCTCAGACATAATGGAACTGCGAAATGTTGGCCAAATAGTTCTTCATATGTCAGGGAACTGAAATTCTACTCTTAAGCAGCCAAGAGCCTTCTGAACTCCAACAAATAACTCTTAGTTAAAAAAACCCCTCATTTAATGGCATTATTTGAATCCTCCCAGCAACAAATGTTAACATTCATAAATCACCATGTCACGGCAATCTCAGCAATACGTCATGTCCAACGGGGATCGGTACAAGGCTGGATCTGGTTCTTCATAATCAAACAGTCTGGAGTTGGTAAAATCCCTGGGTAAGAAATTAATTCGGTTCACCCTGAAAGTAGGTTAAAAAGAAGGGAGAGTCTAAAACAAAGCTGCTGGACTGAAAATGAGCCAATTTCAATGGAATGAAACAAACCTAACTCAAGATGAGCTTTAAGTGGGGTGTGTGTGTGTGTGTGTGTGTGTGTGTGTGTGTGTGTGCGCGCGCATGCGCGCAGGGGGGAAGCAAATGATCAAACAAATGACCAGAAATGTGAAGTATTTAAAAACAAATTGACTGAAGTTGAACATTCCAGTTGTGAAGTGGATACTTCAACGGTGGGAATAAAATCAAAAAATGCTGGAATACTCAGCATCTGTGGAGAGAGAAACAAGGTTTGGGGTGCGGTGTTAAGTGTCTTAATGCTTTTAAAAATATTCTTTTACTGGGGGCAAAAGCAAGCCCTGTTCCCCATGGTCTGAGTGCAGCCCACCTATGATTTCTTCCCAGAGGTGGCCTGTCATTGGCCACTTTTGGGATCCCATCTGCTGAAGAGTGTGGATCTCTGAGGTTGCCAGAGGAATCACAGGGCCTCTAGGGTGGGCAGACACCAATTGTGAAGTTGACCCAACTGTCATTTGGTAACATAGATTCCAGATCCAATGGACCCTCTTCCTGAACTGATCCACTGACTTGACCTTAGGCAGGAAGTCAGTGCACCACTCAGAAAATCCCACTGAAGCTCTCCCAAACCCCTAATTCTCCTTTCCTGGTATAACTACTGGCTCCTTACACAAACACACACACACACACACACACACACACACACACACACACACACACACTCTCTGACACACGCACAGACACACACACACACAGACTCATGCACACACACACAGACACATACACAGACACAGACTCACACACACACACACACACACACACACACACACACATACACACACACACACACACACACACACACACACACACACACACACTTCAATGGTCAGCATCCCACAGGTGGGATTGCAGCAAGTATATCCTACTGTTCTTTTTCTAGTTGATGCAATGCCAGTGCCCATTTGGAGGGCCTGAAATTACATGAAGGTGGAACCCCTCCCCCATACGATGAAACAACCCACCCAGTCCAAGTGTTGTGGCAGCAATTTACTTCTCCAGGGGTCGCACTTTGCAACGGAGGGAAACAGCAGTTGGTCTTCGTGGTGTGAGTCAGAGACTCAGTCTCGGTGATTCTTCTAATCTTCCATATCCCTTCTTGGTGACTTGTCCATCAACCACATTGGTTTTCATCTTGCTCATTCCGTCATTCCCATCCAGTCTGTTTATTTAACTGTTCGCCGCCCCACATTATCATTTGAACCCCGAGTATATCATATCATCTTTCCAGATAGAGTCAGGTGATGGTTATCTCCTGGTTGCATTAGGCCTGCAGGACTGACCATGTAGAAGCAGAAATCTCTTGACTGTCACCACTTCAGGTACCTGACTGACTGTTTCCAAGTCCCTGGAGTAATATGCAAGTTGTCCTTGACTTACTGTGCCACAACTCCCAACTAAACAGTATCCCTGAACTTGACTGTGAAATACTCTCCCTACACTTTGAGACATGGCCATATGCTTGAAATACATGTGTTGGTTGCTGGCACATGCCAGGTGTAAGGTTAACATAGCAAGGTACCATACTGTAGCATGTCCACATCTTGACAGATCTCAGTTGACAACCATGACAGGTTGCTTTACTTTATGTCTGCAGCATGTCAAGACAGAAGTGCTGTGTGTGTCTTTAAGCTCTGTCTGAGGGGCCATAGCTCAAAAAGTCAAGGCAACAGAAGCTGTGAGCATCCAAGTTGGTGCAAAGAGCTTGAGGCTAAGAGAGCAAGCTAAGAGTCTTGAGGTCCTCTTGGTTCAATCTTTGAGCTAGGTGATGCCCCTGTGGGCAGGCATGTCCTTGCAGCAGCATTCTAAAGAAAGGCACTGGTACACTCCCAAATGCAGCCTTAAAGTGGAAAACTGTGTTATATATGGAATGGAAATGTTCCATGCAGGTATGTGAAGCCAGTACATGTTCAGTGCCAATGTTCATGGTTGAGGGTTGTGCACAGTTGCTGCCACTGGTATGTGCCCTGCGATGCTGGTAACTGTTGTTCAAGATGGAGGGCCAAAGGAGCAAACAGCAAGCTGCAATAGCTCATTACCCACCGTAACTTTCATGTCAGGAATTGTTGCCATATAGATTCTATCTAGTGGTTAGGAAAATGGGAAATCATATTATAAAGTAGGTGAGAATATGTAATACGGATCTCAGTGTGTACAAATGGATACAAATATGCCTCTGGCCATTCACTTGAAAGAAGTTCATTTTGCCATTCTATGCTTGGTTGGAAAATGTGACTTGCCTCCAACATCAGCAATTTCATTATTGGGGATCACACCATTTTTTCCACCAACTTTGTACTGAGAAATGGCAGAAATGCCCAGTATTATTTTGCAATAGATTTTTTACAGAAGAAGTGAAATTAAAACTGAGCGCTTGTGAAGTCTAAAGATGAGACATTTGATGATAATTATTTCAATAGACATTGTAGATGAAAAAGATACTGGAATTAAAAATTGAATAGCCACTCAGCTCAGATGGTGTGCAATTAAAACAAGGAGATGTTGAATTAGTCAACAGATGAGGCAGAGTTTGCAGTAAAAGAAACAGAATTAAAATTTCAGGTCAATGACCTTTCATCAAATCTAGAAAAAGATAGTGTTATAAAAGATTTTAGCCTACTACAGACACAAAGGTAGTGGGTTGTGGGGTGGAGAATAGAAGGGTAAGTTTGTTATTGGCTAAAATAAACAGGAGATGGTGTAAGACAAAAGGGAATGTTAGGGGCAAAGAAGGAAACAAAAGGTGGGTCTACAGGAGGTGTGAATGGCGCAGCAGAATCATAGCTGACAGCTCTGTTTAATAAGATGACAACTGAGATTATGAGCTGAAAATTTATTGTGCTCAGTTTTGAATGAATAAAGGATGGCAAATGCTGTGCATATCAATAGGCGTTCCTGACTAAGAAAGATATTTGAGCCTTTGGAAAGGGTAGAGTGAAAACTCAACAATATTGTACCAGGTTCATTTAGGTACAAAAGATAACTAGAAAATGAAAAGCTGCATTAACAGTTGCTGTTGTGGCAAAAAAAATATAAGGAACCCCTGCAGGCAAGTGTTTAAAAAATGTGTAAGAGTAAAGAATTGAGAAGGAGAAGTTATCCCCAGATGAAATGAATGGTTTCACTATCGGCATGATAGGCGAATGACTTATCCTCTAATTTATATGATTTCTCCAGGAGTCACTTTGATCTAACAGCCACTCAGACAGCCCATTTGAAATACTAAATATGAAAGTATGCATTGGATCTAGTTCCGAATGTTTTGACAAGTGTCTCATGTAGGAAGACTCAGCATGTCAGACTGGTCAGAAACAACATCACACAAAGATTCCTTTATGCAACATTTATCAGTTCACCACTTTCTGTTATTAATCATGTTAGAGATTGAAGACTTGTCAAGGATAATGGTTGAACTTGTGAATTGTACTTATAATATCTTATCCGAGTATAAATATCCAAGACTTACAGCAATTTTGAGGATTTTTTTTCCATTTGGGCACCGAGCGAGGATGACAGACAATGGACCAGGTAAGTTAATTTGTTTATATGGCAGGTTTTCCTCAAGGCAGGATTGACTGCCACGAGGGGTCATAGTTTTAAGGTGTTAGGAGGAAGGTATAGAGGACAAGTCAGAGGGAGGTTCTTCACCCAGAGAGTTGTGAGCGCATGGAATAGTTTGCCAGTAGTAGTCGTGAAAGCAGAGTCATTAGTGACATTTAAGCGACTGCTGGGCATGCACATGGACAGCAGTGAATTGAGGGGAATGTAGGTTAGGTTATTTTACTTTTGGATTAGGATTAATCCAGGCACCACATCGTGGGCCGAAGGGCCTGTACTGTGCTGTACTTTTCTATGTTCTATGTTCTAAGTTGTAAGGGCCAAAGCAACAGCTCACTGACTTCCTGTGGTACAAAATTGGCACATCGTTGACTATGGCTAGGCCTGAAGGGGAGAAGGGTAATACAAATAATAAGAACAGATAACAATTATCTCAAAGTATGTAGTGAGGTTTGGAGAATGATGTCTGCTGGGTCTGCTCCTACAAAAATATCTTCCGTTCGAAAAAGATATCAAATAATATCCCTTTGTTTAGGAAACCCTCCAGTATCTCTTCAAGGATTTTCAATTAGGTTTTTCAGTTCCTGGAAATAGTCGCCAAATATTCATTAAACAAGCTGCGCACATTTTACCCTCTGCATTGTCACTGAGATCCTATATCAGATGCCAGGCCCTCAATTAACTGTATCCCATCTATTTCTGGCAGGCAGTTTGATCCCTGATTGAATTTGCCTCACGGGACCCTTATGTAAGCAAGAAACATGCAACAGACAAATGGAAACAAAAACAGAAATTGCTCGAGAAACTCAACAGATCAGGCAGCATCTGTAGAGAGAAGGTAGGGATAGCATTTTGTGTTCACTGACTCCTCTTCAGAGAATGTCAGACCTCAGACAAGTGAACATCTACACAGATATCCCTGGGCTGCTACCAGTAAGAATCTCTGCCAAACTGATTTTCCATCTGATTCCAGGAAATCCATTGTGCTATTTCAATAATGGAAAGATATAGGGAATGATACTTGGGCTGTCAGGTTCTTGGCAAACTTCTTGCCATCTGAAATTTTTACCATAGTTTCAGGATATAAGGAAGGTAGATGGGATACCTACAACTCTCAACTGCTTTACTTAAATCTGACTTAACATGAGGAGAGCTGTAGTGATTCCCATGAAAACTATTGAAATGGGAGGAACCCAATGTGCACTAGGCAAGAAGTAAATCAAATGGGTAGAGAGACTAAAAGACATAATGATTTCATACGAAGAAAATCAGACACATCTGACAGTTTTGAGAATGTGGTTGACAAATAGTACACCAAAGGATAAGCAACAGTGAAATTGCACTCAGGAACATCTGGCAGAGAATGAACTGAAATGGAAAACCGTTTTGACACTGTTGTATTTTCCCAGATAATGATGCTTGGCATCTTGTGATACTTATCAGTATGTAGTATTGGGTAAAGGTTATTTGATATAATTCAGTGTCATCAATCCTCCATTGCCTTTGCTTAGGCTTGGACCCATCTAATGATTAGTGGGAAAGGATGCGCAACCATAGAATATTTATAGAAGAGGCACAGTTCTTAAATAACAAGGTCATGATAACATTATGTGCAATTACATTTGGTCAGGCAAATATACTAGTACCTTACAGATGTAGTACATTTACATCTGCTCTCTCAAAAAGCTCGTCTTCACCCACAGACTGTGTGATATCAGTAGAATAGGTGGAATCAATGGAACATGACTATTAATCCTTCAGAACCATCACCTTGTACAACATGCACTTATCTTCCTGTGAATAAGTTGATTCCCAGGGTTCAAAGAATACCTGTTGTTATGATTCCCTGCAACACTATCATTAAATCACTAAGGTTGCTCCACTTTCTACTCTTCACATGCAAGTTGTTCGTGTTTATCAAAAGTACAATCATCAGCAATTGGTGTTCTGGGCGAGTCAACTGATCATCCTTTTCTCTTATTTCTCACTAACTCCTCAGTTCTGAAATTCAATCATATCTTTCCAATAGTTGAAGATGTGTTTTATAAGCTTAGTTTTCTGTTTTGAACCATTTCTTTTTGACTAAATTAAAGTCTTTCGAAGAGTTGAATTCTGCTCTCACTTCATAGAACCTCTTCAGTTCTTTCTCTTCCACTCATTTGCAGGATGTCAGGTAAATAACATATAATCCTTCTGTCAATCATAGTCTTCCTCAGACTTTCCTTTCTCTTAACAATTTCCGATGTTGCAAGGCCAAATTTTTTGTCCTGCTTTATAGACTTATGTTAATCTTTACCAAAAGAAGCTAATTCATTGAGTCATTCATATACTGCAGAGCCAAGATGGCACTGTAACCAAGTTTCCTGAGTTGTATGAAAATCTCATTTTTAGTAATAGAAATAGCCATTTATTCCACCTTCACAGACTTTGTAGAAACATAGCAATATGTGGGACCAAAAAGAACATTTTGATTGGCTCTAGATTTCAAAAACAGAATTTCCAATCCAGTATGAACATTTAATTTTGTCATCAAATGTCTGTGCTAGTCTCACTTACAAGAATTAAGATAATCAGCCTCTGTATCTTTGGACAGTCTATTCCAAATATTCACCACCCTTTGTCATTTTTATTTAACTTAGTGCTTTTTAATGTATCAGTTATTCCTGACCTGACACATTTTCTGCTTCATTTGGTCTCCAGCGACTAATAAGAAAGGCAACATTGTTCGTATTGACTCATATAATGCCTGCAATATAGCAAAATAAACAAAACATAATTTTGTGAGCCTCTGATTTTAAGGGATTTTGTGTATTAGCATAGGACTGCCATCTTTGGATTCCAAAAAAGAAAGGACAAGATTAATCAGTTTGAAGTGAATTTATTTGTATCTGTTATATTGGATATGAAGCTGCACACTCCCAGCATGTGCTAAACTAAAAACATGAACATCTTTGAGAATATTTTGGTGAACAGCCAAGTTACGAAGCTTATTGCCTTAAGTGGTAATGACTGCAGTTTCATATAAGAGATGACTGGGATTGTTTATTTGTCTCCAGATTCAAGTCTGTAGTTATTTAAATACAATTGATATACACATTTGAACCAAAGCTTTTGTTTACCACACACACACATACACACACACACACACACACACACACACACAAATAAATGCTCATAAAATTTGTGTTTTTTTTTTAACTTTTATAGAGAAGAAAAGACAACAAGCTACAGTTGAACTACAGTAAGAGTTCAAGTTTCAATTGGTAGATTCTTGGAAATGATTCAACTGTAGCCTCAAGAAGCTCCCCTTCACATTGCAAACCTTATTTAAACCTAATTACACTCCATGTATTGCATAACTGGAAGAAGGTTTTAAGAGTGTACCATGAAGAGATTTAGTTAGCGTGCCATCAGATGAATTATTTCCACAGTGAACTAACTTTGTCAGTAACCAGTATAACACAGCAAAAGGTCACAAAATTAAATATTTCACTTGCCGACAAAAGATAGGCTACCTCACACCACTGCATAACTTTAAAAAAACAATAATTTCAAGTTATTTATCCTTCCTTTGCCTTTTGTTTCTTTTTCTCTGCTATTTTGCTACATAGGATTCTTTTTGCACGGCTTTTAGCTCTTTCCCCACATTGAATAGCTAATGATTGAAAAATGTAAAACATTTAAAATGATCTCTACAGAGTTAAAAAGATTCTTCTGAAAGGTCATAATTGTAATTAGAGAAATCTTCTTACGTTTTGATCTTACAGTGATTACTCTTTCGCCCTGAAGCTAAATGATGACTAAGGAAAGAATTAAAGTTTAAAAGCAAAATCCCACATGGAGATTCCATTTTATTTACTTCTTATTTGGGAAGACAAATTAGGCAGAGGAACTGAACCCTACTGACTCAATCCTATTATATGTATCCCTCTCTTTTTACCTCACTCAGCCATTATGTCTTCAAGCCTAACAGCCTTTGAGGTCCCCTATCCTGGAATTCCCTTCCTAAAAAGCAGGACAGGCTATTAAATATTTCTGGATACAAGGTGTTCGGGAAAGATAGGAAAGGTGGAGGAGTGGCAATATTGATTAAGGAGGACATTGCAGTATTGGAGGGAATGGGTTTCAACAGAGGTCAACGTCAGATTGTAAAAATTGAAAGAACTGTAGATCCAACAACAGAATCTATTTGGCTGTAGCTAAGGAACAAAAAGTGTAGAATTATGTTGCATGGTATAGTCTGCAGACAACAAATAGTTTAAGATGTAGAGGAACAAATTTGTAAGGATATTACAGGGAGCTACTGTTACAATGAGTAGTTATAATGGGCTGGCGAATAATTATGGAAATTTAGGCTGGCATAGCTGTTGTGTAAAGGACAGGGAGGGTGCAAATATTCCTTGAGTTTGTTCAGGAGAATTTTCTGTAGTAGTTTCCAGTTCATTAACAAAATGAAACAATGTTAGACCTGGTTCATGGAAATGTGCAAGGCTAGCCAGATCAAATGTCAATCAGAGAATATTTAGCCGACAGTGATCATTGTGTCCTAAAGTTAGGTTGGCTAGGGAAAAGGATAATAATCAATTGGATGGACTGTCAGTATACATCGGTAAGGCACTAGAGCCAAGTAAGATTCATCCAAGGACACTTAGGGAAGTAAGAGTAAAAATTGTGGAAATTCTGATCATAAAATTTTGCAATCTTCCTTTCACTCGAGGGTGGTGCAGGTGAGTAGGGATTGACATAAATGTTTTTTTTCAAAGAAATGGGTATGAAGATAAGTCCAGCAACAATAAGCCAGTCAGTTTAACTTACAGTGGTGGTGGAGACTCTATAAACCACTAAGCTGGACAAAGTTAACAGTTACTTGGCTAAATGTGAGTCAATCAAGCAAAGCTGCTGTGCATTTATTAAGAGGAAATCATGTTTAATGAAATTGTACGGTATTTTAGAGCGTTGATGAGGGTAATGCTGTTGATGTGATGTGCAAATTAGGCAGAGGAACTGAACCACACTGACTCAATCCTCTAATATGTATCCTTCCCTTTTTGCCTCACTCAGCCATTATGTCTTCAAGCCCTACAGCTCACAAATCTACTGGTGCACAATAGATTTGTGAGCAAGAGTGGAATTCATAGGATAAAAGGGATTGTAGCAGTGTGCATTTGAAACTGTAGTAGAATCAGGAAACAGAGAGTAATGGTTACTGGGCTGTTTTTAAACTGGATAAAGATCGATATTGGGGCTTTCTAAAGGTTTGAGTTAGAATCTCACCTTTTCCTGGTGTTTATTTATAACCTCAAACCTTGGTGTGCGGATCACAATTTCGAAGTGTACACATGACAGTTTTATGAACAATGAGGATGACAGAGTTCTGAAACGATATGGACAGGTTTGTGAAATGGGCCTTCAAGTGCAGATGATTTTTTTTCTGGTGGTTAAATTCCAAACTTGTCATTTATTTGTTAAATTCAAATGGAAACTGACCTGAGAGAGGTAAAATGAGACTGCAATCAGTCAAGGGGTTGGCCAGTCATGTATTCAGTCAGAGCACAATCCAGGGATCTTGGCCCTTGCAGCCCAGGATTGAGCCACAACCCATTTTGCAGGCCAAATGCAAGCAGTCTGGGGATTACAGGGAGGTCACTCAGGGTGCTGGGGAGGTATGTCAGTAAATGACAACGCGTTACGTGGAGAGGTGGTGATGTGTCCTCTGTGAGTGACTAGAAAGTGCAGAGGGCAGAATAGGTGAGCTAGAGGATGAACTGGGTGAGAACTGTTGGATGGATGTGATGGGTGCAGAACAGAGATTTGGAGTCCCAAACCTTGATGTCAGTTATATTGACTGCTGGCCCTTTGAGTATGAGATAGCAGGTACAAAAAGGAGGAGTATACCCTTGCAGAGAGAAGATGATTGACCCTGCCCCTGTACTCTTGGGTCCACTTCATCCAAGACACTATATTGATCAAGGTCTGTGCCTGGTGGCCTCCTGTGGCAGTCAGATGGAAAATGACTGCCTTCATCATCATCACCTCATTCACCAATACTTACAGGTTCCTATCTGTGAAACAAGGAGCAAACCTTCCCTTTGTCCATGCCATGCATTTGATAATAACAGTTAAGCAGCACCATGTGAGGTGCAGTTCCTGGCTTGCAATGTCTGTATTGGTGTAAGCTGAGTTTTAAATATATCAAAGTCAGAAGTCACACAACAGCAGGTTGGAGTTCAACAATTTTGTTTGCTAAATCTTGAGAGCTTTCAACCTGATGAAGGAGCAGTGCTCCCTAAGCTTATGATTTCAAATAAACCTGTTGAACTGTGACCTGTTGTCATGTGACATTTGACTTTGTCCATCCCAGTCCAATACTGCCACATCTTAAATTTGGCATCAATGGCATGAATACCAGAAGGTTCCAGCAGTGGCGAGCACTTCCAGCTTTCTTTGTCAGGCAATTCCATGAGACAGATGCTTCAGAGGCCAATTAATGAGGTGAAGTGGAATTTTGTTTGGAAAAAGTCACTCCAAGCCTCAGCAGGCTGGACACCTTGCACATTACTCGACAAAACACTTTAATTGCAAATGGGAAAATTCTGCCCCTGGACTCTATCAATGTCAGCGTAGAGTACAAATGGAAGGAAGTTATGCTAGCAGTAGAAAATACTAGTTTGGCCTCAACTGTGTATTGTGTCTGGTTCTGGGTGCCACAGTTTAGAAAGGATGCAAAGGCATTAGTAGGCATTCAGAAAAGATTCAGGAGAATGGTTCCAGAAATGACAAACTGGTTTGGCAGATAAATTAGAAGTTAGTATGTTTTGCTTAGGGGAAAAGAAGACTAAGAGGATATTTAGTTCATATGAGGCCTAGGCAGGATTGAAAATGTTCCCATTGGTGGCGATGATCAAGAACCAGAGCTTATCAGTTTAAGATCATTTGTGAATGTTGTGGAGCCAATTTAATTGAGGCATTCAAGTGTGAATTGGATTATTATTTGAAAAGCAAGTATGTGCAGGAAGTGACCCTGGGTAAATACCTTCTTCAGAGAGCTAGCACATACAGGACAGGCCAAATGGCTTTTCCTGTGCTGCAGCTATTCCAGGATTATAAAAGCGTTTGCCTCACCAATTAACATTAAAACTCAGATCTTTGTAAAAACTTTTGTTCATCACTTTTAATCATTTTCTTTCTGTGAAGCACTTCTGTACTTTTGTTTATTGTTGAAGTTGCTATTTTGTCATGATGACACTATGAATGCACTCAACACCTCCCTGAAACAGGAAAGCTGAGGCTGGAAACTTCGTCCAGAGGGAACTATCGTGATCATGTCCCCAGGACGTTATGTTTAAAGGACTCTTCATCCATGAAAGAAATTAATGAGTTTATTCCAGTGGGAATTTGTCTTTGTATACTGTGCCCATGAAAATTGTTTTCAGAGATCATTTCCTTTATTTTTAAAAGATCCTGGTTTTCCTTGTGTGCTTACTTTTATGACTTTTGTGTTCAACAAATTATAACAAGCGTGGTGCAGTTTACTGGTGAGAACATCTATACTGATTTTACTCCACAATCTAAATGCTTGCAAGTTGTAGTGTGTTTGGACTGTTTTTAAGCATTGTCCCTATTTTAAGTACGTAATAATTTCATTATGTGAGAGTTTCAATTTAATGACACATAATAAATAACATCATTTTTGAGAAAAGAGTTCTGGTGTTTATAGGAAAGACGGGGTTGGAGCAAGTGTGCATTATTGTTTGTAAGAAATTCAGAAGTGCCAGGATCGCAGAAGGCTGTTTCCATTTCCTGAGTTTTCTGAACCTTTGGAGAATTGGACCACTTGAGCAAAAGTAAATAATAATGAAAATATCAGGAATTGAGTTCCATCTCCAAGTTAGAATTGCAGGCTCACATCTTCAGGACAGTTATTAAAACTCACCGAGGTTAGAGGAGAGATTATAATGCATTGGTTTCAATTTTCAGAAAATTGACAATTGACAACCTCCCCTTGACTTGTAATGGGAGTTTTGAAATATCCCATTTTTTTAAGCTTCAAACATGACTTTTTTGTATTTTGAATGAAATTTTCTGGATTCTACACCAGTGTTGTTTTTATAACCATGCAAGATATTGTTCCAAAGTGTTGCTCATTAATATTCAAGGGTAATAACTTTGGGGTTTAAGGTGGAATGCAGTAATAGTAACTGAACAGACCCGAATCTGCAACCATACCTTATTTTGGATAGAAACTCAGAAGTGCACAATAGGCCAGACTTCATGGGAGAGGCCCTACCATTAATTAGACCTTTCCCTATACCTCTCAGCTCAATATTCTTCCTTTGGATCCTAACCTGTTGAAAGTGCAAGATGGGTGTGACAAAACCAGGACAAATGGGTGCCTGACGCCTTTCAAGAGCAGCTGAAACAATAGTCTAATTCTACACACACACAAACCTACAATTTGCATTTGCAGATTTGTAATTGCAGATACATTCTATTTTGTTCAAAACGCACACTATTTGCAGACAGTCAAAGTGGCATTTTATAAATTCCTAGTTTGGGAATAAAATCAGTCTGACTCCAAGTTAAAACACAGATTCTAAACAAGGCCTTACACCTAAAATGCACTGTCTCACCTCAGATATCATCTGTTGTGTTCTGGTAAAACCTTTACTTATTTCAGGGCAGAGACTTGAAAGAAATCCTGGGATTTGATTATAAATCAATTGAAACCTGCATCCCCTTTCTAACTGATTAAAGATTTAACTGCCATCTTAGGTTTGTTCAAGACATTCGCATCAGTTCTATGACCTTTTGATCTCTTGTTTATAAATTCTGTGTCTGATGTTATCTCTCTCACTAAAACCTGAAGAAGGAGCGAGACTCTGGAAGCTTGCGTTTTCCAGTAAACCTGTTGAACTATAAACTGGTGTCGTGTGATTTTGGAACTAATTCCTTGAGCCAAGAGGATTTAAATTTGAGAAAAAATAGAGAAACAAAAGGAGGAGGTGAGTGTTTTTAATTCTTTCATCCAGTACTAAAAGAACTGTAGATTGAGGGGAATATTAGATTTAAGGAAAAGTGACAGAAAAAAATTGTGAGGAAAAAATACAAGAATTTTAAACTTGGCATTTGTAAATTATCTATCATATAATAAAATAACAATGAGATCGAACACTTTAAATTTCCTACATTCTAGGTCAGAAAGCTAGACTGGCATTCTATTAATGTTGTCATGTTGTTAAAAATGCTATTTATGCTGATAAACTCCTCTCTTTAGTGTCGGTGGTAGTTTCAATTGGCTATTAATGTGTGAATCCAATAAGTCCAAGAAGCTGTAGGTGAGTTATTTGTGTGACTTAAAGGATGAACTGTTGTGAATTCAGTTGCACTTAATTCAGCATATTCTGGGGAATCACAATGCACAGTCTCCATTAAACCCCGGACATGTTGACTGCTTTGCACATTAATGACAGTGTGCGTCCTCATGTTTCCAGCAAGATCTGGCCCTATGTAGCAGGTGCAAATAGATGTTAGTTTCAAGGGAAATAATTGTACTAGTTCAACCAGCAAGTAATCTCGTTGTTTACTGTAGCAAACATATCACTGATATTTGGTGCTGGGGTCATACCACCCCCAGTACTCTAAGAAATTTCACCGTTGATCACATTTTGTGAATGACGGTGAACAATTGGATTGCAATGCTAAAAGATTTCCTATTCACTTAAGCACAGCCCCAGTTTGACATTAAAAAGAATGAAAAAACCCCACTGCTCTTGATTGAAGTTGGATTCGGTTCCTAGCCCGTAAGGGAGATAGCAACCAAAGAAACGAGTCACAAGCTGTCAATTGATCCAAATGTAGCTGCACTCCTGCTAAAAGTCAGAGCTGGAAAGGGACATATATTAGGTTTCCAAAGGATTAACAATCAGCTCCACGGGTACAGTCATGAAATGACAGGATTTACAACAGCCCATTTAGATGAAAACTGACCAATATATCAGCACTGACCTCTCAGAAGGGAGGCAAGACTCTAGGGGAAGTGGCATTTTTGGTTCGGGATAACATTACAGCTGTACTTAGGGAGGATGTTCCTGGGAGATCTCCAGTGAAGTTATATGTGTGGAACTGAGAAATAAGAAAGGGATGATCATGTTGTTGGGATTGTATTGTAGGCCCCTCAATAGTCAGCAGCAAATTGAGGAGGAAATACGTAAGGAGATCTCAGGTATCTGTAAAAATATTAGGGTCATAAGGGGAGGGGATTTTAATTTTCCAAACAAAGACCAGAACTATTATGGTGTTAAGGGCTTCGATAGGGAGAATTTGTTAAGTGTTTGCAAAAAACTTTATATTCCATATGTGCATCTACCTACTAGAGAAGAAGCAACTTGACCTTCAGTCGGGCAATAAGATAGGGCAAGTGGCTGAGATGTAGGAGGGGGAACACTTTGGGGCAAGTGATCATAATTGTATTAGTTTTGAAATCATTATGGAAAGGGATAGAACTGATTGAAATGTTAATGTTCTATATTGGAGTAAGGCCAATTTTGTCAGTATTAGGCAGGAATTTTCAAAAACTGATTGGGGGAGCTTATTTCCAGGTAAAGGGACAGTTGGGAAGTGTGAGGCCTTTAAAAATGAGATAACAAGAGTTCAGAGACAGTGTGTTCCTGTTAGTGTGATGGGCAAGCCTGGTAAGTGTAGGGAATGCTGGATGACTCATGAAACTGAGACTTTGGGCAAGAAAAAGAAGGAGGCATATGTCAGGTATAGACAGCTGGGATCAAGTGAATCCCTAGAGGGATATAATGACGGTAGAAGTATACCTAAGAGGAAAATCAAGTGGGCAAAAGGGGGAAACGAGATAGTTTGGCAAACAGAGTTATGGAGAGTATAAAGACATTCTGTAACTACATTAAGCGCAAAAGAGTGACTAGGGGAGGAATAGGGTCTTTAAACAATCAACCAGGCTGTCCATGTATGGAACCACAGGAGATAGATACGATACTAAACAAATATTTCATGTCAGCATTACTGTGGAGAAGGACATTGAAGCTAGGGTACTTGAGGATGTCTTCAGAAGAGCTCATTTACAGAAGAGAGGTGCTGGAGGTCGTAAAACACATCAGGTTAGACAAACCCCTGGGACATCATCAGGTCTTTGGCAGCACTTTCTGGGAAACTAGAGACATGATTGCTAAGCCTCATGCTGAGATATGTGCATCATCAACAGCCACAGGTGAGGTGGCAGAAGACTGGAGGTTGGCAAACATGGTGCCATTAGTTAAGAAAGACTAAGAAAAAGCCAGGGAACCATAGGCCAGTGAGCCTTACCTCAGTGATGGCTAAGTTGTTGGGTGGGATTTTGAGCAACAGGATTCACATGCATTTCAAAAGGCAAGGACTGATTAGGGATAGTCAATATGGCTTTGTGTGTTGGGAATCTCGTTTCAGTTAATTGAAGGAGTTTTTTTGAAGATGTGACAAAGAAGATTGATGAAGGCAGAGCAGTAGACATTGTCTACATGGACTTCAGCAAGTGTTTGATAAGATTCCACATGTAGACTGATTGGCAAGGTTAGATCACATTGAATCCAGAGAGCTGACCAATTATATACAAAATTAGTTTGAAGTTAGGAGATAGAGGGTGGCAGTAGAAGGTTGCTTTTCAGACTGGAGGACTATGACCAGTGGGGTGCCACATGGCTCAGTGCTGGGCCCACTGCTTTTTGTTATTTACAAAAAATGATTTGGATATGAATATAGGAGGTATTGTTCGTAAGTTTGCAGATGATACCAAAATAGGTAGTGTAGTGGACGGTGAACGAGATTACCTCAGAGTAAAATGTGACATTGGTCAGATGGGTGATGGGCTGAGGGGGGGCAGTTGGAATTTGACTCAGATAAATGTGAGGTGTTGCATTCTGGTAAGGCAAACCAGGGCTGGGCTTATACAGTTAATGGTAGGGCTCTCGGGGAGTGTTGCCGAACAAAGAGACCTAGGAATGCAGATGCAAAGTTCCTTGAAAGCGGAGTTGCAGGTGAACAGGTTGGTGAAGAAAGCATCTGGCACGCTTGCGTTCATTGGTCAGAACATTAAGCATAGGATTTGGGATGTCATGTTATGGCTGTTCAGGACATTGGTGAGGCCAGTTAGAGAACACTGTGCATAATTCTGCTCACCCTTCTGTAGGAAGCATGTTGTGAAGCTTGAAAGGGTG
The DNA here is from genome assembly GCF_030684315.1 of Stegostoma tigrinum. Classification (NCBI taxonomy): domain Eukaryota; kingdom Metazoa; phylum Chordata; class Chondrichthyes; order Orectolobiformes; family Stegostomatidae; genus Stegostoma; species Stegostoma tigrinum. The sequence goes on along the minus strand of NC_081378.1, from coordinate 26,283,411 downwards.
CAGAAAAGATTTGCGAGCATGTTACCAGGACTGGAGGCTTTGAGTTACAGGTTGAATAGGCTGGGGCTGTTTTTCCTGGAGCACAGAGGCTGAGGGGTGACCTTATTGAGGTTTATAAAACTGTGAGGGGCATTCATAGCGTAAATAACCAAGGTCCTCTTCCCAGGTAAAGGGAGTCCAAAACTGGAGTACAGATGTTTAAGGTGGTGGGGGGGGGGAGATGTGAAAAGGACGTGAGGGGTAACTTTTTACACAGAATGTAGTGTGAGTATGAAATGAGCTGCTAGAGGAAATGATGGAGGCTCGTACAATTACATTTAAAACATATCTGGATGGGTATATGAATAGAAAGTGTTTAGTTGGATATGGGCAAAATGCTGGCAAATAGGACAACGTCAGATTGGCATAGATGGGTTTGACCAAAGGGTCTGTTTTGTGCTGTATGACTCTATGACTCGAATTCTAAATCATGTAACCAATTGTGAACCATCAGTTTTAACCTCTTTGCATGAAAGAAATATTCACTGAAGGAAAATTGATGAACTGCATATTGTAAGGAGGGAAATATAAGAGTTGCTGAATGTATATAAAATGTAGTTTAAAGGAGGCTTTGCAGTTAATGGTAACTGTACCAGCTGCTTTTCATACAAGACCAGAACCACTCTTGTATCAATAATGTTTAAAGGTTCCCTGGTGTAGATTCTCAGTCCAACTGAGGTCTTATGCAAATTTAAGGATTGGAGTCCAGAGCGAAGTTTGTTAAAAACTGATTCTGCAATCACAAATACAGCCATGCCAGTATTAACCTCCATTAGAACTGGGTGACCACTTTAACAAATGTATATTTTGATTGCTTAGCAACATCCAAATCAGAAACAAATTAATCTAAGCCAGATGTAGGTGAGCTTTCCAGGATGTGCACTCGCCTAGATACTAGCCGATGAGTTCTCCAACTGAATTCAGGCCGAGTGGGACTCTTTTGTTGTCTCAAGTCACGTACTGGCAACAAGCATAATGTTCTGCTGGCCCAAATCCTGAAGAAAATTTTAATCAATTGGCCGAAGCTTGGCTTTGTTTTGGCATTTTGTTGTGGGCTGACCTAGAGTTCAGGATGTTTCCTGAGTGAGGTTATGCAATTACCTTCAAGTGGTGTTCCCCAAACTCAGTTGGACTGGTTGTCCACTTCCATTGGCATACCCTGTAACACATATGCTCCACTAACTGCATTATTCTAATGACAAAGCTCATTGTAGTGCCTGTTTGAAGACCAATTGTGCTTCAGTTGGTAGGTGCCTTTGCATGGTGATGTCACTAATCTCATGTTACCAACAGTCTCTCAGTGTCTCATTCAGGCAGAACCCAAAATCACATGCCTTTGCCAGTCATCTTAACCTTGTCAAAAATCCTGATAAGGATTCCCCAGGATCTCGAACTACTACATAAAATCAATAGTAGCAGAAGTTTGGGGATGTAATATTCCTTAACTCAATCAATTACCTCTTGAAAAGTTTTAGTATATGTTGCCTCAGGAAAGCTTAGGCTTCTAAGAAAAGAAAAAGTTGCAGATCCAGAAGCTGTTAAGAGAATTACTCATTGCTTTTCATCAGTCCCAATGTTATTTATCCCAAAAAAAAACATTCTTTCCATACACTGGGCCCAGTCTTCAATGGCAGGATCGAATGACTCAAGCTTCCCAAGTAATGGCATGATGCCAGAAATGCTTACCCCAACTCAAGTGCAACTGTTGCTAGTGAATTTCTTCAGGAACATATTTTTCCCTCTCAATGCCACTCAAGTAACTCCACAGAGGCTGGCATCCTGTCGTCAAAGTCATCCTTTAATTACACATGGATAGTCCTGGACCATGGTCCAGCATCCTCAGAGCCAGCTCTCAGAGGATGGAAAATGGCTGACAGTCCTGCTTCTGTTTGTAAGCCAGGGCTCCCTGATTGGACTAGGTTAATACCCCTAATCAGGGTAGTCATATTCTATGAGGTCCACCCGACTCACCTCATTGCAATCACTACATCAGGGATGCCATTACATTAGGTCATTCCCACTGCTCCTTAACACTCTGTTAAGATCCACCATTGTACTCTTCTTCTACCTAGCTTTCTTTCCTGTCTTGCATGCTACCTGAAACAGTTCCCTCTCCTCAGGTGCTGTTCTCTTCCTTTTTGAAACCAGTATCTTGGCCCTTACCCTCAAATGACCATGCTTTGTCCTCGTACTTGCAACGTATAGGCCCATCCCCAATTTCCATTTATTCTGCAAAGTTCTAAAATGTGTTTTACCATAAACTAGCTTTGTTTCACTACAGTCACAGTAACAACCACAATCATGTTTCATCCTTTTCATGCTCATTGCAGTTTTTGCTAGAAATAACACACCATCAATGTCCTATGCTTCTCTTTATTGTGTACATCAATGGGGATGTCTATATTTCATTTGACTCTTATTAACTGTAGTCAGAGAACTTTCAGAAATTTCTTCACTTCCTACCCCCTTCCTACTACATACGAGACTACTCCTCACAGTTGAACGTATCCATCCAAAACCCTTTCTGTTCTTTATCTATTAAAGGACTTTTTTGTGATTTTGAAAACTGTGAACTGCAATGAAAAAGGATTGTTTTTAAAAACAGATTTACCAGGATAGCTGCATATTTTCACAGCAAGGAATTTGATACCTATTGTCAACTCTGTTTATGTGGCTGTGAGTTCCAGCAATGTGCAGATGGTCAGAATCCAAGGAATTGTCGACAAGTGAAATTACTCGGTACTCCATGAACTGAGCAGGTTAGAACTGGAAACAAATTTCAGAGACACAGGTACACAAAGAGCAAACAGTCGGGTGTACTGTTGTTCTCCTCAACAGAAACAGCTTATTCTAAGCAGCAAAAAGCTCATTTTAAACTTAAAGAAAACCAATTACCTTGCCTGCAGCAGTTGCTGTGATGTGTCGCTTTTGAATTTATAAATCAGACATTTTCCACGTCATCAACCTCAATATACTTGTAAACGAATACCTTTCAGAGAAATACAACTGAATACCAAGTGCCTGGCTAGCCAAAGGAGGATCACCTCAGTGTTGGAATCAGAAAGTAAAGTCATTAATCAGACTTTTCAGTCTTTTCTACCTCTATCAATAAGCCATTTTCCCTACGTGTGTGTGTGTGTGTGTGTGTGTGTGTGTGTGTGTGTGCGGTGAGTATTACATGCCAGTGGTTTGTATCTATTTATTTCAAGCTATATTTGTGATAAATAATAATTCCCGTGCAGTACAACTGACTTTCAATCAACCATGGTCTGAAGGTCAGTTATATGAGATACTGTGCATACCTTAAAAAAATTACTATTTAGTATGATGCGGTGAATAGCAAGTTTCAGTTTATGGCGTGCTAATCCAAAGGGTGTAACACTACAAAATGCCCAGAGATAACATTATTCCCAACATAAACGGTATCCAGCTCTACATTGCTGCTACTGCTTACAATTCTTCTACTGCATCTTTGTTATCAGACAGTATCACTGATATGCTGTCTTCAAGAATTCACAACCTCCTCCCATCAAACAATGAAATGGCTGATGCCTTTTGAGAAAGACCGCTGCCATGTCTTTGTCACCTTACCACCAACATGTATGTGCGCAGTCATCTGACAGTCTGTTTGGTACCATGCAAGTATGCTCTGGGTTAAATCCTACCCTTGAGTGTAAAACCAAACATATACTACACACGGAAATATCTGGCTGCAACAATCTCGCACAATTAATTTATAAAGTGATGATTGCTTGATATCCAACTATTCCAATGCTCTCCTAAAACAAGAGGAAAATACTGCTGATGCTGGAAATCTGAAATGAAAACAGAACGTTTTGGAAATATTCAGCAGATCTGGTAGCATCTATGGAATGATCAACACGGTTATATTTTTGAATCAAATATGCCTTCTTCAGAAACATTGCTTAAAAAAAGTATATTTGTAAAACCTGGAATTCATTCAGCAATGTTTCTGCTAAATCTTATCCAAAGTGCTGATCCAATATCCTTAATTACTTAATAATTATTCAATACTAGTATTATTTACGCAACGATGTCAAGACTCCAATAGTTGGGCAGTTCAACAGCAAATAGAATTTTTGATGACAATATTTTGCTTGAACTGGCAGTTTGAAGTTCAAAGTGACCCATTAAACTAGTCAAAATATTAGTAGACATGCAATGACGTTAGTGAGTTGTGATGCTTCAAGGCATTCTCTTTGGAAGTGTGCATTGCATGAAGATTTTATTTCACAATAGTTCCAACAAGCCTGGATTTTTGTTTGTAAACAACTGTCTGACCTGCACAAATATTACAATGTTTAAACATGAAAATCTGTTTTTGTAACCTGACTTGCGCTCAGAATGATCTTTCTCCATGACTGGAACATTTCGAAAGCATCTGCATAAGGAACACTAATGAAAAGCAATAATTTCTATCCTGTATTTATGATGCATGTCATGTTTGCTGCTGCATTTGATCCCTGCGCAATTCTCAGAGGATAGCAAAAGAACAATCCAATATAGTTGTTTTCAAAAGCTGTATTACTTTGTTACTTTAAAAAAAACTCTAGCCTCAATGTTAAAATAACCGTTATCAAAGATAAAATGACCAAGTTGACTGTTTTCAAAAATTACCATGGGAAAAAAAAAATTGTACTCAGCACCTCTTGGAATGTGACATTCATTGTACTGTATGAACATTCCAGCCAAACCAGCAGAAAGGACAAATAGATGAGATATCTACTTCAGCCAGTTCTGAATAAAGGAGACCATTGAAATACATTATTGCTTGACTTGATGCAAAGATCTTCACAGTTATCTGCTACTAAACACAACTGTTTCTTATGAGTGGACATAAAATCCACTTTGTTCGCTGTGTCTCTCAACCAGTAGCCTTGGAGACATGACTGACATTGCTGTTTTGTTTAAATCACCTTTAACTGCACTGTTTTGGTTTACACTTGTCAGTCTGCTCATAACACCGGATGAATAATACCTCCAACTTTAAATAAACACCTGCCTCCAATCTCAATATCTCTGAAAAGTTTGATTTCAGAAAAAAACCCGGTGTTTCATCTGAGAAGTGACCAAGTTTGTGGCTTACATCTTCATCAGCAATTTGACAACATCTGAGGTTCTGTGAAAGGGACCTCTTATGCACTTCCAACGAGAAGAACCTCAAACTGGAGATTGACATATTAGGCTGTCTAATTAATGTGAACTAATCCTATTATCTTTTAATTTAAGTGATTTGGAACTTCTTCTTTTCCTTTCACTTTTCTTTCTTCATTGGATGCACTGCTTTTCTTTAATTTGTTCGTGAGACCTAATTGACATGGGGTAAGTCCAGTTTTATTATCAGTTGCCCAAAGCCAGTTAAAAATCAACCACATTAGTATGGGCCTGGAGTCAATTGTCAGCCTGTCCAGGTCAGGAAGGCAGGCCTCCTTCCCTAAAGAACTTTAATGAACCAAATGGAGTTTTACAACAATGGTTAAATAATTAGACCAGTGTGTTATTCCAGTTTTAAAAAAGAATGAATCAATATTTACCATGGGAGGATTTGAGCTCCTGTCCCAAGAACATTAGCCTTGGTGTTATTAGGTCTGGTGATATTTCCGCCAAACAACCACCTACCTCCTTGTATGAGTGTATGTTGTGCACCATTTCCCCAGGTTTGGAAAACAGCCATGGGCACTACTTTGTTTCAAACCTGAAGAATTTCCTGTGGGTCATTTTAAATTAAACAGGGTTTAAGGAAACTTGCAACCATCTATTTTTAAAAGGAAAAAGAAAAAGATTTTTTTACTTGAAAAGAACATCTATATTGAGGACTGAAAAGGAGCACAGTAAAAACGATTCACTCACTTCCCCTTCATCTCCATTATCCCAGTGCAGTCTGTGGTGTTATAAACAATTTTATTTGCTAAAGCTGACTTGAGCTTAAAAACAACATGAAATGTTAACCCTTTCTCTCTTTAGAGTTGCTGATTAATCTGCTGAGCTTTTCCAGCATTATCTGTATTTGTTTAATTTTTCCAGGATCTACAGTATTTTACATTTATATAAACAAATGTCACAACACGACAAGATCAAAGTGACAATTGCAGATTGTATATAGAGCAGTGTAACAGTAATTATCAGTGATAGCAATAGCTATGTTCTTCCTATGTATCACTGCTATAGTGCTGACAAAAATGAGGACAAAGAGACTTTATGTTTTCACATAATAATGTATATGGTGGTTGACGATTCATTATACCAGTGCATCGTGTATGAAATTTGGATAGTTGTACTGTTGTTAGCTGTGAACTCTGTAGTGTGAAAGATTCACAAAGTATACTAGGGACCAACATAAAGTAATTTTAATTTAACTGCTATTAAATTATGGATGGGATTGAGTATAAAGCTAGTTTTACTAGTTTTAACTAAAGCTAGTTAATTTTAGTCATTGACATTAGCAAAGTGTATGTCAACATTTACAACATACATGCACTGCCTATTTAGGAGCTTGCAGCATCAAGATCCATGGCTAATTTCAGTCTCATGAAGGTTCTCCTGCCTTTCCAGTTGCAATCAGGTGATGGTGTCTTACAACATCAGGCTTCTGTTTCTAATGAAAACTACTTCCTTACAATCTATTTGGATATGTTGTGGATATTGAACCATACCTGTTACTATATTTTATTTTATTCATTCATAGGATGAAGGCATTGCTGGTTAGGTCAGCATTTATTGCCAGTACCTAATTGTCCCGAGGGTCTGAAATCTCTTGTAGACCAGGTAAGGATGGCAGCTTACTTCCCTAAAGACACAACAATAAAATTCCAGGACCACTCAGCTTGACCTTGCTATAGAATTGATCTGACATGGACTAAAGAGCTGAACTCAAGATGGATGGTAGGAATGATGACCCTCAATACCAATGTAGCATTTGCCTCAGCCTAGCTTGAAGGAGCTCAGGCAAAATGTAATCAGTGGGAAGTAGGGGGAAAGCTTTCCATCAATTAGAGTCATACTTATGACAAAGGGAGAGGGTGGAAGCCCATTCATCCTATCCCAGAAAATCACGTTAATTGTTTCTCAGGGTAGGGCCTTAAACCCAGCTATTTTTAGATGCTACTTCAATAGTTTTTCTTCCATCATGAGGGCAGAAGTGGGGATATTCTTTGATGATTGCACAATGTTCAGAGGCATTCAGGCTTGGACTAATAAATGACAATTAACATTCACACCACACAGTGTTAGTTAATGACCATGCCCAACAAGAGTACAGGTATGTTAACACGATTTAAACCAACAAAATACTAAAAGGGCTATACAAGGTAATTGCAGGAAGGACGATCCCAATGACTAGGATCTCCAGAACCAGGGTCATAGTCTAAGGATACAGTGTAGGCCATTTAAACGGAGATGAGGAAAAATTTCTTTGCCCAGAGAGCGGTGAGCCTGTGAAATTCCCTACTCCAAAATGTGGTTGGGGCCATAACCTGCTTTCAAGAAACAGCTAGATATTGTTCTTAGGGCTAAAGGGATCTAAGGGAATGGGGACAAAGTAGGAATTGGGTACTTTACTGGATGATCAGCCATGATCATATTGAATTGTGGAACTGGTATGTAGGGCCAAATGGTCTACTTGTACTCCAATTTCGTTGGAAGTATGTCAGTGTTCCATCACCCCCTCCTCCAGATCTAAATAATGGAACTCCCTTCCTGACAGTACTGTGGGTGTACCTGCACTAGGTGTACAGCAACAGTTCAGCAAAGCAGCTTACTACTACCTTTTCAGCGTCTGCAGTTCTTGCTATCTCCAAATGTAATTAAGGCTGGACAACAAATGCTGGCCTTACCATCATTGCATATATCTGTTGAGAGAATATAACACATCCTTGGACATCTTGAGACAACGTTTCAGAATGATTCTTCCAGTAACTCATAGAAGTTTTCAAAATATGTTTTCAATTGACACAATGTCTTGACTTGGGTTTGTCTAATTGATAAAGATTTGTGGGATGGTCTGGAAAACAGCTTGAGCTTGTAAATGTATCTAACCACAGTTGGCCTACCATGTTAATGTGGTAAGAGGGTGGTTCCTGATTTCTTCTTACAGAAATATGCATAAAAAGTGTGTGTTTCAGAGTTTGAGACATTGTCTTCTAATCCGGCCAAGTGGGCGGCAGATTTGTTTTTCCTTTTCTATGACAGATGTTGATTCAGCTGCCACATGGAATTCCCCAGACATGTCAATTCTAACCACACCCCGGCAAACTAACCTGGGATGAGACGCTCCGTTATGAAATGTGTAATCATATATTAGTTTTTTTTTCAATCAAATCACTGTCAGATTTTTGAATCCCTTTGCTAACATACACTATCCACTGTTGATATTGGAGAAGTAAGCACTAAACCAATGGAGAGATTCCTTAGCAAAGCCAGCTAATGCTGGTGATATGCATTAGGTTAGGCAATATCTGAAGGTGAAAAGATAAACTCACATTTTTAGTGAGAGCATTCATCCGGTTTGGAGAAATTGAGTTATGAGTCACCCCCATTACCCCCCCACACCCCACATTATCATTTCCCGCAAACTTGTACTTGTCATTCTCTTTTTTTATTTCTACATCTTTGTTGAAACCTGTTCATTTCTCAATAATCCTATTTGATTTAAATGCATCTGGAATGTTTCCAATTTTGATCAATTTAGACTTCCAGCAACACAAAAAGGCTTATTCTCCGAAATGGCAGTTCAGTAAAACCCACAGATCCTGTGATAGATTTTAGGCTTTCAGGTAGAGTAGAGCTGATTGGTGCTATTACCTTGAGCAATTTGTCTACATGAGTGTTGTGGTATTGGCCAATATTTAATTATATGGTAATGGAACCCAAGTATACATGAACTGAACCCACTTTTGATTTGAACTGGATATTGGGTTGTTCTCAACTTATTCAAAGGTGGACTGAGAAAATCTGGCGAATTGATGTCCGATGCAAATTATGATTTACTTCTTTTTGACATTACTTTCTTTTTCTAACTTCTAACTGCAAAAATTGAACTTTTGCATTGGAATACTTATCTCTAGGCAATGGTCTTCTACTTAAAATCTGACCAACTACGCAAATGTGAACAGTTCCTCTATGCTGTTTCTCAAAAAAAACAAGTTGTGACATGTTCCAGTCCAGAAAGTTACTTGGCAAAGGGTAGAACTGAAGCCAATCTGAGACATTTTAATATTTATTTAAAGAGTTTCAGTTTATAAGTGTGTACCTCCTAACCCAATGATGTTAGCTTTACCTGTGCCTCGTAATCGAGGCTCACTACTCGTTGATCACTACCTGCATACAATTAAATACAATTAATATACAAATAACAGGAGGACTCTTGCGGTGCAGTGGTAGTATTGCAATCTCTGAACCAGATTGTCCTGAGTTCAAGCCCCACCTGCTCCAAAGGTGTATCATAACATTTCTGAACAGTTTGATTAGAAAATATCTGTACAAAACACATGGTGTTATTTCTTTCCCATTCTGACATTCACAGGGATGTATTATTTACCCAATGTTCCCATCACATCTCATCTCATTCTCAGTGGGCATCTTAATATATGTTTACATGAATAGAATTCTCAATTGCAAAATGAAGTATAGTTGTAAGGGCTCCTGTGTTGTGGTGGTAGTGTAGGTATGGATTCAAGTTCCACATTGCTCCAGAAATGTGCAATATCATCTAAAACAAACCATGGAATGTACATGTGCATGAGGGATTTAATAGTTGTGTTTAATAGGTAAAAATCGCCACAGTTGAATTCATGATGGATAAAGCCATTTGGCTGGGTATAGTAACACTTCCAGATGTAGAAAAATTGAAAATAAAACAGAGTAATTGTAAAGGATCTTCTGGTACAGTGGCAGTTTCCATACCTCTGAGCCAGGAGGCCCCAAGTTCAAATACAACATGGTCTAGAGGTGTGTCATCACATATCTGAGCAGGCTGATAAGAAAAATATTTGGAATGTATTTCTTTTGTTAGGCCTTTTAAAAATCAAGTAATTCTCATGAGCAGGGTGGGAGGTGCGGGGGTGGGGGGGGCGCGGCATGAAATGGCTTTCCCTTTTTAAACTCCTAAATCGCCCATACCAAAGAATAATGTTATTTTTAACACGAAGCTCCCTGTCCTTCTTACTGAAATCTAGTTACCCAATGTCTACTTGAATTGAATTTGAAAATTTATTGTCACTTGCATTTTGCGGTGGGTTATCGCGTAAAATCCAGTGTAAAGCTTCAACTGTCACCACAATCCAGTATCATTTTGAATAGTTTAAAAATGAAAAGTTATAACTGAAAGAAGATTTATCTTCATTCCGCTGTCCCTGCCATGAGTCCAGAACCAGCTCACAAATGATACCTGTGCTGCCACCCTTCTGTCACCTCCTCACCATCACAAATGCCAGGGCCACCAACATAGGAGCCACTGCTCTCCAGGTGCCATCTCTTTGCTGCTTGGCCCACCTTGCCACTGCCGATGCAGGGTCCTGTGCTGAACCCACACTCACCCCATGGCCAGGAGTGCCTGGCTCCACTGCAGTACCTACTGTATCAATAAGAAGCCAACACAGGCTGTCCAGAGTGAAAAAAGAGCAATTTTATAATCTATTACCCATAAGAATAATTGACTAAACATAGGACGTATGCAGATGAAGTACAAAGTTAAACAGGATACTGCCCTGTATAAAAACATGAAAAACATACACAGATTAAAGTCCCTAGGCTGTCCTTAAGGTGTAAAATTTTAACCTGACACAATGACATCGTTCAATTGATGTCTTGAATGATCAGCAGTAGTAAATATTTCAGTTTTCCCTTGAATTTAGGTATTCTGATAGCTCTTAAATCAGCTCTGTCTTTGTATGCCTTTCCTCCTTGAGAGGCAGAGGAAGTACTTTTGCTAGCTGTTATCATCATGACAGGTCAGTATCTGAAATACTATGGGTGTTTTTAGCTCTACATCCCTTAATTTTTTTTATATAAAGAAGAGAAATGCTATAGAGAGAAAATAACTGCAGATGTTAATGTGTGGTATCAATGGAATGTAACACCTAAAGGTGCCAAAGAAACCTCGAATAGGGAGAGAGTGGATTGAGATAATGACATGCTGATGAGCCCATCCATAACAGCAGGCTATTCTCTGTAGATTATCCTGCCCTGCAGACAGTTTATGTTCTTTCTCTTCGACAAATATACAAGAAGAGGAGGTAAAAAGCCAAATATTCTGTTAGAGTCTTTTCATTCAAACTTGTTACCTAAAAAAATTCACTAACATTGCTGGGATAGCAAATAGATTGTCAAAACTTAAACTAAAACAGTAATATTGGCCAAGGCTGGAGAAATGAATGGGTGTGCAAGTGCATCTATATGGGAGCGGATCTCATTTCATTCATCCAGTGGGAGAAGTTTACAATGACAGACTTGAGCTCTGAAATATAATGGGCATGTTTAGCCTTTAATTACATAATGTACTTCTATAAAGAGACAAAATAACTGCAAGTTTAAAATTAGTCATTGACTGGCAAAGATTCTATATGAGATTGACACATAAATGTGTCAAAGAAACTTCAGAAAGAGAGCGCCTTATGATCATGGGGTCCTGACAACTCCTTGTTGAAGAGCAAGCTATGCCTGTGAACTGTGATCCAGACACATTTTGCATTGTTCCCTCTGAATAATACAAAAGGACAAGGGTTAAAAAGCCATTTTAATCTCTATTGGAGTGTACCAGTGAAATTGAACATTTGCCTGTGTTTTACTAGCCTGGATTGGAGCATCAACAAACTGCGAAGGTCACTGTTGAAGAATTATTTCCTTGACAGCCCCATGTTACAGGTAAATTAAGAGACCCATCACGATGTAAAGCAGGCAAAAGGGAATCAGGACAACATTTATTAGAGTCCTTTATAAAGCATAAAATAGCAGAACATTTAGAAATACATAACATAATCAAACAGAGTCAGAGCAGCTTCACAAAGTGGGAATCATATCTAACAGATTTATTAGAGTTCTTTGAGCAATTAACAAGCAGAACAGATAAAGGTGAAGCAATGGATTTAATATATTTGGATTTTCAGAAGAAATTTGATAAGGTACAAATTATTAGAATATTTAATAAGATGTGTGATGGATGTAGCATATTGGCATCGATAGAGGATTGGCTAAATAACATAAGACAGAGTTGTGATAAAAGGGGAGGTTTCAGGATGACAACCTGTAACAATTAGAGCATCACAGGGATCAATACAGGGGCCATAATTACTTACAATATATGTTAATAATTTGGATAAAGAAACTGAATGTAATATCACCAAGTTTGCACCTGACATGAAACTAGGTAGGAAGGCAAGTTATAAGGATGATGCAAAGAGATTTTGACAGGTTAAGTTGCTAGATGAAATATGATATGGGAACTTGTGAAGTTATGAACTTTGGCATGAAGAATAGAGGGAATGATTATTATTTAAATGGGGAGAGAGTGCAGAATGCATTTGGAATACAGCATTTGGAAAACTTTGTGCATAAATCACAAAAAGCTATCACACAATTTCACAGCAGGTAATAAGGAACACAAGTGGAACGGTGGCTTTTATTTCAAAGGTAATGGAGTATAAAAATAGTGAGGTCTTGCTAAACTATACAGGGGTACTACCCAGACCACAGCTGGAATACTGTGAACAATTTTGGCTTCCTTAGCTGAAGAAAGATATAATACCATTGGAGGTCATCCAGAGAAGGTTTACTGGGTTGATCCCGAATACAGAAGGACTGCTTTATGAGAAGTTGAGTGGGTCAGACCTGGATTCATTGAAGTTAGAAGAATGAGATGTGATCTCTTGAAACACGTAAGATTCTTTATGGGGCTTGACGGGGTAGATGTGGGAAGGATTTTCCCCGTGTGGGACAGTCTAGCACAAGAGGGTTAATCTCAGAATAAGGGGCTGCCCATTTAAGACAAAGATGAGGAGGAATTTCTTCTTTCAGAGGGTAATGAATCAGTGGAATTCTTTAACACAGAGGGCTATAGAGATTGAAATAAGTGTATTCAAGGCTGAGGTAGACAGATTTTTAATCAGTAAACAAATCAAGCATTGCACGGAAAAGGCAAGAAGTGGAACTAAAGATTCTCAGTGCAACCATGATTTCTTTAAGTGGAGGAACAGGCTCAATAGACTGAGTGCTCACTTCTGCTCCTTAATTTTAAAGATTTTATGGTAGTCTCCACTGCAATGACTGCAATGCTCAACTATCTGCTCATCTGTATTTAATGGGTCAGGATTTCTTTTGGCATATAATAGTTAAAGATGATTAAATTAGCTTGTTTTAAAACAAAAGTACATGTGGTCTGGGAGAATATCCTTAAGTGAAAGGACTCTTCATTAAATTGACTTCATTGCAACCAGTTGAGGGGTGTGGGTGAATAAAAAGGGGGAGTCAGGTCATACATCATCATCCAGGAGCATGGCAGCTTGGGACATCCATTCTGGAAACATAATGAACTGGGGATACTTATGTGAGGTTTGATTGTAACACCAATTTCTGCCTTGCAGTCAAAACTCAAACTTCCTTTATCTGTCAAAAGTAGTTCCTAGAAATGTAAGTTGCTTTGTGTGTTTCGATACCTGTGTTCATTGCTTCCGAACTTAATAATTACAAATATTGTATTTCATCTTCAATATGTGAAATTTGTCACACAGGTATAAACTAAACTTGGAGATGAAGGATTTTTCATGCCCGATTGGCTGGACTAGTTTCAGTGTCTTTTGGTAAAATGTCAATATCAAGTCAGATGATTTTTTAAAATTCCATGTTGGTTCCATGAAGCTTAGATAATATGTACAGTCAGGTGGTTGCTTGGCCATTTATTGATCAGCATCCCTTTGTAAAGAGGTGATGCAGAAGATCTTCTCAAACAACGTTGAGGTAATTCTCAAGAGCCTTGAAGTGGTGCCAATACGTAGACTAAGTTTCAGACCCATATAGAAGAGAGTTTGAGCCTTATACACAAGAATCGTGACATCAGCATGGATGTCATTGTCATTGAGGACTCTCTCCCTTCGGTATTAGAAGGCAGTGCTTGCAGATTGGATATGATATTGAATCTCTGCATTGATATCAGCCTCGGGTGAGAGGAAGCTCATATTTAGGAGCATTTCTCCATTGATTTTAATGAGGGTTGGTCCAGAAATTTACCTGAGATGGATTCATGAAGCAAGAGTCTTCTTGAAGCTGAGGCCAATTTTCTGGTATGCTTCCAAAGAGTCATTAGGCGAGCTTGAAGCTTTTTCTCTGAGAGAGCCAAGATGACATTGTTATCCACAAATTGAAGTTCCGCAACCGTGGTCAGTGATTTTTTGCTTCTTGAATTTCAACCAATTGAGTTTGAAAAGTTTTTTGTCCATTCTGTATAAAGTATCTACACCGCCAGGAAGTTTGTTCTTGACAAGGTTAATGGCGGAAATGAAGATGGAGAAAAGGTTGGGAGTGATGATGCATCCCTCCTTGAATCTTGTCCTAACGTCAAAAGATTTCTGTCATATTATTGTCAGTGAGGACCAACATTTTGTCTCAGGAGACAGAGAATGTTGATGAATTTCACTAGACTTCCAGCCTTTGACAGGCTCTTCAAATTGACTGAGTCGAAAACCTAGGTCAGATCGATGAAGGCCTCAAAGAGTGGGTAGTGCTGTTCTCAGCAGTTCTCCTAAAGTTGTCGAGCAATCACAATCATGTCCATAGTTCCAAGTTTTGGTTGGAAAGCAAGCTGGCTTTCAGAAAGAATTTCCTCAGAGACTGGGAGAAGGCACCTAACTAAGATTCAGGCAATGATCTTCCCTGCGCTGCAGAGTAGCGCGATTCTTTAGTAGTTCCCGCAGTCCACTTTGCTTCCTTTCTCAAAGACAGAGTCAATGGCAGCATCCCTGAGATCAGCAGGCATTCCTTCCATATGTCAGATTTTCAGGCACTCTCCTGCAGCTTTGGGCGGCATGGTGGCACAATAGTTAGCACTGCTGCCTCACTGCGCCCGGGACCCAGGTTTGATTCTAGACTCGGGTGACTATCTGTGTGGAGTTTGCACATTCTCCCTGTGTCTGCGTGGGTTTCCTCCCACAGTACAAAGAAGTGCAGGCCAGGTGGATTGGCCGTACTGAATTGCCTGTCGTGTTCAGGGATGTGTTGATTATGTGGGTTACAGGGGGATGGGTCTGAGTGGGATGCTCTGAGGTTTGGTGTGGTCTTGTTGGGCCGAGGTGCCTGTTTCCACACTGTAGAGATTCTATGATTCTTTGCCATTCCTCATGAAAAAATGGCAGCTTCAACATCCACATTAGGGGAGAGTCCAAATCATTTTTTATTGGGATTTCCTCAAATACATCCTTATTGATGATTGCATTGCGTTCAGGAGTTCTTTAAGATGGTCTTTCTATCAGAAGATGCTGTTTTCTCTATCTCCCAAAAAGGGCCCATCCTTACTTGATACCTGTTTGATGCCAAAGGTTTTGGGTCCATGTATTGCATTGGTGACACTGAAGAAAGCCTGTGTGCCATGCTTGTCAGCGAGAGATTGCAGCTTCCTAGTTTTCTCAGTCCATCATTGATTCTTGATTTCCTTACATCCTTTTTTATAAGAGAGAGAGATAATGGGAACTGCAGATGCTGGAGAACTCCAAGACAACAAAATGTGAGGCTGGACGAACACAGCAGGCCAAGCAGCATCTAAGGAGCACAAAAGCTGACGTTTCGGGCCTAGACCCTTCATCAGAAAAGGGGGATGGGGAGAGGGTTCTGGAATAAATAGGGAGAGAGGGGGAGGCGGACCGAAGATGGAGAGAAAAGAAGATAGGTGGAGAGGTGGGGAGGGGATAGGTCAGTCCAGGGAAGACGGACAGGTCAAGGAGGTGGGATGAGGTTAGTAGGTAGATGGGGGTGCGGCTTGGGGTGGGAGGAAGGGATGGGTGAGAGGAAGAACTGGTTAGGGAGGCAGAGACAGGTTGCACTGGTTTTGGGATGCAGTGGGTGGGGGGGGGGGAGAAGAGAGCTGGGCTGGTTGTGTGGTGCAGTGGGGGGAGGGGACGAACTGGGCTGGTTTTGGGATGCGGTGGGGGAAGGGGAGATTTTGAAACTGGCGAAGTCCACATTGATACCATTAGGCTGCAGGGTTCCCAAGCGGAATATGAGTTGCTGTTTCTGCAACCTTCGGGTGGCATCATTGTGGCACTGCAGGAGGCCCATGATGGACATGTCATCTAAAGAATGGGAGGGGGAGTGGAAATGCTTTGCGACTGGGAGGTGCAGTTGTTTGTTGCGAACTGAGCGGAGGTGTTCTGCAAAGCGGTCTCCAAGCCTCCGCTTGGTTTCCCCAATGTACATTCTTCCTCTCACCCATCCCTTCCTCCCACCCCTAGCTACACCCCCATCTACCTACTAACCTCATCCCACCTCCTTGACCTGTCCATCTTCCCTGGACTGACCTATCCCCTCCCCACCTCCCCACCTATACTCTCTCCACCTATCTTCTTTTCTCTCCATCTTCGGTCCGCCTCCCCCTCTCTCCCTATTTATTCCAGAACCCTCACCCCATCCCCCTCTCTGATGAAGGGTCTAGGCCTGAAACATCAGCTTTTGTGCTCCTGAGATGCTGCTTGGCCTGCTGTGTTCGTCCAGCCTCACATCCTTTTTTATAACTTTGCTTATGCTGTTTGTTGAGTTCTCCTCTTTGTCTCACCAGTGATGTTGTTTTGCCATGTGTGCAAAGCATTCCTCTTTTCATTCACGAGGTCTCTGATGATGTGGTCATTCTCATTGAACCATTTTTGGTATTTCCTGGTCTTGTAACCAATGGTTTCTTCACAGCATGAGATGATCGCTGTCTTCAGCTCTTTCCAGATTTCCTCCACTACATTAATATGATCTCTTTGGAGATTTTGGTTAATGTTTTGTTGGGACTTCATTGGGCTGCTTGGATTTGAAGTCACTCAATGTTGAATTTTTTTAAAAATGTTTCTCCGTCTTCAGCTGCTACTGATGGCATTTGATGGACATTGAGGAGTAATTGAGCTGGTCATTTGTCCAGCAGTCACCATCACTGGTCAGTGCTTTGGTATGAGAATGTTCTTTTGTCTCGGCGTTGAACAATGTGTCAATCATGTGTCAATCCTTCAATCTTGGATGCCTCCAAGAGTCTTGAAATTTTATTTTGAACAGAAAAGTATTTTGAATAGCGTGTAAAATTCCCACACCTTCCTTTCCGAGACCTGCTTTCCAGATTTGGACATCCTTTCCAACCTTGATATTAAAGTTGCCAAGGATGATAATTCCAACTTCCTTCGGGATGTTAGTGAGTGTTTTTGTTCAGGGTGCAGAAGGAGCCTTCTTTGGACTCAGCGATGAATCAAGTTTTAGAGCAAAAACATTCACAAGCATTGTCTGCTAGTTCTTGGCAAGTTTTAGACAGTCATAAGATGATCATTGATGCCAACAGAGAGCTCCAGGAGTCAGTTGATAAGTTTGTTCTTGATATAAATCCAATTTCATGCATCTTCGGTTGATCCTTAGGCTTTTCTTTCCAGAAGAAAATGGCCCAACAGCTTCTTCCCTCAGCTGCCCTTCACCTATTCTTCAAGACTTCTATAGGTCAGTGATATCAATGATAAAGTGCCTGAGTTCATGGGCAACAAGCACATTTCTCAGTACGGGATGATTGTTTTGCTTGTTATCGTGAGGGTTAGTACTTTCCAAGTTCTGAGATTGAGTTTGACTTTGGTTTTTATAGACTGCTAATAGAAGCACTGGCTGGATGTGATTTTTCCAGCCAGGTTGTTAGCAGAATAGATTATTCTTTTAGAGCACTTGTATTGGCCCCTACCCCTTGTTGGGTGAGCAGAGTGGATCACGAATAGGGTTGTTCAGACATAGAGTCATACAGCACAGAAACAGACCCTTTGGTATGCCAACCAGATTTCCCAAACTAAACTAGCCCCATTTGCCTGTGTTTGGACCATATCCCTCTAAACATTTTCTGTTTATGTGTGGTTTATTTGGGTTATAGGGGCCTCTCCAAATATTTTTTAAATGCTGCAACTGTATCTGCACCTATCACTTCTTCTTGCAAGTCTTTTCTCATACAAATCACCTTCTGTGCAAAAAGGACAGCATCAGCCTTGGGATCAATGAAACACTGAAGCCACTCCACTACAGCAAGGTGGTGATCCATGGAAAGATGCATATTTTAAATATGCTCTTAAAAATTAATATTTCATGATTAATTTTTGAAATGAATAGTAAACAATTGTAAGCTGCATCACCTAAACTTCAGAAGTTTCATACTAACTGCTGATATGTTGAGGCGACTGAAATATAGGGTTAATTTTTGTCTGACTTTTTTAAGGAATGTGAATATAAAAATATAAAGAATTGACAGCAAGTTATGTACACCCTGTCATGCAATTGGTAACAATCAAATTTAAGCCCACATTAGAATGTTAGTTTGAATGTCAGCAACAAGGTTATAAAAACATTGATTCTATGTTTAGTGATGCGTGTTGCTGCTAAATAGAATGAAATAATTGGCTTCCATCAGTCCATAACTGTCATTGATTACTGCTTACCTTTAGGCAAAGCACCAATATGAAGTAGAGTAGCATTTACTACTTAAACAGCTTGGGTAATTAAGCAATGCATAGTACTATTCATGGACAGTTGTTGACTTTTCTGTAATAGGTCTTTTCTGTGAAATTAGTCATGGATACTTCATATAATATTTTTTTAAATTTTCAATGAATAGAATCTTTGATAATAAGTTAATGAGCTACTTGGAAAGAATTGGTCATGAGGAGAATTTTTGAATGATCTCATCAAAAACATCATGATGATGGCAGGGTAATAGATGGAAATGATATTTCTACACAGAATGCAATCATGTTTAATCCTGACAGTCAAAAATAGCCTTGGCTTATGCCAACACTACCACCAGTCAACTCCCTCAGAATCAATACGCTTGGAAAATATGCTTCTACATGGAAATGTTTCAGCAACAGTGACAACATCACATTGTGCATTAACTGGAAATTAGAAGAGCCACATTCTTTTTCTAAGTGAGGAGTTGATTTACAATGTGAAGAAATAACTTTTCACATTTCAGTCTGAATGTATTGAATCCTGCCTATATTTGGACAGTTTCACCAGTAATGTTAACTCTTTGGACTGATCATCTGCTTTAAATGATCGATTTCACAAGAATGTCCTATTTTAAACTATTTCCTTTTGTGCAAATTAAATTGGAGTAATTTGGAGAGGGGAATGTGATCTGCCAGATCTGCCAGGAGACAAGCTGTTTTCACCTGCTTGCCATGGGGATTCAAGTGCAAAAATATTGAAAGGAGGGTTTTTAACACCTGACTTGAACAAGGAGAAAGCTCATGATGTTGTATATGGGCTCTGTGAGTAGAATTTTCCCTTGAATAATGTGGGCATTGGTCAGTCCATTGGGAAAATAGGGCGAGATAATCAGAACTGAGATTTTCAACATTGAAAGCAATAAGCCCAATTCTCCAACTGAGCTTTGAAAGGCAATACGAAAATCTCAGTAATTAATGGCAAAAGGTCTATTTGTAGTTATGTGCATTCATTAACATATCATTCTTCTCTAATCTTGCCTTACTGAAATGTAGTTTCCTCCTCTCCCACTAGCCAAGTAGAAATTAGATGGTGACCATTCCTGTTATGAAAGCCAGAGCAGCCACCTAGCAAATCCAGCTCACCACTTGATCTCCCGTCCCTTCAATTTGACAGCAGTCACCAGTATCACAGAGGCAAGGGTCCATAGGCAGTGAATGCCTCTATACCCCTTCCACAAATTTTGGCTTTGGAAATGTACAAACCTGAATGCACTTTCAAGGTACAGTTTTGATCCAGTTATAATACCCTTGAATGCTGCAATTTGGAACACACCAGCACTTTTCATTGGGAAGCTGCTGCAAGGACACTGTGTGCAGGAAAAGCCATCTAACTCCTGCATTGGGCCATGGTGTGTCTCCTGTGTCCTTACTTGCTTTCTTATTTTACACCTGCTTGGATGCTCACAGCATCTCTACCTTGCCTTGTCATTTCACATTTTTCCCCCTCAGCCAGAGCTTAAATGCCACAATACTTCTCGCATGTCTTGCTGTTCAGCATAGACATAAAGCCAGGCAGCTGTCATTTTTGCCAGCAGTGATTAGACAAAGTGGCAGACATTTGCTGTGTATCTCTATTTTCTTGCAAAATTACACTTGGAGCATGGGCCAGAAGCATAGATGAAAAACACTTTGCATGTACTTCAGCCAAATGGCCATGCCTCAAAGTCTTCATGATGTAGTTCTCAGATAGATCAAGTGAGACAGCTTTCAGTCAAGGAGTCCTGGAAAAGTAAGACAAGGGCAGCATCCACTATCAGTCCAGAAGTTTGAAACTATCAGCTGTACACTTCGGCCATCAGGGTCTGGGGATCTGTACCTCTACAATCCAGGGGATGACCACAGTCAGACCAGCTGCTCCAGTGCAACCACTCCAAGGATTTGTGGTAAGTTAGTCAGGGAGCTGTAAGGGATGTGTCAGGGCTCTAGTCAGTCATGAGTCAGACTGTCCAATTTGGACAAGGGGCTGGATCATGGTCAGTCGTGGTATCAGCTCATTGAAAGTCAGGGGATTGTGGTTATTTGGCAACTGCGGTTGTACTAAAGTTGGAAAAGTCAAATTTGGAGATTGGAGGCAGCATGCTGGAATATAGCAAGAATAATAATTGTGAAGGATGCAAGTCAACATATAAAGAGAGAAAAATGATAGAGCATTGAAGGCTTGCTGTGGACGAGAGATCTTTGATGACCACAACCATCTTGGATTTGAAGGGGGAGACAGTGCAGCATGAATGTTGGCATGGGTCAAGCTGTAGCTTACACTGGGTGTGGGCAAAGTGGTTCACTCCCTCAGACGGAGTTCTAAGCTGGGATGAGGTTTAAGGACACAAAACTTGTGTAGTTTGATTTTCAAATAACTTACTTTTACAAAATGCCGTCTCTGTGTCCTGAGAAGAGTTTCCTTTTGGCTATCCACCCATTCTGTGCACAGTGGAGGGCTACTCCCACTGGCACGCTTCACCTGGTGCCTGTTGGTTGTTAGCTCCAGGACTCAGGGAGGTCACAGTAATAGAGTACACTTACACTCTGACAAGAGGATCATAGGACGAGGAGGCATGGTACAGAGGAATGAGGTGAATTTGTAAAACAACATTGGAAATCTCACTCACGATCACATGTATAAACACTCCATTAACCTCACTGAAACTGACATTTAACCAAATTCAGGTGAAATTCAATCCAGAGATTGTGAGAGTCAGTCAGATCATAGTTGCAAAAGGCTGCAAAAGACTTTCAAAGATTTACAAGGTTTTGTTCTAAAACTAAAGTTTAGCACAAACATCAGTTTCCATTGTTTCCTTGATCATTCTGGACCTTATCCCTGTCCAGAAACTAGCCTTCCACTGGGTAAGAACCCAGCTCCAGTTCCATATGCATCACTTATTCTCAATCAGCTCTGGACCGATTCTTCCTGAACATCTTATATCCAGCAATATCCAACAAGCAGTCCTGCACTTCCTTGAGTCAAGTATCTATTCTTGCCACACCATTTTAATTCCTCATGAAAATGTGCACTCGTAACTCACCAGTTTTATTTGTTAAACTCCATGCATTAACATACATGTGTTGTAAGTGTGGTTTCCAATACTTTAATTTTTTCCATATTCCAACACCTTACTACTCTCTACTAGTGATAACTGTCCCTCCCAGTATTTTGTGCACCCTGGCATACCACATTAATATTGTCTCCTGCTTCCCCCTCTCTGAAGGTACAACAGATGATCATCTCTTATTGCCCATGTCTTTTGTTCTCTGATTACCAGCCCAGGAGTCTGACAGGCACAGACACTGCTAACATGACTGTATGATACGCCACTGCAATTTACCGTCAATGTTAACCAAGCTCTAAACTTCAATTCCCCAGAACTATTTTTGTTATTTTTTTTTCTGTGTATTATTAAGGGTGCATGAACGAACTATAGGTTCCATGCAGCAAAAGCACTGCTCCCTGCAAATCCCTCACTGCTTATGGGACAGTAACAGGAATGTGTCAGTTGTATGTCAGCTCTCTCGTGGCTAGGTTATTAGAGTGTAGAAGCAACAGAACCAAAAAAAGGAAAAGCTCACTGAATAGACCAAAGTAAAATATAATGGGAAAAGATATAGGACATTGTTTTACCCCACAATATCCCAGATTCGTAGTGTGCCTTAATGATATTCATCCCAATATTGTTTCAGTCAACTTCTAAGGTATCTTTGGCGGTAATAAAGTTGGTCAGAACCCTAAATATTTGATTATTCACTCGAAGAATGTGAGCATTCATGATCAGGCCAATGGTTATTTACCATCCTAAAGTGTCCTTGTAAAGGTGTGGGTGAGGTCCCTTCTTGAATACAGGTGAGTAATTTGGTAGGCAAGTTCAGAAAACTGTTGAGAGTCATCCATACTTCTTTGGATCTGGAGTCATATGTAGGCCAGATCAAGCAAGGATGGCAGATTGTCTTCCCTAAGAGAATTTTGTGGAACCAAAGGTATTTTGTTGACAATCCTCAGTGAGATAACATTTTATCTCAGACTTGTTTGCAAATTCCTATCTGCCTCGAGATTTGAACTCCCATTTCTCGCTTGTTAATCCAGGTGTCTGGATTACATAACCACAGAGCTACTCCCTGGTATATGTAAGTAAAGTGACTATCACTTGTTTCAGGGGCCTTCTCAGGCCTTCCATTCTGACTGTTGAGCGAGAAAATCTTTTTAACATGGATGATCTGCCTCTGGTGTTGTAACATTTGCTGGCAGCTTTCCGAGTGATATGAGGCGTGGGGTCTGATCTCAAGCTTCCTACTTGGTTACATTCTGTGCATGTTGCCCTTCTAGGCTTGATAAGAGGCCTATTGTAACATGGCCCCTGCTTTAACACATTGATTTGTGTTAATACTGAATTGAAAGGTGGGGATTTATCTTACATCTATACCGCACAGAGAAAGTGAAAGAGTGGAACTAACTCAGATTATTAATTTAAGAACAACCATGGACTCGTGGGAAGATACTACCTATACTACCTGACATTTTTACTGATTTACATAAAAGTGCAAAAACCTACAAGTGTTTAATTAAAATTGACAGCCATTAAATTTAAGATATTTTGGATTCTGTGGATTTCATGTAACATATGCAGTTGATCCACGGTATACAGCCTGAAACATCTGTGGCACGAATCTTACCCCATGCTATGATCTGCAATGAAAGCATCTGTCAGCAAATAAAGGTTCAAACTCAAATTTGCAGCACATACTATTTAGAAAGATAATGGTCACACATGGGCTTTGTTTAGAGATTTTATATGCATTCTAAGACAATATCTGATAGCTTGCATTAAATTATTGTCTTTCACTCCGTTTCCACGTGCTATTTTATCGTGTTCTTTTCCAGGCACAGTTTTAATATGTATCGCAGCACCATTCCCATTAAGGCCAGTTAGCATAAGCACTGAGCCAAATGCCAAATATAAGTTTTTGTTTTTTTTTCAAATGGTTTCCACAAGACCAAATAAAATATTTGTCCTCCTCATAGCCAAGCAGAAACTTTCCAGTTCCCTGCTTGTGTGGTCTCCAGAACCACCCCTAACCTCCTCAACCACTGCTCGCCATGACTGACTCAAGTCAATCCCAGCAGGTCTCATCTTCCTTGCTGTAGAAAATGGCTGATAAAACTGCTGACTTGTCAGTAGAGTGTCTATTTGGCAGCAGCAGATCATCAGCTGAATACAACTGAAACTTGAGTTTTAAAGATAACAAAGTGTGAAGCTGGATGAACACAGCAGGCCAAGCAGCATCTCAGGAGCACAAAAGCTGACGTTTCAGGCCGAGACCCTTCATCAGAGAGGTATGTGGTTATGGGTGCTCGTCTGGGCCAGGAGACCCAAATTCAAGTCCCTCCCACTACAGGGGTGTGTAATGGTATCTCCAAACAGGTTGACTTGTAAAATTGGCTTAAATGTGGCTTTGGGACTAAGCTGTGAATCATAGCCCCTCCCAATCCTGCTACTTCATCGCCTGTTATGAGCGCAGATTGAAAATTTTCAATATAAGCCATTTTTAAATACTGAAGATCAGATAGAAAAATCAAATTGTTATTTCCTAAACATATTGCACATGTGCATCAATGCAGTTACTTTGTGTCAAACTATTCCCCTAGAGCCACCTCTGTGATGTCATCGCAGGAGCTTGTGAAATTTGAAGTGTTGCAAAACCCTGATATAGGAAGAAGATTTCTTCTGCGTTCTGTACACAGCACAATTGTAAAGCTAGCGAGATTACAGCTGAGAGAGGAAATCTCCAAGTGTTTGTCTGAAAGACAAACAGCAAACATACCAGCATTGCAGAACAATAAATGGCAGTACTTTCCGAAAGAGACGTGCTCACTGGAATCATCATAATTGGACTGAAACTGAGAGTTACTTTTTAACAGAGCCGAGTTTCCCTTTGTCAATTTCAGATTGGTGCATATTTCAGATAGATCTATTTTACAAGAACACACAAACATAAGAAAAGGAACTGTTCTCAATGATATCGCTTCTGGCACAGGGCTTGCTCTCAAATACAAGTCATTGATTTCTAATTTCTGTCAGGAAATTGCCTATTAAGTGAACAGTAAATAAAGTAACTTTACATGACCGGATCCTGGTTTTAGATTAATTGTTTAAAGCCCTGACTGTAATAGGATGTAAGCAAGTGTGGTGCCTGATGCCATTCATCAGGTAAAATCCAGCATGGAGTCTGCAGAAAAATTGTTCTGTCTTTAGTGTTCTTAGTGATTTGCTTGACCCTTTCTTGAACGTTCATTTCAATGTTATCCCGACTGCTAAATCATTATGGGTAACTTCCAACTTCAGTGAGTTGTAAATCTGCCAGTTTGGCCGCCTGCTACGTAGACTATCCAATTCCCTTGTCCATGAATATGCAGTACAGTAACCTGGGCTGTATTTAACTGAGGGTTCAAGAGTCTTGTCCATTGACTGGAGAATCACTGAGAGTCCTGTTTTGCCTCTTTTTGGGGAACATCCTATCATATTAAGTGCCACTTAAATGCTTAACTGGATGGCTCCAGCATTTCCCAAGGTACAGCCTAAGGAAGAAGTCCCACCTGCTAAGACTCTGATATGGGCCATCAGAGTCCAACAGCTGTACTGGAAAAGTGGTAGCTGGCACTGGTACAGTGCCCACACAAGGCCAACAGTCATTGCTGGATTCCAGGATGGAGTAAGCCACAGCAATGGAAAGGGAGCCACTAGCAAGAGCTGGAGGATGACTCTCAGACCCTAACTCCCAGAGCAGTAGTACACTGCACAGGCATGCCTCCACACAGCCATGAGATAAGAGGGTGTTCAGTGGGCATTTATTGTGGGCCTCAGTTGGTGTGTTGGGTAGACCATCTACTCCTCTTCTTCCCAAGGACATAGTTGGGATGGAGCTGGGAAGACACTGGAACCCAACCGCTATCTGCTCACCTGATTAAACTACCCCAACCGCCAACCCGCCACCAAGATGAGTACGAAATTACCCCCTTGCTAATGATTTGCTCTCCTCTTTTAGCTAACACTTCCTGAGCAAGTATTTTGTGTCACAATTACTTTGAGAATAGAAACCAATTGTACTATAACGGGCACAATATGCATATGCTTCAGAGGAGAACATTGTCCATGGGCTCAAGAATGATTGACTATCTCTGTTCCTGCCAATGGGCAGCTTTAGACAAAACAATTGACTGATGAAATGATGGAAAGACTAGCTGAGACAATAAAGTGAAATCCCCAGAGCAGTTTGTCTCCTAGTTTTTGAAAAATGCTGACAATGCAATAACTAAGCATTTTAAATACCACGCAGGAGAGTATCAAGATCCCTGCAGTTATAATTAGATTAATAATTCCAAATGTTGTCTATACATAGATGGTTATATAGGTGATAACAGCTATTTCAACAACAGCTGCTGAATCCTTCAAGGTGATGAA
Organism: Stegostoma tigrinum; assembly: GCF_030684315.1. Lineage (NCBI taxonomy): Eukaryota > Metazoa > Chordata > Chondrichthyes > Orectolobiformes > Stegostomatidae > Stegostoma > Stegostoma tigrinum. The sequence continues at coordinate 26,257,202 of NC_081378.1, read as the reverse complement.
ATATTCTTTCTGCTTACACTTCTTTTGATGGGAAATGATGCATTGTTAATGATCAAACATTGTTGTCTGTCACAGTGTTTGGATAGTGGGTCCTTGGGGTGTCCTAGTCAGTTAGATAACATAGCAAAATCTGCAATGCTAAAGCCTTGCTCATCAGCTGAAACAATGATTTCTTATCCATTTACATCTGACCACAAATCAATCTGAAATCTAATTGTAACTTGTATTTTTCCAAAAAATGCTTGAAGTTTTCAAAATGATAAGCATATTTAAAAATGAACAACATAGCAAATTACAATATAAGATGGGGTCAAATTTATAAAATGTTTCATTATCTGGTTTTTGTTGCTTTAGTTCTTGAGCAGAATTTACTTGTCACAGTACTTTTTAGACCATAAGACCAAAAGACATAGGAGTGGAAGTAAGGCCATTCGGCCCATCGAATCTACTCCGCCATTTAAATCACAGTTGATGGGCATTTCAAATCCATTTCCCTGCATTCTCCCCGTAGCCCTTGATTCCTTGTGAGATCAAGAATCTATCGATCTCTGCCTTGAAGGCATCCAACGTCCCGGCCTCCACTGCTCTCCGTGGCAATGAATTCCACAAGCCCACCACTCTCTGGCTGAAGAAATGTCTCCTCATTTCCATTTTAAATATACCCCCTCTAATTCCAAGGCTGACACGGGTCCTAGTCTCCCCACCTAACGGAAACAACTTCCCAGCATCCACCCTTTTTAAGTTCCTATTAGATCTCCCCTCAGTCTTCTAAACTCTAATGAATACACTCCCAGGATCCTCAGCCATTCATCATACTTTAAACCTACCATTCCAGGGATCATCCATGTGAATCTCTGCTGGACACGCTCCAGGGCCAGTATATCCTTCCTGAGGTGTAGGGCCTAAAATTGGACACAGTAATCTAATTGGGGCCTAACTGGAGCTTTATAAAGTCACAGATGCACAACACTGCTTTTATATTCCAACCCCTCTTGAGATAATTGACAACATTACATTCGCTTTCTTAATCACGGACTCCACCTGCAAGTTAACCTTTAGAGAATCCTGGACCAATACTCCCAGATCCCTTTGTACTTCTGCTTTACGAATTTTCTCACTGTTTAGAAAATAGTCCATGCCTGTATTCTTTTTTCCAAAGTGCAAGACCTCGCATTTGCTCATGCTGAATTTCATCAGCCATTTCCTGGACCACTCTCCTAAACTGTCTAAATCTTTCTGCAGCATCCTCACCTCTTCAGTACTACCTGCCTGTCCACCTATCTTCGTATCATCAGTAAACTTTGCCAGAATGCCCACGGTCCCTTCATCCAGGTCATTAATATATAAAGTGAACAGCTGCGGCCCCAACACTGAACACAGCGGGACACCACTCGTCACTGGTTGCCATTCCGATAAAGAGCCTTTTATCCCAACTCTCTGCCTTCTGTCAGACAGCCAATCCTCAATCCAAGCCAGTAGCTCACCTCAAACACCATGGGCCCTCACCTTGCTTAGCAGCCTCCCGTGAGGCGCCGTATCAAAGGCCTTTTAGAAGTCTAGATAGATAGCATCCACTGGGTTTCCCTGGTCTAACCTACTTGTTACCTCTTCAAAGAATTCTAACAGGCTTGTCAGGCACGATCTCCCCTTACTAAATTCATGCTGACTTGTTCTAATCTGACCCTGCACTTCCAGGAATTTAGAAATCTCATCCTTGACAATGGATTCTAGAATTTTACCAACAACCAAGGTTAGGCTAATCGGCCTATAATTTTCCATCTTTTGCCTTGATCCTTTCTTAAACAAGGGGGTTACAATAGCAATTTTCCAATCATCTGGGACTTTCCCAGACTCTGGTGACTTTTGAAAGATCACAACCAAAGCCTCCACAATTTCCTCAGCCACATCCCTCAGAACTCTAGGATGTAGCCTGTCGGGGCCAGGAGATTTATCCATTTTTTGACCTTTTAGCTTTTGTAACACTTTCTCTTTTGTAATGCCTACCATACTCAACTCTGCCCCCGACTCTTCCTAATTGTTGGCATACTACTCATGTCTTCCACTGTGAAGCCTGATGCAAAGTACTTATTAAGTTCTTCAGCTGTTTCCTTATCTCCCATCACTAGCCTTCCAGCATCAATGTGGAGCGGCCCAATATCTACTTTTGCCTCTCGTGTGTTTCTTATGTATTGAAAGAAACTTTTACTACCATTTCTAATATTACTAGCTAGCCTACCTTCATATTTTATCCTCTCCTTCCTTATTTCTCTCTTTGTTATCCTCTGTTTGTTTTTGTAGCCTTCCCAATCTTCTGATTTCCCAGTGCTCTTGGCCACTTTATAGGCTGTCTCTTTTCCTTTGATACATTTCCTGACTTCCTCTGTCAGCCATGGGTGTCTAATCCCACCCCGGATAATCTTTCTTTTCTTTGGGATGAACCTCTGTACTGTGTCCTCAATTACACCCAGAAACTCCTGCCATTGTTGGTCTACTGTCTTCCCTGCTAGGCTCTGCTTCCAGTCGATTTTTACTAAATGTTTTCCTTCATTTCTGATTAAATTCATAGTCATTCACTTGCAGCCTGGGAATTCTCAATTATTTAAAGAAAATCTACATTGAAGCTGCATGAAATAATGCTTTATGCCAATCACTTAGTTTCAGTGATGTTGCTCTGTTTCTTCACTTCTTGAAGGATCAGATAAGGAAATATAACAGGAGCTTTGATTAGGTTTTTGTGAGCTAACAATCTGCAGGTGCCTCATGAACAATTTTCTCGCGTTTGAGAAAATTTATGTAAAAGCTATGGGTATGCCAATATCAAAAATAAAAACATAAATTGTTGGAAAAGCTCAGCAGGTCTGGCAGCTTCTTTGGTGAGAAATCAGAGTTCATATTTTGGGCCTGAAGAAGGGTCACCTGATCCGAAACATTAACTTTGATTTCTCTCCACAGATGCTGCCAGACCTGCTGAGCTTTTTCAGCAACTTCTGTTTTTGTCTCTAATTTCCAGCATCTGCAGTGTTTTTGGTTTTTATACCAATATTTTTGTTCAAAAATGCTCTGGCTCAATAATTTTATGCAGTGATTAGTTGAAGCATGCATACTGGAGACAGTTTGAGTTCATGTTCAATTTGCAATCTGTGCTGAGTCAGTTAATCTCAAATAGAAATGACAAGGGAGTTCTTACTGTTCTCTGGAATCCTTGCATGGTGATAAATCTGTATGGGTCCCATTCCCAATTACTGTCCTGTTATCTCTGCTGGATTCAGAGTTGTGAGAATGGTGGCTTTAGACAACATGAGGATTGGTAGTAAAGCCCTCCACCTCATCAAGCCCATCACCAGTTATTGGCCAGGTTCTTAATGTTTAATAGTTTCCCTGGCCAAGACTGAGAGAAGCTAGTCTTGGTGAACTGTTACCTGAGAAGGGTGTGCACGTCTCTGAGGAGAAAGGATGAAGGGAAAATAAATAAATTGTATTGTTGGCGAGACTTCATAAAACCTCATCTTATATATTCATCCTGAGATTTGAAACCTTTGCATCTTTAAAAGAATTTGTACATGTTGGAATTTTAGCAAAACAATTCAACCATCTGCGGTTAATTTGCATTTGAATTGCAGAACACTACAGAAAATGTGTTTCCTGTTATTTTTGCAACATATGTACTTTATCTTTGAGGCTGTTATCTTGGCAGAGCAACTCTAAAGTTAAAGGCCCTGTCAGACTGCTTTGTAATGCATCAGGCTTTAATGGTAGCTTATGGTGGACTGTGGACCAAATTGCTCAGTAAATAGAAGTGTCATCTTGAAAAAGCTTTGTTGTAACAGCTTCCCAGAGGAAATGTAAATGTTAAGAGAATGATAATAACATTGTGGTGGTACAATGGAGAGAATGGATTTGATGGGCTGAATTCCCATTTCAGGTGCTACAAAGTCTTGAGATGGTATTATTCAGTGTGAAAGGTGCCACCACTAAATATACCTGAATGCTTAATATTTACATCCAGCAGTGATCAATCAGTTTGAAACAGGTAACGAGCTGTAAACAGACTTGATCTCAGTACTAATTACACTAGTGTAGAACTGTTCAAAAGTTCGTATAGTTTCCAATTTAAAAGAACATTGTGCCATTCATTCTGTCTTTGTAGTTATGTTGATATTCAATATCAGGATTTTAAGTTTTGTGCCTATCGTTCATTCCAATTATAAAGTAAATACTATTGCTATGAAGTTTGTGAACAGGATGCACATCTAGGCTCAAATTAACTGATTTAAGTTTGTTTAGATTTGTTATATTTCTTTCCAATTTGGATCACTTATGATTTCAAGCATTACTTTCCTGAAGACAATAGATGTTCTCTAAAGTTAGCTGTTGGTCAGGATCACACATTGTCGCTACCCATCCCTTCTGACTGTGAAATTTTGTTTGCACCAATGCACAAGATATACCCATAACTTTTACATAAAATTTCTCAAACCAGAGAAAATTGTTCATGAGGCACCTGCAGATTGTTAGCTCACAAAAACCTAATCAAAGCTCCTGTTATATTTCCTTATCTGGTCCTTCAGTAAGTGAAGAAACAGAGCAACATCACTGAAACTAAGTGATTAGCATTAGGAGGGACTTGCATGGCTATTTCTAACCATGTTAAATATGATAAGACAACTTGCCAGCTATTTTGTCTTTGGGATAATATTAATGCACTTTAGTGGTCTGTCATACAGTCTAATTAAGTAGAAATAACTCTGTAATCCAACATAAGATGTCTGATTAAATAGTTTCCATCACTCAGCAATTCTAAACTTGGTACATTTGTATTATATTCATTCATGTAACATGGATCTCACTGACTAGGCCGGCATTCATTGCCCATCCATAACTGCCTAGAGAATAGGTAAAGGTCAATGGCATTGCTCTTGTTCTTGAGTCACATGTAGGTCAGACCAGATAAGGATGGCAGATTTCCTTCCATACAGAGCATTTCTAACACCAATTGACATTAGGCTAGATTTTAATTCCAGATTTTGTTGAATTCAAATCTCACCACCTGCCATGGTTGGATTTGAACCCACAATCCAGGATGTTAAAGTGGGGTTCTGCATTACCAGTCCAGTAACCTTACCACTATGAGGTCGCCTCTGCTATAACTTGGTTAGTTGCAGGACTGAATAGTTCAGAAATTAACCTAGACAGGTATAAAACAGAAGAGCAGAATGCTAGCAGGATATTATGTGATCCTTCAAGGAATAAAATGTGTAGGAATCCATTCTACTCCTCCCCATCCTTAAACAGAAGCCTACCCAGACATGACTGGAAATCTTTAAACGACTGATATGTCTGCTTCTTGTTCCTGTGAATTACATGGCTAAATCTGAAACATTGGCTTCATGTTCTTTCCAAGATACTGATTGACCTACTTTGTGCTTCCAACCATTCCTAATTTTGTTTGCAATATAAAGACCCCTGGAAGATTAATGAACCAAAATGATATTTTTCAACTGCAGAAATAAACTCTGATGTATAGTTTATAGTTCTTGTTGGATGGCCGAACGTCAAAAACAACTTTTATGAGATGTCTTCACATTTTTTTTAAACTTTAAGAAGATTTGACTGAAAAGTGTAAAGCAGAAATGATAACATTGGTTTTAGTGGCTAGATTTGCTGAAGCAATGAGAGAGGATAAGTGACCTTTTTTTAGCTGAAACTCCTCAGTTAAAGAGGAGAACTCAAACACTGGGGGAAGAGTAATGAATATAACAGTGATATAACTATAGGCATGAGGAATGTTTTGCTCAAACAGTGTTTCTGGCACAGAGAGATGCTAACTCAGGGTACGCTATCGGTTTTTTTTGTGGCAGGTAGTATTCCATGACCAGCTCCATTGACTCAATGCGGCAGGTATCATTCCGGCCTTGCATAAATATTTGGCATAATCTCCATTTCCTACGTAAGAGTCAAATACATTTCCATTCTGGATGTTTATACAATGCTTAACACTATAAATTCAAAGATATGAAGTACTTTGAAATTCATCAAGTTGGTCAGTGCATTTCATGGAAACTATTAAGAGTTTGAGAATCAAAACAAAAAAATTTTTGTTAAGTAGTAACATTTTCAAATTGAGACCCTTTGATTTCCAATGAAGCTCAATATTCTGGTCCTTAAGTACACTGTGCTAGTTAGAAGGTTCCATTCAACTGACGTACCTTTGAAATAAAATTGAGTATTAGCTTAGTAACGGGTGAGGGTGTACTGAAAAGGAATGGTTTGTGAATGATGCTCATTGTTATTGATATCCAAATTGGCCAGCAAGTTGTGGGAGGAAGAGACACCCAAGAGTTTCAAATTGATAAAGGATGCTTGAAAACTGTGCCACAGCAAGTTAAGTCTGGCAATAAATAATATAAATACCCTATTAACAACCTGATTATTGGTAAAAGAAAATGAGGACATTATCCATCTTACACTTATCAAAAATAGGAACATACGAAACAGACATGAAAAGAGAGACATCATTTTATACAGAATGCAAATCATTGCTGATTGTTTGAGCTATCAGTATAAAGATGCAGTAATAACAGTTATCTGTCAAAAGTATTCTTCAGGCCAGTCAGGGATGATGCCAGGTATGTAGGCTGGAGACAATATCAAACAATCTTTGAAGAAAAGTCATCTAGACTCAAAATGTTAGCTTGCCCTCTCTCCATGGATGCTGCCTAACCCGCTATGATTTCCAGCATTTTGTGTTTTCAGTACAGATTGCAGCATCAGCGGTAATTTCCTCCTAACATATCAAACAACTGACCCATTGACTATTTGCAGCTGACAGCATACTGCCCATACTCAACAGCCTGAATTTGTGAGCCTCAGAAAAATATAACCACCCCCATTAGATGTAATTCTACTGTGGGAAATCATTTATGAAACAATCCAGACTGTGCTAAGAGTGAAACTAGAAATGAATTTAAAGTCAGCAGGGAGACTTACAGTGTGATAGGTTTATGCTTGCTAGAAATGACAAGCATAATACTCAATACCCTGTTTCATTCAGGCAAAGGAATCTTTACATTTATTGCACCTTTCTCAAAAAGACAGCCAAATTCTTCTGCATCCCCATGGCCAAATCAGAATAAAATTGCCTTAATTATGTGTACTAACCAAGGTTCAAGCATTATAATAAAATGTGAGGCTGGATGAACACAGCAGGCCAAGCAGCATCTCAGGAGCACAAAAGCTGATGTTTCGGGCCTAGACCCTTCATCAGAGAGGGGGATGGGGTGAGGGTTTTTTGTAGGTTACGTGGCAGCTATGCCTGTCTCTTTGTAGGTTACGTGGAACAGTCCCTCTTCCGCACCTACACAGGCCCCAAACCCCACCTCTTCCTCCGGTACATTGATGACTGTATCGGCGCCGCCTCTTGCTCCCCAGAGGAGCTCGAACAGTTCATCCACTTCACCAACACCTTCCACCCCAACCTTCAGTTCACCTGGACCATCTCCAGCACATCCCTCACCTTCCTGGATCTCTCAGTCTCCATCTCAGGCAACCAGCTTGTAACTGATGTCCATTTCAAGCCCGCCGACTCCCACAGCTACCTAGAATACACCTCCTCCCACTCACCCTCCTGCAAAAATTCCATCCCCTATTCCCAATTCCTCCGCCTCCGCCGCATCTGCTCCCATGATAAGACATTCCACTCCCGCACATCCCAGATGTCCAAGTTCTTCAAGGACAGCAACTTGCCCCCCACAGTGATCGAGAACGCCCTTGCCCGCGCCTCCCGTATTTCCCGCAACACATCCCTCACACCCCGCCCCCGCCACAACCGCCCAAAGAGGATCCCCCTCGTTCTCACATACCACCCCACCAACCTCCGGATACAACGCATCATCCTCCGACACTTCCGCCATCTACAATCCGGCCCCACCACCCAAGACATTTTTCCATCCCCACCCCTGTCTGCTTTCCGGAGAGACCACTCTCTCCGTGACTCCCTTGTTCGCTCCACACTGCCCTCCAACCCCACCATACCCGGCACCTTCCCCTGCAACCGCAGGAAATGCTACACTTGCCCCCACACCTCCTCCCTCACCCCTATCCCAGGCCCCAAGATGACTTTCCACATTAAGCAGATGTTCACCTGCACATCTGCCAATGTGGTATACTGCATCCACTGTACCCGGTGTGGTTTCCTCTACATTGGGGAAACCAAGCGGAGGCTTGGGGACCGCTTTGCAGAACACCTCCGCTCAGTTCGCAACAAACAACTGCACCTCCCAGTCGCAAACCATTTTCACTCCCCCTCCCATTCTTTAGATGACATGTCCATCATGGGCCTCCTGCAGTGCCACAATGATGCCACCCGAAGGCTGCAGGAACAGCAACTCATATTCCGCTTGGGAACCCTGCAGCCTAATGGTATCAATGTGGACTTCACCAGTTTCAAAATCTCCCCTTCCCCCACCGCATCCCTAAACCAGCCCAGTTCATCCCCTCCCCCCACTGCACCACACAACCAGCCCAGCTCTTCCCCTCCACCCACTGCATCCCAAAACCAGTCCAACCTGTCTCTGCCTCCCTAACCTGTTCCTCCTCCCACCCATCCCTTCCTCCCACCCCAAGCCGCACCCCCATCTACCTACTAACCTCATCCCACCTCCTTGACCTGTCCGTCTTCCCTGGACTGACCTATCCCCTCCCTACCTCCCCACCTATACTCTCTCCACCTATCTTCTTTCCTCTCCATCTTCGGTCCGCCTCCCCCTCTCTCCCTATTTATTCCAGAACCCTCACCCCATCCCCCTCTCTGATGAAGGGTCTAGGCCCGAAACGTCAGCTTTTGTGCTCCTGAGATGCTGCTGGGCCTGCTGTGTTCATCCAGCCTCACATTTTGTTGTCTTGGATTCTCCAGCATCTGCAGTTCCCATTATCTCTAAGGTTCAAGCATTGTTTGCTGTGAAGGTCACAGTTGAAGAACCACTCACTCATCACCGCTGCATCGCAGGTAAATGATTCCCTCACTCTGAGCGCTAGAAGCCAACCAGCCAGCAAGCCTATTTGTTTGTTTTCTTTTAGATTTTGGTGATAGAATCATTATTCATTATCATGCATAACGGTCAAAGACATCAAACCACAAAACAACTCTCACCATGTTATTTTCATAACCAGTGTCAAGGGTATGTTGGATCAGTTGAAAGCAGGAATGTAATACTTGTCAAATAAATGGGTGTGATGATTTAATACATGCAATCTTCAGATCTCCTCAACTAGTATTGAATTATACCACACATGGGAGTACCATATATAGTTTTAGCCTTCAGATTATAAAAATCTTATAGTGACAGTAGAGAAAATGCAAGACAGATTTAGTAAATTGAGACCAGAAATGAGAGATTTTGTTGATTAGGAAAGATTGGATATCTGAGTTCTTTTTCTCTTTGAAAAAATGTAAGAATGATTTATAGCAATATTGAAGATTAGGAAAAGGGTTGACAGGGTGGACATGAGAAGATGGATGGTCTTTTAATTTCAGAGGTTAAATGTATGTACAGGTCAAAAAGGAGGAGGGGGCCATCTGCATAGGGGCAGAGCAGGTTTCCCTGCACAATTGTGCTCTTTTACACTCATTACATATTCAAGCACAGGTAAAATATCAATGCTGATTAGTAAGAAATTCTGAACAGTCCCTCTGCCCATGATCTTCTGGCCTCTAACATCCAGGCACCATATCCAAAAGACACCCAGACAGCATGTCATTTCCTGCGGCCCAGGAGTGAGCTACACTCAACCTCTGGTCATCATCCCACCCACCTTGGAGGTGTCAGTGACCAGGCAAAAAGCACCATCACACTTGACCAATGCCTCCCTGGGCATTCTCCTGAAAGGTGTCCAGGAGAGAAAGGAATTGTTTCTCCCCCATAACATGAGGCCATCACAGCTGGAAAGATAGCCTGGGCAGAAGTGACTGCAGAGGTCAACATTCATGGGCATCTCAAGAGGATCTAGCCCCAGTGTCGCAAGAGAATGAATGATCTGCTGCATCAGGGTACATATCACTGCCCCACTCAATTCTTCATGTTCCTCAGAACAACAGTTAGGATTGTAAGATTTCCACTGCAAAGAGCTATGACACATAAGATTGAATGGCAGACGTCACAGTCAGATGCCTCTTGTACAACCAATGTCTTTGGTTCATTGCAACTTCACAATGTTTCTGCCTCTCAAACATCAGCCAGGTCTCACACTTAAAACATCAAAGGAGCTACAACATTCAGTAGTTCACACACCATCAGCTGGCTGACCATTTATCTACGCACTTTTGTCAAAGATGTGCATGGGTCAAGAACAGAGCCAGAGAAGATGACCTTTTGAGGTCACTCCATCTTGCCTGCTCCTGTCAAATTTGCTGGCACCAGCTAATGTGGCTGCCACAATTGAGCAGGCTTGTTGGCCTATTGGCTTCACCAATAACACTCATAGTGTTTAACAACAAGAAGTTGCATAGCAGAAAGCCGTGTTTTATCGAGTCATGGAGTCTTACAGTACAGAAACAGACCCTTTGGTCCAAACAGTCCTTGCCAAACATAATCCCAAACTAAACAAGTTCCACCTGCTTGCACCTGGCCCATATCCCTCCAAACTTTTCCTATTCATGGACTTATCCAAATGTCTTTTCAACATTGTAATTGTACCCATATCCTCCACTTCCTTAGGAAGTTCGTTCTACATGTGAACCATCTTTGTGTAAAATCATGAGCTGATTTATACAGAGATTTGTAACATTGTAAGGATTTTCACAAAGATATTGATTGGTTATTAAGGAGGAAAGAAACTGAAGAAGTTTGGATTCACTGGATCTTGAAGGAAGATGTTTACCCCACCAGGCTCATTCCTCATTAACTTAGAGAGGTTTGTGAACAGATGTGATTCCCATTTTTCTCTTAAACTGCATCTGTGAACATTATTCCAGGGAGCTAGTTTGTTAATGAGTATGCAAGGCATACTAATGAATGCGAGAAAAGTTTGTGGCCATGAAGGCCAGGAAATCCGACCCACCTGAAAGGTTCTGGGAGCTTCAAAGCAAAGCTCTAATCTGTCATCGGGAAACTAATTACTTGCTTCCTGCCCAGTTACATTCCCCCACTCACCGTTCAAAAAGCTCTGGGTAGGCCTGGAAAATTCCCATTGTCTCCATTTGTCAGAAAGATGTGGAACTAGGAGCCATAAAAATAGTATAGTCAATAATAATATAGGCTGAGAATTTAGAAGAAACTTCTTTACCCAGATCCTTCTAGAATGTGGAGCTTGGGACGTTGTTAAGGGCACTTTAAGGTGTAGTTCTGGGGAGGCTAAATAAACATATTCTTCTATTCTATCCTTATGTATATGTTGAGAAGGGAGGATCTGAGGGAGTTAATACTGTGAAGTGCCCTAAGCACCAACCATTGTGACAGTGTCAGATGAACTAGTGATCAGAACAGCTTGAATTTCGAAGAAGCGAGACTAAAATTGTGACCTCCACAAAGTTGCTGTAATAATGCCTATCATATGAATGTGGGCTGAATGAGACACTATAAAACTAAACCTTATTAACTACAAAGAACTCTTCCAATTTGATCAGGAAGTGGTCCTCTTCTATCATACTAGACTAAGTAGACTGTGTAGTTGCAGATATTTAAAGGGGGTGGTGGCAACATCACCATACCGAGCATGTATGTCAGTGTAACTTGGTGGAGGGAAGCGCAGGTGGGATGGCTGGCCTGTGTGTACTCTATGTCTTATTTAAGGCATGTAAGTTAAATCACAACAGTAAGTTCGTAGTAGGTCATATTGAATAATTACTGACTAGACATTACAAATACTGTTTGCATAAAAATGTTTGCAAAAACAAATGTTTTTATTTTTAAATGAGACCACTGATGTTCATCAGAAGCTATTTCATTCTTTGAGCACATACAAGTTGACCTGAATTCGGATGATCATGTGGTTTATTGTAACTGTGGAAGTGTTCTTTGCCACAAATTCCATCTGATTCAGGAGAATGGGAAGTAGTTTGCTGCAGTCAGTTGCTATTTCTGTAATTTAAAGGTCTAGCATCCAGACAGCTACTTTGACAGCTTCTGTGAAAAAGGGAAAGTATGGAAGGTAAATGCGAAGGTAAGTAGGGTGTCAAGTGGGTAGAGGGTAAGGTGCCAGCTAAGGAGGGTGCCAGGTGGGTGGGTGTCATGTGGACAGAGTCTAGGGGGCCAGGTAAGTAGTGTACCAAGATGCAAGGTGGCAAGGATCAGATAAGTGATGAGATAGGTCAGGGTGGTTGCAAGGCCGGGTGATATTTGGCCTAGTACGGCGTAGCTAGGTGCTGAGCCCTGTGGGGGAGAAGGGGGTGTCACATCCCAGGGCGGGCATTGTCAGTTTCAGGGTAAGCCCTGGTAGAGATGGGTTGGCATTGTGGATAACATGGGGGATGGGGCAGTGTCAGGTCCCAGGAGGTGGGGAATATATCGAGTCCTGCAGCAGGGGGTTGAATATTGAGGGTGGACAGGGTCAAGTCCAGGGAGCAATGACATGTCAGGTTAAGGTCTCAGGAAGGTGTAAATGGACTGTTCATGATAAGTTGGTGCATCAGTTGATGAGTTACTCGGAGTTAGCCTAGGTTTTTAATTATTTAATGTTTCCTGGCTAATTATTTACTTGACTGCAGCATAAGTGTCTAAATATTCTGATTTAAATGATGCTTTTGGAGAGTTCCAGGCATGAAGGAATTTCCCAGGCAATTTCCTCAACCTCGCTTTACTGGAATATTCCACAGAGTTTCCGTGTGTGATTCCCATTTACATTGCAGTGTCTGGCCATCAGGAAATCACGGCCTATGCTTGCATCAGACACATATTTATCTGAAGGCCATTAGAAGTGCTCAAGGATTTCCATGACACCTTCCTGAAGCCACACATAACTTGTTTCACTTGATTGTGCGCAAGAATTGAAATTTGATATCCACGGGAGTTTAATCACAGTTAAATGCTGACCAGTAGCGTCATTGCAAGACTGAACAGTTCAATAGTTCAGCTTCTCACCTGCTTAGGAAGCACTTGCCTCGCTTTTCATGACCTGAAGAATGATAAACTCCTATTTTCAAACTTACTGTACTTGTGGAAGGTTTACATACCATCACAAGTGAGTCAATTGTGTTTCTATTATTTGTTTCTGCTATGTTTAATTTAGCTCTACTTTCCTGGTAAGCACTCCAATCAAGCGTAAATTCAAATGCTTGATCTCAATGAGTGGAAATGCATCATTTCATATAATATAAATAAAGTAACTGATGGTGTTCAGAAGCAAAAATGGCCACAGAATTAGGCATAGCATATGACATTGCAAGGAAGTGATTCTTTTGCGTATTGATTGCATAAGACAAGCCGGAAGTGAATCTATTTCCCTTTAGAGTTTCAGTAATGTCACCAACAACTGAGACCCTTGAAAGTTGTGGACTATCATCAGGGATGTTAATCTGTTGCTGATCATCCCGAAAATTATACTGAATTATAGAAAATGAATTGGTCTCCTAAAAGAAACTAAACACAAAACGACTGGACAATAGAAAATATCATTGACTTCAAAAGTTGTTGAACCCACTTTCAAAGTGAAAGATATGGAGTCATAGAGTTATAGCACAAAAACAGACACTTTAGTTCATCTCACCCATGCCAAACAGATATCCGAAATAAATCCAGACCCATTTGCCAGCATTAGGCCCACATCCTGTAAACGCTTCTTATTCATTTGCCCATCCAGATGCCTTTTAAATGTTGTAATTGTACCAGCCTCAACCACTTCCTCTGGTCGCTCGTTCCGTACATGCCCAACCTCTGAGTGAAAAAGTTGCCCTTTAGTCCCACTGTTAAATCTTTTCCATCTCACCTTAAACCTATGCCCTCTAGTTTTGGACTCCCCCACCCCAGAGAAAATAACCTTGTCTATTTACCCTATCCATACCCCTACTGATTTTATAAACCTCTGTAACGTCACCCTGCAGCCTCCAACACTCTTGGGAAAATAGCCGCAGTCTATTCAGCTTCTCTCAAACCCTCCGATCCTGGCAACATCCTTGTAAATCTTTTCTGAACCCTTTCAAATTTCACAACATCCTTCATATAGCAGGGAAATCAGAACTGCATGCAATATCCCAAGAGTGGCTGAACCAATGTCCTGTACAGCCGCAACATGGCCTCTCAACTCCTATACTCAATGCACTGACCAATAAAGGCAAGCACACCAAATGCCTTCCTCACTATCTTACCTACATATTATTCCACTTTCAAGGAACTATGAACCTGCATCCCAAGGTCTCTTTGTTCAGCAACACTCCCCAAGACTTTACCATTAAATGTATAAGTACTGCCCTGATTTCCCCTTGCAAAATGCAACACCTCACATTTTTCTAAATTAAACTCAATCTGCCATTCCTCAGCCCATTGGCTCTCTGAGGTAACCATCTTCACTGTCCACTATGCTTCTAGTTTTGGCACCATCTGCAAACTTACTAACCATATCTTCCAAGCTCACATACAAATCACTTACATAAATGACAAAAAGTAGTGGACCCAGCACCAATCCTTGTGGCACACCACTGGTCATTTGCCTTCAGTCTGAAAAGCAATCCTCCACCACCACCCTCTGTCTTCTACCTTCGAGCCAGTTCTGTATCCAAATGGCTAGTTCTCCCTGTATTCCATCAATCCTCTTAGGTACTTCTTCAAAAAAACTCAAGCAAATTAGTGAGACAAGAGAACGGAGAATAAGCTGGTGGTGGAACCACTTATCATTATCATGACTTCCATGTCATCATGGAGCAGGCAAAGGATGATGATAAACTTCATGGTGCAACCAAAGCAGAGAAGGAACCTGGGAAGAAAGACACTGTCCTCGGGCAGGCCAACATCCCCAGCATCGAGACACTAATTACCCTCGATTGGCTACGATGGTCTGGGCACATTAGCCACATGACCAACATGAGACTCCCAAAGCCAGTGCTCTGTTCCCCGCTCTGAAATGGCAGGCAAGTCCCAAGTGGACAGAGGAAACACTTCAGGGACACTCTCAAGGCTTCACTGATGACATGCAGCATTCCCACAGACACATGTTAATCACTAGCACAAGACCTACCAGAATTGAGGAAGAACATCCAGAAAGGTGTCAAGCTCCTCAAGACTTGCTATTGAGGAAAAAAGTGGAAGCTAGGCTTACACAGCCAAAAGATAGAGCTGCTACACCAATGCCCTACCCACCCCTTCCTGTGACCACCACCTGCCCCAAGTGTAACACAACCCTAGGCAAATTGGTCTGTACAGCCATCTACAGACTCATGCTGAGAGCAGAAGAGATTCTTATCTGCGGGGTACTGCTGATGATGATGGTTACTATTTACAATTTGGCATATACATTCAGTGTTTATTGTTACGAATAACCCAAATCTTATTTATATGAAAGAACCGTATTCTACAAAGTAGTTATATAATTTGTCTCACCGGAACTGCATTGTATTCTTCAGAATTGGATTCGGCCATTTAGCCCATTCAGCAATAAATGGCTGACCTGTCTCCAATTTCCATAAACCCATTTTTTGTTAATAACCTGGCAAAAATCTATTGATCTTATTTTTAAAATAAATTGTTGATCTAACATCAAATTGTTGTTTACAGAAGTGAGATCAAAACTTCTACTACCCTTTGTATGTATATGTATGTCTTAAAGCTGCTTCTGAAAGGGCTGACAGTCATTTTTAAATTGTGCCCCCTGGCCTTAGCCTCCCTAACCAAAAGTCTCCCTGACCTCTTTGTCCTCTCTGACCCCCTTAATATTGTGAAAACATTGGTCAAATGCCCTTTCACCTTCTGAATGCCAGGGAATACAAGTGTAGTTTATATAATCTCTCCTTGTATTTGATGCCTGGAATCCTGTCTCAGAAAGGAACAAATTTCAATTTACACTTGCAGTTAATGAATTTCAAGGTCAGTAGAAACTGGACTTTTAAAAAGAAACAGAAAAATCAGGAAATGCACAGCAAGTTACTTAAGAAACATTTAAATTAATGTTTTGAATGCCATTCATATAACTGGATTGAGACATTTGTGACTTGTATTTCATGTAAGTTAACATTGTGATAATTTTAAGAGGAAATAGAATTGTGATAATTTTAATGACATTTCCAAATTAATCAGACAATCCACAACTGTCATGAATCCAATGTCATTTAAATGATAATATTGTCTTTTATAAGTTTTCCAGATGCTTTACAATAATATTAGATTTTAATATATAGTGGTCGAAGTAGTTTATTAGAAGCATTGTTTGGTCAAATATTCCATAAAACAATTATTATTAAATTGATTTTGCCATTGTGTTTGCAAAGTACAAAGGATCATTACAAAGATCAAAGAGTGACTACTTCTGTGTGTGCATGTGTGTATGTGCATTGGATAACTGCTGAAGGGGAAAAATATACATTGTATGACATCTGATCACAGAGAGTGAGCCAAAAGAGTGTAGCATGTCAAATGCCAGCATGCAAGAGTACTGGTATATGTAATTTAACCTGCACTAAACGTAACCTTGCTGCTATGATCACAGTCAAATATATGGTTACTGCTGCTAGTGCAACAGCCTACAAATGCATTTACCCTCAGATGGCATTTGTAGGAAGTACAAGATCAAAGCTGCAGTAGTATGACCTTATTACATTTGGACATTTTACACTTCAACAATTTTCTGAAGTGCTAAAGTAATGTGTAGAGTACAAATGAAGTACCTCTGAGTCCGTTGAAGCTGATATGAGAATTTGACACAGACTTTCCATTGTTGCAACTGGAAAAATGGAATTGATGGTTTTAATTTACAGTCTTATCTTTGCTCTGATGGGGTTACATTACAGGCTAGTAAATACGTGGATAACTCTAGCAATGACAGAGCAGCTTGTGTGGCCACATTTTGAAATATTATTCACTCTGCAGGAAGGCCTGGGATGACATCGGTCTTACACCCCTTACATGCCTTTTCCTTAAAGAAAAGTTTCAGCTCAGCTGCTGGGCTTAGGCAGGAGATTAGAATAGAATCACAGAATGTCTAAAACTGGAAAATAAGTCATTCAGCCCACTGTGTCCAAACTGGCTTTCTGAAAGATCAACTTAATCCAGTGAACCCCCCTAATCTTTCCCATAATGTTGATTCATCTTTTTATTCTTCAGAAAATGAATTTTAAAAAGAGAGATAAGTTCAAAAGTACAAATGTTACAGTGGTCATGTATAAGACACTGACTCAACCTGAACTATTGTGTCCTCTTCAGGTAGGATGTGAAAACATTGCAGAGGATATAGAAAAGTTTTACAAGAAGGGCTCCTGGATTAAATGCCTTTAGTTAATCATTAGTTTAAGCCACTGGGGTTATTCTTCTCAGAACAGAAGGTTGTGATGAGATTTGATAGTGAAAATGAAATCATGAGCCTTTACAGAGGAGCTGGAGAGAAACTGTTCACTTTGGTGAATGAATTGACAGCTGGAAGACACTGATTTAAGTTGAATGGGAAAAGAAGCAAATACAGTCAATTATGGAGCGATTAACATTAGAGATGTGCAAGAGGTCAGAATTGATGGATAGTAGTCATGTCAGAGTACTTTAGGACTTGGCCATGTTACAGGAATAGTGGATTATAGGCAATGAAGGTATTAAAAAGCAAAATCGTTGAATCATCCAGGCATTGCCCAACCAGGAACCACTGTAGGTCAGTGATCACAGGGGTGATGGGTGAATGGGACTTGCCATGAATAAGATCAGAAGCAGTAGTGTCTTCAGTAAGGTAGGAGAAGTGTACTGAAGTAGTCAAGTCTGAAGGTAAATAAAGTGTACATGAAGGTTTCCATGAGACTATAAGACCACCAGACAGCCACTCAGCCCATCAAGTCTACTCTGCCATTCGATCAGGATGATATGTTTCTCAACTCCATTCTCCTATCTTCTCCTCATAATCTTTGATCCCCTTACTACTGAAGAAACTACCTATCGATCTTAAGTATACTCAACTTGGCCTCCACAGCCTTCATCAGCAATGAGTTCCACAAGTTTACCATCCTCTGGCTGAAGAAATTCCTCCTCATCTCAGTTCTAAAAGGCTGCCCTTTCACTCTGAGGCTGTTCCCTCAGGTCTTAGGCTGTCCTATTAGTAAAAACATCCTCTGCATTCCACTCTTTCTAGGCCTCTCAGCATTCTGGAAGTTTCATTCAATTACCACCTTACCAATCAACCATTATTTCCACATAGGTTTTTTTGGGGGATTTCCACTTGACCATGGACTAATGGACACATACATTATTGATTACTCTCACAGTTGACTTCTAACTGCCTTTATTTTTGAGAGATATTGGAGTTGTAATTACATCTACTCGGGGAGGATGGTGGCATTGTGGTAACGTCAGAGACAAGCAATCCAGAGCTTCAGGCTGGTGTTCCAGGGAGATGGGTTCAAAGCCCCCCCACCGGGGAGGTGGTCAAATTTAAATTCAATAAAAATCTGGAATTGATAAGCAGGCCTCATGGTAAATGTTGATTACCATAAAACCCATCTAATCCCATTGTTTGCATTTGATAAGGAATAGATTCAGTTTATGCCTCATGACTACTTTGGTATCAATTACCAATCTCTTCAACCTGCAACAGAAAAACCCATCCTGAATAAACTTCATGCTGGAATATAAACAACAAGTCATTATTTCATTCAAAAAGCAACAGCTTGTGGTTAACAGGATAGTGGGTGCAGCATATTATAATGCAGATGAAGCATACAACCATTATTTCACCAGCGGCATGTTCTTTCCTGTCAGTTATTAGTGTTAAAACCTTATGATTATACAAGAATATTGCAGTGTATTTTCCCCCCTAAAAGATAATGTGATGGGGGGATGAGACCAACACCAAAGTTGGGTACAATGTGACTTAATTTGGCCATTTGGGTTCATTCAAAGATACACAACTTTAGTTTAATTTAGCTTCACTATGTCAAAATAATTGAATATTTCACATACAACAGGGCAATAACATCCCTCACCAAATTATAAATGTTCTCTAATCAACATGGTGTCATGTAATTGTGCAGCAGGTAGGACTTGAACCTAGGACTCCTGGCTCAGAAGTAAGGACACTACCACTAGACCACAAAGACCCTTCATAGTTTCATTTCTAATTCACACCAACTTTGTGTATTCATGGGAGGCAGTAGTTAAGAGCTTGCCACCTGTGCCTTAATTCACAGGTTCAAAAGCAAACATTGAATGTTGTAATTCCTTAGGGCAACCAGCAACTGGCTATGGATTCCTGACCTGTGAATGCCTTTCATTTTATCCCCAATCAGTCAATGAGTTATGAGACATTGAATTATCATCCCTTTTGTGAAAACAGGTTATTGAATCCTTTACAGTCTTCCTAACTAAAGTGGTCATTTTCTTTTGTATAAGTGAGATTTAGTGCCATCTTGCAGAAAAGTCAAGCTATTAATGTCAAGAATACAGATTGCATGACAAATTCAGACTTGAGACTAAGAAAAAAATTGAGTGGCTGTGAAGAATTCTGCAGGCACATCCTTGGGAAACACAATCTGTCGTAAGTAGCCACAATCTAATAAAAGTGCATCGCAATGGTCAATAATCGAATGCATTACAACTTATTGTTTTATTTGAAAGACTACTCCATCTGTAGAATTCACTACCCCAGACTGTGGAGGATTCTGAGATACAGAGTAAATTTAAGGAGGAGATAGAAGTTTTTAAACTAGCAATGGATTGAACAGCTTTGGTGAGTGGCTGTAGGAAGTGGAGTTGAGGGTCTGATGAGATCAGCCATGAACGTATCAAATGGCGGAGCAAGCTCGGTGGAATGTTTTGCCTATTCCTGCTTCAAGTTCTTGTGTTCTTAAACAATGTTAACTTTCATTATCCTATGTTCAACCTACCTTTCATCAACCAGACCCTGATTTTGTTTAATTGATTGGCTTTGTTTTTGTTTACGATATAAAACTGTTGGTCAGTCACATGACCATGTCTAAGATTGTAAAATTCAGTTTGAAGCGACGAATGATATTTTCTCACCTGGCTGATTGGTATGTGTTAATATTTATAACAAGCTTCTCACCATTATACTATTGTCATAGCATCATCGACAGTGGCATTAAGTAAGAATTAACCTGAGGACATATGAGACCATTTTACAACTCCCAAAATGTTTTTGGTTTTGTCAGAATAGTTTGATCAAAAATGTACAGGAATATTTACCTAAAAATTTAGCAACACTAAAAGAGCCTCCATTATGGAAATCAAGAAGCATATTTTATTTTAAGCCATTGATATGTCACACACTAAATAGGTTTAAGCAAAAAAATGAGCATCCAGGCCACACACCTGAAACAGTCAGCCAGCAAGTTGCACATGAAAGTAAGGTGCCTATAACTAGTCTGAGGTTATCTCCCTTCGCATTCAGGCACCTAATGGCAGGTGCATTCAAGAAAATAGACTTAAGGGCCGTCCTTCAATGGCTGTCTTCAGTTGTCATCAGCAAAGCTAAGGTGATAAACCATGTCTGAGCTGGGCAGAGCAGAAGTTCTCCATCTGTCCCAGTCAAACCATGAGAGCTGCTGCCAAATAACACTCCTTGCTTCACACCCATTTGCTCCCAGACACAGCCTTTTTCAATCACCACTCTCACATTCTTCCATATTCCTCTTTGCCCGTGAGATGTTGGATGAAGCTTTTTGGTATCCATAGCTTGCTGAGTTGATAATAAGGCCCAAGGGTCAATACTGTGCCCCTTGGGCCTATCCATCCAGGGTTCAGTCCAAGAAAAAGGGTGCGTTCAAATTTCTAGGCCATAATATTTTTGGCACAAGAATAAAATCCATTAAAATGCATTTCAGTTATCAACTTTCCACTAACCATTGGAATGCATTGTTCATCCTGTTTTTAACTCTGTGTGGCATAAATCTCTTAGGAAGCATTTTTTAAAAATTGCACAGCACATATCCAGCAAGCTGTCAGTATATTCTTTAATACTTTAATTGACCAGATGCCTAATGGCTATTCTGTTACAATAAATACATCGGTTTTGATTCTGACCCACAATAAATTTGATTTAGGGATTTGGTACTATCATATATCAATCCTGATCCTAGTTTAAAATGTCACAAAGTTTAGAGGCAAAAGCATGGAAATTTGGATCCCTGTCCGTTAAATATCCCAAAATGATAGAGTAAAAATTAGTTGTAATTGAGAATGGGAAGGAAATCAGGTAGAGAATAAAACAGGCTGCTGATTTGCAAGAACCATTATTTCCCTCACTCATTGGTCAAATTTATCAACTAATGGTTCATAACCTTTGAAGATAGAGTTATGGAAAGATCAATCACTCCGGACCCTGGCTGATTCTTTTATTATTTGGGATTTGGGCCATAATTTGGTTACCTTTAACATGTGAAGAAAGCATGTAAATTAAGGAAGCTTTGCATTAACCCACTGAACAAGGGAAAGGAGGCAAAAATATTTAGGTTGTTCGGAATATAATTCAGGTATAGTACCATAGATGGGATGGTCATGAACTAATAATCCAGTCGTTTGAGAGAATGTTTCAGAGACCAATGTTCAATTCACCTCCTGACTCCCCAAACCCTGTCCACCATCTAAAAGGCACATGTGAAGAATGTGATGATTTCTCTCCATTTGCCTGCATGAATGCAGCTCCAACAACATTCAAGAAGTTCAATGTCATTCAGGACAATGTAGCCCAATCGACTGGCACCGCAACCACAAACATTCAATCCCTTCACCATCGACATTCAGCAGCAGCAGTGTTTACTATCTGTGACATGCACTGCAAAAATTCAGCTAAAGGTCCTTAGACAGCACTTTCCAAACTCACAACCATGACCAACTACAAGAACAAGAGCAGCAGATACATGGGAAGTTCCTCTCCACTCGCCATTCTAACTTGGACATATCTCACAATTCTTTCACTGTCACTGGGTCAAAATCCTGAATTCCCCCTCTAATGGCATCGTAGGTGTAACTACAGTTTATGGACTGCTGTGATTCAAGAAAGTAGCTCACCGCCACTTTCTCAAGGGCAAGTAATGTGGTCAATAAATGCTTACCCAGCCAACCATGCCCACGTCCCATGATAAATAAAAACTTTTCTGTGATGGCAGATAAGGGAATTGTAGGTGTACCTACAGTGTATGGACTGCTGTGATTCAAGAAAGTAGCTCACCGCCACTTTCTCAAGGGCAATAACTCACCTCTTAACTTCCCAAATACTGTTCAATACCTAGAAGGTACAAGGCAAGAGTCTGATGGAATACTGCCTAGTTACCTAAATGAGTGCAGCTCCAACAACTCTCAAGAAGCTTGACACCATCCAGGACAAACTGATCCACTTGTTCAGGATTCCATCCACCACCTCAAATAATAATTCTCTCTTCTACTGATGCATGTTGGCTGCAGTTTCTGTCATCTATAGGTTGTACTGCAGCAACTAGCTCGGGTTCCTTCCAAATTTGTGACCTCTAGCACTTAAATGTACAAGGACAGCAGACAGATGGGAACACCAGTAACTGAATAAGTCACACTTCATCCTGACTTAGAATGATATCACAATTCCTTCAATATAGAAGCAAATTCCTTTAGGGTCTGTTGTTTAAGTGATATGAAGACCACATTTCTGAACATTGGTTGTATTTCATGCAGCCCGGTTTAGAAATGAAAGCTTTAAAAGACACAGATTCCTTATGTGAAGAAAGTGTAGTACTAGCTGCATACAGAGTCAGAGAATCCTTACTTTCTGTTTTAGCCAGAATGCTAAGTGATGCACTGCACTTGTACCATGAGATGATTTGGCATCCATTTGCACCTGGAAAATAGGCAATGTGCCATTGATTTTCTAGACTCGAATTCCAAGGGAAGTTCCAGCTCAGTTTATTTTATTGGTATTCTAGAAACATCTCTTACAATTCAATTAATCTTATGTGGTAAGTAAAGAACAAAAATGAAACATCAAAGAAAATAGAAGCTGTATGTCATACCGAGAGAGACATACCATTTGGGCAATCTAGTCAAACACTTAGACTTGACTAATTTCCTGGAAAAAACACCAATAGCTTGACATGCTCAGTGTGGAACTATTTATAAAAGAATCAGATCTGAGTTGGATTTCCTTGGAATTCTAAAGTAGTTCAGTCAGTACCATGTGTAAGCACTGAACATTTTCTATGTAGCTATTGATAAAAGAGGGAGAGGGAGAGAGACAGACAGTGAAGGGTATGACTAAGTAAATCCTCATCCTAAATGCAAGAGACTATTCTGGGACAGATCATTTATTTCAATGTTCTGAACACAGAAACAACCTGCCACTTGCTTCCTGACAGTTCACATAGCTGCATGACTACATCTTTGAGTGTTGGGTAAAACCAGTCTGGATACTGGCCAAATTTTTTCTATTACAAGGGCACTGTGAGATTTTTTTACTTTCTGCAAATACAAAAGATATTGCACAGTACCTTTTTAAATATAGCTCTGTGTGTATATGCATGACTGTCCTATTAGGAATTTTAAATGTCAATTCCTTTGCTGACTTTGTTGCTTACAAGGTACAGCTCCTGATGTACAGGTTTACAGTTATGGAAGGTGATATTTTCAGTCTATCTTCATTTTCATGATAAGGCTGATTTCTTGGCTTGCATTTTGGGTTCTCCTGATGGGCTTTTAACGTAGGGCAAACAAAGGAAACTGTTAAAACATTGTGGGATTTGCTTCGGGTTGAACTTGGAAACTATTGTTGATTCTGGCATATTTGGTTAGCAACACTAATAAAAGAAAACTGCTATGATTTACAAATGGGCAGCTACATTTCCAGCATTATCATGGTGAGTACACTTCAAATGTCCTTCAGAGATTGTTGAGATATTAAGATGTAGGAGCAGAAGTGGGGCTTTTGGCCCATCAGGTTTGCTTCATTGTTTATTGAGAACATGGCTGATCTGGAGGGATTCAACTCCACCATTGATGTTCAGTAGTAACAGTGTATTCTGTCTGTAAGATGCACTGCAGAAATTCAGAAAGACTCCTTGGAAAGCACCTCCTAAACACCCAAATCACAATCTTTCAAAGTGGCCAGGCAAGTTGAGAGTAGCCAGTCCCAGGATTCTGCGATGGTGGTAAGCACAGGGGAGGTTGAACTTACCTCATGGAGAGAACTCAGTGGTGAAGGCAGCAGCAACGACAGGATCATGGCGTCATCGGGTCCAGTGCACGGCAGCGGCTGGGGGCCTGGAGCGGGGACTTTGATGGTCGGACATCAAGCCCCAATGCAGGAAGAATGACCCAAGCGCACAACAAGGGAGGCCCCAGCATCTGCAGTGGTGTCCTGGAGAGTGGGCCAAAAAAGAGCATAGAATCTTATACGGAGTGTAAATTCAGCATAGCTAAGTACTTAATAAAACCTGTTGAATCTCTAACGTTTTTTCTTTATTTTTCTACTTTATAATAAGAAGGACTGTGATGTTTAAATGTTAATTTTATTTCTTTATTTCTCTAGATAGTACCTATGATTTTTTGTGCCTAAGATGGTGCTAGGAATGACAACATTGTACACTTTGCACTGTACTCATGTACTCCTGTACCTGAGTAAATGTGACAAAGTATTCCAATTCCACTTCTGTTGCCAAGTCAAAATCCTGGAAATCACTCCATCATGGTATTTTGTGAGTACGCTAAATGGTCTACAACAGCTCGATGAGTCAGCTCACCATCACTTTCTCAAGGGCAACTAGAGATAGGCAATAAATATTTGTTCAGCCAGTAATGCCCAAATCCCATGAATAAATAAGAAAAGAACTCCACTTTCTTGTCTTATCTCCTAAAACCTTGATTCTGCTACTGATCGAAAAACTGTCTATCTCAGCCTTGAATTCTTATCGAATGCTGAGAGGCCTGGAAAGACTAGACATGGAAAAGATATTTCCATTAACAAGAGAGACAAGGAATTGACAGCATAGCATCAGAGTGAAGGGATGACCCCTCAGAAATGAGATGAGGAGAAATTTCTACAATCAGTGGGTGGTTAATCCGTAGAACTCATTATCACAGAGGACTTTGGAGATTAAGTCATTGAGTGTATTTAAGACAGAGATAAATATGTTTTTGATCAGTGAGGCTATCAAAGGCTAAAGGAAGAAGGCAAAAGTATGAGATTTAGAAACATATCAGCCATGATGGAGTGGTAGAACAGACTTGAATGGTCAAATGGCCTAATTTTGCCCCTATATCTTCTGGTCTTGTGAATATACTTAATGAGCCAGCCGTGACAGACTTCAGTGGTAAGAAATTCCACAGATCACTGTACTCTGAGGGAAAAAAAGCCCCCTCATCTCTGTCTTATATGGATGAGCTTACCCTGAGATTATGCTGTCTGGTCCTAGACTCTCAGACGAGGAGTTACTGACTTTCTGCATCTTCCTGTGAAGCCCCCAAGAATCTTATGCTTAAATAAGGTTTCCTCTCATTCTTCTAAACTCCAATGAGTACAGCCCAACCTACTCAACCTCTCCTCATAAGAAACTTCCTCTCTACTGGGTGAACCTTCTCTAGGCTGCCTCCGATGCCAGTACCTCTTTCTTTAATTAAGGGGACCAAAATTGTTCACAATATTCTAGATGGTGTGCCACAGGTGCCTTGTATAATTTCAGCAAGGTTGTCCTACTTTTATATGCTATCCCCTTTGAAATAAATACCAGCAGTCCATCTGTCTTCCCTATTACCTGTTAAACCTGGATGTAAGTCATTTTGGTTTGTCTTGACAATGTGAATTCTTTTATTTTGTGATTATGAAGGAGCAATTTGCACAAATTATTTTTGCCCATCAATCATTTCAATTATGGTGCAAATGTAAAAAAGTTACTATTTAACCAGGGACAACTTTAAAAGTGCATCCTTTCAATTTCAAAGACATAAAAGGATTTACATTCTGCAAAGGCTTTTTCTCTTGAATCCAGTTTTACTCTGACCAAGAGTCTCTGCTCAAAATATAATCTCACTTCAAATTTTAACTACTTCATCCAGAGTTTAGTGCAGAATATGCAGGAATGTTCCCAGAGGGACAGATAATGAATCATTTATGGGAGGCCTAATGAGATAATTGACGAATGAGTGATATAGAGATATTGGTAAATGAATTTATGAATTGTATGCCTGTATAAAATGTTCTCACAGTGTTCAATTTGGGAAGATGGCAATGTTTAGAGAACTGGAAAACAGGGTAGCATGGTGGTTCATTGGTTAGAAATGCTGCCTCATAGTGTCAGAGACCTGGGTTCCATTGCAGCTTCAGGCTACTGCCTGTGAGGAGTTTGCATATTCTCCCCATGTCAGTATGGGTTTTCTTCAGATACTCCACTTTTTTCCCACAATCCAAAGATGTGCAGGTTAGGTGGATTGACCATGCCAAATTACCCATGGTTTCCACGGATGGGCAGGCTAGATGAATTAGCCACAGGAAATGCAGGGTTATAGGGATGTGATGTATTTGGATGGGATGCTGTTTGGAGAGTTGGTATGAGCTGAATGGCCTGCTTCCACACTGTGGGGGTTCTATGTATTCTTACACTGTGCATAGCTGCTACACCATAGTCATGTGATCTCTACATCTGAGGTAACTTGCTTTTGTTTTATTTTATGGCAACCTTTAAACACGTTACTTGAAGCATGATGTCAGAAGTGTTCAGCTAAGATTGAGTGAATTTTCGAAGCTGTAAAAGAGCCAACTACTGAGATAAAACACTTGGCAAGAATTCACACTGTATTCAGTGACTTTGAAATGTTGGGTAAATCAGAGTAGCTGTGAATTTTCCATTCACTGCTGCTGTGGAAATGAAAGAAGACATGGAACTAAATTGGAATTTTTCCACACAGTGGCAAAACTATGAAATTACTAGCAAATTGATAAAATGACTGAGCAAATGAAAGCAGCAACCCTGTTATCAGTGTTAATAAAAATGTGCTACAAATTGTACTGCACACGAAAACTTGATAAAGAACAGTCAGCTCAGACAGGAGATGTCTTGACAGCTTTAATGTCTCTACTAATAGTACATGTAAGCAGTATCTGTTCAATATCAGAGTGAGGTTATCGATCAGTATATGGTAGAACTGATAAATTTAGCTAAATCCTGTGAACTTGGACAGCTGGCAGATGATGTCATCAGTGATAAAATTGTCTTAGGCATAAGAGGACCCAGTGTGAAGGTATATCTGCTGAGAGGAGAAAATTACTCAAGAAAGATATTAAAATGTCCCGAAACTCTGAAATTGTCAATTGTCAACTCGAAGGCAAGAAAATGAGAACAGACAAGACTTTGCATTGTGCGGAGATATTCCAGGCTGAATGAAAACAACATATTGACAGAAGAGAAGAAATATTTATAGAACAGCCATCAGAAAGACTAAGGCAAGAGACTAAGGTTGTAAATTGTGTGGGGGACATGGCAAAAACAGAAACAAAAGTATGAGCAGCATGGGGAAAACATTGTTCTAACTGTAAGAAGATTAAGCAGTTTGCATGCACTTTTTCAAGCAGAAAGAAGAAACACAAGTCAGGAAAGGTAGCTGGTGGAAAGCTGTCATCTAGTGATTCTGACAAATCACTGTATGCTGTACCACAGATTGTCATCTGCAGGTGTAATGGTGATAAATCTTTGGTACTGTTAGGATGATGACTGTGGAATAGACCATCAACTGAAAGACAGCAAGAACCAGTGGCCCACTGTTCCATGAGATCCTAAAACTGTGAAAAGGAAGAGGGCCGAGGAATCATTCTATGAGGAACTAGTGGCTGATAAGAAGCAAATGCAAGCAAAACATGCAGTCATCACAGAACAACAGCAGAGAAAATCTTGTTAAGAAAAAAAGAATTGAACAAGATGAAAACAGCAGACTTGAAGACACCTTTAGTCAAACATATCAGTCATGTACCGACAGTGAAAGGACATAACCAGGTTTCCTGACAAGGTGAAAGTTGTGGAAGAGGCAGGAAAAGAAGGAGCAACAAGGGCACAGTGAATTGTACAACCAGGAACAAAAACACAAGAGATAGCAGGAAAATGGATTACATACTATCATCAAGCTCTGATATTCAAAAATAAAATGTCTTTTTAACAAGACATATTTCACTTAACTGAATTATCAAAAGGATAGTAACAGATTGGAGCAGTGCAACAGTTTCTTGCCTACATGAATTATCAGGTAAAGTTGTTATCTAATTTGTCAACAGTGTAAACCTTCATGCGAGTTTTGTGTTTGAGATGGGCAGTGGGATTATGGCACAGAACAAGAAGCGGCTTTCGCTCAAATCAAAAACTAGCATAAGCTTGACATGCTCTAGAAGTCTTCATGCCAGCAGAGACAAAACACTCCCCATGGGAATGACACCTACCAGGGAAGGAACATCACCCAAAGAATGAACAGATACCAGCAAACTGGCAACAACAGAATGCATTCATGTCATTAAGTGATCCGAACGCATCAGAGACAATGGATTAAATGCATGCACAGTGACTGATGAAAGTGGAACAGATTCAATTTAATGATAGTTTTGTTAATGAATGATACATTTTTTTGACCATGCATAGTGGGGAAATGGTAACCGCAAATGATACTGCTTGCATTGTTTTTGTTTTATGAAAAGAGATTTTTCAGAAAAGTGCCTATGTACATAGTATGATGGCTGCTTACCACAGTCATGTGATTCCTACCCCTGCTAAAAATTGGTTTCACTTTAGTTTGTGCCATTAAATATTACTTGAAATAAGTGACATAACCTTGCTACAGTACCATGATGCTAAGACTAATAGAGTATTTCCTGCCAATTCCTTAATCACTCCCCATAAGTTCTTCTGGCTCTGAATCTAAGAGACTTATATTTAACAATTATAATCTCGTCCTTTTTAAGTCTTTAAAAATTGTGAATAGTTCTATCAAAGTGGCTAAGCAAGTTGAAACAGGATCCTTGGGTCTGTAAATAAAGGCATTGCATAGAAAAACAAAGAAGTGATGCTGACCTCTACAAAATCATTGATCTGACCACATTTGGAGCATTAAATTCAGTTCCCGGCAACTTATTTCAAAAGGATGTTAAAGCCCTGGAGAGAGTGCAAAGGAGGTTTATTAAAATGATACCAGGAATGAGAGATTTTAGATGCAAGATTCAAGAAATTGGACTTATTCTACTTGGAGCAGTGATGATTAAGAAGTTCTCATTGAAGCATCCAAAATTATGAGCAATTAGATCAGTTGACTGGACAGCTAGTTTGTGATGCAGAGTGACACTGAAAGCATGGGTTCAATTGCCACCTCACACAACGTTACAAAGAAGGACTGGCCTTCTCAACCTCTCCCCACACCTGAGGCATGGTGAACCTCAGGTGTAGAGAGTGTGGTGAAGGTGA
The DNA here is from genome assembly GCF_030684315.1 of Stegostoma tigrinum. Taxonomy (NCBI): domain Eukaryota; kingdom Metazoa; phylum Chordata; class Chondrichthyes; order Orectolobiformes; family Stegostomatidae; genus Stegostoma; species Stegostoma tigrinum. The sequence continues at coordinate 26,227,678 of NC_081378.1, read as the reverse complement.
CATTTGGCATGCTTGTCTTCAATGGACAGAACATTGAGTGTAGGGGTTTGGACATCATGTTTCAGTTATACAGGACATTAGTGAGGCCACTTGTAGAATACTGTGTACAATTCTGGCCACACTTCTATAAGAAGGATGTTGTTAACCTTGAGAGTGTGCAGAAAAGTTTTACAAAGATGTTGCCAGAACTACAGGGTTTGAGTTATGGGAAGAGGTTATATGGGCCGGAGCTTTTGCCCTGGAGCATTGGAGACTGAGGGGTGAACTTATAGAGGTTTGTAATATCATGAAGGGCATGGGTAGGGTAAATAGTTAAGGTTGTTTTCCTAGAGTGGGGCAGTACAAAGCTAGGGAGCATAGGTTTAAGGTGAGGGGGAAGGATTTAAAAAGGACCATAGAGTCATAGAGATGTACAGGTTGGAAACAGACCCTTCAGTCCAACTCAACCCTGCTGAGCAATTTGCCTGAATAAATCTCGTTCCATTTGCCAACATTCAGCCCATATCCCTCTAAACCCTTCCTATTCATATACCCACGCAGTTACCTTTTAAATGATGTAATAGTGCCAGCCTCCATCACTTCCTCTGGCAGCTCAATCCATACATGTACCACCCTCTGCATGAAAAGGTTGCCCCTTAGCTGCCTTTTAAATCTTTACCGTCTCACCTTAAACCTATCCACTCTAGTTTTGGACTTCCCCACCCCAGGGTGAAGACCTTGTCTATTTACCCTATTTACCATACTCTGAGTGATTTTATATAAGGTACCCCTCAGCCTCTAACACTGCAGGGAAAATAGCCCCAAACTGTTCAGCCTCTCCCTCTAGCTTAAATCTCCAATCAGGGCAAGATCTTTGCAAATCTTTTATGAACCCTTTCAACTTTCACAACATCACTTCTATAGCAGGGAGAACAGAATTGCATGCACTATACCAAAAGTGGCCTAACTAATGTCCTGTACAGCCACAACATGACCTCCCAACTCCTCTACTCAATACACTGACCAATAAAGGCAAGCGTACCAAATGCATTCTTCACAATCCTGTCTACCTGAGACTCCACTTTCAAGGACCTGCATTCCAAGGTGTTTGTTCAATAACACTCCCTGAGACCTTACCATTAAGTGTATAAGTCCTGTCCTGAATTCTCTTTGCAAAATGTAGCCCCTGGCATTTATCGAAATTAAACTCCATCTGCTACTCCTCGGCCCATTGGCTCATCTGATTAAGATCCCATTGTACTTTAAGGTAATCTTCTTCACTGTCCACTGTACCTCCAATTTTGGTGTCATCTGCAAAATTCACTAACCATAGCTCCTATGTTCACATCAAAATCATTTATATAAATGAAGAAAAGCAATGGAACCAGCACCAATCCTTGGGCCACACCACTGGTCACAAGCCTTCAGTCTGAAAAGTAACCCTTCACCACCACCTTTTGTCTTCTACCTTCGAGCCAGTTCTGTATCCAAATGGCTAGTTCTCCCTGTATTCCATGTGATCTAACCTTGTTAACCAGTATGCCATGAGCAATCTTGTTGAACACCTTACTGAAGTACATATACATCCTATCCACTGCTCTGCCCTCATCAATCCTCTTTGTTATTTAGAGGCATCTGGATGGGTATGCAAATAGGAGGGGTTGAGAGGGATATGGGAAAATGCTGGCAAATGGGACTACATCAGATAGGGATGTCTGGTCAGTCGTGGATAAGTTGGGCTGAAAGGTCTGTTTCTGTGCTGTATAATTCAATAACTCTACGATTTAGTCATTTCTCTCTAATGATAGAACAGTCCTATTATCTAGTCAGACTATGATGGCCTTATCTCTTAATGTCCAACAACATTCTCTCTCCTCTAAGGGGACATGAAAAATTAATTTGTTCTCTCGTAATTTCCTTCGAAGTCCTTTCTATTGTTGGATTTGTGAAGGGATCTTATGACAGTGGCTGGTCTTAAGATCTAAACATAGCAGCAGCGGAGACCATTAAGAAAAAATAGTCTCAAAGGAGATGATCCAAGCACTAAATGATTTCAGCTCTTGCCAGGAAGGGAAGTTGTATTAGTAAGTGTGCTTTAACTTTCTGTGCTGTCATGGCAACTGTCCTGCCTTTTTCTTGCACTTTTGACCCTCTATAACGCTGGCAGGTTGGATTTCCTTCAGTAATGTTCCTTCATAACCTGGGCTATGTATTTTATCATGCACTTCCCTTTAGTGCATTTTCTGAGTGGTCATTGCTTCCTGATCTCTCTAAGTGATTTCATTTCTGTTTACTTTTCTTATTGTTTCTTCCTGCTTCTGCTGCTTACTGTGTTTTCTGCCTTGGGCTTCTCTTACTCATTCTGATCAGTTACATGGATTTTCCTACTTGTAAGTCAGCACCTAGATGTATCTCAAAGTCTGTCTCCACTGAACGTCACTTTGGATATGTACCCCACCTTTGGGTTTAGATCATTGAAAGGACCTTGTGCTTTCTTCATGTACTGTCCAAACTTCACTTTAGACTCTATTGTCTGTCTTCAGTTCTGTGGGTCTGCTCACTGTTGCTACAATGAAAATATTGAAAGGTGGTAAAGTCTCAAATGTTCAAATGGCTGACTCCTGCTTCTACTTCTTGTGTTCTTTCTGTTTGTCTGTCTTTTCTGAAAGTAAATTACCTTGAAATATTTAATTCACAACTACGGTCTCCAATAATATCTCCATGTCGGTTTCTAAATCAAACCTAGTAACTTCTACCTATGCTATAAATTTGGCTGCTCTGTTATCAATCTTTGCACATTCCAAAATAGTGCCTTTAGGTTTATTATTGTTCCGATTGTCACCTTTATCAGTATTGCTCCAACAAACCTGTTCAGCATTTTGCCTCTTCCTGATCAACTCTTCTTACCTCTTCTCAATCACTTATCTGCTCCAAAACTTCAATATTTCTTTTATTGCTTGGAATGTACCCTTTTTTGAATTATCTCAGCTTGCCTTTATTAGGTTAAAGGCCTATCTTATTGCTCAGAATATACAGTTTGTCAGGACACAGTTCCGAGCCCAATTTAAGAGGAACTTTTCAAAGTGACTTCCATCAAGTAGTACTAAGGCCCTATATATTGAATCTTTGCCTCTCACACTATTTTTTCAGTCTTACATTTAGATTTCTAACCTATTAGTTCCTATGCCAATTTATATCTAGCTCAGGCAACAATGCAGTGATTACTTACGTGTTTCAATCCTAATTCCCTGACCGTTCGCATTAGGAGTACATTCTTAATTCTACTTATGTTGAGATCGTGCATGGACCATGACAATTGGTTCCTTGACAATTGACAGGCAACACAACGTTCAACCTCCAAGCTGCGGCTGCAGAACATTATAATTGTACCCCAGCAACATTATCCTCTAACGCTAGCACAGTCCTTTACACTTACCCCACTTGAATGGCCTCCTGTACCATGGGGCCTTTATCGTCATCCAATCAGGCAGCAGCCAATTTGATGTTGCCCACAGTAGACCATCTCCATCTCCAAAGATTGAAATGACACTTCTTGCCTCTCAGTGTAACAATTTACTGGGAAATAAATCTACAGTTTCCAAATTTGTTTCCTGCATGTTTCCCTTGTAGTCACAGCTGGTGACCAAATTTAGGAGATTACCATCAGAGAAACTTCCTTTTCCTCGGTGTGTCTGAGAATGTTCTGTTCTCAGGAATGAAAGTAAATAGAAACAGGGATTTGTGATCCAAGTCCTTTCCTTGTTACATCACTGGGGATCTCCTGGGAGAATATTACTGGATTCAAAATGAACTTCCAATATCATGCTGATGAAACAGAATGATGGCTGTTGTAATAGTGCAGCTATATTAAATCATCAGACAACGGCGACTGGCACCATTTGAGTTCACCGGACTCTTGGTCTCAATAAGTTAGGTTTGCTGCCACTATTCTCCTTTGGATTTACAAGGCCTGCTTTGTCTACTGTGGTAGAGGAGAACTCACTACGTAATGTGAAGAAGCTCTTGCCTTAAACAAAACATAGTTTATATATGATCGCAATTACCCATTCATATGATAAAAACTGTGCTAGAGACTACAGGAAAACCTAGAATTTAAAGTCTGTTTTCTTTAAAATCCAGAACTGTTCCACCTTATCCCACCAAGTCGTTAGGAAATCATCAGATTGATTGGAGCTCAGTGTAATTTTCAATATTAACAATTTCAGAGCCATTACTTTATATAATATCAATGATTAATAATAATATGAATTTGGGAATCAGAATATCTCCAACCAAAATTAGTTTGTTCCTTTTATGGCACTAATAATAAAACCTTCTGTTATTCAATGAAGTAAGTTATATAGTATTTTCATTTTCTCTGCCTGAATGACAATCCATTATAAAAACAGTTCAAAGCCTCGTTCCTTGAAAACAATGGAATACAAATCAAATGCAATGAATAACTTACTATGATCATATTTATTTTTCCCACTTTCTCTTTGCACCCTTGCCTCTCATTTACCTCCTTCCATATTTTTACTCCCTCTCCCCTTTCTTTCACTCCACCTCATCTTTGTCTCAGTCTCTTTCCTTTACTTTTTCCCTTCTCTTCCTCCTCCCTTTTCCACTTGCCCTCAGCCTTCCTCTATGCTCTCCAAGAACTTTCCTCCAAGTTCAATTCCTCTCATAATCAAGAAGGCTAATGGATGTTATCTTTTGATTATGTTCTGTACATACATGCTAACATGTAGATCCCTCTGCTCCTCAGAATTCTACAATTGTTCATTGATCCAAAATAACACTGCACTGCTTTCCTCTCTGTTGGTCTCTTAGGCATTTGCAATCGCTAAATTGTTACATTCAACTTCTGCTCCATCTGGCGAACTCTCTCTACTAGTTTCTTTAGATTCTGATTGTGGCTGGTGATGGTTTCTTCCATTCATCAACTAGCAGGTCATCCACAACAACTTCCATTTCGGCAAGCTCACTGATTTTATTGTGTGGTCTACATTGGCACACTTCTGGAAATGTCAAAACAGCATATGTAACCATCTTTATCTCCTGAAGGATTTTCAAAAAGGTGGTTGGAAAACTGTTGCGTTCACTCAGCTTCCTAAGCCAGTAATCATCCTTCGTATCAAGGGAGTAAAGGCTTGTGCTTTGGCAAGTTGTGGCAAACTTTCTACTGTGGTTGACATGGGAGATTTCTTCAAAGCTGGACTGAGATCCTTTGGATCTGTAGGCACTATCAATTTTCCAGGTTTGCCACTGCTACCTTGCTGCTAATCCAGTCTGCAGGAACTGTAACTTTTTTCATCACTGCCTTCTTTTCCGACTCTTGTATCATGACTCTCCGTCTGGATGCAAGGGCAGCTGAAACTCTCCTTAACAGATGCTGAGTCAGTCACATCATTTCAACTACTTCAAGGTGATATTGACTGGAAGACATCAAGGTCTTTTTAAAGCATTGTTGAAATCTTCCAGGATCTGTTTGGCAGTCAATTATTTTGGGGATCACCAAACACTGCAAATCTTTTTGGGTTTTAGGGTTACTTGTGTAAGCTTTAGACTTGCTTTAGTTTGAATGAGAGGATTTTGTTTAATATTTAATATCTAATGCTGTGCAAGATGTTTATTCCTCTCAATGCATTGGCCTCTCAGCTTAATTTGTTCTTTCAGTCTGGTTATTGTTACATCACATAGCTTCAGGTTTACTTTTGAGGAAATTCGCAGTAATGGTAGTGGGGCAGCACCTCAGCTCTTGACAATGAATCTTACTTGGTTTCTGGGATACAGAAGTCTCAGTGGACTTCATCCTCTCACAATAGTGAAAGGATACTTTCCTTTCATAGCTAATTGGGGGAGTGTGCTAGAAACCAAATCCCGCTAATCCCAGAGTTGTCACAAAAGTTAAAGATTTAATTAAAATTCTAAATATTTCCCAATTTACCTGACTTCTTAAACTCATTGATTGATAAAAAGCATGGACCAGATATCTGTGCATAAAAACTATTATCTATTACAGATAAATGGAGTCTAGCTACAGGTAAACTTGTAACTCTGCTACTTAAAATTCTAATCCTCTTATAACCTCTCCCTACACACACATACAAACAAGCACAATAGGAAAATTGGTGATATGGGAGGTGGGAAAATCTGAAAATGTAGTTCAATGTAGTCCCTGGCTACAGGGCTCACTAAGAAGATGTTTTGGGCTTGCCAGGACTTGCTGCTCCTTGATCTCTCTTCTCCAGGCAATTTCACTTGCTTGCACAAGGTGCAGAGCAATTCATTCATAAATCAAAGTCTCTGACTTATTTGTTAACAGCAACAGCTTACAGCACCTGGTGAGGGCATCTTTCTTCAGGCTTTAGGTATTTTCTACTACAGAGAGAAAGCTAACATCTACCTTTCTGGAGGTCTGAATGCTTCTGGCTTCACATTCACACCCACAAGCTGTTCAGCTACCTGGGAACCAGTGACAGGTAGAGGGTCTTCCTCTTTGAAAACTGGTCACAATTCCACACACCAGTCAGCTGTTTCTTCTGGCTGAATCTGACTTTCTTACACATCCCCTGGCTCTGGTTTATACAACGAAACAGCCATCACTGGTTGAACAAGAAAGATTGTAAGCAGCGCTTGCAATTGCACCGATAACTTGTTTTTAAAAGGTTTAGCAATCCCTTCAACGATCCTGGGTATTTTTAAAGTAGTTCTTTTCACATTTAGACCACACTGAACAGGACAGACCAGGGAAATGATTGGTGTTTACACAACTCAAAGGGTGTGAGCAGAAGATGGCTGATCACCCGATTCTTCTATCTTGCTCATATCTGCCATTTTATGGGCTGTTTTCCCCTGGGATGAGGGAAGGGATTGGGTAAAATGAAAATTTACAGCACAGCTGTTTGTGGTGATGCAATTGTTGTAAGGCAGAGATGTGTCCCAAGTGAGTGAGTGAATGAGTTGGAATGTAGGGGACAAGAAGGGTTGATACTTTGGGGGATTGGGGTGACTGAGCTCCATTGGGGAATGTTGCTGCTACAACAGTGGGAGGAGTAGACCTTGAGACTTGTTTGCAGCTGGAAGCTACAGTAGTGGAGCTACAGTTAGTATGAGGTATTACAGCAAAGATGGTGGTATACACTGTTGTGGAGAACAGAAGGTCATTGACCATTTTCCCAAATGGTTGGGTATTCTTCCACTGTGTGAAAATCACCCAAGTGGCATCTTTGAACCAGACTGGCAAGATTTAGGGCCATGGTCTAAGGAAAAGGACAGCCCTCATCTCCACCACCCCATCCACCCAGGACTTCTATGCCCTTGGCCATGAACTGGAGTGACAGTTTGTCCCTGTCTGCCATATCTCCGTGAGATTCTCACACACACTGAAACTGTGAAGGGCTAATCCTGACCTGCAACATTTGAAATAGTGTGCCTTTGCATTTTAAGTATGGCACTAGTGACCAGAAGGTCCTGGCAATGATGAGCACTTCCATCATTGCTGGGTGCTACCATGGTGCTCTGGAGGCATAGTGCATGCAGAATGAGGTAAATACTTTAAAACAATGTGTAAAGCCCTCCACAAAACTCCCCAAAAATGACACCTAACCCAATTTTGAGAAGATTCAGCTCAGAATCACTACAGTGCAGAAAGAGGCTATTCAGGCCATCAAGCCTGCACTAAACCTCCCAAAAGCAACACACTCACACCCAGCCCCCTACCCTATCCCAATAATCCTGCATTTACCATGGGTAATCCGAATAGCATGCGCACTATGGGACAATTTAGTACAGCCAGTCCACCTAACCCGCCCATCTTTGAACTGTGGCAGGGAAACAGCAGAAACCTACACAGACACAGGAAGAACATGCAAACTCCAAGCAGACAATACCGAAGCTGGAATCACACCTGGGTCCCTGTCACTGTGAGGCAGGAGTGCTAACCACTGAGCCACTGTGCCGCCCATTGATTAAACGACTTTTGGAAACTTCCGAAATATTAAGATACATGTTTGGTCCAAGTGTAACATTTCTCATTAAATTAACTTACCGAACAAAGCAGGTTTTGACTACTGTATAATACAAAAAATAAAATCTAATACTCACTATTTATTGATGCAGCTAGCTATTTAGTTGTTGATCAAGTTTTGTTATTGGTTTCCACAATTTAGTCTTTGTAATCAGTTAGTTTGTTCGGGTTTGGTATTTGAAATCAGAGTTGTTTCAACAGACTTATTGAGAATTATTTTAACCGCCTCCGTGATGAGCAGGAGAGGGCTGGGGGATAAAATATGATCAAGCCCTAATCTTTCATAAGCACGACTACTCGTGGTTTATCCCCAGCAGGATTTAGGTAGATGGATGGAGTAATCTGTTCTATAAAGCTAGGCTAGTAATTATAATATTTAAATAAAGCCACTAAACCCAGCAGCTAAGCGCTTTCCTGGCATTGCTAGTGGACCAAGTATAGACGGTACATTTCACTCCAGCGTTGAAGCAAACATGCTGCCATCTGTCCCTTTGTCATGATTTGCCAAGCTCTCCCCAAGATTTCTTCACCCTGTCCAAGCCCAGTAATTGCTTTCCTTCTGAGATCACTCCAGCTATTCATGATTCTCCTTTACCCGTGATTACTTTTATTTCCACCATCACTTTTACATCCATCAGTATTGCTTTTGGCTAATTCTCAGGTGGAAACTGAAGTAACAATTTCTAAATAAGACCAGTCATTAAATGTAGCAGGACTTCTACAATTCCAGCATTCCCAGGACTCCCTGACAGCTGTCACTCCTTCATCCTGCCTTCCTGTAAATATTGGACCATGATGTCAATGTGTGCTGTTATGAAGAAATGTTATCTGAAACATTAATTTAGAAATCATTGACTGAATATATACCCATGACTTGGAACTTTATAAAAAGAACATTTTGTATATCTAAGATGATTGACAGCAACAGAAGAAAATTTTCTATTTGCAAAGAACAGAACCTGCTCAATGAGAATCACTGAATCTGCAATGTTTTCAGAGAGGTCATGTGACTCAGTTTGTGGACGTATTAAAGCTATTAGACTTGAGCAATGACAGTCAGAGTCTGGGCTAACTTGCCTGGATCAACAGTCCTTGCCCTCTCATTGTCTTCTCTGAAACATCTCTCAACAAATTGCATAAGTTAAAACCCCACTGGAAAGCCTTGTAAACACAAGTGAGAAATGTCAATTTACAGTTCAGTCTCCAGAAACAGATGTCAGCCAGCCATAACGGATCCTCGAAGATATACTACTGTGCGGACAGTGACTTTGGCTGTCAACCAACGTTTGCAAAATCTGTGAATAATTATTTTTATTATGTATTTAACTGGCCAAAATACTCAGAGATAATATTCTGCCAAGTCTTATGTATTTTCTCCCAGATTTGGAGGTAGTGTACATGTGTTTATTTGAAGAAGGATTGCTATATATAGTTGCACCGTTTAAATCTTCTGTCAATTATCTTCATATTATTTTCTTGAGTAAGTTTTGTTTGCAATTCACTACTTTTTTACTTACTAATTATTTCTTTAAAAGCCTGGCTGACTAAGTTCTGATACTGAACTATGTTCTTTCTGATACAATATGCATATTTGGCAATCAGACTACAACTTTTAAATCCCAACTTTGTTGCAACCAATGGAGGAAGTGATACAAGGAAAGGAACCAGTTCAGCCCTCCTAACTAAATCATAACAGTGATACTATAAGCACCATTTATTCAAAGGGTTTAACTACAACAAGATATAAACCAATGTAAAGCTCAAATACTTTAAAATCTAAATCTTGAAATACATAAACTCTTAGCACGTCATAAACTTTACACTTTAGTTTGTCAAGATACTTGTTTTCTATTGAGGGAGCAGTAGTTTATAATTCTTTTCACTGAACCTGTTTGACTACTTTGTCACAAACTGGTACTGATGTGAGTTTTCAACAAAAGGCCCACTCTAACAATCATGCTGAGGTTGTGCGTGCTTGGTTATGGTGTGGACTTGAAACGGATGTTGCTAGTGCAGGGAAATATATTCATGTGTAAAGTCATCATCAGAACCATTTGTTACACAATTTAACTCTAAATCATTACACACAATTATCTCCAACTGTTCACCCTCTGCCGAAAGGGACAACCTAGCCCAAATGTCAGTGCTGGGCACAATTACCTATTGAAGGGCTGTCTACAATAAATCTTTCTGTCTGTGTGAAATGGATGTTTTACAACAGCAGACAATTTGAATTTCTACAGTGCCTTTCAAAGACATCCCATGGTGCTATACAGTAGCATAAACAGAGAAAATTTGGCACCAAGCCAAGGAAAAGGTAATCAAAACTGGTGACCAAAAGAGATGGGTTTTAAGGAGAGAGAGGTCAAGGACATTCCCGAGTCTATTAATGTAGAACCTAAAGCTCAGAACCAGATCGTTGGCCCAACCAATCAATGTCAGTTTTAAAACTCCATAATAGCATCACCCCAACTCATCATCAACTAACCTTATCAGCAGAATCTTTTTCATCGTAATTATCTAAAGTTGTGTTAAGTGCAACAATGTTATTCAACTTAAATACTCAAGTTCCATATTCTAACCACTCAAGGTGTAAAGTGTTGCGTAGTGGCATAGTGATTAGCATTGCTGCCTCACAATGCCAAGGACCTGGGTTCGATTTCAGCCTTGGGTGGTTAACTGTATGGCATTTGCACGTCCTTCCCATGTCTGCGTGGGATTCTGGTGGGTGCTCTGGTTTCCACTCAGAGTCCAAAGATGTGCAGCTTTGCTGTATTGGCCATGCTAAATTGCCCTGTTAGTGCGCAGGCTAGGTTGACCATGGAACGGGTGGGGTTTGGGTATGATGCTTCTTGGAGCATCAGTGTAGACTTGATAACCTGAATGGCCTCTATCCACACTGAATAATTCTCTGATAAATTTTTTCCTGAATTTCCCATTGGATTTATGACCCCCTACTGTTTATTGTGGCTTCAATTTGAATATGGCTAGAGAATGGTGGTACCAATATACCAGTTAATTTCTTTCTGCAATCAAATGAATATTGAAATGAAAATTGAAATATCGGGAAAATGTAGCCTTAAATATCAGACATTCACATAAAATCATTTTCAATTAGCTTCAGAAGTAAAGAGAATTGAACTAGGGATAGCTGCAAATACTCCATAGAGAAACCAATTGAAGACAAGATTTTTCATAATTTTCATGGACTCAATTACTTTATGCATTTCCGAAATATTTTGAATATTCCTATGTAGTGTTGTATTGGTGTTTTGAGTATCAGCTAGTGCTATTAATATCAGTGAACCAAAGTCTACTATGTTACAAAAATATCAAATGCCGTTGTTGTTCTGTGTTAAAGAGGTTTGCCTGGCAGCATCTTCTTAAGCAATGTGCATGAAAATCTCCAATTAATCAAGGAAACAAAATGCATCACTGTGGTTGCAGTCATTACACAGCATGCAATCACACATGGCAGTGCCAGTAGTGTTTAGTGACAATACAAAACCAATAAATTCTACGCACTCAACAAAACATTGGAAATTGTTTCTATTTTAAATAATTATTGAATATCCTATCTTTTAAGCAATTAGAAGAGCAGGACCAAAAGTTAATCAACAGTAGACATTATAGATATTGTTGTTTATGTTTTCTTGTATTTTCACAATAGCGGGAATAACAGATTACAATCAGAGCAAGGTACTAACTGTGTTGTAATATATGAGTTGTACTAACAGACGCCAATATCTAAATGTTGAGCACTGCCCTATGAATAACCAAACCAGAGTCATGCTGGGAAAATGGAAATCATCCCTATAGTTTTGTTTATTTAATATTTTGGCATGCCACTGGTTCAACGTCACCTGTTACCAGCTGTTGCTGAAGCCCTGTATAATGGAAGCGGTTAATAATGACGTCTGTATATAATGCATTCTTCAGCTGTTAAGTAACAAGCCTGGACATTGTCTGTGCACCAGCATATGCAATATTGTTGCCAATACACAGAATAACTAGAACTATTTCTTGAATAAATAAAATGTAAAAGATTGCACAATATATCACATGTAATCTCACTTACTGTTTGAATCTATAAAAACTTTCTGTTGGTAATTTATCAGGATTGACAATCCTACAATATTGTTTACATTATTTACCGTATGGGTGCTTCTTTAGGGGAATGTGCTCTTATAAATGTCTGTAATCTGCTTCAAAAGTACTACAATCATTGTAATAAATTAAAATGTAATGTTAAAAAAAACCAATGAAATGCTGGAGTTGCGACTGAGGCAAGTATATTTAAATATTTCCTGAACATTAATCTTCGTATTTAAATTGGGTAGTGCTGTACCATATATACTTCCGAAAATGGGTAATTCTTTATCGGTTTATGTGGACTTTATTCACTGGCTGATTATTTTACTTCAATTAATGGTAGTTGCAATAAATGGTTAAATTAAATTTTAAAGGATTCTACAATGCTTGATCTCGGTGCTACAATAGCTTTGTGAGCTCCATTTAATTGGTGTGCTATGTGTCTGCTGCCTCCACACAGGAATGCTGGCACAGACTGGCAGATTCAAGCAGACATATTAGCGCAGAAACTGGAAGAAGATTTATGCTTGCTTTCTGTTAGTGAAATAAGCATGATCACTTAGAATTAAGCTTTATCGCATTAGCTTCAATTTCTCTGGCTCTGCTTTTGTCAAGATGTACATGACCCAGCAAGGTTGGAGGCTAACTTCCTTCAATACAAAATTAGATTACTGCTGGTGACTAACCAACACTGAAAGCTAAGTTTTGAACAGATCTTGATCTGATTCAGTGCTGGCTTCTACTTTTAATACTCGACTTCAGCTTGGGTGACTTACTGATGAATGATGTCATGAAATGCTTTTGACCAAACTAAGGCAAACAGTGGGAAGTGAAACAATAGGATACAGTGGGCTAAAAGCTGCTGGTGCTATTATATGGCTGAATATGAGGTAAGACAATCTTTCTGAAATTGCGGTAGAGTTTGATTTGTTATCCCTGTAAAATTTTCTCATTTTATACTTGGCTTTGAATCAGGAGTTAAACGGACGTTTTTCTGTGTCTTAACATTCTGAGAGCTTCTCTCGGTTGTGCATTTCACTGTTTAGCTGACTGAAAACTGACTTTGAGACAGGCTACGTTGTTAAAAATTGAACAACTACCTAGCAACCAAGAATGTTTGTAGTCATATAAAATTTAACCCATTTAGGAAACTAATCAACCACTGCATTTTCAACAAGTACTTTTGTAGAGAGGACGATAGCTTGAAAAGATTTTTTTTGTGTGTAATTTCACACACCAGTGAACGCTGTTCCAGTTTGGTTGCAGGTTACAGATTACTGCAACTTCTATTCAGATTTTCGTGCACTGTCATTGTGAGTTTGAGATCATCAGAATGATTGAGATGGCTCAGGAAACAATTTTTGTCACGAGTTACTCTCAGAGAAAGTTATCAGTGGGTGGTAGAAGAGCTCATAATGGGAGTGCAGTGCCATGTCTAATCCCTGAAAACTACTTGGACCCAAATGTCCAGGTAATGACCAGCTATGTATTCAATGGGGCTAATTCACTAGCTGACAAATAAGACTTGAAGCTTACAGAAGAGGTAAATGTATAGAAGTCATGTAGCTGTTTAAAAATCAGCGTTCAAATTCAAGATCTGCATTTTTCTTGCTCACTCAGCAAACTTTGTTCTTTAATTCTCCAGTGGATTAGAAATAGCTTGCACTGGATCAATATACAGGATTGATGTTGGTCAAAGTTCTCATTCTTACTAATGCAAGGTTGAATATATTTTTGTTCCTGATTGAACCATTGGATGGATAGATTGAACAGTTCCCCTAGACTGTGCTTTTTGAGATTTTTTGAGTTTAAACCAAATGAAATATAATTTCACTGTTTGAATAGTAGGTTATTAATAGACTTCGAACAGAGCATTAGAATATTATTACTGAACGTGGAAATTGAAACTTCAGGTTTAAAAGCAAAGGATTCACAAGTTCTTCACGGATAGAATATTATTTATTTTCTACCTGATTGTTAGAATTTTATGATATAGCCATTCTTCAGGAAAATGACTCCTGTTAACTTCTAACTCATAAGCAACTATTTCATATCTTAGTAGCTAATAGGTCAAGTTATTAAACTTGTGTTAGTAACTATTTACTTCTGTTAATTTGGTGTCATGATACTTTGCCATGCCTAACAGGTTAATAATTAAGACCTAGTGCACTATCTGACTGACCACCTCCAACATAAAGAATCAAGTTGCAAATGTACAAGAAACAGTAGTTCCTACATACATTTGAACAGGTGCCAGCTGAATTCTCCATTGTTTTACCACGAACAATTCAAAATGTTAGCATTTTAGGTTTCTTCAAAATTTGATGAATATTTATTTTGAGGTAACAACTTGATGTGGGTGTTAGCTGTTCTGTAGTGATATGAAGTGAGTGGCCATACTCTCTGTAATATGAAAAACGTTTTAAAATTGTTCAGAGTTTAGTTGTGCTCAATGAGTCATAGTCAATGGAGACTGGGCCTCCGGAAAACATTTCATAGAGTAAAGAAAATGACTAATGTAGACTGAATGAGTGTTACACAGTACAAAGGAAGGAGTACCAGGGGAATTTAAGGACATATAAATAAATTGAGTACAAATTGCTTAGCCCTTTGAGTTAGCAGTAGAGATATTATAATTTAGTTTTCCACTTGATGAAATTGTGCAGATGCACTAAAGAAAGTTCGGTTATAGTACTGTTTTAAACCTGCATCAGATAATACAATAAATTGTGATAAATACACATATTTTGGTTTGTGGTTTTTGTAGTCTAATAGCATGTGTCCTACTGTTGGTAATAGTTTGCTTTACTTGTTATTGGTTAGAAATCAGTGGAATGGTGTATTTTCTCAAATTGCTTTTTGTGCTTCCTGTCAAGTCTTTCCTGAGAGCAAAAATAATTTGAAATTTTCAGAGATAGTTAATGTCTGTTATTAAATGTCCCTTAGGCATGATGATTGGTCTACTGAAATATTGCTTCCCAAAGTAAGGTGGAATCTCTGTGCTAAGTATCTTAATGTGGTGTTCAGCACTATAGTACTGTTATTTTTCATTTTCATCTCCTCCTGATATCACCAGCATCCCAGATGCCAGATTTTCACAATTCCATCCACTTCATATATCAAGAAACATCTGAAGATGTTGATATAACGAAGGCTATGGATTCTGATATGCTTCAAGCAATCATATTGAAGACTTCAGTTTCATAACTAGCCAGCATGGCTACCACCCTGGCATCTACCCAGCAAAGTGGAACACTTCTTGGGTATGACCTGCTCACGGGCAGGAAGTCAAACCAAATCTGAGTAGTTAGCTGCTCTTCTGTTTACTCTCAAACATCGGCAAAGTGATGGGAGATGTCAATGACATTTCAAGCAAAGCTCAATGACCTCACCTGCTTTATGATGCTCAGTTTGGGTTTTGCCAGGGCAGCATCCGATCTCACTACAGTCCTGATCGAAATATGGGCAAAAGAACAACTCCAAAGGAAAGGTGAATGTGACATTTCGGCTTAATATATCTAAGTGGCATTAAGGATCCTTGGCAATTGAGGGGAAAATCTCTCCACTGGTTGGAGTCATAACAAACACAAATGAAGATAGTCGTGCTTGTTGGATATCATTCATCTCAATTCCAGGACAAACTTGCAGGAACTTGCCAGTGTTTCAAAGCTGGATTACCTTCAGCTGCCTTCAGCAATGATATTCCTTCCAGCATAAGGTCAGAAAATGGAAATGTTTGCTAATGGTTTCACAACATTAAGTACCACTTACAACACCTCAGATACTGAAGCAGTCAGTGTCCATTTTCAGGAGAACCTGAGCAAAATTCAGGCTTCATCAGAGGAGCAGCAAGTAACATTTGTACCACATAAGGGTCAGGCAATGACTGTCTCCATCCAGAAAGAACCTAAGCAGCTCACTTTAGCAGTCTATGACATTGCCA
The DNA here is from genome assembly GCF_030684315.1 of Stegostoma tigrinum. NCBI lineage: Eukaryota > Metazoa > Chordata > Chondrichthyes > Orectolobiformes > Stegostomatidae > Stegostoma > Stegostoma tigrinum. The sequence continues at coordinate 26,211,632 of NC_081378.1, read as the reverse complement.
TCACTCAATTTGCTGCTATCGAAATTCTATGGGTTACCATTCACCAAAAACTGAATTGAACCAACCATATGAATACTCTAAATATAACAGCAGGTCAGAGGCTAAGAATTTCGCAGCGAATAGTTCACATCCTCCCCAAAGCCTTGTCTACCATTTATATGACAAAAGTGAAGAACTTGATGGAAAATTTTCCACTTGCTCAGATGAGTGCATCCCCACACTCAAAAAGATAAGATTATTTAAGGACAAGGTAGCCCACCTGATTGACACCCCATCTAATACTGTATACATTCACTGCTTCCAACACTGCACTAACTCACCAAATCCCTTCAACAGTATCTTCCGAACTTTACTACCTAGAAGATTAAGGTTAGTAGATGCATTGTAACACCATCACCTGCAAGTTCTCTCACAAGCCACCTGACTTGAAACTATGTCATCATTACTTCACTATGACTGGGTCAAATTCTTGGAATTTGCTTCAAAACATTCTAGTGCTACCTAAACCATACAGTCTGCAGTGGTCAGAGATGACAGACAGCTCACAGTCACCTCCTCAACAGAGATTAGCATTGGGCAATTAATTTTAGCCTTGCCATCATTGCACACATACATGAATGAATAAAAAATATCATTCAGTAAGCTTCCATCTACCCTTATTTCCGGCTCCCCTCCAACTAACATCTAACACTGTAAGAAACACACTCCCAGCTGACCCCAGATCACCACCTGCATTATCCACACCAAGTGGAACCCACAGAAAATGATAGGATCCTCCCCGAACAGTCTTTCTGATACACTTACCTGCTTGAATAAATCAACCTTGAATTTGGCATCTGGCTTGAAAGTCTGTCAATCAGGCTGATAATGGTTGGGAACCCAATTTAAAGCAGCCTGTGATAACCTTCTGCAGCACATTTGGGAATGCTGATCTTCCCATCCTCGCAACAGGAACCCCTCCCTCACACGTAGTGTGTCTTCTGGCCAAATTGCGGCCTTAAATGTCAGGTACACTACTCTGTTCAAAGCAAATTGTAAATATCCTCTCCATTTTGACCAAAATAATAAAACTGAAAATTAAGCTCACTGTCTGAAATAATAAATAGTATAGGCAACTTTTAAATTTCTATTCCCAGAAGATGCATAACTGTTTTGAAAGCATATTCTTGAAGATTTAATCCCACCTTTAGTGCACCAGTTCATCATCAGTAAAATATCATTGTGAAGTTTTTTTCAATCTTTAGCAACCTGCTACACACTGGCTGTAGTATTGTAGCAACCATTGTACATGTGGAACTATTGTTTTCAAGTTGAATCCATGAAGCAATATAGCACTGGAATATTAAGTTTATCCATTGGATCCTACACATACCACAGGATTCATAGATAAACTATCTTGTAAAGTTTAGGTGACAGCTAATATCTAATGTTACAATCATGTAATTGTCTGCAAGCATTAAAGAGGATCCACCTCATATATCACAATTTAATAGGATGTTGCTTTTAATAATGAATACTTTTTGAGTTTTTCTTTATTTAACTCATCAGACTGTGAGGAAATATTTATGCAGTGACAAGATGTGGCATTCAAAACATAAACAGATCAGCTGTCAAAGAGTCATAGAGGCCTATAGCACATAAAACATCCCACCACTCAGAAACAGTCATCTAACTATTCTAATCCCAAAATCAAGCACTTGACCCATAGCCTTGCATCCCTTTGGCATTGCAAGTATACATCTAAATATTTCTAAAATACTGTGAGGATTTCTGTTTCAACAACCTTTAGAGGCACTGAGTTTCACATTCCCACTCCCGTCTGAGTGTAAAACAATTCTTCACATCCCCTCCTGTGCCTTATTTTAAATCTATGCCCCCACCCCCCCGTTATTTTTCCTTCCTGTCTACCTATCCATGCCCTTTATCATTTTAAACATCTCAAACACGGTCCCCTCAGTCTCCTCTGCTCCAAAGAAAATAAGCCCAAGCTATTTAATCTCGCTTTATAACTTCAGCCCAGGCAACACCTGCTCCAGTGCTATCACATCTCTCCTTCCATGTGGATTCTAGAACTGCACACAATACACTACCTGTGGCCTAACCAACATTTTATGCAGTTCTAGCATAATATCTTTGTTCTTAAACTCTATGCCTTGGCTGATAAAGGCAAGTATCCCATACGTTTGCTTCCTGCTTCTTAGTGCAGACAGAAAACCAGGCAACTTTCTACGGTTGCTAGCACTGAATAGTCAAAGAAGGGGGTGCATATTTTGCCCCATGTAACAGTGCTATGTGAATGTCATAGCTACAACAAGTGCCATAATGTTACTGAATGCAAAGCAGCCTCAAGGGTCCTAAACCTAACTTGTATGTTCATAAGGAACAGAATTACAACCAATGCCACAGGAAGAAAGAACTATGAGGAAACTTCTCATAGAAGTCATCAAAAATGAAAGCTCTTTTAAAAAGACAATCTCTGTAAAGTGCCTCTCACAGCATTGCTCATTCTATTTCATGGTACATCATACAATCGAACTGGAAGCTACCAGTTCCAGCACCACTTGACCTGCCATTATGATCGTTATGCTGATGGTTACTTTCAAGCAACATAATCCCATTATTTCACAAATTATGTACAACTGGATTAAAAGCAATCTCTGACTGCGAAAGATGAGTAAATTTCATTTGGCATGTTTGAATCAACCCTACCTGCAGCTGCCACACCTACTTGACAATGATGAGGAATAATTGCCTCCATTAACCACATGTCAATCTGTTCCACCTGTTACCTGATCTGTGCAACACATTTGGTTCTTCCTCCTTTAAGTCTAGTCTAGGGATTATCAATGTTATCAGCCAAAGTGTCCACACAGATGTATGAAGCAAGACCTTACGTATCAATCCAACCAGCTTTTGATCTCTATTAACAAACACAGTAATAGAACCACTTATACTCTGCTGTTCTCAGAACCTAGTGGATCTTTTACCTTTTGTTGTTAACAGTTTCCTTCTCTTTTCTGCCTGTATCAGTTTTTTTGCGTCACCTACAGCTCAAACATACCAACCCCATGCTCTGGGATTCGTGCTGAACTGTGCTCACAAATATCAATGAGAGGGAATAGGACTTGTCTGTTGTTATTGCCTTTGCTTTCAAGGAGAGTATTATTTCTAACTCAAAAGGTTGAAACATAGCAAATATCATATAGCTACTGTATTGTCCAAATGGCAATTTAAACAGAGCTTGCATTATAAAATGATAACTACATGTTATATCTAATATGGATGTGCATGTGGGAGTGGGTACAAGACACAACCATTGGTTGGTATTAGCTCATTACTTGAGAAAATCTGAAGTTTTATTTTCTCTTACTCCCTTGATACTGTTACTTTGCACAATTTTGGTTCGAATAACCTCTTCAAAAGTTTGATTTTCATGTGTTCATGTCAATTGTACTCAAGAGGACATATTCTTTAAGTAGACTGATAGTGTTGCCAGCATTGTGAATTGAAGTACCACATACACCTTGACTGCCCATGTAACAGCCATTCCTGGGTATCCTAGGTATTATACAGCCAAATTGTATAATGGTGCTTCTATATGTAAAACCCTTTGAACTAATGATTGCATGGCTACAAAACCTCAACTTAATAGCTGTAATGTGTTCTTCATGTGTAGTTAGAAATGAAGGAGATCTAAGATTTGATGAAGATTTTTCATAATTCATTAATGAATGTGCAGAATGTTGCATGACAACATTTACTTCCATTGATAGGTCAGATGCACCCGGTTAATGTTAGCGCTTGGTGGGCTGGTCTAGCTTTGGTAAACTCCTACTGTAGAGTCAAAGTGGAAAGTAAGTTTATCTATGTTTATTAGACCACATTGAAGCACTAAATATGTGGAATTCCATGACAGATTTTTTTCCAAATGTATAAGTTACTCATAGAATTTAAAAGTTCAAACTTGACATTATATAAAGTGCAAAAAGAATAAGTTTCTTCTAATATTTTATTTTACTCACTACAAAGAACAGTATAGCAGAGTACAGGCCATTCGGTCCACTAAGACTGCACCAACAATTAATGCCTTTCTACACTACAAACCTTTTGCCTCTATGTGATCCATATCCCTCTATTCCATGCCTATTCATGTATCTGTCGAGATGCCTCTTAAATGTTCCTATTGTATCCACCTCCACCAACATGATTTGCCAGTTTTTAAAATCCATGCCGTGACAGATGAAGACAAGCATGCCATATCCATTCTTCACCACCTAATCAACTTCTTTTGCCAATTTCAAAAAACTGTGGTCCTGTACACTCAGACGATTTTGTGTGTTAATGCTACTAGGGGTTCTACCATTTTCCCTCCTGATTAGATCTTTCAAAATGCATCTCGTCTCAGTGCCTGGATTAAACGCCATCTGCCATTTCTTCGCCCGAGTCTCCAGCCTATTTATATTCTGTTATATTCTCTGGCAATTTTCTCCTCTCTATCCGCAGCTCCGTCCAATCTTTGTGTCATTTGCAAACTTACTAATCAGGCCATCTACATTCTCCTCTGAATCATTATCTATGTTACAAACAATAGCAGACAGCATTGATCCCCATGGAGCACGATTGATCACGTCAGAAAAAAAACACCCTTCCACCGTTACTCTCTGTCTTCTGTGAATAAACCAGTTCTGCATCCAATCAGTGTGAATCCCATGTGACTTCACTCATTTTTTTAATCAGCCTGCCATGACAAATATAGTTAAAGACCTTGCTAATGTCCATATCGACAACATCTACTCCTGCCCTCATCAATCATCCTTGTCACTTCCCTAAAAAACTCAATCAAGTTCATGAGACACAACCTTCCCTGCATAAAGCAATGCTGCCTTTCAGTAATAAGTCCATATTTTCCCCAAATGTGAGTAAATCCTATACCTAAGAATGTCCCCCAATAACTTACATACCACTTACGTAAACCTCACCAGCCTGTAATTTCCTGGATTATCCCTGTTCCCCTTCTTAAACAAAGGAGCAACATTGGCCATTTTCCAATCCTCTGGCATCTCTCCTGTGACTAAACAGGATATAGCTATGTCATCAGACGTAATAGGAACTGCAGATGTTGGAGAATCTGAGATGTCTACAGCAGAAGATCTGAGCTGAACATTGAGGATCTTTTGACCTGAATGCCTTCACTGCCTGGAATTACTACCCTTCTTATGTCCCCACCCATCCTGACAGACTCAGTCAGGGGTTTGACACAAGACTGATGTAGATGAGGGTGATGATAGCTATCTTCACTGATTTTAGCATGTTACCAACCAGAAGCATAATTGGACACCCTGCCATACAGAGTCTAAAACACTGGTACTGTTGCTTCCAAGAGCTCTACTTGTATTATGAGATTTGACAGCCTTAGTCGGTTTACCCAGAATTAGTGGCTTCACCAGCATCAACCATGCACTGTCACCTAAACTCTCAGTGATGGAGGGCAGGAAGGATTGGGAAGCAGTGCTTCACTATGTACACCATGAGCTGAAAACATCTGCAGATGCTTGGCTAATGTCAGGCTGTGATGATGGTACTGAGCTGTCCTTCAGGCTGCTGATCACAGAGAGAGCTCTGTGTATTTTTTTTGGAAGAAGGAACATAGCGTCCTCTTATGCTGCTCCACGAACCGTACTCTGGACCGGATGGTGATCTTGGATGATGACTAAATGAACTCTGATTTGTGTCCTGTCTCTAAACTGTAAGCTACTATATGCTGGTTAGTGATGTTGTTGAAATACAGGCTTCTATTCCTTTTCATCATGTATCTTGCAATTGCCTTAGAGGAACTGATGTATCAAACCAGACAGTGCTCCCTGTCCTGCTCATGCATAAGGCTTTGTATCTTTGTGGAGCAGAGAGTGATTCGGAGCAGATGAAGAAAAGCACTCGCCGCCGTACAATCAGAAACACACGCTGTTTAATTTCACGCTACATCCTTCATGTTATACTTTCCAACAGCACGTTTCGGCAGAGGGTGTCATCTGATTATTATTTACAAGCAGCGCATCATGTTTTGCTAATCGTACAATCCAGTGTGGAGTTAGCTGCAGGATTTGCGAAACGGACCACAGCGCAAATCTCACTGTGTTCCATGTAATTGGAAACCTACAGTTTGCTTTGGGTCCCTCCCCAACCAGACAGCGCCGTGACTGCAGCCTTGTTATTTGCTCTGACACTGAGGAGCACGAACGTATATTTCAGCTGTCACAGGGATCTGAAGAAACAGTTAGAGGAAAACCCTTTATATTGGTAGGAATCAACAAGACAATGAGCTTCCCCAACGAGGTGTTAAACAAACCATGCCATGGTCAATTGTTTAGCGTTAAAACTGATTAACTACAAATCAACTAGTCACCAGTCATACAAAACAGTTTGCTGCAGGATACCTCTCTGATCATAGGTAGGTACTGATCCGGTATTGTTTTGTGATTTGGAAATGCGTGGGTGGGGTTTGGGGTGAACACATTGGTGTGCTAAAGATACGAACATTTGCAAATACAAGTTTGATTGTCTAATGCTATTATGAGGATATGAGTATGTATGGTAAATGATTCATATTTAACTGCTATCAGCACTTTTAAAACTCAGATTGATTTATACTCGTCTATAAATAATGTTCTTTGTATCCCTTATTATGCTATAGAAGCCAGATATGAGATTAGAAGTTCTGTCACGATGCACGTTTTAAGATATAACACGGAAGAAATTTGAAATCTGATTCATATAATGTCCAAAATAAATTATTGAAATGCGTTCAGATTTTTACGATAGTACTTTTCAGGTGTGTGTATTTGATCATTCATGTGTAACAACATCTGTGCGTCGTGTTTCACAAATATTCCAAGGAGCACGGTGTATTTTACATATGGATATGTATATCTTACTACTCGCCGGTGATGTCATTTTGTCATGCTGTCATCTCTAGCAGTTTTCATTACTGAATGAGAGAGAATATCATCATTTAGAATTCTGTGTCCGCTCCACTTGGTTTTATTCAGCAACAGTCAGAAGGATTTTCTCCATGGAAAGATTGTAAATTGTGATTTACCTTCGCCCCATCACGTTTCACTCTTATTTCCAAACGATTCAAGTTTTTTTTCAAGCAGCCAGTTTACCTTTTCTATAATTTTGCTTTCAAGTATTGACAAGGAGCGATTCATACATGGTTCTGGAGTACCATAATATTACAATACATACTTTTTAAAACAATTGTACTTAATTAAGTGCGATAGTTGACATCAACAATTTGTGGTATAAATTTCTTACAACATATAAGTAATTAGTGCCATTTGTTTATTGAATTTTGCGCTATATTTGTAGCTGGATACAACTGTGCTAATTCAATATGGGTGATGTCATAAATAGTACAAGCAAAGCTTATGTGTTTTTTTAAACGTCAGGGAGATTAAGTTACTGCTTTTAATTGCTTACCAGATATTGATGTGCAATCTTCTGTTCATTTTTCCATCAATTGTTAGATGCCAAGCACATTATGGAAGCAGTATAAATGAGAGCAATAATTAAATGATTTAAAGATACATGACATCAGATAACTGATATAGTCGTGATAGAATGCTGGAAGATATCCCATGTGCCATATGCTCAATCATTCTGACTCTGACATGAAGAAGTGATCATTTTCAGAAACCAGTCCAAGAGCATCGTTATCTATTCTATTAATGCCTTGTCTTAACTGCTTGATTACCAAACACAGAGACTGGAATCATTCTCGTGGTGCTCATTTTTAATTCCTTGATTTTTTTTCATTTGGTGAACTGGGAATATGATAAATTTGAGCATTGACAATCTCACCTCCCAGGCCCTGCCCTCCTTTAATACTGTGGCTTTAGTTGAGGTGAAAGGAAACCTCAATGCAATAGGCCAATCAGAAAACTCAAACATAAGACCACAATCCAATATGATCACCCTTACTTCTGGCATGTTCAGATATTTTGATTACCAAGTGCTCTAAATGCTTTTAGTTCATAGTATCATAGAACATAGAACAGTACAGGCCCTTCGGCCCAGGATGTTGTGCTGATTTATCCTGTATCAATTTACCCTGCATACCCTACATTTTACTATCCCCCACGTGCCTATCCAAGAGTCGCTTAAAAGTCTCTGACTACGCTGCCGGCAGCACATTCCACATACCCACTACACTCTGTGTGAAGACCCTACCTCTGACAAGTCCCCTATACCTTCCTCCAATCATCTTAAAATTATGCCCCCTCGTAGCAGTCATTTCCGCCCTGGGAAAAAAATCCCTGACTATCCTCTCTATCTATGTCACTCATCATTTTGTACACCTCTATCAAGTCACCGCTCCTCATTCTTCACTCCAATGAAAAAGGCCCTAGCTCCCTCAATCTTTCCTCATATGACCTGCCCTCGAGTTTAGGCAACATCCTGGTAAATCTCCTCTGCATCCTCTCTAAAGCTTCCACATCTTTCCTATAATGAGGTGACCAAAACTGAACACACTATTCCAAGTGTGGTTTAACCAGAGTTTTATAGAGCTGCAGCATAACCTCATGGCTCTTAATCTCAATTCCCCTGCCAATGAAATCACACCATATGCCTTCTTTACAACCCTATGAACTTGGGTTGCAACTTTGAGGGATCAATGGATGTGGACCCCAAGATCCCTCTGGTCCTTCACACTGCCAAGAATCCTGCCATTGACCCTGTATTCTGCCTTCAAATTCGACCTTCCAAAATGAATCATTTTCACACTTACCTGGATTGAATTCCATCTGCCACTTCTTTGCCAAACTCTGCACCCTGTCAATGCCCTGATGCAACCTACAACAGCCCTCCATGCTGTCCACAACTCCACCAACCTTCGTGTCCTCGGCAAACGTACTAGCCCACCCTTCCAGTTCCTCATCCAAGTCATTTATAAAGATCACAAAGAGCAGAGGCCCCAGAACAGATCCCTGCGTAATGCCACTGGTCACCGAGCTCCAGGCTGAATACTTTCCATCAACTACCACCCTCTGTCTTCTATTGGACAGCCAGCTTTGTATCCAGACAGCCAAATTTTCCTGAATCACATGCCTTCTTGCTTTCTGAATGATGCTACCATGTGGAACCTTATCAAATGCCTTGCCAAAAACCATATACACCACATCCACTGCTCGACCTTCATCGCTATGTTTTGTCATATTTTCAAAGAATTCAGTAAGGCTTGTGAGGCATGACCTGCCTCTCACAAAGCCATGCTGACTATTTCTAATCAAACTGTGCTTTTCCAAATAATCATAAATACTAAGTCTCAGAATCCTCTCCAATAATTTGCCCGTCACAGGAGTAAGACTGATCTGTCTGTTATTTCCAGGATTTTCCCTATTCCCTTTCTTGGACAAGGGAATGGCATTTGCCACCCTCCAATCTTCTGCGACTACTCCAGTGGGCAGTGAGGATGCAAAGATCATTGCCAAAGGGATGGCAATCTCTTCCCTCACTTCCCGTAGCAACTTTGGGTATATCCCGTCTGGCTTAGGGGACTTATCTATGCTCATATTTTTCAAAATTTCCAGCGCATCCTCCTTCCTAACATCAACCTGTTTGAACATATCTATCTGTTTCATGCTGTCCTCACAAATATCAATGTCCCTCTCACTGATGAATACTGAAGCAAAGTATTCATTAAGAACCTCCCCTACCTCCTCTGACTCCGCACACAATTCCCTCCACTATCCCTGATTGGCCCCATCCTCACTCTCTGGCCATCCTCTTGTCCCTCACATAAGTATAGAAAACCTTGGGATTTTCTTTGATCCTACCCACCAAGTTTTTCTCATACCCCCTTCTAGCTCTCCTAAGTCCATTCTTCAGTTCCTTCCTGGCTATCTTGTAGACCACTAGAGTCCTGTCCGATCCTTGCTTCCTTAAGTAAGCTTTCTTCTTCCTCTTGACTAGGTGTTGCTTGTATCATACAATAATTCAGCTTATTGAGACTCCCCGCTCTTTGAAAGAGCAATCCAGTTAGATCCAATTCCTACTAATGTCTGCTAGTATTTTATCAATCTATAACAGAATATGCCATTTGTGACTTTTTGTTTGAGGTGTTTTAGCACTCTAGCAGGGACAGAAACCTAATGGGACAAATTCAAACATGGAGTTGGAAGAAAATTGGGCATTGATTTCGCAGTTGAAGATACATTCAAGGGCCTTTGAAGAGAGAGCGTTAGAGATGGTGTAGCAGTTGCAAGGATAAGAATGTTTTCTTTTAGTACAAGTGATGACAAATGTTTAGACAAGAGAGGTAAAGAGTGTTTGAGGAGAGGGAACTTTAAATATGTTAGCCACTGACACATTGTGTCAGAACAAGGAGTTGATTGTTCATACTCTAATGGTATTGAGGGAAAGGGAAGAAGTATGTCTTAGACAAATTGAGCTTAGAAAAGACATGGCAGGAGGTTGGAAAGAGAAATGGAGGCTTGTGACCAGCTGGGAACAACCTTGGGAAGATTTGATTTGGCAGGTTAAGGGTGATGTGGATATATGCAATATAGGTGCATATCATGAGACTTTTTTTCATATATTTGTCTTGTTACTGAGCTGTCCTTCAGGCTGCTGATCACAGAGAAAGCACTGTGTATTTTTGGAAGAAGGAACACAATATCCTCTTATCGCGCTCCATGAAGCATACTCTGGACCGGATGATCTTGGAAGATGAATCATTGCGCTCTGATTTGAGCCCTGTTACCAAACTGTTGGCTACTGTATACTGGTTAGTGCAGTTATTGAAATACAGAATTCTAATTCTTTTAAACATGTGTATATATGTACACGGTAATATTTTCAAAAGCAATTTCGATAGGAAGATACAGTGAAAGGTTTCATGCGGTACCGTACCACGGTGCCTAAATTAATGACAGAAGTTACAGATAAAAATTGATCACAGTTCATCAACAGCTCTTGGGTTCAGAGTACGCTGCAAAACCAAGCTGAGACTGTCACACAAGGCTGGGACAAGACCGTCCCACTACACTGAAATGAGGCCTTCATGCTGGGCTGTTGGAAGAGCCAGAAGCTGCTTCCAAAACCAAGACGAAACGTCCTTGCCAAGATGAGACCTTAGCACCTAGACTAGACCCTCACATTGGCTGCTGGAATTCCTGGAAGCTGCCAAAGAAGAACTCCAAGCTGGGATGAGACTTCTGACAAGACTGCTATACCAGGCTGAGACCCCCCACCCCCTCACCTTGGACATAACTTCTATACCAGGCTGAGACCGCCCCCCCCCCCCCTCGACCTTGGACATGACTGCTGTACCAGGCTGAGACCACCCCCCTTGGAAAAGACTGCTTTATCAGGCTGAGACCCCCCCCCCCCCAGACATGACTGCTATATCAGGCTGAGACCACTACTACCTCCCCCAACCTTGGAAAAGACTGCTATATCAGGCTGAGACCACCCCCTTTGAACAAGACTGCCACACCTCTTTCCCCCCCCTCCATCCCCCACCCCAACCACCCTTAGACAAAACTGCTCTACCAGGCTGAGACCAGCCCCTTCGGACAAGACTGCTGCACCAGGTTGAGACCAATATGGAAGAACAACATGTTTAGAATTAATATCAGTGAAGCAGAGTTATGCTGGATCTTTAAAAAGACTCATTAAGTCATTAATATTGTTTTCACTGATATGTGTAAGTGAAGAACAACAGAGGTGGTCAGTCCAAGAAGGCATCATTTTCCCTGCAGGTGCCAACAGGCCAAGGGTTAGAAATATTGCATTTTTTTAATTCAAAGAATTTAACTATGATCTTTGCATTTCCTCAAATCTAAATCAGTATTTTACGGCACATAGGTTCCTCTGTGAAATAAAAAAAAGTCATTTTGCAAAATTTACAAGCTATCTTGATGTATTTTTGTAGATAATCAACTACTAAAGTAAGACTTCCTAGAAATATTCTCAAATGAAGTGAACTTTCTAATGTGGGAAAAGCATTTCTGACCTATTACAAAAATTTAGTGGGCATAATGCAGGAATTACCACAATTGTGAAAAGTACAATGTCACCTTGCAAAATAATATGCTGCAGCTAACTGAATTTGCAGCTTATGATCTGATTATGTCAAAAATCACGAGTAAAGGACATATAATCTAAGATTAAGCAATGGCATTATAAAACTGTTACTCAAATACTATCTTGGAATAGCTTTAAAATTTTTTGAGTTCCTCTCAGCCAAACCCCTCCCCCAAATACATGGACAGAATCCCTCCCTTGCGCAGTCAGGACATTATCACTTACAATAGCAAATATAACCAATAGGCTTCTAATACCTATGTTAACACGGACAGAATCTTTCCCTTGCGCAGTCAGGACATTATCACTTAAGTAATTCCTTATATATTGGCTTCAGAATTGATGTTTCTAACATATCATATTTTGTACATTTACTGTTTAGAAGATACATTTTACTTGAAAACATATTATTGTAGATAGAATAGAGTGTTCTTCTGCCACTTGAGCCTAAATCTATTTTATGAGCAACTTAAATGGAATGTTAAGAGAGAATTATTTTGATTTTGCACAGAAAGCTGAACAAGAGGATTCTCCAGTACTCCACAAAATTACAAGAGAATTGCAGATAGACTATCAACTTTCTTTGTGTACAAAATCAGCTTTCTGATTTTAGATTAAAAAGCCCAAGTCTCTTCTAGCTTTTTCTGACTCTGGGATTATAGCAGAATAAGAAAACCAGTTCATTGAGAACTATCTAAAATGTTTTTCTAACATCTGCGGACTCTGTTTTCATTAATATCACAATATAATGTATGACATTAAAAAAGTCTCAAATTATTGTCTCAAACTTGATTGCTTCTCATACTGAAATGATTTTTGTTGTGACATGTGTCCAATATATTGAAGTCAATTACAGCTCTGTAATTGACTTCACAATATGAAGTATGCATTATGTAATGGAATGTATTCTATTCTAAATGTTTCATATTTGAGAAGAGAAAATCCACTCTGTGTGAATGAATGTGGTTTCGAAAATGTTGCTTCATTTAGTTTAAATTCCACATGTCAACATAGCAAAGAAAGATCAATTCTGAAGCCAATTATATAAGGAATTACTTAAGTGATAATGTCCTGACTGCGCAAGGGAAGGATTCTGTCCATGTTAACATAGGTGTTAGAAGCCTATCGGTTATGTTTGCTATTGTAATCACAGGACTTAGCAGAACAATTATTTTCAATACCATGCTGGTAAGAATACAAAACATAGCAATCTTTCAGTGTGGATAGTATCTGTCGAGTAAACCCTAATTTGACTGGGCACTTTTGTTTTTAAGTACTAGAGTGGAAGAATGCTACTATAGCACTAAGTGGTAAGAGGAGAGAGGAGGACAAAGGTTAAACAAACTCTGACATTTGCTCAACTAAATGCTGTCAGCTATAACTATGTTATATCAGGGGCTAAAACATACATGCGCACACAAACAAATCCCTAGTTATTATGGTGCATTTCTCATTCAGTCAAATTGTAAGGAGTCAAATTTGGATAACTACATTACATACAGATTTTCAGTTGCCAGCCATTCTTGTTGGCAGAATAGATAGCCTCCTATTGGGTTATCTGAAATAACTCAAAGTTGCAGACTGGCAGCTTCAGATGAGCAAAACTCCATGCTCTTGGCATATGACTGTGCGAGTCAGAGCAGGAGTAGGACATGCTAAATCACATGCAGGCCTACAGCAATGGGTGCAAAATGGTCATCATTATGGTCATCAAAAAGGAACCCCTTTTTATAATATAAATGATATGGGATTGTTTTATGATCTTTAACTCAATCAATCATTAATGTTTAACAATGAAACATATAATGGTGGAAAGCGAAGCAAGGAACATATCGGCACAGTACCTCAGTGTTTAGCATTGCCTCACTGTGTCAGGGACCTGAGTTTGATTCCAACCTCTGGCAACTGTCTGTGTGGAGTTTGCACATTTTGTGTGTGTTTCCTCTGGTTTCCTCCCACAGTCCAATGATGTGCAGGCTAGGTGAACTGGCCATGCTAAATTCCCCATAGTGTCCAGGGATATGTAAATTAGGCAGTTGGACACGGGAAATGCAGGGTTACAGGGAAAGGATAGGAGAATGGAGATGGGTCTGGGTGCGTGCTCTTTGGATGGGAGGATGGACCTGTTGGGTCGAATGGCCTGTGTCCACACTGTAGGGATTCTATGATCCTGTGTCACTGCTATAATGCACCAATGTGGATGAGACCAAAAATCTACCACTCTTGTGAGAGTACAGTCCTAGAAGTCATTTACATGTCAATACACTATCCTCACAATGTGAGGCTAACAAAACTGCCCAGATAACCTTTAGCATTTTTGGAGGCATGGATTAGGAAAGTGGATAAAATCTCTGTGGAAGAAGGAGACGACTGTCAACCTGATGACCCCGGAGAGTCTGATGGACATCTGCCTATCCATTCACCCACTACCCTAGCTGAAGCCACAAAGGCCAGAGAGAAATTCCAGGATTTTGCACTGCAACATGAAAACACAGAAACGATATCAGTAGGAATTACTGACATGGTGACTCTTCAACCACAGCTTATTAAGCATAAGAAGATTACTGTTTTTTCCAGAGCTTACTCCCAAAATGCTTCAATTTTTTTACAATGGCTGTACACTTTATATTTTAAGGAGTGAGCAAGTTGAAAAATGACATTTTTACATATTTTCAGTGCTTTTTTTTTGCTGTAGAGCATGTTTGTTGGCAAATTCGGTTACATCGGGGCTTCCTTTGGTTATCTCTTATTTTAAGAAAATGAAATTATTTATGGGCAGCACCAGCAATTTGACTTGTTGTGATTTTATTGTGTAAGTGGTTAGCACTCTACTGTACTGTATTATTTGACAAAACAATTTATAAGTATGATGTAACTCCTGCTAAAATACTTATGCCTTATTCATTGTTGCTGCTACTTGGGGGGATAAAAATTAAAACAGTTATCTAGAGCTAGTTAGCTAAAGCCACACTGGAGAACATGGGATCGAATGTAACTCAATTCATTTCATAATGTTTGTAATAACAAATACAGAGAAGACTCCTGATATAATAATCGAGTATTTGGGGTAGATCTGAAAGTTCTGCAGGTAATTGTTAACATTTCTATAGCACCTCAGTATCACAGGTAACTGAGCATCTACAGCAAGGCAGATGGCAATAGCCTGAGGCCCAAACAATCTGTCATTTAGGTTCATCTGCTGTTGTGGAATGATTGAGGTTTCACAGTTCTCAAGCTGTCAGGTGAAATAAAATCTCAGGAAAAAAAGAATTGTGTTGGACAGCCAATCCTTGCATGATCATCTTAGCTTTCTGTATGATCACCTCTCCAACCTCCAATCGTCTGGCCATGAGCAAACCAAGTCACAGTGTGCACTAGTGGTAATCACAGAGAAGCCTGCTTTCAGCCTGTGTGCCACTGCTGCTGCTAAAGGTGCCTTCTGCTGGGTAAGTAAAACGCTGAGGAAGGATATCAAAAGTCTCAACTTTGTCACTGTTTCCATTCTACAGCACTGACTTTATAGACCTGGACTAACTAAATAACAGAGAATGTTTTTAAGTTTGAGTCACTTTTTTTCCTGCTATGCCAAAAGATAACACATTTCCTTGTCCAGTAAAGCCACAGGAGATCCCACTCTTCTTTCACTGGAGACCAGTTATGAGTGTACATCAGCTATATCTGCTCTGCTCACCCAAGGAGTGTTGAGGCAAATTGTAGCACCTCCACTACCATCCCAAATAAAATTGACAAATTCAGCATACGTTGGAGTTTGATATTGGAACATTTCTTAGCTGCACGGTTCAAAATAACGCAGGTGATAACATTGTCCATTAACCCATGGGTAGTGGCTTGTTGGCAGTTTTGCATGAGGTGAGGGGAAAAATAAACAAAACCCTGTTATTTTACACCAAAGAATCTCCAACAGGCAGGTGCCTGGAAAATTCTGGTAGACATCATGATATCAGTTGGCAGATGTACAGAAAATTAATCTCCACTAACTGAAGGCATGAACACCAATGGGACAAGTTTAAAGGGGAAATCATGCCTGGAAATGTGTGTATGTCAAGTTTTTTTAAAAAGCCCACAAATAAATCTAATTTTTTACATACTTTTGGGAATCAGATGTGGTTTCATAAACAATGTCACACAATCCCAGCTGCAAAATAATCGCAGAGCCTTGGAAAATATTCCCAGCCATCTGTTACACTTTAGCACTGTCACAAATTGACGTGGCATTAGTATAACAATCTTGCTATCTCTTTATTATAATTCTTGATATACTCTTTTCTTTCAACTTTGGTGTCGCCCTTTACTTTAAACCTTTTTAAAGTTTCTCAATAGAAATAAATGACTAGTATCAGCAAATGTTTTTTAATGGGTATTTTGTGCTTCTAGGGACTCAACAACCTGAGAGATATTGTAATTGTGATCTTTTAATCCCAGTAGGGGCTCATATAAAGCCTGAGTCACAGCGTCAAGGTGACTATCCTGCAGTTTTCTATGTAACATTCCTGATTGAAAAGGTACGCTCATAAAATTAGCCTTGTGATACCCAAATCCATCTTGTAGGTCAATATTAGCTTCTTTGATATAAAACCAGATCCAGTATGGAACTGAGAAATCAATTGAAGACTCACTATGGTTTGCAAAAGACAAAAAGAATGGTGTTGGGAATGGAAGACTGAAAAGTGAACATGCTAATTATTACACAGTGCAAAAGTATTTTGTGACAATTGGTGGGTTTAACATTGAAGTTATTGCACATGAATGTTGTAAAACATGCATGCTTATTCTCCATGTAGAACAAATGAATGTAATTGAATCTTGTTATAAATCAAGATATTGAATAACAATGGTGGATCTTAAATCTGCTTACCATATGTTGCCTTTAATTCAAACTCTATGCTCCATGATCAAACCACCCAATTATGATTAGCCAGCAGTTTCTAATCTTCTTTGGTATTCAGCTAGCTACCTGAACACTATTACACTAAATCATCGCTACATAGTTCCCTTTCACTCCAATGTATTTCAAAGGGTTTTCTTTTCAATTTAAGTCAATTAAAGAACATTATCTACAAATGCATTTTTTTAAAGTGTCAGTGTCATTTATGAAGAGCACAAAATACTTTGTCATTAATAGATGGATTAAAGTTGGTTCCTATACAAACAAAGTGACTGGTACATAAAATTACATAAAATAATTAAAGTTGGCATGTGTGCCATGATGTTCATGCAAGTGGTGACAATGTACTCTAAGGATTATTTCAAAGAGAAAGACAAATATTTATGCCTCAAAGCCAGAAAACCAGCAAGTGTTTGCATTTTTCATACACAATATCCCACCACTGGTGTGGTCGACAGAAACAATGTTCTGCTTCAGGTTTTTCCAGGAATGGACCTTGTCTATATACAATGAAGATGGCAAACAGCTGGAAAGATTATTTCAATGTAAGACTAGCAGAAGAAGTTAATTTTCTAAATGCTGTGCTGCTTTGGTTGGAGCAAGTTAGTGTTATAAAGCTAAAATTATGTGAAATGGGATTAATTCCAACACTGGGCAACATGTAGTGAAGTAGGTGCCAAATCTACAGTCCCTGGCTCTTCCTATACAACTGTGGAATCTGAACAACATAATTATTGTCTTTCTACTATTTAAACTGATTTTAATAAGCTACTTATGTAATGCTTTCAATCTAATGAAATGTGTGATATTTCACATAATCATTATAAAACACAAGTATGTCACTAATCTATGTCAGATCAGATAACCAAAGGCTTGATGCAGGTTTTAAGCAATATCTTGAGGAGGAAAATAAGTAAGGAGGCAGCGAGTTATATGAAACATATTTCAGAATTTGGACCCAGGAGAACGAAGGCAGGACCAGCAATGGTGGAGCAATTAAAATCTAAAATGCACAGGAGGCCAGATTAAATGGAATACCAGATAAAGCTGAGGGTTGTGAGTTTGGAAGAGTTTACAAAGTGACAGAGGGTTGAGGTCATGGAGGAATTTGAAAATAAGGATAAGAATCTTTAAAACCAAGACTTTGCTAATGTAGATCAGGGATAAGACTTAATGTAAGCAGCAGAAAGTTGGATGGCTTCAAGCTTACGGGGGGCGGGGGAGGGGTGGGGGGAAATGTGGGGGGCTAGGCATCAGTGCTTGGGAGTATCCAACTCCATTTGGTAAGAAAGGCATGAGTAGAGTTTTCAGCAGCAGATGATATGAGACAGGAACAAATCAGTCAGGCAACATTGGAGAGGTGAAAATTGCCAGTTGTAGAAATAAAGTTCTCCACTGATTCAAATTGATTCTCCTACAGATTTGAATAAGTCACTTTTCATGTATAAAAACACAGGCAGGATTTCTTAGGAGTTCAGTGTTTTGTTATGATTGAAAGGACATTTGGGCAAGTTAATATATTCTGAAACATTTTAAAATGTTTCAATCTGATACTAGACTGGGAACTCACACACTCACCCTCGCCTCCCTCCCCCCCACAAAGAAAAAGGGTAGCCGTTTTAAAAAATGAATTAAAACATGTTTGTTTCTCTAGAAATCTTGCAATGTGATGGTTTGTTTTTAAAGCTTTGGTCTAACAGTTCTCTTTTTATTTCCTGCAGCTTATTCTGACCTGGCAGAGTATTGAAAGTTCACAAAATGGGGAAATTATTTCTTTTTGCTGTTCTGGGAATCTTTCTGGAGTCCAGCAAAGGTTTCAGCCACCAGCATGCCTTGCCACGTGTGTTCCTCACATCTGAAGGTAAGTGCAACATTAAAAATGCACATTTCTATGTCCGATACTGTTAAATATCCACTTGATGCTGTTCATTTTGTTTGCAAGGCAGAAATATTCTGAAAGAAACTGAAGAAAGCGGTCTCTGTGGTGCAGAAAGGTCACATCTGTAATTACATTATTGTGGAAATTACTGAGGTCAGATTGTCTGCAAAGATCGAATGCAGAGTCTTTTTTATTCAAGGTTGAATATGGAAGTGCTCTGAAGTATAGCGAGATTTGATGTTGGTTTACAAGGAACTAAGAGTAATATAAGTTTGCTCAAATGAAAACAGCTTCTGAATACTACCTATATTTTATATTGACTGTTTCTTCAATTATGTGTAAGTCGATCTCATATTTACTTTAGCAAGCAAAAGTTGCAGGCTTGAATATTTAGGAATTTTATTATGAGTAGCTGTTATGTTCTGTGCACTAAGAGGCAGAACATCTGAAATGAAGGAACAATATGCATTTATTTTCCTTTACTACAGAAGAATGTATTTACTTGCTTCCATTTGAACATCTTTTTGTGTTAAACAGTATCTAACTAAGTTTAACATATCTAACTCAACAATGAAAGCAGGACATTGAACTTGAGCCTGTAAAGTGACAGCATTGAAGTTTTGATAATTTAGTGAAGGGAGGAAGGAGACAAGAGCTCAGATCCTGGTCTGATTATTTAAAAGGTTTTGTTGTTTTCTTGGAAACAGTTTTGTTATTACCAGGTCACCTGAGGGAGGAAGGGTCATCTATCAGGGGAGGTGGCTGGAGGTGATCATTTCTTTTCGGAAATCACAAGAACTGCAGATGCTGGAGTCAGTCAATACAGTGTGGAGTTGGAGAACACAGCAGCTTTATGGGAGCAGGAGAGGCGATGTTTCAAGCTTAGAACCTTCATCAGGACATTGAACATTAGCCCAGAATGTGGAATGTGAACTTTGATCACAATTCACACAGAATGGGATTGGGTTGTTCATATACCTTCTGAATCAGAACTAGAAATGCTACCAATAAGCTAAAAACCAGCATTACTTTTTTTTGTCAAAAAGTATTTTTAATGCAAGACTAACATTTATTGAGATCAGATGATTTTGGCTATGAGTTAGATAAAAATAGTATATTCGGAAGAAATGTAAAATGTTCCTCTCATGGAAGCAACATAAAAAATTTAAGATTGTGTTCTCTCCATTTCTTCCTGTGAAAATCTGGCAGTGGTGTCAGAACCTTCAGTACAAAGGCATTCATCAAATGTCAGTTATGAAACTGTCAACAAACTCTGCTCTCCTGAAATCCTGCAGATTGACATTTCCAGTCCTTGTGTCAATTGGGAGAAATTTGAGCTGGCAAACTTGAGAATGTTAAGAACGCAGCAAAATATGCTGAATATGAATGCATATATCATGCTTCCCTGACATACCCAATGACCCCTGACTCTGATTATAAGTGCTTTGTGGACAAGATACTGAACACATGCCCAAAACTGGGGTAAATAAGTCAGCAGAACAGTTGCTTCGCCCACAGGTTTGCACTGATGTGATGCCCAAAACCAATTCAGGATTCCGGTTTCAGGCATGTGGGCGTCCTGCTTCAATTCCGTATACAGAGGGAAGATAATCAAGCTGTGCCAGCCATTAGGTATTGCATCATTTAGATAACCTAGATTTTACTCTGACTTTGAAGGAATTCATTCGCATGTTATTACTTAACTTGATCTCAATTGATACTTGATTAATCACCCCATCTGACTTCTATAGCAGCAGTCACTTTGATTCAAACAGTAATTCCTTAGCTTAAAAGCATTGAATATTAAAGTAAATATATCATTATTAAGTTCACATCAGAGAATTTACTGCCACAACTAAAATGCAACCAGCACTTTAATAGTTTCATCTCAATTGTCAATTTTTTTTATTAACTTGCTGTTTGTAAGCACATCAACAGCCTCTGAAAGTTGAAATTACTTTCCTTCTGTAGCTAATGTGCACCCGAGGCTATTGCTTACTTTTCACTTGCTACAAAGTTTTAGCAATCTGCCAACACATTCTGAGGTAGTGTTCTAGATAGTCGGCAATTGATGAAAGCAATCTTAAATGATTTGAGAGTATCAGAAGAATCTAAGCCTGATCTAATACTTAGTCAGGCTTTGGAGAAGGTACAGAACAGATTTACTTGAATGGTTCCAGAAATCCTGTAGTTCCATGGACAGATTGAACAAGCAGGGCTTGTTTTCCTTCAAGCATGGAAGATTAGGAAGAGATTTGATCAGAGTTGTTTGAAATCATGAAGTTGCTAAATAAAGAGAGTTTCCAAAGATTGAAGTATTAGTAACCAGAAGGAACAATGTAAAGATCATCAGCAAAAGGACTAGAAACAAAAAAGAAGAAAACTTAATTTTGCGATGAATGCTTAGAATTTGGAATATGCTGTCTAATAGGATGGCGTATACAAATTCAGTAATATCTTCTAAAAGGGAATTTGATTATTATTGAAGTAGAAAAGATACAGGGATATGGGGAATGATCAGAAAATTTAGATGATCTGAATTTTTTTTTTGAAAGAGCTATTGCAGATTTGGCAGACCAGTGGCTGCTTCTGTGCTGTGCTGCAGTAGTCTACTATTCCATGAACATTGTTACACTAATTAAAGTGCCATTATACAGCTACTGCCCTGAGCACCACATAACAGGCATAAACTGACTGTTAGTAAGAATTGATAGTGAAATAGGACCTGGAGGTTGGCAGAATTGTGTGACGGATATTATATTAAAATCACTTTCTTGTTTCCTAGCAGAATTGAGTGAAATGTACGATTATTACAATTGAATAATAGTCAATGAGAGTAAACAGATGAAAGGTGCAACCTTTGTTAATGGTAAAAGAAAAAAGATCAGCATAAATGACTGGATTTGCCAACGTCAAGCTTTATAATTCTGCAAAACAGCCCAAATGGGTTTCAGTTGCATGTGTTGCTCACAATATGGTAACTCCAGGTGGCCTTTGTTCTATAGTTACATTTGTGATAGCTCAATAAAAGTGTCTATGAGAATAATTGTCTGTGTTGCAAATATATTCACTTTCTGGATTTGTAAAGGAAAGCCAGTTTTAAAAGCCTATGTAGCCAGTCTTAATCATTATTTCAAAGACTGCATTTTTTAAAAACTTTCAAGCCATTCCTAGATTCTTTATAACTCTGTGATGAAACATTATTACCTAGTGAATAATGCTGCCATTAGCACTTGAACAGCCAACAGTAAACAGATCTGCTTCTTATTACCACATGTCCATTAATTTCTCTAAAGGCACTTGTCATTCCAGAGGGCTTTTGTAAGTATGTCACAGAAGTTTAATTTCTGTACAAACATCAAATTAGGAAAATAGTTGAGGGTCATACAATTTGGATGATCTTTTTCAGTTTCTCCCATTAATCATTTAATTCAACTAGCCTTGAGAAAGTGGAAGTTCAAAGTTATTAGCAATCTGAATGCATTGGTAAACACCAGGAGTGAGTTTTAATTGAGGCTCAGCTCCCATCATTTAAATATTCAACATCCATATGTGTTGTCAGTTGTCGGTCAGTGAGAGATTATTCACAAATGATAGACTCGAGCAGGTCTAATGGTTGTCACATGGATCACTATTGCCAAATAGTAGGATAACAAGCCATGCTGCAAGTTCCTGCATTGCCTGTAAGGTTGAGACTTGAGTGAACTCATGACCTTCTGGTCTTAAATCTGAGACTCAACCAGCTGGCGGACTCCATCTTCCTGTTTAAATTAACAAATTTAAATCTTTGGTTTCACTTTTGCAACTCTGCCACCATGTTTTGGCCTAGTGACAACAGCTTTTAAAGATTGTACAAAACATTGATTTTTCCCTACATAGTGCACTATTAGCCAAGTCTAAAAGAGAAACAAAACAATTTTACAATTCTGGGACTTGAGATGGATTATTTTCTGATTCTCTGACGTACCACATTAAGATTTTGATGCATATTTCCAGAGAAAGAAAAGGTCAAATATTTGGCTTGTTGAGGATCTCCTGTTGCATTAGAATTAATTACAGTGAAATAAAAATACAATCTCTCCTGCAGTCTATAAGGGCCATTATGTCTATATTCTTAAAGCCTCATTAGTGCTTTTGGCAATTTATTTTGAAACTAGCTTTACAATCATGGGGGAGCATTTTCCTTGAAAGTGAGAACATTCCACTATTTCTTTATTTGGTGCTAAAATGCTTCCTAATTTGGAAAATGAATAATCAGTAACAATTAGACACAACAATCAAAGTATCATACTTCATTATATTTTGAGTTGTCAAGACAATTGCATGCATATGGCCGGGCCCACAGGCTGCAACCAGTATGAAACCTGTGAGGCATGGTTAGAAATATAAAATGTAGAATTTTCAGCAGAATGTTTTTTTTTATCCACCATATACCTGGCTGTAAGTTATTTTAATTCAGATTGTTATTGCAGTGATTCAGACTGATATTTTCCATTTTGCATCCTAAATGTAGGATAGGCATGCCCAGGGGTTACTGACCCTCTGCTCCCACCAGCGAGAAAGTGCATGAGATCGATCTCCATCACAGACCCTGATGTTGATATGTCATCATGCCAGAGCCTGGTCAGTCAGAGACCAGCAGCTTCTGTGACCTAGAGTTTATCAGTAGTGGCCAAGGCTTCAGGGAATTCCATAGCAAGAAGGGGAGTCTTTATCTTTTGGATCAAATTGGGAAGGGTTTGCAGGGAGAACGGGGCTGGGGGACATCAAGACAGGGGCTTTCAGGTACCACCACCATGACCTGTAGCCCTGGCCCTGACCAGGCCACATGTAGGCTGTCCCCTCACCAGCAGGCAGGTCGCCTTGACTTCAGGAGCCAGCCATGTTTCCAAGCTGCCGTGAAGGCTTGTAATTAGTCCATTGTGCATTGAAGCCCTTGGGTGGGTGTTTATGGACCATTAAAGGCCTTAGTTGCTGGTGAGTCAAGAAATTCATCCATGACTCTCTCTCACCCAGCATCTAATTGCTGCAATGGTGAGAAAGGGATAAATATTTCAGTAGGGACCACTTGCCCAGTTACCTACCTTTCTCACCACCTTCCACTCCATTTGCTGGGAGGGGGAAATGGCACCCTCGGAACCAATGGGTTTAGTTATTTGTTTCCTTTTTATTCATCAATCAAAAGGGGAAATCGGGACTATCACTAATTTGAACTACTTGCAGCAAATTCCTCCCTGGATTATCTTATTACGAGCATTTTGAACACCAAGTTCTGTAACAAATTTGATTGATTCACTTACATGAAAATGTATTTGCTTCAATCATGTATTTTGTACAAAAGTTCTGCCTTCTAGACAACTGGTTTCGTGATATTTTTGGTATCAAAAAGCACTGTTAGCTCGGGCATAGATTAGCCTGGTTGCGGATAGGATTGACTCCCACCACCCACCATCACCCCCCCCCCCCCCACCCCCGCCCCCACCCAACTCCAGTTCTTAATTCTGGTGTTTCACCCACTCAAATGGAAACAATGTCAAAATGATTAAATACATTATCCATTGTCATAATGGCTAGCAGCTTTCAGTTAGTGAAAGTAATCAGAAGGTAGTTGGCTTTGATGCTCTAACCCACTCTTCTAACATATCAACAGAAAGGAATCTTGTTTCCCTGTTCTGGACTGCAGTGCTACCAAAGGGCAGCAGATCAAAAAGTCAGCTTATTGTTTAAGAACTTCCTCCTTCACACAGCACACAATGCTGCATGCACTGAATACGCAACTTCAATACAAAGGAATTGTTGAATAACTGCACACAACAGCAAACTCAATGGGAACTTAACTCATATTCAAACTCGGCTCACATGGGAATTTTCCAAAGAAGGGACTTGTCATATGGAGGGTGCAAGAGGAACTTGGAAAATTTTATAATGGTCCTTTTATACAAGAACGTAAATTTGTTGTTGCAGCTTGCCTTAAAGTAATAAGCATCACTATATCTGTTTAACAGAAGTTGAAAACTTCAATGCATTAAAAGTTGACGTGTGCTCAGAACAGTCAAATTCAGTTCCACCACTGGCACACTGCTTCATTGACCTAATAAGTAGTTGAAATTGGTGTGCATGACAGGTATGTGGGAATGTGGGCTTTCTGAGACATAAGATCATCTGAAACATATATTTTTGCTCTGACATTCAAAGTTATTCCAGGAACTTTACCATTTCCAGCAGGGTCATGCAAAATTCGTTCAATCCGCCTGATGTCTCGGTATTAATAGCCGGAATTAACCTACATCAAGATATCTTCAAATACATTCTGTTCTGTATGCATGGATGAGTTAAGACAAGTGCAGCCAAATGTTACATTTTTCTTGCCTTAATCATCTTTTTCTGGATGTTTAGAGACAACTCCATTAAAAGTTGAAACAGCCGAGAATACAAAATATTAGCACTTCTTATGGGAAATGCAATCCACTGGTTTCGAAATTCTTCAGGATGCACACCTGAAGCACCGAAAGCAAGAATCACAGTTCGGTTATATTTTGATGTGGATGTGACGGTGCTAGACTGGTTGGGATAAACATCCCCATGCCTCCACTTCTCGTCTTCAAACAACCACCCAACCTTTAAATGGACCATCATTCGCAGAAAACTACCCACCTTTAGGACAACATTGACTACACACAACACACCCCTGTCACAGCAACTTCTGCAAGGCATGCCAGATCATTGACATAGATACAAAAATCACACGTGAGAACACCACCCACCATGTACATGACAGATACGCGTGTGTCTCGGCCAATGTTGACTACCTCATACACTGCAGGCAAAGACGCCCAAGACATGGTATTATTGGCAGGAACATGCCAATGCTATGACAAAGATGATTGGGCACTGTGCAACAATCACCAGACAGGAATGTTCCCTCCGAATCAGGGAATACTTCAACAGTCAATGACTTTAAGCCTGTGATTTTTGAGTAAGCATCTTCCAACATGGCGTTCTAGACACACAACAATGCAGAATTGCTGAGCAGAAGCTAATAGCTAAGTTTCATACCCGTGAAGACAGCCTCAATCATGATCTTGAGTTCATGTCACGTTACATATGACCCACCACACTGTTCTGTCTTTGTAAAATCTTCCTTACTGTCCTGTTATAAGACCATAAGACATTAGGAGTGGAAGTAAGGCCATTTGGCCCATCGAGCCCACTCTACCATTTAAATCATGGCTGACGGGCATTTCAAATCCACTTCCCTGCACTCTCCCCGTAGCCCTTAATTCCTTTGTGAGATCAAGAATTTATCAATCTCTGCCTTGAAGACATTTAACGTCCCGACCTCCACTGCACTCAATGGCAATGAATTCCACAGGCCCACCACTCTCTGGCTAAAGAAATGTCTCCTCATTTCCGTTTTAAATTTACCCCCTCTAATTCTAAGACTGTGCCCACAGGACCAAGTCTCCCCGCCTAACAAACAACTTCCCAGCGTCCACCCTTTATAAGCCATGCATTATCTTGTAAGTTCTATTAGATCTCCCCTCAACCTTCTAAGCTCTAATGAATACAATCCCAGGATCCTCAGCCATTCATCGTACGTTAAACCTACCATTCCAGGGATCATCCGTGTGAATCTCTGCTGGACATGCTCCAGCGCCAGTATATCCTTCCTGAGGTGTGGGGCCCAAATTGGACACAGTATTCTAAATGGGGCCTAACTAGAGCTTTATAAAGCCTCAGAAGCACATCACTGCTTTTATATTCCAAACCTCTTGAGATAAACGACAACATTACATTCGCTTTCTTAATCATGGACGCTACCTGCAAGTTAACCTTTAGAGAATCCTGGACCAATACTCCCAGATCCCTTTGTACTTCTGCTTTACGAATTTTCTCACCGTTTAGAAAATAGTCCATGCCTGTATTCTTTTTTCCAAAGTGCAAGACCTCGCATTTGCTCATGTTGAATTTAATCAGCCATTTCCTGGACCACTCTCCTAAACTGTCTAAATCTTTCTGCAGCATCCTCACCTCTTCAGTACTACCTGCTTCTCCACCTATCTTCGTATCATCAGTAAACTTTGCCAGAATGCCCACGGTCCCTTCATCCAGGTCATTAATACGTAAAGTGGACAGCTGCGGCCCCAACACTGAACCCAGCGGGACACCACTCATCACTGGTTGCCATTCCGATAAAGAGCCTTTTATCCCAACTCTCTGCCTTCTGTCAGACAGCCAATCCTCAATCCAAGCCAGTAGCTCACCTCAAACACTATGGGCCCTCACTTTACTCAGCAGCCTCACGTGAGGCACCTTATCAAAGGCCTTTTGGAAGTCTAGATAACATCCACTGGGTTTTCCTGGTCGAACCTACGTTTTACCTCTTCAAAGAATTCTAACAGGTTTGTCAGGCATGACCTCCCCTTACTAAATCCATGCTGACTTGTTCTAATCTGACCCTGCACTTCCAAGAATTTAGAAATCTCATCCTTAACAATGGATTCTAGAATTTTACCAACAACCAAGGTTAGGCTAATTGGCCTGTAATTTTCCACCTTTTGTCTTGATCCTTTTTTAAACAAGGGGGCTACAACAGCGATTTTCCAATCATCTGGGACTTTCCCAGACTCTAGTGACTTTTGAAAGATCACAACCAAAGCCTCCGCTATTTCCTCAGCCACATCCCTCAGAGCTCTAGGATGTAGCCCATCGGGGTCGGGAGATTTATCAATTTTTTGACCTTTTAGCTTTTGTAGCACTTTCTCTTTTGTAATGCCTACCATACTCAACTCTGCCCCCTGACTCTCCTTAATTGTTGGGATACTACTCACGTCTTCCACTGTGAAGACTGACGCAAAGTACTTACTAAGTTTTTCAGCTGTTTCCTTATCTCCAATGACTAGCCTTCCAGCATCAATTTGGAGCTACCCAATGTCTACTTTAACACTGTTTGAACACCATCACCTTAATAACTTACTAAGATCTCTCTGCCTTAATTAGTCTGCACTGTTGGATTACTTGTTTCTTTGATTAGACCCTAGGCATGCAGCTCTTTTATACCAATCATGTTATTCCAGCCGTTTAGTTTGTCTGTAGCACCACCCTGGGTTTTTTTGTTTGTAATTATCTCTCTGCCTCATTTAATTGGATAATAGGTCATCCCTTCACTTGCTATTCAGCTGTTGACACTTTACTCACACCATCTGACACTTTTGATCACCCGCAGCGATTTATTTTTCAGCCTGTCAACAGTTTTACATGCATTACTTGTGTGGTCCTTTGATCTCTTTGTCTATAAATTCTGTTCCACCTCTGTATACCTCTGTCCACTTCCCCTAATGAAGGAGCAGTGCTCCAAAAATTTGTGATTTCAAATAAATCAGTTGGATTATGTCCTGGTGTCATGTGACTTCTGCCTTCTTTTTAATATAACCCAAACTGTTCTTTCAACAGATGTGAATGAAATAATTTATGGAAAGTGTAAAAACTAATTTCTCTACAATGGATCTCAACCTGAGCTAAACTGATTCTAGTGTTAACTTTCAGAAATTCAGTGGACGATTTAACTCGATGGTATATAGTTTGGAAGTATAACATTGCTTGACATATTTACATTCATTTCAGTGAAATGTTAAATAAGATTGCTTTGGGAAGATATTATAAAATGTTAAGACACGGGTTCAAGAGGCACAAGGAGCTTTTCTGTCTAATGGATGTCCTTCAACAAAAACACTTAAAACCTCCTCAGGCATATCAGTGTTTTTGTGAGACCCAAGTTCTTACCACATCTACCCAAAATTCAGCCAAAATAATTCATTATATTTAAAATACTTTGAAATTTTTCAGAGAAAGGTGATAATTGCACTAAATTTTATCTTTCATTGCATGAAACTATCACTGGTACAAATATTTGTACACAAAGAAAACGTTTATGCTTTTGTGTAGGTTTATAACGTTAAAACATTGCAATAATTAAGTCCTATTGAAAATAGCAGCTGAAACAAATGCAGTGTATTGGAATCTTTACTGAGAAGGACATCTAACTCTGCTATTGAATATGCAAAACTTGTTATTTCAATTTAAAATCATATGTTATCAATGACTTCAGTTTGTATTGTCACTGGAATACACTGATCTTCCCTCCATCAGTTCATTTTCCCTTAATCCAACTTCCTTTGAATGTCCCCCAAAAAAACAGGTTGTTCTGCTCACTGAGATTAACTCCCATTGAGAAATCATGGGCAGAATGTTGTTTATTGGTTGGGAACCCAAATATCAGGTCAAAATTGGGCCCTGACCCAGATGAAGAGGGAGGGGGAAAGCGGCCCCTGTGTTTTTTCAGCCCCCTCTTCCTCCACCCTCAGCTGGTCACAACAAATGTTTTCATTTTGGCACACAGCCATTACACCTCAATTTAAAAACCTGTACTAGGTTTCTCTCTTCAGTCTTTCATGGGACTTGAGCGTTGTTGGGCAGGTCAGCATTTGTTGCACAGTGCAATTGCCTTTGAATCGAGAGGCTTGCTAGACAAGTTCAGAAGGCTGTTAAGAGTCAACTATTTTAGTCTGGTTCACATGTAGACTAGTTCGGGTTAGAATTGCAGATTTCCTTCCCTACTAGATCGTAGTAAACCAATATAGTTTTACAATAATTGATAGTTCCATGAACATTATTTCTGAGAATAGCTTTGGTGAAAATTAAGGAACTAATTGCAAGTCTTCCTTGAATGAAACAAAGAGGAATTTATGACTGACCTACCAACCCTAGGAAAAATAATATGACAGGATATTAAACACCTCCTCCTCAAGTTGAACCCCCAAAGATGCACCCTCAGCTCCCTACTCTACTCCCTGTACACCTATAACTGTGTTGCCAAATTGCAAAGGCCAGAAGAGGCTCAGAGTCTGCCTGGAGCATTGTTTTCCAATAGGATATAAATGCTGTACTCCTGCCTATTCAGGGGACCCACATGCCAACTTTACCTCTTATCAATGGTATAACTAAGACTTTTAATTACTTTAAATTGCTATACCTAGCACTTGTAACCAAGCTCTGAGGAAGGGACACTGGACCCAAAATGCTAACTCTGATTTCTATCCACAGATACTGCCAGACTTGCTGAGATTTTCCAGCAACTTCTGTTTTTGTTTTTGACTCACAGCATCAGCAGTTCTTCACTGGTGGGCAGGTAGTCATTCCAACCCCCAATTTCACACTTGAAAAAAGGTTTGGTGATGTAGGATTAATGATAGCAGTAAATCAGAAATCACACGCATCAGGCTTCTGATCCTCCTGCTTTTCGGAGAGAAAGCTTGCTCCAAATATCTCTTGGTCTCTGGTGTTGCATCAGTCCATACAACTGTGTAGTTCCATCCTAAAATTTGTTAACATTCTACACAAAGCCAAATTCCATTGATACTTGCTGTTTCATGGCATTTCTATGAGGTCATTTCAGCGTGCAACTTGACCTGCACACCACCCACTCAGCCTTTCCATACCTGCTATGTGCAGGCCTTGTTCCTGCTCTACTGCAGAGCTAAGAATGGAAAGCAGTTTTAACATATGAATCATTAACACTTAGCAGGTATTCCATGCCTGCTGCACATTTCCACTGCAGTCCCGTTATGTTTCAGTTGAAAATGACCCAGAACAAATCTTTCCAGTTGAGCACGTGCTCTTCATGTTCAGTACAGTACAATGAGTAGGAATAGCGCCAATCCTGATAACAAATCAAAACAAGTTGCTTAAAGCAAAGGTTTAGAGGGTGAAGTTTCTAATGGAGGCCTCTGTTACAATGTTAACAATGGTTAACAGATTACAACTTTATCTGCTTGTGTGGCTTCATCTATTTTATTGACTTGGTTTGTATCAGTGATAATTAATACAATAAACAACATCTTAAATTGTATGGTCTTCAGAGCCGTACTGTGTAATGGAGATATAATCAGTTCAATGGTAGGAGCTCTTATCACCTGATAACGATTGCTTTGAGATTCATGATAAAATGCTAGCTTCTGAAAGTGAACAAGTAGCGTTTCCCAACTGAATGCTCCAAACAAAACTCGGAAACAGTTGTACAACTAAATTATAACTGTACAATGCTAAAAGTATATGTTGGTTTTGTCATCAGCCTCCGTTGTGATTTTGACTGATATTCTCTAAACATAGCAACTGTTCCTAGACATGGTGGATAAAATATCTATAAATGATGATTATCCACAGTCAGATCAGCTCTGGACACAGCTTGTACATGTCAAGTAATCAGCTTCCATATCAAATATACTTTTCATATGAACATACTGGCAAGCAGCAGGATTGAGTTATTCGGCCCCTCAAGCTTGCTCCACCACACAATAAGATTAAATTACAAATTAAAAATAGCACAAGATCTCAAGAAAGATGGAGAAAATGTTTTACTGACACTCTGGAGGCTTTGTGGAAAAGGGAACAGATTGACACGTGTGCTAGAGGGTCTTGCCTCAAACTGTGCCATGTGGCAGCACCCTGTTCAACAAGCTGCAACTTAATCAGAAAGTGACCACATAAACACTCATGTGAAGAGGCAACAAAAATGGAAGGAGAGAGATCAGAACCATGACTCAAGAACTCCACTTCTCAGGATAACTGTTGTCCTCTTTAAGCAAAGACCAGGATTGGATGATGGTGTCACCTGAGGACATGGAGATCATGAGGGCCTGACAGTCATCACCATAGGTTTCTAGGGACTGACAATATCTGTACTGCGACTGAGTGGTCACATTTTAGAAAAGTTATAGAAACATATAAAATGAAGAAGGGAATAGATAAGGTAGAAGCAAGGAGGTTGTTTCCACTGGTGGGTGAAACTAGAACAAGACGGCATAGCCTCAAAATTAGGGAGACCAGATTTAGGACTGAATTGAAGAGGAACTTCTTCATCCAAAGGGTTGTGAATCGGTGGAATTCCCTGCCCAATGAAGTAGTTGAGGATTCCTTGTTAAATGCTTTTGAAGCTAAGAGAGATGATTTTTTGAATAGTAAAGGAATTAAGTGTTATGGTGAAAGGGTGGGGAAGTCAAACTGAGGCCGTGGAAAGATCAGCCATGATCTTATTGTATAGCACAGGCAGGTTCAATGGACCAAATGGCCTACTCCTGCTCCTGCTTCTTATGTTCTACATGCTGAGTACTGTCTTTTAGCTCGTTCAATTTTTAGTCAGAATGTCTATGCAAGGGCCCCACCAGACATTTGAATACATAATCTATGCTGACACTGAGGGCTGAATGAATGTTGTGCTGTTGCAGTTGTTACCTTTTCTAATGAGATGTTAAACCTAGGACCCAACTGCACACTCCGATGAATGTAAAAATTCCATATAAAAGTTTGCAGAAGAATTATCCGTCATATCTTGAACAACCTAACAATTGTTAAAACAAATTATTGGATAATTTATTTCCAAGTTTATGGGAGCCTCCTATTTACAAATTTACTGTCATAGAAACCACATTTCAAAAGTACTGATGTGACAAAGTTCTATGGTTCACCCAGAGATCATGAAAGGGACATTATGACTGCAAGTCCTGTCCTGTAGGAGGACTGACATAATGGATTGACCCGCTGCACATTGTGTTCAAAGGTCGTGTTTTAGATGTTTTGAAAACATCACCTTTAAATTGAATAATAAATATTATGCTTGTAAGGATTATCATGGAGGCATTAGTGGAGCTTTCAAAATTGTAGCCTCATTCTAAACCAGCAAAATGAAAGTAGAATTTCTCTCTCTTGATGAGATTAACCATACACTTACCAACTAGCTGACCATCCTAATGTTGCATATGCAGATTAAAGCTGAGACTTGGATTTCTGCCAAGGTGGCCAGCCTCTCTATCATAATAAAAATGGTGGATATACCCAGAAATTGCAGGCCCCATACATAAAACTGAAACTTCCCATTTGCAATAATGTTTTGTGGTTAAAGGAATGTTGCCACTGTTTCTCTTTCCTCAGCTGGATCTTAGTACCTATTTGGGTTATAGTGGTAGAAGAAGAACCGGCAATGAGCCTCAACAAGAGGAGCATCTTGACTTAACATGTTGTAATGGAGTGGAAATAAATTACATTAGCAAGTTGATCAACTGAGTCAATGTGCTGGGGAGTGACAGACTTTAGTTTAGATAAATGCAAGGTATTGCATTTTGGTAAAACAATCAAGGGCATGACTTATACAGTTATTGATAGGGCTTTGGTAGTGTGTAGAATGGAGAACGAGGGGTTCAGGTACATAATCCTTTGAAATTTGTATCACATGTGTTTGGGGTGGTTCAGAAGGCTTTTAGCATGCTAGCAGTCATTGTTTAGACCATTGAGTGTCGGAATTGGGACGTCATGTTGATGTTGTACAGGATGTTGGTGAGACTGCTTCTGGAGTACTCTGTGTAGTTCTGGTCACCTAGCTAGAGGAAGGATATTATTAAATTGGAGAGGTTTCAAAAAATATTTACCGAAAAGTTGAGATAATAAGGTGTAGAGATGGATGAACACAGCAGGCCAAGCAGCATCAGAGGAGCAGGAAGGCTGATGTTTTGGGCCTAGACTCTTCATTTTCTGAAGAAGGGTCTAGACCCGACACATCAGCCTTCCTGCTCCTCTGATGCTGCTTCGCCTGCTGTGTTCATCCAGCACTGCACCTTGTTATCGCAGATTCTCCATCTGCAGTTCCTACTACCTCTTAACAAAATGTTGCTGGGTATGAAGGGATTGAGTTAGAAAATTAGTTTGGGACTTCTTGTACTGGCGCATGGGATTGAGGAATGACCTAATGGAGAGTTATAAAATCATTAGGGGCATAGATAATGTGAGTAGCTAGAGTCTTTCCCCTAGGGTGGGGGAATTCTAAACCAGGGGGCATACTTTTAAGGTGAGAGGAGAAAGATTTAAAAAGGACATAAGGGACAACCTTTTTACACAAAGAGTCGTTTGTGCGTGGAATGAATTGCCAGAGGGAGTGGTGGCTGTAGGCACGGTTACAACATTTAAAAGACATTTGAAAAAGTACCTGAATTGAAAAGGTTTACAGTGATATTGGCCAAATGCAGGCAAGTGAGACTAGTTCAGGGTGGGAGTATGGTCGGCATGGGCTACTTGGACCAAAGAGTCTGTTTCCATAATGTATGATCCTATGACTCAATAAACATTAAAATTAGACTATGAGGAGATCTGTGAATATAGGTCTTCTCTGATGATGTCCTAAGATTATCTCAATCCAAGCTCTTATGATATCATTAGATTGGCTGTAAGTTAAGGTAGCCTCAACATTAACCCATTTATAACAAAAACAGAAATTGCTGAAAAAAGCCCCTCTAGGTGGGGCAGCATCTGTGCAGAGAAATCAGAGTTAATTCTTCGGGTCGAGTGACCCTTCGTCTCAGCACCTTTTTACAATCCTATACACTGTCATCACCCCCACCCCCAAGCTTTTCTCCCCATATATAAGACCTCCCCATACATGTATATTGCTGCATTCCCCACCACCAAAAATTCTCTGACTGCACAAATTCAGGCTGTCTGAAAGTTTCACAGTTCTACAACATTGGCTTGAAAAGTATTGACTTTGGTTCTGACCTTCTTGTTGGGTGGACACTAAACTACCTGAACCTTGGAAGACCAGTTCATCTCTTGGATGTAGTTCTCTGAGGATGTTGGTCCTCCTAACCTTGGTCGTTGGTCCATTTCCTTCTCTAAAGATGCTTAATCCTCTGAAAACTTTTCTTTACTGAATCAGGTAGTTGCTCCACAACAACTTAGTGGGTAGATTTGATCCCATGAATCTCTATCATGGAAATTGGCTGCTTGGTGGAAACAAATTCCTGCTTCCTTGTAAACCAGGTAATTTTCTTTTCTTCACTGTTGTCCTGAATCTGTTGGTGTTGGCTAGCAGAGGATTTGTATGCAACTTCTCTTCATTTTGTTCAAGCAAATGTTTGATAGATCTATGTTGATTTCAATTTGTTTTGGTTGCTTGTTTTCATTCATGCTCTATTATACTGGTCCACAAGACATTTTCCCATCCTCAGTCAGATTACAGGAACATTGTTGTTTATTGAGTATCTGCATCACTGGTACAAAAAAAAATCTGCTTTATAAGACAAAGAATTGAAACACTGCTTCTGAACTTGCGTTGACTCATCATCTGATACCAAATTCAAATCTGGAATTACAATTTGTTCTTTTAGACCATCTGCTGTCTAAATGACTACAGTTATTGATACCTCAGCAAGGTTGAGTAGGTTCTACTGCTCTTTCTTGTTGTCATATTTGCTGCTTCTCACAAACTCAAACTCAACTGATTTCTATCACCTGAAATTTCTTTCATGATGTCAAGGATGGAAAAGGATTCCATTGGTCCAATACAGTTGCAGATTTCCTTCCCATTGACAGTATTAAACAATGCTCTCATGCTAACATGAGTAATGCCACTAGACTGTTTGGCATTTTGGGTTCCACCATGAATCTAGGTGACCAATGAAATCTTCCACCAGTTGACCTTTGACCAGTTGGATGGAAACTGTTTATTCCTGCACCAGAAGTTCTCTAAATGGCTTCTTACTGAGTAAACTTGCAATAACTTGATTTTTTTTCATCTGTTTGTGATTTTATTTTGGAACTGATTGAACGCAGTCTGCTAACAGAAGGTATTTGAGGCTAAGACATGCATGCAGGCTCAATAAGCGAGAAATATTGTTTGTGAATCACATATGCATGCCCAACTTTCGCATGCTTTTATAATATTGCAGAGTGACTTGTGGCTTGTTAATCTTAGGAATGATGCCACATGGATCATATAGTTTCAACTCTGTAAGCTGTCACTTCTGTTTCTTCAACTTTTTGTATTTGTTCTGAGTAAACAGTGACACTTCTCCCTGTGTGGGGCCTAAAATGAATGAGGTGTCCATTTGATATAAACAGATTCTGTCAAACTTGAGACCTTTGGATCACCACATTCCTCAGGAATGCATTGGGTATGCAAATCTTCTGGAAGTAATCTATAGTTTTACAAATGTAGCATTCTTTTGATACAGCTAAGCTTAGGCATATTCAGTGCCATAGCACTGACTCTGAATTTTAGTTTAGGCAAGTGAGCAAATACTTTAAGTCGGCATTTTGTAATTTTGTAATTCATAATTCATTTTGTAACCTGCATAGGTGTTATTCTGTGAAAAGTTTGCCCTTCTCTTTATAATTTGTGATTATTCCTTCTTCCAGCATGGTCTGAATAGTTTTCTCTCAAGACTTTCCTTAGATCGATGATTTTGTTCAGATTTATTACAATAATTCCAACAACAATTTTGCCTCTATTGTGTACTTCTTTGAAGATGTAGAGAGCTGCTGGTGTTGCACTGTGACGGACAAGGTCAGAAATCAGACAACACCAGGTTATTTGGAATTGCAAGCTTTCAAAGCATATCCCCTTCATCAGGTGAAGTAACTTCAAGCATCATAATCAAAAGTTTTTCCACTAATCTGTCGAGGTCATTAAATTTTGTCTTGATTCCCCTAGATGCTGAATCCTTCTGTTTATATCTTCCTGTATCAAGAATTTTATGTTATCGGATTTTAAGAATTGTAAAAATCTTGTAAACTCCTTCAAAAGTACCTGGACCACCTTTTATGTTTTGTCAATTCATTATGTTATCAATTGGAGTTCTGATCAAATTTACTCACTTGTTTGTGATTCAATGTTTAATTTTGAAGCAACTTTGTATCTTAAGAACTAATTCCTCCAGATGTACAATCATCTGTTGACCTTATCTGATATTAAATCCTGCGGATAGTGTAAAGACTATATATTTTTACTTTTGTGCTTTTTAAAACAAGGGACTAAAATGTTTTGAAACACGGGGCTTTAGAAGGCTGGCTCTATGTTTTAAGTGGAAGGAATCTGATACCTTTTGGTGAACCCTATTAATGCAGCTGTGAGTTCCAGCAATGTGCCGATAAACAGGAGCTAAGGAGTTGTTGGCTCGTGAAGCTGATCCATTTGTGGACTAGGGATCAATTATCGAGGACAAAGTTTGTCTGCCTGCCTGCAAAAAGGTGATTGGTTATCATTTAGCTGAATAGCTTGGGCTGTGAATAAGACAAAGAGAAACTAATCTGACCAGGAGGGAAACTGACAGACCTGCACTAGCCAAAGTCTCTCTGTCTCCATTTTCTGACATGAGCCACTTTAAACCTGAGAAACTTGGCTTAACTTTCCTTCTTTCTGAAGAAGGGTCCCGACCCGAAGCATCAAGCTTTCCTGCTCCTCTGATGATGCTTGTTCATCCAGCTTCACACCATGTTATCTTTGCTTCAGCCGCTGCAAGTTGTGATTTTGAAGAGGATAAGTCTTTCATTAATGAAGCAGCCACCCTGTACATCTTGCAAACAGTAGATGCATTTGGAAAGAGGAAGCTTGAGGAGAAACTTCTATGCATCAGGAAGAACCAACCCAACACTTCCTATTTCTTACAAAGATGATGGAACTATTTTTCTGGTTTTCCCTCCACCTCAGTTTATTTTTTTCTGTGTGCACACATGGAAGGGGGGAGGGGAGTATGTTAGGAGTTTAGAGGTTTAACTTATAAAGTTTAAATTATTTAGTTTAATTGTTTTGCTGTAGCTATAATCCCATGAACTGTAATAAATAGTGACTTCACATTACGTACACAAACCTAGTCTGTGCTTTTGATCAATTTTGGTCTAAAAATGAGATAGTTGGGGACAACTTAGAGAATAGCAGGATTTGATTTCCAGTGTACTACCCCAGTAGTTTTATTTCTCCTGCCGTATCTTCCTAACGTAGTTCTTCATGCTTCACCTTTAAAGCTTTTAAGTTCTGCAGTATATCAATGCTGCTATAATTTTTTTCCCTTGAAAACGTTTACTTATGTTAAGAGAAATGCTGTTAAATTTCATTAAAGACTTTAATTCTGTAAAAACAGTAGTGCTGTATGTTGGTACTCCTTATCAAGTTTTTCCTGTGTTTTTGCAGTCAATTTGGAGGTTTCCCACCTTCTACAGGCAAAATCGAGATTTCTCATTTTTGTCATCAAAATGGACAATTTCCCATTTAATATGGTATAAGTTACAATGCACATTCCTGTCCATGACTTCCCCAGATAAACCTCATGCTTGCAACCTTAATTAATTTTCCTGAATTTATTAAGAACTCAATTTAAATTATGTTTCTCAGGTTCATAATGTAGCCTCAAAAGTCTTATAACCATCTTCCTCTGTGAGATTCTGTTTGCACTGGTTATAAGTTATTCCTTTTGCCATTTTAATTCTGCATCAGGGCAGACCCAGTGCTGTGACCTCAGTTTAAATACTTTTTTTGCTTTTGAATTTCCTACTTTAACTTTCTAATGAAGGGTCTAGGCCTGAAACATCAGCCTTCCTGCTCCTGTAATGCTGCTTGGCCTGCTGTGTTCATCCAGTGCTACATCTTGTTATCTCGGATTCTCCAGCATCTGCAGTTCCTATTATCTCTCATAACTTCTGATATGTTTTACTGCTTTAAATAAACTAATCTGTGGAAAGATTCCAACCCAATGAGAGATTCCTACCCCATTATCATTAATATAACAGCAGTTGTATTATCTAGTTAGACCTTGTTACTATGACCACAAGGAAACCTGTTGATATAGCATCACAGACCCTTTAGAAGTTCTACCCTAACCCCATGGAAGGTTATTGGATATCATGAAGTTAGATGCAAATTAGTGCAGTCTCTGATATTAACCTCGTCAGAACTATTACTTTATTCAGCAAGGGTTGGGTCAGGATTTGTATATGGGCTGTTTGCAGAGAGGCAGCTGGCCATTTGAACCATTAGCTGCCTCCAATGAAGTGGACTTTTAATAGGCTTCGTCTGTAAAACCCAATGGGTGATGAGTTGAATGAGTAATGACATGCCTGGACTTGTGCATTTACTTGGGTAGCCAAGTTGCTCCCAGGGAGGACATGTTTCCCATTACGATCTTATCCCACAATATCTTTTGGAATTAAAACTGGGCTTACACATAATCTGAAAACAAAAATCGATGATCTACACAATTTACAATAACAAAACTGGGAGGGGCTTGTTGCAAGGTTTTCAATAAGTCACCCAGAACAGTTTGGAGGCCACTGAAGATGATTTCAAAGGTTATACAAAATTGGGGGAAGAAACAGAGAGGAGACTCAATGTTCAGAGTGCTGCAGTTAACTGTACTGCTGAGAACGTAGCTTAATCACACCAGTTCTGTGCCCGAAACTCAGCGAAGAGTCGAAAGCAGCTGGATAGCTCTGTGCTGGTAAAACTTGCTAACAAGATATGGAATTAGTAGGCAGGTATGTATTTGAGTCAAGATTAAAAAGATGTCCTGGACAGCTGAGAAAGTGGGAAGGTCACCATCTTTGTGCTGTGGAAATCATGAGGGTTCAGAAGGAGTCTGCAACCATTGATTCTTGACTATAACTGCGAGTGGGAGCTGGAGACTGGAGAAAGGGGGATAATCCAGGGGCATAGTGAATCTAGCTATCTGTAAAGAGCTGGAGTTATGCTTGTGAAGGGGTACAGAGTACAAGACAATGTAGACCCAAGGAAGGTGATAAACCAGAACGGTGGTGTTATTAAGACAGTCTATGATGAAGTAATTCTTGAGAGGGAGTTTCAAGACCAGGTTAGCAAAGGTGGAGAATTGTTAACTCGTGTGAATGTTATTAAGATTTGTTGACCCATTGTGTCACTAAGCTCAGATAGGAATTGTTGAGAAATCTATAGAATGTGTCTTGATCACATTTGCATTTTGATATATATTATGGGTATTTGATCACAGCCTGTTGCCTATATTTACATGATGTTAACTCTTAAGTTCTAGAAATAAGTTGTTCTTGTATGGTATATGGTACTACTGCTCTAACATTGTATAACAATGATTATTGTCTAGATGTGAGAGGCTGGAAAAACACAGCGGGTCAAACAGCATCCAAGGAGCAGGTGAGTCAATGTTTCCAGCCAAAACATTGACTTACCTGCTCCTCGGATGCTGTCTGACCTGCTGTGCTTTTCCAGCCTCTCACAGATAAACTCTGGCTTCCAGCTTCTGCTGTCCTTATTGTCTTCTAGTAATGTTTATTGTTGTTTATTCAAAATGGTGGAATTTTGTGTCTTCATTCTCTTAGTGCTCTAGATCTGACATTTAGTCTATTTTAAAATAAAAGCTGTGGTCCATAGCCAGACAATAACCACATAGATTTTGGTGTCTATTACAAGAAACATTGCAAACTAATATTGAGTTTAATTTGGATGACATTCATATGGGTTCCTAGATTTGATCACAGGTTGAAATTCAAAGCTCAATACATAACTCCCAATCTCAGTTCCCTGTTATCCTCAATCCAAGAGTGAGTGAGTAGCTTTTGTGCTGAAAAGTATTGACACTGGATGTCCCTTGTTACATATAAATACTTGCTAAATTGGGATTCCGCTATTCTTTTCATTCTTTCAACTATCTCTTTTTGAGCAGTTCTAATACTGGGACTTGTATAATTAACCTCTAATAAGTAGCACTCAGATATAATTTATATTTCATTGTTTATGCATCTGATTTCATTTCTTAGTTGGGATTCAAAATATTATGTATCTTGCTTTATTTAACTAAATCATGATGACGGTGTATTCCCATTTGTTCGTTATGTGTAAGAGATGTATACGCGCTTTTTTCATAATGTGAGATCATGATTTTTGCCAAGCAGATATTTTGAGTTAAAATCTATTGGAAGGTCCAAAATGGAGTGAGGGAGAAAATGGGAATGGGATATTGAGTCAGTTCTGAGAGTCACTTTGATGAACTCAATTAACAATTGAAATCCCATAAGTCAATTTTAAGAAGCTGAAGAGCTTCCAAGGCAGCCCAGATTAATTCTTAAATTGAAACACCAGTTTTAGGCCGAATTCAGTATAAGACACCTTCGAGGCAAAGGAGTGGAAGTGTGCATTGGAAATGGATGTCCATAATACTGACAAGTGGCCAATTAAATTTCTGCTTTGACTAAGGAAACAGTAAGTATTTGGAGAATTCACTTAATCCCACGTTGAACCAGCTGAACAGATCTAAACAAGTTGCTGTAGACGATTCCATGTGCTAACAGATATCATCCTTTACTGTTCATTCGGGACCTTTTGAACCACATTTCCTTTAACACCTTCTCAAAACTTCACTGAAACCCTTAGCAGCATTTGTTCTAGAAATTCCTGCCATTTCAACAGTCTCCAGAGCTGAGCTGCACTCAACATTAGATACAAAAGGCCCACTCATTGAAGAGCTCCTGATTATAGCATGCATAGTGTTAAGGTGACTTTTATATGTAATGTTCAGTGTATATAATGGAATAAATTACCATTCTCAACTTCACAAGCACAAAATGAGCTACTCTTTGTATTTCATCCTTAAAACAGTAAAACATCTTGAAACATATACGTAAAGTACTAGTGAGAGGTGACAAGGAGGGAAGATAAGTGAAGTAGACCTTGAGCAGCTCTGAGAGTCCCAAGGCTGAAGGTTGGGGTGCAGAGCTGGGGGAGGGTGGAAGTGACACACAGAATAGATTTCAGACAGAAGAGCAGATTCTACAAACTGGGACTGTAGGGTTGTAAGGTGTAGACACAGGGTGGAGCAAGGTCACTCACAGTCAACAACCTAATAAGCAGCCACAGTAAAGAAGACACTGTATTAAAGAGTTTGTTAAATTCACATGGGCTGTTAAGTTTGAACTTATGGCCCCATGGTTGCAAGGTCTGGTATAAAGATATGAAATCTGGTTGTAAAACATACAACTAATTAAATGGATGAACAGGAGTTTATTGATATCACTAGCAGCCACTATCTATTTTAAACAAAATTCTTTAGCCCTTAGAACATAGAACATAGAACAATACAGCGCACAGCAGGCCCTTCGGCCCTCGATGTTGCACTGACTTGTGAACTAATCTAAGCCCCTCCCCCTACGCTATCCCATCATCATCCTTACTCTTATCCAAAGACTGTTTAAATGTCCCTAATTGGCTGAGTTAACTACATTGGCAGGCAGGGAGTTAACTACACTGGCAGGCAGGGCGTTCCACGCCCTTATCACTCTCTGAGTAAAGAACCTGCCTCTGACATCTGTCTTAAATCTATCACCCCTCAATTTGTAGCTATGCCCCCTCATACAAGCTGGCATCATCATCCTTGGAAAAAGACTTACACTGCCCACCCTATCTAATCCTCAATTTACACCTGCTCTGTTCCTTGCATCACATGCTGGTTAATTATGTGCATAATTTCCCCTACATTTTGCTCTGACATTACACAAAAATGCAGAATGTTTAACGTAGCCCAAAAAAATGGAAGATTCAGCTCTAAGTGTGAGTTGTGTTGAAATGACTTTCCCTGCGAGTCTAGAGATTCTCCTTACAGGGATTTCTGACGAAACAGACTGCATTAATTGGTATTTCAGCCCTTGTGGCAAGGATCATGTCTGATTTCCACCATATTTTGCAGCACACTGCTCCTGGGACTCCTCAGCACTCTCCAGAGATTCTGGACTGGATAAGCATCCCTGGCACAGGCACCGTGTTTGAAAATTCATTGTACTCTCAGACCAGCACTGCTTTTCACAGTTCCTGACATTTTTCCCCCAAACATAGCCGACAGTCCTGGACCTCCTACTGGACAGGGTGGTTCACAGGTGGGACTTCTTCCCCCAAAGTTAGCTATGGAGGCTGTGCCAGCCTGGTCTGATGTTGCCACCCAAGTTAGGGCAATCTCAGCCATCTGGAGGAATGCCCAGCAGTATAGGAAGAAAGTCTAGTCAAGTCCCTGAGCTGGGTGTGTGTTCCTGATTTCACAAAGTCCTCGGTGCTGCATTACAATGCTAGCTGCCACATAGCCTGAGGCACATTGTCAAAATGAAGAGGCGTCCCATAGGTGGGTTGGAGACATGCCATGAAGTTTCACAGAAGCTGGCATACATCAAATGCAAATGTCCGTGGATGTTGGGTGCCCAATGTCCGTGGAGTGTGTCCAAGATATTTGTGCCTGGTGTCCAACATGAAGGTCCTTTCCATCCCTAATTTTCCCAGAGGAGTATTCAGAGTTAACCATGTTGATGTGGGTCGAGACACATATAAGCCAGACCTTTTCTAAAGGACGTTAATGAATCAGATGGGGTCAACA
Source organism: Stegostoma tigrinum (assembly GCF_030684315.1). Classification (NCBI taxonomy): domain Eukaryota; kingdom Metazoa; phylum Chordata; class Chondrichthyes; order Orectolobiformes; family Stegostomatidae; genus Stegostoma; species Stegostoma tigrinum. Next base: position 26,168,539 of record NC_081378.1, on the reverse strand, counting down.
ATCATCAATTCCAGATTTGAACCTGTGTCCCCAGAACATTACTGGGATTAAAGGTCTAGTGATAATACTAGGTCGTTGTCTCCATGTTGAAAATGCCAAGAATGTTTTTTGGTTTCTATGTCAAGTTTGCTCGAAGTTTGGTGAGATCACAACCTGTGGTGAGGTGAGTTTATAACAAGCCATTTAACAAACAGCAATGGACATGAGCTGGGAACTCATTCCTGCCTAGTCAGTACCTCACCATGCCACTTGAGTAAAGCATAAAAGATGAGATGATCTCAGTGTTGAAGTGGGTATGACTGAACATTTGACCCGACTCTACCACTCCTCTCACCATACCCCACATCAGTCAACACCTGATAAGAATGCACCCATAATTACTACTGCTCCCTAATATTTTTAGTTTAGTAATATTTTTGTAACTGCAGTGAACTTGTGAAGCCCCTGACAAGTGAGCCAATAACTTATATATTTCTTTCAGAATTATCTTGCCCATTTAACACGTCATTTCATTCGTAAAAGTGATTTTTTTTTAAAAACGTAATTGTAATTTGTGCAATAGTTATTTAGGTGGGAGTTTGGTGAATTAAAATTGATTCTGTGCAAATGTGAGCTTAACCTGGAAAAGTTGTGAGATTATTTCTTCGGTCAGAAGACTAAAATGGCAATTTGTTAATTATATGAAAAGAAACTACAAAATGCTTTGGTGCAGAGGGACCTGGGTCCATGTGCATGAATTGTAAAATGCTAATGTGTGGAACAACAGTTAATAAGGAGGCTAAATGGAATTTTGGCATTTTCCAGCTAAAGGAATGGAGTATAAAAGTACGCAGCTGTTGTTTCCATGTACAAGGCATTGGTGAGACAGCATCTGGAATATTGTGTACAGTTTTGATCCCCTTCCTTGAGAAAGGACATTATTGAGGCAGTTCAGAGAAGGTTCATTAGATTTAATTGCGGAGTTGAAAAGCTTATCAAGCAAGAAGACCTTGAACAGTTTAAGCCTACACTTGCTAGAGTTTGCAAAAATGAAAGCAGATCTAGTTGAGGTATGTATACTGCTAAAGGGAATTGGCAAAGTAAATGCAGAGTGGATGTTTCCCCTGAATTCAGCTGTTATTCTGCACTTTAAAATTTTATGAATGCCAATAAACAAAATCAAATATTTTGCAGGATATCAAAGAAAATTACATTGTACGTTAAACATAACATAGACCATTAGTAAACATGAATAAATAATTTCAAAAATCATTTTGACGTTGGTAACCTAATCATCAAATAGCAGTGCCACTGAATAATATCATTCTGACGGATGGGCAAATAAAAACAACATATTTTCCAAACGTCTTATTTCAGCAGGGTGGATGTGGTGGGTTCTCCTGAATTTTATGAGGAATTGTGAAAAATACCTATGCACCTTTGGGGACATTGTATGCCACTTGAAGTCAAGATAGGAGTTATGCAGCTAATGTTTGAGGCACTCACAGAGGGATGGCTAACTTTTCCACTCATGTCTATGTTCTAGTCATTTTTTTGCAACTTGTTGAACTCTGGCAGCTAATGGCTGGTTGCAAATGTTATTTTTAAATTTAACAATGTTTCTTTCTGTTTCTAATTTTCCGATTAGGCCCGGAGGCTTGCATATTCACTTTTCAGTTGGCATTCTTTGTGAATTTAGCTAAGAAATGTTCTTTTAAGAGTGGAAACTGCCCATAAATTACTGTGACTGATGGCAGTTTGAACATGAGAACCTGTGAAACAACATAAGGAAAGTGGTAGAGCTCACTGAGTTATGATATCAAACCAAATGTACAATTTGACAATGTTCTGTCACACAGTCACTGCAATTTCATAGATGAAAGTCATGCTTAGGAAACTGCCCTAGCACTAACTGGTCTTCACCACTTAGGAACAGGGCTGAACAACATTGATTTTCTGCCTTTTAGTTATAGTAATGGTATTTCTTTTATATTTCTACAATGGCATTTCTTTTCTAATGCCAATTCCGTGGTTTTAAAAACTTTGAACATCATAAAGGAAAGTTACAAATTACTTTTTCAGGATTGGATGGGCAAGCAACAAATTCAACAGAGTAATTAATTTTTCCATCTGTTTGCAACTTTTTTTGGAAAGAAATGTTCACACAAATGAGTAGTAAAAATATATTACACATCTTTTCATTAAGTACTTTCTGCAGTCTTGTATTGGGCAAACATTAACTGCATTGTATAACCTGTGAGAGTTGAACTGTGGAGTGTTTCACACTCTTGAAGCAAAGCAGACCTTATCCAAACACCAGCTAGCAGAGCTGCACCCTATTATCCAGCTGTGAAGAAAAGAGAAAATACACTTTTAACAACACTTTCCCTTGACAGTTTGTTCATAACATTGACAAAACCTTGAAAGCAACTGAACTAAACTCTATCAATACCCAATATTGTCTGGCGCATAGGTGTTTTGTAACTTCAGTTAACGGGGTAGTTTGTGATTTTGAATGAGTAATATCCTGTGCTGTAGAGTGTTTGATGTGACGATGAGCTATTGCCACCATAGGAAACATTTGTTATGGAAAGGAAATGCATAAAGCTGTAATGTATGAAATCATTAGAAAACCATTGGGTCACATTTAACCCCATGTGCCTGGCAGCAATTGACAAACAATCAAAATGGTTTGTGTCCCTTCATTACTCACACTGATTCTTGCTGCCTTCTGTGTTTTACTGAGTGCATGAGAGGAGCAGACATCAGAAGGTAGCAGGGGCCTTCTTTAAAAATGCAAATAATGGCTCTTGGGTCTAACTGCAATTTTAACTGGAGGCTTGTGTGAAGAAGTAGTCACAGCTTATCCATCTGATATACCTGACAACAAGAGGAGCTGGGACAGAAAATAACGCAAAAATTTGTCGAATTTCTTTGCTCTTCTCAACTCGCTCTTTATTCTGAAGGTCAGGTATTGTGCAGTGTGTTTGAAGGGGGAGGGAGGAGATTAATCAATCAATGGTGTTAATCCAGTGATATTGCACACTAGTAATGTTGCAATAACGCAAGGTGTGATAACTTTATTCCAGCTCAAGTTTGAAAATAAAAATAATGTACTTTCAGTTCCAATTTTCTGTGCACTGTTCTGGCCTGAGAAGTTTAGGGTTGTGGTTTCACTGTGGACTCCTTGCTAATATTAGTCTACCTTTGGGGAATTCCTCTTCTAAAAGAATTTCCAGCAACTCCTGGGAAAACAGGTCAATAACCACAGGAACAAAAAAACCTCAGTAATCTGGTAACAGGATCTTTCAGATCTGTAAATTCGGTTTTTATCTTTGGGCAACCCTGGTGAGATGACAAGATGATAAAATGTGAGGCTGGATGAACACAGCAGGCCAAGCAGCATCTCAGGAGCACAAAAGCTGACGTTTCGGGCCTAGACCCTTCATCAGAGAGGGGGATGGGGAGAGGGAACTGGAATAAATAGGGAGAGAGGGGGAGGCGGACCGAAGATGGAGAGAAAAGAAGATAGGTAGAGAGGAGAAATGACATTTATTTTCCAATCCTACTTAAGCTGCGTGTCAATGTAAGTGCCATTTGAATAATTTTGAACTGGAGCCATAAGTAGGCTAGACCACAGAGCAAGTAGGATCTTTTTCATGAAAGAAACTGCTCTGTTTGGATCTGAAAGGGTTCATAGTGAGGAGTACCATAAACATTGCCAACTTTACTGCCAAATGGATTTGTGGGCAGATGAGCTTAGAATCTCAAAGGAGTGAGACCTAATGCTTGGGCTTCCTCAGATTTCCTGTAACAATGTCCATCATATCAATGAAAACCTGTAAAGAGATGCTAATATGCAATAAGCAATAGCATGTTAGCTACAGGAAACCCTGCGAGTTAGACCAGAAAGTGGGTTTCCTCTCTCTGTTGTTTCTTACACTAGATGATTGTGGTGGCAGCAACCTCTATTATGGGCAGTAGTTCCTACAGAGTAGTGAGCTGGCATCCTCATACAACAGGCCCCAGTGAAACAGGTGAGATTTTCAATGTTTCTGCAGTTTTCTTCCCCCCAACCCCCCAAAAATGTTCAGATTTTGTAGAATAAATGTTTAGCTGGAACATTGACATTCTGTCTACAGGAAGCTGACGGGTATCTCACTTGCAGCAGTCCAAAGCCAAGTCCCACGAGTTAATCACTGGGGTCTTATTTTAATGCTGCCTGACCTCCCACCAACTTTTGGGTCTTGACAGTGAGAGAATCTTGGGAGAGGTCAATTAATGTGCTGAGAGTGGTTGTCATGGAGAGAAATGGGAACCAAGTCTCTGACAGACACAGCCTCCTTTTCTGGGACTTGATGGTTTCAGTACTGATAGGCTGACAAAGCTCTCCCCCTCACACCTGAATAAAAATGCAACAACATCCTCCCTATACACAGCATCAGGCTTTGCCTGTGCTAATAAAGTCTCAACTGTTCTGGATAGGAGCCTCATCTGCCTATAAAACTGTGTCGGACAAAATGGTTTGAGATCAGGATCTAATTAATTCACTCATTTTTACCTGCCCAGCTTCTGTCTGGTGGATCAGGTTAAAATCACCTACTGAAATTTGGAAATTTTAAAAATGAACAGATTGTTTGTTTTTAGGTGTTAGCTTTCATCCAGATAACATCAAATATACCCAGTGGTGGTATGTTAACAGTCACTTTGAGTTCATGATGCTATATCAACATGTGCAATAAAAAAAAACATGTTGTAGTTGTAGTCTGGATCTATGATGATCCATCTTCTTTCACATGGCTGACCAGGAATCTCTCCGTCCCTTACAGCCTGGCTATTGTGCAATTTAGAGGGATTTGCAGGTTGATTATCAGTCTGTTTGACTGTGTTTACACATGCACATTCATTTGTAATTAAATTCTGGAGTGTGTTTGAACCTCCAGCTTCTGGTTCAGAGGCATGGACCTCCCCGTCTAGGTCTGTTAAAAAGGTCAATTCCAAAATATTAACCTTTCTTTAATGTTCAAGTGATGACTAATAAATGGATTTTCAGAATTACCTCTAGCATTTCAGAGTTGCAGCATTTACATTCTCTTTTTCAGCTTTAAGACCAGGTGCTGAGAACATCATAGTAGCTGAATGGTTTAAGTGGTATATCCCAGCAGATTGACCATGCAATGTGCTAACAATAACAGTAGAGATGTTGAACAACATTTTGATCTCAAAAGGCAGCTAAGTGCACTTTTTTATGACCACGATACTCCGTCTTATTTTGCTATGTTTCATGAAGGGAAGAGGGGAGGTCATGTAAAGGGATACCAAATACAGTACGTGGTGCCTATGAAATGGAGGAAGAATAACAAGGAAAAAGGTGAGAAATTGTGAAAGTCTGCTGTTTGTTTTGTTTAATTATTTCAATATTTGTTTAAGTCCAAGTATTATATTTCTCTGTACTTCTCCATGCACGCATGTTTTCAATCACACAACATGTGCAAAGTGAATGCTTTGTAAATGTCTCACATAAAATGAGATGGGGAGATTTATTGAAGTGTACAGGACCTTTACTTGAATCAGTTTGAATAAACCTACACGTTGTACATTGTTTATATGTTTTCGTTTGGTGTGATTTACAGTCTTCGCCCTTGTACTTGCACTGTGCAATTTTATCATACAAATAACTTAATGTGATTGTATCAAGCTACCCTGTCTGCTATTTTCAATGAGGCATTAAGTGAGTTATTTTAACTGTTTCTGTTGAAATAATCAACAAAGGAATATGATACTAACACTTAAGAATTTATGTAAGCAATAGGATCATTACTATTTGCAGTAATCAGTTCTTAGAGGCGTAATTCCAAAGATTCTGAAATGATCACAATCTTACTGACCTTTTATAGTGCATAATGGCACTTTCTGCCTTCCATAAATAATCATCATAATTAGAAATTTTTCCATTTCAAGTGAATGTTTATACTGGCTCTAATTTAAAAATTTTCTTCCACTGCATGCTCTCGTCTCTCCCTCAATCAGGGACTAAGCGAAGCCCTGCAAATCTCTCCCCGAAACTTGAAGGAGGATTTGTAACATCTCCGAGGAAGGGTGGGGAAGGATCAGTGTGAAGGATAACTTCTTCAAAGTATGAAAGCTGACATCAACTAGCTTCATCTGTGCTTACTTCCACGCTGAGTTTGGGAACGACTGGATGAGTAGATCCTTTGTTGTAATATTTCAACTAAAATACATCAAGCCATTTAAATTCAGTGGTTGTAGGCCATGATTCACAAAGATTGGAAAACTCAGCAGCCAAGCGGAATAAAAATGGAAAGTGCTGGAAACTCAACACGTCTGGCAGCATCCACAGAAAGGGGAATAGTTAAGGTTTCAAATTCAATGACTTCTTTGGAACTGAAGGAGGCTGGAGAAGGATGTTTTATTGAAATGGCAAGCCAATGCATGGTCAAGGTCATTCTTACAGAGAATAAGTTCTGCAGAGTGGTTACCGAGTCTGCATTTGGTCTCATTGTTGTAATAGCGGCTTCATTGTGAGCAGCGAATGCAGTAGAATAGATTCAAAGAAGAACAAGTAAAGCACTGCTTCACCTGGAAAGTGTGTTTGGGGCTTTGGACAAGGAAAAGGAAAGAAAAAAATGCGCTGGGTAGCGAAGGGCATGTAGACTTCTATGGCATGTGTTACACATTCTGTGATTGCACTGAAAAGTGCCATGGGCTGGTGGTGGTGAGGAAGTGATGGAGGAGTGAACCAGAGTGAATACAATGGAGAGGAGGGGAAAGTAGGTTGGGTGGTGGCAGTCTTCTGGAGGTGATGGAAGTAACAGAGGATGATCCTTTGAATGTGGAGACTATGACAAGGGAAACCCTCTAAGTTATTCAGGAAAGGGGGGAAGGGGGTAAGGATGGAGTGCAGGAAGTGGATCAGACACAGCTGAGGGCCCTGATGACCATGACAGTGGGGTTGGGAGGTATTCCTTTGAAAAAGAAAAGTGTGTTCGGGGCACCACTAGGGGCACCATTGGAACAGGTGCAAAGGAGACAGAGACACAGAGAACTGACTACAATCTATACAGGGAGCAATGTATGAGGAAGTGTTGTCAAGGTAACCCTGTGAATCCTGGCTTTGTAATGGATAGTAGTGAACAGTTATCCCTATAAGTGAAACAGTGAAATCAAGGAGGGGAAGGGCAGAGTCAGACAGACCAGGTGAAGGTCAGAGAAGGATGGAAACTAGAAGCAAAATTTGTGGAACTTTACAAATTCCAGAAGAGAGCAGAAAACAGCACCGCTTGATGTCGTCAATGTACAGGAAAAGGAGTTGTACATGGTCAGCTGATTAGGACTGGAACCAAGAATGTTCTGTTCTGGAAGTTGCCTGGCTCAATAGATAAATGTTTTTCTCATGCTGCTTGTGGAGCAGGAGGACCAAGGGTGTTTCCAAGACCTAGCCCTGGAGTAAATCTCTGCTGTTGTGTACTTCCCTTTTAACCTTCCCACCTATCAATCTCTTCACTTGCTTTGTCTCACTGCTCAGGACCTCACTCCTCACTCTCTCATTCTTTCCCTACATTCACCTTTGCTCCTTACACATACTATCTCTTCCTATTCCTCCCTGTCACTTCCTAATTCATATTCTTGCATGCCCTGCCTCCTGTGTTTGTTTTTTGTCTTTTGCATGTTCTTGCTTTCTGGTGCTTCCATTGCTGCATGCTTGGTTACAGAGATCTCCCTTGGACTTTTCTCTCGATAGCTAGCCATCCTGTCAATCCTGCCAGAGAGTAGTCAAACGGAAGACTAAATTCAATGGACTTCCAAATTCCTGGATATTCTGGGTCTCCCAACTGCAAATGTACGTCCTCACTCCATCCTCCCCGTTACCATCGGGGTTTGTGATCCTGTGAATCTGACATCCTATGCTATCCCCTCCCTTTGATCTGCCATGAGTTGAAATGCTATTAGCTATTTTGGCTCTGGAATAGAACATAGAACATAGAACATAGAAAAGTACAGCACAGTACAGACCCTTCGGCCCACGATGTTGTGCCGTGGAATATTCCTAATCCAAAAATAAAATAACCTAACCTACATTCCCCTCAATTCACTGCTGTCCATGTGCATGTCCAGCAGTTGCTTAAATAAATAGTTTGCTATATCCTCAGTTGCTTGATTACATTTTGTTTCTACTACCGTTTAAAATTACTCTAGGTGGCTGGCAGTGTAATTTTCTGTTTCCTTCTCTACGAAGTGCTTTTCAAGAACTTACGCCTAAGACACTACATCAATGTAATTGTTGAGATTATTGAATTCATTGTGATCTCGGCTTGCAGTCTCTACTACACTCGTGACAAATTGGATCGCTGTACAGGAAGACCTTCAATGTGAATTCACAAAGTGTTTCATGCATTTTCACATGTGTGATCCTGTGCAGCAGTGCTACTGCCGGAGCTGGAATTTTGTTTTCCACAGCTCGCAAATCACCATGTCTATCAATGAGGCTGACAGTATCTTCCTCCTGATTTTCTGCATACATCACACTGCCAATTCTAGCTTGACCAACATCTGTATCATTCACAGATGTGCTGCTTAGCCTGTAGATTTAGCAGATTTAAATATCAAAGCCGTAAACAACAAGATCAGTGACACTGTTTTAAAGGAAAGGCTAATTACATGTTAAAGTGATGATTTAGTTTGGGAGAGACTGGGAGTGAGTGACTTAGACAACCATGAAAGCAAGAATTTGCTTAATGTGGCAGAACTGATTATAAAATGTAGTCATTGCAAGCTCCTAAATCAATTTTATGTCCTTACCAAATGGTTACTGCAGACATTACCTGACCATTGGCTGGAAGCAGATGCAGGAATAGTGCTTTAAAACTCTGATTACAAATAAGCTGTGATTTACTGTTCTCATGTTTAGTTTTAGAATCAGATAAGACAAATATTTTGTAAAGCTATCTTTTCTTCTCCCTGCTTCTTTGTAAATTTGCTTTGGCTCTTAACCATTGCTTAGACATGTGGCAATGTGAGTTATTCAAAGTTTTCTTCATTGAGACACTTATATAATTCTTTATCACAAATCGTGTTGAAAGTCTATAATGGCTTTTATGTTGCTAAAGGAGAGAAATTTCTTCACACTAAAGAAGTCAAGGGGTAAAGTGGAAAGTAGAAATATGCCGTTGAGTCAGAGGATTAGCCTTGATCATATTGAATGTAGGAGCAGGTTCAATGGGCCAAATAGCCTACTTCAGCTCCTATTTGCTGCATTTCTACATTAGGTTATTTTCAAAGTTACAGTATTAAAATCTAATTATTGTATCGGAATGTGTCTGTTTGACAACTATCCTTTTCTCATACAACGACTCTGCTATGTGGAGTAAAAGGTTTAAAGGCATAGATTACACCAATGATAGTGAAGTTATTTATGAATATTTAGAGAAACAAATATTTCAGTCTGCCAAAGAGTTCATATTGCAGGTTTTTTCCATGGCTCTTTAAATAAGCCACAGTATTGGCATTGTGCTTTAGACCTCCCAAGCAATTTGGCTGCATGAGTGTGTTCAAGATCACACCTGGTTCTTGAAGCCTCAATCTTTATAGGGATCCCAGCAAGGGATTGATTTTACAACTGGAAGCTGAAAGACAACAGCAGGAGCAAGAGTCTCAAAGTGTGAAGGCTGCATTCTAGTTCTAAAAGGCATCCCTGGAGATCTTAACAGGGTGGACATAAAACAATGCTTCCTCTTGTGGGAGAATCTAGAATTTACAGGTCACTGTTTATAAAAGGGGCTATCCAGTTAAAATCCAGATGAGGGAAATTTTTTTCTATCAGAGGATCCTGTGTCTTTAGAGCTCCTTTTCTCAACTTATGGGAGAAACAGAGTTTTTGAGTAATTTTAAAGCAGGAGTTGACGAAAAATGTTATAAGACATTGGGACAATGCGCAGGAAGCTATGATGTTATTGAATGGTTGTCAATGCTCAAGGGGCCAAGTGGTCTTCCTGCTCCCAATTCATGAATGTGTACATTCGTGTAGATCCTCCACCAGGTCACAAACACACACCTCAGAGGTGTCTGAAAGGTCAATAGCCTACTCATAGTGAATCACGTCACAGCTGCAGAAATTATTGGAGAAGGGCACAGGATTGCAAACTCTCAGCTCAATCAGACAGAGATGCTGAGCCTCCAGAGCCATTCATGAAGAGGCCAAATCTGGAGCAGTGCCAGAAAACATGATGGTTTGTTAGCATTTTCTGAGACGTTGTGCACAATGGAAGAGAGCCTGGAGGAGTCCACTTCCGCCATGAATGTTATGATGGCGCAGACCTTAGCACTGAAACCCACCTGCACAGATAATCTGAAGGAGCAGGCCTGCAGGATATGCTCTTTCTAAACATAAAACTCACACACACTGTGTCCACAATGTTAATTCAAATGGTGAAAAGTCTCACCTTTGACAGTTCAGCACCTCAGTAAAGTGCAAAGTTTATTTTTCTTTCTCAAGATGTGAGCATTGCTGGCAAGGTTACTATTTCTTGCCCATTTTTAATTGCCCTCGACAAGGCCATTTCAGAGGACGGTTAGAAAATGTGGATCTGGAATCGCGTTTTGCCAGTCCAGGTAAGGATGGACAATTTCTTTCCCTGAAGGACATGAGGATTGAAATGGGTTTTTACGACAATCAATGGTAGTTTATTTGTACCATTACTGACATTAGCTTCATATTCTATATTAATTGAATTTAAATTCTACCAGGTGGATTCGAAGCCATATTCCAAACTGATCAATATTACTTATTCAATAATATTACCATAATCTCCTCACTTCGCATTTCCAGCTCTCATCTTGAGGAGGAAGTCTGACTGAGCCATATAGAAAAGGAAATAGAAGTGTAAACTCTGCTGAAAATGTGTACACTCCTTGCCTTTGGTCATATCCTGAGTATCAGATGCTAGCTCGATGGCCACATTCGCCTCTCCACAAGTTAAGGTGCAGGGAGCGCTGTCCTTGATAGGGCTCTCTTGAGCTCTAAAACTCAGGGGATATTGGCCAATGACCTCTCTGCTGTCAGATCAGGGGAAACAGCATGTTTCTAACTCCACTGAGATTACTGTGGTAGCACCTTGTGGGAATAATGGAAAAAGGAGGAGAAAACCCATATTTCACAAGGAAAATTTAAGTGTTTTCAGATTTGGTAAATTACTATTTTATTTCAATGTTGATTAACCATAAACTTTGTCTTCGTTGTCCAGTCATGCCCATTGTTGCCTTTCAGCTTTGGTAGGATAAAATGGTCTGTCAGGAGTGAAGGAGAACAATTGGTATCAGGGAGTGTGTTGGATTTTTGACTGTAGTACTGCTTTGTGCTGAGTGTGGACACAGTGGGTTCAGCAGTGATGGCTGGACTGTTTCAAATAGCTGAATAAATGCTTGACCAACCCCGTCCTGTGCATCCCTGGCAGCTGCAGACGCAGATGCCTTGAACAAAGTTGGGTCGTCGACCTTTGAGGATGTGTGGCAATTCCCACCTTCCTCCTCCTGCTGAAGCTCCAGTCCTCTCTGCTGTTAAGCAATACACAGCATCTTTCGACACACCTTGTGCTGATGCAGACTGAAAGATAACCACATCTGTGTCCAGACACCTAACTGTCAATTTGAGCAACCCAATACCACCTGTCTCTGGTTTGGTGTACCTGGGCAGATGCTGCTGCTTCAGTCTTATTCCAGTAGATAGTAAATATCAGCAAAGACCTGACATGAAGCGGGGGGGGGGGGGGGGGGGGAGTCTCCTGGAGCACTGGTTCTCAGTCATGTCCAGACAGCAGATCCCCAATTACCGCTGTACTAGAGCATCCCCTCCAAGACACTGGAGATATATGTTCCTCCTGTCTGTTCTTCGAAGTGACAGTGGCTGAGGGGAAGCATTTGCTTTGACCCATTCAGTCCATGAGCATCACCTACTCTTAAACAACTCTGGATCTAATCCTTGCAGTCTTTAAGGGGCCTACATTTTGAACTCAGTAAATCCTGACATGCCAGCATTTTCACGACCTCCTGCACAGTCCAACACCCAATCACTGAGGGTATTTAATGGCTTGCCTCCAGAGTCACTACATAGCATTGGATAATTTACAAACAATTCCACCCTGCCTGTAGTTTCTCCAACCTCGAGAGCAATCTCCTTTGATTGCTAACATAAAATAATGCAAAACATACCAAGGGCAAATTTGATCTTGGGTACAGGACACAAAGCCAGTAATATCACATGTACCACATGTGCTCCTGGTTTCTATAGTTCTCCTGATTATTCAGTTTCTTTGAAGTTAATACAGCTGAACTGAAGACAAGCCACATAATGGGCAGCAGGTGGGGCAGCACCTGTTTTACATCCCCAGGCCGAGTTGAACTTCCCACTTATCGTCCACTGAGACCATTTTCCACACCTGGCATTTTGAGCAAGATCATTAAATATTCAGAAAGAACAATGGAGCTCAGTGTGTTGATTGTTACAACTTATTTTCTAAGTATCACGAATGGTCCTCAGTTTGTCACCATGCCTGTGTTGGGCAGACGAAATGTTTCCATTGTGTTTATAGCACTGAAGATGCAATGAAGGAAGTAAACGTCCCTCTGCTATATCTGGAATTCCAGTGTTTCCAGAATTCTAGTGTGTCCTTTTACATTCCGCAACAAAGGCAGGAACTCAGGATGCTCCCTTTGTTCATGTACCCAGTAATTAAAGGACTTTCAATTCCTTCAGTTTTAGCCTTGTTCAACATAGACAAGAAACCTGAAGACTGACGGGTAAATATTTAATCCCCTGTTTTAAAAGTCAGCCTATTGACTTTTTGTACAATATGTCCTAGGGCCATTTCATATACACTTACAAATACAAACGGTAAAATACAGAAGTGTGCAGCTTGCTCGAGACTTCCTGGCATGCTGCCATTCCTTTTCTTCTTTAAATTTCCAACGTGTAACAACATTCAACCTCCTTAGGTGGTTAAAATTCCTCCCCTATGTCACCCAATTCTGCCTATTTTATTGCTGGGACCTTTACACATTTATAGTGTGCTCAATGCTATCTGTCAAAAAGTGGACAGTAGCAAAAAATTGATTATTGCTGAGCATCGGAGATTATTGTTACTGTTTTGTAGCAGCAGCATAACTCAAATGAATAATGATCTGAGGGGTTTAAGAAAGTGAAAAATAGAGATTTAGACAGCAGTAAGTGAGGATTAAAGTCAAATAGAGTTCAAAATTGTCAGAGCATTGCCCCTTCAAACTCTTCCATCATTTCTAAGATATCTTCTTTTCCCATGTGTAAATTACAGCACTCCCATTAACACTAACATTTTGGAAGTATTTGAGCTATTTTCTGCTTTCAGTTCATTGATGGTCATTGTTCAGAAGGAGCCTACATAACACAAATTTATCTTTAGTGAAACACAGCTGCCATTGACAAGGTGCTAGATGTGAACTGAGATATTGCAGCTATAATGAAAACTTCATGATAAATGCTATTTTGCTATCTATTGTCTCATCTTTTGTACTGCAACCGATAATCATTGCATCTAAAGGGAGCCCCAATATCTGAGCTGTGAAGCTGTAAAATGGTTCAAGCTTGCCATACAGAGATGGGAACAGATGGCTGTCATTCTGTGAAATACCCCTGACAGATGGAGTATCTCTTGTGCCTTCTCCTTGGCAGCTGTGATGGAGACAGCTGAATATTGACTTTCGCCAGTGACATGACCCTTAAGCTGAGCTGCTGTTTACACACTCTGGCCTGAGAGCTTCTGGCATCATGTTGCTGGAAGAGTCAGCACTTGGGTTTATGTATTCACGACCATGTGAGATCTAATGTTCCACACAATGTACAATTCACTTGATGGCTGCAGTTAAAAATCTCATAATGACTTCACTGTCTCACTGCAAATGCCCAAAAATGGCAAATTATTGAACAAGTTAATAACGGATGGCTTGTTATGAACTTTGCTGTTTCTAAATGTCAAAGTCATTACAAGAATGCCTTAAGATAACTGGGGCTACTGTGCTGGTGAGGCCTGATTGCACTGATTTGTGTCACTAGATTCTTTAGCAATACCAATATCACAGCTCAGAATCCTCATATCCCCAATGAAAGCATTAATCGATTTGAAATAGCCTGTGGTCAATATTGTTTCCAGCATAATGTTACAATTGTTCTCTGAGCAAGGATTCCAATTCATTGCAGTTCAGGATAGGATACCCCCACAACAGTGACACTTCAGGGGAGGAGAGATTGACTGACTCCCCTTCTTCATTTAACACTCCCTTGGCTTATCACAACAAGGTAAGGTCAGATAGGATCCCTTCCCTTGTGGCTACTTTCCCCCAGTTCAAATATATTTATGGTTTAGAAGGAACTAATTCAACAAACTTTCTTAAATTAAAGAAAGAGTGAGTTTACTTGCTGATAAATTGTGAGAGTAGATTTTCTTTAAAAATGGCACACATGTACACAGATTAAAAGTGAGAGGTAATTCCAAAATGTAAATTTAAAAAGTATACAAATCAACCCTTGGCTTGTCAAGAAGGAAGAGTTTGTGAAGTGTTGTAGCCTTTTAAGGTGTGTGATTCCAGTAGCATTGACTTTGTAGTAGAATGGTTCTTTGGAGATTCTTGGGCTCTGCAGCTAAGGGGTTGAAACGTTGCTGCCCAGTTTCTGTCAGCAGTGATCTTGCTGACTAACTTGTTCTCAGCAATCAAAGGGACACTTTGTTTTGTTTTACCTTTATATGTAGGGATGTTTACTGGAGGTCCTCAGATATGCCCCTTCATTGTGCATCATAGCACAGTGTTTTTTTTTAAACCACAAGCCAGCCTACCAACTCTCTCGCACAATATTATTTAGACACCAGGGATTGCAATTGATTTTCAATCCCTTTCTTTGTTTTCACGAAAGGGTAAAGTACCCTTTTGAATATCTTTTACTGAAAACTCCTTTTCTTTCAGCTCAAATCATGCCCATACTCTGGGACACAAGAGATCAGAGTTCTGTGTTTTTTATTGCATCTCTCCTTTTCAAGTCTTGCTGCTTGAAGTTCTCATGACACTTATCATGTGCAATATTCCTTGGTACCTCTCAATAATCAATATAATCCCCACCAGAATGTTAGGTTGCCAGTAAACGTGAATCATGACCCATCTTTTACCTTGTGTGTCATTTTTTAAAAATAACATGTACTTAGGAATTCAATATATCCACAAGTAATTTAGGGCTATGATATTTTCTCATGAGAATATCCAGCTTTGTCTCCTGGTAGGATTAGAATAGTATTCTCTCCTTGTAGCACTTTCCAGGATCAGCAGCAACAGTGAACATCACCTATTGACTCCCCTCCTCTCCTGACAAAATTTTTATTTTCCTTCAAGAGTAAAACATTAAAGCCTGTTTTAGCTTGCATGGGAATGTATACATGAGGTGCTCAGGCAGAACATCCACATTGACCAATTTAATAGATAGGCTGCTTATATTTTTTAAAGAAGAGTGATGTTTTGATTGAAATTATGGCTCTGAGATGGCTGTCAGGTTATAAAATATGTCTAATAAATCTTTCAATTCACATTGTGAAAATAAGCAACATAATTCACGCATTGATTGTAAATAAATTCCCAGCATTTCCATAAACATGGGAGTACTTAAACTCTTGGCGCCATTATGTTTTCATGGATCCTGATGACATTTTAAAGGAAAGCTTTGTGAGAAAGGTTTTTGAAGCTTTTATTTTGTTTTGGTAGAGGCCTTACAGACACAGCAATTTCAAATGTTCACTTAACCAGACATTATGGTTCTTTGATTTCCAAAGTATGTACACATTCCATTTCCAGTACTGTAGAAAAACACTAGTACTAGATTTCAGATTGCAAACTATTGTTGTGTAATAATGAAACATCATTATGGGAGAAGACCAAATTTTCCTTCTGTCAACAAGTCCATGACTATGATAACAAAGTGTGGATCTGGATGAACACAGCAGGCCAAGCAGCATCTCAGGAGCACAAAAGCTGACCTTCCGGGCCTAGACCCTTCATCAGAGAGGGGGTGGGGAGAGGGAACTGGAATAAATAGGGAGAGAGGGAGAGGTGGACCGAAGATGGAGAGAAGAGAAGATAGGTCAAGAGGAGAGTATAGGTGGAGAGGTAGTTAGGGGATAGGTCAGTCCAGGGAAGATGGACAGGTCAAGGAGGTGGGATGAGGTGGTAGGTAGGAAATGGAGGTGCAGCTTGAGGTGGGAGCAAGGGATGGGTGAGAGGAAGAACAGGTTAGGGAAGCAGAGACAGGCTGGGCTGGTTTTGTGATGCAGTGGGGGTAGGGGAAGAACTGGGCTGGTTTTGGGATGCAGTGGGGGAAGAGGAGATTTTGAAGGTTGTGAAGTCCACATTGATACCGTTGGGCTGCAGGGTTCCCAAGCGGAATATGAGTTGCTGTTCCTGCAACCTTTGGGTGGCATCATTGTGGCACTGCAGGAGGCCCATGATGGACATGTCGTCTGAGGAATGGGAGGGGGAGTTGAAATGGTTTGCGACTGGGAGGTGCAGTTGTTTGTTGCGAACCGAGTGGAGGTGTTCTGCAAAGCGGTCCCCAAGCCTCCGCTTGGTTTCCCCAATGTAGAGGAAGCCACACCAGGTGCAATGGATACAATATACCACATTGGCAGATGTGCAGGTGAACATCTGCTTGATATGGAAGGTCATCTTGGGGCCTGGGATGGGGGTGAGGGAGGAGGTATGGGGGCATGTGTAGCACTTCCTGCAGTTGCAGGGGAAGGTGCTGGGTGTGGTGGGGTTGGAGGGGAGTGTGGAGCAGACAAGGGAGTCGCGGAGAGAGTGGTCTCTCCGGAAGGCAGACAAGGGTGGGGATGGAAAAATGTCTTGGGTGGTGGGGTCGGATTATAGATGGTGGAAGTGTCGGAGGATGATTCGTTGTATCCGGAGGTTGGTGGGGTGGTATGTGAGAATGAGGGTGATCCTCTGGGAGCGGTTGTGGCGGGGGCGGGGTGTGAGGAATGTGTGGCAGGAAATGCGGGAGACGCGGTCAAGGGCGTTCTCAACCACTGCAGTGGGAAAGTTGCAGTCCTTGAAGAACGTGGACATCTGGGACGTGCGGGAATGGAATGCCTCATCCTGGGAGCAGATGCAGCAGTGGCAGAGGAATTGGGAATAGGGGATGGAATTTTTGAAGGAGGGAGGGTGAGGGGAGGTGTATTCTAGGTGGCTGTGGGAGTCAGTGGGCTTGAAATGGACATCAGTTTCTAGCTGGTTACCTGAAATGGAGACTGAGAGGTCCAGGAAGGTGAGGGATGTTTTGGAGATGGCCCAGGTGAACTTGAGGTTGAGGTGGAAGGTGTTGGTAAAGTGGAAGAACTGTTTGAGCTCCTCTGGGGAGCAAGAGGCAGCTCCAATGCAGTCATCAATGTAACGGAGGAAGAGGTGGGGTTTGGGGCCTGTGTAGGTGCTGAACAAGGACTGTTCCACGTAACCTACAAAGAGGCAGGCATAGCTTGGGCCCATGCATTTACCCATGGCCACCCCCTCTGTCTGTAGGAAGTGGGTGGAATCGAAAGAGAGTGTTGCATTTCCCGCAACATATTCCTTACACCCCGCCCCTGCCACAACCGCCCCCAGAGGATCACCCTCGTTCTCACATACCACCCCACTGACCTCCGGATACAACGTATCATCCTCCGACACTTCCGCCATCTACAATCTGACCCCACCACCCAAGCTATTTTTCCATCCCCACCCTTGTCTGCCTTCTGGAGAGACCACTCTCTCCGCGACTCCCTTGTCCGCTCCACACTCCCCTCCAACCCCACCACAGCCGGCACCTTCCCCTGCAACCGCAGGAAGTGCTACACATGCCCCCACACCTCCTCCCTCACCTCCATCCCAGGCCCCAAGATGACCTTCCATATCAAGCAGATGTTCACTTGCACTTCTGCCAATGTGGTATATTGTATCCATTGCACCTGGTGTGGCTTCTTCTACATTGGGGAAACCAAGCGGAGGCTTGGGGACCGCTTTGCAGAACACCTCCGCTCGGTTCACAACAAACTACTGCACCTCCCAGTCGCAAACCATTTCAACTCCCCCTCCCATTCCTCAGACGACATGTCCATCATGGGCCTCCTGCAGTGCCACAATGACGCCACCCGAACGTTGCAAGAACAGCAACTCATATTCCGCTTAGAAACACTGCAGCCTAATGGTATCAACGTGGACTTCACAACCTTCAAAATCTCCCCTTCCCCCACTGCATCCCAAAACCAGCCCAGTTCTTCCCCTCCCCCCATTGCATCAGAAAACCAGCCCAGCCCGTCTCTGCCTCCCTAACCTGTTCTTCCTCTCACTCATCCCTTCCTCCCACCTCAAGCTGCACCTCCATTTCCTACCTACCACCTCATCCCACCTCCTTGACCTGTCCATCTTCCCTGGACTGACCTATCCCCTCCCTACCTCCTCACCTATACTCTCCTCTCAACCTATCTTCTTTTCTCTCCAAGTTCGGTCTACCTCCCCCTCTCTCCCTATTTATTCCAGTTCCCTCTCCCCATCCCCCTCTCTGATGAAGGGTCCAGGCCCGGAAGGTCAGCTTTTGTGCTCCTGAGATGCTGCTGGGCCTGCTGTGTTCATCCAGCTCCACACTTTGTTATCTTGGATTGTCCAGCATCTGCAGTTCCCATTATCACAAGTCCATGACTATTTCAGCTTGAGGTAAGCTCTGGAACATCGAAAAGAGTAAATGAGTGGGAAATCTTTGAGGTTTGTTTTTCTTTGGGACTTCCCCAACTTCTAAGAACACGTAGCAGAATGCACACAGGAAGTGGAGAGTTTGTATATTGCAAACCACAAATTTTTTATTTGAGTGCCATGATCTGGTAACCTCCTGACCATAGGAAAATAAGTTTGGAGGTAAGGTGAATGCTCTGATCGGTAGAGTCTTAAAGTAGCACAAATCTTCTATTGAGCATAGACAATAATCTTCAGAAGCTTCAGAGCTTCACAGAAAACAGAGGTGGTATCAAAATCAAAAGCTGAGCCTGAAGGCAGAAAATCGGAGGCAAACACTATAAGTCACCCTTTCTGTATCAAAGTGAGAGTTCGCCAGTCTGTCCTTAACTACAGGTGATGAATGTGGTTAAACCAGAAATAGAGAAAATGCCTTAATGGAAAAGAGTTTAATCTTCCAATGAAACAGTCATTACAGTATTACTTTCAAGTTGTAGGAATAAAGAACTCCCATTCAATGTCATGCAGAAAGAATTATGTGCTGTAGCTCAGAATTGCTTTGCCCCCTTAAACACATACATTCAACTATCAAAATTGGCTCGGAACATTTAGCTGAACATGTTGGCTCATCAAACAAGTTGCTGATCCAATTCATCTTCTGCCAAATACCATAGGCCATCCAACCCATTGATGTCACAAGCAACATCTCTTTCTCTCTCTCTCTCTCTTCGGATATTAGACAGTCTTCCTGTGAGACATTAATAAGAGGCCCTCAGGTCTCTCTTGGCAAACATTGCTCAGAACTCCATCTCTCAGATCCCATCCCTGGAGTGTTGCATCATAGCCATTGCAAAACATTAGGCCTACAGAAAGACAGCAAATGCAAAGAATGCAACTAATACTTGGAAAAATATTTGAAAAATTTCTAAACTTATTTTACAATCTCATTTCCACTTCCAATTTGTCCTTTTCGCAATTAAATCAAATGGTTTATTTCCCCTTGCAAGAAGGGCTCAGGTTTGTTCCATAATTCTTATGCTTTCAGTACAGGGATCTGGCATTTTGTATGAAGATTTATCTCTTCCACCTGATTAAGTCATTGTATCAAGGTAGACATGGCATGCAAAATGAAATTCCCTTGTTGTTAAAATGTCTGAAAAGAATTGCCATTCTGTACAATCACAATTTGTAATTCTGTATCAGCAAAGAAGCAGTGCTTGAGTTATATAGCAAGCCCATCAGCATCTGACAGAGAAATATGAGTTGACATGTCCAAGTCTGATGATTTAGGAGAACTGACCACTGACCAAGATCCCTGTGACAGCTCAAACATATCTTTGTCTTCCAAATCATGATGGAGCTGCTCTATATTTCCGATACTTTCTTGACTTTTTTTAAATGTACAGAATTTGTAGGTTCACTTTTAATCTCTGGAATTCTTTATTACTTCTTAACAAAATGTTGTATAAAGTTTTTAAAACTGTAGTGAATGGTTTGTAACCTGTTCCCACACTTTACATTGTCTTTAAAGTAGTTCTTAGTACATTACTGGGTCTGCAATGAGGTTTGCCAAAATCTGAACTTACAATTTATGTATGAGAAGAAATATTTTAAAATGTCTAATTTTCTGAAAAATTGCCAGAGCAAATGAAATTGAAGCATGTTAATTCTTAAAAATGCACTGTCAAATTTTTGAGCAATTCTGAGGTTCATTAACAAAGGTGCACCTCGGTGACCTTGTCAGGAAATGCTGTTACTTTAAAAGCCTGAAGTATTGTGCAGGATGGATTGTTCCAGACTACTTGTGTGGTTAGATTGTCATTACAAACTGCTTCAATGATTGTAACTGAAAAGAAAAGAGCAATGAATTCTAGAAACCTAACAAAAATAGAAACGTATAATGCATCAGTCAGTAATTGAGGAAGATTGACTAATGCCGTGTGTAACTCTTCGTCAAAATTGGGTGTTGATCCCTACTGAAAAACTGTATTTTGTTCTTCAGTTGCCAATTAAAACACTTGCCATTTTCACTGTGTTCTCTTTCTCTCTGTCTGCTGAACTCTTCAAGGTGATGGTTATTGAAGGATAATATTATTTCCCATTGTGCCTGGAACCAGCTGCACTTGCATCTGCTAAAATCACATCACCATCCAGTTTTGAACTGCCCCAACCCCTACCTGTAATCAAATATGCTCTGTAGCAGATATGCCACTCCCTGTGAACATATATTTAAATAACATTATTGGGGAGGAGGAGGAGGAGAAGCGCAGAGTGTAGAAGAAATAGAAAGAGTTCAGAAAAGTATTACGAGGATGTTGCCAGGGTTAGAGGGTTTGAGTTATAGGAAGAGGCTGAATAGGCTGGGATATTTTCCCTGAAGTGTTGGAGACTGAGTGGTGAGCTTATAGAGGTTTATAAAATCATGAGGGACATAGATAGGGTAAATATCTTTTTCCTGGGGTGGGGGAATACAAAATTGGGCAGCACAATGGCACAGTGGTTAGCACTGCTGCTTCAACACCGTCAGGAGCTTGGGTTTGATTCCACCCTCAGGCGACTGTCTGTGTAGAGTTTACACATTCTCCCTGTGTCTGCGTGGGTTTCCTACAGGTGCTCCGGCTTCCTCCCACAGTCCAAGGATTTGCAGGGTAGGTGGATTGGCCATGCTAAATTGTCTGTAGTGTTCAAATAGGTGGGTTTATAGGGGGCTAGGTCTGGGCGAGATGGTCTAAGATTCAATGTGGATTTGTTGGGCTGTAGGGTCTGCTTCTACATTGTAGGGATTCAATGATGATTCTAGAGGGCATAGGTTTAAGGAGAGAGGGGAAAGATGTAAAAGGGAACTAAGGGGCAAATTTTTCACACAGAGGATGGTGCATATATGGAATGAGCTGCCAGAGGAAGTGGTGGAAGCTGGTATGATTACAATATCTAAAAGGCATCTGGATTGGTGTATGAACAGGAAGCGTTTAGAGAGATATGGGCCACATGCTGGCAAATTGGACTAGATTTATATAAGATATCTGGTCAGCATGGACGGGTTGCACTGAGAGTTTGTTTCCATGTATATCTCAATGACTCTTAAAAAAGTGAAACAGCATGTAAAGAGGATACAGCTATAACAGATCCTCATCCACACCCATAGGAAATCATGTATACAAATAGAAAGAGCATGGAAAAGAGGTCAATCAGCCCAACAGGTTTGCATTTGCATTTACCTTCTATGCAAGAAAACAGTTCCAATCACATTTGCCTATCATGTCCCTCTTTTCATTCAACCCTTCTTCCATTATCAAGCTATCAGTTCTAATCTTAAATACTAACAAATTTTACCCTAACTATTAATTATGGAAGTGAATTCTCCATCCTCAATTTTTGCGTAAAGATGTTTCTCCAGGCTTCTATTCTAAATATCTTGCATTTAAACATTGTTCTGGTGCTTTCTGTTCTGAGTAAGTTGAAAATTATGAATGCCTGATCTTGACAGAAGTGTCATGGCTCTGAGGTGCCTTCATCACATGGCAGTTTGCTCCTACTATGAAGCTTTTCCTGGTTGCATCTTGGACCGTGGGCATCCTGGTACCAGTTTCCAAATTACACTTGTATGAGAAGGACAGAGGCCTGCACTTGCTGCTGTCCAGAGAAACAATAATATCGAGCAGGAAGATTTCCTGTCACTGGCCACAGTATTTCTGAACCTTGCTGATCAGCAGAATGACTGGTCATGACAGCTATCATAAAAGACTTGAGAGAAAGCTATACATGTCCTGGCTACTATGGTCTGCTGGCTGATATGTGGATTGCTCTCTATTCTGGTAGATGTTTTCAATCACCCTGTTCAGAGATGTTCATGTACACCTTTGGAGCAGTTGAGTCTTGAACCCAGGTCTGGCGCCACCAGATCTTGGTGGAACTGTCCTCTTTTTAGCTGCTACCTGCTGCAGATAACAAAGAAACTGTTTCACATTTCATTCAGTCCTACACAAAAACAAAGTTTCCATAATGTTGCTGCGGTATAAAGCTGCATCCTTCTCCTTGCCACCATTAGTTCATTTCTCCTGTGCACACCCTGGGTCTAAGGAAGTGGAGAAGGAGACAGAGATAGTAGGAACTGCCGATGCTGGAGAATCTGAGACAACAAGGTGTAGAGCTGGAGGACCCTTCTTCAGAAATGCTGCACACCTTGTTGTTGGAGAAGGAGACGGGTAGTTTATGTCCCTCTGAGACAGGCAAGAAGGGGTAAAATAAAGGAACCTCGGATGACGAGAGCGGTGGAGCTTCTTGTGAAAAGGAAGAAGGTAGCTTACATAAGGTGGAGGAAGCTAGGGTCAAGTTCAGCTAGAGAGGATTACTCGCGGGCAAGGAAGGAGCTCAAAAATGGTCTGAGGAGAGCCAGGAGGGGGCACGAGAAAGGCTTGGCAGAAGGAATCAGGGAAAACACAAAGGCATTTTACACTTATGTGAGGAATAAGAGAATGGTCAAAGAAAGAGTAGGGCCGATCAGGGATAGCATAGGGAACTTGTGTGTGGAGTCTCAGGAGGTAGGGGAAGCCCTTAATGAGTTTTTTGCTTCTGTCTTTACGAAAGAAATGAACTTTGTAGTGAATGAAACCTTTGAAGAGCAGGTGTGCATGCTGGAATGGATAGAGATAGAGGAAGCTGATGTGCTGAAAATTTTGTCAAACATTAAGATTGACAAGTCGCCAGGCCTGGACCAGATTTGTCCTCGGCTGCTTTGGGAAGGGAGAAATGAAATTGCTTCACCACTTGCGAAGATCTTTGCATCCTCGCTCTCCACTGGAGTCATACCTGAGGACTGGAGAGAGGCAAATGTAATTCCTCTCTTTAAGAAAGGAAATAGGGAAATCCCCGGCAATTACAGACCAGGATGCTGCCTGGACTGGAGGGCTTACCTTATGAGGAGAGGTTGACTGAGCTCGGTCTCTTTTCATTGGAGAAAAGGAGGAGGAGAGGGGACCTAATTGAGGTATACAAGATAATGAGAGGCATAGATAGAGTCGATAGCCAGAGACTATTTCCCAGGGCAGAAATGGCTAGCACGAGGGGTCATAGTTTTAAGCTGGTTGGAGGAAAGTATAGAGGGGATGTCAGAGGCGGGTTCTTTACACAGAGAGTTGTGAGAGCATGGAATGCGTTGCCAGCAACAGTTGTGGAAGCAAGGTCATTGGGGTCATTTAAGAGACTGCTGGACATGCATATGGTCACAGAAATTTGAGGGTGCATACATGAGGATCAATGGTCGGCACAACATTGTGGGCTGAAGGGCCTGTTCTGTGCTGTACTGTTCTATGTTCTATGTTCTATGTTCTATGTCCTTATCGTACGCCAGAAGAAAACCCAGGACAAGGTGTTCAGTCAGTAACTTGGCCATAGCAATATGCTGCTAACTTCATCATTTCCAACAGTACAACCTCCAAGAGTGTCTGGCTTCTTCAAGGACATTTCTAGATTGCAGTGATAGTTATCCTGGTCTAAGTTGGCCTCATTTTGTGTGCAATTTTCTCTTGCAAGAAGACTGGCTACATAGCTAGCAGATGAGCAGTTCAGGAATGTGTATCAGGCTGTAATAAGAAACATAGAGATATCAAAGTAAAGGAAGCATTTTTAGAATTTATATATGAAATAGGCTATAAGAAAGAGGAACCCATTCAGCCCATCAATCCTGTTCTACCACTCAGTGAGATCAAGATTGACCTACAATCTAATTCCATGCACCCATCTGTCCCCAGAACAATGAGGTATTATTAATCTCAGATTTAAAATTTACCAATTGAACTGTCATTAATTGCCTTTTGTGGATAAAACTTCCAGCCTTTATCAGTTCTCTTTGTGGGTAGAAATGTTTCCTGACTTCACTCCTACAAAGCCTGAAACTCAGATCTCGACCAACAAAACAGACCAGCAGAAATAGTTTTTTTTTAAACTACCCTATTATTCCTGTAATATCTTAAACATTTCATCACATATAGATTAGGAAATATAACCCTGGTTTTTGTAATCTCTATTCACCATTGGATAGTAATGCTGGTAAGCCTGGGAAACACTGTGAAACTCCTGAACAGTTAAAGAAAGTGTATCAGAGATAATGGGAACTGCAGATGCTGGAGATTCCAAGATAATAAAATGTGAGGCTGGATGAACACAGCGGGCCAAGCAGCATCTCAGGAGCACAAAAGCTGACGTTTCGGGCCTAGACCCTTCATCAGAGAGGGGGATGGGGGGAGGGAACTGGAATAAATAGGGAGAGAGGGGGAGGCGGACCGAAGATGGAGAGTAAAGAAGATAGGTGGAGAAGGTGTGGGTGGGGAGGTAGGGAGGGGATAGGTCAGTCCAGGGAAGACGGACAGGTCAAGGAGGTGGGATGAGGTTAGTAGGTAGCTGGGGGTGCGGCTTGGGGTGGGAGGAAGGGATGGGTGAGAGGAAGAACCGGTTAGGGAGGCAGAGACAGGTTGGACTGGTTTTGGGATGCAGTGGGTGGGGGGGAAGAGCTGGGCTGGTTGTGTGGTGCAGTGGGGGGAGGGGATGAACTGGGCTGGTTTAGGGATGCAGTGGGGGAAGGGGAGATTTTGAAACTGGTGAAGTCCACATTGATACCATATGGCTGCAGGGTTCCCAGGCGGAATATGAGTTGCTGTTCCTGCAACCTTCGGGTGGCATCATTGTGGCAGTGCAGGAGGCCCATGATGGACATGTCATCAAGAGAATGGGAGGGGGAGTGGAAATGGTTAGCGACTGGGAGGTGCAGTTGTTTGTTGCGAACTGAGCGGAGGTGTTCTGCAAAGCGGTCCCCAAGCCTCCGCTTGGTTTCCCCAATGTAGAGAAAGCCGCACCGGGTACAGTGGATGCAGTATACCACATTGGCAGATGTGCAGGTGAACCTCTGCTTAATGTGGAATGTCATCTTGGGGCCTGGGATGGGGGTGAGGGAGGAGGTGTGGGGACAAGTGTAGCATTTCCTGCGGTTGCAGGGGAAGGTGCCGGGTGTGGTGGGGTTGGAGGGCAGTGTGGAGCGAACAAGGGAGTCACGGAGAGAGTGGTCTCTCCGGAAAGCAGACGGGGTGGGGATGGAAAAATGTCTTGGGTGGTGGGGTCGGATTGTAATTACATTTACAATCCGACCCCACCACCCAAGACATTTTTCCATCCCCACCCCTGTCTGCTTTCCGGAGAGACCACTCTCTCCGTGACTCCCTTGTTCGCTCCACACTGCCCTCCAACCCCACCACACCCGGCACCTTCCCCTGCAACCGCAGGAAATGCTACACTTGTCCCCACACCTCCTCCCTCACCCCCATCCCAGGCCCCAAGATGACATTCCACATTAAGCAGAGGTTCACCTGCACATCTGCCAATGTGGTATACTGCATCCACTGTACCCGGTGCGGCTTTCTCTACATTGGGGAAACCAAGCGGAGGCTTGGGGACCGCTTTGCAGAACACCTCCGCTCAGTTCGCAACAAACAACTGCACCTCCCAGTCGCTAACCATTTCCACTCCCCCTCCCATTCTCTTGATGACATGTCCATCATGGGCCTCCTGCACTGCCACAATGATGCCACCCGAAGGTTGCAGGAACAGCAACTCATATTCCGCCTGGGAACCCTGCAGCCATATGGTATCAATGTGGACTTCACCAGTTTCAAAATCTCCCCTTCCCCCACTGCATCCCCAAACCAGCCCAGTTCATCCCCTCCCCCCACTGCACCACACAACCAGCCCAGCTCTTCCCCCCCACCCACTGCATCCCAAAACCAGTCCAACCTGTCTCTGCCTCCCTAACCGGTTCTTCCTCTCACCCATCCCTTCCTCCCACCCCAAGCCGCACCCCCAGCTACCTACTAACCTCATCCCACCTCCTTGACCTGTCCGTCTTCCCTGGACTGACCTATCCCCTCCCTACCTCCCCACCCACACCTTCTCCACCTATCTTCTTTACTCTCCATCTTCGGTCCGCCTCCCCCTCTCTCCCTATTTATTCCAGTTCCCTCCCCCCATCCCCCTCTCTGATGAAGGGTCTAGGCCCGAAACGTCAGCTTTTGTGCTCCTGAGATGCTGCTTGGCCCGCTGTGTTCATCCAGCCTCACATTTTATTATCTATAAAGAAAGTGTATGTTCTGTTGTTGTTATGTTGTGATTTAGAAGATGTTATAAGGTGCTTTACTGTGTGAAAGTGGTGTTGCTAATATCCAAGATTGAATCTGCGGAACTGTCATCCCCAGCAATGGATAAAGGTTGAATGACTGCATTTTTTTCGGCAGAGCTAGGTAGATTTTGGATTTCAAAAGGGAATTAAAATGTGTCGGGGTAGGTGGGAGTGTGGAGCTAAGGCCGCAATCAATTCAACCATGATCTTAAAGAGTGGCAAAGTTGGTTTGAGTTGCCAAATGGCCTATTCCTGCTGCTAATAATATTATAGTATGCTTGTCTAGAATGGTATGCTGGCATAGAGTGGTTGTGCCTAAAGGCCTGCATTGAATACAGCACAGAAATAGGCCATTTGTCTCGTCATACCTAGGCTACGTCTGGGAAAGTTGCTGAACCTGTTGCAAGGTTGATGAGAAGTTTTGAGGTAAGAAAATTAGCCCTTGCTACTAATGTCATCTCTTTCCACTAATATCAGTACCTGTTTAATTCAATTTCCTCAAATGCTTGGACATCACAGAAAAATACTCCTGTATCTGTGGGGTTCCCCATTCCACTGTCTGATATTTGGCTGTTAACTGCACAGCTGTATACATTTATCATTCTCAAAAATAAGTTGAAATCCAGATAAGATATGCAACTGTTATCTCAGTGTTAGTTTAGGCAGCCAAATATTGATACTACTTTCCCTGTTCGTCTAATGTATGAGATTGAACAGATTGTATCTTCCGTGTAACATAAATTGACATCTGGCTTCCAAATGAAATTGAACAAAGTTTTTAACAAAATTTACAATAATATGAGTATAATTACGTAGAAATAGGAAAGGTTTTAACTAGCCTGATCTGTAAAATTCATTTTGTCTCTTTGCAACAATGTAAAATGAAAAATAAGGTTTCAGAGTACAAGTGAAGTTGTTTCTCAGACAACCACATGTTACATGTGCAAACATTATAATAATAAATAAAGTATTTAAATGCCTGCCATTTTTCAAAGCAACACCGAGTATCCATGTCCTGTAGTCATGACAATAATCCAGTGACTGGGTTTTTCCAGAGAGTTGTGAAACTCAGTGCTATACTCTGCTGTGCAACATTTGTCAACTTTTCAATGTATAATTAAACATGTTTTGCATTAAAAATTTATGTGTGGAAGCTGCGTAATCACTGGCTGTTCTCAGTTTACTAAACTTAAAATATTTTGAAGAAATCAGTCACATACCCCTGGCTGATGTTACTGAAGCAGCTGTTTGGCAAATAACATGGCTGGGAGTCATCTTTCAACACATTGGTGAAACACAGCTTTTAGACTGAAATTTCAAGTACTTCACTGGGGAAAAATTCAACAACTCCACCCAATCTTAAGTCCACCCAACCTTTAGCCTATTTTTCCAAGACACTTTTCCTTCCAGCCTCTCTTCAAAGTATGTCATTCACACCTGCTCCATAAGCCGTATTAGTTTCATGTGCTGAAAATCTATTCCAACAACCGCGGTTTATCGCTGCAATTTATTATCCTGTTGTTGGTGAACTTGGCTCATTAGCACTTTAACAGGTCTTCCCAGTTTACAGCCAACTGTTTTGAGAGGATTGCTGTATAAGGAAATGGTTCTGAAAGAGTTAATGCTGAAGGCTCCATTAAGCTCCACCCAATTTGATGTCACAAGGATTTGGGAGGGGAATCGCAGAACATTTTAGGATTTTGAAGTGGATAGGCCAGTTATCTTAGGGCTACTAATAGTCTTATAACAATGTTTGCCTTATTATGACTTTTACCTAATTGCTATCATGCAATAATTTCCATCTTGTTCAAAACAAGGGCCTCTTGTTAGCATGCTAGTGGCTTTTAGACCAAATAAGACGTGTAGACCCAGTCAGTAAAGAAGGATGGTGGCAGTAGTTGACATCATATGCTTAGATGACATGCTGTCAGTGGTGGTCATCTCCATATATAATTTAATTGCATCATGATAATAAGGATAATCACTGAAGATAATAGAATTCACACTGCTTGTCATGCGTGTGATGACAGAGTACATGTCATGAGTGAAATTTTTTTTGAAGTCGAGATGTTTTTGTGTAACAGGAAATGCAACCAATTTGTGCACTGCAAGCCCCGATATTTGTTGTTACTTTGGGTATTAGATTTGTTAAACTTGTGCTTTGAATTTATGCAGTTAGGTATTGGGTCCATCTAGAGGAGAATTTCAATCACTTCCTCCTGCTGATAACATAACTTAAAGCTGCAGCCACCTGTCCCAGTGGTTGAGCTAACAGTCTATTGATTTAGAGTAAATATTTCAATAATAGAAATGTGAACCACATGTAACATCTCTACATAATAATGTGTCTTTTATTAGAAGAAATTGAACACTTGACTTGTTATTACAAGCAGATCAGTAGGAAAATCATCACAGACCTACAGTATAAATAAACAAAACGGACTGGTTTGTGAAACACAAGCCCTAAGGTCTCAGAACTCCATCTTTCAAGATGTCCAATATTTATGCTTAGATGCCTGATTTGAGTTAAACTTTTAATTCTGCCAAATCAAGCGAGGTGTGCCGTTTATTCAACCATCAATGGAATTTCTCATATTGTCATGCCCTTCCTCAACTCATTCTGGTGGAAATGGAGTTTGCCTTATAAAAGGGTAGTATGAGAGTTGAGCTCCTGCAGACTAGTTAGAACAATAAAGCTATAGTGCTTTTTCCTCCCTTTAGTAAACTAAAGGTTGAAGTAAAGGTAAACAGTATCATAATGAAACTTACTATATCGCTGAACATGTTCCTGTCTGCAAAGTTTGTGCATTGCGTACAGGATATGATAATAAATGTTCAAAGGAAATGTAAATCTCCAAACAAATGATCAAAATAAATAGAATATTTCCTTTTGAAATCCATCTGAAATACTGATCATGTCACCAGTGAGTTGTCAAATTCATGCTCACAGCATTAAAGAAATCCCTGTTTTATGGAAATAGAGTAGAGGGGTTGTTAAAATTACTCCTGGAACATATCCACCACCTTCCCAAAAGCTGTAATTTTAATTTGTTCTTTACCTTCCAGTGGGGCAGAGAGGGTTGGGGAGTAAAGTTGTGCTGGACCACACAAGGAAAGGTCAGGCCTTCCCTACCTCTATCCCATTCTCTTCAGAAATACTCATCCTGCAATTTATCAGAGAGTTAGGGGACTAGTCTCCAACAGTGAGCCATTTGACTATGGGCTCCCCACCTCTTCATCAGCTCTCATGGCCTTGTAGCTTTGGGGTTAAATTAAATTGAGGCGGAAACTATGAAGCCTAGGAATAAAAATCTCTTGGACTTCATGCTGACAAAGTTCGAAGGCTTCGTTTGGCTCATAGTCACCTCAAGTTAAAATTGGGACAAAAATGGTTTTATGGGAATCACTGAGAATCTTCTTTCTTTACAAAAATGAAGCTAGCCATGTTACAAGTGCCAGAGACAGTAGGAACTGCAGATACTGGACAATCTGAGATAAAAAGTACAGAGCTGGATGAACACAGCAGGCCGAGCAGGAAAGCTGACATTCCGAGCCGAGAAGAAGGGCCTAGGCCCAAAACATCAGCTTTCCTGCTCCTCTGATGCTGCTTGGCCTGCTGTGTTCATCCAGCTCTACGCCTTGTTATCTCATGTTACAAGTACCTATTTGTGACCTTTTTTTGGTTTTACCATCCAACCTACCAAATTTCTTCCTTCGACTGGATAATCATGTGGCCTGGAAACATTTCATTTCTTCATAGTTTGTTAACGTGAAGCTGGAATACATTGAACAAACCTCAGTGTTCCAGCCTCTTCTCCTGGGGATATTTAATCTGATCTGCCATTGTACCTAGCTGTCTCGCTGTCCAGCTGTCTAGCTGGGAACTGAGAGAATGCACTCAGTGTGACAAGCAAATGAGAGTGATCAATGGGCTCTGGGTCCCAGCAGGTTTCACGCTTAGCAAAGCCAGAGAAATCTGGTGAAATCCTGGATAAACCACATAAATCTGGCCTAACATTCTGTCAGTATCTGTTTGAAATCCAGACTTATTTATTTAGATATCAAAACTTGTGAGCGTGAACAGGCTTCAAAATCAGAAATAAATTAGCTGCAGCAAACATTTCAGGAAGTAAAGTAGGCCTGATCCATTTTTGATAAGGATCTGATCTAACTTTGTACTTTCACACTTCAGTGGTGTCGTGTTGAAAACATATTCTGTAAAGATCAGGACTGCTTGCTGATTGCCAAACAACGTTTTCACCCAGCTGTATTCAGAAGGCAGGAAGACTGTTTTGAATGGAGACCACAGAACTATATTTGTATACTGTCAGAGATTTATGTCCATCTATCGAGTCTGTGAAAGGACATTCTCAATGCATTGACCTTGCTTGCTGAGAATGTGAATACATTTCTAATGGATTTCAGAACAACCTCTGAAAAAGACAATAGATAAATGTTCTCCTTTGTCCTTTTCCCCCGATCATGTTTCTTTTCAGAATCAATTAATTATGTAAAGAATTATGCTAAACTCACTTTTCAAAACAAAAACTATTGCTACTTTGTTCAAATATCATTGACGCAGTGAATGGTGATTACATCAATGAAGGCAACAAGCTTGTCAAACTCTCAAAGCCTGACAATGAGAGAGACTGGA
The DNA here is from genome assembly GCF_030684315.1 of Stegostoma tigrinum. Classification (NCBI taxonomy): domain Eukaryota; kingdom Metazoa; phylum Chordata; class Chondrichthyes; order Orectolobiformes; family Stegostomatidae; genus Stegostoma; species Stegostoma tigrinum. The sequence goes on along the minus strand of NC_081378.1, from coordinate 26,136,959 downwards.
ATGAACTCTCTCAATTTAAATTGCTCAGCTTTCTGAAATTCTTTAAGCTAATGAAGGTGTATTCCAACAATTAATCTGCTTCACTGTTTGGATCAGTCAGATCCTTTCAGTCAGCTCATTTGAGAACAGGATCAAATGTTGAAGGGTGCGGTAACACTATATAATTGGAGTGTTGCTGTGAAATGATGTACTTCACAGCAACATTTGTGCTTTAATGCAAATATGACCTGAATTTCAACTTATGGCCCAGCTGACTCTGGAACAAAGCAAGAACTTCAGGAGGAGAGAGTAACAAATTGTTTCTGAAGCAAAGCAAAAATGTACTAAGTTTGATTGTGCATCCTAAAAGTTTCAATGAACAGCAGAGAATTTGAGGAAATTTTAAAAGAAAACAAGGCTGTCTTGAATGATAGGTGGCTTAAACTATATTCTTAAAACAGGCAACAATAACATGTGCCTTTACATAAAGCCTTTTATATGGTAAAGCGTCCTAAGGAAGTTTGTAAAATTCTTGCCAAACTAAACTTAGTGCCAACAGAGTTATTAAGGCAGACCAAAACTTATCAAAGAAGTAGATTTCAAGGAGATTGAGAGGTGTGGACTTAGGGAGTGAATTCCAGAATTTAGGGCCTCAAAGAGTCATGCAGCCCTACAGCATGAAGACAGGCCTTTTGGCCCAGACTGGTTCATGCCGACCAAAATGTCCATCCACACTTACCCTATTTGCCTGTACTTCATCTGTATCCTTCTAAACCTTTCCTATCCATGTATTCATCTAAATGCCTCTTAAATATTGTCAATGTACCTGCCTCAGCCACTTCTACTGGCAGCTCATTCCATTTGTGTATCACCCTCTGTGTAAAAAGATTGCCCTTCAGGTTCCCATGTATTCTTTCCGCTCCTACTTTAAACTAATGCCCTCTAGTCCTCAATTCCGCAAACCTGGGAAAAAGACTGAGTGATCTTGTACATTTGTGTAAAATCCCCCCTCTGTCTCCTACACTCAAAAGAAAAATGTCCCAGCTTGTTCAACCTCTCCTTATAACTGAGTCCTTTGAGTCCTGGCAACATCCTTGTAAATTTCTTCTGCACAATTTCCAATTTAATAACATCCTTCTGATAGCAAAGTGACCAATTGAACACAATATTCCAAGTGTGACCTCACCAACATCCTGTACAACTGCAACATAACTTCTCAACTTTTAAATTCAGTGCCCTGACTGATAAAGGGGAATGTGCCAAAAGCCGCCTTCTCTGCCCTGTCTACTTGGTGACTCCACTTTCAGAGAACCGTGAACCTGAACTCTCCACCCTACTACACTCTTTAAGGCCCTACCATTCACTATAAAACTCCTACCTTGATTTTGACTTTCCAAAATGCAACACCTCTCACTTACCTATATTAAACTCCATTTGCCATTTCTTGGCTCATTTTCCTAGCTGATCAAGATCCCTTTGCAATTTCTGATAACCTTCCTCACTGTCCATGATACAGTCTATTTTAGTGCCATTTGCAAACTTACTAATCATGCCTTGTACAATCTCATCCAAATTATTGATATAGATAACAAACAGCAATGGGCCTAGCACCAACCCATGAGGCACACTGCTAGTCGCAGGCATCCAGTCCTACAAGCATCCTTCCACTATTACCGTCTGCTTCCTACCATTCAAGCTAATTGTGTATCCAATCTGCCAACTTTCCCTGAATTCCATAGATCTAATCTTCCAGAGAAGCCTACCATGTGGAACTTTTTAAAGGCCTTACTGAAATCCTTACGGACTACATCTACCACCTGGCCTTCATCAACCTTCCTGATCACTTCATTGAAGAACTCTAACAAATTTGTGAGGGATGATCTCCCATGCACGAAGCCATGCTGACAACTCCCTCATCTAACCCTGCCTTTCGAAATGCATATATATCTTGTCCCTCCAAATCTTCTGAAGTAACTTACCTACCACAGGTTTTAGGCTTACTGGTGTATAGTTTCCAGGTTTTTCTTTACAGCCCTTCTTAAATAAGGGCACAACATTTGCTAGCCTTCCATCTTCTGGGAACTCACTTGTGGCTAACAATGATACAAGTATATCAGGCAGGGCCCCTGCAATTTCTTCTTTAGATTTTTGCAGGGATCTTCGATATATCTTGTCAGGAACAGGAGATTTATCCACCTTCATACATTCTTATCTGTCCAACACCTCCTCTACTGTGATTTGGACTACCCCAAAGATATTGTCACTAACTTCCCCAACTTCCCAAGTCTTCACTGTCTTTCTCCATAGGAAAAAAAAAGGAGAAATATTCATTGAGAACCTTGCCGTCTCCTCTGGTTCCACACATACATGTCCACTCTGGTCCTTGAGGGGTTCCTATTCTCTCTTTATTTATTCTTTCTCCTTTAATATACTGAAAGAACCCCCTTTTTGCCCTCCTGATTTCCTTCTTCAGTAACCTCCAGTATCTCCTGTATACCTCCAGGGATTCCTTTGATCCCAGCTGCCTGTACCTGAGCCATGCCTCCTTTTTTCTGACCAACACCTCAAAATCTCTTGTCACCTAGGGTTCTCGACTTCTGCCAACCTTGCTGTTCACCCTCATTGGACCATGTAGACCTTGAACTCTAGCTATCACTCTTTTAAAGACCTCCCACTTGCCGGAGGTCCCTTTGCCTGCAAACAAACTACTTCAATCAACCCGTACAAGCCCTGCCTAATTCCGTCAAAAGTCTCCTTAGACCTTGAACCTGTGGACGAATTTTGTCCCTCCCCATAACTATTTTAAAATTAATGGAACTAGGGTCACTGGTCCCAAAGTGCTCCCCCACTGTCACCTCACTCACCTGTCCTGCTCTATTTCCCAAGAATAGGTCAAGTTTTGCTCCTTCCCAAGTAGGACCCTCTAGATACTGCTTGAGGAAACTTTCCAGAACACACAACAAATTACACCCCATCTGAGCCCTTAACACTATGACAGTCCCAGTCTATTTTAGGAAAATTACAATCCTCTAATATGACAACCCTAACCTCCCGCATGTCTCCCCAGTCTCCCTACATACTTGTTCCTCCAATTCCCATTGACTATTTGGGGACCTATTGTACAACCCCAATAGTCTCATCACCCCCTTCATATTTCTTAGCTCCATCCACAAAGCATCACTGGATGATCCCTCAGTTATTTCATTTCTGACTACCGCTGTGATACTCCCCTTAATTAAAATGAACATGTGTCCCCTCCTTCTTTCACCTCTGTCCCACCAGGCACCTATATCCTGGCACATTTAGCTGCCAATCCTGTTCCTCCCTTAGTCATGTTTCTGTAATGGCTGTAATATTCCAGTCCCATGTACATATCACTGAGTTCATCAGCCTTACCTGTAAACCTTCTTGAATTGAAGTAGATGCAGTTTAATCCAACAGGCATTTCTCGCTCCCTGCCATGTTCCTGCCTGACCTGTCTCTTCAACTTGCTATTTCTGATTACAGAGATAGAGAAGAATGAGACCATAAAAGGTTCTGAGGTGTGGGGGGTGGGGGAACATGGTGGCTCAGTGGTTAACACTGCTGCCTCACAGTGCCAGGCATTTGGGTTTGATTCCACCCTCAGGTGACTGTACGCAAAGTTTACATATTCTCCTCATGTCTGCGTGGGTTTCCTCCGGGTGCTGCAATTGCCTCCCACAGTCCAAAGATGTGCAGGTTAGGTACATTGGTCGCTAAGTTGCTCACAGCATCCGAGGATGTGCAGGTTAGGTGGATTACCCATTGGACTGTAAGATTCCAGGGACAGGGTGAAAGGCATGGCTTTGGGTGGGGTACTCTTTAAAGGGTAGATGTAGACTTGACGGGCTGCATAGCCCACTTCTGCATGTTGGAATTCAATGAAATCAGTAAGAACAGGGCTGATCAGTGAACAGAATCTGCTGTGAATTAGAATGTGGGCAGCGGATGTTTTGATGTGTAAAGTTACTGGAAGATAGGAGGCAGCCTAAGAATTTCAGCTACATGTGAGTGGTGGTAAAAGTGAAGTCAGACAAAGTTGATGGGGTGGAAACAGTTGGTCTTAGTGATGGAACAGATAAGTGATAAGAAGCTTATCTCATGTCGTACAACATCAAGGTTGCTAAGACTTTGGTTCAGCCACAAACAAGTGCCTGAGAGAAAGATGAAGTCATTGGCAAGGAAATGGAGTTCATAGATCATAAAATCCCAACAGTGTGGGGACAGGCCAATCGGCCCAACAAGTCCATACTGCCCCTCCAAAGAGCATCCGACCCAAATGCATCACCCTACCCTTTCCCCTGTAACCCTGCATTTACCATGGCTAATCCACCTAATTTATACACCCCTGAACACTATGGGCAATTTAACATGGTCGATCCACCTACCCTGCACATCTTTGGACTGTGGGAGGAAACTGGAGCACCCGGAGAAGACCTGTGCAGACATGACGAGAATGTGCCAGCTCCACACAGGCAGTCACCCGAGGGTGGGATTGGAGCCATGTCCCTGGGTGTGTGAGGCAGAAGTACTAACCACTGAGCCACCATGCTGCTCTGTGTCTTGTGGAAGGGAACTGAGAAAAATGGATTTGTCCTCTCAAATATTTAACTGGAGGGAAACTCCAGTCATGTCAGCAGTTTAGCCATAAAGAGATAATGGAAGGGTCATGGGAACATGGACTGGGATAGAGCTCGGTGACATTGGCAGAGAACTGATACCTGACATTTTTTTCAGTTGATTGTGCCAGGGGTCAGAATGAGATTAGAAATAGCTTGAACAGACAGCTACCTTGGGTCTTGTCAGTACCAAATGGCATGAAAGCTGTGTTTTTTGTTTGAATGCTGCTGCCAATTTACTGCTTCTGTTTGGTTCTGTCCACCTCACAGGTTAGTATCTGCATTCCACTAACATTTTCAAATGTGTTTGGTGTCGGCTGAACCGGACATGATGTTAGTCATGATAATGTAAACCTTATAAATGGAGATGATCTAGAAATGTGTCTTAAAGATTTCAATCATGAAGCGCCTTCTGTTTTCATTGGCGCATTGTTCCAAAGTGGGGTTAGACCATAAGAAATAGGAACAAGAGTAGGCCATTTGAGCCTGCACTGCTGTTCAGGCCATTCGAGCCTGCACTGCCATTCAGGCCATTCGAGCCTGCACTGCCGCTCAGGCCATTCGAGCCTGCACTGCCATTCAGGCCTTGGAGCCCGCTCTGCCATTCAGGCCTTGGAGCCTGCTCTGCCGTTCAGGCCTCAAGCCCACTCTGCCATTCAGGCCTCGGAGCCCGCTCTGCCATTCAGGCCTCGGAGCCTGCTCTGCCATTCAGTCCATTCGAGCCCGCTCTGCCATTCAGGCCTCGGAGCCCGCTCTGCCATTCAGGCCTCGGAGCCCGCACGTTCAGGCCTCGGAGCCCGCTCTGCCATTAAGGCCTTGGAACCCGCTCTGCCATTGAAGCCTCAGAGCCCGCTCTGCCTTTCAGGCCTCGGAGCCTGCTCTGCCATTCAGGCCATTTGAGTCTGCACTGCCATTCAGGAGGATGATGGTTGATCCAAACGTCCTCATGCCCACTTTTCACTTTCTTGGTTGTTCTTGGAAACACATGTGGGAATGGGAGTTGAAAGGATAGATCCTTTGGAGGGACACCAGATATAACAGTACAGGAGTATAACTTACTCATTACAAATGGTTCTCTGGATATGATCAGATAGTTACAAATAGAACCATTCGCATGTAATCTCACGTAATGTGGGAAGGTAGTGGGAGAGGATGGCGCAGCCAAGTGTGTTGAGGATTGCAGACAGGTTAAGATGGAAAGGCATGGATAGTTTATTACAGCCACGAAAGATGAAATTTGTAAATTTGATAACAGCAGTTTTGTACAGTGACTGGAGGGATTCAATTCTAGAGCTGCAGGAGGGATGCCCAGAAATTTGAGTCAACAGCTTTCAAAACTAAGGGAGTTTGGAGGAGGCATGGGGGGCTGGTAATTTGCAAGGATGAAATTTTGTTTGAGGAAGCAGGTTTTCATTGCAATTTTCAATGACAGAGAGCAATATCTGGGGAGAAGAAACCATTAACATATCTGTGAGCATGGGCGCCAGGAGGGGAAGTTGGGCAGCAGATAGTTGGTGGTTCTTGTGGAGAAAGTGAGCCTGTAGGGGACGTTAATTAGGAGGAAAACTGAATCGCGAGGAGGGTTTAGGGTTAAGGCAGGGGAAATATACAGCCAGATGATCTAATGGAAGGGAAGTGCAGAAGCAGCTGAATGTTTCAGATATCATTCAATCATGAAAACTTTGAACTAACAACAAGATTTTACGTCAAACTTTTGGGAATTCCTGTACAGAAAGGTATATCATAAGGAGAATTTAAATCATAATATGTCTTACGTGCCATACAATGAACATGCCAAAGGGGAGAGAACCTAATGATTGTCCCTTGGCATTCAGTTATGTTACCATCTCTGAATCCACCACTATCAACATTTTGTGGGTTACTAATGAGCAGAAACTGAACTGGACCAGCCATACAAATATAGTGTGTACAAGGGCATGTCCATCATCTCATGATTCCCCAAAGATACCCATCGTCTATAAAGCATACGTCAGGAGTGTGATGGAATTCTCCCCTATTCTTCTCATGAGTGCAGGCCCAGCAATACTCCTTTAGTGTCATTCATTAAATCGTGAACTCCCTCCCTACTGGCCTTATGGATTTGTCTACCAAGTAGAATGCAGCAGCTTGGGAATGCAGTTCAGCATTGTCTTCTCAAGAGCGATCAGGGATGAGTAGTAAATGTTGACCCAGCCAATGGAAATCCATATTCCATGAATGAAAAACAAAAAAAACACACTAGTTCTAGGGAGTTGTAATGGCTAAAGGATGATGACAGGCACTAAAGGGTTACTGTGACAATTAGAAACACCTGGTTAAAAGTCAACCGTTACAACATAGAATATTACAGCACAGTACAGGCCCTTCGGCCCTCGATGTTGTGCCGACCTGTCATACCGATCTCAAGCCCATCTAACCTACACTATTCCATGTACGTCCATATGCTTATCTAATGATGACTTAAATGTACCTAAAGTTGGCGAATCTACTACTGTTGCAGGCAAAGCGTTCCATTCCCTTACTACTCTCTGAGTAAAGAAACCACCTCTGACATCTGTCCTATATCTTTCACCCCTCAATTTAAAGCTATGCCACCTTGTGCTCGCCATCACCATCCCAGGAAAAAGGCTCTCCCTATCCACCCTATCTAACCCTCTGATTATTTTATATGTTTCAATTAAGTCACCTCTCAACCTTCTTCTCTCTAACGAAAAGAGCCTCAAGTCCCTCAGCCTTTCCTCGTAAAACCTTCCCTCCATACCAGGCAACATCCTAGTAAATCTCCTCTGCATCCTTTCCAAAGCTTCCACATCTTTCTTATAATGCGGTGACCAGAACTGTATGCAATACTCCAAGTGCGGCCGCACCAGAGTTTTGTACAGCTGCAGCATAACCTCTTGGTTCCGGAACTCGGATCCCTCTATTAATAAAAGCTAAAACACTGTATGCCTTCTTAACAGCCCTGTCAACCTGGGTGGCAACTTTCAAGGATCTGTGTACACCAAGATCTCTCTGCTCATCTACACCACCAAGAATCTTACCATTAGCCCAGTACTTTGCCTTCTGGTTACTCCTACCAAAGTGCATCACCTCACACTTGTCTGCATTAAACTCCATTTGCCACCTGTCAGCCCAGCTCTGCAGCTTTCCTATGTCTCTCTGCAACCTACAGCATCCTTCATCACTATCCACAACTCCACCAACCTTAGTGTCGTCTACAAATTTACTAACCCATCCTTCTACGCCGTCATCCAGGTCATTTATAAAAATGACAAACAGCAGTGGATCCAACACCGACCCTTGGTCTCCAGGATGAACATTTCCCAGCAACTACCACCCTCTGTCTTCTTTCAGCAAGCCAATTTCCGATCCAAACTGCCATATCTCCCACAATCCCGTTCCTCCACATTTTGTACAATAGTCTACTGTGGGGAACCTTATCGAACGCCTTGCTGAAATCCATATACACCACATCAACCGGTTTACTCTCATCTACCTGTTTGGTCACCTTCTCAAAGAACTCAATAAGGTTTGTGAGGCACGACCTTCCCTTCACAAAGCCGTGCTGACGATCCCTAATCAATTTATTCTTTTCTAGATGATTGTAAATCCTATCCCTTATAACCTTTTCCAACACTTTACCAACAACTGAGGTAAGGCTCACTGGTCTATAATTACCAGGGTTGTCTCTACTCCCCTTCTTGAACAGGGTAACCACATTTGCTATCCTCCTTTCGTCTGGCACTATTCCTGTAGACAATGACGAGTTAAAGATCAATGCCAAAGGCTTGGCAATCTCCTCCCTGCCTTACCAGAGGATCCTAGGATAAATCCCATCCGGCCCAGGGGACTTATCTATCTTCACCCTCTGTAGGATTTCTAATACGTCTTCCTTGTGAACCTCAATCCCACCTAGTCTAGGAGCCAGTATCTCTGTATTTTCCACGACAACATTGTCGTTTTCTAGAGTGAATACTGTTGAAAAATATTCATTTAGTGCTTCCCCTATCTCCTCTGACTCCACACACAACTTACCACTACTATCCTTGATTGGCCCTAATCTTACTTTGGTCATTCTTTTATTCCTTAAATACCTATAGAAAGCCTTAGGTTTTACCCTGATCCTATCCGCCAACAACTTCTCATGTCTCCTCCTGGCTCTTCTGAGCTCTCTCTTTAGGTCTTTCCTGGCTACCTTGTAGCCCTCAAGCGCCCTAACTGAGCCTTCACATAGCATCCTAACATAAGCCCTCTTCTTCCTCTTGACCAGAGATTCCACCTCCTTCATAAACCACGGCTCCCACGCTCCACAGCTTCCTCCCTTCCTGACAGGTACATACTTATCTAGGACACACAGGAGCTTTTCCTTGAATAAGCTCTACATTTCTAATGTGCCCATCCCCTGCAGTTTCCTTCCCCATCCTATGTACCGTAAATCTTGCCTAATCTCATCGTAATTGCCTTTCCCCCAGCTATAACTCTTGCCCAGTGGTATACACCTATCCCTTTCCATCACTAAAGTAAACATAACAGAACTGTGATCGCTATCATCGAAGTGCTCACCTACTTCCAAATCTAACACCTGGCCGGGCTCATTACCCAGTACCAAATCTAATGTGGCTTCGCCCCTTATTGGCCTGTCTACATAGTGTGTCTGGAAGCCCTCCTGCACACACTGGACAAAAACTGACCCATCTATAGTACTCGAACTGTAGTGTTCCCAGTCAATATTTGGAAAGTTGAAGTCCCTCATGACAACTACCCTGTCTCTCTCACTCCTATCAAGAATCAAAGTTGCTATGCTTTCCTCTAAATCTCTGGAACTATTCGGAGGCCTATAGAAAACTCCCAACAGGGTGACCTCTCCTTTCCTGTTCCTAACCTCAGCCCATACTACCTCAGTTGATGAGTCCCCAAACATCCTTTCTGCAACTGTAATACTGTCCTTGACCAACAATGCCACACCTCCCAGCCTTTTACCATCTTCTCTGTTCTTACTGAAACATCTAAATCCCGGAATCTGCAACAACCATTCCTTCCCCTGCTCTATCCATGTCTCCAAAATGGCCACAACATCGAAGTCCCAGGCGCTGGCACCCTTGGTGACCACCAGCTTCCAAATACTACAGCTGCAGCACGTCACCTGCCCAGCCATCTTGATTCTATTTAATTTTTTTTGATATTGTAACTGCATTTTCTAACTGGCCAAGTGGTTTAAATCAGGTAAAGAGCACAATTGAAAGAGACACAGGAAAAAATACCCGCCAAACACATATCTGCTTTCCTGTGAAATCATGCCTCAGGTCTGACAGGGAGAAACAGATTGAAGGTCTCTCTGCCATCAACTTTTATCTCCCACTGCTGCTGCTCCTCTCTGTAAGCTTACTGTCTCAGCCATCTTTGCAGTGATGCTGACTCACTGCACACTTTTCCCAGTCTGTTTCATAGCAATGCTGACTCACTGCACACTTTTCCCAGTCTGTTTCATAGCGATGCTGACTCACTGCACACTTTTCCCAGTCTGTTTCATAGCGATGCTGACTCACTGCACACTATTCCCAGTCTGATTCATAGCGATGCTGACTCACTGCACACTTTTCCCAGTCTGATGCATTGTGATGCTGACTCACTGCACACTCCACCCAGTCACAAGAAAGTATCTTGCAAAGATGATAGTGAAGCTTTTTGGACTGTTCCTCTCTGTTATATAGGTACAACTGCAGTTGCGTTAGTGAGGGAGCTCCAGGACTTTAATCCAGTGACAGTGGAAGAACGGCAATATATTTACATGTCAGATGTTGCACATGTTGGAGGGAATGTGTCGATGTTAGTGTTCCTGTGCATCTCTGCCTTTGTCTTTCTAGATGGTAGAGGTGGTGGCCTTAGAAAATGCTGTTGATGGAATATTTATGAATTCCTGCAGTGCATCTTCTAAATGGTGCACACTGATACCACTCTGTACCACTTGTGAAAGAAGTGAATGTTTAAGTTGTGGATGGGTGCTGTCTTAGATGATTTCAAGCTTCTTGAGCGGTGGTGGAATTTCATTCAGCCATTGGGAGAGTGTTCATCATACTCCTGATTGTGCCTTGTGGATAGCTTTGGAAAGTAATAAGGTGAGTTACAACTGCAGAATTTCTTGCCTTTTGACTTACTCTTGTAGGCAGTGGATTAAAATGACTGGTGTACTTACTTTTACAATTTATGGTAACCCCAAGGATTTTTACAGTGAAGGGATCCAGCAACTGTGATGTCACTGAATGCCCAGGAGAGAAAGTTAGATTTTCTTATGTTGAGAATGGCCATTGCCCGGTACTTATGCAGTGTGAATGTTCTCTCCACTTATGATCCCAAGCCTGAATGTTAACAGGTTTTCTTTCATGCTGGCACGGGTTATTTCAATACCTATGGAGAATGACACTGAAAACTATAATCAACAGTAAAGATCACCACTTCTGAACTTAAGTCATATGAAAGTGATTTTTCCAATGAATTACAACAAAGGTCAATTTCTATGTTATTTCTGTGATTCTGCTGAATAGCAAGAGCACAGTCTATAACATGTTTATTTCATAAATTTCAGTACTTAGTGGATCGTGGTGGGTATCAGCAAATGGGTACCTGAATTCCAAATACTATTAACTTGTGTATTCAGTGATTTGTTAGACAAGCAACTCTTATTTAGTTAACATTAGTTACTGGTCCATTTTAGCAATGACATTTGGAATGGTTTGAATTCAAGGATAAAATTCAAATGACAAAGTAAATAATCCACGAATTTAGACTTTTTTATACTACAGTAGCTATGCTACCTAGAGATGGAAAATCTAAGCCAGGCATCAGGCAAGATACAAAATAATTGTTTCCAGTTAATAAAACAGTAAGTATTTATATCTTACAACTGTTGCCAAGATTAGGTGCATACTTTTAATCAATTTGCATTCCACTTACGATCGTGTAAACCCAGTATAATGATGCAAATCTTCCATTTAGGACTGAAAATCTTATTTCTGATCCTGATCTGACAAAAAAAGTACATGCATACATTTCGAGGAGTTCTCTCCTTGAACTGCTGGGCAATAAACCTTGCCAGCTAAAACAGTCTAGCCCAGGTTAGGGACCTACACAGCTGGCAGCCAGGTTCATTAGAGTTGAAACTGCATCCATTTTCCACAACAATTCCAGATGTATTTCAGTTTGGAAAAGTCCTGAAACTACTTTCCCCAATTGCTGAGATAAGGTAGGGTGACAGTTTGGGATGTGGAGGAATGGCAGTGGATAGAAGTGTTTAGTGCTAGAGTTTGGATGCCAAGTGGGTAAAGCGATCAGGGTGCCTGTTCAGTGAGAGTAGGGCACCGGGTGGATGAGGAGTCAGGTAGCAACCTGTAGGTGAGTTATGAGGTTAAGTTGAGGAAGGGAGTCTGGCCGTAGGTTTGAGTTGTTCTTGAGAATTGGGGGTATGGGGGAGTTGTGGGAAGAGGAGGGGCCAGGCACTGCAAGTAAGTGCAGTGAACTGTTTTGTCTGAGGGGGGCACTGTTGAGTATCCATGGTGGTGTTAAAGTGATGATGACAGTCAGAGTTGGTTCAAATGTGGGGGAGGTAGTCCATGTCCTTGTCTCATGTGGAGGTAGAATAGGCTTTGGGGAGTCAGAGGGTCTTGGTCTGGACCTACAGGGTGAAGGAAATGGCTGGTTGATTTGGAGGAGTCGAGAGTTAGAGTTGACTGTCCTTTGGGAGGGGTCAGTGTTGAATTGAAGGCTTTAGTTCAATTATTACCCAGGAATTGGAACAGTTTTGAATTCCTCGAACATTTCCTGGCAAAGTCAGCCAGAACCCTATAAAGGCTTAGAGTCTGAGTTTGAGGTTCCTTCAAAAGCTTCAGGTGCCAGGTAATTGCTCACTGGGAGTTAAAACTAGTAGAACAATGCCTGGAGAGTCAGCTATATCGGGATATCCAAAAGTCTCAATATGCAGCCCCTGTCTACCCTGTTTCCTATCAGGACACCTGCCCATTGTGTTTTGTGCTCTCAAACAAGGGAAAGAAATATTGTGAGAATTTGATGATGGAAGCAATCCATCTCCTATGTCAAGCTATGACTTGTGTGGAGATGACTGAATCATTGATAAGATTAACAGCAGTAGCTCATTGCATTGTAGGAGACAATATAAATATTACTGGGACTTACCTGTCCCTCCTTTGAGCCCATGTGATTGTTGACATCTGCAGAGTATGTGGTACAGTACACATTCTTCCAGATTTTAACTCTTTCAGATCCTTGGACAGCAAGAAAATGTTTAATATGGTGACATGAGCTCCATTTGTATCCTAGACATGAATCTGAGCAGCCGGATGAACTGAGTTTTAGTAAGAACTGCAGATGCTGGAGTCAGCAATAACACAGCATGGAGCTGGAGGAACATAGCAGGCTCAGCAACATCAGATGAGCAGGAAAGTTGATGTTTCGGGTCAGGACCCTTTTTCTGAAGAAGGGACCCGAACCAAAATGTCAACTTTCCTGCTCCTCTGCCTAGCCTTCTGTGTTCCTCCAGCTCCACACTGTGCTATAGCCAGATGATCTAAGGTGTTCAAAGGCAATTTGTCTTTAACATCTTCTTCCAATCATATGTTTCTTCTCAGGATTATTAAAAAATCTCTAGTGACATAACCTGCTCAAATTGTCATCAGAAGCTGTAAACAAATCAATCATTGCAGAGATCATAGGAACTGCAGATGCTGGAGATTCTGAGATAACAAAGTGTAGAGCTAGATGAAACTGCAGGCCAAGCAGCAACAAGCTGGGCTGGTTTTGGGACTAAACAACTGCACCTTCCAGTTTGCAAACCATTTCAACTCACCTCCCATTCCTCAGACAACATGTCCATCCTGGGCCTCCTGCAGTGCCACAACGATGCCACCCGAAGGTTGCAGGAACAGCAACTCATACTCCGCTTGGGAACACTGCAGCTCAACAGTATCAATGTGGACTTCACAAGCTTCAAAATCTCCCCTCCTGCTACTGCATCCCAAAACCAGCCCAGCTTGTCCCCACCTCCCTAACCTGTCCTTCCTCCCACCTATCCCCTCCTCCCACCTCAAGCCCCAGCCCCATCTCCTACCTACTAACCTCATCCCGCCCCCTTGACCTGTCCATCCTCCCTGGACTGACCTATCTCCTCCCTACCTCCCTACTTACACTCACCTTTACTGGCTCCATCCCTGCCTCTTTGACCTGTCTGTCTCCTTTCCACCTATCTTCTCCTCTATTCATCTCTTATCTGCCTCCCCCTCTCTCCCTATTTATTTGAAAACCCCCTTCCCCTCCCCTATTTCTGAAGACGTTTCAAGGCCCAAAATGTCAGCTTTCCTGCTGCTCTGATGCTGCTTGGCCTGCTGTGTTCATCCAGCTTAAATATTTTGACTGGTGGATTACTGATTACCATGAAAATACATTATTAATTGTGATGATATTTAGTGAATTGAATACATATTACAATAATCCACCATAAATACATCAAGCAATCAATAACAGGCAGTTTGCACACACCTGACATTCTCTGCAGTAGAACATCTTCCAGCTTTTCACAAAAAGACACCCGGATATATATATAAAAGTCCATTTGTACAAATAAGAGGTCTTGTGTGTATTCAGGGCTACTACTATAATATTCTGTCATACCTGATGTTTCTCCAATGGGTGGGAAACCAGTGGAAACTTTGAACAAAATATGAGTTACAGATTCCACCATTTTACCAGAATTTTTACCAATCTTCCACTTTGCTGTTTGATGGAGGTTTGTCGATTACTTGTGAAATTCTCTAAACATGTTCTCTTAGAGCTCGTCAGGAAGCTGAGAAACAGAGCAAATTAAAATGGTTTTAGACCAGGAATCCATGGTGCAAATGGTTAGTGACTGAGTAATCAGCTGCTAATGGTGAACAGCACTGAGATAACAGTCAGAAAAGTGAAGATACTTACAATTGGAGATTGTCACTCAGCGCAGTGAGCTTGGGAATAGATTTGAACAAATGAATCAGTAACTAAATATCGTTTAACAGGTGTCCAAAGAGTTAATGAAGCTCAGCAGGAGTGGAGGTGAAAGATGTACAGATCCTTCCATAGCAATGATCCTGGTTTGCAGAATTCTAGAGAATCTGACAAATGAACAATATGAGGCCTAAAAGCATTTGAGAAGTCAATTCTTCGACTGATGAAGATCTGGATTAGAGTTTCAATACTAGACATGATAGTTCTTGAAGTAGACATTGTTCTCACACTGGAAAAGCCTTGGTAACATATTGTCTAAGTGGTCAAACCTACTTGAAATGAGCATTAAAGCTGCACAGCCAGATGTAGTTTTAACATCAGAAATTGGAGGAAAGAACAGGAAGAGATGGTAGGATCCAAGTATTAGTTTCCCAAACACCAACCTGAAGGAAATTACTTGAAGTTGGAAAACTGTTAGAAAGCATAGGAGTGGCCTTAACAAGGGGGAGGTAGAATTGGGTGTTTATCCATAGCCCTTACCACCTAACTTGCTCTTAGTTTTAGCTATTTGATGTTGCTTCGTCATATTATTGTATTTCAAGGAATTCAGCAAAGCAATGATCCTTGGTTAATCTTTGTATTAATTATATTGTTTTTACAGATTTGAAGGCCACCCATACATCTCAGTTTTACAGCGTATCCTCAAAACCTTTGGATTACAGAATCCTGCTAATGGATGAAGATCAAGACCGCTTATATGTGGGTGGTAAAGATCACATTCTGTCTCTCAATGTAAACAGTATCAACCAGAATCCTCTTGCTGTAAGTTTTCCTTCTGACATTTTCTGGTGATGGAATGGCTTTTGTTAATGCTGTTGTTCTTTATATTTCCATCTGCCTTTTATTGTAATACTCTTGCAATGAGATATTGAACAGACGACTCAGGGTTTAGAACGATTGGGTACCTTACTGGTCTCCGAAGATGTGGCTGCAGCTTCCTGTAATATTTCTCCCATAGTTTTAAGCAGCCCCAATCAGTCCAGACATTCCAGAAGCTGCTTTTCATAGGAAATTCCTGATCATAACTATGTCAGCACATCCAAAAACTATGCATTAATTTACCTTCCAAATGAACCAATGATAAAAAACTCAATTTACTGAAGTACCAGAAGATGACTGATTCAAATGATCTATGCAAGTTGCTGTTTTTACAGAAGGAGTGGAAGATTCTCCTCCTGTTATTTTTCCCTAACTGACGTCTTCCCCCACTTTCTGTTGCTATATGAATATCTAACTGAAATAGCTAACAATAAGCAGATTGTAGAGTTCCATCTACAAGGCCTGCATTACTCATTTATTTTGTATTAGATTGCTTTAATGGTGTGCTGAAGTATTTTGATATCTTTCATCAGGTTCACTGGCCAGCATCGAGCAATAAAGTAGATGAATGCAAAATGGCTGGCAAGGATCCAAATGTAAGTAAGATATGTTTAGATTCTCCATGTGATGATAGTTTTGTTTTGACAGACATAGATTGATTGTGATTTGCAACACAGAAGCCGGTCATTTGGCCCGAACGGTCTATGTCAGTGTTTATCTTCCACGTGAGCTGGAACTGTAATCCCAAGTATTTATTGGTTCCCATATCCCATTATTCTACTTTCCTTCAACTACTTCCCAAGTAGTTAAATGTTGGCATGGTTTCTGCTTCAATTCAACTTGCTCTGCAAACATGTTTCACCATTCTTTCTTAAATCTGTTCATTATCTCACCTCATTCTACACTCTCAACTGTGTGACACAATAAACTTTAAATACAACTGACAAATTATCTCCTATTTTGTTCTAATGCAAATAATCCCAATTTGTTTACTCCTTCCTTGTATTTGTATCGCGTCTGTGCTCTTTTACCTACATTGATTCCTGATCGAACAGCTAGATGTTAAAATTTTCATTCTTTTTTCAAATTCCTCCACAGCCTTAGACTCATAGAGATTTTAGAGCATGGAAAGAGACCCTTGAGTCCATCATGTCTGTGCCAGTCACCAAACATCCACCTATTCTACTAATTCCACTTACCAGCACTTAGCCCATTGGTTCATATGCTATGCTGTCTCTAAAGCTATCTAAATAGTTCTTAAATGTCTTCAGGGTTCCCACCTCTACCTCCTTCTGAGACAAAAAGTTCCAGATACCCACAACCCTCTGGGTGAAAAAGAGCCTTTCCTCAAATTCCCTCTAAACCTCCTGTTCTTTACCCTAAAACTGTGCCACCTGATTATTGACTTCTCTACTACAGGGGGAAATTTCTTCCTATCTACTGTGCCAATGCCCCTCAAAGCTTTCTTCAGCTCAAGCAGACACCACTCAGCTTTCGCTGCTGTGAGGAAAATCGCCTCAGCCTATTTGGTCTCTTTTTATAGCTGAACCATCTCCCACAGCCCAAACAATATCCTAGTGAATCTCTTCTGCACCCTCTGTAATGCAATCGAGAAACAAAAAGTCATAAATGTTTTCAAGGTTGGATTTTGTGTTTTGTAGAACCACAGGAGCATGGGTCCCAGCTGTATAAAAATACCTTGCGCTACCAGCCAGCTTAGACTTACATTGCTCAGCTTCAGTTCTCTATTCATTTCCATCACAGTACCTGTACACCAAGCTGGGCTCAGCATAGGAGCATGCGATTCCCATTCAAATGCGGACTGATCCCAAATATTTTCAAAACTGAAGGTGCATGTTGGACTCCAAATGTTAACTCTGTTTCTCTACCCACAGGAGCTGCCAGACCTGCTGAGTCTCTCTAGCATTCTCTCTGTTTGTCTAACAGAAACCCCTTGATTATTGCCCTCTTCGCCATTTTCTCTTGTTTTTTTTTGATAGAATGGTTGTGGTAACTTTGTTCGTGTCATACAAGTTTACAACCGAACTCATTTATTTGTTTGTGGAAGTGGAGCATTTAGCCCCATCTGCACATATATCAACAGAGGCCGCAAATCTGAGGTATGTGTCGTATGACAAATAAAGTGGTCATTGTATAACATCTCTGGATTTTTTACTGCACATTTGACTCTGAAGCTAACCACAAGACTGTTGCTCTGTCTTTGCAATGATGTAATATCCAGATTTCTCCTGCTTGGTGCACATTAAGTTCCTGTAATTATTCCAGTGTATTCTGGTTCCTGGATATTTCAGGTCATTCTCCTTTAAAAGAATTTGGTTCGCATAATATGTCATTGAACTACTCAGAAATATCCCAGAGTACTCACATAATTTGTTATTTGATGTGTAGTCCCTAGTGTTATGTTGGGAAAAGCCTTGCAGATTTGTGATGTGATGTGTAAAAACAATTCTTAAGTTATGACAAGAACTAATAATTTCAAGGGGCTACATGCAAAATAGTTACACGTTGAAGTTAAAAAACAGTTATCTAAATGGCAACATGGACGTTCATTTACTGCCTAAACATACAATACACAACCTCTGTTCTTGGAAATTTAACTGCAAATTTTTTTTTCCTATTTTTATTGGTGAATGCTAAATTTTCATCAGAATGGTCCTAAAAATCACAAGATTTATTTGTTCCTTTATCTATGTTTAAATCCAAATTGTGGGCCAATCTTGGTATGAAATGTCACTGATTATGCAAGAGACCTCAGTCTGTCAGTGTATGGTGGAAAATTCATTTGAATTTAATTTTCCATTTTCTTATCTTGTGTTTATTTTCTGTTCTATCACACTCGTTCCAACTGAGACAGGAAATATCAAGTTATTTAATTACTCTTGGCCTTTCAGCACAGCCCAGTTTTAGATTATAAGCAGAACTTCAAAACAGAATCCATGCAGTGTGAAAGACAAAAATGACATTTTTATTTAGTTAAGGTTGGCTACTAGACCTAGTGAGATACTTTAAAAATAAAACGTTTATGGCAGTTAATGTTAAGAAACCTGAGTGTCAGCCACCATGGGGGTCAAACTGTGTTAAGCAGACATGGTGCACCGCAGTAGGAAGAGGATGAGTAATGAAGCTGACATTGCACTTCCAACTGAGTAGACTGGAACTAAAATGCTTTATGACTTCTACAAGCTTAAGGTAGTAATTATCATTGACTTTCTCAAGGCTGAGAATCTGGAATCTTGAAAAAGTTCCGGCATTATTTGGTGCATGTGCATATGT
This sequence comes from Stegostoma tigrinum, assembly GCF_030684315.1. Taxonomy (NCBI): domain Eukaryota; kingdom Metazoa; phylum Chordata; class Chondrichthyes; order Orectolobiformes; family Stegostomatidae; genus Stegostoma; species Stegostoma tigrinum. The sequence goes on along the minus strand of NC_081378.1, from coordinate 26,118,180 downwards.
ACATGAAATTGGCACCAGCTTGCTAGAACACCAAACAAAAACAGAAAATAAACAAAACAGGAGAATTGATTGTCAACATTTAAAAAAGACAATGCCCATAATATTGCCTAAGCGCCGGAATAATAATTAGTATTTTGGAGCATGTCGTGATGGAAGTTGTGCAATTTATATATATTTTAATATCATTTATTTCAGAGTATTGCTTTTGTGGCATATATGTTTTTGTCTTTGTGTATGAGGTGGTTTAATAATCGATTTGTCCATGTTTTTGGAGTATTTAAAAACCACTATAAAAGAGCGACTTCCTGGAGTGATATTGGGCATTTGTTTACGTTAGATTAGAGATTGAAATCTGCTCTTATAGGAAAATACCATATCTTGGAAAGCTTTTAGTTATAGTTCTTTTTAGCTGCATTTTCTTTTGCATAATAAACGTCTGTTTTCTTGTTAAAATCAGTTGTGCTGCATTGTGTATTTGTGCTTCACTGAAAGAGCACCTTTTTACATTAAAATAAATATATTTTATCAAGTTAGATTTCAGTCTGGGATCTGGCTTGTTTAATTAGAACATAAACTGAATGAGAAGTCACATGACACCAGGTAACAGTCCAACACATCTATTTGAAATCATAAGCTTTTGGAGTGCTGGTCTTTCATCAGGTGAAATGACAAAGGAGTAGTGCTCCAAAATCTTGTGATTTCAAATAGACCTGGTGTTGTGTGACTTCTGACTTGTCCACCCCAATCCAACACTGACACCTCCGCATCATAGAATAAACTGAGATTATAGCAATATGCATTTCACCTTATAATTAGCTTCCCCTCAGAAAACATGATGAGAGGTTATCAAGTGGCGAACCTTTACTCAAAGTCACTGCACAAATGTACCTCAATGAAACAGCAAACTGAAAAAAAGATATTGAATAGAATAAAATATTGTTTTCTTTTCCATTCAAAACAAGAGGCTGATTTTATGACTGGTTAGAAATTGCCCCCATGCATCACAGGCATGAACCAATTTAGGAAAAAATGTTTTGCTGTAAAGGAAGTTTGATCCAATAATTGGTTGGGTCATATTTTAGTTTTTCCACAGTTTTCTAGCTGGCATTAAGGCACTTCCACCGCCCAGTAATAGGTCATACATTTGTTTTCGGTTCCTGGAAGAAATTGTTTTTGATAATTAGAAGTGAAGCAGATTCTGACTCCTCTATATCTCCCAGCAGCAGCTGTCCAACTGCCAACAAAAGATTAGATTCTATTTGCACTTCTAAAAATCATTCCCATGGATCCAAGGGATGAGAAATACCTTAGACTCCACATGTTCCTCTACTGCACCACTACATTCTTGCCAGCACCACACTATCATTAATCCACCACTTTTACTACCAGTCCCAACTCACACAGGCTTGTTTTCAGACCATTGAGGGAAAAGCAACCTGAAATCCATTCGTATCAGAAGGGTCAAGTTGCTGGTGAGGTACAACAAATAACCTACTCAAGTAATGGAAAAAGGCCCAGAAACAGGAAAGAATTTGTATCCCTCGCATTCTATACTTGTGGTCTATCTGAAGCTCAATGTAACTGATTGCACATTAGACATGTTTTAACAATGAACCCCCCTCATTGTGGCTTTTCATTTCACAGGATCAAATATTCACTATAGAGTCAAAGAATGAGTCTGGAAAGGGCCGTTGCTCATTTAACCCTCAGGTTAACACAGTGTCCTTTATGATCAGTGAGTAGAATGCACTAAACGAAACCACTTATTCTATTCTTAAAATGTAATAATATTGAAATATTGTTTTAATAATATATCTGTGATTCATATAACATTTTCTGCCTAGATGAAGAATTATTTTCAGGAATGTATATAGACTTCATGGGCACTGACGCAGCAATATTCCGCAGTGTGACAAAAAGAAATAGCATACGAACGGACCAGCACAACTCCAAGTGGCTGAGTGGTACGTGCATCTACTTGATTAGGTTATGATACATTTAGTCAATTAAGTAGCTTAGTTTAGCTGTACCTAGCTCCATCTGTGCAACTAACAACAAGGTATATTTCTTGCAAGGATTTTCTCCCCACTGGATTGAACTTAATGTCCCTTCTAGTTGTTTAAATTTGTATTTCTTGAACTTTGTGGGCTATGACTGGAACTAAGAAATCTATGTAAGATATGTCCTCACTTCAAAAGTATTGTGTAATGCTGGGAAAGTTTTACTCAGAGGGTGTGTCAAATTCATTCATTTTTGAGTGTGAAATCAGCCTGTAATTTGCATACATGTTATCAAGTATAGTTAAATAACTTATGAATTTAATGATGTTCTTGGGTGGTAATAATATTACCAATTTTGTATGCTTAGATTATATGAACTATCATTTTTATATATAAAACATTGTTATAATGTTACATCATAAGTATAACTTCTCTGGGTCGGCAAGTTGTAAGTTTAAGCCCATTGCAGACAGCAAGCATGCAGCACAAGCTGACTCAATTCTTTTGTTACATTTTCTCAAGAATTTTTCGGTGTATACTGTATAGAATTGCATAGAACACAATTACATAGAATATGCAACACAGGAAAAGAACAGGCAGTTTGGCCCAAAATGATCCATGACTGTGTCTGTGCTCCAGCAGAACCACCTCCGATATCACTTCTTACAGCATCTGCATATCCTTCTATTTGTTTCTCCCATTTATGTATCTAGCTTCTCCTCAGATTCATGCACATTCTTCCAACTTTCCTAACCTTGCAGATGTGGTGATGTTTGCATTACAATGTCACCAAAGGTTTTGAACTATCTATCAGATTTCTGAATTTTGATTTGAATATGAACTGTCTTTAACATTGACTCAAAATGTTCCTGTTGGGTTCACTGCTGGATTCCTTTCCCTCTGGTAGAGCCTGTGTTTGTGGATGCTCAGATCATTCCTGATGGCACAGATCCAAATGATGCAAAATTGTACTTTTTCCTTCGGGAGAAGGTGACTGATGATAATGGTAACACCAAGCAGATTCTCTCCAGGATTGCCAGAATATGTCCTGTAAGTAAATCTTTTGACCAGGGATTCCAACTGGGCATGATTTCTGAAGTATGTATTTCACCTGCTGTAATGATGTTGAGTAGATGAAGCTTGGCTTGTTTTACAAAACTGATATTTTGAAGCAGATTTTATTTTACAATCAGGAAAAATACCTCACTCACTGTGTGACTGGCAGTGTGAATTTAGAGAGGCACAATTTCTGCCAATCCCATTTCTTGACCCAAAATCTACTTGTTTTCTTAGGATTAGAATGATTTAAATAATGACCGCAAGCAAAATTTCAAGGAGCCCAGGCCAATTGCCTTGGATCAAGAGATAAATAGTTTTTCGATGAATTAGCCAGGAGTGCTGCAGTGCTGAAAATGTGTTTTTTTTGTTTTAAATGCCCTGCTATGCCTAACTTTACATGATCACTCTGTACTCACAATGGTGGTCCTTCCATTTTTAATTCCATCACGAGCCTGCTGCAAACACTGATGTGAGTGATCATTATGACCAGTCCCAGGGCAAGGGTCTGAAATCTGTCATGATTCCATGAAGGTGAGAGATTCTGCATTGATTTGGCAGATGAATAGATAGATGTTTTTGAGAGTCTTGGTTCTATAGTTAGGAGTTTGTCCAGTTTCTTCCACATCACAGCTTTGGTGTCTAGATTTGTATTTAGCTATCAGAGAGGAAGGGACTTTATGTATTTTTGACTGAATGTACAAGGGTGTCAGTAGAAATTCTCAACTGTGCAAATGTGGCCGAGCTATAAGGTAAAGTCTCCATAGTCTAACCAGACCATAGGGTTGCTCTCTTATTCAAGATAGATGGCTGATGGTACTTTAGTCTGAGGGACACATGCCACACATAGGGCAAGAGCTTGAGAAGGAGAGTCCTTTGTGGTAACTTCAGCCAGTGGACAATTTGAACATACACTGTTGGCATCATTCTGCATTACAAGCCAGCTGTCCAGCCAACTGATCCAATCAACTGATCCAACCAAGCCCCTATTTGGTCAAGGGCAGGGGGTGGTAATGCCTTCATTGAAGCAGTTTAGTGATGAAGAAACCCTGGATCAGATCAGGTTGTTTTCGTTTGAGCAGAGGGGTCTGAGGGTGGACCTGATAGAGGTGTATTAGATTCTGAGGGGCATGAATAGGGTGGATAGGGAATAGCTGTTCCCCTTAATTGAAGGGTCAATAATGAGGGGGCATAACAGTAAGGTGAAGTGTAGGGGGGTTTAGATGGAATTTGAGGAAAGATTTTTTTTCACCCAGAGGCTGGTAAGAATCTGAGTGTACTGCCCAGGAAGGTAATTGAGGCAGGAAATCTAACAAACTTTAAGAAGTACAACGTAACAAAGTGTGAAGCTGGATGAACATAGCAGGCCAAGCAGCATCTCAGGAGCACAAAAGCTGACGTTTCGGGCCTAGACCCTTCATCAGAGGTATATGGATGAGCTTGAAGGGTCATAACATTTAAGGTTAACAGCCATGTGCTAGGATATGGGATTAGAACATGAATTTCTTTGGGGGTGGGGTCGGGGGGTGTAAATCAGCAACACTACCCCTCCTCCTTCAATAATCTGTGTAGCCACGAGAGATCGCAATTTGGAATTCCGTCTGCTCCTCTGGAGCGTTGTCTGAAATTCCTTTGATGCACTTTAGGTAAAACTCTCCATGCAGTTTTTAGGTGGCCATTCTGTTTCAGTTTGGAGACATTTTATGGTTTATGTGTCTTCCTTTTGAAAAAAGCACTTTGTCAATATATCCGTAATTAATTTAGGGTTAAGATCCATTCTCAAAACACAACCCTAGTGCATTAAGTTGCTAAAAGGTCAATGAGTAAAATATGACACATCTCTGCTGCTTGTTTCTGTTTTGATATACCTTCCCATGTATAAACAGGTTAATGTAATCCTTGCACCAATTCTGGTTTAAAATTATGCAAAGGAGCATTCAGCATTAATGAGACAGCAGAATAACTTCCAGAAAGAGACAACAAGGTGTAGAGCTGGATGAAACACAGCAGGCCAAGCAGCATCAGAGGAGCAGGAAGGCTGACGTTTTGGGCCTAAACCCTTTTTCAGAAAAAGGGTCCAGATCCGAAACGTCAGCTTTCCTGCTCCTCTGATGCTGCTTGGCCTGCTGTGTTTCATCCAGCTCTACACCTTGTTGTCTCTGATTCTCCAGCATCTGCTGTTCCTACTGTCCCAGAATAACTTTCAGTTGCTTTTTCTATCATACCCATTCATGTTACAGTAGTGACGAAGAGGGAAGTTCAACTCTGTTCAGTTTGAATAGCTGGAATCCAAACCACAAATGTGTTTGTCAAATTTAGCTCATTCATATTCCATGGCCTTTCCATGATAATGCATACTGACGGGACTAAGTAGAGTAGACAGGAGAAACTTCTCATTGATTGAAGGGCAAGAACTATAGGATAGCGATTTGAAGTGAACAACAAAAGAATCAAAATTGACATGAGGAAAATCCTTTTATACAGAGAGTGGTTAGGATTTGGATTGTCCTGCCTAACAGTGCATTGAAGGTAGATTCAGTCATGGCTTTCAAAAATTAATTCGATAAATGTCTAAAGTCAAAAAGTTACAATGTTACAGGAAAAGGCAAAGACATGGGATATGCTGAGTTTCTTTTGCCATGTACCAGCATGGACAAAACAGGCTGAATGGCCTCCTTCTAAGCTGTAGCCATTCCATAATGCGATGATTCATGTTCTCTCTGATTGTGAGGCATAAGTGATCAGGGCAGTAACTGTGCCTTTTCTTATCAATTATGAAATGCACAAAGTACAGAGCTGTACCAGGTACTGTATTACATTTGTTAACTGAGTGTTTAGAAAAAACTGTGAACCTTATATTTATAGAGCAATTAGTGTAACATCATAGTAATTAGACTTCGTATGAAATCAATTTCAACATCTATCAAAAGAGTAGTCATTGTAAGGCTTAGCCAGTATGAATGTAGAAGAGAATATGTCAAATGTCAGTCATTCATGAGAATTTATTAAAACTCACTAAGCCAGTGAATGAGAACTATTCAATGAAAATAATTTACAACAATTTGAGAAGCCATTTGATAAAGTTCTGCATATAAAACTTTAAAAGAAATTGAGGTTGCATGAAATTAATGGCAAATTGAAAGTTGATCAGCTGATAGAAAACAAAATGCTGTGTTAAGTGATAAGAAATTTTGTCCAGGAACTGTGAGTAATGGAGTTCTGCAGAATTCCTTTGCAACTCTCATGTATGCATTATTCTTAAACAATTTGGGACTGAGCAATATACAGCACTATAACATAAAATATGTGGTATGGAAAATATATGGTAATAATATTGTGTATAATATTGAAACATAGAAACAGGAGCAGGCCATTAGGCCTATAAGTCTGCTCAACAAGAACATATCTAATCATCCAATTCAATACCCTGTTCCCACTTTAGCTCCATACCCTTTTGATCCCTTTGGCTGTTATAATTATTATGATCTCCTCCTTAGAAACGTTCAATGTATTGACATCAACCAATTTCTTGTGGAAGAGAATTCCACAGCCTCACCACTCTCTGGATGAAGAAATTTCTCCTCATCTCAATACTAAATGGCCTACCTCACATCCGACGACTGGTTCTGGACTCAGCATGCCTCAGGAACATCCTTCCTGCATTTACCTTGTCTAGTCCTGTTAGAATTTTATAGGTGTCAATGAGACCCCTCATTCTTTTAAACTCCAGTGAAGATAGTCCTAACCAATCCAGTACTACTTCGCATGTCAGTCCTGCCATCCCAGTGTAAATCTTCATTGCATTCCTTCCAATGACAGAACAGCCTTCCTCAGACAAGGAGACTAAAACTACACACAGTATAGAAAAATCATGCTGAACTATCACATGACAAAAAGAGGACAGGTAGATAAAATTCATAAAATCCGCACCAATTCTGCAGTTGGTTTGAAGAACGACATTTGATTTTAGTGAAGACAGATCTAAAGTAATCCATTATCAGATGCTGTCTGACCTGCTGTGCTTTTCCCGCCTCATACCTATAGGCTTCCAGTACCTGCAGACCTTATTGTCTCTCCATGTCTTAAAGCAATTCATCTTGGAACAGGAAACAGCCGATATACATACTAAAAGACCAATCTTTCATTTTGTATAAAAGCATGGTCCATGTAAATTCAAACAACACACATGATTGTAGCAACATCAGAACTGAACGCCATCAATCTTATGACAATTGTGCACACAAACAAGAATCTACCTCGGCAAAAGTGAAAAAAAAATTAGTTTGGTGTAATTATTGGTCATTCACTGACATTTTCTTATCTATACGAACCTGGTGTAAGCACAATTAATCAAATAATAAGAGAAAATGCTGAAAGTAGTCAGTACCTCTAGCAATATCTGTGAAAAGAGTAGTTTTAGGCCAATGACCATTCATTAGAATGCTATCTGTTAATTCTATTTCCCTTGCCATATATCGTGCTGGACCTGCTGAATAGTCCAGCATTTTTTGTGTTAATTGAGATTTCCAGCATCTGCAAGTTTTTGCTTTCAAGTTAAATTTATTTAAATATTATTTACGTCCTGAGCACTTTTAACTGAAGAACATATCATCCAAGCTTTGAAACTCTTGACTCACTTCGATCAGAGATAGAATGAGTCCTGTTGACATTGCTTGCAGGATCAAAAATTGGGAACATGGGTTCTGCTGCTTTGATTTTGTTGACATTACAAGCTAACATCTGTATCTGTGATTGACAACGTGATGACCAAATAATCAGTTTTTGCAATGTTTGCCAAGGGGTAGATGTTGTTGAGGGCACTGGGGGTAATTCTCCTGCTCTTTTTTGAGTAGTGCCACCTTGAGCAGACAGATGGGACCTCAGTTTAACATGTCCTCCAAACAAAAGCATCGCTGACAATGCAGCACGCCACTCTGCACTATGCTGAAGTGAGTTTTGTACTCAAGTGTACGCATGGGACTTTCACTCAAAAAACATTCCCTTCAACAGCTACCAACTGAGCCAGTTCTGACAAAACTGACTTGGTTATACGGCGTCAAATAAAGTGGGTATAGATATAGATTGCAAAAATTAGGCACACCATGATATGCAGAGAAGGAAGCTGTTGGCATTTGCAGACTAATCTCTTTTGAGGATTAGGGATTATTTGTGAGGAAAGTTCCTATGAGATCAGATTAATAGGAAGAAACTGTTGCAAGATAAAGACTTGAAGGACCAAATCATTTTTTGTCTCCTCTTCTGTTGCCACAGTGCATTCTTCTTTAAATATTAAGTTGGATTCACAAATCATAACAAAAAATTACCTCAAGAAGGCAGCTGAAATCCAAAGCTTTGGTGCCCAGAATTTCCATGTTAATTGATAGTTATGGGCTTGTATTCATAGTTTTCTTTACAAGAAAGATTGAGTCCGAGTATATATCATTAAATAAAGAAGAGTATTTGCAAAAGAATGTATGGAAGATCAGTTTTCAAAGTTTGTGTGAGGAAACCACACAAAGTCAGCTCACTTCTCCAATAACTGCAGTGGTTTGGCACTTCTGCAACATAAACAACGTGAAGCTATTGTAAAAACATCGTCCCTGCTTTAACTCTGTGTGATGTGGCTGGGGTTGGAATGAGTTAAAATCAGGCCTTTTAGTGCTATGTTAAATGTGGATTTTTTTGCTTGTCCAGAGGAGTTGTATGACCTTCAAATAGCGCCAAGAAGAAAAAAAAAAATGAGTTGGAAGCCTCTGAAGGCACATATTTTAATGAGGATTTGTTGTTTGAAAAAAATTCCACCAGGCAGTCTTGGACAAAACCCAGAGATCCCCAAGGAGCCTCATAGACTGATGGTCCTTTCGTTTAAGTTCAGAACGTTATGTGCATGCAAAATACCTTATGACCATCTAAGGCATCATAAAGGGGTTTATATGCCACAAAATATGAGTTTGCAAAACCAACAGAGAAAATGAGAAAACAGAAGAATTTATTACATTCCAAAAGCTCAACCAATCTCTTGCTAATCGGCAGAGGCAGGTGAAAAATAAACCAAAGAAAGCAAGATGTCATAAAATCAATAATTAAAATGTAAGTTTCAATTTTTTAACATTGTGGGGTTGAAGATAATTAACATCATTAGTGCAAGTAGACTGTTAGCTAATCACCAAATCATTTTTTTCACCACGCCCAATTGTCCTGACCATGGACATAAAATGAGTTTCTCAAAAGGACACATTAAAATTGCAAATATAGCCAGAAACCATTCTGATAATTACATTGTATTAATTTTAATCTTTATAATTATGAACTTAAAGTCTTCAATGCGGTTCAAAGCCATTATCATAGAATATTGGAGAAACATGGAGGTCAGCTTCCATTTAAATGTTGAGAACATTCAGTTCTACTTCTCAGCACCTCTCTGAACCTTTCCACTGGGTCTGGGTTGTTAACTGATTATCCTTGGGGTGAATCTTTCCACATTTTGGGTAAGTGTCATTTTCGCTATGTTTTGGGCTGGGGTGCTCTCTGTGAGTCCTAGCAAATTATCTTGTGCTGTCAGCTCACATTCTCCTCATTATCTACTTATCGTGCTGTTGTGGTAACCCCCTCATCACATGCCAGCCTGATTCTGCCATTTGACTTAGCTGAAAATATTGGGCGCTGCTGAGATATGCTGTCTCAGGTACCATATTTAAAAGGCTGTTGCTCTCCCGGTCAACTCCTGGCAGTGTGGAGCTGCTCTGCGCAGTTTCCACTATTTGCTCAGGACACAACAGGCATAGGGAAACTGGTGCTTTGCTTTGTGGGACAGGGACCTGGAGGTGTGGGTGGACAGGATAGTACAGATTAGGGATGTCCTCTTCTCTCAGGATCGGCAGAGGAGGCCACAACACCACCACACTGATTTGAGGTCACCACTTGTGTCAATGAAGTCTCCAAGGTTCAAATAAATATTCAGCAGTGTCAGGAAGAAGATCAGTCGCTTTCTGCACTCCACGAGATTAGATGCCACCTGTTTCTCTCTGCTACCTCAGTCTAACTCTGCCAAGTACCCATCTCTCACTAAAGTTCATGCTCGAGCACTATCAGTCACTATTACTTGCAGCATCTTCCCTCACTCAACCTCACCCGAATAACCCTGCACACTCTATATGTTACTTGCTCTCTCACTCAGGACACTCTCCACTTTTCCCCAACTGTACAAGCAATGCCAGCCACTTTCTCCCTGCTCAATCCTTTTCATAACAGGTGGTAACAGCCCATAATAGAGCTGAAAATGTCAGGATGGAAACTGTGGACATACTTAAACCTCCATGTTCCAACAATCAAGCGAGTAGCATCATCCATTGTTGTGCTGCTCTCCCATGGCCCCCACTGTAATTTTATTGTTAACATGCCACAACTTCCAACTGTTGGTCATGGCACTTTCTCTCGTCAGCCTCCTGCAGGCACTAGCACGATGTTCGCAATAGCCAAAAGTCAGGGATTTGCCCCACAAGACCTTACCCCAAGGAAAAGAGCATTCTTCTTCGATCAGCTGCAGAGACATGGCAGTGAAGTGCTCACCAGCAGGCACTCCCAACTCTAATCTGGAAGGCTACCCACAGAGAGTCCAATGTCTGAGCTGCTGTGAGTGCAGGAGACAGCGTGGCCAGGGTTTCAGTGGAGGCATCACACCCCAGGCCGCTGGCACTGTCAGAGAGCAGGTACCAGCTCAGGACCAGGCAGGAGAGGAATCCACAATGTCAGCAGTCAGGGGCTTCATCAACATCGATCAGCAGATATTGGAGCAGCAGGCAGGTTTGTCAGGGGCATTGGGCAACGTTTGCAGATCAGCAGCAATGTGGTTGGAATCTTGTTGCCCAGATTACGAGTTGCTATGGACAGCCAAGTCCATGTTTCAGAGCCTGCTGGATAGATTAGATTAGATTTCCTACAGTGCGGAAACAGGCCCTTCGGCCCAACAAGTCCACACCGCCCCCTTGAAGCGCCCCTCCCAGACCCATCCCCCTATAATGCACACACCCCTGAACACTATGGGCAATTTAGTATGGCCAATCCACCTAGACTGTAAGTCTTTGGACTGTGGGAGGAAACTGGAGCACCCAGAGGAAACCCACGCAGACACGGGGAGAATGTGCAAACTCCACACAAACAGTCACCTGAGGCTGGAATTGAACCTGGGTCCCTGGTGCTGTGAGGCTGCAGTGCTAACCACTGAGCCACCGTGCCACCCCATGCAGATGGGCAGATGTTCACCCCATTACTCTAGCCATCCATGCACGGAACTAATGGCAAAGCACTAGAGGAGGGGAGTGTGTGTGTGTGTGTGTGTGTGTGTGTGGATCCCTCTCTAACCACAACTACAACATTGAAGGTACAGAGTCCGACCATTCATAGCACTACACTGTTTACAATGGTCCAAAGTGTGAAGTGAGTACTCCTGCGTCATATATAGGCAATGGGTAATTATCAGGTGTTTGATGCTTCCACAACTAGGTCACATCTTCCTCGATCAGCAAAAATTACTCTTGCATCATGGACATTCATGTGACTTACTTGTTATCTTGCATGATGTGGTTAGGAAGGCTTGATGCAAGGATTTGATCTGCACCCATACACACAGTCAGTAAATCCCTAACGTTCACACAATATGTATGCGTCTCTGGTGTATTTCAATTTCAGTGAATGGGTGACTGTGTAATGCCGTGCCCTTTGAGGAGACTCCTATTACTTGAAATTGAAACACTGTCCCTCACAAAATGAAGCACTGAAGTGCTCTCTCTGACTGTCATTGCAGCCAGCTACATCTCCGTGGTACACTTGTTATTTATAGTATGATGGACAGTAACAGCACTTGCTTCACCAGCATTCTCAGGGTCACAGGGTCCACTTTAGTGTCTTGGTGAATTCCCCAAGATAAACACCCACTTTCCAGTAGCCCTTCCCATTAACCACATTGGCGTTGCATTTCTCCAAGTCCCCACCCAACTTGTCTATCTAAGCCTTCAGCTATCCTCTTTACACACCCAGCCCCAGGTGTCTCACGTAAACATGGCAGAGCTGATAGCACACCGAGCCCCATGAAAACTAGTCTGCTGTTTATGGTAAATACCCCCAGCCCCACATGACCTATTTCTCTCCCATGCTCTATCATCCCCTCCCCTTATTTATTGAGACACCCATCTTCAATATTGCTGTCCCTTCTACACCCCAGCATTCTGACTTCAATCCCCAAACTTTTATTCCCCAGCCTTGCCACCATAGCCGTGGTCCTTTGACTGATGACTGCTGTCAAACACAACCTGTTTGCACAAAGTGTTTGGACAAGGCATTGCTGAAGTGTTATGTGGCTTTAAGGTGAAGCTGAGGGGGTAAAGTGCTAAAATGCAAGGCAAGGCAAGCTGGGGATGTTGTCAGATTCCAGATAAGAAAATGAGAAAGCAAGCAACTCTGAGATGTAACCTCTACTAAGCTGGTTGTCTGTCCCTGCACACAAAGTATTTTACAGCAACATTCTAATGAGAGCTTCTGGACAACTCAAGATGCATGTATAATGTGATAAAGATTACCATAAATGGTTCAGAGACATACCATGATTTTGTGGAGAGGCAGACACTGCTTGAGGATACGGGATGTGCAACTGCTGCCCATTGAAAGTGCTGTGTGATGTTGATGGCATTTGTCAAAGATGGGGGTCTAGAGGAGCAAATCGCAAGCAGGTATCACCAAATTCCCACTCCAGTTTTCATGTGGAGAATTCTCAGCATCTAGTTTCCATTTTGTGGCTGACAAACGCAACAGTGCATATTAATTAAGTGAGATTCAGTCATAATGAGGGTGATAATGAGCAATATTCCGTATTTCTAGACCTCTCTCTGTTCCCTCTTGTGAAATTGGAAGGGTTAATAGAAGACTATCTGCAAACCAAGGCAATGACATGCTTGATAGGAATTTCTAAATACTAAAGCCAATCTAAAAGAGTACAAATGTTCTACACTACAACTTAAAGTGATCACACACAATTTTAAAATATTGACAAACAGATGTTTGAAGTATTTTTAAAACCACCAGAATCCTATTTAGCCAATGTGGTTTTGATGTTGTTCTAACAATGTTATAACTGTGAGTCATAGGCCATGGAACAAGTGTAAAATCTATTTTTCCTCTCACAAATGTTTTGGTGGCTTCCTTCAGTTTGCATTTGCTATAAATTTCCTTTACTGATCTAGAATGACATAGGAGGTCAACGCAGTCTTGTCAACAAATGGACAACATTCCTAAAGGCACGACTGGTGTGTTCAGTGATAGATGATGATGGCACTGAAACTCACTTTGATGAATTGCGTAAGTGAAACATATCATAACTCTATTTTATGTATTATGTGCTTTATTATTAAATGTTTAATAATGGGAATGTTAGAACATCCCTTTTTGTAGGTATTCCTCAAAAATATTACATTGCCTTGTTACAAGAGTCAAATATTTCTTACATAATGCACTGTCTGGTGGTATTATAACTACTGTTAGGAAGAAAGCACTCCAACAAGTGTTTTAGATCCTTGTTAATTCTGCTTCATTAATATTGAAGCTAATATCCTGCATCTCTGTTCCTCATTTTTCTCTAACAGCAAGGTGATATTTTTAACCTTGCGCTGGACATGCAGCACAACCTTCAAAAGCCCACTAGTTGCTGCAGAGTGCTTTGTCCATTCCACTGAATAGACATTCCCATGTTGCTACCACATTGCTTTGCACTCTCTCTACCGGCAATATGGTGCAATGATCAGTTTGCACAGCACTCCTCAGTCTTTGCTCACATCCATATTGCAAGCAGGTATCTTGGACCTGTTGATCCATATTAGGGACAGAAATTCCTCCATCTCTAGATCTCAAAACCTGCGCGACTTGCAGTCACACACCTTGCTCCTGACCTTCTGACCGACTCGAACATTTAATTTAACCTGAGGGTTGTGACTGCCTCTTAGCAAAGTTATCCAGGTAATCCTCCACTTCCCTGGCACTCTTCGATGTTTGCAACTCAGACTCAATGCTAGTTCAGTGTTCATTGGTGAAGTTTAAATATCGGAACAGAACTGGGTGTTTCCTAAGCAGTTGTTGTCCTTTTATATTTTGTGATACGACAGCTGGAGCTAACAAAACTTAAGATAATAGATAAAAGCCATTGTAGTCCATCTGCAAGTTTACAAAGTTCAAGAAAATCTGTAGTTTATTACTCAATTGCTTTTTTTGATAAAAACATGCCTATTCTCTTTAGAATTTGCTAAAAGTATCTGCAATCAACATTTCATTTGACAGCTGTCCCATACTTTCACTGTCTTCTGTGTGAAAACACAAATTCTAAACTTTTCAGTCATCGTCTTCTGATTGGATGCAAGCCAACCAAAGGAAATGTCCGCCTTGTCATACCATTCAAAATATTTGTACACTTCAATCAAGTCACCCCTCATCCTTCTAAACTCAAGCGAAACAAGCCTAGCCTGTCCAACCTATCCACATAGGACAACCCATTCATCCCAGGGGTACCAATCTAGTAAACCTCTTCTGAAACCATCTCCATCTCCTGAACTGCCTCCAACTTTCCTAAAATAAGGAGCTCAAAACTGTGCACAGTATCCGAGATATGGTCTCACCAGTGCCTTGCATAACCAAAGCATAATATAACTTTTATGTTCATTCCTCTTATCGTAAAGGATAGCATTCATTAGCCTTCTTAATTACTTGCTGTACTTGTGTACTAATGTTTATAATTCATGCAGTAGGACACCAAGATCCTTCAACTCTGGGCCAGTTAGCTCAGTTGACTGGACAGCTGGCTTGTGATGTAGAGTAAAGGTAACAGCATGGGTTCAATTCTCTCGCTGGCTGAGATTACCATGAAGGGCCCTATTTCCCAACCTCTCCACTCACCTCAGGTTAAATCAACATCAGTCGTCTCTCTGCAATGAAAGAGCAGCCACATAACCCAGAAAGGCCATGGCGACTTACACCTTCGAGATCCTGAGTTGTCCTCCATTTATGTAGTACTCTCTTTTAATTCTTAAAATGAACGCTTTTACATTTTCCCACATTGTACTCCATCTGCCAGATTTTTGTCCACTCAACCTATGTATATCTATCTGTAATCTCCTTATGTCTTCCTGAGAACGTAGTTTCTTGCCTGGTTTGCCTTCATCTGTAAATTTGACTACCACCTTTTGCTCACCTCATCTAAATCATCAATGTGAACTGAAAAATGCTGAATGCCCAGCAGAAACCCTTGTGGGACCCCATTCATTACATTCTGCCAATCAGACTATTGTATACTTTCTGTGTTGTCCAAGCCAGTCAATTTTCAAACTAGGTTAGTATGTTTTCCCAGACACAATGAACTTCCACTTTTTCACAATATCATTGATGTGGCCCCTTGTCAGTTCAGTTCCTATGGCAGGAATTTCTCAGCAAGTTTCAGGATGATGCTGTCAGATTCAAACAGATAGGGGGTGCCGAAACCCACAATATGTAGGGAGCAACAACATATCCATGATTTTACCCAAATTTGCCATTTATAGGCCAGCAGGTAGGTAGCTGTCTTAATTAAAACACAAGACAATCAGCTGTCAGAGCTGGAGGGCCAATTGTGTTGTCATGGGATTAACATTACAAACATGTATAACGAGGTCAGGGCCACATGCTTCAGCAGAGAATGCTGGAAGGAAATGGATGTCTAATCTAGTGGGAAGCGCATGTGTGCATAGAGCAAGCTTTAAATCGAGTTTTTGCAGAAAGTGCCAGGGTCCAGCTGCATTGTTTTAGAAGATCAAACAGACTAGGACTCCAAACAACATATAGGTGACCCTCCAGCATGGAAAAAGCAACAGGATGTTTTCCATGGTAAGTCACAGAAAAGATGCCCCAAAGTGGCCACTTTATGTCCAAGCTCTTAGACCTAAAGGTCTGAACAGCCAAGCCGCAGGGCAGCATGTGTCCACATCTGAAGCCAGACAAACAATGAAGGCTGTCACCCTTTCTCCAATACCTATCTGGAGTTGAAGGCCAGCCAAGGACCAATCCAACATACAAATGTTTCATGGTTAGAAATCTTGCTAACTTACATTTTACATTTCTATTTTGAAAGGCTGTTAAATTTTGATGCTGACAATTATTAAATGAAGAAAAATCCTTCTATTACTGTCAAAATCAGGGCAACAAATCTGTTTTTATTTTCTGTACAAATGTAAAGATTTTCACCTTTGGTAAAATTGACTGTAGCCCTGTGAGTTTAATAACAGATGCCTTGTGTTTTATATAGAAACAATCCACCTATTCAGATCCTTTCCTTCCACTTCAGTCAGAAGATTTATCATTTTTGAACTCTATAGAATCCCTGGTGGGAATGTTTTCAGAATCAACAAATGACTAATAATCGCATTTTTTTTCTCTCAGAGGATGTATTTTTATTAGAAACAGAATATCCCAAAAGTCTCCTTGTCTATGGTCTGTTCACCTCTTCAAGGTAATGCTGAATTCAAAGTCTTTAGTCTCACTTTTTTTTTGCTTTTATTTTATCCTGAAGGAGCTTTTATTGCATTTTCATTTAAAAGCAATTATATCATGGTGTTAAACATATTAAAGTGATCACTTGCAAAACATTTTTACTACAAGGCAATTTATGTGTCTGCAGCTAACGAGAACAAAAAACTTTTTTTTTCTAAATGAAAATTAGTTGTCTTTTGAAATGCTTTTTTTGATGTTGAACAAAACAGAAAAGAGTCATTTGCGGTGTTAGCCAAATCTCAATCATGTTCTTTATTCATGAATGAATGTGATCTTTCAATAAATATTTGCATTTATGCTCTATTCGGTTATGAATGGTGCTGGGCAATTCAATAACTAACAGAGGGAGAAGGCTTCATAAATATCCCCACCCTTAATGATGTAGAATCCAGCACATTAGTGTAAAAGACAAGGCTAAAGCATTCACAGTCATCTTCAGCCAAAGTGCTGAGTGAATAATAAGTCTTGGTCTGAGGTTCCCAGCATCATAGATGCTAGTCTTCAGCTGATTCGATTCATTTCATGTGATGTTGAAAAATGTCTGAAAGCATTGGATGCTGCAAAGGCAATGGGCTCGAAAAGCATCTCTGCTGTATTATTGAAAACATGCTCTAGAACTGTAGCACCCCAACTTACACTGCTGCACTATGGCTGCAACATTGGCATCTACCTGGCAATGCAGAAAATAGCCCAGATAGATCCCACGTGAAGCAGGACAAATGCAGTCTGAACAATTATTCTCAATCAGCATACTCTTGAACATCAACAAACTGATGGGAGGTGTTGCTAACAGTATATCACAAAACATTTACTCGTGAAAAACTACTCTCAAGTGCTCAGTTTGGGTTCCCAACAGGCCCACTCAACTTTTGGCTTCATTATAGCCTTGGTCTAAATGTGGACAAAAGAGCTGACTTCGAGAGGTGAGGAAAGAGAGAACTGTCCTTTGACAATAAAATGTGAGGCTGGATGAACACAGCAGGCCCAGCAGCATCTCAGGAGCACAAAAGCTGACGTTTCGGGCCTAGACGCTTCATCAGAGAGGGGGATGGGGTGAGGGTTCTGGAATAAATAGGGAGAGAGGGGGAGGCGGACCGAAGAGGGAGAGAAAAGAAGATAGGTGGAGAGGAGGGGAGGTAGGGAGGGGATAGGTCAGTCCAGGTAAGACGGACAGGTCAAGGAGGTGGGATGAGGTTAGTAGCTAGGAGATGGAGGTGCGGCTTGGGGTGGGAGGAAGGGATGGGTGAGAGGAAGAACAGGTTAGGGAGGCAGAGACAGGTTGGACTGGTTTTGGGATGCAGTGGGTAGAGGGGAAGAGCTGGGCTGGTTGTGTGGTGCAGTTGGGGGAGGGGACGAACTGGGCTGGTTTTGGGATGCGGTGGGGGAAGGGGAGATTTTGAAGCTGGTGAAGTCCACATTGATACCATTGGGCTGCAGGGTTCCCAAGCGGAATATGAGTTGCTGTTCCTGCAATCATTGTGGCACTGCAGGAGGCCCATGATGAACATGTCATCTAAAGAATGGGAGGGGGAGTGGAAATGGTTTGCGACTGGGAGGTGCAGTTGTTTATTGCGAACCGAGCGGAGGTGTTCTGCAAAGCGGTCCCCAAGCCTCCGCTTGGTTTCCCCAATGTAGAGGAAGCCACACCGGGTACAGTGGATGCAGTATACCACATTGGCAGATGTGCAGGTGAACCTCTGCTTAATGTGGAAAGTCATCTTGGGGCCTGGGATAGGGGTGAGGGAGGAGGTGTGGGGGCAAGTGTAGCATTTCCTGCGGTTGCAGGGGAAGGTGCCGGGTGTGGTGGGGTTGGAGGGCAGTGTGGAGCGAACAAGGGAGTCACGGAGAGAGTGGTCTCTCCGGAAAGCAGACAAGGGTGGGGATGGAAAAATGTCTTGGGTGGTGGGGTCGGATTGTAGATGGCGGAAGTGTCGGAGGATGATGCGTTCTCACACACCACCCCACCAACCTCCGGATACAACGCATCATCCTCCGACACTTCTGCCATCTACAATCCGTTGAAATGATTTATATATTGATATTCATCCTGTTTAGCTGCATGATGCATGCTATCCTTAGCAGTTAAATCCTGGAGTGAGACTGGAGTCATGGTTTCTAGCTCAAGGATGGAATGTTATCCACTGTGGCACAAGACCACCCAAGAATAATTGGGATTGGGGCAACAAATTGCCATTACTACTTACGTTTGATGGATGACAGTCAAGAAATGATCTCAGCCTTGTAGAATGAGGTTGTTACATTATTGGCATTGATTATTAATTAATGTTCCAAGAATAATATTAGAGTACAGGGTAATACCCCTTTTATTCCACTGTCCCATATATCAAAAGATAACATAACCAATGAATGTATTCATTTCTGATAAGTTCAGAGAAAACCTCATTCTTATTTGAATAGTGTAATTTTTGTCTTTTGTTTCTCATTTTCTTTGTAAAGTTTACCTTTTTGTTTATATGATTTTAATATTTGGTGGTATTCTTTGTCTCTACCGATTATGTGGTACTGAATAAATAATTTGAAAATTCCCTTTTCTTATAATATTCATCACCCATTAACTCTGCATTTCTTTTTCTTCCCATAGCTCAATATTTGAAGGTTCAGCTGTGTGTGTTTATAATATGCTTGATATTCACACTGTGTTCAATGGACCATTTGCTCATAAGGAAGGACCAAATCATCAATATGTCCCATACCAAGGCAGGATCCCATACCCAAGGCCTGGCACAGTAAGTAATAGAGATCTCAACTACAAAGAGCTGGCTTGCATAAAAACACATTGCATTTTAGAGGTTACTTATCCATACGTTGAATTAAGCAGCAAATGACCTCAGCAATTTGTAAAGATTTTATTGTAATTCCACAATATAATAGAAACATCAATATCCACCTTTTCTTCAGTATGCCTGCCCAGTTCAGAAAAAGACACCCACTGGGGAAGAACTCAGCCCTTAAATATGAAAATCCAAAGAATTGAACCCATTCTCAGTACTAGAGCTGAAATGTTGGGGCCTTAAAGGGATCTACATTTGTAACTCTGACATGAATCACTGAGTCACAAACCGTATCCTTGAAGATATAGATGATGAAGCATCCAGGCCTGAAACGTCAGCTTTTGTGCTCCTGAGATGCTGCTTGGCCTGCTGTGTTCATCCAGCTCCAAACTTTGTTATCTTGGATTCTCCAGCGTCTGCAGTTCCCATTATCCTTGAAGATATAACCTAGACTGGCATTTTTGCGCAATATACTGGCTGAGTGAAATGCCTAAAATGTTGAATCCTTTCACTTTTATCTTGTATTTCCTGATTTTAAAAAAGAATAATGATTGGATTATTATAGAAACTGAAATAATGCTAAAATTTATTTAAAAGCAAAATATTAGCAGTTTGGCATTTTCCCAGATATAGGATCAGATTTACATAGAACAGTACAGCACGGTACAGGCCCTTCGGCCCACGATGTTGTGCCGATATTTTACCCTAATCCTAAGGTCTATCTAACCTCCACCCCTACCTTATACTATCATCCGTATGCCTATCTAATAGCCACTTAAATGCCCCTAATGAGGCTGACTCCACTATCCTCTCCGGCAATCCATTCCACACCCCTACCGCTCTCTGAGTAAAGAACCTACCCTTGACGTCTTTCCTATATCTACCTCCAATCACTTTAAAACTATGCCCCCTCGTAATAGCTACCTCCACCCTGGGAAAAAGTCTCTGGCTATCCATTCTATCTATACCTCTGATCATTTTGTTCTCCTCTATCAAGTCACCTCTCATCCTTTGTCGTTCTAAAGAGAAAAGCCCTAGCTCTCTCAACCTTTCCTAGTACGACCTTCCCTGCATTCCAGGCACCATCCTGGTAAACCTTCTCTGCACCTTTTCCAACACCTCCACATCTTTCCTGTAATGAAGTGACCAGAACTGGACACAATACTCCAGATGTGGCCGAACCAGGTTTTTGTATAGCTGGAGCATAACTTCACAGCTCTTGAACTCAATCTCTCTATTAATGAAAGCTAACACATCATACACCTTCTGAACAACTTTATCCATCTGGATGGCAGCTTTCAGGGAACTGTGAACATGAACCCTGAGATTCCTCTGCTTCTCTACTTTGCCAAGAATCCTTCCGTGAACCCTGTATTCTGCTTTCAAATTTGACCTTCCAAAATGAATCACCTCACACTTTTCAGGGTTAAACTCCATCTGCCACTTCTCAGCCCAGCTCTGCATCTTATCAATGTTCCTTGGTAACCTAGAACAGCCCTCTGCACTGTCCACAACGTGACCCACCTTCATATCGTTCATGAACTTGCTAATCTACCCTTCCACTCCTTTATCCAAAGCATTTACAAAAATCACAAATAGAAGAGTACCCAGGACAAATCCTTGTGGCACACCACTCATAACTGAGCACCATGCTGAATATTTCCCGTCCACTACAACCCTTTGTCTGTTAAGGGTCAGCTAATTCTGAATCCAATCTGCCACATTTCCCCATCCCATGCTTCCTTACCTTCTGTATGAACCTACCATGAACCTTATCAAATGCCTTACTTAAATCCATGTATACCACATCCACTGCTCTACCCTCATCCACGGGTTTGGTCAAAACACGCTTTTTGGTACCAGTGAGAATGTTGAAAAGTTAGTATACTCTTTAAAAACTGGTTACTCTTCATTCAACAAGGTTTAACCAACTTCAAGAGCTTTTAAAGCGGACTAACAGCATAAGCCTGGAAGTCCTCACCAACTCTTATCGATTTCATTCATTGTGGTCTGGAGAGACCTGGCACGAACCTGCTAGAGAATCTTAAAATCACTGGAAGCAACTTCTGGTCTTCCACACTATTCACACATAGGGTTATAAGACTGCTTCACCTGCCAATAAGATTATAACTGATCTTGGTTGTGGCGTTTTATTTTCATTTAATCCTTAAGACTTTTGTCTGTCTCACTCAGCCTTGAATAAATTTAAAGACCCATCCTTGGCTACCTTTTGGAAAATAGAATTTCATAGAATGATCCTTTAAAGACTGTTGCAAATCTCTGTCTTAAAAGGAAGACGTCTTATTTTTAAAGAATATTCCCTGGTTTTAGGCTCCCCTACAAGAGGCAACATGCACCAAGCATCTACCCTATTCTACCTCCCCAAGATATCATATGTTTCAATAAGATAACAACCCATTATTCTAAACTCCTATGGGCATAGGCCTTTACTCATTGGGTCGTAGAGTTATACAACACAAAAACAGACCACTAGACCTAACCCATCCACGCTGACCAGACCTCTCAATCTGACCGAGTCTCATTTACCAGGATTTGGGCCTGATCCCTCTAAACCCTTCCTATTCATATAATCATCAAGATGCCTTTTAAATGTTATAATTGTCCCAGCCTCCACCACTTCCTCTGGCAGCTTGTTCCATACACGCATCACTCTCTGCTTGGAAGTTAGCCCTCAGGTCCCTTTTAAATCATTCCCCCTCACCTTAAATCTATGCCGTCTAGTTTTAGACTCCCCTACCTTTGTTAAAAAAGAACCTTGGCTATTCACCCTCTCCATGGCTGTCATGATTTTATAAACCTCTTTAAGGCTACCCCTCAGCCTCTGATACTCCAGGGAAAATAGCCCCAGCCTATTCAGCCTCTCCCTGTAGCTCACATCCTCTAACCCTGGCAACATCCTTGTAAATGTTCTTGTTCCCTTGTTCCCTTTCCTATACAAGGGAGACCAGAACTGAACACCATTTGCTAAAAGTGGCCTCACCAATGGCCCGTACAACCACAACATGATGTCCGAACTCCTGTACTCAATGCTCTAACCAATGAAATGTTCAAACTTCCTTCTTGCATAAGCTCTCAATTTTAGGATTGAGTCAAGTGAACCTTCTGTGAACTGCTTCTAACACATTTTTTTCAAATTATGACAGCAAAACTATGCATTTTGTTCCAGATGTGGTCTCATGAATGCTCTCTACAACTGCAGCAAAACTGCACTACTTTTAGACTCCACACACAGTCTCCAGAGATTGCTGTCAGGTTTGGTAGAGTAGTGGAGATGAATGGTGATAGTTTCATTGTCAGAAACTCTGTAAAGTCCAAGCTTTGGTTTTCTCACTCGGTGTTGTTGAGCAGGTCAAAGCTAAAATGGCATGCATTGCCTTGTACACAAAGTTTTCAGAAGCCCAAACATAATATTCTCAATTTATTTACAACTAAATAGATGCATGAGCATCTTTTTACTTTCAACTTTAAATCAGTGCTTGATGCTCAACTGTAATAATATCAGCAAGTTCAAAATTCATTCAAGTCCTTGCTGAATAATGCTCTTGACGTAAGAAAGGATGTGTTAAGAACTGAATATTAGCTCTGAAAATATTATCTGTTCAAAAAGCTGAAACTACTTTGGCTATTGTTAATAATAACGTGTTTAAAATAGTTCAACAATAGGCTTTTTAAACCCTACTGAAGCATGCGGATTAAACATATACATGATTTTTTTTCAATTATCCCTGACTCGAATAACAATTAATAGATTCAGGTTTGATAAGTAATTGACATACTCCGAATCAGGTAGAGTCAAAGTATTGTTACATAATCCTTTCCTTCAGCTGGTCTGTGAATGTGCACTCCTAAATGTGTATTCATTAACATAGCTAACGGAAATGCTGCCATCCAATATCTAAATATTGCTAAAGGTATTTTTTTTGTTGAACAAACAGAAATATATGTCAGGTTTTCCTCTACCCCACAAATACCTTCCTTGCTAAGTCTGTATGAACTAGTGTTGAAAAAAATCACATTAAATTCTTCTGTGCTAGAAGTAATCACTAACTATAAACTCCATAGAAATGATTCAAACAAACTTCATCTAAAGATCCAACAGATTTGAATATTTTAAAATTAAAATATCTAATTTTAGCCTGAACTGCATCAGATCTTTGTCCCAGAGACTTTTAAAAAAAAAATTACTACTTAACTCACTGCATTGCCCTATTTCCATGAGTTTTAATTTTGTTGGATACACACACTTAACAGTTTCAGTTATGATTATGTTTTAATGAAAGGCATTGAAAGTCAGTATCACCCCATCTTTCAGCATTAGAGAACAGAAAGAAAATATTTCAGTCATCGCACAATGATGTTTAAATCCCATAAAGTGGGGGCTCTTAACATCTGTCGCCAATAGGATAAAGAAAAGTGCTTCACTGTTTCCTACTTCCGGCTTGTCGTCATAGCAAGTACTGAAATAACTATACTACCCAGCTGTTCTACACTCTTCCATCTAAAAATATTTCAAATTCCTGGACAAATAATTTAAATGTCTCTGTTTTTTTAAAATCTGGATTGTTAGGGAAATTTTATCAGGTGACCCATTGTTGCGTTTAGAGAATAAATTGTAAACTCTTATTCATTTTTGACAGAACAAATATTTATAAGTTACTACTTAAAATACCTGGTTCACTTGTAGAGGTGGGATTTAATGAAAGTATATGTGAATCCTTTACACAATGATGCAAGTAGGACTCAGTTGTCATGTGATAGGATTCTGCTAAAAGGTTGGAACTGCAGTGTCTCCAGAGCAGTGAGCTCTGCCTTATCACCATATTTATAGTTAATAACTGTTATTTAAAATAAACCTTGAAGTTTGGTTTGACCTTCCATGAAGAATAGAACAACCCATACTAAAACAGATTGCAGCAAACACAAATTACCAGACATAATATCAGTCTACATAAATAAAAAAAACGCAAGAATCAAATCATTTAATTTTAAATCCAAGTCTGAGACAAGTTGAAAAAAAATTATTGGCGCTTAATGAAGCAGATTATTTTTTATCCGCTTTGTATTACATTTTATTTTTCATCTTTAATTGTAGTGCCCCGGAGGAGCCTTTACACCAAACATATTGTCAACGAAGGATTTCCCAGATGAAGTGGTTACGTTCATCCGAAGCCACCCCATGATGTATAATGTGATTTATCCAATCAATAAACACCCTCTGATTGTAAGGATTAATGCGGATTACAAGTACACCAAAATTGTAGTTGACCAAGTGAAGGCTGCAGATGGAAGATACCATGTTCTCTTCCTTGGCACAGGTAAAATGTCAAAGTCAAGTGTTAAAGCCACTGAAGTTATATTTCTTGATAGTTTTAGTTGTGGCTCTGTTGCTAGTACTCTTCCCTCTGACTTTAAAAAAAATTGTAGGTTCAAGTCTCACCCCAACATATGCAGTAAAACAAAAATGTAGGCTGACAGTCTAGCAGTATTGAAGGAGTATTGCACTGTTGATGATGTTAAATGGAGCCTTTCTCAGGTAGCTATGAAAGACCCCATGGCAATATTTCAACCAAGAGCAACAGGTTTCGCCTCGTTTCCTGGCCAGAATTTATCACTTAGCGAACATCACAAAACACGCTTCCTGTTCATTGTCAGTGCTGTTTATGGAATCTTGCTGTGTGCAATTTGGCAATCATATGTCCTACATTATAACAGTAACTGCATTTCAAAGGTACTTCAAAGCTCTCTGGGATTCCCATTGCTCATGAAAGGTGCTGTATAAATGCAAGATTTTGTTTTAAACCAAATATAACTCCTGCTCCTATGTTCCTGGATAAACAGGCAGACTGGAAAGACTGGCAGTCAGAACAGGCTGATTGGCTATATTCACTATGATGTCACTTGCCCAAAGGATTCTTCTCTTAACCCACCAACAATGCTGGGCAGATGGCACCAGAGAGCTATATGGAGAGGTCTGCCGTTGGCTACTGGACAGCTGCAGTATAGAGTTGGCAAGCTCAATTCTCTTTGTATCTCCTGGCAGGCAGACTGCAATTCTGACCCAAGAGGATGGTGCTGCAGGGTAATGAAGAACAACAGGGTCTTGTGTGAATCTGCTCCATGTCGGCCCCCATTAGACGGATGATAAATCCTGCTTGCTGGGTCACTTTCCAACAGATTGTTGTCTGTATCTTAGCCACTTCTTCATTTAATTTTTGCCTCTAATTTCTTCAGTTTGTCCCTGTCTCTGATAAAAGTTGTGCAGAAGTTCTAAATTAAAGACTTTTGTACCCCCATATCTTTTTGATAGTTTGCACCCTTTATGGTCCTGCTATGAATAATTGTGTAATGGTGGCATAATAGCTGACTACCAGTCTACTCCTTCCATACAGCCAAATCTACAGCTGAAGCTGTGCTTGTGGAGCATCTGATTAATTATAGGGTGCCAATAGAACATTTCACTTCAGGTCTTCATGAGACACTTTTCAGGTTAGTTGGGGGCAATTTTAACTCTTACAGTAATGTAAAATGGTGATAGTGAGTTTCCTATTCGGTGTACACACATCTTTAACTTTTCAAAATGAAAATGATTCGCCATAGTTTATTTTACCCAGTCATTAAATTGGTGTTTCACTGCAACACTGGAATTGGAAAATCTAGGAGCCTATTTAATATTTAATTCAAACAAGAAAATTATGAACCTTAGTATTCCATTTGAACCAATTTTCATTTTGCAATGTAACTTTTTTCTAATGTGTCTTTCAGATAAGGGAACTATCCAGAAAATTGTAGTTTTGCCTAAAAATGCATCAGTTAATGAAGAACTTATCTTGGAAGAACTGGAAGTTTTTGAGGTTTGACTCATTATTTTATCAGAGCAAATTAAACAATGTTGGCAGCTTTTATATATTAGATCGGAATTTATAACAAAGCCTTTCCAAGCTTAACTCAGTAGGGTTGGGCAGGTGAAAAGATGCTGGTTAAAATCATGAAAAGAGTCAGATGCCGTGTAGCAGATCCATGTGGAAATAATCAGAGTTCTCTTCATATTCAAACTGCTATTTTAGGTTCAAACCAGAGGACGTACAGAGCGTGCTGCTAATTATACAAGTCCCTAAAGATCTGCAATTTTTCCTCAGGCTGCCAAACCATTTATGCTTTGAAGTTGAATGCTCTGGATTTAATGTTGTACTCATAGAGTGTGTTCACATGTTAACACTGTGCAGACTGTGACATGTTGAGATGAAAAGTGCTGCTCATTTATCACATCATTAACTTATTTGGCTTTTTAAAAAAATTCTGGACATAGATTTCAGGCAATTGCAGCCAGCATGCATAATCCTTTAAAAGATAAATAGTGACAGTAAGTATGGTCATATAATTCCTTGAAACTCTGGATCTAATACTCCCTATGATCCAATCTCCTTTGGACCCTGTGGAGTCCTGCATGTCTCATCAACATTTGGATTACTCAGGAAGAAACAGCTTGGAGTGTGACATGTGCCAGCAGTTTTGAAAAGTAATTGGTATAAAAGAGTCATTTGAAAGTTCATAAAACAAAATATTTATTTGAAACACAAGTAGATTTCCCTTGTTCTAGCACATGGGCGAGTGGGTTGCCAACTCTGTTTGGCATCAATCCTGAAGGCATTATCACATGGTCTCTTGCCTCCAATCCTCACACAGTACACCTATTGATCAGCCAAAAATCATCATTTTCGTGTTACATTGCACCGCCTTCCCTGCTGTTCATTGGCTGACTGAATAATACTGGACTATCAGTCGAAGGGCATTTTATCCCAATCACAATATTTTTCAAGCAAACACATTTTCAAAGAAAATGAAAAAGCCATGCATTGTTTTTTTAAAATTCCATTTTAGTCATTCTTCCAGGTATCTCACATTAATGTTTGGGAATGTAACCTGCCATTCCTGGACACATC
Organism: Stegostoma tigrinum; assembly: GCF_030684315.1. Lineage (NCBI taxonomy): Eukaryota > Metazoa > Chordata > Chondrichthyes > Orectolobiformes > Stegostomatidae > Stegostoma > Stegostoma tigrinum. The sequence continues at coordinate 26,090,811 of NC_081378.1, read as the reverse complement.
ACAACAATCCTGGAATGTTTTGTAAAGCTGTAGGAATTTTAATAGAACCTACCAAATTTCTCACCTTTGCTTCCGCAGAAAACTTGAAATAATGGGAGAAATGGTCATTTCTTGTTCATGTTATTTCTTAATTGACTGCCTCAATGAATTCTGGCAAAATTCTACGTAAGAGAGTAAAAACTGAGAAGAAAACAGAGAATGCTAGAGAAGCTTAGCAAGTCTGGCAACATCTATTGGGAGAGAAATGGAGTAAAGATTTTGCATCCAAAGATTCTTCTTCAGAACAGATGAGGGCTGGAAAATGTTTTTTTTTAGTGCCCTTAACAAAGGGAAAAGAGGGTCAAGGGGAACAAATGGTAAGATGCTTACAGCAAAAGACAAAAGGCCTTCTAATGGTAAAAGAGTGATTGAGATGTAATCTAGGTGTCAATGGAAGACTTCAACATCAAAAAATTGGTCAGCTCTGCTAAAAGCAAGGCAAAAAGGACAAACAAGAAGCTATGGTATGGGTGAGATAATAAAAATGGAGTTTCATGTTCTCAAGCTTTTGAATTCCCTGCAGAATGCTGAGAGTGGAGAAGAGGGAAAGATCTGCTTGGTAGTGGCATCTCAGTTACTAGCTAAGCCTGGCCTTGTTATTGAAGCTGCCGTTAAGGGTGGGGTATGACAGATGGTATGACAAATTCTATGATGCAAAGGCTGAGCATCAACTCTAAGACACTTTTCCTATCTCCTGCTTGACCATGATCCCAGTTTTCAGTTTTCCAGCCTCTACCATAGTCTGTTTTCTTTGAATAAAGATGAATTATAGTTTTACTGTGAAATGGAGATATAGTCTGAAATGTTAGGATTGATGTGTGTATATGTGATGTACATCCTATTTTAGAAGCATTATATCCTTATTTTCATATTTCCAATAGTTATATATTGAATAGAAACTAAAAATTTAGATTATCTGTTGAAAAGTTCACAGCCCAGATGTTGGACCATGGGTCCCAGTGGGAGAAAATAGGATTAAGTACATAATGTTATTTTAAACATGGTGAAAGCAACTTGATTGAAAGTAAGTTTTAGCATCTAAATTGAGTTTTGATTACTCCAGTTTGAATTTGACTGCAGGAGCTAAATCAGATACCTACACATTTAGCACTCCAGCACTGATTAGCTGTAATTCTCATGGAGCAGTCAGTGTGGGATCCACACGTCCACTTGCACTGAGGGTGTGGAGTGTGTCGGCTCAGCAAAAGGTGAAAAGTTGCAGAATGCCTCAGGGACTGAATAAGAGACTGCAAAGTTTTCTGACTGCAGCAGTGACAGTAAAGATGGAGGTCCTGTACATGCAACAGGGAGGCAGTCGATCTCGTTCACCATCCTTTGTGTTTTTCTCTCCTGCAGCAACTGATGCTCTTCTGCCTGGCATTATCTGTTCTATGTATTGCTCCTGCTGCAGAAAAGGAACCACAACCTCCCCCAGCTGAATTCCCATGACCACACCCACCCTTTCTGCAGATCACTCTTGTAAGCGTCCAAGATGGAACACCAGAACACTTAAACCTTTTAGGTGAAATTGTCTAAGAATGTCCAGGACAAATGTGGCTGGAGAAATTGATGAAGGTTTGATAAATTGCTCCAGAAAGAGTGTTCTTTTTCCCAGAAAGCTTCCGGAAACTTCCTGTAGCAGTGAACAGTAAAAGATGATACACTGTAAATACTTGAGTGACCCTTTTTACTGCTGTTTGGCTGGCTCCTGTTGAGAGACCAATAAATAAAGCTCATCAAAATGACATGCAGCCTCTTTAACGAGTGTCGTCAGGCAACTTAGTTATCTATCTGTGCCTTAATAATGCTTTGGCCAGCAGTTACTAGCAGTTCTAAAATGATGCTTGAGTTAGATGTAGCCACACCTGCTTCCCATCTGCCATGTGCTGATCTCATGGTTAGAGTTGCATTCCATGTCATCAATTTGTCTATCAAAGCTGTGTGTGAAAAGCACTGCTGCTTTTCTCCAGCTTCTCCTATCCAGCTCACCCACTTTGTCCTCATCAAACTGTTATACTCCCACTTCATTACCAGTTCTATCAACACCATTCTATATCCACTGTTGCTCGCTTTCTGCTTCAAACTGACCCCACATACAGATCTTCTGCTAGCTATTTGCTGATACAGGCCTACCCTATGCCATGTGGATCATATGTGCTCACGTATGAGTCATTACACAATTATATCTTCGTTGTCGAGTTGAGACCATGCTAGGTCGGCCTACATTTGTTGCCCACCCTAATGCCCCCATGGTGAACCCCTTATTCTGCCACAGCTCATGAGATGTCAATACATCCGCTGTGCTATTGTGGAGTGAGTTCAGGAATTTGACCCAATGACAATATAGTTCCCATGTACCTGCTGCCCTTTTCCTTCCAGGTGGCAGAGGCTGTAAGTTTGGAAGGATCTGTCAATGGAGTTCTTTTTGAGTTGTTGCTGCACATCTTTCCGATAGTACACGCTGCTGTCACTGTGCGGTATGGGAGGGCAAGTGAAAGGTGGTGCTTTGGTTGCCACAAAAGGGGTCTGCTTTGTCCTGAATGATTTCAAACTTCTTGAGCATTGCTTGGCTTGTACTTATCAAGGCAAACGGATGGCATTTCATCAAACTTGTTAGTTGCAACTGAGCAGAGGTCAATTGACATCTTTCTCTGCCCCCTCCTCACTGGGCTACAACAAATATAAAACGTATTTCCTCACATGAGACTATACCTGTCTCTTATGAAATGTAGTTACTTACTGTCTACTGTATCAGTAAGGAGAAAATTTCAAGGTATTCTTAAGTAAAAAAGACCATAAATACTGTCTTTTTTCTGATGAAGGGACTAGACTCGAAACATCAGCTTTTGTGCTCCTAAGATGCTGCTTGGCCTACTGTGTTCATCCAGCCCCACACTTTGTTACCATAAATACTGTCTGATAGCTTTCCAAAAAATAATAGACAGAATGTCAAACATACATGCAATAACGGTACAAATTAATAAGTGATAGCTTCCAGTGCAAAATAAAGATGAAAGGAATATTCAGCTTACAGTCCCCGCAGTGTCCCTCAGGCATATGGTTTTGTAAATTGTCTTGTATCCACAGTAAATATTCTGCTTGTCCTTTGGTGTTTTGATGTTACTTTTAAATCATTTTATTCACTAGACACTTTCCGTTTTGAAAGGCCAGAAGAGCAGTCACTTCAAACAGTTTCAATCCCAAATCCATCTCCCTCTACTCTGCAAAAAGCACTTTCTGGAAATTTAAGCTAGTTGTGAATTTCAATGTTTGAGCTCATTGTTTTCAAGCTTGATAATTGCAGATGATGTCTTTCATCCCCACTGTATGAAAACATATCATACAGGAGTTGGGTCACTCCCCACATCATTCCTATCACTGACCTGCTCTTCAGGCCATTGCATTTATGTAACTGGTCAAGTTAACTTTCTAGTTAATGACAATCCTAGGATTTTGAAGTTGATCATTCTATTAAACAAAGGATAAAGACAGTAAGACACTGTAAGATGGTAAAATATTTCTGCACGAACATTATCCTGATAGCTAGTGATGTCATGTGAGCTCATGTTCCTTTCGATAGCACACTTTGATCTAATTGTTTAATTTTTTTAGTCACTGTGTTTTAAACACTTTGTGAATAAGATTGTTTAAAAGAAAGGAAAGGATTTTTTTAAACTTCCTTTGCTAATGGAAGATGTTTATCATTGGCCAGAAGGCATTGATCTGTTTCAGCATTTCCTGTTAGTTCTCTGATCCCATTAGTTGTATAAAAATAACTAATTTGATTATGAAATAAGAATGTACATTCTTTCTGAACAAAATAACAACTTTTAGAAGTAGCTGTAAGGCAGATGGATCTGAGTTATTTTTTTTAAGGATACTTAGAAGTGATATATGATAGTGATGTTTCTGAGCTAGTCACGGTCACAATTGTTGCTAGAGACTGAAGCAGATGCAGCATAACTCAAGATGACTTTTTATTTTCTCCAAGAGCGGAATGTCTTTAGTTACATCACATTTGGTTGGACAGTCTGGCTGAGAAAAACACATGGACCTCATCCAACTGAAAGAGATGAGTGACAGAGATGAGTGAAAGAGACAGCAGCCAATGGGACTTGCACTTCCGACCCTCTGATTATGAGTCACAATCTCAACCACTGGAGGAATCAGGCTGCCAAAACATTTATTATTTAAATTTGCACAGTTTATACGAAAGCAATGTCCCTGAGATAGGGACACAGAAATATTTGGGAATCTCAAACTATAGTTCTTCATAAATACAATCCAAAATCTCTACATTAAATTCAGTTTTTTTTTACTTCAGGGAAATTCAGAAGGTGACATTATGAACAAATGTAAGTGCTTTTATTGGGCTGGAGATGAGTGCAACACCTAATTATGATATTAAATGTTACCAGGATGCGGGAGCTGCTTACAAAGCACAGGTGATAAAGGCAGTCAACAGCCATGACAGGGCTTGCTATGACCTTTCAGAAGTAGTGCGACAACACCACAAATCCCACCACAACACATAGTTGAAATTAAATGCAATTAATTAATAAATTGGGAATATTGTGCAAATATGATTAATAATGATCATGGAACTGGTGGATTGTGAAAACTAATGTTTTGTAGGCATGAAACCTGCTATTCTTTCCTAGCCTGACCCACACTTAAATACAGATTTCAACACTTACCCACACACCACCTCCCTCACCTCCATTCAGTACCATAAACAACCCTTCGAAGTGGGACAGAGTTTCACCCGCATCACCTCCAACTTAGTCTATTGCATCTGGTGCTTCTGATGTGGTCTTCTCTACATCAGTGAGACCAAATGTGGACTGTTTCGCCGAGCATCTCTGGTTCGTAACAGCTGATTTAACCACCCGGTCACTGCCTATTTCAACTCCTGGTCTGCTCTCCCTCCGACATGTTCGTCCTCAGCCTCCTACAGTGTCTCAGCAACTCATAATACAGATTTGAAGAATACTTTATCTTCTGCCTGGGCAGCCTACAGCCCAGAGGACTCAAAATTGAGTTCTCCAATTTCAAATAACCCGCCCACTCATCTCACACCTCCCTTTCAGCCCCACTTCCTCCCTTCTATTCCACCTTCTGTCCCTCCCTTCCAGCCACCGACCAGATTAATCCCGCCCATCGACCAACCAGGTTGTACCTACTACTGCTGTCCGCCAATCACCACCATTCCACCTCCACACCTCCCCTCCCACCCTTTGTCTGCGGCTCCCCCTACCCCCATATTCAGTCCTGTAAAAGGATAATACATGAAACACTGACTGCTCCTTTCCTCCAGATTTTGCTTGGCTTGCTGTGTTCTGCCTGATTATCTCCTTTGGATCCCAGCATCTGCAGGTTTTTGTTTAGAATCACAGCAATACGGCTGACTCCTTAGCTGCCCTCTGAAATGGTGTAGCAAGCCACACAACTACAGTAAACCCTTACAGGAAGAATCTCGGCAAATGCACCTACAATACGTGGAATCCTGTGGTTAAGGCAATTACAGATGGGCAATGAAGGTTGGCCATGCTTACAATGCTTATGTAATGTACCAGGTGTACTAGTTCAGCTTAAAATAATCATAACCTATTTCTCTTGCAGAACCAATCAGCTATCACAACAATGAAAATTTCATCCAAAAAGGTAGATTTTTATTTGATTTGCTGCATTTTTTTGGCATTTCATTACACTTTAAGATTAAAGGTTGGCTATCAGTGTATTATACCTGATAATGTCATGATGTTTTTTTTAATTAAGTGGTTTCTCACTGTTACAGCTCAGTTATAGTGAGTCTTTGAATGAGTGCAAGGCGATTTCATTTTGCATTGACAGACCGCCTCAAATATAATTTTAAAATGAAGTGGTTGATCCAACTACAATAAACACTGACAAGCAGTGCAAGAATGCTTTGAACAGGTACTTGGTTACTAAATGCAATATGAATACAACCTGCATGAGGGTTTTTAAAAAATCAGGAAGTATTCATGGGTTGTTGCATTGTTCCAAGCTTTATTCTAAATGTTTTATGCAGACTTGAGATCTCTTTGTTAACTTATTAAAATTGTCACCTGTAAATGCAGGTAAATGTAATTTTGCAGATCTGCCAAACCAATGAATAATCAATCATAAATACCTTAATTCAACTGAAGAAACAACGTTGTTTCATTAAAACAAAAGGTGGGTTAAATAGAATGTGACATAGACTTCTCCAAAGCAAGGAGGTATTCAGAAGGAAAACCATGTGGAAATGTACCTAGCTGTTCAGTGCACCATTGCAAAGTCAGTCTGAAGAAATCAGATGGCGTGGAACATCAACAAACTCTTGAAAATTTTAAAAGACAGCCATGTGTCATGATGTAATTTTCAACAATATAATTTAGGGCAATAGTATCAATTCATTTTGAAACAAAGTTTATAACACTATGACATAAATGGTTACGGAGTATTTAATGCATAAAAGAAAAAGTAACCATAAATATCAAATAATTATCAACTGAGTAGTTCCCAATCACATAATGAAAATGCTACCAGAAGCTTTGTAATTATGAACTGGCTTTATTTTTAACCATGTTTTAATAACTGATATTATAAAACAATCTAAATGTTAAGTTACTTTATGTCAATGACAGAAAAGATAATGGAACCCGCACTCAAAGCTGCACTAGTATAACGTCTAGAAACTGAAATATAACTACAGTGAGCATGATTTCCAAGTAGGTCATGCTTGACTAAGCTTAATGAGTTCTTCAAAATTACAAATAAATTTGGGTATTTTGGTACACTTCATATATTTGGATTGCCAAATCACCTTCAGTCAGGTATCATATAATAACCTCGTGACTAAGGTCAAGACATATGATTGGAAGCTATGTAATTTTATTGTTGGTGTGTATGAAGGGGGTTTTAAGTCATAGAAAAATGTAAAGACACTGGGTAGCTGCTTAGAACCATCCAACTTCTGCACTTACCTTCAGCACACCTGATATGCCTGTTCTGTGTACAACTCCTTCAGGAAAGGTTAGCATTCTCCACACACTAATTGCTCAATTACAGCAATACCAACATGGCATCTTCTATTTGATGATGGGACCCTGGCATTTGCAGGATTCCTCGGCTTGCCAATGAAAATAAGCTGAGAAGACAATGGTGATTCAGGGTGCTGGTGAAATGGGGAATATGTCAATAAATATTGAAATATCACAGCTTCTCTCCTAGCGGCGTGTGTGAGAGATTTAGTTCACAGCACTTCGGCTAAAAGCTTGCTCTTTTAACTTTGAAGTTTTGATTATCTGAAGCTCTGAATAAAGCTAATGGAATGTTGACCCTGATTTCAACGGATTGGAATATAAGAGTAGGGAAGTTCTATTGCAACTGGTCAAAGTACAAGTGAGAAGACATGTGGAGTGTACTGTGAGCAGATTTGATCCCCTAGTTTAATGCGAAGCATCATTTCATTATAGGCAATTCAGAGATTGATCATGAGGTATGGAGGGGTTTGCCTTATAAACAAAGATTCAAGGGGAGGACTCAAGAGATGTCAATACATTTCAAAATCAATTAACAAGGCAGAGTATAAAAACAGCTAGGAATCCTACTTCAGGTATGTCAGGTAAAGGAAAAGCTGTAGAAAATGTGTTGATTAAACCAGAAGAGAGATAATAAACAGGTGAATAAGATGTCAGTACTAAGGGACAGGTTAGAGTGTATGACCCAAATACGAGTTTTATATATGAATGTACAGAGTGTAAGGAATAAATTTAAATGATCTGCATGCACAAATTCAAATGGAAGTTATGATACAATAGCCATAACTAAGACACGGCTGCAGGATGGTTGGGTTTAGGAACTAAATAAACCAAGTGATCAGGTTTACAGAATGGATAGGGAAACCAGCAGATTAGGTGGAGTAGCCTTGCTGATCAGAAACAAAATTACTCCATAGTGAGGGAGAATATAATGAGGGAGAAGCATTCGATGGAGACCATATGGTTGGAACTGAGGAACAGTAAAGGATCTAAAATGATACTAGGTGTTGTGTACAGACTAGCTACAGCAGCTCTGAAGTGTCAGATTGTATAAATGCAGAAATTAGGCAAGTGTATAGCAAAGGCAGAGTAGTATTAATGGGGGGTTTTCACTTTAATACAGATTGGGAGAGACAGACAAGCATCTCTCAGAAAATTAGTGAATTTCTGGACAAGGAATACAAGGAATATCCTACAGTGATATGTTCTGGATATCACCACGGGATAAACAATGTTGGATTTAGTAGTGACTAATGAGCTGGGATTTAATTAGTTACCAAATTGTACATGAACATTTATCAAATAGTGATTATAACATGATCAAGTTCAAAGTAGCATTTGAGAGTAAAAATCATGGATAAGCTATGAGAGTTTTAGATTTAGGTAAGGCTGACTTTAACGATGTGATAAAGGGTCCACAGTAAATTGAGAAAATCTACTAATGGGTAACACAACTCAAGAACAGTGGAGATAACACAGTGTGGAGTTGGAGGAGTACAGCAGGCCCAGCAGCACCAGAGGAGCAGGAAAGTTGACATTTTGGGTTACGAAGGGTCCAGACCCGAAATGTTCACCTACCTGCTCCTCTGATGCTGCCTGGCCTGCTGTGTTCCTCCAGCTCCACACTGTGTTATCTCTGACTCCGGCACCAGCAGTCCTTACTATCTCTGAAGAACAGTGGAGGATGTTTAAAATAAACATTTTACACAAAACAAAACCAGGGAAAAGCTCCACTTCAAATGTCAGTAGCCATGGACAACATAAAACTGAATGAAAAGACTTTAAAATGCAAAAGAAAAGCAGAGATCCTGAAGATGTGACTAAGGCACTGGGCAGATGAATGTCTTTAGCTATTGTTTATATGGACTTCTAGAACATATTTAATACAGTCCCAAATGAGAGATTATTAATTAAGGTGGAAGCCAAGGGTTTAAGGGCAAATTACTGACAGGGCTGAAAATTGGTTGAGCAGTAGGTGACAGAATGTAGGGGTAATAGGCAGTTACCCAAATTGGCAGGATGTGTTCAGTGGTGTCCCGCAAGGATCTCAGTTAGGGCCTCAATTATTCATATTATTTATTAACAACTTGCATAATGCCCATAGAAAGACATATCCAATAACTGCGGGTACTGTAAATCAAAGACAAAAATAGAAATTGCTAGAAAATCTCAGCGGGCCTGGCAGCATCTGTGGAGAGAAATCAAAGTTCACATTTCAGTTTGAGTGACTCTTCCTCAGTCACATATCCAAATTTGCTGATGGCACAAAATTAACCAGCATTGTAGACAGTGCAGACGAAGTACAAAATTTCAAAGGCGTAGTGATAGATTAAGTGAATGGGCCAAACTGTGGAAGATAATGTTCAATGTAAGTATGTGTAAGGTTATTCAGTTTGGTCTGAAAAAGGATAGATCAGGTACTTTCCAGATGGTATGAAGTTAAATACAGTGGGTGTCCAAAAAGACTCGGGCTTTCAGGCGCATCGATCTTTAAATGTTATGAACAGGTGCAGCAATTAATCAAGAAAGTTAATGAAATTCTGGCCTTTCTATCTGGATGATAGGAGTACAAGGATGCTGAAATTATGTTGCAGCTGTACAAAACTCTGGTTAGACTCCACTTGGGAGTACTGTGACCAAATCTGGGCACCATACCTTAGGAAGGATATATTGGAGTTACTATATGGAGAGACAGTACAGATTAGGCCTGTTTTCTCCATAATTTAGCAGATTAAGGTGTTATCTAATCAAAGTCTTCAAAATATTAAGATGGGATAGAGAGGGTTAGTTTACTATTTCCACTATTTGGGGTTTGTAGGACTAGGGGGCATAGTCTGAGAATTAGGGCCAGACTGTTCAGGAGAGATGTTAGGAAGCATTTCTACACACAAAGGGTAGTGGATGTTTGGAACTCTCTTCCACGAATGGCACTAGATGCTAAATTAGTTGTTAATTTTAAATCTGAGTTAGATAATTTCTTGTTAAGCAACAATATTAAAGGATTTGGGCCAAAGACAGGTATATAGAGCAAGAGCACAGATCAGCCATGATCCCATTGAATGGTGGAACAGACTTGAGGGGCTGAATGGCCTACTCCTGTTCCTATATCTTTTGATTTTTTATAGTTAGATGGAGTTGAGAAGTAAGCTAGTCACTGCAGGAATCCTAGCCTCTTATCTGCTGTTGTAATGAATGTATTAATATGGCTGGTCCAGCTCAGTTTCTGGTCAGCGATAACTCCCAGGATATTAATAGTGGGGATGCAGTCATGGTATTGCCATTCATTGCTGATTCTTTCTTGTTGGGTACGATTATTGCCTGGACTTGTGTGGTGTGAATATTATATCTACTTGTCAGCCCAAACCTAGGAGGCAATGGCCCAGTGATATTACCGGTGGTCTGTTAACTCAGAGATCCAGATAACATTCTGGGCACCTGGGTTCAAATCCTGCCATGGCAGATGGTGGAACTTGAATTCAATAAAAATATTTGGAATTAAGAGTCTAATGATGACCGTGAATATATTGTGGATTGTCAGGAAAGACCCACCTAGTTTACTCATACCCTTTAGTGATGGAACCTGCCATCCTTACTTGGTTTGACCTACATGTGACTCCAGACCCACAGCAATGTAGTTGACTCTGAACTGCCTTCTGGGAAATTAAGGGTGGACAATAAATGCCGAGCCGGCGACCCCATTGTCCAAGGGAAAAAAAACCTGGATACTGTTCAGGACTTATTAAATTTGGACATGGGCTGCTTTAGCATCTGAGGAGTCACAAACGATGCCGAAAATGTGCAATCGTCAGTGAACATCCCCAATATTTTTTTCCATTATAGTCTGAGTAGGATTGAGAACTGTAATAGATTGTTAGGAGTTTTCTTTTGTTTTCTTCAGTTGGCTCCTTAGGTCAAGCCAACATGGATACAGCATGTGTGGTATGATGCTGTTATGGGTGGGTGTGAATGGGTGTGAGGTACAAAGGGAGTAGCTGGTGGAATAAGTTATTATGGAGATGGCATAAGGTGTATGAGGTAGCATGGTGGGTGAGGGACAGAGAATGAGGAGTAAGGACTAAAGAGTCTAAACATTTCTAAAAAACTGGGATAAAATCTCAAAAAGCTAAGGTGGACAATCTAATGAGTCTGCCTCGTCATTTGCCCATGACCGTGGTCACCTACAATTTGCTTTCTGTATTGGCTGTGTGAGATCAAGTTCAAACAACCAGGCGACCAGAATCAGTGAGTGGCGAAAATAGCTTCTTTATTGCATTTTCATAGTGGCACAGTGTAAGGCGAAATCGAATTCCCCAAAATCATAGCTCAAAAGCAGCCATTTTATACAGAATTCAAGTATACATTAACATTCCAACCGCTGAGTGTTAAGCAGTAGACATTGTACTGTTTTGCAGGAAATCAGAGATGGTTTAAACATGTGCTAAATGTTACCAGTTAATGTTGAGTGTTAATGGTTATTTTAATGAGATTAGAGTGGCCTTGCATAATTCAAAAGGTAACAAAGTGTGGAGCTGGATGAACACAGCAGGCCCAGCAGCATCTCAGGAGCACAAAAGCTGACGTTTCGGGCCTAGGCCCTTCATCAGAGAGGGGGATGGGGAGAGGGAACTGGAATAAATGGGGAGAGAAGGGGAGGCGGACCGAAGATGGAGAGAAAAGAAGATAGGTAGAGAGGAGAGTATAGGTGAGGAGGTAGGGAGGGGATAGGTCAGTCCAGGGAAGATGGACAGGTCAAGGAGGCGGGATGAGGTGGTAAGTAGGAAATGGAGGTGCAGCTTGAGGTGGGTGGAAGGGATGGGTGAGAGGAAGAACAGGTTAGGGAGGCAGAGACAGGCTGGGCTGGTTTTGGGATGCAGTGGGGGGAGGGGAAGAGCTGGGCTGGTTGTGTGGTGCAGTGGGGGGAGGGGACGAACTGGGCTGGTTTTGGGATGCGGTGGGGGAAGGGGAGGTTTTGAAACTGGTGAAGTCCACATTGGTACCATTGGGCTGCAGGGTTCCCAAGCGGAAAATGAGTTGCTGTTCCTGCAACCTTCAGGTGGCATCATTGTGGCACTGCAGGAGGCCCATGATGGACATGTTGTCTGCAGAATGGGAGGGGGAGTTGAAATGGGTCCCAACTGGGAGGTGCAGTTGTTTATTGCGAACCGAGCGGAGGTGTTCTGCGAAGCGGTCCCCAAGCCTCCGCTTGGTTTCCCCAATGTAGAAGAAGCCACACCGGGTGCAATGGATACAATATACCACATTGGCAGATGTGCAGGTGAACATCTGCTTGATATGGAAGGTCACCTTGGGGCCTGGGATGGAGGACCGCAACTTTCCCCCCACAGTGTTCGAGAACACCCTTGACTGCATCTCCCGCATTTCCCGCAACACATCCCTCACACCCTGCCCCACAACAACCGGAGGATCCCCCTTGTTCTCACATACCACCCCACCAACCTCCGGAGACAACGCATCATCCTCCGACACTTCCGCCATCTACAATCTGACTCCCCCCCCCTTGTCTGCCTTCCGGAGAGACCACTCTCTCCACGACTCCATTGTCCGCTCCACACTCCCCTCCAACCTCACCACACCCAGCACCTTCCCCTGCAACCGCAGGAAGGCCCCCACACCTCCTCCCTCACCCCCATCCCAGGCCCCAAGATGACCTTCCATATCAAGCAGATATTGACTTGCACATCTGCCAATGTGGTGTATTGTATCCATTGCACCCGGTGTGGCTTCCTCTACATTGGGGAAACCAAGCGGAGGCTTGGGAACCGCTTTGCAGAACACCTCCGCTCGGTTCACAACAAACTACTGCACCTCCCAGTCGCAAACCATTTCAACACCCCCTCCCATTCCTCAGACGACATGTCCATCATGGGCCTCCTGCAGTGCCACATTGATGCCACCCGAAGGTTGCAGGAACAGCAACTCATATTCCGCTTGGGAACACTACAGCCTAATAGTATCAATGTGGACTTCACAACCTTCAAAATCTCCCCTTCCCCCACCGCATCCCAAAACCAGCCCAGTTTGCCCCCTCCCTACAGTGCATCCCAAAACCAGCCCAGCCTGTCTGCCCTTCCCTAACCTGTTCTTCCTCTCACCCATCCCGTCCTCCCACCTCAAGCTGCGCCTTCATTTCCTACCTACCACCTCATCCCACCTCCTTGACCTGTCCATCTTCCCTGGACTGACCTATCCCCTCCCTACCTCCTTACCTGTACTCTCCTCTCTACCTATCTTCTTTTCTCTCCATCTTCGGTCCGCCTCCCCCTGTCTCCCTGTTTATTCCAGTTCCCTCTCCCCATCCACCCTCTCTGATGAAGGGTCTAGGCCCGAAATGTCAGCTTTTGTGCTCCTGAGATGCTGCTTGGCCTGCTGTGTTCATCCAGCTCCAAACTTAGTTATATTGGATTCTCCAGCATCTACAGTTCCCATTATCTCTGATATAATTCAAAAGGTGTTAGTCTTGTTTAGTTAGTTTCGTTGTAGTGTCCATCTGTGGGTTCTGTTTACTATTAATCATTCGAGGTCGCGCAGGTCTGAACATAGCACTGTTAGTTTTATTAGTAGGTTAAAGGTTGTTTACATACACTGCAACGTGTTTGTTAGTTCTATTAGCGGAGTAATGTTTTATATAGAGATAGTAGGAACTGCAGACGCTGGAGAACCTTAGATAACAAGGTGTAGAGCTGAATGAACACAGCAGGCCAGCAGCATTATTTTCCTGCTCCTATGATGCTGCTTGGCCTGCTGTGTTCATCCAGCTCTACACCTTGTTATCTCTAAAGTTTTATGTATATGTTGAATGAAAACTTGGGACAAGTACCTAGCTAAATCATATACAGGAAAAGTCTGCAGGGCTATCCAATTATCAGCTTTGACTGATACGTGGTGTCACTCTAGCTGGAGGGAGAGGATAAACAATTTGGTAATAGCAGCTATTCAGTTGGATTTTAACATCAAATAACACTTTTTTATGTGGGGGTGCAAAAAGGTTCCATCCTGCAGTGCCTGCGCAGCTTTGTTAGCCGTCATGCCTGACTGCACCTTTGAATGGAATGTTGATCTTGTATAAATGGATTCAGCGATAGTAACAAGGTGTAGAGCTGGAAGAACTCAGCAGGCCAAGCAGCATCAGAGGAGAAGGAAGGCTGACGTTTCGGGCCTAGACCCTGCTTCAGAAAGATTTCATCCAGCTTTTTTCCAGCTTTTGTTCATCCAGCTCTACACCTTGTTATCTCATGTTTAAGTGGTATTGTTTACATAGCACGTTATGCGTGAGTGCACTTTCAAGTGGGGTGTAATCGCAAATTGAATTGGTTATAATCTGATACTGTAGCAAACCCCTGAATTAGCTTGAATTGGGCTGGTTAATCCATGGAAATTTGCAGTTAATATCATAACCAAGAATTAGTGGGTTAATGGATTAATAGGCATGATTTATAGAGTTGTATTAAAAGTTGTTAACACATTTGAATTCTGATATATCAGCTGGGTTTGACTCAATTCCAGCTGTTCACCCTGGAGCAAAAATTAGAGCGAATGACGCCATTGGACTGAGTTGATTCTGTTGTGAAGGTAATTTCCTGATTTGAGCTACCCACCTTGCGAGTAAAAATCTAATTTGGATTGTCTAAATCAGAATTGAAAAGCAGAGAGGTCATATGTAGTACACGGTTAGACTACATAGTTGGAGTTCTGGACATCATTCAGGTCTGAATTTTATAAACAGGATAAGGAAGGACTAGAATGCAGAAGATTTGCCAGAATTATAATGGAATTGAAAGGCTATTCAGAGGATTTGATTAAGTTGGTGCTGTTTTGTGTGGAAAGCTGGAATGGTGACCTGACTGAGGTCATTAAATTATAAAAGGTTTTGATAGTGTAGATTTATGAAATATTTAAGATAGTTATTAATAGCCCAGTGATGAAATGAGGAGAAATATTTTTACACAGAAAATATGTAAAATGTACATGTTGTAACCACTTCAAGTAGTTGCAGTAAATGGTATTGAACACATCTAAAGTAAAGATAATAAAATGTGAGGCTGGATGAACACAGCAGGCTAAGCAGCATCTCAGGAGCACAAAAGCTGATGTTTCGGGCCTAGACCCTTCATCAGAGAGGGGGATGGGGTGAGGGTTCTGGAATAAATAGGGAGAGAGGGGGAGGCGGACCGAAGATGGGGAGAAAAGAAGATAGGTGGAGAGAGTATAGGTGGGGAGGTAGGGAGGGGATAAATCAGTCCAGGAAAGACGGACAGATCAAGGAGGTGGGATGAGGTTAGTAGGTAGGAGATGGGGGTGCGGCTTGGGGTGGGAGGAAGGGATGGGTGAGAGGAAGAACAGGGTAGGGAGGCAGTGACAGGTTGGACTGGTTTTGGGATGCAGTGGGTGGAGGGGAAGAGCTGGGCTGGTTGTGTGGTGCAGTGGGGGGAAGGGGCAAACTGGGCTGGTTTAGGGATGCAGTGGGGGAAGGGGAGATTTTGAAGCTCGAGAAGTCCACATTGATACCATTAGGCTGCAGGGTTCCCAAGCGGAATATGAGTTGCTGTTCCTGGAACCTTCGGGTGGCATCATTGTGGCACTGCAGGAGGCCCATGATGGACATGTCATCTAAAGAATGGGAGGGGGAGTGGAAATGGTTTGCGACTGGGAGGTGCAGTTGTTTGTTGCGAACCGAGCGGAGGTGTTCTGCAAAGCGGTCCCCAAGCCTCCGCTTGGTTTCTCCAATGTAGAGGAAGCCACACCGGGTACAGTGGATGCAGTATACCACATTGGCAGATGTGCAGGTGAACCTCTGCTTAATGTGGAATGTCATCTTGGGGCCTGGGATAGGGGTGAGGGAGGAGGTGTGGGGGCAAGTGTAGCATTTCCTGCGGTTGCAGGGGAAGGTGCCGGGTGTGGTGGGGTTGGAGGGCAGTGTGGAGCGAACAAGGGAGTCACGGAGAGAGTGGTCTCTCCGGAAAGCAGACAGGGGTGGGGATGGAAAAATGTCTTGGGTGGTGGGGTCGGATTGCAGATGGCGGAAGTGTCGGAGGATGATGCGTTGTATCCGGAGGTTGGTGGGGTGGTGTGTGAGAACGAGGGGGATCCTCTTGGGGCGGTTGTGGCAGGGGCGGGGTGTGAGGGATGTGTTGCGGGAAATGCGGGAGACGCGGTCAAGGGCGTTCTCGATCACTGTGGGGGGAAAGTTGCGGTCCTTGAAGAACTTGGACATCTGGGATGTGCGGGAGTGGAATGTCTTATCGTGGGAGCAGATGCGGCGAAGGCGGAGGAATTGGGAATCGGGGATGGAATTTTTGCAGGAGGGTAGGTGGGAGGAGGTGTATTCTAGGTAGCTGTGGGAGTCGGTGGGCTTGAAATGGACATCAGTTACAAGCTGGTTGCCTGAGATGGAGACTGAGAGATCCAGGAAGGTGAGGGATGTGCTGGAGATGGCCCAAGTGAACTGAAGGTTGGGGTGGAAGGTGTTGGTGAAGTGGATGAACTGTTCGAGCTCCTCTGGGGAGCAAGAGGCGGCGCCGATACAGTCATCAATGTAACGGAGGAAGAGGTGGGGTTTGGGGCCTGTCTTCCTATTTGTAGGTTACGTGGAACAGTCCCTCTTCTGCACCTACACAGGCCCCCAACCCCACCTCTTCCTCCGTTACATTGATGACTGTATCGGCGCCGGCTCTTGCTCCCCAGAGGAGCTCGAACAGTTCATTCACTTCACCAACACCTTGCACCCCAACCTAGAGTTCACCTGGGCCATCTTCAACACATCCCTCACCTTCCTGGATCTCTCAGTCTCCATCTCAGGCAACCAGCTTGTAACTGATGTCCATTTCAAGCCCTCCGACTCCAACAGCTACCTAGAATACACCTCCTCCCACCCACCCTCCTGCAAAAATTCCATCCCCTATTCCCAATTCCTCTGCCTCCGCCACATCTGCTCCCACGATAAGACATTCCACTCCCACACATCCCAGAAGTCCAAGTTCTTCAAGGACCGCAACTTTCCCCCCACAGTGATCGAGAACGCCCTTGACCGCGTCTCCTGCATTTCCCGCAACACATCCCTCACACCCCACCCCCGCCACAACCGCCCCAAGAGGATCCCCCTCGTTCTCACACACCACCCCACCAACCTCCGGATACAACGCATCATCCTCCGACACTTCAACCATCTACAATCCGACCCCACCACCCAAGACATTTTTCCATCCCCACCCCGTCTGCTTTCCGAAGAGACCACTCTCTCCGTGACTCCCTTGTTCGCTCCACACTGCCCTCCAACCCCACCACACCCGGCACCTTCCCCTGCAACCGCAGGAAATGCTACACTTGCCCCCACACCTCCTCCCTCACCCCTATCCCAGGCCCCAAGATGACATTCCACATTAAGCAGAGGTTCACCTGCACATCTGCCAATGTGGTATACTGCATCGACTGTACCCGGTGTGGCTTCCTCTACATTGGGGAAACCAAGCGGAGGCTTGGGGACCGCTTTGCAGAACACCTCCACTCGGTTCGCAACAAACAACTGCACCTCCCAGTCGCAAACCATTTCCACTCCCCCTCCCATTCTTTAGATGACATGTCCATCATGGGCCTCCTGCAGTGCCACAATGATGCCACCCGAAGGTTGCAGGAACAGCAACTCATATTCCGCCTGGGAACCCTGCAGCCTAATGGTATCAATGTGGACTTCACCAGTTTCAAAATCTCCCCTTCCCCCACCGCATCCACACAACCAGCCCAGCTCTTCCCCTCCACCCACTGCATCCCAAAACCAGTCCAACCTGTCTCTGCCTCCCTAACCTGTTCTTCCTCCCACCCCAAGCCGCACCCCCATCTCTTACCTACTAACCTCATCCCACCTCCTTGACCTGTCCGTCTTCCCTGGACTGACCTATCCCCTCCCTACCTCCCCACCTATACTCTCTCCACCTATCTTCTTTTCTCTCCATCTTCGGTTCACCTCCCCCTCTCTCCCTATTTATTCCAGAACCCTCACCCCATCCCCCTCTCTGATGAAGGGTCTAGGCCCGAAACGTCAGCTTTTGTGCTCCTGAGATGCTGCTTGGCCTGCTGTGTTCATCCAGCCTCACATTTTATTATCTTGGATTCTCCAGCATCTGCAGTTCCCATTATCACTCACACATCACATCTAATGTAAAGTTGGGTTAGGCAGATGGCGAAACAGTCAATGATGAAGAATGAAAACACCCTAGTGAAACTTTTAACTTGTTAGAATGAAATGGTCTGTTCCTGAGCTGTAAATACTATATAACCTGTCATAAATTTTACAAATATTTAGACAGATATCCCTAACTGATTACATTTAAAACTTAATTCCTTGATGATGTTGTATGTTGCTTCCCCACCCCTCCAACTCCACCACAGTGTACAAGCTAAAACCATTGATACCAATGAGTAAATTTCTAAATGCACCATTTGGTACATTCCTCGTAAATACAAATCAAGAAGGTCTTACTTTCAATCTCTGGTCTTTACTAGATCCTGAGTCAAGCTCGGTGTCCTTGGCTTAACTCCATTAGGCTGGTCAAGTAAAAAAATCAGCCAACTGATAAGCACCTCATGAATGTTTTGTCATTTATTACTGTCTCATTCATGCTTTCCTTTACAACTAGCAGGGAGAAATGAGATTTTCTGTATTAATCACCAATTACAATCTTTTCATCACAGCAACAGTTATACGTGAGCTCAGATGAAGGTGTTGCCCAGATCTCTTTTCATCGTTGCCACCTCTATGGGACAGCATGTGCTGACTGCTGTTTGGCCAGAGATCCTTACTGTGCTTGGGATGGAAAGTCCTGCTCCAGGTTCTATTTAACCGGTAAAAGGTAAGAAAACCAACCAATGCTGGACAGTTTTATGTTGCCAACAAATGCCATTAATCGTTTACTATATTTCCGATCAGTGACCAACAATTAAAAATATGGGGCTGCAGCTTCCGTGGAATGCCTATCATAGTCAGGTTGCCGTTCCATTCCTAATACTTGCCCTAGCCCGTAGGTACGTGCTTCTGGCACCACCCTCCAAAGCTCTTCAGAAGTGCAAAGTGTGCTTGATCTTGGAGCCTTCCAATGCCATGCAGGATCAGTGTTGGAGGCCAAACCATGTTCCTTTATTACCACAGTGACTGCCATACTCTGGTATATATAAACACCCCAAAGACACTTTGACAAGCTTTGGAAAAATGGTAAATATATAAGGTAAATATGTAGGTGGCAAAGTATGAGGCGCACAAATGAGGGTGGAAGTTGCCAGGTGGGTGTGGGTTGGAAGTGCCAAATGGGCACGGGGTGAGCATGCCATGCAGGTCTGGGGTTAAGGGTGTCAGGTAAGTACATGGAATAGTGTGGGCAGGTAAGTTTGTAAGAGGAGAAGGTTCAAGGAGGGTGCGAGAGTAGGATGCCAGGTAGATAAGGGGTAGAATGCATGCGAGTGAGGGGTGTAGGGTGGTAAGTGAGTAATAGGGTGGCGGGTAAATAAATGAGGGTAGGGTGAGTCACTTGTCAGTGATGGAGTGATCAGACTGTGACCTGGAAGTTAAGTATCTTGGAGGGGTGCTGTGGGGTGAGAAGGGCAAATTGGTGCAGTGGAGAGCCTGAATGCCCATGGAGAGGGGTGGGGGTTGCAGGGAGGTGGGGGATTAATCTCACTGATTCAGGGTCTATTTTATAGTTAGCCAGAAGTTAAAGCAAGTGTTAATTCCTTCTGCGATAGTAAGAACTGCTGATACTGAAGTCAGAGATAATACAATGTGGAGCTAGAGGTACACAGCAGGCCAGGCAGCCTTAGAGGAACAGCAAAGTTGACATTTCGAATCAGGACCCTTCTCAAGAATTCCTTCTATCTATTCTTAGGTAATTACCAAATAAATCGGAACCCTCAATTTGTCTGGAGGGCCACAGATGCTGAGTAATTTCCCTTTGGAAGTTTGAATTCCGTGTAGTAAGTGCACCGGAAATTCCAAAGGGTCCCATTGCACACCTGCAGGGTATGTCCCACCTCTAAATACTGGAGACTGATGGATCTGGGCCTTTGATTTCCTCAGAATACACAAGTATCTTCGGCTACAAGATTGTATATGCCATTCGCAGTGCAAGGTCACCAATAACTGCAATCCCATGTAAATAGCCATTTTTAATAGAATCATTGGAGTTTAAAGCTCTAAAGGAAGTTATTCAGACCACTGTATCTATGCCAACTTTTTGGTCAAAGAATTCTGCATTAATTCCACTGCCTTGCTTTCTCCCAATGCTATTGAAACCATCACACTCTAATAGGAGGTAGTTTTGCTAGGTGCCTCTAGCACAAATGCCTTTGATGCCAAAGCGATTGCTGTTTATGGCTTTATGTTAAGTGCTTTTGTTGTAACTATGGGACAATCAGATTTTCAGTTCATTCAATCAAGCAAGCAGTGTGAATGTAATTGCTTAGTTTCTGCAAATCCATCTGATGATAAATGAAGCAATTTCTGCATTAATTTTGGTTTCAATAGGAACAGACTCAATGGAAGCATTTCGGTAATCTCAAAGTGGCAAAGATAGGAATTAATTCACAAAACAATCACTAAATATAGGATAACAGCCACATGCAAAGGCTCCATGTTTCCATTTTCTACAGCATTTTTGAATGGACTTTTCATCCTGATGAAAGAATGACACACTCAGTAGCCTGAGGGGAATTATTCTGTTTTTAATGAGATCTTCTGAATAGGTGCTCAATTTAGCACCACCAAGAATAAATACAATACTGAAATGCTGCATCATATACATGAATGGTTCTTTTCACCTTTTACTGATATTAGTAATCACTCCTTCAGACTTGTGAATGGGTGCTTGTGTCCCCATTACTCAAGTTTACAGAACAAATGAGAATGATAATTTTTTCCAGTGAAGACAGTAGCACTGAAGAGGTAAAAAGGCTCTTAATTGCAGCCTGAATTCCTCTCTGACCTGTTTGGCTATTCATGGATAATACCAATCAGTTCTGTCATTAGCTGACAAGTTCTGCAATTAGGAGGAGAAAGCAAACAAATTACTCTCCACAGCTACTTCCTGTAGATGGATTAATGCCTCTGCCCATCCTAGGTCGACATTTAAACAAAATTGCATCTCATTGTGAACTAGAATCTGCACGTTTAGCCTGTTGTCTGGTGAGACAATGACAATGAACTAAGAAAGGAGGTAAATCTCAATATATACAAATGTTGTTTGGAGACGATTAAATAATAGCAGTTTTTATTCTGAAGGTCCAGAACACAGGATAAACAGAGCTAGTTTGTCTCCCAGGATGCCATTTTCTACTGAAATACATCGGGATATTTTTGTCCCCAACACTGAGTCTGTCATCTGCTGGAGAGAATCTATTGCCTGCTGTAGAATGCCCCTGATCTTCATTCATTGATCTCAGACATTAATTTCCAAACAGATGGGTGATTTGTTAATCCAAATTACTGCCCATCAGGTGAGGTTAATAACTTACTGCATTTTGCACCCACAGTTCCACCAATCATAATGACTCCCACTGCCCATCACTGGAATCTTTGCTAATGTCCTTTGTAATTGTGTTTTCTTTTGGTTACAGGAGAAGCCGGAGGCAGGATGTGAGACATGGTAACCCAATGACACAGTGCAGGGGTTTTAATCTAAAAGGTGAACAGTACAATCTGTGATTAATGATGCTACAGAAAGATCTTGAAAGTCATTCATGTGACCAATGTAGACACTGGAAAAAAAACTCTAGTTTCTTATCACTAAAATTATGAGGAAATCATTAAAAAAAGAAAATATGAAAATTTAGCAATTACTACTAAGAAAGCAATTAGGAAATACACAATATATAACCATTAAATAGTTACACAATCTTTACAGTGAAGGCCATTCAGCCCAAAAAGTACATTCTAACAGGTTTGTGCTCCATGTGAACATCTTCCCACTCAACTTCATCTAAACTCACCAACATACCCCTGTGCTGTGTTTATTACCTGATTAACTTTAAGTATCATATTAACTTTTCTTTAAATGCATTCCTGCTAGGCATCTCAGCAGCTCATGTTGACAGTGAGTTCCACATTCTAAACACTCCTTAGGGGAAAATATTGCCCCACAATACCCTAATAGATTCATTAGTTTCAATCTTGTATTTATGAATAAAAACCAAAAGAACTATGGGTGCTGTAAATCAGGAACAAAAACAAAATTGCTGGGAAGGCTCAGCAGGTCTGGCAGTATCTGTGGAGGAGAAAATTGGGTTAACATTTCAGGTCCAGTGACCCTTCCTCAGAATTGATAGTGGCTGGGAAAACGTCAGTTTATATGCAGAAAATAGGGAGGTGGGTGGGGTAGGGAGTAAAGGATAGGATAGAGCCCAAAGAGAGAGAAAGGCAGTTGGACTGACAAAGGAGTTCCTAATGATCAGGCTGGGTTAATGATTAGTTGTTAATGGGGACTGTTAGTGACTAAACACTTAGTGACGAAATGGAAATGACAGTATTAACCCTAATGGACCGGACAGTATAAATTCCAAGTGAAGTAGAATAACATCACTTCATCAGAGGCTCCACTGATGAATTCATCTAGCATGGTGACGAAACATCCAAACAAAAACAAGCCAGCTTGGCAAGCAAGTCAACAACCTCACTATTCATGACTACTGTATATCCCATAATGCTTAATATGCAATGAAATACATTTGAAATGTCACTGTTACAATGTGGGAAATATGGCAGCCAATTTGTATGAAGAAAGCTCCCAGAAAGAGCAGTATGATAGTGACCAGTTTATCTTTTTAATATCGAGTGAGGAATAAATACGGGGCAGGACACAAAGAAAGACTCTTGTCTTCTTTAAACCAGTGCTGTGGGATCGTTTAAATTCATCTGAGAGGTGATGTTTCATCTGAAAGACAGCACTTCTAACAGTGCAGCACTCCTTCCAGCTCTAATGGACAGTCAGACCTGAATTTTGTATGAGTGTCCAGGAGTGGAATTTGAACTAACCTCAGACTCCGGCTAGGGCATAGCCAGCTGAGCTACAGCAACATGTGGAATAAAGCTTATTCACTTTAATTGAAGGTACTGACCCAGTTAAATTGATCATATCTTCACCTTCACTACTAATATCTCCAGCGATAATGGGAACTGCAGATGCTGGAGAATTCCAAGATAATAAAATGTGAGGCTGGATGAACACAGCAGGCCAAGCACCATCTCAGGAGCACAAAAGCTGACGTTTCGGGCCTAGACCCTTCATCAGAGAGGGGGATGGGGAGAGGGAACTGGAATAAATAGGGAGAGAGGGGGAGGCGGACCGAAGATGGAGAGTAAAGAAGATAGGTGGAGAGAGTATAGGTGGGGAGGTAGGGAGGGGATAGGTCAGTCCAGGGAAGACGGACAGGTCAAGGAGGTGGGATGAGGTTAGTAGGTAGCTGAGGGTGCGGCTTGGGTTGGGAGAAAGGGATGGGTGAGAGGAAGAACCGGTTACGGAGGCAGAGACAGGTTGGACTGGTTTTGGGATGCAGTGGGTGGGGGGGAAGAGCTGGGCTGGTTGTGTGGTGCAGTGGGGGGAGGGGACGAACTGGGCTGGTTTAGGGATGCAGTTGGGGAAGGGGAGATTTTGAAACTGGTGAAGTCCACATTGATACCATATGGCTGCGGGGTTCCCAGGCGGAATATGAGTTGCTGTTCCAGCAACCTTCGGGTGGCATCATTGTGGCAGTGCAGGAGGCCCATGATGGACATGTCATCTAGAGAATGGGAGGGGGAGTGGAAATGGTTTGCGACTGGGAGGTGCAGTTGTTTGTTGCGGACTGAGCGGAGGTGTTCTGCAAAGCGGTCCCCAAGCCTCCGCTTGGTTTCCCCAATGTAGAGGAAGCCGCACCGGGTACAGTGGATGCAGTATACCACATTGGCAGATGTGCAGGTGAACCTCAGCTTAATGTGGAATGTCATCTTGGGGCCTGGGATAGGGGTGAGGGAGGAGGTGTGGGGACAAGTGTAGCATTTCCTGCGGTTGCAGGGGAAGGTGCCGGGTGTGGTGGGGTTGGAGGGCAGTGTGGAGCGAACAAGGGAGTCACGGAGAGAGTGGTCTCTCCGGAAAGCAGACAGGGGAGGGGATGGAAAAATGTCTTGGGTGGTGGGGTCGGATTGTAAATGGCGGAAGTGTCGGAGGATGATGCGTTGTATCCGGAGGTTGGTGGGGTGGTGTGTGAGAACGAGGGGGATCCTCTTAGGGCGGTTGTGGCGGGGGCGGGGTGTGAGGGATGTTTTGCGGGAAATACGGGAGACGCGGTCAAGGGCGTTCTCGATCACTGTGGGGGGAAAGTTGCGGTCCTTAAAGAACTTGGACACCTGGGATGTGCGGGAGTGGAATGTCTTATCGTGGGAGCAGATGCGGCGGAGGCGGAGGATTTGGGAATAGGGGATGGAAACAGGGAGAACATGCAAACTCCATACAGACAGTCACCCAAAAGTGGAATTGAATCTGGGTCCTTGGCACTGACAGGCAGCAGTGCTAACCACTGATCCACTGTGTGACTTGTAAATCAACAAATCTATGGTTATATTTCCATGTTAAAGGGAACTCTGCTAGGCTTGTTTGAGCTTGTGTGCAGAATTTCCTTTCCAGGCAAATCACTCTCATTGTTATTGGTATTACTGTTAGTGCTTTCTTTTTTGTAACATTAGAAACTGGAAAAATAAGTAAATAGCCTTTAAAATGTTTCTTGCCTGAATCTTCCACACTACCACCAGAAGCTGATCCTTCGATGTTGCACGCGCTGCATTTTATTTTTCACAGCCTAACTAATTCTCTGAGAGATAGTAGGAGCTGCTGATGCTGGAGTCTGAGATAACAAGGTGTAGAGCTGCATAAATACACCAGGCCAGGCAGTATCAGAGAAGCAGAAAAGCTAATGTTTAGGGTCTGGACCCTTCTTCAGAAATGATTTCTAAAGTTGGTGTACATTCAAAGCTACGACAGCTAGTAACTCCAAAGATTAATATGTGCTTTTGAATGACAAAAATGCCCTCAAAACGTTGAATATACGAGCATCCACACATGTAAATTATGAGTCAGCATTAGATCATTCAGTCCTCTAGCATGCTCCACCATTGAATGGGATTATGGCTGATCTAATCGTAGACTGAAATTCACATTGCCACCTGCTTCAAATAACCTTAGATTTTTGACTAATGAAGGAGCCAATCTTCAGCTACTTAAAAATAATTAAATGGGCCTGCCTTCATTACTTTCTGGAGAAGAGTGTTCCAAAGATTTTCAACCATTCGAGACAAAAATTCCTCCTCATCTCCATCTTGAATGAATTACCCCTTTATCCCCCACACCTTGTGTCAATGAGGGTGCACTGTGTCAAATGCCCTGAGGATCTTGTGCATTTTCGGAAGATCCCTATTCATTCTTCTGAACTCTAACAGATACAGTCCAGTCTGTCCGACCATTTGTCATACCAACCCACCACCACCCCAAACAAGTCATCAGTCAAATGTACCTTCTCAGAACTGTATCTAATACTTGCTTAACTAAAGAGACCAAAACTGTACACAGCATTCTAGATGTGGACTGACTAACACAAGGATAGAAGTTAACATCAAAGAAAACAGCTCCCAAGCTTATTAAAATAATTTAAATATTTGCAGAAAAGTGATCATTGCTGTACTTTCTTTCTTTTGGCAGATGTCACATATTCTTTCTGTTTTGTTTCCCATTTCATGTTGCTTTGCCAAGTTAGTTTCTAAACATCTGAAGATTGTTAAGCGCAGAATGAAGCCCCTTTTGGGCACTGAGTTACAATTACATCATGTACATTCTGAAATCTTACTTGCTTCAAAGAAAAATAGCAATGTTAACTCTGGTGGTGGTTGACATACAAAGCTACAGCAGCCAGTAACTCCAGAGATTAATGTGTGCTCTTGAATGACAAAAATGCCTCAAGCTGTCGAATGGTTATATGAACATTCACTCATGCAAATTATGAGCCAGTGGTAGACTGCAGGGGAAGGCATCCTTCATTTAAAAATATTATTTTGGTTCTTCTGTAAAACCTGATGTGAAATATATCATATGAAAATGAACCATACACCTTAAAGATTGATGGAGACCAAGATATATGGTTAAAGTGAATAATTATTTCTGTATGAATAAAGATGGTGTAGTAAAAAGTGGACAGGACTGCATTAAAGATTCAATTAACAGTGATATCACCAGTCACACTGAATCTACTCATTGATGTGGTGTTAAATTATTATTTATATTTTATGTTTATTCTTTAAAGTTTCAAACAATATCTAATCTATACCATAAATAGAACGCGGAATATTGATCTATGGGATCCAAATTATATTCTACTGTCACACTTGTAAATAATTTCATTTGTTCAGTTGCTGGTTGACCCATTTATTAAAATGTGTATTGGATCATTTTATTTCCTTGTACCCTCCCTCTATTATATGGTCTGAACGCACTAAATTCTGTTCAACACTTGTCAGAAGTAATAATATTGAGGCAAATAAATATATTTAGAGTTTCCTTTGATTCTGGCTTCATATTAAAAATAATTCGTGCTATTACGTATTGTTAAAATATATCATTCATTTCAGCATACAGAAATGCAGTGGAATCTGTGCAATATGGAGTGAAAAACAGCACGGCTTTCCTTGAGTGTACGCCAAAGTCACCCCAAGCTTCAGTTAAATGGTTGATGCAAAAAACAAATGACAGAAGAAAGGAGGTTTGTATTCTTATCATTACATTGCAATTTTAGAAATGTGTGGTGACAGAGAATTAATTTCTGGTGTTTGACCATAAGATTATAGAAGTTTACTGCAAAGGACGATACCGTTAAACTCATCAATACCCATTTGTAAAAGAAAATTAGCATAATCGAATGGATCGAATAACAGTTTTGACATAATGCCTTAACGTTATCCTATCTTATTCCACATGATTTAACTGATGCCCCACAATGAGAATCTGGCGCGAGATGAACTTTCACAGATCCAGCCATCTTACATTGGCCATTACAAGGCACAGCTCTCCTCCATCAATTTGGGTGATACACTTTGTCAGAGTCAGAAAGAGCACCTATAGCCCATGTAAGCAGGGCCAAATGGAGGTGGCATCATCAGGATAGAAAGTGGAGTCTCTGATCTAAACATTCCTCGATTGCAGGATCCTTAGATTTCTACTTTACAATGTCTGGCTTTCGTTTTGACCTTATTAACGAGCATAAATGCTTCAAGCATATTTCAAAACTCTTAAAGAAAATATGCAAAGTATACTCGAGAAAATCTAAATTCACTTTCTGCTTGCATCATGGGAGCAATGTTCAAACAACCATCCATTGTGGAAAAGTAAAAATATAATTTTCATCCAGAATGATGTCGCTGAAAATGAAGAGCAATAGTATAGATGTAGTATTAATCTCCAAAGCTTTACTTTTACCTTTTTAAACCCTGGGTTCTCACTTGCAAATTAGTTGGGATAGGAAATTGCATTCTTCAGTGGAGACCAATAATCTGTTCCCAAATGCGTTCCTATGTTTTCAGAAAAAAGGTTGAACAATTAAATCGGTAGGAGAGGTGGCATGGATAAGGCAGGGTTTTACGAAGGTGCACCAACCTCATTTAGTCCCACATGGTTCCATAAAGGAGGAATGAAACGTTAGTCGGAAGCTGGCAGCCAAAGTGTGTCCCAAACAGCTGACAGCCTTTACTGAAACATTGCAAGACCCGAAACAGTGATACGTGGCCACATAAATCCCAAGAGACTTCGACTGAGGAGCAGCAAGCTTCCATCACATTGACTGCTTTCACAGAGAAACACCACAAGCATGCGGGATTCAGCACAGGAAGATATTGTATGTGCCAAAGCTGCAGTGAAAGATACAGTAACAACACATTCATAATAGATGAAAATGATAACAAAACAAATGGATTTTGCTTCAATGCAGTTTTGAATAGCTTTTTAGAAAGGTAAATGAAGGTGGGAGATAGATGATTGATGTGCACCTATTGTATTTGAAGCCCCATGTTTCAGAACAGACAGCATGATATTTATGTGGCCACTCCATAGCGTTTAACAGGATTGGGGCACCGATCCAGGGCCTAGTTATGTTTACCATGAAAACCATTTCAATCAATAATTGCTTTAACTTTCTGCTGCATGTTACCCTCACCATTTGTACTTACCCCTCCACCTCCTTCACAAGATGGCATTGATGGCATACATTCTCACAATGAAGCTATAGTGAATAAGCAGTAGACTTGAATGATGTTGAAAACTTTTCAGGTGATAAAGAGAAGACTATCTGTTCTTTTCAAATCGTGGAATCCTTGCTTACATCCAGTTTACAGAAATGGCATCATCTGGCCCTTGTGTGACATGCATGTTAACTTGCCACAAATCTGCATCTAGCACATAACTTGCTCTAGGTGGACATAGACTACTTCATTAAAAATGGGATTAAAAATGGAAACTGACCATTATGTGGATGTGAGTTTGCTCGCTGAGCTGGAAGGTTAGTTTTCATGCAAACTAACCTTCCAGCTCAGCGAGCAAACTCACATCCAGAACCTCAACCTGAGCTACAAATCTTCTCAAAACTCGCTGACCATTATGTATTCCTCCATCAGCAACCACACTTCTGATGTTATACAAGGTTAAGAATATAACAGCATTACTTACTTTAGGTTTTGAGATGACAATATATTGAGATCATTTAAAGAGAGTTGTAATTCTGTGTAAAATATTGGAGTAAGCCACTTTACAGTGGTAGTGTGGATGCAATCTCTTGTAAGACTCTAATGCTATTTAGTAAACCTTTCATGAACAAGATAGAAATTAAGGTTGACATGAAATATGCAGAAGTACTAAATTTCAAACTTCAGTGGACCTGCGGTTTACCAAATTTAGACATGGTTGAATCCCCTAAAAAAAACTTGACATTTCTCATCACTCTTAGACAAATAATTATGCTACTGGAAAATAAAATCCAAATCAAAAGCAATCTGTTATAAATTTATGTAAACAATTTGTTCAACCTACTTGTTAAAGATTTAGGATCCTATCTCTGAGGAATGATAATAGTTTGCTTTATTGATTCGTGTGATGGGAGCTGTATATTTATGGGTAGAAATTGAATACGGCAATGAGTTCATATTTTCTGCCATGTAGAAGAATACAAGATGATACCTGTGAGCCATATAGGTGCTGAAAGCTGGTTTCCCCTTGGTAGAGAGTTGAGGAGCCATATAGGTGCTGAGTGGTGGTTTCCCCTTGGTAGAAAGTTGAGGAAAATGCAGTTGATGTAGGAGATCAGCCAAGATTAATTGAACGGTGAAGCAGGTCTCAAGAAGCCACATGACATGCTTTTTAATCCAATTCTTATATCCTCTTGCTGAGGTCACTTTTCTCAATTACCACAGAGCTGTCTCTTGTGCAGTAATACCTTTTGAGGAAGTGATACCACTTGGTTATGGCCAGCCACATGAAATATGGGTGAAAAGACTGGTCTATTCAGACAACCCAAGTAGCTGTACAAAGCTATCACATCCCCCTTACATTCTCCACAAACTACCACTCTTCCAAGTCTGGAAAAAACCTATTTGAGGAAAATATTGAACTGTCCAGTTCGTCTGAATTTGTAAAGTTAAAGATTTGGAAGAGTGGTAGTTTGTTTTCATAAAGATAGTTGTCTTGTAGATGGTCCAAGGTCTGATGTTCTATTCAAAACATTCAATCGTTTGTATTTATTTTGTGGGCAATGTTGTCCCCGTTAGAATCATAGTCTCTAAAGTACGGAAAGAGGCTGTTCAGCCCAACAGTTCGACACCAACCCTCTGAAGAGCATCCGGCCCTGATTCAGCCCTCTATCCTGTTCCCACAACCCCATGTTTGACATGGTTAATCCACCTAGCTAGCAAATCCCTGGATAGTATGAGAATTTTAGCATGGCCAACCACCTAATCTGCACATCTTTAGACTGTGGGAGGAAACTGGAGCACCCGAAGGAAACTCACGGACACAGGGAGAACATGCAAACTCCACACAAACAGTCACTCAAAATGGAGTCAAACCCAAGTCCCTAGCACCATGAGGCAGCAGGGCTCACTACAGAGCCATTGTGTTGCCTAGATATTAGAGCAGCTACTTTTTATTTTTGTCGCAGCATCTCAAATTTTCAAACATTGCTTTACCCTGGTGAGTAATGTCATTCCTGGAGCTGCATGCACCACCTTCTTCAAATTATGTCAGTGGACCTTTGTTCTGAATACACCTGTAGGTCACTGTTGAAGTAGGTAACTTTATTACTTCAACTTATTGATTAATATTAGCTTCACATTCGTTCAGTGACTAGGTAATTAGTAAAATAAAATTGTTAACTTCCTCAATTGTATTATCTCATGATTCCTCCTTGTTTGATGTGACATCCTTTATGGTTGATGGAGATTCTTTGTTGGGGGAGATGAGATGTAGTGAATGTAATTATAGAAACAAATAAATGACACTAACAGTTTTCAGGAAAAAGACATGCGGCAAGAGGACATGTGTGTGGGTCTGAAAGGGTTAACGCTTCTGAGTGCAAGAAGTACCACCATAATACCATGAGCACTTTGTGGGAGAGTATGATAAATTTGTGTGGAAAGCAGAATTAAGGCTAGGGCCTTCAAAACAATCTTGTAGCAATGCAGAGACTATTCTTGTAATCTGTATATAGCTGCAGAGAGGCAATAAACTACATCTTATTTACTTTATACAACTCTTCTTGTAAGAACCCTACACTTAGATGATACAGATGACAACACACACAGTAGAACTTAGGTCTGAACTTATTGGCTCTTGAGATAAGCATAAATATGCAGCAAATCCATCTGCCTTTTCTCCTTTTGAAATCCTCTCCCTTGCTTAAATTGAGAGTTTCCAAAAGAATGCCTAAAAGAATTAGCATGCTAGAAAAATGTTCTCTGTTGCTATCATTAAACCAGCAGCTGTCATCAAGACTTTTGCAGGAAAAGAATTGTGGAAAAACACATCTTGAATCCCAGTAGCAACTAATTCACCAAGGATAATGCTGGAGCAGATCTACACAGATGCTGGAATGTTTGAAGCAGTAGCTAACAATAAAGCTTGTCTTTTAGAGCTTAATTCCCACAGGCCAGAGCAGAAAATCCTAGCAGCACCCACGTAATTTGGGCAAGTGACAGAAATTCAGTGAGCAGGCAGAAAATAGCACGGTCTTTTGGGAGACCAGATTTGCAGCAGATTACAGGATCTCTAATGGAACACCTTGTGAAACCTCAAAAATATATAAAATTATTCAATTCAGCAAATTCCATTCCTCACTTTTGGCTTCACTGGCTAGTTAGAATGAGATTGCTCCAAGAATTACCAAGTTAGTCACATAATAATTTATTTTCCATGAACATTTTGGAAATCCTTAATTCTAGTAAGTACTGCAATCTACTGGCTCTCAATATCTCAAGGAGAAGGTGATAACCGCATATGCTTTATGTTAAGGTAATGATTGACATTGCACTAAGAGGTGATATTGGTCTGTTCAATAAAAAGTTATTTTATAAAGATGGAATATAATGTGGGAAAATGTGAACTCATCCACGTTGGCAGAAAGAATATGGAAAGACATTTTATTTAAATAGAGAGAGTGTAGAACATTGAGGTACAGAGGAATCCCCATTTCTTGGTATCTGAAGCACAATAAGTTACAATGTAAGTGATTAGGAAGTCAAATGGGATGTTATTGTTTATCGTAGGGGGAATGACATATAAAGCTCGGAATGTTTTACTATATTTGTACGAGATATTAGTGAGATTGCATCTAGAATAATGTGTTCAGTTTTGCCTTAATTGAGAAAAGATGTAATTGCATTAAAAGCAGAAGAGAAAATTCATTCAACCGATTCCTAGACTAAGAGGTTTATCTTATGTGGAGAGGTGAAACAGATTGGGCCAATATCCATTGGGCTTAGAATAATGAGAGGTGATCTCATTGAAATACATAAGATCCTAAAGGAATTTTAAAGGGTAAATGTTGAAAGGATCTTTCCCCTTGTGAAAGGGACTGAACTCAGGGGCATAGTTTAAAATTAAGTTGTCTGCCATTTAAGATAAAGATTGCTTTATTTTCTCCAAGGAAGTCTCCCTGACACCGTTCAATTCTCTTTCATGAAGATTGGTGGAGGCAGTATCATTGAATCATTTTTAAGGCAGAGATAGATAAATTCTTAACTAACAAAGGAGTCAAAGGTATGGAAAGGGAAATGGAGTTGAGGCTACAATCAGATCAATCATGTTCTTATTGAATCAGAGAACAGGTTCAAGGGGCCAAATGGCAAACTTCTCTCAATTTGTGTGTTTTTATTAACAAGGGAAAAAATTTACATACATTCTTCAGTTTTCAGATGCAGTTATTTACACCATCATTGACTTCATTGTTAGTGCCTGCATGAAGATTTTTTAAAATCCGAGGGAAGTATTCACAGATGCTATAATTTGTTCCATGATAATAAAATGTGAGGCTGGATGAACACAGCAGGCCCAGCAGCATCTCAGGAGCACAAAAGCTGACGTTTCGGGCCTAGACCCTTCATCAGAGAGGGGGATGGGGTGAGGGTTCTGGAATAAATAGGGAGAGAGGGGGAGGCGGACCGAAGATGGAGAGAAAAGAAGATAGGTGGAGAGGAGAGTATAGGTGGGGAGGTAGGGAGGGAATAGGTCAGTCCAGGGAAGACGGACAGGTCAAGGAGGTGGGATGAGGTTAGTAGGTAGGAGATGGAGGTGCGGCTTGGGGTGGGAAGAAGGGATGTGTGAGAGGAAGAACAGGTTAGGGAGGCAGAGACAGGTTGGACTGGTTTTGGGATGCAGTGGGTGGAGGGGAAGAGCTGGGCTGGTTGTGTGGTGCAGTGGGGGGAGGGGATGAACTGGGCTGGTTTTGGGATGCGGTGGGGGAAGGGGAGATTTTGAAGCTGGTGAAGTCCACATTGATACCATTAGGCTGCAGGGTTCCCAAGCGGAATATGAGTTGTTTTTCCTGCAACCTTCGGGTGGCATCATTGTGGCACTGCAGGAGGCCCATGATGGACATGTCATCTAAAGAATGGGAGGGGAGTGGAAATGGTTTGCGACTGGGAGGTGCAGTTGTTTATTGCGAACCAAGCGGAGGTGTTCTGCAAAGCGGTCCCCAGGCCTCCACTCGGTTTCCCCAATGTAGAGGAAGCATCACCGGATACAGTGGATGCAGTATACCACATTGGCAGATGTACAGGTGAACCTCTGCTTAATGTGGAAAGTCATCTTGGGGCCTGGGATAGGGGTGAGGGAGGAGGTGTGGGGGTAAGTGTAGCATTTCCTGCGGTTGCAGGGGAAGGTGCCGGGTGTGGTGGGGTTGGAGGGCAGTGTGGAGCGAACAAGGGAGTCACGGAGAGAGCGGTCTCTCCGGAAAGCAGACAGGGGAGGGGATGGAAAAATGTCTTGGGTGGTGGGGTCGGATTGTAAATGGCGGAAGTGTCGGAGGATGATGCGTTGTATCCGGAGGTTGGTGGGGTGGTGTGTGAGAACGAGGGGGATCCTCTTTGGGCAGTTGTGGCGGGGGCGGGGTGTGAGGAATGTGTTGCGGGAAATGCGGGAGACGCGGTCAAGGGCGTTCTCGACCACTGTGGGGGGAAAGTTGCGGTCCTTGAAGAACTTGGTCATCTGGGATGTGCGGGAGTGGAATGCCTCATCGTGGGAGCAGATGCGGCGGAGGCGGAGGAATTGGGAACCAGCCCAGTTCATCCCCTCCCCCCACTGCACCACACAGCCAGCCCAGCTCTTCCCCTCCACCCACTGCATCCCAAAACCAGTCCAACCTGTCTGTGCCTCCCTAACCTGTTCTTCATCTCACCCATCCCCTCCTCCCACCCCAAGCCGCACCTCCATCTCCTACTAACCTCATCCCACCTCCTTGACCTGTCCGTCTTCCCTGGACTGACCTATCCCCTCCCTACCTCCCCACCTATACTCTCCTCTCCACCTATCTTCTTTTCTCTCCATCTTCGGTCCGCCTCCCTCTCTCTCCCTATTTATTCCAGAACCCTCACCCCAACCCCCTCTCTGATGAAGGGTCTAGGCCCGAAACGTCAGCTTTTGTGCTCCTGAGATGGTGGTTGGCCTGCTGTGTTCATCCAGCCTCACATTTTGTTATCTTGGATTCTCCAGCATCTGCAGTTCCCATTATCACTGATATAATTTGTTCCATATCTGGTAATGCAATTAATGTTGTTCTTCTATTTAAGGCTACAAAAATTTTTTAAAAACACATTGAATCACCCAGGCATTTTAAATGAGATATTTTCCCTTTAGTTAATGAAGAGTGTCATTTCAATGGCATAAAGTCATACAACATGGAAACAGACATTTCAGTCCAACCAGTCCATGCCAAACATAATCCCAACTAAATTAGTCCCACCCACCTGCTCCAAGCCCATATCCGTCAAAACCTTTCTTATTCACATACGTATCCAAATGCCTTTTAAAAGTTGTACTTGTACCCACATCCAATACTTCCTCAGGAAATTCATTCCACACACAAACCACTCTCTGTGTGTGTCATGCCTTTTTTATATGTCTGTCCTCTCACTTTAAAAATATGCCCCCCTGTCTGAACTACCCCATCCAAGGGAAATGGCAACTACCATTAACTCTATCAAGACCCCTCATTATTTTATAAAGTTCTATAAGGCCACCTCTCAACCTGTTATGCTCCAGTGAAAAAAGCCCCAGCCTATCCAGCCTTTCAATATAACTCAATTCTTCCATACCCGGCAACATCCTAATAAATCTCTTCTAAACCCTCTCCAGCTTAATAATATCTTTCTGATAACTGAGTGACCAGAACTGGACACAATTGGACACTAGAAGAGGCCTCACCAATGTCCTGTACAACTTCAACATTACTTCCCAACTCTTATACTCAAAGGACTCAGCAATAACTACCCTGCCAGATGCAGATTTCAAAGAATTATGCGCCTGAGCCCCTAGATCCCTCTGTCCTACAAAACTACCCAAGGCTCTACCATTAATTGTATAAGACCTAACCCTGTCTTTTGTACCAAAATGCAATACCTCGCATTTATCTAGATTGAACTCCATCTGCTACTTTTCCGGCCATTGAGCCATTTGACCAAGACCCTTTTATAATCTTAGAAAACCTTCTTCATTGTCTAATGATATAAAATGCAGTTCTCCCTCTTACAATGGCCCATATCCACATGTTCCAGAAAAAAAGCTAACAAATTGTGGACGATGCTGAACAGCAACTCCTTTGCCTCACATCCAGACTGATAGCAGTTTGCAATGGCAATATATCCTCCCAATACCTTCCCACATCTACATTCCCATCTCTTTTCTCAAAGCATTCCTTAAAACTCACTTCTTTAATCTAATTTGCCATTCTTGTTAGTGGTTATATTACTCAACATTGATTTTTGCTTCTTTGGAGCAAATTAGGAAGGTTATTTCAAAATGAAGACATTTTGTAAACTGAGGTTTTTGGTGCTGCTTCTCTTAGCATTAACTGTGAAGAAGGGCCAATGAGTGATTTGTTCATGAGAAAGTACTCAAATGCCTGTATATTGTTTTAAGGTGCACATATAAACATTGAACTGTGACAGAATTCAGGTAGCACAGCCCTCTCAATCTTGTTTTTGCTTGAGAAAATATACTGATCATCTAGATTACAATAATTGATTCTTCTATTTAATTAAAGGCATTTCTGAATTAAGCAGATGTAAGGATGATTCTGATAGTAGATCTGGCAACTTGTGTATTGTATACAGTCTCAATAAATTCATGCTCAGATTAAGAGCAATATCATAGCATTTGGCTTTAAGTGCCACCTATCTGTTTTCCGCCTAAATAATGGGTAACCAGCTGCAGAGCCAGCCAGTTTTCAGCAAAAAGCCCCAGTTGGTTGCTATACTGCCATGCTGCTGGCTTCTAAACATGAAGAAGTGTATCCACCATCTATAGGAGACTTTATTTACATCACAGACTATGCTGATACCAAGAGTCAGATCCGTCAGTTGGGAATACTTATTCTTAAAGAACTTGATTTTAAATTGGGCCACCCACTTCCACTGCATTTCCTGAACTGAGCATCAAAGACTGATGTAAGTATGGCACTTTTTTGCGGCCAGGAAAGGATGATAGGGTAACGGAATGGGTAAGGGGCAGCATGATGGCTCAATGGTTAGCACTGCAGCCTCGCAGCACCAGGGGCCCAGGTTCAATTCCACCCTCAGGCCATTGTCTGTGTGGAGTTTGCACATTCTCCCCGTGTCTGTTTGGGTTTTCTCTGGGTGCTCTGGTTTCCTCCCACAGTCCAAAGATGTGCAGTTTAGGTGGATTGGATATGCCAAATTGCCCGTAGTGTTCAGGGATCTGTAGATTAGGTGGGTTATAGGGGGATGGGCCTGGGTGGGATGGTTTGAGAATCCGTGTGGACTTGTTGGGCTGAAGGGCCTGTTTCCACACTGTAGGGATTCTATAATCTGTGATCTAATAAAATAAGTTAAGGAAAAACTTTTGCCACCCTTGGACATCTAATACCCACTAGATACAAGTTACAGATGGGCTAATAGCTGGGCAGGTGAGAGTTGCTAATTGATCACCTGTTGAATGTTATAGCGAAGAACTGAGTGCTCTCAGTGCCCCTTCCAGATCTGTTCTGTCTTTAACCAAGACCCAAGGTCATTCAGTCCTTCTCCACAGACTCGGAATTCATTTATGAGCAGATCTCACCCATCTTGCTCTCTTCTCCACCTCACTGTTCATTGACTTTTGACACACTTCCAGAACTCAAACCAAGTAGCAGCTCCTAGCTCCCAGAATTGAAGGAGTGTAGTTTTCTGTCAATGTTTATGACTGTAAAATGGAGAGAAATACAGCTTATACCACTCAAAATCACACACTTACTAAAAGCCATTTGACCTGAGAAAATCAGAGGAGAAAGGATTTTTATTTTACAAGGTGCCACAGTTGCCAATTGGAAACAGCTCCTGTCCAGTCTTAAAATGGACTGTTCCCAATGATGTTTCAGGCAGGACATAACACCCTGTGGACTGCTGGAATCATTTTTACTGTTATTGAAAAATCCAGGAGGAATTGTTTTGTAATGAACTGAGACCATTATTTCAGAAGAGAGAAACCAATACATTATTCTGATATAAAAATTGCAGTATAGGTTCATTTACTCTTTTGTGTACAGAATAAAAAGCTTAACTACTCTTGCAAAAAAGAGCTATCCTTTTATTTGTTAGAATGCAATTACTTTTTATTATGCTTTCTTCTTCATTTTTCTCATCTCCCTTGTTTCCTCCCATCATGTTCGAGAAAGTGGGTTAATAACCAGTTCCCAATTTCTATCAATAGACTGTGGACTGGCTCCTAGGAAAGGCATGAGAGTATCCAATGTATTCCCCATCTCTACTGGGTTTCTGCACTTCTCCACCAGTCTAAAGCTAGGTCAAATAAGCTACACCATGTTGCACATTGGGGTTGGCATGACAACGCACTCCAGAGTGGGTACATTTTGTTTTCCAGAGAACTTGCTGTTATTTTAAATTTGTTTGTGGGATGTTAGCATCACTGGAATACTTTAAATGAAAAACACTGCTTTAAGCCACACAACCGTGTAAAACAGGTGTCTATTTCCAACAGGTAAAGCAAGATGAAAGAATTCTAGTGACCAAGCATGGCCTACTGATTCGTTCTGTACAAAATGTTGACAGAGGGCTTTATCACTGCATTGCTACAGAGAACAACTTCAAAAGCACCGTGGTGAAAATCAAGCTGAAAGTAGTGGATCCAGACCACGTTACCCCTATAATCAACAAAGGGACGTCGTGGACCTGGGGAGCTGCTCATGGCCTGAGTGGTGTGCAACTTCTTCACAAGGACCTGATAGGACTATTCAGTTACTCTGAAATGCAAGCAATCAATAAGTACTGTAAGGAGAGTTGGCATCAGCAGAGACAGACTGAGAAGGGACAATCAATCAGAATAGATCATCCAAAACTAAAGGCACTTATTGATAGAAGAAAAAGTCGAAATAGAAGAAATCAGTTGCCTGGTACTTAAGAACTGCCTTATATGATAATTATTTGATGGTATGAAACTATTTAATATGAACTGTACAAAATACATCAGTAGTCATCTTGTTCATCTTTTTACCTTTGCTCCTGAATTTAGCTATACTTGGGAATGTCTGAACATTCTGTGATTAGCGCAGCATTTTATACTGTAATTTTTCTGTGATATCTAACATCTTCATCTTATGTAAAGTCGACATACATTTAGATTTAATTCCTGTCTATTTGTAATAACTTGTAAGGAGGCCATTTTCTATTGGCCAGTTTTCGATAGTAAACTAGTTCAAACCTCTTACTTACATTCTGTAAACTAAAGCTGCTGTAAGCCTTTCATTTTTACCTGACTTGTATTTGGCCTCTGTGCCAAAGCCAATGAGTTCCACAGCTCAACCCCTGTGACTGAGCAAGTGGGACCAAACCATCATGAAAAATGTTAAATTGAGTGTGGTGTGGTACTACTTCAGTTCTCATGACCCGTGAGTTCTGTTTTCTGGTAAGGGCCTGGAAGGTCAAAGGTAATATTGGACCTACACCTTAGTATTATATTGAATACTGTAATATATGAGGAAGATGTCATTTTAAGCGCAAAACCTAGAAACAGCATTATCTTAAGCACTTAAGAATCTAATTCTGTAAATACCCATTAAATGTATTGCAATATATTGGAAGATGAGCTATTGAACTGTAGAAGGAGACATATGTTATAGAAATATGTTATCTGGAAAACATCAAATTGCTCTACAACAGAAATAAAAACAGAAAATATTGGAAATACGCAGCAGATCTGTTAACATTTACAAGAAAATTAAGAGAAGCATTTGGTGCAGATACTCTTCTTCCAATTCCATTGAAAGATTTTTCCAAAATGTTACAGCTTTATCTTTTGGATATCAATTCTTCTGTTCTGCATTTATAGTAGTCCCTGTTTCTATTACAGACTTTGAAATTTATTTTGCTTCTTAACATTGTTACAGATACATGTTAAGAAAAGGAAAATTACTATTGCCCGTCATGATGAAATAATTTACAATAGAAATTCTAAAATATTGGGCCATTCTAAAAGCAATTTATCACTGGGTAATAATTAATGGATTCTGAGACAAACCCCACTGAATGACCCATCTTCGCATTGAATCTCAAGGTTCATTGACTATAGTAGCTGAACACAGTCCTGCATATCAACAGCAACGGTAAATGCTACAAGTACTGTCTCCATCATTCCTACTAGAATTAAAACTACAGAGTGTATAGATGAATGTTTCCTGAGATTTTATTGTAAATGAAATGATTAAGCTATTATTTGGTATATTTAGGTGTTTTTTGGTATGTTGTTATGTGTAGGTTAAGTACAAAAGCTCTCAGATTTAAACATTTCTCTTCCACTTGCCAATGCAAACAGCTAGTTAATTTGAGTAGGAAGGAGATCAAATATGAGCGTACAGTTTTTACTAAAGTTTAAATTGCTGTCAGAATGTTAACAAATTAAAGAAAACGGAGAACTTGTTGTTCCTAACAAAATGGCAGTTAAGGTATAGATGAAGTATAGATTAAACATTTCTGCTGGACTAATTTATGTCAAGAAAACATGACACAATGTACTTTCATGGTGATGATAATAAACCTTCAAAGACACACTTAATTTTTTCCAGTGCATGTCTTCTCTACTACAAATAACGTTCCACGCAATATGCTTTAACCTATTATTTGTTCTCATCTCCAGTTCTGGCAGTTTGGACTCACTAACAAAAACAACCCAAATAATACATGATGGATGGGTCTGATCCTATCTAGTCCCAGTGAAGTGCACTTTTGTGGGAGTCACTAGGCAGCAGAAAAAAAGGTATTTTCCCCTCTGTTTCCATAATTTTCATGTACTGAGGCCAGTAGTGCTCAGACTGAGAGTAGCTGATGCAATTGTTGTGTGTCCTCTTACTTGTACCTTCTAAGCGTGCAGGTTCTTTGGTGGCTTATGTAGTCCACTGTGTGTGAGGGTAGCCATCTTTTGGTCCAATGAGAAGAGCCCAGTGATGTATACAAGAGGTAGTTTATTGCTTCTTAGTAACTATTTTACATGGATAAAAGAAGTGACACATGGTACTGCAAAGACTGCTGGGAAGACATGTCCAGTTTTGGTCATCACACTACTTGGAAGCTTTTGAGAGAGCACAGAGAAGGTTCACCAGGATGATGCCCAGTCTCGAGGGCATAGGCTATGAGGAAAGGTT
This sequence comes from Stegostoma tigrinum, assembly GCF_030684315.1. Taxonomy (NCBI): domain Eukaryota; kingdom Metazoa; phylum Chordata; class Chondrichthyes; order Orectolobiformes; family Stegostomatidae; genus Stegostoma; species Stegostoma tigrinum. The sequence continues at coordinate 26,050,306 of NC_081378.1, read as the reverse complement.
TAAAAAAAAACTAGGATTGTTCTCACTGGAAAAATAGCAGCTGAAAGGAGACCTGATAAAGGTGTATGAAATTATAAGAGGCATAGATAGGATGGAGAGTCAGGAGCTTTTTCTCAGGATTGAAGATTCAATTACAATGGGGCACAAAGTGAGAGGGGGAAAGTTTAAAGGAGATGTACAAGGTACATTTTTCATGCAGAGAGTGGTAGGAGCCTGGACCACACTGCCACAGGAGGTGGTGGAACGACGCATGTTGGCAACATTTAGGAAGCATCTGGATGGTTACATGAACAGGGAGGGAATACAGGGATGTAGACCAAATAAAGGCAGAAGGCTTGCTTTTCACATTAGTTAGGTCTTGATGATCAGCACAGGCTTGGAGGGTTGAAGGGTCTGCTCCTGTGCTATACTTCTGTTTTATTCTTTCTTTTGTTCTTTTGACATGAGTATACCTTTCTCTGATATGATCAGTCCCCAGGTGAGGCTCCCCAATTATTGTGACTCGATGAAATATCCCAAATTATCAAGCTCACACTGAGGAGGGATGGACTGGCTGCCTTTCTTTATTCACCCACATCCCTTTGAGAATTGCAGCAAGATTAATTTGAAAAGGATCCTTTCCATAGTGTGTGCCTTCATTCTACAACAAATTAATTTATGTTTTAAAAGGAGCAAAATTAACCAAACTTTCTTTAGTAAATGAAAGAATAAGTTTATTAATCTCTAAGCACAATGAGGAATGAAATTGAATGTAAAGGCACCACAGTCCCACAGGGCTGCTGTCTCATTAGAGAGAGAAGACTGGTGTTGAGTTTAAACTGAAACTAACCATGTCTCAGGTGAGGAGCAATGTTGAGAAGGCAAGATCTTCATGTGACTTCAGGAACTGCACCTATGCTTTTGGTATTACTCACCATCCGCCCAGCCAAATGAGCTAACCAACCTTCTACTAATAGAATACAAGTATGGATGGAGAGGTTAGTTCCAATAAGTTTAAAAGATAAAAAAAGACGTGGATCAGTTCTTCAGTTCCATGAAGAATAGACAATGGAGCATTATGGTCATGTCATTCGGTGAGACCATTAGCTCTGATGTTAAAAGGTAAGCCATTGATTTTCAGATACTTGGTTTTGCAAATAGTCAAGAAGCCCGATTCCTTTTGAGTATGGTTTAGTTTGATTTCTGGCTTCCAACAAGGGAAGAAACCATCTCCTTTTTACCTGCAACGCAGGAGAATTTTCTCAGTTGTGACCCTTACTGCTCACATTGTTGCTGCCACTGTTGGTTCATTTGGCTAGATAGCTGGCTTGTGACGCTGAGTAATACAGGTTCCATTCCTGCACTGGCTGAAGTCAGCATGAAGGCCTCACCTGCTCTAGCTCACTTGTTGCCTGAAGTGTGGTAACCTTCACATCAAACTCACCACCAGTAATGTCTCTTCTATGACAAAGCAGCCGCAAGGCCCTATGGGACTACAGTACATTTACACACGGTCGCCTGCTGTTGTACACTGACCAGGGTTGAAAGTACTTTCAAAATATATTCTTAAAAGGAGAAAGCAGAAACAAGTCTCTTGCCCAGACTATTCTCCTTTCTTTCGTTATAGTCATAGTCTGCCTCTGCTCTCAGGTTTCCAGTGCTTTATCTCTTGTTTGAAGTCTTTCTCTTTGAAGCTTTCTTGAAGTGACATGAAGGTTAGAATGTAACTTGTAACAATTATCCACATCTACACAGACCATGAAGATAAGGAAGAACTGATACTTGTGATGCTAAAGCCGACCAAATGCTAAAATTGAGAATGAAGGGGTCCTGCATAAAGTTGAGAATTATAAACAGTCCCGAAACTTGTCTTCACAGTGAGGCCATCCAGGTTAATCATGTGAAGGTTGCACCCAGTTCATGCTTGAATAAAATCCATCATGAATGTCCTGAAGACTCAAAATGGTCATCTTAAAATCACCAGAACAGACACCCACAGCTATCTATTCTCATTGTCTTTTGACTGTGTGGTTTGTCATGATTCACTGAGGTAGTGTGCTGGAAATCAAGCCCCACTAGTCCCAGAGTCAGCACAAAAGTGAAAACTTTTAAAATAAATGTGCAAAATCCCCAACTACCCAATATTCAGGCCCCAGGTTGATAGAAAGCATGATCAGAGATATTGGGAGCTGCAGATCCTGGAGAATCCAAGATAACAAAGTGTGGGACTGGATGAACACAGCAGGCCAAGCAGCATCTTAGGAGCACAAAAGCTGACGTTTCAGGCCTAGGCAGAAGAGTCTAGGCCCGAAACATTAGCTTTTGTGGTCCTAAGATTCTGCTTGGTCCACTGTGTTCATCTAGCCCCACACTTTGTTATCTTGATAGAAAGCATGGCCCAGATTTCTGTACGTAGCAAGAATCATTATTTATAACAGGTAATTAGATACTAGCACAGCTAAACATTTATATTAAGTACACGCTACAGATTAAGACTCTAAATCCCTTATAAATTCCCCCTTACACACTCACAGGCAAACAAACACACACAGGGAGAAAAAACAGGGGTGAAGGGACAACTGAAAACAGTTCTGCAGTCTCTGTCCACAGACGTGTTCGGTTGATTCTTCCTCATTCAATGTTTCTCTTCAAGCTTCCTTTTTCCAAATGCATTCACTGGTTATCAAAAGGCGAAAAGGGTGGATGATTCAATTATGGAAGATCTCTGAGCTATCCAGTTGCTAACCACTCACAGTATTGTCTCCCTGCTGATGTATGTAGCTAGTAAAAGCATGATAAGTGCTGATGAGGTGCAGAAATCATTAAAATGTTTGCAATCGATGGGCATGTTAATCTTGTCACATGGGCTCAAAATTTAAACATCCAACAATGATGAATGATGCAGAGGGTTTGATCTTCTTGGAGGGTTTCATTGGTTCAGCACTGACTGTGTCTGAGTACTACATTCCCAGGGTTCCAGCCTTTGTCGCTTGAATTCCTGTAAATATAAATACTTGGATTAAGTTCACAGGTTGAAACTGGGAGCTTAACACAGACTATGGACTGAACACTAGGTATCAGATACCCTTCTTTGGTAAGGACTTTAGAAAAGTGTAAGCAAATTCTGGCTGATGTTGCAAGCTCTTTAGGTCTGTTACATCCATACAGGTGACATTGAAATGAAGATGTAATGTCAGGTCTCAACAGGACTGCATTGGATTACACTACATTACTGAAATTACGCAAAGGTCTTGGAATAGCTATGAGCCACCTTTCTTTCACAGGATGCCCCAAACTCTACTGGATTTCGTTGCTGAGCAATTCTGTTACTGGCCTAACACTCCAAAGACTACAAGCTTAACCTCATTGTGACAACTTAAGAAACTGAATTCAATAATCTAAGAATTCCATTCACTGGAATCAAAGATCAACTGATGATAAACTGATGTAAAACCTCAACTTGTTTATGATAATCATTCAGGCAGAGGAACCAATTACCTGGAATGGCCAATAGTCTCACATTGTGTGGTTCAATCTGAACATATTTGATACAACAGGGCTAGGCAAAAATGCAATCTTGCCAATATTATTCATTCTTAAGAACAGTTTTTAAAATGCTGCAGTCCACAAACAATGTGTGCCAAGTTAGGGTATTCGATCAAACATCCATTTGAGTTGAAAATGCAAGGAAATTTTATTATTTGTCTAAACAGAGGGCAAGGTTTTTCTACTCAATCACATGATATGGATGCTATTAGTTAAGACAGCATTTACTGACTCCTTTTTGATGGGCATTGAGAAGATGGTTGAGAGCTGTCTTCTTAATATTCTGAAACCTATGGGGAGGGGCAGCTGTTAGAGAGAGAGTTCCAGAATTTACACCTAGTGACACTGAAGGAATGGCAATACTGTGACAAGTCAGGGTGGTGTGTTACATGAAGGAGAAGTTGCAGGTGATGGTGTTCTCATCCATCTGCAGGAATTTTCCCTCTAGATGGTAGTGTGATGTTTCTGTGCCTTTAAGAGAGATTTGTTCTGTGCTGTTTCTATTACAGAAAAGTGTTGCCACAGTGGTGACAGAATGTCTACTTCAGAGCCAGTGGCTAAACAGCTTTGAGTTCCCTGAGTGTTTTCTTTTAAATTTGGCAAAAGAAGCATGACTGGTTAGGTCAGGCTCACACAGACCCAGAGTTTTAGATTTGCTTCCAGTTGGGGTGTTTGAAGCTGATAGATACAGCTTTCTCTCCGCTGCAGCAAAAACAAAATGCATGATTTCTCTTCCCCGCCCACTGCTGGCATCACCCCGCCCACCGCTGATGCTGCCCCACCCATCGCTGATTTCACTGCACCTACCGCCGACTTCGCTCCACCCATCACTTTCACAGTCAGCATCTCAAAAAGACAAAACAATAATACAGAGCCCTGCCGAGTATTCACCATCCCCGCAGACCTCCCTCTTACTGAGGACCAACGGTCAGTCCTCAGTAAGGGTCTCACCTTTGTCACCCTCCACCCACACATTGATGAATATAACTCTCGTCTAAACATTGCGCAGTTTTTTCACCACCTCCGCCACTGCGCTTATTTCTTTAATCGTGAATAGAATTAGTCTCCACCCACAGGAAAAGTGTGACATCATTAGAATGGGTAGAATCTATATAACATTGACAATAATCTCTTCACAACTATTACTTGTATAACAAAGGAGAGTATTGTCATTAGCCTTAACTGTGTTGTTAAAATTGAAACTATGCATTTGGAATGGTCTGGGTTCCATGGTGAAGATCATTCCCTATTGTTCAATGAGGGTTAGGAACTGCATTTTTCTGTATTGTTTGTTTTGGGTTTATCATAATGATGACTGCCTTGCAAGTAGGAAAGTAAGATATTCTGTGGGTGGGTCACCAGAATCAAAATAATAACTCTGACTTCTCTTCACAGATGCTGTCAGACCTGCTGAGCTTTCTCGACAATCTCTATTCATGTTTCTGGTGAGATACACAGATGCGTTAATTATGGATTTGAAACAGACTCCGATTCATCTATTGAAGGAAATATACCTTTGCAAGGCCCAAGACTGAACAGGAGACAGAAAGCACTGCAGATACGGAAAGTTAGAGTCAAAAAATGTGGGGCTGAAAATGCACAGCAGGCCTGACAGCATCCGAAGAGCAGGAAAGTCAATATTTCAGGTCAGAACCTTTCTTCAGGACTGATGACCAATGCATATTGGAGTTCTGTTTTGCTTTCTTGTAAATCATATTAGTCTAATTTGCTAGAGTTCTTCAAAGACACAGCAAGCTAAGTGACTGATGAGGGTCTTGTAGATGTTATATATCTGGACTTTCAGAAGGCATACGATAAGGTGTGGGTAATATATTAGTTTGAATAGAGGATTGGCTAGGCCATTGAAAGCAGGGAGTCAGGATAAACGGGTCTTTATCTGCTTGGCCAGCTGTAACTAGCAGAGTGCCAGAGGATTCAGTTTTTGGGCTCCAGCTACATACAAGCTATGTTGATGACTTTGATGCAGGGAAAGAACATGCTATATCCAAATTTGCAGATGATGCTAAAAAAGGAGGGAAATTAAGTTGCATTGAATAAATAAGAAATTTACAAACAGATATAGATAGGTTAGATGAATGGGTCAAAATTTGGCAGATAGAGTTTAACATGGATATGCCTGAGGCTGTCCATTTTGGTCAGAAGAATGACAATTAAATCAGGAGAACCTTCAAAATGCTACAGTGCAGAGGAGTCTGCATGCCCTAATGCATGAATCACAAAACCTAGTATGTGGTACTGCCAGTAATATCGAAGTCAAATGGAATTGACTAAACCTAAAGGAAATGAGTATAAAAGTAGGGAAGTATTGTTATAATTGTTCAAGGCAATGAGAGTGCATTTGGAGGACTCTGTACAGTTTTGGTTCCCTTACTTCGGAAGAATGTAAATATATTGGAAGAAGTCAAGAGATCCTCACTATATTCATTCCAGAGATAAAAGACTTGTCCTTTGGGGAGAGATTGAGCAGTTAGGCCTATACTTGCTAGAGTTTGGGAAGATGAGAGGAGATCTAATTGTGGTATATAAGAGCTAAAGGGCTTGACAAAGTTGATGTGGAGCGTGTGTTTCTCATTGTGGGGAAATCCAAAATGAGAGATCATAGTTTTAGGCTAAGGGGTGGCAAATTTAAAACAGAGATGATTACTCAAAGGGTCATGAATCTGTGGGACTCATTACTCCACAGTGCAGTGGATGCCAGGGCATTGAATAAATTTATGGAGGAGATGGTGATATTTTTATTTAGTCATGGTTTAAAGGGTTACTTTAAACCATTTTGTTAAATGTTCGTTTGAGTTGTGTAAGGGAGAGAAAAAGGAACAGGCAATTCAGTCCCTCCGGCCTGCTCTACATTTAATGTGATCATTCATGATCGCATTAAATGTAGAGCAGGCTTGAGGGACTGAATTGCCTGTTCCTTGTTCTCTCCCTTACACAACTCACATGAACATTTAACAAAATGTCCCTGCTAATCCTTGCAATTCCTGGTTTCAATAACATCAATTGGTTGAGGTTTAGAAACAATAGGTTTTTCAGGGCATAATGCTGTTGAACTCTGGGAGGCTAACCAAAGTAAGGTGGGGTACACTAGGCCAATCTCCTCATCATTTTGAATAACTATCTCAAATCTTTAATGGTCAAATTCATTTAATTTCCTTATAGCAATAATTATTAAACAGCCAGCTATTTGACAAGAAACTTCCAATTGAATTATTGCCCTCAGTAATTCCTTCCCTAACAACATTGCCAGTGTACCTACATACCAAGATGGCGCCTTTTCAAGAAGACAGCTGATCACCACCTTCCCTACAGCAATTAGGAATGAGCAATAAGTGTTGGCTCAGCCAGTGACACTCATATCCCATAAAAGAATATGGAAAAATGGATAGGGAGAGGAGACCACTCTTGGTACAGAGGTGTATAAGGATGTCAACAGTTACAGTTCGAAATTAGCAGTTAATTTTCAGCTCAGTTAAGGAAAGATGATGAGCTCCCCGTTGCTGCTCCAGACCCAAATTTTCAGAGTGATGAGGAAGGGAAGGAATGTGTTAAACTCTTTTAAACACCACAGCACTGAATTTTATTTACATCATATTTGGAAATGTGGCGGAACCATCCTCCAATAGTGTCAAATTTATATCTCAGAATGGAGACAATCATAGAACCTCAGTGAGCTTTGCCACACTGTCATGATTTCTATCAGTCTGGAGAGATAGGACAGGTCAGATGTGGTTGGTGGTGTGATTCATTTGGTGCTCACAATTTCAGTGGATTGGGAGGCTCCTCTGGCCATCAGGCCTGATGGTAATCCAATCGCTGGGCTAAAATTCTGGAAATGGCCCCACAGGCGTTGTGGGTCAAACTACAGCATGTGAACTGCAACGATTTAAGAAAACAACTCACCACCACCTTCTCAAGGGCAATAAAATGCAAGCCCCGCCAGCCACACCTATGCCCCACAAGTGAATAAAAAAAATTGGCGAGAAAGATGCACAAAGCTTCATGACAGTTCATACAGTGAGAAACATGCGATGGGCTGTTAGGGCCGACGTCTGTTCAGCATCAAGTTAAAATACACCACAGCCATTAATGGAGCAGCAGAGGAAAGAACAGAGTGATGCATAAAGGCCAGCCTGTACTTATTGGGCAAGAGGGAGACAGTTCAGATGAGGGGATACCCTGAGGCTCAAGTACTTATTTATAGGCTCCCAGGTGTCCATAAAAAGCCCACCACTAAGACTCATGAAATAGTACAACATTCGCTCCTATTGGGTCTCTATGTCATGGCTAAACAACCTCAACATTACTACTAACAACTGGGTGATTCTATGGATGTCAAGGCACCACGAGCAAATAGAAGACAATGTGGGAGGGAAAGGAAGGTCAGTAAGGGGTCAGTACAGAGCAATTCAAAAGACTTGGTGAAAGGGAAGCTATAGGGATTCAAGTTTATAAAAACTTGTGACAGTAACAATTTCAGGATGTTGTGCTCCCCTCCCTAACAGTAGGCCCAGGGAGGTGACAGGCTTCTAAATTTCAAGATCAGTAAGATAAGTTTAAAATAGATCATAGGAGCTCAGAAAAGAAACTGGTTTTGGCATGGCCATTTTCAAAGATTAAGAGAAGGAAAAAATTGGACAGGAGGCAGTGAATAGTACAGTAATATCTTCAGTCATGTTAATTATCCTCATCACAAAATTTTGCTTCATCACTGCCAAGGTACAAAACCACTTTACAGAACCACATTCTGAGACGTCATTCATCTTCTGCAATGCAGTTGTTTAAAATGAAAAGCCAGCTTCTTGAGTATAATGATGGATATTCATTAAATGCCACTTTTGTCAGAGGTTTCCATGTGTCAAAATTAAATGTTAAAAATGCAATGCTTTTTGCCTGTGAAATCTAATTAAAGGTGCAGACAGCCATCAGCAGGCCGTGGTGTTGAACTGCATGAAGACTGACAATGAGCAGAACGAAGAACCAGCTTCTTGAATTTCATCTAACCTTGCAAAAATGGTTCTCAAACTGGGGGCCATTGGATTCTGGGTGTATAGAGAATTTATGGAGATATCAATACAGAGTTTCATCTTGGAGATGCTGACTCAGCAGAGTCAACCTTACAAGTGTTCAGGGTTGGAGGAGGTATACATTATTAAGAATAGGCAAATGAGCGACCGATTGGTATGAATCACAAGGTAGGCAAGATGCGTGATCACCACATGGATAGCATAGCATGGGCTAGTTGACAGCTCAGGGTGGGGATACTGGAGTGAACCATTCATTGATTTTAACAGGGAATGTTTTCATTGTCACCTTTAAAACATTTAATGAGTTCTTGAAGCTTGTATATTAGAAAGAGGCTTGCCTGAAAATGAGAGCTGACATGTATGGGAGTATTCTCGCTCTTCTTTATCTTAAATTTATTGACAAAGCATGACGTTTTACATTCTGACTAACAGAAGACAGAACTAATAATCATCATAATTTTATTTGTCAGAGTTAAATAACTCTACAAGCTTACAATTGGCCGTAATTTGCATTTTAGTTATATATCCCAATTTGACTCCATGACAGCAATCTCATCTCCAAGCCAATATACCATTGGATCTTTTCCAACTCCCAACCCTCAAAGATCAAATGTAGGCTAACACTTTAATGCAGTCTTTCCTGTGAGCTTTCTCCAACATGGCAAAAGTGACAGCTCTTTAAAAGTAATTCATTGTACATAAAGTGCTTGGTTGTAAGGCATGCTCCATCAAGGCAACTTCTTTCTATATTGTGTTGCAATATTACTTTTCATTGAAAATTAAACCCAGTGATTTTCCAGATGAACCGAGTCTCGGAAGTTAAAAAACTATACTTGCCTATTAGAAGGTACTTTCAAATATTGCTTTAGCACAGTCGTGGCAGCAAATTAACACATCCTTGAAGACTGCTACCATCTTGTCAAAAGATATCATTCTTAATGGGCTTCAGTTTTAAATCCAATGTATGGCAAGTGTAACCTCTGAAGTGACATCATTCTCTATGTATGTAGTAATCTAATTACATGACCAGACCCTAAGTGAGTTTGCCCATAAATTAGGGTTGAAGATGATAAATCCTAGATGAGAGGGAAATGAACTGGCTTCCCTTCTGTTTTCATACACCTCATCAGTTATTTGCAACAAAATTAATAGAAGAACAACTTTCTGCCCTTGTGGATACCCTCCTCTTGTTCCAAATGAACTTATGTTTTAAAAGGAGCCAATTTAACCAGGCTTTCCCGAATTAACTGAGAGTGGGTTTGTTAATTACTAAATGTGAGTAGCATTAGTAATACAACACACATACGTACAGATTAGAAATAAAAAGTGAATCCAAAAAGATAAAAGTTAAAGATTTTGAGAAGATTTATAACTTGGGTTGTGGATGAGCTTGTAGACTTTCTCACCGAGCCGGTGTGTTTAATTGCAGATGTTTTGTCACCCTGCAAGGTAACATCGTCACTGCGCTTCTGGTGAAGTGCTGGTGTTCTGTCCCACTTGTTATTTATGTGCCTCAGTTTGCTGGGGTGGTTGGCATCACTTCCGGTTCTATTTTTCAGTGTTTTTCATATCAGGTCCAGTTCAACGTGCTTGTTGATGGAGTTCCAGTTGGAATACCAGGTCTCCCGGAATTCCCTGGCATGTCTCTGTTTGGCTTGTGCTATTATGGATGTGTTGTTCCAGTCAAATTTGTGTCCTTCTTTGTCCGTGTGTATTGAGACCAGTGAGAACTGGTTGTGTCTCTTTGTGGCTGGTTGGTGTTTGTGTATCCGTATTGTCAGTTTTTTTGTTCCAGTTTAGCCCATGTAATGTTTCTCACTGTCCTTGCATGGTATTTTGTATATTACGTTGGTTTTATTGATTGTGGGTAAGGGATCCTTTACGTTTGTCAGCAGCTGTCACAGGGTGGGTAGCAAGAATTGCTGATGCTAGATTCAGAGACATAACACCGTGGAGCTGGAGGAACGCAGCAGGCCAGGAAGTATCAGAGGAGCAGAAAAGTTGACGTTTCGGGTCAGAATCATTCTTTTGAAATGAGGAGGGGGAAGGGAACTGGGAAATAAATAGAGTGGAGGGGCGAGCTGGGGAAGGGATGGTGATAGATAAGTGTAGGTAGGCAGTGGTGGGGATTTGTCAGTGGGATGTGGGGTGGGTGGATGGGTGGGACAGGTTGTGTCAGGTCAAGGAAGTGGGAGGGAGGACGGTGGGGGTTGGGAAAGGTAAGTGGGGTGGTGATAGGTTGGATGCAGGTAGAGGGGAGTGGAGATTGATCAGTGGGAAGGATAGGACGGATAGGTGGAGAAGATGGAAAAGTTGTGTCAGGCCAAAGAGGCAGGGATGTGACGGAGATATAAACATAGGATGAGCCTGAGGGGGTGGGGAAATTTTAAAACTGGTGAATTCTACGTTAGGCTATAGGCTTCTGAGGCGGAATATGAGGTGTTTCTCCTCCAGTTTGCATGTCATGTCATTGTGATACTGGAGGAGGCCCAGGATGGACATCTCACGCAGGGAGTGGGAGGTTAAACATAAAATGGTTGGTGACTGGAAGGTGTTGGCGTTTGTCATATACAGAACACAGATGCTCCACGAAACTGTCCCTAGTCTGCGCTTGCTCTCACCAATGTAGAGCAGGCCACATCAGGAGCAACAGATATAGTGGACCAAATTGGCGGATGTGCAGGTGAATTCCTATTGGATATGAAAGGTTTGCTTTGGGCCTTGAATGGAGGTGAGGGGGATGGTGTAAGGACAGGTGTATCACTTCCTGCGGTTGCAGGGAAAGGTGTCGGCTGTGGTGGGAGTGTGGAACGGATGAGGAGGCCGCAGTGTGAGCGATCCCTAAGAAAGGCAGATAGCGGTGGGGTGACAAATGTCTCTTTGGTCGTGGAGTCAGATTATAGGTGGCGGAAGTGGCGGAGATTGGTATGCTGGTTGCGGAGGTAGGTGGGGTGGTATATGAGGACAAGCGGGATTTTGTCTTTATTTTTGTTGGGAGGGAGGACTTGGAGGGCAGAAATGTGGGAAATACTTGTTGGTTTGTTGGCTAGCCTGATATTTAGGAGTCTGAGTAGTCTTGTGGTCATCCCTAATATGTCTCATGTACAGTGGGGTGACCAGTGTGTCTGGCCATGTTGTGTCTTCTTCTTGTGGTCTGTCACAGAGGTAATGGCAGATTGTGCTGTTCGGGTCTCCTTTCCTTTTAAAACTCTGTATAAGTAAATAAGTAAATACAGATCAGTATTGGAATTGCTCATTAAGGGTGGTTTGTTGAACATTGAAGCCATTGTAGTGGACATTACTGGGAGTGCTCATGTTGGTGGTTAAACGGTTGATCTCAGGCTTCCTGGTTTTGCTGGCTCGTTGAGATCATGTTCAGAGTTGTTTTGGCCCAAGCTGAATTGAACAAGAATCATGAGGGTAGGTTTTTTTTTCCTCACATATCAGCATTTTCCCCAAAGCTTAACTGGTGTCAGTTTCTGCAAAACCTTCATACATCTTGGTACAGCAGTTGCCAGTGAAAATGATGTGGGTTTTGGGAATGCCGACAAACCCAGGCATTGGAAATATTGCGAACTAGCTGTGCTATTTCCCAGTGACATCTGCAACCCCACAACAAGTAGTTCACTGTCCATTCCTCATCTGCAGATCTGTGAGGGAGTCTCCCAAAACCTCACTTCTCATATAGTAACATTCAGGGGTGACTTCTGCCTCAGCTTCAGTGTGTGCAGCCTGAGCACTGTTTATAACAGTGAGTCAGCTTACTGAACTCCTGGCAAAGAAGTCTTATTTCTTACATCCTTAAGCTCTGTTAGACTCTGAGAAATGTTTCAGATAACCAAACTGGAGAATTTTCATTGGCTAAGTTTATCCAGCCATAGACCATTTAATAGTCAGGATTAATACCTAGCATTTTCTTCTATTTGATCTCCCCTACGTAAACAAGCTTCTTAGAGACCCCTTTGGACACTACCAGCTTTGATCCAAGCTCTATGCCAAGGACAAACTTAAAATTACAAGTTAAAGTATCTTTAACACTTAATTGTTCTGCCTCTTGTTCATAACATTGGACAACTTTCTCATTCTCTGATGATTTCATGTACACCATTAGGATTTACTAATTTGGTTAGTGAGCTAGATAACAAAATATATAATTCCTTCATTTCAGAAAAGTACATCACTAGCATTTCAAACTTATTTTGTTGACAGTCTCATATTTGTTGTTCATTAAATCTGTTATTGGACAGATTTGTATTAGCACTGAATGTTACATAATATTTACGCTTGATTACAATCCATCACTGCCATACACACCCTATCGGCTGGGATGCATTACTGTTTTATACACCCTATAGGCCGATATCCAGCACTGTTTTATATACCCTATAGGCTGACATCCATCATCGTTTTACACACCCTATAGGCTGATAACAATCACCGTTTTACACACCCTTTAGGGTGATATCCATCACCATTTTACATACCCTATAGGCTAATATCCATCACTGTTTTACATACCCTTAGACTGAGATCCATCACTGGTTTACACATCCTAAAGACTGACATCCATCACTGCTTTACACATCCTATGGACTGGAATCCATCACTGCTTTACACACCGGAAAGACTAGGATCCCTCCACTGCATCAATTTAGATGACTCACGCTAAGATGGAGTACCATGCTTCATTCAAGCATGTATTTTCAATAAAATACATCAATATAAGTATTTATCTTCTACAGATGTCAACCAAAGGATTTGATTTACTGGCTTCTACTTTTGACAGTCTGTGAGGAGAGTAGCCATGGCTGACTTAGTTGGACAGTTATCGCATGATTAAACCTGCCATGTAACAAGCAGTGATAAAAGGATTCACTGCCAGACAGCTTTATTATTTACAAGGACCGATGATATCTATTATAGCAGCTCACAATTATAAGTTTAACAGTTATTTTTCAGCAGTTACTATAATGTTGCATTCAAATAATTTCCAATGCAAGTGTTACTTGCCATAACTCCCAATATTTGACTGAGTAGAGGCTGACAATGTTTTTATCATAATTCACAGAAGACATGAGGGCAAGAGCCACCCACCCTCCTGCAAAAATTCCATCCCCTATTCCCAGTTCCACCGCCTCCGCCGCATCTGCTCCCACGATGAGGCATGCCACTCCCACACATCCCAGATGTCCAAGTTCTTCAAGGACCGCAACTTTCCCCCCACAGTGGTCGAGAACGCCCTTGACCACGTCTCCCGCATTTCCCGCAACACATCCCTCACACCCTGCCCCCGCCACAACCGCCCAAAGAGGATCCCCCTCGTTCTCACACACCACCCCACCAACCTCCGGATACAACGCATCATCCTCCGACACTTCCGCCATCTACAATCCGACCCCACCACCAAAGACATTTTTCCATCCCCACCCTTGTCTGCTTTTCGGAGCGATCACTCTCTCCGTGACTCCCTTGTTCGCTCCACACTGCCCTCCAACCCCACCACACCCAGCACCTTCCCCTGCAACCGCAGGAAATGCTAAACTTGCCCCCACACCTCCTCCCTCACCCCTATCCCAGGCCCCAAGATGACTTCCAATATTAAGCAGATGTTCACCTGCACATCTGCCAATGTGGTATACTGCATCCACTTTACCCAGTGTGGCTTCCTCTACATTGGGGAAACCGAGTGGAGGCCTGGGGACCGCTTTGCAGAACACCTCCGCTTGGTTCGCAATAAACAACTGCACCTCCCAGTCGCAAACCATTTCCACTCCCCCTCCCATTCTTTAGATGACATGTCCATCATGGGCCTCCTGCAGTGCCACAATGATGCCACTCGAAGATTGCAGGAACAGCAACTCATATTCCACTTGGGAACCCTGCAGCCCAATGGTATCAATGTGGACTTCACCAGCTTCAAAATCTCCCCTTCCCCCACCGCATCCCAAAACCGGCCCAGTTTGTCCCCTCCCCCCACTGCACCACACAACCAACCCAGCTCTTCCCCTCCACCCACTGCATCCCAAAACCAGTCCAACCTGTCTCTGCCTCCCTAACCTGTTCTTCCTCTCACCCATCCCTTCCTCCCACCCCAAGCCGCACCTCCATCTCCTACCTACTACCCTCATCCCACCTCCTTGACCTGTCCGTCTTCCCGGGACTGACCTATCCCCTTCCTACCTCCCCACCTATAGTCTCCTCTCCACCTATCTTCTTTTCTCTTTATCTTCGGTCCGCCTCCCCCCGATCTCCCTATTTATTCCACTTCCCTCTCCCCATCCCCCTCTCTGATGAAGGGTCTAGGCCCGAAACGTCAGCTTTTGTGCTCCTGAGATGCTGCTGGGCCTGCTGTGTTCATCCAGCCTCACATTTTATTAACGAGGCCAAAACAGGAGCTAGTTACTGAGCTTATTGGATCTCAGTCATCTCTGTAAAGCTTTCTGTCTAGAATCTCCATGTGGTACAGTAATTTTTATCTTCAGGCTGTCAGTCTGTCTTCTAAGCATTAGATCTGCTGTTCATCATTAGTTTTAAAACTTATTCCTTTTGCCAACATTGCACAACAACAAAATATCCATGAGCCAAAACTGGCCTTAATTTTCTTCATCTGTGATGTGCTCTTTAATTATCACTATAACAAGGGAAATCTTCATTTTTTGACAACTGTTTTATTTCTGCATTCAGGTGACACAAGAAATGGCACAGTTCTCTTCAAAGAGTCAAGCCATCCTGCTCCCTCGTGGTTTTCTTTGTATTGTTGTACGTATATTTTCAAAAACAAAATCTTCCGTATAGAACGAAATATTCAAGTTGATTACAAATCTATTAAACCGTGAAATGAATGCCAGAGTACATTTTTCTGTTACAGAAAGGATGGTGTTGATGATGAAAATAAAATGTGGATCTTCTAGGTTTTCTTCCCTACCCTCAAGCAAAATTATGCATCGACCGCAATGTTCCTTCTCCATGAAAATTGTTGTACTTTATTTAATAAATGGAAGGTCAATGAGATTCCTCCTCTACCCGCACATCACATGTGCAGGTTTAAATAAGATCATCTGTTCAGGGTTTGATGTATTAAGGAAGTTCCATCCTGGACCCCTGTGGTTGAGTTAATTGCGCATCACTGGAAAATATGGAGCTTTTGTTGAAAAGCAAATGAATTTTCACAGTAAATGCTGTGTCAAATTATCGATTGCTTAACGACAGCTCCTGTGCATTTCAGTGTAAATTAATGATGATTAAACGTTGCCAACAAATAAGACTTTTCGCCCTCCCTAATCCTGTTTTCCTGTCACAGTCATCCCATTAATGACATGATTGAATGCAAAATGTCACGATGCAGCACTGAACTTAAAAACTCTAGGAGAAAGCAGTTGGGTCTCCTGTGGTGCAATGGTAATATGCCTACCCCTAAGTCAAAAAATCTGGGTTAAATCTTATTTACCACGAAGGTGTGCACCTGAACAAATTTGTTAAATTAACACAATGATTAATCAATCAAAGTTCAGGCTGTATTCTGCAGGGAGTTGAGACAACAGTCAACATAGTTGATCTGCACCTTGGTTTTCCATTACTCAATCTTAAAAAGCAAATTTGAATCTTCAATGGTGAAAATGCAATCAACAATAGATCACAGTAGGTATCAGAATTCAATGTGCTTGCAGGAAATGTCATAAAGCAAATTACGGATGTTCTTTTTTAGGTTTCGGAATCCTAATCAACTTTGTTTTTTGTCAGTTTACTCCCTGTAATTTCTTTGGCAGACTCATGCCTGGAATTTGTTTCAAAAGCGCTGATGTCCATTCAACCCTTTGTCTGAGCAGCATTGCATATTTGTGGATATAGATGGTGAGAAATTCCTCTTTGCCTTTCAAACCTGTGGAAATTTGATTCTGTTACTTCCTTACAGACTGTGGGGCTTTACAGCACAGGGAAGATCCAGTTGGCCCATAGGCATTGAGCTAGCTCTGTGCTATAACAATTCAGAATTAATACCAACGCCTATTACTGTTCCTTACTTAAATAATGTGTCTGTTGTGAAAACCATTGACAACAGTAAAACATTCTATAAAATCTTGTGTAACCATTTTTTTTTTCATAGTCTCATGTCTCAAGCTTTTCCTGATAGCTACTTTCACATGTTTGGGATCATCTTGATGCATCCATAATGTGTGCTCACTTTGACGTACTTTCAATGTACAGAAATGCATATGGTGTTTCACTGTGTTTCACCTTTATAGCATTTCAACCAGTTAAACCCATGCCATCCCCAAACATCTAAATATACCAACATGTACTGGTGGGGACAATTGGTCTGTTTTTCTTCAGTATATTGTAAGTTATTCTATATATAAACTTTTCAGAAGCGGTCACTGGATTATCTTCATGAGTAGAATCCCAACTCCGCCTCCCTCACTTTCTAGCAATGAAGGAATTGTGACAATCCTCACACAGCTTTTATTTGGTAAAAATATACCGTATTCATTAAAACACCTAAAAGTGCATTCTAAAATATTACAAATTGGACATTACAGAAAATGCAAGCGAATACAACATTTTCCGCAGAACATTTCATACTCGTAAATGCCTGAATCCAATTGCAATGCATGTGATATTTATGATATGCATTCAGTGACAAACGTACAATTTGAGGGGTTCCAGACATTACCAGCTTCTTGGCATACAATAAGTGAAAGGGCTTAAACAGTAGTCTTTCTCCACTACAATAACAAGGTGTAGAGCTGGATGAACACAGCAGGACAAGCAGCATCGGAAGAGCAGGAAGGCTGACGTTTCAGGCCTAGCCCCTTCATCAGAAATCAAGCTTTTTCGAAGAAGGGTCTAGGCCCAAAACATCAGCCTTCCTGCTCCTCTGATGCTGCTTGGCCTGCTGTGTTTGTCCAGCTCTACACCTTGTTATCTCAGATTCTTCAGCATCTGCAGTTCCTACTGTCTCTTTCTCCACTGCACCTTCATTCCAAGCTTTAGTGCATTCCCTTAATTCTGAGCCTTGGGACATGTCATTATGGAACATTCAGCTGAGGAAAAGTCTTCACATTGGAATACTGGCTGGACTTAGGCAGATGAAAAAGTGCCTTTCAACAAGTTGATGGTCTCCATGCACAGCTTGGGTTTGTCTCAGTATGTCCCGCTTGAGAACACACCGTGGAACATGGAGTTCTGCATCATGGAGCTTTGTAGGATGTACACTGACAAAAACACTACCTATCTGCAGATAACAAGGTGTAGAGCTGGATGAATGCAGCAGGCCAAGCAGCATCAGAGGAGCAGGAAGGTATTCCAAAAGGAGATTTGCAATTGTGCCTTTACCACCACAGCCAACTGGAAATAGTATGCAATGCTGCAAATCATACATGAATTGACAATCTGACAGGCAGTGCATATCTTACCACCAGCCAAGATGCAGCTTGGTGCCTTTTTGAAAATTCTGCTGATGAGGCATTCTGCCAAATAATTTGATATTCTGCTAAGAAGCCTTCTGACAGGATTGACTATCTCCTTTACCCACAAGGCCTCAAGGACATTAAATGCTAATTGCTGCTTGACAGTCGAAGTCTTTTTTGCCCTGTGAATTTTCCATAAGGGACAGGTGATACATTATGGTTCTGAGACAGCAGGAGCCGCAGATGCTGGAGAATCTGAGATACCAAGGTGTAGAGCTGGATGAACTCTGCAGGCCAAGTGGCATCAGAGGAGCAGGAAGGCTGGCGTTTTGGGCCTAGACCGAAAATTCAGAAAATTCACCTTCCATTATGGTTCACCTACTTGGAGTTTTATGCCACAATGTAGCCAGACCCATTTTTTGCAATGCAGGGGCAGGTAGAACCTCAGCATGCAGTGACACTTGATGTGTGTGCATTGAAGGTCCATACATAACTTGATGCAGCCGTATACAAGGCAGCCATTGAGGTACACTGACCTTGCATATGTTTTCTCACCCTCCATCCAGGGTTTTATATACGTTGGCCCTTCCAACACAATCCAAATTTGATCTCCGGTTAAAATAGAAGTTAGCTTAGGGGCCAGGCCTGAGCCATGTACAGTAACACTGAAAGCACATCTCACTTGATGACTAAGTTTTACCTTTGATATAACTGAGCATCACATCCACACACCCGGCTTTTGCGGTATCTTGATGGTACACTCCTCTCAGCTTCAAGCCCCTCTGAATAATATCCTCATCACCCTCAAGTAACCTGACTTGATGATGAAGAGAGCAAAGAGCAAAGGAGAACACAGGCCCTCACTCTTGGTAGGATTTCCTTGAGTTCCTCCAGGCAGTCGCAACCTGGCTGCAGATGCTCATGATGCAAGATGTTAGTTAGGAATTAGTTTGTACAAGTTCCTGTGACCACTACGTGTCACACTGAGCAGTGGTTGATGGGAAGGCTGTCAAATCCTGAAACCCCTGAGCCACTGTAAGAGAGCTTTGACTTGTACCACACACCATTCTGTACCCATTGCCGCCAAATGTGTGCTTTAATGGAGGGAGAGACACTGACACCTCCCTTAATATTCCTCATCCAGGGATCAGACACCAATGGAGCTGCAATTGAATTCATTGGTGCTACAAGGCATATAAAACTTCCGTGATGTTGCCACAAATGAACAACAGTCAGACCTTTTCATTGGCTGCATATGTTTGAAGACTGAAATTCCGCTGTTCCTCTGCTAGGGAAGGGGCACAGACATCTCATTTCTTAGGGCTCGTTTTAATTGGGAAATTACCTGATGCCATATGCTCAGGGCAGACCAACTTCCCTGCAACTGGAACTATCTGAGTTGCTCAGGAAGAAACTGGAGAGGAGTTAGAATGAGCAGCAGTAATTAGTATAGATTATTGTCCCTCTTGTTCCATTTCCCTTCCCTGTCACCTCCACCCCCCAAAGATTAAAATGAAATTGCCGAAAAGCAGTATAAAACTGAAGAATGAGTGAGCATTACTTGCTCAGTTTAAGGAAACGGAGAAAGGATTTAAAAGGCACAGAATCTGCGGTGTGCCAAAGTGCAACCAGAATGATAGTCTCAATGTTCAGTTGTTAACCTTGCACAGGCAAGAAGCAACCAACCTGAGCGTTTCTCAGTGCCAGGCCAAGGCAAGGACCATCAGATGCTTGACCTTGTTTAGAAGGTGGTAAAGAATATAAAGGTGGCAGAAGGAAAGTATTTTAGGATTGTGTACCCAAATGACTTTCGTGGGTCTGTTGGGATAAAACATAGAACAACATACTCAATCTTCCCCTGCAGAGTGAAGGGTATAGTTGTGCAATTGTTTCTTTAAGCGATTGGAAAATGTGGTGAAGTCCAAAGTAAATGAGAAAGTGCTTAATATGTTACCTCACGATCACTGTTAATGTCGTTAAATATTCTGCAGTGCTAGGGGTGGAGGGATTGGCATTCAGTGCCACTACCATTCTTCCAGGTGGCACTGTTAGGCTTGTGGGTGATTTGATGGCACCCATATCAAGTCTACATTTCCCATCTGTGATTTTCTCAGAGTTCTGAAACAGTGAAGTTCAATGTATTCCTCTTGCCAGAGTGATGTCTGTGTATTTTCACAAACATAACCAAAGTATGGCTGAGACAGACAGTGAAGTTATCAGAAAGGGAAGTGTCAGGACCGTGAGGCATTCCTTTCTCCAGCAGCAAGCTGGTGAACAGTTACATTGGACTCGAAATATTAACTGTGCATCTGTCTCCGCTCACACAGTCTGTCTCACTGGGTTTCCCCAACACTTACTGTTTGCATTTCAAGTGAAAATTGCAACCTTCTGCAAGTTATTAGCCAGTAATTATTCTCTTTTAAAGTGTCAAATGTGATGTTAACTCAATTGGAACAAATTATAAATCAATTTCTCTCAGTTTAGCTTTCTCAAACTCGACTGCATTTCACCAATACATTCAGTCATATTTATACTAAAACGTTACTCTCAATATGAATAATATTTCATAGATTAAATTTTCCTTCTATTTTTGTGGTAACATTTTGATTTACATTATCTGTGGATAGGCAAAGTGAACAGTTGTAGTGGTAAAAGAAACAGTTGTCATGGTCTTCAAAAAGTGAAGGCTGTTGAGGTTTCTGTGACATAGCACCATCTACTGGGCACAAGGGAACTAGTAATTAAATTGAGAAGATACCTTCGAATTTTGCAATAAAATTTAACATCAAGGTCTTAATGATTATTACTACCCCACCATAACAATGTGATTCTCAAAAAGCTATACTTTAGCTTGAAATTACATTTTGTGTGAAATAAAAGCCACTTGAGTAACGTTAATTAATCCAGGCTCATATAATTATCAAGATAACAAAGTGTGTAGCTGGATGAACACAGCAGGCCAAGCAGCATCCCCTGAGATGCTGCTTGGCCTGCTGTGTTCATCCAGCTACACACTTTGTTATCTTGGATTCTCCAGCATCTGCAGATCCCATTATCTCTGATCATATAATTATCAATCTTGGTAGTTGCAGCCTCATTAAAAGGTTGTGATTTCATGCCCCGCTGCAGACATGGGCTAGACCGAATGAGTCTTTGCCTCTCCAACACCTGTAGATCCTGTCTCTCAGAATCCCCTCTCACACATTACCTGCCACGGACATAAGGCTTACCAGCCTGTAGTTGCCAGATATTTCCTTGTAGCCTTCCTTAAATAATGGCACAACATTAGCCACCATCCAGTCTTTGGGCACTTCACCTGTAGCTGTCAATGATGCAAGTATCTCCCCTAGGGGTCCTGCAATTTCCTCTGTAGCCTCCCACAAAATCCTGTGATACACATCATTGGATCCTGAGGATTTATCTACCTTAATGTAATTTAAGACTTCCAGTGCCTCCTCTTTTGTAATATGGATATTCTTCAAGATATCACTATTTATTTTCACATGCTCTCTAGCATCCATACCTTTCTTGATGCTAAATACTGACAAGAAATATTCATTTAGAATCTCAGCCTTCTCTTGTGACTCCACACGTGGATGAGCTTGTTGATTTTTAAGAGGGTCTATTCTCTCTCGTTACTCTTTTGTCTTTCATGCACTTGTAGGATCTCCTTTAGATTCTCCTTTATCTTATTCACCAATGCCACCTCATGTCCTCTTTTAGCATTCCTGTTTTCTCTTTTAAGTGTACTCTAACACCCTCTATCCTCCTCAAGAAATTCACTTTACCCCAGTCGCCTATTAGTGTCATATGCTTCCATCTTTTTCAAGAGTAGGACCTCAATAGCTCTAGTGATCCAGGATTCCCTACTCCTGCCAGCCTTACCGTTCACTCTAACAGGAACATTCTAGCACTGGACCCTAATTAACTCAGTTTGAAAGTGTCAGAAGACAGGACAGTAGCCAATGTTGTTAATTTGTTTAAGAAGGGCAATGGGATAATCTGGGAAATTACAGGCCAGTGAGCCTTACATCAGTGGTAGGGAATTTATTGGAGAAGATTCATAGGTACAGAATTTATTCACATTTGGAAAAGCATGGACTTAACAGCAACAGGCAACATGGCTTTATGTGAAGGAACTTGTGTTTACAAACCTGATTGAAAGATGATTAACGAGGGCAAAGCAGTAGATGTTGTCTACATGGACTTTAACAAGGCTTTGACAAGGTCCCACACAGCAGGCTGATAGAGGAGGTAGAGTCACATAGGGTCCATGGTGAGATGGCAAGATGGATACAGAACTGGCTTGGTCATAGAAGACAGAGAGTAATTGTGGAAGGGTGTTGTTATGACTGGAGATCTGTGACCAGTGATATTTCACAGGAACCCGTGTTGGGACCCCTGTTGTTTATAACATATATAAATAATTTGAAGGAGAATGGAGGTGGCCTGATTGGTAACTTTGTGGATGACACAAAGGCTGAAGGAATTGTGGATAGTGAGAAGGATAGGGCAAGACGTAGATAGGCTGGAGACTTGGGTGGAGAAATGGCAGATGGAATTTAATTCAGATAAACGTGAGTTGACACACTTTGGAAGGTCTAAGAATTGGAAACAAACTGAACCTTTAAAAGCATTAACATACAGAGGGTTCCAGGTGTAAAGGTCCACATTGTCCTGAAAGTGGAGAAAGAAATGGATAAGGTGTTCAAGAAGGCAAATGGCATGCTTCCCTTCATCACACAATATAAATATTGGTAAGTCATGTTACAGCTGTATAGAACTTTAGTTAGACTGCATTGAAGTATTGCATACAGTTCTGGTTGCCACACTACCAGGAGAATGTGGAGGCATTGGAGACGGTTTAGAAAAAGTTCACAGGATGTTGCCTGATTTGGAAGGTATTAGCTATGAGGAGAGATTGGACAAATTTAGTTTGTTTTCACATTCATTGGAGGCTGACAGGTGACCTGATAGAAGTTTACAAAATAATGAAAGAGCCTTTCTCTGAGGGTAGAAATGTCAATTACAAGGGAATATAGGTCCAAGGTAAAAGGGTGTGAAAAAGGGGGTGAGTTTAAAGGAGGTGTGAGAGTCAAGATTTTTTTCACAGATGGTGGTAAATACCTGGAATGCACTGTCAGGGGAGGTGGTAGAAGCAGATACCATAACAACATTTAAGAGACATGTTGACAGATACGGGAATAGACAGAGAATAGAGGGATATGAAGCGCAGGTGGGCAAAAGAAGGTTTTATTTTAAAAAAGGTGTCATGTGTCAGCACAGTCTTGATGGGCTGAAGGGGCTGTTCCTGTGTTGTACTGTTCCTTGTTCTTCATAATGTATTATTTTTCCAATTTGAAAGCTTATTTTCCCTACCCCATGAAATTATATTACTCCAAAAACTGTACGGTGCAGTTTAGACAAACCATTTCTCATTATACATGTGTCTATTTGTATGTATATTGCACACCTGCATGTGAATACCCAAGTAGACATTATTCATACATGAAAGCCAACCAAAGATTAAACATTCAAGTTTCCTAAGAGACTAGCAGCAAATAAACCATCCATATAACATCCAACCTGTACACCCTGAGAGCAATAGCAGAGAATCAGAGATAAGACAATGATCCAGTTCAAGGGTTGCACCAAATGTTGCAACATCTTTGGCAATGAACAAGCAGAGAAAAAGGACTTGCATTTATAAAGCACATTTCAGAGCTTCAGAATGTCTCACAGCACTTTTCTGACAATACACTTTCGAAATATAGTTCCAGTCGTAATGGTGGAAACAATTCGCCCAGTTTGCACGGAGAAAACTCCCAGAAATGACAATTTGATGATCAACAGATAATCGTTTTTGTAACGCTGATTAAGGGATAAATTTTGGCTGGATACCAAAGATAATTCAAGTTTTAGAACTTTTCAGATAATGAAATACTTGTGGAAGTGCGTGAATGCTTTGTGTTTGGAAAAGGGTATAATACGAATGTTGAACTTAACTGAGCATGCCAAAATTTTAAATCTTTGTAAAATGATTTGGCTTCTCACTCTAAGATAATAAAATGTGAGGCTGGATGAACGCAGCAGGCCCAGCGGCATCTCAGGAGCACAAAAGCTGACGTTTCGGGCCTAGACCCTTCATCAGAGAGGGGGAGGGGGAGGGGGTTCTGGAATATAGGGAGAGAGGGGGAGGCAGACCGAAGATGGAGAGAAAAGAAGATAGGTGGAGAGAGTATAGGTGGGGAGGTAGGGAGGGGATAGGTCAGTCCAGGGAAGACGGACAGGTCAAGGAGGTGGGATGAGGTTAGTAGGTAGGAGATGGAGGTGCGGCTTGAGGTGGGAGGATGGGATGGGTGAGAGGAAGAACAGGTTAGGGAGGCAGAGACAGGCTGGACTAGTTTTGGGATGCAGTGGGTGGAGGGGACGAACTGGGCTGGTTTAGGGATGCGGTGGGGGAAGGGGAGATTTTGAAGCTCGAGAAGTCCACATTGATACCATTGGGCTGCAGGGTTCACAAGCGGAATATGAGTTGCTGTTCTTGCAACCTTTGGGTGGCATCATTGTGGCACTGCAGGAGGCCCATGATGGACATGTCATCTAGAGAATGGGAGGGGGAGTTAAAATGGTTCGGGACTGGGAGGTGCAGTCGTTTATTGCGAACCAAGCGGAGGTGTTCTGGAAAGCGGTCCCCAAGCCTCCGCTTGGTTTCCCCAATGTAGAGGAAACCACACCGGGTACAGTGGATGCAGTATACCACATTGGCAGATGTGCAGGTGAACATCTGCTTAATGTGGAAAGTCATCTTGGGGCCTGGGATGGGTGTAAGGGAGGAGGTGTGGGGGCAAGTGTAGCACTTCCTGCGGTTGCAGGAGAAGGTGCCGGGTGTGGTGGGGTTGGAGGGCAGTGTGGAGCGAACAAGGGAGTCACTGAGAGAGTGGTCTCTCCGGAAGGCAGACAAGGGTGGGGATGGAAAAATGTCTTTGGTGGTGGGGTCGGATTGTAGATGGCGGAAGTTTCGGAGGATGATGCATTGTATCCGGAGGTTGGTGGGGTGATGTGTGAGAATGAGGGGTATCCTCTTGGGGCCGTTGTAGCGGGGGCAGGGTGTGAGGGATGTGTTGCCGGAAATGCGGGAGACGCGGTCAAGGGCATTCTCGACCACTGCGGGGGGAAAGTTGTGGTCCTTGAAGAACTTGGATATCTGGGATGTGCGGGAGTGGAATGCCTCATCCTGGGAACAGATGCGGTGGAGGCGGAGGAATTGGGAATAGGGGATGGAATTTTTGCAGGAGGGTGGGTGGAAGGAGGTGTATTCAAGGTAGCTGTGGGAGTCGGTGCACTTGAAATGGACATCAGTTTCTAGCTGGTTACTAGAGATGGATTCTCACTCTGAAGGTTCAGAAAAGTTTGACAAGGATATTGCTGGGTTGGAGATTTTGAGCTGTAGGGAGAGGTTGAATAGGCTGGAGCTATTTTCCCTGGAGCTTTGGAGGTTGAGGGGTGACCTTGTAGAGGTTTACAAAATAATGAGTGACATTGGATGAGTAAATAGCCAAGGTCTTTTCTCTAGCGTAAGACAGTCCAAAACTAGAGGCCGCAGGTTGAAGGTGAGAGGGGAAATAATAAAAGGGACCCAAGGGGCAATGTTTTCATGCTGAGGGTACTGTGTGCGTGGAATGAGCTGCCAGTGGAAGTGGTGGAGGCCAGCACAATTACCACAATTCAAGACATTTGGATGGGTATACGAATAGGAAAAGTTTAGAGAGATATGGGCCACATGCTGGCAATGGGACAAGATTAACTTAGAATATCTGGTCGGAAAGGGCATGTTGGACTGAAGGGTCTGTTTCCATACTGTACATCTCTATGACTCCATGTCTCTTAGTAAAACAAAATCAAGGTGCTTTATGCTCTGAGACTTAAGCAGATAATAGACATGCCTACATGAGATATTTACATGCTTTTAACTCCCAGGTTAACTGTCTAGCTTCAGATTCAAATTTTCTTGTATAAGAAAATTCTTGCTATCAAATGTGTTAATTGGTTAAGTGCCTGGAATGCACTGCCATGGGAGGTGGTGGAGGCAGATACAATAGCAATGTTTAAGAGGCATTTTGTCAGATACATGAACAGACAGAAAATAGACAGATGTGGACCACATAAAGCCCAGAAGGTTTTCTGTTGAGAAAGGCATCATGCATCAGCACAATCTGGGTATGTCAAAGGGTGTGACCCTGTTCCTTTGACGTACTACTCTTTGTTCTTCGTAACAGCACTGACTGTTGCTATGGATGTAAACATGACAACAAATCTCATACAGCAATAAAGTCAATAGCCAGCCAACTTGGAAACTGTTTTTCAAACTAATTGTGAATTGTAATTTCTACTGAGACAAGCATATTTAAAAATAGAACCCTAACATCAAGTCAGAAATGAAAAATTATTTTAGGAGCAAATGTACTTTTGTTTTGAATATGAGTCACTGAAATTTTAGTGGAGAGATGCAAATACCTGAATCAATTCAACAAAAACAACAAGCACTACCATAACCAGGGACCTATTAGTGAGGCTTCTCTCATGGTTTGGAATCTGGTGATTCAAAATAAAAGCTCTATACATGAGGTAACTTTTCTCTTCCTCTTGACTTTTTATCATAAATTACGGACAGAAGTTTCCTTGCACCTGAATGACATGAACATTGGTGAGTCAATTGGGAAAAGGTGGTGAGATTCATAGAAATAAGATTCTCAATGTTAAGAAAAAAAAAGCCAGATTCTCCTCCCAAGTTTTGAATGACAAGGCAGGAATCTCACTAGTGAGCATTGAGTGGCCTATTTTCATCTACTTCCATGCATTACTATGTCATTATTCCTTAGTTTTGCCTCATTGATGTGTATTTTCCTATTCTCCTATATACCAGATAGAAATTCCTCACATGTAAGTCAGAGCAGGATCCAAGCAACTACTGCTTGCTCTTCCAGCCTTCCATCTTGGACAGCAGTCACCAACATCCCAGGACAGTGACTGCCCGCAATCACAGCACAGCACCAACCCATCGAAAATACAGCACCTTCAATGCTGTACTTTGGAATCTATTGGCTGCTTGACTGCAACACAGCTGGCAGAACACCTTGCATGCAGGGACAGGAACCAAACTCATAGATTATGCCAGGGTGCATCACACATGCTATCTTACTTTGCACCTTCCTGGATGTTCACAGTACCTCTTTGTTGTCTTGTCTTTTTAGAGCAGGCCAGAAGCTGGGAATACTGCGGTGAGTAACTCACCTCCTCACTCCTCAAAGCCTTCCACCATCTATTTGGCACAAGTCAGGAGTGTGATGAAATACTCCCCACTTGCTGGATGAGTGCAGCTCCAGCAACACTCAAGAAGCGTGGCACCATCCAGGATGAAGGAGCCCACTTGATTGGTACTAAATCCATAAGCATTTACTCCTTTTACCACCGACGCTCAGTAGCAGCAGTGTATACTATCTACAAGGTGCACTGCAGAAATTCACCAAAGATCCTCAGACAGCACCTTCCAAAAACTCGACCACTTCCATCCAGAAGGACAAGGGCATCAGACTTATGGGAATACCACCACCTCCAAGTTCCCTTCCAAGTAACTCACCGTCCTGATTTGGAAATATATTGTCATTCCTTCACTGTCGCTGGGTCAAATTCCTGAATTCCGTCCCTAATAGCACAGTGGGTCAACCCACAGGAGCAGAACTGCAGTGGTTCAAGAAGACAGCTCACCACCACCTTCTCAAGGGCAAGAAATGTTGGCCAGCCAGTAACACCCATATTCCACAAATGAAAAGGAACAAAAACTCTGTGGCACTCCATGGTCTTCTGTCACCTGATAACCATTTAAGAAATAGCTGCAGATATTTTTAGCTGTATCAACCCTTTAACTTAAAATTCCAAAATGTGTATTTCAAAAAAAGTCCACAGTAGTTGGGAGTTCTGACCAATTTTCATCATAATATCTAACATTTTGCTGACTGTTTATTTGGTCAAATTCAGAGATTATAAATCAATTTCTAGATTTGTGCAGATGTTCTTTCCAATATATCATTCTAATGGGCAAGTGTTCAGTGTCAGCTTGATGATTCAAAAAATATTGCTGAGCTTCGTAGCATGGGGATTCTGAGTACATCCTAAAATCTCATCATTTTGATGGAAGTGCCTTTTATCCAGAGTCAATAAATGTCAGTTTTTGAAACCTACATTTTAAAATGCAAGTCATTTGTGTATTTTAGTCAGTACTATTTCAGTTAATGGAGTTGCTGTTGCAGCTGGAACATAGCTGAGTTTATCATTAGCTGAACAATCATATTTTAGTCACTGCTGTACAAAATTTATTTAAAGGAATGAAACAACATGATAATATACAGAAGCACTTTGTTTAATGCATTGGTCTTTGAAGTCGCACTGGTTAAGTGGAAATTTAATTTTTATATTTTTATATTAATTTGAACTGTAAACAAAATGAATTGCATCGGTAATCACCCATGTTGGAAGACACTTAATGCTTATCTAATAACAACTGTCAAAAATAAAATTGTAGACTGAATGAACTAGAATTGTGAATAATAAAATATTTTGTTATAAAGAGGTCGTTTTACTCATTGGTGACTGCTGGAATTGTGAAAGTTTTATTCAATTAGTCCCATCTCCTCTTTCAAGTATCTATTTGCCCCTCCCAAGTCCTTTGTTCTTCTGACGGTTCTCCATCATATTTTTGGTTAGTACATTCCAGGCTATCATAGCTCACTATTATAAAAACAAATTATTCGCTTTTTATTGAATCATTTTTCAAATAGCTTCAAGCTGTATTTTTCTAGTTACCAACCACCCCTCTCTAGTGAAAACTATGAAAACCTTTCTTAATTATGACTATGGCAATTTTCCTAAACCTTCAGAACAAGTCTAACATCCTTAGCTCTCCACATAGCTGTAAAGAAAGTTTCATTACATTTCTGGTTATCTAATGTGAGATTATAAAAAATGGGAGCAGGAGTAGGATGGCCCATCAAATCTGCTCTGCCATTTGATAAACTTTATTGGTGGCCAACAATGCTGAAAATGTAATAAATGAAAAATAGCTATTTTGAAAATTTCTCCAGGATATTCCTGGGATTGCAGGATTTATTTGTTTAAAATTGAAAAATGGCTACTGAGTTGTATGAATCATTTCTAAATGTGAATTGTTGCACACTCTTGAGATGTTAGAAATGCTATTGTATTGTACATTTAGGCAAGTAAATTGGTTGTTGTAAACTGGCATAGTGAGTGCCCAGAAAGTTTGAATAAGATATATTTTGGATATCATCCATTGTCTGAAGGCCAGTCACTGTCACGGAATTTTGTAACTTCAGTCCAAGGTCGAGAATTAGAATCGGACCAGAACAATGTCTGATATCAAAGTTTTGTTCCAGTTTGGTAATGTTTAAATATTGCCTTGTAGATTTTTTCGAAAGCAATTACTTTTCTGTGTGTCGGAAGGGTGCACATTTTCAAAATTCAGTTAATTTTTCCTCCAAAGCAATGCTACTGGTCTGTGAAAAGGAGGAATTTTTTTGTTAATATGTTTATTTTAAATAAGTCTGCCACAAGTTGCCACAATATCATCACCATGCCTTTCAGTGTCAGTAATGCCGATGTCATGGTGTTCCTAAACTGTAGTTTCTAAAATATTTGGCAGGTCAGATAGTATTTGTGGACTAAACTACCAACATGGACCATTTCTCAACTGCTGTCTAATGGAGAGATATGTGAAAGGTTCACTTCTGTTGAGCGAATAGATGAATAATCTGACCTCAATATTTGTGGCGTTTTCTGCTTCTCAGACCTCTAGAAGGAGCAGTTGTATTTCTTTACCATTTTGCTAAGTAGCTTACCAGTACCAGCACTTATTATTTGAGGTTACATTCCAGTTGTTCTCCATGCTTTTTCCTTTCAAATCATGAGAGTGA
Organism: Stegostoma tigrinum; assembly: GCF_030684315.1. NCBI lineage: Eukaryota > Metazoa > Chordata > Chondrichthyes > Orectolobiformes > Stegostomatidae > Stegostoma > Stegostoma tigrinum. Next base: position 26,020,339 of record NC_081378.1, on the reverse strand, counting down.
CCCTGTATATTGCTGTCATTCTATAATTAAATGAACTGACCATGAACTTGATATAATACTGACTGGACCTTTTTCATGCTGTAAATGCATTTTATTGTTTTGCATATCTGGAAAAAGCTTAACTGAAATGGGCTGTTGCAACATGCACCTGCCTGTTATACTGGGTGCTGAGTATCATGTCCACTCTGAGACTACTTGTGCCGCCTTTTTTCAAACTTTCTTCAGGTGTACCTTGTTATCAATGTGACTTTTTACAAGGTGGTTTTGTTCTATGCAGTTCTCAAGTCAAATTAAATGGACTAGGAGAGGGGTTATTTAGTCTGCTATGTATTCTGCCTGACAGCAAGCCTGTGTGGTTTGGTTGCAGCAAAGTTTAGGAACCCAGACTCAGAGCTACCAAGAGCAAGATGCTAAATATTCACCTTGGGAAACCAAGACAGGAACAACTGGGCTCAACGGACAAATTTTCTGGCTGTGATTTTGAGCACCATGTGTGCAGAAGAGGTCTAAAAGAGAAACAGGTTATAACTGGTATGAGCAAAAAGGAAAAGGTTGCTGAGCTTGTGAATTTTATATTGCCTTTGCTACCTATACCCCTGAAAGGGGAAAAGATCGACTTCACAGACACAACAGCCAAGGACAGCAAAAAGAGTTTATACAATTTCCAAACAAAAACCCAGATCCTACTCAATTGGAAAGATACAAAAACCAGCAAAGGACCACATAGCAGCTTATAAGAGCTACTAACAGGGATTATGAAAGGAAATCTGAAAGGGACATCAAAATCAATAGAAATGTTATAATTACATGAAAGGAGAGCAGATGGCAGGAGCAATGTTGGTCTTCTAAAGACTGAAAGTAAGAATATTATCAAAGACTATGTTGGAATGGCGGACATATTGAATAATTACATCTAGAGTAGATTAGGTTGAAGTTGAGAGGCAATGACTAATGGATTGGGAATAGAGATTGTGGCTCAGTGGTTAGCACTGCTGCTTTACAGTGCCAGGGACCCGCATTCGATTCCACCCTCGGGCGGCTGTCTGTGTGGAGTTTGCATGATCTCCCGTGTCTGCATGGGTTTCCTCCAGGTGCTCTGCTTTCCTGCCACAGTTCAGACTAGGTGGAATAGTCATGCTAAGTTGCCCAAAGTGTTTAGAGATGTGTAGATTAGGTGAGTTACTGGGGATGGGTTTGGGTGGGATGCTCTGAGGGTCAGTATGGACTAGAACATAGAACATAGAACATAGAACAGTACAGCATAGAACAGGCTCTTCAGCCCACAATGTTGTGCCGACCATTGATCCTCATGTATGCACCCTCAAATTTCTGTGACCATATACATGTCCAGCAGTCTCTTAAATGACCCCAATGACCTTGCTTCCACAACTGCTGCTGGCAACGCATTCCATGCTCTCACAACTCTCTGCGTAAAGAACCTGCCTCTGACATCCCCTCGATACTTTCCACTAACCAGCTTAAAACTATGACCCCTCGTGCTAGCCATTTCTGCCCTGGGAAATAGTCTCTGGCTATCAACTCTATCTATGCCTCTCATTATCTTGTATACCTCAATTAGGTCCCCTCTCCTCCTCCTTTTCTCCAATGAAAAGAGACCGAGCTCAGTCAACCTCTCTTCATAAGATAAGCCCTCCAGTCCAGGCAGCATCCTGGTAAACCTCCTCTGAACCCTCTCCAAAGCATCCACATCTTTCCTATAATAGGGCGCCCAGAACTGGACGCAGTATTCCAAGTGCGGTCTAACCAAAGTTTTATAGACCTGCAACAAGATCTCACGACTCTTAAACTCAATCCCCCTGTTAATGAAAGCCAAAACACCATATGCTTTCTTAACAACCCTGTCCACTTGGGTGGCCATTTTAAGGGATCTATGTATCTGCACACCAAGATCCCTCTGTTCCTCCACGCTGCCAAGAATCCTATCCTTAATCCTGTACTCAGCTTTCAAATTCGACCTTCCAAAATGCATCACCTCGCATTTATCCAGGTTGAACTCCATCTGCCACCTCTCAGCCCATCTCTGCATCCTGTCAATGTCCCGCTGCAGCCTACAACAGCCCTCTACACTGTCAACGACACCTCCGACCTTTGTGTCGTCTGCAAACTTGCTGACCCATCCTTCAATTCCCTCGTCCAAGTCATTAATAAAAATTACAAACAGTAGAGGCCCAAGGACAGAGCCCTGTGGAACTCCACTCACCACTGACTTCCAGGCAGAATATTTTCCTTCTACTACCACTCGCTGTCTTGTTGGCCAGCCAATTCTGTATCCAAGCAGCTAAGTTCCCCTGTATCCCATTCCTCCTGACCTTCTGAATGAGCCTACCATGGGGAACCTTATCAAATGCCTTACTGAAGTCCATATACACCACATCCACAGCTCGACCCTCATCAACCTTTCTAGTCACATCCTCAAAAAACTCGATAAGGTTTGTAAGGCATGACCTACCCCTCACAAAGCCGTGTTGACTGTATTTGATCAAGCCATGCTCTTCCAGATGGTCATAAATCTTATCCCTCAGAATCCTTTCTAACACCTTGCAGACGACAGACGTGAGACTTACCGGCCTATAATTGCCGGGGATTTCCCTATTTCCTTTCTTGAAGAGAGGAATTACATTTACCTCTCTCCAGTCCTCAGGTACGACTCCAGTGGAGAGCGAGGATGCAAAGATCTTCGCAAGTGGCGAAGCAATTGCATTTCTCACTTCCCAAAGCAGCCGAGGACAAATCTGATCCGGGCCTGGCGACTTGTCAATCTTAATGTTTGACAAAATTTTCAGCACATCAGCTTCGTCTATCTCTATCCATTCCAGCATGCACACCTGCTCTTCAAAGGTTTCATTCACTACAAAGTTGGTTTCTTTCGTAAAGACAGAAGCAAAAAACTCATTTAGGGCTTCCCCTACCTCCTCAGGCTCCACACACAAGTTCCCTATGCTATCCCTGATCGGCCCTACTCTTTCTTTGACCATTCTCTTATTCCTCACGTAAGTGTAAAATGCCTTTGTGTTTTCCCGGATTCCTTCTGCCAAGCCTTTCTCGTGCCCCCTCCTGGCTCTCCTCAGACCATTTTTGAGCTCCTTCCTTGCCAGTTGGGTGAAGGGCCTGTTTCCACACTGTAGGGATTCTATGATCTATGAAACGCATCTAAATTGACGCTTAGCCCATTTCTGGTAAAATTCTGTGAAGTGCCTTGCTGAATCCACACAACTGTCGGTAATACAGTGTGGTCTGTGCAAATAAATGGAGGTCTTTGTTGCACAGATAAATGTGATTGCATCTATGGGCCAGAAAATGTTTAAATGTTATCATCAGCACCACATTCTGGTTAGACTAAAGCTTCTAAGCAGGTCATGTTCTTGTAAAGAGAAAGGTATTGTATTTATTTAACCTTTAAAATCTTTAATCTGCCCTTATATTTCAAACTCGATGAAGTACATTTGAACTGTCATCGCTGTTATGAGATGGGGAAATGCAACAATCAATCTGCACGCAACAAGATCCCACAAACAGTTAGTGATCAATAAATTCTTTAAACTTAACTCATGCCTTCTACTGAATATATCTAAATAGAACTGTAGATATGAAAATTTATGAGTTTGTCTTGGCAGACCTGAAGTACAATTTTCTAAATTATTCTTGTAGATATTGCACCATCGTTAGCACTATCTATGCTGGATCTAGAAGGAAATGTACTTCAGACTGGACCTTGTTCTACATGTTAGTGCACAGTTATCAATAGATTATTTGCATGAAAATTAGAGAGTCAAGGGGATTTTTAAAACTCAATAGCAGTACATGTCACTATACACCAAGTCTGCATCATAAGAAGGGAGTATCCGTTGCGACTGATATCTGTTCACTTGTCAGAACTGCCAACAATTTCTAACATGGAAAAGCATGTATTGAACTCATTGTATCGATCTTTATAAAGTCACAAATTGTGCTTCTATATTGACTTGATTTCAACTTTTGTAGGCGGGCTAAATGACTTCCAAAATCCAGCAACTGCCACTCATGTTGTTCTCAGTATTATTCAAATGTCTGAGGTCAAGGCAGAATTTTTCCTCTTGATAATGTTCAGAAAATGGTAAAAACACAAAACTGGAACTTCTGAAGACAAGGCTGACAGTCTTCATAATTGAAAAACTTTCACCTTTGAGGAAATTAAGATAATACAGGCCACGTTTCACAAGGTAAACTTGCAAGCACAATTTATTTAATTAAATGCAATACATGTCAAAGTGCTTCACTCTGCAATATTGCAGTGGGTTTATAAGGAGGCAGTGACACCAACTGAATTAAGAAGAATTCACTCGGCAATACAATCACATATACAATACAGTCAGTTAAACTAATGATGCTGACACAATTATTCTTACACAATTGGCAATAATATTCTGTTTGCCCCTCAAAATGTTGTTTTCGCTGACTCTCTCTCTCCTCACAATATTATTGTGCATATTTTGAAAACTGATGCAGAGAATAAATGAAAGTCTAAATCTGAACTCCACACATTAGACGTGAAATATACACTTGACTTGACACCACAGAAGAGACAGTAACATAATTAGTAACCTGTACCTCACAGTGGAATAGTGATTCATTTTTTCCCATTCTACCCTACATTGCAGACCACATTGCAGTGACATTGCTGTCCTAAACTTTGAACACTGATTGTGATTACAGCCCTGTTCATTGATCAACTTGTGATAAAACCAAGAGAACCGTGTCAACAATGTATGATGCCTGCAGGATCTTCATCTGATATTCAGCTCTGATTTTACAACAGGTAACCATATCTGACAGTGAAGAGTACAGCTGAGAACTCAATTAGTCTTCATGACACTCAACGTTTGATGTCTTTGCAGTCAACTTGGATTTTCAAAGTATGTTGGTCCTTCTGAAGGTTGTACCTCTGAACATCCTTTATTGTGGGCATTTGAATTTTGTGTTTACATCTTTCTATAATTTCCTACAATTATCTATATCATTTTTTCAACAAGTTGTTTCTCTGTCCTGGGATTCCTGAGGACTTTTGAAATAGGCCCAGATCGTAACTTTCAACTTATTGCTGTAATAGTTGTATCAGTAGGTTTATTGATTGCCTTTTTGGTGCTTGAGGTTCGACACAAAGCAACCATGCATGCAATGATCATCAGACATCCAAAACACATCAGGGTTAACTGAACAATACCAAGTGTTGTCATGGGTGTTGTTAGCGAATTTCTGAACATTTTTGCAGTTTCATCATCAAGAGTACCTGTCTAGGATTAAAAATAAGTTCAGAACCTTCTCTATGCATTGCACATTATAGCATCACCTTCTATCAGTACAGACAGCAAGCAAAATTGCAAATAAGTTCCACTAATTATACAATTCTTAGAACACCAGATGTGGATTATTCAGATCTCAAGCGATTCATTTATGTCATGATTGATTTGTAACTTAACTCCTTCAAAGCATACAAACAACAAAAAAGAAGAGATTCTGGAAAATTAGACAGAAAAAAACTGTAAAAGATGACAAGATATGGCTAGGAACAGAAATAGAAACTTGCAAGTGGAATTAAGGCCAATGTAAAGAAATTTACAACTACATTAGTTAAAGATTGTCAGTTGCCTTGTAAGCTGTTAACTTATCAATGAAATTAAGCTAATGGCAGAACAAACTGAATATTAGTTTGTATCAATATTCACTGCAGAAGAAGAAAACAATGTATTACACAACCAAACTAAACTGTTACGGAATCAAAGATTGAAACTCAATAAAATTTATGTAAGCAAAATAATAGAAATGAAGAAAATAAAGGCAGTGAACAGTGACGGATTTCTGTAAACAGATGGTGTCCAAATACATAGGCATCTACATCTGGAAAATAGAAGAGCTGGGAGATGGGCAGCAGTCTTCTGAGAAGCAGGTAAAGATTTTGAGCAGGCTGTACACCACCTTCAACATGACAGAGCACTGCACCATTAGTTGCAACAAGCAAAACAGGAATTAATTGACCCTCAGTTCCAATAGATGTGAGCCAGGTGTGGTGATCACTCATTGATAATTCATTTGTTGCTGTTTGTAAGGCCAGAAGTCCCTGTCTATTCCCAGAAGTATATAAGGTTTACGCTTGCGTTTTTCTTTACTTTAGTTGTTGCTAAATGAGAGTGAACCTTTTCAGCCATTTTGAAGACATTCCAGGGTGTGATGGTCCCTCTTTGAATGATTAGAAAATGTCCGGCTACACTGAGCATTGGGAAAGAGTAGCACTCCCTTAGACAGGGTTGTAAGATGGGATTATGATAAGGATGGGTCACCTCTGCAGCTTTGTTATGAAGTAACAATACATTTACAAACATGCACTTGTATTGGGAATGAACTGTCAGCCATGCCATTTGTCCCTCAGAAGTTTTTCCTTTCAGTTCCCCTACCTCTGAGTGCAATGTGAAGGGATACTTCTGGTTGGCAACACTTGACCTGATGCACACTGACCTTTAAAAATGGTGCTAATGCTGGGAATCTCAGTAGGTTCGAGCAGTGGCAAACACTTTTGCTTCTGGTGAAAGGGAATATCGGATGAGTAGAGCACCATACAGGCTTAGTGCATAGTTAATGAAGCAAGTTTCGGAGAATAGCATGGGGAATCATATGAGCAATTCCCTTTGCATGGAACCTGCCACTGAGATGTTTAATATATGTGTCTGTATATAATATTGTTGCAAAGTTAAGCAGAGTGCTTGTGGATGGGAAGGCAGGATGTTAGAATTTGGTGTTTGTAAAATGTTGTTGCTTGTAAATGTTGGCATTTGTAAAATGCTATGGGGAAAGCAGTGCATGTCCGTTTAAAAGACAATGTGTTTTTTCTGTGCTGACAGACTTGAAAAAAAAAGTCTGAGTTTGCAGGTGCACAGAGTACCTGAAATGGAAATGTTTATAGCAGAGGCTGTATGGTTAGCATTCAGGCAGCAGTTTTGTTTTGTTAGCAAGGCAACCAGTTTGAATGTCAGCCAATTAATTTAAACCAGGCACTGAGAGACTAAAAACCAATTAAATTTACATCTGATGGTTTTGACGACCTAGGACCAATCCTATTGTAAGAAGTTAATAGATCATTAAAGGTGTAAAAGAAAGGGCCACTTGAAAACTGGCGTGGGAGCAACTGCCAACTGATACAGTTAACAATCATTAGTTCTAACGAGAAAATAGCTGGCTCCTGCAGAATTTTCTAAGCTCTCAGAGTAACCACATCTGACTAAAGGTACAGTGACACTCTTAGCTAACATTCCTGATACAAGAATTCAACAGAGAAAGGTGTTACTGACTGAAGATCAGCGGAAAAGGCACAAAACATTCTGGAAGACATATCTTGGCTTTGAGAGATTGAGTTTTGATTTTTTTTTATTATTTTGGTTTATATGAGGGATTTGTATTTATTGTAACAGCATACCATTAGAATTTTGTTTTATTCAGGAATAGTGCGTAGTTAAGGGGGAATTTTCAGTTTTTTAACAGTTCAGTTAATCTATTCATTGTAGAGTTAGATAAATAAATTGTTACGTGCTGATTACAGAGTGAGTGAAAGGAGTCTGTTTCATTTAACCACATCTTTATAACAGGTTGATGGTGAGAGGCAGGTTATACCATTTTTCACACTTCTTTTAACAGATTTTAGTTTCAGGTGAGCATCTCTGGGTGTTTCGGTACTAGTTCTCAAAGTGGAGTCGACCTCTGCTTTATAACGATATATATATATGATTCCAAATTGAATTGTTAATGCTAATAGCCTCAAGACACCAAGGGATAGCAATCAACGTTACACCAACACAGGATCAAAAATACATATATCCTTCAAATTATTTTCTTCTTCTAAGTTATTCCTTTTGTGGTTAATTTCCCACCATCTTTATTAGTTGTTCTTCCCATATCTACATTTGTAGTGATGTATTTGTCCTGCATTCATGAGTCTAAATCCTTCCACTTGCTTACATTATTTACTATCTTGTGGTATACCCTCACACTACAATGCATTCTGTTTTCAAAGACTTTTTTGAAATTATATAATCAGATCAGTTGTGATTTTACTGAATGACAGAGAAGGCCAGAGGGTTTGAATGGCTGCACTTCATTCATGTGTTTGCATTTTGGTATGATTTAAATAAACTTGCTTACAGTACTGATTCTAGGTGTCACTAAGAACAGAAAATACAATAACATCAATATTTGTGTTTGCCTTTTTAGTAGAACCTATGTTTATGAATATAAAGCTGCAGTTTGAAATATCCCCTTACCTCATTGAGCCAAACAAGTGGAAAATATGTTGGCTTCTTAATATTCTTTAATATGCTACAGAGAAAAAATATTCTGTTTAAAAAACATGCAACATCCATTTTCAGTAACTATGAGCTTGTCACATGACTGAACAGTTTCTAATCCAAATCATAATTTTTGCAGTTTGTCTGTGAAATGGTGCTTTATTTTAACATATCTCCCATACTATGCTGGTCGACTTACTGTCTCTATTCTTCATAATCTTCCGTTCCTCCAAAACTCTGTTCTATGTATCTCATCCTTTAAATGGTTGCACTTGCCCCATATTCACGGACCCTTGTTGGTTATCAATGCTATAAAGTTTCAAATTTATCATCTTGTAGCCATTGTGTGTTGGTGGGTTTGTGGGCTACCCTGATGCCAAGAGGTCCGAGTAGTCTGGCAGTCATTTCGGAAATGTCTTTGATGTAGGGGAGAGTGGTTATGGTTTCTGGGCCCGTTTTGTCTGTTTGTTTGGGTTTGTCATCTTGTATTTAGATTACTCAACCCCCTCCTACTTCCTGTGAAAACTCCTTCAGCTTTACAACACCCTGCCCAAACTTGCCTTTCCCCTCACTGTGACCCTTTATAGACTCTTCATCCTTATTCCCACCATTGACTCTGTCAAATCCTCACGCTGGAGTTCTGCCCAGCTCTCCCTACTCCTTAAAGCTGTTCTAAATTAAGAAAAAAACAAGCTTTTGCATGATATTCCTTTCCTTGGCGTCTTATCTTAATTTCTGCCTCCATGAAGCACCTTATGATATAATATGAATACAATATGAATGCTTAATGATTGGAATCGCTAGTATTTGCCTGATTTATTTTTGCCATAAAGTTCTGGCTGAAATTTAATATCTTCTTCACCCTAGGAATTTATCATCTAAATGCATTTCAATTCTACTATTATTTGGTATAATTACTTGGATATGTTTTGATAATACATACAAAAAATCAAACATACTCAATTTGCTTTGATGGTTTAAACATTAAGTTGATTTGTATTCGTTTAGCAACTCTCAAAGTAAATCCAGTGATCTGCAAGGAGGAAGAAAGTGTGAAGTTATAAGTCAGCAAAAAAAATTATAAAATATTAAAGATTATATCATGTGTATGAGATAAATAGGTAATTTAACCCATCCAGGGAGTGCATGATCCTGAACAGTATGTCTCAGTGTGAAATCTGCATTATACTGTTACAATTTTCAAATCCCATTAGTTGCTCTCTGAAGTTCTACCCATCATTGGTCGAGCTTCCAGATTGCTGGAAGATCAAGCACATGCGCATTAAATGTAAAGCGGTGGCCATGTTTGAGAAACAAGAAATGGCCCAATCTGTGTGTCATTACCCTTTTCCCAAACCACATCAGTTAAAAAAAGGAGGTAGGAGTTGGAAGTTTGATTTCACAGTTTAGAGTTTTCAACTCTCCAATCCCGCTATGTTTCCGCACTGTGGGTTGCTAAGAGTTAATTCCATTTCCCCTATCCCATATGAAACCACTTCATAAGCTTCACAAATGCTGTTAATTCTTGATCAATTAAGCAAAACTCTGCTTATCCTAGAGATCCATAGCTCCTGGAGGAAAATTACATGGCTCAGGAGATTCATTTTGGAAAGGCAAATTACACCTAATTACAAAATTACAACTGCACATACCAAAACCAATATTCCATCAATCACAGTCTATATACTGTATGTCTGAGGTTACCATATGGACTCTCCTTCTTAGCCTTTCCCCTTGCCTGAAGCAGGTTAACCTCAGGTTAAAGTGCCACAAGTTACCTCTTTAATGAGAGAGCAGTCCCATGGTCTGGGAAGATTACAGCAACTCCTACTTGGAAAAATATTAGTAAAGTCCTAAACACTTGATATTTTTGCAATGTTTTCGTGACAGCTTTATTTAGCTCTCGATACTGGAAGTAGGATGTGGGGTAAATTTACTCGTGGTGAAAATGTCAGAAGAGGAAAATAGCTGAGCTGTGATATTCTCACAGTCATTTTCCAACTCATTAATTATTTCTTGAGAGAACACAATTACTCACTGCTTTCGCTGGAAATAGGTGAAAATGCATTCAAACAATGATGAAGGAAGTAAAATGCTTTTAAAAACTAAAATAATCACTTACAGGTTCCACATCCAGATAGGTTTGATGTGCTTCCTTATTGGGATTTATCCCATCAATTGCGTTCACGATTTCATCACTTGCATATAGAAAGTGAGGGAGTGAAATATAAATAGGTTTGCCTGAAATTGAAACATACTATTACATGCAGTTGCAAGATACAGTACGATGAATGGAGTACCTCAGGAGATAGAATTTAGGTCACATTATAACAACTTTGTACATCACTAATTTTGAAGAAGGAATCTAATAATCAATGAAGGTTAGGCACTGGTCCATCAAAAAAATAAATGAACTGCATTTTGAAAAGACACAACGAACGATCAGAAAAAGCATAAAAATGAGAATGGCCATTCAGCCCATCCAAACCATTGTTCTTCCAAACCAAGTGCATTCTATTTTGATGTGAACTCTTTCCCAATCACCCCTCACCCATCTCATTTTAGGGTACATTTTTGACTGTCTCAATGCCATTTTTGCCATCCTTTCCTCAACTGGTCCATCTCTTTCTCAATATCTCTACCTCAATTTCTGGGGACAGGCTTTCACTGAATACCTACTCCAAGTCCAGTAGCTTCCTTGCCTATTACGACTACACTTCCTCCCACCCTGCTTCCTAGTAAGATTATGTTCCATTCTCCCAGTTTCTCAGCTTTTATCACATCTGTTTCCAAGGGTGTCACCTTCCTCAGCTGTACTTCTGATATGTATTGTTTATTATAGACTATCCACGTTGTCCTTTTCTCCCCTTGACCATGACACATAGCACACACCACCTCCACATGGCACTTTACCCTTTGCTTGTCTTTGTCCTTGCTAAAAACAATATGTTAGATCTATAATGTGTTCCAAGCAGGAGAAAGTGTCATCAACAGGAAATATTATCTCTGTTTCTGTCTTTGTAGATGCAGCCTGACTCCTGTTGACAATCTATATATTTCTGTTTTCCAGCATCCGTAATAAGTTGCTTTTGTCTTATATAAAGTACCTTGTCTATTTAACACTACAACCTACATCTCCAACCATGACTGGCTTCCTTTCCTTGTCATTTTGTTTTTGTTGCCCAAACAGCTCAGGAACCATCTCATTATATGCAGAACTTGATTTATTCTTTCTGTTCACTCAGCAGGTCCTACTACTGCTTACAGAAACAGAACTGTGCATTAAACTGAAATGCGGATCTCAAATAATCAAAGTTTGCAGACATTTTGATCACGTGAACTTCCATTTATGGAGCCAGTAAAGCCTTAAACTAATCCAACTATAAGAAATACTATTGAACCATTTATTTCTCAGATTTGACTTTCTTAGCGTGGTATTCATTAGCAGACCTGCTCAAAATCAACTCGTTAATCTTTGCGAATAATTGGAAAAATATCTTTAATATGTGGTACATGGCAGGTAGCTAACATGTAGCGTGGCAGCTTCATTGTTTAATCCAGGAATTCAAAACAGAACAGAGGACTACATCTGGGAAAATCAGTCACTGTTGCAGTTATTTTGTCACAAGTCAACATGGCATGTACTTGTAATCTTGTTTTAGGAATATTTACAAGTGGATTGTTGTGCTCCATTTCCTATTTGTTAAATTTTTTGTTATCTTTTCTAAGACCTGTTTAAACTTTTGAAGATTATGTTTTATAGCAGAAATTTTGCAGCTGCCGTTTGAGGAATTCAGTCCCTAACTTATATAAGGCAGTGCCTTTGTACCTTGAGTAAAACTTTTAAATTTATAGCAGAAGCCTCGACAACCGTCCTACAGTTTGTCCCTTCAGAAGTTCCACCTGACTGAGTCTAGCAGTCACTAATGGATGGTTTTGGACATAAACTAGATCCGTGCCATTTCTTAGCTAAGCAGATGCCGATGTTATAATGAGGTTAAGTGGAAGTCATGACTCAAAAGCAGTTTTTTTTTAAGATCTACTGGTTCCATATTTGAAGGAAAGACTTTATGAAGTAATGAAATTCATTGTAAAATCCCACTGATTTTGAATGGCAAATTCCACATGCAAAGCCTCAGCAGAAAAGAAAATAAGCTAAGTTAATGTTTCAGATTTAGATTGCTTTCAGACAGATTTGCTACGGCCTAGCAGACAATTCACTAGTATTGCTTTCACGCATTCATAGCCTGCAGTACTTACCCTCTTTGCAAACACTAATACCAAGGATTCCTCCAAAGGTGCAATTTTCTGAAACGCTCATATCTTTGCAGTAACAGTGATTGTCAGGATTCTCAACAGAAGATGCAAGAGCTTGAGGAGGAACAACAAAACGAAGAACAGGGATTCTCTTCAGAGTTATCTTTTGTTCATATTCTGCAAAGATAGATCTACATGGGGAATCAATAAAAGTGAGTTTGCTTTGTTTATCCATTGCAACTAATGACTCAGATTGTGCTCTAGGCAACTTTTCTAGGTGCTGATAACTGACTTAAATCTGCTGTTGTCTTTTCATCACATATCTAAGCATTACAGATGCACCCACAATGTATACTAAGTGTGCATGAGCAGCAAGTGTAGCTTCTTTAATTACATAGTCTGAATATATGGTGGAGCAAGGAGTATAATTTAACCTGGATAAGCACGTGAGTTTGGGTGTGAGAGTTGGCAGGTTTAAAAGCAACAAGCAAGTGAAAGTTCTTTACGCAGAGGGTGGTGGGAGCCTGGAACGCGTTGCCAGCGGAGGTGGTAGATGCAGACACGTTAGCGTCTTTTAAGATATATTTGGACAGGTACATGGATGGGCAGGGAGCAAATGGACACAGACCGTTAGAAAATAGATGAAGTTAGACAGAGGATCTTGATCGGCGCAGGCTTGGAGGGCCGAAGGGCCTGTTCCTGTGCTGTAGGTTTCTTTGTTTCTTTGTTTGTTTCTAACTATTGCATCTTACAGCCAAATGCATTGCCTTCAGTGAATCGCCATTATCAATATCCATTATCCAGAAACTGATCTGAATGAGCCATATAGAGACAGTGGCTACAACAGCAGGTTGGAAGCTAGGAAACCTGCAGTGAGTAAATCACCTCTTCACTCCCAAAACCTTCTCCAACATCAACATAGCACAGCTCAGAAGTTGCTATCAAATACTTTGCACTTGTTTGGATGTGTGCAGCTCCAACAACACTCAAGATCATCATTCAGATAATCTGGTCTTTAATGATTTTGGTTGAGGAATAAATGTTGAAGGTGAGCACTAATCTACTCTGTTTCAAAACATTGCCATAGAATTGTATCAATGTTCATAAAACGCTTTGCCTCATTGTTGCTTTTAATCCCATAATTATCTCCCCACATCTCATTTTATATTTTATATAAGGGTATATAATTAGCTGTACATTTGGAGTGACAAACCGAGCTACTCCGTCATTTGAATGTAAAACAGGATCTTTTGTATCATATATGTCCAACCTAAAGTACAGTCATTACATTGTGCTTTGGGATTTTTTTTCTTGGATTCCCTCATCTCTTTATTTGTTTTATTCACCTCATTTTGTTTCATGCACTTATTCTCTGCTTCCTCCCGGCCACCAACAAGGTTTGATTGAATTAAAGTGACTGTTCCTTCCTCAAATTCTTCAATGAACTTTGTCTTTTGTAATAACCAACATCATCGATCCAAAACTGATTTATCTGGGATAGTAGGAACTGCAGATGCTGGAGAATCTGTGATAACAAGGTGTAGAGCTGCATGAACACAGCAGGCCAAGCAGCATCACAGCAGCAGGAAGGCTGATGTTATGGGCCTACCGAAACGTCAGTGTTCCTGCACCTCAGATGCTGCTTGGCCTGCTGTGTTCATCCAGCTCTACACCTTGTGATCTCAGATTTATCAGGGAACGAGTCAGCTTTGACAACCACTGGTTGACTCGTCACTTATTTGTTTGCAAAGCAAGTTTAAGGCCAGTTTCTTGAGAGTGGCACTCAAATATAACTGATTCTGATGACAGAAATTTTGCAGCTGCCGTTTGAGGAATTCAGTCCCTAACTTATATAAGGCAGTGCCTTTGTACCTTGAGTAAAACTTTTAAATTTAACATCACATTATGTGGCCAGTTACAACACTTCCCTTTGAAGTAGTTAAATATTTACATGCTTTATATATATTCTCATCGGTACATTACCTGCAAATGTCAGACGAGAAAAAATATAATTTCTCCCTATCATGAACAAATGGTGGAAATGAGCTTGCATCTGTCAAAGAAAAAGTTTTTTATGAAAATTGGCAGTCAATGAGCACACAGTAGCATATTTTATTATTTGTAGGTACCATGATATTGGCAATTTGTAGATAACATGAATATTGAATGTGATTTTCTATACTCAAGCACTCACAGACAGACAACGGATTGTAATTTCTCACTGATCCTGCTATCTGTCCATCTGTCCATGATGATGGTATATGTTAGTTTGTTATGAGAAACAGAACTGCAAACCCATCTACAACCAATAGAATTGGCCCCTTTGATTCTAACTGGAGTAGGATGTTAGTAATCCATATTGCTGGATTGGCATTTTCTAGTCTTCACATTCGTTTGATCCCTGACCATTAACAAGATGGAGGGAGCTGAGCAGCTCAAAGATGCGATATCTTGACCTATATTTCTTCAGATTTTCAATACTGCCTTTTTGATACAGTTTGGATAATGATAATTTAGACAATCACTTTACCTGTGCCATTGATCATATCACAGAATGAATCATTCCAGAAAGTCAGTTTTCTGAAAAAAAGCACAATTATGATTCAGGTTGCAGTAACATCAAAATTTTAAATTCATTAGATAAAAGACAATAAAAGATAAAAGATAGTAAAACATTCCAAAACATGCTGCTGTAAATTACAATAAAACTGCTTATCAATGGTAAGGTGGTGAGTTTCATATGTCCATTTTGTAACAGGTAAACTGACTAAATGTGCACAATGACTACTTAATCTGGACTATAAATCCACAATCTAGGCATGTATGCTTCTTGCACTCATCTATAAAACTCAGGTTGGACAACATAATAACTTTGTGTAATAGTTTGTTTTTTGGTCCTTTGATTCAGCAAGATGAAGTGTGTTATGTAGTGTAGTGAAAAACGCTCAAACAGTTTACGCTGCTTTTTCCTAACTACATAAGAATCTAAGTGATCCACACAATGTAACTTAAAATTCAGTTTTGACAGATGCAAATATCTTGTTATAACTCTGTAAACATGGGTCAGAAATGATTTGGTGTGTAACTCAGGCCTTTGTTATGGTAAAAAATGGTGGATACACCCAAAGTTCACAAATCCTGACCCTGAACGCAGCATTTACTATTATTGCAAAGGCAGAAATGGGCACATGTCACATTTCACATTTGTACATTTCACAGAGGTAGGTGCCAATAGAGCTCAGCAGCTGCCTCCACTCCTGTTTGATTCTCGAGACAAAGATGCCTGAATCATGAAGTGCACAGATTTGTGCCCTGATGAAAAATCACTGGACTTGAAACATTAATTCAGGTTTCTCTTGACAGATGTTGCTAGATCTGCTTAGTTTCTTCAACATTTTCTGTTTTTATGCACAAAACAGACCTGGTAAAAGCAGGTCAGGACTCAGTGGAATTGGTTGGATAGCCAGAGAATCCATTTGGATAGGTAGGATATTCCTTTGCATAGGGTCCTGGGACACGTTTGGAGCAGTCAGAGGTCCTTTGAGGAATTAAGGTATGCTTTTGCAGTGGGACGTGCCTTTGTGTGTAAATAGTGCATAAACTCATTAACTGTGAGATCATTGGAATTGTCTACCAACCTGTCAGCTCAAAGAAGGTTCATTCAACAGATACCAGAGATGAGGAGTTATCTTATGCAAAAAGGTTGGGACTGTATCCACTGGAGTTTAGAAGAATGATTTTACTGAAAGATAAAAGATCCTGAAGGGACTTAGCAGGTTGCGTGCTGAAGAATGTTTAATCTGATGGGAGGAACCAAAACTTGGGGGGCATGAATCAGAAGGAATTGGTCTTGTATTTAGGAGTGAGATGAGGACAAATATTTCCTTTGAAAGATCATTAGGGTTTTAACTCTCTCCCACCCTGCCAACTCCACACCCCGAGAGCGATAATAGCACTGTTTTTCAATATATTTTTAACAAAGGTCAATTTGTGATGACCAAGGGAGTAAAAGGATATTGGGGCAGGTAGGAAAGTGGGGTTGAGGTTTCATTTAGATCAGCCATAATCTTGTTATGGTTCAAGGAGCCAAATGGACTGTTTCTACGACTAACTCGCATGTTCACAACTGTCGAAGGGAACTATCGAAAGGAATTTTCAAAAAGGACTTATCAAAGAGAAATGTCAATATCACTTGTTCAAGGTAGCTGTCAAGGCAGTTAAAAATCCTAAATCTTTGAAAGAAATGCCTGGAGTGTTTAAAAAAATTGTTTTTTATTTCTCTCTGTCGATTGATACATACGTGATGGGTTTTCATCGCTGGTTAGTGTCATATGACTGAGTTCACAATCGTTCATGATCAAAGAGGAGTGCCTGCTATTTCAGTTTTACTGTTATGTCTGAGACATTATTCAGTTTTTGAAGTATGACTATAAATTTCAACATTGATTATTATAGGGATTATGCACTTTATTGTAAACATGTAGTTGAAGTTGAAGAATGTAAGTGTAGTAACTGGGTTATCTTTAACCTTCAGGAATGTATCATTCAATAGCATGAAGTCAATATACAATGTGTATTACATATGGAGAATTTAATTTTATAGGACTTTATTTAATTTCATCTCGGCATTGGTCCTGAGGATCTGGGTGAGTTGGCATTTTAGGCACATAGAAAATGGGTGATGGGTAGGAAGCAGAAATTAGATACGGGCTATAAAGGGCCAGGAATGCTGGGCACATGGGCATAATTTAGCATGGGAGCTGTAAAGGGACATATGGGGTTGGGTATTAGGCATAGATTGACATGGATGGTATAAAGGCACATTGAGGCAGAGATTGGCACAGACAGTTTGAGAGGTCATGGCGAATGAGTGCAATGGCATAGGTGGCATTAGGACTGTATGAGGAGATTGAGGCAGTATGAGGGATGAAGGCTGGAAGGCTGTTTGTTGTTTTAATCCTTTTCCTCTCTGAAACGTCCACAGAGTGCCAGTATATAGAGACAGGTCTTGCACCAGCCTCTGCAGGTGGCACTCTCCACTGTCATTCCACACTTCTCAAGCCAGCTCCTGGCTAACCTCACAATGATGGAATAAAAATCCCAACTTCTGGGTAATTTTTTCCTAAGATGGGTTTGCAAAACTGGGAAATATCCCCAATGTGACCTGGAAGTGAAAATCTAGGCATGAGTTTTAGTGAGTACCACATTTTAACATTTAAACTTGTACAATAAAAATCATAGAAGGATAGAATAGCTATTGTTACAAACTGTATATTTTTGTAAAACATTTTTTGGAAATGTTGCATTTTGTCACACATGCCGAGAAGCCATTAAAATACAACTAATTTTTAAATGTGTTCTAAGAATACATGAAAAGATTAACCATTTTACTCTTACTTCTTGTACATCCAGCGGTCAATGATTGCAACTTTGCTAATGTCATCTTTTCCTGTGTATACATTATAAATTCCATCCGATGTTCCATTGTACTAGAGAGACAGCCAAGACAAGATATTAACCTTATTGCATCATAATAAATTACAGCAATAATCCAAGAATTACAATCAACTGTCAGGCCAAAAACAACTTAAAATGAAACAACAAGTGGACCTGATTTTTCAAAGGCTTGTCAGTCATTTTCTGTTAACGTCTGGGCTGTTTCAGAACTTTCCTCAGAAGCATAGGAAATAGGAGAAGGATCAGGTTGTATGGCTTCTCAAGTCTGCTCTGCCATTCAACTAGACCATGGCTGACCTTCCCTCTTGATATCATGTGCCCCATATTATCGCCATATTGCTTGACAGCTTTAGAACGCTATCAGTCTCCATCTTGACTATATACAAGGCCTGAGCCTGTATAGCCCTCTTGGGTAAGGTGTCCTAAATGTTCACCACTTTTGAGTAAAAAAATCTGAATTGCTTGTCCCTTATGAGACTGGGCCCCTAGGTTCATGAACACCCCAGAACCAGGGGAAATGTTTTTTCCTGCATTGACCCTAGTGAGTCCTATAAGAACGCCATATGCTATTTGTGTTCATAACCCAAAAATTCAGGACATCAGGAACATTTCCTGACCTATTCTTCTTGCTTGATGTAATATCTAATGATAATTGCTCTGTACTTGAGTGTGTTGACCTGTTCATCGATTGATATCATTCTGCTTGATTACTTCAGCCTGTGGGTACAACTGTGACTGAATCAGCAACACAGTGTCCCCGGAAAGTCCTGGAGCTCCCTTTGAAGACTGCATGTGTGAAAACCTCCACAAGTTCTTAGATGTTTTCAAAGTTCTCAAAATAAATGGTTTAGATTTAAAACCAGATCCATGTCTGCCTTGGTCTGCAATAAATCTGCTAAATAAGATGCACAGCAACCTAGCAAATACTCAGATGGTGAAAATACACACCGTGTATGTCATGGTTGGCTGGGAGGTCCAACAAATCTAAGAAATATAAGGAGCAATACATTATGCCGGGGCCCCTTGAACCTGCTCCACCATCCAACACAACACCTCACCTCCAATTTCCTGCCCAACTTCCCATATACCCTGTTTCCTTAAGAGTCTAGAAATCTATCCATCTCGGTCTTACGTATACTTACAAAGAAGCATCAATGGCCCATCACAACCCTTTAGGATACGCAATTTCAAAGTTCCTCAATTTTGACTGAAGAGAAGGATGCTATGGCCAGGTGGTATTATTGCTGGGCTGTTAATCCAGTGATCCAGGTAAAATTCTAGGGACCTGGATTTGAATCCTGACAGATGGTGTTATTTGGATTAAATGAAAATCTGGAACTAGGTATCTAATGATGACCACATTGATTGTCAGGAAAAAGCCCATCTGATTCACTAATGTCCTTGCCTGGTCAGGACTACGTGTGTCAATAGACTCTTAAGTGTCCCATGGGCAATTAGTGATGGGAAATAAATTCTGGACTTGCCAATGACACCCTCATCCTGTGAATGATTAAAAAGATTTTTCCACATCACAATGCCAAATGATTGATCCTTAACCTGAGAGTATGCCCTTATGTTCTACATTTCACAGTTGGGGGAAACAAACTCTCTGTGTCTATCTTGCCAAATTCCTTCAGAATTTTCTGTTTCAGTGGGATCATAAACTATAGAAAGTAAAGGCCCAGTTCACTCAGCCTCTCATCATAGGGGACCATTCTCATCCCAGAATCTAATCTGTGAATTTTTGCTGTATTGCCTCAAAAGCAAGTTTATCCTTTCTTAAATATAGAAGCCAAAATAAATACAGTATTCCAGTTGTGGTTTTACCAAAATCCTACACAATTTGAACAAGGCTTCCTCGTTCTGTATTCTAAACCCATGGAGTAATGACCGCCACTCACTTGTCTACCTAATAACTTGCTAACTTTCTGTGCTGTTTGTACAAGTCCAACAAATTTCTTTTAACATTAACATTTAAAAATGAAACAAGCTTTGAAAAAAATGTATTTTCATCCCAGCTATCAAAGTGTATAACCTCACATTTCCTCACAGTGAAATCCATCTGTAAGTACTCTGTTGTCCATATCTCTTTGTCACCTTTCTGCACCTGCGATAGGGTTAGGGTTACCCTATTGCTTGCAATTCCATCCGGTTTTGTATTGACAACAAACTTGGATATATTCCTCTCATTCTCTGTATCTAGATATTTTCCAAACAACCCATTCAGAGATTTTATTATACACTTCTGGAACAGTTGGGACTTGAACCCAATCCTTGTGGCTCAGATAGAGGGACACTATTACAATGCACAAAAGCCCAGGTGTGAATATCTAAGTCTTCACTCCAGATTTTAAATAGCAGAAGATCCTATGCTGACTCTAGCAGCATTTCACTAATTACAGCTTGCCAATTTGAAGATGTACCATTTGACCCTACTGTATGAACACAGCAGGCCAAGCAGCATGTTAGGAGCAGGAAAGCTGACATTTCGGGCCTAGACCCTTCATCAGAAGACATTTTTCCCTCCCCACCCTTGCCTGCTTTCCAGAGGGACCACTCTCTCCATGAGTCCCTTGTCCGCTTCACACTCCCCTCCAGCCCCACCACACCCGGCACCTTCCCCTGCAACCGCAGGAAGTGCTACACTTGCCCCCACACCTCCTCCCTCACCCCCATCCCAGGCCCCAAGAAGACTTTCCACATCAAGCAGAGGTTCACCTGCACATCTGCTAATGTGGTATACTGCATCTGCTGTTCCCTTTGTGGCATCCTCCATAACAGGGAAACCAAGCTGAGGCTTGGGGACCGCTTTGCAGAACACCTATGCTGGGTTCGCAATAAACGGCTGCACCTCCCAGTCGCAAACCATTTCAACTCCCCCTCCCATTCCTTAGATGACATGTCCATCCTGGGCCTCCTGCAGTGCCACAATGTTGCCACCCAAAGGTTGCAGGAATAGCAACTCATATTCCGCTTGGGAACCCTGCAGCCCAATGGCATCAATGTGGATTTCACAAGCTTCAAAATCTAACCCCCCCACCGCATCCCAAAACCAGCCCAGCTCCTCCCACCTCCCTAACCTGTTCTTCCTCTCACCTATCCCCTCCTCCCACCTCAAGCCACACCTCTATTTCCTACCTATTAACCTCATCCCGCCCCATTGACCTGTCCGTCCTCCCTATATCCCCACTTACACTCACCTTTACTGGCTCCATCCCTACCTCTTTAACTTGTCTGTCTCCTCTCCACCTATCTTCCCCTCTAACCATCTTCGATCCACCTCCCTGTCTCTCCCTATTTATTTCATAACCCTCTACCCCTCCTCCATTTCTAATGAAGGGTCTAGGCCCAAAACGTCAGCATTTATGCTCCTAAGATGCTGCTTGTCCTGCTGTGCTCATCCAGCTCCACGCCTTATTTTCTCGGATTCTCCAGCATCTGCAGTTCTTATTATCTCTGACCCTACTCTATTCTTTGTTTCTTTTGTTATGAAACCCGACCTATAATATATTACCCCCTACTCCATCAGGCCTTACCTTCTGTTCAAACCAAATGATTCGTAATCAAACAAAAGTGTCACAACTGCACTGGGCAAAGCAGAAATCTTAATAATAAATAAACTTCATTACAAGAAAATAAACTTTATTTTCAGCTAATTTTGCTGGCTTCATTACAGCAGTAGGTTTCACAGTGATTTTCACCCACCTTTTCCATTTGTTCTCTTCTAACAACACTTCCATTTTGCACCCAATCCATTGGGTTTGATGAGAATCAAAGTAAGCTCAAAAAATACTTGCATATTCTCAAAGTAATGTTAGATAAACGCTCTTCGTGTTTCTCGGCAGTGAGCTTTGCCTGTCATGACTGTTCCATGTGATTTTCAGAATAGTGTTTAAAATTAGTCAAAAAATAATTGTCATGACATGGTGATTTTCTGAATTTTCAGCAACTCAGGCTATATCACTGAGAACATTAAAACTTAAGGCTAATATTTCAATACTTACTGGGTAAAATATACCAGTAATCGTGTCTTTGTAATTTGCCAGTTTCAGTATTGGATCTTCATATCCCCAAAGTAATTCACCCACTGTTCTATTCTGGAACAAAGAGGCCTTTGCCAGTTTCAGGAAAAGATTGACAAAACCATGACTTTCAACAGGAAATAAAGATGGTAAGGTCTGTGAAAAATAGAAATATTTCAGTACTCAGCAACTCCAATACATGGAATTGATATCATACTTACGGTTCTATTTACTCTCGTCCATCAAATACAACTATAAGGCAAAGAAATGCTTCAGATAGAAAGAAGGAAACTATCTGATATTTGTCACCCACTAGCTGTCTTCTGATATAATTTGTAAATGTTTCCATGTCACAGGAAGTTTTTGTCATCAATTAACAAGAGAAACATTTCCTCTATTGTTTCTGGAGTCTGACTCTCATCTTTGTCACAAAGTTGAAGGTTAATGAGACTACTTGTCTAGCGTGCCCATGATCTTCTCACACAAAAAGCCCAGCAGCTCACCCTTTCATGTACCTGTCAACTATTTGTACAGTTTTATTATTTTCTGAGTTAAAAAAAATTGTCTATCCTTCCTGTTCTTATTTTCATCACTTAGATTTTAAGAATTTGTTCGGAGCAATTACATCAATTGCTAATGTCACAAAGGTAGACCTTAACTCTAGAACAATTATAGACATATCTAACCTTAATTTCAATAGATCTTTTCAACAAAATAGGGGTACAACTGCCATACAAATGACCATGGATGTAAATTCAGTGAGTGCCTGGAGATTCGCCCATTAGAATGGCATACCTTCAAGTGTCAAAGAAGCTTCAAAGTCAGAAATGAATTATAAATCAAACAGTAACCCCTTTCAGTATCTCAGACTATGAAAATTATAATTTAAAGAATGAGGAAATTGGGTGAGAAACAAATTTGCACTTTCTCCTTTCAACAGGGACAAGTTAAAACTGACCTTCCAACTGCTTGCTAAGTGTTAGTGGTCTATCGTTCCAGTATATAGACACAAACGTTCAGTGAGTGTCACAGCTTTGAGAATAGCCTCTAAATACCCTTGCAACACAAGCAAAGAAAGGGAAAAGATACTTTCTCTCTAGAAGCTAATTAGTCACACTAAGCCAGTCAACAGGGAACAGGGCAAAAGAATTTCAATGAACCTTACAACCCAAGAATCCTGAAATCAATTGTTCAAATGTCAAAGTTCCATTAACTACTCATTACAAGTGACCCAGAAACTGCATTGGATATCCTTTTATTTTTGGAATTAGTTATGATTTCTTCTCACTTTAGTAACTAAGAAACTCACTCTTCTATTTACTCAAGTAAGACTGATTAAATTGACTCCTTTTAAAACATAAACTCATTTGTTATGGGAGAAAATTATTCACGAAGGAGGGGATTCTTTATAAATTAACCTTGGTGCAACCAATTGAAGGAGAGGGTAAATTTAAATAAACAGGAGCCATTTCATTCATGTTCAAACAGGAGCTTGAGTGTTTATGGTATTCTGACTGGAACTCTAATAATTTGGGGAAACATGCTTGGGAATTGCTCACAACACTAGGCAAGTGTTGAAAACTTTAAGATCGTCTTATTTTTTATCTTTTTGAAGCAAGGGGTAATTTTGGTTTCAGCATCAAATGTAAAGCAGACAATATCAATTCAACTACCTTGCCATACCTTTTTCTCAAATTTCATTTCTACTGATTTTCTTCAATTCAATTCTAAGTGACTAAATCAGAAGTTTGAGGTTATTTTTGCTGTTCCAGTTGTCTACCACTTCAACATACCACCATGCTCCTGGTCAACATTTCTGTCTCAGGCTTGCTACAGTGCTCCAGCGAAGTTCAGCGCAAGCTGAAAAAACAATACCTCATTTTCCACTTGGGAACCTTGCAGCCTTCTAGAATCAATATTGAGTTCAATAATTTTAAGGAAGCATCTTCTTTCATCTCCTTACCCCAAACCCCACACAACAAGGCCTTCTCATTACATGGGCTGCTACTACAAACAACCCATTGTCAGCTACTAACAGTCACCATTAACAATTATTCATTCTCCCAGGCTGACCTTTATCCACTTATTTGTTTGCCTAACTGTTCTCCTCTCTCTGGCCTCCATCTCTTTCCATCTCCCCCATCCTTCTCTCGCATATATAATCAACTTTTTCCTCACTACAATCAGTCCTGAAGAAGGGTCACTGGACCCAAAACACTAAGTCTCTTTCTCTTCACAGGTGCTGAGTATTTCTGGCAATTTCTGATTTTATTTCTGATTTCCAGTATCCATCGTTCTTTAATTTTTCAATTTTCAGTGGCATGAATGAAAATGAGAAGAGGGAAAAATGCTTAATTGGGCATTGAATCCATCAATTTTACACTAACATCTAAAAGTCAGCATTACCATGTATAACTTCCTTAATTATTTAAATTCCAGAAACCTGCAATCATCATTGATGATCACCTTTATTTCCATTCAAGGATAAGAATAACCTTGCGATGAATCTGAGATCAGAAATACACAAGGTTCTCATCACTTCTGTTTACTTGTTGACCCCTGAGCTCAGACTTAAATTGGTTCCTCATCATTCAACGTTTTGATTTCAAATTGTCTATCCTTGTTTTCAAGAGCTTTCCTGCTCTACCCCTATCATCTCCCTCAGCTCCGCTACTAGATATCTGTATTTCTTCAAATCTGGCATTGTATGCATTTCCAATTTAAATGATGGGTGTAGCTTCAATGGGCCACACTCCACACTCTGGAATTCTAGTCCTGCATCTTTCCACCTCTCTCTTTTGCTTTCCTCCTTTGAGACACCCTTTAAAATTTGCCCTTTAAACCAAACGTTTGGATATCTGAGTTAATAGCTCATCATGTAATGTGGTGGCATATTTTGATTTAAAATATTTGTATGAAGCAGAGGACAATTTAGTTGTATTAAAAGATAAATATAAATGCAATCACAAGTTAATGTTATCTCATTATTATATCTTCAAACATAATAAAAACACAGCTCCACATGGATCTCGAACTTTGTATTACTCTAATAATTGCATACTACAAATTGCAAATCAAATATATTTCTTTCAGTATTTTAAGATACAATCAGCTCTTAATTCAATGTAACTAACATGGGAACTAATAAAGAGAAAATAGCATGAACATCACCCTAGGTTTAAACTGCTGGATGATTTATCAGATGTGCGGCAATGCAGCAAAAAACAAGATACAAAATGTTTGAAAGTTAATGCATCAGATTTTCAATATTTAAATTTAGTGATATAAGATTTCAGTCTATTCTAAATCTTTATGCCATTTCCTTACTTATCCACATAACAGAAATTTTCTCTATCTTCAGTCGAGGTTTTCAAAAAGACACAATGCCTGAACTGTGTAGTACATACAAATGTCACAACGGCCACCGATGAAGCAAAGGTCAGTGCTAGTGCTTTGTCACATAAGTTTATTCTGTCCTTTTTGATTGATGGATTTGAATAAGTATTTTCAACAGGTTGCTTACTGCAGCAGCAAGGTTGAGGGCTGTGATTCTGTCCGCTTCCGAACCAGCGGACATGCTCGGCTCAAAAACTGCTGAAAAAGGCTGTTGGTATGATATTGTGTAATTATCATTTACAGTAATGTTGTCCTTTGGGAGTTGCCGTACCCTGGAAATAGAAATTTTAAAAACATTAAGAAAAACAGCTGACTTTGCTTTGCACAATGCAGTATAAAATGGTAGCAATGTACATTTATAAAGCAGCTTTAATGCAAGATTCCTGAGAAATTTCAGAGCACTACAAAAAAATTGAACTGTATTCGATTCTGTGCAATGTCAAATTTAAACTGTATGAAATTTATCTTTAATTTTTATAGGTAAAATTGTTTTGGTTTGGGAAATAGACAACTTATGTTTATACAGTTGCATTAGTAGCGAATGTTTAAAGTGCTTCTTGGAGGGGAAATGGATACCAATCTGGAACAGAAAAGTATAGGATAGAGTCGATGAGTGGTAGTGCAGTAGCAGAGATGAAGTTTGGACAACGTTTTTAAATATAGCGCAAAGGGAGAACAGAGTGGAAAAGCCTGAAAGTGGTGAACAGCAAATTCCTGAAATAAGAATATCCATATATCTCAAGAATTATCATTGTAGTGAAGCTGTGAAGGAAAATGAATTGTTATTAACTTAGGAAAGTGAAGAATCTGGTGATAGTGAAACATAAATAAAGTTCTATTGGTTCCATATTTGTTTTTCAAAAGACTT
Source organism: Stegostoma tigrinum (assembly GCF_030684315.1). Taxonomy (NCBI): domain Eukaryota; kingdom Metazoa; phylum Chordata; class Chondrichthyes; order Orectolobiformes; family Stegostomatidae; genus Stegostoma; species Stegostoma tigrinum. The sequence goes on along the minus strand of NC_081378.1, from coordinate 25,994,009 downwards.
TTATGTGTCGTTACAATGACATAAACCATTTTTTGTTTTTCTATCAGATTTATAAGTTTGACAAAAGTCCATGCTTATTTGAGCTAACCAGCAAAATTGTGCCTGTTATGCTACGTACATAGCTAAATGTCAAAGGAATGTCTACTCTCATAATTTTAAGTAAAAGTGAGCTCAGTTATACCAACTCCACTTTTTCATAAATTCACAGTCAAAAAGATTTTTTAAAAATGGTTTGGCAAGTTTCTATTGGTTTCAATCATAAATTATTATGGGTAAGAGTTATTTTATAAACTTCTTTAATAATTCAATTGATCTCTGATGGATCATACGAAATTTCACTTATTTCCAAAGGTCACCTATAGTTATGATGGCAATCTCAGAATATGGCAATCAAAAGGTCTTTTATCTCCAAGCAACTCTCTCCCTATTTAATTTTTGTCCCACTTCCATTCCATATTAAAGCTGATTAACTATTCCATTACGTAGGAAGATGAGTTCCATTCTTTTATGGTTATTAGTGCTGTAATTTTGATCATCAGCGATTAAATTCTTTCCACTTGCTCCCCAGGCTAACATTGCTAAAGCAGACTGCATTTTCCTAATTTGTGACCCAGATTTCACAATCACAAGATTCTACTGCTGAGGTATTATCATAGATTTTACAATGGAAGCATAAGAAGTTACTGCACAGATATTACTTCCCCATTGTGAGAACTGCTGAAATACCAAATGATAAAGCATGTTTGATGACTCAGTGCTATTAGGTATCACACGAGGGGTCACTTGTATGCAAATGTTGTCAGTGGTTCTCCATCAATATACACCATCCTGGTAATAAACCCCTGTATAGAAGTTGTTTGCTGCTGGAATGAGCATACTAGGTTTAGTTTGTTATCCGATACACTATGAGATTATTCCAACATCAAAATCTGCACACACACCCCTACAGTGAATAATCAAACAACTAGATTTGTAAAATTACCACTGCACTCCGGCTTTTGCTTTTCCTCAGACAACTGTGACGATTCTATGGCTTTAAAAAGTGTATTTTGTCCTGGTTTTTTTGAAGAGAGGTTTTAAGTCAGATGCAGCAAGATGTCTATCGAACCCCATAAAGTAAACAGCTTGTGAGCCTTGGATGTTTTTTGAAAGTTGGAACAATAGAAGCAACCAAAGGTCCAGGGTTTTTAGTTTTATAGTAGTAACAGTTGCTGGGTCTTGAGCTGGGTGGAAACTGCATTACATTTCTTCCTGCTGTTTCTCTCCCTCTCAAAGTTTTCTCTTGAACTTTTTTTTCCTGATGTTGCTAGAGTTGCAATCTGTGTTCTGAACTTGCCTTTTGCCAAGGATATGTTTAAGTGATGTTTTTGCTTTGAAACAGTTACTGTTTAGTAGTCAAATAATCTATAACTCTGTTAAGTTTTCCAATAGAGTTAAAATTTCTTATATCTTTTGTTGTATTTTAACCATAACATATGAATAAAGTATATTTTGATTCAAATCTGGTAGGTTGACTAGTCAAATAGCAGGCAGAACGCAATGCTTGGCACTTGCCTTTAAAATAAGAAAAAGGTAGGTTCCAGGTTATCTTATAAATATACTTTAGAGGGGGCTTGGTCTGCTCCACAACACTATACAGTCAGATCTCAGGAGTCTCCTAACTGTTGGACACGCAACTACCCCCAGCGACTGATGGTCCAGCAATCTCTTGTGTATGATTGACCTGGTTTTGCTATTGTTGATCTGAGTCAGCATTTGAAAGTGGACAAGCTGCAAAGATGAGAACCTGTAGAGTTTCCACTAGAGACCAAGATGTGGCAAGCAGGTTCAGTTTAAAAAAAACAGATGCTGCTGCTGAGAACTCCAACAGGAGCTTTAAGATATGAATGTGAAAGATTGTGCAACATCTAGAATCTGTCACTTTGGGTGAAAACCAACTGTTGCAGTTATCTTTGGAAGTGTTTCACATTCTGAACAACTTCATTTTACCTGTAAAAGATTCAACATGAGATACTATTTCAATATTTCTATTATTGTCGACAAGATAAGGTTATGATTATTGGGACTTATTCCCAAGTAGCATTAATATGTTCATTGTGGCAACAAGAGTTAACTGCACCTTCTTCAAAATTAATAACCTTCCATTGCCTGAACCTGGCAAAATGATTTATCTTTCACTGTGGCATTGGGCATGATATTGCTTGAAAAACTACAATTTTAACTTGAGTGGGATTAACAGGTTTTCTGAATGCTAGAAGCTGTGCATTGTGGCATTAATTCATTACACACCGGCTAAAGAGCGGAGAGTCTCAGGTGCAATAAAATCCTTTCAGCTGCTATCAGAAAGTTTTGTGCTGTTCACAGCGACATCACTGGGGTTTATTTAATTAGTGCTGATACACAGTTTTAAAATGCCAAAACCAAAACTATTTCTTGAGCAACGATTAGACCTTAACTTTTTGTCAACCATGCCAACTCTTCACAACAGTATTGTAGAAATCTGCACACAAACCACACATTTGGAAGAAGAAAATATATAATTGGACTGCCAGAGAGAAAGTAGCTTTGTGAAAAATACTGATATTTACCCTGGCATATTTACTAGCACTTAATGCAGTCACATAAATAGCTCTGACTTTGGCAAAATATATATAATCATTTAATGGGGTTTACCCAATTGTCAATCTGTATTGGTGAATGTTTGAAAAAAAAGGAGCAACTAACCGTAGGGAAGTCTTACTGAAACAGTACAAGATGTTGGTGAGCCCACATCTAGAGTACTTGTGAGCAGTATTTATTTAAGAAAAGTTATTATTTCATTGGTGCCAGTTCAGAGATGGTTCACTAGAATGATTGCTAGTTCAAGCAAAGGCTAAACAAGCTGGGAGTCAAATCACTAGCATTTAGAAGAATGTGAGGTGATCTCATTTAAACATATGCAATTCTTAAATATCTTCACAGGATAATTGCTAAAAGGATGTTTCCCCTCATGGGAGAGTCTCGGTCCTGACAGCATAGTTTCAGAATGAAGGGGTGTAAATTTGAGACTCTTAGAGGGTTCTTAATCTTTGGGACTCCCTGCCACACAGAGCTATGTGGGCAGATCCTTGTGTACATCTGAAGCTGAGATATATAGATTCCTGATCAGTAGGGGAATCAATGGTTATGGATAAAGAGCAGGGAAGTAGATGTGAGGAATATTGGATCAGCCATGATCCTACTGAGTGGCAGAGCAGGCTGGAGGAGCCAAAGAGCCTCCTCCTGTTCCTATTTCTTACAGTCTTATGGCCATTGGAATTTGCCTAATTTGGCTTCAGGTTAAGCTACTGCTATTAATTTATGTTACTGTGATCTTATATAAAATGTTATGAATGGACATTATTGCAGGGTATTAACTGGTTTTAGTGTTTGACCAATTCCATCTTGAATCTTGCAAAACACCAATTAATCAGACCTTGCTTATTTTTTTCAAATCTTTGGAACTATCAGAAATACATAAATTGATTGACAGGAATTTCATAAATATAAACATCTATATATGAATATAATCAAAAAGGGAGTTAGGTAAGTACTGGATACTGTCAGACCACTTACAAAATCTGAATACCAAAATTCTGTCTGACCTTAAAATGTAATCCTGCATCGTTTTTACTTTCTATAAACACAAGGCTTACATAAGTGATCTTTATTTACATTATCATCATCACTTTTTCCTCCCTTTATCTCCTGAAACTATTTGCATAATCCCTGAAGAATGTAAATGAATGTCAAGAGCCTAATTGTTCCTGTATGAAACCTTGTGTCTAGATTGTTTGTCAATATGGACATCACAGTGAAGCCATCCATCACAAAGGATGCTTGGGTAGCAATTAGCATTAGGAACCCCATCCAATTTTTCCACTGCAAAAATGGGATCATTACCATGCCCTTCATGCATTCACAATTCAGGACATGCTATAGATCAAAGTGAGGGCCTTCCTTGTCTGTACAGCTGAGTATTCACCAAATAAATGTCGTGAGCCATTGAGAGAATTCACTCTAATATTTTCATCTGATATTTCCCATAATTTCGGATCAAGGAATACATTTTGATTCAGAAGCTAACCCGTGTCTGGAAAGTGATTGAAAGGGAGTAAGATGTGCCAATAGGCGAGTGTCACAGCATGAGAACAGACGACAGCATGTATTTGAGTGTGTGCGTTTGGGGGAGAGTCAAAGAGGGGAGGGTTTACCCTCACTGGATCAAAGTGACAATGCCTAATTTAGATAGAATGTACCTGTAGGTATAGGGTCCTTTTTGTTCAACCACAGGTTTAGCTCCAAGATTCATAATTTCTGATGGATTCTTCACATTAAAAAGCCAGAACTGCCTGTAGACAGGACTTCCAGTTTGTATCCAGTTTTCATATGCAAGGGTGCCTTCTTTAATAACACCTTCCTACCAGTGATTGAAAAGAAACACTTCTGTTAATGTAATAATATGAGATACTGCAACAACCTGAAATAAACTCTATCAGTTCCGGAACAGTAACCTACTTCATCATAACAGAACTCAACACTGTCAATTCCACAACGTGTGCTTTTGACTTCCTTGAAACTTCGGGGAAAGCTGTAAATTGTGGCACAGATCAGCTGCAGTGTTGGTGACTCTGGTTGAAGTCAGGACAGAATGGAAAGAGGGGAACCAATACATGTTTTATGATTGGACTTCCAGAAGTCATTCAACAAGGTACCTCACACAAGGTTAAAACAGAAGAGCCCATGGTGTTCAAGGTAGACTATGGATTGGATAGAGAATTCACTCATGGGTGGGAAGCAGCAAGTGTGGGTAAGGGGTTCTTTTCCAGGTTGGGGACTCGTGACCACTGGGGTTCCACAGGGATCAGTGCAGGGACTGCAACTGTTTACAATTTACATTAATTATTGGGAGGAAGAAAGCAAACGTGCCATAGCCAAATATGCAGACATTACAAAAATAGGTGCACAGACAAGTTGTAAACAGTTTAGACAAGAGTGAGACATTGATAGGTTAAGTAAGTAGGCAAAAAGTTGGCACATGAGCATAATAAGGGAAAATATGAAGCTGTTCATTTTGGAAGGGAATACTAAAGAAAAAAAGTATTATTTAAATTGAGAAAAACTGAAAAAAGCTACAAGACAAAGGGACTTGCAGGCACTTGTACCAGAAAAACACAAAGCTAGCACACGTGTGACAGATAATCAGGAACGTGAATGGAATATCGGCACTCTTCCCAAGGGGATTAGAGTATAGGAGTAGGGAAGTCTCAGTACAACTGTATAAGGTACTGGTGAGACCACATCTGGAGTACCATGAGCAGGTTTGATTCCCTGAAGGAAAGATATCTTTTCACTGGAGGCAGTTCAGAGAAGGTTCACTAGGATGATTCCTGGTATGAAGGCATTTGCTTATGAACAAAGGCTAAACATGTTGGCACTCTATTTACAGATAGCAGGAACTGCAGATGCTGAAGCATCTGAGATAACAAGGTGCAGAGCTGGATGAACACAGTTTCTGAAGAAGGGTCTAGGCCCAAAACGTCAGCCTTCCTGCTCCTCTGATGCTGCTTGGCCTGCTGTGTTCATCCAGCTCTGCACCTTGTTATCTGGGACTCTATTCACAGGAATTTAGAAGAATGAAAGGTGTTCATATTGAAACATATAGAATTCTTGAGGGTCTTGACAAGGTAAATGCTGACAGATGTTTCCCATCATCAGAGGATCTAGAACCAGAGGGCATTGTTTCAGAATAAAGGGTTTACAACTTATGATTGAGACTGTGATAATACTGTGGCTTTAAGAGTATGTTTTGTCCTGCTTTCAGAGAGATATTGGGGGCATTTACTATGCAGGCTATGAGAAGATAAACAACTAATGAAGCCTTAGGTTTTTTTTTTATATAAATTTGGAATAATAGAAGCAGCCAGAATGGGTGGTGGTTGAGCTCCCACAGAACAAGGGATTTTAGGTTTAGCTTTCAGCAGTTGTTGTTGGGGTCATGAAGAAGTGAAAGCTATTCTTTTTCTCTCCTAATTACATCCAAAAGCTGGGGTTTCTCTGCCTGCTAGAGAAGTTGTGTGTGAGACAATCTGTGTTCTAAATTTGCCTTTTGCCAAAGGTGTGTTTATGGGATGCTACTGTATTGGAACAGTTACTGCTTAGTAGAAAATAATCTATTATTCTGTTATGTTTTAAAATACATCAGGCTTTTTTTGTTGTATTATAAGTATAGTGTTGAATAAATTGTGTTTTTCTTAACATCAAGTTTGACTGATGAATTGCAACTGGAATATAGCATCTCACATTTACCTTCAGATAAAAAAAAGTTAGGGTCTAGGCTACCTTCTTCATGTATTTTCAGAGGTTCTAGTCTGGTCCATGACAGATGAAAAGGTATTTCTTCTCTGGGGATGAAAGTCTTTGGAACTCTGCAGAGAGAGCTGTGGGAGCAGAATCCTTGTGTATGTTCCCATGCCAACGATATTGGTCAGGCCTGCTGTAGTGTTTCAGCATAGCCCAACGCAAGCTGGAAGAATGCAACCTAATCTTCTACTTAAGCACCCTACAGCCCTCAGGATTCACCACTCAGTTTAACAATTTCAGAATGGGAACACCCTCCTCTATGTTCTTCACCCTTCCCCGACATTTTCCCAAAGCTTCCTGCTTTGTATGGGTTACTCCCAGCACAGCCAACCCATTTCCAACCATTTACGTTTCTCATGAGCATCCTAACCAGCACTTCTTTCTCTTTCTCAGCTTATCATCACTAATCTCTTTGTTTGCCTTGCCCCTTTTTCTCTCTCCTGCTCTCTGGGCACTGTCTCCATGAACTTTATTCACTACCTCCAACCATATCCCATCAACATAAATACCATCTTTTCCCAGCTAACTTAAGTTCTGATGAAGGGAGTCATGGACTCAATACGCTAACTGTTTTTCTCTCCACACATGCTGCCAGACCTGCTGAGCTTCTCTAGCACTTGTTTTTGTTTCAGATTTAAAGCATGTGCAACTCTTCATATCGAAATACCATTTTCTCCATGTCTGTCTCATGGCTGCTACTAGACACAACAATGTCAGGGTTTGCATCTCAAATGGAATGAAGGTCTGATTCTTCATGACTCCTGCAATTCTTGCTGTATTCTACATGTGCCATACACACCCGTTGGCAGCTATGTATATTTGTGATTGGATTACCAAGATCTTGGGATGCTAAAAAGTTTGACTTTGAGGTTTGCAGGTTTATTTTTCTCCCAAACTACATATTTGAATTTATGTTGCTTCTGAATTTTTCTTTTATTTCAGAAAACTATCTACAAACCAGCAGACAGGAAGCAAACTTTAATCTATTTTCAAACCCCAAAGCCAAAAATGACGGACCAGTGGTACTAGCCAAGTGCACAACCCATTCGGCATTAGATATTAACAATAACAGAAATGCAACACACTACTACCATCAGTATCAGCGTCTTAGTGGTGCAAAAATGTAAGCACATAGAAAATATCCAGTACACACCAATAAGATCTTCAAGGATAAATTAACAACCTTCTTGAATAAAGTTAAATTTTACCTTATTTATAGTATCTCGGATAATCTTATCCCCAACTGGGATCAGTATACCTCCAATCACTGCCAACACCACACCGATAACAATTCCAACACTCCAGAAAATAGTTTTGTTGCTGAACATTATTGCCAGTCAGTTGAAGAACAGACTATTTATTCTGTAGTCTGCAGCAAACAATCAGCGCAAGAGAGCCCAAGAGACAGGGAGTCAGTTAAAAGTCCAGCTTTTTGTCAAAGCATGAAATGACATTTGAGATCAAATCAAGAGGGAAGAACTGATAAGGAGTTTGATTGCTGTCAAGGTCTACCAGACAAACTTTCTACTTTAATGAAACCATGTTCAAACAACAAAGTTCACATGATAAGGAGAATATGCTGAGAATTGGATGCATGCTTAACAGTTTCATAGCAGATGCCTTGCTTTGTTATTTGATAAATACAATTTGTGGCTATTTTCCTCAAGGAGTTAATCCATTTAGAGTAACTTGAAACATTGCAATTAAACAGAGGACAGAGCAATATATCACAAGAAAAAGCTTTTGGAACTGGCACAGATCACCAAGCAAGAAAATACTCCAAACATGATCGGTCATTTTGAGAAGAAAATGTTCTGTACACTTTTGATCCTGCCATAAGACACAGCTGCGGTCAATATTAGAAATGCAAACTACGTCCCTAAGATGAGATAGTAGGAACTGCAGTTGCTGGAGAATCTGAGATAACAAGGTGTAGAGCTGGATGAACACAGCAGGCCAAGCAGCATCAGAGGAGCAGGAAAGCTGACGTTTCGGATCTGGACCCTTGTTCAGATATGGGGAAGGAGAAGGGGGTTCTGAAATAAATAGGGAGAGAGGGGAGGCGGTTAAAAGATGCATAAAGGAGCAGATAGGTGGCGAGGAGATGGACAGGTCAAGGAGGCGGGGATGGAGCCAGAAAAGCTTTCCTCTCCTCTGATGCTGCTTGGCCTCTTGTGTTCATCCAGTTCTACACCTTGTTATCTTCAATCCCCACGATGCAGTTTTATATCGTCACTATTAATGTGGCGTTGATTTCAAATTATTCTGCCTGCATTTTTAAAAAATCCCATAAAAGGTGTTGCGAAAACCTTTCAATTTAACGTCCAACAGAAGATAGTGAGAATGTTGCAGAATGAAACTGAACTTTAGACTGCGGTTCCCTGACAGCTCCTTTAATCAAGTAAAAGGATTAGAAACAGAAAATCAGGAGTTTGTGGGCACTTTCCGAGGAACACTCGAACCGTTAATTCTATTTCTTCCTCCGCAGGGGCTCAAAACCTAGTGAACATTTCCACCAGAGATTGTAGGAACTGCCGATGCTGGAGAATCCGAGATAACAAAGTGTGGAGCTGGATGAACACAGCAGGCCAAGCAACATCTTAGGAGCACAAAAGTGACATTTCGGGCCTGGACCCTTCAACATTTCCACCGTTTCGTTTCACTGTGCTGTGGACAGTCTTTACTATCGGACACTTCAGCCCATCAGAATGGGGTGGGCTGTCCTTAGTAACGGACACTTCCGCCCCGCTGGATTGGTCGGACAATTCCTAATGCCGAGCAGACTTTAGTGTCGGACACTTCCGCCCCGCAGGATGGAGCGGAAGTTGGCAGAATGGCGAGCCCGGCAGAAATTGGAGAGTCCGCTGGAGGAGGATCGCGGGTTTCGGGGAGTTCACGGAGTTTTCAGCGCTTTGTTGGCGAAGCTCCGGTTCCCGAAGGATGAGGTAGTGCCCCGGGAGAAGTTGAGTGGAGTCAGGGGCATTTTTCTTCCTTGTATCACAACCCTCTTTCTTTTTCCTGGGATCTGCGGCCTCAATACTCTGGGTATCCTGAGACCCACCGCCTGAAGCACCGCAGGCCGGAAGGTCTCCAGCTGGTACGCGGTCCCAGCACCGCAGGCCGGAGGGTCTCCAGCTGGTACGCGGTCCCAGCACCGCAGGCCGGAGGGTCTCCAGCTGGTACGCGGTCCCAGCACCGCAGGCCGGAGGGTCTCCAGCTGGTACGCGGTCGCAGCACCGCAGGCCGGAGGGTCTCCAGCTGGTACGCGGTCCCAGCACCGCAGGCCGGAAGGTCTCCAGCTGGTACGCGGTCCCAGCACCGCAGGCCGGAGGGTCTCCAGCTGGTACGCGGTCCCAGCACCGCAGCCTGGCGGTCTTCAGGTCTTACACAGTCCTTGTTCTGCTTTACCTAACTGCCTTGGGCTTCGCTGAGTCTATTCAGTACCATTCTGAAAGTGGCTATAGCTTGTAAGAACACTATTAAAAGCAGCACCCTTTATCATTTAAAGCTTGTGAAGGACATGCATTTTCCGCTTTACTCCCTATTGCTGCATTGATTGCTGGTCAACGTTTCCCATTCCATTTTGTATATGTCACTCACTAAGTCATTGCAGGATCTGACCACAAGATAGCTCTAATGTTGCACCTCAGATCTTCTTGTGTTCCTGTTTCTGGGCTCATTGGCAATCCAGTTTATCGTCCTGGAGGCCCAATCCCTTACCCCTTTCCCAGCTTTGGAAATTTATCTATAGGAACATAATGTTTCCCCAGTTGATGATTTTGCTTCCAGTATGGATCATAACTTTTGGCTTTCCTTTGGAATACTCTGCAATCATTTAACTCTTACTTATAAGCTGTCAGTAGCCAGGCCAACACACTATGTCAGAATGGTATCTTTGTTTACTGCAATGTGTAACTATTCTTCTGCCTGTTAAATCATTGTAGCAATTCCAGTTCTACAACATTATGGAAGCTGCCCCAACCAACCTCCCCATAGTGTTATGACTGTGATTCCATTCTCCTTCTAAACTTTGCACACCCATGGGTATATCTCCTGCACTGTCTAACTATTTTTCATGGTGGTCACTAGTCTCTTCCCTGAAAAGTCAGGAGTTGTGGGATGACAGCCTCCTGAAAAATGCCACCCACAAAAATCTTACCTGCATGTGTGTATTCAAACTCAAGTTTTTATCTTAAGCAGTTGGTGTTTTCGTGTAGTTTTCCAGGGTATGCTGTTCCAGCTACTCTGCCATTTTTTTCCAAATAATTTGTTTCTTAAGATAATTTAACTAAAATGATATGCACTACAAAAAGTATCCACCACTACTAATACATCCTAACCATTGCAAGCAATTACCATTAAACTACCAGTAAATACTGAGCTGTAAACAATACCCAGTCATTCTCTTGGTGTTGTGATGTACCATTTTGGTTTTTTTGACTTCTTTTTCAGACTTGCTGTTTCCCTTTTTTTGCTGCTCTCTTTCTTGTAGAAGGAATCTTTTTGTGGATTTATTTTATGCTCCTCCAGCTACTTGTGGATAGCGGTGGGATTCCCTTTCTTTTTCTGAGGATGTGAACTTTAACTTGGAGGTATTGTCTGGTCAGATGCCAATTTTGGTCAAACTTAGGGGTGGTAGATGATTAGGACTAGTTCAAGGTGGAAACCTGACAGTAGCATTTGGATGAGAGATAATGGGAACTGCGGATGCTGGAGAATCTGAGATAACAAAGTGCGAAGCTGGATGAACGCAGCAGGCTAAGCAGCATCTTCGGAGCTGTATTCATCCAGCTTCACACTTTGTTATTTATAATAGCATTTGGATGAGCTGGCACAGGATGGAAGGCCAACCTGGGAGCATTGGAATAGTGAGACCTAGCCGCAATTCCAAGACCCAACAGATGTGTACAGTATACAAAAAACTGTCAGGGATGATCTGTTGTCAGTGCAACAAACTGAACTCTGTTCCCATGTACAATGATATTACAGTTTGCATCTCTTGCTGATAGTATTATCCGCTCATTGCTGTGTAACTGCAGTCACATTGAGGAGGCCCATGCATTTTGTGATTTTAAATTGTAAAATATAAAAATTTTGTTAAGAAATCTGTCCATGCTTTCCATAAAAAGTGGTCTGTTTTACTTTCTTTACTCATCAAGGACCTTGATATGTCTTCTAAAAGCTGAATGTTTTAAATGAAATCTCTTCCACAATTCACATGTAGGTATTGGCCTTAAAATTTTACAGACAACTGCTGCAAACAGCCAAAGAAACGATAGCTGTCTGAGAAACTTGATCCTGATAGATGTCATGATCATCCAAGATTGGAAGTAGCTCAGCCTTGTAGGCTAAAGCTGGACATTGTAGAGTAGATAATAAAATGTGAGGCTGGATGAACACAGCAGGCCAAGCAGCATCTCAGGAGCACAAAAGCTGACGTTTCGGGCCTAGACCCTTCATCAGATGAAGGGTCTAGGCCCGAAACGTCAGCTTTTGTGCTCCTGAGATGCTGCTTGGCCTGCTGTGTTCATCCAGCCTCACATTTTATTATCTTGGAATTCTCCAGCATCTGCAGTTCCCATTATCTCTGATACGTTGTAGAGTAGCTTTTGTTCATTTTTTTTTGGTTTCAATGAATTTAATTGAATGAATGATGTAAGTGAGAGATCTTTCTAATGCAGGCTGAGGGCCATGAAAATGGTTTTTGTATTTCTGTGCTTGAAAAATCACAAGAACAATAAAAAGTAATTGATGCAAGTTAATTACAAACTCCCAAACAACATATACTAACTGTTTTCCTATATTTTTTTTGTTCCCTTATGTGTGATACTGACTGTAGTTCATTTTAGATTTCATCTCTGAATTATCCTATTAGCACTATTTGTGTAAATTAAAATTGTATTTCACAAGATGGAATTGAATAGCTTCCAGAGCATGAGGTGGAGACAAACTCTTATCTTCTGTGATGTTACAGAATCATAAAATACTGGTTATTATGCATGAGTCACCCCGAATAATTCACATCTAACCAACACTTCAGTGTTCTATCAATTTATTGACTTGTTTTCCTATTAAATCTCTCAGTTTCTTTTTTTTTCTTTGGGACACAGGGACAACTGGCAAAATGTTGCCTGTCCCTAATTGTCCTGAGAAATAGATGGTCAGGGGTTTGTTGGAATGGCTGCAGTTCTTGCAGTAGTTTTGCTGCAGCAATGGAATCCAGGAACAGGAAGGGCTGGTTTCAAGTTTGCTTCTGAAACAACCTGCCTGTGCCATAAAAATTTTCTGCCCTCCAATAGCACAACATAAATACCGTGTCCAGTTTCCACCCTATTTTGCTTATCTGCATGTAAGCTGTTAAAAACACTGTAATCCTTCCCCAAGAAATGTCAGTCATGGGTATTTAACCAAGGGCATTTTAACCAAAAAATCTACAGAATAACAGTATTATAAAATGATGAAACTAAGAAACTTGTGAACTTCGTATTCAGAATGAATTACTTACATTGGTTTAACTACATGACCTGCTGTGAATGCTACTAATGATTAAATGTGTAGTCATAGCACCTTGACAGGATTTTTTAAGTTATTAGAAGATTTATACTGAGTTTCCACATGGTTAGAAGTCAGTGACTGAGAGGCTAGAATGAGACTGGGTGATACACAGAATATTACTGCATAGAAGGAGGCCTTTCATTTGATAAGATTGTACTAGTTTATTAAGTTAATCAACAAGATTCATTCCCTACTGTTTCTCCACAGTATTGCAAATTTTTACTTTCCAAATATTTATTCAACCCTCTTGTACCCATTATCAGAGTATACATTGCAACTGTTCTGATACCAGGTTGATTTATCCATTTTTCTCAGGGACAGGGATGCATCATAACTTAAATAAAAGCTGAATACTGCAAATGTTGGAAATCTGAAATAAAAGCTAAGTTTCGGAGAAACTCGGCAGGGCAGGCAGCATCTGTGAAAAATAAGAGTTAATTCTTCAACTCCAGCATGACTGTTCTTCAGAAGAAGAGTTATGTCACAACATTAACTCTGTTTCTCTCTCCACGAAGGCTGTCAAACCTGCTGAGTTTCTCCAGCACTTGCTTTTCTTATTTCATGTATCATGGCTTGTCTGACATAATTTAGCACTCACTTGGGTTTGATCTTGATTTCTTTCACTATTGCTGTAGTTGCAACTACACGAGTGACTTGTCAAGGAAATGAATGTAGAATAAAAACACAGGTTTTCTACACCCAAGAAGAAACTGGAGCATCAGCGTCATTGGTCCTCAGCTTAAACATAGGTTAAAACAGGAATTTGTTTTTCTTTCAGGTAAAGGAAGAAGTTGACCACAGTTGGTCCCATGAGAGATCCCTAGCAGAACCCATTGAATCTGATCACTCTATCTTCAATGCCGTGACAATCCTGAAATTCCTGCTCTGGCTGGTCCTACTTGGCCTCTTCATTGAGCTGGAGTTTGGCCTGGCATTTTTTGTGCTGTCAATGTTTTACTGGATTTATGTTGGCACTCGTGACCCATCCAAAAAGAAGCAAGGTGAAATTAGTGCATACTCTGTGTTCAACCCTGGCTGTAAGGCTATTGAAGGCAGTCTGACAGCAGAGCAGTTTGAGCGAGAACTTCAATACAGACCTTTAGCTGGCAGGTGACTAGTCTGTGATATATTTTCATTTTATTATACTAAATGTTCATTGGGTTTATATTATCCCTGATATTCCGTGTGTTGCTGTAGTCTCTCATGTTACATAGGTCAGTGCTTAGCAGTGGTTTACACACTGCAGACTGTTCACATGTAACATGGACATGGTAATATTGAAATACAAAAGAAAGGCAACAATAAAATTGACATTCTCATTTACAAAAACAGTTTGTTTAATAGCATTAAATGTATTTTCTTGTAATTCTGCCCTTTATCTCAAGGCTATTACTGGAATATTCTGCAGGTAGCATTGTACATTTAGTTTTTAAATAAATGTGCCAAATTAAATGATATTTAATGTCCTAAAACTTGTTGAGAAAAATCTAGTTGTCCTGCATTCTGCCCTCCATTTATTTCTGTTTTACTGCACGGGTTGGGTTACAACACAGGAATAAGTCTTAAATTCACAGTCTTAAGATCTTATAAATCATGAATAAAACCTGGACAATGTATTGCTGTTCCCAAGCCCTGCACCTACATTTACATCTATCATGTTCTTCCGAACAATTACATATAGTCAACTACAGGCTTACATTTTTCAAAGCACATTACATTAAATTGTCGGTCACTGGATTGAAAGTATTTTTGGTCATTTATTTACCAAGTTTCCACATCTATCACATGACTTAAGTTGCAGTGATGTGTCACGCAGATGACACCTCAGTGACACCATTATTTCTCATCATGTTCTAATACCTTCTCATGTTCACCTTCTAAATGTCTGATGTTATCCACACAGATTAGTTTCTCTCAGTGTCACAAACTGCTTTTTAGATTGCTACAAGATTGCATTGAGTTCTTAAAATGGCCATCAGTAGATTAAGTTGTGGAATGATCTGTTATTGCCCCACAATCATCTTTCATTCGACATCACAATTTTTCATGTTTCAGCTTTGTTTTCAGTGTACGGGTGACAAATGTGTCACTGTATAGATTTAATGTTGATTTTTCATCCTTCTCCAGCGAGAGGCAAATAAAGAACATTGCATTTTCACAGTGCTTTACATTGTGAGCAAGTGTGGCAAAATCCCAATGTGCAACACTGAATTAAGTGCCCAAATAAAGTATTTTTGGTATTGTTCGGGTAGTTATTTGTTGGCCAGATGAATGAGGGACTTCTCCTCTGAAAAATGCCAAGAGATTTTTCACATCAACAATAGCTTGCACTCATATAACAACTTTAACTAAGCTACAAATCTTCTCAAAACTCACTTTAACTAAGTAAAATACCCCTTTGTGCTTCATAAGAATTTTAGGAAACAAATCTGATGGCGGGCCACATGAGACGTTATGGCAGATCAGAGGTTTTCTCAGAGGTGGAGAAGTTTATGAAAGGAAGTCCAGACTTTAGGGCATTGACAGAAAAAGACAAGACTGTCAATGAAGATGTGATTAAAATTGGGGATGCTCAAGAGGTGAGAATGTGGAAGGTGGAAATACCTTGGAACATTTTAGGGCTGAAGTTGATGACAGGGATAAGGAGCTGTGAAACAATGGAGAGATTTGAAAATAAAAGTGAACATTTTAAAGTTGAGGCTGTGCCTCCCTGGGAGCTGGGCTGATGTGTGTCTAAGATTTGATGTGAGAATACAGCTAGGAGGGAATCTCGGGTGACTTCAATTACACTTTAAGAGAGCAGGTGAGAAGCTAGGAATTCTGTGGCAACAAACATACTATCTTTAATACCTGCCTACTAAGCCAAGAGTGTGATGGAATACTGTCCACCTGCCTGAGTAAGTGCCCAACACCATCCAGGACAAAGAATTAATTTGATTGTCATCTCTTCCACCATTTTCAGCATGCAGTTTTTTTGCCACCTCCACAGTGTGTTCATGATGAATGTGTACCATCTACCACATGCGCTGAAGTAACATGCTAAGGCTGTTATAACAGAATCTTCCAAACTGGTGACCTCTACCAGCTAGATGGACAGAGACAGCAGACACATGGGAATGCCATCACCAATACCACACGGACTGCAGTAGTTCAAAAAGGTGGCTCACCGCTACCTTCTCCAGAGTAATTAGGGATCACTGTTAAATGCTGGTCTAACCACCAGTGTTCACTTCTCTCAAGCAAAGAATAAGTTTAAGATGGTAGAGGGGAATGATAGTCAAATCTAGATGTATTGAGGCGTTGATGGTTTTAACAGCAGTGAAGCTGAAGGTGGGCAGAGTTGAATGATGTAGAAACATAAGTAGGTGGTTTAAGTAAAAACAAAGAGATCATTCATTGAAGGTGGTAGACAGGATTTGTTTAAAGTTTCATCCAAAAGATGATGCCTCCCACACTGCAGCACTACTCAATACTTCAGTCATGTAACTAGCTTGTGAATAGAACTAGAACCCATTAGCCATACTGAAGCATAATGCAACTACTGAATCAAGGCTTACAGTCATGTAGTAAATGCTGTTCCATTATTTACATGTTAGGAAATGTCCAATTAAAGCTGTCAAATAATTGCAGAAAATTCTTTGCCATAGAATTATTTACTCAATTATGCTTTGCTACAAATAAAATCAATACTAGGACTATACTGGAAGGGATACAAGTATGTATTTTTAAATAAAGTTCAGCATCTGAAATTTTAATTCAGAAAGAACATAATGAAAGAAAATAAAGGATAAGATGAACATAAATACATATGTCAAATATTTCATCACAAAATTTAAAGCTGAATTTGTGACCACTTCAAATTTTGATTGCAACCAATACAGTCCTTTGTTGAAATTGTTGAATTCAAACTACTACATAATTAGCATTTAGTGGGGTCAAAACATTATTGAGTTGTCAGGAGTGGACTGTCGATGTTGTAAGTTGTGAAGGTTTATTTGAGATTCTTCAGATCGTTCTTGCCTCTTGTAGCTCAAATCTGCAGCCCAGAGATGTTCTCAATGACAGTATTCAGATATGAAGTGGAAGCAGGTGAGAGTGATAGATGGGTTTTATTTTTCCAGTAACTTTTTCTTAATGTAAATGTGTTTTATTTGTTCAATTTGCACCATTTCATTCCTTATTTTCTCTTTTTATAGGATGTGTTTCTCCTTGTCAATAAACTTTAATGTGTTTGTTTAAAAATTTAGGATCACATTTGTTTCCTTTTTTGAGTTTGTAGATTCTTAAGTTTTGTTTCATAATACTCAATGCTCTACCTTAAAGAGTGTTGATTGATCCTGTATGGAAGTGTTGTTGAAACATCTATCTTGGGGTAATCCTCGTTTTATTACATCTAGCCTTTCAGAAGTTCTGCACTGGGGCCCTTTAGACTTGCTTGCTGAGCTGGTGTGTTTACTTGCAGACATTTTGACACCCTGCTAGGTAAAATTATCAGTGCAGCGCCTGTGAAGTGTTAGAGTTCTGTCCCGCTTGTTATTTATATAGCTGGGTTTGCTGGGGTGGTTGGCATCTCTTACACTTTTGTTTTTCAGTGGTTTGCATATCAGGCCCAGTTCAATGTGTTTATTGATGGAGTTCCAGTTGGAATGCCAGGCCTCCAGGAATTCCCTGGCATGTCATAGTAATCTGACCCCACTAACAAAGACATTTTTTCCTCCCCACCCTTATGTGCGTTCCAAAGGGACCACTCTCTCCTTGACTCCCTTGTCCACTTCACGCTTCCCTCCAGCCCCACCTCCCCCGGCACTTTTCCCTGCAACCGAAGCAAGTGCTACCCCTGCCCCTATACCTCCCCGCTCACCCCCATCCCAGGCCCTAAGAAGACTTTCCGCATCAAACAGATGTTCACCTGCACATCTGTTAATGTGATATACTGTATCCGCTGTCCCCATAGTGGCCGCCTGTACACCGGGGAGACCAAGCGGAGGCTTGGGGACTGCTTTGCGGAACACCTATGCTCAGTTCACAACAAATAACTGCACCTCCCTGTCGCAAACCATTTCAATGCCCCCCCCCCCCCAACTCCTCGGACAACATGTCCATCCTGGGCCTCCTGCGTTGCTGCGATGATGCCACCTGAAAGATGCAAGAACAGCATCTCATATTTCGCTTGGGGACCCTGCAGCCCAATGGTATCAATGTGGACTTCACAAGCTTCAAAATATCCCCTCCCCCAACCACATCCCAAAACCAGCTCAGCTAGTCCTCGCCTCCCTGACCATTCCTCCCACCCCAAGTCCCAACCCCTTCCCCTACCCACAGACCTCATCCCGTCTCCTTGTCCTGTCCGTCCTCCCTGGACCGACCTATCCCATCCCTAACTCCCCACCTACATTCACTGGCTGTAACCCCGCCTCTTTGACCTGTCTGTCTCCTCTCACCTTATCTTCTCCTTTATCCATCTTCTATTCGCCTCCCCCTGTCTCCCTATTTATTTCAGAATCCCCTTCCCCTCCACCTTTTCTGAAGAAGGACCTCGACCCGAAACATCAAACTGTCCTGCTACTCTGATGCTGCTTGGCCTGCTGTGTTCATCCAGCCTCACACCGTTTTATCTCGTATTCCCTGGCATGTGTGTGTTTGGCTTGTGCTATAATGGATGTGTTGTTCCAACTGAATTTGTGTCCTTCTTTGTCTGTGTGTACTGATGCCAGTGAGAATTGGTCATGTCTCTTGGTGGTGAGTTGGTGTTTGTGTGTATCCTTATTTTCAGTTTTCTTCCAGCTTGGCCTACGTGATGGTTCTCATAATCCTTGCATGGTATTTTTTATATTACATTGGTTTTATTGGTTGTGGGTATGGGATCCTTTTACATTCGTCAGTAGCTGTCACAGGGTGTTTGTTAGTTTGTGGGCTATCCTGATACCTAGGAGTCTGAGTAGTCTTGTGGTCATCTCTGATATGTCTCTGATGTACGGTAGGGTGACTAACGTGTCTGGCTGTGCCGTGTCTTCCTGTTGTGGAGGTAATGGTGGATTATGCTTTTTTGGGTATCCATTCCTTTAAAAAAAATCTGGGCCCTGATCTTTCACCTCTTTTGATCTCTCAGATCACATTAGCTTCATCACCCTGTGGTTGCTGGCTCTTCTTCTCTACACATTTATCGGTTCAATATCAGGACTTAACTGTTGGAAAGCCAGACAAAAATTCTGCCTCTAACGATCGTAGGGGAGACTTTCTGCTTGGGTGAGACTTTTTAAATCCGAGGACAGTGTGGTCCATAACAACTGGTATCATCATGCCAAACAATTATGTACATGCTCTGACTGTCTAATACAGGCTAATAAATGTTTTCCACTTTGCATCCAGCGTTATTTCTAGAATACTATTTACAAGAAATGTTGGGGTAACTGATTATTCAACATTGCTTGTGCTGACAGTTGGTTATCCCTTCTTATAGTAATTCTTTATAATAATTGTTTTCTTATCTTAACTGAAGTGTGATTGTGGTAGCTCATGGGAGAAAAATGTAATCCTTCATTTCAAAGTATTGTGTGCTATTTGCTGCAAAGTGCGGCAGACTTTAACATTAACATCTAAGTTGTCCCATGGGAAATGCATTAACATCTAGGTTGTCCCGTGGGAAATGCTTAGCTGCACAAGTTAGTTTTTTGGAAAGCATAGATTATCATCTGGGCTGGCATTAATTGTGATAGTAACAGTTAGCTTTATTTTCCCATTTTTGTTTTAGATACAGATATCATCTTTTGAAAAATCATTTACCGACAGAACGTTGAGGCATATATCTAATTGAACAAACTTAAGCCACGTGTGACTAGTTTCAAGGCAAATTGCGCTGGTCTCTGATCTCTGGATCCTAAAACAGAAGTAACATCCAACCAATGAATTGCATTTCAAATATTCACCTGACAATAGACAATGATCTCACCTATTTTCAAAGATATGCAAAGCTGGAATGGTGATAACCAATTTAATGATGGTCAAAGGGCAATATGTTCCAACGTTAGAATGCCTAATCTGTTACAATGAAGAGATCATTTTGCATTTTCAGACTTCAAAATGTACTAAGCAGACATAAACAGTAACAAAATTCAGCAAGACATCAACAGATGCATAAAATAGAACAAAGGTGAAATTTAACAGTTTGATTGGCAGATTGAAACAAGGCAAAATCGACTGTATGTTACTTTATTTTAGCTTTAAACAGGAATAGAGAGAACATGTGTATACATTTATTCAAGAGTGACAGGACACAATACGAAGAATTTAAAAGGTATATGGGATCAAGAGACATGAACTCAAAAACATTCCAATGCCAATGGTTAGGCCTCAGCTGAATTTGTCAATTCTTGGCACCAAACTTAAGGAATTGTATTAACATTTTGGAGAAGATTCAGAAAATGAAGTAAACAGTTGTGTAAATGATTAATTCATTATCCAAGGATTGCATGAAGGCTTGGCATCCATCATTTGAAACGGTTTAATTTGTTTTATTCATTCATGGGATATGGGCATCACTGGCTAGGCTAATGCGTATTGCCCATCCCTAATTGCCCAGAGTGCAGTTAAGAGTCAACTGCATTGCTGTGGGTCAAAGGACCAGATCAGGTAAGGATGGTGGTTTCCTTCCCCAATGGACACTAGTGAACCAGATGGGTTTTCCGACAATCAACAATAGATTTATGGTCATCATTCAACACTGAATTCTAGATTTACAATAAATTCAAATTCTACCATTTGCCATGGGGAATTTTGAACCTGGGTCCCTAGAACATTGTGAGTCTGTAGATTAACAGCCTAGCAATAATACCACTAGGCCATCACCCTTGCGATAACTGGTAAATTGCAATTCTTCTATTTTTCTTTTCAATTTATCCCTTAAATGGATCTGTCTGTCTGTGTGCAAATAACATTGTGATCAAAGCAGAGTAATTTAAAAAATGGACATTAATTGGATTAACATGTAGTTTAGGTTTGTCAGCTAAAGTTACAGTATTAATAATAAAGTGTTAATTTTTGCACAAGTTGTAAACTTGGTGTCCAAAATCTGTTATTCATAGAGCTTTGTTAGAAGTGACTGGGCAAATTTTAAGTGTTATTCAACATTTTGTTTTCACAATGTTGCCAATCCAGTCATTGTAAGGCTGATTTGCTTTGGCTTGCTATCCCTGGTCATAACTCTACCATCTGAAAAGTCCTGCTCCAGGAATCAAATTTACTGTCACTTTCATGAATCGAGTTAGGGTACAGTTGCTATTTTAGGAAAAACCTGATCTAATGTTCAGGATACATACGATTGAATCTAGCCTACATTGACTTGTCATTGTTTTGCTCATCCTCCTCTTCATCAAAGCAGCACAAATATAAAGGGATGTCTCTGATAAAATCCAGTGTGTTACCAAGGATGGATTAACACAAAGAGCTGGGCCACTTTTACCAGCATGACATGAACAAGAGCATTTAAAAAATACATACATAAAATGTTCACAGCAATCTCCAGGATATAATTCCTATTCTGAGGAATTTCTTTCAGTTGCTTTCTTTGATCAAGTGACTACATTCTCTAATTGATATTTTTTTCAAGATTCTAAAGAGAATTTTATTCAAATGAATTCATTCAAAATAAATCCAAGCTAAAGCTGGTTCTAAGAATTGTTAAAATTGTTCTTATTCATTATGGGTTTCGATCAAATTCCAGCGGAATGTATTAAAGTTAGAAATAACCTGCATTTATGCTGTAGCTTTTACTACTTATGATCATTCCAAATCACTTCACAACTAACAAAGTAGTTTTATAGTATAATTGCTTTTGTAATGTAGGGAAATATGCTACTGGAACCCGGAAACTAATAAGTGACTGTTGCAATATGTTAAGCAGAATCAGGGACCCTTCCTTTTAATTTTAGAATAATAACTTTTGATTATCTAGTGCATGTGCAGAAAATTGCCAAAAGAACACCCACCAGTTCGATAAGAAATATTAGAGTTAGAGCAAGAGTAATACTTCACTGAGGTTGAGTGGTCCATGATAAATATTAATGAGAGAAATGGTTGAATCTTTTTGCTGTATCTGATTTTAAATTGTTCTTTTGTGCAATAAATATATATTCTTTTGTTAAAAATATATTGGCAACCTAATGTGAATGTTAAGTGACTGACAGCCATGGCAGCTAAATTGTATAGCTACAAAATATCAAACCATGTTTCACTCTAGATTCTAACTTGTCCAGTATTACCATTAGCTGGAATCATAACAACATCATGGTTCATGCCAAAACATCAATTGTCTGTATTGTGCAAGGATTAAAAATAAAACCCTTTTGTTTTCAAATTGCAAATGTTGTTGAATCAATATTGCCCAAGTCAAGTTAAAAGTCAAAATAGATGACTCAAGTCTCAATAGACACAAGCCCAATTTACTGATGAAAACATCGATAACTCCAATGTCTTATATAATTAGATAGTTATATAAACCCATAATGATTAAGAACAATTTTAACAATTCTTAGAACCAGCTTTAGCTTGGATTTATTTTGCATGAATTTATTTGAATAAAATTCTCTTTACCACGAAAAGAAATTATGGTAAGTACTAAAATTGGTAATCTTATGCCTTGATTTTTCTATTCACGGCATGTAAGAAAGTAACTTTTAAATCATGAAAGATTAAATCTGCTAATGATTGGTACATTTTTCTTGGAAAAAAAAGACGTTAGACTGGAAATTGTGAGGGTACCAGTGGCCCTGATGAAAGACTGGAAAATCAGGACACACATTGTCTCAATAAGATCCCCATCTAGATCTTGTGCCAATCTAGGAGCTAATGATGCTGGTTCGGCTTCAATCCTTTGATGGGATGAGATGACCCTGTAGAGTTCAATTGTTTGATTGATTCGTGTTTGCTATGTTACTTGGTTCTCTAATCTTTGAAACTGTACTTGATTCTTAAGCCTGTGGGTGACATTTGTTGCGACTCACTGAGGTAGTGATCTAGAAGTCGAACCCTGCTATTCCCAGAGTCATCACAAAAGTTAAAGATTTGATAAAATAAACAAAGTTCTACAATCTACCTAAGTTTCAGACATAGATTGATAGAAAGCATGGACCAAGTTTCTGGACTGAACAAGAATGGCTATTTATTTCAAGTAATTAGACTCTAGTTGCAGATAAACAGATATAAACCATAGGTATATAATGCAACTAATTAAAATTCTAATTGCTTTATAAATTCCCTCTACGCACTTACTGACATACAAACAAATGGAGTTAAATAGGTTATGAACAGAGGAAAATGACTGGAAAGACAGTTTAATAATCTTTGTTCCAGATTCAGAGGTTGAAATGATCTTTATGACTATTCTGCTGGCTAGCACATTGCTTCAAACATCATTCTCTGGTTTCTTCCACTGTTTGGTGAGGGATACAAGATAACTAGTTCCATTATAAAAAGTCTAATTTGTTGGCATCCAGAAGGTCTGTGCCATTGGTAATGGGTCACTAACCCATTAATTAATCAATTCTTGTTGCCAGCAAAAGCTGCAAATGAGCACCTGTTGGCAACCACGCTTTCGAATACTGATTTTGAAAAGAGCTCTTTGCATTTCAATTCCCATTTTTTAAAAAGACACAGTCCTTTCACACTGGAGAGCTAAGGAAATAGAGAAGCCTCTGATGAAAGACCTGAAGCTCTGGCTGACACCATGTTTGTGGAAAATGACTTATGCAATATTTTAAAATTTATGAATAAACCTGTTGACTTCTGGATGATATGGACATCTCTATAATCCCCTCCATGATGGCAAGAGGCCAACAGGCAGTCCAGCCTGGCCCTCCCTTCTGATTTCATGACTTCCAGTGTTGCCTAGTTTGCACCTGCAGACGCCATAAAATTCAAGATTATTAATTTTCTCCAAAGATGCTACCAAACCCTGTTTGTGCATTTGCAGCATTTTCTGTTTCAGAGCATAGGCAATTTTTAAATTAAAAAATACACACTGTAACTTTTTGCTGGGCAAGAAAATATTCCATTCTACTGGCAATGTGCGGAATTATAAACAACAATAGTGGAAGAATTATTTCAATCACAAGATAATACAGTGAAAGATGCTTCTACAGCCTGGTATGGGCAGGTATTGATTTCTTCCACATGTTTCCATTTGAATGTAGACAGATGCAAATCCACATAATTGTGTATCCTTGTGACTTAATCACAGTTTAACAGAAATGACCATGTATTGCATATATTACACATACTGCTGTGCATCAAAGAGCATTGGCCAAATCAACTAACCATTCACATGAATTGAAGGTCAGCCATGAGGAGCTTTAGAAAGCAAACAATTGCCAATTGTTAAACTTACAATCCAGACAAGTTGTGGAGTCATCTTCCTATTCTACAGGAGAAATTAACTGTCATACCCATGATGATAATAATTGTGCTAATTTTCTGTTAACTTATTCATTCCCCGGTTATTCAAAAACAGGCTTGTGCCACTAATTCTGAATACTGACTTAATGTCTATGAGAAAAATATTACCTTTTAAAATAATTCCTTCTTAAGGTGGGAGTCACTGACCAAACCACATTTATTGCCCAACCCTAGTTGTCCTTAAGGATATAGTTGTGAGCCCCTTCTTGAACCACTGTTGTTGGTTTGGTGATGGTGCTTTTACAGTTCAAACAGGTAGCAAATTCCAACATCATGGTGCAGTGACAGTGAAGGCACAGGAATGTACGTCTACATAGGGTTGGTGGAAAATTTGCTGATATTTCTGTTTATCTGCTACTGTTGTTGTGGCCTGACTGAAGTATTGCTAAAGAAGCCTTGGTAACTGCTGCAGTGCATCAGGTAAATAGTATGAGCTGTAACTATAGTATACTTGTGGTGAAGGTGGCCTGGACGCTTAATGGATAAAATGCCAATTATAGCAACTGCTTTGTCCTAAATGATGCTGAACCTCTTGAGCGTTGTTAGGGCTGTGGTCATCCAAGCAGAGAACATTCCATTATCTCTGACTTGTTAGGGTTGTTTTAATTGTTTATTATTGGGTAAATTTAAAAAAAACACAGGTTACGTTTTTCATCAGTTGTTATTTACAGTTATTTAAATCTTGAGTCATTGTCTTTTTGACACTTCAGGGTTTTGACTCTGCTAATACATGACTGATTAGACCAGTTCTTGGTCCTACATAACCTGCCATGCAATACATAAATTGACTTTCCATAAGATTGAGGATTCATTTCTCTGCTCCAAATGCCATGAGGGACAAAGCTATAAGCCAAATCAAGTACTGCAGTATAAAAGCCTCAGTGTGCGTTTATCGTCTATCAAATTCCTGTTTGATAATGATGGAGAAGCAGTAGCCATGGTTTACACTTTTTAAATTAGTGTCAAGGTGTGGAAATGATTCCATTGCTGGACTAGGATCCAATGATAGTTGGTGAAAAAAGGGTGAAAAGTGGTGCCACTTGAATAAACAACAAAGGTGGGGTTGGTTCTATGTCATGAGGAACATTAAAACTGTCATTAAACATTTTGGAGCACCATTTTGAAACAGTATACAATATTTGGATGTTTTGCAACTGCAGTTTTTCAACTTTTTTTAAACTGCAGCTGTCTTTAAAATTGTTCTAGCAATGCTGGCTAAGGAATAAACGTTGGCTAGGGCACTGGTGAGAAGTCCTCTGTTATTTTCTGAAACAGTACCATGGGATCCATTACTACTGGACAGAACAGGGGGATCCTCAGGTTTGCATCTTATTCAGGATATTGCCTTGTTAGAATTAGACTTAAAAAAGGACCAACTCTGAGCGATGCTATCTAAACTTTGCCATTTATGTTAGTTTGTAATGTAAAATGATGAATCCACGCAAGTAACACATGTCGTTTGAATGCAGTTTCTCCAGTTATTTTCTCTTCTTACCCTGGTTTCACCACAGAAATGAGGTGGAAAATAGTGACCTGCTTCTCAGCCTTCACTCATGCGTGTCTGAACAGATCTCTGGAAGCTGCATGAGAGCAATCTAATGGTGATTGCCCCATTAATTTTATATGTCCTCCATGCCACAGCAGTGAATAAGTACTAAGTAAGGTGAAAAACTGTGGCTGCAAACATTTAGCCATTGCATATTGCTGTAGAATAGTGGTCCAAAATATTTTATGATGGTTTTACTTTTCTCATGACTTGTTATTTGTTATTTATCCAACTGACATCACTCTTAACCCTGTACTTAATGAACACGATTGACCAGGTAAGTATCAGGCATTGCATTCTGGATTCAATTTGATGAGTCAAACTACCAGTCTGAAAGCAAAACTCACTATGTTCATATACTAGAGTTAAAATACAACAAAAGAAAGAAGAAATTGGAATAATTTGGCTTCATTGGAAAACATGATTATTTAGCTACTAAGCAGTAACTATTCCATTATAGCAACATCCCATAAACACACCCTTGGCAAAGTCAAATTCAGCAAAATAGATTATCTTATGGACAATTCTCCAGTCCAGGAGGAAAAACATCAAGAAAAATCTTTGAGAGAATAGCATGGACTGATGTGTTACAGCTTCCACTCATCTTCAAGACCCAGTGACTGCTATAATTGTAAAACTAAAAAATTCTGGATTTGTGGAAGCTTGTCCCTCCCATTCAGGCTGCATCTATTATTCCAACTCTTTTAAAAAAAAACAAGGCTTCAGAAGATCTTACGGGCTTTGAAGCAGACTGCCTGGCATTTCTGTCTCAAGCTTTTTTCTAAAAAAGAAGCAGGACCAATACATCTCTTAAAGCCATAGTAGCATCACAGTTGAAACTAGTTTCATCATATTTAGTCATACTTCTCAAAACTGCATAAGCGTAACCACATTCATTGTCGAATGGGGTAACCATTTTGCAAGCTTCCTTCCTGGAATGTTCAATGCATTACTCATTAACTCATTGCTATTTTTTATTTTAATAATGCTTGCTTAGGGCTTGGAGGCTGGTCAATGCAGATTAACTAGGTTACATCATGGGATGAAAATCATTTTATGAATTAAGATTGAGCAATTTTGGCCTACATACAACAGTGCTTAGATGAATTATTGAAATGTATAAAATTCTGAGAGAACCCAACAAGGAGAGGATGTTTACCCAAATGGAGTGATCTAGAACTAGTGTAAATGTTTCAAAATAAAGGATCTCCCACTCAGATGGAGATGAGTGGTATTCCTTCCCTCAGGAAGTCTTTAATCTCTGGAATTTGCTCCCACAGGGAACAGTGGAAGCTGGATCATCAAATATAATCAAGGCTGAGTTAGACAGGTTTTTGCAAGGGAATCAAGGTTTTTAGGGCAGGCAACACAGTAGGGTTCAGGCAATAATCAGATCAACAATTATCTTATTGAACAGCAGAGCAAGTTCAATGGGCTGAAAGACCTGTTCCTTCTCCTGTTTCCAATATTCTTGTTTACTTCCCAATTTGGGATGAACAGTTACTTCATATGCAGCTGGATTTGTTTGAGATAATAAAGAAACAGCTCCAAATGTTGTAAATCATAAACAAAACAAGAAAGGGCTGGAAATACGCTAAAAAGGAGTGTGATTACTTATGCCTGAAATGTTGTTTCCCTCTTCCTTTTATAATTTTTTTTTGACACCCCCATATGATTTTGAAGACTTGAATCAGACTCTTCTATTCATCTTTTGTTCTTTGCTCTAATGAGACAATTAAGTGAAATCTCTTAACTACAGTTCATCTTGAAATTTTTGTATGTTTTATTCATTATAAGGATCACTACTGGACATAATTTCCCCCCTCAATGCTGAATCTAATCAAATATTCATTCTATTTGATAGGGTAATTGTTGTCAAATTGTATGGTATTTGATTAATTTGGCCAAGTAAATATGCAATATTTTGTCTTATGGTGCCATCCTCTGTGTAATCACACTTACTGTTGAGAATCATTAGCATACTGTACTGTTTATAAAGCTATTTTTCAAATGGCACAGCTTCGCAGTAACATTAGAAAGACAATAATTATTCTGTAGAAAATAATGACAATTGACATCAGTGATGATGTAGTACTTTCAATATAATTTAATTAAATATATAAAATATGATTCTGGTACATTCTTGAGCAATAAGGAGCAAAACAATGCTGGTACATCAAGATTGAATGAGTTGTGACTCAAAGTTTTAAAGGTAAAGCATCAATGAAATAATATGTACCTTTTATTTCTCATTGTCATCTTGTTATAGGACTATCACTGAGTAGTCAAGTAATTGAATAAACGTGACTTTTTATAATTTAACTACAATGCAGTAGCAATACAAGTTGAAAGGAGCAGCAGATAATAATGGGAAAGTATATAATTTATTTTCTGGCTGAAATTGAACATTTATCTCAAGGCTTCATACAGCATTCATTATCATTATCTCATAACTTTCCATCTAAGCTTTGACTACTTTGTGCAAAGTGAATGTTATTGACCAAATCGCAACACGACTTTGCATTGGGACTTGCTCCTATTTATGTTTCTACTAAGTGTGCCATAAACATTTAAGAGAGTGTCAGGGTAAACAGTTTTGGATATCTAGGAGCATCAATAGCAAAAATAATTTAACTAGTCAATTTGTATTCCATTATCAGCTTTGCCCTACAATGTTTACACAATATGATCTGACTGTTTTACACTAAATATCACATACATTCATATGCTTTTTGTACATTTGCAACAGTTTCTTTTAACTGCTGGTGAAATGAAAGGGGCTGTATATTTAAGAAGACGTTATTGCCAGAATTTTGCTCTGACAAGGTAAAAGCGTTCAAAGCTTTACAGATTTTCACTTCAGTGACACGATGACATGTTCCAACATAACTGACATTTTCTTCTCCCGGATAGTTACAAAAAATGTCTGACTGAAATAATTTCCAATACTACATTTTACACTAAATCTGTCCAAATATGACATATACCTCACACTGATTTATTTTTATTGTACAGTTTAATACTTCACAAGCAGTGCATCAGCTATTAAAATAACAATATGAAGTGGAAATTAGTTTGTTTCCTATAATTTAAAATTCATCTGACCAGCAAATGGATTATAAAGTTAAGCGCCATTATCTTAGTGATGATTATGGTTTTCCTTAATGTGCAACATAGAAACCCCTGCTCTGCTATAATTTTGTTTTCAGTCAATCCTGGAGGAAGCCTCCACACAATGTATTTTAGCTGTTCATCAAATGCTGCATATGTTGCTACCCTTCAGTGCCTGCTAAGCCACACACAGTAGCTGCAGTAGCAGAAGATCATAGCCAACAGAAAATCAAAAGCTATTGACAAACTACTGCAGCAGGACTGACAAAAGACACTTCTGGTGGTGAATTTTTACTGGTTGATGATTATTGGCTTGATTGAAGGGTAATTTTACAAATGGAGTAGAAGTGTTATTTTGGCAATCAACCTTTTTGGTGTGAATAATAGAAAGAAGCAAATAGGTAACAATTAAGCCATTGGAGAGAACTCTTATAGAATCCCTACAATGTGGAAGCAGGGCATTCAGTCCATTAGGTCCACGCTGACCCTCCAAAGAGCATCCCATCCAGACCTATCCCATTCCTGTAACCCTGCATTTCCCTTGGCTAACCCAGCTAGCCTGCACATTGAGCAGTTTAGATGGCCACCTAACCTGCACATCTCTGGATTGCAGGAAGAAACCAGAGCACACGGAGGAAACCCATGCAGACACAGAGAGAATGTGCAAACTCCACACAGTCATCCAAGGGTGGAATTGAACCCAGGTCCTTCATGCTGTGAAACGGCAGCGCCAACCACTGAGCCACTGTGCTGCTCAGTCTGGGTTGGTGGGGTGGGGGTGGGGTACTGAAGGGGTATGGTATGTGAAATTCATTAAGCTATTTTTTTGAAGCAGCTTCTTGAAACAAAATAAGTATGTACTTGTGTTTATTTCAGCATTTATTAGTATTCTAATAAATCTAAAAGCATTAATCAGTACAACATCTTCCAGTCATTATCTGTTTGCACATACTAATATTTGTATCCCCTAAATTAAGAGTTTCTTGTTTATATACCCTCCAGTTTTCTGTCATTCTGTCATGCAGCACCAATTGTTTGGGTTAATTCCATCAAAAATAATATTTTTGAATCAAGTGATTGTGAAATGAATGTTTGATACTGACAGTATTAACACTAACTAAGTAACATAAGTCTCTGTGTTATTTCTTGAAGTGTTGCACCTGGATCAACATTTCCAATGCTTTATACACAAGTGGCGAATTTTAAGACAGCCAGTACTGTGTAGGACGGGAATTATTTTGCAAGTAGATAAAACATTCATAATATGGACTTCTTAATGACCAAGCCAACAATGTGGACAGTAAGTTATTTGATGGTGTGCAATCATGGAAAACATGAGGTCAATCATGCTTGGACAGTCAGAATGCAAGTTATTCTGCAGAGAAACACGAGCTGAAGGTCTCAAATCATGCTAAAGTGCATGAAACAATCCTCAATGTCTTTATTTGTTACAGCAACGGGGAGGGCAGAAAACACAACTCGCAGCAGGGAATCAAAATCAAGAGATTAGCATAAGTTACTTTCAACATGTAACTGCTCTGGGTGTGTGCTGGATTGTTAGAGAAAAGAGGAAGCTTTTCTCAGAATGTTCCAGGATCTAATTGGGACACAGCCCAATTTGGATGTGATCCACGCAAGTTTCTGAACTTATTACACAGTTGATCTTTACAGTGAGGTTCCAACTTTGTGTTCATATGAATGACTTATACACTCCAACTGTTCCAATCCACTTATCGTTCATGTTCCCTTTTGTGTTTCTATCCTCTGGCTCTGTTGAACCACTGCTACCCCCTATCTTGTTTGAGAATGGTGGTGTTCTTGGATTGTTGCAGTGAAGCTCTGCAATGTAGCCCAGACAAAGATGTCCCTTGTTACTGTGGCAAGCTGTACCGTTTATAAGCGAAGCTGACCAAAGCAGCCATGTCCTGGAGTGGGAGAAATGGGGAATGAGAAGAATCCTCTGAGGATGAAGATGAGGCTGAGCATCAAGAGAATGTTCAGGAGGGCCATCCATGAGAGGAGAAGGGAACAATGTTTTGGAGAGACTAAGAAGCCAAAGACTACCTTATTGCTACTTGCAAGCTTCTGCAAGTCTTCTGAGGCAGGTCTTCTGCCTCATGTTAACAAGCCTCTGAGACTACAGACCTCCAGTGTATCTTCCTTTTCTATCTGCAGAAACATGCCAATGATATCCTCACGAACTTATGCTCCCGAGTCTCATCTACATGCCAAGATGAAGTTCTCTGAGGCAGTAAAGGGTTTAACTGAACGCCTTCCCAGTTCTTGCTTTGAAACTTCACAAGCTTTGTCCTCAGAGATAGAGCAGTCACTGAGAGATTTGGGACGCGGCTCCTTCCTTCTGGAAGTTCCCTGGGTGCACTGGAGTAAAAAGGGAATTAGTTGGAGAAAATGGATGAAAGCTTGTACAGAATAGGAATGTGTTAGTGCTAATGATAATCAGAGAGGAGAACAGCAGAATGGAGTTTCCCAGGCTGGTTGTCCATTATGAGTGATCATGATCTTCCCACACAAATGAATGACTTGCTCCTCGAGAGGAATGAGGAGGCTGATGTCCCCACTCCTCCCACATCAGTTTTGAGCCTCTCAACACAGTTACAAATTCATTTGTACTGAAATAAGAGAAACAGAAGGATTGAGTACAATGGAAATGGAAACAACATCAGTTAGCGACCATGCATGATCATGAGAGGTGGTGAGGCATGTCCAGAGAGTGAGGGACAGATTATACAGGTTGAGGTGAACATGGGCCTTTGATGGACGCAATACATGTGATGATGAGCATTGTAGTCGATTGGTCTTGGTGAGATGTGAGTGCAGTGGCCGTGTTAGAGTGAGTGATGACCCTGTGAGTATATGGCCACTGAAAGAAGGTCGAGCCACCAACCCATGCAGAGGTTAGGAGGTCATTGATATTTTTGCACAGCTGGCTGTCCCCTTTCAAGTTAAAGCCTATGGTGATTCCTGCTGTTTTTTCTAGCCTGGTGACCTGGCTGTCATGGTGTGGCCTCCTAATACCTAGGGATGAAGACTGTGTTTCTGTCCATTGCCCTGCCCACCGGTGCCTCAAAAGCTTTAAAACACAAAAGAACTGCAGATGCTGTAAATCAGGAGCAAAATCGGAAGTTGCTGGCCTGGCAGCGTCTGTGAAGAAAAAATCAGAGTTCATGGTTGGGGTCTAGTGACCCTTCCTCAGGCCTGATGGTAGCTGGGAAAACGTTGGTTTGTATGCAGAAAAATGGGAGGGGGATGGGATAGGGATTAAACAATAGGATAAAGGATAGAACCCAAAGAAAGAGAAGAGCAGTTGGATAGACCAAGGAGTTGATAACAATCTGGCTGGGAGGGTGAATAGTTGTTAATGGGAACTGTTAGTGACTAACAGCGTGTAGCGTGTAATGGCAGGCTATGCGATAATAAGGCCTGATGGGTGGGGTAGGGATGTAGGACATGGAAGAGTTTAAGCCCTAAAATTATTGAACGCGATATTTAGTCTGGGGGCTGCAGGGTCCCAAAACAGAAAATGAGGAGTTGTTTTTCCAGCTTGCGTTGAGCTTTGCTGGAAAACAGCTGCAAACCAGATGTTGGCCAACAGGGTGGTGTGTTAAAGTGACTGGCAAGAGAAAGCTCAGGGTCTTTTTTTGCGAGCAGAACGTAAATGTTCTGCAAAGCGATCACCCAGTCTACGCTTCATTTCCCCAGTATAGAGGAGACCACATTGTGAACAGCGAATGCAGTAGACTAGGTTCTTGGAAGTGCAGGTTAAGTGTTGCTTCACCTGGAAAGTGTGTTTGGGCCCTTGGATACTGAGGACATAAATGGACAGGTGTTACACCTTCACCGGTTACAGGGAGAAGTACCATATGGCTGCGGGGAGGTTTTGGGGGTAAAGGAAGTGTGAACCAGGATGCCCCGCAGGGAACGGTCCTGCAGAAGGTGGGCAAGCGAGGGGAGGGCAATATGAGTCAGGTGGTATTTCAACAATTCCTTGTTCCAGTCCTATTCCAGCCCCCACCCACAATTTTTTTCTCCGATACATCGATGATATCATCGCTTCTGCTTCCGTTCTTGTCCACAATTGGAAAAGTTCATATATTTCACTTCCAATTTCCACCCTGCCCTCGCTTTCACTCGGTCTATCTCTGACTCCTCCACTCCCTTCCTCAACATCTCTGTTTCCATTTCTGGAGATAGACTGGCCACTAATATCCACTAAGAGCCCACTGACTCTCACAGCTATCTGAACTGTACATCCTTACACTCTGCTTCCTGTAAAGACTCCATCCCATTCTTTCAGTTCCTCCATCTCCATTGTATATGTTTCAATAAGACCAACTTCAACAAGGGAGCTTCCGAAGTATCCACCTTCTTCCTCAACCTAGGAGTCCCCAGCTCCGTTGTCAACAGGGTCTTCAACGAGGTCCAACCCATCTGCTGCACTTCTGCCCTCACGCAACAGCGATAGGGTTCCCCTTCTCCTTAGCTACCATCCTACCAGCATCCACATCCAGGAGGTCATCAGACACCATTTTACTCCACCTCTAGCAAGATGCCACCACCAGACACATATTCCTCTCTCCTCCCTTGTCCGCCTTCCGAAGGAACCGTTCCCTCCAGGACATGCTCGTCCACACTTCCTTCAACCCCAACACCTCCCCACAGCCCTATAGCACCTTCCCCTGTAACTGGCAAAGTTGCAAGACCTGCCCATTTACCTCCTCCATCCCTAGTATCCAAGGGCCCAAACACTTCACCTGAACTTTCCAGAATCTAGTCCGCTGCATTCGCTGCTCACATTGTAGTCTCCTGTACATTGGGGAAATGAAACATAGACCGGGTGATAGCTTCACAGAACATCCACGATCTGCTTGCAAAAATGATGCTGAGCTTCCAGTTGCCTTTCCACTTTAACACACCACCCTGTTCCCCAGCCAACATCCCTGTCTCTGGCTTGCTGCTGTCTTCCAGCTAAGTTCAGCGTAAGCTGGAAGAACAACACCTCAATTTTTGTTTTGGAACCCTGCAGCTCCCCAGACTCAATATCGAGTTCAATTATTTTAGGCCCTAAATTCTATCATACACTAGCTCCTTACCCCATACACCAGGCCTTGCTATCATATAGAGACAATAATAATTGCTGATACTGGAGTCAGAGATAATACAGTGTGGAGCTGGAGGAACACAACAGGCCAGGAAGTATCAGAGGAGCAGGAAAGTTGACATTTCAGGTTGGTATCCTCCTTCTAACCTGATATGTCAACTTTCCTGCTCCTCAGATGCTGCTGGCCTGCTGTGTCCCTTCAGTTCCACACTGTGTTATCTCTTGTAATCACATACTTACCATTACACACCACACATTGTTAGCCTCTAATAGACCCCAATAACAGCTATTCACTCTCCTGGTCAGATTGTTATCAACTCCTTGGTCTATCCAACTGCGCCTCCCTCTCTTTGGGTTCTATCCTTTATCCTATCGTTTACTCCCAACCCATCCCCCTTGCTATTTTCTGCACATAAACCAACATTTTCCTAGCTATGGAGAGATAGTCGGAACTGCCGATGCTGGACAATCTGAGATAAGGTGTAGAGCTGGATGAACACAACAGGCCAAGCAGCATCAGAGGAGTAGGAAGGCTGGCATTTTGGGTCTGGACCAATATTCTTCATTTCTGAAACGTCAGCTTTCCTGCTCCTCTGATGCTACCTGGCCTGCTGTGTTCATCTAGCTCTACACTTTGTGAGGTCATTTTCCTGGCAAACATCAGATCTGAGAACGGGTTACCGGACCCAAAACGTTAACTCTGACTATTTTCTTCACAGATGCTGCCAAACCTGCTGAGCATTTCCTGCTCCTAAGATGCTGCTTGGCCTGCTGTGTTCATCCAGCTCTACACTTTGTTATCTCGAGCATTTCCAGCAATTTCTGTTTTTGGGCATCAGTAGCTTTTTCTCTTCAGTGAGAGCTAGCTCATTTTACTTCTGTGCCAACTGTTGAGATTTTATGGGAAACCAGCTCAGTGTGAGAGAGAGTTCCTGGGTTGAAGCATCCCTTAACTATGGCACCAGAACATTGGAACCTGAAAGGTCCAGGCATCAGGAAAACGTTTCATCTCACTTACCAAGTGGCTTGCACAGCATTTCACTTGCATAAATAATGAGCTGAGAAGCATATGTGATCATACAAGAAACTTGGTTTAGGCCATGGAGGATGTGATGCCATACAACTCATTCCCTGCCGTTCTTTAAATGGGAAGAACTTCACCACAGTCAGTTTACATATTTATTTATTGCAAAGTTTGCAAGGTCACTACCTTATGAGTCTGGACTCAAGACTGACTGATTAAGAAGGCAAAACCAAGAATTGTCTTACAGTTACACAAACACTGCTGGACATGGTCATCATAGATATATCAGGCTCTGATTCTCATAGTTAGGCAACTTAAAAATAATCTAGATGTGATAATGGGAACTGCAGATGCTGGAGAATCCAAGATAACAAAGTGTGAAGCTGGATGAACACAGCAGGCCAAGCAGCATCTCAGGAGCACGGGTGTTCATCCAGCTTCACACTTTGTTATCTTAAAAATAATCTATCTTCTTTGTGTGTTCATGTTCATTTTCTCTCAAGACTATCTCTCATTCTGAAGTATTCTAACTCCATCCAAACTGTGAAATTAATGCTCAGTGATATAAAACTCTGTGACATAATCACAAGATTGCTCCAGGGTTCTAAAGACCTCAAACACACATTTTTATTGGAAAAAAAGTACAATGTTGTACAATGGTGACACTTTCGGCAGCTCTCTCCACAATGCCATTGAACCACTTCTTAAACAAATGACTTGTCAGGATACAGTGCAAATGCAAAGCAGCTATTTATAGTGCAAATAGCTAACCTTCAGTGTTGCAGTCATTTTTAAAGTTCAGTTTATTTTCAAAAAGGCAACAGACATTTTGAGGGAGAACCAAGATCACCAGGGCCAAAATATCCCACCCACCTGCAATATAATAGTCTAAAAACAATCGTGTTTAGAAATGCAAGATGATAAAATGTGAGGCTGGATGAACACAGCAGGCCAAGCAGCATCTCAGGAGCACAAAAGCTGACGTTTCGGGCCTAGACCCTTCATCAGAGAGGGGGATGGGGAGAGGGAACTGGAATAAATAGGGAGAGAGGGGGAGGCGGACCGAAGATGGAGAGTAAAGAAGATAGGTGGAGAGAGTGTAGGTGGGGAGGTAGGGAGGGGATAGGTCAGTCCAGGGAAGACGGACAGGTCAAGGAGGTGCGATGAGGTTAGTAGGTATCTGGGGGTGCGGCTTGGGGTGGGAGGAAGAGATGGGTGAGAGGAAGAACCGGTTAGGGAGGCAGAGACAGGTGGGACTGGTTTTGGGATGCAGTGGGTGGGGGGGAAGAGCTGGGCTGGTTGTGTGGTGCAGTGGGGGGAGGAACTGGGCAGTTCCCATTATCTCTGATACGTGTTTAGAAATGCATCCATTCATTAAGATAAGAAAATGACAGATCTATCTGATATAAAAAAAGGAGAACGAAGTTTGGTGATAGATTGCTTCACTATTAAACCCATAAATGGACTTGCTTGATTTTCAGATTGGAATATTTCTGATCCGAAGAATGCAGGCTTGAAGGAGGGAGGGGATTTTGGTAGGTGGACAGGGTAGTTTGGTGGTACTTGCCCAACAATGATAAACAGCCTTTTACATTTGTGTATGTCCAGTGGGGACAGATTGGAGATTCTGTCAAGATCTCTGTGCTGTCAGAAAGGCATCTCAGACATCCATTTTAAGGCAAAAGGGGCACATGGTCTTGATCTTCATTTAGAACCCCTTCCACCATAGCCATTAGTATATGTGAGCTACAGCTGCAGTCTCAGGCCATCCTGTAGAGTGGTTTGGTACCTGACACTTCTATATTTTCAAAAAGGACAATACTCTTCAGAGGGTGCCTCAAGTTGCAAGTGCCCCATTGTATCTCATAGACATTTACAGGAAAGATGGAGACCATTTGGTCCTTCATGGTCATGCTGGTCAACAAAGATCCAACTACAAATATCAAATATTCCAACTCTTGGACGTAACGCTGGAGGCTGTGGCATTGCAAGTGAACATCTAAATTCTACCTAAAAGTTTCAAGAGTTTCTGACTTTACCATCTTCTCAAGCTGTGAGTTCTGTCCTCCTGCCACTCTCAGGGTGAAAATAATTCTCCCCAACTCTTAGCTTTCTATCTCTTATATCTATGTCGCCTAGTTATTGACCTCTGTACTAATGTAAAAAATGCCTTCCTAGCCACCCCATTATGTCCCTCATAATCTTATACACCTCTAGCAGGTCCCCTCTCAACCTTCATTGCTCCAAGGAAACAGTCCTAGTCTATCCAATCATTTCTAATAGCTTAACCACCCCCCCCAGCCTAGGCAGGTTCCTGGCCAATTACCTATCATGTGGACATAATAAGTTTTATACAGTTCTAATGTTATGTAGTTTTCTCGTGTATAGTGCACCTTGGCTAGTACAAGCAAGTATCCCATATGGATCTTAACTACCTCACCTACCTGCTTTGCAGCCTTCAGAGATCTATGGATGTGCACACCAACGTTACTATGAGCTTCAGTATTTTCCAGGGCCCTACTTGTCACAGTGTAATCTCTTACTCAATAAGCCCACTCAAAGTGCATTACCCTCACACTTTTCAAGGTTGAATTCTATTTGCACCAACAGTCATTCTGCCAAAACATGTATTCCATCAACGCGAATTGGCTGTAACATGATTAACTAATAGGGGAACGCTATTTCTAAAACACGAACTTGTGTTGGCTATAACACAACTGGTGCATGGAGGAGTATGTGTCAACATCGCATGATTGTTTCACGGTCTTCGTTGTGAATATGTATAACGTTAGCACCGAAAGAGTCTCCGTACCTGCATCATGCAATCATTTTGCCATGAAGGGCTTTCTCTGAGAGGTACAGTACAACCTCCTTCCTCATCAAGTCATTCTGCACTTTTTTTCAATGTAAAGTGTTAAATTTACTTTTATTTCATTATTAAATATTCAATGTATTCAAATTGTGGTGTCCTTTGTGTTAGGCTTTTGAGTGAAATTTGAGCAATTTTGAGTGATTCTTTTTGGTCGTCCGACCCTAACCCTACTTTTCCCATGGGCCCCGTTATTTCTATCACATTATAGAAGAACCGGCTGTACTCTGCCCAGCTAACAGGTCTGTTGATATCCCCATGCAGTTCATGTATATCTTCCCTACTATTTACCATCTGACCAATTTCTATGTCTTCTGTAAATGTCTTCATCATACATTTAAGTTCAATTATCAATGAAACAAACTTCCAGTCATAGAGACATCTCTCTACCATCTCTCACTGCTCCCTTCCTCTCGAGCAATTTTAAATTCAACATGTCACTTTTCCTTGAATTCCATGGCATCTCACTTTCATGACCAGTTCACCATGGGGTACCTTATCAAAAGTCTCGCTAATACCCATGTAGACGACGTCAAATGCATTACCCTCATCAACACTCCTAGTTACCTCTGCAAAAAGTTCAAACAAATTGAACAAACATGACGTCCTGTCAAAAAAATCAGTTCTGACCATCCCTGCTTAACCCATGTCTCTCCAAGTGCAGATATTTTCTGTCTTTCAGAATTTGTTCTAATAACTTCTAGATAAGATAACTTCTAGATAGAGCTAGTTAACAAGTGAATATTGCAGGAATTTGGGAAATTTTAGTCAGTATTATTTTGTTAATAAAATTAAGTTGAACCATAAGCCAAATTCTATGTCCCTTTGTCCAACTCATCCACAAGAACATTCTGATAAAGTGTTTTTGGTATATAAACTAGTCAAACTGTCCAAAGCACAGACAACAAGATGCCATGTCCTTCAAGTGGGCACTAAATGGCTTGGTTTGATGTTTGTGCTTACTTCATAGCAAATGACCTACCAGTGACTGGTCAAGTGTCATCATGGCATTAGTTGCCCACTTCAGGGCCTCAGTGGTGACAGGGTGACAAGGCTGCCCAAGAGACTTTTCAACTTAGACATAATCCGGGAAGAGGTGGGAAACCAGTGGGGTCATCAGCTAGCATTCACCTGCACAATTAAATACCCCAGCTCCAAACTCGGCTCAGGTGGTGGGCTTAATGACTACCTTCAATGTTTAGTCTCATTTCTTGTTTTAGTCAATGTCCTGTGTAATTTTGTTTTCATTTCTGAAAGTATTTTGACAAAGAGTTGGCTAGGGAATAAGTTACATTGGAGTGAAAGTTTTAGTTTGAAAATTCCAAAGCAGAAATATTTGGTATAAACCTCAAAGAATTATTTGAAGCCAAGCAAATATAAACTCAGTTTTGTGAATAACCAAGGAAGAGGCTATTGAGAATTCAGGACTGCCAACTGAAAGAAATATTGAAGATAAACACATAGATTTGATGGAGAAGGGAACTCTTTCTCTGTTGTTCGAAAGCTGTAAAGTGATGTAGTTGAAATAGGTGGAATTTTTTTCTGTTGTGTATTTCAAATTATATTATCTGTAAATAATTTGACTTGTTCTAGATTATCTAAATTTCTTTTACGTAATACACTTCTGTCCTATTGTTAGAAATGGATCTTCAGCATAGCATGCTCATGTTTCAATGAAAGATCACCATGTTAAATGAAAACACAAAATATGATCTATCGAGCCAGATTTCAGTCTGGGATCTGACCGACTGAGTAGTAAAGTTTTAGAGTAGATTTGTAACTTGGGTGTTGAGGTTGGTTGGCTCACCAAGCTGGTTTCTTGTTTTGCAGATGTTTCATTACCATGCTCGGTAACATCCTCAATGCAGCTTCTGATGAAGCGTCGGTGTGTTTTTCCACCTGGTTTTTAAAATCTGGAGTCCGTTGTGATGGATCACCTCATTTGCGGTTTTCCTTCATAGTGGAACGTATATGGGGTCGAGTTCATTGTTTATCAACAGTATGCTTCATGGAGTTCCAGGCTTCTAGGAATTCCTGTGCCTGTCTCTGCTTAGCTTGTCCCAGGATTTTGGTGTTGTCCCTGTCGAAGCGGTGGTTCTCCTTGTCCATGTGGATTGAGATGAGTGAGTATTGGTCGTGTCTTTTTGTAGCCAGTTAGTGTTCATGTCCCCTTGTTGTTTATTTCCTTCCTGTTTGTCCAAAGTAGTGTTTCTCACAGTCTCTGCAGGGGGTCTTGTAGATGACATTGGTCCTGTCCTTGGCAGGGAGTGGGTCTTTAGTTCGGGTGAGCAGTTGTGTAGAGTTGACGTGGGCTTGTGTGCCACTCTGATGCCCAGGAGTCTTGTGATGAGTTCTGATGTGTTCCTGATGTGAGGTAGTGTGATGAGTGTGTCGGGGTGTGTAGTAGCTTCCCGATGCTGTTAGTGTAGGCATCTTCTGACCCAGTTTTTTGGATATCCATTATCCTTGAAAACCTGGAAGAGGTATTCTTCTTCCCCTTGGCATAGTTCCGTGTTGCTGCAGTGTGTTGTTCCCCTTTTAAATAGTGTTTGCACGCAGCTTCGTTTGTGTGTGCTGGGATGGTTACTGTTGAAGTTCAGTAGTAGTAGTAATATCAGCGTAATAATATCCACTGACATCATAATACACCGCCAATTGTGTTTTATAGAATCCCTGCAGTGTAGGAGT
Source organism: Stegostoma tigrinum (assembly GCF_030684315.1). Classification (NCBI taxonomy): domain Eukaryota; kingdom Metazoa; phylum Chordata; class Chondrichthyes; order Orectolobiformes; family Stegostomatidae; genus Stegostoma; species Stegostoma tigrinum. The sequence continues at coordinate 25,953,268 of NC_081378.1, read as the reverse complement.
AGGCCATTTGGCCCATCAAGGCCACACTGCCCCTTTGAAAATTATCCCAAAAAGGCCCCACCCCCTTACCCTGTAACCCTGCATTTCCTGTGGATAATCCACCTAACCTACACATCCCTGTAACACTATTGGCAATTTAGCATGGCCATACCACCAAACCTGCACAACTTTGGACAGTGGGAACAAACTGGAGCATCCAGAAGAAACCCACAGAGACTCAGGGAGAATCACAAACTCCACGCAGATAGTTGCCCAAGCATGAAATCAAGCCTAGATCTTTGGTACTGTGTGGCAGTAATGCTAACTACTGAGTCACTGTGCCACATGGTTTAGATCGTGAAGACTAATTCATTTAATATAAATACTTGTACCAGTACAATAGGTCATCAAGCCCATTCTTTTTGATTGTGCTCACGCCCATGTTGTTTTCATTCTTTGTTCTGAGATCTCCCTCTCTCTTCTAAAATATATCTGGTCAGTTCATGGACCTAGTTATAGCTTTTGTGGCAGTGATGACTTTTTGCTGAATCAATTAGCAAGTGGTTACTCATTTAACAAGTTTATTTTCATTTGCTAAACTAGTTCCGCCTAATTTTGCTAGATGTTGAGAAAGAGAGAAAAAACAAATTGTTCCATTGTAATACATTCCTCTGGTAACGCCAATGCACCCAGCTGGTAGTCAACATCATTATTTTAATCAGCCCTGACTCCAACTCAAGTTCCATATTTCATATATTTATCAACTGTTGAGTTAAGACTTGTTATAAATTAACTTTTATTTCCTCTTACCTGTTGCCTTATATAATCTTAATTAATTTATGTGCAGATAATATGTATATCACTTAATGTTTTATATTCATATATGACATTTTTCCTGATTCATCCTTTCTCTACACGGAAACTTCAAGCTTCTTTCCTCATGAATGGTCTGTCCCTTTCACACACACGTCTCATTAATTTTCTGTGACTACTTTCCATTATGTGTACTTTTCTTTTAAAGACCAAAAACTAAACTAGTAAGATAAACCCTTTATGATTTGATCAGTCCATTATATAATACCACAACATAATGTACTTTTATGACCAGGTGAGGAGGGGTGAGTTGGGTCACCTCTTCTTATGCAGCATTTCAATTAAAATGTAGTTTACTAGCTCACCAGCACCAAAACATAAGAAGCCAATAACAAGGTGACTTGTAAGAAAAAGCATCTCTATTGACTGCAGTTTAAAAGAGTATCTTTGAGATGTTAGGCTTTTACTTGAGGTCATGGTTTTAAATGATGTCGTCTATCTTCATCAGTACAGAATATTCCAGATATCTCTGACAGATGGAGTAAAACGAGAGAAAGTGTGAAGTTGTTCACTTTAACAGGAAAAGAATAGTATCACTTAAATGAAGAACGACTGCAGAATTCTGAGTGCAGAGGGATTTTGGTATTCTGGTGTATGGGTCATAAAAAACTAGGATGCAGGCACAGTGTATAATCAAGAAGGTTAATGGATACTATCCCATTAGGAATTAGGAATAGATTGTTATATTAAGAATTAGGGTATTATTCTTCAGTTATGTAGGGCATTGGTGACCCCACATTTCAAACACTGCGCAATTTTTGTCTCCTTATTTCGGGAAGGGTGTAAATGCACAAGATGCAGCTCAGAAGAGGTTTGCTAGAATGATACCTGGAATGAATAGTTTGTATTATGAGGGTATATTTGACAGGCTGGTCTTGTTTCCAGTAAAGTTTGGAAGAATGAAGGATATTTTAATTGAAGAACATAAAGCCTTGAATTGTCTTGATGTGGGAAGGATGTTCCTCTAGTGGGAGACTGCAGCACTAGGGGGACACAATTTTAAAATTAGATCTCACGCTTTCAGGACAGAGGGGAACTTTGTTTTGCTTTCACAGGGTTGCGCAACTTTGGAACTCTGTCTCAAGATGGTGGAGACAAGTAATTGAATACTTTTAAAACAGATGTAATTAGATCCTTGTTAGGCATGGGAATCGAGGGTTGTTAGGGCAGTTGGGGTTGTGGATTTTGAAAAACAGACGAAGCATGTTCTTATTGAGAGTAGTGGAGCAGACTCAAGGACTGAATAGCCTACTTCTGCTCCTATTTCACATGTTCAAATCTTTTAGTTCTTGGTGAATGGATGTTTCTCCACTGTTCTTTTTCAATGGGTTGTGTGCTTTAAGAGATTCAGAGAAAACATGACAGAGCAAGCCTTCTCCTTTTCCAGTTACAGATTCATCTCCCTCCTTCCACTTGAAATACAGCTCGACTATGCATTGCCATTTCTGGGTTCACTCGATTTAAAGTGGGCCAACTTATAAAAGGGTATCTGGTTTAAAAAATAGCTGGGTAACATGTGGCCAGCTGATTACCAAGGCTATTTTAAGCCAGTGAATTTTGTTTTAAAACCATTTTAGCACATGAAGATCCAAGTTATTAAAATCAGATGATGAAAATTGAAAATTGATAGTTTATGTTTTGCCACTATCATGATACTCTGTAGACAATAGGCAATTACTGGTATACTTCAACACTGTAGTACTAATACTGTGATAGCCACAAAAACTTACTATACTGTAAAGAAATAAAAATATTTATTTGTATGTAATTTTGTCAGTGCTTTAAAAGCTATAATCTTTTTGTGTGGTAGATAATTTTTTTATCATAATTTCTAATTGCTAAGTGATCATTTGTGCAATTTTGTATTATCTTTTGGCAGTCTAATTTGTAGCCACTATCATTTCTATCCCTTGCAATTACAAAATGCAAGCTGAGTCTTTCTGAAAATATGGGAATATGGTTAACATAATTTGTAAATAATGAGACGCATACTATCAATCTTTACAAATATATTTAAAGAATGCTATTGATGGGGAGCTCTTCAGTCCAGTAGATGTATTCATTTTTATATATCATTTAATATCATTATGAAATGTTTCTTAATATTGACTTTTATATCAAAGTAATACATCTAGAGACTGATTGTGAAGACAGTATTTTGAAGCTGTTTGTTGCTAAGCAACAGAAATTACAGTTGCTGATGATCAGTGTATCTGTTCACTGAGGCTGACCTAACAAACCAAGTTGCAGTGAACCAAATGCAGCTCTAACACTGGGGAGACTCCCTCATGTTTTATTGGTAGTGAAGAGGTACTTTTAGAAAAATTTGCTTTTTGAATATTTACCTCAGGCAGTTGGATTAGTCATTTATTAAATATTATATGGAGAATAGACCCTTGAAATATTCAAAGCTTGAAAGCTTATGTATTGCAGACCACTGCCTAAATTTTGTAAAATACTATCTTCTGCAATACTAGATCTTCGGGCAACTTGGCAGCCGGGATGGGTTTTTAAATGATGTCATCTATCTTCATCAGTACAGAATATTCCAGATATCTCTGACAGATGGAGTAAAACGAGAGAAAGTGTGAAGTTGTTCACTTTAACAGGAAAAGAATAGTATCTTTTAAATGTAGAATGACTGCAGAAAAGATCACCCACTTGAGTGTAAGGATCTTTTTTACCACTTCAGACAATCAACCAATCAAAAAGAAGTTACACAGAAATTAATGGAGCTGGTTATTCCTTTTATGCACTGGTCTGTACTCCTAGAATTATTACAAAGCAGAAAGAGGTTCTTCAGCCCATCATACCTGCACCAGTTCTATTTGCTACTGCCAATCTCCTGCCTTTTTCAACAACTCTGCGACCCATTTCTATTCACATAATCATCCATTGTCCTCTTAAGTGCTTCAATTGAACCTGGCCCCACTACATTTCCAGGCAGAGTACTCTGTGTAAGGAAAATACATCAAATGAGAATATGAAAAAGATAATGAAAGGTAAAAGTCATAACAAAAAATAGAATTCATTCTTCTTTTTGAAAATTAAACACTTGCATATTTATATTTCAATGACATTGACATACTTCAACATCTCTTGTCTGTTTCAATATGGCCCCGTTTATTTTCCTCATTATACAAGTACAGTCAATTTCATGTGTTTCAAGCCTAAAAGAGAATTACGCTTACTCTGTTCAAACATTCATCAGAGATCAATTGTCGGATGTTCAGCTCTGACATTTTTCTTTTACATCTCAACAACTGGCACAAAACACAAAGTTTTTTCAAATGTCAACACAGTGTGGGGCTAAAGGAACACAGCAGGTCAGGCAGCATCAGAGAAGCAGGAAAGTCAACATTTCGGCTTAGGACCCTTCTTCAGAACTCCACACTGTGTTCACTCAGACTTCAGCATTTGCAGTTCTTAGTATCTTCGAAGCTTTTTCAAATGCACTCCTTATATGTGAATATCCTGCCAGATTCCTCAGATTACATGATGGCTGAAGCAGACTGATTAGAAAGGCAAAATCAGAAATGAGAATAGGCTGATGGCTTTATTTTTAAATAAAAATCGAGAAACTACAGATGCAGTGAATCAGAAACAAAAAGAGAAATTGCTGGAAAAGTTCAACAGTTCTGGCAGCATCTGTGGGGTGTTATCACAGTTAACATTTCAGGTTGAGTGACTCTTCCTCAGGCTTTGTTTTTAACCCTTGCTCATTGGAGGAAACTAGATAGGAGTTCTGCCTGATGTAAGTTGGGTTTTGATATTATCTCAGTATAATGCAAAGTTCATTTGGTTCAAAGGAGACTTATCAATTTATGGGAAGTGCAACAAACTCAGAAAATGAGGGATTAGTTGGGAAATCCAAAGAACTGGAAAGAATATACAACAAGTTGCAAAGAAAGAACTGTGGAGCTCCTCTTGAATAATTGAATTTAGCACTACCATTGTTAATGCCTGGTCTATGCTGGCAAAGAAACAGACTGTTTGCAATGTGCACAATTTTGATAGTGCAGGATCTGGATCAACTTTTATTCCTTGCAGATCTATTTGGTGAAGTTTGCAGAGCTTCTGGCACTTTCAAGAATTATTAACTGTACGTTTGACCTAATTGCTCCCAGTTAAAAAGTGACAATCCACATGTCACTTTCTGTAATCACTGAAACAGGTGCAAAATACACACTTGCTCTAGGTGTTGTTATGTACACTGCACCTACTGTAACAAAACAAAATAAGTTACATGTATTCTCAGGTTATTCCTCGGAGCAATACCTTGACCAATCACGTGAATGTAACCAGTTTTAATTTAAATAAAGCTGGGCAGTTAGCTGTCAGTCATCTTCTAACTAGTGCATAACATATGTCGGTACATTAATCAATCAGAGTCCATTTGCCACCCAATCAATACGTTCCCTCCTTATTCTGATATTGTTGAGAATACCCTGATGACTACAAGACTAAAAAGCTTGGACAAAATGTGTCTTTTGTAAACAATACTCATTTTATTTATCACCGAATGGCTAACTATTAATTTCTAAAAACAGCCAAATGATTATCAGTTCCATATAAGCCATTCAAACATGTGAATGTACAAATTATGTGCAAATTTGGCCCCTTGCACCTGCTGTGCCACTCAATCAGATAATGACTGACGTGATTATGCCTCTACTCTAATTTTCAGTGTAACCCCCAAAACCTTTTGACACCTTTGTCAATCGAGAATCTATGTAACACCACCTTAAAAGTATTGAGACTATAAATTCATTGCTTTGTGGTGGAGAGAATTTCACAGACAAATTACACTTTGAGTGAAAACAAGTTCTCCTCACCTCTGTCTCGAGTCCTAAATTTTAAACTGCTTTCCCTAGTTCTAGTCTATTTTGGAAAAGCACTGTCCCAGCATCAAATCTGTAAAGAGATAGTAGGAGCTGCAGATGCTGGAGAATCTGAGATAACAAGGTGTAGAGCTGGATGAACACAGCAGGGCAAGCAGCATCAGAGGAGCAGGAAAGCTGACATTTCGGGTCAACTCTTCTTCAGAAATGGGGGAAGGGAAGGGGATTATGAAATAAATAAGGAGAGGGGGGCGGCGGATAGAGGATGGATAAAGGAGAAGATAGGTGGAGAGGAGACAGACAGGTCAAGGAGGCGAGGTTGGAGCCAGTCAAGGTGAGTGTCAGTGAGGAGTTAGAGAGGGGATAGGTCAGTCCGGGGAGGATGGACAAGTCAGGGAGATAAGATGAGGCTAGTAGATAGGAGATGGGGGAAGGCTTGAGATGGGAGGAGTGGATGGGTAGGAGGACAGGTTAGGGAGGCAGGTACGATCTGGGCTGGTTTTGGGATGCAGTGGGGGGAGGGGAGATTTTGAAGCTTGTGAAATCTACATCGATACCATTTCCCAAGCAAAATATGAGATACTGTTCCTGCAACCTTTGGGTGGTATCATTGTGGCAATGCAGGAGACGCAGGATGGACATGTCGTCCAAGGAGTGGGAGGGGGATTCTAAATGTCGCGACTGGGAGGTGCAGTTGCTTATTGCGAATGGAGCGTAGGTGTTCTGCAGTGCGGTCCCCAAGCCTCCACTTGGTTTCTCTGACGTAGAGGAGGCCATGACAGGTACAGTGGCAGTATCGCACATTGGCAGATGTGCAGGTGAGCATCTGCTTGATGTGGAAAGTCTTCTTGGGGCCTGGGAAGGGGGTCGTGGGGGAGGTGCAGGGGCAGGTGTAGGACTTCCTGCGGTTGCAGGGGAAGGTGCTGGGTGTGGTGGGGCTGGAGGGGAGTGTGGAGCAGACAAGGGAGTCACGGAGAGAGTAGTCCCTCCGGAAAGCAAATAAGGGTGGGGAGGGAAAAATGTCTTTGGTGGTGGGGTTGGAATGCAGATGTTGGAAGTGTTGGAGGATGATGCGTTGGTTCCAGAAGTTGGTGGGGTGAAATGTGAGGATGAGGGAAATTCTGTTTTGGTTGTTATTGCGGGGAAAGGGTGTGTGGGATGAGTTGTGGGAAATGCAAGAGACCCGGTCGAGAGCATTTTCAACCACTGAGGAGAAGTTACAGTCCTTGAAAAACGAGGACATCTGGGATGTCTGGGAGTGGAATGCCTCATCTTGGGAGCAGATGCGGTGGAGACGAAGGAATTGGGAATAGGGGATGGCCTTTATGCAGGAAGATGAGTGGGAGGTGGTGTATTCTAGGTATCTGTGGGAGTCGGTAGACTTGAAATGGATATCAGTTTCCAGGTGGTTGCCAGAGATGGAAACAGAGAGGTCCAGGAAGGAGATGATCAGAGATGATCCAGGTAAACATAATGTTGGGGTGGGAGGTTTCAGTGAATTGGATGAACTGTTCGAGCTCCTTGTGGGAGCACGAAGTGGCGCTGATACAGTCATCGATGTAACGGAGGAAGAGGTGCGGTTTAGAGCCTGTGTCGCCTCAGAGGAGGGATTAGATCAACTTTTATTCCTTTTAACTCCAACAGATTCAGACCCAGCGTGTCCTCATAAAATAATGCTTTCATCTCAGAAAAAAGTTGTGAACCTTCTCTGAACTGCTTCTAATATGATTAAATCTAATCTTGAACAATGAGACAAAAGCTGTGGACAGAAGTAGCTCTCCAGGTGCCCTGTATGATTCAAACTGAAATTCCTTATTTTTATGTTTCATTATCCTTGCAAAAAATGACAATGGCAGGATCATAGCTGTGTCTGAGCTTTCCTGCACTGTAGCCTCACTCAGGCACTTCCAGGAGTTAGGAGTATTGATGTGAAGTAAGAATTCCTAAGGCAAATTTTCTCTCATTAACCTAGGATGATTTTGGCTAATTGCTGCACTTTCAAAGCAACCATTATTGAGATAATTGCTCAGTCAAAACAGAATGGGGATGTTCCATATGTGTTTGATGGTATTCCTCACTGGAAGAAGGCTTTGAATCACAAAACGTGCCTGAAGCTATGGCTGAGTTTGGAACGAATGATATAATATGCTGTAAATTTACCTGTTCATTAATATATTGGAGTACTGCATGCTTTGTTTAGAGTTCATTTCCAGTGGTGGATGCTTCCTGCCTTCCCAGGTTGGACTCTGTTGATCCTGGCATTATTTCATTAGAAGCTGTGTCTCCTGGGCAATGCTGAAAAGTCACAACAGTGGGGAAAGGAAGAACAAATACAATATCTTTTTCATTTATATCCCATTGTCCATGATCTCAGGATGTTTCAATGTGTTTGAGAGCAAATAGAAAAAACAATTTTACGATGAAACAGCTAATGAAGTGCCATTGCCATGTCACAACATAGGAAACATGGCAGCCAATTTATGCATATACAAGCTCTCACAAGCAGCAACTGAGGACCTACCTAATCTATTTTACTGATATAGTTTCAGAAGAATTGGGCAGGGAAACAGGAGAACTTCTGTGGTCTTCCTCATCAAGTACTGTGAAATATTTAACTTTGACTCAAGAGACAAGGCAGGGCATTATTTTAACACTTTGTCCAAAATGTGGTATATCTGAGGTGCAAAATTCTGTCAGTACTTACTTGAACTGACAGCTTTGAGTGTGTGCTCAAGTCTTTAGAATGGGGAATTGAGATACGGAACTTACCCGGTTTAAAGTTGTCTGTTTGCTCACCATTCTGAAAATGGAGAGAACGTAAGGTGAGACACTTAGTTCATTGTTGTAAAAGGTGATTTGGTTTGAGCACAGTTCAGAATCAATGGAATGACAAAAAATTTATGATGAGGGCTATGGATATGTTTAATTGGAAGAAATTCCTACACATGAATTTTGAAGAAATATATTGATACACCAACAAAATAGAAAGGAGATGCTGGGGGAATGTTGTCCAAAAGTGATAATCTCATTATTCATGGTTTCCCCCCTAACTCTAGCATAATCAATAGTGTTGTCCAAGTTATTGGATTGGTGCTATTCTGATTGCCCTTGCCAATTAGATTGAACTGGATCTGCACTGCTGATCTGACAGAAGCATTATTTTTTGCTCCAAGGTCATTAGAAAATAAAGTTTTACAGCACAGGATAAGGCCCTTCAAACCATTGTGTCCACATCAGTCCACAAACTCCTATCTAATTATGTCCCATTTTCCAGCACTTGGCCCATAGCCTGTATGCTAACGTGCTTCAAATAGTTATCTAATGCTTCTCAAATGTTGTGTTCATTCCAACCCATATTATTACCCTTGCAGGCAGTGTTTACCAATACCTACCATCCACTGGGTGAAAACATTCTTCCTTAAATCCCCTCTAAACTTCCTGCCCCTTTCCATAAATTTATGCCCCCTTGTTATTGATCCCTCTGCCAAAGGGAAAATGTTCTTCTTATCTACCCTAGTCAATGCTTACAGGAGCAGGTGACCATTTGTTGAAATGACTCATGAAACACTGTTTTCAAAAGCTTCAGCATATTTTAGAATGCTGTTTTCTAGTACTGGCTCTTGAAGTTGACTGAGCATATGATGTAGGAACAGAAGTAGGCCATTCAGTCCATCAAATCTGTTTTGCCATTCAATGAGACAGTGGCTGCTGTGACCATCCTCAACTCCACTTTTTGGCCTTTTCCTCATAGCCTTGATTCCCTTGCTGATTAAAAATGTGTCTATCTCAGTTTTGAATGGCACCAAATTATGAAAATGTTCATAGATACTGAGATTCTGCAAATTATTTACTTCTGAGCAGCCTCACCAAGCATACCAAAGGTATACATTTCCAGTAAACGATCCTTTCCCCCACTTAGAAGACATTGAGGTCAATTGTAGCAGCCACCTCTGACACAGTGGTTTCTCCTCAGAAGAAAGAAGTGATTTTTTTTTCTGAGATTCTAGCAGAAATGTGTTGTTGGTACATAGTAAAATAGAGCTTGGGTGTGATCAAGGAGTATTTACTCATGAAATGGGGCTTTTGAAATGGAAAGAACTTCACTCTCAAATATTAACACCTTCATCTCCTGCTCTTGCTTCCTATATTCTTATGTTGCCTCGTGAGTAAAAGATAGAAAAATCCAGTTGAGTCCAGCCAGCATATTGAAAGGTTAAAGGGGATAAAAATGTAGGAATGAAAGACAATCTGAAATTGAGGAACTAATGCTCTCCTGATCTTAATTCTCACCAAAATCTAAAGAAATAAGAATAATCTTATTTGGTTCCTTATATCTAACTAATAAGTATCTCTAACATCCGAGCAGACTTCTCTTTCTCACCCGAACATATGCTGGAGATTAATATCTTGAATGAATTATTGTTTTCTGTATTTTCATTTCTTGATGTAGGTGCTGGTGAATCAGTGAAAAGCAAAATAGACCAACATATGGATTAAGTAGTGGAAATAGATCTAATTCCAGAACTCAATAAAAGCATGTTCTATATTGCTTTCCAATATATGTAGTTAATAGGACCTTTATAAAAGCTCTTGATCATATGAAGATTTCATTAAGGTATTATTGATCAAAAAACAATTTGCAATCTTCGATCAAAATTCCAATCACTCGTGGTATATATGGAGTGGAAACGTAAAAGAATGGCACACCACAGAGAACAAGATTTCATGAAAATTGCCATAGCATAAAGAAATACTCTAGTCAATAGACAGTGTTTTGAAGTTCTGCTAGTGTAAAAGCAACACATGCATTTCTGTAGCGTTAAAATTGGCTACAGAGGGCAAATGGGAAAAAAGTAGACATGACTCAGAGAGGGATGAAAGATGGAATATGTTTAAGGGCAAGTGGGTTGCATGGCTTTGTGCTTAAAAGGCAGTAGATTTAAGAGTGCACAGTTATATGTTCAAGGAAGTGTCAGCTGTGTCACCTGTGTTCCTGGAGTAGCATCAGTTTGAGGATGCAGTCCCCCTGCATGAATGGTGCATTCCTCTTAGTGTCCAACTGCAATCAAGGTCCGGGCTGACTGTGTCTGGTGCCATGACTGTCTTCACCTGGAATGAGGACAGCTCTTCCCCACCAGCATCTCTAGATCCCTTTCTCTAAAGTTAAGTGCCAGCGTCTCTCTTCACAACATCTCCAGGACAAAATAATGGAGCAGCAGATTATGAAGGGCAGTTCCTAGCTTAAAGTGGTGTGCATTTGGAGTTTAGATATAGTGCCAGCAATATGGCTGGTGCAAATTCCCTCACCACGAACACTTCTACCTGATCAAACAAGGAGGGCACTGTTGAGGCTGGATGCATCATTAATGTGGTGAGCAGTGGAAGATTGTGAGAGAAATGTTGTCATGGACTGTGGATCGATCAGAGTTTTACAGAACAGCATTTAGTTTGATTAGATGCACTCCACTTTCCGTGGATTTATGAAGTTGTTACCTACATACGATTCATGAAATTCCCCAAAGATAACCTTAGCCAAAAAATGGGAAAATTCAGCTGTCTGTTTCAAATTGTGCAGGTTGTAGATTTAATAATCCACACTACTATCATAACCTCTTTGATTCTGTTTTATTTAAATAAACAGAATCAAAAGTTCATGATTCATCTCACTAATTAGCTGTGAAAATTCGCTCCTTCTGTTGATTAATGGGCTCACTTTATTCACATCATGTAAATTGTCTTTCACTTCCCAAAATCATCACCTCGTCACAAAAATGTCATTGCATTGGCTGTGCAAAGTGGTTTTCTTTTTGCGTGTTTCTTCAGAGGCTCCTCAATCTCTGAAATAACCAGAATCCTACTTTAAATATTCAGAGTGCAGGATAGACTTTTGAAAACATGAAGTGAATTGTAGGATTCTCCTGAGAAGTGTCAAATTCAGAGACATGTGTACAGTCAGCTGAAGAACAGGACTCAGCTCTGGAGAATCTACTTTACATTTATTGTGTACTTTTCCAAATAAGATCACAATGTTTCCTTTTTTGGGAGATACTAATTTCCTCTTCTAGTAAGCAGTGAAATATTTTTCATTCACATTGCCGAAACAGTCAAAGTATAATGTTTTCTGCAGATGTTCTCCTTTAAGCTAAAATGAAAATACATTTTATTGGTTTCTCAAAAAATACCAAAGTTTCTTATCCAAAGGATAATTTTATTACTTTTTTTGTCACTTTATTTTGTTTTAAAATAAATAAATTGCTAAATGGTTCAAAATTGCGCTCAGAATAATTGAGAGATAGCAAGAACAACCAATGCTGGAGTCAGAGTCAATACAGTGCAGAGGTGGAGGAAAACAGCAGGTCAGGCTGCATCAGCGGAGCAGGAGATTTGATGTTTCGGGTGGGGACCCCTCATCAGGAGTAGTGATGAAGTCATGTATTGAGTGCGAGTTAGACAAACATTAGAGTCACAATCTTACTGCACTTGCTATCCAGGTTCCACTGATTTACAGAAGCTGTTACATGTGAACAAACCAGTTATGAGCCATCTTGAGGTGAATTAGCTTGCAAAATTCCCACAGATGTGTGAAAATTATTTGTGTGAAATGCAATGGTTGGCAGCCGTGTAATATTTATTTTCGCCCATATTGTTACAGGATATTGAACATTCCACACCTCGCTCTGTGGAGCAAGTGAAGCTTGAGTTTATTCCCGTTTCTATGATAATGTTCAGCAGCAATGTATTTATCACATCTGGTTTTCAAAGACTGATTCACAGAACCTGTTTAGTTTGATTGACTCCATTGATGAAGGCAGTTTGCCAACAGAACTTTTAGAAATAATTGGTCAGTTTTGGAATAATCCAAGACTTTAAGCCTGCTTTGAGAGACCCACCAGAGTATCAGTACAATGATTCTGCCTCCTAGAAAGTGGCACAGATCTTCTTCATTCAAGACACATAACATGGAAATATACCCCTACCAGCATCTTAATAAAGAATAGTTCATTAATGAGACGCTTATTTGAAATCAGAACCGTTGAACATTTGTATGAAATTAACTTATCTGTTCTCTATAAATTACCGGCTTAAAGTACTTAATGTCAAGCAAATAAATAAATATAAATGCAGAATCTGATTTTATTTTGTTTTGTAAAATAATAGAATGCCATTATATAATGAGGATATTCCTTAACCCTATAATTTTTAACAATTGCAGGGTTTAGGGAGAAATACGTCAGTTAAAAATAGACAGTATCACAATGACTGGTCCCCCTTTGTATCACACACCTGCTACCTTAAATTATTTGATGAGATCCACAACGTCTATGTTCGATCAGAACAAGATGTCCTGCGGTCAAGAGTAAAGGCAAAAGGAATAATCGAGGTTCAGTTTACATTCAAGGATTTACTGTTCAGGAATTCATCAATGTGATAAAGTGAATTACTCGGGTGATCCATTGTTAGATCGATCCGAGTTTTACAGAACAGCATTTAGTTTGATTAGATGCACTCCACTTCAGTGGATTTATGAAGTTGTTCCCTATGTACAAATCATTTCTGAGCCACCTTGAGGTGAATCAACTTGCAATATTCACTGGCATAAAGTATTCATTTTCTGCAGAAGCCACAAATGTGGTTTGCTCCTAAGATGCTGATGGGCCTACTGTGTTCGTCCAGCTCTACACTTTGTTTATTCGGATTCTCCAGCATCAGCAGTTCCCATTATCTCTGACTCAGCATGTTCCTGCTTGGAGTCTGTTACCCACAAACATTTCCTACTATACGATGTCAAACTGATTACTGCAGATGTTGAAAGTGCCTTCAATAAACAATGAGCATGGATTCTTCATTATTGATCTTCAAATAATTGTAGCTTTGCATTAACTATTACAAAAGCTAGTCAATCACATCACAGCGACTATTACTGATGTGAAACTTAGTTTTGCCTGAAATTTAGATCAGCCAAATAATGAAGTGGAGAGGTGATGGATTTCAAGTTTTTACCTAACTAGTTCCCTGGAGATTTGCCTGAGAAAAGGGGCAAAGTAAGTCAACACTTCTGAACAGAAAAACAGCACGATGCCATTAGTCACAGAAAATTCTGTAACCCATACAGCAGGGAGCCAAGTAATGTAAAGACACATGGAGGTGAGTGCCTGACATGGTGGAAGACTGAATTGTTGGGAAAGATCATTACTGCAAAACTGCATCTTGTCAACGCTTAAGAAAAATAGCTTAACTGTGACAGAATCCTTGGAAATTTCAGACTGGGGATTTTATACTTTAAAGTTGAAAAAATATTTCATGCTCAACTGTGGCATATTGGATCAGATGGCACCATAATATGGGATGGCACAATGTCTCTGTGGTTAACACTGCTGCCTCACAGCACCAGGGACCTAGGTTCAATTCCAACCTTGGGTGACTGCCGATGTGGAGTTTACACATTCTCCCTGTGTCTGTGTGGGTTTCTTCTGGGTGCTGTGATTTCCTCCCATCGTCCAAAGATGCATCAGATGGGTTGGTTGGCCCTGGGAAGTGCAGGGCTACAGGGATGGGTGGGATGCTCTTTCGAGGGTCAATGTAGCTTTGATGGACCACATGGCCTGCTTCCACACCATAGGGATTCTATGATAATTGTGTCTATGTCCTCAGTAACCCCTCTGGCATAAATCTGACAGGATCAGATTGATTGCCCCCATTAAAAGCAACAAAAAGTAAAATTGAGTGGTGATATTAAAGCAGGTACCTGATTAAGTCCTTGTTGTATAGCTTAGGTTAAACTGACCCCTGCATTCTGAGACTGAAGATTGTGAGTGAAAGTCCCCCTTAGGATCCTAGGGACATGTGGTGTGAATTTCAGTGGGGGTTCTCCTGATCAATTACGTTGTTTGTCCAGTGTATGCACAAAATGGATCTTCTGGCAGTGGTGGCAGATGATTGGCAGAATCACAAGGAAAAATCTCCATTTATTAGGCAAATGTTTCAGTGTAATATTGAGAGAAATGTCAAATGTGTTATGTTTTTGAAGAAATGTGAAACTTAGCCCTTCGCTAGTGAATAAAAATAAAATCTAATGGAGCTCTTGGAAGAAAAGCAATCACTTTTTCTGGTTTCCGGGCCCACATTTCTCCTTCAACCAACACCACAATGCAACTAGTCATTTATGTAAGATAGCAAGCTGCAGAGCTGGATGAACACTGCAGGCCAAGCAGCATCTGATGCTGCTTGGTCTGCTGTGTTCATCAAGCTCTACACCTTGTTATCTCAAATTCTCCAGCATCGGCAATTCCTACCATCTCTAGCCATTTATATAAGTTGCTTTCCTTACCTGCCTCTTTACTTGCACTTTATATAAGCTCTCAAAGATACAAAACTCTCCAACCCACATTATACCCATGTCAAGACGTCTTTTCCTGTCATTTGTGCCAACTCAACATGCATGAGTTGAAAATTCCCTGTAACACATTTCTGAATTTCTTGGTCTTATCCACAAAGTCTGCCATGATTCAGCTTCATTTGGGAACATGCAACCTTTGTTCTTCCAACTTTCCTCCAGCCATACAACAATATCAAAACTCTAGAACTGTCTGCTTAAACGTCTCTGTCTAGTGACATCACTCGTCTCCTTTCCAAATTCCTATTTGAATGTTGACAGCATCTTCAATCACCTCAGCCTAACTCATTAACCTTCGCGTCGCTGGAGCCACATTTTTTGTGGTGCACTTTTAATGATGGCTGTTTCAAACAAATTTGCCAGTGGAAGGATGGTTGGGAGTTTAATAATTTACAACAGAGAAAGGAGGTCCGAGATGCTTATCGAATGATCAAGTTGTAGAACATCAGCGTGTGACATTACCAGGAAACAACTCAGTATTTTGTTTGTCTATCTGATTAAGTGTGTAATTTATTACAGAATGATCTAAAAATAAGCTTAATGCATGGCAGGGCAGCCTGCCTGAGATAAAGGTCCAACCTGTGACATATGGGGAGTTGTGGGCACTTCACATGCCCTAAATAAACACATGTGCAAGAAGTGATACGAACTGTAAAAACCTGAGTTCTGGGTTTTGAGGATCGAGTGACGTATGGAAATATTGTGGTACATCTGTGAAGCTAAGAGTTACATGAGCAGTGAATTTAAGGAGGTGATCATACAAAGGTAAGGTGATTGCAGGCTGAGAGGGAATAGTGGCTACTGATCATTCTAAAAATACCATGCAAATAATGCACGAGTCCCCTGAGTCTATCTCACCCAGTAATTAGTTTTCTGTATCAACACTGGCAAAGGTAAATGGTCAGTGGGAGCAAGAGTGAAAGGGCAATAGTAGCAGAAGATTTGATAAAGGAACAAACAAGCATTTAGCTGTCTGTCTGGAGACATGATTCCAAGATAGTATGCTGCCTCCCTAATTCCAGGGTCAAAGATGCTATTGAGTGGCCGCAGGGTACTATGTGGGAGAGTAAACAGTCAGAGGTTTTGGCATCAACAACAAAAGCTAAATGAGGGATGGTGTGCTGAAAGCAGACTTTAGAAAGCTAGGAAAGAGATTGAAAACTAAGACTCCTAAAGAGGATTGCTCCCATAACCATGTGCTTGTGATTATAGGAAAATAAAATTTGAGCAAGTGCACACCAATAGCACCAAAACGGTACAAAATAAAATTCTGGAATGTGTACAAGATGGTTTTCTAGAACAGTGTGGAACTAACTAGGAGCAGCCTATTTTATATCCATTTTTAACTAGCAAGTACTTAGCAGATTCAGCTCATCACTTGTTCCAAACTACCTTCAGGATGGAAATCAAGCATCACCATCTCAGGGCATGGCTCCATTGGCACCAGTGACAAGTATCCCATGTACACAGACCTTGGCATCCAATATATGCCAGCCTCCAAAAACCCTCATGACACTATCAGTTCCATTTGTACTATGCTTCTGTCCTTCAGTGCTGCACCTTGGGCTGTACTGGCAGCCATTATTGTAACGCTGCACACAGGAACACAAATGCAGCTCATCGACCAGAACAAGCTACATCGCTGGGTTGTTTGTTCACTTTCATAGCTTGCACATTGCCTTGTCTTAACTCTTTGCATTTTTCCCCTAAGGCAGAGATACCAGGCTCATATTAGTGAAGTCTTGCTGTGCCATTTACCACAGAGCCAAAGCCTGTCATGGTTGTCAGCAAACCTCAATCAAATCAAACATATAGCCTTCACTCCAGGGCTCCTGGCACAGTAAGTCAAGCGCAGTCCCTAATACCATTCCAGGCCCTACTAAGGATGGTCATTGTCAGGATCGTCTCCTCATCAGGGTGATAAGTTGAATAATAAACAGTACACCAGCCTTGAGCCTTGACTGTTTTAGCCCTAGTGAGGGCTGTTTTCCATATGGAATGGAAAAGACAAAGATGTTTTGGGAGAAAAACTGGGTGGCAAAGTTATTACTGGTGGTGCATGTGGTGAGGTCCCAGATGAGTGAGTAGATAACACAGAGTGTACATACTGGCGGTGTTAGGAATGGTGTCAGTGAAGGTGAGTGGGGAAGATGTTGCAGGTAGTAGTGAGAGGGATAGTGCACATGCCTTGTAAGGAGGTTGGTACAATAGCAGAGATAGTGACAGTCTGAGCTGTCAGAGAGAAGATGATGACATTTATGCTAGCAGTGTAGAAAAGAATATTCATGGTCATTGCAGCTGACCTGGGTGGCAATCTCAGACCAGATTGCCATGGACTAGTGTCATGGTCTTCTCTGCTGGTCCTGGGAAAGAAGAAGCCCCAGCTCTGGATCCACCTGGATATCCAGGCCCATGCCTGCAAAGCAAGGTGCCAATTTTCCCTTCTCTGCCATGTCTGGGGCAAATGGCAGGAACACTGCAAGGCAGCTCTGCTTGAACGTGTTTGTCCGAGTGCACAACAACAGCCTTTTAGGGATGGTGCAGCTTGATGGACGCCGGTGAATTCTGGGATATCTGCTAAATGCTGAGCAGTTCCATACTTGACATGTTCTAAGGTGAGGTGGAATGTGAGAGATGCCGCTGGAGTGGAGTAGGTAATTAATGAGGTGCGTTTGCCAGAATATGTTGAGAAACCTGCAAAAACGTTTGATGAGAAACCTATTAAAAACTCCATGGAGCTTGGGCTTCGCCTGAAGAAAATAAGATTCAGCATCGGGTCACTGATCAAATTGTGCTCCCTAAAACTGGTAAGGGACTCTAGTCCCACATGATGGCACTGTTCAGCTCTGTAGAAAAAGCAAGTGCGCCTTAAGTACGCAAAACAAATTTCACATAACAATTACCATTTATTTATTCTTAGAATCCTGTTCCTCAAAGCATAAAATAATTTGAATATTTGATTTATGTTCATTGTTTCAGTTGTTTTCTACACCTCATAGAGCAGTTGATATGTGAGACAAAATGCAAACGAAAATCATTTCAAATTTGTTTTAGGAGAAACAAGGAAAAACCTCTGATGAAGGGTCCAGGCCCGAAACGTCAGCTTTTGTGCTCCTGAGATGCTGCTTGGCCTGCTGTGTTCATCCAGCCTCACATTTTATTATCTTGGAATCTCCAGCATCTGCAGTTCCCATTATCCCAGGAAAAACTTGTTGCTCAGCTTTAGAAGGCAAGGGTCAAGTAATTCATAGGTGTAGATGTTTCAGGCTAGAGCAGCATTTATTGCACATCTCTAATTGCCCTGGAGAAGATGATGTTTGTTGAATGTGGACCTTGCCTGAAAGGAAGTTCACCTTTGAGAATTCCTCGCGATGTTGCGACTACCTGGTAGTTACTCTGCTGCTGGCCTGCAAGCTACACATACAGTCGATTTGGTATAATATCTGCTTCATAAATTGTAATGAATTTTACTGTTTTAAGTAAACTAACCCATGGAGCTAATCAATTCCTGACCAGCAGTTGATCATTAAACTATTATTACTAACCTGACGTGATGAGCTGTCTTAAGAGCTACTGCAGTCCTTGCAGATTGTTGAGGGATTCATAATACTGTGATTCCTGAATATACTGGATTTTCAGTATTTTGTTCCAGAGACAGTGAAGGAGCATTGATATAATTCCAAGAAGGGATGGTGCGCGGTTTAGTGGTGAACTGAAATGTGTTGGCGTTTCCATGTATTTGCAGCTGTTGTTCTTCAAGTTGTTAGAGGTCCATGGGTTTCAAGATGATGCTGAAGGAAGCTTGGTGAATTGTTGAAGTACATCTTTCAGATAGGATGCACAGCTGCCATTGTGTGTTTTGCCTCTCTTTCATGCCCAACCCAATGCTGGGCAGGAGCAAAGCACTCTTGAGTCTGCAGCCTTGCTTATTGGCTGATTATGGTGATTATCATTGGAATGATGCAATATTGAAAAAGGCAATACACCCCATCATGTTGGCTATCCATCTATCTCCACTCCCCTGCATACCTCTGTAATTTTGTGCCTTTAAATTATTTAGCCAGTTCCTTTGTTAAAGGTATAGAATCTGGTTTCATCAAACTGTCAGGCAGTACTAACCTATCGTGGAAATTATTTTTTTCCTCATGTCATCTCTGACTAATTTTCTAATAACTTTAAATCTGTGTCCTCTGGTTACCAATGCTTCTGTCATTTACTATTTTTTCTTATTGTTTAGTAAATGCAAATTTCCAGAGCCAGGTGATCACCTCCTTGTCTGCTGAGTTGAAGTTGACTGGTCCTCCATTTACAGGAGATACTCAGTAATGTGCCTCATTGTTTACATCTCTCCACAAGTGCTTAAGGGATTTTATTGAGGCCTCAGTGGTGGAGGTTATGTAGGATCCTGGTTTGTCCTGAACCTATTTAGCAGGCACCACTCTGTTTGTGATAGATCCAAGCCAACAATTCAACAGAATTCAGTTTGTTAGTGACTTCCTGTATTTCCCATTCCTTGAATCAGAGGTTGTTTGCTGGGAGATTTTTCTCAGAATTGTTGCTCAGTATAGGATGTCAAGTTACATGGTGGGTTAACAGGTCATCATACAATGGTATGTAAGGTCCAGCCCAAATGGTTTCTACCAGGTGATGGGGGAGATAATGGGAATTGCAGATGTTGGAGAATCCAAGACAACAAAATGTGAGGCTGGATGAACACAGCAGGCCAAGCAGCATCTCAGGAGCTGATGAAGGGTCTAGGCCCGAAACGTCAGCTTTTGTGCTCCTGAGATGCTGCTTGGCCTGCTGTGTTCATCCAGCCTCACATTTTGTTGTCTTGGTTTCTACCAGGTCATAGGTTTTCATAAGTTGGTGCAGATATGTATGGGGGAGTGATCTTTGCAAGAACAGGAAGGCAAATGTGGGGAGCTGATGCTTCCAGTACAAATGGAATTGTTGCATTTACCAAACATCAACATGGTGTCTGTGAGTTGTGCCCTATGCCAGGCAGTATTTGGCTGCTGAGTATGATAGGGGAAATGCTGAGGTCAGCAGTGGCCTTCACAGACTCAACAAGATTGGAAAAATCCAGACTGTCTCTAATTTTGATCTTTGCTGCCAATTTTTTCTGATGCTCTCAGAAAAACAAAATCCCACTTAGAGTCATTCCCAAATACCTTGGGTCAGGGTCTGCCTTTGTCTGCATGTCTGGCCATCTGTGAAGATATGCAATTTTTTTAGCACTGGTTTGTGCAAGTGGTATACACTGAATGTGCCTTTAGAGAGATTCACCACATGAGACACCAAGGTGGCTTTTATCAGGGAACACTCCCCTGCTCAACGTCTAGTTCCTCAACTGGGGAGACTTGCCAAGGACAGCAGCCTGCCTGCAACTATCTGGCTATCCCAGCAGAAATGGACTCAGATCTTTAAATGGCCCTCAGTTAGCAGCAGGCAGGAATGCCAACCATGGAATCTCCTACCTAGGACTTAATTCAGCAGGAGGTAAGAAGGCAGCAAAGTTTATGATTGTCAAATTTTCACCTAATTAAATGCTCTTCCTGCCTTTAAATACACCTCCAGCAGAAGCAGACGGTTCTGACCAATCGGTCATTCATTGACTCCATTACTAAATGCTGCTCAGTAAAGGATGTATGTAAATTGGAATACGATAAGTACTGTTACTCCTGGAATTTGTTGCCCATCAACAGCTCCATTGCAATGCACAGTTTCAATCATTCAATTGTCTGATTAGTGCTTAAAGCTTGAACCTCTTGAGAACACAGAAGAGCAATTCTCAGCAGACATGCCTTTCCCAAACATTTACAAAAACAAACTTGCTAACTCCTTTATTATTAGTTAACAATGAGCTTGTCATCACCAACGACCGATGTCTGTATTTTGACTATAATATTCTCATCACCAAAAGTCAAAAACACATTTCCTGTACATACTTACTTTCAAATTTTGACATATGTTGACAATTTCAAATTTTGCAACAGAAATAGTAATAAGCAAAGGAACTAATGAAAGGAAGTCCCAGCTGAGTTACCAAGTGAAGCTTGAATAGCTGTTGTTTCCATGAATATGCAGAAGGTTTTAAAGAAGAAATATCTGGTGTGTAGGCCCCTACCTTTTATTCAACCAATTTACATCTGGCAACTAAATTTTCAGCCTCAGTGATTATTTTCATCAAGTCAGTATTGATTACTGGCAGTATCACTCTGAGAATAAGTTGCAGCTAGGTTAGAGGGCAATATCTTTACAATAACATCAATGAAAAATTATATTTATGTACCATCTTTAATGTAGCAAAACACACCAAAGTGCTTCCCAGAAGCATTATTGAACATAATTTGACACCGAGCCATATGTGGAGATATGGAGATACAGACCGAAAGCCTAATGAAAGAGGTGGCTTTAAGACGTGTTTGAACAGAAAATTAATCCGACAGATTTAGGAAGTAAACTTCAGAGCTTCAGAAATAATCAGCTGAAAGTATATTGTAACATGTAATTTTTTCGAACATCGCAACAATGACTACACTTTAAAGCATCAAAATCATCACTGAAACCCCTACTATCAACATCCCAGGGGTTATCATTGACTAGAAACTGAACTGGATTAGCCAGATAAATACTGTGATTACAGGAGCATGTGAGAGGGTGGGAATTCTTCAGTGAGCAAATCATTGCCTCACTCCTAAATGCCTGTCCAACACAGACAAGTATCCGCCTAGCCGAACTCGTCCTCACCCTCAACAACTTCTCTTTCAATTCGTCCCGCTTCCTACAGACTAAGGGGGTGGCCATGGGCACCCGCATGGGCCCCAGCTATGCCTGCCTCTTTGTAGGTTACGTGGAACAGTCCCTCTTCCGCACCTACACAGGCCCCAAACCCCATCTCTTCCTCCGTTACATTGATGACTGTATCGGCACCGCCTCTTGCTCCGCAGAGGAGCTCGAACAGTTCATCCACTTCACCAACACCTTCCACCCCAACCTTCAGTTCACCTGGGCCATCTCCAGCACATCCCTCACCTTCCTGGATCTCTCAGTCTCCATCTCAGGCAACCAGCTTGTAACTAATGTCCATTTCAAGCCCACCGACTCTCACAGCTACCTAGAATACACCTCCTCCCACCCACCCTCCTGCAAAAATTCCATCCCCTATTCCCAATTCCACCGCCTCCGCCGCATCTGCTCCCACGATGAGGCATTCCACTCCCGCACATCCCAGATGTCCAAGTTCTTCAAGGACCGCAACTTTCCCCCCACAGTGGTCGAGAACGCCCTTGACCGCGTCTCCCGCATTTCCCGCAACACATCCCTCACACCCCGCCCCCGCCACAACCGCCCAAAGAGGATCCTCCTCGTTCTCACACACCACCCCACCAACCTCCGGATACAACGCATCATCCTCCGACACTTCCGCCATCTACAATCCGACCCCACCACCCAAGACATTTTTCCATCCCCACCCCTGTCTGCTTTCCGGAGAGACCACACTCTCCACGACTCCCTTGTTCGCTCCACACTGCCCTCCAACCTCACCACACCCGGCACCTTCCCCTGCAACTGCAGGAAATGCTACACTTGCCCCCACACCTCCTCCCTCACCCCTATCCCAGGCCCCACGATGACTTTCTACATTAAGCAGATGTTCACCTGCACATCTGCCAATGTGGTATACTGCATCCACTGTACCCGGTGTGGCTTCCTCTACATTGGGGAAACCAAGCTGAGGCTTGGGGACCGCTTTGCAGAATACCTCCGCTCGGTTCGCAATAAACAACTGCACCTCCCAGTCGCAAACCATTTCCACTCCCCCTCCCATTCTTTAGATGACATGTCCATCATGGGCCTCCTGCAGTGCCACAATGATGCCACCCGAAGGTTGCAGGAACAGCAACTCATATTCCGCTTGGGAACCCTGCAGCCCAATGGTATCAATGTGGACTTCACCAGCTTCAAAATCTTCCCTTCCTCCACCGCATCCCGAAACCAGCCCAGTTCGTCCCCTCCCCCCACTGCACCACACAACCAGCCCAGCTCTTCCCCTCCACCCACTGCATCCCAAAACCAGTCCAACCTGTCTCTGCCTCCCTAACCTGTTCTTCCTCTCACCCATCCCTTCCTTCCACCCCAAGCCGCACCCCCATCTCCTACCTACTAACCTCATCCCAACTCCTTGACCTGTCCGTCTTCCCTGGACTGACCTATCCCCTCCCTACCTCCCCACCTATACTCTCCTCTCCTCTCCATCTTCGGTTCGCCTCCCCCTCTCTCCCTATTTATTCCAGAACCCTCACCCCATCCCCCTCTCTGATGAAGGGTCCAGGCCCGAAACGTCAGCTTTTGTGCTCCTGAGATGCTGCTGGGCCTGCTGTGTTTATCCAGCCTCACGCTTTATTGTCTTGGATTCTCCAGCATCTGCAGTTCCCATTATCACAGGCAAGTATAAGTCATTATGTGATGCAATACAGCCTAATTGCACGAATGAGTGCAGCTTCAATGATACTCAAGAAGCTCAACACCATCTACGACAAAACAAATGGTTGACTGACACCTTATGCACCACATTGAATATTCACTCACCTTACCAAAGCGGCAGCAGGGCATACCATCAACAAAATACACTGCAGCAATTCGCCAATGCTCTTGTGACAGCACCTTCCAAACCCACGACTTCTGCCACCTAGAAAGACAAAGGCAGCAGATACTTACAAATACTGCCACCTGCAAGCTCCCCTTCAGACCACCATCTGACTTGGAACTATATTGTTATTTCTTTCACTGTTGCCAGGTCAAAAGCCAGGAACTTTATTCCTAACAATTCTGTGGGCATACCAATGCCTCAAGCATTGTTGCAATTTGAGGAAGCAGTTTAATATCTGCAGGGCAATTAGGGATGGCTAATAAATACTGGCTTAGCCAGTGATGACCACATCCATGAATGGATTAAAAATAAGCTACTTAATTTACTGTAAAACTCCATAAAATGTCAAGAAATCATAGAAAGTGTTGTATTAATGCGGACTTGTTCCCTACATTATTTCTCTTTTAGCTTGAGGTAAATATGAAAGTAAAGTTTACTATTGGCAATAATAGTGGGCATCTGTTCATGTGATAGCCCTTCTATTTGTTATTTTGTTAGAGTTACGAAGTTGTTTAAACAATACCCTATCATACAAGTTGCAGAAATCCATGTACAGCCATAAATATGATTGCAAAATCTAGATAGATGGTTACTATAGCATTATGCAAACATGATGTGGAGGTGCCGGTGTTGGACTGGCTTGGACAAGGTCAGAAATCACACGAGACCAGATTATAATCCAACAGGTTTGTTTGAAAACTCAAGCTTTCGGAGCGTAGCCCCTTCGTCAGGTGAAGTGAGAAAGAAGCACACAGAACACAGAATTTATAAAATCAAAGGGTCACACAACTGATAAATAAGTATTCAACAAACGTAAGATGCTGATAAATCTTTAATCAGTTAGAAGGTTTTAAGTGATTAATATATGTACGTAGGTAACAAGGTGTTGAGCTGGATGAACACAGCAGACCAAGCAGCATCGGAGGAGCCGGAAAGCTGATGTTTTGGGCCTAGACCCTTCTTCAGAAATGGGGGAGGGAAGGGGGTTCTGAAATAAATAGGGAGAGAGGGGGAGGCAGATGGAAGATGGATAGAGGAGAAGATAGGTGGAGAGGAGACAGACAGGTCAAAGAGGCAGGGATGGAGCCAGTAAAGGTAAGTGTAGGTGGGGAGGTAGGGAGGAGATAGGTCAGTCCAGGGAGGACGGACAGATCAAGGGGGAGAGATGACGTTAGTAGATAGGAAATGGAGGTGGGGCTTGAGGTGGGGGGTGGGGATAGGAGAGAGGAAAGTCAGGTTAGGGAGGCGGGGACGGGATGGTTTTGGGATGCGGTAGGGGGGAGGGGAGATTTTGAAGCTTGTGAAGTTGAAGTGGGAGGAGGGGATAGATGGGAGGAAGGACAGGACGAGCTGGGCTGGTTTTGGGATGCAGCAGGGGGAGTGGCGTTTTGAAGCCTCATCACTTCAGGTGACCTCCCACCCACAGCCTCCAACCTCATCATTACCAAACTCCGCACCGCCCGCTTCTATCTCCTTCCCAAAATCCACAAACCTGACTGCTCTGGCCAACCCATTGGCTCCACCTGCTCCTGCCCCACCGAACACCTCTCCACCTATCAGGACTCCATCTTCTCCTCCTTGGTCCAGGAACTCCCAACCTATGTCAGTGACACCACCCACACCTTCTAACTCCTCCAGAATTTTCAATTCCCGGGTCCCCAACACCTCATCTTTACCATGGATGTCCACCTGCATTCCCCATACAGATGGCCCTCAGGCCCTCCATTTCTTCCTCTCCCACAGGCCTGACCAGTCCCCCTCCACAGATACCCTCATCCGCATAGCTGAATTCGTCCTCACCCTCCATAACTTCTCTTTCAATTCCTCTCACTTCCTATAGACAAAGGGGGCGGCCATGGGTACCCGCCTGGGCCCAAGCTATTCCTGCCTCTTTGTAGGTTACGTGGAACAATTCATCTTCCATACCTACACAGGCCCTAAACCCCACCTCTTCCTCCCTTACATTGATGACTGTATCAGTGACACCTCGTGCTCCCACGAGGAGCTCGAACACTTCATCCACTTCACCAACACCTTCCACCCAACCTTAAGTTCACCTGGACAATCTCTAACACCTTCTTCTCCTTCCTGGACCTCTCTGTCTCCATCTCTGGGAACCACCTAGAAACCAATATCCATTTCAAGCCTACCAACTCCCACAACTACCTAGAATACATCTCCTCCAACCCATCTTCCTGCAAAAAAATGCCATCCCCTATTCCCAGTTCCTTTGCCTCCGCCACATCTGCTCCCAGGATGAGGCATTCCACTCCCGTACATGTCAGATGTCCTTGTTTTTCAAGAACCGCAGCTTCCCCGCTCAGTGGTTGAGAACGCCCTGGAAAATGTCTCCCGCATTTCGCGCAACTCATCCCACACACCCCCTCCCCACAATGAAAACCAAAACAAACTTCCCCTCATCCTCACGTACCATCCGACCAACCTCCAGATCCAACGCATCATCCTCCGACACTTCCGCCATCTGCAATCTGACCCCACTACCAAAGACATTTTTCCCTCCCCACCCTTATCCACCTTCCAGAGGGACCACTCTCTTCATGACTCCACTCTCCCCTCCGCACTCCCCTTCAACCCCACCACACCCGGCACTTTCCCCTGCAACCGCAGGAAGTGCTACACCTGCCCCTACACCTCCCCCCTCACCCCCATCCCAGGCCCCAAGAAGACTTTCCACATCAAGCAGATGTTCACCTGCACATCTGCTAATGTGCTATACTGCATCCGCTGTTCCTGTTGTGGCATCGTCTACATTGGGGAAACCAAGCAGAGGCTTGGGGACCACTTTACAGAACCCCTACGCTCGGTTCGCTTGGTGTAACAAAGTGTGTGTGTGTATGTATGTGCGTGTGTGAGAGTGTATAGTGTGGTGGGGCCACCTGCAGTGCGACATGAACCCCAGATCCTCGTTGATGCCCTCCTCATGGGTACGGAACTTGGCTACCAGTCTCTGCTTGGCCTCTCCACGTTGTTGTGTATCCCAAGTCCACCTTGGAGGATGTTTATCCGAAGCTCCGAGGTGGAATCTCCTTGACCGCTGAAGTGCTACCCCAATGGGAAGGAACATCCCTGTCTGGCAGTTGTTGCGCGGCGCCCATTCATCCATTATTGTAGCATGTGCATGGTCTCACCAATACACCATGGGGCAGATTGCCTGCAGCGATGAGCATCTGCCATGCACGTGGAGCGTGGTGTTCCCACATGTGATGGTAGTGCCCATGGCGAAGATCTGACATGTCTTGCAGAGGTTGCCATGACAGGGATGTAGAATGTTGTGGTTGATGTTGTCCTGAAGGCTGGGTAGTTTGCTGCAAACAAAGGTCTGTTTATGGTTTGGTGGTTGTTTGAAGATGAGAAGTGGAGGTGTGTGGTGGATCTTGGTGAAGTGCTCGCATCATGGGTATGTTGAAGACTGCGAAGGACATGACATAGTTTTTATGCTCCCAGAATGTACTGAACGACGAAGAGTGCCTTACTGATCATATTTCATGTCTGTGTCTGAGGAGTTCATTATAGTTTTTCACTGTGGCACGTCAGAACTGGCAATCAATGAGTTGAGTATCATATCCTGTTCCTGTGAGGGCATCCTTCAACACCTGCAGGTGACCATCGCATTCCGCCTCATCCAAACTGGTCCTGTGTATGTATAGGTCTTGTCCGTAGGGGATAGCTGTCTCAACAGCCAAGAACACTACAGACACTACTTTCCGATTCAACCAAAGAGCAAACCAGTCAAGACTTTTGATCCAGTCCTTCAGAATGCCCTACACATTTTCATCCTACAAGCTTCCTGCGTAGGGGACGTCTACTGCCTTCCAAAGATACACAAAGCCAACACATCTGGACATCCCACCATATCATGCAATGGGAGCCTGTGTGAGAATCTCTTTGGCATCTTGAAACCCATTGCACAGGGAACCCCCAGCTTCTGTGGCGACACTACAGACTTCCTTCAGAAGCTCAGCACCCACCAACCAGTTGAACCAGGAACATTCCTCATCACAATGAATATTTTGGCACGCTACGCCAGCATCTTCAATAATGACGACATCATGGCAACAGCCTCAGTACTCAATACCACTAATTGCCAATTTCCAGACACCGACCTACAACTCATCTGCTTCATCCTCAACTACAACGTCTTCACCTTCGACAACCAATTCTCCAACCAGATACATGGAACAGCCATGGGGACCAGATTTTCACCTCAATATGCTAACATTTTCTTGCACAAGTTTGAATAAGACTTCTTTGCTGCACAGAATCTTCAATCAACGCTATATACTGGATACATTGACAACATTTTCTTCCTTTGGACTCATGGTGAGGAATCATTGAAACAAATACATAGTGATATCAACAAGTTTCATCCCACCAACAGACTTACATGGAATACTCTTTAGAATCAGCCTCGCTCTTGGAGACACACATCTCCATCAGGGACGGACACCTCAGTACATCACTCTACTGCAAGCTCACAGATAACCTCATGATGTTGCATTTCTCTAGCTTCCACCCTAAACATGTTAAGACAACCATCCCCTACAGACAAGCCCTATGCATACACAGGATCAGCTTGAATGAGGAGGAACACGATGGACACCTTACGGTGTTGAAGGAACACCCTCATAGGAACAGGATACGACACTCAACTCATCAATAGCCAGCTCCAATATGCCACAGTGAAAAACTGTAATGACTTCCTCAGAAGACAGACACAGGATATGACAGATAAAGTACCCTTTGTTGTCCAGTATTGCGTAGAAGCAGAAAAACTGTGCGATGTTCTTCACAACCTTCAACACATTATCGATGATGATAAGCACCTCAGCAAGATCCTCCCCATGCCTCCACTTCTCACCTTCTAACAAACGCCAACTCTTAAACAGACCATTGTTCTCAGCAAACTATCCAGCCTTCAGGGCAACATCAACCATAACATTATACAACTCTGTCCTGGTAGCCTTTGCAAAACATGTCAGATCTTTGATATGGGCACTACCATCACACATGAGAACACCACCCACCATGTGCATGGCAGATGCTCGTGTGACTCGGCTAACGTTGTCTAATTCATACGCTGCAGGCATAGATGCCCCGAGGCATGGTATGTTGGCAAAATCATGCAGACACTATGACAATGGATGAATGGACACTGTGCAACAATTGCCAAAGAGGGATGTTTCCTCCCGGTGGAGGAACACTTCAACAGTCAAGAAGATTCTGCCTCGGATCTTCCAAGGTAGAATTACCAATACACAACAAAGCAGAGTCCCTGAGGGAAGGCTGATAGCCAAGTTCGGCACCCATGAGGACAGCTTCAACCAGGATCTGGGGTTCATGTTGGTCTACAGACAACTCTACCATGCTACACACTCTCACACCCATACTTGCTCACATTCGCATTCACACACACTCTCTCTTAGTCTCTCTCTCTCTGTCTCTCTCTCTCTCCCCCCACACACCCCCCCATGCACACGCACACGCATTCTTTCTCCGCCCCGTACACACCACAAACACACACACACACACATACACACACACACGCGCATATATCTATGGTTTGAAGTTTTATTTGCAGACACATTCTATTTTGTTCAAAAAGCACATGATTTATAGACAGTCAGTCAATGTGGCATTTTATAAATTCATATTTCAGAAATAAAATCAGCCTGACTCTAAACCAAAACACAAACAGATTCTAAGCTAGGCCTCACACTTTACATGCATTGTCTGACCTAAGATGTCACCTCTTCTTTACACTGATTAAACCTTCAGCTCTCTCAGAGAAATGACTTGTAAGAAATTTGGGGATTTACATATACATATTAATCAATTAAAACCATCTAACTAGTTAAAGACTGATCAGCACCTTGGGTTTGTTTGATACATCCTTTTATGGCCCTTTTATCTTTAACTTTTAAATTGTGTGTTCTGTGTTCTTCTTTCTCACTTCACCTGATGAAGGTGCTGAGCTCTGAAATCTTCTGTTTTCAAATAAACCTGTTGGACTATAACCTTGTGTCGCATGATTTCTGACATTATACAAACAATTTACCCTATGAAAAAGAGCAAGTACACAAAGTAACCTGGCCTGCCTCCATCCCTCAGATTTACCCAATGCCAGTGCTTGGGCTGAATGTGGCAAAAGCAGTTCGTTGCAGATATGTCTGACTAAGACAATAGAAAATTTAAGGCTGATATTTCCTCTGAAGATGGGAAACAGAGCCTGAGACCATTTTTAGATTTTAGCTATCACTGACTTGTCATTTTCACTGAGGAACACACTATTTCTCACAAGATCTGTCCAATTGTAGGTGGCAAGTGTAGTCTTAAAGCTAGAAATGACAAAGAGAGCATTTCCAGCCTGAAGGGTATGTCACTGAGAGGGCACTTCAACATATATAGGTCCCAACTTACTGACTTTGTAAAACATTAATTCTAAAAAAGCCAAGCTAGAGCTGTCAGTGGTGATGGTGTTGAGGGTGTGTTTCAGGACAATGCAGGTATGTCTGCCAAAAGTTGAGCTGCTATCCAACAGGTTGTAAAACCAGAGGCCCAGTCAATTTCCGGTCAGGCCTTTAACAAGGCTCCCAATGAAGCTTATTGGCTGTATGCCACACAACTGCAGCTAGAACCTTCCCTCCTCTAAAATGGTTGCCATCAGAGACAATGTACAAAAGCCAACACACTGAGTACTTCGAGTATTTTCAGGCCAAGACCAACTCTTTTCCTGAAATCATTCAGCCTGAAAATTTTGTCCCTCATCTCTTAGTCAGAAACTGTGTGTTTGAGCCCTTACTGAAGTGACTCAGTTCTCTTTTAAGCAAAATGAGTATTGAGGGAATACTACAATGTTGGAGTACGTAATATTTTCAGTATAGCGTTAGCATTGCCATCCTGTCTGATGTTTCAGCTGAACACAAATACATTTAAGACTTGAGAGAGAGGGGAGCACAAATTTCTACTGGTGGTTTTGCCAATGTTACATCCCCAGTTAATGAAAATTAAAAATCGCATTAATTTGTTCATTTAGCCCCTGCTGTATCAGGGATATCACTGGTGCATAACAGGGCCATATTTTGCTCACACATCTATGGTCACTATAATTTTAAAAATAATTTCTACAAATGCACTTTCAAATATGTTACTGTGGAAGATTTCATATAAATTCAAACATCATTATATATTAAACCCTATGTTCTATCTTGCTGTTAGTGTCTGTCCTAAGCTTACACAGATATTGTTGAATTTATTGTAACCTATCCAAAATGATTGAGTTCTTTACAAGGTAAAGGGGAAAGACTGACGTGCAAATTATCTGTTATTACTTTCATAGGATGGTCTCATTCTCATGATTTCTTCAACTCCCTCTAATTTTACTTGCATTCTCTCGCATTATTCTCACAGCAAACACATATCCAATCTCAATGTCATCATGCAAGAGGGCTGAGGCTTTCAGATCTATCTATTAGTTAAATATATTGGAACCGTAATGCTCCCTTACATCTGTCATTAAGATGAAGCCTGAGCTCAATCATGATTGTTCCAAATGGAATTGCAAAGCAATAAACAAAAAAAATGAAATTGGAAATATATTACAAGTCAGCAGTGAGTTAAAATGTATCAAATGAATTTATTAATTCTGCTATTTCAAGTTCTGCTTTTAGTTTTAGGCGTTAAGAGCATTTTTATATCCAATAAGCCAGTGTTTTACATCAGTCTTCACAGTGGAGGATACCATAAATATCCCAAAGATAGCAGAAAAACAAGATGCTAGTGAGAGAAAAGATCTTGCCTGAGTCTCTATTGTAAGGGACAAGGTATTTGACAAATTAATGGGACTAAACATAGACAAGTCACCAGAAACTGATGGCCTGTATCCAAGGGTTTTAAAGGAATGATTTTAGAGGCGCTGGCTAAAATATTTCAAAACTCACTGGATTTGTAAGGTTACAGCAGATTGGAAAATTTTCTAATGTGATTTCCTGCTCAAGAAGGGAGACAGGCAGAAAGCAGGAAACTATAGACCTGAGATAACAAGGTGTAGAGCTGGATGAACACAGCAGATCAAGCAGCATCAGAGGAGCAGGAAAGCTGATGTTTCGGGCCCACTTCCTTCTTCAGAAAATTTTCCGGCCTGCTGTGGTCATCCAGCTCTACACCTTGTTATCTCAGATTCTTCAGCATCTGCAGTTCCTACTATCTCTGTAACTATAGACATGTTAGCTTAACATCTGTCATTGGGAAAATACAAGAGTCCACTATGAAGGTAGAAAAAGCATAACATTTTGAAAGCTTACTGCAATCAGACAAAACCAAAATGGTTTGTGAAAGGGGAATCATGCTTGACAAATTTGCTGGAGTTCTTTGAGGATATGAAAAGCAGAGTTGATAAGGGGGAATATTTAAGTACATCTGGATTTCCAGAAAGTATTCAATATGGTATCACATAAAAGGTTATTACATAATGTATGAATTCATGGTGTTGGGGCTAATATATCAGCATGAATTGAGGATTGGTTAATACACAGAAGATGGTTGGGATTAATGGATCTTTTTCAGGTTAAAAAGGCATAGCTGGTAGATAGCCACAAAGATCAATACTAGGACTTTAATTTATTACTATCTATAGTAATGACTTGAATGAGGGGGAAGAGACTAATGTATCCAAATTTGCTGATGATACAAAAATAGATGGGAGGGCATGTTGTGATAAGAGCACAAGGAATCTGCAAGGGGATAATATATGCATAAACACACACATATATATAGATTGAATGAGTGAATGAATAAAGATTTGGCAGATGAAGTTTAAAGTAAGAATGCGATAGGAAGAATCAAAAGGCAGACTATTATTTAAAAGGTGAAGGACTCCTAAAGGTGCAGAGCAGAGACACCTGAGCATTCTTGTCCATGAAACACAAAACGTTAGACTGCAGATTCAGGAATGAAGAAGGAAAATGGAATTTTGGCCATTGTTGCTAAGGGGTTACAGTTTAAAAACAAGAAAGTCTTGTTACAACTGTACAGAATGCTGGTGAGGTCATACCTGGAGTACAGTTTTGGTATTTAAAAAAGGATATGCTAACATTGGAGGTTCAAAAGAGCTCAAATATGGTGCAACGGAAGGCTGATTCCTATATGGGAGGGATTGACCTATCAAAAAGTGGTTAATCCAATTAAGCCTTTATTCATTAGAATTTGAAGAATAAGGGAAATCTTATTGACATATACAAGATTCTGAGAGAAAGTTTGACAGGGTGGATGTTGAGAAGGTATTTCTATGACAGAGGGAATCTTTACTAGGGGATACGGTTACAGGATAAAACAACACGAATTTAAAACTGAAATGCAATGGAATTCCTTCTCCCAGAGGGTAGTGAATGTCTGGAATTCTCTACCCCAGAGAGTGGTGCAGGTTGGATCACTGAAAGTATTTAAAGAGGAGGTAAGACGACTTTGGAAATATTAGAGAATTGATGGCTATTTTGAGATGGTGTGAGATAGGAGTTAGGCCTGATGCAGATCAGTCAGGATGTTTTTAAATGTGGAGCAGGTTTGAGGGGCTGATTGGCCTGCTCTTGCTCTTAGTTCTTCAGTTCCCACAACTATTCATGATTTGCATTCTGGAACTATTGATATTACCTGAGGCAATTGTCTTATTTCCTTAATACAATGTTTTTTATTTCCATTTTCTCTGAATAATCGATGTTGAAGGACAGAGGTCAGACAGAAAGAAATAGATTCACTGTTTCAAAGGGGTCACGTGTGTTCTACTTTCTGCTGCTTTGAGTGGATTCAACTTAGTATTAGTTGACAGTAAAAAATGTTGTGAACGCGAGCTCAACATTGTTTAGACATTGTATCTTAATTGTTTCCCTTGGGCACCTTCCCATTTCTAAGGACATACAGGATGTATGTGCCATTGTCCTGCAATATGATCACAATGCTTAAAGGGTACTAGAATAATGGTCAGATGTTCTGCTAAATACTTTATCCTTCTTAAGTCATATAAAATGCAGTTATGTGTGCCTTCATTCATGATGCAAGCTACAATGGAGAGAAACACAGAGTTGTACTCATGTTTACTCTTACATTCAATTGGTAAAAGATGTAACATGACTAAAAAACAGAATATTCAATATTATTTATCATACATTTATGTATCTAGCAGTAACAGCAACCAAGTGGCTCACACAGGGAAAGGGTGTGAATATATGATAGAGCTAAAGGCATTACATTTGGAATAAAAACCGATAGAACTACGGATGTTGTAAACGATAGAAACAAAAACAGACATTGCTGGAAAAGCTCAGCAAATCTGGCAGCATTGATGAAGAGAAATCGGAGTTAATGTTTCAGGTCCAGTGGCCCTTCCTCAGAACTGACAGTAGCGAGGAAAATGTCACTTTTTTATGCAGAAGATAGGGTGGGAGGAGGAGTAAAGGAATAAACGATAGGTGGGAATAAAGCTCATTAGAGAGAAGAACAGTTGGATCAACAAAGGAGTTGACAACAATCTGGCAAGGAGGGTGAATAGCTGTTAATGGAAACTGTGGGTAACAATAAGTAGTGTGTGATGGCAGACCAGGTGATAACAAGGCATAAGATAACAAAGTGTGAAGCTGGATGAACACAGCAGGACAAGCAGCATCTCAGGAGCACAAAAGCTGACGTTTCGGGCCTAGACCCTTCATCAGAGAGGGGGATGGGGTGAGGGTTCTGGAATAAATAGGGAGAGAGGGGGAGGCGGACCGAAGATGGAGAGAAAAGAAGATAGGTGGAGAGGAGAGTATAGGTGGGGAGGTAGGGAGGGGATAGGTCAGTCCAGGGAAGACGGACAGGTCAAGGAGGTGGGATGAGGTGGTAGGGAGGAAATGGAGGTGCGGCTTGGGGTGGGAGGAAGGGATGAGTGAGAGGAAGAACAGGTTAGGGAAGCAGAGACAGGCTGGGTTGGTTTTGGGATGCAGTGGGGGGAGGGGAAGAACTGGGCTGGTTTTGGGATGTAGTAGGGGGAAGGGGAGATTTTGAAGCTTGTGAAGTTCACATTGATACCATTGGGCTGCAGGGTTCCCAAGCGGAATATGAGTTGCTGTTCCTGCAACCTTCGGGTGGCATCATTGTGGCACTGCAGGAGGCCCATAATGGACATGTCATCTGAGGAACGGGAGGGGGAGTTAAAATGGTTCGGGACTGGGAGGTGCAGTTGTTTGTTGCGAACTGAGCGGAGGTGTTCTGCAAAGCAGTCCCCAAGCCTCCACTTGGTTTCCCCAATGTAGAGGAAGCCACACCAGGTGCAATGGATACAACGTACCACATTGGCAGAAGTGCAGGTGAACATCTGTTTGAAATAGAAGGTCATCCTGCGGCCTGGGATGGCAGTGAGGGAGGAGGTGTGGGGGCAAGTGTAGCACTTCCTGCGGTTGCAAGGGAAGGTGCCGGGTGTGGTGGGGTTGGAGGGGAGTGTGGACCAGACAAGGGAGTCACGGAGAGAGTGGTCTCTCCGGAAGGCAGACAAGGGTGGGGATGGAAAAATGGCTTGGGCAGTGGGGTCGGATTGTACATGGCGGTGTATTCTAGGTAGCTGTGGGAGTCAGTGGGCTTGAAATAGACATCAGTTTCTAGCTGGTTACCTGAGATGGAGGAGCCATCTGACTCCCACTGACTCCCACAGTTACCTAGAATACACCTCTTCCCACCCACCCTCCTGCAAAAATTCAACTCCCCTATTCCCAATTCCTCTGCCTCCACCACATCTGCTCCAAGATGAGGCATTCCACTCCCGCACATCCCAGATGTCCACATTCTTCCAGGACCGCAACTTTTCCCCCGCAGTGGTCAAGAACGCCCTTGACCGCGTCTCCCGCATTTCGCGCAACACATTCCTCACACTCCGCCCCCACCACAACCTCCCCAGAGGATGCCCCTCGTCCTCACATGCCACCCCACCAACCACCGGATACAATGTACCATCCTCCGGTACTTCCGCCTGGTGCTGTGGGGCTGTGTGGGAGTGATGAGAGTGAAGGAAGAATGGAGTAGAGTGCCCCAGAGGGATAGTCCCTGCGGAAGGTGAACAAGGGAGGGGAGAGGAATACATGTTTAATTGGAGGTGGCGGAATTAATGTCTGATGATCTTCTGGATGTAGAAGTTGGTGGGATGGTAGGTAAGGACAAGGGGAACCCTATTGCTGTTGTAGGTGGGGAGTGATGGGGCAGAAGTGCAAGCGATCTGTCGGACCCGGTTGAGGGCCTGTCGACAACGGTACTGGGGAGTCCTCATTTGAGGAAGAAGGTGGACATTTCAGAGGCTGCCCTGTTGAAGTTGACTTCATAAGAACATATGCAGCAGAGATGGCGGAACTGGCAGAATGGAATGGAGTCTTTACAGGAAGCAGGGTGCAATTATGTATTTTCTAGGTAACTGTGGGAGTCAGTGGGTTTAAAGTAGATATTATTGGCCAGTTTATCCTCAGAAATAGAAACAGACATTTTAAGGAAGTGAGGGAAGGAGTCAGAGACTGACCAGGTGAAAGTGAGGGTTGGGTGGAATTGGAAGTGAAACTGATGAACCTTTCCAATTCTGGATGAGAGAAGGAAGCAGCACCGATGGTATCATCGATTTATCAGGAAAGAATTGCGGGCGGAGGTTGGAATAGAATGACAACAAGGAGTGCTGCACGTATCCCACAAAGAGACGGGCATAACTGGGGCCCATGCACGTGCCCATGGCCACCCCTCTTAACTGAAGAAAATGAGAGGAGTTGAAAGATAAGTTGCTGAGGGTGAGGACAAGCTCAGCCAAGCAGTGGAAGGTTGTGGTAGGCGGGGACGGTTTAGGCCTGTGTTCCAGGAAGAAGCAAAGAGCCCCAAGAACATCACGGTGGGAGATGGATATGTAAAGTGATTGTATGTCATTGGTAAAGAGGAAGCAGTCGGACCCTGCAAACTGGATATTCCAAAACTGTGTAAAGCATCAGGGGAGTCATGGATAGAAGTAGGCAGGGGCTGGACCAGGGGAGAAAAGACCAAGTTGAGGTAGGAAGAGGTGAGTTCTGTGGGACAAGAGCAAGTTGAAACAATGGATCTTACTGGGCAATCCTCTGTGGATTTTCAGAAGGAGGTGGAAGCGAGCTGTGTGGGCCCAGACATCAGCTTGGAGGCAGTGGGGCGAGATCACCAGATGAAATGAGGTCAGTGACTGTAGTTGATACAATAGCCTGATATGCCATGGTGGGGTCAAGGCCTGGGGGAAGGTAGGAGGAGAAATCTGAGAGCTGGCACTCAGCTTCTGCAATATAGAGTTGAGTATGCCAGACTACAACTGCACCACCTTTATCAGCAGGCTAAATAACAAAGTCAGGGTTGGATTTAAGCGCACAGAGTGCAATCAGATCAGAGGGAGATAGGTTAGATTGGATGAGGGGGAGCAGAGACACTGAGGCGACCAATGTCATGTCTACAATTCCCAATGAACAGATTGAGTGCACGTAAAAGGCCAGAGGGAGAGGTCCAGGTGGAGGAAGAGTATTGGAGCTGGGAGAAGAGGTTTTTTGAAAGGGGAGGGGACTCTTCCCTACTGCTGAGTGAAGCTTACATGAATTTAAATTACAAAAGTATGTGCTTGGTTTACAACTGATGACAGAAGCACTTTCTAAAATATATACTGTTCTGTTTCTGCTGTACTCACTGTGCTATGTGTTTTAAAACTCCCTTCTTACGTTTTGCCAAAATAGGAAAAATAGTACAAACAAGGATCAAATCAAACATTGAAAATGTACATTGGAAGCAAAAAATGGTTATAAAAGCCAAGAGGAAATCAGTGAGGGATAGTGAAGTAACAGAAACTAGAGTTACAGACAGAGGCACCATATTATCTCAGATTCTCCAGCATCGGCAGTTCCTACTATCTCTGTAACAGTTGAGAAAGTAAATTCATTCATGGATGAAAAGAGCCATTTCTTCTATTAGAAAATGAAGGAATGACAGAGACATAAGATACTTTGCCTTGACTTTCACAGAAGAGTGTGTAGAGAGACGTTGGAGGAAATGATAAAGTTAAGAGAACTGAACTAAGAAGTAAATTGGAAAATTTGTGAAATTTAAAGTGGAAAAGAAAATTGCTTGCAAGCATCCTGAAATGCTGAAAAATCATCATGGAGGAACTAACATAGCTTCCATGTGGTTTTTATTTTTGTGTCTTTAAAAATTGTGGGCTGCAAGGAAGATGAACTGTTTTGAAAAGCAGGATTTTATCAAGATGGCTACATCATTTCACAGCAAGAAATTTGATGCCTATTGTGGGCGTGCATTCCTGCAATGTAGGTATCAAGGAGTTGTTTAGAAGTGAAGCTGTTTATTTTATAGCTAACTGAGCAAATGGGAACTGGAAACAAGTTGCAAAAACACAGAGGCAGAGACAGAGAGAAAGACACAGAAGCGGTGTTGTTCTGCTCCTTGGCAGAAGCTCCCTATTTTCTGTAGTAGAAAATTTAATTTAAACTTGAAGACAATCAGTTACCTTTTAAGCAATAACTGCTGTGACCTGAGAGATTTGATTTGATAAATTGGAGACATTTTCTAAGTGAATCAATGCCCTATTATTACAAGCCGGTGGAAGCTTCCAGAGAAAGACAGCTGGCCACCAAGCTCTAGACTATCCAATTTGGATCATCTCAACATCAGAATTCAGAGCAAAGGCCACTGAACTGAACTTCCAGTTCCTTCTTTATTTCTGTGTGTGTAAAAAGGGAGTTTAAAAGCTAATGAGAGTTTTATTAGTAATGTTATGTGTCAATGGTTTATATCAATATTACATTTGTTTGACACAAATAAAGAGTTCATGATATGATATATTGAATGACAAAGAATACTGTACGTATAGAATTTCAAAAGGTGTTTCGATAAGAAGCTAGCTATAACTTTAGAAGAACTAAGGTCGGTGGTAACAAAATAGGACAGAAAGCACAGCAGTGGTTAATGAAAAAAGTTTAGACTTAAAATTGGTATCCATAGAGTTTGACCTTCTCACCTTTTAATAGGTGTGTAAGTAATCTATAGGGCACATGATATAAATCAAAAATATTGTTGCTGACAAAAATTAGATACATGAGATAAACATCAGGGTTGCCCTAAGGAACATCAGATTGAATAGATTTGTGTAATATTGAGTAGAATTGAACAAATTAAATTTGAAATGGAGTTTGAATGAGGTAATATATACAAAATAAAAAAAGAAGAAAACCAGAGATGTAAAGGCATTGATACACAAATCTTTAAAAATGGGAAGGCAAGATGATAAAACTATTTTTAAACAGTAGAACATGGGATCCTTGCTTTTTTGTAATAAACAGGAATAAACTATAGAAAAGCCAGTGAGTAATGTTAAATCTATGCAAAAAAAATCTAGTTTGGTGTATTTGTCTTCAGTTTTGGATACCCTACTTTAGGAAATGTGATATGGCTATGAAGAAGGTAAAGAGGTAGTGGTATCACATGCAACAGGATTTAGTAAAAATCAAAGACTAGAAATCCTGGAACTTTCCAAAAATGAGGTTAATGGAAAATCTGGTAAATTTAGGAGGATTGATCAGAAATGAAAAGTGTAAACTGTTTGGTTTGTAAGGATGTAAAGGACAAATGATATTGTCCATAAAAGAATCTGTCCTCATTAGTTCTTGTTCCATTGTTGTGGAAATGAGCTTGAATGTTCTCTGGAACAGTTTCAGCTCTGGTTCATTGTCCTGCAGTGCCCTGAGAAAGATGGATTTTTCTTCTTCTTGCAAGCTTGATTGCCACAATTTCACTTTTATCTTTGTAGAACTGAATGCATGAAAGTCCAAAACTTTTCAATAGTATCCACAACCACAATTTTTTTTATGTGCTGTATCTCCATAATATAACTCCTTGAAGAAAAGGTGAAAAAGGTTCACTTCAGAACTTGCTTCACGGACTACAATGGTAAGGATTTGTACGCCGCTGACCTTGCACACTGAAATTAATTAGAATGGGTCTTAGCATTTTTTGCAACAATTATAATTTACAGTTTTAAATCTTACAATATAATCCATCTCTGGAAAACAACTTTCATGATATACTTACATAATATTTTCCATATGATCATCATTTTAACTTGAGTTTGGAAGCTATGTAAATCATGGCCAGGTGGCCAAAAAAAAAATGGGAGACTCCAGTTTAGGAATGGCTAACATTCAAATGCTTGTACTTACAAATGGGATCCCATACAGGGTTCTAATTTTAAAGATCCAACATACAAATGTTTTCTGTACTTACAAATTATATTGACCTGCATTGTGTTCTGACTTGTGAAATCAATCTATGAATAAGGATGGGATCCATTCACAGCGTGGGTACTGCCTATATTTAACTTTGAACTCTGCTGTATATCTAGGATATTATTTAATTATTTAAATCAACTGGACAATGGATGAAGTAGAGTTCTACAGCAGCATTAACATCACCAACTGCTCCTATAGCAAAATTTGAAATGTCATAAGAAAGGCTACATGGAAGCAAGTCATTCCTTTCTCTTTGTTGCTGAGAAAAAGCAGGAGACAAAATTTTAAGCTCATGTGGTGATCATCAGAGGTTCTTCTTTCCTGCTTCTTTCTGACTTGATGCAATCACTCGCAGTGCCAGTTCAGAGTGAGCCCGCACCTGTCCAGCTGTTGCAGTGAGTCAACAGGGTGGCTTCAACTGCACAGAGAATTGTAATATCTGTGTTATCATTTATCTTTAGCAACATGGAAGGAGTTCAGTTGGATATGCGGAAAAATTCTTAAAATACCGTCATAACTCATTTATGACTGAAATTCACAGGGTAGAATTATTCCCAGTCCCGTCCTTTGCCAACAAATTGAATTTTAAATGGTCCTAAACTCATAAACTACTTGGGTATCAATTATATATTCCTTCTTCTTTTCCCAGAATTCACTATCTTTCTTCCTAGTAAACAATTTGTTACTCCTAAATGACTCTCCTCTCTGCCAACATTAAGACCGCTGTCATACTCAGGCTGAATGCAGCAAAAATGCATTCAACTCAGACCGCTGCTTCTCCATTGTATCCTTTCCTGCCTTCAAGGGAGTATCACTACTCTTTTAATTATATTAACTGATGGGCCTTCTGAATTATAGATACAGTTACAGAAGATATGCCAGTGTTGAAGTTATGTTACAGAAGTAAGCAGACATTGTGACAGAGAGAAAATTGAATCAGCGGTTGAATTGAATCAGTCCAAATTGAATCAGTCCAAAAATGTGCAGGCTAGGTGGATTGGCCATGCTAAATTGCCCTTAGTGTTCAGGAGTGTGTGGGTTATAGGGGAATGGGTCTGGGTAGGATGCTGCAAGGGGCGGTGTAGACTTGTTGGGCCGAAGGGCCTGTTTCCACATTGTAGGGAATCTAATCTAATCTAATCTGGTTCATCTCAAGGATTAAAAAGACACAGTTTGCAAACATTTTGACTAAAACTGAGCCAGTGGAGAGAGTGTAAATGTTGTAATGGAGGTTGAAGCACAGCCATGAAGGCTGACTGCTGGGGAGGAGTTTAGAAAAAGGTGAGAAGAACCTGAAAGCTCAGCTGCTGAGAAGAGCACCAAGAGAAGAAGAGGCCAATGAATTGGGTACCTTCTCGCCTCAATATCTCCCTCTACAGGAAGTATGGGGTACTCTTGAGACACACCAGGCAATGTTTAACACAGGGCTGAGCATGTCAGCACAAACCCATCATCTTCAGAGATTGAATACTGTCTTATGCAATGGTCTTGGATGGTGGACATCAGGATTGGGATATATCACTCAAAGATTTCCTAAGCCTTACGATGATGGCTGATCTGCTCAAAACATGGTTAAAACACATCATTGTTTCCATTCGGGTAACCTTATTAACAGCAGTCACAGATTGAGATTCTTTGTGGAGTAATTTTTTTTGCAATAACTAAGAGCTTTTGCTTGGGTTTCCATTCTCCATCTCAACCATAGTCTAACATATTGATTATCAAAGTAATTTGAAGACCCTTTGAATGGGTATAAGGAAAAATTGTCATATGTTACTGTGGTAGCCTTTTAACTTCCTACCTGTGCTTAAAATGAAAATTATACATTATTGGGAATAAAAATCATGTCCTTTCTCAGAAGGGCAGCTGATAAACTGCCAAGTTGGTTTTATGCTAAGGCTGCTGGTTGAAAATTTACTCTAATTTGTCAAGAAAATAATTGAAAATGATAAAGTAGACTGTGAGCAGGGAAGACCCTGTTTGAAATCCGAATGTAGTTATAAATATGCAGAATGAGGTAACTTCAGTTGCATAAACGAGATGAAGGCACAATCCTAGCTGGAAGAAAAGGTGATGAATGAATCAGAAATGACAAAAACCATTCTTTACCGGAAGCCCTGTACAGCCTTGTGTAGTCTATCAATTGTATGCGTACAGCTCCTTGTGCTACTATTTTTGGACTAACACAATCTGAAAGTAAAACA
This sequence comes from Stegostoma tigrinum, assembly GCF_030684315.1. Lineage (NCBI taxonomy): Eukaryota > Metazoa > Chordata > Chondrichthyes > Orectolobiformes > Stegostomatidae > Stegostoma > Stegostoma tigrinum. Next base: position 25,911,002 of record NC_081378.1, on the reverse strand, counting down.
AAGCCAGGGGTGTGTGATATACATGTAATCGCGAACTCTTTTTATTTATCTCCACAAATTAGGTAGCTTGCCATTAGAACATGAACCATCTAAGAATATCTACAAAATGTACCTTGTCCCTCACTGGAAGGAAGTTGCAAGACTAATTGAGAATCATTGAAAGCTTGCCTGTAAAGCTATTACTTCAATGTCACTTGTATTGGCTGCAGCTGCAGTGGGCAGGATGTGTGTGTCAGGCAAATAACTTCTCAAAGTCTGTGAATAACAGGAAAAAGGACATTAGGAGGTCTTAGACAATGTTTCAAGAATAACTTGAAGCAAACTCGTAAAGCACGAAATTCATTCAGAAAACTGGATTACTTATTCAGAGGTAATGCACTATGTCATGAAGAATGACGTCATACATTTCAAAGCAAACAATATTAAGAGCAGTTGAAAGACATCATCACAGAACCTGAAGTCAGCAACTGTTGACAAGTGTTACATTTGGGTTACCAATATGCTTCTGATATTGGTTTCCAGATCTTCTGAAACAAGTACTGCTGATTATAATGCTTTCCAAACTTTGTACACTGTTGTAATTTTCATTTAAAGTGAGTTCCAGACAGTAATATTAGCAACTTACCCTTAATTTTTATTTTCGCTTCTGTATAAGTCTATCTTGTTTCAAAGTAATGGTAACGTAATGGTCGTATTACAGCACTAGCAATTGAAAGGCCTGTTCCAATTGTCCAAAGGCAGCTGGATAATTCAAATTCAATTAATCAAAATTAATCTTTTAATCAAGATTACCCACATGGAAGCAGATCATCCATCATTGTAAATCTTCAGAAATTGAACTGGACCAGTGACAAAGGTATTGTGGCTACAAGAGCACGTCACATGTTAGGAAGTCAGTAGTGAGTAATTCACCACTTGCCCCCCCAGTGCCTGTGTACCAACTGTGAGGCATAGATCAGGAGTGTGATGGATTACTCTGCTCTGGCCTGGATGAGTGCAGCTGTAATAATACTCAAGAAAACCAACAACCAGCTATGACGAAGCAGATCATTTGATTGGCACCCAATACACCAACTTCAACATTCACTTGCTTCGCACAGTGTCACCGGTATAAACCATCTATAAGGTGCATTACATAACACACCAAGGGGAACTTGCTGAACGTGGTGTTCCTACCCATCTGTAACTTCTGTCCTTCTGACAGTACAGGGTCTGGATTTGAATGGTGTTGTTAGAGATAGTGCACAAGATTTGGGAAGAGAGAAAGTGAGTTACTCACTGCAGGATTTGGATTGGGTGTTGGAGCCACAGTATTTATATAGTTAATCCAGTTTCATTTCTACCTGTGGATGTGTAGCCAATGCTGGCATTTAATTCACTGTATACTGAAGAAGTCCATCGCAAAATTTATGTCAATCGTCAACCCTCAGGCTAATTACACAACACAAGACTTAGACCCACTATAAGAGTGGCAAGCTTTGATCTGTATCTAATTTAGGACACTGCTAAGTTTGAACTTAGTGGGCAAGAGAAGGCGATATAAACCAAGAGGTAGTGGTGACTTTCTAAGAAAAAAAATTGCATTATTGGGAATTCAAGAAAGAAGGCTAAATAGCATAAAGACAATTACTGAGTTTGTCTACCAAACAGGTTTGCAAATACTGCAGAACCTGCAAAGGATATGTTTTAAAACAAAGTAAATTAGGGAATGCATTGCCCAAAGTTTGAAAGGTTAGAATATTGAGAAACTATTTCCAATGTTTGAGCCATCTGGAATAAAGATAAACTGATAAAAGTTAAATGTAATTGATACAGAGAGTATGAGAAATATCAAGTAATTTCAAAAGATTAGATGATTTTCAAAAAGCTCAATAAAAAACTAAATGATTATTGGTGAGCTTAAGAAATCCTACAGAGTGTGAAGATAGATAAGTCCCCTGGGCCAGATGGGATTTATCCTAGGATCCTCTGGGAAGCCAGGGAGGAGATTGCCGAGCCTTTGGCATTGATCTTTAGCTCATCACTGTCTACAGGAATAGTGCCAGATGACTGGGGGATAGTAAATGTGGTTCCCCTGTTCAAGAAGGGGAGTAGAGACAACCCTGGTAATTATAGACCAGTGAGCCTTACCTCAGTTGTTGGTAAAGTGTTGGAAAAGGTTATAAGGGATAGGATTTATAATCATCTAGAAAAGAATAAATTGATTAGGGATAGTCAGCATGGTTTTGTGAAGGGTAGGTCGTGCCTCACAAACCTTATTGAGTTCTTTGAGAAGGTGACCAAACAGGTAGATGAGAGTAAACTGGTTGATGTGGTGTATATGGATTTCAGCAAGGTGTTCGATAAGGTTCCCCACAGCAGGCTATTGCACAAATTGCGGAGGAATGGGATTGTGGGAGATATAGCAGTTTGGATCAGAAATTGGCTTTCTGAAAGAAGACAGAGGGTGGTAGTTGATGGGAAATGTTCATCCTGGAGACCAGTTACTAGTGGTGTAGCGCAAGGGTCAGTGTTGGGTCCACTGCTGTTTGTCATTTTTATAAATGACCTGGATGAGGGCGTAGAGGATGGGTTAGTAAATTTGCAGACGACACTAAGGTCGATGGAGTTGTGGGTAGTGATGAAGGACGCTGTAGGTTGCAGAGAGACATAGATAAGCTGCAGAGCTGGGCTGAGAGGTGGCAAGTGGAGTTTAATGCAGACAAATGTGAGGTGATGCACTTTGGTAGGAGTAACCGGAATGCAAAGTACTGGGCTAATGGTAAGATTCTCAGTAGTGTAGATGAGCAGAGAGATCTCGGTGTCCATGTACACAGATCCTTGAAAGTTGCCACTCAGGTTGACAGGGCTGTTAAGAAGGCATACAGTGTTTTAGCTTTTATTAATAGAGGGATCCGAGTTCCGGAACCAAGAGGTTATGCTGCAGCTGTACAAAACTCTGCTGTGGCTGCACTTGGAGTATTGTGTACAGTTCTGGTCACCGCATTATAAGAAGGATGTGGAAGCTTTGGAAAGGGTGCAGAGGAGATTTACTGGGATGTTGCCTGGTATGGAGGGAAGGTCTTACGAGGAAAGGCTGAGGGACTTGAGGCTGTTTTTGTTAGAGAGAAGGTGGCTGAGAGGTGACTTAATTGAGACATATAAAATAATCAGAGGGTTAGATAGGGTGGATAGGGAGAGCCTTTTTCCTAAGATGGTGACGGCGAGCATGAGGGGGCATAGCTTTAAATTGAGGAGTGAAAGATATAGGACAGATGTCAGAGGTAGTTTCTTTACTCAGAGAGTAGTAAGGGAATGGAACGCTTTGCCTGCAACGGTAGTAGATTTAAGTCATCATTGGACAAGCATATGGACGTACATGGAATAGTGTAGGTTAGACGGGCTTCAGATCGGTATGACCGGTCGGCACAACATCGAGGGCCGAAGGGCCTGTACTGTGCTGTAATGTTCTATGTTCTATGTTCTATGTTAATATAAGACAGTTGAATTGAGGGTGATTTTACAGAAATTACAGAAATCACCCTGAGAGTAGTAATTTCATTTCATTGTGTACCAACAGCATGCAGTCAATTTCCACACTTGCTGAATTTACCATGAAGAACTCTTCTTCTCAATCTCTCCCCTCGCCTAAGGCATGACAACCCTCAGCTTAAAGCAGCCCCAGTTGTTTCTCTGTAATGAAAGAGCAACCCTATTGGTTGGTAGCCCTATGGTGAGTTTACCTTGGCAAGTTTATACTGATGAAAAGCACAGTTACAAAGAGAGCTGTAAGTTTGACAGATGGCTGCAGATGCTGGAATCCAAGGTAGACAAAAGGAGGCTGGAAGAATACGGTAGGTCAGGCAACAGCTGGATCAAAACAGCAGTCAATGCTTCAGGTATTATCCTTCTTCAGGAATACCTGAAACATTGTTCAGAGATAGTAGGAACTGCAGAAGCTGAAGAATCTGAGATAACAAGGCTTGGGGACCACTTTGCAGAACATCTACGCTCGGTTCGCACTAAATAACTGCACCTCCCATTCATGAACCATTTCAACTCTCCCTCCCATTCCTTAGATGCATTGTCCATCCTGGACCTCCTGCAGTGCCACAATGATGCTACCCATAGGTTGCAGAAACAGCAACTCATATTCCGCTTGGGAACCCTGCAGCCCAATGGTATCAATGTAGATTTCACAAGCTTCAAAATCTCCCCTCCCTCCCCCACTGCATCCCAAAACCAGCCCAGCTCATCCCCGCCTCCCTAGCCTGTACTTCCTCCCACCTATCCCCTCCCCCCACCCCCATCTCCTAACTACTAACCTCATCCCACCCCCTTGACCTGTCTATCCTCCCTGGACTGACCTATCTACTGTCACCTCCCCACTTACACTCACCTTTACTGGCTCCATCCCCACCTCTTTGGCCTGTCAGCCCCCTCTCCACCTATCTTCTCCTCTATCCATCTTCTATCCGCCTCCCCCTCTCTCCCTATATATTTCAGATCCCCTTTCCCCTCCCCCATTTCTGAAGCAGGGTCTAGGCCCAAAACATCAGCCTTCCTGCTCCTCTGATGCTGATTGGCCTGCTGTATTCATCCAGCTCTACACCTTGTTGTACCTGAAACATTCATTGCTCATTTTCTCCAGCTGCCACCTGGCCTCCTGTTGTCGTTCTTAAAGTTTAGTTCCTCTGTTGAAATGAAAGCATGTTATAATGATGTAACAATGATGAATACGGTATGGCTCAGCTGCACTTTGACCTTCAGAAGTAGCATGGAACAAATGTATAAGGGACCTGTCGGCCTCTAAATGTATTTGGAGTGCCCTCCTAGCCCTGGTGTTTATGGGAAATCACGAATCAGCATTTCTGATGATAGAAAACTCTATGAATAATAGGAACTATTGCCCCTCTTTTTTTGTCCCATATTTTGAAAAGATTGTCTTTATCTATATAAAGGCTGTACCTTTTTATTTTACTTTAATTTTGATTATGGTCTGAATTGGGATAAGTGGCAGTTTTACAACAAAAGACTTAGAATTGTTGAGCTTTTAAAAAACAAGTTATTGAAACTCATTATGTGTGGTGTTTAAACTTCTGCGTTATTCAAGCAACGAGGGAAGATGTTTGTAGATGGCCAAGTTCCATGTACTAAGTGAGATTCGGCTAGCTGTTTGACCACTTGTCATGACCAGTTGCCAAAGGCCATCAGGCTGCTAACAACCATCTCATTGGCCACACAGGAACCAATCAGCTTGTGAGTGTGAAAAATACTGGCAGAAGACTTTGGACTGCTGAAAGTGTAGATGGTGTGTCTCCTTCTCCAGTAAAATACCAAAAACCTAAAGAAAGGTTGTTTATTTTGTCCCAATAAGTCAAAGATTTTAAAATTGAAGAAGCAGTAGCACTGTGCCTCCTTTGAAGCAGAAAGAGAAGAGAGAGATCAGATAATTTGAAGGGCTCAGGAAATGAACACCCTATAAAATTTTGGAAGTGGCGGTACTGAACTGTTTCCCAGTATTTTTTCCTTCCACCCATAACATCTTTTTCTTTAGCTGTCTGCATGTGTGGGATTTGGACGGGGCTAATAGTTTAGAAGAGGATAGATCATGTTAACTGTTCATGGTTATTTACCTGTGGTTGGAATCTATTTGCCATTTTTTAAAAATCATAGAATGTGGGCACCATTGTTTGGGCCAGCGTTTATTGCCCACCCCTAATTGCCATTGAGAAAGTAGCGGTCAGCTGTCTTCTTAAACAGCTGATATCCATTTAAAATATGTTCACCCACAATGCCATTAGGGAGGAAATTCCAGGATTTTGACCCAGTCATACCGAACAAACAGTGATATACTTCAAAGTCTGAACGGTGAGTGTTTTGGAGGGGAACTTGCAGGGGTGATGTTTCCAGCTATTTGTTCCCTTTGTCCTTCTCAATAGTGCGGTCACGTGTTTGGAAGGTGCTACCTGAGGAGTGTTGGTGAATTTCTGCATTGCATGTTTTAAATGGTGTACATCACTGCTATTGATCATTGGTGGTGGAAGAAGCGGGTGTTTGTGGATGTGGTGGCAATCAAGCGTGTCGTTCTGTTCTAGGTGGTGCCAAGCTTTTTGAATGTGGTTGGAGCTGCACCAGAGTATTCCATTCAGTTCCTTACTTGTAGTTAATAGACTGACTTTGGGGAGTCAGGTGGTGAGTTACTCACAGCAGGATTCCTAGCCTCTGACCTGCTGTTATAGGCACAGTATTCGTATGACAGTTCAGTTTTTGTTTAATGCTAACTTCAGAATGTTGGTACTTGCAAATTTGATTATGATAATACCATGGAATGTCAATGGCCAATGACTGGGTTCTCATTTCATTGGAAATGGCCAGTGCTTGCCACTTGCATGAACATCACCAGCCACTTATCAGCCCAATCCGAATATTGTCTCAGTCTGTCTGCATTTGGAAATGGATTGCTTAGTATCCGACTCAATTTGTTTGCAGCTGTTCCCATTGTCTGTCTACCAATATATATCTTTCCAAGTGATGTAACTAGTTTATTTGTTACATCTTTGCATTTCGTTTTGAATAGTGCTGCAGCTTGGAATCTGAACACTATTCGGTTTTGATAGCCGTTAAAAACAATTCTAACTGTAGTCATAGCTTTCCAACATTTCTGCTGAAACAAACTTTTACTTCTGATGTTGCTAATCTCAGAAGATTTTTGATTTTTGTTTAAATTCTGCCATAATTTACACTGCGCAGCAAAATTTTCCACTGACTTGTCAATAACTTGAAAGCTTTATCTTTCCCCAGTCTTTGAACAGTACTGGAAATTTAATTCTGAATTTATTATTTTGTTCTTGTCATTGATTTTGTCTACTTTATAAATTAATTTCCTAGCTGTATATGTCACTTTGCATAATAAGACTCATTCTTAGTTCTGGATGATATATTGCATCTCAAAGATCTGCCTGCTTTTGTATTTCAGAAGTTGACTCCCTTTTTGATCTTCAATGGGATCGCTTCTGTAGCATGGAGTCGAATTAATGAAGCTTGCAATGTTACTTGATTGAGCTATTCTACTTCATCAGGAAGTTAAAGACTCAGTACTGTTTTCAAAGCTTGACTTATCTCACCAACTGTACTGTTTTATTCAACATCAATTCTTGAGTAGACTGGAGGTAGTCTGAAAGACTTTCCTCTAAAATTCTGATACAACTGTATCCCTGATTGAGACCAAAAGATGTGGGAGCGGAAGTAAACTGCTCAGCCTATTGAATCTGCTCCATCATTCAATGAAATCATGGCTGATCTGATAATCCTCAGCTCCATTTTCCTGCTTTATCCCCGTAATGCTTGATACCATCATCAATCTAAAATTAAGTCATCCTTTAGTAAACTGCATGTGCAATTTTCTGCCTAAGGGCGAAGAAGCCAATGCCTTCACCAGTTTTCTGCTTCTTTCAGTTAAATTTGGCTAACTTAAATTATTTCACTTCCTAACTGCACTGCAGGTGTTATTCCATCACAGGAACTCCAGCAATTCAAAAGGGCAGCCCCTTATCACCTTCTCCAGGGCAATTAGGGATTGGCAATTCATACTGTGAACAAATAAAAGAAACAAATGACTAACGCCTCTTCTGATGACAATGCAACAAAATGAGTTGAAATATGATGAGAAGCAGAAAGATGTTTACAGAAGATTTTAGATTACACGAGGAACATTTGAGAAATCTGCAAATAATGTCGCTGAGTTCTGCTGTGTGAGTTTGCAGAAATCCTATGAACCAGGAATAATGTTTAACACAAAGATTTCCTTTCAATCACCCTATTTAGAATTTCTGAAAACTCACCACCAACCATTTGCAATTTCCACAAAGGGAGATTGTAATCCTAGCTCCAATGGCTTAGATAAATCAGTCACTGACAATTTATTACTTTTCTCCACATTTTAGGTTAGCAGGAATGATCACAAGGTCATTAGTTTGGAGAGAAGTTTTCAAAAAGTCATAAACTACAAGAGTAACTCTTAGTGTATAACCTTTTCTTCCTTTGGACTCACAGTGAGGAATCACTGAAGCAAATACATAGTGATATCAACAAGTTTCACCTCACCAACAGACTTATCATGGGCTTCACTTTAGAATCAGTCTCATTCTTGGACACACGCATCTCCATCAAGGGCAGACACCTCAGTACCTCACTCTACCCCAAGCTCACAGATAACCTCATAATGCTGTACTTCTCTAGTTTCCACCCTAAACATATTAAAACAGCCATCCCCTACGGAGAAGCACTGCACATACAAAGGATTTGTTTGGATGAGGAGGACAATGACGGACGCCTGAAGGTATTGAAGGACGCCTCATAGGAACAGGATATGATGTTCAACTCATCGATCACCAGTTCCGGCATGCCACAGCGAAAAACTGCGATGACCCCCTCAGAAGGCAGACATGGGATACGACTGATAGGGTGCCCTTCGTCACCCAGTATTTCCCGGGAGCAGAGGAATTACGCCATGCTCTTAGCAGCCTTCAACACATTATTAATGACAATGACCACCTCACCAAGATCTTCCTAGTGCCTTCACTTCGCACCTTCAAACAGACCATTGTTCACAGCTAACTACCCAGCCTTCAGGACAACATGAGCCACAACACCACACAACCCTGTCCTGGTAACCTTTGCAAGACATGTCAGATCTTCAACATGGATACGACCATCACACATAGGAACACCACCCACCATGTGCACAGCAGAGACTCATGTGACTCGGCCAATGTTGTCTAATTCATACGCTGCGGGCAAGGATGCCCCGAGGCATGGTATATTGATGAGATGATGCTGACCCTATGACAAAGAATGAACGGACACTGCAAAACAATCACCAGACAGGAATGTTCCCTCCTAGTGGGGGTTCACTTCAGCGGTCAAGAACATTTGCCTCAGCTCTTTGGATAAATATTATCCAAGCTGGACTGCGTGATACAGAACAACACAGAGTCGCTGAGCAGAGATTGATAGCCAAGTTCCGTACCCATGAGAACAGCCTCAATCAGGATCTGGGGTTCATGTTGCACTATAGATGACCCCACCACACTATACAGCCTCACACGCACAGGCACACAAACTCAAACTCACACTCTCGGGCGCAGACTCACACACTCACACGTACACATAAATGTAGGGAGTGAATTTGTGTTTGCAGATTTGCAATTGCAGGGACATTCTATTTTTTTCAAAAAGCACACAATTTGTATAGAGTCAAACAGTGTGGCATTTCATAAATTCTTACTTTGGTAATAAAACCAGTCTGACTCCACACCTAAAATGCATTGTCTGACCTGAGAATGTCACCTCTGGTACATATATAAAACATTTAGTTATCTCAGGGCAGTGACTTGAAAGAAATTCTAGGATCTGCACGTTAATCAATCAAAAACTGCATCTCCTTTCTAACTGATTAAAGATTTAACAGCCTTCTTAGGTTTGTTCAATACATTTGCATCATTTCTATGACCATTTGATCGCTTACTTATAAATTCTGTGTCTGATGCCACTTCTCTCACTAACGCCTGAAGGAGGAGCATGGCTCAGGAAGCATGTGTTTTCAAATTAACCTGTTGGACTATAACCTGGTGTTGTGTGATTTTTGACCTTGTTCACCCCAGCCCAATGCCATCACCTCCATGAATTAGTCTTTGGCTGTTATCTGAACCTTCATATCCATTCACTGCTCTAAATTCACTCCACAGTTACTGTTTGTCATTTGTCAGTTCTGTGTACAACATCAACAATTTCATGAACTATATTGGGGAGATCATTGTCTTTGTATGAGCATGTTGTTTTTAGTGTTTTAACTATACTTTCTGCTTTCTGTTTATTTTAAATTATGCAATTTTGAACCAGGAATCCAAGATACTGCCCTGTGATCATTGCGAGTAATATAAAATGCAGAGTAAAATAAGAGATGACTATCCTCGAGTAAGTTGGCAAAAAGAGATAGCAAATGGGGGCAAGTATATTTTACTATTTGTGCGAGACTCCTTCCTTAACTCCTAGAAAAAAATCTCACTATTTTGCATTGGTGAGTGGGTTAGTTAATTAGAGAGGCACATTTAGGCCAGATTCCATGTCAAGTCAGGCCCGGGATGGTTGGGCAGTGGGGCACAGTCAGGCCTAGTTGGGGAGATAGTCAGATCTGGTTGGCGGTTGTCAGGACATGGGAGTTAGTCAAGTCTGATCAGGAAGGAGGTTGAGTGGTGGTTTAGATAGATTTGCATAGGAGAGCTGTTGTGTTATCAGAGTTTAATATAATCTGGGAGTAGTCAAGTCAGAGGCATTGACTGGATGTCAGGTAGGTATTTGGGGGGAGTCTTTGTGTCAGTTTGGCAGTCTGTTCATGGCATCAGCATGATGAGGTGGTAACTAGGACATCAGGAGGGTGTCATAGGAGGTTAGCCTGGATGGGAGGAGAGATTGGGATAGGTCAAATCAAGGTCTTGGTTGGGGGCAGGGTTGAAGGAGGCATTTGAGCAGATCAGGGGGTATACTTGGTGAATCAAGAAGGTGCGGTCGACGGAAGTGACAGTAATTAACCTTGAGTTATAGAACATAGAACATAGAACATTACAGCACAGTACAGGCCCTTCGGCCCTCGATGTTGTGCCGACCTGTCATACCAATCTGAAGTCCATCTAACCTACACTATTCCATGTACGTCCATATGCTCATCCAATGACGACTTAAATATACCTAAAGTTGGCAAATCTACTACCGTTGCAGGCAAAGCGTTCCATTCCCTTACTACTCTCTGAGTAAAGAAACTACCTCTGACATCTGTCCTATATCTTTCACCCCTCAATTTAAAGCTATGCCCCCTCGTGCTCGCCGTCACCATCCTAGGAAAAAGGCTCTCCCTATCCACTCTATCTAACCCTCTGATTATTTTGTATGTCTCAATTAAGTCATCTCTCAACCTTCTCCTCTCTAACGAAAACAGCCTCAAGTCCCTCAGCCTTTCCTCATAAGACCTTCCCTCCATACCAGGTAACATCCTAGTAAATCTCCTCTGCACCCTTTCCAAAACTTCCACATCCTTCTTATAATGCGGTGACCAGAACTGTACACAATACTCCAAGTGCGGCCGCACCAGAGTTTTGTACAGCTTCACCATAACCTCTTGGTTCCGGAACTCGATCCCTCTATTAATAAAAGCTAAAACACTGTACGCCTTCTTAACAGCCCTGTCAACCTGGGTGGCAACTTTCAAGGATCTGTGTATATGGACACCGAGATCTGTCTGCTCATCTACACTACCAAGAATCTTACTATTAGCCCAGTACTTTGCATTCCGGTTACTCCTACCAAAGTGCATCACCTCAGACTTATCCGCATTAAATTCCATGACATTCTCATCGTCACCTTTGCCAAGACTAGTTTTTGAATTCCAGATTCCACAGTGTGCTCCTGGCCTTTGAACTATTAGCCCAGTGTCACTATAGTTGTATAGACTTGCACAGTTAAAATGTTTAGTTCATAATCTTTACATCTTTGCTTGTTTTGCTTTGTTTTCAATAAAATGGTTCTTTGTTTGTTACTTAAGGAATGTGGTTGAGTTGCTTCTAATATTGATTCTGTATACAGTCTGACACATGCCTAGCAGTATCATCTCACTTTGTAAATTCAATCATTTGTGATAGCCAGTGGGGTAAGAGAGACAAGGAAAGGAATTGGTTCATGTCTCCTAACTCGGATGTACCGCCTAGCCGAACTCGTCCTCACCCGCAACAACTTCTCTTTCGATTCCTCTCACTTCCTACAGACTAAGGGGGTGGCCATGGGCACCCGCATGGGCCCCAGCTATGCCTGCCTCTTTCTAGGTTACGTGGAATAGTCCCTCTTTCGCACCTACACAGGCCCCAAACCCCACCTCTTCCTCCGTTACATTGATGACTGTATCGGCGCCGCCTCTTGCTCCCCAGAGGAGCTCAAACAGTATTAAATTTTAAATTGTCTAAACTGTAAGACAGTTATCCTGGTGAGTACCAGAGAACTATTGGATATCTTCAACTGTAGCTCAGACTAACAGACTGTAGCAGAACGTCCCAGGGAATGGGAAATTGTCCACTGGCAGTTCAAATTGACCAGGAAATGCCAATGGAAGTCAATACATCAGGGTCATCTATCTCATGTCTCTGACAATGTAGAGGTCAGAATTACTGGGCCATAATAATACTGGTATTATTCTGATCTCTGCGGGGTTCTTTTTCACAAGAGTACATTCGAGATACAAGCCTGCAGCAAGCTTTAATCTGAGACATATGCCAAATTGTGTTGGAATAAATGAATTTTTTTATCACTGCGCTGTATGACAGTAAGGCTCCTTTGTGTCTCCATTTTTTTCACCAGACTCCAACACATTTGAAGATGTTGTGAGTTTGTCTGAGACTCAATTTCAGTGTTTCAACCTGCATCAAGATATGGTGGAGATTTATTCGCATATGACTTGCACTACAAATACGCTGAATATTGAGTATGCATTTGATTTAATGAACAAAGAAATCAGAAAGACAGTAGTTTAGCCTAATTGCTTTTATTTCTGCTTTCCATTATGCCTCTCCTAATTAAAATTAATAATCATAAAATGCATAAATTGCAAGTATTTATTACTGTGCAATCACAACTTTACAGTGGACTGTTGAAAGTTTGCATATATTGTACATTATACTATATGCTTTTAAAACAAATTCTAAACAATTTTAGATCCACACAGGCCAGGCAGTTTAAAAACCTTTTTTTTTCATGATTCACTGTCACTTTGTAGATAAGATTGATCTGCACTTACAAGTTTTCACTGGCCACGAGGGACACTCAGGTCACGTCCTGTATTTTGATTACATCCTCTTCCACCTGTAGTGGTTTGAACAATGTCAGTCAGACTAGAACAGTGTCAGAATATGAGCTCCCTGATTGGGTGTTAACCTGGTCCAATCAGAGAGTCCTGGCTGATAAGTATAAACAGGAGTGTGAGGGGTTCTGCTCACTCTTTGAGCTGGCTCTGACATAGGTGGACTACTGTTATGTACTATGCACATGTGAATAAAGGGTGACTTGGTGACAGACTACCAGCCTACATGGAGTTATTTCACCCCAGGTCTTGTTTGGATGCATTTGCTCTGAGTGGAACTGATCTGTTTTCTACTATTAACATCTACTATTAACATCCATTCTCCAGCTCATTCACTTCTCTACTTTCACAAGCAGTTCCATTTTAGTTTGCTCTGAACATCTTCACCATCTGTTCCACTTGCTCCTCCTACCCGTTTGTTGATAGCATAAAAACTAGCACTTTTCCAGCCCTCTTCCATTCCAAAGGAGTCATATTGGACTTGAAATGTTAACTCTTTCTCTCGCCACAGATTCTGTCAGAACTGCTGGGTTTCTCCAGCATTTTCTGTTTAGATTTATTCCGATCTTTATTTATTTCATTCTTTCTCAGTTTGACAGTTGGAAGTGATATCTTTCATCTGTGATGTGTGAAAGTTATCATACAGGTTTAAATCAAAATGGAACCCAATGGTTTCTTTACACTTGACTAGGTCGACTGATTTTTAAAAATGTTAAATTTGGCTCAGGCTATCTCAGTTTATCAGGTTGGTTTCACTGGCCAAACTGTGGTTAGTGATTGCATTTTAAGTCATTGTTTCCTTTTTGAAATCCTTTCAATCCATCAGACTCCCACGTATGAAAATCATATGGTGAAATTTGAAAATCAATTTTACCGACTTACTGCCAATGTAAAACACGGAGCTGCATGACTGAATCCATAATTGACATCTATTCATATAAAGGGTACAACTACGAGGTTAAAAAGAAAATGTTTCCATGAAAATCGAGATAAACTACATCTAGAGACTTCAAAACTGAATTGTTGACAGAAAGTGTCAATCTTTAATCAACTGGCAAGACTCAAACCAGAAATTTCAGGTTTAAAACTCCTCTTATTATTTTCAATTGAATACACTTACACCGTTTGCTTGGTCATTTTCTGAGTGGTAGCCACTGAACAATAGGGTACCACAGGGATTAGTGCTTGGACATCTGCAATTCATAATTCATATTAATGCTTTAGCATGGTGCACACTTGGAGGGATGGTGAGCTGTGAGGAGAATGCAGAGATGCAGAGTTGAGTGAGTGACAAATGTACAGCAGATGGATGCGAGTGTGGATAACTATGAGGTTATCCACTTTGGTAACAAAAACGGTAAGATGGATTATTATCTGAATGATGATAGTTTGGGAAAAGAGGATGTACAACAAAGTACAGGGTAGGCCATTCAGGATTGAGATGACAAGTAATTTCTTCATCCAAAAAGTGGTGGACCTGTGAAACTTCCTTTCACAGAGAGCAGTCAAGGCTAAAACAGTGAATATTGTCAAGAAGTAGTAGATATTCTAAACAGGCCAAAGGGTATGTGGCTAGAGCAGGAACAGGGACAGAATAGAATGACTAGCCATGATCATATTGAACGGCAGAGCAGGCTTGAAGGATTGAATAGCTTAGTCCCATTTCTATTTTCTACGTTTCTGTGTAGATATTCACTAGTAGCAACAAAGGTACACATTTCCAAAACCAAACCACATAAAGGTATTTTAAACATAAATGTTTTATTTTAGGCTCTATTTGTAAACAGTTACCAAATTCACAGATGAAGTTATTTTGTTTGCAGTAGATAGTAAATCACTAGTCAAATAAATTGTTGTTAGACCTGTTTAAAATTGTGACATTCTACTGAATTTTCTTTGCAAAACCCTACCTTTAGCTTATGCCAATGTTATTGATCCCTTAAGTGTCACCTTAGCTTTATAAGTCATTTTCAACAAAAAAGAAATTAACATTGAAACTTGTTATTAACCAGCTGGTGACAATAAAAAGTCTTGTAGCAAACACTTCTTTTTTTTAACCTAAATATCAGTTGAATAAAATGTTTTAAAACATAAGTGTAAATAATTTTGAAATCTGCATTCACTTTTTCCTGGCAAAGTTTCAGTAGTTAAAGGAAGGTGCACTATTGGGAGGCATGTGCTTTCTTCACACATCTAATCTACTACCTTCCATGATGAAGATCAGATAGGCTATATAACAGATGGCTGATCCAATAATGCACAGTTTACACCCTCTTAGAGTAATCGGACTGAGGTTACGATTGCTGCAGAGGATTGAAAAAAAAATTATTTTTCATTTCTGACACTCCAACATCATGCACAAACCCACAGTAATGCTTTTGTGAGGTAGTGACAAGTTATGACATAAATTGTATTGTCAGGTTAACGACATACCTGTCAATAAAGAAAGTATCTCTTTAATCAGAAAATGAGTTCAACTTTTCTAAAGCCATTTACATTGTGAAGCATCATGGAAAAGAAACTGTGTAAAATCCAATTTATACCTAGCCAATTTCATCTTGTCACAATCAGAAGAAAATGCAGTTTTTCCCCTTTCTTAAGGGAACTGATTTAATATGATCTCCAATGTAAGTCTATTTTCCCTCAGCGAGTAGGACTCGTGTTACTGCTGTGATACTATTGCAGTATCACCCATTTCACAAGGCCTGTGGGTTTTATGTTTCAGCACTTGATTAAATTACTATGGTGAATGTTGAGATTATGATAACAGAGATGAAATACATTCTATTCATAGATTTTTTTTAGCATTTGGAAGCATTACTGGCCATTCTAAACTCTGGTGGAATAAACACAGTGCACAGTATAATCATAGAAATTACAGCTCAGACAAAGGGCACTTTACCCAAAGTACTGGTAGCTCTTCTACTGCACAGTTAAACATACTCCCAACCCTTTCAACATCTATTTCTTTGTTTTCAAACCATTCACCCAATCTCATTTATATATTAAACAGAATACACAGCACCAAAAGAGGCCATTCAGCCCACCATTTCCATACTGGTGGTTATGCGCCATTCAAACTTATTTCTAGAACATCAATGTATATATAAATAATGTCATTCGGACCAAATAATATGCTATAGGATCTGGTTTAAAAGCTAACAGTGATAAAGCATTGCATGTTTCGAAAAGTTGCTACATGAAAAATTCTTGTAGCTTTCATCCATTTTCCTCTAATGCATTTATACCGTTTGTTGCTGATTGGGACATGGGTCATGGTAAATTTTGCTATTTAACTTCTAAAAACACTTGTCTAACTTAAAACCTACATTAAACTCCACGTTCATTTTCTCCAAGCAGTTGAAAAATACCTTAATTTTAGCTTTTCTTCATGTTATAAGCTATAATTTCTGGCATAATTCTAGGGAATCATGGCTATAGCTCTTGCTCTCTTTATATAATAAGGTGCCTGGAATAGGCTATTTCAACTGCAGTCTAACCAATGCTTTGCACTGACTTAATGTCACTTCTCACTTTTTTATATTCAGTTTAAATGGAGCATTCAAAAGAGAAAATAAATGAAAATGTTTTGCAATTTATCTTCTTTTGAACGATGGTACAGATATTTTTCATAAATCAAAGTTCAGGAGGATAGGTTGTGATTGGAGCTGGAGAAAATGGAAGGCAATGGATTGCTTCTGTCAACCAGCAAGAACACTCTTCCAGTTTCAGCTAAAGGTGAAATCATAAGCCTTCCATGTGAATGCAGGTCCCAGGCAGGCAGCAGTCTAGAATAGTAAACATCTGGTTGGACTTTTCCCATTTGGAGTCAAAGTGTTTTACTGAGTAAGTTCCCAGCACCTAGCCCACCAAGGCTCACAGTGACGTTTCACACTGACGGTCTACTGTTGCCACTAAAAACATGTATAGAAAAGGAAGCTGACAACCTACTTAGCTGACAGAGGCCTGGAGGTCTACATGGACAAAATGGGTCAAATGACCCCCATCTATCATTTCTATGGATCTAGATGCCTGTGGGGAGGAGGGAATTGCTTTATTCTGCCAACATCCAAAAGAACCCATGACAGCGGACCCAGCCAACTTGGGCTGAGACCGTGGCCCACATCAGTGCTGTGCCTTGGGTAAAACACAGTGCACAACAGTGCAGGATTGTTAGTGATTTTCTGCGCTCCCCTGGATTGAGTGCCACCATCTATTCTCCACTACCTCACACTCACAGGCCACTCCTGACTCTAACTCTGCCAGTGCACATATCTTCCACCAAGCGTCATGGGACTATACACTCACCATTGCATGCAGCATGTTCACTGAATGGTTCTCACCTACTTCATCCTCCTAAACTACCATTAAACTATCCTTTTCCTCCTGTTCCCACTTTGTCTCCACACTCTTTGATCCCTTTCACCCTAAAACTCATATGTAATTTATTCCTGAAAACATTCAATGTTTTGACTTCAACCACTTCCTGTGTCAGAGAAATCCGCAGGTTCATCATTTTCTTGGTGATGAAATTTCTCCTGATCTCAATCCTAAATCGTCTATTCAATATCCTTAAATCATAACTCCAGATTCTGGACTCTCTGGCCATCAGGAACATCTTGATTCATTCTTGTTATTTTATTCTCAAATTTCACACTATTGTTCACACCACTCAATGGAGGGGAAACTTCTGCCCAATACGGCTACAGGGATACGTCACGAATCTTTTAATAGTTGGATGTTAACCTTCCAGGATGGCTCTGCTATAATGAAGAACTAAACATTAACCCAGAGCAAAGAGAAAGAAAAGTATGTTGGAAGCATTAAAAAAGGCAGAATAGAATCAATTTTTCACTGAGTATCTTTATTTATTAATGATAAAACATCACAGATGAGGAAATAAGCAAGTTGTGGATAGTTGGAGGTAGGAGACCATTTGATCAAGCCTCAAATATATCCATTCAAAATTTTTTGACCATTCCAATTTCAAATTAAACCCATAAAGAACAAGTGTTGGTATTTTAACACTCAGTATCAATGGAAAGAATGGGTAAATGTTTAAAACATCTTCTTTCTTTTTGTTAGTTTAATGGTGAGCAGTAGCAGAGATCATCAAAGTCCATAATTTCCCATCAATAATTTGAGGCCAATTTTAATTGTAAGGAGCCATTTCTGTTTAAATGCTACATTTGTGTCAGGTAGATGATAAATTTTATTTCTGAGTCACAAAACCCAAAGTCTTGACCAGCTGAAAGATCAAAAAGTCACACTTTATTGTTCAGCCAAAAATAGATTTGATAAATATGCTCTCTTGCTCTGCAAGCTTAAAATATACAAGAGATGCTTTCAGCTATATTTAGCACCAAACCAGCGCAAGTATGTAAACTCTACGAATGAAAGTTCTTCCTGAGACTTCTCATCAATCCACTCCTGCTAGTTTTAACAATATGCAGAATGATTATCTCTTTATGAAAAGTACATTTTGTATTAAGACAATATCTAAATTTATGTAATTTCTGGCATTGCCACTAATATTACTCAGCCATTCAATTGATAATAAATGTTACACAGAAATAACTTTTACTGGATTATATGTTTGTTGTATAATTGTTTCTTGAACAATGAGATAACATTAACCAAGGACAATATAATTCCGATTAATGTGCGATCGTGTGGATTTGATTACTAGCTATCCCAGCCTCTCAAGTCCATTTCCCAGCATTCCACGAATACACTTCACTAATCTATTTTTGGCTGAACAATAAAATGCGACTTTTTTGATCTTTCAGCTGGCCAAGATTTTGGGTTTGTGACTCAGAAGTGAGCCTCTCAATCTCCATTCAAAAGAATAAAATGGAAGATTTATTGGCAGGCTGAAATTAAAAGAGAGGGTGCAAAATATAGAAAGAAAGCAAAGAAGGGTAAAAAGAGTACAGTGGGATCAGAAGATGGAAGGCATAAGAAATTTGCAGAAACACAGCATGTGTGAGACAGTTCAGTGCAGAAAAAAAGGTTAAAAGCCCTTTAGAGAGGGAAATATAAAGGTAGATAGATTGCCAAAACCAATGGATAATCAGAACAATTAGAGGGAAGATTTAGACTTTTGGGAATAAAATAGAGAAATAGGAGACGGGCTTAAATTTACTTTTTTTAACATGAGCACTCCTCTGATACATTAATGAGTTTTTGAAAGAAAGAAAGAATCATGATGTGACAATGACGTGATCACTATAGTGGCCTCTTGCTTGTGGCAATGGACTATTTCATCTTAAAGATGTTTGTTATTCATTTTTTGCTGACATTCTGTTTCTGGGGTTTTTTTTTACAGTATTCATAGTAGAGCTTATGTCAAGCAAGTATCTCATTAATGTAACCTACTCCTGGGCTTTGGGGATATAATACTGCCAAACAAGTGCCCCAGGAGATCTCTGACAGCAACCTGTTTATTAATCCTTATGATCTTAGCAAGCATTTTGTCACTGCTGAGGAAGTACAGATTACCAAATGTCATAGCTCTAGGAAACTGTGTATTCAAACAACAGCTCCTTAATATAACATTCATTGTTAAGGATCTGAAGATCAGCCATGCACCAAGCACACACTGCAGCAGTCTATTTATTTTCAGAGAATTAACTCTATGAGTATCAAGTGATATTAAAACAGTAGTCTGTAATTCTATCACATTGTTATCTGTACTAGACAGAGAAGAGGTCACTTGACCCTCTAAGCCTGCTCCACCATTCAAATGATCATGACCATTGCCACCAAATTATTTTTAAAATGGAGTCAATTTTTACTTTCACCACTGACTCAGTAAAATCCTCAGCCATTGTCCTGTCTGTTCATCATCACGTTGATAATAATGGAATGGAAGTAAAAGATGAAAAGTTTAAAAACAATCAAATTAACACCAGAGCTACAAGGAAGAATGTTACCCCCAACAATTCTACAAATTGTCTTTTATAAGGTGGTGGCACAGCACAAGCAATTTTGACAACTACGGAGGAAGGAGCTAGGATTTTAAAAGACAATTGCTGCAGGAGAATAACACAATAGGATGTAGAACTACTATTAGCAGATTTTATTGCATAATTAAAGAATGTGTACCATTCCTACAAAGGATAATGATTGCATCAATTTCATCTGAAACCGGAATGATTTGTCCTTTTATACAAAATCAAGGATATTGTGCTTTCAACAACAAAAGTTCAGATGAAATGTGAATATTACTCCATGCATGTTTCCAGAGCTAGTCTAGTTTATTCATTGTGAAGGAGCTCTTGGTACATAAATTGTCATTATTGAGAGCTCACTGTTGTTTATATCCTATTTCAGAATTTATAGCCTTAAATAGCTGAATTGAGCAGACATCCTAATTTTATTTTTAACCTAGGAAATCATCAAGCTACTATAAAAGAGTTTTACCCAGTACTTATCATGACCAACTTTGAATCCAAGGTACTAAAAATGTAGGACATTTACAACTTTCTCCAACTTAAGCTGTCCCAAAATATTTTCAAACCTTACCACAAATACCCTCAAGGCAATGAAATAGCCTTTAATCTCCAGAAGTATTACTTCTCCCAGTCTATGCTGCATCCAAACCAACAGAAATGTTTTGTCAAAAAAGAAAAGATTAAAGTAATGCTCTACTGCTTTACAGGATGAGGTGTTGGAAGCAAACAATACACCCAATAGCTGTAAGCAGTCACCAGGTTTTTGTATTTGTCTCTTGTATGCTTCATAAACAACTCAGCAAGATCTCAGAAGTATGCCGAATACAGAATTACTGACAGAGCTTTCTAAAATGTACAAGCTGAAATAATCTAGAACAAACAAGGCAAAAAAACCAAAAACGTAACACTCATCATACAGACATTTGAGTATATTTGCCACTGACTATTTTTACTGACATTGCTCAACAAAATATCCAATAACAGTAATGACAAAACACTAACTACCCCAACATGGATGGAGGAGCCCTCCAAATCTGAAGAACCAGTGAGAATAGGATGTCAGAGAGCATTAAACAGGCGGTTTACACCCAGATTAGAATTCATTAACAATTTTTCCTGCTTCTCCTTCTATCTTATTCTGTAATTCACCACCCACCTCCCCCCCTCCCCCATCAATAAACTCATTTATCTTGTTACAATTGGAACATACTCACGGGATGAAGAGAGAAGCTGAAACATTCTGGAAAAGTTTTATTTAAACAAAAGAAAATTTTAAAATTGTAGAAAACCTACAAATTGATAAAATTGAGACACTAAACAAGACTTGTCAAATATATTATCTATGCAGCCGCTATATGTATTGTAATTATACATTGCCGCTACAAACTCCTGCTTGATGCAACATTGTTTGTTTTTTATTTGAGGGCAAGCAGTCGATTTACAGCAAGGCGGGGGTAACAGAAAAAGTAATGCTCTACAGAATTCGATGATTGATGGGTGTGTAGAGGGCTATAGGAGCACAAGCACTCAGTGGCAAACAAGTTCAGAATTTTTGTATTAATCTATGCATTAAGCTTGGAATTCTGAATTTACAAACAATTTAAAATCCACTTATGTCAGCTTTATAAAATGACAGCTTATCCATAACCCTTCAAAATAGAGAATTCCACAGGCTAACAACTATTTGAGTGAAGAAATCTTTTCTCATCTTGATCTCAATTATCAATTGTTTATCTTGAGTTATATGTCCCATATATTGGATTCACCAGCCATTATCTACTCTGTCAAGAGAGATGGCAAGACTGCAGATGCTGGAGTCAGAGATAACACAGTATGGATCTGGAGTAACACAGCATCAGAGGAGCGAGAAAGTTGACAACTCAGGTTGGGCACCTTCTTCAGAAATGGAGAGGGGGGAAGGAGCTGGGAAATAAATAGAGAGAGGAGAGGTGGGACTGTGATAGGTGAGTGCCAGCAGGTAATGATGGGGAATGGTCAGTGGAATGGGAGTGGTGGGGGTGGTGCTGGAAAATGGGTGGAAGAGAAGATGGACAAGTTGTGTCAGTTTCAGGACACGAGTCTGAGCGGGAGGCTTGGGCATGGGATGAGGCTGGGGATGGGGAGATTTTAAAACCGGTGAATTCCATGTTTAGACCATTGGGCTGTTGGCTGCTGAGGTGGATTATGAGGTGTAGCTCCTCCAGTTTTCAGGTAGTGTCATTGTGATACCGGAGGAGGCCCAGGATGTACATGTCGCCCTGAAAGTGGGAGGGGGAGTTGTATGACTGTACTCGTGTCACCTCATGCTCCCATGAGGAGCTTGAACAGTCCTCAACATTATTAACAACATTCACCCCAATCTCAAATTCACCTGGACCACCTCTGATATCTCCGTCTCCTTCTTGGACCTCTCCGGCTCCATCTCTGGTGACCACCTCAAAACTGACATCTAGTTCAAGCTCACCAATGCCCACAGCTACCTAGACTACACCTCCTCTCACCTTCCCGCAAGAATGTGATCCCCTACTCCCAATTCCTCCGGCCTCTGCCGCATCTGCTTCTAAGATGTGGTGTTCCACTCCCAAACATCCCACATGTTCTCCTATTTCAAGGACCGTAGCCTCCAGTGATCAAAAATGCCCTCAACCACATCTCTTGCATTCCCTGCACTTCTGCCCTCACACCCCCTCCCACCAACAAAAGTAAAGACAGGATCCCCCTTGTCCTCACTTTTTACCCCATCAACCTCCGTATCCAACATTTCATTCTCCACCACTTCCGCTGCCTACAATCCAACCCCAGGACAAAACAGATATTTCCTTCCACCTCCCCCACCATCTACCTTCTGTAGGGATCACTCTCTCCGCCACTCCCTTATCTGCTCCACACTCCCCACTGACCCCACCAACCCCGGCACCTTTCCCAGTGCTACACCTGCCCCTACACCTCTCCCCTCACCTCCATTCAAGGCACAAAACAAACCTCCTCCATTAGGCAGGGGTTCACCTGCACATCCATCAATGTCACCTACTGCATCCGCTGCTCCCGATGTGGCCTCCTCCACATCGGAGAGAGGAGGCGTAGACTCAGAGACCATTTTGTAGAGCATCTGCGCTCTATACATGACTAACAACAACATGTTCTGGTCGCCAACCATTTCAACTCCCCCTTCCACTCCCTGGGTGACATGACCATCCTGGGCCTCCTCTAGTGTCACAATGACACCACCCACAAACTGGAGGAGCAGAACATCATATTCTGCCTCAGCAGTCTGCAGCCCAGTGGCCTAAACATGGAATTCACCAATTTTAGAATTTCTCTACCCTCGGCCTTATCCCACGTCCAAGCATCCCTCTCATCCATGCCTCCTTGACCTGACTTAACCTCTTTTATTCCACCTATGCACTCCACCCATCCCAATGACCAATCCCTGCCACTCCCCACCTGCACTCACCCATCACAGTCCTACCTACCTTGCCCAGTTCCGCCCCTCCTCTCTCTATTTGTTTCCCAGTTCCCTTACCCCTCCCTTGAATAAGTGAAGAAAGGTCCTGACCCGAAACATCAACTTTCCTGCTCCTTTGATGCTGCCTGGCTTGCTGTGTTCCTCCAGCTCCACACTGTGTTGTTGCCTACTCTGTCAAATCCCTCTAAAATTTTGACTGTTTAAATGGAATCACCTCTCATTCTATCAGAGAGAATAGGAACTGCAGATGCTGGAGAATCCGAGATAACAAGGTTAGAGCTGGATGAACACAGCAGGCCAAGCAGTATCTTAGGAGCAGGAAAGCTGACGTTTTGGGATGAAGGGCCTCGGCTTTTCTGATAAGTTCCAGAGAATATAGACCAAATTTACTCAGTTCCTCATCATGGACCAACTCTTTCATTACAGGAACTAATGTAGTGATCCTTTGCTGTGTTGCCTTCAATGTAAGAATGTCTTATCTGGAGATGAAATCTGCACCTACTACTTCATGTATGGTCTCACCAAAATCTTGTAGAAGAATATATGAACCTTTAAGTACACAGATTAAAAATAAACATAGACCATTTGGTCCCTTAAGCCTGATACACCATTTGATAAAATACTGAATGTGGCCTCAAATTCACTTTCCTGTTTTCCCTCCAATAACACTTAACTTATTTGCAAATCAAGTATCTATTTAACTCCACTCTGAATATAGTCAATGATCCAGCCTTCACTGCTCTCTGAGGAAGCTCACAGGCTGGCAACCCTGGAACATTTTTTCTTTTTAACTTGTATCACTAGTCTCACCCATAGTGGAAACATCCTCACAACATCCACCCTGCTAAGTCCCATGAGGACCTTACATGTTTAAATAGGTCACTTCTCATTCCTGTAAATTTCAACAAGTATTGGCACAACATTTTCCAACTTTCCTCATAAGAGGACTCCTTCATTTAAAGATAGTTGAGTGGACCTTCCTGTTGCAATCTTACTCTTTTCTTTCAGTAAAGAAACCAACAGTGTACAGGGTACTCAAGATATGGTCTCATTAAGGCCCTGTACAACTGTAGCAAAATTTCCCTGCTTTTAAATTACATTGCCCATTTATTAAACACCAACATTAATCACTTACAGTATTTCTATGCCTTCTACAACATTTTTTGATTCATGTTTCAGGATCCCCAAATGCTTCTGTAGCACAAAGTTTTGCAATTATTAGTTATTTAAATAGTGTACTACTCTTCTATTCTCCCCAGTGAAGTGGATAAGTTCATATTTTCCCAAATTATTCACCATCTGCCAAATTGTGTCCACTCACTTAACCTACCAGTATCCATCTGTAAGCTCTTTATGTCTTCTTGACAATTTACTTTCCTAGCTCTCTCTGAACGATCTGCAAATTTAACCATGAAAGATTTGGTCACTTCATTCAAATCACCGACATGGATTGCGAATATTCAGGCCACGGCACTGAAACCTGTGGCACTCCACCAGTCACATCCTGCCAACCTAAACATAAACCATCTATACCCTCTTCTCTGCTGCCTGTTAGCTCACAAATCTTATATCCATGCTAATATGTTTCCCCCAATGCCATGAACTCTCAGTTTGTGAATTAATCTTTGAAGCGGCACTCTATCTGTCTTTTGGAAATACAAGTACATTAGATGTGCAGATTCCCTCTTTCCGCATTGCTTGTTAATTTCCCAAAGTGCTCTAATAAATCAAACATGAATTTCTTTTCACAAAACCATATTGACTCTCTTGGATCACATTGCGATATTCTAAATGCCCTGCTGCAACCTCCTTACATGCCAACTCTTTTAATTTTGCGAGATGCTTCTGTTTCAACTTGGACTTTTTAGGTGTTTGGCAACTTGAGGAAACCCTGACATCAGCATATCCACAGAATTAAATTGGAGGGATGCTGCACCTCTCAGCACCCATAAGACCATAAGACCATACAACATAGGAGCATAAATTAGGCCATTCAGCCCATTAAGTCTGCTCCACCATTCAATCTTGGCTGATAAGTTCCTTAACCCCATTCTCTTGTTTTCTCCCTGTAACCCTTGATCCCCAATATAATCAAGAACCGATTATTCTCAGTCTTAAACGTACTCAATGACCTGGCCTCCACAGCCATCTGTGGCAGAGAATGTCGCATATCCACTACTCTCTGGCTGAAGAAGTTTCTCCTTATCTCCATTCTAAATGGTCTTCTCTTTACTCTAAGGCTGTGCCCTCGGGTCCTAAACTCTTCTACCAGTGGAAGCATCTTCCCAACATCCACTCAGTCCAGGCCATTCAGTATTCTATAAGTTTCAATTTGATCCCCTCTCATCCGTCTAAACTCCAATGAGTATAGTCCCAGAGTCCTCAAACGTTCCTCATATGTTAAGCATTCCATTCCTGGGGTCATTCTCGTAAACGTCCTCTGAACCTGCTCCAGGGCCAGTACATCCTTCCTGAGATATGGGGCCTAAAACTGCACACAGTACTCCAAATGTGGCCTGACCGGAGCCTTATAAAGCCTCAGTAGTACATCCCTGCTTGTATATTCAAGTCCTCTCAAAATAAATTCCAACATTGTATTTGCCTTCCTGACTACTGACCCAACCTGTAAGTTTACCTTGAGAGAATCCTGGACTAGAACTCCCAAGTCTCTTTGCACTTCAGACTTCTGAATTTTCTCCCCATTTAGAAAATAGTCCAAACTTATATTCTTCTTACAAAGTGCATGGCCTCACACTTTCCATGTTATACTCCATCTACCATTTCTTTGCCCACTCTGCTAACCTGTTCAAATCCTTCTGCAGGCTCACCACCTGCTCAATACTATCTGCCCCTCCACCTATCTTTGTATTGTCTGCAAACTTAGCCAGAATGACTATAGTTCCTTCATCTAGATCAGTAATGAATATTGTGGCCCCACCATTGATCCTTGCAGAACACCATTTGTCACCGGCTGCCATCCTGAGAAAGACCCCCCCTTTTCCCCGCTCTCTGCTTTCATGACAATATGGAAATAAATGGGTGACATTGTCAGGTTCACAGTAATAACAAATAACCCAGAGCGACTGAGAACATGAAATGGGACACCTGCAGAGCATGAACTCTTATTTGTTGAAAAGTATAAGAGATGTAAGAGCTAAGATGGTCAGTGGCAAGTGAACTGTGAAAGATTGTAATGGAATGTGAGAATTAAAACTATAAATTGTTCCTCTGATTGTGTTGGGACAAGACATTGGTGTATTTTTACAAATGGATGTCTAGCAAATGCTTGTAAGTTAAGTCTATAATAGCCATAGTGGTTCTTACATTACCACAACAAACCCTCCAGTCCCCGATAGAGCTCCTGAACTATGGGCAGTGTTCACACCCACCCCCTTTGCAAGCAGTGTTCACCACCCACCATCAAACAGCCCCATATTCCAGGTTTACTTTGAGAACTGCCACGAGTGGATCCTTCCAGTACATTCCAAAACTGATGTACATTTCATTAGTTTGATCATGGACAGCATGGCAATTAAATTATGCATCAATTAGTGCAACTGGAGACAATTCTTATCTTGCAAATAGGGAAGAATTAGCACTCATTCCAACAGAGTGATACTATTCCACGGGAAGAGGACATGAGAGTGAAACCAATTTGTTTCCAGAATTGGTGATATATGTGTGACTTTAGCTTAGGTGAATTCTCTCTCTCTCTCTCTCTCTCTCTCTCTCTCTCTCTCTCTCTCTCTAGCTATCTTAGGTACACCAGTTAATATTGAGAACCTGACATTTGTGCAAAATAATTGAGGTAGGTGTCAAGCAGTCAATTTCAGGATGTACGAAGCAAAATGTCCACTGTCTGGTGATTCAAATTGGAGTCTGTTTCAGAGCTTCCCAAATGTCTTCCTACTGCAACCTCTATATTGAAGGTTGAAAATTGTTGCAATCTGTATGTGAGAACTGTGAGAAGGGTGGCAGACGAGTGAGAGCAAGGGGGTTTCTGCATAAGTTGGAAATTCTCAGTTCGTGCAGCATGCCCTTGTTAAAATTCAAAGCAGAGATCTACAGCGGCCATTATTACCATGGAACTTACATCAAAATTTCACCTTGTACCACCACTTGGGGTCCTGCCCTATTTTAGGAAACCCTTGTCTAATTTGTACAGATGTTGCAGTCTTATCGAGTAGACAACTAATGCTCTTGGCTAACCTATAGATGGTCAGGGAAAGAACAGGCGCAATATGACCCACAATCTGTCTATCTGTCAGTATACAGAAAAAATGAACAGATGTGGAAAACTAATTTTGTTTTTCATTTTGGAAGCCTGGGTTTCTCAGCTTTATTGAAATCTGGCAATTCAGATAAATCATTCCTGTGGATATGGTTTGGATGCGGAGCCTGAAAGTGATAAAGGAAACATGTCTTTATCCATTTTTTCTGATTATAAGAAGCTGGATTGCTAGGAACTAATTACAAGCAGCCTAAAAATAGGTTATCATTTTCCTATAATTTTCTTGTGACAGTCCCAGTTAGGTCATATGCAGCTGTGTTCTGAAAAGATATTTGTATTTATGCACAAAATCAACATAAAAAGCAATGATCCAATACCTAATTTATTCCGACACACTCCAATGAATAAATATTCCCATATTATTTGGAGTTTTCTAATTTTTCAGCATGACTTACAAATTCAATACTCATTAATCACAATTTTAGTCTCATTAATGTGAATGGTTGAATAGTAGGTAGTGCATGCCAAATATATGACTTGCCTTCCTTTCCTTTGCAGAGTGGCCCAGCACAACAACTTTAAAATTCTAGTCCTGTTTTGAAATCCTCTCCTTATCTTACACAACCGAAATATTGAATCGCCTTCAATCCCACAATCCACCCTCCCACATTCTTTCTCTAGGCATCTTGCATTCTCCAGTTTCCATGTCCTATTACTGGTTTCCAGAGCTACACCTGCCTTGGTTGTAGATGTGGAATTCCCTTCCTCAAATGTTCTGTCTGTCCACCTCCCTTTTCATCTTAAAGTTCCTCCTTTAAAGTCGACCAACCTAATCAAGCTTATCATCACCCATTCTACAGCTCATCCCTGGCTCTGCATCAATTTCTTTCCTTAATCTTCAGTGAAGTCCTATGAGACATTTTATAATGCTAAATGTGCCATAGAAATACAAGTTACTGATGTTAATGGTTTTGCTGTAAAGATAAAGATGCTGCCATAATTTCTTAGAATTTTAGTTGAAAGGCCATGTATAAAACAGGGTGAAAGATAGAAATGTGCAGATTACCCAGGAGCATGACGGATATTTTAAATGCTTTACAATCAATCTGCTCAGTGATGTTATTAAACCTCTCTGGAGCAGGTGGAATTTGAACCGGGTCACCTGACTCAGAAGTGGGGACACTCCACTGTGCCATAAGAATCCTCTCAATCACATGAATGTCTGAGATATTGATTAATTCGACAGCTTGTTTCTAACAAGGCGTGGGGTCCAACTTAGTTTTGTGTCGCAGGTAGTGTTCAATGCAGGTTGGCTCTCTCCAATAGTTTTGAATGTGACAAGGACTTGTTTGAAGGAAATCAGTGCAACTGTTGCTCAAGTTAAAATTTAGTTAAATTACAAGACTTGTAACTTCACAGTTGTCATGAGAGGAAATGGGCTAGATCCTCTGATCCACGGCGATGATGCACTTATCCTTTCTGACAGAACAGACCTTTATGGCTTACCTTTTTTTTTGCATTTCCACGTTGGACCTTGAGTTTTGACTGGAATAAGAAAGTTTTGGTGCAGCCATCCAGGGAAAATACTGGCAAAGTGAAGCACAGAGAAGTTACACCCTACCGAGCACATCCCTTTACGACATCAACTACCATATTCAAGTAAGATTTCAAAGATCCCATGCCTTCCACTGAGTGAGTTACTGAGTGCCATAGTCTGAGTGAGTGGATAGGTGAATGAGTAAGTGATATGCTGGGTGAAATGAGTAAGTGGATGGATGAGCCAGTAAGTGTTGTAAATGGTTGGGATAGGTCGCTGATTGAGTGGGTGAAGGAGTGGGCAATGGGATGGAAGTAGTTATGTCAGCAAGGTGGCCTCTTTTGATCAAGAGCTGAGGGGTTGAGGTGAGGTAACATTGCAGTCAAGTTAGGGAGTTGGGAAATCAGGTCTAGTGCTTGTTAAATGGTTCAAGTTAGGTTGGAGGTTTGGGTAATCAGATAGGGTAGGGGGGAGATAGTAGGAACTGCAGATGCTGGAGAATCTGAAGAAGGGCCTAGGCCTTCCTGCTCCTCTGTTGCTGCTTGGCCTGGTGTGTTCATCCAGCTCTACACCTTGTTATCTAGGGTAGTGAGGAGTCGTATTGAAGGCTATCACCAAGTTTACATATTATGAATCTGCTCGAAGGGAAGGTTGGTTGGTTCAGGAGGGTTTTAAGGGTTTGTAGCTAAGTGTGGGGGTGATGGTGATGTGTTAGGCTATAGTATCAATCTTTGAGTTACATCAGTGATTAAGTGATATAAAATGTTGCATTTACCAGGCCAGTGTCTCCAACATTGAGATCAGTTTAAGAGACAATCACAAAGTGCACCACATCCATAAACAATCATGTCCTCCATCACTGACGCACAGTAGCAGCAGTGTACACCATCCAGAGGACAGAGTCATAGGCTCATGCAGCATGGAAGTGCTCCCTTCAGTCCCAATAATCTACGCCAACCAAGTTCCCAAACTAAACTAGTCCCACCTGCCTGCATCTGGCCCATGTCCCTCCAAACCTTTCCTGTTCATGTACTTATCCAAATGTCTTTTAAATGCTGTAACTGTACCTATATCCACCATTTCCTCTGGAAGTTCTTTATGTTCGAGAACCACTCTCTGTGTAAAAAAAGTTACCCCTCATGCCCTTTAAAAAATTTTCCCCTCACACCTTAAAAATATGCCCCCTAGTTTTGAAATCCTGCACACTTGGGAAAAGATTCTTACTATTCACCTCATCCATATCCCTCATGAATTTATAAACCTATATAAAGGTACCTTTCAACCTCCTCGGCTCCAGTAAAAAAAAGGTCCCACCATATCCAGCCTATTTTATTAATTCCAATTTAATAACACTCTTCCTATAGCAGGGTGACGAGTTATGTTCCAAACTACAGGCATTTTTTGGGCTTTTCCCTTTGAAGAATACACAATGACAGGGGTTAAAATGCTAATTTCAATGAAACTGGAGTAAGCTAGCGGGTCTGTTCTCTGAATTGACTGAACATTTTTGTGCATATCAGCCTTCAAGCATTTATATGTGAAAGTCATGGTCAAAGAACTATTCCCTAGTCACCTCTGTATCACATCTACAGACCCGCTACTATTCTGAATGCTACAAGATAGTTAGCTAGTAACCAGACATTGGAACTACTAAATCGGCCAATCTGCAAAGCAAGGATCATGAAATCGTCTGCTAATTACCAACAGTGACATCACTGGTAACCTCCATTGGGCACAACATTCAGCCACTTCATGAACAATTCAAAAACAAGAGGTTGTTAAAAAAAACTTTTCAACTTTTGGACTGGCCTCTTATTTCCAATCCTGTGTATGTCTGTTGCGTTATTAGTTCTTCACATGATTAGTAATGAATAAACACTTTTTCTTTAAGTCAAGAAAGCCTGGTTAAATTAGTTCCCTTTTAAACATACGTTCATTTGGCTCTTGGAGAAAGGTGTCCACAGGGAAAGCTTATATTTTCAATTAACCTTGTTGCAGCCAGCTAACAAGGTAGATGAATAAAGAAAAGGAGCCTGGGAGCACTGTAGTGTGGAATTGTAACAAATTAGGAAAACTTGTCTGCGGTCTTGACAATATGTTGAAACTCCATATCTTTGAGCCTTATTTCTATAACTGCAAGGGCACCACACTCTTCACTGAACATGTGAAATAAATCACTAAAAAGTGAATTCAAAAGTTGAGCTATGATGGTTTCAGTCACTGTTTTGACTGCAATGCGATGATACAGCAAGGACTTTCAAATTAACCTAAAACCTGTGTCTTTCCTAAGCACCCATCATTCTGTAGTTACATCCTGCTTTTACTTTCAAATATCTCTGATTTACATAACTTATGCAGCTGTGGAAATGGGAACGTTTATTTTCCATCCTACTTTATAAACAGAAATAACACAGTTGATGCTTTCAAATGGCATACTTCAATAATTTGTCACAAAACTAATTTAAATTTCAATCTGCGTGAAAAATTGGAAGGATATAAATAAATATTTGATCTATGAAGTCAGGGATATTTTTGCATTCAGTGTTAATCCTTTGTGGTATTTAAATAAATTTTCATTTCACAATAGTAATAGTGGGACTGTTGTACTGCACACTGGAAACTATCGTATGTCACAAGTTGAAGTCTTTTTTCCTTCAGATGTGGGAGCTGCTGAGCAGAGAATCACTCATGCAGTTCATACGGTCAGGGCCCAGGAATTTGGGGGAGCGCATACGGTGAAAATCATGTATTTCAGAGATCTGGCAACAGAGAATCCAATGACTTTCATGTCTGCAGTATTTAATCTGTTGCTACAAAAAAAGTGAAACACAAAGAAAATAGTAGGATATAAATGCCACCAGACCCCACCCCACACTGGGGTAAATTAAAATATATGATTTTGCTACCAAAAATGCACTACTGTTTAAGTGTAATGTATGGTGTGGAACATTGGCATAGAGACCAGAAACACCCCATGTGTTCAATGGTTCAATTTTCTAGGTTATTAAAGTTATCAAATGATATAAGGATACAGCAGAAAAGTAAATTTGAAGTAAAAAAATTAGCCATGGTTTTACTACATGGCAGACTCGAGGGGGGCTAAAGCTTATTTATGTTTCCTTTCTCACATGGCTGCATATTATACTCTTGGTTGTCCTCATAGAATATGAATTTATTAGGGATCAGAGTAAAGGCCATACAATCAGTTTCCACATCCCTGGATCAGGCTAAGATAGATCATTCATAATCCTTGGTTTTGATCATCAACTGTTGATTCTGGCTAGCAACTATGCAGGCTTTGAGTATAGACAGGAATCAGCTTTGTTACAATGGCAGACCCCATTCCCAGAATCACACACAAAGAATTATAAATTGGTGAGGTAACACGTGGGAACTGGTACATGTGCTACCATAATGAACATTTTGAAAAAAGGAGAAGAAAAATTGGAGGAGAGAAGCACTCATAGCAATTTATTTCCACTTGTATTTTTTACAAAAAAAACAAGTGTTTAAGTCACCTTACTTCAGCACTATTTTAATAACAAATTGTATATATTAAACAAAGAAAAAAATAAGACAAAGTCCATCTTAGTTCAATTCATAGTGGAGCATAAAATTCTTTGAGGGTAAAACATCCTAAATAAAGTAAAGAAACATAATAAATCAGTCTTCATACTCACAGCCCTACTGAATTAAAAGTAAAACTAAGTCAAATCTTCCCCAAGCAACACGTCCTTATTGCTGTGTTGATGGCATTGGAAAATTATTATGCACGTGCCTTTTGGGCTAAGTTTTGTTTTTAAGCAGTTTTTCACTAAGTTTGTGCAGTAAATCTATAATTTGAGGAAAACAAGCACACAATCTAAAAGAACCCACCAGCATTTGAAGACCTGATTTGGTTTGTACTGCCACCCAATAGCAATAGAAAGATAAAAGGACTTGCATTTATGTAATATCTTTTCATGAACATCAGACGCGCCTGAAACATTTTACAGCCATTGTGATAGTTTTCAAACTGCAGTCATTGTTCCATTGTCAGAAATAAGGTAATCAGTTTGCTCACAGCAAGCTCCCACAGATAGGGCTGTGATAATGGCAAGGTATTCTGATTTTTGAGAGTTTAGAGGATACACAGTGGCTAGCACTGCTGCTTCATAGCACCAGGGACTTGGGTTCAATTCCAGCCTTGGTAGACTGTCTGCTATGGAATTTCCACATACATCCTCTGTCTGTGTGGATTTCCTCCTACAGTCCAAAGCTGTGCAGGTTGGGTGGATTGGTCAGGCTAAAAGTAAGTTCTATAGTGTCCACTAATGTGTGGATTAGCCATGTGTGGTTATGGGGTGAGATGTTCTTTGGAGGGTCAGTACAGACTCAATGGGCCAAATGGCCTAATTCTGGACTGTAGGGATTCTGTGACTTTAATATTGGTAAGGGCACCATAGATAACTCCCCTGCTCAGCTTTAAAGTAGTTCCATGGAATCGTTTGCATCCATTTAATAAGCAGAAAAGGCCTTGGTTTAACACTTCATCCAAAACCCAGCATCTTCTGTACTTCATGTGATTATCAGCTTTGATGCTGCATTCAGGTTTGTAAAATGCTACTTGACCCCACAGTCTTCTGAATCATGTAAGAATGCTAACAGCTGACATCATGAAGAAATAGTGAGGCAACAAGATGGAATGATTTCCCAAAGAACTGGAATTAGTTCAGGAAGACCTGGATGGATTACAAAGGGCTTAATTATGTCTTCCTCTGAAGATAATTCACCTCAGCAAATAAACTAGTAGTACAATATCATGGCATTGATGGCATTGCCATGTCCGATGTTACAATTTAAGTTATAATACCCTCATTTAAGCACTCCTCTGCAGTCTTCTGCATCTACCTGTTTTTGTCAAACATGCTTCAGGGAAAGGGGTCCACTTCTCGGGCAACCTTTCATTTTACTAGGTTAAGAGTACTTGGGCTGATCAGCAACTGGTTAAACTTGGCTATATTGTTATACAGCACCTTATTGATATTAGAGATAAACAAAAGTGTAGTTTCTATATAGACAGCTTACCAA
Source organism: Stegostoma tigrinum (assembly GCF_030684315.1). Taxonomy (NCBI): domain Eukaryota; kingdom Metazoa; phylum Chordata; class Chondrichthyes; order Orectolobiformes; family Stegostomatidae; genus Stegostoma; species Stegostoma tigrinum. Next base: position 25,876,859 of record NC_081378.1, on the reverse strand, counting down.
TGGCAGCACTAGCTAGCTACAGAGTACATTTGCTATTAACTATTCTGAGCACAAATGTAGCCACACCTTGGCTGATGTGACATTCAAGGTTTTCCAAATAGCTGCAAAAAAAACCTGTTAAATGGCTCTACCCCAACAAGCTGCTCGGTGGTGATTTTGTCACTGTTGGATACCTAGCTTCTCTCTTTCATTTGCTGCTGTCAGGCGTCACCTTAGGCTTTATTTAGATTTCTGCAAACACATTACAACATGCAGCAGTTAATGCTTTATCACAGAGCTCCTAGGATTTCCATAAGCAACAAAATAACTTAATTCCCCAATCGCCCTGCAATATAAATCTGAAAGATGGAAGAGTAAAAGAATCTCCCATTGCTATCTAAATGTGAGTACCATGCTGTAATGAAACTCAAATTTAAAATTATTCGCCATTGTTCATAAATGACCGTAAGCATCTCTCTCCAGTTGATTCAATATCTTAAGAGGTTCAATGCACCTCAAGCGTTAAACAGTTTAGGATTGTTGCAGTTAAATCTATTCTAAAATGTAACTTGTTTTAAATCAAATGTACTCGACAATTTAAGTTATTTCTCATCTGAAATTTATCTTCCTGATTTTAAACCAAAAGGAAATGGAATTTGAGCTCAGAGGTTTTATTACTCAGATGCTTAATGCCTTTAATGTTCTAATTCATCATTTTGCACAGCTATCGATCACAGTTCGGAAATGAACAACTACAGTAATCCACCATGGTTGGGTCACAAGTGAAATAAATTACTATTATTATACCTAACCCAAGGGGCTGTGTTTGCCTCAATTATATTAGTTCCAATCAGGTTAACACTAACAAATTGGGATCAAGAGAAAGCAATGTAAATTCATTACAGGAAACACAGTTAGCACTACAGCTAACTACAAAGTTATCAAAGTCAAGCTCACATAACGTGTTAAAATAATTGCCGAATCTTTACTAAAAGAGCATATTGAATAATCTTCTCAATAAGAGAAATTAGAGAGCTAGTCCTTACAATTTTAGATCTGTTTAAATGGTTAATTTTAGTAAATTAACTACATACATAGAATTTACAGAATAAAAACTAGCCATTTGGCCCAGCTGGTTCCGCAGCAGCCAATGAATACTCATAAAGTGTTAATATTTTACCTCCTGTCGTTTCCACAAATGCATGGTCAGATGGAGATCACATCCAGACAACAGCATAAACAGTCTCTTGGGCCAGAGAATGAGCTTTTGCCAACATTATGACTAATACAGATCAACATTTACTTCTGCTGTCCACATCAATTACAGTCAACTTCTCTCTCTCTTTTGTGCAATACCTAAGTCCCACACTATTAAACAATGCTAACAAGATAGCCGCTGCAGAGTAGGAAGTGTTTGGGTGCCTGGCCGATCTGCTTCTACTACCAGACCTGCAGCATGCGTTCATATCTTTTTGTTTCCAGTATTAAGTTTACCTTACCTTCTTTTGGTGGCTTCAGGTAATGAAGCAGTCTCTGAAGGGCTGCTGCAGCAGATGATGCAGTGTGGGTCTGGCTGTGTCCTGGTGGGCCTGGAATTCCAATGACTGGCCTGGGACTCCTTTTCAGTGGCTTTAGAAGTGATTTTCATCAGTTGTTCTGAGTGTCCTTGTGGTGGCTACAGCATCAGTCTTGAACTCCTTCGACATTTCTTCAGCATTGTGGGATCTAACCCAGGATTCCAGCAGTGGGGGTGGGGTTCAGATCCTCCAGCCCTGAGTATTGAAATGGGCTAATTTCTCATTTTTTAATTTTACTATCGTGGAAAACGTGCCATTCTAAACTTTTAATTGTTCATTTTTCTAAATTATCGCTGTGATTTTGTACTGTTGAAGGTTTGTAATGCTGGAATTTTTATTTCTCTATTTTTCTAGTTTTTTTTGCTATCAATTTGTTTTCAAGAACCTGTATCTAGGTACCTTTTTACCTAAAATGGCTCAGCAAATGATGACTGTAAACTTTTCACTGTATTCATATGAGTACATGTGGCAATAAAGCTTCAATTCAATGATTAAATATAGTAATTAAATTAGTAAATTAATTAAATTAAATTTGTAGTGCCTTTGCTTAAATGTGTAAATGTGTACTTTTCTTTATAAAGTACAATGAAGATTGAGGATAATTTTGAAAGTTTCTACAGATTATCAAAGGACTAGTTAAAGTGGGGGGGGGGGGTGCTGTTGTGTAGCAGTGATAATGTCCCTACCATTGAGTCAGGAGGACTTGGTTAAAATCACACCTGTTCCAAAGGTGTGTAGTAACATTGCTGAGCAGGTTGATTAGAAAATAGGTTTCAAAGAGTTAGTTAATAAAACCTTCAATGTTCTTCTTCAAAACGTCAAATCTAGTGCATATCTATTACGTATATTTCTGACGTTTTTCTATCAAAATCTTGTACTGTGGTGAGATACATACAATTTGTGTTGCTTTAGTACTGTACTTAACTGAGATTGTGAGGTCAAAGTGGAATCTCCATAGTCCCAGAGGACCACAGGAGCAAGATGATTGGTGTTGTAAACTTGAGGTTCACCACGTCTTAGGCATCACCGCAAAGATGGGATCTTCATGTGACCTCTCAGCCAATTGGAGAATTGAACCTGTGCTGTTGATGCCATCATGCATTGCAAATACAGACTCATCAAATCCAAGAACCATCTGGAAACTAATTTACTTTCTTACCCATGGCCTGTGCATTATTTTCTAAATGATTGAGTTCTCTGTCTGTTTAGAAAATCCCTTCTAAAACTTGTAAACACCACAAAGGATAATTAGTTGATTGTCAATAATTCCAATCCTAACCAACATCTTCTGTATACAATACGTCTTATAAGCCAACTAATAGAGTCCCCAAAAAATTTCACATCTGAGATACCAATAAAATAGTAAATAACATTATCAAACAAATGCTGAATAAATTTGTATCAAATGTTGTTTTTATATTAATATAACAGAGTAACACCTCTAACAACATCATCAAATGAGCTTTAGTTCTACAGTACCGTTAACATTGTAAGATGTTTGACAGAAGCATTATGTCATAATGATAATAAAATATGGCCAGTTACGTTTTCAAATTCCATGGTTTGAATTAAATGGTTTGAAATAAAACATTGACTGAAACAGCCATAGCATTCATCTGACCACAGTTTGGCCAAGTCATGAAACAAGCATGAGATAAGCAAAGACAGTCTGTACAAAAATTAATATTTTTTAAAGGCTCTGAAACAAATCCAGCCAGCCAAGCATGAAGAAACTCTCAGCTCTTATTTTGATTTACAACTTTATACAAATTTTCACATATTGGAGGTGGGAACTCATGAACAGTTAACAAACTAAAGAAACATCATAAAAACTGAAAGAAATGTGGGCGCGGTAAATCAGAAATAAAAACAGAAGTTGCTAGAAGAACTCAGCCATTCTGAGGAAGGGCCATCGGACCTGAAACGTTAACTTTGATTTCTTTCCACAGATGCTGTCAGACCTACTGAACCTTACCAGAAACTTCTGTTTTTGTGCTAATGAAACATAACTTCTGCTGACATAATATGCAAAGCAGACTAGTAATTCAGGCGAGTGTTTTGTCAGAGCAGAGGAATTGGATTTTTGACTGCAGAACTGCAAAGCTCTCTCTCTATTTTGGTATCTCAAGGACGAAATGTGCCTGGTCACAGAATTTGATTAAAGCTATATATCAGATCAAACAAAAATTCGAAGGCCAGTTGAAATATTTGCTGCTCCTGAGGATAGAAAGCAAAACTTATATAGCTAACCTTACAGCTCCTAAGGACATACTAAAGATGTTAAATTCTCTGCTCTTTTCACCTTCCTTTTGAGCTAGACAAAGTCCATTTTCAATTTAAACCTGTGTCCATATGCATGACATGGTTCTTTTATCACTGGCAGATCACAAGCTGTTCTTTCACTGAGGAAAACCTCGTGATTGGCTCTTGTTAATGCAATAAACATTGGGTAATTACATTTTAATAGAGGGAGGTATAGCCTCATACTAAAAGTAACTTCAACCTTTGTGATCAGAGATAATGGGAACTGAAGATGCTGGAGAATCCAAGATGATACAATGTGAGGCTGGATGAACACAGCAGGCCAAGCAGCATCTCAGGAGCACAAAAACTGATGTTTCGGGCCTAGACCCTTCATCAGAGAGGGTGATGAAGGGTCTCTGATGAAGGGTCTCGGCCCGAAACATCAGCTTTTGTGCTCCTGAGATGCTGCTTGGCCTGCTGTGTTCATCCAGCCTCACATTGTACCATCTAACTTCAACCTTTGTTGTGGCCAATGAAGGGGGATGAGAAGAGGGAAATGAATTCATCACTCTTTGATTGCTTTAACAGTTACAAAAAAAATACACTAAACCATATAAGGAGAAATGGGGATAGGTGACAAAAATTATGGTCCAAGTGGTAGAAGGCTAGGAGTAGAGAAAGAGGTAAGTACAGAGGTTCATCAAGGTAGGGAAAAATAGGAAGAGACTTATATGAATGTATAAAACTTTGTATTATAACACCATTCACTACAGCACTAACAATGTCCTGTATATTATTTCATCTACCACAGAGGCTGATAATTGGCTCAGTGGCTACCTTATTCTGCATTATCAGAATAAAGCTTTCTGGACAAATTTGAAACAAGACACTTTCTAATGTAATATTCAGCATGTTTCATATTACAGGTTACACCCTGGTGCTTCCCCCTAAGTACATATATGTTATTTTTTAAAAATGCATTTATTTCTGGCTAAGCCAGAGTTTATTGCCTATCCCTAATTGCCCTTGAGAAGGTGTTGGTGAGCTGCCCTCTTGAATTTGCTGGAGCCCTTGGATTGTAAGGTGACACATTATGCTGTTATCAAGGAAGTTTCAGGACTTTTACTCAACAGCAGCAAAGAAATGATGATTCAGTTTCAAATCAAGATGGTAAGTGGTTTTGAGATGAACTTGCAGGTGGTTGCAGTCATGGGCTTGCAAGGTACACACTGTTGATCTGCATCAATGATGGTGGGAGTGAGTGTGGAAAGTGATTGATAGGGTACCAATCAAGCGAGCTACTTTGTCCTGGATGGTACCAGATTTTGTAAGTGTTGTTAGATTTGTACTCTCTAGTCAAACGGAGACTATTCTGTCATGCACATGGCTTATGCCCCATTGTTGGTGGACAGGCATTGGGGAAACAGGGGGTGAATTATTAATTGCAGGATTCCTAATGTCTGACCTCCTTTTGTAGCCATTGTATTTATATAGTTGTTCTGGCTCAGTTTCTGGTACATGGTGACAACCAGGAAATTGATTTTATGGAAATGTGATTCTTCTGTCACGTGAGCTGCCTCTGGAGGTAAGGCAAATACTAATATTTATCTCACAGTGTACTGAAGAGGCCCATGAATTACTGAACTGGCCCAGTTCAATTTCTGGTGAAGCAGGATGTTGATAATGGGGGAATGCAGTGATGGACATACGATTGAAAATCAAGGACTGATGGTTAGATTCATTCTTGTTGGAGATAGTCATTGCCAACTTTATGCAATGAATGTTAGCTGTTATCAACCCAAGCCAGGATATTGTTCAGGTTTTGTTGCAGATGAATGTCAGCTACTTTAGTATCTGAGGTATCACGAACAGTAATGAACATCAGCAAAATCCACATTTTTGACCAAATGACACAGTTTTCAGTACCATTTGAAGCACCTCAGAGTCTGAAGCAGTCCATATAGCCCAAAAGGACTTGAAAATCCTAGTTCAAGACTCTCCTAAGGTTAACATGCAGGTTCAGTTGGCAATAAGAAAGACAAATATAATGTTAGCATTCATTTCAAGCACGCTCAAATACGAGAGCAGAAATGTACTGTTGAGGATGTATATGGCTCTGGTCAGACTGCATTTAGAATATTGTGACCAGTTTTACACATGTTTCTAAGGAAGGATGTGCTCACATTGGAGGGAGTCCAGAGGAGATTTACAGGAATGTTTCCTGGGGATGAAGGGTTTGTCATATGAGGAGTAATTGAGTGCTCTGAGTCTGTACTCAATGGAATTTAGAAGGATGAAGGGGATCTCTCTGAAACTCACATAATACTCAGAGGCCTGGATAGTGTGGACATGGGGAAGATATTTCCTCCAGGGGAGACCAGGACCAGAGGGCACAGCTTCAGAATAAAGGGACAACCTTTTAGAATTTAAGTGAGGAGGAATTTCTTCAGCCAGAGAGTGGTTAATCTGTGGAACTCATTGCAGCAGGAGGCTGTGGAATCATTGAGTATATTTGCAACAGAGGTTCTTGGTTGCTAAGAAAATCAAAGGTTACAGGTAGAGGGCAAGCGAATGGGATTGAGAAATATATCAGCCAAGATTGAATGACAGAGCAGACTTGATGGGCTTCATTCTGCTCTTCTGCCTCTGGGCTTACAATCTTGTGGTTCATATGCAGCAAGACCTGGAAAGTATCTAACTTTGGGCTGACAAGTGGCAAGTAGCATCTGTGCCACACAAGTGCCAGGCAATCTGCAGAAAATCTAATCATCGCCCTTGACACTCAATGTCATAACCAGCACAGAATCCCCCACTATCATCATTCTGAGGCTTACAATTGAGCAAAACTTAAACTGGACTAGCCATATGAATACAGTGGCTGCAAGAGCAGGTCAGAGACTGGGAATTCTGAAGTGAGGAACTCACTTTCCATGTCCCCAAAGCCTGTCCACCAAAGGCACAAGTCAGGAGTGATGGATGACCTACCACTTGTCTTGTTGGGTGTAGCCACTCAAGAAGCTTGACACTGTTCAGGAAAAGATGGCCTGCTTGATTGGCATCACATCCACAAGCATCCAATCCCTCCACTATCAATGCTCAGTAGCAGCAACGTGTAACTTTTTAACAATGCACTGCTGAAATTCATCAGGGCTCCTTAGACAGCAGTTTCCAAACCACAATCGCTCCCATCAAACAGGAGAAAAGCAACAAATGCATGGAAACACCATCACCTGCAAGTCCCCTCCAAGACCCTTACCATCTTGACTTGGAAATATATCATGCTCATTCAATGTCATTGGATAATAATCTTAGAAGTCCTTTCTTAATGGCATTGTGGGTTGATCTACATCAAATGGATTACATCAGTTTAAGAAGGCAGCTCATCACCACCTTCTGAAGGATAACAAGGGATAGAAATAAATGTTGGACCAGCCAGTGATGCCCTCACACCCTCTAGTAAATAAAAAAAAAAGCATGGATCTAGGACTGTACATTGAAGAATCCTGCAGCAATGTCTTGGAAATGAGAAAATTGACCTCCGAAAAACACAGTCATCCTCCTTTGTAGTAGGTGTGATTTCAAACAATGAAGAGTTTTCCCTCAATTCCTGGTGTTTCCATTTTTTTAAAATTTCATTCATAGGGTGCAGGTGCCTCTGGCTAGGCTGGCATTTGTTTCCCATCCCATTTTCCCAGAGGGCAGTTCAGAGTCAACCACATTGGGGTAGGTCTGGAGTTATATGGAGGCTAGACCAGGAAAAGAGTGGCATAATTCCTTCCCTAAAGGACATTCATGAACCAGATGGGTGTTTCTGAAAATTGACAATGATTTAATGGTCATCATTAGATCCTAAATTCCAGATGCTTTATTGAATTCAAATTTTTCCATCTGCCATGGCAGGATTTGAACTCATATCCCTGAACATTCACTGAGTTCCTGGACTAATGGTCTACTGATAAAACTACTAGGCCATTGTCTCCCTTATATGCTGCTTGCTAGGGCTCCTTGATACCATATTGGTGAAATGCCACCTTGATGTGAAGAGTAGTCACTCTTCCCTTGCTTGTGGAATTCAACTCTTTTGTCCATGTTCAAATAAATTTTGAAATGAATTTGAGGAGCTGAGTGGCCCAGGTAGAATCCAAAGCATGCATTAGTGAGCAGGTAGCTGCTGAGTAAGTGTTGCTTCTAAGGTGTTGGAGTAGGTCTGTAGGTTGTAGGTGTTGAGGTTAGTTGGTTTGCCGAGCTGCTTTGTTGTTCTGCAGACATTTCAGCACTGTTGATAATGACTCCTTCCATCATTTTGTTAATGATCAACAGTAGGCTGATGGGTAGTAAGTGGGTTGGATTTGTCCTGATGTTTGTAGACAAAACATACATAAGCAATTTCCCACATTGTTGAGTCAATGTCAGTGTTGTAATTTTACTGGAACAGCTTGGCTTGGGCACAGCTAGTTCTGGGACACGGGTCTTCAATATTATTGCCAAAATATTGAACCATAGCCTTGTCAGTATCCAGTAGCTCCAGCTATGTTTTGATAACACATTAACTCATTGAAGACTGATATCTGTCATGTTGGGATCCCAAGTGGAGGTGAAGGTGAATCGTCCACTCAGCAGTTCTGACTGAAGATGGCTGCAAATGCATCAGTATTGATTTCTGTACTGATGTGCTACGGTCCCCACCATTGGGCCCAGGAACATTTCTGGAACATGCTCCTTCTCCTAGTTGTTTACTTGTCCAGCACCATTCATAGCTGGGTGTGAAGGACTACCGAGCTTAGATCTGATCCATTAGTTGAAGGATTGCTTAGGGCTGTATATTGCATGTTGCTGCCTCTGTTTGGAACTCCAATAGTTCAGCTGCATAACTTCACCAGTTTGACATCTCACTTTCCACTCTATTTTTGGACACCTTCCGGGTGGTTTCCCCAAAGGTAACAGAAAATGCAGAGGCTGCCTTCTGAATCTTGCCGGGAACTGAGGTGTCCTTGTACTTCTTGCACTGGTGTTAATGTATCATACCTGGTACTGCAGCTTCTAGCCAATACAAACTACTTTCTAGTATGACTTTTGATGTTTGCGTTATTTTAGGCGTGAGAGGTCTTTTAGTTCATTTATGGCATCATATGTGCCTGATCTAGCTATCGTCCTTATCAACAACACATCACTCTATCTATTGATCTGCATGGAAACACCCTCTGAACAGTCTGATTTGCGAAGCCGTACACACTTGTTCTCTGTGGTTTTGAAATAGTAAAATTAAATATTGTGAGCGCAATGTATTGGGAAAGTAATGGCTGCAACACCATCAGTGAGCAGAGCGTTTGAAAACACCACTTCCCAGAAACCAATACCAAAGCTCCCTGCTATCAATACAAGTCTGTCAAGCCTAATCATAGTTAATGGTGTTAGTAATGCTGAAAGGATTATTAAAATTAGTTCACTTTTAGTATGTCTCGCCATTTGATAATGATTCATAAGATGAATTGCAAAAATTTTTCACTGCTGAAGAGCAGAAAAAAAGCTTGAAAATTTTCTGAGGATTACAAAGTAAACAACTCCTTGCTTTGCCAGAGAGAAATGTTTAGAACATAGAACATAGAACATTACAGCACAGTACAGGCCCTTCGTCCTTCGATGTTGTGCCGACCTGTCATACCAATCTGAAGCCCATCTAACCTACACTATTCCATGTACATCCATGTAAATTTTTGAGGACTTTGTTGCTGACAAACGTTAATTACATCAATCCAAGGTTTAACTTTAATAAGGAATGCTCTCCACATGGAGTTATATCTGCTCTATCCAAGTGCAAATGAACAATCTGTTACTTTTTTTCTTCCAGTGAAATTTCACTGCTTTTAGTCACTATAGAGTAGAAAATTTACTGTAATGTCTGCAAGATATGTAAATATCTTGATGGACTGCAGATGCCAGTTACATAATCGTGTACATGTAAACTAGTGGAGGATTGAGTGGCCTGCTTGAATTAACATTTTCAAGCTGTATGCCTCAGCAGTTTACATATCCTAACATTAAAGTAAAAGAAATCGGCTGATGCTGTACAGGCATAATGCAAAAACCCAGGTAATGCTCTGGGGACGCAGGTTTGAATCACACCACAGCAGATGGTGATACTTATAAATTTTAAAAATCTGGAATTAGAAGTCTAATGATGACTATGAAGCATTTGTTGTTTGTTTAAAAAAAAGTCTAGTTCACTGTTGTCCTTTAGGGAAGCGAATCTGCCATCCTTACCTGATCTGACCTACATGTGACTCCAGACCCACAGCAATGTGGCAGCCTCTTAAATGGCCTCTGAAATGAACAAACAAGCCCCTCAGTTATATCTAACCCTTGAGATGTCTCAACAAACTGCCTGTTACCACTACTCAGTAGTTCAGCCACTGGAAATAACAAAGGCAATCTCCATACAGTGTGGAGCTGGAGCAACACAGCAGACCAGGCAGCATCATAGGAACAGGAATGCTGACCTTTCAGGTCAGGACCCTTCTTCAGAAATGGGGAGGGGAAGGGACTGGGTCTGTTTACGTAGGACCTGTAAATTCCTCCTTACTAACATCAGGGGGTGATGGCAAAATTAGGAGAACACTTTCACATACAAAGCAAACATCAAACTTCATAAATGGAGGCATGTGGTACAAGAGTGTTAATGACTGTTGTTAGGCCCCATCCAGCCTCTCTCGATCATCTGCCAAACTCTATGGACCAGCCCAATGTCTTGGCTTATGACACCACATTTGTACTTTAAATACAATGTAAGTCAGCAGTAAACTGCCTAGGTAACAAAGTGTGAAGCTGGATGAACACAGCAGGCCAAGCGGCATCTCAGGAGCACAAAAGCTGACGTTTCGGGCCTAGACCCTTCATCAGAGAGGGGGATGGGGAGAGGGAACTGGAATAAATAGGGAGAGAGGGGGAGGCGGACCGAAGATGGAGAGTAAAGAAGATAGGTGGAGAGGAGAGTATAGGTGGGGAGGTAGGGAGGGGATAGGTCAGTCCAGGGAAGACAGACAGGTCAAGGAGGTGGGATGAGGTTAGTAGGTAGGAAATGGAGGTGCAGCTTGAGGTGGGAGGAAGGGATGGGTGAGAGGAAGAACAGGTTAGGGAGGCAGAGACAGGCTGGGCTGCTTTTGGGATGCAGTGGGGGGAGGGGACGAACTGGGCTGGTTTTGGGATGCAGTGGGGGAAGGGGAGATTTTGAAGCTTGTGAAGTCCACATTGATACCATTGGGCTGCAGGATTCCCAAGCAGAATATGAATTACTGTTCTTGCAACCTTCAGGTGGCATCATTGTGGCACTACAGGAGGCCCATGATGGACATGTCGTCTGAGGAATGAGAGGGGGAGTTAAAATGGTTCGCAACTGGGAGGTGCAGTTAAACTGCCTAGGGATGCTTTAGAAGAGCCTACAAATCATTATTTTCATGTAAAATGAGACCCAAGGCTGATTAACAGGGCATATCTATTTACAGACCGTTGTGCTGTGCATGTATATGTGGACACAATACTAGACACTATGTCATGGAAAATTACATCACGGTTCTGCAACATCACGTAAATAGACTCTTTCCTGATTCAGGTACGTGCCGAGGCAATTTTGCCAAAACCGTCAGCAAAAGGTTTTTGGCAAAAGATTTCAAGGTTTTTTTCAATAGAATCGCCACGGCATAGAAACAAACCATTCAATCCATCAAGCCCACACTATCCCTCTGAACAGCATCCTTCCCAAACCCAATCCCCTACTCTGTAACCCTACATTTACCATGGTTAACCCAACGAGCCTGCACATCATGGGCAATTTAGTGTAGCTGATCCACCCAACCTGTGTGTGTTTATAACTGTGGGAGGAAACCAGAGCAAACCCATGTAAACAAGGGGAGACTGCACAAACTCCACATAAATAGACAGCAATAGGGTGGAATCAAACCCGGGTCACTGGCACTGTGAGGCAGCAGTGCCGATTACTGAGCCACTATTTCACCCACAAGTAGGAATAGGCAATAAGAAAGAAAAAAGACTACCAATTACATAGCGCCATTCAGATGGATGTGGTGAGAAGTTAGTGAGCTGACAGGTGGGTAGAGTCGTAGTCAAGTGTTCAGAACTAGAGATGGTTAGTTGGGATTGGTCAGGAGCATAGTTGAAAGACCAATGTGAGTTATTGGGGTCAGTTCTGTACATATCCAAGAGTTAGACCATTCTCTGTCTGAAGTTTCAGACTCTAGTTCAGAGTCAAAGACTTTTATGGAGGGTCGCAAAAAATTGGCCTTTGGAAGTTAAAATTTAGCAAGAAAATCCCACAGCCTATTGGGCCTTTTGTGGGGTTCCTGTCTAATAAAATCTTGACACTCATAGATTGGGGTCTAAATATAATGCTATTAGCAGCACTAAAAACAAAAGTTCTTCATATTTTGACATTCTGTGAAATCAGTTCTGTGAATATATTCTGTAAAATATGTATAACACAGCCTTTAAAATACTTCACTGGGAGATGGAAGTATAAAGAGTCTTATTGCTGTGTACTCTACATACACAGAGTAGAGGACTTCTACTTTTCTGCTAAAAATAATCAACATAAAAGAAACATTTGACCCTTGTGAGAACACAGTGGTATCTCCCTCCAGGCTGCTCCACTGATGATTTGCTTCAATCTGACACTTGTATCTGCTCTGGTCTCAAGGCTATTGGTTGAGTTATAATGTTTCATTTGTTAGTCAAGGTCAGCCAGCCGACTGTTATGTCTGAGACAAGTGTAAACATTTCTACCTCATTTTTCCATAGACTATTTCTGACATGCTTTCTTAGTTGCCTCTTTTCTTCCTATTTGTTTATCTCTTTTTTTTCTCTACTTATTTACCCATACTGTACTTGAATGGTATATATTTGTATTATGTTCCTTGGTAAGGATAGACACAAAAACTCACTTTAACATTTTCCAACAAACTTTGCTATTTGTTAATATTTTTCTGAATGGTAACTTTTCAAAATTGTTTGCAGCTATTTCACATAATGTGGCACAGGAAAATAATTATTGAAGGTGTGTTTGGCGAACTTTATGGTTTTTAAAATATAATTGTGAATGTATGCATTTTGAACAAGATGGCAGTGGATTAGCAGGCCTCTGTGCGGACTCCTGAGCCTTGGGCTTCTCTCCTCTCATCTGCTGTCTTTTTATTCTTATAACTTCTGCTGTTTGACCAAACCACAGGGAAGGAACAGCAATATATTTCCAAGTCAAGATAGTGAGTGGTTGGTGGGGACTTGCAGGTGGTGGTGCTCCCATGTATCTGCTGCCCTTGTCCTTCTAGATGGAAGTGGTCATGGGTTTGGATGTGGAGTTTAATGATCGGTGAATTTCTACAGTGCTTCTTGTAGATAGTACACACTGCTACTACAGTGGTGGAGGAAGTGGATGTTTGTGGATGTGACTCCAATCAGACATGCTGTTTTGTGCTGGATGGTGTCAAACTTCTTGAGTGTTGCTGGAGTTGCACCCATCCAAGTGAGAGGGGAGTGCTACATCACACTCTTGATTTGTGCCTTGTAGATAGTGGGCAGACTCTGGGGAGTCAGGAGGTGAGTTACTCGCTGCAATATTCCTACCTTCTGATGCTCATGTAGCCACTGCTTTTATGTGGTGAGTCCAGTTGACTTTCTGGTCAACGGTAACAGCCAGGATGTTGATAAGGGGAGTTTCAGTAATAGTAACACCATTGAATGTCAAGGGGCAGTGGTTAGATTGTTTCTTGTTGGAGATGGTCATGGTCTAGTATTTGTTTACTGCAAATGTTACAACACTTGCCAGTCCAATCCTGGATATTGTCCAGATCTTATTGCACTTAAACATGGACTGCTTCAGTATCTGAGGAGTCTTAAATGATGCTGAACATTGTGCAATGATTGGTGAGCATCCTCATTTATGACTTTATCATGGAAGGAAGGTCATTGATGAAGCACCTAAAAGTGTTTGGGCCTAGTTTGCTACCCTGAACTCCTGCAGAGATGTCCTGGAGTTGAGATGACAAACCAGGACCATCTTCCATGTGCCAGGTATGACTCCAAAACCCATTGATTCCAGTTTTGCTAGGGCTCCTTGATGCCATGCTCAGTCGAATTCTGCCTTGATGTCAAAGGCTATCACTCTCACCTCATCTCTGAAATTCAGCTCTTTTGTCCATATTTGAACTAAGGCTGTAATGAGGTCAGGAGCTGAGTGGCCATGGTGGACCCCAAAACTGGGCATCACTGAGCAGGTTATTTCTGAGTAGGTGCTGCTTGATAGCACTGTTGATATCACCTTCTCCATCACTTTATTGATGATCAAGAGTAGGCTAATGGGGTAGTAACTGGTCAGTTTAGATTTAACTTTAAGTTTAGATCTAATTTTTATTACAGGATGTATCTGGGTAAATTTCCATTCTGTTGGGTAGATGCCAGCGTTAAAACTGTACTGGAATAGCTTGGCTAGGGGAACAACAAGTTTTGGAGCACAAGTCTTCAATACTGTTGCTGGAATGTTGTCAGAGCCCAAGTGGATCAGATCAGTAGTTTCATCAGATTGACACTTCATTTTTGGGCTTGCCTGGAACTTCTCCTGACAATCCCTCCTACATCCCCCATTGAACTAGGATTGATCTCTTGGTTTGATCATAATGGTTGAGCGGAGGATTTACTGGATCGTGAGGTAGAAGATTGTGCTGGAGTACAGTTCTGTTGCTATTGATAGCACGGTGCTTTATGGGTGCCCAGTCTTGAGTTGCTGATCTGTTCAAAGCCTGTCCCATTTAGCACATGGTGATATTGCAACACAGCACGATGGAAATTATTCTCAACGCGAAGGTGGGTCTTCATCTCCACAAAACCCATGTGGTGGTCACTCTTACTGATACTGTCATAGGCAGATGCATCCCTAGCCGTGATTGGTGAGAATGAGGTCAAGTACATTCTTCCCTCTTGTTGGTACCCTCACCACCTGCTGTGAGCAAATCCCATACACATACAAACAGACACACAAAGAAACAAGACAAGACATAAATATTATGGATGGGGAAGGAACAAATAATCAGTGAAGCATAGTGTTGGCACTACCTGGATTACAGGCATTGATGAGGTGTTTTCCTTCAGTTATCTTTGACTGTGAGGGGGACACAAAGTTATGGACAGACCAATCCTGAAACTTTCATTCCCAATTAAGGATTCACCCTTTCATTGTCTCAAAAGGTAGATATCACTATATCATTTCAAGAAGGGATTTTGCAGAGAGAGAGTAGGGAGCCGCTGGCTGTTTGAAATGTTCTGTTACTTCTCCACTCAAAGAAGGAAGAGAACAAGAGAGATGTTTTAACCCTTCACAGGCTGGCTGTTCCTGCTGTACTGTCTAATTACAAAACTGTAGCCATTCATCCAGGAACCAATCCACAAGTTGTCACTATGCTTTGTACTCCTGAACACACTTACAACTGGTCCTGGCTGAAAAAAAAATGGATAGTCTGTCACAGGGCAGAATTGCCCTAAATGCAGAGTGAGGGAGCTGAGTGTCCAACATTCTCCCATATTGTCTGTATAAGACTTGAAAATACTATACGCAATGAGTTCTGGCACTCAGGTTTTTTCAATTGTAAATATTTTTCACAGTCCCTTGGTTTAAGGCAATATCTTTGTTCATTTTAACATCCACAGCCCACAAAGAACATGGTTTTCAAAAAGTGAGTAGGTTTATTAGATGTTGCATCCTTGTCATGATGCATGAACTTAAACATTCAAGAACTGAATGGCTGCTATGTGCCTGGAACTCGCTGGATATGCCAGAATGTTAATCTTTATGTGTGTAATTGCTGCTGAGACAGAAATACCTCAACATCTTCAATACGAGATAGATAAACCCTCAGGTCCTGGTTGGGTCTATCTCAGAATATTGAGGGAGGCAAGAGAACAAGTTGCTGGAGCATTGACAGACATCTTTGTATCCTCTTTGGTTGAGGATGATGTCCCATTCTTTAAAAATGATAACAGGGATAATTACAGGTCTGTGACCCTCATTTCCGTGGTTACTGGGAAAGATTCTCAGGGGCAAGATATGTAAGTGTTTAGAAGCAAATAAACTGCATGGATTTGTGTAGTTGAGGCCATGCCTCACTAACTTGATTGAGCTTTTTAAGGAGGTCATGAAGATGCTTGATGAGGGAGAAGCTGTTGATGTTGTCCTACATGGACATCAGTAAAGCCTTTGACAAGGTCCCTGAAAGCAGACTGATACAAAATGTGAAGTCTCATGGTATCAGGATGAGCTGGAAAAGTGGATAGAAAACTGGCTTAGTCATGGGAGACTGAGGATAGTGGTGGAAGGATGCTTTTCAGAATGGAAGGCCATGACTAATGGTGTTCCACAGGGGCCAGTGCTGGGACCTCTGCTATTCGTGATCAAAATAAATGTTTTGGAGGAAAACATAGCTGGTGTAATTAGTAAGATTGCAGATGATACAAAGATTGATGGAGTTGTGGACGATGAGAAGGATTGTCAGAGGATACAGCAGAATATAGATCAGTTGGAGGCATGGGCAGAAAATGTCACATGAAGTTTAATCCAGACAAATGTGACATGATGCATTTTGGAAGGACATGTAAGGTAGCAGAATGGCAGAACCCTTAGGAGTACTGATATGCAGAGAGACCTGGGTGCGCAGATCCACAAGTTACTGAAGGTGGCAGCAGAAAAGGCCTATGGCATGCTTGCCTTCATTGAAAGGAGCATAGAGTATAAGGATAGGCAAGTTCTGCTGCAGCTTTATTGAAGTTTAGTTAAGCCATGCTTGGAATATTGTGAATAGTTCTGGTCAACACACTACCAGAAGGGGCGTGGATGCTTTGGAGAGGGTACAGAAAAGGTTTACCAGGATGTTGCCTTCATTTAGTTATGAAGAAAGGTTGGAAAGACTGAGATAACACATTGTGGAGCTGGAGGAACACGGTAGGCCAGGCAGCATCAGAGGAACAGAAAAGCTGTCATTTCGGGTCGGAACCCTTGTTATGACTGGAATGCAAGAGGTTGACATGTGAACTCATAGAACTTATTAAGATTGTGAAATGGATAGAATGGTAAATATGATGCTTCTTCCTAGGGTGGAGGGGTCATTTACTAGGGTAATAGCACAGCAGGACTGACAACATCCGAGGTGGAAGAATATCAATGTTTTGGGCTGAAACCCTCCATCAGGGTCCTGACAAAGGGTTTCAGCCTGAAACTTTGACTTTCCTGCTCCTTGGATGCTGTCTGACCTCTTCTGCTTTTCCAGCTCCACATTTGTTTGAAACTGGCTTCCAATCTCGGCAGTCCTTATTGTCTTCAATTACTAAGGGACACAGGTTGGAGAGAGGAGTTTAAAAGGGATGTGCGAGGCAAGTTTTATACACAAAGGCTGATGAATGCCTGGAACATGCTGCCAGAGGAGGTGGTGGAAGCAGACATAATAGCAGCGTTCAAGAAGAACATGGATGAAGACATGAATAAGAAGGGAATATAGGGATACAGACCCTGTAAGTGGAGACAGTTTAAATATGGAAGGGCAAAATGTGTTGGAGCAGACATGGAGGGCCAAAGGGCATGTTCCTGTGCTGTATTGTTGTTTGTTCTTTGTACAGTAAACTGAGAAAAGACAGCGCATCTGAGACCAAGTTCTTCATCTTCATGAATGACAGCTTAATGTGGCCCCTTCTCTTCCATTGTGCAATCTTAATGTTAACACATATTCAATAAAATTAAAGATCCTATTATAAAACTTGATGGTCACCATCTCCATTGCTGTGTGGGTCGTCTTGGAGGAGGGTTGTTACACTAATTTATCAAAGAGAAGTGGCTTGAGTCTAAGGTATTTTCAAAGTAACTGCTTAACAATATTCCACCAACTATATTCTCTTAAAGCAATGTTTAGACTATTGTTAGATAATAAAATGTGAGGCTGGATGAACACAGCAGGCCAAGCAGCATCTCAGGAGCACAAAAGCTGACGTTTCGGGCCTAGACCCTTCATCAGAGAGGGGGATGGGGTGAGGGTTCTGGAATAAATAGGGAGAGAGGGGGAGGCGGACCGAAGATGGAGAGTAAAGAAGATAGGTGGAGAGAGTATAGGTGGGGAGGTAGGGAGGGGATAGGTCAGTCCAGGGAAGACGGACAGGTCAAGGAGGTGGGATGAGGTTAGTAGGTAGATGGGGGTGCAGCTTGAGGTGGGAGGAAGGGATGGGTGAGAGGAAGAACCGATTAGGGAGGCAGAGACAGGTTGGACTGGTTTTGGGATGCAGTGGGTGGGGGGGAAGAGCTGGGCTGGTTGTGTAGTGCAGTGGGGGGAGGGGACGAACTGGGCTGGCTTAGGTATGCAGTTGGGGAAGGGGAGATTTTGAAACTGGTGAAGTCCACATTGATACCATATGGCTGCAGGGTTCCCAGGCGGAATATGAGTTGCAGTTCCTGCAACCTTCGGGTGGCATCATTGTGGCACTGCAGGAGGCCCATGATGGACATGTCATCTAAAGAATGGGAGGGGGAGTGGAAATGGTTTGTGACTGGGAGGTGCAGTTGTTTGTTGCGAACTGAGCGTAGGTGTTCTGCAAAGCGGTCTCCAAGCCTCCGCTTGGTTTCCCCAAGGTACAGGAAGCCACACCGGGTACAGTGGATGCAGTATACCACATTGGCAGATGTGCAGGTGAACCTCTGCTTAATGTGGAATGTCATCTTGGGGCCTGGGATAGGGGTGAGGGAGGAGGTGTGGGGGCAAGTGTAGCATTTCCTGCGGTTGCAGGGGAAGGTGCCGGGTGTGGTGGGCTTGTTGGGCAGTGTGGAGCGAACAAGGGAGTCATGGAGAGAGTGGTCTCTCCGGAAAGCAGACAGGGGTGGGGATGGAAAAATGTCTTGGGTGGTGAGGTCGGATTGTAAATGGCGGAAGTGTCGGAGGATGATGCGTTGTATCCGGAGGTTGGAAGGGTGGTGTGTGAGAACGAGGGGGATCCTCTTTGGGCGGTTGTGGTGGGGGCGGGGTGTGAGGGATTTGTTGCGGGAAATACGGGAGACGCGATCAAGGGCGTTCTCGATCACTGTGGGGGGAAAGTTGCGGTCCTTGAAGAACTTGGACATCTGGGATGTGCGGGAGTGGAATGTCTTATCGTGGGAGCAGATGTGGCGGAGGCGGAGGAATTGGGAGTGGGGGATGGAATTTTTGCAGGAGGGTGGGTGGGAGGAGGTGTATTCTAGGTATCTGTGGGAATCCACATTAAGCAGAGGTTCACCTGCACATCTGCCAATGTGGTATACTGCATCCACTGTACCCGGTGTGGCTTCCTGTACCTTGGGGAAACCAAGCGGAGGCTTGGAGACCGCTTTGCAGAACACCTCCGCTCAGTTCACAACAAACAACTGCACCTCCCAGTCGCAAACCATTTCCACTCCCCCTCCCATTCTCTTGATGACATGTCCATCATGGGCCTCCTGCACTGCCACAATGATGCCACCCGAAGGTTGCAGGAACAGCAACTCATATTCCGCCTGGGAACCCTGCAGCCTAATGGTATCAATGTGGACTTCACCAGTATCAAAATCTCCCCTTCCCCAACTGCATCCCTAAACCAGCCCAGTTCGTCCCCTCCCCCCACTGCACCACACAACCAGCCCAGCTCTTCCCCTCCACCCACTGCATCCCAAAACCAGTCCAACCTGTCTCTGCCTCCCTAACCGGTTCTTCCTCTCGCCCATCCCTTCCTCCCACCCCAAGCCGCACCCCCATCTACCTACTAACCTCATCCCACCTCCTTGACCTGTCCGTCTTCCCTGGACTGACCTATCCCCTCCCTACCTCCCCACCTATACTCTCTCCACCTATCTTCTTTACTCTCCATCTTCAGTGCGCCTCCCCCTCTCTCCCTATTTATTCCAGTTCCCTCTCCCCATCCCCCTCTCTGATGAAGGGTCTAAGCCCGAAACGTCAGCTTTTGTGCTCCTGAGATGCTGCTTGGCCTGCTGTGTTCATCCAGCCTCACATTTTATTATCTTGGAATTCTCCAGCATCTGCAGTTCCCATTATCTTTAGACTATTGTTTCCCTCTTTAGAGACCGTGCATTATTATGTAATCTATTACAACATAATTGGTATTGCTTTCTTTTTGCATAGTCCAGTGTTAACAATTTACTATACATTTTCTCCAAGTGATTGTCTTTATACAGTATTTATATTTTTCTATATCACCCCTGAAGTCTCTGTTTCACAGGGATGACCAGTGTGACACATCTCCCATTCAAAGTTTCCTTCAAGGTTATTGAGGATCTGTTCTCTTCAAGTTTGCATTTACTGTCACAGTCATTGCTTACATAATTGAAGAATGTAAATTGTTTGCTCTTGTTTTCTTCCTGTGTGTCTGATAGTTAGTCCTTCCTACTAAATAATTTTTTCTTATTATACCAATGCACTCCTCTTTTGTCAATTAGTCCCGTTACCAGTTTCAAAGAGCTCTGGCTTCAGATGTTGCATCCTTTCAATAAATGTGTCTTCCTGATGCCATCTCAGATCTGCACTGTTTCTCCAGCTTCCAGCAGGTGAAGCTTCAAAATCTCCCCTCCCCCCACTGCATCTCAAAACCAGGCCAGGTCGTCCCCACCTCCCTAACATGTTCTTCCTCTCATCTATCCCCTCCTCCCACCTCAAACTACAGCCCCATTTCTTACCTACTAACCCCATCCCGCCCCCTTGACCTGTCCATCCTCCCTGGACTGACCTATCTCCTCCCTATTCCCCGCCTGTACTCACCTTTACCAGCTCCATCCCCGTCTCTTTGACTTGTCTGTCTCCTCTCCACCTATCTTCTCCTCTATCCATCTTATATCCACCTCCCCCCTCTCCCTATTTATTTCAGAACCCTCTTCTCCTCCCCCATTTCTGATGAAGTGTCTAGGCCCGAAACGTCAGCCTTCCTGCTCCTATGATGCTGCTTGGCCTGCTGTATTCATCCAGCTCTACATCTTGTTATCTTGGATTCTCCATCATCTGCAATTCCTATTATCTCTGATGCAAAGAAGTGTTTCCCCCTGTTCTTGTCAGCACACAAAGCAGGTGATACAATTGGAGACTGCACTTTTTTCAAAAATCTTGAAAATCCGAGCTACCGTACCAAATGCTGTGTTCCAGCCCCAACACTTGGATCTTTTGAACGATGTCAAAAAAAGGGCTCTGGAAATCATTTACTTCTAGTTGCAAACTAATAGGTCACCAATGATACTAAGGTGCCTGCATTGCTTGAAATACTGCTTTTGGAGGGGGTTGTTTGGGATGTGTAGAGGCTATCCTCCAAGGCCATATTCCTACATCCTCATTCATCCATCATTATTTTTCTGTGCTTGACTAAATTTCTGTAGCTTTCTTACAGTTGCAGTCATGTGTATGATAGTCAAGAATGTGAAAATTTCTACTTCATCAAAGAAGTTCCTGTCTTCCTGCTGTCGTTGATTAACTGGTATACTTGTCAATATTTGGGTTGTGGTTTTCTACTTTCTCTATCTTAGCATCATATTTATTTAACCTTAACTTGAAGCTTTGTACAAAAACTGAAAGAACTGTAGATGCTGTAAATCAAGAACACAAACAAAGTTGCTGAAAAAGCTCAGCAGGTCTGGCAGCATCCGTGAAGGAGAAAACAAGAGTTAACGCTTCGGGTCCAGTGAACCAGTTCTCAGGAAGGGTCACCGGACCCACAATGTTAACTCTTGTTTTTCCCTTCACAGATGCTGCGAGACCTACTAGGGTTTTCCAGAAACTTTGTTTTTGTTCTTGAAGATTTGTATTCTTTTGTGGCAATTTCTTTGGTTCAACAATGTTATTAATGGCTTATGATTCGTTTCTGTTTTAATTGCAATCCTAGGTCGTACTCAGATTTTTTTGCATCCTGAAGTAGATGAGAGTACTTCTTTCTTGATCACAATGCTGTTTGCATAATAAATTGGTTTTCTTTTCCCATTTTTTGGATTAAAATAGTTTTCTTGACTTGTCTAGTCAGTGATGTATCAGTTGCCAGTACAATTAATGTTTCAGAATCATTTTGAGCCCAATTTTTGACAAAATCAGCATTTCTTTAATTTTCAAAGGACTATGCTGATTTTCATTCTAATACCATATCTTTCCCTACCTCAATGGTTCAATGATTTGTGCAAGATATGGTATACATTATCATTTAATTAAGTAGTGCCATTAATCTCTGAAGTTTGATGATATTTTTGGTTGATGGAAGCTTCTTAACAGCCCTTCTCTTCTGTGGGGCTGCTATGCTGCTATTATACCTATTGCTTAAACGATTTGGTTTAAGAACTTGATATTAGACTTTGAGAAATCACACTTTTTATTTCCTGTTAGTTTTCTGACTATAAAGATTTTGGTACTCCTTCTGCCCTTTCGTCATGCTAAGTTATTGTTGAACTATGAATTCAAATGTTATCCATGTGACAAATAATCCTTTCTTTATTTTTCATGTTTATCAGAGTCCTCTGGAATAGTTCAGGTGTAAAAATGATGCCAAAGAGTCAAAAACTGGACAACATGATCACATTGCCCAAGTTGCCTTGCCCTGCTTGTTCTATCACATAGTGTGGTAACCTTGGGCTGTCTACTCACTGGCCCAGATTCTCTACTGGCCAGGCAGAGTTGGTAGGTGCTATCCATGACAACCCTGCAGAACCTCCTTCCAGGCAGACTCGAGAGAAACTGCCTGGGAAATTGAAGATTCTGCTGTATAATTCCTCTGTGGCTGGTCTCCTCTGAAAGTCTCCATTTAAATTAAAATATTTGGTGGTTCCAAAGAAATTAAGTAAATGATTACTTGGGAAAAGTTAAAGAATTAAATTTGTAGTCTAACTTTAGAGTATTGTTAACTGAGCCTATACTTACTTCACATAGCGCTGGCTCCACATCCTCCAAACCCTACTCTAATGCACATTTTTCCTTACCTGGAGCTCAACATCTCCATACCTGAAGCCCCACTCCACTCCGAACATAACACCCACTCTTCACTTGTTCCAGACCCAATGATCCACTACAGCCATTCTAGGCCCAAAGCCCGCTCCTTCCCTCAGGAGCCAACCGCTGTTCTCCTGCCACTAAACCCAAACCTCCTAACACCACACTGGAGACAACTGCCCCTTCACCCGCCTTTACCGACTCCAGACAAGTCCCCTCCAACTACTCCAGGCCTGCCCTCGCCCACTCCAGACAAGGCCCCTCCACCTACTCAAGGCCTGCCCTCACCCACTCCAAACAAGGCCCTTCCACCTATTCCAGGAGTGTCTTTACCCACTCCAGTCAAGACCCCTCCACCTACTCAAGGCCTGCCCTCACCCACTCCAAACAAGGCCCTTCCACCTATTCCAGGAGTGTCTTTACCCACTCCAGTCAAGACCCCTCCACCTACTCCAGGCCTGCCCTCATGCACTCCAGGCAAGCCCCCTACGCCTACTCCAGGCCTGCCTTTACCCACTCCAGACAAGGCCCCTCCACGTACTCCAGGCCTATCTTTACCCACTCCAGACAAGCCCCCTCCACCTACTCCAGGCCTGCCCTCACCCACTCCAGATTCTAGACACTTAAATTTCAGAATACAACAGCTGACTACTATAAAAAGGGGGCACTGTTTGCCTTCACCCAACTGAACTTCAAGGGAATATTATCATTATTAATTATTATTAACATCTGATTATCATAGAATCCCCTACAATGTGGAAGCAAGCCATTCGGCCCATTCAGTCCACTCCACCCCACCAAAGGGCATCCCACCCAGATTCACTATATCCCTGTAACTTTGCAATTCCCATGAATATTTCACCTAGCCTACAAATCCCTGGACACTATAGGCAATTTGACATGGCCAACCCTGCACATTTTTGTACTGTGGGAGGAATCGGAGCACCCAGCGAAAATCCACCCAGACACGGGGAGAACATGCGAACGTCACAAAGACAAGTCACCTGAGGGTGGAACCAAGATAGGCCCCTGGCACCGTGAGGCAGCAGCGCTCACCACTGAGGCACCATGACCCCTGTTTTGACTTGTTAGGATGTGAGAACGAATCTGTATTTCTGAAGGTTTCCTGATCAGAATCTCCTTGCTGAAGTATGGAGCTCTATCCTGTTGTAAGAAAGAAGGGACACAATAGCAACCTACACTGAGTTGTAGACTCAGAAAATCTGATCCATCGTATCAATTTCTCCGTGCAGTCAGCACACTTCGTGGTACAATGGTTGCAAACATCACTAGGGAGTCAATCTTCTAACTTGCTAGCACTGTTCAAAATCAGTGCCGCTGCTTAAAGTCAGCCTGTATGGTCTGCTTATACTACATAAAATCAGTCTCTAATGCTTAAATTCAGCCTGTACTGCTTAAAATCAACTGGTATTGTCCAATTGTACCACACTAAAATCAACCTGTACTGCTGAAAGCCAGTGTATTGCTTGAAGTCAGCCTGGCACTGCTTAAGATCAGACTCTAAAGTTAAAAGGCAGCCTGCACTATTAGCCTTTGCCTGCTTAGAGTAGCAGTCTACATTGCTTATGTACTGCTTACAGTCAGCCTGTACTGCCACGTGTATTGCTTAAAGTCAGCAGTAATTCTTAAAGCCAGGCTGTGCCTCTCAGACAGGAGATGCATTGTATTTGGCACAGGCTTTTGGAGTTCATTCTGATTTGCATCTGATCTCAAAATGAGGGGAAATGTCTCAAAAATGGGAAAGAGGTAACAAGGTTTCCTGCAGCAGAGGATTTGATGGAGAAGATGTAAAGTCACGGAGATTTCTGTGGTTTGAGACTGATGGCTTGAAATGTTTACCTTGGAAACTTTGCAATCATTCCACCCACTGACCACATAGCTATTGTGTTCAGGAGGAGTTAGTCAGTCATGAATCAATTCTACAGTCCACGGGCATGTAGTATAGATCTAGCTGCTATTTCTTAGAAGATAACACTGTCTTTTACCTTGTGTTAATGTAGTTACCTTGCCTCAAACTAATGTAACATGTTATCTTACAATGTGACAAGAAATTATTTGATTCAAGTATGTATCTCTTCTACAGAAGACTTATTACCAATCACTCCTTCATTCTTTTGTACTAGGAAGCCAGGTAGTTGAATATTATAACAAGGGTTGTCAGCAGTAAACCTACTCAGAGATGATCCTAGCAGAATTGAGAGCTAGCCATTGGCAACTTTTAAAGGGGACAGGAGACTTGCTAAGCAGCTGGTGAAAAGGCAATGGGAACTGACAGTCACAGAGGTAAATCTCAGGACTGCAGGAGAGCACCCTCGGAAACCTCGATACAAACCTACCTGTTTAATGATCTCTGAGGTTGGCCAACATAGTACATATATCTTAAGATGACAAATGCTACATTCTGCACTGTTTGGCCATTCATTGCTCAAATCAATGCACTCCCAAAACTCCCATTATCAGCAGTCCCTAACAATCAAGATATGTATCTTGCATATAAATCATAGCTCCTTTAGCGTTGCTCACTAGCTATTCTTAGATTCAAGGTATAATGAACAATTTACTCTAAAATATTATGGAAGAGTAAAAGGCAATAGTTACTTCTGCCACAAGGCATATTCTGCTTAAAAACTACTACAGAAGCATGTATTGTTAGTTTGATTCAAAGATCAAAATTATTCTACTTAAGAATACCAGGTAAAACTAATTTTAATCTTTGCATGACAAAGTCTGGCCCCTCAGGCTTGTGATTGTAAGGTCAGAGATCTACCCTTATCTGCAACTTTACAAGGTATATTTGTAAAAGATGTTTGAGAAAAGGTAAAGGACCAAAATGCATGGATCAGAGGTAATTATTCATTGGGGTAGAATTATCAAAGGTGCAATCTTGAAGTGGCACCTTGCCACTGACCATTGTAAATTCTGTGTCTGCCTCCTTTGATTTTGTGATACACGCCAATAACAAGTGAAGTTTGTGGCTATGACTACTAGTTTGGAAAAGCTAACCCATTATCCCTTATTATGATCCTTAACATAATTGGTATGTGATAAATAAAGCACTGCATGATCAGCTATTACTGTTTGATGCCTAAATGAGTTAAAATGGACATTTATGTATTTATGTTTCAACACCTTTCTTTTGAAAGATCACTAAATAATTGACATACCAATCTTCTAAATTTATTAAGTAGAACAACTACACTAGGGAATGAAGACAGACATTATGCATTCAATTCAAAACCTTCTCCCATCCTTCAATAGAAAGAAGATCCTCACTGATGATTGAGTGTATTTCATTGATCTCAATATCAATACAGTTCATAATTTAACTGCAACTAGACCAATGTGTGCAGTGACTTTAATTTATAACCAATCGAAAAAGTTCTGAGTTCTGTCATCAATGTTAATCAGTAATATAAGACATTATCGAGAAAAGAAGCATTCACATGAAAGGTGAAATGGTTTTTAGGGAGCAGTGACATAAAACGAAATGGATAATAGAGCATAGAATGTAGGTATACAAAATGTTTAATTTCCTTCTCATACATAAAGTTCTTCACACAATTTCCCGCCTTATCCTATCATCTCCATTGATGTCACCATGACATCTCTTACCAACTAGTTGGAAAAGTGAAAAAAAACTGAAAATACTAAATGTTCTGTACAGCCCATCCAGTTTATAGGAACAGCTAACGCAAATAGGCTGTAATCTGACTTTCGATCATGGCTTCTGTGTTCAGTGTCATCAGTCACTAGACATTTGATCTGAACAACTCACCCTACACCCATGAAGAAAGTGATCATCTAATCCTGGAAACTTGTCAACCTTTAGGTCTATAAATTTCTCTACATCTTTGCCCTGGTGATTCTGATTGTTGGAAGTTCTTCACTCCTGTTCACTTCCTGATTTTCAAGTATCTTTGGGAGGTTTTCTAAATCCTTTGATGAAGGCAGATACAATATATTGGTTAACAGCTCCACCAATTCCTTGTTTTTCATTATAAATTCCAAGCAAACAAATTAAATTGAAGGATAACTTGTCTAAGTAAACTGTCAGTTCAATATAAATTTCTTTATGGTGAAAATGCTCAATTTTAAATAGTTTAAGTGATTTTCTTTCTTGTGTTGCGTTGACATTGCAGGATGAACTCAAATTAAGTTTGCATACTGGAATCATTGAACTTATTGCTCAGTTACACATGACAGGCCTTCAACATCCACCAAACATCACAAAGCTTTTGATCATTGATGAGACTACTTTTAAAGTTAGTCACTGTTATGAGACAGAAAATCTGTCAGCCAATTTGCAGCCACAAGATTCTACAAAAAGCAATATGATAATAAAGAGATCATCTACTCCACTGATGTTGATTAGGGGATAAATATTGGTCAAAATCCTGAATACTTTCTTTACTCCTCTTTGAAGTTTTGCATAGGATCTTTCAGATCCATCTGTGAGAGGAGGTAGAGCCTTGGTTTATCACTCCATCTGAAAGACAACACCACATCGGAGTGTCAGCTTTGATCTCAGTACTCAAGTCACTGAAGTGAGACAAAGTCAAACTCTTTAACTTAGGAAGGTGTCAAATGTCCACAACTCGTGGTTTGGGAATGTGCTGCCACAGTCAGTGCAATGAAATTCTTACTGCTGGCATTGCAAAGTGGGTTACTGAGTGCGGCAAAACACTGAAATGATTTCAAGCTGGTGGAGGCATCAATAGCACCTTTTTTATATCACAGAATTATCACTAATGGTACCAGTGTCAAAGCTGTTAATGGAAAGGAGCTAATCTAT
Source organism: Stegostoma tigrinum (assembly GCF_030684315.1). Classification (NCBI taxonomy): domain Eukaryota; kingdom Metazoa; phylum Chordata; class Chondrichthyes; order Orectolobiformes; family Stegostomatidae; genus Stegostoma; species Stegostoma tigrinum. Next base: position 25,849,236 of record NC_081378.1, on the reverse strand, counting down.
TCTGTTTGCTCAGAGCAACATGAGATTTTCCAAAAACAAGTAGTAAAAAATAAATCCATTTAGAAGTTATTTCATGAAACATCTATATTTTAATATAAATGCAGCTCCATTTGGATGGTGCACTCTTGGACAAAGAAAATTGTTTCATTTGAGTGGAAATGAATCAATCCCTCTGGCAATATTTAGAAAGAACCCTGTTCAGTACATTCACTGGAAGCTATTCGTTTTAATGTAGCCACTTTTTGAATCCCAATCAGGAGTGATATTTAATGCAATTTCTGCTGAATTATGACTGTATGCACCAAAAGCTCAGAAACTCAGATAAGGAGATGGACAATGTACAAATGCCAGACTCTGTTTATTCCTGGTGAATATCAACCTCACTTCAACTTTATAAAAATGTTCTGAACTGCAGATAGGAACACTTCAAGCTAAGGATTTCAAGAAGAAAAACTAATCTCTTTGAATAAAAACAAAGGTGCTGGAAAAGCTCAGCAGGTCTGGCAGCATCTGTGGAGGAGAAAACAGAGTTAGCGTTTCGGGTCCAGTGACAGAAGTTTTGAGGAAGGGGCACCGGATCCGAAATGTTAACTCTGTTTTCTCCTCCACAGATGCTGCCAGACCCACTGAGCTTTTCCAGCAACTTTGTTTTTGTTCCTGATTTACAGCATCTGGAGTTCTTTTGTTTTTTAATCTCTTCGAAGGTCAGTGAGAGCAGCAGCAACAACAACAGAGCGAAGGAGAGCGAACCTGGGGTTGAGCATCAGTAGCAGAGTAAATACATAAGGAGTAGGGCCTGGACTGAGTCAGTTCAAATGAGATAAAGTGCTTATTTTTCATATTGTAGTCTGCTGGGAAGTGGGAGGGAGAGACCTGAGATTGGGGATGACTGAGTAGAATTGTGTGATCAGTTCCTGGATTATTGTATGTAGCTGATAAGGGGAATTGTCCTCCTGCAATATGTAGGAAATCAGGGATATTTTCAGTGTCCATGGTGATCATGCAGGAAGTATGTTCAGCTGCAGTTCCTAATTTTCCACATGGACCTGTGGATGGACTCCTGCTGGAGTATCCCTGAGGCTGACAATGTCATGGATAGTATGCTTATCTGGTCACACCACCAGTAAGGGCTACACAAACAGGGTGACCAACAGGACGATGAGTATATGTGGACAGGCAGTGCAGTAGTCCTCTGTGGCCATTCCCCTCTCAACAAGTATATTGTATTAGATGTAGACAACCAGGAGGCAGGGAGAACGCAGCAAGCCAGGCAGCATCTGCAGGAAAGGAGAAGTCAATGTTTCAGGTCGTACCTTTCTTCAGGACTGGATGTGGGGGTAGGAGGAGCTACAGATGAAGTTGGGGGGGGGGGTAGCGGAATGGTGGTGATAGGTAGACACTGGTAGTAGGTACGACCCAGTTGGTTGCTGGGAGGGATGAATCTGGTTGTTAGCTGGAATGGAAGGGGGGAACTTGGCAGATGGAATGGAAGGGAGGAGGCGTGGCTGGAAAGGGAGCCAGGGAATGGGTAGGAAAGTTATTTGAAATTAGAGAACTCAATGTTAAGTCCTCCGGGCTGTAGGGTGCCCAGGCAAAAGTTTGAAATTAGAGAACTCAATGTTAAATCCTCTGGGCTTTACTGTATTGGATATTGTTGTGGAGGCATGGCTTCTCAGCAGGGTTATTGTGGTAGGTGATTTTAACTTCCCATGTATTGACTGGGAGCTGCTTAGTGCCAGGGCATGGATGTGGAGTTTATTAAGGGTGTCCTGGATTTCTTTTAAAGCAATATGTAAATAGTCCAACTAGGTAAAGGGCTATACTAGACCTGGTACAGTGGAATGAGCCCTCTCAGGTCATTGAAGTTTCAATGGGGGATCATTTCAGGAACAGTGACCATAATTCAGTAAGTTTTAAATTACGTATGGATAGGGATTAAACGTAGACCTTCGGCGAAAGTACTTAATTGGGGTAAAGCTAGCTACAACAGTATTAAGCCGGAACTGGGGAATGAAGATTGGGGACAGCTGTTTGATGGTAAATCCATATCTGGCAAGTGGGAATCTTTTAAAGGCCAGTTGATTAGAGTTCAGGACTAACATCTTTGTAGGAAAATAAAGAATAAGAATGGCAATATTCAGGAACCTTGCATGACAAGAGAAATTATTAGCTTAGTGAAAAAAAGAAAGGAGCTATATGTAAGGTTTAGGAAACTGAATATAGACAGAGTCCGCAAGGAAAGAAAGAACTCAAACAAGGAATTAAGAGGGTTAAGAGGGACCATGAAATGTCTTTGGCAAACAGGAACAAGGAAAATCTCAAGGCATTATGGAATCCAAGGTGAGCTAGTAAGATGGATGCAGAATTGGCCGAGAGCAGAAGTGGAAGGGTGTTTTTCTGACTGGAGATCTGTAACCAGTAGTGTTTTCAAGGATCAGTGCTGGGATCCTGCTGGTTGTAAAATATATAAGTGATTTTGAGAAAAATATGTATGGCCTGATTAGTAAGTGTGCAGATGACACAAGAATTATACTTATATCAGGAAGCAAGATGGGACGTTAACATATAAAAAAAAAGAAGTTATTGGTGTTTTAAAAGGCATTAAGGTTGACAGGTGCCCAGGACCCAGAGGGATGCAAGTGAGGAAATTGCTGGGGCCTTGTACAAAATCTTTATCAGTTTTACTCATGGGAGAGTTCCCAAAGGACTGGAAAGTAGCCAATGTAGTTATTTTGTTTAAGAGGGGCACCTGCGATAATCCAGGAAATTACAAACTGGTGAGCCTTACATCAGAGGTAGGAAAACTATTGGAGAAGATTCTTAGGGATAGGGTTTACTCACATTTGGAAAACTATGGACTTATTAATAATAGGCAATATAGCTCTGTGTGGGAAAGGACATGTTTCACAAACCTGCTCAAGTCTTTTGAGGAAGCAACAAAGATGACCAATGAGGTCAGGCAGTAGATTATGTCTATATGGGCTTTAGCAAGTCTCTCATGGCAGGCTGATACAAAAGGTGAAGTCACATGGGATCCATGGTAAGCTAGTAAGGTGGGTACAGAATTCGCTTAGGTGTAGAAGACAGAGAATAGCAGTGGAAGGGTGCTTTCCTGACTGGAGATCTGTGACCAGTAATGTTTGCAGAGATCAGTATTAGGACACTACTGGTTGTAAAATATGTAAGTGTTTCTGAAGAGAATGTAGATGGCCTGATTAGTAAGTGTGCAGATGAACAAAGATTGTGAGATAGTGAGGAGGATTGCCCCAGGATACAGTAGGATATAGGTAGGCTGGAGACTTAGGAGGAGAAATGGCAGATGGAGTTTAGTCTGCACAACTGCTAGATGATGCATTTTGGAAAATTGAATGCAGCTGGGAAGGAAACAGTAAATGGCAGAACCCTTAGTAATGTCAACATAAGGAGAGATATAGGCACACAGGTCCACAGTTCTCTGAAAGCGACAACAGAGGTGGATAAAGTGGTCAGGACGGAATATGACACGCTTGCCTTCATTGATCTGGGTAAAGAGTACAAACATTGGCAAGTCATGTTGCAGCTTTACAAGTCTTCATATCAGTCACGTTTGGAATATTGTGTACAGTTCTGGTCGCCTCACTACCAGAAAGATGTGGAAGCTTTGGAGAGGGTACAGAAGTGATTTTTCAAGATATTGCTTGGTTTGGAGGATATTAACAATGAAGAGAGATTGGACTGACTTGGTTTGTTTTCCCTTGAATGTCAATGGCTGAGGGTTTGACCAGATAGAAGTTTACAAAATCATGAGAGGCATGGATAGAATGGATAGATGGAGTCTTTCTCTGGGATAGATATGTCAATTACTAGGAGGCCTAGGTTTAAAGTAAAAGGGGGGTATATTTAAAGGAGATGAGAGGGACACTTTTTTGTACATAGATGGCAGTTAAATGCCTGGAATGTGCTGCCAGAGGAGATGGTGGAGCTGTTGCAAGAGCAATGTTCAAGAGACATTTTGACAGATACATGAATAGGCAGTAGAAAGATACAGACAGCATAGAGGCAAAAGGATTTTAGTTTGGAAAGGTATCGTGATGATGCATTCTTGGTGGACTAAAGGACCTGTTCCTGTGCTGCCCTGTTCTTTGTTCTTAAAAAAATGATACTGAAGTATAGAATTGCAGAACTCCATTAAAGATGCTTACACCTTGTAAGAATCATTTAACGATAAAGCTGTCAGAAAGTTAAGGTGGGGAGGTCCTGCTCTTGAGAAAGTAAAAAGGAAGTTAGAGTATAAAAATAACACAAAAGGTTTTGTCGACAAAAAAAGTCATCTGGAACAAAATCATAAAATGCTAGGAAAAACATTAAAGTTATGTCGAATGCTATCTATTCTACAAAATCTTTAGGGTACTACTGTTTTACAACAATATATACAATCATGGATTGTTTGCATTCTGTTCACATACAGATAAATGAAACATAGGTATTACCACCATAACAACAGGTCTCTGAGACTTATTTTGCCAGCCGTGAAAACTTACTAACTCCTTCACCCTAGAGTGAGTTAATGGGATATTGCTACATTGCTGTTTACTACTTCATAACTTTAATGAAAAAATATCATCACAAATAGCTTAAAATGAATTAATTCAGTAACACACAGTTGACATAGTGATATATTGGTGTTGTACTGAATTTGCAGTACCAATGTGGTATGTTTCAATTTATATTTGAAACATAATTATAGTAAAGTTGAATAAGGTCATCTAATCTATTATTAATAATCCTCATTAATTCTTATAGAGCTTCTAACCATTTTGTAGCGAAACATTGTCAGAACTGGGGGACCATTATTCCTGGAGCTGCACTGTTCCCTAAGGTATAAAAACATTCCTTAAAGAATTTGCTGTCAGTGTCGATTTAACATTAAAAGAAAGGTCAAGACCCAACAATAATGAACCAAAAATGTGAAATCTATGCTTGAGACACATGAATTATTGGAGGTGGTGTAGTTTGATTGGAATTTTAAATCTCTGGTCTGCATTGATCTCCAGACAATTCCAATGTTTACATTCAACATACTGCGATGAAAGTTCACAAGGTATTATTATTATGAAACTTTAGTTCTAAAGTGGAAAGACGATGCACAGCATTAAGTTTGACTTGCATTTCTAATTTGCATGTGCTAAGAAGGGGACTCATGGTTTTAGCCTCATTTTAGATTAGTACCGTGAATAATTCTGCTGTATCTGAATTTTATTGATACATTCATTTTTCATGAGGGTTTACAGCCCCAAAATAGAGCTTGAGGTGAACAGTTCAGTGCATTAGGGAAAAAAGGAATAGAAAAATCTACTGTTGCTTAGCAACAGGAGTCAAATTTCACAGCGATAGAAATATTCAAGAGGTCAGGCAGTTCACACAGGTTCAATCAGGAAACAGTTGATTTTTGTTGTAGAAACTGTTGAATTGGCAGAGCTGGGGAAAATATCCTGTGTTGCATAAAATAAAAAGCTGCAGAATGCCAGTGAGTCTGTGCCCCATTTTGGGATGGAGATGAACAAGAAGCCAATGCTGAATTAGTGACCCTATTTGCATTTTGAACAAAATAGATTTTATCTCAAAAGTTTATCCTTTCAGCTAAAAAGGACAACACAAAAGAGTTATCATGATGATGGTTAAAATAGTATTAGAGATAATGGGAACTGCAGATGCTGGAGATTCCAAGATAATAAAATGTGAGGCTGGATGAACACAGCAGGCCAAGCAGCATCTCAGGAGCGCAAAAGCTGACGTTTCGGGCCTAGACCCTTCGTCAGCTTTTGTGCTCCTGAGATGCTGCTTGGCCTGCTGTGTTCATCCAGCCTCACATTTTATTATCATGATGATGGTGCTGGCTCTATGGTGTTTGGATAAGAAACTGAAACTACACTGCACACTACATATGAAAGCATATTACCCTGGGGATCCAAGGTCAGATAGCACATGTAGGATGAGCAAGAATTAACTTCCATTAAAGCTTAATTTAATTTTTTGCTAAAGTTAAATATGTGATTTCAAAGTTTTAGTTTTTCAATCCGAGATGTAACATTCCAAAGTGATCAACAAGAGTGATATTTGTTTTTGGGCATCACAGTGCACCTTCATACTGTGTCACAACCTGCTTCCTGAACAATCATTGGGTTCATGCCAGCTCAGTTCAGTTCTGGCTAAAGTTATCTATTGAATTGCCTCCATCCTTATTTGACATTTATTTGCATAATTCCACTGGAAAACACATATATGAAAATATTATCGGAAAGCATCTCTTACCCTGAGAATAACCTGGAGTGAGAAATGCTGGAATGATGTCATTGTTCTTTATAACATTTTGAATGATTAATTTTATAACTTGTTGTCTGTTAAAGTGAAATAAAACACATACATTATGGAAAAATTAATCCAGAGACTTTGTTAATGTTCAATAACCGCAAGTATATTTTTTTAACTGTCATCTTTTCACTGGGGATTTTAATACAATGATCAAATTCAAGTATTGAGCGTTTGGAAAAAATGATAGAAACAATGAACTATGGCAAATCAACACATAAGAAATGAGAAATTAGGAATTAGCAGGGAGGTTAAGACAAGGGAACTTTTCCCTCTAATGCTAATGGAGTCATGGACTAAGTTTTGTTTCTAGGAAGAGATAAGGATGCAGGTAAAGCAAGGCTAATAAATCAAAAAAAAAATTGCTGTTTCCACAGTATAAGTTTTTCTTCGAAGCTGATGATAAATAACATCTGGCTAGAAGAGGCACAAGTATCCTTTTTAAAAAATTGTTGGTAAGGCTTTCTGCAGCCCAGATGGAACAGGTCTCATTTATCTTGTGTTTTCCCTAAATATCTCTTGTCCTGACACCAACCTTCCTCGCCCCAACTTGCTGTTTCTGTTTCTACAGATATTTTTTCACAAGTTTCTAGTAAAATTGGTTCCAGCCCGAAATACTAGTCTTGCCTACTGACGTTGACATAATTGATCATTCCCATTGGTTTCCAGCCGAAGAAAATTCAGCACCATTGTAATTCACCACCTGCCTTCCCCTCCATAATTTGGAGCTTTAACAGAATTCTGAATTTATGGCAAAGCATCTGAGTTTAGCAATATTATCTAGCTTCTACAATATTGTTTTACTTGCTCTATTAAAGCACTTCGCAAAAACAATAACATTTCTGCAAGCTCAGCTGCAATTCCAGGAGTTTTCACGTTTCTCCAGATGTCAAATTAAAACTTTTCCACCAGTATCAGGTGATGCTGCAAATGATTTAGGACTTTTACCTTGCAATGAATTAGGGGAGCAATGGGGATGCTCTGTACTTGGGATTTGACCATTTCTGCACTGTTTCAGATTATCCTTTGTGTAATGATCTTGCAGCAGCATGCAATCTGTGAGAAGGTCCATGCCAGAGCCAAAATGATGTAGCATTAGGAACATAGAACCAGCATGAATGGATTTCAGCACAATGCTCAGCCTCAACTTTGTAAGGCAGAATCTTATAGGGTCTGAGCGACATGGGCTATGGAAAGTATGTGCAGAATAAGATGTAAAATCCAGCAATGCACTTCTTAACATCATGATCATTTCACCCCATTTTTAACAAAAATTGTTTCACAAACAATATGGTGAACTTCTCACAGGGCAGTGGTGAGTTCCCAACTGACAGTGAAATGTTTTTTAGGGCCCTTGGTGACAGCCCAAGCCATTCCATTAATTTTCTGGCTGCAGTCTCACCAAATATGCCTAACAAATTAGCCGTCAGGAAAAACAGAGGTGGCAGAGTGGGGGTCATTGGCCTGCAGTGCTGGGACCATGGTCTGGTGTTGTGGTCTCTACTACTGGACCTGGGAGGGGTGTGGACGTCCTCCTGCACACCGCCCCAACCAGGAGCTCAAGGACACAGAAAGCCAAGTAGCATCTGGAGGAAAGGTAATAGCTGCAACATAAACTGTTCCTTTCCTCCAGATGCTGCCTGGCTTGCTGCATTCTTCTAGTTCCTCCTGTTTGTTTACCTTTGATTCCAGCATGTCCAGTTTTTTTTGTCTCAGGTCAAGGATCCTACCCACAAAGCAGGATGTCAGTTTCTCCCTACCTGCCATGCCTGGAACAAATGTCAGGAACTTTTCTTGCCAGCTCTGATTCTGGACTGGCTGTAAAAGATTGCTGTTTTTGTTTTCTTTATTTATTCACAAATAAAGGTGTCACTGGCTAGGCAGCATTTATTGCCCATCCCTAATTGTCCAGAGGGCAGTTCAGAGTCAAGCACATTGCTGTGGGTCTGGAGTCACATGTAGGCCAGAGCAGTTAAGGGTGGCAGTTTCCTTCCTTAAAGAACATCAGTCAACCAGCTGGGTTTTTTTTACCCCTGACAACGGACAATGTGTTTATGCTCCTCATTAGATTCTTAATTCCAGATATTTTATCGAATTCAGATTCTACCATCTGCCATGGCGGGATGTGAACCCAGGTCTTTGGATTAACAGTCCAGAGGTAATACCTCTAGGCCATTGCCTCCCCTGTTGTGCACCTGGACAATTAAAGATGATTCCTGTATCGGTGATGCTGGTCATCTCTAGGATTTCCAGTGAGTGGGGAGTTGTTATAAAAAGACTGCATGGTAAGACAGGGTGGAAATTTGGATGTTATATCTGGCATTTAATATGAGTTTGGTAAGATTTGGCAAGAAAATTATTCACTGGGTGCTTCTGCTCAGATCAACATTTATTGAACACCTTATTTGCCCCTTGAAGTCAGTAGCTTACCAGTTAACAGTCAACAACATTGATGTGGGTCTGCAGTTTATAGGTAGGCCAGGCCAGGTGAAACACAACTGATTTCCTTCCATAAAGGGCATTAATAAACCAGATTTTTTTTACAATAATGGGCAATGGTTACATTGGATGCCATTAGGTTTGTTTTTAAATCCAGATTTTTACTGAATTCAAATTTCACCATCTAGCATGTGTGATTCAAACCCATGTTCCCAGAACATTAGCCCAGGTCTCTCGATTACTAGTTCAGCTACAATACCAGTACACAGCACTTAAGTTACAAAGGGTAATTCAGCGAGATTGTTATTCTCAACCCCAATTTGCCAGAAGTGAATTTCTAATGTTCAGCTCATAAACTAGCCAATTATAAATAATGTACCAAGTCAAAGCTGTTCTTAACAACTCACTCAGGTCTGGGCAGCAAGGTATCTCAGTGGTTAGCACAGCTGCCTCACAGTGCCAGGGACCCAGATTCAATTCTAACCTTGGGCAACTGTGTGGAGTTTGTACATTCTCCCTGTGTCTGCGTGGGTTTCCTCTGGGTGCTCGTTTCCTCCACAGTCCAAAAATATGAAAGGTAGGTGGATTAGCCATGCTAAATTGCCCATAGTGTCCAGGGATGTTTAGATTTGGTGGGTTAAGACCATAAGACCATAAGACATAGGAGTGGAAGTAAGGCCATTCGGCCCATCGAGTCCACTCCACCATGTAATCATGGCTGATGGGCATTTCAACTCCACTTCCCGGCACTCTCCCCATAGCCCTTAATTCCTTGTGAGATCATAAGACCATAAGTGAGGTATGTCAGGAGACAACCTTTTACCCAGGAGGTGATGACAATGGGGAATTCACTGCCTGTAAATGTGGTTGATGCAGACCACCCTCATAACATTTAAGACATATTTAGATGTAAGCTTGCAACGGCAAAGCATACTAGACAATGGACCAAGTGTTGAAAAATGGGTTTAGAATACATAGTTGGTTATATATATTGGCACAAAGTCAAAGCGCCATTTTCTGTGCTATAGACCTCTATGATCTAGAATCATCGAATTTCCAGAGTGTGGAAGCAGGTCATTCAGCCCATTGAGTCCATACCAACCCTCCAAAGAGCATCCCATTCTTTCCCTGTAATCCTGCATTTCCCATGGTTAATCCACTTAGCCTGCACAATGAGGTCACTATGGGCAATTTAGCATGGCCAATCCACCTAACTTGAGCATCTTTGGGCTGTGGAAGGAAACCAGAACACCCAAAGGAAACCCACACAGACACAGGGAGAACATGTAAACTCCAAACAGTTGCCAGAGGGTGGAATTGAACTTGGGTCCCTAGCGTTGTGGGGAGAAATGCAACCACTGAGCTACTGTGCCACCCTTAGAAGGACAGGGGCAACAGGCACATGTGAAACACTGCCACTTGCAAGTCGCCCTCCAGTCACACTTCATCCTAACTTGGACTATATCCCCGTCTCTTCACTGTTGTTGAGTCAAAATCCCAGAACATCCTTCCTATCAGTACTGCACGTCAGATGCGCGACGGCAGTTCAGGAAGGTGGCTCACTATCACCTGAAGGACACTTAAGGATGAGCAACAAATGCTGGCCTTGCTGTGGCATACGTGTTCCATGAAAAATTCATTAAAAAATAATTTGCCTTAAATAAAGATAACAAACAAGATAAATTCTAGTTAATTATAGCTTAGTTAAGTGGTGGAATATATCATTTTGTGTGGACAGTAAGAAAAAAATGTTAAAAACCCTTATACTCTAGTCTATCCTATGGTTAAGCCTATGTACTGGATCTACTCAAATTTATTTGGCATGTTGTTTGGTGAATGGCGTAAGTTTATTTCTATTTATTTGAGCGCTACATCCAGGTTTAAGTTATTTGATAGCTTATGTGTTAACACTTTTCAATATTGAAGCAATAAAGCTACTCTCACCTGACTTATACAGTGCCAAAATATTCAGAAATAATACTTTTTCAATATACTATGATTCTTTAATCCCAATTAAAAGTAAAAATTAATCTCACATCATTTTTTGTACCTATTCAACTAATATAAAAGAGTGACAATATTCTTGTAATGGGATCAAGCTCAACTGTACAGTAAAGTTTACCATAAAGATGTGAACAAAAAAACAAAAGATTAATGGTACCCTGTCCATGCCCTAACTTCCAAGAGAGATTACAATGGCATCTCGGTAGCAAGCAAATACAATATGCATTGATCAGTTACCTATTGATTTTCAACGTCCTGTAGGCTAAAATAGCATTACCAAGTCAAAGATCTGAATCTATTACTACCAGATCTGCCATAGCATAATTCAGTGAACCAATATGCTTAACTGGTTTGGGCAAATCGCTGAGGGGATCAAATTGTTCAGTTGAGCCTATTAACAGTAGGGATATGGTTAAGAGGAGAGCTAGGGCATTCAAGGAATGGCGTATCTGGGGTGGGATTTTAGAGACGAGATTGTCATGTTTCTCCCTACGTTATTGAATGGGCGAGGTTAACATCAGATATCTTGTAAGCATGGACAAGTTGGATCGAAGTGTCTGTTTCTATACTGTACGTGTCTATGACTTTATGAACAATAATAATTTTAAGTGTACATGTGAAAGGAAACCTGTCTACAAATCTACCCATCAGGACAGCTTAATCATAGAGTCAAAGTAGAATGGGTAGGGAATCTACTCATGAAAGAACAGAGAACTAAAGTAATCAAATTATAAATTACTTTTACAAAAAGATCTTTCAGCTCTGTTTCCCACAGCTAGCCCAAAACAGCCAGATAATCAATGCTGAAAGTGCAATTCAATAATGTATTGATGTTTACCAATAAAATGTTTTTGTTCTTTTTACCCTTCAGTAAAAGTTTCTAAATATTGTAAACATGTTTTGCATTTAAAGTCTGGGCTAGTGAATTGTCTCAGCCCTATATTTTATCCATGATCAAGGTTCGCCAATGGCACTTGGACAGATTCAAAGGAGATGCCACACATCCTAGCTTTAAAGGCACGAACAAAAATGTGTTTTTCAAATGAAAAGAAAGGAGAATAACAATTTTATACATAAAGCAGAATAAATTTGGTTGCACATACTGCAGAGAGAACCAGAAGTCTTGTGAAGACCCCTACAAGCAATTTTAGATGGGATTTGCTTGGTCCAGATGTATATCAGGTTTGGATTTTTTTTATGATAAATAGGCTGCCAGTCTTAAACAACCGATGAGACAAGAAGTCTGGAAACAGTATCTGAAAAGATTGCTAAAATGGCATTTCATGAATTTCAAAATTTTGCTTCGGGCGGGTGCTGTGTCATTAAAATAATTTGCCCTTGAATCTGACCTCCATTCAATTTACATTTTTAAAAAACGTTAACAGGAATGCACATCATTGCCTTGCAATATCAGCAAATATTCCATGCTGTATATGATGCTATTTGTTGTTAATGACCCTGGTCCCAGAAAATTTCAGACCTTAAATGTGGTCATACAAAATAAAGTGTCAGCAGTTAAATGGTACAATTATTGTTGGCACAGTTACAATTGCTCTGCATGTCACTAGTATTTGAGAGCTTTGTTGCTTTACTGAATTTAGGGCCTCTCCCCAAAATCATGTGGGTTTCTCTCTACAGCATCTAAGTTGTGTCACAGATATTTTATGCTGTTTCTATATTGTTGACTAATGTCAGCAACATCAACACAATAGTCAACCTGGTGCTGTGCTGCAAGAGATGGCTTTGACACAGAAGAATTAACTTTGAGAATGAATCTTTTACATGAAAATCAGGAATTCTTTGTATCATTTTCCTTGGCCAAAGTGATATTCAGGGACCAGATGCAAGCATTCTACAGTAAAATACTAACATTTTCAAGACCTGACATTTGGTGAATTTTTTGTAGAAATTTATCATATATTTGAATTAGATTCTTTCTTCTGAAGAATTTAACTGAATTTTGTGTGTGGTTTCTTCCCACTTTGTAGGTTTCTCCTTTTAAACAGTTGATATCTAGCACAACTGGCTGACTGTCTGCTAATTTTTGAAAAATGTCAGTTACTCCAGCCATACACAATTAAAATGAATCTTATCTTTTGTTCTCATTGACATTTTCTTTGGATTTTTTGGAGTCCATTTTCCTTCGCCAGATTTTGCTGACTCCAAGGGCTGAGTGATATGAATTAAGAGGTTGGGTCAGAGCAATATTATTAGAGAGTGAAAAGTAAATTGTCTAGAAGAGAACAGAATGAAACCAAGAATCCAATTTGCTCAAAAGAAGGGAGTTGTTCATTTAAATATTGAAATTAGGCTGTATGTTGTCAATTTCATTGGCACACTATTTTTAAACAACAGGTGGCTAGGTTTCTGAAAGTTGAGGAAAGCTATTAGGACAAAATGGTGAAATGCTGAATTCAAAAGGCAAGTACATCATAGAGTGGTTTCTGGGCGAGGGAAATGCTTTCTTCAGAACCTATCATCTAAACAATAAACACTGCTGAATTAGGATGCTTTTCCCAATACGACTATTGAATCTCACCCACTACTGATTTTTCTTTCTCTTCACCAACTAAATTCACCCATCTTCTTTCATAGATTTCCCAAATGAAAAGCAGCCAGCCTGCCAGGCTGCTTAAGGAAGAATGCCAAAAAACAAAATTTAATAGGGGCCACAGTTAAGTTATTCAGCACATTCAAACAGATTCATCTAATTTGGCAAAAGCTGCATCACCACCAGCAGCACCTCATTCCCCACTCTTTCGCTTAAATTCACCGTGCACAAAATAGTCTTCCAGACCAAGATGGAAGTACATATTTCAAAGACAAAAAGGAAGAGTATTAGTGACCTGCAAGAGCTACTGACAGTGTACCAAGGAGCTACTTCACTATGTCAGCTAAGACCAAGGTGGAAGGTTAGAAAGGAAGATAAAGCTCGACAAACCAGAAAGTTCTTTTAAGGGTTACCAGACATGGTGGAAAGGAGAATGGATAGATGCTAGATGTGTAGATTCAAGTATTGTGACAAATATCTAGGGATAATGCACATGATAGGAAAAAGCTAAGAAATATGAAAATGGAGACAGGTAGGAAATTGGATTAAAACAAATTCAAAAGACAACAGGATGATAAAGACAAGTTTTTAGTCGTCATGAACTGGTAACATAATAGAGGGTTCCTGAACCCTTTTAAAGATAAAGTATACACATGTAATACACTACTGTAGTGTCAGCCCAAGTCTACTGCCATAATAGTCAAATTCCAATCAAAGCAAGTGTGATTTAATCTTGTGAATGGAAGAAGTTTGAACAATGCACAAAAGCAAAGGAATGGAGCAACATTTAAAAAAGGAACATGACAAATAGATGAAATTGTCTGAGGAAAAAAGTGTTTGTTTTGTGCTAGAAGTTTTAGAAGATAAGATATAATGCTGAATCTATGTATGTTGACATTTGGGATCCTGAGAGAATTTTAGGCTGTACGCTACAAAATAGAAGCTGAGGAAATATAAAGATTGCAAAATAAAATTCAACTCATTTTCATTGAGAGATTTCATAACATTATTTGTTAGAAGCGTTTAGTGCTTTCAGTAGATTAGTTTCCAGTGTTTGAGGAGTCCAAAAGAAGCAACAGAGGTACAAATGATTGTTAGGTTAGAGTACAGGAGAAAGATTCTGTTTCGGTGTTGAGTCTGTACATGTACTGCGTGAATTACAGAAATGGAGACCAGACCAACATTCGAAAGAATTTACTTAGGGTTTAGAGGAGAGGTTGCAATGGATAACAGATGTGGGAAAATGATTGTCACGTGTGCGCATAGGGTGGTGAGGTGTGGTAGAGTGTATGGTGTGTGGGTGAATGTGTACATGGCATACACAGAGATGTGGCAGCGTGCAGGTGGGAAGGGAAATAAAAAAAGCAGACGGAGCAAGTACCTGATGATCTGTTTAAGACAAGTCAACTTGGGGCACATATTTGAAAATTGAGAATGTCAAGATGCCCAGCAGAACCAGCTGAAAATATTGAGACAATCTCTGGGGATTTAGAAAAAACAGTTTCTTGTACTTCATACGTTTAATTCCCACTTTGTAAACTCTTTCCACCATCTAATCCCATTCTCCCATTTAACATTCAATAACTCACTGGGAAAAACTGAGTTTTTTGTTCCCTTGTACTTCTCACAAACAAGATTAGACCATGGACACAAGCCCATTGCGATGGAAACAAACCAAGTTTCAACTGAGAAATGCACACTGAATCTCAAATGTATCACAAAAAATTTTAGACATCTTAAAATTTAAGAATTCAGTTTTATTAAGCTCACTTACTGACATCTATAATGGTATAGATCACATTCAAAAAGCAGTAGTGATGATCACCAAAATTTGAGTCAGTAGTTTTGTTTTTGACTTAAACTCCTTACATTTTCAGAAATAACAGAAGATGGTCTCACATTTCAATTCCACGAATTACTTTTGTATCAAATGTGACCATAGCTTGTGGATTAGCTGCTTCTATCAGAAAACGTTTCATGAAATAAGATCTGGTTGACAAGAGTTGCTCACCAGCAAGGCACAAGTATTTGGACTAATTGTAAGTAACCCTTTATCAACTATTGGTCATCCAAGTCCCAATTGCCTCTTTCAGGAAGTGCAAAGAGGAGAATTTATTTTAGAACGCTAACTAGAATAATCTAAAAAGCAATATACATACATTTGTTGGCCCAACATACAAATAAATGTCTTGGTTGCTTTATGAATGCCTTTTTTGTTACATTGTTAAATCAGAGTAAAGGTTGTAATGGTTTTTCATTCTCCTATCTGTAGGTCAAATAACCAAAAATAAACTCTACATAAATTCATCTGTACAGTTCGTACATATAACCAATAATCTTGACCCACATCACTCAAATGCCCAAAGAAATTTGTTCTTTTGGTCTCTATTCTTAGTCTGCAATATTCTTTAGGACCACCATAACAGTTTTAACAGTATAAAATCATATTGATAGTGATTGTGGTCCTGTTTCACAGAGTGCATGTATTTCTGGCCTATTTTCAATATCAATTAACTGCCAAAGTTGATTGAATGCATGCACATCTACAATAAACTAGATTATACTGAAAACTTTTTCTAGAACCAGAGCCAAAAATGTAAAGTTACTACAATTCACCAGGTGCTACCTCCCATAGTTCTCATGGATACTTTTTACTAACACAATATGGGACTACCTAAAGAGCAGGTTCAAACCAAAAACTTCCAAAAATGCAACATTTCAAATTTGCATGTAAATGAGCAAAAAAAAAATTGAATTCTAATACTACACCGAATCAAAATACAATTGTCAGAAATAGTCCATGAGGTGGTATCCTATACAGCAGAAAACATTGGAAATGGATTTGAATAAACTGTGACCTAACCTGTATACAGTCTGAACATAGCTTTAAAAAAAGCAAACCTTTTGTATCAATGTAAATTCTGGTATTAATTTCTGATATTAACAACAACGGTCCATTCTTTATTGTAATTTTCAATATTACAGAAAGGTTTTTCTTTCCCTAAGTAGAGTAGACTTTTGTGGATGTTCAAATACTCAGAAGATTTTCAACAATGCCTGAGCTACTATAGTCCTATTCAGTGATATGTCTGGTCACATTACTCTTTCCACACCAAGCACCCACAGATACTTTAAAAGTATACATCTACAAACATTAACTACTATTTACAAACAAAAGCTTATTTTATTTCAATTTAAATGTATAAAACTTTGGCACTACCTTTCAGGCAATGCACAAAGAAGACCGACAGTACTCTTTCCGCTTTACTAAGCAATCAGCTAATTGATTTAAAAAATCCCTTTTGAAATGGAGCAGTGTATAGCAATGTGGTCCCATTCATTGTAAGAGAACAAATGAGGTGATCCCAATAAAGCAGTTAGCTTAAAGTATTCATTCTACATTCTGCTAAGCAAAGCATCTCATACAATTAGAAAGGCATGCAGAATTAACAAAGGTGGAAACAGAGATGTGTTGTGTAATCAGCCATTCCTTAGGTAAGGTGGAGACCCATTTTTCTCCTTCCAAAAGGAATAGTGAAGGCCATAAAAAAAATTTGAACATGTTTTACAATAAACATAGCTAGAGTTACACGCATACAAATTAAACACTAAAAATGTTCAATGTAGACTATCCTAATTATGTAAAAAATTTACAAGACAAACATAAATACAGCTGTTACAAGTGGCAAATTGTACAGTACTGGTCCATTCAGTATATCTTCCTTTATTTATATCCAGAAGCAGAAAAATTCAAGTCTACTGAATAGATATCTTCACTCTGCAAAACAAAAGAAAGATTGCATTTTAGATCCTGTATTTAGAACAATTCAAAATCCTGCAGTCCTCTCTATAACCAAGTCATAAATATATTAAAATCCATTATCCTAACACTGACATCAATACGCTTGGTCTTGACAGAAATGTCTTCAAGAGTAACCTCAAACTAGGAACTAGTTCTCCTTGTCCGGATACAGTTTGGCTCGAGGACCTGAACTGTCGAGGGAAAGATGTGTGGGTACAACAACAGAAATGAGACTAATTGGCATCAGCTGTACCAATGGTTAAAGATGGGACTACTTTTGAACTTGAACTTGAGGTTGATAAATTTGAACGCCCCCAGCATTACATGTCGTTGCGGCATTGAGAATTCAGCATAGTTCCGGCAAGCAACTTTTCAGGTTATGTCTGGGGGAAGAATACTGCAGCCAAGTCATTGAGAGAACGAAGGTACTCATCTCTTGACATGCAACTACTTAGTTAACTCCAGGAGAATCAATCTTGCATAAGGATTTTTCTGGAGGAGGGCAGGCGGTGGTGAAAATGAATGCAAAAACGTGCCTGACGGTTATCGTGCAGGTAAACTTTAAAAGGCTAAAATAGAACAAGTGCAGCAAATCATCAGATAAAGCCAAGAATGTGACTGAATCAAGGATACCTTGAAATTAAAATGCAAGTACAGATGGTTTGTTCAAAAGTGTTAGAAAACCTTTGATTGAAAAGTTTTCCTGTAAGTAACTGAATCATGACAAAAAAACTGCAGTCATTATTTGACAAATAAAAAGATTTTTAACAATGAGTGTGATGAAAATTCAACTTGATTTTTTTGGTAAAATCAAAGCTGCTTGTCTTAGTAAATTTTGAAGAGAAACTGAGGCAACTTACCAATCCTTTTAAAAAAGGCCACAATCTTTCAAGTTATTCTTTATAATGACATCAGTAACTGCATCAAACACAAACTGCACATTTTTGGTGTCTGTGGCACAGGTGAAATGAGTGTAGATTTCCTTAGTATCTTTTCGTTTGTTTAGATCTTCAAATTGACATTGTATGTATGCTGCAGCTTCTTCATATGTATTTGATCCTGTATGAAATAAAAGCAAAGTTCTAAACACAAATTAAAGACACAGCTCACTCTCTGACACAGAACTTCCATTTATTTCAAATGTACACCATCTTTTCTTTGAAATTGCAAAGTAGTTGAGACAATATTACTTTAAAATACAGCAATAGGAAGAGCCACAGTGTAAGCATGCAACAAGTTGGATTACCAGCCTTTCAGAAAATCTTATCCCTGTAGAATAATTTACAGACACAAATGAACAGACACCACAACAGTTCACTGGAGAGTTCTGCAGCCTAACATGCAGCATTCCCATACACTGATAAGGCAATGCTTACACAGGGTGGTGACCATCCTGAGGGAGCCATGAGTTAGGATGGAGCAGCTAGACCTACAGCCTCAATTCTCCACTATGTGTTTCAAGGATGATATTAAAAATGTGGACTCCTACTTGTTAGATCAATATGTTGGAACAACACTTCTTCAGAAACCTAAATGGGCTACATTCACTTGGAAATTTCAATTCCTACAGTAAACAACAAATTTGTCAAGATTTAGAGCATTTTGCAAAGGCTCCAATTTTTCAGTTCAGTAATCTTTAATTCCAATGTTCTTTTGGCATTACAAACAGCTTACTATACAAACGACAGAGTTGGAATTTCAGGAAAAATTAGCTTCAACTGCAGGCAAGGTAGTGTGGACATCTCTCAAACTATATTGATAAAACCAGGGAATCTCCAGGTCAAACCACTCACCTCATGCCAACTGTCTTGGTTTTCAACTAAACCACCCAAATTTCTAATCAATTCAGTTCCATTATTGTATTAACTAAAAGTTTGATTAAAGTATGTTAATTTCACATAACAGTTACATTCAACATGAAGTTGCTTTTTCCTCCCATGGCGCTTTCCCTACTTTGTCCTATTTGAAGGTTAAAAGCCTTAACACGCCCACTTGCCCATGTATTCACTGATCCATTTTGTAAGCGGAGAACATTAGGCATTGAGGAAAGACTGGCACGTAGACAATGAGCAAAGACTCATGTCCATAATCATTGCTGTCAAGTTACAAGGCCAGCGGTTTTCATAAGTCATCCAAGATTTTGATCTTAAAACATTAAGAGTTCTATACTTTTACCTGCGTATTCAGGGTAGCAGATTGTAAGGGGACTTCTTTTAATCTTTTCTTCGAAGAGATCCTTCTTATTCAAGAATAGAATGATAGATGTGTCTGTAAACCACTTGTTGTTACAGATGCTGTCAAACAGTTTCATGCTCTCGTGCATTCTGTTCTGTTGAATTATACAATTATTCCATTAAGTACAATTAAATTCAAACAGTCCATTCAACTGGATTTATGGAAATAACCTAGACTACTTCACTACCACACAGAAGGAGCACTGCATTTTCACAAACGCTGTCTTCTGGTTGAGATGTTCAACTAAACTTCTGCTGTACAAGTGCTTGTACAAAATAATGTACCACTTTTTGAACAGCATAATTTTCCCATTGATCTCACTGGCATTCCCTTCTCAACCATCACCAGCTAAATTACGCCATCTGGCTACCCACCTCAATTGCTTCGGTGGGATTTTGTCCAATTTCATGTGGTACTTATCTAATAACATGGACGACATGTGAAAAGGAAATTTTTAGAAGGATTCAATTTGTAAAATTGCACAAAAAATGAAACTAATTTCTTTCCTGTCAAGCAATGAGTTAGTAATTGAAAATTAACTGAAAACGGGAAAAATTGCTAACATTTTTTTGTTAAGAAAGCATATGGTGTTTTGGCTTTCATTAGCAGGGGGATTGAGTTTAAGAGTCGTGAGATCTTGTTGCAGCTCCATAAAACTTTGGTTAGACCGCACTTGGAATACTGCTTCCAGTTGTGGTCGCCCTATTATAGGAAAGATGTGGATGCTTTGGAGGGTTCAGAGGTGGTTTACCAGGATGCTGCCTGGACTGGAGGGCTTATCTAATGAAGAGAGGTTGACTGAGCTCGGTCTCTTTTCATTGGAGAAAAGGAGGAGGAGAGGGGACCTAATTGAGGTATACAAGATAATGAGAGGCATAGATAGAGTTGATAGCCAGAGACTATTTCCCAGGGCAGAAATGGCTAACATGAGGGGTCATAGTTTTAAGCTGGTTGGAGGAAAGTATAAAGGGGAGGTCAGAGGCGGGTTCTTTACACAGAGAGTTGAGAGAGCATGGAATGCGTTGCCAGCAGCAGTTGTGGAAGCAAGGTCATTGGGGTCATTTAAGAGATTGCTGGACATGCATATGGTCACAGAAATTTGAGGGTGCATACATGAGGATGAATGGTCAGCACAACATCGTGGGCTGAAGGGCCTGTTCTGTGCTGTACTGTTCTATGTTCTATTTTAAATCTGTAACAGTGCTCAATAAGCTGGGGTCAGCTGGAGTACTCCAACACTGTGTCCCAAGCTTATCAGCAAATGAGAAGTGGATTGTTGAGTTTCCAATTTAACAAGGCTAAATAGATGTAGAAAAAGCCAGAAATAGCCAGCAGGTCTAAGAACAATTATGGAGCGCGAGAGAGCAAAAGAGAGACAGCGAGAGCGAGAGAGAGAGACACACACAGGGAGGGAGCGCGAGAGGGAGGGAGCGCGAGAGGGAGGGAGCGCGAGAGGGAGGGAGCGCGAGAGGGAGGGAGCGCGAGAGGGAGGGAGCGCGAGAGGGAGCGAGCGCGAGAGGGAGCGAGCGCGAGAGGGAGCGAGCGCGAGAGGGAGCGAGCGCGAGAGGGAGCGAGCGCGAGAGGGAGCGAGCGCGAGAGGGAGCGAGCGCGAGAGGGAGCGAGCGCGAGAGGGAGGGAGCGCGAGAGGGAGCGAGCGCGAGAGGGAGGGAGCGCGAGAGGGAGGGAGCGCGAGAGGGAGGGAGCGCGAGAGGGAGCGAGCGCGAGAGGGAGCGAGCGCGAGAGGGAGCGAGCGCGAGAGGGAGCGAGCGCGAGAGGGAGCGAGCGCGAGAGGGAGCGAGCGCGAGAGGGAGCGAGCGCGAGAGGGAGCGAGCGCGAGAGGGAGCGAGCGCGAGAGGGAGCGACATATAGTTACCATTTCAGGTCTGTGGCCTGTTATTTGCAAGCCTCAAACATTAATTCAATCCACCATGGCAGGTGCCAGAACTGAGATATTTTAAACATCGGGCCTTTACTTCCGAACAAGGTCAATCACATTCAGTTGCATGGAAGGCGGTTGGCTAAATACCCTGAAATATGCACTACAGGATCACTTGAAAGTCTTGATGCAGGAACTATCCAGAAATCGCCCAAACTGAAATTCAATTACGCCCAGTTCTGGCACCCTCTGAAAACGTGTACAAATCTGAAGTTACTGTTGCAGGTAGACAGTTCTTATTTACAGGTTTAGTTACCCAGAAGCAGCTTAAGGAAGTAAAACTTGCTGCAACTCCTGGATAACTATAAAACTGAGCCCTCTCCCCAGTGACCCACCCAGCAGTGTATTCCCCAACCTGATATGACATTAACAGCACCTCTGCCCCCTTCACTCACTAACCTCTCTTTGCAGCTTGTGAAACAGCCTTTGGGATATTTAAACCCTAAAACCGGCAGTTACTGCTAACCATTGATGGGGTGTGGTTTGGTCTCTAATGCTGACCCCATACCATGCCAGAAGGCTTCTAGATCAGATACGTTCTGATGTTTCGCACGAGACCAGAATCAGAAGCTCAGGTAAGAAATATGGAATTTCTGGCGGGGCAAATTTAAAAAAATTTGAGTGTCAATCGCCACTCTATGGAATATTTGTACTTATGCAATACAGGAACTTTAGGTTCTTACCAGATAAGATCTACTGATATAGAATTAATGATAGCTGATAGCTACTAAAATATGCAGCTTACAAAACAGATAATTATGACTTCTCACAGGGACAAGACAGAAAAAGGTGAAGACAGGCAAAGCGCCGTGAAAGTAATAAATAACAGGATATACAAATCTGTCACTTAATCATTTATACATGTCATCACATTAGGATATGCAAAAAACCAATATAAAACAAAGACGGCAGATGCTGGGAATATGAAAATAAAACAAAAAGTGCTGGTGAAATTCAGCTGGTATGGCAACATCTGTTGAAAGAAAACTGAGTGAAGACTTAAAGAGACCAGTGATCCTTTGTCAGAACTTTAGCTCTAACTCTTCAGGTACTGTCAGACCTGCTGAGTTCTCCAGTACTGTTTTTGGACTCCAAAAACAATGACTGTTTTTCAGGCCTATGTTCCAATGTCCTGTGCCTCCCTTCCATTCACTTGAGCAGGCAGACAGCACGTTGGTTTAAAAGCCCATCAAAACAGATGGCACACGATAACGTACTGCTCCCCACGTGCAACATTTAAGTGGTAGGCTTCAACATAACAATACTGGAAAAACATTACTGTGCTACAAGTTGATCTTACAACCTTCTGACTATGATTAAGCACAGTACTATTGGAACCAAATGACACTAGGAAGAGGAGAAGAAAGAAAATCAAGAGGTAAAAATCTTTGGAAAACAACTACTTTAAAAAAAGGAAAATGAAGGGAAAAACTCCATAAAAAACTACCTTTGCAAATAAAAATAATTTAGTTAAAGCCATCTAGCTTCCCTTGTGAACAGACTAAAGGTGGCAATGCAAGTCACATTGCCACAGCAAGTTTTATCACTGACATTGCCAAGAGAAATATTCAGCCATGACATGAATGAATGCCTGCCCACAAAATATTACAATCTAATACGGTTGGATACAAAACCAGCTGCATAATTTAAAGATCAGCACACATCTTCTTTGGCTTCTCAAATTTATCACGCACTCAAAATCATTCAGCAAATTGCAAAGTTTCTGTACAGTAATGCAACTACTGACAATGTTATGAGTTGACAATTTTCTCTTTAAAACTAATTTTAGATACTGGATATACCACTTCAAAAGGCAAACTATACTAAAACAGAAAAGTTACAAAACAAAAAAAATCTAAAGTGTTAACAGACATCCAATTGCTCCCTAGTTATCTGGCCCTTACAAATGATGCAGTATTCTTGTCTTATGCCTTCCTTTAACGCTGTTTTGAGCTGAATGCTAGAGGAGCATAGCAGCATCTACGCTGGCCTGTAATCTTTCCCGCACTCATCTTCTCTTGCTACCTCAGCACCGGAGAAGAACTCTCGATTATGGGGATGGAGGAGTTATCAGAGGATGTGATTCGTTAATAGTTCTATCCAGCTTTAGGGAAAAATCAATTTCCTTTAACAATGAACGAGGCACAGAAAGTCACTTGTGAATTAATGAATATTTAAGCAGTTATGGAAAGAAAAACATTTCGATATACACTACATTGTTTTTATGAATGTCTTAAATATTTATCCCCAAGTGTTAGAAATGTAAGTCCTTTTAAAGGTAAACCAGAACAACTTCAAAAGTGTTAATTGAGAGCAGGTGATGCCTGCTCAATTTTGTAATCTTGTGGTGCAGTGGCTCAGCCAGAGGCCTGGCTTCAATTTTGACCTGTTCCAAACATGTGCAAAACAGGTTGATTAGAAAATATAATTCAAAAGCTGTTTTTTGTTTCCTGTACAGTGAGGAAAATCAGGTTCTGGATAGGTAGAGGATTCAAAAGAAAAAGGGTAAAAACTGATACTTATGCTGAACACTAGTTTAGCAATAAAACAATACACACATCTGTCTATTAACAATCCTAAAGAATACAATCAATCCACTTACCATTTCCTCGTCTTCTGCAAGAACAAGATCGTAATCACTAAGTGCCACACAAAATATAATGGCAGTCACTCCTTCAAAGCAATGGATCCATTTTTTGCGCTCAGACCTCTGACCACCAACATCAAACATTCTAAGAGAAAGTTGTAATAATGAGTTTTTCCATTTGAGAGCTTTATGCCACTTAATTGCCACTGTCTTTCAAAATACAAAAGTACACATATTTGGAAAGCCTTCTTGTGTTTTTACAAGTAAATTAAACACACTAGCAGTACTTTCACCTAACAAATGGAATTGCATCACCTGAAAGAAATACAAACAAGTCCAATATCAAACCATGTTAAGAACTGTTTAAGAGACTATTTAGGGAAGGTTTTCTTCACAGTTTTGAACT
Organism: Stegostoma tigrinum; assembly: GCF_030684315.1. Lineage (NCBI taxonomy): Eukaryota > Metazoa > Chordata > Chondrichthyes > Orectolobiformes > Stegostomatidae > Stegostoma > Stegostoma tigrinum. Next base: position 25,824,928 of record NC_081378.1, on the reverse strand, counting down.
TCTGTAGACTAAGGCAGTGCCGAGACTTAGGGCTATCAAAATAATACATAAAAATGAAACCTAAAGACAGATCAATAGCACATGACAACAGAAGTTAATTTAAGCAGAATGAATTCTGCTCTTCTGTTTCAAATGTATTTTCACGTTTTCTGCGCTTTAAAAAAATATTCTAATGCTCCAGGGTGGGTAGGACATTTTATTACTGCATTTCAAATCAGTCAAAATGACGGATAGAAAATGCAATATTTCAAATAATTCCTGCCTTTCATATCTTGCAACGACTTGAACATTAGGAAGATGGTGTTTTAATCACAGGATATAATTCATTACTCAAATCCCATTCCCAATCTCTCCATGCTTTTCTTTTACTATGTTACATAACTGCATTTTACAGAATCTTCATCCTATTTAAATGAAGTCCTCTATTGACAATTTTATTCTATAAGTTAAAAAAGACATTTTCTACTCTACCTGTCATTATCAAACATTATTCTCAAAGTGTTGACCGAATTTTGACTCATTTGTCTAACCACATAAGTGGTTCTTGAAACATGGAATATCGCAAATAAAAAGCATAAATTTCATAAAATATACTGCTCCTTGAATTAGAACAATACAAGAAAACACAAAATACTTACACAAATTACACTCAATTCAGTAATTTAAATTAGATTAATCTTCTTGTAAGTACATATTTTTAAAAATATTATTTGAATTATTTATCTACTTTCTGCTTACTCAATTTGAAGTTTCAGAATATCACTCAATTCAATGGTGAGAGTAGATAAATAAAACAAAATCAAAACAGTTTAAAACATTTTTGTACTTACTTAAAATGCAGGTCCTTAAAAGTGAAATGGGTCTCCACGATACCTGTTGTTTTAACTCTGGTCCTTAGAACATCTTGTTGAGTTGGAATGTAACTTGCTTGTGCTACTCTGTCCAAGTCATTCAAATAACTAAAACAAAAACAAAATGACACACCAAATACCACAATGATTTTGTTAAATCAAGTGCCTTCAATTCAAACTTCCAGTCCTTTGGAACAGCTTTGCGTTTGGTTGAAATAGAAAACTCTTACGCTCCAAAACATTTTCCCTGCTCACTTTCCAAAATGTCTGACTGCTAATGACTGCTCTTCCAACTTACTCCGATTTGATGCCCAGGTATGCATGATTTATATGTCCACTTTGACAGTAAATGCTGGTGTACTATTAATCACGCAGAGTTTTTACAGAACAGCAACGTTACAGTGTGGAAACAAGCCATTCAGCCCAACAAGACCACACCAACCCTCCGAAGATCAACCTACCCAGACCCCTCCCCCGCATCCTATCCCTGCAGCCCTGCTTTTACCATGGCCAAAACGCACCTAACCTACACATCCCTGAACACACATCCAAAGCACCTAACATGCACATTCTTGGACTGAGGAGGGAAACTGGAGCACCCAGCAGAAACCCATGCAGACACAGTCAGAAAAAATGCAAACTCCACACAGACAGTTGCCAGAGGCTGAAATTGAGCCCAGATCTCTGGCGCTGTGAAGCAGTGGTGCTAACTAATGAGCCACCATGCTGCCCCAATCAGGTCATTATTCAGAAAAACTACCCAAAGTGCTTTCTGGGTTTCACATCTGAGTAATAAACCAGTCAGATTTCCCATTATCCGGAGGCTGTGGCTATTTTTCAAAACCTCTTCCACTCTCATTAGATTTTCCAATGGCAACTCTCACCTTTCTGTTTTACATTTAAATACTTGGTTGGCAGTTGCCAAAGAAAATGCCATAGCCAACGAAAACTCAAATGTAAACTTGCTGGGTTTATGATGAAAAATGCCTATTATAAGCAAATGTGAGACACTTATATTAGGGTTACAAAAAATAGAAAATAAATATATTTCTAAAAGACGATATATCAATCAGGAGTTCTTGCATAAATATGGATATCGAGAAACAACCTGCATTTATATTGTCTCATTAATATAGTAAAACATTCCATTTCACAGAGGCACAAACGAGAATGTATGTCAAACCAAAAGGAGAAGCTACTAATGTGGGATGACTGAACGTTCAATCAAGGCTCCATGTAAAACTAAGGCCAAATAATTACACAAAGCGAAGCTAGTACAAGAACTGACTACCTACAAACAAGAGATAAAGCATCTGCAGCTTTCAGTTGTTATCAGAGGTTAGAATTCATTTCTGCCATTAAAAATGTTTTAGACATCTGTGGCAATGTCCATTATTATATTCTCTGTAATGTTAAGCACTGCAGTATACAATACTTACTATGCAGAAGAATCATTAAGTTGATACTCTCTGGACCGATTAAAACAAGCCTGAACGCCACTATCCTTCCATAGTCTCTTGATTACTCCAGCGAGCTCCACAGTCATAAACCCTTCTTCAGCTGCACCAGCCAATACGAACAACTGGCGAGCATCATCCTGAAGAAAATATTGGTATTGCATGTATTAAATCAGAATTCAAACATTTGGCAGATAGCGTAATGAACGTCCAAAGAGATTGATAAACACATTAAGGGCAAAAGAGTAACAAGGGAAAGAATAGAGCACCTTAAAGATTAACACGGTCAAGGCCATCTGTCTGTGGGACTACAGGAGATGGGTGGCATACTAAATGAATACTCTGCATCAGTATTTACAGTGGAAAAAGACATGGAAGCTCCGGAAGTTGGGAAATAAACAGGGATGTCTTGAAAAGAGATCATATTACATAAGAGGTGGTACCGGAGATCTGAAAACACAAAGGTAGATTAATCCCCAAGACTTGGGTGTTTCCCAAAGCTATGAGGGAAGCTGGGGAAGAGACTGCAAGATCCCAAGCTGAGATATTTGCATTACTGAAAGCCACGAGTGAGGTGCTGGAAGACTATAGGTTGGCTAACGTGGATACCACCATTTAAGAAAAGGTTTAGGGAAAGGCCACGGAACTATAGACTGGTGAGCCTTACATCAGTGGTGGGTAAATTGTCGGAGGCGATTCTGAGGGGCAGGATTGACATACATTTGGAAAGGCAAGAACTGATTAGGGATAGTCAACATAGCTTTGCGTGAGAAAAATCATATCCTACTAACTCAAGTGAGTTTTTTGAAGAAGTGACAACAATGATTGAAGAAGGCAAAGCAGTACATGTTGTCTATATGGACTTCAGCAAAGCATTCAACAAGGTTCCGCATGGTAAACTGGTTAGAAAGATTTGATCACATGAGATCCAGCGAGAGGTAACCAACTGGATATAAAATTAGCTTGAAGGTTGGAGACTGGGGATGGTGGCAGAGAGTTGCTTTTCAGACTGGAGGCCGGTGACCAGTGGGGAGTTGCTAGGATTGGTGCTGGGTTCACTGCTTTTTGTCATTTATATAACTGATGTGGACAAGAATATAGAAGGTATGGTAGTAAGTTTGCAGGTGACAACAAAATAGGTGTAGTGGACAGTGACAGTGACAGTGACAGTGACAAAGATTACCTCAGAGTACAATGGGACCTTGATCAGATAGGCCAATGGACCTAGGGATGGCAGATGTTGTTTAATTTAGATAAATGTTAGGGGCTGTACTTTGGCAAAATCACATCAGGGCAGGATTTATACAATTAATGGTGGTGCCTGAGGGAGTGCTGCTGAACAAAGAGACCTTGGGGTGCAGGGTGAAAGTGGAGTCACTAGTAGACAGGGTGATGAAGGCGGCATTTACTACATTTGCCTTCATTGGTCAGACATTGAGTATAGCAGTTGGGATGTCTTGTTGCAGTTGTACAGGACATTGAGGCCACTTTTAGAATACCGTGTACAATTCTGGTCACCCTACTATAGGAAGGATGTTGTTAAAAAGTTAGAGGGATCAGAAAAGATTCACAAGGATGCTGCTGGGGCTGGAGGGTTTGAGTTTTTGGTAGGGGCTGAAATAGGCTGGGGCTTTTTTCTTAGAGTATTGGAGACTGAGGGATGATCTTACAGAGGTTTATAAAATCATGAGGCATGGATACAGTGAATAGCCAAAAGGTGGTGGAGTCCAAAACTAGAGGACATAGGTTTAATGTGAATGGGGAAAGGTTTAATGAAGACCTAAGGGGTAACTATTTCAGGCAGAGGGTGGCGTGTGCATGGAAGGAGCTGCTAGAGGAAGTACATATTAATCACACTTAGATCACTGAAAAAGTGGCGGAAACGGTTACAATTACAACATTTAAAAGACATCTGGATGGGTATATGAATAGGGAAGGTTTAGAGGGATATTTGTCAAATTCTGGCAAATGGAACTAGGTCAGATTAGGATGTCCAGTCAGCATAGATGGGTTGAAACAAAGAGTCTTGTTTTGGTGCTGTACTCTTAGGATTCTTTGCTCCTTAATGAGTTAACTAGATCCTCTTTTCCAAAATTCCCATTTAATTATTTCTTTCCATTCCTTCCCTCCACAACCTGAGCAGTTCATGCGATAAAATTACTTTTGTTACCAGCCATTATCCTTTATACAAAAAAAAATGAACATTTTCCACAGTTGCCTTAAGAAACTGAAATTACAGATCAAAAGGGTTCTTTAGAAATTGAGTCAACGTGATATGGAGTTTCAAACAATTTCATCTGGTAAACCACAGGGAACTGTTCTAAATGCAACTTGCAAAAATTGTTATGTAAATATGCATGTATAAATCCAGAGAGGCAATTACTGGATCTATTGTTCACCCAGGACATGTCAAAATTGTTTGACAGGCTACATCATGCTATGTATTACACAGTAACATGTCAACAGTTTGTGAACAAATGATGATAAAGCAAAGCAATTTCTTTTCTCAACACGCAATTAAATTTAGTTGTACCAAAATGTACCTTAGCCATAAACAGCAGGCACGTTTTATGAAGAATTAGTTACACCTCAATTCTGACAATAACTTAATGGAGTCTTTCACGACAGTTTAAAGTTAAAGTTAAAGAGGATAGCAGGAAGAAAAATTAAGGAAATAAGCATAAATAAAGCTAACAATTATCTTTAGGAATTCAAGAAAGTTTGGAGGATAAGCTCAGTTACATTAAATAACGTGCTTATATATTACCGCAGCTGGTGCCTGATAAATGCTTAGTGCAGCCACTGAAAACACCAAGTAAGCTTAAATTCATTAAGGTTGGTGACTGAAAGACAGCCATTAAGAGAAGGTATTCCTGGCTGCCTTCCTTAAAAGAAATGGCAAGTTTATTCAATTTCAGCTGCTCAAGACTAGACCAGAAGCTGGTGACATTCCAACCAACGTATTTTCAAACTGATATATGAAGTTCATGGTTTCATCCAACATACCACTGTGTCACAAGAATACTGCATCATGTGATAGAATAAACAAATAAGGTCAGTTTGAAAGGGATGCAAGTTTTTAGGCATGTATTCTGATGTAGAAGCAGGAAAGAATAGTAAGAATTAGCAACAGGGGATTTAAAAAAAAAGTAGCAATTAGACTATCAACCGCATTAATTGAAAAACTTCAAGACGAAAGACAGAACACGTGAAATTTATTGAAGACAAACCAGGTAAAGTATAATAATAAAACGTACCAATGTACTAAATACAAGTAAGAGTGTATTAAGTTTCTTCAACTTATTTCATATCACTGGTGTACAGGATTGAGATTGTCCTCTGTCATCCAGTTGACCTAACCTTACAAAATATCTGACCCAAATGAACAAGCCAAAACAGAACAGTCTCAACATAGCCCAAAAAAGTCTGTTTAAAACCCTGGGTACAGTTTCAATGTCATGTCACCTGTCGAGCTCAAGGCCTCCAGATATTCTCTCTTGCATTAATGTATGCCATGATCTTTTACGCTGGTTTACGATCCAGTGTGACTAGAATGTGTTCTGCCAGCAAGAGTAGCAATTCCCACACAAGTTGAGATCAAAAATGCCTGCTGACAAAGAGTTATCCAGTTGTGGTCCTTTTGAAATGTTTTTGATCAAAACAAATATTGAATTTACGAATAATTTTAACTAGTGTACACCAACTAGTAAATGGTTCAGCACTGAAGTGAATTAAATCAAGTTACCCATAAGTAGTGGATTGGAAGTTTATTAAGAATATTCATTTCTGGCAATAAAAGCATTTCTAATTGTGCTTATAAAACTACACATTATCACAAGGAATAATGCTTTAAAACAGAAAGAAAAAAATGTATTTTTTGTTATGCTACCTAATTATAGGACCATGGGAGATTTTACATGCTATTATCCAAAAATGTTTGAATTAGACTTGAACCATTATCTAACCAGTCCAATTTCAAGTGCATTTAGGGCACTTTCCTGCAGATTGCATCCAAAATTGGCAACAAATGCCCCTTACACTATAGTCGACAAAATTATCTGCAACAATTTATAAATTAATTACAACTAACGTAACTGTTCAACTCACGTCCAAGCATTCTGTGCCAGTAATGCAATATGCTCATTTGCATTATGATTCAAGCAATCCCATTGAGCAACTAATTAAGATCTTATGTTTCGGTATTGTCATAGCAATAAGAGGTATAAAGTGTCTCTGCTTCCTCTGGGGGATTGAAGCACTTAGCTAAGCTGGCACCTTTAGTAATGCAGCTATCTATTTCTCTTCCATAACTGGAGTAATCAGGTCACAGAACAGGAAAAGAGCAAACAGAGAAGCAAAAGGGACTCAATGACAAAAACAGAAACAGCTGGAAACACTCAGCAGGTCTGGCAGCATCTGTAAAGAGAAAGCAGAGTTACCGTTTCGGGACTTCACAAGTGAAGATGGGTCCCTGGACCCTGGAGAGAAAGCAGTTAACATTTTGGGTCCATGGACCCTTCTTCACTTGTGAAGTCCGGAAACATTAACGCTGCTTTCTCTTTACAGATGCTGCCAGACCTACCAAGTTTTTCCAGCAAATTTCTGTTTATGTTTCCAATTTCTAGCATCTGCAGTTCTTTGTTTTCTTTGTTAAAAGGGCTCAAAATGTTGTCAATTTTAAAGACTGTTCACAAGCAGTTTTAGTTTATGCCGTCTATTATTAGTTCATCACAACCTTGTTTCAAGAAAATTTGCACAATATGAAACCTAATTTTAGTTAAGTGAAAGCTCAAGGTCAAGATATTGTTACCATACACACAAAAGTTTGAATCAATATATCAAATGTTCTCAATGGGTAAGGTATCATAGCCAAGCCATCGCCTGAAATGACTGACATTAATTCTTGTTTCAAAAAATGTGATGAATTTAGTGCCAAATTGAACTACTCAACTGATGTGTATTTTGAAAACACCGCTCATTCAAACAAGTTCAAACATAAAGCACATGCTGGAAGTTAACTTTTTTTTTGTAATACAGACTTAGTAAGACAAGTAAATGCATATATGGTAAATTAGTATCAGTAACAGATCAAATTTTGAATGTCAAGCAACTCTGAAATACAAGTTAAAGGAACAGGTTCTGTGACTTCAATGGGGTAACAATACAAATATTGTGATTTGAATAACAAGTACAATATATTATAGGTTAGAAGTCTCTGCAAGACAGTAATACTGATCTGTTGAGCCAGATTTTTCAAAAGTGGTAATCACATACAGATCGCCACTCTGGTCTTGTTTCTTTTCCGGCAAACAGGAAAGGGAGCTCTGCATTTGAGAGAGAAAATTCCAATCCCAATTGGGTTCTTTCAGAAATGCACAATGGTAGCACCATTCTCCCAGTGCTTTAACAAAGAATTAAAAGGGGAAAGCAAACCACACCCTCTTCACACCAATCTGCTGCTGTATTCTAATATGTAAACTTTGAAGGTGCTGTCAAACAGCAATGACATAAAGCAAGTATAATGATTGGGTGCTGGAACTGTAGGGTAACGAAAGTGTACCGTGCCAGATGGGTGGGATTTAAGGTGTCAGATGAATAGACAATACGGTGCCAGGTTGGTAGGATGCTGGTTTAGGATGCCAAATGAGTAAGGAAGGGTGCCAGGTAAGTATGGTTCCAGGGTGCAAAGTGGCAAGGCAAGTGATGCAACGTTTAAGGTAGTTAGGAGCGGAAGAGGCTAACTGTTGAGTCTGAGGTGTTTGGATGCAAAGTTTTCGGTTGGGCAGTGCAGTGGGAACAAAAGTCAGGATGGGTCTGATCTCAGAGAATCAGGTCTGGGTGCCAGGGTCTGAACGATCTGCATGAGGCATAGTTGGTTACATCAGTGCACAAGGCCAGTATGTGGCCAACTGAGTAGTGACTCACGAGTTAGGCATTGTGTGTAATAATAATACGACATTTTCTAAGCAATTATTTTGTTTTCTTTCATCTGAACCCCCTGACATCTCCAATTCAAATAGAGACTTTTGAAGGGTTACAAATGTGGAAGCAACTCTTGGAGGAAGCATAGACAGTAGCAAGGGCTCAAAATTAATGCTGGGTGGGGATTTCAATATCAACCACCAATACTGGTTCGGCGGCAGCAGCAATACTGATCAAGCTAGTCAGGTCCTGAAGGACATAGCTACTAGACTGGGTCTGCTGCAAGTGATGAGGCAATCAAGAGGGAAAAACATTTTTGAATTTATCCTTACCAATCTACTGGCTGCAGGTGCATCTCTCCATAACAATAAGAGAGACCACTGCACAATCTCTGGGGAGACAAGGTCCCACCTTCACATTGAGAATACCTTCCAAAATGTTCTGTGACACTATCATCATGGTAAATGGGGCAGATTTTGAACCTAACTAGCAACTCTATGTGCATCCATAAACAATGCAAGTCATCAACAGCTGCAAAATTGTACTCCTGCACAATCTGCAATCTCACGGTCCAGCATTTTCCCCACTCAACTATTAACATCAAGCCAGGGATTCAACCATGGTTGAATGGAGACTGCAGAAGGGCATGCCAGGAGCAGTACCAGGGATACCCAAGAATGAGGCATCAACTTGGTGAAGCTACCAAAAGGACTACTTACATGCCGAACAGCATAAGCAGTAAGTGATAGACAGAGTCAGGCAACCCCATAACCAATGGGTCAGATCCAAGCTCTACAGTTCTGCCACATCCAGTGGTAAGTGGTAGTGGGCAATTAAACAATTCACTGGAGGAGGCAGATCCACAAATATCCTTATCCTCAAGGATGGAGGAGCTCAATGCTTCAGTACAAAAGAAAAGGCTGAAGGATTTGCAGCAATCTTCAGCAAGAAGTGCCAAATGGATGATCCGTCCCAGACTCCTCCAGTGGTGCCCAGTATCACAGGCAGCATGATCAGTCAATTTTATTTACTCCATGTGATATCAAAAACACAAAGGCTATTGGCATAACAACATTGTGGCAAAGTACTGTAGTCTTCTGCTCCAGAACCTGCTGCTCCCAGGGCCAAGATCTACCAGTAGAGTTACAATACTGGTATCTATCTGACAATGTGGAAAATTGCCCAGGTATATCCCGATCAAAAACGTCAAGCTTTCCTGCACCTCTGATGCTGCTTGGTCTGCTGTGTTGATCCAGCTTCACACCATGTTGATCCAGCTTCACACCATGTTATCACCTATTTAGTTATCCCCAGTTTGGGTTCTGCCAGGACCACTCAGCTCTTTACCTCATTACAATCGGTTTGAACATGGATGAAAACAGCTGAATTTCAGAGATGAGTTGAGCTGAGGCGCAACTTTCTTCAGCTGGGACATCAATGGCCTTTCCTCCATCATTAGGTATGTTTGCCAATGGCTGCACAACATTTGCACCGTTCATGACTCCTCAGATACTGACATAGTCTGTGTTCAACTGCAACTAGATCTGCACACTATCCAAGCTTGGAGTGACAAGTGGCAAATAATACTTGCACCACACAAATGATAGGCAATGACCATTTTCAGTAAGAGACAGACAGTCTAACCATTGCCCCTTGACAGTCAATGCTGTTATCATAACTGAATCTCCCACTATCAACACTTTGAGGGTTACCATTGACCAGAAATTCAACTGGGCTTGCCACATAAACAGAGTCTCTAAAAGCAGAACAGAGATTAGGAATACTCAGCAAGTAGCTCATCTCCTGACTCCCCAGATGCTGCCCAACATCTATAAGGCACAAGTCAAGATTGCGATGGATATTGCCCACTTGCCAAGGTGTTTGAAGCTTGATGTTTGATGTCTGATACAATCCTGGAAAAAACAGTTTGCTTCACGTAGAGATACCACCACTGCATCATAAGCACCCTCCTCAAAATTTCATTGTGCAGATTATAATTCTAACTTCTTGCAAGTTAAGGTGCTCACTTCTGGTAACAGATTAGCAAAACCTCTGATGGAGTCTGACTCTAGAGTCACACAGCACAAAAGCAGACCCTTTGGCCCAAAACATCCATGGCGACCAGGTTTCCTAAACTGAACCCGTTCTACTTGCCTGCATTTGGCCTACAACCCCCTAAATCTTTCCTATCCTGCCCGAATGTCTTTTAAACAATGTAATTATACTCACCTCTATCATTTTCTCTGGCAGCTCATTCCATACGTGCACCACCTTCTCAGAAAAAGCTGCCCCTCAGGTCCCTTCTAAATCTTTCCCCACTCACCTTAAAATATGCTCTCTCCTACCCTGAAGAAAAGACTCTCGCTATTCTGCCTGTTCACCTTATCTATGAATCTTGTGATGTATAAAGATCACCCTTCAGCCTCCTATGCTCCAGAAGAAGACCCAATCTATCCAGCATCTCTCTATAACTCAAAAGAAATCTAGTACCTAGATCTGTCCAAACATACCAGCCTTGACCAAAACAGATGAATTTATACAGTTCTAGCACAATTACTTTGTTTTTATATTTTATTCCTCTATTAATAAAGTAAAGATCTAAAGCTATTAATATTTCCTATTCAACCTTCAGAACAGTGCTGTTTAAAGAAAAACAAAAAGCACAGTTTGCCTTTAATAAGTAAGCACAGTTTGCAGAGTTTACTTTAACTAAAGATGCCACTGTACAGCCCACATTTTGTTACGTTAGTTATGTAACTTACAACTAGGATTTCAACCTGTCACATTTTCACATTCGTGCATTTTAGCCAGCAAGTAAGTTTAATTCTTTGAAAAGTTTAAGCGATGGACCAGACTTTCAAATTGTTGTCAAGAACACAACACCCAGACGAATTCTCAATCCCACCTCTGCACCCCAACTGTGTCGCTCACATGGTGCCATTTTGAAATGCAAGTAGAGTAAGTGGGAAGAAGACAAATTCAGTTCCCAAATAGCAGCACCAAATGACTCCAAGAGGAGGAGATACCATACAAGAACAAGTGATTGGCAACTCCAGTAGGGGCATCTCAGTGCAATGTCAAAAAGACAAGGTGCACCAGAAGAAAGCCAGCAACACACATTCAGATATGGGAAATATAACCAAATCAGAGGTAACGTGCATCATCTAGCACAAGTCCCCCAAGGGCCTGACAATTTGCAATTCCCTAATAAAACTTCCTATTCCTCTACTTTGAAGACAACAGCTATGCGCTAGTATGCACTGCACAGTTCAGGTTCACTAATTCACTTTTAGCAATTGTAGACCCAACCTCTCCTGCCCATTATCAAGCTCCTCAAGGAACTTAATATACCATTGATTAGGTGTGAGCAGGTTCACTATTAGTTTCCTGGACATCTGCCATCCCAATCTCACTTTGAAAATTAAAATGCATCTCACATGTATCACAATACAGATGCGCACTACAGGGACCTAATTTTAAATCTTACCTATACCATTTCCAACCCCACTAGCAACTGAACATCCAGCCGTGGCTTAGGCAGAATAACTGCTTGGAAAAGTGAAAATAGATGTTCATTAATAACTTGTAGTATTTCAATTTCTCCAAAACAAATTAAAAAGTTTCATACAAATTGGTTTTATTTTTGAAATAAAAAACAGCAAGCACAAATTCAACACAAAGAATGCTGGAGAAGTGTATTTTTGAAGAAGTCATACTGAACTCGAAAAGTTAATGTTATTTCTGTCTATCAAGATCTGCTGAATTTCTACAGCATTGTGTTTGTTTCAGATTTCTAACGTACACAATATTTTTGCTTTTAAACAGAGAACATTTTAAATGCAAACTGAAATGATCAGTGAATGCGCATTTTTTTCATTTCTGCTGTAACATTAGGTTGATTAAGCTATTAATTTTGAACACTTCACAGGTTTGGCCCAAAATTAATTTGCACATTTTGCTTTTCTGTATCAAACAGGAAGCATTATTCTATTCAAGATTAATATTAAGATAGATATCACAAAAGGTAATTTCTTTTTGCTACTTACTGCTCTTGCCGGATCACCAAAGTCTATCTTCAATCTTCCCATTGCGCGAATAATCGCAATAATAGACTGAATGGTGTTGCTGTACACAACAGCTTTATATTGTTTGCATTCTTCTTCTGAATAACCAGCCTCATGTATAATCCTATTGACAAAAACATAATGTAAAATTTACAAGGGGAAACAAAGAATATGAACAGAATAAAAATTGGACATCTTTTCACCTACTTGTCCAGCAGATAAGCTGCATACTTACTTCATCTGTTTAACAATGGTACTTTTGCCAGACTCTCCTGCACCTGTAAAAGGCAGAAATACCTTCAGTTGTACATGAGCTTAATGTAATTAATTTGTTTTCTTCCCCCGTTTGCACAAGTTTTGAACTGTAATAGAGTAAAGTGAATAAACACAAGCCAAGTTGATCAAGTTGGTCACATCATCTTGGAAAATTTATAAAAAGCAAATTCACATCCAGAAGTGAATGAACAAGTATCAAACTGGAAAAAAAGATCAAAATTTTACAAGGTACTTTGTGTAAAGGAATGCAGAACTTTTGCCACATATGATTTACAAAGAGTAACACCAACGTCAAATAAAAAGCAAATGGTAAAGAGTCAATGATTATAAAAAAGATGAACATTTGCATGTTTAATCTAAAATAAACATTACTGCTGATAGGCTTTTAGATAATTCACATGGAATTTTTGCAGTTAGCACTGTCACCCAAGACAGGAGATTGTGTATTCAAGTTCCACTTTAAAACACTGCAGCACAAGGCCTTGACTAACACACAAGTGCAATACTGAAGGACTACTGCACTATCTTTAGCTGGGGTGTTCTCAAGAGCATCCCTCAACAACAATCAATTAAGATCAAGTCACATCTCCTGCTGTTCGTGGGGTTGTGTGTGCACTTATTGGCTGTCATGTTTCATGTTCTAGCACAATGACAACATTTTTTTTTAAAAAGTCCTTCCTTAGCTGTTAAGTATTTGAGATACTGCAAAGTCATAAAGGCACCGTATAAATGTAATACACTTTCTCTTGAGTTAGGGACAGGAGCAAGTACGTGATCATTAGAGATTAGTTAAAGAACTCTGGCGCTTTCCTGCGCATTTGTCCCCGTGACAGAGACAAAAGCAGGGAGCATTCGCAATAAGCACGTATTAAAAAAAATTAATGTTCTCTACCACAATTATGTTTCAATAAAGAAAATGTAATAAAAAACTAAAATCCACGCATAATACTGCAATGAGTAATGTTTTCAGCAACACGCACACCAAGTTCATGAGGAAGCATTAGATGCAATTACCATTATTCGATTGTCTCTGCAAAACTGAAAATTCAAATATTCAGGGTACTATATTTCAATACTCTCTAACCCAATTTAAGAGAAACATAGAAACTGAAGCATTCCATGCCCAATTGCAGCAAGGCTTGGACAAATTCCAGGTATGGGCTGACAAATGACAAGTAACATGCATATCACATTGTGACATGCAATGACAATCTCCAGCGAGAGAGAATTTAACCATTACTCATTGATGACCAATGGTATTGTCACTGAATCCCCAACTATCAACATCATGAGGGTTACCAGAAATTGAACTGGACTCGTGATTTGGGAATTTGAATACAAGAGCAGCAGCAATAAACTCACTTTCTGGCTCTACAAAACCTATCCACTGTCTACAAGGCACAAGTCAGGTATGTGATGGAATACATTCCAGTTGCCCAGACGAGTGCAGCACCAACTACACCAGAAACTTTGACACCATCCAAGCCAAAGCAATCTGACTGTTTGTGGATGTGGTGCCATTCCACACCTCCATCATCAAAACTCAGTGCCAACAGCGTGCACCATCTACAAAAAAATTCCCTTCAGAAATTCACTGTTCCTTAGATAGCACGTTCTAAACCCACGACCACTACCTTCAAAAAGAGAAAAGGGCAACAGATTCAAAGGAACTCCATCACTTGCAAGATTCCCCAACCCACCCAAAAAACATTCACCATTCCGAATTAGAAGCATATTGCTGTTTCTTCACTCTAAATCCTGGAGCTCCTTTCTTAACAGTATTGAGTGTGTTTAGGTACCACACGGACTGCAGCAGCTAAAAGTGGCAACTTACCATCATCTACTCAAGGGCAACTAGGGATGGAGCAATAAGTGCAGGCCCAACCAGCATTGTTTAAATCCAGTGATAAATCAAAAACAAAGCAAGGAGCAAAAATACAGCTTCTATCTGGATAGTCACAAAAACAAGCACACTGAATTGCTTACTCTATCAAACACATCAACAGTCTTCCCCTGATTCCATATTTTACATCCCACTGCTGATCTGAACAGTTGTTTCTACATTCATCCCAGGTCTGTACTATATACTTAAGTCTGCTTATAAACCGTTTAAAATTTAGAAATAAACTTAACTTTGCATTCGCTCAATTATCACCGAGATGAGTGTGCTATCTTCTCACTGCAAAGTCTATCTTGGTACAATGCCACCAAATACATCATCCCCTACACTTTCAGCATTCCAAAAGGGATTGTTCCTTCCGTATCTTTGTGTAGCATTCAAAACCTTTACCCGGAGCTTTCCATTCGAATACAGTAAGTGTAACACCTGCCTTTTTACTTCCTCCAAGGTCCAACACTACTTCCAGCTGTAAAACTTTCAATTTATTGTACTATATTCACTGCTCACATTTCTCAACTTTAAGACCAAACACAGACTGGATGACTGCACTGCAGAATACTTATGCTCAGTCTACAAGTATGACTCCAAGCTCCCAGAGACCTGTCATTTTAATTCTCCAACTTGCTCTCACACTGAGATCTCTGTTGTTGGCCTGCTTTGCTGTTCTAGTGAAGCTCAATACAGCTTGAGGAGCAGCACTTCATCATTCATTTGGGCACTTTACAACCTTCTGGATGCAAGTTCAATTTCCAGCCCATTTTATTCCAGTTTTTCTTTTTTTTTCTTTCAGAAAGCCACATACCTGCTCATTACATATCTTTGTTTCTTTACTTGCTCATTATCATTCCCTTTGACCCTGCAAGAAAAATTGTCACTCAATCGCTCCTATGTTGCACCCTATCAAATAGCTTTCATTATCATCACTTGTCACCTCTTGTTTAAAACCCACACATTGCTACTTGTTCCCAATTCTGACTAAAAAATGATATGGAGGCGCCTGTGTTAGACAAGGACAAAAGATCACACAACACCAGGTTATATAGTCCAAAAGGTTTATTTGGAAACACTACCTTTCACAGTGTTGTTCTTTCCTCAGGTGTAGTGAGAGAGGTATCAAGACACAGAATTTATAAGTAAAAGATCAAAGGATCATTCAACTGATGTAAATGTATTCAATAACCCTAAAATGGCTGGCTGACTCCCACCTGTTAATTCTTTAATCAGTTAGACAGGAGATGCAGGTTTCAATTGATCAAAAAAACAAAACAGGCTGGTTTTATTTGCAAAGCTGGAATTTATAAAATGCCCCATTGACTGACTATACCTACAAATTGTGTGCTGTTTGAACATGAAGAATGTTGATATTTCACAGGTCCTTTGTCAAAGATGGATTCATCAGAACATATGCGATTAATTCAGGGGAACTGGGAGCATGAAATGGAATCTTTACAGGAAACAGGGTGCAGGGATGTACAGTCCAGGTAACTGTGGGAGTCTGTAGACTTGTAGTGGATATTACTGGCCAGTCAATCCCCAGAAATGGAAACAGAGACACCAAGCAAGTGAAGAGAGGAGTCAGAAATAGACCAGGTGGAAGTGGCGGTAGGGTGAGAAACCAATGAACTTTTCCACTTTGCTAACAATGGTCCCTATCAGCAGCTATTCATACTCAGAGGATGACCCTTACCCACTACTTTTTCTACCCAACTGTTTTTCTCCTTCTCTGCATCTCCATCTATCGTTTGCTCCTTCCCCTCTCCCACCCTTCTCTAGTATGTATATCAATCTTTCCTCAGCGTACCGGTTCTGAACAAGGGTCACTAGACCTGAAACATTAACTCTGTTTTCTCTCCATAGATGGTGCCAGACCTGCTACATTTTTCCAGAGATGTCTGACTGTGTTTCAGATTTTTATGTATTTCAGAGAACAGTACATAAAATCTGGTCACAAAAATCCACAAATAAAACCACCCGTGCCTGCCAGAAAACAGATAAAATGCTTTGTCAGGGAGGCAGTCACAACTGCAACGGGAAAAAAAAACTGAATTCAATTATTAAAGGCAAGACAGCCAGCGAAAAATCTGCAATATGTGTAAATCTCATTTTATCTTTGAGACCACAAATTAGTTCTACACAAAGGCCCATGGAATTAATGTGGCTTTCTACCAGTTTCTTAAAAAGGTATAATTTTGTGTGAAGAGTTATTTATAGAATTCACCAAGTTTTATTTTGATTCAAGTTTTTTTTAACACAAGTGCTTCAATTATACTGCATTTAATGAATAAATATCCAGAGTGTCCTGTTCCTTAATGAAACACCTACTGAATTGTTACCACATATGTCTCTTCTTTCTAAAGCAAAGATTTTGCAACCATTATATCGCACTGCACAATTACAACATTAGCACTTTCCTTACATCTTCAATTCCTTCTTTTAACATAATTTGGGCACATCAAACAGAATGTGGTGCATAAGCACAACTGCCTGAACGTGTTTATCTGTTTGTTAATTATTTCCTTGCAGCTATGATTAACAATGGGATCAAAAAGCTATTTTTCTTGCGCAACCAAGCGCAAATTTACGTCAGGTCGACCTGCTGGAACAGAATATCAGCACAATTTTACTTTTCTGCAAGTGACATTGAAAAAAAAACACAAAATCAGATGCCCAGCCATTAGAAAAAAAAAGACACATTTAATATTACTCAGCGAAGATAAAATTTGAAAGATTGTAGAAAAAGTAATTTACTTTAAGGTTTCAGAGCGCCTCACATGGTTTCTTTATAGAACAACAGAACAATACCATGCAGAACAGGCCCTTCGGCCCTCGATGTTGCGCTAACCTGTGAACTAATCTGAGCCCTTCCCCCTACACTATCCCATCATTATCCATATGCTTATCCAAGGTCTGTTTAAGTGCCCCTAATGTGGCCGAGTTAACTCCATTGGCAGGCAGGGCGTTCCACGCCCTTACTACTCTCGGAGTAAAGAAACTGCCTCTGACATTTGTCTTAAATCTATCACCCCTCAATTTGTAGCTATTGCCCTTGTACAAGATGAAGTCATCATCCTCAGAAAAAGACTCTCACTGTCCACCCTATCTAATCCTCTGATCATCTTGTATGTCTCTATTAAATCCCCTCTTAGCCACCTTCTGTCCAATGAGAACAGACCCAAGTCCCTCAGCCTTTCTTCATACGGCCTGCGCTCCAGACCAGGCAACATCCTGGTAAATCTCCTCTGCACCTTTTCCAATGCTTCCACATCCTTCCTGTAGTGGGGCGACCAGAACTGCACGCAATATTCCAAATGAGGCCGCAATAGCATTTTGTACAGTTGCAGCGTGACATCACGGCTCCGGAACTCAATCCGTCTACCAATAAAACCTAACACACCGTAAGTCTTCTGAACAGCACTATCACCCTGGGTGGCAACTTTCAGGAATCTATGTACATGGGCATCAAGATCCCTTTGCACATCCACAAAACCAAGAATCTTTCCATTGACCCGGTATTCTGCCTTCCTATTATCCCTCCCAAAGTGAATCACCTCACATTTATCCGTATTGAACTCCATTGCCACCTTTCGGTCCAATTCTGCAGTTTATCCAAGTCTCCCTGCAACCTGCAACATTCTTCTACACTGTCCACCACTCCACTGACTTTAGTGTCATCTTCAAACTTACTAACCCAAACACCTATGCCTGTGTCCAAGTCATTTATAAAAATGGCAAACAGCAGTGGTCCCAAAACAGATCCTTGAAGCAAATCACTAGTGACCTGACTCCAGGCTGAATATTTTCCATCAACCACCACTTGTTGCCTTCTTACAGAAAGCCAGTTTCTAATCCAAACTGCTAAATTTCCCTCAATCCCATGCCTCTGTATTTTCTCCAATAGCCTACCATGTGGAACCTTATCAAAGGCTTTACTGACATCCATGTACACCACGTCAACTGCCCTCCCTCATCCACATGCTTGGTCACCTTCTCAAAAAACTCAATGAGGTTTGAAAGACATGACCTGCCCTTGATGAATCCACACTGACTATCTCCAATCAATTTGTTACTTGCTAGATGATTATAAATCCTATCTCTTATAATCCTTTCCAAAACTTTTCCTACAACAGACGTAAGGCTCACAGGTCAATAATTACCTGGGTCATCCCTACTGCCCTTCTTGAATAAGGGCACAACATTTGCAGTCCTCCAGTCCTCTGGTACTAAACCTGTAGACAATGAGGACTCAAAGATCAAGGCCAAAGGATTCGCCACCTCCTCCCTAGCTTCCCAGACAATCCTCGGAAAAATCCCATCTGGCCCAGGGGATTTATCTACGTTCACACCTTCTAGAATTGATAACACTTCCTCCTTACTAACCTTAACCCTTTCAATTCTATTAGCCCGCAACTCAGTCATCTCCTCTACAATATTCTCCTGTTCTTCAGTGAAAACAGATGAGAAATAATCATTTAGCACCTCTCCAATCTCCACAGGGTCCACACACAATTTCCCAATTCTGTCTTTGACTGGCCCTATTCCTACCCTAGTCATCCTCTTATTCCTCACATACCTATAGAAAGGTTTAGGGTTCTCCTTTATTCTACCTGCTAATGTCCGCTCATGACACCTCCTTGCTCTTCTTAACTCTCTCTTTAAATCCTTCCTGGCCAATCTGTAACTCTCCATCGCATCATCTGAACCATCTTGTCTCATCGTCACATAAGCCTCCCTCTTCTGCTTAACAAGAGATACAATTTCTTTCTGAAACCACGGTTCCCTTACCTTATCGCTTCCTGCCTGCCTGACAGGGACATACCTATCAAGGACACACAATATCTGTTCCTTAAACCAGCTCCACATTTCGACTGTCCCCATCCCCTGTATTTTGCTAACCCATTCTATGCCTCCTAAGTCTTGCCTAAATCGCATTATAATTGCCCTTCCCCCATCTATAACTCTTGCCCTGTGGCATGTTCCTATCCCTTTCCATTGCTAAAGTAAACATGACCGAATTATGGTCACTTTCTCCAAAGTGCTCTCCTTCCACTAAATCAAACACCTGGCCTGGTTCATTACCAAGTACCAGATCCAGTGTGGCCTCCCCTCTTGTCGGCCCTTCAACATACTGAGTCAGGAAACCCTCCTGCACACCCTGGACAAAAACTGATCCTTCCGACATATTAGAGTTATAGCAATTCCAGTCAATGTTAGAGAAGTTAAAGTCTCCCATAATGACCACCCTGTTCCTTTCACTACTGCCCAGAATAGTTTTGCCCATCCTCTCCTCCACATCCCTGGAACTTTGCGGAGGCCTATAAAAAACTCCCAGCAGTGTTACCTCTCCTCTCCTGTTTCTGACCTCAGCCCATACCACTTCACTAGAGGAGTCCTCATTAAAAGTTCTTTCAGCCACCGTTACACTGTCCTTGGCTAACAAAGCCACACCTCCCCCTCTTTTACCACCTTCCCTGACCTTAATGAAAGATCTAAACCCTGGAACCTGCAACATCCATTCTTGACCCTGCTCTAGCCATGTCTCCGAAATGGCCACAACATCGAAGTCCCTGGTACTCACCTACCTTATTCCGGATACTCCTGGCATTAAAGTAGGCACACTTCAATGCAGCTTGCTGTCTGCCAGCACACTCCTGTGACAGTGCAGTCCTGTAAACGTCCTCCCTATGCCCATCCTCCTGTGTACTAGAACTACGCCTCAGTTTCCCAGATAACAAAGTATGGAGCTGGATGAACACAGCAGGCCAAGCAGCATCTCAGGATAACCACTCTGTTCTCGCTCTCAGCTTCCACCCTAGTTCCCTGAAATCCTGTCTGACATCCCTATCCCTCTTTCTACGTATGTCGTTGGTGCCTATGTGGACCACGACTTGGGGCTGGTCACACTCTCCCTTCAGGACCCCAAAAGGCCTCCCTGAAAATTCAGTGTGGACATTATAGGTTTTTAAAAAAAACTTCACAGAAATCACATGACTGGTTACACTAGATTACTCTGCTGTATACCATGCCAGGGCTGTTTCAACAGTGACCAGTTTGGAAAGGTTCTTGTTTTATCTGATTCAGTTAGGTGCAAGTCTGCTAAGAACCAACTGAGTTGAATAACAGTTTGCTATGAACAAGCTGTTTGGCTGATCTCTCCCATTTCTGAAACCAAATAAAAACTCCCTATATTATTTCATAGCGAAATCTATTGATTCTTTTGAAAAAGTAAATGGAAGGACATTTCAAGATTGTATTTCTGGAGCAAGTTGTAATTGTAAGATTTCAGACACGACTGTGCATTATTAGCAAAGGTCACGTCAGAACATCAGATCAAAAGATTCTGAAAAATCCTATGCTTTATCATTTGTTTGAGAAAAAAACTAATGGCTCAAGTGTTTCTTTACTCAGAAAGCTGTTCTCTGCAAAAACTCTTTTGCCAAAAATTGCACAAGAGCCTGTCTATGTATTTTGGGGATATTTATGGGAATAAAAATTTGTGCTTCCATATTACTGGCTGCCTATTTTAACCAATTATTGAGTTTTTATTCAATAACTTTTGTTTTGATAATAAAACTATTCACATTAACAAAACTATTTGGGAAACCTAGTTGGGGGGGGGGTGGTTGTTTAAAATGTGGTATAGATAAGGTAGTAGTTCATTGTGGCAACTGGGAAGAGAGTGTTTTTATGATGTGATCTGTGAAATAATGGGACTAGAATGACGTTGCAATTGTCCTGCCTTAGGATAGCACAGCAGAAGTGCTTAGCTTATTGCACTTCCCTACAAAGATCACATATTTGATTATACCAATGTTTAAAGAGGTTGTTAATATTAAACAGTAAATTTTAATTTTCAGTGACCAACTTGAAAGTCCACCATGCAATTTAAATTTCCAACCTTTCACAGAAACAAAAAGCAAGATCACCCAAACATGACTGAGCAACTAATACTCTAAAATTACAAAAAAGATAAAACTTCATAAATGTCTTTATGTGTTCAATAACCCATATTATACATGCAGTTATGAGAAACATGCAACTTTGAATTTGGACTCCAAACTAGTGGCAAATTAGTGGTCCTCTGTGAAGAGGCTTACAAAAGTAATTAGGTCAGTCTTTCCAGAACCATGTCTTTAAACCACTATGGGTCAGAAAGGAGGGGAGTGCAATGTCTCTTAAAATGTTAATAAAGTTTCTTTATACTGCTGGGAATTATAACAAGAAAAAAAATTTAGGCATTTGCTGCAGCAGAATAAATTTTAAAAGTTTATTTTAGAAGCTTGAGCTCAGTTTAAAGGGAGACCTCAATGAAGTCAAGTAGTCGCTCCTAAAAAGATTGTTAACAGCAATTGCGGGAATATGATATTTCAGTGCAAAAGTGTAGCTTGTGAAACTTCCAGTTAGAAGCAGTTGGTTAGAACGCTGCAGATTATTAAAAGACTGAAAAAAATCTATGCTCTCAGGCTTGAGTCTGCCATGCAAAAGACTTCACACCTAAAAAAGGACAGGAACAGAGAAAAAGCAGTCAAATCTACAAATTGGAGAACAAAGGAAATTTTCTTCGGATTTTGATTAACTGTAGAAACGAATGTGTTGGGGACTTGTTTTGCCATATGTTTTGAAGTCTTTCAAACTTTCGTATCTTCAGATAACTCTTACTTTTAATCACAGGTATTTCCTCTATAACACGTGTTTGTTAACACAAATTAGCTGTAACACAATGGATGAATACTGAACACTGTTTGGATAATGCAAACTTTCCACTGTATAGTATAGTGATTTCCCTATTGTGTGAGGTTCTATAGCGTGATTTACTACAAAACAAGGTCACACAAGAAAGTAATTATTGTGTTACAGGAGAACTACCTACACTTTGTGTAATTAACTGTTATTGCCAAAACCAAAAGTTGCAACATTGCATATTTATATTCTAGTGAGAAAACATCACTTCATTTTGCTTCTGTTTATTTTAACTTATAAAGCCCGATTTCATTCTGGGATCTTACTAGCCCAGTGGCAACACTCACGAGGAACAGTATAATAAAAACAATTCTCCACAAGGCAACGGAGATAGCAAAAAACTACAGATGCTGGAGTTAAACACTGTGAAGCTGGAGGAACATAAGTCAGGCAGCAGGGGAGCTCCACAGGACTCCAGTCTTTGCAGGAAACAGTCCACAGTTATCCCCAGATTCTAATGGACTCTCATCTTCCAGTTTCATTACTTGCCAGACATTGGAGACTGGAGTGGACTTTTAAGTCCTAAAGTATCGACATTCAACAAAAAGACTCACTTTGATGATTTCTTTCCCTAGGCCTTACTAGGTCACATCCTGCACAGTCTTTAGGACAATAGGAACAGGCAAACGGGAGTAGGTCATTCAGCCTTTTGCGCCTGCACCACTATTCAATTTGATCATGGCTGACGTGTGGCCTTACTCCAAATAACTGCCTTTGGCTCATTTTCCTTAGTACCTTGCTGAACAAAAATTTATCTTAAATTTGTATCTGGTCCTGCATCCACTGCCATTTGTGGTAGGGATTCCAAACATCTACTATCCTTTGTGTGTAGAAGTGCTTCCAAACAGCTCTCCTGAATGGTCTGACCCTAATTCTCAGACTATACTCCCGAGCTCTGGAGTTCTCAACCAATGGAAACATATAATTATCTGTCCTGTTTCTTCTTGTTAATATCTTTAAAGCTTTGGTCAAACGTTCCTTAACCTAAATGCCACGGAAAAACTGGCTTAAAAATTTGTGTACTCTCTCGTCATATGACTTAACTTCTGAATCTCTCAGGTATCATTCATGTATATGGTACATCTACACGGGCTCTCTCCAAGGCCAACATATCCCTTTCTCAGGGATGGTACCCAGTACTCCAAGTGGGGTCGAAAGAGGATTCTGTATAACTGCAGTGTAATTTCTGCATCCTTGTACTCCAATCCTGTAGATATAAAGGCCAGCATTCTATTAGCTTTCTTGATTATTTGCTGCACCTGTTTGTGATATTTTAAAGATCTAAGCACCTGAACCCCCATGTCTTTTTGGGCACCCACTGTATTTAACTTCATACCATCTATAAAGTACCCTGATCCAACCTTTGATGGCCTAAGATGGATAACCTCACATTGCTTACATCTGCCATAGTTTTGCAAATGCACTTCGTGTATCAATACTCCATTTTAATTTTATGATGTTATCTACACCATCTACAATGCTGTAAAGCTTTGACATCAAATTTGGATATATGACTTTTGGTGGCCATTATCCAATTTGTTACTAAATAATAGGAATAACTGAGGCCCTAATACAAACCATCGTGGGACACCACTGATCACATCCTGCTAATTTGAGTACCTACCTGTTATCACTATTTTCTGCCACTTGCCACTCAACCACTTTTCCAACCACCTCAGGAATTTGCCATCAATACCATGGAATTCAACCTTTGTTAAGAATCTCTTTAAATGCCTCCTGGAAGTCCCCATAAATAACATCCATAAACATTGTTCTGTCTACTACCTTAGTCATCTCTTCAAAAATTCAATGAGGATTGTCAGGCATAACCTGTCACGAATCCACGTTGGTTCTTTCAGACTAACTGGGAATTTTCAAGATGTTCAGTTATCCCATCCTTGATGACAGACTCCAAAACCTTCCCTGTGACACACGTTAGGCTAACTGGTCTGTGACTCCCTGGGTTTTCCTCTTTCACCCATCTCAAAAAGCAGAGCGGTACCTGCAACTTTCTAATCCAGATGATAACTGTTTTAGCTTGGGAGTTCTGAAAGATTACATAGCTGGGGAGTCGACAGGTTGCTCTCCAACTTGCTTTAACACCCTCGATGGAAACTGTCAGGTCTCAGATTTGTCACTTGTCATAAATGTCATTTATTTCCTCATTACCTGTGCTTTAGATCACAGAATCCCTACAGTGTAGAAACAAGCCCTTCGCCCAACAAATCCACACTGACTCCGACAGCATCCCACCCAGACCCATCCCCAGTAACCCACATAATCTACACATCTCTGAACACTAAGGACAATTTAGCATGACCAATCCAGCTAGCCTGGACTGTGGAAGGAAACCAGAGGAAACGCACGCAGACATGGGGAGAATGTGCAAACTCCACACAGACAGTCACCCGAAGGTGGAATCGAATGCGGGTCCCTGGCACTGTAAAGCAGCAGTGCTAACCACTGAGCCACAATCTCTATTCCCAATCCATTAGTCATTGCCTCTCAACTTCAACCTAATCTACTCTAGATGTAATTATTCAATATGTCCGCCATTCCATCATAGTCTTTGATAATATTCTTACTTTCAGTCTTTAGAAGACCAACATTGCTCCTGCCATCTGCTCTCCTTTCATGTAATTATAACATTTCTATTGATTTTGATGTCCCTTTCAGATTTCCTTTCATAATCCCTGTTAGTAGCTCTTATAAGCTGCTATGTGGTCCTTTGCTGGTTTTTGTATCTTTCCAATTGAGTAGGATCTGGGTTTTTGTTTGGAAATTGTATAAACTCTTTTTGCTGTCCTTGGCTGTTGTGTCTGTGAAGTCGATCTTTTCCCCTTTCAGGGGTATAGGTAGCAAAGGCAATATAAAATTCACAAGCTCAGCAACCTTTTCCTTTTTGCTCATACCAGTTATAACCTGTTTCTCTTTTAGACCTCTTTTGCACACTTGGTGCTCAAAATCACAGCCAGAAAATTTGTCCGTTGAGCCCAGTTGTTCCTGTCTTGGTTTCCAAAGGTGAATATTTAGCATCTTGCTCTTGGTAGCTCTGAGTCTGGGTTCCTAAACTTTGCTGCAACCAAACCACACAGGCTTGCTGTCAGGCAGAATACATAGCAGACTAAATAACCCCTTTCCTAGTCCATTTAATTTGACTTGAGAACAGCATAGAACAAAACCACCTTGTAAAAAGTCACATTGATAACAAGGTACACCTGAAGAAAGTTTGAAAAAAGGCGGCACAAGTAGTCTCAGAGTGGACATGATACTCAGCACCCAGTATAACAGGCAGGTGCATGTTGCAACAGCCCATTTCAGTTAAGCTTTTTCCAGATATGCAAAACAATAAAATGCATTTACAGCATGAAAAAGGTCCAGTCAGTATTATATCAAGTTCATGGTCAGTTCATTTAATTATAGAATGACAGCAATATACAGGGTCACTCTCATGATTTGAAAGGAAAAAGCATGGAGAACAACTGGAATGTAACCTCAAATAATAAGTGCTGGTACTGGTAAGCTACTTAGCAAAATGGTAAAGAAATACAACTGCTCCTTCTAGAGGTCTGAGAAGCAGAAAACGCCACAAATATTGAGGTCAGATTATTCATCTATTCGCTCAACAGAAGTGAACCTTTCACATATCTCTCCATTAGACAGCAGTTGAGAAATGGTCCATGTTGGTAGTTTAGTCCACAAATACTATCTGACCTGCCAAATATTTTAGAAACTACAGTTTAGGAACACCATGACATCGGCATTACTGACACTGAAAGGCATGGTGATGATATTGTGGCAACTTGTGGCAGACTTATTTAAAATAAACGTATTAACAAAAAAATTCCTCCTTTTCATAGACCAGTAGCATTGCTTTGGAGGAAAAATTAACTGAATTTTGAAAATGTGCACCCTTCCGACACACAGAAAAGTAATTGCTTTCGAAAAAATCTACAAGGCAATATTTAAACATTACCAAACTGGAACAAAACTTTGATATCAGACATTGTTCTGGTCCGATTCTAATTCTCGACCTTGGACTGAAGTTACAAAATTCCGTGACAGTGACTGGCCTTCAGACAATGGATGATTTCCAAAATATATCTTATTCAAACTTTCTGGGCACTCACTATGCCAGTTTACAACAACCAATTTACTTGCCTAAATGTACAATACAATAGCATTTCTAACATCTCAAGAGTGTGCAACAATTCACATTTAGAAATGATTCATACAACTCAGTAGCCATTTTTCAATTTTAAACAAATAAATCCTGCAATCCCAGGAATATCCTGGAGAAATTTTCAAAATAGCTATTTTTCATTTATTACGTTTTCAGCATTCTTGGCCAGAAATAAACTTTATCAAAACGGCAGAGCAGATTTAATGGGCCATCCTACTCCTGCTCCTTTTTTTATATAATCTCACATTAGATACACAGAAATGTAATAAAAAAAAACTTTCTTTACAGCTATGTGGAGAGCTAAAGATGTTAGGCTTGTTCTGAAGGTTTGAGAAATTGCCATAGTCATAATTATGAAAGGTTTTCATAGCTTCCACTGGAGAGGGGTGGCTGGTAACTAGAAAAACACAGCTTGAAGCTACTTGAAAAGTGATTCACCAAAAAAGAGAATGGTTTGTTTTTATGATAGTGAGCTTTGACAGCCTAGAATGTACTGACTGAAAATACAATGGGGAACCTTCAGAAGAACAAAGGACTTGGGAGGGGCAAATAGATACTTGAAAGAGGAGATGGGACTAATTGGATAAAACTTTCACAATTCCAGCAGTCACCAATGAGTAAAACAACCTCTTTATAACAAAATGTTTTATTATTCACAATTCTAGTTCATTCAGTCTACAATTTTATTTTTGACAGTTGATATTAGATAAGCATTAAGTATCTTAGAACATGGGTGATTACCGATGCAGTTCATTTTGTTTACAGTTCAAATTAATATAAAAATATAAAAATTAAATTTCCACTTAACCAGTGCGACTTCAAAGACCAATGCATTAAACAAAGTGCTTCTGTATATTATCATATAGTTTCATTCCTTTAAATAAATTATGTACAGCAGTGACTAAAATATGATTGTTCTGCAAATGATAAACTCAGCTATGTTCCAGCTGCAACAGCAACTCCATTAACTGAAATAGTACCGCCTAAAATATACAAATGTCTTCCATTTTAAAATATAGGTTTCAAAAACTGACATTTGTGCACTCAGGATAAAAGGCACTTCCATCAAAATGATGAGATTTCAGGATGTACTCACAATCACCATGTTACGAAGCTCAACAATATTTTTAAGAATGATCAAGCTGACACTGAACGCTTGCCCATTAGAATGATATATTGGGAAGAAAGTCATACCTTAGCTTCTCCTCACATCCCCCACACCATGACCCCACAACCCCTTCCCCCCACTCATCAAAAAGGGGGAAACGAGACAAGTCAAAACAGATTGAACTGTGATCTCTTGCGGCTACAAAGGTAATGAGGGGCTATTGGCACCCTTGCTCAACAGCAAACTGTCCGCTGTAAATTATTTCTGTACAGCAGACATTCTTTTTCCAAAAATGCACAATATCAGCTGTACATCAGGTGCACGTCTCTGGATTTTGGTCAGTGGAGAGTGGGGAAGAAGGTTTCTCTGTTTGCGTTTGGACTTCCACCCATCTTGCCCTGTCAGGATTGATTCTTGCTCCATTGCAGGGAAAAGAACTGGCAAATAAGCTGCAGCAGTTCTGCTATAATGAGTGAACTTGCCAGTGTGACATCTCAGGTAGTGGGGGTGGGTATTTCTCTTTTATGCTTTTTCTGACTTCCCTACTGTCCTTTACTATTTTTAAATATTCTATCATAATTCATAATTATTTTTATTACATTTACAGTTTTCATAGTTTTTTTAGCTTTCGGCATATAGGATCTACACAATTAAGAGACCGCATGCCAAAACCAGCCCAGCTCTTCCCCTCCCCCCACTGCATCTCAAAACCAGCCCAGCCTGTCTCTGCCTCCCTAACCTGTTCTTCCTCTCACCCATCCCTTCCTCCCACCCCAAGCCGCACCTCCACTTCCTACCTACTAACCTCATCCCACCTCCTTGACCTGTCAGTCTTCCCTGGACTGACCTATCCCCTCCCTACCTCCCCACCCATACTCTCCTCTCCACCTATCTTCTTTTCTCTCCATCTTCGGTCCGCCTCTGCCTCTCTCCCTATTTATTCCAGAACCCTCACCCCATCCCCCTCTCTGATGAAGGGTCTAGGCTCGAAACGTCAGCTTTTGTGCTCCGGAGATGCTGCTTGGCCTGCTGCGTTCATCCAGCTTCACGCTTTATTATCTAAGAGTTCAGTCTTTTTTTTTTCCTTTCCAGTAGTCTAAAATGTATGGTTTTTAAATTTAACTGAACAAGTTAGGGGAGCCCAAGCCAGTGCATTGTACAATCTGCAGCATGTGGGGATACCAAGATGCTTCTACCAATCTGGATGACTACATTTGCAGGAAGTGCTGCCAGTTCAAACAGCTTGATCACAAAGCCTTGGAGATGTGTTGGTTGGAGTCACAGCCTCCCAACTTTTGGATGCACTTCTCTGTGGATAGCATGTTTTCTCAGATGGTCACCCCACAGACTATGGAATGTCAGGCAGAGAAGGTATGGGTGACTACCAGGCAGAGAAAAAGGCAAGACAGATAAACAGGAAAACCTTAGAGAATATCCCACTTGATAAGTGCTTTTCGGAATCGGAAAACAAGTGAAGGTTCCACGAAGAAGCACAGCATAAAAAGGGTGGCCCAACTGGACAAGGAGAGAAGAGTAAGAGTCCAAGGGAAATAGTGTTAAATGACTCAATTTACCATGAGGGGCACAGACAGGTGTTTCTGCAGCCTTGGATATGACTCCAGGATGACGCGTTGCCTTCCCTGGGGCCAGAGGTAGGGATGTAGCGGAATAGTTATAGGGCATCCTGAAGTGGAAGCGTGGCAAGTCAGCTGTTGTAGTACAACACATTGATATCAATAATACAGAAAGAACGAGGGATTGGGTCTTGCATAAAAATTCTGGGAGCTAAGTAGTAGGTTAAAAAGCAGAATCTTTAAGGTTATAACCTTTGGATTACTCCCAGTACCAAATGCTCAAGTATACAGCTAGGAATGTAGGGAATATTAATGCTCATGAGTTGTTGCAGGAGGGAGTGTTTTTGATTCCTGGATCACTGGAAGCATTTCTGTGGAAAATAGGACTAAGTGGTGTGGTCTGTACCTGAAGCAGAATGGCCCCAACCTCCTCATGGGCACATGCACAGTTGAGAAGTGTTTAAATTATTTCGGGGGGGGGGGGGGGAGGAGGAGGGTAGCGGGGTGGCACAGAGCATTAGTAGAATACAGATACAGCATACTGTAATAAGCGAACAAGAATTGAGAGCATTCAGCCATGTTGCAATTCAGGGGAACAAGGTAAGGCTGCATGGCTTCTAATTCTACAGGACTTAAAGACAAGATGTGGAATTGTGATATTGATGCCACAGAGACTTAGTTGAGGGAGGGGTAGGATTAGAAACTCAACATTCGAGAATGTAGGATCTTCGGGGGGAGGGGGGAAAAGGGGTGTAAAAGATGAATGGAGTCACGTCATGAATTAAAGAGTCAGTTGCTGCAGTTGGAGGGACAATATCTTGGAAGGGTCTTCAAACAAGGCTTTGTGAATAGAGCTTAGGAATAAATAGGGGGCATTGTTCGGGGGGGCCTAATCCAGTCAAAGCAGCCAGCAGGGAATAGTGAAGCACATATGTAGATAATTCACTAAAGGATGTAATAACAATAGTGTCAATGTATTAGGGGATTTCAATTTATCTCTGGGTTTGCAGAGGACACAAATCTGGGAAATACATTAGCTAAACTCTAATCCATAGGAACCATTCTAGAGTCTTGAAAGATGACCATGAATACATCCACTATTTCTAAGGCCACTTCCTCAAGAAGTATAGGATGTAGATTATTGGGCCCTGGGGATTAGTCAGCTTTTAACCCCATCAATTTCCTCAACACTGTTTCCCAACTAATACCAATTTCCTGTAGCTGTTCCTTCTCACTAGATCCTGCATTCCTCAACATTTTTGGCATGTTATTTGCACTATCCTTTATGAAGTCAGAACAAAAATATATTTTTAATTGGTCTGCCATCTCTTTGCTTCCCATTATAACTTCCTGTTTCAGACTTAAACTAATTGCTAGTAATTATTAACTATGCTTACTACTTCTTTTCACATTTAGTAATTCATAAGCTCATTTTTGTTAATTCAAGAGAGCCTGGCTAAACTGACAGCTTTTAAGTATATATTCATTTCGGTCAGACAGAAAGGAATCCATGTTTAAATTAACCAAGTAAGGATGAAACAAGGTGGCTGGTGAATAAAGACAGGATACCAGTTCAACCATCTCACCTAAGAGCTTAACAATTTGAGGTAACCCATTTGGAACCATAAATTGACGAATCTTACCCAGGGTCAGGTATAACAATATATAAAAATGCTTACATCCTCCTAAATTTAGATCATCTTTCAAGAGTATTTTAAACAGGGTACAACATTGTCAAGTTCACATATTCAACCATTTGAATATATAACAACCTGTTCCTGAATGACATGGAATTAAATGACTCAGACTGGTGTAGGAAGAAGGAGTTTTGATTTGTGGGACACAACACCAAAGAGAGAACTGTTTAGTCAGGTTGGGCTTCACTTAAACTGGGGCTGGGATTAGCACACTGCAACATGGAACACAAGGCCAATATCCAAGACACTAAATGTGGTAGGGGTTGGAGTGCAATTAGAAACTGACACAATATGAATGATTGCAAGAGAGACAGCATGCAGATAACAGCAGCATAAAAGATTACTTTCTCATTTATTCATTCACGGAATGTGAGTATTTCTAGCAAAGCCTGCGTTCACTGGCTATCCCTAGCTAGACCTGATGTGACGGTGAGCTCACTGTTTCAACTACAGCAGACTACATGGTGTCGGGACACTCGGTGCTGTAAGGAAGCACATTCTAGAATTCTGACGCAGCAACAGGGAAGGAATAGCAATATAGTTTGAAACCAGGATGGATGGTGGGGATTTGGAAGGGAACTTACGGGTAGTGTTCTCATGCATTTGTTGCTCATGTCTTTCTAGATGGTCTAGGTCAAAGATTTGCAAGAGGTTACTAAAGGAACCTTTGAGAGTTATTTTACTGCATCTTATAGATGATACACAATTCTGTCATTATGCAACAATGGTGGAGGGACTGAATGTTGAAGGCTGCAGATGGGGTTCCCGTCATGCAAGATGTTTTGTCTTAAAGAGAGTGTTGAGCTTTGACTGCTGTTGGAGCTGCATCCAACCTGGCAAGAATTCCCTCCCTATGGGCATCGTGGAACAACTTCCAACACGTAGACTGCTGCAGCTCAAGAAAGAAGCTCAGCACCACCTTCTCAAGGGCAATAAACAAAATGTCCACATTCCAAGAGAATAAACAAAACATGTAAAATATTCCATCACACTCTTGACCTGTACCTTGTAGATGGTGGACAGTTATTGGTTAGTCAGGAGGGGAGTTACTTGCTTTTACTCTTTAACCTTTGCCTTACTATGTAAAGTATCCATAGCAAGATAGATAAACTAATCAAGTAGCACAAAGAGTCAGAGAGATAAATGGTTTAGATCCGATCACCAGAACAAAGACATGGCCATAAGCTTGAAAAATAAATATTCCAGATTACATGACATTGAAAAGATAGCACAATGAGAAGAATTCTGATGCTAACAGAACACAAGAACATTGCGAGTAAAGATCTTGGATCAAAAAATTAGGTCGTATATTCAGTATAGGTGGAGATTAGGAACAGAAAGCAACGGAAAGCACCACTACAAGTAATTTATAGAGTTCCTGCATACTTAGTCGTAGTTGACTTTATTCTTATCACAAACTGAAACAGCCAAATGAGCAAAAGTTGGCTGAAATTCTCAGTTTGCAAAATGCTTTTCTGGCAGTTTCCTGAAGCAACACATTGAGGAATGAACCAAGGATAAAGCTGTTTTAGACCTAGATTCTATTACAAGGCATGGTTAATTAGTAACCTCATAGAAAAAGATCCACTGGGAAATAGCGATCATAATACAAATGAATCCCTCATTGTCTTTGACTGTGACACCCTCCACAATCACAAACATGAAACAAGTTTCAAGAAATTTAAATACAAAAATCTGAGGGATGAACTGGCTAAGGTTGATTGTACAAATAGATATTAAAACGCAGGGGAGAAAGAAAGTGAGAATCATTTAATGAAATAATGCCAAATGATCAACAAAAATACATTCTATTAAAAGAAAAATCCAACTGTGGTTCAGCAAGAAGGTTAAGGTTAGCATTGGTTAAAAGAATAGCGTTATAAATGTTGCGAAGAATATTAGTAAGTATGAAGATTGAGAGTGTTTTAGAAACATGGCCATGATACGGCCATGAAAACTTCAAGTATACTTGCCAGCAATATAAACAGAGATGTCAAAATATATTATAAGTGTATAAATTAAAGAAGGGTAAAAAAGTAAGGTCTGGTCCCTCAGACTCAGAGACAAGAGAAGGTATAATGAGGAAATTACAGACACAAATGTTATGTCTCTAAAATAGAAGACACAAGTAACATACCAAAAATGTTAGCTAATCTGGGGGCTAAAGAGAAAAACTAAATTAAAATCGGGGAAAGGTACTGGAGAAATCCATGGGACAAAAATCCAACAAATCCCCCAAACTTGGTGGGTCATTTCCTAAGGTTCTGAAAAGGGAGAGCTGCAGATAAAGTGGATGCACTGATAATGTTCTCCCTCCCACCCCCCCAAAATTCCCTAGACTCTAACAGTCTCAGCAAATTGGAAGTTAGCAAATATAGCTCCACCATTCAGGAAACTACTGGAATTTATTGAGGTGTTCTCGTCAATGCACTCAAAAAAAACAACATATTTGGCCAAAGTCAACATGGTTTTACAAAAGTGTTCAACAAGTTTGACAAATGTATTGGTTCTTTTTTGAGAATGCAACAGATTAAGAGGAATTCAACTGACAGGACAGGTAGCTCTTCTATAACACAATAGTTGCAATCTTGTGAGAACTCCCACTTTAGAAAATTGCGTTACAGGGAAATTGCTATAGGAGAATCACTGTATCTGTACAGCAAAAAGTTTGCGTTATCAACAATCTCATTACGGCCTATTTGTTAACAAAACTTGCATTTTGGCAGAACTTACTGCATATTTCAATTTTCAAAAGGTATCAAATAAAAAGTGCCACATGGAAAGTTAACACACAAGAGAGGGGGAGCAACATATAAAGATGGGCAGAACAGCGAAAAGCAAGGAAAGATGGCAGTTGGGGCTAGTGGAGAGTCATAAGGATCAGTTTTGGGACATCAGCTACTTAGAAACTACATCCTTGATTTAGATGCATTTCTCTTTGTCTAACTTGGCTGATGATACAAAGCTAGGTGGGATAACAAGTTGTTTCAAGGACACAACGCAGCTGCAAAAAAATTTGAACAGGTTACATGAGTGGACAATGTGACAGATGGAGTATACTGAGAGAAGTGTGACATTATCCACTTTGGTCTTAAGAATCCTTAGAACTCTCCAGCTGAGACAGTTGTGGACGCTCCGTCATTGTGTATATTTAAAGCTAAAACAGATAGCATTTTAATTTTGCATGTAATCATGGAGTATAGGAAATAGGTGAGAAATTGAAGGTTTATCCTAACGTTCAGCTATGATCATAGCAAATGGCAAATCAGGCTTCATAGGCCACATCATCTCTTGCTCCATTCCCAAGTTTACTACACTCAACCAAAAATCATCCACACTCTTTGGCTTCTATATCTTTACCAAAAAATGCACAAACTGGTGACAACTGAAGATACTCCATGACAATAAGAGCACTGAGATCACATGCTCAACGGTGTTTATATTGCTAATTTTAATAATTTGCTCATTTGACAAGGTAGCTAACATATTGGACAACACTGTTCTAGTCTAATGCTATTACATTATCTATTCCAATTATCAGTTACAATCTCAATTGCTATAACAAATACAGTACGTGTTAACAGATCTGTCTAAACTATTCCAAGACATGTTCTCTCATTACAGGAGAAATGAATAAATAAAAGACATAGCAAAGCACACATCTCAAAGCTGTCTCATTAGGTAATTCATTATGAACCTTGAAATTAGCTAGCAATGTACAGAACTACATTTCGATTGTCAGAGTCTCCCAATTTTCAACAGGCAACTCCCTTTGGAAAACTGGCTTTGAAACACAACAAATACACAGTCATAGTTTACACTAAAAATAACCTCACCAGAATCCCTGTATTATCATCCTAATTATAATATGTAATAAAAGACAAGCGATAGCACCATCAGGATGCAATATTAAAACCACAAAATTGAAAGGCATTAGTTTTAATCCATGGTATTAACAATAAGTGCATAAAGAAAGACGTTTAGATTTGCTTAGATATTCACTATTCATTGTTTTGCCAGGATAATGAATTGCGATTAAGGTCATTTCTTTTTAAATTGTGATCTGTAGAAACAAATGTTTACGAATTTATGCATAACGTATTTTCCCACTATTTACATCATGAATGCTGCAATGCTGCTTCCTGAAAACGAGAAATAATTGTTCAAGTAATAAACACACCCAAAATCTGTGATGTTTAATAGTAAATCAAACTATCATAAGAACTCAGTAAACCGAGATACTCCACGTGAAGACGACTTGCAAATAGGTTTTCCATAACGCTCTTACTCGAGATCAAACAGAGAATTAAGCTTCACTAAACGCGGAAACCTCATGAATAAATGCTTCATGTCATTGTCTGCTTACCTCCATTGTGTATTCTAAAAGTCTAAACCTTGAAGAAGATGCGCGCAAGATTTGAATTTTTAATGAAACTAAGACGTATGAGATTTCAGTTTCGGCAACCGATTTTATTATATGCCAGCAGCATGTTAGCGCAAGTTAAAAACACATCGCGCAATTGGTTAATGGTTTATAAGAAACTTTCTTAATTAACCAAAGCAGACCGAAAAAAGTAGCGATATCTTATTGTTTCATTTCCTGTACATTTTAAAATCCAAATTCTGTTTTAGCCGGCAATAAAATAAGCGGCAGCTGGTGTTATTGGGCATTCAGGACAGAAGATAAATTGCGCGCTGCTGATGCTTTTGGGCAAAACGACAATTCTGAGGAGACACAAAGAGTTAACATTTCGATCCAATATGACTCAAGTGTGATATTAAACTCGAAACATCAACTCTTCCCCTCTCCCACTGCCAGACTGCCGGATTTTTCCAGCGTTTCCCGTGTTTGTTTCATATTTCCAGCATCCTTTTCTTTTAATTAAAACGGTTTTTGTTTCGGTACTAAACAGGGGGAGGAATGAGAGAAAAAGACTGGATGGTAAGCCGTGATAGCAAGCTCTAAACCTGTAAAATACTCGAAAAAAAAACTGTGGTTATGCGGCAGGTAGCGGGGGGGGGGGGGGGGTGTGGGGAAGAGAGTGAACCCAGCATTTAAAAAAAAGTTGCTGCGATGACAGCGTGAGTTAGATGTTGCGGTCTAAGAACGGATGCGGGCAGCAGGGATAGTGAAGAGCCATTTTCGCTCCCCCCCCCATCGAGTCGGTGAGATCCAGCCTCTCCCTCCAGACCCCGACTCGCACTCACCCAGCAGCAGCAGCTTGACTTCTCTCGCCGCTTTCTCCCCGTCCTCCCGCAGGTTTCTGTCGATCATCTTGGACCTCTCGACCGCCGCTTTGTCCTCGGTACTCAGCGTGCACCCCATTTTGCTGGCTGAGCTTTCTCTCCGTGCGTTTCCAAGTGAGCAGCAGTTTCCTCTCAGAGCCCCCCGACACAAGTGGCTTCCGTTTCCCCAGAAACCAGGCAACACTTTCAAAATTAGGTGGGGAGAGAAAAAGAAGACAGAAAAAGTCGCCCGGGGATATCGGGACAAGCCTCAGGCAGCTCCTCCCTGCAGTTCGATACCCCTTACCACCCCCCGAAGCTCTAACTCATAAATTAATCAAGTGACTGATTCATTTATTTATTCTTCGCCAAACAACAACTGCCCGATCGCCATCCGCTTGCGGCGCATGCGCGGTACTACACCGTGTTGGCGCTGGGACCCGGATGTCAGACCCGCGTCGCCTGCATCGCCTCAACGGAAGCGGCTGGTAACCCATGGCAACAGCCACAAAGGCCGATTTCCGACCTGTGTAAATATGTTTTTGCTGTTGGCTGTTGGATGTTCCGTGTCACACACCCCTTCCATTCTGGCGTCTAACTCTTCACCCCATCTTTTCATCTTATTCTGTCTGTCTGTGCTAACATTCTCAGTTATCCGGCCCTGTCCCCACTTCAAGTCTTTTAATACAGATGGGCCGTACTGACTGGAGAAAAATCAACGTAGAAACACTTGCATTTCTATCACGCTTTTCACAACCACGTGACAAACTTAATTTACGCCGAAGTAGTACTTTTCGAAATGTACTGACCAATGTAGGAAACTTATGAGCAGAGCAAACTCCCACAAACAGCAATGTGATTGTTCACAGCGAAAAAAAGGCGATGTTTATAATCAGCCAGGGTAGGGGAGATAAGCATGTTTTTTAAAATAGTTCCAAAATATAGGTCATGTGACTATTAAGACGTAAGAACAGAAACAGTTTATTCATCTAACTGAATCATCTCTACCAAATAACCCTAACCCAAACAATGTAAAGTTCTTTTACATTGACCAAACAGATGGGGACTCAGTTTAACTTGGTCTGATCCAAAAGGTGACACTTCTGACAAATATAGGACTCCAGTTTGTCACTATGGTGTCTGTCTTGATTTTTGTGCTAAAAATGTGGAGTGGAACTTGAACCCAGAATCTTGCGACTATTGGTACAAGTGCTACCAAGTGAACCATAGCTCACATTATCTTTTGCATATCACAAATTAAACTCAGCAAATTAAGTAGGTTCTAACTCCAACTCCAATCCAATAACTCTCTCAGGCTAAACCAGAGAAATTGTCATAAGAGCTTTTCAGGACATCACTTGAATTATGTATTGTGCTATCTCCTCCATAAAGAATGCTTTCCTCAACAACGTAACATTATTTTCCTTCTAACCCTATTCAGCCCTTTTTTTCATCCTCTAGGCTTGACCATTCATATACTCGCTTGCTAGTCTATCATGCACTACTCTCCATAAATGTGTCCTATCCACTTACTCAGCTTCCTTCGCATTCGTTGAATGTTTCCATATTTCCCCAAAATATTAAACTTAAAGCCTTTATCATCATTTTTAACTCCTGCTATGACATATTTACTTTACCTTTGTAATAACCTCCAGCTATTTTTGCTTCCTCTGATTTCAGAAGTTCTTAAACCTCCCTTCCTTTAGCCCACCATTGTTGACACACCATTTTCCTGCCTCAATCCTACTCACACTGTACGCATGCCTGAAGAGAATATGGTAATAATGTAAAGAACTGCTGACCAGGAAAATCAATGAATAGTCGATACTCTTAAGGAACAAAATAATGTTCTTTCATAATGTTGATTGGTTCCTTGGAGAGAGTATTAAACTTACATTTTCATTTGGGGTAGCACAGTGGCTTAGTGATTAGCATTGCAGCCTCACAGTGCCAGGGACCCAGGTTCAATTCCAGCCTTGGGCAACTGTCTGTGTGGAGTTTGCACATTCTCCCAGTGTCTGCGTGGGTTTCGTCCAGGTGCTCCGGTTTCCTTCCACAGTCCAAAGATGTGCAGGCTAGATGGATTGGCCATGCTAAATTGCCCAGTGTTCAGGAGTGTGTGGGTTATAGGGGGATGGGCCTGGGTGGGATGTTCCAAGGGGGTGCTGTGGCCTTGTTGAGCCAAAGGGCTGTTTCCAAACTGTAGGGAATCTAATCTTAAAAAAAAAGTGCTGTGTTATTTTTCACACAGTAGTAAGTCCGAGTTACTTTTAAATTTTTGTTCTTGAATTTTAAATGCCATAAGAAATTAGGAAATTAACAAATCCACATAATATCTAATATTTGTTGTGTTTGAACAGAGAGAACTACTAAGGCAGAACACTGATGTGAGCAAAATAATGAATCTCATCCGAATAGAAATATACACAAAAATAAATTGTGTTTTACTAAAGACGTGGTTCAATCTGATAGGAGTCATTAGCAGTAATGATTAATATATAGCAATATATGTGAACTTAAAGTTGCTCAAATGTTTTAGGATTATATACAGCAAGAGTTCGATTACAATTTAAGTGGTAAGTATTAGAAAATATTAGGTCAAATAGTAAAAAGTAATTCATGACTTTTGAGCATGAAACTGAAAAATTCTAGGGAGCTAAAATTTGGTGTCTTCTTTACCGCTGTTGAGAAAACAAGTAACTGCTAACTACCAAATAAATCTGTAAAGTAAAATCTTAAGGCTGACAAGTCCTTAGGAGCAGAAGGCCTGCATCCTATTGTTTAAAAAGAAGTGGCAGCCCAGGTGGAAGATGTATTGGCTATTATCTGCCAAAATTCCTTAGATTCTTAAAGGGTTTAGGCAAATGAAAGCGTAGTAAATGTAACATTCAAGTAAGAACAAAAGCATAAAGGAAACTATAGGGCATTTAGATTAGCTTCTGTCATAGGAAATTTGCTTGAATCCATTAATAATGAGATTTTAGCAAGGATACTTTGAAAGTCACTCAACATTTGAGTAGAATTGCTT
The DNA here is from genome assembly GCF_030684315.1 of Stegostoma tigrinum. Classification (NCBI taxonomy): domain Eukaryota; kingdom Metazoa; phylum Chordata; class Chondrichthyes; order Orectolobiformes; family Stegostomatidae; genus Stegostoma; species Stegostoma tigrinum. The sequence continues at coordinate 25,785,905 of NC_081378.1, read as the reverse complement.
TCTAAAAAGGAACGTCATACGTAACTGAACTATGAGATTTTTTTTGATGAGGTAACACCCACATTGGATAGAAGGGAGCCAGTGTATGTGATATATTTAGATTTCTAAAAGGCATTTGATAATGTGCCACATCAGGTTGCTGTTCAAGATAAGATCAAATGGTGTCAAGGAAACATACTAGCATGGATAAAAGATTCATTACCAAACAGAAAATAGTGTGTGTGTGTGTTGGCAAGCCGCTACTATTAGAGTCTCACAGGGATCAGTGTTAGGGTTTCAAAAGCTTACATTAGGAAGAATTTTCCCAGCTCCTCAATGAGTCTCCTGGTCTTGGATTACCCAGAATCCTCCTCTTCTAAATGATTCAAATATGTCTTTCCCATAAGCTATTAGCATATGGTGTAAGTGCCAGACTGATGTAGCATAGTGCCATACAGCAACATGTCCACTCCCTTGATTGATTATTGCTGGCATGACAGGTTATCTTGCTTTGTGTCTGTGTGAAAAGGCAAACTATGATGGAAATAGTTTGAGTATACAAGTTCTCATTAAGTGGCAATGTGCAAAAAGGCAATGCAGGGATGCTGCAAGCATTGAAGTAGTTGCAAAGCAAATGAACTATAAGAAAGCAAACTAAGAGTCCCGAGATGTATCTTGTTCCAATGCATGAGATAGCTGCCTGTCGCATCATGGTGTTGAAGTGCTGAATGTCAAATAAATGAGTCTAAGATATGCCATTGTGATGTGGTGATGCTGTTCTTTTACCAATGCCAACCTCTTTGGATAGAGGATGCATGTTTTCACCACCCATGCAGCATACCTGAAGATGCTGGGAATGACGGTCAAACTAGAGTCACGAAAATGACATCGGCAAGTTGCAGCCACCAAGTAACTGCACTGACTTTCATACTGAGAATTGCTGCTATACTATTTTTTACTCCTGGCTGGGAAAATTGCAATGTGCATATAAATGAAGAAGGATTAAGTAATAATGAGATGTTAATATATGCAAATAAGACCCTCACCACTGGCTAATCAGATTCTCATCTAGTCATTAAATCCTCATGTGGAAAATTGACCTCTTTTTCCTCAAAATCAAGAATCTCAATTTTTCATGGTCATTTTTTTTTAAAAACAGTTATCTTGTCATTGCTCATGTCGGAACGTGGTGAATCTGGAATTATGTATGACAGAACATAAGGAGACCAAGGTGCTGAATATATTTTAGAAATAAATAGATAGATTTCAAGAGAGCAAAGGTGTAAAAGGGGTATGGGGAGACTGTGGAGTAAGGTGTTGAGATAGGTGTTAAGATCAGTTATGATCTCATTGAATGGTGGAGCAGGCTGAATGGGTCAAATGGCCTACTCCTGCTCCAATTTTCAATGTTTCTATGTATATTGAGATGACAGAACATGGGAGAGCACAGAGTTCTGTGGGAGTGTTGGGGTGAGCAGGTTACTCTCAGGGTTGGGAGGACAGCAGATTCATCAAAGGCAGTGACTAACTGTGTTGAATTCAAGTCCAGGCCACAAGATAATGATCCAGCTCTTTGATCATTACAGATTGACTCCACTAATTGTTGTGAAGCAGAAATAATGCCAGTTGAGCTTAAAATTTCACCTGCATTCCATAATTCAGAAACATATTCAAAGGTCATATAAGGCTGTTGTAGGAGGGTGGTATCCCTACCTCCCCTCGGGACTAGAAATCCCAGGTTCAAGTCCCACCTTCTGTAGAGATGTGCAAGAACAAATTAATTTTGGGTCAGTTGATAAAGAACTGTTTTCAAAGGTCATCTAGGCTGCATAAAATTCTGGAGCTGCTTTCCTCACACCTTGGACAGTAAATTTTTTGCATTGTTATCTCACACACAATGCTGCCTTTCTTGGTAAATGTTAGAGATGAGGGTGGAGGGAGAGGTCTCATTGCTCATGTCGGAAGGTGGTGAATCTGTGGAATTATGTATGACAGAAGATATGGAGACTACTGTTGCTAATGCTCCTATAATCCCTTGTAATTCACATAAGGCTTATGCAGTGTACATCTGTATAAGGTCAAATGTGTCTAAGGTTTATATCGACAGCTCAGATGCATCCTCCTTAAATTTTGGACAATGATTAAATGCTGTTTGTCTGTTGCAACTGCTGACTGACCACAATACTGAGGAGCTGCTTTATTTCTAATATTGCCGACATAGGTTCGTTGGAACCATTGCCAATGGATCCAGGCACAGCAACTATTGTTGTCTCTTTAGCGGCTGTATTACAAGGGGCCACAGAAACTGATGGAAGATCATGTGTGTCTCAAAACCCAGAACTAGCAGCAACCACCTGCAGAAGTGGAGCAGCCTCCTAATACAAAGTTTCCAGCAAAAGCTCTCTTATGCATAGAAAATGCAGAAAACTGCAGTCCTTCGTTTTAAGTGGAATCTCTTCTTTTTGCTGGAAACTTTGAGATTTCCATGTTTGGATAGGTCTGTGACTGTGTAGAGTACAAACAGAATAGGCCACATAAGCCTTTCATGCTGTTGTCTAGACAACTGGTGGCAGCAACGCGTGGATCTGATAAAGGAGGTGAATCTGAGTCACAACATTGTACTAATTAAGAAAATAAGGAAATCGGAAGGAATATCACCATCATCCTACTGCACAGCAGCACAACTGCAACAACCCAGACAGGAAACCACTTTTAATGGAACTGAGTGATGACATCAATCATTGAGTGTACTCATGTAAAAGGCAAGCCATTTGTGAAAAGCCATTTATCCCAATATTGCAAATGTAGCTATCGGTTTGTTCTTTCTTTGCTGTTACAGATGTTTAACAAAAGAAGGTTGTAAACCGATGGAAACATTTATAATATCTGTTGCTCACTCATTCAATCTTGAAAACATTTTACTCATGCACTAGTATGAGGGAGGCCTTTAGACAAGATTATAAACGTCACATGGCATTAAAGTTGGGTAACTTCTTCACCTTTATTGTTGTAGCTATATAGTTAAAGTGACAGTCAGTCACAAGGGTGATGATGTAAAGCGAGTGTATAGTTACAAATGTGAAATTATACCTGCTATGAAATGTCACCGGTGCCACCAACATCTTAAAAGGTTTTTTTTTTCTTTCCCTCCCACTAGATCTGGGACTGGCCATCATCAGATCCTATTGGTCTTGTAGTTTGAGGTGGACCACCTTGGGGGCTTTTGAGGCTACAGGGCCCAGTTATGCGGAGAGTTTTCTAGCCAGATACAGGCTCCCTAGTTTCAGCTTGAACTGTCTTAAGGCAGATGGCTGCATGCAGAACGGAAGTGAAAGGCCCAGAAACTTTTGAGTGTCCTGAGAGGACATTTCTGTGTGCAGGCCTATTGTCATCATCCTATCTCCTAGACAGAAAGACACATTTGGAGTCAGATCAACATTCCTTATTTCCCCTGCTGCTATGGACTAATTTTTAAAGTAACGGAGTGCAGGCCTGTGTGTATTGCTGGCAGATCTTGGGCATGACAGCCATCAGCCTTCCCATGGAGGTAGCCAGATGGATGAATGCCAGAGTCAGCATAGTACAGATAGTATTGCTGGTCTCTTCCAACCTTTAATCCAAATTCCTGCTGCTTATCTATCAGTTTGTGTATAATCAAGGTGGTATTAAGGGCTGACATCGTAGGCTTTCTCCTGCCTTGGACTGAGCAGGTGCATGGTCTCCAGCAGTCCTTTGAGTGCCAGTAACCTTAGCACTTCTTCCTCATCCAGCTAGAGGAACATGCCAATAGTGTGCTCACAACAATTTCATCCCACCATACTCTAGTTAATGCCCTAAGGTGTTATTATCTGACCTGATGGAGGGTGCCGAAGAAAGCCTTGCTAGTGTTTTCTTTGAAGAGTCTGTGTCTTCTTCCTCAAAGTTGGAGGATATGGTTTGTCGATGGGAGTTGGTTCCTTCGTAGTGGAGACTGTGCAGAAACCATAGAGTCGTAATTCATACTGCACAAAAACAATCCTTCGGTCCAACTTGTCCATACTGGACAAACTTTCTTATATCCCATATCCATTTAAACCTTGACAATAAAATGTGAGGCTGGATGAACACAGCAGGCCAAGCAGCATCTCAGGAGCACAAAAGCTGACGTTTCGGGCCTAGACCCTTCATCAGAGAGGGGGATGGGGAGAGGGAACTGGAATAAATAGGGAGAGAGGGGGAGGCGGACCGAAGATGGAGAGTAAAGAAGATAGGTGGACAGAGTGTAGGTGGGGAGGTAGGGAGGGGATAGGTCAGTCCAGGGAAGACGGACAGGTCAAGGAGGTGGGATGAGGTTAGTAGGTAGCTGGGGGTGCGGCTTGGGGTGGGAGGAAGGGATGGGTGAGAGGAAGAACCGGTTAGGGAGGCAGAGACAGGGTGGACTGGTTTTGGGATGCAGTGGGTGGGGGGGGGGGGGAAGAGCTGGGCTGGTTGTGTGGTGCAGTGGGGGGAGGGGACGAACTGGGCTGGTTTAGGGATGCAGTAGGGGAAGGGGAGATTTTGAAACTGGTGAAGTCCACATTGATACCATATGGCTGCAGGGTTCCCAGGCGGAATATGAGTTGCTGTTCCTGCAACCTTCGGGTGGCATCATTGTGGCAGTGCAGGAGGCCCATGATGGACATGTCATCAAGAGAATGGGAGGGGGAGTGGAAATGGTTTGTGATTGGGAGGTGCAGTTGTTTGTTGCGAACTGAGCGGAGGTGTTCTGCAAAGCGGTCTCCAAGCCTCCGCTTGGTTTCCCCAATGTAGAGGAAGCCACACCGGGTACAGTGGATGCAGTATACCACATTGGCAGATGTGCAGGTGAACCTCTGCTTAATGTGGAATGTCATCTTGGGGCCTGGGATAGGGGTGAGGGAGGAGGTGTGGGGGCAAGTGTAGCATTTCCTGCGGTTGCAGGGGAAGGTGCTGGGTGTGGTGGGCTTGGAGGGCAGTGTGGAGCGAACAAGGGAGTCACGGAGAGAGTGGTCTCTCCGGAAAGCAGACAGGGGTGGGGATGGAAAAATGTCTTGGGTGGTGAGGTCGGATTGTAAATGGCGGAAGTGTCGGAGGATGATGCGTTGTATCCGGAGGTTGGTAGGGTGGTGTGTGAGAACGAGGGGGATCCTCTTTGGGCGGTTGTGGTGGGGGCGGGGTGTGAGGGATTTGTTGCGGGAAATACGGGAGACGCGATCAAGGGCGTTCTCGATCACTGTGGGGGGAAAGTTGCGGTCCTTGAAGAACTTGGACATCTGGGATGTGCGGGAGTGGAATGTCTTATCGTGGGAGCAGATGTGGCGGAGGCGGAGGAATTGGGAATAGGGGATGGAATTTTTGCAGGAGGGTGGGTGGAAGGTTAGGAGGTGTATTCTAGGTAGCTGTGGGAATCCACATTAAGCAGAGGTTCACCTGCACATCTGCCAATGTGGTATACTGCATCCACTGTACCCGGTGTGGCTTCCTCTACATTGGGGAAACCAAGCGGAGGCTTGGGGACCGCTTTGCAGAACACCTCCGCTCAGTTCACAACAAACAACTGCACCTCCCAGTCGCAAACCATTTCCACTCCCCCTCCCATTCTTTAGATGACATGTCCATCATGGGCCTCCTGCACTGCCACAATGATGCCACCCGAAGGTTGCAGGAACAGCAACTCATATTCCGCCTGGGAACCCTGCAGCCATATGGTATCAATGTGGACTTCACCAGTTTCAAAATCTCCCCTTCCCCTACTGCATCCCTAAACCAGCCCAGTTCGTCCCCTCCCCCCACTGCACCACACAACCAGCCCAGCTCTTCCGCCCCCCCCCCCACCCACTGCATCCCAAAACCAGTCCAACCTGTCTCTGCCTCCCTAACCTGTTCTTCCTCTCACCCATCCCTTCCTCCCACCCCAAGCCGCACCCCCAGCTACCTACTAACCTCATCCCACCTCCTTGACCTGTCCGTCTTCCCTGGACTGACCTATCCCCTCCCTACCTCCCCACTTACACCCTCTCCACCTATCTTCTTTACTCTCCATCTTCAGTCCGCCTCCCCCTCTCTCCCTATTTATTCCAGTTCCCTCCCCCCATCCCCCTCTCTGATGAAGGGTCTAGGCCCGAAACGTCAGCTTTTGTGCTCCTGAGATGCTGCTTGGCCTGCTGTGTTCATCCAGCCTCACATTTTATTGTCTTGGAATTCTCCAGCATCTGCAGTTCCCATTACCTCTCCATTTAAACCTTTCCTATTTATGCACCTCTCCAAATGTCTTTTAAATGTTATAACCGTTTCTGCATCCACCATTTCCACTGGGAGTTCATTCCACATACGAACTATCTTTAGTATGAAAATGTTGCCCCTTGGGCCTTTTTTAAATCTTTTTTCGCTCATCTTAAAAATATACCATCTAGATTTGAACTCCCTACCCTAGGGAAAAGACCTTTGCTATTCAGCTTGTTTATGCCCGTCATGATTTTATAAACCTCTGTATGGCTACCCCTCAACCTCCTATGCTCCAGTGAACAGAAGTCCCAGCCTATCCTTATAACTCAAACCCTCCAGTGCCACTCTTGCCTGCAGATGATGAGAGGGAGTCAGCTCCAAAATACAAGTAGAAGCTTGGACATGTTAAGAATACATCACATTGCTGGTGATTGGAAGCACAAAGCAATACTTGGCAATGAATTTTAGTTGGTTACTGAACCATGCGGGTTTTGGCACCACCACTGAAAAATAATGGTCTCCTCCCAATAAGACATGGATTCTTTTCTCTAAGGTGAGCAGTTGTTACGTCAGACATAGCACCGCCCATCTTTGGCCACTCCGTTCTACTGTAGTCTGTTACATGGAATGAAACAAAGGCAAAGACTGAGTGAAATAAAAAGTGGCTGAAACAGCTGTTGGTAGTGGTGCAGCTGGAGGAAAGGTGGTGAAGAAGTAAGAAGTGCAGACAGCATGCAAGCTTAGTAATCGGATAGGCAGAATGGTATGGGTGAGAGTTATTGAGGGAACACGCTGCAAGCAATTGTGAGGATGGTAGACCATGAGCCTTGGTGGGAAGTGGGTGCAGTAACAAGGGATAGACAGAGTGTGAGGTAGCAGAGAGAAAATCGTAGCACTTACCCTTGTGGAGCACAGAAGGTTATTAACGTTCTTTCTGTATTACTGGATGCTCTTTGCACCATTGTCACCTTACTGACCAAGTCGGACTTCAGACGAGACTGGTAGGGTGTTGTCATCTCCTCTGGTAGTGCTGAGGAAATACTGTCCAACATATTTGTCCAGTTCTCGTCACCCAGTTATAGGAAGGATATAATTAAACTGGACAGGATTCAGAAGAGATTTACCAGAATGTTGTCACGTATGGAAGGTTTGAGTTATAAAGAAAGGCTGGATAGGATGGGACTTTTTTTTCTGCTAGAATGTCCACCACTCCCTCTACAAGGACCTCCAGTTCCCATTCAAAGTAAGGTGCCACTTGTCTCAGCTAGCCATCCCTGCAACAGTTAGTCATGCACTGTGACCTTAAACTCTAATTCTTGGCTTGCAGCATTTAAATTCATGCACAGCTGGGCTTTAAATATGGTGCCAGAAGATCCTGCCAGTGGCAAGCACTTTCACCGCTGGCCAGTACAAGATAGCATGGTAGAAGCACAATGGAGACGTAAGGCATACTTAATTGGGTGAACACCATAAAATTGTGCAAGAAAACTCCTGGAGCTCATAGAGGGAACCCCTCCATGAAATTCCCCAACATTGACAGCCAAATTTTGGGAAAGTTAATGCCAGTGATTTGGATGATAGGACTAAACGTATCATAGCTAAACATGCCGATGACACCTTGAAAGTAAGGTTTTGAAAGGGTGGAGATTCTGCAAAGGGACACAAACAGGATAAGCAAGTCAAAAAGAAATTGGCAGATGGAGTATAACAGTGGCCAGTACGAACTTGTCTACTTCAGCAGAAACAATGAGAAAGCGGTGTATTATTTAAATAGAAAGAGGTTTGCAGAACTATTTGGTACAAGACATCGCAAAATTAATATGCAGATGAACAAATGATTAGGTGCTTAACAAATGGATTATTGTTGTTTATTGAAATGGGGATGGTTACTAACATTAGGAATATTTTGCTATGGTTCTACAGCTTTGATGAGAATTGTATATACTTTTGGTTGCATTTGAAGAAAGGTATTGTGGCTTTAGGAGCAGTTTAGAGAAAAGTCACTTGACTCAACACTGGGATGAAAGGCTAATATTCACCCATTGGAGTTTAGAACAATGAGATAATCTCATCGAAACATGTAGAGCCTTGGGCAGTGTTGTAGAACAGAGGGACCTATAGGTTCAGGTACATAATTCTTTGAAGTTTGTGTCACGTAGAGGCAGGGAGGTTAAAAAAAGTGATTAGCATTCTTGCCTTCATTGCTCAGTCCTTTGAACATAGGAGTTAGGCAGTTTTTGAGGTTTTACAGCACATTGGTGAGGCCTGTTCTGGAGTACTGTGTCCAGTTCTCATCACCCAGTTATAGGAAGGATATTATTAAGCTGGACAGGATTCAGAAGAGATTTACCAGGATGTTGTCAGGTATGGAAGGTCTGAGTTATAAAGAAAGGCTGGATAGGCTGGGACATTTTTCCACCAGAGTGTAGGAGGTTGAGAGGCGACTTGATAGATGTTTATGAAATCATGGGGGGATTAGATAGGGTTAATGGTAGGTGTTTTTCCCCTAAGATGGGGGATTTCAAGATGAGGTTTTTAGCACATTTTAAGGTGAGAGGAGAGAGTTTTTAAAAATACATGAGGGGCAATTTTTTTTTTTTTACACAGAGGGTGGTTCGCACGTGGACCGAACTTCCAGAGGAAGTGGTAGATGTGGGCACAATTACAACATTTAAAAGACCTTTGGATAAATACATGAGGAGAAAAGGTTTGGAGGGATGCAGTCAGGAGCAGATGGGGGGGGGGATGGAGGTTGGGGAGAACAACTAATTTAGTTTTGGATTATGTTTGGAATGGATGGGTTGAACCAAAGGGTTTGTTTACATGCTTTATGACTCAATGACTCTGTATAAAGAACTTGAGGGAATAGATGGACAGGAACCTGGAATACACTTCTGTTGGGAGACTAAAACTAGGTGACATAATTTTAAAAAGATCTCACCTTTACAGCAGAGATAAGCAGAAATTATTTCCCTCGGAAGGTGGTTAAACTATGGAATTCTCTTCTTTAGAATGTACTGGTAGGTCTTTAAATTTATTCAAGGATGAGATAGGTAGACTGTTGATCGACAAGGTAGTCAAAGGTTATAGGGTGCAGACAGGAGTTGAAAATATGACAACAGATCAGCCATGATCTAATTGAATGGTGGAGTAGACTTGAAAGGCCACATGGCGTACTCCTATGAAGTGTTATGTTTCTTTGTAAGTCAGTGTTAGACTGTCATTTCTGTTTCCTTACATTACTGACTGGTTTGATGAGCACTTTTTTAAAAAATAGCTGGGATACTCCAACATTGAAAAAAAACAAAGAATTCATGAGGAATACGAGGGAGGAAACAATTTAAATATCTAATTTACTTATACAATTGAATAGAATAACTTTCATGAAGAAAAGACTAACTGTTCATGGTAAATATTCGTAACCAATTTTCTATTTATGCAGAAGCAGCAGCATAATGTTATCCACTAATCTGTGGAAAATAATGTTTCCAACTATCTCTTAAACTGTCAATTTGTTGTTTGTTTTTCCATTATTTAGAATCCTAAAAGAGAGAAATCTTTTAAAAGAGTTTGAAAAGACAAAGTAGTTGAAATTAATGTGCAGACAGTAAAAATATCTTCTAATGATCTGACCAGTTAAAGGGTGACAGATTTATCTTTTTACTGTTAATATTATCTATTTCATTAACAAACTGTAGTGCATGATGGATTTGAAATATGGACGCCCTGAAATTAAATGCAATCAATATGTGGTATTTCAATCAACAAGTACTATTTAAATTTCAATAAAATACATTGGATATTATTGTCAAACAATTACAATTTTGTCTCATAACCTTTGTCACAAATTTATTAGTTTAAACAAATAGCATTTTTTTAAAGTAAGGACAAGATGAGAAAGGTGGTTGTTCTAAACAATGAAATTAAATAATAACTGACAGATTTCTGCACAACAGAAATGACTTACTCAGTTTTAGTCAACATATAAACACAGTATAGTTGAAACATGATTATCTCAAAGAAAACAAGATTGTTGCATTGTTTTGATTACTAATGTATGTTGGAATGAATGAAAAATTGTCCAGAAAATAAACATTCAGCTGTATGTCATTTTAACATTTAGAAATGCTGACTGACTACAAGGATATCGTATTGCTTTGGAATGGAAATAACGTTTGTTACTGACTTTTTATAAACCTAAATAATAACAAACCTTGACATTTCTTTGTTCTGGAATGCCATTCCAAGGAAAAAATAAAAAACCCAGGCCTGTCCTTTTCTTGCGTACCCAAGAAAATAAATAACAACAAATCTGCCAAGAATCTGGAAATTATTGGATGCAAAGCAGATTAGCCATGAAAGATACAGGGTTACAGGAATAGGGTAGGAGGTTGGTCTGGATGGGATGCTCTTTGGAAAGTCTTTGTGGACTTGACGGCCAAATGGCATGCTTCCACATTGTAGGGATTCTATGATCTGCCACAATGGGATTCAAACTATATCTCCAGAACATCAGCTTGAGATTCGGAAGTACTATGCTGCCACCTTCCTATTGCCATTTTGCGTGTCCCAATGGTTCTATAGTATATAAAAGGCAATGTCATGTTTATGGCATTCTACTAGATCAATATTTTACCAATTAATACAAGCATTTACCAAGTCATGCAAAATAGCAACAGGTTTCAAATATAATTATCATCATAAAATGTATGCTGCATCACTGCTGAGTCTCAACAGAGAAGAAAAAAATGATTGCAGCTACAATGTCTTGATTGGAATGATTTGTGTACCTGAATGTTAAGCTTGAGGCTCATGAAATATCGACCCTTGAGCCTCATTATAATCAAGATAGTGAGCTGCAGACACCTAATGAGCTTTCTCAGGCAGCTCGCTAGAGAAGAGTACTCAAAGATATAACCACAGTGACACCAGGAACTAGCTACAAAGACTGCTGGAGAGAAAACGAGTGATCGAGAGTTCTGCCATTACCTGGCCCCACAATCAGAAATGATTATTTTTATCATTAATCTTGTTGCTTGTGGTCTGCAGCAGTTCCCGTAAGTGGGTCGCTTGTAGACTTGATTTCCTAGAAAAGGTACCAAATGCATGAAAACGACCTAATTTTGAAGAAAGGCATTTTAAAGATTTAGACCATGTAATTTAATATTCAGTGTGCAAACACTATTTCCTGCATTGATCCTGGCCCCTGATTTCATATCGCATTGATATGACAAGTATATTTCTGTACCATAATGCAGTACACCTCTGCCTATCATATTGAAGCCCTAACTGTCAGTTAGTAGCTGAAAAATAGACATTGTGCTACACAATTTATTGCTGACAGTTTTAAGTTACAAATCTCATCAAAATACCATGAGTTAATAATAGCTACTGAGCTTAAACTCAATGTTCATCAGTACCATTCATAGAAATTGAGTATTTTGGCAACCTACATCAGCAATGAGTCAGTATGCTCAGAAAAAGGAGGAAAGGGAGGAAATATTGTTGGCAGAAAGAAGCTGAAGTTTATGATTACCAATTGGTTCAGTTTTAAGTCATGTTTAAGGGATTGTACTTTCTAAAAAGACTGGATCTGATTTACCCAATTTCAAGTAAACTTTACATGAAAATCTGTGTATTAGGACAATAATATCCATCCCTTTATCAGGCAAATGCTCATGTTTGACACAGATCACTCACAAATTTGAGAGTTGTTCTATTTTAACATCTGAAACATCATCTAAATTCGCCCCTGCTTCCACCTGTTTTCATCTATCCATTTTCATCTTTTTTCTCTGGACTTAATTATTCCAATGCATTTTTTGACAGCATCCTGTGCTTTAACTTTTGCAAAATAGTGGGCTAAACTCTGCTGCTTAGGTTAAAGCTCATAGTCAATGTTATTCATCCCAGTCCCTGTGCTTGCTGACCTGTACAATTCCAAGTTAAGCCACACGTTAATTTTAAAGTTCTCATCCTAGTATTCAAACCCTTCCATGATCAATCACATCTCCCTTTCTCAGTGATCTTCTTTTGCCTTACAGACCCCACAGAATTCCTAGTGCTCTACCAATTGTGGCCTCTTTAGCATACCCAAATTTAGTTGCTCTGCTATTTATGATCAGACTGTCAGCTGATAAGACCTTAAGCCCCCAAATTTCCTCTGTAAATGGTTCTACCCCTCCACCTCTCCTTCCTCCTCTTAAGATCTTCATTGATACCTACCTGAACATTGCTGAATTTGTTAAAACTTTGCACTCATCAAGATAATTTTTTAGAAATGTCAAAGTGAAAGGAAAAGAATATTTATACTGAAAGAGAAGAAAGTGTTGATTTATTGGCAGGTGGACTCAGATTAGTAAATGTCTTGCCATAGATATTGCCCTAGATAATGATGACTCACAGTTAACTGACAAAAAAGGTGAAGTTAGCTTTTTTGCCTTGTTTCAATGCAATAGCACCACTAACAAGATGCTGCTTTCAAAAAGAAGTTCTACCTATCACACAGATGAGTAGTGATATCTATTTTAGTGATAGTGTAATGCTTGAGAGGGAGAAACCCAGAAGATGAAAAGGAGAGAGTATAACAGTAAAAGGAGAAACAGAGCATGAGAAACACAGCAGGAGAAGCAGAGTGGGCAATACACAGAGGGAGAAACAGAGACCAGAGAGGGTGAAAGAAAAAGGGTTTACAGAAAGAGATAAACAGAGAAGGCAAAACAGGAAGAGAGAAAAAGAGTGAAAAAGGGTGAAAAAGAGTGGGCGAAAATGAGAGGATGAGGCAGAGATGGAGAAACAGGGGGATCACAGATAGGGGATACAAAGAGATTTTAATTGGGAGTGAGCAACAAAAAGGACCAGACAGGAGAATCAGAGAGGGACAAGTTGTGAGGTAGAACCAGCAGGAGAAACAGACAGGGCAATACAGAATAATGAAACAATAGGGAAAACCAGGGAGGGAGAAAGTGTAAGGGAAAGAGAGGGGGAAACCGGAAGGAGAAACAGACATGAAGTAAAAGGGAGGGAGATAGGCAGAGCAAGAAAGAGAGTGGGTGAAAAAGAGAGGGCAGTACACAGAAGGACAAACAGACAGGGTGAAACAGAGGAGAAAACACGATGAAACTGTGAGGGAGAAATAAAGAGGCTGAAACAAGGATCTTAAATCAGAGACGATGAAACAGAAGGAAACAAAGATGGGGGAAGCAGACAGGGAGAAACAGATGCCCAAACAGAGAGGGAGAAAGGGAGAAAGAAAAAGCAAGAAACAAGGAGCAAGAGAAAGAGAGGGCGAGGAGGGAGAAAGAAAGAAAGAAGGAAAATAGTGAGTGAGAAAACCAGAGAGGGAGGTATAGACATGATGTAAAAAGGAGGAAGAAAAACAGAGAGAGAAAGTGAGAGAAAGAGAAACAGAATCAGAGATTAAAGCAAAGGTAGAGAAACAAAAGGCAGGCACACAATGGGATAAACAGAAAGAAAGAGGCTTTAGATAGACAGAGAAACTGTGAGTATTAGAGCAAAGGCAAAACAGTAATGGAGACAGAAGCAGGGCCAAATAAAAAGAAAGAAAAAGAGAGAAAGAGAGATGGGGCATCAGGGTGGAAGAAACAGGGAGGGAGAAACAAGAAAGAGAGGGAGAAATAGAGATGGATAAACATGGACAGAAGAACAGTGCAGGAGATAGAGTGAGGGAGAAAGGAAGGAGGGGAAAAAAGTGAGAACGAAACAGAGAAATAGACTATTATTTGCTTTACCCGATGTATATGCTGTTTCTAATGGCTGACTCCAAGATGTAACTTTCACACACAGACCAGGAGTTGCAGATGGCTTTAAAACTGTTTTTTCATGTATACTTTGAAGGGGTCAACACAAAAATGTCCACTGTCTGGAATATAACCCACTGAAGGTATTTTATTACAAAGTTAATTAGTTAGGTTGCTTTTCACATCTATCCCTTGAATACTCTCTTTGAAGGTTCCTAGCATCCTCCATAGTGCAACATTACAGTGGTTCATACAGGAAATCTTTCAGCAATTAGTGGGTTCCATTCTTACATATTACATTGCTTCACAATAGAAAATCTGGTATTCTCATTATTCTTCATGCTGCATGTCTGCCCCGTATATCACTCCTGCACCATGGTGACCTCACAAATAATCTTACATTTTTGGAGATTAAATGGACCAGGTTTGTCAGGAAACAATACATAAACTTTTGGCAGTGGTGGGGGGGGGTCGTGTTGCTGGCTTATCTAATATCACCCTCGCTCTGATGGCCGCCTTTGCGCATAATACATCAAGTTATGTCTCAGCCCTTGATACGCAAATACCAAATGCAACCACAACACTGAATCTTTTTATGTCTCTGGTGACATAAAGAATGGAACTGATCTCATTGCAGTAGAACACTCCATTCAGCTGAACTTTGATATACCTTGACCTTTGTGGAGAAATTGTTTTTAAAAGGTTCAAAAAAAAGGCTTTCACCACAAGTTCTTCAGGCTGTTCTCAAAGTACTGTGAGGACAAAAATGATGATGAGTCTCATTGATTGTTTTTCCAAGCGATGGCAGATTGCCTCATTGCCAGTACTTTCCGTAGACTATGCCACATTCATAGAAAGAGATCTTCTGGTGAATTGTCGTGTTTCTAACTCTCAATTCATGGCCTGCCTCAGGACTAAATGGCCAGGGAAATTTGGCAGATGGAGAGAGTCTTCCCATTAGATCCTTTCTACATGCTAAGAGCATGACCCTCTAAAAACGTTGCCCTCGCGGTGGTTGGAATGTGCCTTTACAAAGAAATTTTAAAAAGGAGATAACCATAAGATATGGGAGCAGAGTTAGATCATGCGGCCCATCAACTCTGCTTTGCCATTTAATCATGGCTGACATGTTTCTCAACCCCATTCTCCTGCCTTATCCCCATAACCCTTGATCCCATTACCAAACAAGAACCTATCTCAGTCTTAAATACACTCAATAAACTTGGCCTCCACAGCCCTCTATGGCAATGAGTTCCACAGATTAACTACCCTCTGGTTGAAGAAATTCCTCTTCATCTCAGTTCTAAAGCGTCACCCCTTCGCTCAGAGATTGTGCCCTCCAGCCCTAGTCTCTCCGACTAGAGATAACATCTTTCCCACATCCACTCTACCTAGGCCCCTTTGTA
This sequence comes from Stegostoma tigrinum, assembly GCF_030684315.1. Lineage (NCBI taxonomy): Eukaryota > Metazoa > Chordata > Chondrichthyes > Orectolobiformes > Stegostomatidae > Stegostoma > Stegostoma tigrinum. Next base: position 25,770,538 of record NC_081378.1, on the reverse strand, counting down.
TTCTGTAAGTTTCATTCAGATCCCCCTCATCCTATTAAACTCCATTCAGCACAGACCCAGAGTCCTCAACCTTTTCTCATATGAAGCCCTTCATCCCCAGGATCATTCTTATAAACCTTCTCTGGACTCCCTCCAACAAGAAAATCCTTCTTTAAATATCAGTTCAAAACTGCTCACAATATTCCAAATACGGTCTGACCAGAGCCTTATACAGCCTCAGTGGTCCACCTCTGTTCTTGTACTCTAGCCTTCTTGAAATGATTCCTAACCACTAACTGAACCTGCATGTTAACCTTAAGATAGCCCTGAGCTGGACCTCCAAGTGCCTTTGTCCTTAGATTTCTGAAGCCCTTCCCCATTTAGAAAATAGTCTACTTCTCTATTCTTCCCACCAAAGTACTTATCTGTATTCTATCTGCCACTTCTTTGCCCACTCATGCCCAAGTCCTTCTGCAGCCTTCCCACTTCCTCAAACACCATCTTTCCTCCTCCCATCTTTGTATCAACTGCAAACTTAGCTACAATGCCCTCACTTCCCACTAAACTTCACCAAATTTTTTGCTTTATCGTTCATTCATGATTTTGTTCCTGACATCCCTGTCAGCCACTGTTGTCTTATTCTCTCTTGAGTATGTTTCATCTTCCTTGGGATGAATTTCTGCTGTGCCTCGTGAATTATCCTCAGAAACTCCTGTCATTGCTGCTCCATTTTCCTGCTAGGGTCCCCTTCCAATGAACTCTGGCCAGCTCCTCCCTCATGTCTTTGTAGTTACCTTTTCTCAGTTGTAATACTGTTACGTCTGATTCCAGTTCCTCCTTCTCAAACTGCAGATTAAAAGCTAGCATATCAGAGATAGTAAGAACTGCTGATGCTGGAGTCAGAAATAACACACAGTGTGGAGCTGGAGGAACACAGCAGGCCAGGCAAGAGGAGCAGAAATGTCAACGTTTTGGGTCAGGACCCTTCTTCAGAAACAGAGGAGCAGGAAAGTTGACTTTTTGGATCAAGACACTTCTTCAGAAATGCTTTTTCTGAAGAAGGGTCCTGACCCAAAACATCAACTTTCCTGCTCCTCTACTGCCTGGCCTGCTGTGCTTCTCCAGCTCCACACTATGTTATCTCAAAATCTATCAAATCAAGGTCACTGCCCCCTAGAATTTCCTTTACCTTCAGCTCCCTAATCTTGTAGGCATTCCATAAAGTCCTTTTCTTGTAATCTGCTACCAACCTGATTTTCGCATTCCACCTGCATATTGAAGTCCTCCTGACTCTGTAATACTGCCTTCCTATCTTACCTGCCGTTTCCAAGTGCCAATTTATTTTCTTTTCCATATCCTGGCTATTGCTAGAGGCCTGTAAACAGTTCCCATCAGAGTCTTTTTGCCTTTGTGGTTTCTCAACTCTTCACAAACAGATTCTACACCCTCCAACTATCACTTCTTGCAATTGATTTAATTTAATTTCTTATTAACAAAGCAACTCATCCCATTCTACCCATCTGCCTATCCTTTTGATTGCATGTGTCTCCTTGGATATTTAAGTTCTCAGCCTGATCTCCTTGGAGCTATTTCTCTGTGAAACCCACAATATTGTGCCAATTCCAATCAGTGTTACAAGCTCATTTACCCTGTTTCAAATACTGCATTCATTTAAGTATAACACTTCAGCCCTGTGTTGATTGCCCTTCTTCTCAAAAATTGTCCCCATGTCTGCTGTGCCGGAAGTTAGATTGCTGACCTAACCGTACTCTCTGTCCTAGAAACTTTAACCTCTTCTGGGTCTTATCTCCCTTTAACCAGTACATAATCTTCCGTGCAACTGAACTCAGCACCCCACAATTCAGTTGAAAGCCCTAACCAAAGATATCTGTTTCTCCCAAACCAATCTTTGAGTCACATGTTTACCTTTTTAATCTTGTTGACCCTGTGCCAATTTGCTTGTGACTGAGGTAGTAATCTAGAAATTACTACCCTTTTGGTTATGATTTTTAATTTAGCCCCTAGCTGCTCATATTCCCTCAGCAGAACCTCTGCCCTCTTTCTATTAGAACATAGAACATAGAACATTACAGCACAGTACAGTCCAGTCCAGTCCCTTCGGTCCTCGATGTTGTGCTGACCTGTCGTACCGATCTCAAGCCCATCTAACCTACACTATTCCATGTACGTCCATATGCTTGTCCAATGACGACTTAAATGTACCTAAAGTTGGCAAATCTACTACCGTTGCAGGCAAAGCGTTCATACCCTTAATACTCTGAGTAAAGAAACTACCTCTGATATCTGTCCCTGATATCTGATTCACCCCTCAATTTAAAACTGTGCCCCCTCGTGCTCGCCGTCACCATCCTAGGAAAAGGCTCTCCCTATCCACCCTATCTAACCCTCTGATTATTTTATATGTTTCAATTAAGTCACTTCTCAACCTTCTTCTCTCCAATGAAAACAACCTCAAGTCCCTCAGCTTTTCCTCGTAAGACCTTTTCTCCATACCAGGCAACATCCTAGTAAATCTCCTCTGCACCCTTTCCAAAGCTTCCACATCCTTCTTATAATGCGGATTTATATTGTTTATACTTATATGGACCACAAGAACTGGATCTTTCCCCTCTTGCTCCAAGTTCTGCTGCAGGCCAGATGAAATATCCAGAACCTGGGAGCCAGGTAGGCGACACCCTTTGGGACCTTCAATCCTAATCGCAGAGAACAGTATCTATTCCCCTGACTACATTATGCCTGATTACAATGACATTTCTCATTTCACCCTCTTCTTGAGTGGTGCCCTGTACCATTGTGCTATTGTCAGTTTGTTCATCATCCCTGATGCCCACATTCTCATTCACAGAGGGGGGGGGGGGGGGGGAAGAATCTCAAACCTGTTAGATACGCTCAAGGGCTAAGGTTCCTTCAGCACTACCTACCTGTCTCACTGGTAGTCACACCCTCCTGTTCCCCACCACTGACTGAATTCAAGGTAGTTAATTTAATGGGTGTGATGCCTCCTAAAACACCGCATCCAAGTAATTCTCATCCTCCCTAAGGTGGCACAGATTTCACAGCTCATACTCCAGCTCATCAACTCTGATTTCCTCGAGCAACCAACACTTGCTAAAGTTGTGGTCCAAAATGGAGTCCACCAACTCCCACATACAACCCATTTCCTGGCCTGGAATTTCTATTTTAGTTACTTGATTCTTAGTTTGATTTTTAAAATTTTCATACTGATCCTTAGTTTGTAGCCTGTAAATATTTCTCATTATTATCTTCAATATGAAAGTAACACACAATAGGCAGTGAAATTAATAGCTATCACCAACAAATGAACATAGGGTTTTTCTACGATCTCACTGTTTTGTGCCAGGCCCGTGATCCTGTGCTTCAATTTATCCTGTTAAGAAAAACCTTTAAAACTATGAGCAAATAATAAAACAAGCAAGGAGCACCTCTTCCCCCTCTGCTTAAACTGCCTCTAAATTCCCTGAACTGTATACTCACTCAGGCAATGCCCCACATTGGTCATGATCGCTCCCTCCTGACTGTATGAAGCTTACTCAGATCAGAGATTTTTGTCACCCAATAGCTCCAGTTGGCAGGATTCCATGCCCTTATGGGCTCTTCCTACAGATGCACCCTGACGTAAATCAAAAGCGCAGCTGGAGGACCATCAACTCAGTAAAAATGCTTTTTGGCCTTCCTGAAACTTGCTGATCTTGAAATGCTAAGATTTGATGATGATGATCAAGTGTTACATAATGGCAACAGTAAGGGATGCACTAGAGGGTGGGCATTTGCTGCAAAAAAAAAATCAGTGGGGACACTGTCTAAGGATCTATCTGCCACAGCTTCCCACAAGATTGAAAACCTTACCTTCAGGCAGTATCCTTGACATGAAATATACAGTGTAAATATCATGGGTAATTGCAATTATATTGAGATGCTTCAGCAGAAAAATGCAAGAAGTCCTTCCATCTTTACCCACTAACTGGAGAATCATTACACAAGGAAAAATGTAAGTAATTGCTTTTTTCGTCTCCTCTCCAAATCAATTAAACCTCCATCCTCAGCTGAGATAAAATGGAAATATGCCCCTGCACAAGGGGTGAATATTTTTAACTCAAAAGAAATGTGGCAGTTGAGAGAAAGTAAGTTCTGCTGTCCATCTCCCATACCTCCTCAGCTAAAGTACATTCTTAGATTTTTCACATCCTACCTTGAAAAAATGGGTACAACACTATCAGAATCCAATATGAAAATGTCTTCCTTGTTCCAGGGAGCATGAAATTAAATGGTGCAACTTTGCCATCTGCAGGCATAGTAACACAATACACAAAAGGATCACATGATGATAACCTTTCCACTGATAGGTTCAGAGTAAGTCATCTGACATTGCTGAGAATAAAAGAGGTTAAAATAGTATCAGAGATAATGGGAACTGCAGATGCTGGAGATTCCAAGATAATAAAATGTGAGGCTGGATGAACACAGCAGGCCAAGCAGCATCTCAGGAGCACAAAAGCTGACGTTTCGGGCCTAGACCCTTCATCAGAGAGGGGGATGGGGGGAGGGAACTGGAATAAATAGGGAGAGAGGGGGAGGCGGACCGAAGATGGAGAGCAAAGAAGATAGGTGGAGAGGGTGTAGGTGGGGAGGTAGGGAGGGGATAGGTCAGTCCAGGGAAGACGGACAGGTCAAGGAGGTGGGATGAGGTTAGTAGGTAGCTGGGGGTGCGGCTGGGGGTGGGAGGAAGGGATGGGTGAGAGGAAGAACCGGTTAGGGAGGCAGAGACAGGTTGGACTGGTTTTGGGATGCAGTGGGTGGGGGGGAGGAGCTGGGCTGGTTGTGTGGTGCAGTGGGGGGAGGGGATGAACTGGGCTGGTTTAGGGATGCAGTGGGGGAAGGGGAGATTTTGAAACTGGTGAAGTCCACATTGATACCATATGGCTGCAGGGTTCCCAGGCGGAATATGAGTTGCTGTTCCTGCAACCTTCGGGTGGCATCATTGTGGCAGTGCAGGAGGCCCATGATGGACATGTCATCAAGAGAATGGGAGGGGGAGTGGAAATGGTTTGCGACTGGGAGGTGCAGTTGTTTGTTGCGAACTGAGCGGAGGTGTTCTGCAAAGCGGTCCCCAAGCCTCCGCTTGGTTTCCCCAATGTAGAGAAAGCCGCACCGGGTACAGTGGATGCAGTATACCACATTGGCAGATGTGCAGGTGAACCTCTGCTTAATGTGGAATGTCATCTTGGGGCCTGGGATGGGGGTGAGGGAGGAGGTGTGGGGACAAGTGTAGCATTTCCTGCGGTTGCAGGGGAAGGTGCCGGGTGTGGTGGGGTTGGAGGGCAGTGTGGAGCGAACAAGGGAGTCACGGAGAGAGTGGTCTCTCCGGAAAGCAGACAGGGGTGGGGATGGAAAAATGTCTTGGGTGGTGGGGTCGGATTGTAAATGGCGGAAGTGTCGGAGGATAATGCGTTGTATCCGGAGGTTGGTAGGGTGGTGTGTGAGAACGAGGGGGATCCTCTTGGGGCGGTTGTGGCGGGGGCGGGGTGTGAGGGATGTGTCGCGGGAAATGCGGGAGACGCGGTCAAGGGCGTTCTCAATCACCGTGGGGGGGAAGTTGCGGTCCTTAAAGAACTTGGACATCTGGGATGTGCGGGAGTGGAATGTCTTATCGTGGGAGCAGATGCGGCGGAGGCGGAGGAATTGGGAATAGGGGATGGAGTTTTTGCAGGAGGGTGGGTGGGAGGAGGTGTATTCTAGGTAGCTGTGGGAGTCGGTGGGCTTGAAATGGACATCAGTTACAAGCTGGTTGCCTGAGATGGAGACTGAGAGGTCCAGGAAGGTGAGGGATGTGCTGGAGATGGCCCAGGTGAACTGAAGGTTGGGGTGGAAGGTGTTGGTGAAGTGGATGAACTGTTCGAGCTCCTCTGGGGAGCAAGAGGCGGCGCCGATACAGTCATCAATGTACCGGAGGAAGAGGTGGGGTTTGGGGCCTGTGTAGGTGCGGAAGATGGACTGTTCCACGTAACCTACAAAGAGGCAGGCATAGCTGGGGCCCATGCGGGTGCCCATGGCCACCCCCTTAGTCTGTAGGAAGTGGGAGGAGTCAAAAGAGAAGTTGTTGAGTGTGAGGACGAGTTCCGCTAGGCGGATGAGAGTGTCGGTGGAGGGGGCCTGGTCGGGCCTGCGGGACAGGAAGAAGCGGAGGGCCTTGAGGCCATCTCCATGCGGAATGCAGGTGTACAGGGACTGGACGTCCATGGTGAATATGAGGTGTTGGGGGCCAGGGAATTGGAAGTCCTGGAGGAGGTGGAGGGCGTGGGTGGTGTCACGGACATAGGTGGGGAGTTCCTGGACCAAAGGGGAGAAAATGGAGTCCAGATAGGTGGAGATGAGTTCGGTGGGGCAGGAGCAGGCTGAGACGATGGGTCGACCAGGGCAGGCAGGTTTGTGGATTTTCGGAAGGAGATAGAAACGGGCCGTGCGGGGTTGGGGAACAATGAATCCACAAACATGCCTGCCCTGGTCGACCCATCGTCTCAGCCTGCTCCTGCCCCACCGAACTCATCTCCACCTATCTGGACTCCATTTTCTCCCCTTTGGTCCAGGAACTCCCCACCTATGTCCGTGACACCACCCACGCCCTCCACCTCCTCCAGGACTTCCAATTCCCTGGCCCCCAACACCTCATATTCACCATGGACGTCCAGTCCCTGTACACCTGCATTCCGCATGGAGATGGCCTCAAGGCCCTCCGCTTCTTCCTGTCCCGCAGGCCCGACCAGGCCCCCTCCACCGACACTCTCATCCGCCTAGCGGAACTCGTCCTCACACTCAACAACTTCTCTTTTGACTCCTCCCACTTCCTACAGACTAAGGGGGTGGCCATGGGCACCCGCATGGGCCCCAGCTATGCCTGCCTCTTTGTAGGTTACGTGGAACAGTCCATCTTCCGCACCTACACAGGCCCCAAACCCCACCTCTTCCTCCGGTACATTGATGACTGTATCGGCGCCGCCTCTTGCTCCCCAGAGGAGCTCGAACAGTTCATCCACTTCACCAACACCTTCCACCCCAACCTTCAGTTCACCTGGGCCATCTCCAGCACATCCCTCACCTTCCTGGACCTCTCAGTCTCCATCTCAGGCAACCAGCTTGTAACTGATGTCCATTTCAAGCCCACCGACTCCCACAGCTACCTAGAATACACCTCCTCCCACCCACCCTCCTGCAAAAACTCCATCCCCTATTCCCAATTCCTCCGCCTCCGCCGCATCTGCTCCCACGATAAGACATTCCACTCCCGCACATCCCAGATGTCCAAGTTCTTTAAGGACCGCAACTTCCCCCCCACGGTGATTGAGAACGCCCTTGACCGCGTCTCCCGCATTTCCCGCGACACATCCCTCACACCCCGCCCCCGCCACAACCGCCCCAAGAGGATCCCCCTCGTTCTCACACACCACCCTACCAACCTCCGGATACAACGCATTATCCTCCGACACTTCCGCCATTTACAATCCGACCCCACCACCCAAGACATTTTTCCATCCCCACCCCTGTCTGCTTTCCGGAGAGACCACTCTCTCCGTGACTCCCTTGTTCGCTCCACACTGCCCTCCAACCCCACCACACCCGGCACCTTCCCCTGCAACCGCAGGAAATGCTACACTTGTCCCCACACCTCCTCCCTCACCCCCATCCCAGGCCCCAAGATGACATTCCACATTAAGCAGAGGTTCACCTGCACATCTGCCAATGTGGTATACTGCATCCACTGTACCCGGTGCGGCTTTCTCTACATTGGGGAAACCAAGCGGAGGCTTGGGGACCGCTTTGCAGAACACCTCCGCTCAGTTCGCAACAAACAACTGCACCTCCCAGTCGCAAACCATTTCCACTCCCCCTCCCATTCTCTTGATGACATGTCCATCATGGGCCTCCTGCACTGCCACAATGATGCCACCCGAAGGTTGCAGGAACAGCAACTCATATTCCGCCTGGGAACCCTGCAGCCATATGGTATCAATGTGGACTTCACCAGTTTCAAAATCTCCCCTTCCCCCACTGCATCCCTAAACCAGCCCAGTTCATCCCCTCCCCCCACTGCACCACACAACCAGCCCAGCTCCTCCCCCCCACCCACTGCATCCCAAAACCAGTCCAACCTGTCTCTGCCTCCCTAACCGGTTCTTCCTCTCACCCATCCCTTCCTCCCACCCCCAGCCGCACCCCCAGCTACCTACTAACCTCATCCCACCTCCTTGACCTGTCCGTCTTCCCTGGACTGACCTATCCCCTCCCTACCTCCCCACCTACACCCTCTCCACCTATCTTCTTTGCTCTCCATCTTCGGTCCGCCTCCCCCTCTCTCCCTATTTATTCCAGTTCCCTCCCCCCATCCCCCTCTCTGATGAAGGGTCTAGGCCCGAAACGTCAGCTTTTGTGCTCCTGAGATGCTGCTTGGCCTGCTGTGTTCATCCAGCCTCACATTTTATTATCTTGCTGAGAATAAATGCTGTTTTAGTAGTTCTTCGATATGCCACATTGAGAATTGGCCTGGATAGTTTGTCAATTCTGGCTGATATTCTAACTGTTAATAAGCAGATATATGATTTAATAGATATTCTTGAGCCATGCATGTGGGTAATATCAGCACCTCTATCAGTTAGATCACCTGATTATCCCAGACTGCCACATATATTGGATAAATGACACTAATCACTTCCCATTATCATCAGTATCAATGACAAACATGCTATTTTAACCAGGTCAACTATTATTCGCCATTGTATTAGGGTCTTGGGACCAAACTCCAGTCATTGTCTTCCACGGCTATTTCTTGCCATTCTCTTCTCTGCATCTGTGTGATGGACCTCCTATGCCTTCTACAATTAGATTAGTTCTCTTCTTATTTAATTCCATCGTTAAGGAAGCAAAATCCCTTCACAGTAAGGTGCGCACGAGGATACAAATGCAGCAGGGAACTGGAGCAGAATCTTCTTGTTTCTCTTGTTTCCAGATCCCTTATCTGACTTGCACTTACCCCACCCTCAAAATCTGTGTCAAATGCACTTCAAATAGTGGTGAGGTAAAGTGGGTGGCTTATTTTTCCGCACAGAACTTTGCACCATTTGCACTTCATCTTTTTTTCAAGCATAAGTTGGGTAATGAAAGCAGAGCTGGCTAAAGTGAACTGGCAAACAAGGATAAAAGATAGATCAAAATAGATGCTGTGGCAGATATTTAATGAGATATTTCAAAATACTGAAAAATTGCAACAAGTAAGAAGAATTCCAGGGAACATGTATAGCTAGTGAAGTTTAAGGTAATGTCAAATGTAAAGGAAAAGTATAAATTGTGCAAAGATTGATGGCTTGTCAGAAGATTGGATACAATATAAAAACAACAAAGAATGATGAAAATTTGATAAAAAAGGAAAAATTAGAATATGTGAAAAAGCTAGGTAGAAGTACAAAAATAGATAACAAAAACTCCATAAATGTTTAAAAAAAAATTAACAAATTGACCAATAGTTTGATAGAAAGTGAATCTGGAGAATGGATAGCAGAAAATAAAGAGAAGGCAGATGAATTGAACAGGTATCAGTCTTTACTATAGACAATACAACTAACACCCCAGAAACAGTGATAAGTCAGGGAATAGTAGGGACAGAGGAACTCAGGAAAATTACAATCACCACAGAAGTGGTACTGAGTAAGATGTTGGAGCTGCAGGTTAGGCCCTGATGTGTCAAGTTCGTTTTCGGAGACCCTCATGGACTTGCTGCAATAACAAGACACTGACCTGTTTAGAATAACACAAATCCTTTTATTACAAAGCAAGTACAAGCTGTGGAGAATCACTGTACTTAACTCGGCACAGAGTGCATAGTCTCGCAAGTAATTCTCCCCCAGCAGCGGACAGTCTCTGCTTTTTATACTTTACAAAAGACATGATACATAAAACAATTTCACATTTTACAATGACATGATACATGAAACAATTATTACAACAGACAAGGACAGGATACCAAACAATTATTATGTCAAGAACATAAAAGACCAGGATATAGTATCGACTGCTAGTGAAGAGGCTGATAATGGCAGGAGGTGATTTCAAGTTGTTATCAGGACAGATTGTGATTTCAAGTTGCCGGTGTGTCCGGCTAGAACAACGTCAGTGACCTGGCCCCTTTGTCAGCGACAGAAGTTAAATGCTTTAGAAGTCTCACACCTTTACAAATGTTCCCCACCTAACCCTATTTGAAACAGTTCAATTCTAATTTTATTCAGTCAGGAAGCTTAAGACAGCATACCGATGTGTGGGAAGATGAGTTACAAAAGTTTTACACTGAATTCATAGCTGGGCAGGAAGCTTCAGGGCAGTGCCTGCATACCTATGTGTAGGCAGATAAAAGACTTTAATTTATAGAAATACAGAAATCAAAGGCAGATAAAAGACTTTAATCCATAGAATTATAGAAATCAATGGGATGTTATCCCATTAACATCTCAGGTGGACTTCATCCTTGGATGTTAGAAGAACTGACTACTGAGGTATTTGATGCATTGATTTTAATTTTTCAAAACTCCTTTGATTTAGGGAATGATCCCCAAAAGATAGCAATATAATTCCTTTAATTCAAAAGGTGAAGTAAACAGAAAGAAACTCCACATTACTTAGTTTAAAATTGGTCATAGGAATTATGTTAGAAACCAGTATCAAAGAAGTTATAGTAGGACACTTGTGGAAGTTCTTATCAAGATGTTCTTGTCAGGTGAAAAAGATATTTTGCACAGATGAGTAATTGGTTTCAGTGCCAATGTGATGCCAGCTATGTTACATTTTAATTCTCTCAGTGGACATGTGACGCTGGCTGGACATCATTTATTACTTTTCCAAGTTGACCTTGAGAAGTTTGTGCTGAACTACTTTCTTGAACCTGTGCAGTCCATGTGCTGTCAGTTGACCCCAAAATTCCCCAGGGAAGGAATTCTAGGATTTTGAACTAGTGACAATGAAGGAACTGCAATATATTTCCAAGTCAGGATGGTGAGTGTCTTCGAGGGGAAATTCCCTCGAACCTCCTGCCCCTCCCCCATTTCTGAAGAAGGGTCTAGGCGCGAAACATCAAGCTTTCCTGCTCCTGTGATGCTGCTTGGCCTGCAGTGTTCATCCAGCTCTACACCTTGTTATCTCTTGAATTTCTATTGCTTCTTTCATGACTTAAGGACATTTGAAAACTCTTTCGAGCCAATGAAGTACTTTTCAATGCTATCACTGTCACCATGTAAAAGCCAGCAGTTATGTGAACACAGTAAGATTTCACAAACAGCAATTAGATACTTACCAGGTCATTTTTCTGCAAGTCATTTTATTTGAGTAAGAAACACTGTCTTACTGGGATAACTTTCCAGCTCTTTATTGCAATAGTGCTTTGGAATCGTTTACATCTGAGAGGGTGTATGAATTACAAAAAACAGAGATGCTTAAAGTACTCCATAATGTCCAAAAACATTTGTGCAGAAAGTAACAGAATTGATGTTTCAGTTCAAGGACTTTTCTACAGATAAGTTGTTGGTTAAATATCTCATCTGAAAGATAGCATCTTCCTCTCTCTCAGCACAGCATTGAAGTGTGAGCTTGAATTTTGAGCTCAGTTCCGTGGAATGGGAATTGAAATCACAACCTTTTGACACAGAGATTCTTTACGAGGTTTCCTTGCACGTTCACATAAATAGTCTTCAGTACTATTGTTATACATGTAGGCTGTACATCCTAATGATTGGCAGAATGTATCAAACCTCAGATCCTGTTGACTGTTCAGGGAGTAGCATGTTGATTGTGCTCACCCAGGCTGTATTTGCAGCCTCAGAATGCTGAGTGCACTATTAGATGTAATGCTGCTATTGCATATCATTTATTATATATTCTGCTAAAAATTGTACTGAAAATCAATTTACTATTTTGGATCGAGGCCCGATACGTCAGCTTTTGTGCTCCTAAGATGCTGCTTGGCCTGCTATGTTCATCCAGCTCCACACTTTGTTATCTCTCTTACTATTTTTAATAATTGGATTTGCTACATTTGATGTACTATATCAACACACAGGACCCTATTTCATAAAAGGAGTTGATACATTAAAGAAATTAAAAGAATTAAAGGTCATGGAGAGTGCCAATATCTGCATTCTGATAGTTAAACCCTGACCAATTAGAGTCTACTTGTGTGGTTTGAGAAATAAGATCATTCGTACTGCACTCCCTTGCTAACTATGGCCAAACCCATCAGCACTCTTTTCTCATGTTGTATAACTTGGTACAAAAACAAAGTTACTGGAAAAGTTCAGCAGATCAGGAGAAAGCAGGGTTAACGTGTTGGGTCCAGTGACCCTTCCTCTTGGTGTTCATTTTTACAAGCTTGATTCTTGTGTGCCAGTCTTGATTACAGCAAGACAAAAGGCTTTGATTTCTTATCTCCTTTTAATAGTATTCAAGAATATTATCTTTTATTCTCAGGAAAGCTGAAGACAAATGTAGGGAGGTTGTACAGGACACAAGTGAAATCTCATCTGAAGACTTTTTGCACTGTTGCTCACCTTATTTTGGAAAGGTTTTAAATGCAATAGCAGCAGTTTTTTGAAGGTTTACTGGATTAATATTGGAATAGGCAGGTTGTCCTGTCAGGAAAAGTTGGACAGCTAAGGCTTCGACTGACTGATATTTAAAAGAGTAAGATGCAACCTTGTTGAACATACAAAATTTTTAGGTGTCCTGAAAGAATACATGTAGAAAGGATGTATCCTCTTTCAGATATATCTAGTGTTAAGTGTCACTGTTTAAAAATAAATAGAAATGTGGCAAGAGTTTTTCTCACAGGCATTTATGAGTCATTGAAACTCTCTTTCTGAAAGGCAAAGAAACCAGAGACTTTGAATATTTTTAAGGCAAAGGTGGCTGGATTTTGTTATGCAAGAAGGCAGGATTGCAAACTTGAAATCAGCCACGATCATTAATTAACGGGGCAGGCTTGAAAATCTAAATGGCCTACACTTGCTCCTTGTTTGTATGTCCTCTGAAAAAGCCCTGACTGTGTCCAATAGTCGGGCATTTAATGTGATCACACAAATTGTGAAATGCTGCATTTCACTTTTTAATACGCATGCTGAGATGACAAGTCACTTTTACATTCAACATCCTCTCTACGTTTGCTTCACATGCTTCCAACTTGTTAACTATCACTGGTGGATGACACAGAGACTAATTCAGCCTCTGTATCTTCCCTCAGACTCTAACCTCCCTCAGTGCAAAGAAGGCAAGATGGGGGAAATTTAGGATTATATCAGTGATAAAATCTAAAAACCCCATAGACCCAGAAGGCTACTCTCTTATGAGAGAGGGATGACTGGTGGTGTTTTAATCTTATGGTCACCAAGTCACAGGCTGGTGATGCAGCCTGTGGGACCACAGTCGCCAGAAGAGGGAAGGCTGAAGTCCCCTCCACTCCAACACAATGTTGGCCATACTTCTACCGCTATGCTTTTCTAATTAAAACCAATTTAAGAAGTGTTCTATGAGAAAATTATGCTTGGATTGTATTTTTCACCATTAACTTTAACTGAATGTAATAGACCTTATGAACAATTTCTACTTTGGTTTTTGAATTACTACTTTGATTTCTCTAATGGGTCACTCCAATGTTGACACTGAGAAATTTTATGTATCAGATTTAATATTAACCTCAGTCAAGACACCCCAAAGTCCAAATCATTGGACTTTGTATGACTATTTTCTCCAGTTCAGATTTCAGGTTCTGCAACAACTTTAAGTGTAGTGGTCATATCATTCTCTTTAAAAAGCCCTAGAAGGAAATTTTCTTTGGCGAGCGAAGTATCTAAGTGGGTTATGTGATAGTAGGATAGTAGGAAAAGTATTGTGATAGTAATGATTGTGTTTTTTTTGAGAAGGGTCTAGGCCCGAAACATCAGCTTTCCTGCTCCTGTGATGCTTCTTATCCTGCTGTGTTCATCCATCTCTACACCTTGTTATCTAAGTGGATTATGTGACTGTCAGGATTCAAAGGGAATGAGGCTGCACCATGAAGGTTTCTTTAACCCATGTCATTCTGATGGAGGTCATCAGAATAAGACACAGGAGTCAGGGATTCTTAGTATTGGATTTCTTAAATAGAGGCTGCAAGTAATTCAAAGCTTTTTAATTGTGCTAAATATCCAAGCAGTATTGTTTCTTATGCTTGTTATTGGCCATACTAAATTGCCCCATTGTGTTCAGGGTTGTGCAGGCTAGATGGGTTAGCTATGGTAAATGTGGGAATAGGGTGGGATGTGGAATCTCTTTGGAGGGTTGGTGCAGACTTGATGGGCTGAATAGCCTCTATCTGCCCTGTAAGGGTTCTATGACATCACCGTTAAGGACATCATGGTCTGTGTATTCACAATGCTGCAATTCTGCCTGCTAGTTCATCTGATATGAGTTTGCAAGCTGTACACAAATTAATTAGTTGTTTTGCTGCAATATCTGCTTTTTAACTTTTAATGTGTTCTACTGAGTTAAATAAACTAACTCAAGAAGTTCATCAATCCCAGATGAGCAACTGATTATTCAGCCATTATCATTAATATGGTATGCTGAACATTAGAAATCATTGAGCTGATAAAATCTACTATGCTTAAACAATCAGGAAGCAGGCTAACTTACAAACGAAACATGTGGGCCGTCAACAGCAGCAGAATTGTACTCCAGCACAATCTGTAACCTCATGGCCCAGAATAACCTGTATTCAAACATTACCATCAAGCCTGGGGGGAGGATCAATCCTGGTTCAATGGAGAGTGCAGGAGGGCATGCTAGGAGCAGCACCAAATATACCTAAAAATGAGATGTCAACCTAATGAAATTATCAAACAGGACCACTTGTATGCCAAACAGCATAAGCAGAGAGTGATAGACAGACATAAGTGACACCACAACTAACGGATCAGATCTAAGCTCTACAGTCCTGCCACATCCAGTTGTGAATGGTGGTGGACAATTAAACACCTAACTGGAGGAGGAGGCTCCACAAATATCCTCATCCTCAATGATCAAAGAACCAGCACATTAGTACAAAAGATGAGGCTGAAACATTTGCAGCAATTTTCAGCCAGAAGTGCCAAGTGGACAATCCATCTCAGCCTCCTCCAATGGACCCCAGCATTTCAACTACCAGTCTTCAGCTAATTTGATTCACTTCATGTGACATCAAGAAACAATTAGAGACACTGATACTACAAAGGCTACAGGTTCTGACAACATTCAGGCAATTGTACTGAAGCCTTGTGCCCCAGAACTTGCTGGTCCCCCAGCCAAGCTGTTCCAGTAAAGTTATAACACTGGCAACTACCTGACAATGTGAAAAATTACCCAGGTACATACTGTACATAAAAGCATGGCAAATCCAACCTAACCGATTACTGCCCACCAGTCTACTCTCAATCATCAGTAAAGTGATGAAAGGTGTCATCAAGAGCGCTATCAAGCAACATTTGCTCAGCAATAAGGTGCTCAGTAATCCCTAGTTTAGGTTCTGCCAGGGCCACTCAGCTCCTGACTTCATTACAGCCTTAGTTCAAACCTTGACAAAATAGCTGAATTCCAGAGGTGAGGTGACAGCCCTCGACATTAAAGCAGCATTTGACCAAGTGTGGCATCAAGGAGCCCTAGCAAACCTGAAATCAATGGATATCAGGGGGCAAACTCTCTGGTGGTTGGAGTCATACCTGACACATAGGAAGGTGATTGTGGTTGCTGGAGGTCAGTCATCTCAACTCCAGGTCTTCTCGACAGGAGTTCCTCAGGGTAGTGTCCAAAGTTCAATAATCTTTAGCTGCTTCATCAATGATCTTCATGCCGTCATAAGGCCAGAAGTGTGGATATTTGCAGATAATTGCAAAACGTTCAGCATCATTTGTGACTCCTCAGATACTGAAGCAGTCCACGTTCAAATGCATCAACATCTGGATAATATCCAGGCATGGGCGAAGTGGGAAGTAATGTTCACATCATACAAATCAGGCAGTGACCACTGCAATAAGAGACAATCCAGTCATTGCTCCGTGACATTCAATGGCATCACCATCACTGAATCTCCCACTATCAACATCCTGGGGGTTACTTTTGATCAGAAACTCAACTGGACTCACCACATAAATGTGCTGGCAACAAGAGCAGGTCAGAGGTTAGGAATACTAGCCGAGTAACTCACTTCCCAATTCCCCAAAGCCTGTCCATCATCTACAAAGCACAAGTCAGGAGTATGATGGAATACCCCTCATTTGCCTGGATGGATGCAGCTCCAACAACACTCAAGAAGCTTGACACCATCTCAGACAAAATAGCCCACTTGATTGGCACAGCACCCACAAGCTTCCATTCACTCGGTAGCAGCAGTGTGTACTGTCTACAAGATGCACTGCAGAAATTCACCAACGGTCCTCAGACAGCACCTTCCAAACCCACGACCACTTCCATCTGGAAGGACAAGGGCAGCAGATATATGGGAACACCACTGCCTCGAAGTTTGCCTCCATGCCACTCACCATGCTGACTTGGAAGCATATTGTCATTCCTTCACTGTACTGGGTCAAAATCCTGGAATTTTCTCCCTTATAGAATTGTGTGTCATCCCACAGCAGGTGGACTGCAGCAGTTCAAGAAGCTAACTCACCTCAAAGGCAACTAGGGATGAGCAATAAATACTGGCCAGCCGGTAACACCCACATCCCACAAATGAATTTTAAAAATTAGTAAAGACTAATGTAAGTCCCTTACAATCAGAAACAGAGTAAAGTTACAATGTGGAACTAAGAATTAACAATCCAATTAAATACATTTTTATTTGTTTTGGTTTCACAAAATGGATACAAACAAACAATGTCCCTAAATCATTGAGATTGACAGGGTGCAGTAAGAGTGAGAAACTGGAGGAAATCATTGTTAATAGAGAAATGGTGCTGGGGAAATTGATGGGATTGAAGGCCAATAAATGTTCAGAGCTCGATAATCTACTTTCCAGAGTACTTAAGTAAGGAGCCCCAGAAATAGTGGATGCATTGGTGCCATTTTTCAAGACGCAATAGATTCTGGAACAATCTTATGAATGGGAGGACAGCTAATGTAACACCCTATTTTTAAAAAAAGGAGGTGAACGGAAAACAGGAAACACTTTGCTTCTCCAGTTGAACTCTGTGATTGGACTGGGTCACTTCTTGTCTTGGTGCTCGTGGACATGCCTACTCTAGTTGTAGAGGTTACAGCAGAATTAGGGTAAGGGATATTGAAAAGATTTTGCTAGAGTCAGCCAAAGCTATGTACTCCCCCTGACTGGAGGTTGAAAGGCAAAGTCAACAGGTACACATTTGGTTCATACAGTAAACTTCTGAGGCATAAGTATCCCAATTGGACAGAGATTAATGGGGAAGAGATAGTGACCTCCCCATCTAAGGAAGACAAACTTAATTGTGAAAATTTATCTCAATGACAAGAATCTGATTAGCTCATCACACTTGCCATTTTTTGCGCCACTTCAGGGACGAGAAAATCTCTGCGCCAGCCAAGATGTTAGGAGTTGGAAAGGAACAGATATAAGAAGACTTCACACTGCACCAGTACAATCTAATTTGTGACACTCAAAAAATATCTTTATGGTAGTTCTTATTGCTACAGCAAGAACCCTTCCAGATTCCCATAACAGAGAAAGGCCAGAATAATTCAATGAATTGTTGGCAATTCAGTTCAGTGGTCTGACTGTTATGGAAGAAGTTGAAGTAATAATATGAGGGCTTAGTTTAACACTGTTCAGTTTCATTCCTGTTATAGTAATTATACCTCAACCAGTCAGTTTTCAAGGCCATAAGATCAAAGCAATTGACAAATGTCATGGAGGAAAATTTAAAGCCTTTTTCAAAAGATTTGGTTCTGGTTCACTGAAGAGTTGTTTAGCTAATCAGATCTGCTACAAATCCCTCTGGAATTTAATATCGAGGCAGGCCATGCTTCTGGTGCCCAAGGTTATGCATCAACCAGAAAGCAATCTATTCTCACATTAAAAGAACTCTCAGTGCTTTCACAGTTTATGCCACCAGATAGAATTGTACATTTTCTCTATATAATGGCTCTTTAGAGGAAAAAGGCAAAATAAATTACAACAGAGACTGCAGCAAGATTTTGCCTTCTAAAATTACAATGGCTGGAATTGTCCACATCTCTGCAAAAGACAGCACAACTTTAAAACAAGTTAAAGTAAGTATAAAGGATTGAGTGGTCTAAGGCACTGGATTAAGGGTCCTATCTCATATAATTAAATAGAACAATAGTTCATTGTGACTTGTATTTTTTCTGTAAAAATACAACGAGAAGCATTTGTGTTACCATACTCACATGCCATTGCAATAATAGAAGTTATATATGAAAACAATTCAAGAAAAAGTCCGTCCTGCTTAATTCACTGCTCTATTGTTGCTGAGGTCAAGGAAATGCAACACTGAAGCCACCACAAGGAATTGAGGCTGGGCCAGGCCCACCACAACACCAAAGAAGCTGCCGCAAGGAATTCCATGCCTTTGGAATCCTAGACCCTAATCCACCTCTTCGCTGAAGCTGCCTGCAAAGCAGCTCACCACTTTATAGGACCCACCAGGACCACAAGGAATGCAATGACCATCATGGAACAGCCAGATTCACACCACATTGTCCACTGCAGCAGCCTCTCAACACCTACTTCCTCCCCTGAAGCAGTCAAAAGAAAGTAAGATTAATTTTGATGTTAGGAAATAATAATGATTTAAAAAAAGGATGCAGCAGGCCTGGTGATCAGAAGCAAATGGGCCAGGAGAGCATTTCATACGCTGCCACCGCCATCTGCCACCTTTTTGGAGGTACATGTTCAAATCCCACTGCTACCAAATTCCTTGGTGTGGCTCAGTGGCTAGTACCATTGCTTCACAGTGCCAGGCAGCTGGGTTTGATTCCAGCTTTGGATGACTGTCTGTGTAGAGTTGCGCATTCCCCCTGTGTCTGTGCGGACTTCCATTGGGTGCCCTGGTTTCTTTACACACTCTAAAGATGTGCAGGTTAGGTGGATTGGCCATGATTACTGCACTGTAGCATCCACGGCTGTGCAGGCTAGGTGTGTTAATGTAGGATTCCAGGGATACTGTCGGTGTTTGGGATGTTCTTCAGAGGGTCAGTACAGACATAAAGAACCAAATGGCATCTACCTGCACTGTAGGAATTCTATGAACGTGAGATTTGGAAATCATTTTTAAAGTTGGTTAAAGAGAGGTATGGTGGCTCAGTGGTTAGCATTGCGCCTCACAGCACCAGGGTCCTAGGTTCAATTCCACCCTCAGGCAACTGTCTGTGTGGAGTTTGCACATTCTCCTCGTGCCTGTATGGATTTCCTCCAGGTGCTCTGGTTTCCTCATGGTCCAAAGATATGCAGTGTAGGTGGATTGGCCATGCTAAATTACTGATAGTGTCCAAGAATGTTTAGGTTCGGTGGCAATGCAGTGGTAGGGGAATGGGTCTGGGTGGGATGCTCTTCAGCAGGCCAGTATGGGCTTGTTGGGCTGAATAGCCTGTTTCCACACTGCAGGGAATCTATGAATTTTTAAAACATCATAGCATAAGATCTTCTTGATCATTGCATCAACGCGGGATCTCAGTGCATTCTGAGAGCTGCGATCACTGTAAGAAGGCCTGCCTCAGCTCTCCAATGCAACAACCCAGCTTTCAGCTTCACTGAAAGGCCCCTCAACCTTCATTGCCACCAACCACCATGCCACCATAATCTATCACACATTTCCTGATGCCACCCATACCTCCTCAGATTCTTTCTGCCACCACATGTCACTTTTTATTCCCCTGTGCCAGCATCATGCAAACTTATATTCTCCATACTACCTCAAAAATGGACACATATCAGTTCAAAATGATCAGGTTGGCCAATTTCTACTGATTGCACTATTTGTGGCTATTCACAGAGGCTGTTCAAATTACTTTTTAAGTGGCATATGTATTAGGCATGTTTGAAAAGCCTTGATGTATTGAAAATACTTTATAGACATATACAGTGTATAGCAATCCAAAAAATTATGCCCAATATGGACTTTTAAAAAATATATTCAATTATTTAAAATCACAGTGCTTATAGGTAGAAGACTGGGCACTCTGGATGAAGTGGTTATTTTTTGCCATAGCTGCAACAGGTTATCACTCTTAAACACATCACTTAATTGTTTTTAGTGCAAACAATAAAAACTGTGTATGTTTCTTTGCACTGACTGATTTTGTACGATTTTACATTTGTCATAAAGCATAGTTTTGGTAGAAACTAAATCCATAATGTTACTGAGAACAACAACACCTTGGTTGCCAATTGCACCCAATATAGAAACATTGCATTTTAATGCACCACTGTTACACTTTCATATTGCTTCAAAGTGTAGCTGAATTGAAGGATGAAGAATTGACAATGCCTGACTTAATGCTGACAAAAAATTCAAACATACATTTAAAATTATTGCAAAAATGTGTTGTTTTCCTTGGAACATTTCCTGAAAGTTAAGTTCTTAATGTTAAGAATTAGCAAATTTCTCTGGTTAAATAAATGAAGTGAGGGCATGGTGCTGCAACAAAATTGTACAGGTTATGTTTACTTTGTAAACAGTTGGAATGTTAACAGTAAGCCTGCCATAAAAAATATGAAGTGCTCGACAAAGAACTTCTTGGGTTTCCTAGGAAACCAATCTTGCATGGAGGAAATGGTTTTCTATAAAGCAAATAATTCTGCTTCAGGTAATATTTCTATTTATAAAACTGATAGCACAAAGCGACTGAAAATCATTCAGGCTCCGCATTGCTCAATGTAGTATTTTACCTGGAAGATTTTTTAGTGGGCTAAAGTATTTATCATAGGAGAAAATAATTTCATGTGAACAGATTAAAGGTTCTCACCCATTTAATTCAAAAGCCTGTTGGATTTCTAAATACAAAATTTTAGGATATCTTATTACAGAAAGGGATTGTATAATATTGTTTGCTCATC
Source organism: Stegostoma tigrinum (assembly GCF_030684315.1). Taxonomy (NCBI): domain Eukaryota; kingdom Metazoa; phylum Chordata; class Chondrichthyes; order Orectolobiformes; family Stegostomatidae; genus Stegostoma; species Stegostoma tigrinum. The sequence continues at coordinate 25,749,432 of NC_081378.1, read as the reverse complement.
CAACCAGAAATGAAATGGAATGGAACCATAGAATCCTACTAATGACAACCTTCCATAAGAAAGGAAGTGCATTACTGTAATAAGCACATGAAGTCATTGCTGGATTCAGTCTGGATTCTGAAAAAACCTGCCCTGTGCACTTTTACTGTTTGCAGAATTGTCACTCAAAACATATGCGACTTTACGGGGTTTATTTGTGTCTTCACACAAGGGTTGATTTGATTGGATTTGATTTTTCATTTATAATTGCCACATGTACCTATGTACGGTGAAGACTTTTGTTCTGCATGCGGTACAGGCAGATCATAACATACAAAGATCACAGAGTGATTTAACAGAGTGAGGAATACCAAAGTTATGGCCGCAAAGAAGTTGCGCAAAAAACACGATCAATATTAGATTTGAAATTTGAGAGGTCCACTCAGCAGCCTGTAACAGCAGGGAAGAAGCTGTTCTTGAACCTGTTGGTATGTGTGTTTAAGATTTTGTATCTCCTGCCTGATAGAAGAGGTTTGATGAGATTATAACTGGAATGGGAGGGTCTTTGTTGATGTTGGCTGCCTTGCCGCAAAAATGAGAAGTGTAGATGGAGTCAATGGATAGAAGGTTGGCTTGAGTGATGGGCTGGACTGTGGTCACAATGTTCTAAAGTTTCTTACAGTCCTGCGCAGCATCAAGCCGTGATGTATCCATATAGGATGCTTTCTATGGTGCATGTGTAAAAGTTGGTGAGAGTCCTTATGGACATATTGAATTCCCATAGCCATCTGAGAAAGATGAGGCATTGTTGTACCTTCTTGGCCGTTTCATCAACATGGGATTTCAATGCATTTTGAGAGCTGTGGTAGCTGTAAAAAGGCCAGCCCCAGCTCTCCAACGCAACAACCCAGCTTTCAGCTTCACTGAAAGGCCCCTCAACCTCATTGCCACCAACCACCATGCCACCATAAGCTATTACACATTTCCTGATGCCACCCGTATCTCCTCAGATTCTTTCTGCCACCACACGTGACTTTAAATTCCCCCATGCCAGCAAAATGCAATCTTACATTCCTCCCATACTAACTCTAGGCCCTACAATTTAGCCCAAATATCCACTTAGCCAAAATAAATTAGGTACACCTCTCAAAAGCCATACAATAGCATGGGGAATTATCCCAAAATCATTGGCAAAACATGAAATCTTTGACAATCTAAGAATGCATTAAATTCAAACTTAGTATCATTGATACTTGACTAAAAATCCCCAAGAGAAAAAACCGTTGTAATCCTTTAAGGCCCTATTAAGTTTGTAAACGAGTCAAAACATCAAAGACATAATTTATTACTAATAGGCTCATAGAAGTTTCAGTACTGCTTTGATCAAGACAGGCTTGAGGTTCATAAGGAGGAGCCTTATGAAAGTGTGAAAATAGAGAAGTCCCCTGGGCCAGATGGGATGTATCCCAGGATTCTCTGGGAGACTAGGGATGAGATTGCAGAGCCTTTGGCTTTGATCTTTATGTCATCATTGTCTTTAGGAGTAGTGCCAGAAGACTGGAGGATAGCAAATGTTGTCCCCTTGTTCAAGAAGGGGAGTAGAGACAACCCTGGTAATTATAGACCAGTGAGCCTTACTTCGGTTGTGGGTAAAGTGTTGGAAAGGATGATAAGAGATAGGATTTATAATCATCTAGAAAGGAATAATTTGAGTAGGGACAGTCAACATGGTTTTTAGATGGAAGGCCTCACAAACTTTATTGAGTGCTTTGAGAAGGTGACCAGACAGGTGGATGAGGGTAAAGCGGTTGATGTGGTGTATATGGATATCAGTAAAGCGTTTAATAAGGTTCCCCATGGTAGGCTACTGCAGAAAATACAGAGACATGGGATTAAGGTGATTTAGCGGTTTGGATCAGAAATTGGCTAGCTATAAGACGACAGAGGGTGGTAGTTGATGGGAAATGTTCATCCTGGAGTTCAGTTACTAGTGGGGTACCACAAGGATCTGTTTTGGGGCCACTGCTGTTTGTCATTTTTATAAATGACCTGGATGAGGGCATACAAGGATGGGTTAGTAAATTTGCGGATGACGTTAAAGTCGGTAGAGTTGTGGCTATTGCAGAAGGATGTTGCAGGTTACAGAGGGACATAGATAAGCTGCAGAGATGGGCTGAAAGGTAGCGAATGGTGTTTAATGCAGAAAAGTGTGAGGTGATTCACTTTGGAAGGAGTAACAGGAGTAATGGGCCAATGGTAAGATTTTTGGTGGTGTGGATGAGCAGAGAGATCTTGGCGTCCATGTGCATAGATTGCTGAAAGTTGCCACCCAAGTTGATAGGGTTGTTAGGAAGGTGTACAGTGTGTTAAGTTTTATTGGTAGAGGGATAGAGTTTTGGAGTCATGTTGAGGCCATGTTGCAGCTGTACAAAACTCTGGTGCAGCCGCACTTGGAGTATTGTGTACAGTTCTGGTTGCCGCATTATTGGAAGGATGTGGAAGCATTGGAAAGGGTACAGAGGAGATTTACCAGGATGTTGCCTGGTATGGAGGGAAGGTCTTACAAGGAAAGGCTGAGGAACTTGAGGCTGTTTCGTCAGAGAGAAGAAGGTTAAGAGGCGACTTAATAGAGACATACAAGATGATCAAAGGATTAGATAGGGTGGACAATGAGAGCCTTTTTCCTCAGATGGTGATGGCTAGCACAAGGGGACATAGCTTTAAATTGAAGGGTAAGAGATATAGGACTGATGTCAGAGGTAGGTTCTTTCCTCAGAGAGTAATAAGGGTGTGAAATGCCCTGCCTGCAACAGTAGTAGACTCGCCAACTTTAAGGGCATTTAAATGGTCATTGGATGAACATATGGATAATAATGGAATAGTGTAGGTTAGATGGGCTTCAGGTTGCTTTCACAGGTCAGCGCAGCATCAAGGGCCGAAGGGCCTACACTGAGCTGTAATGTTCTATGTTCTATGTTTCATGTTCTATCTGCTGAGCTGAAGTCTTTGTAACCTAGCTAAGCATTCATAATGGAACAGCTGTCAGAAGGAAAACTTCCAGCTTCACTGACAAAACAGATATCCATTTCTACTTCAGAAAAAAATGACTATCAATCTATGGAGGGGGTGCAGGTTCACATTTTTTTTTCAACCTTCATAAGTAGGACTTCTAAAATAAAAACAGATCTATCATTCCAACTAACTCAGAGCATAAAACATGATTACAGAGGATGCTTCATTTTTTAAATTTTTATAGATGCTGTGGTCTTTTTACCATTGGAAAAACACAGTAATGAATGTGAAAAATTACATGAGGCTGGTTGATATGAGGGTCAAATTACAGTTCAGGACTGATCTGTGATGAACTCATGCATTAACTAACACATCTATATTGCAAGACAACATCTAATCATGATATTTGAAGGTGTCAAAATATTATACATATACCTTTTAAGGCTGTTCCTGATTCCTCACAGGATTTCCATATTTTTGCACAAATTTTAAAAATCTGACGTACTTTTAGAGGACCTCTAAAACCTTACCACCAGTGGTAAGTGGTATTTGGGTGGAAATCCAATTTTTGTCTCCCAGTGAGTACGTGGAATTTGACCTTAATGGGGGTGAATGTGTTTGTCACATTTCCAACAAATAAATAAATGAGAGAAAAATGGCATAGGGTTAGGAATAAAGAAGAAAATTTCCTTAGTTTCCTTAATTGCCTCAGGTTTTCCCTGAAATATCCAAATGTGTCCATTCATGCACCACAACACACATCTACACTGTTATGCCTCACTGGGCAGGGTCCACTTTTTCCAGTGACATCACAGAAGTTAAAGGTTTTATCAAAGTACACAACAACTCCCTATCAATCTGTCTTTTAGACCCAGGTTGATAGAAAGCACAGGCCAGGTATCTCTACTTAATAAGAATTGCTATTGATTATAAATAATTATGAAATGTTGACATATAATTCTACTAGTTAAAACTCCAGCTCCCTTATAAAACTCCCACTACACACACCTGTGGACAACACACAAAAATAAATAGGTGGCATGGGCTGAGGCAAAGACAGGGAAGGCAGTTCAATGGTCCATGGCCACAGACTTTGCTGCGAAGAACATTTGGTTTGTCAGGACCTGCTGCTGCGCAACCTTCTTTCTCTGAGTAATTTAAAGTGCGTGCAGGAGAAACGGAATGAATGGTTGACACTTATAAATTCTCTGACATTGGTTAAAAACCACAGCTTAAAATGCCGGAAAATAAACTGGCTTTCTTCAAGTTTGTGGTTTTCTTTTATTACAGAGAAATAAACATCAATAACTGGTCACCACGCCACAGACTAATCATTAGTTCAGTCACAAGTACTCATTGCCAGCCAAGTAGCATTTTTGTACACAACCCTTAGCTCCAGCTAGTCTGTAATAACTCTCCCACGACTTGAACAAATAGCAGTGCAAACAATACTTACAGTGAGTGTCAGGTAACTTGCTTTTTAAAAAAATACAATAATATTTTCCAGAATCCTTGGATTTTGAACAGCCCTTTTCTTATTTAAGCCCAGATTCAAATATACAGAAACATAAAAAGATATGCTGTGACATTGCCCAAATGAACATTTCAACCATAGAGTCAGAGTTATTGAATCATTACAGCATAGCAAGAGGTCATATGAGCCAACTCCCAATACAGCAATCGAGGAAATCTCATCTACCAGCTTTATCTGCAAGTTGTTCAAGTTTCTGCCCAAATCCATTTGCGATTGTGCAAATATAAAATGTTCTCTGAACCAGTGCAGGCAGTCAGCATAATAGACAATTATCCTTTATTTTAAAATATTAATTGATGTTTTTAAGCGTGGAAATCTGGTGCAGTTTTAATAAAACAGCAAAAAATGTTTGATCACAAAAAGAAGCATTTTTAATAGGAATGTGTAGTCCTTCATCTGATTTTCAGTAACTGTAGATGGCTTTAAAAGTGGTGCTTCATTGACTTAAACTAGACAGTTTAAGTAAATTTGATATTTTTGCATAAGTAAAAGCTTTCAAAATGTGCCTTTGCACCAAAAAGAAGGCTGAATTTGAAGATCCTCCTCAAATACCTGCAAACCATACAAATAGCGAGAATTTGTTATCCTCGTTGGCTAATGCAGGACTTTGGCCTACTTCTCCAGCAGTTCTTGTTTTATTTCAGATTTCCAACATATGAATTTTTTTTTATTCCAATATGCTCTTCAGCTGTTTGGTTAAGAAATTCAGGTAGTGTAGGTGGAGCTATATACACTATGTCTAGCTTGAAAAATACCAAATCTTAGATGCACCGAGTTAGAAAAGTGAAAAAAAATTACTTCATTAGATGGGCATTCCCTAACTTAGAAATAACATGCTAAAATATATGAAGAAGGTCACAGCCATGTCCCCAGAAAAAGCTGTCTGTTCCATTTGTACTAAATTGGGTTTCTTCTTCTGATTGTTAAGAGGGTAAGGATTAGAGCTGATGTACAATTCACAGCCACATTTTAGGAATGATTCAATTTGAAAAGACAACAATTTTATTCCTTCGCAGTTTTAAAGAGATGGACTTTGCTGTAAAGCTAGCAAAATGTTCACATGTCAATAAAAAAAAACATTTTTAAATAACTGTTATAGTTAGCTTGTGATGCCCTATTGTGTTTGGAAGTCAAAAGAATTGTCGGAGGAACTATCTTGACTTAATTTTAAGATATTGCATTTGTTCCAAGTAATCATTTTATTTTCAATTTGTCAGCTATTGAAGCTAGCGAGGACCTGTAATTGCTAGCTGTAACCCAAGGGCAATGAGAAAATGGAGAATAAATCAGCTTTGGTTCCCACTACTATATCTATCTAACAATTCCCACTGTGATTTTACATGTGAATGTTGAATGAGATGAAGGCAGATCAGGTTTTGTGACTATTCAGAGTGCAAATTATTGAATTCAGAGAAGGAACAATGGAAAAGATAAAGAGTCAATCAGTGGGCCAAGCGTCCTGGAGATAGATCTTGGGTTAGTAAATTGACACACTGTTTATACCAGTTCCATTCAAAGGTCCTTGCTGTTGTTTTGACTGTTCTTTTGCCCTATACTCTCCCATCATTGCATCTGTCCTATGCCAAAATTCAGTAAGAAGGATATTTACATCACTCTCAGAGATTTGCTGCCTTTCTTTCATTTGATCCTGTTGGGAAAATTTCTTCAATTTACCATGTGCTAGGTCTGCTTTAAATGTAATCCATTTTTAAATCCTCAATCTGTTAATCCTTACAAAAGAGATATTTTCATTTTCAACACCATACCTCTCAGCACTTTCAAAAGAATTGCAGTCATTTTTTTGGCTTTGCAAACGAAACACTTTCTGACATTAATTCATTCATTTTAATTTTTCATATCATTTACCACTGCCTTCTACAATGTTACATGGTTTACAATGCTTGGGATCGTGGTGGAAAATTGTGCCATGCTAATGACACATTCCATTATTAATGTGCAAATCTGTCCATGAATTTAGGGGGTTGCAAAAGACACTTGGAGTATTCAACTGCCTTGCTGCCTGAGTTATGTGTTCTGCCCTTCACACAAATAGTGGTTCTGATTTTCATTTCAAGGTCAGAAAGGTAATTTTTGATTTTTTTTAAAATTCCCAATGAACTTATACACTTTTAATGCAAAAGCATGCTTATCACAATCCTAAAGGGTGCCCTTACATCCACCAAAGGTGTCCTGGGATCAGTTCAAAAGGGTACCTTACTTCTCCAGGAGAAACTCAATCTTTAAAACTTTCCAGCACAATTTGGAATTTTGATCCTGAGAGCAGGTTAGTTTGAGAGTTGGATCAGATGAACCATGAAGAGCCAAAGTAATTTCTCAATTCCAAATGCTTTTTTGCCAAAAAGACTACCTAGCAATTCTGACTGTGTTCAAAGTTTAAAAAAAGGATTAAAACAGATAACATTTCTCTTGCTCTCAACTCCCTACTTTCCTCTATCATTATGCTCCATCCACGACATCTTAGGTCTCTGAAATTACCCCCATAGTCTTTCATACCTTCATGACCTGTGCCTCTGCCCACAACTTCCTATACACCTCGTGCCACAATGCCCATCTACTCAACCCTCATGCCCCTGCACCAACTTGATCCTATCTACCTGTCCTTGATGGTCCCCGATTTCCATTATGCCACCCTATACCCATTTCCCACAGCTCGTTATACACTATAATGTACAATCATCCTCAGAGCTCTTTACAGCCCCTGTACTAACTCAATGCCAACTTATATCACTAATCCAGCTTCATTTACCCTTCACTCTCCATGACAACTCATCTAATAATAATAATCAGGGGATAGAAAATAAAGGTACCACCTATTGAATATCATTATTGAAAATGATGCATTCACATTGCAAAACAAATATCCAATACAGTGGAACTACTTCAATAAACTCCTTATGAAAACATACATCAAACATTTCATGGAGGTGTTCAATGATTAATATAAACAATATAAGGTTAGGTTTAAAAAAAAGTGAAGTCACCATTGTCTTATCAATAGGACTGCTCTCTCATTAGGACCACCACAGCTCAGGAAAGGGAAATGGTTGAGCAGGAGTATCCTTCGTGGTAACCACAGCAAATGAAGGAATTCAAACCATGGTTTTGGTATCACACTGCATTGCAAACTAGACATCCAACCAACAGAACCATAGATCCCAAGATAAAATTATACGAAGATTGCATCCAAAGAGTGAAGCAGGTGACGCTATCCATCCAAAGGCATCACACTGTGAAAATTACAGTCTGGTCAATCAGTTGTGCAATATCAATCCTATATTGGTTTTAAATGACCAGACACTCTCGAATGCATTGTACTTCTCTTTTAACTCCACACTTTAAACAGTTTTTTTGACCTTTTTTTAAAATTTCCAATGAGCTATGCACTTTTAATGCAAAAGCATGTCTTTTCACAATCCTAAGGGATGCCTTACATCCACCAAAGGTGTCTGGGATAAGATGAAAAAGGTACCTTATATCTCCAACAGGGAAAAATGTAACACATTTTTCTATCACTCACTCCACATGAACATCCCTGCAGCCTGATGCCCTCTGCCTATTCCCCGTGGTCCTTATGCTGATTTGTGCTTCCACCCACAATTATTTCTCCCTTTAACTAACATCCCAACTTTTTAAGTATCCTGGATGAGTGCAGCTCTACATTCAGAAAGCTCAACAACATCCAGGACAAAACAGCCCACTTAATTGTCACCCATCTAATACCTTCAACATTCATTCCTTCCAATACCTTTGCATAGAGGCAGCAGTGTGTATTATCGACAAGATGCACTGCAGCAATTCAGTCTCCTTAATCAGCACCTTACAAATTCACTACATTTCAGAAAGAGAAGGCCAGATACATAAGAATGCTACCACCTGCATGTTCCCATCCAAATCACATACAATCCTAACTTGGAACTATATCACCATTCCTTAACTGAGTCAAATCCTGGAACTCCCTCCCTAACAGCCACTGACGGACCCTACTTCATGAAGGCAGCTCACCACAACATTCTCCAAGGTAATTACAGATGGCTAGTAGTTGAATGAAAAAAAACTCAAGTATCCATGTATATAGAAGAAAAGACTTAATTCAATTTCTGATATTTTTAGATTGCAAACCACATTCTATTTCCAAAAGTACTTCCATAAATTCACATTTTGAGGCTACTTAATACCCTTGACAGACTAACATTATTGACAGGTCTTGACAAGTTGGACAGTTCCCAGGTGTTTATGCACAATTTCTCCACTGTTAACACCTCTGACAAAAGGCATCTTAAACAGTACATCTTCCTGCTGGGATCCCTGATTCTTGCTGTAATGGTATCAGACAGCGTGTGTACACATGTGCACACACAAAGCCTGATCCTACCCCCCACATCCCCAGGGTATCTGGGGACCATATCTGCAGATGTTCCTTGGCTTTCAAGGGGTATCCTGGCTATCCAAAAGAAATGCATTGAGATGCAAACTGGTCTGATATCTATACTCTGGTTTCCACATTTCAGGCACTCAAATCTCCCATTTCTGGGGATTCAGCTGCTTAATTAAATGTCCACATTCTTTCTGAAACATGCATGCCTGAACTACAACCCACTCCTAATCCCATCTCTGAAAGATAACTGATTTAAAAGTTTACAAGAAAAATTTCCCATTTGCAGAAATAGGACTGAATATCTTAAGTTGTTCCATTTCTAAACTCAAGAGATTGATTTGTATTGTATTAACAATAATCATGTGATTGCTAATTACCAGATTTTATTTTCTACAGCAAGTTTAATTAGCAACTGATGTGCAAATCCAGCTAGTTTTTTTTAAATGGCATTGAAGGGTAAGATGCCATTTGTGATAATCAAATGGTGAAAGAATTTAAATTACACAAGAAGTTTTTCAGATTTGTAATTTATGGCCTCTCAATCTCCTGAGCTTGCTGACCAATTCATACATTAAAATCAATGTTGGTGATCAGTCTCATGCCTGTTGATTTCTTCTGTTAACAGTTAAACTCCCAAACTCATTTTTCATTACCTTAAGAGACAGCAGGAACTGCAGATGCTGGAGAATCTGAGATAACAAGGTGCAGAGCGAGATGAACACAGCAGGCTAAACAGCATCAAAGGAGCAGGAAGGCTGACGTTTCGGGCATAGACCATTCTTCAGAAAAAAATTACCTTACCCTTATTTTTTAAATTTCCTGTAAATTTGGGTGTCAGAACCCACAATGAATCATCAAATTCCACAGATTAATCAGCTAACTGAAGAGCAAATGCTCCAACCCCAATCATGCTCCAGGTTTAGTTCCTTTTAAATGCAGTTTGCCTTACATGGCGGCTCAGTGGTTGGCACCAGGAACCCAGGTTTGATTCCGCCTTGGCTGACTGTCAGTGTCTGTGTAGATTTGAGATAATGGGAACTACAGATGCTGGAGAATCCAAGATAACAAAGTGTGCAGCTGGATGAACACAGCAGGCCAAGCAGCATCTTAGGAGCACAAAAGCTGACGTTTCGGGCCTAGATCCTTCACCAGAAAAGGGGGATGGGGAGAGGATTCTGAAATAAATAGGGAGAGAGGGGGAGGCAGACTGAAGATGGAGGGGAAGATAGGTGGAGAGGAGAGTATGGGTGGGGAGGTAGGGAGGGGATAGGTCAGTCCGGGGAGGACAGACAGGTCAAGGGGGCAGGATGAGGTATGTAGGTAGGAAATGGAGGTGCAGCTTGAGGTGGGAGGGGGGATAGGTGAGAGGAAGAACAGGTTAGGCAGGCTGGGATGAGCTGGGGTGATTTTGGGATACAGTGGGGGGAGGGGAGATTTTGAAGCTGGTGAAATCCACATTGATGACATTGGGCTGCAGGGTTCCCAAGCGGAATATGAGTTGCTGTTCTGGCAACCTACGGTTGGCATCATTATGGCACTGCAGGAGGCCCAGGATGGACATGTCGTCTAAGGAATGGGAGGGGGAGTGGAAATGGTTCGCAACTGGGACATGCAGTTGTTTACTGCGAACCAAGCATAGGTGTTCTGCAAAGCGGTCCCCACCCTCTGCTTGGTTTCCCCAATGTAGAGGAAGCCACACCGATTACAGCAGATGCAGTATACCACATTGGCGGATGTGCAGGTGAACATCTGCTTGATATGGAAAGCCATCTTGGGGACTGGGATGGGGGTGAGGGAGGAGGTGTGGGGGCAAGTGTAGCACTTCCTGCGGTTGCAGGGGAAGATGCCGGGTGTGGTGGAGTTGGAGGGGAGTGTGGAGCGAACAAGGGAGTCACGGAGAGAGTGGTCTCTCCGGAAAGCAGACAAGGGTGCGATGGGAAAAATGTCTTTGGTGGTGGTGTCGGATTGTAGATGGCGCAAGTGTCGGAGGATGATGCATTGTATCCGGAGGTTGGTTGGTTTGTGAGGACTAGGGGGATTCTCTTGGGGCGGTTGTTGCGAGGGCGGGGTGTGAGGGATGAGGTGCAGTAAACGCGGGAGACATGGTCGATGGCATTACATTGATGACTGTTTCGGTGCTGCCTCATGCTCCCAAGAGGAGTTCAAACAGTTCATCCACTTCACCAACACCTTTCACCCCAACCTCCAGTTCACCTGGACCATCTCCAACACATCCCTTACCTTCCTGAACCTTTCTGTCTCCATCTCAGGCAACCACCTACAAACTGATGTCGATTTCATGCCCACCGACTCCCACAGCTACCTGGAATACACCTCCTCCCACCCACCTTCCTGCAAAAATTCCATCCCCTATTCCCAATTCATTCGCCTCCACCGCATCTGCTCCCAGTATGAGGCATTCCAATCCCGTACATCCCAGATGTCCTCGTTCTTCAAAGGCCTCAACGTCACCCCCGCAGTGGTCAAGAACGCCCTCGACCATGTCTCCCACATTTCCTGCAGCTCATCCCTCACACCTCGCCCTCACAACAACCGCCCCAAGAGAATCCCCCAGCCCTCACATACCACTCCACCAACCTCCGGATACAACGCATCATCCTCCGACACTTCCACCATCTACAATCCGACACCACCACCAAAGACATTTTTCCCACCGCACCCTTGTCTGCCTTCCAGAGAGACCACTCTCTCTGCGACTCCCTTGTCTGCTCCACACTCCCTTCTAAACCCACCACACCCGGCACCTTCCCCTGCAACCGCAGGAAGTGCTACCCCTGCCCCCACACCTCCTCCCTCACCCCCATCCCAGGCCCCAAGATGACTTTCCATATCAAGCAGATGTTCACCTGCACATCTGCCAATGTGGTATACTGTATCCACTGTACGCAGTGTGTCTTCCTCTGCATTGGGGAAACCAAGCGGAGGAATGGCAATGGTATCAATGTGAATTTCACCGGCTTCAAAATCTCCCCTCCCCTTACTGCATCCCAAAACCACCCTAGCTTGTCCCAGCCTGCCTAACTTGTTCTTCCTCTCACCTATCCCCTCCTCCCACCTCAAGCCGCACCCCCATTTCCTACCTACTAACCTCATCCTGCCCCCTTGACCTGTCCGTCCTCCCCGGACTGACCTATCCCCTCCCTACCACCCCAACCGTACTCTCCCCTCCACCTATCTCCTCCTCTATCCATCTTCATTCCGCCTCCCCCTCTCTCCCTATTTATTTCATAATCCTCTCCCCGTCCCCCTTTCCTGATGAAGGGTCTAGGCCCGAAACGTCAGCTTTTGTGCTCCTGAGATGCTGCTTGGCCTGCTGTGTTCATCCAGCCTCACATTTTATTATCTTGGAATTCTCCAGCATCTGCAGTTCCCATTATCTCAAATCATAGATCTTACCAGCTCAATCATGCTTAACAATCATCAGACAGGCTAATCTACAAATGAAACATACATCAACAGCCTTAAATTATGTTAGAGTGCATTAGACACTCCTCAATGTTTTAGTTATTAGAAGAGTGTGAGAGAATGCAACTTTCAGATAAGAAGACAAATGCTAATCAAAAAAATCAGTTTAACTCACTTAAGAAAGGCAAGTGGTCAGGTATGTTCCACATCAAATAGCAAACAGGCATATTTTCAGAATGTCTACAAAATTTAACACTTGCTGATTCCCTTACCACCTGCCATAGATCCAGTCTAGCAGTTATGTTCATAGATCGTAGAATCATAAAATTCCTACAGTATGGAAACAGGCCCTTCGGCCACACAAGTCCACACCAACCCTCAGAGCATCCCAACCAGCACCATCCCCCTGTAACCCATTTACTCTACACATCCCTGAGCACTGCGGGCAATTTAGCATGGCCAATCCACCTAACCTGCACATCTTTGGACTATGGGAGGAAACCGGAGCACCCGGAGGAAACCCACGCAGACACGGGGAGAATGTGCAAACTCCACACAGACAGCTGCCTGAAGGTGGAATCAAACCCAGGTTCCTGGCACTGTGATGCAGCAGAACTAACCACTGAGCCACCGTGACACCCCAAATATTTGCTTGGTCCCCTGGATTACTAGTCCAATGACATTACCATGACACCATCTGTCTCTTGTTCTTTAGGGCTTGACCAGCTCAGGCAGTAATGGTGCTACTAAACCATGTTTGGGGTGGACATTAAAGATCCCTATTCAGTGTTCATTCTGCACTCATTGCCACCCCTGGGTTTTTCCAAATGGTGTTCAGCATGGAGTAGCCCTGCTTCATCACATGATGCGAGGGAAGATGGATATCCACAGTAATCATGTTTGACCTGATGCCTTGAGATTTCATGAGGTCTTGAGTAAACATTGAGCATTCTGAGGGCAACTCACTTCCTCCTGACTGCATACCACTGTGCCACCAACTTTGCTGGGTCTTTGTGCCAGTAGGACAGGACACATTCAGGGAAAGTGATGAAATTGTCTGGGACATTGTGTGGTGGGTATGAGTATGATTATGTCAGGCTGTTGTTTGACGAGACTGTCAGACAGATTTCCCAATTTTGGCACTAGCTCCCAGATGTTGGTAAGGAGAGCTTTGTAGGTCAACAGGGCTGAGCGTGCCACCATTTTTTCAGTCGCTCAGTCAATGCCACATGATTGGTCCCGTTTCATTGCTTTTCTAACATAACTGAATGGCTTGCTGGGCCATCTCAGATGGCAGTTAAGGATCAATTGCATTGCTACGAGTTTCGAGTTACATGCAGGGCAGTCAAGATAAGGAAAGCAGTCAGTTTCCTTCCCTAAAGGGCATTTGTGAACCAGGTGGCTTCTTATGACAATTGAAAATGATTTTAGGTCATCATTAGACTGTTACTTCCAGATTTATGTGTGCTGTGGTGAATTTTGAATCCTGGTCCCAGAACTTTCCCTGGATCACTAATTCAGCAACAACATTGCTATATCATCACCACCAGACCTCATGATAGTGATAGATGCTACAGCCCTTTCTGTGAAGATGTATTATTTCCTTGGCCAGTAGAATATCCTGTACCAATTATTTCAGATGCTCACTGTCACACCTTTCCAGCTTGAGGCCAGCTACTGGTTAGATCTTTGCACTAAAGTTGAAAAAGAATGGGGGCTAAAATAACAAAAGTGTGGAGCTGGATGAACACAGCAGGCTAAGCAGCATCTCAGGAGCACAAAAGCCCGAAAGGTCTAGGCCTGAAACGTCAGCTTTTGTGCTCCTAAGATGCTGCTTGGCCTGCTGTGTTCATCCAGCTCCACACTTTGTTAATCCTAAGACCCATCTTGTTTCTAATGTGGACTCCGAGCCTAAAGCATTGATGCATTTCACCTAATGTAAGAAAAACTTCCAATAATCATTATCCATGCCAGCAAAATGTTAGCAGACAACTGATTATTTTTCAAAGTGTCAATACAATACCAAACGTTGTGATCAAAATAGCAAGAGACAGTTGAGGGGATGGTGTTGGTGAGGGAGGCGCTGATGCTAAAGTGCATTTTGAGGCTGCATAACTTGATTTAAAAACACAACTTGGATAAGGACTAAGCACTAAAATTGATACAATTTTGAGGTGCTTCAATAAGATGTTGGACATTTATTGGAGTGAAGCCACACTGACCTCTTGAAATCCTTCCACATTGATCACTGTATGGACATTTAAATCACTCTTACATAAATCCTTTGTTCATTGTTTAATTAAATAATCAATTTGACTTTAAAATAGCAGAGAAATGAGTTGCATATGAACACTTGTAAAGGCTAATCTTTCCACAGTATTGTTTCAAGTGTGCAGCCGGTCACAGAGAGTTCATAAGAATGAGATGAGTTATGACAGCATTTCAACATCCTCCAGTATTCAGCACTGTCAGAAGGCTGCACAGCATTTCCACACAGGTCTTTTCTTAGAGAACAGAGACTCATTCCTATTTCATTACATTGCTTCACTATCATTGTCAGTGTAATAGGATGTGAAGTTTTACTTCTCCCAGGCAGATATTTTGCTATCGGTTATAAGCGATTTGCTGGCAATTGCTGCTGAAACTGTTTTCTGAAAACTGATGTTAAAATCAACAATAGATTTAAAGGCATCAGTTTTAACCCAATTTCGACCAAGTGGATGTAGCTAAAATTGCTCAGGTTAATTAACCATCTGACTGGCAGCTGATTGAAATTTAAGTTTTAATATGATCAACTCAGAAGGTGACAAGGACACTTACTTAAAACTAGTGAGCTCCTTTTGTTTCTAATATATGTGTACTGGGTGCAATCAAGATTTGACAGTAATTTTAACAGATTGGCCTGACCAGGAAACAGCAGTCACTTTCCCACTAGGTTAATCCAATTGGGAAGTGGGAAACAGGTTGAAGCTGAAGAGAGTGGAAAAAGCTCATTGCATTTTATTTTTCTGTTACTTTCCTCATAGGATGGACAGCAAGAAAGCCACCCACATTGCAAACTTACTCTGTCCTCACTGCTCCTGGTGTGAGACCCCTGCTTGTTGAACCAAGCAATCACTCCAATGACTTATCAGGTCACAACTGGGGGCTCCAAGCCTGTGCAATTTTCCAATATTTGCTGCTACATTCTTTCCCAGCAACATTTAAATGAAATCCAAGATTCTACTAGACCTCAATTCCTATGCAGTGAATGAGTGTTTTTTTTTATTTTAAATTGCTGCACAATCACTGAATACTGGTCTGAGTTAAAATCAAACTGCTTCTTTGAGCCTGGAACAGGGAATATTTCCGATATATTGTATGTTAATCTAAAGGCATACTGATCAGCACATAATATTTAATAATCAAGTGCAATCAATTTATTGGTATCTCACCAAAAATGTAGCTTCTGCCCGAGTGGTCACCCAGTTTTACAGAACACCTGCATTCTGTCTGCAAAAAAAACCTGAGCTTCCAGTTTCCTGCCACTTCATCACACCACCTTGTTCCCCGGTCACAGTCTGTGTCCCAGGCTTGCTGCAGTGCTCCAGCAAGGCTCAGTGCAGTCCAGAAAAACAGCACCTCATTTCATTCTTGGGAACTCGACAGCCTCTGGGCTCAATATCGTGTTCAACAATTTTATAGCTTGAGGCGCCTTCTCCCATGTCATTTGCCTACCACCACACACCAGACTTTGTTATCATGTGGTCTACTACTACATGCAATCCTTTGTTAGCCACTAATAATCTCCATAAGCAGCTATTCATTCTCCTAAACTGTCTGTTATACACTTCCTTTGTCTGTCCAACTCTTCTTCTCTCTTTGGGCTCTATCACCACTTATTGTTTACTCCTTACCCTCACCCTACCTTCTGCATACAAAACCAACTTTTCCCTCTCTGATGAAGGGTCTCGGCCCGAAACGTCAGCTTTTGTGCCCCCGAGATGCTGCTTGGCCTGCTGTGTTCATCCAGCTTCACCCTGTGATATCTTTTTCCCTAGCTGCTATCAGTTCTAAAGAATGGTCACTGCACCCAAAATATGAACTCCAATTTCTCTCCACAGATGCTGCTAAACCTGTTGAGGTTTTCCAGCAATTTTTGTTCTTGTTTCTGATTTCCAGCACCTGCAGTTCTTTCGGTTTTCATGGTCTTATCAAATTTTGACATGATTGCATTTCAAAAACTGCTGATGAAAAATGTACGTCCTAAAATCAATGGGTGACACAGTCATTATTAGAAACTTATTAAAATGACATGCAAAGATTTAAGCAGTATTTCTGAAAATCAGACGATAGAAAACTCAGCCTCCCAATTATGCACCAGTTATTTGATTTATTTTGAAAACAAAACGCTGCCTGCTTGCTTCCTGGGAAGATGAGAACCACTTTGACTTGTAATCGCAAAGAAGGAGCCAGACACTCATTTCCATCTCTCTGAACTGTAGAAAGACAGAAAGAGCAGCATTTTTTGCTGTTAATCGCTTGCCTAAATTTCTGTATTTCATTGACTTTAATTTTAAGAGTAGTTCTGATACAGGGAAGGTGATGGGACTATTTATTATCACTAGACTATTAATCCAGAGACCCAGGTAATATCCCAGGGACACAGATTTGAATCCAATTAAAAATCTGGAATTAAGAGTCTGAGGACGACCATGAAGCCATTGTTAAGAAAATCCCATCTCATTCACTACTGTCCTTTAGGAAAGGAATCACTTGGTCTGGCCCATATGTGACTTTAGCCCCACAGAAATGTGGTTGACTCTTAACTGCCCTCTGGGCAATTAGGAATGGGCAATAACTGCTGGCCAGGCTTGTGACACCTCCATGTTAAAAAAATATTAAGAAAAGACAAGATACATGGCAGCAATTTGGAATGGTGAAATCTCCATGTTTTTGAAGAGGGAAACAAAACCAATTGGCTTCATTACACTTTGAAGAGTATCAAGTGTTTCACAATGTTATTAAATATGGCTTGCTGGTTTTTCAGTTCCTTTATCCAATTTAAAGGCTGAGACTTTCATGAGCTGACATGACTTTAAATTGCACCAAAACCACTAACTTAAAATTACCACAGGCATCCCCAGGCCAACAATGGGGGCCAAGGTGCATGAAACCAAAGTAGAATAAACATCCCAGATGTCCTCTTTTTTCAAAAACTACCACGCCCCCTCCACAGTGATCAAAAATGCCCTCGACTGTGCCTCCTGCATTTCCCGTAACTGATCCCTTACACCCCCTATTCACAATAATAACCAAAACAGAATCCCCCTCGTCCTCATGTACCACCCCACCAACTTCCAAGTCCAACGCATCATCCTCCAACACTTGCACCATCTGCTATCCAACCCTACTAACAAAGACATTTTTCCCTCCCCACCCTTATGTGCTTCCCGGAGGGATCACTCTCTCCTTGACTCCCTTGTCCACTCCACACTTCCCTCCAGCCCCACCACCCCCGGCACTTTTCCCTGCAACCAAAGCAAGTGTTACACCTGCTCCTATCCCTCCTCCCTCACCCCCATCCCAGGCCGAGGAAGACTTTTCACATCAAACAGATGTTCACTATCACATCTGTTAATGTGGTATACTGTATCCGCTGTTCCTGTTGTGGCCTCCTCTACATTTTGGAAACCAAACAAAGGATTGAGGACCGCTTTGCAGAACACCTACGCTCTGTTCACAACAAACAACTGCGCCTCCCAGTCGCGAACCATTTCAATTCCCCTCCCCCGACTCCTCGGACGATATGTCCATCCTGGGCCTCCTGCAGTGCCACAACGACGCCACCTGAAAGATGCAGGAACAGCATCTCATATTTTGCTTGGGAACCCTGTAGCCCAAGGGTATCAATGTGGATTTCACAAGCTTCAGAATTCCTCCTCCCCTGATCACATCCCAAAACCAGCCCAGCTAGCCCCCACCTCCCTAACCATTCCTCCCATCTCAAGCCCCAAACCATCCCCTACCCACTGACCTCATCCCGCCCCTCCTGACCTCTCCGTCCTCCCTGGACTGACCTATCCCCCGCCAACTCCCCAGCTACATTCACCTTCACTGGCTCTAACCCCGCCTCTTTGATTTGTCTGCTTCCTCTCACCCTACTTTCTCCTTTATCCATCTTCTATCTGCCTCCCCCATCTCCCTTTTTACTTCACAATCCCCTTCCCCTCCCCCTTTTCTGAAGAAGGGTCCTGACCCGAAACGTAAAGCTTCCCTGCTCCTCTGATGCTGCTTGGCCTGCTGTGTTCATCCAGCCTCACATCGTGTTATCTTAGAATAAACAAAGGCTAGTCTGAGCTGCAAATAACATTTTACCCAAGGGCAAGGTACCAACAAGCACCACAACCCACACCTGCCGCGGAAGTGTGAAAAGAAAGAAAGCTAATCTTATCATTCACCTTTCCACTTTTTGACTGACACCATTATAGGAATCCCCACATGTTACTGATGGAAACATTGCCTACAATTACCTACAAGCCTGGACAAAGCAAACTCAGCAGATGAAATGCAAACAAGCTCCTACTTCCAGAAGCTTTTGGCAGAGCAGCTTAAGAGGTTGCCTTATGCAGAAAGGTTGGACAGGATATTTTAGTATCTGCTGAAGCTTAGAAGAGCAAGGAGTGACTTGATTGAACATATCAGACACTAAAGAGTCCTGGCAGGTCAGATCTAGAAAGGATTAGATTAGATTCCCTACAGTGTAGGAACAGGCTCTTCAGCCCAACAAGTCCACACCACCCCTTGAAACATCCCACCCAGACCCATCCCCCTATAACCCACACACCCCTGAACACTACAGGTAATTTAGCATGGCCGATGCACCTAGCCTGCACATCTTTGGACGGTGGGAGGAAACTGGAGCCCCCAGAGGAAACCCATGCAGACACAGGGAGAATGTGCAAACTCCACACAGACAGTCACTCGAGGCTGGGATTGAACCTGAGTCCCCGGCGCCATGAGGCTACAGTGCTAACCACTGAGCCACCGTGCTGCACCAAGGAGATTAGGAAATGTTAACAGACTAGACTGAAATGTATTTACAATCAGTTCGGCCAAGATCTTATTGAATGGCTGAATAGTGGAATGGGCTCCAGAGGCCATATCTTATATTCATATGTTCAATTACTGAAACCTTCTCATATTCAAATCTTGCTGCTACATTAAAAATTAATTAATTTTAATTGGCGAGAAGTATAGCAACATACTAAAAACAATTCAAACATTTATTGTGACTAACCATGATGTTTAGAAAGAGGGAAGCTGGTCCATCCATTCTTACCTGGTCATTACAAGTGTCAGGTATGATTTATTTTACCCCAAGAAAACTATGACCATTTATATGGAAATCAATTTTGTATCCAGTAAGGATGCCGACATAACAGTAAATTTCAACCAGGAGTTCTCAGAACTGCTTTCTGATTTCTCAAGAATTTAGGTTATTGGAAAGGTCCTTGAAGCAGAGATATTGACCTTTTAAGTGAGGAAGATAAGATCCTTACTGTGAAAGACAATTAGTCAAGATACCACAGCTGCACATTTATAGTTCTGTAATGAGTATTCATTGACATAGCAAATACGCAGCTGCAATTCTAAAACTTCTCCTATTCAAGCAAAAAAAACTTTGTCTATACAGTCAGTGTCTGAATTGGCCCCTTCTGGAATATTTCTTTTCTTTGAGCAGACCAGAACCTGAGGAGGTTACAGGTACTTTCAACCCTTGGGACCATTTCAAAAAGTCATCTGAAACATCACAACCAAGCATCAAAACTGCAGGATAAACTGAAGACAGTGGACTTCGCCAAATTCAGCAGTGCCTGGAAAACAGATAGATTCCATCAATTAACCTTTGTAATTTACTGCAATCTGACAGCCCTGCCATGCTGCTGATGTTGTCAAGAATAAAGATGAAAGTGTTGGATTAATAAACCATCAGTCACTGACCTTGACAGATGTGAGACTAACAAATGCATTGTCACTACTGATATTCAGATTGGATTGGTGCTACAGATGGAAATGGAGGACTGCATTCACCTTGACAGACACTGGTGCTGTTTTAGGAACATATGAAGTAGGAACAGAGATAGACCATTTGGTCCCTTGAACTTGCTCCACCATTCAATAAAATCATGGCTGATCTGTTTGTGTTCCAAATTCCATGTTGTTATCTAACCCAAAAATTTATCATTCCCCTGCCTAACAAGACTCTATTTACTTCTGCTTTAAAGATATTTACTGGCACCACCTTCTAAGGCAGAGAGCACCAAAGTTGTGCAGTCACCTGACAGGAAAAGAAATTCTCCTTATATTTGTCCTAGAAGGGTGACCCTAATTTTGAGTCTGCAATTCCTTGTTGTGGACTGACCCACAAGAGGAAATGTCCTTCCTATATCCACATCATCAAGACCATTTAGGAGCTTATACTCTTCAATTAAGTCACCCAGCAGAAACAAACTCAGACTACCCACCCTATCTTCACGAGACAAACCAATCATTCCAGGTAGCAATAAGTAAACCTCCTTTGTGACACTTCCGATGCATTTACATCCTTCCTGCAAACAAAGAAATATACAAATTTGGAGTGAAGTTAAGCCAATGGCCCTTCAGTCCTGTTCTGCCATTCACTAAGATCATGGTTGATTTGCTAGTTTTCCTAATTCCACATTCCCAACTATCCCTGCTAACCTTTGATTTCTTTGTCTGACCAGAATCTATCTCTGCATTAAAAATGTTCAGGAAACCACGTCCACCACCTTCCGAGTGTAAGAGTTCCAAAGTCACTCAACACTCTGAGAGAAAGTAATTGCCCACATCCCTGTCTTAAAAAAAAACTCCTAAGTTTAAAACAGCAGCTCCTAGCACTGCTCACATCCTTTCCATGTCCTCCTTGCTAATAAGAAAACCAATACTGCACACAGTGACCGCAATGTAATCTCACCAATGCTCTGTATAGCTGTAGCATATCATCCTTACTTTTATGCTCAACTCCTCTCCTAATAAAGGAGAGGATCCCATTAGCCTTCTTGATTACCTGCTGCACCGACATATTATCCTTTATTGTGGCTCATGCACAAGAACACCTGCGTTACTCTGTACCTTGGAATTCCAAAATAATTCTCCTTTTAGGTAGTTTTTTTTTAATTCTTCCTGCCAAAGTGACCAATTGTATATTTTCCTATATTATATTCCAGTTTTGCCCTCTCACTCATCCCACTTATCCATCTGAAACCACTTTCCAACCTATCTTAGTGTCATCTGCAAATTTAGCCATCATGTTTTTGCTCCCTTCATCTAAGTAATTAATCTAAATTGCAAAAAGGGAAGGCCTCAGCACTGACCCTTGTGGCACACAACTCATTATATCCTGCCGATCTAATAAAGACCCATTTACACTCTGTCTTCTGCCAGCCAGCCAATCTTCTATCCATGCTAATGTATTACCCTATTATACCATCAGCATTTGTTTCCTACAACACCCTTTAAGTGGCACCTTATGAAATGAACCTGGCCCTCCAAGTATACTAATGTCCACAAGCTCCCTTGTATCCATAGTGTTCTTCTTCAAATAATTCCAACAAGTTGGTAAAACATGATTTCCCTTTGACAAAATAATGTTGACTCTTCCTAATTACCCTCAGTTTTTTAAAGTGTGTAGGTATAATTTTTAATGATCAATTCTAACACGTTGTCCATGTCAGACATCAGTTTAACTGGCCTAGAGTTTTTTGTTTTCTGGTTCCACCCTATCTTAGAATAAAGGGATTATATTTATTACTTTGCAGTCTGTTGGAACCTTTCCTGAATCAAGCAAATTTTGGAAAATTACAAAATGCAACTATCAGCTCATTAGTCCTTGTTTTAAGGCCCTAAGATGAAATCCACAGGTCCTAGAGGCTTAGCTTAGAATCGCTTCTCTGGTGATTGTAATGTCACTAAGTTTCTCTTAAGTTGAGTAGTAAGGGCGTGGAACGCCCTGCCTGCCAATGTAATTAACTCAGCCACATTAAGGACATTTAAACAGTCCTTGGATAAGCATATGGATAATGATGGGATAGTGTAGGGGGAGAGGCTTAGATTAGTTCACAGGTCGGTGCAACATCGAGGGCGGAACGGCTGTATTGTTCTATGTTCTACATTCTATGTTCTCTCCCTTCAACTACCTGACTTTTAGCTATTACTGGAATATTATTTGTATCTTCTACAATGAAGATAGAACCAAACTATTTGTTCATTTCAGCTTTCCATTTCCTTATTATCTACTATTAACTGCCTGCTGTCACCCTCTAGAGGACCGACACTTACTTTGCTTACTGTTTTCCTTTTTAAATACCTGTGGAATCTCTAACTATCTGTTTTCACATTCCTAGCTCACTTCCTCTCTTACTCAAAATTCTTTTTCCTGATTACCCTTTTAATTGTTCTTAGTCTGATCTGCCACTCATTTTTGCTGTTTTACGCCATTTCCTTGAGTTTGATGTTTTCTCAAACTTCTTTACTTAACCAAAGATGATGAAGATTCCCTTCAATTTTTTTCTTTATAGTAGGAATATACTTATTCTGAGTATTCTGATTTGTTCTCTTAATTATTTGCCACTGTTTCTGCATTTTTCTTCCCAATGTCAGGTTAGTCAGTTCATTTCAACTACCTGAGCTTTCATACCCACATAATTTACTTTATTTAAGTATAGAATATTAATCTTAGACCTAATCCTCTCCCTTTCAAACTGGATGTAAAATTCAATCACATTGTGGCTGCTGCTAGCTAGGAGTGCATTTATTGTGAGTTTATTAATTAATCTGGTTACATTATAAAATCCCAAATCTGACAAACTTACTCCTTACAAAAAAAGCTAAAGAACTGCAGATGCTAGAAATCAGAGAGAAAAATAGCAGAAATTGCTGCAGGTCTGGCAGCATCTGTGGAGAGAAGGCAGAGTTGATTGGTTTGGTGATAACAAAGTGCGGAGCTGGATGAACACAGCAGGCCAAGCAGCATCTTAGGGGCACAAAAGCTGACGTTTCGGGCCTAGACCCTTCAACCAGCATCTGCTGTTCCCATTATCTCTGATCACAATTTTAACCTCACTTTCAGGATGCCTAACCTGAAGAAGTTACCCTCCTCCCTCCGGACAAACCTCAAGGGATCTCTCTCCCAGTGCAACTCTCCTGTAATCTCTTCGGCCTTGAAACTGCTCGACCATGTCCTGAAGCAAACTAGGTCCTCTCCACCTATTTTCTCCTCTATCCATCTTCAGTCCACCTCACCCCTCTCCCTATTTATTTCAGAATCCCCTACCCATCCCCCTTTTCTGATGAAGGGTCTATGCCCGAAACGTCAGCTTTTGTGCTCCTGAGATGCTGCTTGGCCTGCTGTGTTCATCCAGCTTCACACTTTGTTATCTTGGAATCTCCAGCATCTGCAGTTCCCATTATCTCTGACTGATTTGGTGACCCTTCTTCAGAACAGATCCTTTTTCTAAAAGTACTCTGTGGTTGAAAGTGCTGCTCTAAGAGACTATGCCAAAAGCATTCTATGAACTCCTCATTCAGGCTATTCCTGTTAATCTGACTTTTCCATTTTACATGCACAACAAAATCACCCATGATTATTGCCGTCTCTTTATCAAAAGCACCAAATATTACCTTTTGTGTATTTTTTCCTACATTGTGGTTACTGTTGGGGAGGGGGGATGTGGATCACTCCCACCAGTGACTTCTTTCCTGTGTGGTTTCTCATTTGCACCCAAACTAATTGCACATCTTGGTCACCTGAGCCATGGTCATCTTTAACAAATGCACCAAGGACTTCTTTGCTTACCAGTGCTTCCCCTCCACTCTGTCATAGCTTCCTATTCTTCTTGTACCCTACTTTTCCCGGTGTTGGCTTGTTGTCCACAACCTGGAACCTACTTCCCGAACACCAGTCTCTAAATTACGTATCCAACTTGCAGAGGACTTAGGTAATAATCCAGACGTTACAAAGTTTGAACAAAAACAGAGAGAATTGTGGATCCTGTAAAGCAGGAACAAAAACAGAAGTTGATGGAAACGCTCAGCAGGTATAGCAGCACCTTTGAAGAAAAAAAAGAGTAAAGGTTTCTGGTCCGGTGACCCTTCCTGTTCCAAAGAAGGGTCACGGGGACTGAAACATTAATTCTGATTTTTCTTCACAGATGCTGCCAGACCTGCAGAGCTTTTCCAGCAACTTCTGTTACAAAGTTTGAAGTTTTGTTCTTAATTTAGTGCCAAGCACCTCATACTCTCTATACAGAGCCTCTTTCCTGATTCCACGTGTATCATTCATACTGACTGGACCATGCTGAATACCTCCCACCTCCATTGAACATTCCTTTCTACCCATGAGCAAATGCCCTGAACTCTGGCAACGCAGCCTTCTGGGCTCTCCCTTTTTGCTGCAAAGAATGGTGTTAATCCCCTCACTATATTGTTCCCTAATACAAATAGTTGTTGCTCTCTCCACTTGAATGGCTTCCTGTATCATGGTGCCTGGTTGATTTGCTCATTCAACCTGCAGCTCCTATTTTCATGCAAACAGGCTGAGAACGCCAAACCAAATGGACAATTGTAGAATTTGACACTCCTGCACTTCTGTTGTCTGGGTCTCCTTGTTTGTTTTTGTGATTAGTCACACATCTCCATTTGAAGCCATTTTCTGAACAAGGGTCCAGACCTGAAACGTCAGCTTTCCTGCTCCTCTGATGCTGCTTGGCTGTTGTGTTCATCTAGCTCTACACCTTGTTATCACCATTTGAAGGCAGATGGCACATTTCTGTAACTGCCATCCTACTAAACCTGAGCTTCTAGTGGTAGTGTTCCCCAGTCACTTCTCAAGAGTATATATGGCCATGTCGATATTACAATATTGGCAATGTAGACAATAGTTCATTGATGTCATCACTCATCATTATTGTTATGTTTATTCTCTTTCACTAAGTCAATTGAGAGGGAATTATTTAGAGCATTCCCCATGACAAAGCACAATGTCTCTCAGAAAGTCATTGACACTGTTATAGTTTAGCTTCTCATGCCTGATGTATAAAAGAAATTTTTTACCTTTGGGTTTCCGAAAAGTAAAACAGACGTCAAAGCAGTGATTGCTTGCTAAGCCAGTTCTGAAAAATAAGTTTCTAAATCTAAACATGGGACTTAAAAGACAAATAACTGTTGACCTATTCTGTGTTGATTTTGGTGTAAAAGGTAAAATGTTGTCTAGAAGTACTTCATATTTGAGAAATATATCACACAATTTTTCTTTGGAAAATGACTAATTTGGTTGAGCAAAAGGATCGATTGATAACTTCCCTGTTCTTAAGTATGCTGTGTTATTTCCAGCCACTGATGAATGAATCAATAGCAGTAGGATTACAATGTTATAAAATAAGTCCTATCTAAAAGGACTCTGTTAATGTGCATGCCAAGGATTAGATCGTGGTGATGCAATTCAGAATTTAGTATTTAGAATGTATTACATAAGTTTCCCATGAAAATGGACTTCAATGAAAAACACCAGAATTATTTTGAAAATATATTTTACCTTTGCCTTGCCTCTGGCTATTGGTGACTGATGTGTTTCACATGTAGCCAATATCCTAGCTCCTACTTCCTGCCAACAGTTTTGACAGAAAATCCATTGCCTCAGCTTGTAAAGTTATCCATATACAACTATGTTTGTTTGACATTTATCAGCAAAATCATTCAGCAGATATTGTTCAATTGCCTGGGAAAGTACATCAAGGGAGTACAGTAAGGCCTGAAATATCTCTACATGAATAAGTTGATCCAGACTGCCTACCATCAGCCTGCAATGATGTCACACTATCCAAATAACTTATGCTTTGTAATCTACAGACCAAGCTTTCAGATTCAGATCCATCCGCGGTCAGGACCAAAGCCTTGCGAGTGGTGGTAAAGCCTGGCGCGCCCATCGGAGGTCGGCAACAGCGGTCAGCAGCGAAGGTGGCTGGGAAAGCAGGCGGGTCTTAGCCCATCATGGGAAGAAATCCCAGCTTAGAGTGTCTGCTGGCCCACTACTATAGACAGAACTGTACTGTTTGACATTTTAACTTGATTTCTTTATTTTTCCAATCTTATACTAAGAAACTGTAGTGCTGAACTTTCTAATTCATATCTTTATTTTTCTACTTCTGTAACTAAGATTTTGTATTTAGGTACTTTGTACCCAAGATGGTGCTGTATCGTGACATTGTACACTTTTCACTGTAGTTTTGTATCCCTGTATTTGAGTACATGTGACAATAAAACCTAAAACTAAATCTAAATCTAAATCTAGGTTTAGTCCTGAATTGTTCAAAACAGGAACTAAACTCAGCCGAAGTGAAAGCTGACATATATACTCATTTTGGTTATCTTACTATCATTTTCAGGCACAGGTCTCAGATGCCAATTTAGATATGTGCAGGGATCACACAAGTTGGAGCAGAAATCTGCAATGTATGTAAATTTTAAAGGAATGGAGACAAATTAAAGAAATTACAAAATGCGAGAAAAATGTTGTTAAAACCTTTGACAAAACTTGGAAGACATTTTAAACCATTGACAGTCTTTTCCAACTGATGGAAGTTAGGGGAGGTCCAAGGAGTGACAGGGACAAATAATGTAAAAGAAAACAAAAAAGTATAGCTATGACTCTACAACAAGAAACAGTGCAACCCAGTACCCAGCCCTTGTTTGATAGCTGCAACAAATGCCTGTGAGAGGGATATATCTCTTTGTTGCTTCAGGACATCTTTCCAAAAAGTAAGGAATTCAGCATTTCTGGGAGGAGGTTTTTTTTTGGTGGAAGGCATCATGTAACTAGGGTTGCTATTGGGATTCTGCCAATCATGGTGGTCTCTTTGCAGAAGATACCATAATCTGTATCGTTCTGTGAAGATATTTCAAACTATCATTGTCAGAAATGTGAGATGATGACACCAAATATGGGGATATCTTTTCAGTTGTGGTAAGTCAGACCATCTTAGTTGTTTTTCACCATAACATACCAATTTTCTGGACAATGAAAGCATGACAAATGCAAGGTGTCCAATTTACACATACTTTTAACATCATTTATTCAAAATTTGAATTTTGGAATTTTGAACTTGAGATATGTGAGTTTTTGTGTGTCTAATTAGTTAATGAAAAACTTGTGGGTAGCTTTGTAGCCATAGTAATTAGTTTTAAAACAGATTGAGTGAATAGCATTGAGACTAAATGGATTTTTATTTACGTTTGGAAGTTTTGCATCTAATCAAGGTAAACAACTGAGCATGAAAATTTCTGTTAGATTATTTTGTAGTTTTTTTAAGCTTTGGAATTCAAAAAATTTTGGGAAAAATGTGTAATTTGTTTTTGTTTTTGGTGTGGGCAGTTCTTCACATGTCCTTTGATAAACAACGATATATGAAGCAGTGCTCTTGAGAAGGGGAGAGAATAGTAAAACTGGATTACCTTACAGTAGGGAGTTTAGTAATGGTGTCAAACCAAACGTATTTGGATAAAACCCTGAAGAGGCTATTTGAAGATGAGCGCATTTAAATTCAGGTGTATGAAAGCTCCAGGAAAAGCTATCAGATTTTCCAGTCTGAAAATTAACTTAAGGCTATCAAGGTATTAGAAGAAAATTTTTCTTTTGTCTCTGGTATGAATGCTATGCAAGGGGTGCTTTTGTGTACTCAAAAGGGTGTGTATTTTTTTGGGATCAATAGGATTGTATTTCTACCATGTATTTCAAAATCTTTACATGCATGTTATAGGAAAATAATTTGGTCTAGTTTACCTTATCTTCAGTTGTTTTGCTTAATAAACTTTAGCTTTGTAGTTAAAATCTGCAACATTGTGTGTTTCAGTGAGAGACCACCTTGTTAAAGCCAAACAAACAAAAATATGATCCATCACATGTGGTGGAATTTGAACTCCAAACAACACCTAGAACATCAGCCTGAGTCTATAGATTGATATTTGTTTCAGTAACTATATTTCTTACCAACACATCCAAACCTCTGTCAGTAAATATATGGGTTGTGGTTGGGCATAGGTCATCTTTAAATAACATTATCGGGTAACTTCCCTAAAATGAGGATCTCCACTGGGAAGCTCATGTGATGAGTAAAAATGATGAGCACAAAAATTATTGCACAGAACAACTGATTTCTTTCTTAAAGCTATCAAAAGAAAAGGAAAAATAGTCAAGATATGTATGAAACACATGTGTTAATATTATTATACCATAAAATAAAGTTCCATATATACGTAGTATTCCATAATTTCATATGGGCATAATTATAATTTGATGTATTTTTATTGGAAAATTTACAAGTACCAATCACAACACTTTGTTCACACTGGAGTCCTGCTTATGATATCCAAACTGGACAAAAGTTTTTAATGTCCTGGCATAGCAGCTAAGAGCCACAAGCAGATGTGAAGGGCAGGAGGAGATCATCAATGTGAAATACGGGAAGGGAGAGGGAATAGTGTTTTCTGAAACTGGGCAAACTGCCAAGATGGATGCCAATTTGAAATGGAGGTTTTTTTCTGGGGTTGGTGATGGTGGTTGTTGGGGGTGGGGAGGAAGATGTCGAGCGTCAGATTCCCTGCCAGAAATGAAGAGTGAAGATTGCTGCCTGTGATACCTGAATGAACATCCTGAAAACAACTTCTCGTTTTTTTCAACAGCAGCATCAATAAATGTGCAAGAAATAAAGGAAACACTTAACATTACAACTTTTTACTGTAAAAATGATGGAATGATGTATATTCCAGCTGTTTCATTTATGAAATGACTGTGCTCCATTGCACTTAAATATCTCCAGTATACATTAAAAGCTGGTTCCGTGTTCTCAGCTTTGTAAGTTTTTATTGGATTTCCAGGTTGACAGACAAGATAAGTTTAGTTCCAGGACTAATGAACGAAAGTCTGTTCAAAGAACTCAGCTTAAACTTTGTCAATACTAGAGATTATTTTGATGCTTGCAAGAACAGGTTTAAATGGTACTGGGCGGCACGGTGGCTCAGTGGTTAGCACTGCAGCCTCACAGCACCAGGGACCCGGGTTTGATTCCAACCTCGGGTGACTGTCTGTGTGGAGTTTGCACATTCTCCCCGTGTCAGCGTGGGGCTCCTCCGGGTGCTCCGGTTTCCTCCCATAGTCCAAAGATGTGCGGGCTAGGTGGATTGGCCATGCTAAATTGCCCATAGTGTTCAGGGGTGTGTGGGTATTAGGGGGATGAGTCTGGGTGGGATGCTTCAAGTGGCGGTGTAGACTTGTTGGGCCGAAGGGCCTGTTTCCACACTGTAGGGAATCTAATCTAATAATCTAAATTTTGCAAGATTTTCTTGGAATCTTTTATTTTTATTTTATTTTCTGGATAAGATTGGATGATGCCACTATTGACAAAATTAATTATGTTATTGTGACATTAGCAGTTTTCTTGTTGAACACACTTTTGAAATAAGAATAATGTTTCTTTATTAGATAGGTGACTCTGCAGTCATTATTCTGTACCTTGTTTTCAATACTAAGAAAAAATGTTTAGTTGTGGTAAACTTTGTTTTTTATTCCCATTTAGATTTCTGAAATATTGTTAATGCTGAGAAATTTCTGGAGTAGTCAGATAAATCAAATTAACTGCACCCTAAAACTGATTAAATAAATGTTTTCAGTCCACTAGATGTCAGTGTTTCAATTTATTTTATAAATATACCAGGTTGAATTAAATTACAAAGTGCTCCAAAATATCCGGAGGCTTTTGGCTCAAGTGTATTACTTTTAAAGGTATTTTAGATGGATCTCCAAACTGAGGTTTTTTTCATTCAAAAGAATTCTTATTGTTTTGTGAACATTTTTTCACACCAACGTATTTTGTGTCGACATGAATTAGACAATTGACCACCAATTGCTCTGTTTAAAATGAAATTCTTTGCACGTTGTTCTTTAACCCACTAACAATGAAGGAGAGTATGAATTTGTGACCCACATACATGCCAGTTACTGGCTTTTGAAATTGACAGATACTGTTTCATGCCATTTGCACCTTGTCAGCCATTCAATGAAAAACAGTTATTTTCCACTGGCATTGGAGGTTACCAAATCATTTGATGAGTTGGCAGTCAGTCCGAGATAATCAGGTCAGATCATTTAAGTAACCGGAAGGCAAAGTACTGGGCTAATGGTAAGATTCTTGGTAGTGTAGATGAGCAGAGAGATCTCGGTGTCCAGAAACACAGATCCTTGAAGGTTGCCACCCAGGTTGACAGGGCTGTTAAGAAGGCATACAGTGTTTTAGCTTTTATTAATAGAGGGATCGAGTTCCGGAACCATGAGGTTATGCTGCAGCTGTACAAAACTCTGGTGCGGCTGCACTTGGAGTATTGTATACAGTTCTGGTCACCGCATTATAAGAAGGATGTGGAAGCTTTGGAAAGGGTGCAGAGGAGATTTACTAGGATGTTGCCTGGTATGGAGGGAAGGTCTTACGAGGAAAGGCTGAGGGACTTGAGGCTGTTTTCATTAGAGAGAAGAAGGTTGAGAGGTGACTTAATTGAAACATATAAAATAATCAGAGGGTTAAATAGGGTGGATAGAGAGAGCCTTTTTCCTAGAATGGTGACGGCGAGCACGAGGGGGCACAGCTTTAAATTGAGGGGTGAAAGATATAGGACAGATGTCAGAGGTAGTTTCTTTACTCAGAGAGTAGTAAGGGAATGGAACGCTTTGCCTGCAATGGTAGTGGATTCGCCAATTTTAGGTACATTTAAGTCATCATTGGATAAGCATATGGACGTACATGGAATAGTGTAGGTTAGATGGGCTTGAGATCGGTATGACAGGTCGGCACAACATCGAGGGCCGAAGGGCCTATACTGTGCTGTAATGTTCTATGTTCTATGTTCTATGAGTTAATACCATCATTAAAATACTGGAGAGAGGAATACTACACCACAGTGTAAATCATTTGCTATCATGACTGAAATAATTCATAGTTTGGTGTAGAGCTTTGATGGACTTTCAAAGCCATCATTTTCTGTTGCAGCTCATTGAATTGACTCTGCTGCTGATTACGCTTGTCTCTGCATAGTTAGCTTTCTCAATTCTTTGTGCTGCTAAATGCTGAAAGCATGAGCTGACAATGTCACAATAATGGAAACTGGGAATCTGGGTCTTGAGTGAACAAAGCAGGAAATTGGCCATCTCCTTAACCAATTAAAATGAAGGACTGTGAAATTAGCAGTATGAGGTCTGAGAAGAAGCCTAAAATAAAACGGATGAATTCACTGTCAAACCAAGTACAGAAAGACATACAGGGGAGTGGAGGGAAAAGAAAGACTGGGTTAAGAGGGAGAGTTTTCTTTTAAAAAAGTGATTTATTCATTTTTAATTTTGTTATTTTACAAAAACCAACAACAGTTGAAAAGTAAGTTTGAAAAGGAGATATCATACACATAATAGTTATTTTTAAGTGCCAAAGGGGTACTGAGATGCAGTACCAAATAGTCAATAATTAACACATCATGTGGTTAAAAAGGTACTTGAAATGGAATGAATTAACAGAAACTTGTCACCATCCAATGCAGTTGAATAACAAGACAAATGAAGCGATGCTAGATAATAAAATGTGGGGCTGGATGAACACAGAAGGCCCAGCAGCATCCCAGGAGCACAAAAGCTGACGTTTCGGGCCTAGACCCTTCATCAGAGAGGGGGATGGGGTGAGGGTTCTGGAATAAATAGGGAGAGAGGGGGAGGCGGACCGAAGATGGAGAGAAAAGAAGATAGGTGGCTGAAGAGATTACAAGAGAGTTGCAATGGGAGAGAGATTCCCTGAGGTTGGTCCGGAGGGAGGAGGGTAGCTTCTTCAGGTTAGGCATCCCCGGAAGAGGCTTCGCAGTGAGGTTAAAATTGTATCAGTGATAATGGGAACTGCAGAAGCTGGAGAATCCAAGATAATAAAATGTGAGGCTGGATGAACACAGCAGGCCCAGCAGCATCCCAGGAGCACAAAAGCTGACGTTTCGGGCCAGTTCCCATTATCACTGATACAATTTTAACCTCACTGCGAAGCCTCTTCCAGGGATGCCTAACCTGAAGAAGTTACTCTCCTCCCTCCGGACCAACCTCAGGGAATCTCTCTCCCACTGCAACTCTCTTGTAATCTCTTCAGCCACCTATCTTCTTTTCTCTCCATCTTCGGTCCGCCTCCCCCTCTCTCCCTATTTATTCCAGAACCCTCACCCCATCCCCCTCTCTCATGAAGAGATGCTGATTTGACAAAGCTGATGGTGGAGCTGTGCAACTCGCAACAAATTTTTTAATTTTTGAATTTAATCACAAATCTGCTGCATGGCTAAAGCTGCTGTTTCATTGCTGTGTAAATAATAATGTGTCATCAGACTTATCTCAACAGCAAAATCTAGCCAAGAGAGGTTAACATTTGTCAGAGACTCTGAGTTGTAAGGTTTTGTTCCAATTATATTTACTCTCTCCCTGCTTTAAGATGAAGTGTCTATGTTTAAAATAGACAACCTAACACATCTACAACCTGCCATCCACCACCTGCTCTGAGCTATATGGGGTTTCAGGACAGAGATAGATGTGATATTGAGTCAATTTTATTTTGTGTACCTAAAAATTCAATATTAGTTAATATCTCAACTGAAGTTGCTCAAATTGCTTACACTTTCTGAAATCTGCACAGCAAATTGATTTTGTTTTAATTTACTCACACTTGCTTCTTTCTACTAATAACAAAAGAAGTAACATTTTTTAGTCATAAAGATGCATAAAAAATTGTGAATTACAAATTTCAGGGTTGTTTTGTTCAAAGGCCAAGTCACCATTACTGTCAGATAATCAAAGGAAAAATAGTACAAGTACAATCTTTAGACCTTTCTCGGTAAAACAAGTTGGAAAAAACGTGAATGAACAAGAACACACCAAGAACTGGATCAAATAGCTGTAATGCGTATTCAGCACATCATTACGCAAAATCTCTTCTCCAAAGGACGATTTCATATTGCTAACTCATAAGGCTCAGTCTTATGCTTCATTTGGCTAAATGCAAATTATGTTGAGTTTGAAGGAGTTATTCTCACCATGAGGCTGAGTGGGTTTCCTCACCAAATCATAAGAAACTTGCCACACTAATTGCTGTTCCCACCCTTGAGGCATACGTCATATTTAATTTCCAAGCCATCTGACCACATGCAATTCCAGGAAGAACTCACCACTCAGTGGATATCTGCCCCAAGACCAGCATCCCATGTGTCCACACCACCTTTGGATGCCTGTTGCTCACCTGGAGGAGCACTGGCAGCTATCCTGCTTGCTCATGTAAACAGTGAGCATGAGCACCATGTTTTTCAGAAAGAGACCTGGCAAATTTTGTTGGACAGGATGGTGCAGCAAAAAGGTGTTCTCTTCCCAGAGGACCGTCAGCGAAAGCCTCTCCACCAGACAATACAAGTTTAGTAGGAGGTTGCCACCTGAATATAGGTGGCTGGGCTGTAGAGCTGAAAGCAAGTCAATAACCTTCATTGCTCTGCCAGGGTAAGTGCCATACTCAGCTCTGTGTCACATCATGCTCATTACATTGCTGCCACTGCACCCACCTCTTATCAAGGTCCATGCCCTGACAGTTCCTCATTGCATGCAATACCTACCCTCACTCGCTTGCATGACCCTTACCCTCCCTATCACTAATGTGCACGCCACTGTGCATTAACTCTTTGAACACTTAGAACACCTCAATACAATATGCCCACATGCAGCAGCACTAACAGCCATGCTATCCATTAAAATCTTACTCTCACATCTGGTTTATATCTTTTTCAGAAGATATCCCATAACTGAGAAAGTGATGATAGATGGATAGGGAGGTTCCAGACATTGTGTTCTCATCTCCAACAAGGAGAGAATTCTTGCCTTGCAGGAGAGGACTGAGACCACTCTTTCGAGTCTGCTGAATCAGGTCCTAAAAGCTAAATAAGTGAGACTACTCATTCCATTGCAACAGTGACATTACCCAAGATGTCAGTGCCCTGCAGGGAATATCACTGGCCATAGTGCCTTCTATCTTTTCTTTACCAACACAGCACAGCACATTGGGCAGAGACTAGACTGTAACAGCAGTCCTTATTTTCCAGAGAAAGTATTTGTAACTCATCCTCTGGCAGCAGCCACCAATTCAACAGTGAAAGCACGACAGAATCCTCACCAGTGCTCACTGTGGGCTTGGATTGTGAACATCACAGACAGTGTCCCAAAGTTGGGTGAAAGACAAATGCCCTGGGTCACTGGCACCAGGAAGATGCAAATGGACCAAAGGACCAAGGTCAGGCACATGAAATTTGATTTAGACATACATGAGGTGCTGCATTCTGGTAGGTCAAACCAGGGCAGGACTCTGGAGAGTGCTGCTAAACAAAGAGACCTCTGGGAGCAGGTGCATAGTTCCTTGAAGGTGGAGTTGCAAGTAGAGAGGGTGGTGAAGGAGGCATTTGGCTTGTCTTTATTGGTCAGTGCATTGAGCATAGGAGTTGGGATGGCATGTTGCAGTTGTACAGGCCATGTTAAAGCCACTTTTAGAATATTGCATTTAGTTCTGATCTCTCTGCTTATAGGTAAGCTGTAGTTAAACTTGAGAGGATTCAGAAAAGAATTACAAGGATGTTGCCCGGATTGGAGAGTTTGAGCTATAGGGAAAAGCTGGAGAGGCTGGACTTTTATTTCCCCTGGAGCATCAGAGGCTGAGGGGTGACCTTACAGAGTTTGTAAAACCATGAGGTGGCATGGATAAAATGAACAGCCAAGATCATTTTCCTAGGGCAGGAAAGCTAGAGAGCATAAGTTTAAGGTAAAAGGGGCAAGATTTAAAAGGGACCTGAAGGACAATTTTTTCATGCAGATGTTGGTGAGGTGTGTATAGAATGAGCTGCCAGAAAAAGTGGTGGAGGCAGGTAAAATTATAACATTTAAAAGGCATGTGGATGGGTGTATGAATAGGAAGGATTTAGAAATATCCTGGCAAATGGGGACGAGGTCAGTTGAGTTGCACTGAAGGGTCTGCTTCTGCGTCGTATAACTCTATGACTCTATGACTGTCAGAGACCAGGCACCGGCTCAGCCCCGAATATCAGCTAACCCTGTAATTTCAGTGATGACAGACTTCATAGAAATGCACAGGGAGGAGCAGAAGCAGCAGACAGGTACACAGAATGCACTGGCCTTCATAGTTGAAATTTTGGAGCTTTGCAGCCAGTTCTAAAAATTGTAAGTATGGCTGCTGAGTGTGATCAGAAAAACATGAAAATGTACTACTGAGATGATGGAATTGGTATCTTATGTATACACGATAGCATGAGGAATGTCTTACAAGATACTTCATGGACATGTAGATATATTGAAGATTCTTTACAATACAGGATTGGAGATCACTTTTGAAATGATTAAAGATTTTAATTTCCCACACCTCATGAAAATCTGTGTTCAAATGGGGTCACACTTGTTCACATTTTTGCATACTTGGATTTGATTATGTGATTATTGGATCAACCAACCATTCTAAGAATTGACCCCTCTCTTAGGGTTACATTAACCTTTGCTAATAAGATAAAACAGATGGCTATTGAATCAAACAACCATTATGGAACCTTCTAACTACCCTTTCCATTAACTTCAATGGAAAGCAAATTGAGATAGTGAATGACAGAGACCAAATTCTCTTTATCTCTTTTAAAATGTTTCGCAGACGTTAACATTATCCCTTTTGTATGATGAGGAATTTACTAATATTAATTGTACTTTACAAATTTAAAAGATATCCATTGTTGTACTCCCATAATACAATTTATTGCAATACTCCACCAATATCTTTTGCATTCCTTTCAGTGTCTTTTACACTTCAATGAGAGAGCCTCTCAAGTGCCTCCATTCCAAGCTAAAATCATCAAATATCTAAACTTTCCCAAGAATGTGGATATATTAGGTTAAGCCGCGCAGTTCTTCTCTATATTCTACGTTCTCACAATGTGCAAATGGTTCAAGTATTATTCCGTAGATCTGAGAAAGGTATTATCCCATTTAAACAGCTAGAGGGCACCAGAACACGTAATGCTTGAGAATAAGAGGTTGTCATCTTACTCCCCATTTATTAGCAAGCAGAAAGCTAATCTAATCTAATTGGTCAGCACTGCAACTACGTATGTACTGTAATAATAATCCAACAAGCATATAACCCAGACTGTACATGGAAGCCTGAGATGTCATGTCAGTCTACATAGTTGTGAATAAACCTCTGGATATTAGCCTCAATATGAACCTGACTCTTTGTGCTATGTGTTAGAGGGACTAACATGCCCCACAAAGCACATCATGATGATTCTAAGTCGCCACATTATTCTGGCAGCATGTGATTACACTGTGGTGGCAGTAGCAGAAGTAAATGGGGAATAGAAGACAATGGCAGCAAGCAGGCACTAGAAGCTGGCTGCAGCATATTGGAACCACAAAAGCAGTCTAAAAAGTTGTTTGAGTTCAAAATTGAAATAAACAATCACAACAAAGTTCTACAGCCATGGCTGAAGGCTATAGTTTGACTGAAGCAAGAGACACTTGTTTAATTTATAACAACTGAGTCAAAGCTGGTTTAAGGAGTTTTAAATAATGCTGAAAACTCCAACTTTTTAAAAGCTTCCTTGAATAAAAGACAGGAAAATACAGTCTTAATACATTCTTAATATTAAAAAAGACCTAATCTATATCCATAGATCAGTTGATTCCACCATCTTGCTTCCTGAAATTAATATGAAAATATAAAATGGCAGGCATGCCATTAATCATTTTTTTGTGTAATTGCAACTTATACACACAAGACTGCAAATATTGCAATATTCCACCAATATCTTTTGCATTCCTTTCAGTGTCTTTTACACTTTGATGAGAGAGCCTCTCAAGTGCCTCCATTCTAAGCTGACATCATCAAATATATAAACTTTCCCAAGAATGTGGATGTTATATGTTAAGCCATGCAGTTCTTTATATTCTATATTCTCACAATGTGCAATAGTTCAAGTATTATTCCATAGTTCTTTGAAAGATATTAAAACAGCTAGAGGGCACTAAAACATGTAATGCAGAACCAGGAAAAAAAATTTTAAAACTAATTTTAAAGCTACAACAGGAGAAAATAAAAACATAAAGTGAAGTCAACATAGAGTAGAAAGAAGCAATATACTGCAATATAGAATTTACTCTACAAGTTTTTCCCCAAGAGCACAAAATATCAAATAAGGATGGAAAACAAAAATCTCACCATGGACTGGCATTCCTATGATATTCTAGCTTAATTTCAACTATGCAAGGCAAAGAAATAACCTTCACTTGTAATCCAATAGATCACGTACAAACTCCTTTTCACTTTTAATCACAAAGAATTCAAAAGAAATAAATTATCTAGCACTTTAAATTACAACTGCAAAAATCCAGTGAAAGCCTTCCAAGATCAGCTTAAGGTCAAAGTCAATGTAAGCTTGAGATCATGTCATACCCAACACCAATTTGACCAATTTCACCAAAATATTGACCAATGTGAAATTGATGCTGGTGCAAAGGCGCACAATAGAATTTCATTGAAGCCAATCTGGCTGAAAGATTCAGAAAACCAAACACCATATCTCCACCTACCAACAATCTTGCTGAAAGGTACTTCTGAACGAACCTACAGATTACACTATTGATGCCCTGCTAACAGAAGGGTACACATCTTATGTAATCATAGCAAGACAGCAACATCCATAGGTGTTTAATTCTGGAATTAATATTGTAGCCATCAATAAGATCAGCAAAATATCCAAGTCAAGATGTGCATTGTCTCATCCTCAAAAATAGTATTCAGCATTTCACACACGTGCAAACTATATTCCCAGAAAGATCCTTGGACTACAATGTATAAGAAATTGAAATGCTCAGAGAAACACAAAGTCCAACACAAATCTTCACAATAACATGTAAAGAAGAGCCAAACTCCCAACCAAGGCTTGCAAGCATGCCAATAAAGTCCCAAGAGCTAAGTGCAATGTTACAGTTTGTAGTGTTCAGACAGTACATGTGGTCAGTTTGATACACCACATGGGTTCCAGCAGCAAAGATGAAGACTTAATTCCATCCAAATGATTTACCCTACAAGAATGGACTGCATACATTATATGACAAAATAGATACTAATGTAAGTGCAAATATCATGGATTTTCACATGTTGCATGAGATGTACTCAGAAAATTAGCTGAATATCAAATAGACTACACATAATAAGCTAACTGCTTACCATGGGTCTGACATCCCATGCATTGGCATTATTTAGCTTAAATGCAAATGTATTGGGATGGATACTGAAATCTTTTACATTGCTAACACAGAAGAACTCTCTACCACTTTCTACATATATGCACAGATTTACAGATCATCATGATTCATTAGTTAACCAATACATCAATTCAGACATTAAAAATTCTAAACACAACATTGCTTCTATGCACGATCTGACTAATCTCTTCCCAAACTGATTTAATTCTGTTGGTAACTTTGAAGGTAGTTCATTATTGTGCCCGAAAAATGATTCACAACCCAGCACTACCTCCTTCCAAGTGCCATATTCACATTCAGGATAAGCTGAAAGTGAGAGTGGGTCCCATGGTATAAAATACCATCATTCATAAAGTTGAGCATCACATCAATGTAGTTTGAAGAAAGATGACACTTTGTTGCAAGCCTTGATTGGAAGTTTGGCTCTTCTTTACATACTATTATGATAATTTGTATTGGACTTTGTGTTTCTTTGAGCACTTCAATTTCTTATACATTTTAGCCCATTTCTGAAGAAGGGTCCCAACCCGAAACATCAACGTTCCTGCTCCTCTGACGCTACTTGGCTTGCTATGTTCCTCCAGCTCCACACTCTGTTATCTCTGATTCCAGCATCAGCAGTTCTTACTATCTCTGGCACTTTATGTGTATGTTTTTATCCAAGTTGGCTGAACAATGCACAAAAGAAATGTCCACACAAGATTCCTAACTTGGAATAGCTTAATCCCAAATTTTTAGGAACAAGTTTTTTTTAAGTTTGATGCCAAAATAAAATATTGCCCCATGCACCTTTTGCCTGAATCACTGGAACTGACAACTTTTAGAATACCATGCAGTACGTACTGTTTTCTCAGATTGTCATTTAGATTGTCTATCAGCCAGTAAACGTTCCGACAATATCCTTTTTATATCATGGAGAAGCTATCAGGTTTTCTCTGCATCACAGGCGATATTGTAGTTCTTAGAAAATCTAAACACAAGCATGACACAAATCTTCATCAGTTCATGGAAGCGGCAAGGAAATGAGACTTAGTTTCAACAGTAAAAAATATCAAAATACCCCAAGGCAAGTTAATGTCTTCAGATTAACATGTTCTTCATGTGCTATTAGACCTCATCCTATCAAAATAGAAGATATATAAAAAATTCCAACACCACGAAACAAAGGTGACTTCCAAAGATTTCTCCGTTTCTTCAACTTTATTAGCCTCATATATTCTGAATTTTGTGACCGATGCATCTCTTCTTCAGGTGTTGCTGCATGCTGACACAAAATATATGTAACAGGAATGTCATCAACGTAATTTTAAATCTCTTAAAAGATTTTTTTTTCAGGAGGTGCATTCATCAATACTATGATCTCTCTAAGCTTATCACATTGGAAGCAGATGTATTCCTGAAAGGCCTAAGAAGATGTTAATTACAAAATGTAAACCCATTGTGTTTTGTTCTAAAGTTTGGAAGACAGATCCACACAGTTCTTCCATCTAAACACTCAACCAAATATATGTGATGCATTATTGGAAAGAGGAAGAAAATGGAACAAGGGCATGATTAACTACCATGCAGATAGTTATCCCAACTTAAATGAGAGCAAAAAATCAGCATTTGAAATTTTCACACAAATAAATGGGTTTGTGAAGAGCTACCATTTTGTGTCCAGTCTAGATCATACAACATTGTCAAAAATTACAGTCAAATCGATCAAACAGCCAACACATCTCACTTGTGCCGATCAGCTGTCCATCATACAAGACAATGACTTTTGTACCAAAAATATCATGCCAGACAGTAATCAAACATGATACACATCCATACACAATGACAAACACAATGCAGAATGAAGCTACTTGGTGAGTTATGATGATCGAGTTGTATTATACATCCACCAAAGCATTTTCTTTATGTTTAAAGATAGTGTTGAGATGTGCATCTATATATATATTTATCAAAGCAGGTTTCCTATTCTTTAAGGGGAAATGGGGAGATATTGTATTTTTGCACAGATCTAAGGAAGGGATTATACCTTTAAGACAGTTAGATGGAATCACAATATGACATTCTAATGAAAGAGGCCTCCATCCTACTCTTCATTCAATTAGTCAACAGTAACTCTAATAGCAACTGACAGCTAGTTAGTCAATAGTCAATAGTCAGTTAATATGTACATAGTGTATAACTGAGTCTCTGAATAATGCATAATATATAATGCTGTAATGTCATATTAGTGTACATAGTTGGCAATAAACCCAACTCTGTGGTTTATAGATCATGGACTGACATATACAACGCTACACAAAGCTGATCACTTCCCTTGTGTCTCACATAGAGAAAGTAGATATGAAGGGGCTGGATAAAGCACTTTGAAATATGTTTTGCTTCTTCTGGCTTATCTTCCACTGTTTGGCTGTAAAATTCAGTGGCTTTAATTATTGTTACTCTAGACTGGTTAGATGTGTTTACTATTGAATCTTCTAATAT
Source organism: Stegostoma tigrinum (assembly GCF_030684315.1). Classification (NCBI taxonomy): domain Eukaryota; kingdom Metazoa; phylum Chordata; class Chondrichthyes; order Orectolobiformes; family Stegostomatidae; genus Stegostoma; species Stegostoma tigrinum. The sequence continues at coordinate 25,708,185 of NC_081378.1, read as the reverse complement.
TCCACAGTTTCCTTCAATTTCATGCACAGAATAAGACATTGACTATACCTGTTGCCTATTTTTCCTTCTGATACAGAATTTTACATTTTGCTACATCAAATTTCATCTTCCATTGTTCTGTGCACTTACATAATTTTCCCAACTCTATCAAGAATCACTGTGGTGTCTCTTCCAATTTCACTCACCCTCCTAGCATGGGATCACAGTTTAAAATTCAAAATTGTATATTTATTCAGTTCAAAAGTAGACCATTCAGCCTACTGAATTCTGAGGAACGGTCACCAGACCCGAAACGTTAACTCTGTTTTCTCCTTCACAGATGCTGCCAGACCTGCTGAGCTTTTCCAGCAACTTTATATTCCTTCCATTCACCCTATACTGTCTCTACATTCATCAAATATGTAAATTAACTATGCAATGTGAGCATTTGAATGCTTTGACTTTCTTATAAAGTTTTTTCATGTTAAAACTCGTGTCAAGCCGCTGAAAATAACTGAGCTAATTAGATTATAACCTTTCGGTCCCATACAGGTCAATGGATAGCAAGACTCTGTACCTGATCCACTACCATCACTATGATCCAGCATAGGTGGTGCTCTGATCTTGAAGGTCCTCCTGTAAATGCATATTGCCAGGTCCTTTTTGGCACCTTCTTTTATGACTTGGTGGTAATCGTTCTGCTGCCTCTTTGGCAGGGCATGGGTCTGGCAAGGGAGATACTTGCCCTGCCTGTCTCAGTCATCTTTCTGCTATGAAGTCTAGCAGATTCCTCTGACTAGTCCATTTTAGTACTTCTTGGTTACTGATATAGTCGCTTTGCCCATGTGATGTACAGGATATTAACTAGACAGCACATGTGAAATACTATAACCTATACGACACACTTGCTGTCCTTTATCCACATCTTGCTGGCATAGAATTGCAGTTGGTCCTACAATGGACATGTGGAATCACAGCTTCATGGCCGTGTTGGATGCCCAGACCAATGTTGCACTGCCAATACATATTGTTGTTGATCTCTACATCACCATCTCTGGAGATAAAGTTTTCTACGTAGGTATTAACCCACCAAAGTAACTCAGTCAACATTTCCAAGGGTAAAACAGGCAAAGGCCAGTTGCCAAAAATTTGCTTGCAGAAAATCCATTTGCACACATAAGAAGAGCATGCTCACCACAGTTCTGCTGAAACAGTAAAAAAGTAACAGCTCCAAGGAAATAGCCAGCCAAAGTGATTTCACAAAAAGAATCCATACTCTAACCTCAAGCAGACCTGGTTGTATGCTGCAATGACATACAACCATTTTTGAAATTGCTGCCAATGATTTTTATTTTAAAAAGATATTTTTGTTTCCATTTGACAGTCATTGCTTGTCCTACCATTTAGAATAAATCTAGGCCTGGATTATAACTACACTGGGACATATCTGAGCTAAATCATCACATTGATTGATTATTAGATGGCTTTCAGAAGAACATAGAACAGTAGCACATAGTGCAGGCCCTTTGGCCCACAATGTTGGGCTGACCTAATATCCTACTCTAAGATAAAACTACCCAATATTCCCTAAACTTTACTGTTATCCATGTGCCTATCCAAGAGTCACTTAAATGTGCCTCATGTATCTGACTCCACCATCACCACCAGCAGCGAATTCCATGCATCCACCACTCTCTGTGTAAAGAACCTACCTCTAACGTCTCCCCTATGCGTTCCTCCAATCACCTTAAAATTATTCCCCCTCGCAATTGTCACTTCCGCCCTGGGAAAAGGTCGCTGGCTACCCATTTCATCTATGCCTCTCATAATCTTTTGTTTGAAACTTACGCTGCACGTTAATTAAAAATAGATAGGTGGCTTTGATGTAATCCAGATCTCACTTAAGATATGTGACTGAATTCAAACACATTCCGTTAGAAACTAAAAGGAACAACTGAAAATCTAGAAATATGTAACAATTTTCATTTTCATAAGCCTAGCGTAAGGTATGTTTAAAAAATTGTGAAGATAGTTTTGATATAATTGAAAAACAAATGTGATGTATATTGAGACAGATTCTCACTGGTGCTTTCTTAGTATTCTGGAACAGATATGAGCTGCATTTGGCCCAGGTAGGTGCTAGTTATGAAAGCTACAATGACAGATAAAGGGAAAACTGGCTGGTTTCCATGGGAAAGCTGAACTTCATCCAGATTACTTAACAAAGCATAAATGAGACACTGTAGCTTCTAAATCTTGAAAAAGCATATTGAACACATCTGAGCCAAGAATAATTTTCTCAACATTTTTTTATATTACACTCAACAGAATAGCAAGGGGGAAATAATTTTTAAAAAAATCATGTTCCAACTTCCTCAAGCATTAAATGAATATGTGGACACAGCTGTGGACTGTACAACCATAAAGAATGGTGCTCAAAGCTAGGCCCCTTATAGTTAATGAGTCCAATTAAGACAAGATTTCAACAGTCATTCTGTATCCCCAACTGAATTTGGTCCTCATAAAATTGTCTCAGTGAGCCTGACTCTCAGAATGAAACAGCAGAAGGGCTGTACTCTTGTTGGACCTGTATACATTTTCATAGATTAGCAGCAAGAACATGGTGCTAGCCATCCATTTTACTTGCACTTTTGTGCTGGGATTTGTAGTTACTCAAGAGCCAAAATAATGCAGTTCTTTCTGGGAAACCGGATCTGTGTAAACAGAGCAAGCAATGGTGCGTCTTCCTTCTGAGCTACACAGGGTCTAAACTTGAGACTTATTAGATTGAATAATGAATTAAATTCAAAATCATGCACAGAAATTCCACATTTTTAAAAGTATATTTCCTTTGCAAGAGAGATTGTTAGGCAGCAATTAAAAGTTACCATGCGCTTTAAAGATCACTTATGTTTGAATGAGCAGGATGGCCAACCGTTTTCTAATGTGTTGTCAACTATCACATTATTACCACAAATTGTTGACCTTCTACATGAATGCCTTTTCAAGATATATTGATGAAGTGAAGTTTGTGAAGAGCAAGACATCTTGGATGTTATCCTCCTGTTCTCCAAATTTAACAATGCATGTGTATATTTTGATACTAACTGTTTGATTTACTCCTTAATAGCAGAGCACTGCTTGTGCGACTCGGGCAAAGTGAAAAATATAATGATGTGACCAAATAGGAACAGTTTAAAACATCATTATTTCCATCGTAAACTACTATTTCTATTTCCCTTATACACATTCCAGCTAGATTTTATTTGGGCAAGAGATACTGCCAATGCTGGAGAATCTGAGATAACAAGGTGTAGAGCTGGATGGACACAGCAGGTCAGGCCGCATCAGAGGAGCAGGAAAGCTGACGTTTCAGGTCGAGACCTTACTTCAAAAAAATTTCTGAAGAGGGATCTTGACCTGAAACGTTAGCTTTCCTGCTCCTCTGATGCGGTTTGGCCTGCTGTGTCCATCCAGCTCTACACCATGTTATTTTTTATTTGGGCAATATTTGTTACATCTGATTCATTTTTATTGTAGCAATTATTTCTGCAAAAAGGACATTGCTGATGATCTTAAAATTAAAACAACTGGCCTTCTCAAATGTGTGAGTTACCAATTTTTTTTAGATTTGATGCAATTTGATTTATCTCAAATACAAAAAATGTTCGTTGAAGAAATACTAAACCTGAGCAAATAGGCAGGAATCATGTTGTTGGAGATGTCAAATATTGGCAGACACACCACATATGCAAGCAGCTATGCCTCAAAGTCTTAAGGGTGTGCTCCTTGCCAAAGTCCTTGAAGGCTCCTCTCAGTCAGGGGGTCTTGACATAGCAAGCTAAGGGCAGCCTTTGATACCAGGCCAGGGGATTGGCCATGGTCAGTTGTGTGGTCAGGGTGTTAGGGTGTTCTTGGTTAGGATGTCTCCGTCTCTATAATCCAGGGTGTGGATTACAGTCAGACCTGTGGCTTCGCAGTGGCTAGTCCGAGAGTCCAAGAAATGTAGAGGCATCAGTCAGGAGTCTGGTACTCTCATGTTGGATGGCCAGTTGGGTTGTTCAAGTGATGGGCCACAGACATTCCATTTGGTCAGTCCAGAGAAGGTAGGGGACAGATGGTGATAACAGCTATCACTGTGAGGAGACTTTGGAACCTGTTTGGGGACTGTAACCTGGGCAAATGGGGTATGACAATTGTGAAGGAAGGCAACTGTATTTGTAAGGAGGTATGCAGTAAAGTGTGAATGGGAACAGGGCATTCCAGGAAAGGGAATTGTACATGGTCAGCAGCACCCTAGCTTCAAGGCAGACTGGGGGAAGAGCACATGACCTATGAGGGACCATACACCTAGAATCAATGATCTGACGACCTTAAGAGAGCAAGAACATTTGGCTCAGACCCTGCACTGTCCAGGATACAGACCTAATCCCTGGTGATCATAATGAAATGGCTAGCTGTCTGCTGTGTACCTCCCTGTCCCAGGCATTGAGGACCACATCATTCAACACCAACAGTTCCACACACAGAGGCTGGGAAACAGTAGAGATATTGTACCAAGATGGGCAACAGAACATAGTGTTCTATGGATGCCTTATGGATTTCGCTTGCACATGTTGAGCAGATTTTCAGCACAGATAACAATCCATGCTACATGCTAAATGGACAAATGTTAGGTATTTTGGTGGCACAGTGACGTTCAGAGCTAGACAGACAGATATATTGAAAAACCATTAACATTCATGGACATGTGAGTCTTATATACAGTGAGCCATCACCCATGTTACTAATAAGCTCTCAAAAGGTTTTTTTCTCATTCTTTTCCTCACACTATATCTTAGTGCTGGTTCAGGTTCCATAGCCAGATGCAAGTGCACTTTCCTCGGTTTTAACTTCCAAGAGTTGGGCAGGGACAAGCTGGGTAGAAATGGAGGGCCTGGCCACCTCTGGGATGCCCTGAGAGGCGATGTCTGATGGATGCCTCCTGGCTTTACACCGTCTGCTTTTGAGGAAGGGCACCTGGAGGGTCTCCATGCCCCTGTCACTATGTCTTTGATCATGAAACATAGTGGCTGGGGTGAAGGAATGCAGATCTGTGAGTCTATCCTGTAGAATCTGAGAGTGCTGGAGCTAGATTTACATGGCAGCCACCAAATTGTCTACGGAAGTAATCAGATGACTGCATGCTTGAGGCAGTTGTTATTCCCAGGGCAAAGCTTTACTGCTGCAGCCCCTGGGCACTGAAGGCCAATGCCTCCCATATGTCTGCTGCTCCTGTTCCTCCCTGTGGATGGTGTTATTGATTGCCAACAATGCAGGGCGCTCTCCTACCTGGGGCTGAGCAGATGCCTAGTCTCTGGCAGTCCTTCGAGTGCCAGCGGCCTGTTGCATTTCTTCCCCTGTGGTAAAGGAGACTGCTCTTCCCATCATTCATTGCTATTCATTCTGTCTTATTTCCAGTTTACAACACTTTATAGTCAACTTTACAAAACAAAAATAATTTTTAAGCTCGCCAAGGTAAAATAACAATTCTGGAATCTTCTACATTTCACCACATTGATTGGATGAAAATCTTAAGGAAACATTTAATTACAATGACCAACTTTAGTTGAGGACATTGAACTACGTATATTATGTACTTTTTGTTAGGCTAAGTTCATACCTGACATTTACTTTGTGAAGAAACTATTCTTTTTACTGTACAGAACATTCATAGCATCATGCTTTCATTAGCTAATTAGTCTGGAAATTATACATGTGATTTGAATTCTGTGATGCTCCAATGAAAGTAAGCTCAGCAAACAATTTCAAAATAAAAAAAGCTGATGTAGCCATGTCAGGAAGTCTCCTATTACTGTTTGAAACTTGACTTTTAAAAAAAATTTACACAGTGAATATTTCTTCACTATTCTTGACATTATTTGTACAACCTTTGACTCTGGGCCATGTTTGTCTTTTTAAACAAAACTGTAGGAGTGAATCATGGTTTCAGATTTCCTTGCACCTGCTAAAAGAAATTGTGGAATTATCCAAGTTTCTTTGTATTTTGTTCAGGGTCGTTTTCTTTCTGCAGAATCCAGGCAATCCAAGCACATTTGTAATTAAGCTTATTTCAACACATACAGCACAACCGACAAGCTGCCTGATGTCAGACACAACAAGATTTCAGTCCCAGCTGAGCTCTCATGAGGAATTTAATAGTGTGACTTTCAATTTTTCTGACTTTTAGTCCAAACACATCTCTCTTCCAGGGATTTTTGGAAATTTGGATTTTTTTTTTCATGTCAGAGATTGGGTCACTATTAAAGAAAGAAGGAGCAAATTGGAAATCAACATCAGAGTGAAGAATGGTGACGGTGCCAGTGAAGATGTTTGAAATACATGGGGAAATGGAGTCTGCAAAATCTGCTAGCTGAGTTAAGAGCAAGATGCAGACTGGCAGGTCTGCACTTACATCTTCATCTCAGATGCAGTAAAAATATCAAATAACTATTTTTATGCTCCTTTCAAAGCAATACTGAAATTGTTCACAGTTGATCCTTCAAAGAAAACTAATTTTTGACATGAAGTCCAATGTGGAATCTCTGATTTTTCTGCATGAGGCAAACCTGCAATGTGTACATAGAAATTAAAAGTAACTTTCACAAAGTTCTGTACAAAAGCCTGTCACTTAATTTTTAACACTGTATCAAATTAAACATACTTTAAAAGATCAAATAGGTGATTGAATCTTACTATATTTTGGTAAAGTGTTATTTCTGTCGAGTTTCATGGAAGGTTCCTCTCCAAAAGGCCATGTCAGTTTTCTCTCACTATTATCATAAACCTGTCTCGATAACTACCTGCTGCCTCTCTACAGCATCCCTCTACTCTGATTCTCATGCCTCGTCCCACTCATAGGAACCAAAAGAACTCACCATTTGCTGGATATCCTACAATAGGCCAACCTTCCTGGAGCCAATGTCATATTCAAATGCCTGTCATGCACCTGGACCTGGACATCTGATTGCATTCTGTGGCTGTCCTACACACAATTTGGTGGATGTGGTGGCAGACAAGGGGAAATTGGTGCCTTCTTTGCAGAAAGGGACCTTGACATCCTTGTGTTTAAAGTGGTGAAGAGGTGGTATGTTCCCCTTCACCAGGACTGCCAAGCGAGACCGCAACTTGCCAGCCTGGTCTGAGGTTGCCACACAGGTCATTGCAGTCTCCATGGTTTGGATAATGCCCAGCAAGGTGGAAAGAAGGTTAATGACCATCTCTGCTCTGCCAACATAAGTGCCACCATATTCTCCCTGCCACCTCACATTCACTCTATCTTTGCTCCTGTACCCACCTCCCACGCCCTATCACTCTCACACTCACTTGCAACATCTCCCCTCACTTGCTCTAACCCTAGCCAACACCCTCAGACTACTGATCCTGCTTGGCCTTTGCAATGTCCACTCACTTACTCAGGACACAACACCACTTTTCCCCACCTGCACAAACACTAACAAATGTGCCATTCAATGTCATTTCTCTCAATCCTTCCCTTTCTCTTATCACAGCATGAAAAGAGCCTATTAAGGAACTGAAAGGACCAGGATAGTTGCCTATCATTTGCACCCCCCCCCCTCCCACCCTTTATGAAGAGAGTTCTTGGTCCTCGCTCACTGACAAGGATTAGGATAGAGGTCCTGCAGAGGTGCATGTCTCAGAAACCAATTAAAAAGTCATTCTTCATTGTCATGCACTCTCAGATTTACCCCTCAATCAATGTACTTTCCACCTGCCACAACTTATAAACATCTGTCATGACACTTAGTATCTTTTGAATCTTGTAGCATGACAACTGTGATTGTGATCAAGAGTGTCACCTATAAGGTATCTCCTTCATCACCTCTGAAGAAGAACACACAATGCCTCAGAGAAAGGAATAGCAAGGCTGCTGCCACCAGCTCAGACACAAAAACATTGATAGGTATTTTATCACGATCTGCTGGGAAGCATTTCAATGCCACAGCTGGTCAAGGAAGACAGCTGACTGGCACTTAGAGGGCAGCTGAATGCGGGCACCTGCACTGTTGGCATCAGGGACTTTATGCAAATGCATAGGTAGACTCAGGAGCAACAGTCAGGGATATGGGAAGGCAGTGGACATGAGTTGGTGTCTGCCACAGAACACCAGGTCTCGGTCCACTGGATATGTGAACAGACCTGGCCTCATTGCTCTAACTATTTGCCCCAGTACTAACAGGAAGGCAACAAGGGCAAGAGATTTTGACCTCACTCTAGCTACCTCTTGTTCACAAATAGAAAGGGTGTTGCCAGAGGTCAGCCAGCAAAAACAGGACCACATTCAGACCACTCCCAGAAGTCTCCTCTGAGGTCACTCTAGAGATCGCCAGACCTTTCACCTCTATCCTGCCTGCTAGCTGCTGCTCTGTGGGAGGCCAAGCCAAGGAGGGTGCTCTTGCCTCTGGCACAGACATGCTCAATGTGCCTAGGCCCTCTAACCACAAATAACCCCAGTGTCAGCTGATCAAAGCTCCAAGGCCAAAGGGCTTCACCATGGAGCAGGCTACCTTCACCCGAGCTGTGGACAGGTACAGCACTGAGACTTAGTGTGAGGAAGAGAATGGAGAAGACCTTCTGAGGGTACATTGATGGCACAAGTGACATTTAATTGTAAATATATTCTCACATTTATAAATATGTACGTATAATTCTGATTATCATCTGTTTATGTGAGTCTCTATGTAGCTGCAAGTATAATCTTGACGGTACTGAGGTCACCCATCCTTATCCCGAGACAATATTCAATGGACCAAGGATTGAAGTCAGCAGCTGCTGCAATGTGAGCATGTAGTGGGTAAATCACTAGTGCCTGCAACTTTGGTAACATGGTCCATCTTTCCAGGGGCATTGTCATTGCATTAGTGGCTTTCGGCCATTAGTCTACATTAAATGATGAGGAAGGCTTGGCTCAAGGAGTTAGAGCACACAATTGGCTAATCATTAGAGGTTACAAGGAATGCTGACCTCACTCCTGTTTTCCCTGGATTGCCTGCATTGGAATAAGACTGACTATGACTTACTCCCCATACTGTTAGAGCTCCAACTGGATGCCAGGCCGTGCTCCTCAACTGTACAGGAGACATATTGTTCTGGAACCTTGTGGCTAATGAGTGTCTCCCTGAACAATAAGATGCTTGGGACATTGGGTGCTGGAAAATAGTGCAGGAGTCAGAGTGACATAAGAAAACACCATACAGGAATATGTCCATCCTCTTGACTGCTTTCTACCACAACCATTACAAGCTGCCTGACTTTGTGTCAGTGCTAAACAGCAAGGTAATACTGTTCTAAAGGAAAGTCATCCTGTACTGAAAATGTTAACTCTCTCCACAGATGCTGGCAGGCCTGCTGAGTTTCTCCAGCATTCTGTGTGTTTGTTTCAGATTTTCCAACACTCTGACTAATCACTGTTGACAACTATAACAAGCTGCTTGGCTTTTTGCCTGTGCTAAAAAGTTGAGATAAGACAGAAATATTATCAGCCTGTAAGGTCTGAATCAGGCAGCAAAACACAAAAAGCAAAGCAAAACAAAAATTCATAGAGCGTTCAAGTAGGTACAAAGTGAGAAACAAGTGAAGAGCCTCAGATGCGTCTTGCTCAGATGCATGGCATGGTCTCTGTGTGTATTAAAGCAGCAGGATGACAATGAAGGATATCAGTGGCTCCAAAGCGCATCATTCAGGTGGGTGACTGGGCGATGAAGTGAGGCTGGTGCATTTCCAATGTCGACCTTCACGGGCAGAGGATGCAAGCAGTCACAGCCCATGGAGCATAAACTGAGATGGTGAGGACTGCTGACCAGGATGAAGGGCAGGAGAAGCCATCAGCAAGCTGTAACTACCAGATACCTGCTCTGACTTATTTGTCAGCAATTTCACCTTCTAGTTTCTCTCCAGCCTGTGGGAGTATGGGAAATGGCATATAAATAAGGCAAATAAACAAGGATTATAACTAGATTAAAAATACATGCAAATAGGCTTCTCACCACTCACTCTCAAGATTCTCACTTCACCATTCAAAGCTGAAGTGGAAAGTCTACTTGTTTTTTTCTTGATATCAAGAAGCTCATTTTTCTGATTGTGCCGTATTTTTCCAAATGTCTCACCACTGCCATGTCGTTCAAGGGCTGGGAAAATTCAGCTCAACATTCTATTTTGATGGCTATTCATCAGAACTAGGAGCAGTTTGAAATGTATTTGCTTTCAGCAAGTGTAAGAGAGAGAGTGCAGAAAGACCATATGGCAGGCAAGAAATAGGGTGGAAGAAAGGAGAGATTAAATGACAAAACAGTAAGTGATGCAGTACAAATGAAGTGGTAACAGGATAGAGAAAAAGGCAAAAGGTGACCCTAGAGTTAGCAGTAGTGACGGAATGATGAAATACTGTCATAAAGTCAAAAAGAAGAGAAAAATGAGAGTAACACCATAACCCGCAAAGATAAAGGAAGCAAAATGGGATGACAGAGGTTAAGTTTATTGAACTCAGTGTTGAATCCAGAAGGTTATAAGGTGCCTAATTGAAAGATGAGGAGCTCTCTTTCAGGATCAAAACAGTGTGAAGCCGGAGAAACACAGCAGCTCATGCAGCATCAGAGGAGCAGGACAGATGATGTTTCAGGCTTAGACCCTTCATCAGAGTTGGGGAGGGGGAAGGGGAAGGGAGCTGGTTAATGAATAGAGGTGAAGAGGTATAGGGCTGGGGGAAGGTAGATGGGATGGCAATAGGTGGAGTCAGGTAAGGGTAGTGGGGATTGGTCAGTGGGATGAGTGGGGAAGGAGATGTACAGGTAGTGTCAGGTCAAGGAGGCTGGGATGAGAGGGAGGGTTTTGTTTTTCTTCATTCATTGATGAGATGAGGTCATCACTGGCTAGGCAGCATTCATTACCCATCCCAAATTGCCCAGAGGGTAGTTAAGAGTCAACCACATTGCTGTGGGTCTGAAGTCACACGTAGGCCAGACTAGGTAAGGATAGCAGATTTCCTTCCCTAAAGGACATTAGTAAATCAGATTTTTTTTCCAACGATCAACAATGGATTCATGGTCATCATTAGATTCTTTATTTCAGATATTTTATTGAATTCAAATTCCACCATCTGCCGTTGTAGATTCGGACCCAGGTCCCCAGAACATTATCTGGGTCCCTGGATTAACACCACAAGGCCATTTCTTCCCTTGGTTGGACATGGGACGTGGCTGGGGATGGGCCGATTTTGAAACTGGTGAATTCCATGTTTAGGCCATCAGGTTGCAGGCTCCCAAGATGGAATATAAGGTGCTACTCCTCCCATTTGTGGGTGGCGTCGTTGTGACACTGGAGAAGGCCCAGGATGTCAAGTAGGGAGTGGGAGGGGCAGTTAAAATGGTTGGCGAATGGAAGGTGTTGTTGATTATAGTGTATGGAGCGCAGGTGCTTCGCAAATCTGTCACCGAGTCTGTGCTTGGTCTCACTGATATAGCAGCCCCCACATTGGGAGCAGCAGATACGGTAGACCAGTTTGGAGGATGTACAGTTGAACCCCTGTTGGACATGGGAAGTTTGTCTTGGGCCTCAGATGGAGGTGAGGGTGGAGGTGTAGGATCCAGGTGTAGCACTTCCTGTGGTTGTATGGAAAGGTGCTGGGTGTGATGGGGTTGGTAGGGAGTGTGGAGTGGACAAGGGAGTCACAGAGAGAGTGGTCTCTACAAAAGGCAAATATGGGTGGGGAAGGAAATGTCTCTTTGGTGTTGGGGTCAGATTGCAGGTAATGGAAATGGCGGAGGATGATGCGCTGGATGTGGAGATTGGTGGGGTGGTATGTCCTTCAGGCTTCCATTGAGCGTTGATCCCCTCAGCAAACCAAGGACAAAATCTCAGCAAGATAATAAGCTGGAAAATTGAAATGAAAAGCAACTGAAACTTATTAAGACTGAAAGGAAGCGTTCCTCAAAGCAGTCACTTATTCTGCAATTGTGCTCCCCAGTGACAACCCCAGCCAACCAGTGCCAAACCTAAATACAAAGAAAGTTCACAACCAAATTATCATATTTAAAATTCCCTCCACTTACCTTCTTGGAATGGATGAATTATGCCCCTACCTTCCAACCAAAGTTAACACCTGAAAATAGTGTGTTGGATGTGTGTTTGGATAAGGAACCTAGATGAAGAAAGTAAGGACTGCAGAGGCATACAGACTTTAAACCTTCATTTAACACATCCGTTTATGTTAGGTTTTTCCAATTTGCTTTTTACTAGATTGGACCTCAGTTCTCCTTGATCGTCCTCTACAATTTTACTCAAAGTAATAGACTGATTTAGCTTCACTTATTTCCCTAATTGCCTTCATTGACTTGTATGGTTCTATGCCATAACATCATATTCATAGCACAAAAACATTATGATCAGTTCAAACGGCCTATGCTGATGTTTACACTCCTCACAAATCTTACACCATACATTATCTCAGCATGACAATGTTCATTTCTCCCTCATTTATTTATTGAACATCCTCTTAAATATATCTATGCTTTTACCTCAACTATTCTGTGTGATATTGAGTTTCATAAGTAACTACTATATGATTATCTCTCAAACACATTCTTTCTAGGATGAAAGTTTTGTTAAACCTACTTCATATTAAATCTCTTCACATTAGGAATCAAATCTTTGGCTGAATGCTGCAGTAATTCTGGTCCTTAAATTTTCTTTCTTTATTGTTTTTGAAAAGGATTTGGACATCATTGGCAAGGCCAGGTTTTGGTGTCCATCTCTAAGTGTTCTTGAATTGAATGGCTTCCTTGGCCATTTCAGAGCGCAGTTAAGGGTTAGCCACATAGCTGTCTTGTTTGTGAATGTCTCCTTTGTTTCTTGGTGAAAAGAACTGGACACAGTGTCACAGCACTGGGAACTCACAGGCAACAGTCTGTGTGGAGTTTGCAAGTTCTCCCCAGATCCGCATGGGTTTCCTCCAGGTGTTCCAGTTTCCTCCCACAGTCCAAAAATGTTCAAGTTAGGTGATTGGCTATGCTAAATAACCTGCAGTGTCCAGGGACATGCAGGTCAAGTGGGTGAACCATAATAAATGTTGGGTTACGGTGGATAGGGTAGATCTGTGAGGGATGCTCTTCAGAGGGTCAGTGCAGATGTAATGGGCCAAATGACCTCTATCTGCACTATCAGTATCCAGGTGAAGCAGACCACTGCATTGTTCATTTGACGACTGGAACAGGGTCAGGATAATCGGACTTATCCTATTGTTTAGGCTATATACTTCAACATTGTATTGATTTTGATGATAATTGCATTGCATTGATTGCATACGTGGGTCATCAAATCTATTGGGACTCTTAGGTCACTTTCAATTTTATTCTTAGTGGCTTCATTGCCATTCATGAAAGACGTCTGATTTGCATTTTTTCTTTTCATGTGCAGTACTTTATATGCACCTGCATTGAATTTTATCTACATCTTTCCTGTCTACATGCATCATTTATGAGCACATTCTTTGATTTCTAAGGTGATTCCTTCAATTACACTAGCACATCAAGTGTTCTATCAGACGCAAAATTTTTCAATTTGCATTCAGTTTCTGAATTTGCATCATTGATGTAAATTTGAAATAATAATGGGCCCAACACTGGGCCGTGAAGAATTGTATGCAATACCTCCTCACTCCCCCCTCACATTCTGATAAACCTCTTTTAACAAGAGCCCCCATTATCTGCTTTAATATTTTATCCATTATTCTGGTTTAATCCTGAATTCCCACAGATCTGAACTCGAATAAGTCATTCCAACATGACTTTGTCAAAGGCCTATTACAAGTGTAGCAATGTCACATTGGAGAGTTTGCTAATTTGGTCATCTGCTTCTTGAAGGAATCAAAGAGGTTAATTCAGCACTTTCCTACTAACTCTCTGTTGATTTGTTTACCAGATTTTTGCATAACACATACTCACAGCAGTTGATTCCATTTCCTTCTTGCAACTGGAATAAAATTAATGGGTCAATCAGAACCCATGCCTGAGTTCATGACATTTTAAACATTTTCTCATTGAACAGATTTTGGAAAGAATTGCACTTAAATGGTAGGTTTTAAAACAAAATAAAAACCGAAAGAACAGTGCATGCTGGAAATCAGAAATGATAAAAGAAATTGCTGGAAAGGCTCATCAGGTCTGGCATCTGTGGTTTTAAAGTGGAAGAAATACGACGGGACAACAAAGTTTGAAATGCCAGGTGTTTGGCATTTTTATGTCTGCAGAATTATTTGCATGGAATACATTTCCCTAACCTGTCTCATTTATATTGAAGTGGTTAAGATTCACTGGGATAGCACACTGGAAATCAAATCCCATGATCCCCAGAGTGGTCACAAAAGTTAAAAACTTTATAAGGTACAGCCAATATAAGTTATCCAATTGACTTGACTTTCAGAACCAGATTAATACAAAGCACAGATCAGGTTTCTGTACTGAACAAGAATTATTATTTATCTTAAGTAATTGGACAGTAGCTACAGCTAAACAGTTATAAACCATCAGCATTTGCTACTACTAATTAAAACACTAGCCCCTTTATGCACACACAAACAGACAGGGTAAAGTAACTTATGGCCAGAGAAGAAAAACTAGAAAAGTTTTCCTGCAATTCTTTCCAAAATCTGTTCAATGAGAAAATGTTTAAAACGTCATGAACTCAGGCATGGGTTCTGATTGACCCATTAATTTTATTCCAATTGCAAGAAGGAAATGGAATCAACTGCTGTGAGTTCAGTAATCTTTGTTCTCAGGTTCTGTTGTGATCTTTATGACGCCTGCTGTCCAGCACATTGCTTCAGTTATCTTTCTTCAGTTTCACCCACTGGTGATGAGAAACGCAAGTTAGCTGGTTTGTTTATAAAAGGTCTCTGATTTATCAGTTAAAAGTCATAGCATACAACAGGTGTTGCAGGAAAAAAAAATGAACTATTTTTCTTCCGGTCAACAGAAAGTTTTCCATGTAGGCGGCTGGGAGATCATTCCTGAGCTGGGGAACAACAAAACACTCCTCTCTCTTAGATAACAAAGTGTGGAACTGGATGAACACAGCAGGCCAAGCAGCATCTTAGGAGCACAAAAGCTGTCGTTTCAGGCCTAGACTCTTCATCAGAAAAGGGGGAGGGGAGAGGGTTCTGAAATAACTAGGGAGAGAGGGGAGGTGGATTGAAGATGGATAGAGGAGAAGAGAGGTGGAGAGGAGACAGACAAGTTAAAGTGGATTACAAGAGAACTGCACTGGGAGGGAGATCCCTGAGGTTTGTCTGGAGGGAGGAGGGTAACTTCCTCTCTCTTGTTCTCATTGTAACTAGTTCCCAGCTCTAAGTGATTCAGTTGCTTAAGAAACAATCACACGCTTGATAGCAAGCAGAAGGTCTCTGTCATTGATAACTAGTCACTAGTCCATACATCAATCAACTTCTTGTTGCCAGCAAATGCATGTTCCTTGGCTCCAAATTGTCTGCTGTGTGAATCACAATTACTGGTTGTTCAAACAGTTAATTACAAGGTTCTTGCAATGGGTCGGGGTATTTACTGCAGTCACGCTCTCAAACATTGTTTTTTACAACAACTCTCTCTCATTTCAAACCCCAGTTAAAGGCACCAGTATTACATAGATTATCTCAGTTTAGTGAGGGTACTTTGTTCATGTCTTCTCTGGCACATGCAAGCACTTAGACAAATTCTATTCTGATTTACGTGAGGAATTTGTTTTAAGTGTCTGTCAATGCTATTAATAATTTGTGATTTGTTGAAATAACAAAATTCATGCACATTATGCAGAGCGTGATTGTAATTTATGTTATAAACATAGCAAGATGTCTGATGTGGGCAAAAATATCCATATGAAAGGAATTGTCTGCCAGGTTTGATTTGTTGCAATCAATTAGTGAACAACATTTATCTTTTCAATTTTTGTTAAATTGAAGAATGTTTCAGTGATGGAAATTCACTGTATTAAATTGTGTTTACATAGCTGTTCCTCATTATTTTTACATGCAACTTTACATCAAAATTGTGATTCTGATTTTACATGATAACTTTTGGACTGTGCCAAATGTATGCATTCAGCTGCAGTGGAATTGGTGACACTAGAGAAATATCCATAAACTTTTATTTAGCCATATGATTTATGCTGAAATTCTAGATGGACAGCCAGAATAGATTAATTATTGATCATTTGGAATTTTCAACATTTTACAAAGGAAAAATCCCTTTTCTGAGCTTTGTGTTTCACAAACTATTACTGTCACTTTGCCTATCACACAGTAACACTGTGCATTTCTAATCAACAAGAACCTAGCAACAGAATAATCCACACGGCTCATTGCATCAATTCAGTCACGATCTGAGTGAATGGTTCAAAGTTCAGTTATGTACCTCAGTTTCATATCCTTTAATATCTTTACCCAACAAACATCTATCAATCTCAGTTTTAGAAATTTCAATTTATCTAACCTTAGCAGCTTTTTTGTGAAGGAAGTTCCAGATTTCCATTGTCCTTTGATGAACAATTGCTTCCTGCCTTCATCCCTGGCTCTAATTTTAAGGTTGCTCTTCCTGAGTTTAGGTCACACACACACACACACACAATCACACACACACACCCCCCCCCCCCCCAGGAACAAACAGTTTCTCATCATTTAATATTAAATATCCCTTAGTTTTCTACTCTCAATGCACACTGCACTTGTCTCTCTAACAATTGTAAAAGAAAGTTCTGTTTTCAAACTGTATGGCTTAAGTTTTTTTTCTGATTAAGTACCAGATGTAGCAACAATGATATCAATGTTACCACCCAGAAATTCATTATTCTACTCATTTTTAAATTTTGGTGGCTGAATTATACTTCTATCTACGTGACATTAAGACTGTACCCTACTTAGCCATACATGCATATATGTACAGTATATGCAAAATGATCCTGAAGAAGTCGTTTATTATTCACTTCTGTCTTAACTTGGTAGAATTAAATTAAATTAAGTTCTTCATTACTCGTTGAGAATACAATAATGAATGCTGAATCAGTGAATGCAGAAGAAGGGTTAAATATTTTTTGGGTCATTTCTTTCAATATGAGAAAGTAATGGATCAGTAGCCACATTGGGAACCATGTGGCCAGTCTTAAAATTTAAAGTATAATGCATCATAGTCTATCTCCTAACTCAATTTACACTCTACTGATATTGAATCATAGGACCGTAAACAATCAGAAACCATCAGAGGACAACATAATAGATGGTGGGATCAAATGAAGATTGGACAATGATTCCATATAGCACACCTCTCACTCATTGAAATTTGGATGAATTCTTACACCTTCTACTTCATTGATGTGTTTGTAGGAACGTACTAGGCAGAATCTTCCCAGCTGCTGAACAACATGGGTATTAGTGAGAAAGTCCCACAAACTGATTTGTGAAAATAGCCAGAAAATCTGTTTTTTGTGAGGTTGAGTGCAGGATAAATTTTGACAAGAGTAACTCCCCTGTTTTCCCTCATTGTCATATAATGGGATCTTTTACACCCAGCTGACAGAGTGAATGCAACTCTGATTTAATTCACATGTGAAAGACAGAACTTCCAATGCTGCAACATTCCAGAGATATCTGGTGCAGAACTGGGGGAGTGAGAATTGAACTCACAATCTTCTCATTCAGAGGTACAAGTCATTGTGCCTCCACTAACACAGTGATACTAAGAGTTGAATTTTTCCCGACATGGCTCCCCAATAAATTGCCACCTCCGGGGACCTTTTGCCGGGGTGAGACATAAGGCAGGTACACTACATTCTGACATTACAATTTTGTTAATGCTGGTGCCTTTGCACTGACTCATCTGTAAATAGGAGCAATCTTGCAACTTCTCCAATGTGTTGCTGGCAGTGATGCAACTTACTGCCATTAGGTCACCAGCTAAATGGGCTTCCCTGTAGCAGGACAGGAGGCAGTTGGAGGTAGCAGCTCGATACCATGAGGAGGAGCTCGGTGTAACGAAAGATAATGATCACTACTCAGGCCAATCTAACAGTGTGGTTTTCTTTCCATTCGTATAGAGTTAATACATCCTCCTGACTGGAACACTGATAATACAAACTGGCTTGGGTGCCTCACTTTGAGATGCCTTTGTGGTCCCCAGTCTGCATCTGCAGCAACCAGCTCACGTAGTACAGAAACAAGGCTCCTGAGCCAATAGCCCTATGATGGGGCTGAAGTTTTAGCTGACGTTTTTTGGTCCTTGGGGCAGGCTTCTGAAACTTAGGGCAAAATCCAACCACTGGTGTTCTTGTTTTAACACAGCCAAGAGTAATTTATAAACCAATATCCATTTAAGTCTGCCTCTCTTCTGTGTGTCATTAATCATGGATATATTGAATACTAGTGCAGCAAAGAACTGTCCATTTATAAATAGATTAAAGATGCTATTGAGCCACACTACCGATTCATCTATTTCTCACTGTATATTATCACATCAGTACAAGGAGCCGATTGAATGCCAATTGTTTTCGCTAGTGCTGCCTCTTCCCGCATAAAATACCTCAGGGGCCAAATTTTCCTCAGGTTTTGATACAGCATTGTCAGTGCAGTAAGAAGACCTTTTATGTGTACCAACATTCTAAAGGTGGACTCTTTAATTTATCATTTTGTTATTATCAAGGCATTTTTCTTGTTCAGTTTCCTATATTTTTAGTAGACAGCAAATTTCCATTTGTTCAAAATTAACCAGAAACTAAATGGATGTATTATGAGGATAATAAGCTGCTTGCTTAAAGGTAGTTGAAAATGCATGAAGACAGCAAAGAAAATTGTGCCTGACTTCTGTTTTTTTTATGCAATAAAGAATGACATGCAGTTAAAATGAAAGGAATAGCTTCTCTCTGCAATGGCACAATCCTTGAACACAACAAAAAATACACATCTATTCCCCAACTTTTCACAGTAGTTTACAAATTTCTTGTTATTAAGCAGACTATCATATTTGGGAGAGGGAGGTCACATTTTCCCACATGTCCCATTGTTTTATTTCGTGTAGGTCTCATCTGTGAGGAATGCTGTGATGCTGGCTGTGATTTATTAAATTCAATGAACTTTGCAGAGTTCAAATCCCAATGTGTTTATCTTTAATCTCTACCTCACAATCTTAGAGGGTTTACATTGCCTTGTATGCCTGTCTTGACGTACTTCGTTTTATTAAAATGGCTTCAGAGTCTTTTAAATGAAATGACAACAATCTGTACAAAACAAAACAGTCAGCAGCATTCCTGAAGTGAAATAAACTTGGTTAGCAAGGTTTGATTGTGAACAGGTTGGGGGGGGGGGGGGGGGGGGGGGGGCGCTGCGGTGGGGGTAGAAGTCATACAAAGATTTGATGGCAATTGATGCTTGGTTGAATGAAAGGTAATTTTTCAACAGTTTGTAATCATTAATTATCAATAATGGTACAATATTTTCTAGGTAGATTCAAACTTCTTAAACGTTAGTAGAAAAAGGAAACATTGAAATAAAAGAAAAAAGAGCTCATCACAAAATTAAATTCATCACCACATGCATTATTCAGAAGAATTAGGCTAGAACCGAGGCTTTCAATCTAATCAAAGCACTTTGTTCTCGACTCATGTTTAATTAACTCTATATCCTAATTTACCTAAAGGGTCTTTTGAATTATTTTCTCTGACCTTATTAACCCCAGAAACAAAATGACTATAAACAAAGATCATGTTGATTGCATTGTATGGTATAAGCATGGGTTCAATGATTGTTATCATCCTGAAAATATGATACTAGGTTTTTACAACGTGCAGCTAACATTTTGAATAAACAGCAACATATGGTTGAATATCATGATCAGAGGACTACTTTACACTGGCACAAAATGTACTGTAGTTTGGAGATTTGAACTAAGGCTTTTAGGTATTTCCTGACTATTGAAACAACCAAGGCATTTCATGGGTGATGACTTATTCCCCCATGGCTACATAGTAATGGCATTGGTAACAGAAATCCCACTCATTATTCCCACTTGAACAGACAGCATGTTAAATTATTGTAATTTAACATTTAACTTATCAATGAGCTTGGCTCACCCAGCCAAAAGTCATTAGAAGTCATTATTGAGGTTCTCATGTGTAAAGCATCAAAAAAGCTGCTGATTTTTTGAATATTTCGATGTAGTTATGTACTAAACTTCTTTTCAGATAAAGAGAGGTATATAGATTATTTCAGAGATAGTAGGAACTGCAGGTGCTGGTCTGAGATAAGAAGGTGTAGAGCTGGATGAACACAGCAGGCCAAGCAGCATCAGAGGAGCAGGAAGGCTAACGTTTCGGGCCTAGATCCTTCTTCAGAAATGGGGGAGGGGAAGGGGGTTCTGAAATAAATAGGGAGAGAGGGGGAGGCAGATAGAAGATGGACAGAGGAGAAGATAAATGGAGAGGAGACGGACAGGTCAAAGAGGCGGGGATAGAGCCAGTAATGGTGAGTGTAGTGGGGAGGTAGGGAGGAGATAGGTCAGTCCAGGAAGGAGGGACAGGTCAAGGGGGTGGGATGAGGTTAGTAGGTAGGAAATGGAGATGGGGCTTGAGGTGGGAGGAGGGGATAGGTGCGAGAAAGGACAGGTTAGGGAGGCGGGGACGAGCTGGGCTGGTTTTGGAGTGTAGTAGGGGGAGGGGAGATTTTGAAGCTTGTGAAGTCCGCATTGATACCATTGGGCTGCAGGATTCCCAAGCCGAATGTAAGGTAATTTTCCTGCAAACTTCGGGTGGCATCATTGTGGCACTGCAGGAGGCCCAGGATGGGCATGTCATCTGCAGAATGGGAGGCGTTGAAATGGTTCGCAACTGGGAGGTGCAGTTGTTTATGGCGAACCAAGCGGAGGTGTTCTGCTAGGTGGTTCCCAAGCCTCCATTTGGTTTCCTCAATGTAGAGGAGGCCACAACGGGAACAGCGGCTGCAATATACCACAGTGTGCAGGTGAACATCTGCTTGATGTGGAAAGTTTTCTTGGAGCCTGGGATGAGAGTGAGGGGGAAGGTGTGGGGGCATGTGTAGCACTTCCTGCAGTTTCAGGGGAATGTGCTGGGTGAGGTGTTTATGGATATCGGTTTCTAGGTGATTGCCAGAGATGGAGACAGGGAGGTCCAGGAAGGAGAGAGAGGCATTAGAGATGGTCCAGCTGGTCAAGCCCACCGACTCCCACAGATACCCAGAATACACCTCCTCCCACCCACCTTTGTGCAAAAATGCTAGCCCCAATACCAATTCCTTCACCTCCGCCACATCTGCTCCCAGGATGAGGCATTCCACTCTCGCATATTCTCCTCATTTTTCAAGGTCCGCAACATCCCCCCCGCAGTGGTCGAGAACGCCCTCGACTGTGTCTCCTGCATTTCCTGCAACTCATCCCTCACACCCCCTTCCTGCAATAACAACCAAAACACAATCCCACTTATCCTCAAGTACCACCCTACCAACATCCGGGTCCAACGCATCATCCTCCGACACTTCCACCATCTGCAATCCGACCCCACCACCAAAGACATTTTTCCCTCCCTACCCTCATCTGCTTTCCGGAGGGAGCACTCACTCTCTCTGTGACTCCCTTGAGGTTGTGGATGGTTTGGGAGATGAAGTTTTGGTGGTGGGAGGTGGACCTCTCTGTTTCCATCTCTGGCAACCGCCTGGAAGCTGAGATCCATTTCAAGCCCACTGATTCCCATAGCTACCTAGAATACACCTCCACCCACCCATCTTCCTGCAAAAATGCCATCCCATATTCCCAATTCCTTCGCCTTCACCGCATCTGCTCCCAAGTTGAGCCAATCCACTCCTGGACATCCCAGATGACTTCATTTTTCAAGGACCGCAACTACCCTCAACAGAAGTTGATAATGCCCTCAACCGTGTCTCTCACATTTCCCGCAACTAATCCCTCACACCCTCTCCCCACAATAACAACCAAAACAGAATCCCTCTCATCCTCACGTACAACCCCACCAACCTCCGGATCCAACGCATCATCCTCTGACATTTCTGCCATCTGCAATCTGACCCTCTACCAAGACATTTTTCCTCTCCAGCCTTATCTGCTTTCCGGAGGGATCACTCTCTCCGTGACTCCCTTGTCCATTCCACACTCCCCACCAGCCCCACCTTCCCCAGCACTTATCCCTGCAACTTCAGGAATTTCTACAACTCCCCCCTCACCCCCATCCCAGGCTCTAAGATGGCCTTCCACATCAAACAGATGTTCACCTGCGCATCTGCTAACGTGCTTTACTGCATCCACCTTTCCCGATGTGGCCTCCTCTACATCGGGGAAACCAAGCAGAGGCTTGGGGACTGCTTTGTGGAACACCTACGCTCGGGTGGCAATAAACAACTGCATCTCCCAGTCATGACCCATTTCAACACCCCCCCTTTCACGACATGTCCATCCTGGGCCTCCTGTAGTGCCACAACAATACCACCCGAATGCTACAGGAACAGAATCTCACATTTTGCTTGGGAACCCTGCAACCCAATGGTAACAATGTGTACTTCACAAGCTTCAAAATCTCCCCTCCCCTCCCACTCCTTATTTATTTCAGAATCCCCTTCCCCTCCCCCATTTCTGAAGAAAGGTCTAGACCTGAAACATCAGCTTTCCTGCTCCTCTGATGCTGCTTGGTCTGTTATGTTCGTCCAGCTCTATACCTTGGTATCTCAGATTCTCCAGCATCAGCAGTTCCTACTATCTCTGAGTGGAGTTTTATAAAGCTGCACCATAACTTGTCTATCCTTATACTCAATGTCCCTTCCAATGAAGGCAAGCATGCCATAAGCCGTTTTTTACTACCTTATGTATTTGCATTGCCACCTTCAGTGAGCTCCAGGCTTGTGCACCCAGATCTTTCTACATAATCAATATTCCAAAGGGTTCTGCCCTTCACTGTATAATTTCCACCCATACTTGGTTTTCCAAAATGCAGCACCTCACATTTATCCAGATTTAACTCCATCTGCCATTTTTCTGCCCATGACTCCAACTGATCTATATCCTGCTGTATCCTCTGACAAGATAACAAAGTGTGAAGCTGGATAAACACAGCAGGCCAAGCAGCATCTCAGGAGCAGTGGTCCTGAGATGCTGCTTGGCTTGCTGTGTTCATCCAGCTTCATACTTTATTATCTTGGATTCTCCGGCATCTGCAGTTCCCATTATCTCTGTATCCTCTGACAACCCTCCTCAATATCCGTAACTCTTCTAATCCTTGTATAGCCCACAAATTTACTAATTTGACTAGCTAGAATTAAACATTTTTGAATCTCGACATCAGCAAAACATGTTGCAATTTTCCCATATGTCTGACAGGCTGTTTTAAAAATCTCAGCATTGAACAGCAATTACCTCATTTCCATTCATTTGCATTTGAATGAAGTCCCAATGCTCCTTATTTCTATGCCACTTCTAATTCTTTTCTCATTCCCTGGGAACTCAGACAGCTCACTTTCTTGACATGTAAATGGGAGAGGATACCTAGCACCAAATATTTGCTGCAGCCATCATACAAATCCTTGTTTACAATAACATTCCTGTATATTCCATGGCCACCATCCCCCTCAACTGCTGATCCAGGGACGTCTGCATCAGTGAGCAATCAGTGAACCAGCTCTGCATGTAGGGGCACATACAAATCTCATGCATCTTATGACTTTTAGCTTGCTTTCTTAATGCTCATTCACTTTGCTGTTACTTGGTGACAGCCAGCATCCACCTTCTTTGAATTACCTGATTTCACCACTGACTTACGCATTGCCACTCTTTGTGTGGGTCAGATTGCTTTTTAAGTTCTGGGGGACTTTATGCTTAGCTACATGCTGCCATCATCCGTGGCTTGTATTGCTTTTAGCTTGGAGCAACAGGGAGGCAGCTTGTGACTGAGGCAGTACTAAACAGTCAAGGGGGGGGTGAATATTTTGCTGTCGGGCATTGTGCTACATCAATATCACATCAGCAGCATGCGCCAACAGTTTATGTGGCAAAGATACTGCCATTGTGAAAGTCAAAGGTGAACAGTCCTTAGTGGGTGAAAAAGGAAATATAATTAGTCTTAGGGAGTCACAGTCAGTCAAGGTGCTCATTCAATTACAGTGTAGGGATTGGTTGCGGTGGGCAGTATTTTCTGCAATGAGACAACGGGAGGGATTCAGTATGATGGAACTGATTGAAAAGAAGTGAGTGATGATACATGAACAGAAGAGGTGGCAAGGGATCCCCAGTGAGCAATAATTGTAGAGGACAGGATGCATTATGTAGTTTGGGAGGATGGGGTGGGTAAGAGCTGTTGTATATACATGATGCATAGCCTAGCGAGAGTTACAGCCCATTTGCCATGGTGAGATGAGTGTGCAGTGGCAGAGTTACAGTAAGTGGTGACTCTGTGAGTGTGAATAGCAGAGAGAATTGAGTGGAAACTTACTTTTGCAGAGTGAACAAGATCACTGACCATCCTCCTGAGCCACTGGGCGTCCTGCTTCATCTGGGATTGGGACTGACCACAGTTATGATTTAGGTTCTGGTTGGCTCGGCCCACGGTGATGATTGGCTTGAAACAACCCCTTCACCCAACATATCCAAGTCCTTGTCCCTGAGGAGGGGAGTTAGCTTTTCTTTCCTATGGGTCATGTCCTCAGTGATAACAGTCAAGCACCACCATGTGAGGGCCAGGTCCTAGCTTGCAGCTTCTGAGGTTGTGTGCAGCTAGGTTTTAAACATGATACCGGTGGTGTGAAGATCAGGAAGTTTTGGCAGTGGAGAGCATTTCTTGGTCTGCGGCTGTACAATTCCACAGAAAGGGAACCAGGAGCCCAGCTACACGATGAAAAAGGTGAAGAGCGGAAGATTACATGAGAAACGTTGCTCAGAGCCCTGGTAGACAGGGCATCATGAATCTCATTCCACAAACCACTCTAAATGAAAATGGGAAAATTCCACCGAACGTGCTATTTCCCAGCACTGACGTTATCAGTATTTGGGGGCCTGCTGGGTAAATATTGGTTGTCTTGGATAGGAGTCAGCCTCAGCTCAGTTGTGATGCTCTCATTTCTGAGTCAGAAATTACAGGTTGAAACCACTCTCCAGGATTTGAGATCACTAGGCTGACGCTCCCGTACAGAACTGATAGAATACTGCTGTCTTCTGGTTCAGACTTTGAAGCAAAACCATACCTGCTAGTTCAGGTAGGCGTAAAAGATCCAATGGCAGACTTTAAATAGACAACCAGACAGTTCTGGTCTCCCAGTTAACTGATGTCTCTCAGGCAATACCAGCTTAACAGATTGATTAACTTCACATTCATTTTTGATGGTGCAGAATTCTATTGTATTGTTTACTGCAGGATTAATGAAAGATAAGCATTCCTGTACCAGCTAATCAAATGAGCAAACACCCGTCAACTCTTTAAACATTTCTGCTTTTTCTGTGGCTGTTTAATTTATCACGACATTGTCTTTTCCCTGGCAGGCAAACTGGCCTTGAACCCTCCAATTTCCAGACCTTGTCATTTTGCAAAAGTGTCCCTGCCTTTGGAAGAACATAGAATTTTGAAGGCAAAGTATCACTGACATTTAGCAGCCTTTATCTGAAAGTGATAATTTTCATATTGTGAATTATTATTCTGACAACAAAACGTAAGCTTGAATCATTCAATAGCAAAAGGTTGAGTTGGCAGCATGCCCTATGCAGGATATAAAAATTACATGGAAGAGAAATTCTAGAAGACATGCACTGCCTTTTCTGCATCACTTACAGATAGATTTCTATTGAAGTCTTCATGCTTATACTTTCAGTTCCAGCCAGCCTGCTTCAAGGAGATGACAGCCTGGCTGCTTGCCAGGCTGGGTAAGAACTTAATTGTTTTGAAATGTTATATTTTTTCAACACCCATATGGTTCAAATATGTGTCAAAAGATGTGTCCAGTGTCCTGTTTCTAAGCATTCACTTGTTTTTTGTTGTCATTCACTGTCAGAGTTCTTTTGTCCTCTAAGGGCCGAATTGTCCCATTTCAAACATACATATGCAAAAATATAGATATGGTTCAGCCAATGTGAATATTTTATTTTATGATGTATCACTTTACCAAACACTTAACTCTTAGCAAAACATTTCTCAGAGATGTTGTCTTGGAGTATATTCAATAGTTAATATTTTAATTAGCTCCGTAAGGATATTATTGCTTAATTGATGAATTTTCTTTTTAGGAATTGAATATAATAACTTTCATTGCAATTTTATCATGAAAAAAACACTTCTGAAACAAAGATGCTCATTTACACACATATACATAAATATTTACATTAACTCAAACGCATATATATAAAACCCTAAAAATACATACTTTCAAATTGGCTAGTTTAGAGTTCAATTGATACCTGGATTCTAAGCTAAAGTTTCAACCTTCTTTCTAATAAAGTAAAATGTTTTGTTTCATATAAAATTCCCATTGATTTTATACAGCATCTTACACCTAGATTCATGGGGATGATATTTGAGAAGGGGGTAAACAGTGGGTAAACAGATACAGTGGGTATATAGATACAGTGGGTATATAGATACAGTGGGTATATAGATACAGTGGGTAAACAGATACAGTGGGTAAACAGATACAGTGGGTAAATAGATACAGTGGGTAAACAGATACAGTGGGTAAACAGATACAGTGGGTAAACAGATACAGTGGGTATATAGATACAGTGGGTAAACAGATACAGTGGGTAAACAGATACAGTGGGTAAACAGATACAGTGGGTATAGATACAGTTGGTAAATAGATACAGTGGGTATATAGATACAGTGGGTATATAGATACAGTGGGTAAACAGATACAGTGAGTAAATAGATACAGTGAGTAAATAGATACAGTGGGTAAATAGATACAGTGGGTAAATAGATACAGTGGGTAAATAGATACAGTGGGTATATAGATACAGTGGGTATATAGATACAGTGGGGAAACAGATACAGTGGGGAAACAGATACAGTGGGGAAACAGATACAGTTGGTAAATAGATACAGTGGGTAAACAGATACAGTGGGTAAACAGATACAGTGGGTAAACAGATACAGTGGGTATATAGATACAGTGGGTAAACAGATACAGTGGGTAAACAGATACAGTGAGTAAACAGATACAGTGAGTAAACAGATACAGTGGGTAAATAGATACAGTGGGTATATAGATACAGTTGGTAAATAGATACAGTGGGTATATAGATACAGTGGGTAAACAGATACAGTGAGTAAATAGATACAGTTGGTAAATAGATACAGTGGGTAAACAGATACAGTGGGTAAACAGATACAGTGGGTAAACAGATACAGTGGGTAAACAGATACAGTGGGTATAGATACAGTTGGTAAATAGATACAGTGGGTAAATAGATACAGTGGGTATATAGATACAGTGGGTATATAGATACAGTGGGTAAACAGATACAGTGAGTAAATAGATACAGTGAGTAAATAGATACAGTGGGTAAATAGATACAGTGGGTAAATAGATACAGTTGGTAAATAGATACAGTGGGTATATAGATACAGTGGGTATATAGATACAGTGGGGAAACAGATACAGTGGGGAAACAGATACAGTGGGGAAACAGATACAGTTGGTAAATAGATACAGTGGGTAAACAGATACAGTGGGTAAACAGATACAGTGGGTAAACAGATACAGTGGGTATATAGATACAGTGGGTATACAGATACAGTGGGTAAACAGATACAGTGAGTAAACAGATACAGTGGCTAAATAGATACAGTGGGTATATAGATACAGTTGGTAAATAGATACAGTGGGTATATAGATACAGTGGGTAAACAGATACAGTGGGTAAACAGATACAGTGAGTAAATAGATACAGTTGGTAAATAGATACAGTGGGTAAACAGATACAGTGGGTAAACAGATACAGTGGGTAAACAGATACAGTGGGTATATAGATACAGTTGGTAAATAGATACAGTTGGTAAATAGATACAGTGGGTAAATAGATACAGTGAGTAAACAGATACAGTGAGTAAACAGATACAGTGAGTAAACAGATACAGTGGGTAAACAGATACAGTGGGTAAATAGATACAGTGGGTAAACAGATACAGTGGGTAAACAGATACAGTGGGTAAACAGATACAGTGGGTATATAGATACAGTGGGTAAATAGATACAGTGGGTATATAGATACAGTGGGTAAACAGATACAGTGGGTAAACAGATACAGTGGGTATATAGATACAGTGGGTAAACAGATACAGTGGGTAAACAGATACAGTGGGTAAACAGATACAGTGGGTATATAGATACAGTGGGTAAACAGATACAGTGGGTAAACAGATACAGTGGGTAAACAGATACAGTGGGTAAACAGATACAGTGGGTATATAGATACAGTTGGTAAATAGATACAGTTGGTAAATAGATACAGTTGGTAAATAGATACAGTGGGTAAATAGATACAGTGAGTAAACAGATACAGTGAGTAAACAGATACAGTGAGTAAACAGATACAGTGGGTAAATAGATACAGTGGGTAAACAGATACAGTGGGTAAACAGATACAGTGGGTATATAGATACAGTGGGTAAATAGATACAGTGGGTATATAGATACAGTGGGTAAACAGATACAGTGGGTAAACAGATACAGTGGGTATATAGATACAGTGGGTAAACAGATACAGTGGGTAAACAGATACAGTGGGTAAACAGATACAGTGGGTATATAGATACAGTTGGTAAACAGATACAGTGGGTAAACAGATACAGTGGGTAAATAGATACAGTGGGTAAACAGATACAGTGGGTAAACAGATACAGTGGGTAAACAGATACAGTGGGTTTATAGATACAGTGGGTTTATAGATACAGTGGGTTTATAGATACAGTGGGTTTATAGATACAGTGGGTATATAGATACAGTGGGTATATAGATACAGTGGGGAAACAGATACAGTGGGGAAACAGATACAGTGGGGAAACAGATACAGTGAGTAAATAGATACAGTGAGTAAATAGATACAGTGGGTATATAGATACAGTGGGTATATAGATACAGTGGGTATATAGATACAGTGGGTAAACAGATACAGTGAGTAAATAGATACAGTGGGTATATAGATACAGTGAGTAAACAGATACAGTGGGTAAACAGATACAGTGAGTAAACAGATACAGTGGGTATATAGATACAGTTGGTAAATAGATACAGTGGGTATATAGATACAGTGGGTATATAGATACAGTGGGTATATAGATACAGTGGGTAAACAGATACAGTGGGTAAACAGATACAGTGGGTATATAGATACAGTGGGTATATAGATACAGTGGGTATATAGATACAGTGGGTATATAGATACAGTGGGTAAACAGATACAGTGGGTAAACAGATACAGTGGGTAAACAGATACAGTGGGTATATAGATACAGTGGGTAAACAGATACAGTGGGTAAATAGATACAGTGGGTAAATAGATACAGTGGGTATATAGATACAGTGGGTGCTGTTATTTATGCTAATAGGGAAGAGAGAGAGAGAAAAATATTACCTGCTGACCCGGAGCCCTATTCCACTTCCCTTCCTGAGGGGTGCCCGACACTGTTAGCCCCGAGCCCCACCTTCCTGTATCTAAGACTAGCCAAGCTGGGCTAGAGAGACTCTCCATGAACATAGGGTCACCCCAGTGTGACAGCACGGTTTTGACTGGATCTTGCTGTAGCTGGGAGTGTGCGAAGGGCCACAAGTACCAGTTACACTCAGTCTACTGGCTTCCGCTGATGTGGTTAGACACGTGGGACTGGCCTGGTGAGCACCTCGGGGTTTCTTTCTTATCTGGTGGTCCGTGCAAGCGGGTTGTTGTTTCGGACGGTGCTGGCGTTGCCCCGGTCGGTGTTTCGTGTCTCTGGATGCCTTTGGTTGTCTCTGGATGTCGAGTAGAGGCTCATGGTTAATTGTTGGTGTTCAGTGGTTGCAAGGGCTGCTTCCCTTCATAAGCGGGGCCTGCTCTTGCTCGGACTCTCAAACTCTCCTCGCAGACCCCACCTCAGAGCACACACCATGTTGGAATCAGGGCACATTGCTGGTATCACTCTCTTTCTCCTTCCTTCTCTACCTTCTCTTCTTCTTTCTTGCCATGCTGGGCTCGGGGTCTCCAGTTGTACCCAACTGCAGGATCCCCTTATCTCCCACGAAATCTGGCTGAGCTATTGATCTTCCTCTCAGGGCTGAATGAATTCCTGATCAGTGGAGTATGTGCAAATGAATGGTTTTTCAATTAAGGTGAGTGGTTTCAGAATGTCCAGTATTTCCCTTGGATGGGTATTTGTTCAGATTGAATAGGACTGTGAATGTCTATAGAGGATAAAATGTAGCACAATGGTGTGGAATGTTCAGTATTTCTGTGCCTGAGCACTGGTTGGAAATTGTATCAGAGACAATAGGAACTGCAGATACTGGAGAATCTAAGATAACAAGGTGTAGAGCTGGATGAACACAGCAGGCCATGTAGCATTTTAAGAGCAGGAAAGCTGACGTTTTGGGCCTAGACCCTTCATCTGAAATGGGGGTGGGGAAGAGGGTTCTGAAATGAATAGGGAGAGGGGGGAGGTGGATTGAAGATGGATAGAGGAGAAGATAGGTGAAGAGGAAACAGACAAAGTCAAAGAGGCAGGGATGGAACCAGAAAAGGTGAGTGTAGGTGGGGAGGTAGGGAGGGGATAGATCAGTCCAGGGAGGACGGACAGGTCAAGGGGGCGGGATGAGGTTGGCAGGTATTAAATGGGGGTGTGGCTTGAAGTGGGAAGAGTGGATAAGTAAGAGGAAGAACAGGTTAGGGAGGCAGGGATGAGCTGGGCTGATCTTGGGATTGGTGGGGGAAGGGGAGACTTTGAAGCTTGTGAAAACGACATGCATACCATTGGGTTGCAGGATTCCAAAGCAGAATATGAGTTGCTGTTCCTGCAACCTTCAGGTGGCATCGTTGAGGCACTGAAGGATGCCCAGGATGGACATGTCGTCTGAGAAATGGGAGGGGGAGTTGAAATGGTTTGCGACAGGGAGGTGCAATTTTTTATTGCGAACTAAGTGTAGGTGGTCTACAAAGCAATCCCCAAGCCTCCGCTTGGTTTCCCCGATGTAGATGAAGCCACAATGGGAACAGCGGATGCAGTATACCACATTGGCAGATGTGCAGGTGAACATCTGCTTGATGCAGAAAGTCTTCTTTCTGGGCCTCCTGCAGTGCCACAATGATGTCACCTGAAGGTGGCAGGAACAGCAACTCATATTTCGCTTGGGAACCCTGAAACTCAATGGTATCAATGTGGATTTCACAAGCTTCAAAATCTTCCCTCCCCCCTACTATATCCCAAAACCAGACCAGCTTGTCCCCGCCTCCCTAACCTGTTCTTCCTCTCACCTGTCCCCTCCTCCCACTTCAAGCTGCACCTCCATTTCCTACCTACTAACTTCATCCCACCCCCTTGATCTGTCTGTCCTACCTGGACTGACCTGCCTCATCCCGAACTCCCCACCTACACTCACCTTTACTGGCTCCATTCCTGCCTCTTTGATTGGCCTGTCTCCTCTCCATCTATCTTCTCCTCTATCCATCTTCGATCCGCATCTCCCCCCCCTCCCTATTTATTTCAGAACCTTCTCCCCCTCCCCCCTTTTTTGATGAAGGGTCTCGGCCCGAAACATCAGCTTTCCTGCTCTTAAGATGTTGTTTGGTCTTCTGTGTTCACCCAGCTCTACAACTGGTTGGAAATTGAATGGTTTTGTACCTCTGTAGACTCCAGAAGGCCCGAAGTTGCTTGCTTTCCGCAGTCTAGCTTCCATTGTTTAAGCTGTGGCACGAATGTGGGTCTTCGTTTTGTTTCTGCTAGTTAACCCCTGTTCCAGATATCTGCCCCTGAGCTTGTATATTTCCCAGTCTGCCCAGCCAGCCTTTTCCTGGCTTAGTTGCAGCTCATGGTTTCTGGAATCCCAAAAGTTCAGTGAATTTAATTCGATATAATTTTCACAATTTCTGCCTTCAGAGGGTTTTACGTCCACGTATGTCCATAAACTGATAGGGAATTTTGCCCCACCTTACATTTCATAAAAAAAAAGAGGACAACAAGCCCCCATCTGCATCAATGGACCAGAAGTTGAGAGGGTGGAGACCTTCTATTTCCTCAGGGTGATGATAACCCAAACTGTCCTGGACCTCCCACATTGATGCAACAGTCAAGAAGGCACAACAATACCTTTTCTTTCTTTTTTTTCTGAAGAAAGGTCTAGACTCGAAATGTCAGCTTTCCTGCTCCTCTGATGCTGCTTGGCCTGCTGTGTTCATCCAGCTCTACGCCTTGTTATCTCACAACAACACCTCTTCTTCCTCAAGCAGCTCAGGAAATTTGGCATATTCGTAAGGACCCTCACCAACTTCTACAGATGCACCACTGAAAACACACTGTCCAAGTGTATAATGCTCTGCCCAGGACCGTAAGAAACTACAGAAGGTGGTGTGCACAGTCCAGACCATCATGGAAGTCAACCTTCCATCCATGGACTTCATTTACACACCCCGCTGTCACTGAAAAGCTGCCAACATCATCAAAGTCCCATTCCACCCTGGTAATGATCGCCTGCACCCTCTTCTGTCAACCAGAAGATGAAGCAGCCTGAACGCAAACATGAGGTGGTTCAGGAACAGCTTCCTCCCAGTTGTCATTAGGCTGAGGAATGGACTCCCTAACCTCAAATGACACTGATCTTGCTAAGATTGGCCTCACATAGCGCAGACCCTGTGCAATGATTTTTTAATCTCTACATCCTTGTTTACTATGATCTTCCTGTACTGCTCGTAAACAAAGCTTTACATTGATTGTCATGCTAACTGAAGTACAATCAATCAACTTCCCTTTTGTATTGAATTCAATAAGGAGGAGTTACTGCCGGGTTCGTAATGGACAGATGATTGACTGTTACCTGGGTTGAATTTTGCACCTCCATCCCAACCACCAGATGACACACCATCTGCTAGGCAGAACAGCAGAGAATTACATTCACTGTTGCAGATATACATTTACTCAGGTTTCAAAATAATTCTCATCAGTCACACTTGTGGGCAGACTTGTGGCAAGTTAAGATTTTCACAAACAGAAAAGCAAATTATTGCATTTTGATTAGTAACAACTGGATCAGTCACAAATACTGTGGCTAAAAGAGCAGGCCAAATGCTGTGGAGACCATAATATTTCCTTATCTTTCTTTCTGGTCGACCTTTTCTGTAATCTTTTCAATATAACATTTCTGCACACAAAATTCTGTGGGAAGCGACCCATCTCCTAACTCCCTGAGTCTAACCACCATGTATACAGCCCAATTCTGAAGTGTGAAGAATACCACCCACCTGCTTGAATGAGCGATGCTCCACAAAACTCATGTACCTCAACACAATCCAAGACAAAGCAAACTGTGTAATTGTCACCCCAATCATCAACTTAAACATTCACCACCTCCCCCATTCTTGCACAGCAGTTCAATATGAGTCATTTACAGCAAAAAGCAAAGCGACCTGCTAATGTTCCTTCTGCAATAATCTCTATCACCTCAAAATCATGTATCATCTGGACTTGGGGAAAAACATTGCTGACTCTTCAGTGCTACTGAGTCAGAATATTAGAATTCTCTACCTTACAGCAGTATGTAATAGCTTTTACCACGCAGAATGCAGTATTTTAAAGAAAAAACTCACTGCCACCTTCTCAAAGGCAAATAGAAAACTCTATCCAAATCCTATAGATGAATTAAAACATATTGGACACAAGTGCACAACGATGGAGAGGTCTGTATGAAATAGTGGGCATATCACTGAATGTCTGGACAGTGCAACAAATCATTCTTTGAAAAATGATTACCACTAAACTGGAATACATGGTCAGAACGGTGCAGTATAAGTATGTACAGAGGTTATTTTACAATTCATTTGTTCAGAACAAACCTTTGGAGCGCAGTTATGATGTAAAACCAGTGAAATACAATTGCTTGGTTTGCACAGAGGCAAATTGGGATGTTTAAGCATGATAATCCTTTTAAGTTTTAGAATATTGCATTGCATTTTGTCTGCAGAAATGTTATGTTTATACTGAAAAGATCACAGAAAAGATTGACCAGAAAGAAGGATAAGGAAATATTGCGGTCTCCACAATATTATATTCAAATGATATAAATCTAACTTAATATTTAAAATGTGTACAAAGAAATTAAGACCAGATGTTATAAATGCAGTTTATCGAGAAAATACAACTGGCAAAGATATCAGAAACAACTTCAGTTCTTTGTATCCAAAGAGTCTTCTTCAACTTCAAAACTATTTTGGTTTTGAAGAAAAGATGTACAAGAGTCAAAACATGCTTGAAGCAGAAATTCCATCTGTCTTCCTGCAGTCATGTGATAGCAAGAATCACTACTAATTACATTTAAGTAGTTTCTGGCTAAACAATAATGAATGGTCAACATATACACTTATCACTTAGAATTCTAACTCTCTTATAAGACTCCCCCTATACATACACACAGACAGACACAACAAATGAATGTTATGGTCAGAGGAAAAGATGAGGAAGGCAGGTCAATGGTCCTTAACCATAGTCCTGGTCATCTTGTTATAGGAAGAATATTATTAAGCTGGAAAGGGTTCAGAAGAGATTTACCAGGATGTTGTCAAGAATGGAAAGTTTGAGTTATAAAGAATGGCTGGATAGACTGGGACTTTTTTCACTGGAGCATAGGGGGCTGAGTGGTGACATTATAGATGTTTATAAAATCATGGAGGGTATAGATAGGGCTAATGGAAGTTGTCTTTTCCTTGAGGATTTCAAGACGGGGGGATATTTTAAGGTGAGACAAAAGAGATTTAAAAAGGCATGAGGATCTAATTTTTTTTAGAAAGAGGATGGTTCCCATGGGGAATGAACTTCCCGAGGAGTTGGTGGATGTGCGCACAGTTACAACATTTAAGAGTCATTTGGACAAGTACATGAATAGGAAATGTTTGGAACTGAAGCAATCAGATGGGACTAGTTTAGATTGGGATTATGTTCAGCATGGACTAGTTGAACCAAAGGATCTGCTTCTGTGCTGTATAACTCTATGAATCATAGAAGCATGTACAAGCATTCACTCCCTCCACCACCGACGCTCAGTAGCAGCAGCATGTGTACTATCTACAAGATGCACTGCAGAGATTAACCAAAGATTCTCAGACAGCACATTCCAAACCCACAACCATTTCCTTCTAGAAGGACAAGGACGGCAGATGTATGGAAACACCACCACTCCAATCTCCCCTCCAAGCCACTCACCATCCTGACTTGGAAATATATCACTGTTCCTTCACTGTCACTGGGTCAAAATCCTGGAATTTCCTCCCTAATAGCATTGTGGATCAATCCACAGAAGGAAGACTGCAGCAGCCGAGAAGGCAGCTCACTATCACCTTCTCAAGTGCAGCTAGGAATGAGTAATAAATGCTGGCCAGCCAGCAATAGCCAGCAAATGAATGGAAAAAATAATTCTGTGATCCTTTTGGCTTGCCATAACTTAGTGCTCCTTGAACTTGCTTTGCCAGGAAGCACAGAGCCAATGGTTCACATTTACAAATTCTCTGACTTATTAGTTAAAAGCCACTGCTAATGGCAATTGATGAGGAGAAATTAAACTGGCTTTCTTCAGGTTTGAGGTGCTTTTAACTACAGAGGGAAGAACCTGTTTAGCATCTGGGAGCCAATCACGTAGATGTTGACAGGCAGAAGGCCGTTGTCATCAACAACTAATTACCACTTCACAGACCAATCAGCTCCATGTTGGCAGCCAATTCTCCCATTGTATACACATCCCCTATAGAATCCCTACAGTGTGGAAATAGGCCCTTTAGCCCAACAACTCCACACCAAACCTCAGAGCATCTCACCCAGACCCACCCCCCTATAACCCACTTAATCTACACACCCCTGAACACAATGGGCAATTTAGCATGGCCAATCCACCTACCCTGCTCATCTTTAGACTGTGGGAGGAAACTGGAGCACCTGGAGGAAACCCACACGGACACGGGGAGAGTCTGCAAACTCCACACAGACAGTCGCCCGAGGCTAGAATCGAATCTGGGTCTCTGGCGCTGTGAGGCAGCAGTGTTAACCACTGTGCCGCCCCCAGCTCCAGTTCATCTGTAGTAACCTCCCCCACTGCTTACACTGCTATTGTTCAAGCAGTAATAAACAAAAATTGCCCTCAGTTCACAAACTGAAGGGCCACATCAGCCAGTATGGTGCTTTTAATGAGTTCCAAATTAAGGAAGGGCAACTAATGACTCAAGAAATCCCAGATCACAAATGAAGTTGCAAGTAGCTTTCTTTACTCTAACAGGTGATGATTATTTTGTTATTGTGGACTACTTTTCTGACCACTGGAAGGTGAACTGGTTGACTTTAATGACTCCCACTGAGAGTGTCAAATGCCTAAAAGTAAACTTTGTCTCCTTTTACATTCACAACATTGTGATGAGCAATAATGGCCCATGGTCAACAAATAAAGAATTCAGCCACTTCATCAGTGATTGGTCATTGCTGATATAAAATAAATGCCACCATAGTCACAGAAGATGATAGGTCACTCTCTCGTTTTGAGAAACAATGAGTCATATATTTTACCTGAAGGTCACCAAGCACCAGGCAATGAGCAAGGTTGAGAAGTCAGTGACATCGTGATAACCTCAGCCTGTGCAGAAATTGAGCCCATGCCGTATCGCTCTGTGTTGCAAACCAGCAAAAGGATTACAGACTTAGGCCACCTATCTGGAATTTATATTAAAAGGGATACTTGAATTAAAAGGCCACAGAAAGGAAATAAAAGCAAGGAAAGACTGTTATTTTCTGAGTGTACATGACTAAAACAGTGAACCTCAGACACACATGACCTTTCATAACAGTGAAATAGCATTTTGCTGTCTCGAGTTAGTTTCACAATCCATATGTAGGCTTTAGTATAAAATAATGAGTCTGACGGGGTTGATGTTCATGCTACGCTAAACTCATCCATTCTGTTAGAGATAATGGGAACTGCAGATGCTGGAGATTCCAAGATAATAAAATGTGAGGCTGGATGAACACAGCAGGCCAAGCAGCATCTCAGGAGCACAAAAGCTGACGTTTCAGGCCTAGACCCTTCATCAGAGAGGGGGATGGGGGGAGGGAACTGGAATAAATAGGGAGAGAGGGGGAGGCGGACCGAAGATGGAGAGTAAAGAAGATAGGTGGAGAGGGTGTAGGTGGGGAGGTAGGGAGGGGATAGGTCAGTCCAGGGAAGACGGACAGGTCAAGGAGGTGGGATGAGGTTAGTAGGTAGCTGGGGGTGCGGCTTGGGGTGGGAGGAAGGGATGGGTGAGAGGAAGAACCGGTTAGGGAGGCAGAGACAGGTTGGACTGGTTTTGGGATGCAGTGGGTGGGGGGGAAGAGCTGGGCTGGTTGTGTGGTGCAGTGGGGGGAGGGGATGAACTGGGCTGGTTTAGGGATGCAGTGGGGGAAGGGGAGATTTTGAAACTGGTGAAGTCCACATTGATACCATATGGCTGCAGGGTTCCCAGGCGGAATATGAGTTGCTGTTCCTGCAACTTTCGGGTGGCATCATTGTGGCAGTGCAGGAGGCCCATGATGGACATGTCATCAAGAGAATGGGAGGGGGAGTGGAAATGGTTTGCGACTGGGAGGTGCAGTTGTTTGTTGCGAACTGAGCGGAGGTGTTCTGCAAAGCGGTCCCCAAGCCTCCGCTTGGTTTCCCCAATGTAGAGGAAGCCGCACCGGGTACAGTGGATGCAGTATACCACATTGGCAGATGTGCAGGTGAACCTCTGCTTAATGTGGAATGTCATCTTGGGGCCTGGGATGGGGGTGAGGGAGGAGGTGTGGGGACAAGTGTGGCATTTCCTGCGGTTGCAGGGGAAGGTGCCGGGTGTGGTGGGGTTGGAGGGCAGTGTGGAGCGAACAAGGGAGTCACGGAGAGAGTGGTCTCTCCGGAAAGCAGACAGGGGAGGGGATGGAAAAATGTCTTGGGTGGTGGGGTCGGATTGTAAATGGCGGAAGTGTCGGAGGATAATGCATTGTATCCGGAGGTTGGTAGGGTGGTGTGTGAGAACGAGGGGGATGCCACACTTGTCCCCACACCTCCTCCCTCACCCCCATCCCAGGCCCCAAGATGACATTCCACATTAAGCAGAGGTTCACCTGCACATCTGCCAATGTGGTATACTGCATCCACTGTACCCGGTGCGGCTTCCTCTACATTGGGGAAACCAAGCGGAAGCTTGGGGACCGCTTTGCAGTACACCTCCGCTCAGTTCGCAACAAACAACTGCACCTCCCAGTCGCAAACCATTTCCACTCCCCCTCCCATTCTCTTGATGACATGTCCATCATGGGCCTCCTGCACTGCCACAATGATGCCACCCGAAGGTTGCAGGAACAGCAACTCATATTCCGCCTGGGAACCCTGCAGCCATATGGTATCAATGTGGACTTCACCAGTTTCAAAATCTCCCCTTCCCCCACTGCATCCCTAAACCAGCCCAGTTCATCCCCTCCCCCCACTGCACCACACAACCAGCCCAGCTCTTCCCCCCCACCCACTGCATCCCAAAACCAGTCCAACCTGTCTCTGCCTCCCTAACCGGTTCTTCCTCTCACCCATCCCTTCCTCCCACCCCAAGCCGCACCCCCAGCTACCTACTAACCTCATCCCACCTCCTTGACCTGTCCGTCTTCCCTGGACTGACCTATCCCCTCCCTACCTCCCCACCTACACCCTCTCCACGTATCTTCTTTACTCTCCATCTTCGGTCCGCCTCCCCCTCTCTCCCTATTTATTCCAGTTCCCTCCCCCCATCCCCCTCTCTGATGAAGGGTCTAGGCCCGAAATGTCAGCTTTTGTGCTCCTGAGATGCTGCTTGGCCTGCTGTGTTCATCCAGCCTCACATTTTATTATCATCCATTCTGTTGATGTTACTGACCATCTTTGGGTGGAGTCATCAGCCTTCATAGGGAGCTGATGTATCCTGTAGAGCTCCCAAGAGTCCTAGTAATTATGTCAGAATGGTAAGTAGCTGTACATATTGCTATCATGCGGTAACCCACCATGTTAATTAAGAACAGAGCCACTTCCGTAAAGACTTGAGAGTGGTTATTCCGATAACTATCAGGCCCTAGATAAAGTACAGTCAAAGGAGGATCAGTCTCAATAAACTACCTCAAACAGCCCTTCCTTTGAACCACATACTGACAAAGGTGGCAAATACCACCAAGTCATAGTAGTTACAATCAGGATATTACCACATTGGCTAGGCGTAAAGACCACTTCTTGGCAGAATCTTGTACCATGATATGATGCATGAAACAAGAGCAGCTGAAGGTATGGAAAAACCTGAATAATGGACTCTGATTGTGTCCCTGGGTCTTCAAATTGTCCTGCACTTAAACACGATCAGTTCTATTTCTCCAGTCATTGGCTCACACCAGGATCCTGGCACCATTTATTTGGAAGCCTCTTTGCAATGGGCCTAAGGACATCAAAATGGTACAAAAAACTGGGAAAGTTGTATCAAACCAGATAACCACAGAAAATCCTGGAGCATTGCACTGAAACTGAAACAATTTCCTCCCTGCACCAGGAAAATTCATATTGTGAACTGTTCATGAAAAAAAATTGAATAACTCAAAAATAGGACAAGTCTAAAAGCCAGAACTAAGTTTGAATTTAGATTGAAAAGCAATGGCCACTTTTAAAACATTTTGGGTTTACTCAGGTGAATTATATTAACTTTGCCTTGGAACTCAATTCAATAGAACAAATCAATTTACCAATGTCCTTTATGTTAAAATATGTCTGCAAGTTAACTGATTAAGGACTCAGCAGAGCAATTAAAGCTGAGACAAGGCACGTGTAATTAAATACTTCAATACATTGTTCTCTATATTACAAATAAATTCTAACGAGCATCAACTAAATATTTCTAATATAATGATGAATAATTTCTGCCCCCCTCCAATTACATTAAATAATTTTTAAATGATTTCAGATAATTGCAAATTAGACATTTATTTCTCAAATAAGAGAACAAAGCGAATTTAATTTAGTACATAGGTACAAAGTTCAGAGAGGTTTTGTACAATTCCCTTGTGCTGGAAATTTTAATTGAGCCTGAAACTCTGTTTAATCTAAGATGATTACAGTCTTGACACCAAAGAAAAGCCTAGAATCATTTCCTCTTGTTTTTAAGTTAACAAATATTTTAATGAAAATGACACACTACTATGAAAAGATACAAAGCATTTTTTTTCCTGTCTCTGGATCAGAGCATATGGATCACATAAATTTGTTTTTATTATTATTCTTCCACGAGATATGAGCACTTTTTGTTCAACCCTGTTTGAAAGTCATTCAGATTTTCTGTCCAGTTGATTCCTTATGGACGGATCGATGCTATTCTATGCCAGATTTGTCTTCCAACACTGAATCAAAGAGAAGGAAAGCATATCTGCATTAGGAAAGTAGGACATAGGATCAGGTGTTGGCCTTTCAGCCTATGGAGCCTGTTGTAGTATAGTATAGATTCCAGACCAGACAAACCTGTACCTTTAAAAACATTTACGTGGCATCCTGACATATGACATTCTGGTCTAAAGGTACCAACCTACTTTCAGACACTATCAGACATCAGACTTCAGTCAGTCAGCCACATGCATATAAAGCATGGTAAGATTAGGAAGCACTTCGAACATATGAACATCGGATACAAATCCTAAGGTGAGAGGCATTAAGATAACTCTCAAGATCTTTGATCCTTTGAATACTGCTACAATGCTGGACTTTACAGGGCAGTTACTTTTTAAAATGTCCCTTTCAATTTCAATAAAAATTTGACAATCCAAAAATAGACCAGCTCAGACATGTGCCCCTGTGTCTTGGTTGCCATGGGAAAGAATCTTATACAGAAACCTACTTGAACAGAAGTCACGTGATCGTTTCACACCGACACACAATGACACATAGAAACACCGACACACAATGACACATAGAAAAGGGAAAGATGCTTCTGCAGACCAAGAAAGAATCAATGAACACTCTGCTGCACAAAGGAACAAGACAGCTATTATGTGGAAAATTCGGATGCTTGCTAGAGTTTGTGTTCTATTCGCAAGAAGGAGTAACTCTGGGCTTGTTTTTGTAAAGCTTCGCATCTTCCAAAAATGTGGTGTACTGTAAAATAACTTGTAAGATATATCTCAATTGCATGAGTGTGAAAGTACCTTTTACTTTGTTTGATGCATAAGCTTTCTGTTATGAATGTTTGATCTATGTTGATTTTAATTTGTTTTTACAGCAATAGTTGTAGAACCGGAGGTATTGAATTTTGGTTCACTTGTTTGGTCATTTGGGGAAATTTATCACTTTTTAAAATGCTGTTGGTTTCTATGGGATTGGAACAATCACAAAAATACTCATGTGTGGGAGTCTGATACTATTTCTGAAAATGAGAAAAATCATGGAAAAATTGTTTCATGAGAAAAATAGGCATTAATGTTCAGTTTACATATCATTTCAGATACTTGTCAATTATATTATAATTTATCAGCAATATTCTAGGCTCTTGTGTAATTCCATGGGATATCAGCACACAAGTGTTATATGGATCTGAAATTTGTCTCTTTGTCATTTTAGCGGATGCTTGAATTCAGTTAAAATATCCCACAATGTAATTTCTTGGCCACCGGAGATAAGCCTTAGATCACAGCAGTTGTGATCTCAAATGACTTATAACTCCATGTTTATGCAGCTCACACATTGGTACTGGGAAAGTATTAATATTTTAAAAGAATGATATATTGAGGTGCAGAATAAAAAGATTTGAAATTAAATATTATTCAGTGCTACAGGCTTTATTAATAATAGTTGATATGGAAAGTGAAGCATTTTTTAATCTCTTGAAACTTGAACTATCCTCATGAATGAATTTATATTGTTAAAACCTAACAAGGCTTTTCTATGACATTCATCTTGTGAAGTGAAGCCTGATAACAATAGAAACTGGATGAAATACAAGTGACTGTAAATGCAAAGAAATTAACTACTACATTTCAGAGAGAAAATAAGCAGAATTATTACATTTATTTATTTTACTGTGGAGTTATTCTGAATTAGATTCAGATTCCAAGAAATAAATGAGATTATAGTCCTGATAGATCTAGTTCTCAATATTTGGTGTCACAGATTTTTTAAAAATATGAAATGTACATTTGGTTGATGTTTCACTTGGAGAGTAGAGCCCCTGTACTTTGTTTCACATGAGTCCTGTATCACATCTTGCATTTATGTCAGCCACCAAATCTGTAACTTTAATAATTGATTCAAGAATTCCCAAGTGTTGTGGCTGGTGATCTAACAGACCCTGTCATCTGATGACAGGCTCCTGAAAATGACTGATCAGGAGACGAAAAAAAATGTCTTGCAATGTTTCTGGTGACATCTAGGGAACTGCTCAGGAAGGAAGACAAAATCTCTTGAAATGAACAATGAACATATATAGGTGTATTAAACAAGAAAAGAGGCACAGGGTGCTCCTCAAAAATGCAATTAAAAGAGATAGTAGGAGGAACAATCAAAACCTTGTTCAAAGTTGTGAGAAGGATATTAAAGTTGGTGAGTGAAGTAGGAAGGTAAAGTTAGGAAGAGGTTTTCAGAATGTAGGGCCTGGTAGCTGAAGAAATAGCTCTTAATTGTAAGGTGAAGAGAAGGGAGGGTGCACATGAGTCCAGAAACAAGGCCTGATTTTAAAAAAAAACTTTGCTAAGCGCCAATTTCACTGAGTTTCGTGGAGGGTTTCTCTCAATGAGCATTATCAAGTTTTCTTGTGCAGTTTTAAAATTCTCACCTCATTGGCTATGCGCCTTGCCAGCATCGCTCTCATGCAAGCTTACACTAGCAGAGTTGAGGAGAAACTTCTTCACCCAGAGAGTGGTGGATATATGGAATGCTCTGCCCCAGAAGGCAGTGGAGGCCAACTCTCTGGATGCTTTCAAAAAAGAGATAGACAGAGCTCTTAAAGATAGTGGAATCAAGGGTTATAGGGATAAGGCAGGAACAGGATACTGATTGTGGATGATCAGCCATGATCATAATAAATGGTGGTGCTGGCTCGAAGGGCCGAATGGCCTACTCCAGCACCTATTGTCTCTATTGTCTATTGGCAGAGGTGTTCTGGTGCTGGGACCTTAATGGCATTGATAATGTGAGTGCCACATTGAAACCTCAGCTGCACACCATTTGAAATACTGCCAGCCTGCTCTGAAGTAAACACCGAGATCAACGTGGTGCCCGCATTACAGCCAACATGCAGTCATGCCACAAGAAAATAAATTTCCTTCAGCTCTCTGGCAGTCTAAGTACCACCACCTTCTCTCTGCTACCCCACATTCACTCTAACTCTGCCATTGCACTCAACTCCCACCAAGCCTCTATTCAACTGCTCTCAATATTGCTTGCAGCCTCTTCCCTCAATGGCTCTCACCTATTCTATACCCCTCAGACTTCTAAATTTTCCTGCTTCTTGCTTTCTCTTTAATAACTCTGGGCACCTCACCATTTTTTTTGACTGAGGATATGATTGCCTCTTTCTGACTGTAGTCCTCCTTAATTAGACTAAGGACTGTTTGTCTTGGACTCTCAGGTATGGTTATTTGGTTGAAACACAGTTAGTGCTTGCCATGTAAATTGCTGACAAATACTGTTGGTGTGACATCAACACAGCATAATGCCACACAACCAGCATGTCCACCCCCTTGACTGGTCATAACTGGCAAACATGACATGCTACATGGCTTTCTGTTTGCACTAAAAGGCAAAGCCAAGCAGAGATACTGTAAGAAGCCAAGTACAATCAAGTGAATGAACAAGATGAAGTCAAACTAAGAGCTGTGAGATGCCACCCTGTTCCAATATGCAACATACGTCTCTCTTCCTGGGCACAGAGTTTCTGGGAAGTACAAAGTGCAGTATTGAAATGCTGAACTGCATTATAAGTGAGTCTGAGATATATCGCGGTAACCTGTGCCAACATCAACTTCTGTGGACAGAGTGTGCACGTGGTCATTACCCTTATAGCATGCCTTGAGATGTTGAAGAATACTGGCCAAGGTGGATGCCCAGAGAAGATGCCAGTGAGGCTGCTGGCCTATCTTTCAAGATTAGAATGTATGTCATCACTTTCTCTCCACTTTCTGGGAAAATACAACCTGCATATAAATGAGGTGACATTATATAACAATGAGATACTAAGTAATGAAAATTGGCCACTAATGAGATTTGCATCTAGGTGTTAAAATCTTAT
The DNA here is from genome assembly GCF_030684315.1 of Stegostoma tigrinum. Taxonomy (NCBI): domain Eukaryota; kingdom Metazoa; phylum Chordata; class Chondrichthyes; order Orectolobiformes; family Stegostomatidae; genus Stegostoma; species Stegostoma tigrinum. The sequence goes on along the minus strand of NC_081378.1, from coordinate 25,663,672 downwards.
GCAAAAAATTGGACCTTTTCTCTCAATGCTAAAAATCTTAATTTTCTATTCCCACACATCTTCCCAACTGTCTCACAATATCTGTAAGGATAATAGGGTTGCAATGATAGGGATTTAAATTTCCAAACCTCGACCGGGACTGCCATAACATTTTGGGCTTGGATGGAGAGGAATTTGTTAAATGTGCATAAGAAAACTTTCTTATTCATTATGTGAATGTAGCTACTAGAGGAGGAGCAATATTTCACCTTTTGTTGGGAAATTAGGCAGGACAAGTGACTAAAGTGTCAGTGGGAGAGCATTTTGGAGCCAGTGATAATAATCCTATCAGTTTTGTTATGGCAAAGGAGGGCAGGACTTATATAATTAATGGCAGGGCCCTGGAGAGTGTTGCTGAACAAAGGAATGCAGGGATGCAGGTGCATAGTTCGTTGAAAGTGGAGTTGCAGCAGACAGGGTGGTGAAGGAGGTATTTAGCACACTTCCTTTCATTGGTCAGTGCGTTGAGTGTAGGAGTTGGGATATCATGTTGTGACTTCAGGTCACTTTTAGAATATTGTATTCAATTCTGGTCTCCCTGCTAAAGGAAAGACGTTGTGACACTTGAAAGTGTTCAGAAAATATTTACAAGGATGTTGCCAGGGTTGGAGGGTTTGAGCTACAGGGAGAGACTGAATAGGCTGGAGTTTTTTTTCCCTGGAGCATCAGACACCAACAGTGACTTAGAAAGGTTTATCAAATCAGGAGGGGCATGGATAGGGTGAATAGCCAAGGTCTTTTTTCCCAAGGTAGGGGAATCTAAAACTAGGGGCCATAGGTTTAAGGTGAGAGGGGAAAGATTTAAAAAGGACCTGAGGAGCAACAATTTCATTCAGAGAGTGGTGCATGTATAGAACAAGCTGCCAGATACGGTTGTGGAGGCTGTCCCAGTCACAACTTTTTAAAGGCATCGGGATGGGTACATAAATAGGAAGGGTTTAGATTCTTTGAATTCAATAAAAATCTTGAATTAAGAATCTAATGTTGACCATGAATCCATTGTCAATTGTCAGAAAAACCCATCTGGTTCACTAATGTCCATTAGGGAAGGAAACTGCCATCCTTACCTGGTTTGGCCTACAAGTGACTCCAGACCCATAGCAATGCGGTTGACTCTTAACTACCCTCTGGGCAATTAGAGATGGGCAATTAATGCTGCCGAGCCAGTGACACCCTCATCCTGTGAATGAATAAAGAAAAAAAAGGATATGGGCAAGTGCTGGCAAATGGAACTAGATCAGTTTAGGATATCTGGTTGGTGTTGATGTATTGGACCAAAAGGTATGTTTCGGTGCTGTATAACTCTATAACTCTATGATTACCCACATTGTTCACAGGCTGGGAAAATTCTGCCCCAAGAAATTAAAGGAAATGCGTATTAAGAAAGAAAGCAGAGAAAGGCCATGCATGAATGGAAATTTGACCATTTATAAAACAGACACAAAAGCAAAACATTACAGATGCCATAAATCTGAAATAAAATCAGAAAATACAGCAGATGCTGAAAGTTTGGTGCAGCTGTGTAAAAGCTAGTAAGAGTTAATATTTAGGTCAATGACCTTAGGTTCTGATGAAAGATACAATAACTTCTGGGTGCATCTGCTACATGGTCAGTGAACTGTAGATTAATATAACTGAAATAGCCTCCTTCTTAAATCATAATAATTAGAGTTAAAGTAAACCAGCCATTTAGCTTTAATTGAAACGGATTAAAGATTAATTTATTACAAGATATTACTGCAAATTTCCAAGGGAGGAAAAGAAGGTTCCTCATTCTTCATTACAGAGTCAAATAAACCACTTTGGTGGTTTCAGCACATCCTCCCTGATTTTCCTTCAACAGAACAGTATTTGGTTTTCTGTCATCATTCCATTTTGTCCTCCCCTTGATCAAAATTACCGTTTGAGGTGTTTTCCTCAAAGGCGGTTTCTTGGAGTTCTGTACCCTAAGTTTGTTCAATTTTATATAGCTTCAATTTGGAAAAGTGTCAGTTTCACACTAACGAGACAAACTGAGTGTTGATTTGCTAGAGTTTGGGATTAAGGTCAAGTATTGTCTTTCAAGTAAGGTCATCAGCTTTTCAAATGCCATAGTTACATGTCCAAAGGGCTCCCATGTTCATGTTTGTTGAGGCAGGAAACAATGTTTTGCACCTTACAAAGGCTCACTGTGTTGTTCAGGGCTAGGCCTATTCTACATTATGCTCCAGAGCTTGCCATGCTGTTAGCAAGGCTGTTATATGACTTCCAGCTATCCAACAATGAAGAAAATTGTCCAGGTATGTATTGTGCGTAAACAGCAGAAAAAATACAATCCCTCCAATTACTGCCCCATCAGTCTCTTTTTGATTGTAAATAAATTGATAGAAGGGATCATCAATAACACTATCAAGCTTAGTAACAACCTGCTCATGGACACCAGAGCAACTCACCTCCTGACCTCTTTACAACCTTCAAATATGAATAAAAGAGTTGAATTCCAGAGGTGAGGTGACAATAACAACCCTTGATATCAAGGCCACATTTATCTGAGTGTAGTATCAAAGACCCATAGCAAAAGTAGAGTCAGTGGGAATGAGAGGAAATGCCTCCCCTGGCTGGAGATGTACTGGCACAAAAGAAGACGATTGTGATTGTTGGAGATCAATCTGCTCCCAGACTTCTCTATAGGAATTCCTCAAGCTAATGTCCTATGCCCAATCATCTTCAGTTTCTTCATCAATGATGTTCCCTCCGCCTTATGAAGTTGGGATGTTCACTGATGACTGCACAATGCTCATGACTATTTGTGAAACCTCAGTCACTGACCTAGTCCGTATCCTGATGTAACAAGAATTGGTTAACTTCCAGGCTTGAGCTGGAATGTTCACTCTACACAAGTGCTAAGTAATAACCATTGCAAACTAGAGAGAATCTAACCATCAACACTTGACTTTCAATGGAATTACCATTGCTGAATTCCCTACTGTCTACATCCTAGTTACCAGTGATCTGGACCAGCCAGTTAAATACTGTGACAAGAGCAGATCAGAGGCTAGAAATTCTGCAGCGAGTAATTCATCTGTCACCGCAACATCTGCCCACAATCTATAAGGCTCAGCTCAGTAGTGTGCTCCATTTGCCTGGATGAGTGCATCTCTAACAACACATAAAATGCTTAACATCCTCCAGTACAAAGCAGCTCACTTAATTGGATACCCAATCACTACCTTCAACATTCACCCCCTTCATCACTTAAGCAGGGTGGCAGCAGTGTGTACCATCAACAAGATTCATTCCACAAACTCATCAAGACTTTCCCAACAGCGCCTTCCAAACCCATGACATCGAAAACCTAGAAGGATATAAGGCAGTACATTCATGAGAACAATACCACTTGCAAGCTTCCATCTAAGCCACACATTGTTCTCATTTGGAACTATATTGCCAGTCCATCATTGTTGCTGGGTCAAAGTCCTGGAACTCTTTTCCTTTCAATACTGTGGGTGATGCCAAACCCCAAAGACTGTAACAGTTCACAAAGGAAGCTCACCAGCACCTTGTTCAGAGCAATTAGGGATGGGCAATAAGTGCTGGCCTAGCCAGCAGTGCTCTCACAAAGATACATAATAATGAAGCATCGCAATTATAGTAACAAAAATCTTAATGTGCATTTTATGTCAACTAAATGAACAGATAATTGTATAGATCATTAAACATGAAATAAAATGCAACATTCTACACATTTAAATTTGTCGAAATTATATGAACCTCTATTCCAAGGCTGACAACTTCTTCTCTCTGTAGAGGCATAAATGGACAAAAGCAATGTTAACACTTGAAATTTTAAAAAATCCAATTTGGATCAACAAAAATATTGTATGTGGTACATTCTGTGATTTATCTGCTGTTCAACAGAAAACTGTATGGGCTTCTTTACCTATTCATATAACAACATTTAGAGCATAAGCTAAATCCTGTTGTGACCAAATTTATCTCAGTACTTGAAAGCTCATACCTAAAAGCTTTTAAAACAGATGTAGTCCTGGACAATTTCAAGCAGTCGCAAAATCAATCCTTTTCAGATCTGCTGATCTTTTTCTCATCTTGCTCTTTAATATTTGTTCCTTTCCACAGCTACTGATTACTGATAGTGGCTTGTTTGAGCACTTCTGCAGCATTAAGTGAACCAGAGAATGGCATCAACTTAACACAATATACACTTCAATAATCACAAGCAAAACAGTGGCATTTCTCAATGTCCCTATCTGCTCAGTAACCTTATTGAAATGCTGTAAGGTCTCTCACGAATGATATCATTTATCTTCAAAATTTTGTAAAGATAATACCTAAGCTTTTGTGTGACCTGGTGTATTTATGCTTCCAGTCATAAACAGTCTCGTTTTCTATAGTGGTATCATTTGCTTGAAAAAGGAAAATGCACAGCTGAGAATTGTTTGCTGCTATTATGCAATCTTTCTTGTTGAAGAACAGAACAAAGTGTTGAGGAGACGTGAAACAGACTTGTCAGCCAATGCTTTTAGTATGTGGTTTGATATATTAAAAGCGTTGCATAGAGCAGGCACTTGAGCATGATTTTCCACCACATAAGTGACATAAACCCAGAAGATATGTAACTGGGCAGATAAAACTTGGAGTGATTCATCATCCAAGACTGTAACCATTGCAGTATTAACCCACAGGGCTTTGCAGTAGATGAAGTGCCCACCTAAAGGTAGCAGAGCCTTATAATTTCTGTAAATAAGAATCTTTCTAACTTCTCCCCCCTTGATGTCCTCCATAAAATGCTACATACCTGGAAATCGTCAGGGACTAAAATCCAATCTATCTCTTTCCAAAAGCAAAAGTTGGTCGATTTTTTTTTACTGCCCATAATGAGCATTATATTGAGAAAATTACACTACCTTATTTAGTAATTTTGAGTAACTGGACTGTTGGCATTTCAATGAAGACCGAGTTACTTTCACCAGATAATCAATCAATTTGTCAGAGTGGAATTTTGCCAGAGTTAAAATCTATTCCTTTTCCGAAGGGAATAAAAACAGAATCTTTTGGAAGTGCTCAATAGGTCTACCAGCATCTATAGAGAGAAAAACGGGGCTAACGTTTCAAGTCAAATATGATTCTCCTACCAGTTCTGAATAAGTCATTTTTAACTGTAAACATTAACCATTTCTCTCTTCAACTTCCCACAGATTGAAGGTTAGCATTGCTTTACTGAAGCAAGTTGTATATAAAAGAAAATGTGGCTAAAAGTTTATGTAGTAGTAAGTCTGGCAGCGTCTGAGGAGCAGCAAATGGCTCATGTTTCGAGGTGAATATGACTTCCTCAAAACTGGAAGAAGCGTCATATTTAACTTGAAACATTGGCTCTTTTTCTTTCTCTACAGATGGAAAGTATTTAGTAAAGCTGTATGTTTTGAGATAGGTGATTGATTGAAAATGATGTAAGAGAAGTCAATGGATCTTTATGTAAATAGTGTGATAGAGAAATGGTGCAATATATTTCCTTAAAGGGTCTAATTCTGCTGGGGACTTTGTAGTCATTCAAAATTACCTAACTAGGTACTATTATTTTCTAAATGTTTAATAGACACTGGTTTTGAATAATTACATGATTTTTGGAAGTTTGTAAACTTTTGTAAATAACTGAGGTAAATAAAAATACGCAATACCAAAAGATGAAAATAAGAAATGCAATTTTTTCAACTAAACTAGGTCCTGTACAGAAGGGTGAGCTTTACTGTCTTTGCAATCAACCAACTTTCAGTCAGCACTTTCTATGTAATTTCAAATAAAAGTGATCAGTGATTGTTTCTCAGCATCACGACTGGTGGTTGCATTTAATCCGCAGCAATTATCTAGATAATTAAATCTTCATTACCAAATATACTTTCTCAATAAGCAGCATTATTATAAATGTACGTTTTATTGCATTAGGCCACAGGACAGTTTGTGAAAATGGATTTTTAGTGGATGCAAGACATTAAGGCATTGTTTCTAGGAGAACATTTTGCATATCTGAAAGAACTCTCAACTAGATTGTTACTTTAATGACTCTAAAGGGTGTTCATTAGAGCAAAGCTTTCCACAACTCCAGAATGAAACTTCTCTCTTTTGTACTTAGCTTCAGGACTAAGCACTTAAAGGAGTTGATCCAGCAACATATTAACAATATTAAGCAAGTACTTTAATCATTCTACAGGCAGCTATTCTTGACCTCAAGCTTGAATAGATTTTTTTTAAGATTTCCACTCATTCAGCCAAAAACCCTCACTACAAGGACTCTTAAAGGTTGTTAGTATCTTATATGTTTGGATCAGATTAAAACTGCCAGCATCTCATGTTGCCCAAGGGAAGATAATGTGTTCAAATTGTTGTTCTGGAGCATTTATCGTTCTTGCATTTATACAACACCAATCACATCTTTAGAATGTTACAAATCAAGCTGCAACTAATGGACTACTTTTTTTTTGCAATTCAGTCTCCACTGACAAAACAGAAGTCTCCAAAAGAACATATAGTAATAAACAAGCTGTATTTGTGATGTTGATTGAGAAGGAAGGCTATCCAAGACAAGTCATCTCTGCCTGCTTTTCTTCCAATAGTACCATGGCATCCCTTATACACATGTGTGCAGGCAAATATGAGGCACCTTTTATAGCACAGCATTTCTCTAATACTGCTCTTGAGATTTTATGTTTATGTCTGCAAACATTTGAGTTCACAGCAAGGCTGGTGCCAAATGAACCAAACTAAATTAATTACAGTGTGAAACCTACGGTGAACGGGTTCACTAGGGCAGTATCTCCCTGAAAATTAGAGATGTATGTGTTCCTTTTTGGGTTTTAGTTATAACCTGTGAGATATGAATACCTTCTTTTCTTGTATATGCATGGTTTTCTTCTACTAACAGTGCCATGCCTGTGGAAGGACATGACTGGAGTTCATCTTGAAACAGCAACATGCAATTTATCTACAGAAGCATAGTCTTCCAAGACATTGTTTCTCAGTCAACGTGAAGCGCAATTGCCTCTCAGGATATATATAATTTGGATTAATCATTGGACTTAATGCATTAACTCTGTTCCTCTTTGCATAGATACTGCCAAACCTGCTATGTTCCTCCAGCACATTCTGTTTTTCGATACTTTGCTCTTATGGAATTTGGAAATTACTTTATGATACATTAAATATACCAATAGTGTTTTTTGATTTCCTCAGTGTTCTTTTTCCTTCAGGAAGCATATATATACACCCACGTATTATATATATATATAGCATGATTCTCATTAGAAACCTTATGCTAGCTTTTAAAATATTAATGAAAATAAATACATAAGTCTCTACTACAAAGGGAAAACAAAACACAGACTGGGTGATCACTTAAAAAAAAGCTTCCAGTTGCCTGTCACTTCAACACATCATGTTCCCAAGCCAACAGTTCTACCGTGGGTCTGTTGCAGTGCTCTAGCAAGGCTCAGCACAATTTACAGAAACAGCATCCACTTGGGACCCTGCAGCCTTTATGACTCAATACTGAGTTCAATGATTTTAAGAGCTTGAACACCTCCATTTACACCACAAGTCCTGTCATAACATAGAACATAGAACATAGAACATAGAACAGTACAGCACAGAACAGGCCCTTCAGCCCACAATGTTGTGCCGACCATTGATCCTCATGGATGCACCCTCAAATTTCTGTGACCATATGCATGTCCAGCAGTCTCTTAAATGACCCCAATGACCTTGCTTCCACAACTGCTGCTGGCAACGCATTCCATGTTCTCACAACTCCATGTTCTCATAACACTAGGTGCTTTCAGCACCGCTAACCCATTTTCGCTCACTTCTCATCCCAATTATCACTTATCTAGCCTTTTGTCTTCCCTGATTTACTATCAACAACCCCATTGTCCTTCTCTGTCTCTGGGCTCTGACTCCACCTAATAGTTCACTCCTTTCCCCTAAACCCTTTGTCATCAATATAAATACAACCATTTCCCAAATGCTGACGGTTCTTAAGAATAGTCACTGGACCCAGAATATTAACTCTGATTTTTCTCCACAGATGCTGCCAGATCTGTTAAGTTTCTTTAGAAATTCCTGTTTTTATTTCAGTTCTTTATGGTGCTCAATATAATGTTAACATTAGATTTCAGCAGTTTTCAATAATACTGCTCATACAGACTTCATACCCATCACCAATGATCACCCAAGTTACTTCAACAAAGTTTGAAGATGACTATTTGGAAAAGGCTCATAAAAATTTCAGTTCTAGTTTGCTGCAGCTCTGCTATTCTTGTGAAAAAATGCAGAGGATTAATAGAGATTTATATGAAATGTAGCTGAAATTAAATTTACGAGACTTAGCACCGATAGCTGCTGATATTATCTCAGGTGCAAACTGTTAGTGATCACAGCATTCCTAACTGTGGCAGATGTAGCACAGTGTCAGTTAACTGAATGTCTGAATCCAAGGCAGCTTGCCAGTTGGTTTGGCCAACAAACCTCATTGCTACACAGTCAAATAAGGTTGCTGGGAACATGAGGACACAATTCATTCAGGTTCACAATTGAAAACAGTACACTCAAACTCTGAACGAAAGCGAATTTAATACTCGCTGCAAAGATACTGGAATAGCAATTAACTGTATTCATTTGCTAAATAAAGATACATGGTTTGAATTACACACTGTCTCTGTTATTAATTCAATGTGTTCAAGTGGAACTCCTTCTTCCAATCTTTAGTGCATCAAACTCAGGCAGTAATTAGGAACAGATCAATTAGTAAGTCCAGCAGCACTCTGAAAGCCATACCTAAATTCAATGTAAAGTTTTATGGTGCCCAGCCACAAAGCTATCTAGAAGTTCAGTGCAATAAGACCCTTTTACTCAAAAGATTCTCTTAGGTAAATCTCCTTAGCTTCAATAGCTCCTACTCCATGAAGAGAATACACAAACAGTGTAACAGAAAACATAACAAACATTCAAAGGAAGTGAAATAAAATAACACTATTTTTTCTCCTCTTTCAAACAACAACAAAATTGTCATGAAATAATTTTGATCTGCTGAGATAGAACAATGGTTATTGACTAAAGCAATTCAGTGGCAAATCATTTGTATTCACCACTGTATCAATGTTACATTCTCTTTGTAGACTAACACATTCTACATGCTGAAATATTTGCTAATAATCAAACTGTTGTTGATTTTTACTGTTTAAAAGTCGGAAATGGACTTCTTGACAACCCATTTGTTTTTAATATCCATCAGTAAATTGGAGCTTCATAATGAAACACATTTCAAATAGTAAGAAGTTACCTTGAATCAAGGCTGGAACGATTAGCTCAGAGTTAGTAGGAACTGCAAATGCTGGAGAATCTGAGATAACAAGGTGTAGAGCTGGATGAACACAGCAGGCCAAGCAGCATCAGAGGAGCAGGAAGGCTGACATCTCAGGCCTAGACCCTTCTTCATCTAGGCCCAAAATGTCAGCCTTCCTGCTCCTCTGATGCTGCTTGGCCTGCTGTGTTCATTCAGCTCTACACCTTGTTATCTTGAATTCTCTAGCATCTGCAGTTCCTCCTATCTCAGAGGGAAAAACATACTTGATCTCATTTTCACTAGTCTGCTAGCCGCAAATGCATCTGTCCATGACAGTTTTGGTAGAAGTAACCACCACATAGTCCTTGTGGAAGCAATGTCCTGTCTTCTCATTAAGGATACCATGCATCATGGTGTGTGGCACTATCACTACACTAAAATAGGTTAGATTTTGAACAGATCTATCAACTCAAGGCAAAGCATCCATGAAGCACACATCAAATTTCCTGAGCTACCTAAGGAAGAAGAGGTGTTTTGCCTTCTTGACATTTGCATCTACGTGGGAGGTCCAGGACAAGTTGTCAGTTATGATCACTCCAAGGTACTTGATGCTCTCCACCTTCTCAATCATGTGGAAGGGGGCATGTACACCTCCTTTGTTTCTGAAGTTCTGTAGTTTTGCTGACTTTGAGAGGGAGGTTGTTGTCATTTCTCCACATCATTCTCCCTTCTGTATTGTGACTCGTCATTGTGAGTTATCCATGCTACAATGGTGGTGTCTTCAGCAAACTTGTAGATGGTGTTCATTTGGAATTTGGCAACACAGTCATGGGCGTACAGGGAATACAGTAGGGGCTGAGGATGCATCCTTGGGGAGTTCCAGTGTTGAGTGTTACTGTGGAGGAGGTGCAGTCACCTATCCTCACCTATCAGAAAGCTGAGAATCCAGTTGCTTCAGCAGTGATCTTCCCTCCAACATAAGGTCAGAAGTGGGAATGTTCACCGATGATTGCACAATGGTCAGCATCTTTCGCGACTCTTCAAATACTGAATCTGTCCATGTTCAAACGCAGCAAGATCTGGAACATATCTAGACTTGGGTTGACAAGTGGTAGGTAATGTTAAAACACACAAATGCCCCCAGGCCGTGACCATCTTCAACAAGTGGGGATCTAACTATTACTTCTTGGCATTATCATTGCTGAATCCTCCATCCTGAATCAACAGTTTGGATGTGACCATTGCCCAAAAACTGAACTGGACTAGCCATATAAATACTGTGACTACAAAAGTAAGTCAGATGTTAAGAATCCTGTAGTGAGTAACTTAGCTCCTATTTCACAAAGTTTGTGCACCATCTAGAAAGCACAAATCAAGAGCACAATGGAATATTCCCCTCTTGCCTTGGTGTGCGCAGTTCCAACAACTCTCAAACAGCTTGACACCGTCCAAGACAAAGTAAGCTACTTGATCTGCATCACATCCCAAATAATCAATCCCTCCACATAAACACACATTAACAGCCATGTGTATCATTTTCAAGATGCACTGCAGAAATTCATCAAGGCTTCTTTGACATCACCTTCTATGTCAACAACCACTGCCATCTAAAAGGACAGAGGCAGCAGATATATAGGAACACCACCAGCTGCAAGTTCCCCTCCAAGTCACTCATCACCCTGATTTGGAAATATATTGTCATTCCTTCAAGTGTTGCTGGACCAAAATTCTGGAACTTACTCCCTCGCAGCTCTGTGGGTCTAGCTACACTAAATGGACTGTAGTGATTCAAGAAAGCAGCTCACTATCATATTTTCAAGGGCAACTAGGATGGGCAATGGATGCTAGGTTAATCAGCAAAGCCACATCCCCAGAATGAATAAAAAAAATTGCTCAATGCACTCAGTCAACAGATTAATTATGAAACTATTCATGATGGCACAGCATGGTGGCTCAGTGGTTAGCACTGCTGCATCATAGCACCAGGGACCCGGGTTCAATTGCAGCCTCAAGCAACTTTGTGGAGGTTGCATATTCCCCCTCTGTCTGCGTGGGTTTCCTCCGTGTGCTTCAGTTACCTCCTACAGTCCAAAAATATGCATTGGTGGATTGGCTATGCTAAATTGTACATAGTGTCCAGGGATGTATAGGCTAGGTGGATTAGCCATGGAAAATGTAGCACTACAGGGATAGGACAACGGTGTTGGTCTGGGTCGGATGCTCTTCAGAGGATCAGTGTGGTCTCGAGTGGCTGAATGGCCTGCTTCTACACTGAATGGATTCTATGATTCTATGATACACTACAGCTAGCATACAGAAATTGTTCCCTATTGAAATCTTCCATGCACACCCTGGCTAATGCAAACTTGTTCTACATTTAACCTAAACTGCGACTGAGTCAATGTGGGAAAAATGCCTAATTCCACAAGCATATTTAAAAATGTTTTGATCGGCATTATTGTATTAAGCGTGAAATGTCAGACAAAGCCACTGAATCTTTTCCCACAACTTATGTATGTTTGCAGGATTTTATAATTGATGCTTAGTGATAATCAATGATTTCTGGCAAAAATAAAAGGAAATATTGTTACAGAATAGTTATTAATGCTTCATGCAGCTTCAAAGAGACATGAGATTGTACTAAATGAAAATTTGTTCAGCCCAATTAGAAGTAATTTTACTCTAAATTACTATAATTCCAAAACTATAGGATAGTGCATCCAATTTTGCAGACAGGTTAAGAATTCATTTTCAAATCCTGGAGGGAGACAGGAATAAACAATATTCTCAGTCTGAGATAACAAAGTATGGAGCTGGATGAACACAGCAGACTAAGCAGCATCTTAGGAGCACAAAAGCTGACATTTCAGGCCTAGACCTTTCATCAGAAAAATTTTTCTGTGGAGAGAAATCAGAATTAATGTTTTGGGTCCAGTGACCCTTTTTCTGAACTGGGTTCTGAAGAATTTCTGAAGAAGGGTCACCTGACATGAAACGTTATCTCTGATTTCTCTCCACAAACGTTGTCAAACCTGTTGAGCTATTCCGGTGATTTCTGGATTTATTTTCTCTCTGTGGGAATGGGAAATGAAGGGTAGAGTTTTTCCTAGTCCCAAACCGGCTTCCAATAGTCATACATTGGGATTTTGCAAGGTAGTGCTCCCTTAATTGAACTGGAAATAACTTTACCATCTGGTTAAGAACAGTAGGTGGGCTTTCATACCTGGAGACCTAATCAGAACTGATTAGTCTTAAGGCTTTACAGCTTTATGAGGAACAGGAAGCTGCAATGGAAGACAAGTAATGCTTAGGGCAGATCAGGTCCATGCAGGACTACAGGCGTTCTCTACTTTTCTGGAAGCAGGAGCAACCATAGGTCATGCTTAGAGGTGTTCCCCAAACACCCACCTACTCAAATTGGCAGCCAAAAGCCACTGTTCATATTAGATTTAGTTTTTTTTTAAATTGGAGAGATAGAACTTCCATCTTAAAGTGTCTTACCTCAACTGGACCTTTACCTCCTGGAGGGCAATAGGGGTTTTCTAGTTGACCTCTTTAAAGAGTCTGATAGTCCATAAAAGCAAACTACCACAGCTGCTGGGGACCTGAATTAAAATCAGAAAGTGTTAGAGAAACTTGGCAGGTCTGGCAGCGTCTTGTCTCTCTGCAAAGAGTTCTCCAACCCTTTCTGTTTTTATTGGAGTCTCATGGGATACCAACAGCCCAAGGCACTGATACCAAAGTCAGTTTGAACTGGGAAGCCAGCAGACAAGTCTTGGTTAACAAGGTGTAGAGCAGGCTAAGCAGCATCAGAGGAGCAGGAAGGCTGGTGTTTCGGGTCTAGACCCTCCCGAAACATCAGCCTTCCTGCTCCTCTGATGCTGCATGGCCTGCTGTGTTCATCCAGCTCTACATCTAGTTATCTCAGATTCTCCATCATGTGCAGTTCTTACTATCTCTGAGACAAGTCTTGGTGGCAAGTTGTACCTTCTGTCAATTTTTGATCCTGGTTCCAAAGGGGCCTAAAATCTCTTCTTCCCGTTGGTGGCACAGAATTGCTGAAGCTTGCTCATTTGTTTCTTGAGTTGACAAAGGTGAAAAGCCGGCCTACAAAACCCCACTGCCACGGGAAAGTGACAGCGACAATGAACGGCTGTTTGTAGGATCTATTCCCAATTCCGGCAAGAACTCCATGTGCAGCACTGATTTTTATTTGTATATATTTTATCAGGCTCACAATAGCATGACAATCAGGGTTGGTCAAATTGAATTGTGAAAAGCAGCATCCCTGTTTAAATTGTATCAATGATAATGGGAACTGCAGATGCTGGAGAATCCAAGATAACAAAGTGTGGAGCTGGATGAACACAGCAGGCCAAGCAGCATCTCAGGAGCACAAAAGCTTACGTTTCGGGCCTAGACCCTTCATCAGAGAGGGGGATGGGGAGAGGGAACTGGAATAAATAGGGAGAGAGGGGGAGGCGGACTGAAGATGGAGAGAAAACAAGACAGGTAGAGAGGAGAGTATAGGCGAGGAGGTAGGGAGGGGATAGGTCAGTCCAGGGAAGACGGACAGATCAAGGAGGCGGGATGAGGTGGTAGGTAGGAAATGGAGGTGCAGCTTGAGGTGGGAGGAAGGGATGGGTGAGAGGAAGAACAGGTTAGGGAAGCGGAGACAGGCTGTGCTGGTTTTGGGATGCAGTGGGGGGAGGGGACGAGCTGGGCTGGTTTTGTGATGCAGTGGGGGCAGGGGAAGAACTGGACTGGTGCTGACTTGTTTCATCTCTTCAAACTGAGCTGTAACATGACCTGTGCAGCTAAACTATTCATCCAGGAAACTGAAATAACCACTGCACTGATATACAAGTCTCAGGAATATTTCACTGCTCAAAATGTCACTGAAAAAGCACCTGTCATTCTTTAAGGAGTTGAATGTTGGAGATTAACTTTATGCCAAATACAACAGAGCACATGTGTGAAGGATTTTTTTCTTTAGAGAATTATTCTAGTGCAGTTTTGTGGTGACAGATTTTAGGTGGATCAAGGGCATGCAAGTCATATTGTACAATTAATCTGTGTACATTCAGTTGTATGCTGTCAACTAATTATAATGATTGGGGTGTGCAGCCCGCTCTCAATGAACTGAGTGTGACTGTGTCCCAGCAGGGGCCTTGAAGATGTCACCGTTTATAAAGTCAGCCTACATTTGCTTAAAGCAGGGGGCATTCTGACTGAAGCAGATGGAGAGAGGTTCTCTTTCCCCTGGGGTTTGGGAGACCCCTGAGACACATGCTGAGAAAGCAGTGGGAGTTGGTAGCTATTACAAGCAAGTCAGCAATCTATCACCAAAGAATTGGATGCTGTGCCAAAAGTTGTTTAATTACCTAACACAGGCAAAGTTCAGCAATTCTCAGATCCTGTGCCTTATCAACTGCATACCAGCCACACACACTGCACTATTCCCATCACCTTCGTTAGTCATCCACTAACAATGTCAATTACCATTGCTCATTTTTCACCTTCATCAAGAGTAGGGTATTTGTCTCTCAGTAACTACCCTCTGATTTGAGATGGTGGTTGACAGATTTCTGTGAGAATGACTGGTAGTGAATATACCGATCATGGCTGCTGTCAGGATAACTGGCATTTTCCAGCATGTTGTACTACACCTAAATGCTGAGTAAGCAGTAATCTTTGCAGTTTCAGTATATCTTGCCATTGAGATGCAATGCGCACAAAGCCATGAATATACAATTGATGGCACCCTGCACCATAAGGAAGTGCAGCAACTGGCAAAGTCAAATTGTTTCTGTTTCTTTCAGTTCAAGTCCCCTCCTGGCATATAGAACATCCTACAGCTCTTTGCAGTAATGGCTGGCTACCTATGAGACATTAGCTGTGTCACTTAGTGCATTCTCTGAAATTGAGAACCATGGTCAACTTCACAGCCACTGACAGTGCCATCGTCACCCTAACCTGAGGCTGCAGAGTAAGCACCTAAGAGGTGGAAGAGTTCCTGAGTAGAAATGACAAATATCCTGTTCCTTGCATTGGAAGAGGTCAGAAAATTGTTTCTGGGAGATCAGCACTGGACAAGGCTGTCTACTCTGCATCTTCATCTCCCGCAGATGATGGCAATCTGCTGTTACAGCCTCTGTGACTTGGGGAGTAAGTGGCATGGTGAGCGCCTTCACAGTCACAAGCAACAACCTCTCCCTATGCAGCATCATGCCCTGTAGACTTTACAACTGCTATCAATCCATGCAACCATACAGCCCTTTCACAAACTCAAACTCAGTCAGTAGAAAGTAATCAGCAACTTGTTTATCATCCCATAAAAACAAAGTGTGGAGCTGGATGAACACAGCAGGCCAAGCAGCATCTCAGGAGCACAAAAGATGACGTTTCGTGCCTCGACCCTTCATCGGAGAGGGTTCTGGAATAAATAGGGAGAGAGGGGGAGTCGGATTAAAGATGGATAGAGGTGAAGATAGGTGGAGAGAAGAGTATGGGTGGTGAGGTAGGGAGGGGATAGGTCAGTCTGGGGAGGGCTGGCTGGTTTTGGGATGCAGTGGTATGCCACCAACGGGAGGGGTAGGGCATTGAGGGAGGACCGATAGTGAATGGGGAGCCCGGTGGGTTGGATACATTCACCTGAATACATAGTTTCAGCTGGAGCCCAGCTCATCCCAGCCTGCCTAACCTGTTCTTCCTCTCACCCATCCCCTCCTCCCACCTCAAGCCGCACCTCCATTTCCTACCTACTAACCTCATCCCACCTCCTTGACCTGTCCGTCTTCCCTGGACTGACCTATCCCCTCCCTACCTCCCCACCCAAACTCTCCTCTCCACCTCTATCCATCTTCAGTCCGCCTCCCCCTCTCTCCCTATTTATTTCAGAATCCTCTCCCCGTCCCCCTTTTCTGATGAAAGGTCTAGGCCCGAAACGTCAACTTTTGTGCTCCTGAGATGCTGCTGGGCCTGCTGTGTTCATCCAGCTCCACGCTTTGTTATCTTGGATTCTCCAGCATCTGCAGTTCCCATTATCTCTGTTTATCATCACATCATAGGGCTGGTGCAAGGTCCTTTGTGCTGCAAAGGTCAATCTGTGAATGGATAACTGCAGAAACAACATTCAAAATGGCAGGTTTAGCATCAAATCAATATTAAACAAATATTGATTACATTGTCTGCCTGTTCTGTATCCTTTTGGTACACATGCAAAATGATCATGTTATTGCTATAGTCAAGATGGTGTTCAGCACAAGCAATACTGGATGTACATGAAAGCAGTATAGATGCTATTTTACGGCTAAACCAGCATCTGTGGCACTGAACCACAGGTGTTATGATGCCAAATTTTGCATCCATAGCCTGTAAGAACCTATTTGCATCCCAGGACAGTCAAAATAAAAAATAACTCAGGAGAATTAAGAGCACAGTTTTATTTTAAAAGCAGTGAAATTTAATAAGTAGAGTCTGGTTGGATTTACAATTCACATGCTCGCTCAAGAATCAAAGCGTATGGTCACAAATGTTTCAACTTCATTTCATAACAATTTCTCAGTCAAATCGCTTTCAGCTTCAGAGCTGAGTTGGGGAAACTGAGTTTGACGGTCTTGTACTTTATTTCATGCTGAAGAAATTTGACTTGACAAATTAATTTAAAATCAATAATCCCACTTAGATTTTCTTTTAAAAATATCTGTAGGCGGATGCGCATCCTGCACAGTAATGATTTACCCAGTAATGCATCTTCCTCGTGAGCCTTGATTAACTTTACTGCTAGATTTGCCAAAGTCAGCTGTTTGTTGGCATATGTGTGCCATGTTTATCTGGAAAAGAATTTGTGTCAATCTGTCTTAATTTGCTCTATACAGATGAATGCATATTTAAATAAACTCTTGTTTTAGCAGACTGAAATTATAACCATTGGGACATGGCACAATCAAAATACTCTAGCAAGAATATGAGCTAATTAACCATGGAAGCTAATTGCTGCGGTACTGTACATCTTCCATCACTGCATTTTTAAAGTGCCCCAATCCTTCTGCCTCTGCTACTTCACAAAGAAATATCAAGCCAAGTCTCCATCAACAGTGCCTTCCATGCCTGCAGCACATACAACCTAGGAGGACAATTGAAGCAAAGCAGCTACAAATTCTCCTCCAATCCACACACCATCCTGACTTCAATCTTCAAGCTGTTCCTTTACTGCTATTATGCCAAAAACCCAGCATCCTCTCTTTAACACCATTATGTCTGTATCTACATTAGACCCACAACAGCACTTCAAATTATTGGTTTAAAACTTCCTCCTCAAGGGCAGGTATGAATAGGCACAAATGCAGGTCTTTCCAGTGACTGTCCCATCTTATGACAGCATAAAATAGAAAGAAAACCTTTAATGAGGCTTTACCCATTTTTATAACCCATTCTGAGGTGTGTAATTTCAATTCCATTTCAAACTTATTCAAATTTATTGCTACTTCTTATTTCCATACACTCTCCTGTATTTTATAATGGTTAGTAGAGTTGAACAAGTTTACATTCATTTTGATACATGGATATTAGTATGAGATTATTTTATATATGTTGGTTTCAGCCAGAACAGTCTGGGATGTCTCGGACAGTTTCACTGCCACCAGTCCTTTTTTTATCGGTATCAGTCTACATTTTTGATGCTTAGTGATGATGAGTATCCAGAAGATATCTTCAACAGAAGGTGGTTTTACCTTGAAAAACAGCAAACAAGCTTATCATATTTCACTTCATAGCTACTTATATTTTATCTGAATGCATGCTAGTCTCTTGTATCAGGCTCAGCTTAGAATAAGCCGCCATTACTATGACTGAAACATTCTCACACAGCTTTGGGAACTGCCACAGATCTGGACAGAACCAGGTGGATCCTCTTAGGGAGAGTTCTTTATAGATATTTTCTAATCAACCCTCTTAGAGATGTTATTATATGCCTCTGAAGTAGGTAAGTCTTGAACGCCAACCTTTTGTTTCAAAAGTAGGGACACGCAAAAGCATTCTTTATATCCTGATGAGCACGGCCTATCTCATGATGTCATTTTACTCTTTCAGGACCTAGCTTTCTTACATGACAGCTTAAGGAGTGAAGATTAGGGATTGAAGCAACTCCTGATGGAAGTTACTGAATATCTCTGCTCTTCTGACCATATTCCAAACAGGACTATTCCCTTTTCTTTTTGGTAATGAACATTTGGTCCAGTTGTCTCTTCCATTTTACAATTATCTTGCTTTGAAAAATGAGACTTTTGTGTGGCTCATGATTAGAAACTTCAAAAATTCGAGATAAATTATGTAAGAAGACCTCCCACTTAATCTGTAACATTTATAAAGACCTCAAAATAGTTTGTTAGATTATTTATCCCTGTTCCATCTCCATGCTATCAGGTTTTTCCAAATAAGAAAGCTTTATAAATAAATAAGATTTATAAAGAACGTTCAAGAATTTGGCAAGTCAGCTAAGCAGTTCAAAGAGAAACAGTTAAGGATTTCTAGTTTGAATTAATGTTTACTGATCTTCAGATCAAAAGTCAATAACTTGAACAGACACTTGCCGGTGTGGACAGACACGTTGATGTGAATAAACAACGTAAGATGCTCAAAGAAAGAAGAAAGAAAGAACTTGCATTTGAATAGGACCTTTCATTACCTTGGGATGTTCCAAACCACATTATGATCAATAAATGGCTTTTAAAATGTAGTCTCTGCTTGAATGTAAAAAATCAAAAAAAAGAAAAAAAAGAGGTTCACATGGAAACAAAGTCAGCAACAGCTGATACATGTTAACAATTTCTATAGATAACAAGGTGTAGAGCTGGATGAACACAGCAGGCCAAGCAGCATCAGAGGACAGGAGGGCTGACGTTTCGGGCCTAGACCCTTCTTCATCTATGCCTGAAACGTCAGCTTTCCTGCTCCTCTGATGCTGCTTGGCCTGCTGTGATCATCCAACTCTACACCTTGTTATCTCAGATTCTCCAGCATCTGCAGTTCCGACTATCTCTGAAACATTTTCTATAGTCAGCTTCAAGGGGTCCCCAGCATGACAAAGGTTAGTCTCCAGACAATCGATTCGCTCCATGCGATATCAACTAATATCTGATGGCACTGAATAACACAAAGTCTTGATAACATTCCAGCAATACTACTCAAGACTTGTGCCCCAGAATTCACTACTCTTCAAACCATGTTGTTTCAATACAACTATAATATTGGCAGCTAGCCAAGAATGTGGCAAATTGCCCAAATATGTGCTGTACAGAGAAGAAGATAAAAATCCAATCTGGCCAAATACTGTCCTGTTGATCTACTTACAATCAAAGATTTGTACTGACAAGTGTCAGATAACATTCACACCACATGGATGTCAAGCAATCACCACAGATGAGTCCAACCATTGTCCTTTGGCATCCATGGATTCTTTTGTTGCAACCTCAACTATCAACATCATGTGGGTTACCACTGACCTGAAACTGACTGGACTAGCCAGGTAAATCCTTCAGCGTGTAACTCACCATTTTGTGTGATTCCATAAAACCTGTCCACCATCTACATGGCACAAAGCAAGAGCACAATGGAATATTCTCCACATACCTGGATGAATGCTGCTACAAAAGCTCTCAAGAAGCTAGACACCATCTAGGATAAAGCAGCCTGCTTGATAAGCACCATATCCACAAACATTCACTCTTTCCACCACTAATATGCTTAGTAACAGTATTTGTAGCATCTATATTTACATCTTAGGGAGCACCTTCCAAACTTAGAAGCAAAACAATCTGACAGACAAGGGGCAGCAGATACATAGGAACATCACCACCAGCAAGCTACCATGTAAACTGTTCACCATCCTGGTTGGGAAATATATCACAAGCCCTTCACAATCACTTGGTTAACATTGTAGAGCTCTTTCCCTAATAGCATTGTGTGGACTTCAGCAATTCCTGAAGGTAGCTCATCACCACCTTCTTAATAGCAGTCAGGATTGGGCAATCAATGCTGGCTTACCCATTTTCCTGAATTTATTTTAATAAAGTTTGAATTCTGCTAAGAGATGAGCCCCTAGGCAGGGTCTATTCTTAAGCTATGAGAGTTATTGGCCCTAATATTTCTGTAGGTTTAGCGACAACATGTTTCCATCACAGCTATATCCAAAACTACAGTAGTAACACTACTACAGATAAAACATACTCATACACAGAGAATGAACACTATTAATGTGTTTAAAACAGCCTATTGCGAAGAATCTTGAAGGGAACAATTGTAATTTCAAACAGGTTCAATATGGATTAGCATGGTGCACAATATTACCTTAATATGCCTCACTTACAGATTTTCAATGACATTAGTCTCTCTGTTAAACGGCATAAATTCATTCTAAATCATTTTCTACACTCTGACAGCACTGTTTCATACAGAATTGCATGAAGAAATCCATTGGTTTAACTTGTCTTTTTTTTAATCAGTTTTTATTTTAAAGCATTTAATTAACTTATGATCTGAATCAACACATTGGCCATTAACAATATACTCTTATGCTGTTGACTATAACTCACCTGTGGCTTTGTGACTCAGAATATATACAACATAATTTATGCTCCTTGTATAAGTATTCTCAATGGAGTCAACAAAGAAAAATAAAACATCATGTTACATATTCATGTCCAGCTTATGCTTACAAAAGCTCTGTCACCAGTTTCCGACAGATCTATAATTGCATTTAATTTCAAATGCTTATGCGAAGTTAGTAAAACTACTGTGTGCCTCAAGCAAAAGCCAATCTAGTTCAGTGACTAATCTACTTTATTTTGTTGACATTATTTAAATATGATCAGCCACTTTCTGCATGTCAAATATAATGCATAATTTAAGGACTTGTTTTCAAAAATCCTTGAACGTTAATGGCTCCACAGTCAATAGATTCCATTACCCAATGAATTCAATGCTAATTTTCTTTTTAAAAAAGAAATACCTTACTGAATTTTTACAAAGTCAAGAATCATTTTACATTATATCTTTGTATGTTATGATGGGGCTCTGGTGAGTCCTGTAGTGGTTTAACAATGAAGGGACAATTTTCCAAACATGCATTAGAGATATACTTGTTGCTTTAAAACAATATTTTGTAACATCATTATCAAAAGGCTTTTTTCAGCATTAGTAATGAAGAGGATGACTCAATTGCAGAGTTTTTCAATGGATTGGTTGAGTGGGTGGAAAAGTGGCAAATGGTTTTTTAAGCTGGAAAAGTGCATGGTTATGCATTTAGGGAAGGTAAACAAAGCAAGGGAAGATTTTGTGAATACAGGAAATTACAAAGACCCTGGGCAGTATGTCAATAGGTCCCTAAAAGGCAGCAGAACAAGTAGATAAGGTGGTACAGAAAGCATATGGGATAATTGAATATAATTAGAAGAAAGTAATGCTGGAACTATATAAACATTGGTTAGACGGCAGTTGGATGTTCTGTGTACAGTTCTCGTCACCAACTTGCTGAAGGGCAAAATTACTGCAGATCGAGTACAGAGAAGATTTGCAAAAATGCTGCCTGGGTTCGAAGATTGCAGCTATGAGGAAAGATTGGATAAGCTAGGGTTATTTTCCTTAGAATTGAGAGGCTGAGGGGTAGCTTAATTGAGGGTAATTTAGTGGAAGTGTACAAAGTAGTAAAGGGAAGAACGGAGGGTCCATTTGAGCTGTTTTCGTTAGAGAGAAGAAGGTTAAGAGGTGACTTAATAGAGACATACAAGATGATCAGAGGATTAGATAGGGTGGACAGTGAGAGTCTTTTTCCTCGGGTGGTGATGGCTAGCACGAGGGGACATAGCTTTAAATTGAGGGGTGATAGATATAGGACAGATGTCAGAGGTGGGTTCTTTACTCAAAGAATAGTAAGGGCTTGGAATGCCCTGCCTGCAACAGTAGTAGGCTCACCAACTTTAAGGGCATTTAAATGGTCATTAGATAAACATCTAGATGATAATGGAATAGTGTAGGTTAGATGGGCTTCAGATTGGTTTCACAGGTCGGCGCAACATAGAGGGCCGACAGGCTTGCACTGTGCTGTAATGTTCTATGTTCTATTTCCCTTAGATTTAACATGGTCACATTTTAAAATAATTGGAATATTAGAGGGGACATGACAAAAAGCCTTTTCACATAGAGGATAGTAAGTGTCTTGAATTCCTTGCTTGGTTCAGTAGTTGAAGTAGAAACCCTCAACCAATTTAAAAGGAATGTGGACCCCCACTGCATATGCTGTACTTACATGGCTACAAACCTGGTTTTCCAGGCTGAAAAATGGGATTTGAATGGAATTAGAATGAGCCAGCTTTTGCTGCTGGTGCAGATATGATAGAACCTGATGGTTCTTCAGAGGATTTGAGCACATACAGCAGATGAGCAGAGATAATGGGAACTGCAGATGCTGGAGAATCCAAGATAATAAAGTGTGGAGCTGGATGAACACAGCAGGCCAAGCAGCATCTCAGGAGCACAAAAGCTGACATTTCGGGTGTAGATCTTTCATCTCTAGGTCTAGGCCCGAAAGGTCAGCTTTTGTGCTCCTGAGATGCTGCTTGGCCTGTTGTGTTCATCTAGCTTCACACTTTATTATCAGCAGATGAACATTCTGCTTTAACATGTGAATTACATCTCAGCAAAGGCATTTAATCCAATGAAATTACTGAACTATAATTTGCTTATTGATTTCTGGTGGGGTATTGATACCAGAAGAGTTTTAGAATTTTTCTGTTCATGTAATGAATTTTTTTTTGAAGATAGAAACTGTTCTGAAAATATTAATTTGTTTTGGGTGTATGAAACAGCAGAATTCTAGGAAGATACTTCTAGGTTTATAAAATGTTACATTTAAGCCTTTGTTGGATGTGCAATGAGTAAAAATGAAATATTTTATTCCTTTTGCGCTAATCTGAAATCCAAAATAAAATTAAATAGGCATATTATAATAATTAAAAAACATTTTTGAACAACCTTTGGGGTCTGGTGCCTCAGGTTCATTGCACTTTTCACTAATATTCCAGTTCAAATCTAAAACAGGTTCATTGTCATGTGTTTATCATGCAGTTTAGTCACTATTTATACCTATACACATTTTCCTGCTCATGTCATGTTGGAACTGGTCCACCTCAAATAAATTTTAGTTAGTTGCTAAAAGTCAACACAATTAGTGAGGGATAAAATCATTTCACAACTGTTAATATAAGCAGCTCCTTGCTTCAACTATTTTGATGAATTTCTTGCCTTCATGTTTTTTTATATTGCTTGAAAATATACTGACTGGGTACTTAAATTAGGCATAGAATTTAATTCCTTAATGAACCCAGTGTGAAATTTGATTAACCGATTGAAGACCTATTGGTGAATTGCATTTTGCTTTTGTTTCCTGGCCAAAATGCATCTGTCAAGATGCCAGAGGCAACTGTCTATGTTTGGTACTACCTGCCTAAACGTGACAGCCATCTAAACATTTCAAATCTTCCCTGTTTGCTTTAAAGAATGAAGAAAATTTGGCCAAAATTTATTTTTCTTTCCCAGTGTGGCTCTTTGTAAAGAGAAATCTGACGTTTTCCCTTCACCTTATTTGTTAATGTTTGTTTTGAGTTTAGAGGGATAACATATTTTAACAAAATTTTTATAAGAAGAGTTTATCACAAAATGTGTTCATCGAATAAGCTTTGCTTTACAACAAATAAATAATGTGTTTATTAAAGAAACCATGTTGATGAATCTTTTCCCTGTCTGAAATAGAGAAAGCATAAAAGTGGCCACTTTAGGGATCAAGAAAAATACTCTAATGTCATGACATGACCTTTATAGTTTTGAGACTGGAGAAAGACAGTACACACTTCCCATCTCAGTGATAACCTAAAAGTGGGGGATCATGGGATAGCCAACACTGACAATTTTTAATTGGAAGTAAGGAAATAACAACAGCAATAATAAAAATTGCCTTTTATTAATTCCAATAAAACAGAAGTTGGAGAGTTCTGTGAAGCGTGTGCAATGACCCCCTCAAGAATATTTCATCGTTCCATCCAAGCATAATACCTTGAAAGGGAAACATCTACTTCACTGGGGAGATGCTGTCAATCAATTACAGTTTGGAAAGTAAATTAAAATTATTAAATCAAACCACCATTGGTTATATAACCAGGTGGTGTGATTGACCTATGTGCTGCCTGCACACTGTAGCAAAGTTGAGTAGAGTACTTGTGGATTGGGAGGCAAGAAGTTAATATTTGCTGTTCATAACATGCTAGGTGGTGGTGTAAAGAATTGTGTGGTCCCTTTAAAAGATGATGTGCTTTTTCAGTGCTTAGAGATTTAAGTACAGGTCTGTGAGCAGCAGTTTTAAAGTTTGCAAGTATACAGAGAGCAGCCAAATTGAAACATCTACATCAAAAGGCCATACAATTAGCAGGCCAAGCAGCAGTTTTTACCAAGACAACGGGGTTTTGAATTTAGCCAATCAATTTAAACTAGGTACTTAGATACCAAAACTCAATTAAATTTAAATCAGATGGTTTTGCAAACACAGGACCAATCCTGTTGGAAGAGATTGATATGTCTTCAAGAGTATGAAAGATTGGAGCAAACGAACAAAGACAGGAGAGCCAACTGCCATCGGCCAGAATAAACAGCCCTCAGCTCTCAAGAGAGAAGTGTTGGCTCTCACAGACTCCTCTAAGTCTTAGAGAAATCTCTATCTAAATAACAAAGATACCCACACACAGCTAGTGACTATTCCTGAC
This sequence comes from Stegostoma tigrinum, assembly GCF_030684315.1. Taxonomy (NCBI): domain Eukaryota; kingdom Metazoa; phylum Chordata; class Chondrichthyes; order Orectolobiformes; family Stegostomatidae; genus Stegostoma; species Stegostoma tigrinum. The sequence continues at coordinate 25,638,490 of NC_081378.1, read as the reverse complement.
TGAAGAATCAAAGAAGACACAGAACATTACAGAAGACTCATAATCTGGCTGCAATTTTGAGAGACTAAAGTCAATTTCTATTTTATATAAGTGGGACATATATTTATTGGAACAGTATACCATTAGAATCTTGTTTCATTTGGGAATAGTTAGTAGTTAGAAGTGATTTATTTGGTTTGTTAATAGTTTAGTAAATTTGTTTACTCTTATAGTTAGATAAATAAATTGTTATTTGTTGATTGTAAAGCGAATGTAAGGGATTTATTTTGTTTAACCTCTAGAAGTTGTTGAAGGGTAGGTTACACCACTTTTCATACTCCTTACGCAGAATATAGGGCGATTTGCTCCTCTTTTGGTGTGTCAGTTTTAATCCTTGGGGGTGGGGTCAAGCTCTGCTTTATAACAAAATATTTAAAATAATTTTCTTCTACTTTTAAACTCCATGGTCAAAATCAAGGACATAAGGTAGCTGTGAAGTAATTTGAGCAGAAGTTAAAATTCTTTCTAACCTACTACAGTATCTACATTAATTTCAATCATCTTCCTCCTATATTCAAGGTCACAAGTTAAAAGCAGCAGATTGAGCTCAATGATGATATTGGAATCCAATCTGTACATGTAAAGAGGAACCTGTCTGCATGGGTGTGTCTCCTTGCTTCTTGTAAATTAAAAATACAATTGGCAAGATGATTAGTGTTTATTTCTTTAACAAATCATTGAAATTTTTTTATAATGTAACTTCCCAAAAAAGATTTTTAAAAAGCGTGGTTCGAAGTGAGCTGCCTTACATTCCTCAAACACAGAAATAGGTAGGCTAGCAGATAATATTCAGCCTGAATTATCCTTCAGATTGTGTGACTGAACCCAGCTCATAAATACAACTGAGTGACTTGTTCGGCTATTTCAGAGGGTAGTTAAGAGCCAGTCACATTGCTCTGGATTCGGAGTCATTTATAGATCAATCAATGAGGATGGCAGAGTTTCCTTCTGAGATATCATCAGAGAATTAGACAGATTTTTACAAAAATCTAGTAATTTTGTCATCTCCATTAATATGTAACTGGAGACTTGATATTTTATATAAATAACTGAATTTAAATTCCTCAGCTGTTATGTGAACTCAGATCTCTGGATCTTTCATCCAAGCTTCCAGATTACTGGTCCACTGACATAACCATTGTCCAGTAGAGGGTTGCAGCAGCTCGATTAAGTATTTGCTTTAAATCAAAAACAACCTTCTTTTAAAAACTTATGACATGATTTGACAGTTTATTTTTCTGAAATAATTTAATTAATGATTTCACAACACTAACGTTTATTAAGAGCACAACCACTGGTGAGGCGCTAGAAATGGACATTCCCATGGACTTCAAGACCCCAGATTAAATGAAGTCTCGAGCTAGCACTTGTCAACAGAAGGGCCAGCTCAGTAAACACCCAGGATATAGTCTCCTAATTGGCTGCCTCCACTCTCACTGGCATTTAAGTTCATTGCGAGAGTTCCCACTTTCCACCAATTTTAGCAGAATAAATGAGTGTCACTGGGGTGTTCATAATTGGATGTGCCTTCAGAGGCAGACTGTAAAAAAAACACTATCAGGAACAAAGCCAATAGCCTCCTCAGAAAGGAGGGGAAAGCCTTTCAGCAGAGTCATTTGGGCCACAGGTGTAGCTTTGAAGTTCCCCTTGACCCGCTGCAGTCCCATGGAGCTGACAGTCTTCACATATGTTAAAGATATTGGGCCAGAATGACTGCTATGTCTATCCTAATTGAGCTCTTAACAATGCACATTGGCAGACCGCCTTGATGGAGAGTAGATTCGCTTCTTAGCCCACCCCTTGGAAATGACCCTATGGTGGGAACCCATCTGTGAGCCATCTCAAAATGCTTTCTCCTCTTTTCTTGCTATACCACTCCAACATCTCCACGTCCAAGCCATGGAATCATAGGGCTATGTAAATTTACCTCCCAGCTCTTGCTATTGACTGAGGTTGACAGTCTATTATCTTGACATAAATACTGCTTCTTTTATTTTATTCAGTTTTGCAGGCTTCTGCCAAATTTACTAGCTCCATTACAAACCCTAAAAATCAAGCTGGTTTAGTATATCATGTTATTACAACAATAAAGTGGAGTAACATCTGTAGCGCCTAATGAAATGAAGACAGATAATAACTGCATGATACAGACAGAAAACTAGGTCTCTTAATTCCCATTTAGCTCCAAAAAGAGTAGTCTGATTAATAATAGAAGCCTGAGCTGCTACGGTATCACTGTTGCAAAATTGACCTTAGCTCAGCAATAATGTACAAGCATTTTTCTGTGTTACACAGACGTACATGTCAGAGAAAAAGCAGGTTGTAATCACTTACTTAAAAAGGGGCATGATCCTCTGCTCCTGGTTTGAAGCAGGTAGCACAAACAATTTGATTTTGTTCAGGGCTATAATAGACTAACATTTCTTGCAGCTCTAATTTTTTGACCCTTACCAGCCCTTTGACGCTTCTTTTATTTTCGTAGGTCATAGTGTCTATTTTCTCATTACACAAACATTGCAGAATAAATACAAAATAGCCAAGAGAAGCTTTTCAGTGTCATCAGCTTGAGCCATCAAACAGATCCTGTTTATACATTCAGTAATGATCAATGTCAAATTGCCCCTTCAGTCCCTTATAAATGTAAGTAAAAAAAATTTTGGTTTCAATTTTCTCATTCGCAGTTAAAGCAAATGAGAAAATAAGGAAACAAAGAGCTGAATGAGTTCCTGGTATCTGCTCCATCATGATTCAGGGAAAATTCACCATATTAACTTTCATTTGTCACCTCAATAATTATGAAAGTGTGACGTGGAATCACACCTCAAGGAATCCCATTGCTACAGGGACCTTCTTTGTTTAAACACCTCGTGCACCATTGTTATTGCCCAGCTGCTCATTGCTCCAAATGCTACGAACCAGGAACAACTGTACACACTGTGCTGCTCAAACCTAAGCACCAAAGAGGTGGCCCAAAAGACAGGCAAGCTCACTTCTTGCTTCTATAGATCACAGAGACATATAGCACAGGAACTCATTCGCACTGACCAGACATCCTAAACTGAGGCTGTCCCATTTGCCAGCATTTAAATCATAGCCTTCTGAACACTTCCTATTCATTAACGCTTCCAGATGCTTTTAAAATGTTGTAAATGTACTCACCTCCTCTGGCAGCTCGTCCCACAGACACATCACCATCTGTGTGAAACAGTTGGCCCTTAAGACCCTTTTAAATCTTTTTTCTCTCACTTCAAACCTATGCAACTAGTTTTGGGCTCCCCTGCCCCTCCATGCCCCTCATAATTTAATAAATCTTGATAAGGTCGCCCCCTCAGCTTCCACATGTAAACTGGGCCTTGGAAATGGTCACATAGCCAAGCCATAGCTTTCAAAGAAGTGAGGAAACAACTATCATCTCCTAAAGTGTTGGCACACTACAATACCAACGAGATCTCGTATTGACATGCTATATCTCCCTATACAGCATTGGGGCAGTATTAGCTCACGGGTGACCCATGAGAAAAGAACATCCACTAATGTATGCAACCAAAACTTTGGCTAACGTACAGCATAAATACGCCCAGATAGAGAAGGAAGGTTTGGCGGTCATATTTGGAGTCTGGAAGTTCCATAAGTACCTTTACGGACATAAATTTGTAATAAAAACAGAACACAAAACCCTGCTCGGTCTACTTAAATAGGGCAAGGCAGTGCTGCCTATAGCCTCAGATCGAACTCAGTAGTAGGCTCTAATACTAAGCACATATAATTACAAGTTGTAACACTGTCTGGGAGGCCAATTAGCAAATGCCGAAGCATTGAGCCACCTCCTACTGGCAGATACACAGACTGGGGGCGGGGTGAACACCAAAGCCAGACACAAGACTGCACTAAGCAAGAGAGACAGTTTACTCTGGGGGATGAAGTTTGGTATAGGAACCACAGGAACCACTAAGCTCAGGTAAGATGCAACAGCCCTGAACAAGCACATGGGCTATATGTAAGTTGCTAACTTACAAACATGCAGGAGCAAAGCATGGCCTTGTTGACAGCCTGTCCAAGTGTTCCCAGACCTACAGGTTTTCCCTCTCCATCACGTGTTGAAGATACCTCGGAATCTCTCCTTGGGCTTAGAGGGGGACAGATATAGTGATAATAATGACGTCAGCCAGGTAGACCTCACAGAACAGGAGTTCCCTGATTGGACCAGATTAACAGTCCCAAACAGGGAGCCCTGGCCAACAAATAAGAACACAAGATGAGATACTGTCTTCTGTAGAGTTACTTCAAAGAAAGCAGTCCTTTTCCCCACAGATGGTCACAAGAGGGCAAGCCACTAGACTCAGCCCACTTGGATGGAGGTAGCAGCAGATATTAGTGCTGTCTCCCATGTGATGAGTGACACTCAGCAGTGCAGCAAAATAGTTAGTGATCTTCTGCACTCAGAAAGGGTAAGTACCAATGTCTTCTATAAGTGCGTAAATATCTTTCCACGCATATCTCCCTTAAACTTTTCCCCTCTCACTATGAAATCGTGACCCTGAGTAATTGAGTCCCCCACTCTGGGAAAAAGCTTCCTGCTATTCACCCTCTCTATGTCTCTCATGATTTTGTAGACCTCAATCAGGTCCCCATTCAACCTCCGTCTTTCTAATGTAAATAATCCTAATCTACTCAACCTCTCTTCATAGCTCGTGCCCTCCATACCAAGCAGCACTCTGGTGAACCTCCTCTGCACCCTCTCCAATGCATCCACATCCTTCTGGTAACATGGCCATTCCCCTCACAATAAGTATACCGTTTTGGATACTGTTGGGGGGGACGGCTTACCAGGGGAAAGCAGTGTGGCACAGGTCTTTGGCACAGAGTCTGTCCCTGCTGCTCAGAAGGAAGGGAGAAGAGGAGCAGAGCAGTAGTCATTGGGGACTCCATTGTTAGGGGGACAGATAGGAGGTTCTGTGGGGACGACAGAGACTCACGGTTGGTGTGTTGCCTCCCAGGTGCCAGGGTGCATGATGTCTCTGATCGTGTTTTTGGGATCCTTAAGGGGGAGGGGGAGGGGGAGCAGCCCCAAGTCGTGGTCCACATAGGCACCAACGACATAGGTAGGAAGAGAGATGGGGATTTAAGGCAGAAATTCAGGGAGCGAGGATGGAAGCTTAGAGCTAGGACGAACAGAGTTGTTGTCCATGGTTTGTTGCCCGTGCCACGTGCTAGTGAGGCGAGGAACAGGGAGAGAGAGGAGTTGAACACGTGGCTACAGGGATGGTGCAGGAGGGAGGGTTTTGGATTCTTGGATAATTGGGGCTCTTTCTGGGTAGGTGGGACCTCTACAAGTAGGATAGTTTACACCTGAACCAGAGGGGTACCGATATCCTGGGGGGGGGGGGGGGGGTGAAATTTGCTAAGGCTATTCGGGTGGGTTTAAACTAATTCAGCAGGGGGATGGGAACCAAAATTGTAGTTTAAGTATAGAACAGGTTGAGATTTGGGAGGTCCGAAATGAAGTTTCAGGGATGCAAAATGGCACCGGCAAGCAAGAAGTTGGTTTGAAGTGTGTCTACTTCAAAGCCAGGAGCGTCCGGAATAAGGTGGGTAAACTTGCAGCATGGGTTAGTACCTGGGACTTCGATGTTATGGCCATTTCGGAGACATGGATAGAGCAGGGACAGGAATAGTTGTTGCAGGTTCCGGGATTTAGATGTTAAAGTAAGAACAGAGAAGATGGTAAAAGGGGGGGAGGTGTGGCATTGTTGGTCAAGGACAGTATTACAGTTGCAGAAAGGATATTTGGGGACTCGTCAACTGAGGTAGTATGGGCTGAGGTTAGAAACAGGAAGGGAGAGGTCACCCTGTTGGGAGTTTTCTATAGGCCTCCGAATAGTTCCAGATATGTAGAGGAAAGGATAGCAAAGATGATTCTCGATAGGAGTGAGAGAGACAGGGTAGTTGTCATGGGGGACTTCAACTTTCTAAATATTGACAGGGAACATTATAGTTCGAGTACTATAGATGGGTCAGATTTTGTCCAGTGTGTGCAGGAGGGCTTCCTGACACAGTATGTAGATAGGCCAGCAAGGGGCGAAGCCACATTAGATTTGGTACTGGGTAATGAGCACGGCCAGGTGTTAGATTTGGATGTAGGTGAGCACTTTGGTGATAGCGATCACAATTCTGTTATGTTTACTTGAGTGATGGAAAGGGATAGGTGTATACCACTGGGCAAGAGTTATAGCTGGGGGAAAGGCAATTACGATGAGATTAGGCAAGATTTAGGGTACATAGAATGGGGAAGGAAACTGCAGGGGATGGGCATATTAGAAATGTGGAGCTTATTCAAGGAAAAGCTCCTGTGTGTCCTAGAAAAGTACATACCTGTCAGACAGGGAGGAAGCTGTAGAGCGTGGGAGCCATGGTTTATGAAGGAAGTGGAATCTCTGGTCAAGAGGAAGAAGAAGGCTTATGTTAGGATGAGATGTGAAGGCTCAGTTCGGGCGCTTGAGGGTTACAAGGCAGCCAGGAAAGACCTAAAGAGAGAACTCAGAAAAGCCAGGAGGAGACATGAGAAGTTGTTGGCGGATAGGATCAGGGTAAACCCTAAGGCTTTCTATAGGTATTTAAGGAATAAAAAATGACCAAAGTAAGATTAGGGCCAATCAAGGATAGTAGTGGGAAGTTGTGTGTGGAGTCAGAGGAGATAGGGGAAGCACTAAATGAATATTTTTCAACAGTATTCACTCTAGAAAATGACAATGTTGTCAAGGAGAATACTGAGATACAGGCTACTAGACTAGGTGGGATTGAGGTTCACAAGGAAGAGGTATTAGAAATCCTACAGAGTGTGAAAATAGATAAGTCCCCTGGGCCGGATGGGATTTATCCTAGGATCCTCTGGGAAGCCAGGAAGGATATTGCCGAGCCTTTGATCTTTAACTCGTCATTATCTACAGGAATAGTGCCAGAAGACTGGAGGATAGTGAATGTGGTTTCCTCCGTTTAAGAAGGGGAGTACCGACAACCCTGGTAATTATAGACCAGTGAGCCTTACTTCAGTTATTGGTAAAGTGTTGGAAAAGGTTATAAGAGATAGGATTTATAATCATCTAGAAAAGAGTAATTTGATTAGGGATAGTCAGCACGGTTTTGTGAAGAGTAGGTCGTGCCTCACAAACCTTATTGAGTTCTTTGAGGAGGTGACCATACAGGTAGATGAGAGTAAACCGGTTGATGTGGTATATATGGGTTTCAGCAAGGCGTTCGATAAGGTTCCCCACAGTAGGCTATTGTACAAAATGTGGAGGAATGGGATTGTGGGAGATATAGCAGTTTGGATTGGAAATTGGCTTTCTGAAAGAAGACAGAGGTGGTGGTTGATGGGAAATGTTCATCCTGGAGTCCAGTTACTAGTGGTGTGCCGCAAGGGTCAGTGTTGGGTCCACTGCTGTTTGTCATTTTTATAAATGACCTGGATGAGGGCGTAGAAGGATGGGTTAGTAAATTTGCAGACGACTCTAAGGTCAGTGGAGTTGTGGATCGTGACGAAGGATGTTGTAGGTTACAGAGAGACATAGATAAGCTGCAGAGCTGGGCTGAGAGGTGGCAAATGGAGTTTAATGCAGACAAGTGTGAGGTGATGCACTTTGGTAGGAGTAACCGGAATGCAAAGTACTGGGCTAATGGTAAGATTCTTCGTAGTGTAGATGTAGAGGTTATGCTGCACCTGTACAAAACTCTGGTTCAGCCGCACTTGGAGTATTGCGTACAGTTCTGGCCACTGCATTATAAGAAGGATGTGAAAGCTTTGGAAAGGGTGCAGAGGAGATTTACTAGAATGTTGCCGGGTCTGGAGGGAAGGTCTTACGAGGAAAGGCTGAGGGACTTGAGGATGTTTTTGTTAGAGAGAAGAAGGTTGAGAGGTGACTTAATTGAGACATATAAGATAATCAGAGGGTTAGACAGGGTGGATAAGTAGAGCTTTTTTCCTAGGATGGTGACGGCGAGCACGAGGGGGCATAGCTTTAAATTGAGGGGTGAAAGATATAGGACAGATGTCAGAGGTAGTTTCTTTACTCAGAGAGTAGTAAGGGAATGGAACGCTTTGCCTGCAACGGTAGTAGATTCACCAACTTTAAGTACATTTAAGTTGTCATTGGACAAGCATATGGACGTACATGGAATAGTGTAGGTTAGATGGGCTTGAGATCGGTATGACAGGTCGGCGCAACATCGAGGGCCGAAGGGCCTGTACGGTGCTGTAATGTTCTATGTTCTATGTTCTATGTTCTATGCCACCTCACTCCCCAGTAGCCAGCACTAACTCTGCCACTGCTCACATAACTCATAGATTATAAGCCTCTGTATTGCATCATCATGTTCATTCAGGAGCTCTTACTCACCTCTCTCTTCTGCCCTCTGTGCTTCCTATTCACCTACTTGGGCACTTCTCCTGGCTTTGTATCACTACAAACTGTCCTTCCCTCCATTTACATCTCACCCAAGCTCTCCATTTGTCTAACTGCAGGAGAATCTGCCCCACATGCTGTAAGGTCCATACTGGTGTGAGTTGGGATTGATGGACATCAGGCTCCTCACTGTCAATGGGCAATCAATCCAGTGAGTTTCATTGGGCTGTGCTGTTGTCACATTATCACCTGCATTAACTCATTTTAAACCTGCACAAGTTTCTATGCAGCTTCCCCAATTAATTCCTGTTCTTCTCTTATGCAATCACAAAAAGTACCCAGTAAACCCCCACAAAGTGAGGGGAAGTGATGGTTTAGTGATTATCACTGGACTGTTTATCCTAGATAATGTTCTGGGGACCCAGGTTCAAATCCTGCCATGGCAGATAGTGACTTCGAATTCACAAAAAACCTGGAATTAAGAGTCTAATTACAACCATGTGTCCATTGCCAGTTGTCCGAAAAAACCCATCTGGTACACTTGTGTCCTTGAGGGAAGGAAACCGCCATCTTTACCTGGTCAGGCCTACATGTTACCCCAAATCTGCAAGAATGTGGTTGGCTCTTAACTGTCTCTAGGCACTTAGGGATGGATGATAAATGCTGGCCTTGCCAGTGATGTTCTTAAATCTGAGAATAAATTTAAAAAAGACACGAGTGCCAGAGACCCTCTGCTCCAGGTCCACCTCCACCTAACAGGAGGAATCCAGTGAACCCTCAAAGGCCTCTCATGCAAAGTTTTCACTTGCATCCTCCACCAGCTCAGAGTTTCAACTTGGTGGGTGCTCCAATTAGGTTCAAATCAGAGGCACAATCTGATCAGCATGCCACTGACGCATCTCTGCAACCTACTGGAGAAGAAATACCTACAGTCGCAAGCACTCAAAGGACCTCAGGCAGAGAGGTACTATTCTCAGTTATAACTGACTTGGTCAACCTACGGAGACAGGAACAGTGGGCTGATTTGCCAAAGTCTGACAGTAAGCTCAAATGTAAAACAGGATCCCATCAGAGTTCTCACTAATGCATACTGGAGCTAGCACATGTACTTGCTGTCTCCATAAACAGGTTGGCAACAGCCATTGACAGCAAGGTCTAGCACACTCAAGTAGCTGCTGGATATGAGCACAAATCTGTACTCCATTACAGTAGCCGTTGGTGCTCAGGCTGACTGCAAAACACCATGATGTTGTGATACCAAGACCTCACTCCAAGTGCCTTTCCACCATGAGGAGATAACAGACACCCACAAAGAGGAATGGCAATAAACACAGACAGCCGAAACCTTTTTTCAAGGCACTCCAGATGTGTCTGGCCTCTTGGGCTTTGTGATGCATTGTTTTATTTGATTTTTTTTGCCTCATTTTCATATTTGAAGATTGTTGTCATCCCTATTTTGTCTGCATCCAGGATATCACCCACTTTGTTTGGCTCCAACTGTGAGGAGCACAATGATGCAGCACACCCCTTCTGGGCTGTGCTTAATGGCCTCACCACTGTAGTCTAGCAACTTCAGGTTCTGCTCCATCACTACGGCCCTGGTCTAAGTGTGAGTAGCACTGTATCTGAGGGGCTCTTAAAGATACATTGCATGTGTATGAATGAGATGCTCCTTGACTCCCAGCAGCCATCCCTTTATGCACTGAGGACATTAGAAGGATGCAGGCAGCTGTGAGTTCTCCAGCATGCGAGAGACATGGCTACTCCCAGGATATCTAGCATAACTTTGATGGTCATGTATAATTTGAACATTAAGGATCTGAAAGCCTTTTCTGTTCATAAATATCATAGGCTGGTAATTGTTCTCAAAGCAACATAAGTGCACTGATATCACTGCTCTTACAGGACGTCAGCGATGGTGGAAAAACCCACTGGGGATTACTGGGTCTGATGGTGGTGAGGGACAGGGTGATGTCAAGTTGGGGGCAGGTTGGTTCCTGACAAACCGCGTCTTTTTGATCAAAGGTTTGTTTGGCCTAGTCATGCGGGAGGAATGTCAGGTAGAGCCAGAGTCCAATGAAATTGTAGTGAGGTTAGGATAGTACAATGACTGGGCTCTATGACGCTCCTCATCATGTGGAAAGGAGATGAAGTGGTGTGCCCTGGCAAAAATAGTATTGTTAACATCCCAGATGCATTCATTGTCAGAGGATTGGGAGACGCCCTACAGCCACCATTTGCTTTTTGAAATAACCCACATGCATAAAAAAGCCAGGCAGGTGTGACTGCTACCGCGATGGGATTACCACCCATTTTTTGAGAGCAAATTCTCCTCTAGCTCAGGGCACAGTTGAACGATGAAATGGGACATCCTCAATTTGTGTCTACACCATCTTTCAGAAAATTGTGAACCATGTAGATCTGCAGTCTCATCATTCTCCTCCCCTTCCTTGGGGGTTCTTGTCCTTCTGTTTTTTTTTCTCCCTGGAGACTATGTGGCAGTTATTGGAGGTTAGCTATTCTTGCTGATAGATACCAACTCTGTTTACCTGCTAGGCTTTTGTGCCATCTACTTTCTTACTAAAGGAAGGGGGATTTGGAAGTGTGATGTGTCTCAGAGTCCTCTTTAAAAAAAGCCCCTTAATGTTGAAAACCTTGGCGGTCCAACCCTGTTAAGCTTAAACATTAGGGGATAAAGAAACGTTTCCTGCCAGACATATGAACATAAGAACTAGGAGCAGGAGTAGGCCATCTGGCCCCTTGAGCCTGCCTCACCATTTAATAAGATCATGGCTGATCTTTGAGACTCAGCTCCACTTACCCACCCACTCACCATAACCTTTAATTCCTTTACTGTTCAAAAATTTATCTAGCCTTGCATTAAAAACATTCAGCGTTGTCGCTTCAAACACTTCACTGGGCAGGGAATTCCACAGATTCACAACCCTTTGGGTGAAGAAGTTCCTCCTGACCTCAGTCCTACATCTGCTTCCCTTTATTTTGAGGCAACACCGCATAGTCCTAGTTTCGCCTGCTAGCGGAAACAACCTCCCTGCCTCCACCTTATCTATTCCCTTCACAATCTTATATGTTTCTATAAGAATCCCCTCATTTTTCTGAATTCCAATGAGTACAATCCCAGTCTACTCAGTCTCTCCGCATAATCCAACCCCCTCAACTCTGAAATCAACGAAGTGAATCTCCTCTGTACCCCCTCCAGTGCTAGTATATCTCTTCTCAAGTAAGGAGACCAAAACTGCACACAGTACTCCAGGTGTGGCCGCACCAGGACTCCATACAGCTGCAGCATAGCCTCCCTGTTTTAAAACTTCATCCCTCGAGCAATGGCAGACAAAATTCCATTTGCCTTTTTAATCACCTGCGGCACCTGCAATCCCACCTTCAGTGATTCATGCACAAGCACAGCAGCATGCTGCAATTTTTTTAACCATTTAAAACGTAGTCCATTTTGCTGTTATTCTTACCAAGATGGATGACCTCACACTTAGCAACATCTGCCAGACCTATGCCCACTCATTTAGAATATCTATATCCCTCTGCAGACTTTCAGTGTCTTCTGCACACTTTGCACTACCACTCACCTTAGTGTCATCTGCAAATTTTGACACATCACGCTTAGTCCCCAACTCCAAATCATCTATGTTAATTGTAAACAATTATGGTCCCAACACTGATCCCTGAGGCACACCACTAGCCACTGACCACCAACCAGAAAAACACCCATTTACCCCTACCCTTTGCTTTCTACTGGTCAACCAATCCTCTATCCATGCCAATACATTACCTGTAATACTGTGCAAGGTTATATTCTGTAGCAGCCTTTTGTGTGGCACCTTGTCAAAAGCCTTCTGGAAATTCCACCACATCCACATGACACCCATTCTCAAACTAAAACATTGCATGCCTCCTCCCACCATATAACCACTGGCCCCAGACCCGAAAACCCCTCCCACCTGCGCAATCCCACACCCACCGTATTTCCACTGGGCACTGGCCTCACCTGACATTCTTCCCCCACCACTAGGCCCAACAAACCCTTGACTAAAATGGTACTCCTCAGGAACCCAGTTGCCCCCAACTTGATATCGTCCCCATCAGCGCATCCCAGAACACCACAGGACCTGATACTTCCCTTTCCCTGAACTAGTCTATGCACTCCTTCATTTACTTGGGATTCTGACATCCTCCTCATGTAGCACCCTATCTGCATTACTCACCTGGCAACCCAAATCACCTCATCCATCTGGCACCTTAAATGCTCACACACTCATCCAGCCTCCTAAACTCTCAAATACCTGCCATCCTAACCCCACACGTAGCCTACATACTCTTCACAGGAGCTGTCCAAGTGGCCGCCTGTGCTGCTGAACATGTAAATCACTAAATATTGCACAATTTACATGTTCAGCAGCACAGGTGGCCTCCTGAAAAATGGACCACAGTTTCTAGGAAGATCTGCGCAGACTGACTTATGGATTTTTGGATAGGTTCAGAACAGGAGGTCCCTGCTCAAGAACGTCCACAAAGCCAAGTGGATCATTTTTAATTGGAAATAGAGTTTCAGGCCTTGATCAAACTATCTGAATCAACAGCTTTATTAGTCATGTCACAATGATACCCACAACTTCAGAAGCATTTAACTTGTTATAAAGTGCTTCAAAACATCCTGAGTAGTAAAAACTGTGATATAAATGTTACTTTTTTTCAAGTTTTGTCATAATATTATTATCAAAGCTGCCATCTTATAAATATGGATGTTGAACACAAGTTAGCTGCCCTAAAGCTTCTATCTTTTTGCTACATTTGCAGCATTTCTCTCAAAAGAACTTGCTTTCAGACGTACATTTTCCAGAAGAAGAACAAAAACAGAGACAGTGAGCAGAGCCTAGTTGAGGCGCTGGGGGCATGTCTAATCTGGAGAGCTGGTAAGAAGTGCATGCTGCTTCTTTACAGGAAAGCCCATCAAACTATCATCCCAACAGTGTTAGACCTTCACCTGGAAACAACAGCCTGAAGGTGGAAGTGGTACCTACTGAGAGCTTGCTGCCAGAAAACAGTAAAACCAGCGAGCGACATGAACCCACAGGGTTCAACACGTACAGCTCAAAATGTAGGTCCAGCATGACCATTTCCAAGAATTACTGGCTTTAACTGTTTTCTTCCCCTCTGGAGCGAAACTGTTATTTTGCCACAGGATAGGCTGTAGCTATTTCCAAAAGGACAACTGCTTTAGATCTATGTGCATAAGGGACACACAACTCATGAGTAGTGGTGTTTTACAAGATGGAGGTCATGGGGAGAGAGGGATAGCAACAGCAGAGTTTAGCTTTCAGTGGGCTCCCCCTTCCCAATGTCGGGCCCCTCCCTTTAATAAGGCATAGCCCCCAATCCCCTAGCTGTCAAAAGTGACAATGGGGCCACTCAATGACAGCCGCACTTGCAAGCAAACTAATCCCAGCAGTGGCAGGATGAGGCCCTTAAATGGTCATTAATTAGCCCATTAATAAGCCATGAGTATAAAGACAGGACAGCAGTGGGGTTCAGATATACCACCATTCCATGTAATCACATGCCCATCCCATCTCCAGGTTCACTACTAGTGACGTAAGATTGTAGGCTTTTGTCTGAATTATGCTTGTATCTGATGCTGTGTGGATTGTTTTGTCCCCATCTGACATCCTGGAAATACTATCCAACCTACGAGTTCCAAATAGCATTGACGTGGTTCTGAATGTTCCTGGCTGCTTCACAAGGTTGAGAGCTGACCAAGTCAGGCAAAATGGCTGGGGCAGGTGTTGGGATGTCGTCTTGCCTGATATCTGGTGATGGGCCAGCATCCTTAATTAGACATTTCCCCCAGTAGCAGTCCTCAATTAGTCACTAAGGGTAATATAATACTTTGGGTCCCATCACTGTCTGAAGTGGCATCAGCTCCCCATCTCAACTTTGGCAGTTGGATGTTGCCATTACTCATAAAATTTAGATCCCTACCTATATTAAGGGTTATGGGGAGAGTGCGGGTAAGTGGAGTTGAAATGCCCACCAGCCATGATTAAATGGCGGAGTGGACTTGATGGCCTGAATGGCTTTACTTCCACTCCTATGTCTTACGGTCTTATGGTCTCACATCCCCTTAAACTCATACGTAATTTTCACCGTCATGCTCACTTCAGCCCCTTACCCTTTCAGCTCTTCTATATCTCCATCATATTCTCCAAAAATTCACCATTCAACCTTTCATATGATTTTGGGGGTTTGTGCCCTATCAATTGGCAGCTCTTTCACAATGATTGACACATTGGTGTCAGAGAAGCAGTGCTGTTTGAAAAGTTTTTATCAGCCATGACTCTGAAGACTTTTATCAAGAAATGTTTGTTCATTAAAGTGGCTAAGAGGTATGTTTCCAGTTTGATAAAAAAAACTGAGCTTTGTAAATGCAAGCCTTACAAGAGTAATTTCTCATCAAGTCCCTAATGGCCAACATCTAGACTATTAAAGTATCATAATTTCATACCATTTTACATCCAATGGCATATGAAAATATAAGAATATTAGTTTTGACATAAAATTGTTTAATTTCATGATATTGCATGATATGGGAACATAAAGCTTCCAAGTGTCATGATTCTATCACTACAATTAACACGAGGAAGTTACATTTTCTTTTGTTAAGCTTTAGCAGCTAGGAAATCACAAAAAGTGAAGATACAATTGACTAATTTGCAGATCTTAGAACAGCATTCCAGAATTCCTCTTGCCCCCTTCACACTTGTCATTGTAAAGCAATAGCAATAGAAATTGCTGTAATGTTACATTCCACTGAATTCAAGATTTATCCTTGAAGTTATTGTCATAATCTGATTATTCGGCTTCTAAATAATTTGTGAGGTACATCTTCTGACAAAATGTAACTCTCAGTCTTAAATGCTTTTAAGTTTCAGTGATCCAGACTTTGCTCATTAGTTGCTCCTGATTGCAATCAGATAACTTGAAAAAGATCTCAGTACAAGATTGCTCACCAAATTATCTAGCAAATGTAAATAAGGTTTGTGGCATAAACTCTGCTGCCTTCACATGCAAATGACGTTGATTCTCAAGCTGTTGGGACTTTGATAACTTGGGCCAGATTTTATCGTCAAAGTGTCTAAAACAAGCCAGGCCATTTTTTGTTACATGGTTCCATCACCCCCCTGCAGAGCCCACCCAGACTATTTGGAGCTCCATGTCGAGAAACTTGAAATAATACACTTTGGGAGGACGACTACAGATACAAGTCGTTCTGCTATAACACCTGTTTCATTAACCCAAATTGGCTATAATGCAATTGAATAGTGGACGCTGTGTGAAGCTGGATGAACACAGCAGGCGAAGCAGCATCTCAGGAGTACAAAAGCTGACGTTTCAGGCCTAGACCCTTCATCAGAGGCACAAAACATCAGCTTTTGTGCCCCTGAGATGCTGCTTGGCCTGCTGTATTCATCCAGCTTCACACTTTGTTATCTTGGATTCTCCAGCATCTGCAGTTCCCATTATCTCGAATAGTGGATGCTATTTGGATAACATGAAACTTTCTTTTGTACGGGTAGAGCGATTTCTCTATAGGGTGATTTTCTACAGCACAAGGTCACACAACTCAACTATCACGTTATAGGAGAACTATTTCTAGTCAGAACACTAGGTATGGGAACATATTGAAAAATGTAGATGAGCAGAGTGTTCTTGTTGCTTCAGTCAACACAGTATGGAGATGGAGGAACACTGCAGGTCAGACAGCATCAGAGGAGCAGGAGAGTTGATGTTTTGGGTTGGAACCCTTCATCAGGAGTCCACACTGTATTGACTCTGCAGTTCTTGCTATCTTTGAGTGATCTTGTTGCCTGCATGGACAGATCCTTAAGTGTATCATGGCAGGTTGAAAAAGGGTTTAAAAGAATGAATGACTTGTCAAGAAATAATACTTGACATTCTAATTATGCAATTTTCCACAATTTCATATTCTGATTTTCTTTTATACTGTTTAGCTTAACAATGACAAGTGTGAAGGGGGCAAGAGGAATTCTGGAATGCTCTTTTAAGATCTGCAAATTAAACAATTGTATCTTCACTTTTTGTGATTTCCTAACTGTTAAAGCTTAACAAAAGAAAATGTAACTTGCTCGTATTAATGGTAGTAATAGAATCATGACATTTGGAAGCTTTATGTTTATGCTGCCCCTAGCCTGAGGATGCAGCCCTGTCCCTCGAAGACAATTGAGCACAGTGGCCTTCTCCCAACCCAATCACAGTGAGTTGTTAGAACCTGAGGCCCTAGTTCTTGGGCACTGTACTTCCCTGTCCTGGGCCCTGAATACAGTGACAGAGTTTCAGGCATTGCTATTGGCAATGTTTCAGCCTTGGGAAGATTACTGTGTATCAAACTGGTCCTCAAGATGACCTTTTCCAGATCTATGGATTGCTGGTGGCTGGATCCTGGGCGTGCCACCTACTACTGTAAAACGGGTGGGGATGGAGTGAGTAAAAAGGGGATGCCCCAAGGGTGTGGGAGGCAGGAAAGGAGAGGATTACAAGGCTGGAGTGGAACAACAACAAAGAGGCTGCAAATCCAGGGAGGAAGAGAAGAAGAAGGCAGTAAGGGAGACAGAACAATTTTAAGCCTGTCAACAAGAGAATACTCAACTAACCAGTAGGTAGGATATAGCTGAATTCACTGAGATAATAAATTCCTTGTAAATAAATGTGGAATCTAGCTTAATACTACTTAAGGAGCTACTAAATGGGGGAAAATGTAATGGATTCTGTTGTAATAAAAACAATCAAATGTTAAACTTAAATCAGCGAGGGAGATTTCAGATGTATTAACTATGTAGTAACATTTGGTGATAATTTTCCAGCTTTATGCTTGTGATGGAAAAGCATTAGTTATGGGGGATTTCACCAGTCCGTGGAAGATATGTTTAGGATATAGGAACTTTTTGCATAATTGCTTGGAGTTTTTTTTGTTAGCTTATGCTTGTTGTCTTATGCTACTTTTAAATACTATGGTATCCAGGAAATTAATGATGTTCTTGTATGTTGTGGCTTAAAATTTGGCAGAGGTTTCATAGTTGGGGATGCTGATGAATTTTTCTAATTTTCTCTTCTGTATAAGCTTATAAATACTTAAGTCAACTTAAATGCAGACAGTAGTGTTACTATGTAACTACATTACCTAATAAATGTTAGTGCTGATGAAAGAAGTCCTAGAAACCAAAACATAGCCTCTAAAAAATCAATATCTGCTCTGAAACAAATTTTCTGAAGACCCTCGAGGAAATTATTTTAAAAAGAAGTGGAGCTACTTTTACAATTTGAACAACCAAGTTGTGAACTATTGCCTGATAAAGCTGTGATTGTAAATTGTTTCAAACTGAAACTCGAGCTTCTGATAGAGACATTCATAAATAGAGGCAGAGAGATTTAAAGTGAGGGGGTTTTGTTGAACCTTTATAACAAAAGTTAAACATATTGTGACTATGGTTTTCAATCTGGATATCAGAAGGATATGAAGGTTTTGTAGAGTAAGCCAAGAGATTAACTGGAATGGCTCGAGGGATGAGGAATGTAGAGAAACTGGGATAGTTCTCCTTGATCCAAAACAGCATGAAGTGATTTTATAGAGCGATATAAAATGATGAAGGACTTCAACAAAATTAATAGAAACCATTTCCAATGACTGAAGGATCAATAATTAAATGTCCCAGATTTAATTTCATTTAATCTTCATTTGACTGGCAAAGTGTTGGGATTTGGAATGTTCTCCCTTCCTGATATTGTGGTGAATACAGGTTCAAATTTTTATTCACAATAAATATTTGAATAAAAAGCAAGAGCTGTAAGGGTGGTTGGAAGTTGAAGGTAGTAGGATTGACTGGATTTCTCATTAGAACATATTTGATAGACTGAACGACAATGCATGCTGCAGTCTTCTGTTTTAAAGCAAACAAAGCACATTGCCAAGGCAGTGAACAGAAACCATCAAGAGTTAAGAGTGGGAGTAGGGAGTGGGGACAGCATGTTTAATAAAAAGCCCAATAGGACAAGGGCCCATGGTTACTCTCTCTGGCCTTACCTGGTACACAGAGGCTGTCAATTTCTGCCATCTGGAAGGAACATGACTTTGGCAAGTATGACCTTCAACTTGATGTGTGAGTTAGAAGAGCCATTCAGCATTGTGCAGGCCCCTTACATCTCGGCTTTGGAGTTGATATTTAGATTTTCTGCTCCTTTGTTTGGCAATCAATGGAAGTCATTCTAAGATAATAAAACGTGAGGCTGGATGAACATAGCAGGCCCAGCAGCATCTCAGGAGCACAAAAGCTGACATTTCGGGCCTAGGCCCTCAATGGAAGTCATTCTGTTGGCTTTGCCCCAAGGGCCTTCTGCTGAGCTTTTGGGCCATAAATCAATTTGGTACTCTGCTGGAATACATGGTCATTGCACATATGTTCCTAAAACATCAGTCAGCAAGGGCAATTCATCCTTCAGAGGATCACTAGCAAGACTGGCTCCTGCACCCTCCATAGGATCAAATACTGTCACTTCGCTGGGTATGTTAGCTCAGTTAGAGTCAGAACACATTCCAGCTGGCACATCATTGCCCCATTTCTGCAGCTGCCTAAGGAAGAAATACCCCAGGTTGCTGGCTCTCTGTGGACTGTCAGAAACCAGGAACCTCAATAACCACAGGCAGGCAAGAACCCCCTAACATTGTCAAAATGCACAAGCTGACACAAAAACAGCAGACAGGTTTGTCAGAAGCACTCAGGTAACTGACTTAAATGTTGAAGGGCTCCACCATAGGGACATACTGTAGATAGGGAGAAACATTTACCTATAGTGGAGGGGTCAGTATCCAGGTGGTACAGATTTAGGGTAAAGAGCAAGTAATTTAGAGGAGATTTGCAGAAAATTGATTTCATCCAGAGGGTTGTGGATATCTTGCTCATTGCTTGAAAGGATGGCAGAGGGGTAGAAGCTAAATTCTAGCTCAAGAACTATTTAGATGAGCACTTGAAACACCATAGCATACAAGGCTACAGGTCAAGTGTGAAAAGTGGGATTAGAATAAATAGATATTTAGTCGTTATGGTCACCTGAATTTGATTTGATTTATTGTTGTCACATGCACCTGAGTACAGTGAAAAGTTTTGTTTTGCATGTAGTACAGGCAGATCATAACAAACAAGGACAGACATATCATAGGGTGTTTAGACAGAGCAAGGCATATAAGGTTACGGCTGCAGAAGAGATGCTCAAAAGCAAGATGTACATTAGATTTGAAATTAGTGAGGTCCATTTTGCAGTCTAATAACAGCAGGGAAAAAGCTGCTCTTGAACATTTTGGTATGTGTATTTAAGCTTCGGTATCTTCTGCCTGATGGAACAGGTTGGGAGAATGTATTGCTGGGCTAGGAGGGTTCTTTGATGCCAGCAGCCTTTCTACAGCAACAAGAGTGTAGATGGAGTCTATGATTGGGAGATTGGCTTGTGTGGTGGTCCAGGCTGTGTACACAACTTTCTGTAGCTTCTCATGGTCCTGGGCAAAGCAGCGCCATACCAAGCTGTTATGCATCAGATAGAATGCTTTCTATTATGCATCTGTAAAGGGTTGACAAGGCACATACCTCTATTCAGTCACCCCAACCTTAATTTGACTCCAAGTGCCCCTTCCTCACCTGGAGACTGGGTGGTATCTGAAGGCACCCAGTAGGTAAAAGAAACACATACAAGCAGTCCGCTCCCACCAAGGAGTCTGTTTCAGGGCAGTCAGAGATGCACATCCATCTCCCTTCAATACCCAACCTTGTGGGTGCTCAAGCTGAGGAGGATGCACCTACATTGAGCAGGATGCTCCCAACATGCGCCTTCCATAGTCACTCATCCAAAATTCCAAGGCCAATAAACTTCATTATAAGATAGGATTCCCCCACTCCAGCTGTGAACCCTGGTACTACTAGATAATGTTAAAAAGAAAAGGGAAGAAACCTCCTAGAATCACATGCGTGGACATTCATTGTAGTTACATTATCCAATTTGTAAATATGTTCCTTTTTCTTCATTAGCTGTGTGAGCAATTGTCATTTTAACTGCAATGAGAAGAATAAAGCTGCAGAAACTAGTCATCCTTATCACACAACATTCTAACACAGTCTGAACGATAGTTATCCTTTCAATACATTGCAAACTAATGTGAAATTTTGCCATGATTAAGTAAGGGAACATCAGATGGTTTCAAGGCTTCCATCAGTCTACCACCTTAACTGTAATTAAACAACAGGAAAAGCATAGAAAGATTAAAGTGTTAAGCTGCACTTGATGTTGGATTTAAGCAGTGGATGCTGGCCTCAGGAGCATCAAAATATTTACAGTCAGTGAATGCAACTCGGTTCCATTGAACGAGATTCACAAAGACACCCTGTGTGCATTGCTTTGGCTGGTGCAGCTGTGCTGTAAGATGCTTGAAGGAATTGTTCTTTCTGAAGAATGTCCTCATTGTCTTTTTTGGTACAATGCTGCAGTTCTCATGGAACCTTCACTACCCTCATCATTATATATATAGGTGCCATTTCTAAAATTCCAATTAAACTTGACAGACAGAATCTCCCTTTAATAAATTTGTGCTGACTATTCCTGAGTAATTACTACCTTACCAAATGTTGATTATTCCTGGCCCTCAAAATTTTTTCCAATAATTTCCATATCATTGATATCAGACTAACCGGTCTGTAATTAGCTATCCCCGCCTTCTTCTTGAACAAAGGAAACATATCAGCTATTTTCTAGACATCTGACAGTTCTGTGGCCAGCAAAATATTAATATCCTCCACCAGGGCCCACCAATCTCCTCTTTTTCCTTGCACAGCAGCCTAGGATACATTTTATCAGGCCCTGGGGATTTATGCACCTTATGTCTGCCTAAACATCTATACATCCTCCTTAATAGTCTTAAGCATCCTATTAATTCAGACACTCACCATCCCAACTGAAATCCCTTGCTACAATGTCTTCCTCTTGTGTGAGTACAGGTGAGAAATAGTCATTTAAGATGTCACCTACATCCTCAGGCTCCATGCACAGATTGACCCTTTTTTCTCTAATAGATCCCACTCTTTCCCTGGTAATCCTCTTACTCTTAATATACTTATTAAAAGCCTTGGGGTTTCCTTGATCCTACTTGTTAAAGATATTACATGGTCCCTCTGTCCTCTTAAATTCTTTCTTAAGCAACCTTAGATGGCCTCATTTGAAGACGCTTCTAGAATATCCTCCATTATTACTGCAGTGATGCCTTCCTTTATCAAAAATGCAATACCCTCACCTCTCTTACACCCCCCCATTATCGTGCCTGAAGTTTCTATTCCTAGAATGTTGACCTGCTAATCCAGCCCTTCTTTCAACCCTGTCTCAATGATTATAACAATACCATATTCCCACGTGCTAATCAATGCTGGAAGTTCATCCACCTCATAAGTTACTTGCATTAATATGGATACACTTTAGCTTTCTAGACCCTGCATGCATCTTATCCCGCCCCACTTTCTCCACCTACTGAGCTGTCCTTGCATTCTTTCTGTATCTGATAGGACCTTGCTCCTGACTTTACATCCACTCTATGCCCCATCCCCCAGTCAAATTAATTTAAAAGCTTCCCAAAAGCAAAAGCAAATCTCTCAGCAAGGATATTGGACCCATTCTGTTTCAGGTGCAAACTGTCAGGCTTGTGCAGTTCCCACTTACCCCAGAAACTGTCCAAATGATCCTCCTATCCACTCAGTAGCCTCTTTGACCTGTTCTTCTGTGATATCATAGCTTTTAAATTCCATTAGGGTTCCACATTCACAAACCATGTCATCACAAACAATTACACACAAAATACTCCTATACTTCTTTGTTTAGACTGGATGACATTTCCCAGTACATGTTTATGAACCAGACCAGAACTCCTCAAACTGTGTTGACAGGGTAGCTCAAACTCTAATGATTTTCCTTATTTTAAAGGTAGATGGGAAGGATCGTGTTCCATATGTGATGCGACTGGCCAAACTACTCTATGTTAAGCAAAACACAATTTATTTAACAATGGTGTTCAAAATACAAACAAAAGAAAGAGAAGTTTAGAATAACTTAATTTTTGAAAAACTTAACTAAATAATAGATTCAGTATCTTTTCCTAACTCACTGTTCCAACATGGTACCATCCAATAAACACATCTCCTGGCTCAGGCACAGATTTTTACACGAAGTTTTCCTTTACAGAAAGAAACAACATCAAGAGACCTTTCAGAGAGAGTAGCAGCTAGGAATCATTTATTGAAGCTTCCAACTCTTCAGAGACATCAAACTACCTCTGATGCTAAAGCAAAAAAAAAATTGAAAGCCTGATCTGAGAAAGCTGGCCACTCCCATTCAAGCTGCTTTCATGGTTCCAACTTTCTTAAAAAACCAAAGACTTCACACATTGTTTACTTAAGCTGTCCTTAGTAGCCAGTTCAGCATTTCTACCTCACAACCTTTCTTTAAAAAAAGGACAAAATAATCTTTTAAAGTGACAGCATCGTCGCAACATGTCCACCAATCCACTTGCTGGTGAACCAACTCAGACATTCTGTGCAGCTATTGGATATTGATGCGTATTTACAGATATCAATAACCTGATGCATACAATTACAAATTAATAGGATTGGAAGAACTACACAAAGCAAGTTACTTTGCAAAACATGCTAAATATGGCTGTGTTGCACAAATAAGGTTGTTGTGACTTCTAAGGCTCCCTTGTTGACAGAAATATTCATTAACTGAAGCTTCATTCATGTGACTATGGGGATGCTTAATTCACAAATTTGACTAGCAAGATTTGGCACATGGCTCAGCATAAAGCTGTCCCAATTATAGGCCAATTAAAATTCCATCTGAAATGCCAGACCACAGTACATTTAGGTGTAATGACGCTTACATCATTATGCGCATAGGATAACATTTACGCTATTTGACCAGTAATCAGAACTTAAATCACACCACAACAGTTTGAATTAAGCTCAAAAATCTGGAATAAAATGTGAGTTGTTGCAAAAAATCATAAGCTGTGTGAAAGGAAACAATCCTTACCCATGCTGGCCTATATAAGCCTCCCAAAAGGTAGTGGTCTGATTGATTACCTAGAAAGCCAGTGACTCATAATGAAAGAACAAAAACAAACCAAATGGACCTGACAAATTCATCTCCAGCTTAGTTGACCTTCAACATCCTCTTTTCTAACATTGAAAATTTGAAGGGAATATCCTGCAAGCAAGTCACATCTTAACGTAGATATACACACATTAGATAAAGTACTGGACTCTATTATTCTGCTTTTTCTAAATAGCAGAAATATGTTGAGAGAGGTGCACAGGCAGAAGAGTCACTCTGAGAGTTCTCAGTCTGACTCTGAAAACAAGTCATATGGCATCAATTGATATATATCTCCTGATGATTTTCACCTATCACCTTCTCTCGGCTTTTAAAACACTTTGGATTCTATTTGGAAGAAGGAAGAAGCATTCTAGGTAATGAGTCACATTGCTAAACTTTCAGCATTGTAGGGGTCACACTTGGGGACTATATTTGGGAAAGTGGAAAGCCTGAGACCGTGGGGATTCTATTAATCGTCCCCTGAGATAGCAGGCCTCAAGCAAATTTCTCAGAGAAAGGTGAGTTAGAGATGAATAACAAATGCTCATGTTGCCAATGACACCCATATCCCAGGAAAGAAAAGTGTGAAATCTTCCCAAGCCTTGATGAAGGTGTGTTTTGGTGACGAATTCAGGAGAACTGCATGAAATGTTAAGCGAGGCCTTTCTCAAAATCAAGACCAGCAAACTGCACTTTCCAACCAAGTGTCAGAAATGGAGACAAGAGTCACTTGTAAATGGTGAGAGACTTATTTTCAGGGGTTATCATGCTCATTCGTTCCTAATTTCATTTCATTAACTACCAAGCTCCCCTTCCCCAACTTACTGAATAGAAACTAAATGCTGAGAATTCCCAAAACGAAAGTCAAACCTGGCACCTCCAGCTTGTTACTTGTTCCTCCATCTTGGGCACCTGGCACCAATGTCTCAGGCCAAGCTCTGGGTAGAAAGCCCAGTCGCTCCTGGAGTACCCTGAGAATTCTGGAGAGCACAAGTGGTTCCTCATCGGGCTTGGTGCTTACTGACCTGTCTCCTTGTGAAACTCAAAGTGCCTCATCTCCCTGTTACCTGCTCAGCACCCATGTCTGAAGTGATGGAATTGTGGTGTGTGTGTGTGTGTATATCTGGCAGATTCTGCTGGACCTGGAACTCACTAATCTAATCACAAAGGTAGCCAAATGCTCAGATGCATTGGGAAGTAGGGTCCCAGCTGTGGTTAACAGTCCAGCAACAATTGTTTCAAGTTACCCATTACCCCCCAAAAATTTCCATTGACAAGAGTGATCGAAGGCATTCCAATCCAAAACCAATACAATTCAATATTCCTAAAGAAAGCTGTCCTTTCAATGCCAGTTTCATGTACTACAGGCTTTACCATTGGTTTGTCACCGCAGCATAAATATGAAGCCCCTAATTATCAACACCATGGGGTCTTCCCCCAACTGGAGCATTTCTTCCTGAGATAGGTGTTCAAATGTGGCAGTGATGTGCTCACATGCAGCAGCTCCCATCTCTAATTAGGCTAAAACACCTTGCAAGGTGCCAGTACCTGAGCTGGTAGGGAGCTACAGATGGCAGCTTTGTTGGAGCTTCCCCTGCAGCATCCATACTTCAGAGTGGAAGGAGCACATGATTTGGTGAGGCAGATCTCAAGCCTGGCCACCATGAACATCCTGCTGGTGCCTGCAGGAAGCAGAAGAGAGAATGCATTGTGACCCGGCGTTAGAGGTTATGGCATGCTGTTGCAGGTGGAAGAAAAGGTGGTGAGGTGTCCCAATTGAGTGAGGAAGAAGCACAGAGGGCATGCAGGGTTAGTAGTGGTGGGGGCTGTTGGAGTGGGTGAGAGCTAGTGAGGGAAGGTGCTACATGAAATGGACAGAGTGCTAAAGCATGAGCCTCGGTGGGAAGTGGGTGTAGTAGCAGAGATTGAGTGTGACATCACCCTTATGGGGTAAAGAAGGCATTGACCTTCTACCTGCATTGCTGGACACTTCACCGGTCCATGTACAGTGACCTGGGTACCAACCTTGGAACAAGCTGACAAAATCTTGTGTTGTGGCCTGCTCTGCCGGTCCTGAAAGAACAAGATATCCCTTCCTCTCCACCACATCATCCAATAGGATCTCTAGATCCCTGTACACTAACCTGCTGCTTATTTCCTCTCATCTGCTAAGTCTGGGGTGATTGTCTGCAACTGTGCAGGCCAGGTCGGAACTGACAGCGCTCGACTGGGCACACAAAGGCTTTTCAAATACCATGCCAGCCCAAGGGATGCCAGTAAATGCTGCGATATCCCAGTCGTGGTGAGTACTTCTGGCACTGGATAACCTGACATAGCTGGGACCCTGCTGTCCCAGGCATCCAAGCATTTGGGAGGGTTGGGGCATTATATGGGAGTAGTTGGCAGTTAATGAAGCAAGTTTGGAATGATCGGGCCAGAAAATTTGCTGGGCATCGCAGAGAGAAACCATCATGAAACACAATCAAATGACACAGCCAAGTATGGGAAGATTCAGCCTTCAAAATGCAGAGGATCAGGAACGTAATTTACTATTTCTTCATTAGGCTGTGATGGATAGGCAATAAACACTTGTTTTGACAATGACACCCACCTCCTCTTACTGCCTGGATTAAAAAAAGCTGTATTTTTTATGATTCTGAGGACTGAGATGAGCTGAGTGTGTTTCAGGATCATGAATTTGTAGCGTCCATTAACGTGCGCAGCAGTCCAAGGAAGCAGAAGTCTTTATGTGGCTCATTATATCTTAGTCGAGGTTGCTGAATCAAGCTTGGTTTGCTGTATTGGCAACATTGCTTCTGGCATGGAATATGGACTGATCAGCAGTGTGGCTAACTCTGCGCAAGATGCTCCTCTTATGTCTCAATAAATTAGTTTCGGGTTTATGAATTCAAATTAGATTTTTACTGTCACGTGTACTCAAGTGTAGGAATACAGGCGTAAAGTGAAAAGTTACAAAGTCGCCATTTTAGTTACACAGTTACAAACTGGAATTATAAACAGCAGAAATAAAGGAACAAAGCCAAAAGAATGATAAATGTCTAGACATTAAAATCTTCTTTGAGACTTATCTACACTCAGGCACATGGGCCAAGCCACAGCCTGGAATCCTAAGCTGAGCACTTGCTGCAGTCCATTTGAACTTTGCAATATACAGAGGCTCAGAACATGGCATGTAGTTAAAAACAAGTTGAGGGTCAAGTGCCAGGTTCTCACCACATTTTATCTGAATAGTTGTAATCTATCATTTATAAAGAGATACACCATTTATTCAATATACCTGACTAAAACTATGAAGATAAAGCTGAAAGAACTGCAGGTGTTGTATATCTGAAACAAAAATAGAAATTGCTGGAAATGATCAGCAAGTCTGGCAGCATCGGTGAAGAGAAACCAGAGTTGGTGTTTTCCCATCATTCTCAGGAAAGGTCATCAGACCCAAAATGTTAACTCTGATTTCTCTTCACAGATGCTGCCAGACTTGCTGAGTTTATCCACCAATTGCTATTGTTGTTTCTGAAACTGTGACAAGTTGCTCTAACACCAACCATCGGTATTTCTGATATAATGCATGTTTAATGGATGTGACTTGGCGTTGAATAGAGGACACTGCTGGATAACACAAGTTTGCTGCTGTATAGTGATTTTCTTTCACGATTTCCTTGAAGCACAATTTTCTATAATGCAAGGTCACACAACTATCATGTTATAGGAGAAATACAATTATAACTATATTTCTAACTACAATGCTCTAACATCAAATCTGGTTGTCTTGTCCCAAGGTTCAAAGCAGGAGTCTTTCATAAAGAATGGTTTCTACCTCAGTGTGAATTATAGCTCCAATAACAAGCGGAACTTATAGATGGAAAATTAAAGTATTGTTTTCTGCTGTTCAAATCTACGTACCACCCACCCATTGTTCTCTATAACTTTCCTTGTAGAACAAGTTTAATTCCCATATTCTTTGCAAACTGTGTAATCAGAAACCAATCATCTGGAATCACAATTCCAGCACTGGAAAAACCAAAATGGTATGACAATTTTCAATTAAAAACAATCTCTTCAATTTTTAACAGCATTAGGATTAAAAGACCCGATAATAGCAGTAAACTTTGAGAAGAATACATCTTAAAATGGTACATGTTAAAATTAAGGAAAAAGGAATTTTGTTTGCCATTACAGGCTTGCTAAGAAACGTCCACAGTATTTCTCAATTGTTCAAAATGTTCCATTTTCTTCATACTAGTTGAAAAAGGAATGCTGAACAGGATCCCACAGAAACAGTCACATTCTGTTCGAATAAACATCAATATAGAGTCAGAAATCCAAGCAACTAAATTGAAAACAAATAGTTACTATTTGCTCCAGCGAACAGTGAGTAATACAAAATGCTCACTCTGTACCAAACAAAAACAAAAACAATTGGCTCTTGTCAAAACAATACTGACAGCTGGGACAGCTGAGAGATCCTTGTTTTGTAACAATGATCATTGCACATAATTGAATGAATATGTTTTCATTAACAAGGATCTTTGCATAACTGGGAAGACAGAATAACTGATTTTCGAATCACAGAATCTTAATAGCACAGAAGAAGGATTTTCAGCCAATGGTATCCATGCTGGCTATCCCAAGAAGCAATCAATCGTGCAGTCTATTAATAATTGTTTTGATTATATGTTGGACTGGATTCTCTCAGTAAAGCTACATGTTTTGGGTTATTCTAATAATTCATGGGAGACAATACAGTGAAATAGAAACATTGTTCAACTTTGTGAGGAAGCTGAATAGTTGAAAGATTAAAGCCGCATTTTAGAATGCCCTCAATCATGCTCTTCAGCTCCAGGAAACAAAATACCTCGGTGTAGAAATATCTACCCAGATGTCATATAGTTTAGCCCTGAAAATTGCAGCCAGATGATTGCAATACACGTCGGGAATCTTTTTTTTAAAAACTCTCAGAACCAGTTTTCAGATCTGGATGTTTTCAGTTTTTGGTTCAAGTCCATTTGGACACTTTGAAAAAATACTTTGCTTCACACATATGGTCCCGAGAGGACCCAAAAGTGAAAATTATTTTTCCAAAGGGTCCAAACGGACCTGTAGGCATGTGGAGTACAGCCCTTAGAATTAAAAAAAATTTTGCTTTTCGACCCATTTGGGCTCTCTCCTACCAAGCAAATTTTTTTCTCCCTCAAAAGGGTCCAAATTGTGGGTCTACAGGCCCATTCATGCCTGCATTTAAAAAGACCTTCATTTTTAGATCTTTTTTCAGTTTTTGAAGGTACAGATAATGTATATTTGACCTGTATCCTACAGTAAATACTGGTTTCAGTACTGCATCCCAAAACCAGCCCAGCTTGTCCCCTCCCCCCACTGCTTCCCAAAACCAGCCCAGCTTGTCCCCTCCCCCCACTGCTTCCCAAAACCAGCCCAGCTTGTCCCCTCCCCCCACTACTTCCCAAAACCAGCCCAGCTTGTCCCCTCCCCCCACTGCATCCCAAAACCAGCCCAGCTTGTCCCCTCCCCCCACTGCTTCCCAAAACCAGCCCAGCTCGTCCCCGCTTCCCTAACCTGTTCTTCCTCTCACCTATCCCCTCCTCCCACCTCAAGCCGTACCTCCATTTCCCACCTACTAACCTCATCCCGCCTCCTTGACCTGTCCGTCCTCCCCGGACTGACCTATCCCCTCCCCACCTCCACACCCATGCTCTCCTCTCCACCTATCTTCTCCTCTAACCATCTTCGGTCCGCCTCCCCCTCTCTCCCTATTTATTTCAGAACCCTCTTCTCATCCCCCTCTCTGATGAAGGGTCTAGGCCCGAAATGTCAGGTTTTGTGCTCCTGAGATGCTGCTTGGCCTGCTGTGTTCATCCAGCTTCACACTTTGTTACCTGGTTTCAGTAAGTTCTTTTTATCAGGACTTCCATAAATTGTAAGCCAGATGTTCAGAACAGCATTGCTACTTTCAGATTATTGGCCTAACAACTTTGAAAATTATTATTGTTTGATATTAATTCAACATTAATCATTCACAACTGTGAGTAAGAACATGTATCACAGACATCTTTTGTGACTTGGAAGGAAACCAAGTGTACTGTCTCATCCAATAAGTGCTTAAAAAAATTTCTTTTTTTTCCCCTAAAGCATGCAGAGTAGTCCCAATGCAGAATGTTATGGTCATGGACCAAAGACTGCCAAAGTTACATTATAATCTCGATATAGATAATTTTGTTTAAAAAGTTGACAAAGTGTGACACCCAGGTGGTAACTGAGAGAATAAACCCACATTTCAAGGTTTTGAACAAACAACATTAAACTTTACTATACAAAATTAAAAGAGTAACACAATTTATAACATATATCCAACTTGTACTTTAACTTTCAACTGGAATTAGCCCTATGAAAGTAAGGGTAACAGATACTCTGTAGTCAAACACCCACAGGGCACATCAAATAATAATCAACATGGATCTCACAGTTTTCTCAGCAAACCTGTCTCAGGTCAAACCAAATCTCATTAAACCGTCAATAGGAATTCCAATTCTTTCCAGCTTTAAAACTTCTTCAGAAAACATCCATATACAGACAGCCTCAAGAATGGATGATATTTCGGCAGTTAATTCTTTCATTCATGACTACACTCACCTGGATTTTGAGATCTAAACTGAGCATCTTCTCAGAGGGATAGTTTCAGCTTTTCACAGAAAGCTAGTTTCACCAAACTCATCACATTGAGTGAGCACCATATCTTGCTCAACTGCACAAAGCATATCCTATTTATGGCTCTCTTTACCCTCACTCCCTACACTGAACTGTGAGGAAACATGAGCCCTCATATCTCCCAGGGCTTTTCCAATACTTAGCTGCACCTCTTGTCTCTCCAGACTACCCCCCGAATTCCAACACATGATAGTCTGTTACAGCCACATTTCTTTTCAGGATGTAGCCTCTTCTCCCTGATCCTAATTATCTAATAGCCTCTCTTCTACTGCTTCCATCCAACTGACCAAATGAACAGTTCAGTTACCTTTGAGCTGTTCTGAATGACCTATTAATAACCTCACAATAAGCTGCCCTTGTACCTAGCTGGTTTTGAATGAGAGTACTATTTTGGAACAGTGGTATTTAGTAACTCTTTTTAACTCCCTGGTCCCTAAATGATACAATATTCACAGATTTACAGTGTGGAAGAATGTTGCAGGTTGCAGGGAGACTTGGATAACCTGCAGAATTGGGCCGAAAGGTGGCAAATGGAGTTCAATACGGATAAATGTGAGGTGATTCACTTTGGGAGGAATAATAGGAAGGCAGAATACCGGGTCAATGGAAAGATTCTTGGTAGTGTATGTGCAGAGGGATCTTGGTGTCCATGTACATAGATCCCTGAAAGTTGCCACCCAGGTTGATAGTGCTGTTAAGAAGACTTACGGTGTGTTAGGTTTTATTGGTAGAGGGATTGAGTTCCGGAGCCATGATGTCATGCTGCAACTGTACAAAATGCTAGTGCGGCCTCATTTGGAATATTGCGTACAGTTCTGGTCGCCCCATTACAGGAAGGATGTGGAAGCATTGGAAAAGGTGCAGAGGAGATTTACCAGGATGTTGCCTGGTCTGGAGTGCAGGCCCTATGAAGAAAGGCTGCGGGACTTGGGTCTGTTCTCATTGGAGAGAAGGAGGCTAAGAGGGGATTTAATAGAGACATACAAGATGATCAGAGGATTAGATAGGGTGGACAGTGAGAGTCTTTTTCCAAGGATGATGACTTCAGCTTGTACAAGGGGGCATAGCTACAAATTGAGGGGTGATAGATTTAAGACAGATGTCAGAGGCAGGCTCTTTACTCAGAGAGTGGTAAGGGCGTGGAACGCCCTGCCTGCCAATGTAGTTAACTCAGCCACATTAGGAGCATTTAAACAGTTCTTGGATAAGCATATGGATAATGATGGGATAGTGTAGGGGGAGGGGCTTAGATTATTTCACAGGTCGGCGCAACATCGAGGGCCGAAGGGCCTGTTCTGCGCTGTATTGTTCTATGTTTTATTTCTCACTTGCAATGTACAAAAAATATAAAAGGTGAGGATTTCATCATTAGAAAATAAATGTCACTTCAGTTTTGGCTAAGTACTGGCCTGCCCATTTTACAGCCTAATGAATTATGATTAGCTTTCTATGATGTCAGTAGAAGATTTGTCAACCTAAACTGTTCATAACATAGGTTCACAATATCACTGCAGATTTTGATGGGCCTCTCCTGTAATATATGATTCTAAGAAGAGATTTCAGAGCTGACCAAAAAGGCAATTAAACCTCAGCACTATGTATATCACTAAACCTTTGGGTGGACTGAAGTTAATAACAATCTTGGACGTGAAAACCTGCTAGTGCCTTAACACCATATGGAAGCTTTAGAATCTGGAGGCACACTGTTTTAAGGATTTTAATAAATATTTTTCACCAAACTGAAAATGGGAACCTTCATGAGAAGTTACAGAAATGTATTTCTTCTGTTTATAACTTGTAATATTGTAAGCACAAATAACAAGCATGTGCTTCCAATTTCAATTCACAAATCAATCATGGAAAATCATCCCCCAATATTATACTTATGAATGTCGCCTGCTTTGCAGTCAACATTCCAGTTTAATTGTGCAAACTAATGGAGATCATCATTTGAAAACACAGCATTGCTTACACGGTTACAACACGATTAATATATCTCCACATAGCAACGTTATAATAAATATAATGAGTAACTGATAAGTTAGAAAGACAGAATTGTCTGAATATGCACAAAAGTAGAAACTTTAGACGCCGTATAATTTTTCTGTACGATATTCAATATCTGTGCAGAAGCAAAATTCAACTGGTATCCAAGAGGAGGATAAACTAAATGATATCAGCTGATAACACAGTGTGCCCTCAACTAATATCCTACCAAATCTCCAGGAATAGAGAGTAAGTTGTTTGATTTAATTTCAACGTATGCCTAATAAATTATGACAGCAGTCAGGCCCTATGATGGAGAAAACAATTTTCCAAAATGCATTACAGTAGAATTAGTATGACATTTGTTTACAGCTGCACTTCCACTCAACATTGACAGAAAGAACACAGCATTTTCTTCAAACTCTACTTATAAGAAATTGCAAATTATTATCCAAAAATGCTTATAATTATTCCATAAGAGATTTAAGATTAGCAAAGTCTCTGTGGGTTTAAGTAGTTGGCTCCAAAGGTTGTATTCCTAGATTCTCCCAAAAGATGCATAAAGTAGTAACAATTTTTCCACCCTTCTGCCAGAAACCAGTTGGCACAGCAAGGCCCCATCTGTTCAGTAATGTGAAGGGAGGGAGAGCTCTTTGTGATATCCAGACTTTCCATTCTACAAAGAAAAACAAGTAACATTATAAATTATAAAATGTTAGAAAAAAAGCTGTCTGTGATAGCTCTGCTGGGGCTTGTTTTGCCTTCAGTATGAAGTCCCTACTGGAGATGTTTATTTTATTTTCTTAAATAATTGTATTCGATGATGATATGATACAAATCTGGAGCAGCTGAGTCTTGAACCCCGGTATCGTCAGAGGTAGAGTTGCTATCACTGTACCACAAGTGTCCCAAAGAATTTAGTGACCAAATCATGTAACACTCAGGGCCTGATCAAGGGTAAACATTTTTAATTAGTCTATTTGGGCATGATATACCTCTGCAGCAGGAGCATATTTGAACCTAGGTTTTCTAGGCCACAGGTAAGGACACTATACCACCACTGCACCTCAATAGCTCTGCTGAATTATTTTTAAATAACCTGTACTGACTGCTCACAGTGTTAGGGCTTCCTGAATTATAGATGAGGAAAGCTGTGATTACATTGTGACCTCAATAAGCATATGTCAGTGTTCTGCTAGGGAGGTTGTACTAAAGTTAAGTTCAAGATTAAAAATGGCAGGAGATCTCAGACCCGTGTTATGCTCCTCTTGCTCAATGTGGGAGCTCAGGCACACAGCTGATGTCGCTGACCCCTTCATGTGCAGGAAGTGTGTCTAGCTGCAGCTCTTGTTAGACCGCATGATGGCTCTGGAGCTGTGGATGGACTCACTTTGGAGCATAGGCGATGCTGAGGGTGTCGTGGATAGCACGTTTAGTGAATTGGTCACACCACAGATTAGGATTGCTGAGGGAAAAATGGAATGAGTGACCAAAAGGCAGAGAAAGAGCAGGAAGGCAGTGCAGGAGTCCCCTGCTGTCATCTCCCTCCAAAATAGGTATACTGTTTTGGATACTATTGGGGGAGATGGCTCACCAGGGGAAGGCAACAGTAGCTAGGTTCATGGCACCATGGCTGGCTACTGCTGTACAGAAGGGCGGGATAAAGAATGGAAGGGCTATAGTCATTGGGGATTCAATTGTAAGGGGAGTAGATAGGTAGATCTGTGGTCGAAAACTCCCGAATGGTATGTTGCCTCCCAGGAGCACGGGTCAGGACATTCTGAAGGGGAGGGTGAACAGCCAGCAGTCGTGGTGCATATAGGCACCAACGATATAGGTAAAAAACAAGATGAGGTCCTACAAGCAGAATTTAGGGAGTTAGGAGCAAGTTAAAAAGTAGGACGTCAAAGGTAGTAATCTCAGGATTTCTACCAGTGCCACAAGCTAGTCAGAGCAGAAATGAAAAAATAGCCAGGATGAGTGCATGGCCTGAGAGATGGTGCAAGAGAGAGGGGTTCAGATTTTTGGGACATTGGGACCAGTTCTGTGGAAGGTGGGGCTATTACAAATTGGATGGTCTACACCTGGGTCGGACTGGAACCAGTGTCCTTGGGTGTGCTTTTGCTCACGCTGTTGGGAAGGGTTTAAACTAATGTGGCAGGGGGATGGGAAACAAATATTGGACAGGTTATCGGACAGAACGGAGGTAGTAACTAAAGCCTGCAGGGAACTAGACAATGAAGTCAGTGTGACTAAAGGGAAGAGTAGGCAGACAGCAGATGATGAACACAAAGGGACAGGTGGTCTGAGGTGCATTTGTTTTAATGTGAGAAGTGTAGGAGGTACAGCAGATGAATGTAAGGCTTGGATCAGTACCTGGGAGTATGGTGTTATTGCTATTACTGAGACTTGGTTGAGAGAAGGACATGATTGGCAACTAAATGTCCCAGGATATCAATGCTTCAGAGGGGATAGAGAGGGAGGTAAAAGGGGTGGAGGAGTTGCATTACTGGTCAAAGACGTTAGCACAGTTGTACGAAGGAGGGCACTATGGAGGACTCGAGCAGTGAGGCAATATGGGCAGAACTCAGAAATAGGAAGGGTGCAGTAACAATGCTGGGGCTGTACTACAGGCCTCCCAACAGCGAGTGCGAGATAGAGGTACAAATATATAAACAGATTATGGAAAGATGTAAGAGCAACAGGGTGGTGGTGATGGGAAATTTTAATTTTCCCCACATTGTGTTATGGGTCAAGATGGAGCAGAAATTGTAAGGAACATCCAGGAGCATTTTCTGGAGCAGTATGTATGTAGTCCAACTTGGGAAGGGGCCATTCTGGACCTGGTGTTGGGGAATGAGCACGGCAAGGTGGTTGAAATTATAGTAGGGGACTACTTTGAAAATAGTGACCACAATTCTGTGAGTTTTTTGGACAAAGATGAGAGTGGTCCTGAAGGAAAAGTTCTAAACTGGGGGAAGGCCAACTATACCAAAATTCAGCAGGATCTGGGGAATGTAGATTGGGAGAAACTGTTAGAAGGTAAATCCATGTTTGATATGTGGGAGGCTTTTAAAGAGAGTTTGATTAGCGTGCAGGAGATACATTTTCCTGTGAAAATGAGGGATAGAAATGGCAAGATTAGGGAACCATGGATGACAGGTAAAATTGTGAGACTAGCTAAGAGGAAAAAGGAAGCATACATAAGCTCTAGGCAACTGAAGACAGATGAAGCTTTGGAAGAACATCGGGAATGTAGGGCAAATCTGAAATGAGGAATTAAGAGGGCTAAAAGGGGACATGAGATATCTTTAGCAAACTTGGTTAAGGAAAATCCCAAACCCTTTTATTCATATATAATGAGCAAGCGGGTAACTAGAGAAAGGATTGGCCCTCTTAAGGACAACAAAGGAAAGTTATGCGTTGAGTCAGAGAAAATGGGTGACATTCATAACGAGTACTTTGCATTGGTATTTACCGAGGAAAGGGACATGATGGATATTGAGGTTAGGGATAGATGTTTGATTACTTTAGGTCAAGTTGGCATAAGGAGGGAGAAAGTGTTGGGTATCTTAAAAGGCATTAAGGTGGACAAGTCCTCAGGTCCAGATGGGATCTATCCCAGGTTAATTAGGGCAGCAAGAGAGGAAATAGCCGGGGCCTTAACAGATATCTTTGTGGCATCTTTAAACACTGGTGAGATCTCAGAGGGCTGGAAAATTGCTAATGTTATCCCCTTGTTTAAGAAGGGTAGCTGGGATAATCCAGGTAATTATTGACCGGTGAGCCTGACAACAATGGTAGGGAAGCTGCTGGAGCAGATACTGACTGATAGGATCTATTCCCATTTGGAAGAAAATGGGCTTATCAGTGATAGACAACATGGTTTTGTGCAAGGAAGGTCAAGTCTTACCAACTTAATAGAATTCTTTGAGGACGTGACAAAGTTGATTGATGAGGGAAAAGCTGCAGATGTCATATACCTGGACTTCAGTAACGTGTTTGATAAGGTTCCCCATGGCAGGCTGATGGAGAAAGTGAAGTCGCATGGGGTCCAGGGTGAGCTCGCTAGATGGATAAAAAAACTGGCTAGGAAACAGGAGACAGAGAGTAGTAGTGGAAGGGCGCTTCTCAAATTGGAGACCCTTGACCAGTAGTGTTCCACAGGGATCTATGCTGGGACCTCTGTTGATTGTGATATACGTAAATGATATGGAGGAAGGTATAGGTGGTCTGATTCGGAAGTTTGCAGATGACACGAAGATTGGTGGAGTAGCAGATAGTGACAATAGACAATAGGTACAGGAGTAGGCCATTTGGCTGTCAGAGATTACAGCAGAATATAGATAGATTGGAGAGCTGGGCAGATAAATGGCAGATGGAGTCCAATCCGGGCAAATGCAAGGTGATGCATTTTAGAAGATCTAATTCAAGAGCAAACTATACAGTAAATGGAAAAGCCCTGGGGAAAATTGATGTACAGAGAGATTTAGGTGTTCAGGTCCATTGTTCCCTGAAGGTGGCAACCCAGGTCAATAGAGTGGTCAAGAAGATGTACGGCATGCTTTCCTTCATCGGACGGGGTATTGAGTACAAGAGTTGGCAGGTCATGTTACAGTTGCATCAGACTTTGTTTCGGCCACATTTGGAATACTGCGTACAGTTCTGGTCACCACATTACCAAAAGGATGTGGATGCTTTGGAGAGGGTGCAGAAGAGGTTCACCAGGATGTTGCCTGGTACGGAGGGTGCTAGCTATGACAGCAGGTTGAGTAGATTAGGATTATTTTCATTAGAAAGATGGAGATTGAGAGGGGATCTGATTGAGGTCTACAAAATCTTGAGGGTATAGACAAGGTGGATAGCAAGAAGCATTTTCCCAGAGTGGGGGACTCAATTACTAGGGGTCATGAGTTCAAAATGAGAGGAGGAAAGTCAATGGGAGATATGCGTGGAAAGTTCTTTACAAAGAGAGTGGTGGGTGCCTGGAACTTGTTGCCAGCGGAGGTGGTAGGCACAGACATGATAGTGTCTTTTAAGATGTATCTGGACAGGTACACGGACGGGCAGGGAGCAAAGGGATACAGACCCTATGAAAATAGATGCCCGGTATAGACAGAGGATCTCAATCGGCGCAGGCTTGGAGGGCCGAAGGGCCTGTTCCTGTGCTGTAATTTTCTTTGTTCTTTGTTCTTAGTTCTTAAACGTTATGCGACCAAACAAGTAGTCTTTGACTAGTTTGATCATGTACTGATTTCAGAATATAAAAAATTTACCAGCAGCTTTCAGAATACTGCTAGACAGATTCATACTAGTGTTTTGAATTCAACAGATATTAGCTTCTTTAAATAACTCTTTCAAAATAATATGATTTTGTAAGTACCCCTGTTACTACATGCCTAACAAAGAATTTCCTAGACTTTACAACAGTTTCAATGGATTGGAAGTAAAGAAATGTAATCCCACAAAGCAAGAAAGCAGGGAGCTATTAATACTCCCAAGAGGGACACAATCCTATGAGGATTAGGAAAACTGCACTGTGGCAGGTATTAACTGGTTATAAAAACCAAATGGACAGGAAAACATTATAGATCTTTCTAATCAATCTTCGATCATATACATCTGGAGCAGATGGGACATGAACCCAAGTCGAAGAATAGGGCCACATATGCCACAGGGAAACATTATAAGATTAGGATCAAAGAGTACCTACAAAGTTTCTATCAGTAGATGCTGAAAGTGAGCTTACTGAAACCTCAAGTTTACAGGTTCCCCCCAGCCCTTTTTTTGGGCCACTTAGGAGAAAAAAAGGGTGCATCATTTTGGGACATAGGAAATGAAACCAGACAAAGAAATAGTCCAGTTACAGTAGAAGGACATATAAGACCATAACACCATTAGACATAGGAGTGGAAGTAAGGCCATTCGGCCCATCAAGTCCACTCCGCCATTTAAATCATGGCTGATGGGCATTTCAACTCCACTTCCCTGCACTCTCCCTGTACCCCTTGATTCCTTGTGAAATCAAGAATTTATCGATCTCTGCCTTGAAGGCATCTAATGTCCCGGCCTCCACTGCACTCCGCGGCAATGAATTCCACAAGCCCACCACTCACTGGTTGAAGAAATGTCTCCTCATTTCCGTTTTAAACTTACCCCCTCTAATCCTAAGGTTGTGCCCACGGGTCCTAGTCTCCCTGCCTAACGGAAACAACTTCCCAGTGTCCACCCTTTCTAAGCCATACATTATCTTGTAAGTTTCTATTAGATCTCCCCTCAACCTTCTAAACTCCAATGAATACAATCCCAGGATCCTTAGCGGCTCATCATACGTTAAACCTACCATTCCAGGGATCATCTGTGTGAATCTCCGCTGGTCATGTTCCAGGGCCAGTATGTCCTTCCTGAGGTGTCGGGCCCAAAATTGGACACAATATTCTAAATGGGGCCTAACTAGAGCTTTATAAAGTCTCAGAAGCACAATACTGCTTCTTATATTCCAACCCTCTTGAGATAAACGACAACATTACATTCGCTTTCTTAATCACGGATTCTACCTGCAAGTTAACTTTTAGAGAACCCTGGACCAACACTCCCAGATCCCTTTGTACTTCTGCTTTATGGATTTTCTCACTGTTTAGGAAATAGTCCATGCCTATATTTTTTTTTCCAAAGTGCAAAACTTTGCATTTGCTCACGTTGAATTTCATCAGCCATTTCCTGGACCACTCTCCTAAACTGTCTAAATCTTTCTGCAGCCTCACCACCTCCTCAGTACTACCTGCCTGTCCACCTATCTTCGTATCATCGGCAAATTTGGCCAGAATGCCCCCAGTCCCTTCATCTCACCA
The DNA here is from genome assembly GCF_030684315.1 of Stegostoma tigrinum. Taxonomy (NCBI): domain Eukaryota; kingdom Metazoa; phylum Chordata; class Chondrichthyes; order Orectolobiformes; family Stegostomatidae; genus Stegostoma; species Stegostoma tigrinum. The sequence continues at coordinate 25,599,246 of NC_081378.1, read as the reverse complement.
GCATAACCATTTAGTTACAATACAATATCACCAATGTGTTGATTATTAGTTACAATGTACTGGAAATGAGGATAAAATATGATTATGTCCTTCTGACTCCCGTTCTTTTCTTGATACTATTTTCAGCAGATGCTGAAAGTGAGCTTACTGAACCCTCAAGTTTACAAGTTCCCCCTTAGTCCTTTTTTTGGGCCATTTAGGAGAAAAGAAGGGTGCGTCATTTTGGAACATAGGGAATGGTGCCAGACAAAGAAATAGTCCAGTTACAGTAGGAGGACATATCTCACCAGCATAACCATTTAGTTACAATACAATATCACCAATGTGTTGATTATTAGTTACAATGTACTGGAAATGAGGATGAAATATGATTACATCCTTCTGACTCCCGTTCTTTTCTTGATACTATTTTCCTCTCTCAGTCTGGCATGAAGGCAAGCAATAAACGCCTCATATGCTCCATATTTGTTGATTTCCTACACCTACTATTCCTCCTGTGAAAAAGATTTACTAACGTATGGATTATGTGCCACATGATGGTGTAGTGATTGTAACCAGGTCAGTCAGATGGGCATCATAGAATACGATTTCCCTGACTGGGGCTGTTAACTTTATCCAATGAGGGGAGCCCTGGCTAGCAAATAAGAACAGGAGTATCAGACTACCTGTTCATTCTGACAGCTGGCTCCGAGGCAGCTGGATCAGTGTCAAGGACTCTCAACATGTAAATAAATGGGGACTTGGTGATGGGACGCCAGCCACTGTGGAGATATTTCAGATGGTTAATGCAAAACTACATGCTTCCTTTGTAAGGAAGAGAAGGGCTACAGTAAATAGCAGAAAAGAGCTAAAGATGGGGAGAGTAACAGCCTAGAGTTTCTCAACTAATTAGGCAGAATCCCTCCAACTCATGAGAAGACACAATAGATAAAAGGTAGGAGACAGGAAATTCGGGTCAGAGTGATGGATCATATACATCCATTCATATACATTGGGATGCTAGTGACGGATTTCTCTTAAAATTAATTTTATTCACTCACCTTCAAATCCTCTAGATTACAAGTGATTGTCATCAAAATCTAGAATCAAAAACCCCTGAGAATGCTTAAAGCCATTCCTTCTCCTGAAAGTGGCACTCTAACCGAACAGTCCTGGAAAATTAGGTACTTGCACATACTCAAACTGTACATTTTGAATTCAACTCTAAAGCATCGGTCTGATAAAATTTAAATTTCAGGGCTTTCTTTTTGGCAAGATATAATAGTCTTCAAGCAACAGGATTCTTTATTTGTTTGTTAATGGGAGAGGACATCACTGGTTAGGCAGCATTTATTGTCCGTCCTAATTGCCCAGTGGGCTGTTTAAGAGTCAACCACGTTGCTGTGGGTCTGGAGTCACATGTAGGCCAGACCAGGTAAGAATGGCAGTTTCCTTCTCTAAAGGACATTAGTGAACCAGATGGGTTTTTCCTAACAATTGGCAATGGATTCATGGTTATCATTAGATTCTTAATTCCAGGTAATTTTATTGAATTCAAATTCCACCATCTGCTATGGCAGGATTCAAACCCAGGTACCCAGAATGTTATCCAGGTCTCTGCATTGCCAGTCCAGTGATAATGCAACTGGGCCATCACCTCCCCTACAGCTATTCCTAAATGACTCAACACAGAAAAGAAAATTCAGCAGATAAATTTAAGCAGTTATGAAATATAAAATATCAATTTAAAAAACGTTCAGATAATCACTTTAGGCATCACAGGTAAAGTTAATTTGTTCTTACTATTCATTTTTGGGGTGTTTAAGGCATTAAACCATTATGGCTAATGACCCTAATACACTCTCATAAAAGTTTCACCAAAATTCTCCCCATCAGGGCAAATTATGTGATCAACACTCTGTACAACATTTGGCAAAGCTTCCACCTCAAATGCAACCTTGGCAGTGGCACCACCATACCCAGTAATATAAACAGCACAACAGGATCTCTGAAACAGACACATCAAAGAAAAATCAAAGGTTTTCATACTGCAGCTTGCAGATACCCTGCTTGGAAATGTTGTTTATTTATTATCTTTGGGACTTGAAATACTACGGTGAGTAAATGTATTCTAGTGACCTAAAGGTGACCATAATTTGCAACAGTGCAGTATTAGTATTCTAAGGTTTTCAAATCCTAAGCATTTTATACTTGTGTGATTTATCCCATATACATAATTTTATTTCTGAAGAAGTGTTCCATGAACACTGTTACATTTTTGAGATTTGGAGAGCTAACAGGTAACCTTCATGAAAGAATAATCATTCACATATACAGACACAGAATTAGCGCAGAAAAATAATTATCTACTGAATTGTGTTAAGCATAGGTAAATTAGTTATATTAATCCTTGTTCTCAGGTTAGAATTTGGGTAGAGCTCATGGTCAACCTCAAACAAGTGTGGAGCATGTACTAGAGCTCTATATCAGCTAGAGTCCAGACTCTGTTAAGTTAATAACAATCGATTTGGCAAACGAAGCAAAGGGTGAATATCCATCTATTCAAAATTGCCGAAGAGCACAGAATCCTATCATACATGTTGTAAAGAACCTTGATATTGTCGTCAGCAAAATCGCTGGACACAATTGTTGTTGAAAAGCTCTTGTACAAATGTTCATTCTATCCAAAATAATATTAGGCTGTGTCTTCGTTAGCAAACCAATTCTTATCTCAAGTTGGTAGAAACAAAAAACTTTTGACAATACATTACTAAATATTAATTTAATAATATATTTATAAGTTAGCTATATACAACCTTGCTTATCAGCTAAGAAAATTACATGGATGTGAAATCACAAATGATAAGATTCAAAGAGTAATTTGAAAAAAAAGTTATGTGATTTGATGGATCACCATGGTTTTGAAGCAATGTTTAGTTGTTTGAATTAAACTAAAATGTTGATTACTCTTTTCAATGAAAGGATGAAGAATGTAAGTGATATATTAATTCATCACTGTGTCCTGATTGAAGTAGATATTGATTAACATACTTTTCAGATGTGTACATTTGGCACTGTTTAATATGTTGCTGTCATAAGGTTTTATTTTCAGCTTCACAGATGCTGTCAAATGCAACTTACTATGAGCAAGAGAAGTTACCCTTTGGGGATAGTTAAAGTGATAATATCATAAATAGGTTGCAGTTATACCATTGCTTATTACACTTTAATTCTTCAAATTCTATTGCAGCATAATCTCCAGACGTGAGGCCCAGATTAACAAGTCTTAACTGAGATGGATCATGAGGGAGATCACGGTAGTTATTATAAATGATAACAGGTAATTTCTTACAAAAGCCAGCATATAGTAAAAATAACTGCCTGAGGAACTAAGGGTAATAGAACTGCACAGTAAATGAACTGTTTTCCATCACCCTTTGTTCATATAAAAGATCTCGCCATGATGTGCTAAGGTTTTTACAGGTTTTACTGAAAGTTTATATTTAACTACTCATTAATTGGACAATATTCCTTTGCAGATAAAGTTCAGAAACTTCTCATCAACAAGTTTAATTTGATGCATTTGAGAAATGTTAAAACACAAGTTGTACAAACGTATTCTAACAGACGACATGGAATGGAGATTTCTGGCAAAATTTTGATCAGATTTGGTGACCTTTTGCTGCATGACAAGTAAATTTTTAATTAAAAAGGCCAAAACTATATCATAAATAGCATATAAATATTTTTAACTTAATATCAACTATGTCAGCATGTGTGCATGGGTACAATGTCTCATCTCATTTTTACATGGTCAACTTCCAATTTAATCCATTTGCACAGAACTGAATCTTGTAACTCCACCAACAAACCTGTTTCATTTTATTTAAACACTTATGAATTTGAATGAACTGAATCATGTTCCACTTGGTTTTCAATCTTCCTAAATGCAGTCAATAAATTCTCACAAACATTGTAAATTGCTTCCAATAAACTTGAGGATTTTATACACTAAGACAACCTCGGCATGGTAGTGATCTGTTCCGTCTAGGGAAATAACAAAGCAACCATATTTAATCAATGTAACTTTTGTAAAGTCAATAGTAGTGCTATTTGATTTTAAAATGAACACTTTACAACATTAGTTCACAAAATAAAGAAAAAAACTCAGTGAGTGCTTAAACACCTCAGCAGGTCTGGCAGCATCTGCGGAGAGGAAAATAATGTTAATATTTAATATGGCGTGACTCTTCTTCAGTACCAAAAGGTGTTGGAAATTGTATTTTTATATATACTTTTGACTGAGGCAGAAGCCCAGCATCAAAAACAAAGGGGTTGTTAATTGTGGAGAAGTAAGAAAAGAGATATAAAATAAATGTAAATGAATATGTGAAAGGGAGAGAAATGGTCCTCTCTGCCAAGTACAATGTTATCCCAGACAGACACATGTCAAGGCTGTGGAGTGAAAAGGAGGACATAATGTAAGAATAATGGAGAACAGACTTAATGTGGTCTGTTTGAGGTTTCGGGTCAAAACATTTATTCCGCTTTCTCTGCACAGATGATGCTAGATCTGCTGAGTTTTTCCAGCAATTTCTGTTTGTGATTATGTTCTAAGTCCTGTTATCATTATTTATTTATTTTGAGAGGACTTGAATATAAAAGCAGGGACGTACTACTGAGGGTCTATAAGACTCTGGTCAGGCCACATTTGAAGTATTGTGTGCAGTTTTGGGCCCCATATCTCAGGAAGGATTTACTGGCCCTGGAACGAGTTCAGAGGAGGTTCACGAGAATGGTCGCAGGAATGAAAAGCTTAACATAAGAGGAACGTTTGAGGACTGTGGGACTAAACTCATTGGAGTTTAGAAGGATGAGGAGAGATCTAATTGAAGCTTTCAGAATACTGAATGGCCTGGACAAAATAGATGTTGGGAAGATGCTTCCATTGATAGGAGAGCCTTGGGCCCGAGCGCACAGCCTTAGAGTAAAGGGAAGACCTTTTAGAATGTAGATAAGGAGAAACTTCTTCAGCCAGGGACTGGTGGATCCATGGAGTTCACTGCCACAGAAGACTGTGGAGGCCATGTCATTGAGTACATTTAAGGCTGAGATTAATAGGTTCTTGATTATCAAGGGGATCAAAGGCTATGAGGAGAAAGCAGGAGAATGGGGTTGAGGAACTTATCAGCCATGATTGAATGGTGGAGCAGAGTCGATGGGCCTAATGGCCTAATTTTTGCTCCTATGTCTTATGGTCTTATCATATCCCTTATTATAGATTCCTGTATTTTTGTTTTTACTGATTTAGGCTGACAGGTCTGTAGTTTGCTTTTACTCGCTTTCTCAAATAGTGCGGTTACATTTGCCACAATCTCCACGAACCATTTTAGATCTTACAAAATTTTGTCAGATTACCACCTAGTGCTACCTCATTCACCATGTGGGATGTAGATCATCACAACCAGGGAGTTTATCTACTTTTATGCCCCAGCAATGTATCTCCCAATTCAATGAAAAAATATGAAGGAATTATGGAAGTATTGCTCAAGTATTTTATATTGAAATCCAATAACTATTTGAAGAAGCTTTATAAAAATTATTGAAGTATGACACAATGTAAGCTACTCAAAAGCATTACACTTAGAATTGTAGGCCTCAAATTTATGACAAGACATATTCCTAATGTTAGTCACATCATAAGGGAATTTACTAAATAGATTAACAGAGTTAGTCTGTATCAGGGTTATAAAATTGAAATTAGAGCATTCCAGGCAATGGTAAATAAATAAATATGATATATTTACAAGGATTTGTCAATGTGTGGCAATGAGAACAGAGTGTTTAGATAGTTAATACATCTCCTTGATTATATAAAACACAATTTCTTTTTGAATTTCCAAAACAAATTACCTGTAAACAATAACTGGCTACATAATGGGTAAAAGTGGAAACATGTGTTTTTTTCCTGAGTTTAAAATTCGCCACAGTGACAAAACAGAATTAAGCAGTGAAGTAGCAACATATTTATCCTTTTGAATTCCCTTCTGAAAATTAATAATATTCCAATACTAACTGAACTTTAATACATTTAATCACTGAAAGCTTCAGCCAAAATTAAATGCTTCCACTTGGAAATAATTGAAGAACACTTCACCATTCTGCTGGCAGTCCTGTCTATACATTTTAGTTGATGCTTAAACTAACTTAAAATTGAGAGATTAACAAGCTGCCTACATGCACTCATTCGTCAGTCTTCTCCATGCCAGCTGTTTTTAAGCCATATCAAACCCATAGGTGGTTAGTGGGTGACATGGGCTACCCACTAATAACATGGCACATGACTTTGAGCATTTTTTTTATTGGGGATCCAGTCGGTTTCACACCCTACGTTCCTGAATGCATTGCTTTTGTAGAGGGATTGCCCCTCTGATTGGCTATGAGGCACAAGAACCTTTTCCATTTTCCTGAATAATGTCTCAAAATAAAGGGACCCTCTCTTTTCTCTTCAAGCTTCGATAGCGGACTTCTTTGCAGGTTGAACTTCCAAAAACTGCAAGACTGCTGACTGTTCTTCATCTGATAGGCTAGAAACTGCAAGATGCAAGCTATTATCCTTAATTGGTTGGTGTTCCTAGCAGTATCTCTTAGTTGACCATAGCCAGAAATGAAGTGGAGGTGCTGGTGTTGAACTGGGATGGACAAAGTCAGAAGTCACATGACACCAGGTTATAGTCCAACAGGTTTCCTTCAAATCATAACGTCTGGTGAAGTGCCAGAAAGATTGCCATTACAGTCCACCTGCACTTCCAAACATCTCAAGCCCACTATGGGTCTCCACATCAGGACTTTTAGCAACAAAATCTTCAAATCAGTTAATTCCTTCTCCACACTTGTTGCCGGCATAAATATTTGCAGTATTCCTCAGCAATCTCTGTAATGTATTGGAAAACAGAATGTTGGCCAGCCCTGGCAAGCTCTTCAGCACTGGGAGCCAGAACCATGATGGCAGCGGTATGACTTTCCACTGCAACACTCAGGCACGCAGTGGCTAATGGAGTGATTTGCCTGCCAGTTTCTCCTTGGCACAACATTGGATACTAATATAAAAATTGTCAGTCGAAAATCTCAACCACAATGGCTGGACATAATTTAAATGATTTTTTGCCTGCTGTGTTGTTTCAAAAATTAGAAAGCACCTTTAATTCCAGCTTGTGTTACATTTGATATGAGTTTCATTACCTGGCCCGAGGAACATCAAACAAGAAGTGAGAGTGAAATTAAACGAGTTTGCCTTAGGAATAAATTTTAAAAAACTTCAAGCTGAATGTTCATAATTATAGGATGCATACTGGGTTTAAGAAATGGAGTAACTAGACAACGTGCAACAAATAATTTGCCTTACATAATAACTGATTAAAAATGAGAATATTTAATATTTTACAAAACTTATTAAACATATCCATTGATATTCAGATCCTAGAAGTTCAGAACAATCTCCTGACAAACAATTATTTGATAGTACAGATCTTGAGTAACGCTGAAAAAAAGACATATTTTGATGAAGCTTTTTAACTTGCACTTATTGGGACAACTTTTGAAAAGCCAAAGTAAAAGATTGTATTAAATGTCGGAACTGATTGGTTGGCAAGTGGACTTTGATTGATAGAGACATTGCCATGGAGAATACACCAGTTAGTGATGACTGATAGTTAACTGTCAAGATCTGTTTAAGTTGTAAATGATGCAGATTGCTATTGATTGCTCAAGTTGTTGCCCTGAGTAATAAACTAAAGAGTGGCTGTAATCTATTTGACTGTGATGGAACAGACACAATGCGTATGTATGTCCTTTACGTCTGCAAAGAGCCGGGTGCTGTGTATTAGTAATGCAGCTTCCAGTGTTTACCAGCATTAATCCTTTGTACACTTACGAATGTGTCACCATTGTTACAGAATCACATTTAATGTGGGACACTGTGATGTGCATTTTGCTAACGTAGGCTTATTGTGAACAGTCAAAGGAACATGCTTTTTGATATGTACACAGCTTTTGAGATGTACAATCTACATACGGCATAACACCATCACTCATTAACACATTATCGCACTTTCTTTTGGATGTTCACAAGCAATGGACTGACTGTACTCAGCTAGCCAATGATATCAGAAGGGACAAAAGTGTCAATCATTAGATGTAGTATCAGAGATAATGGGAACTGCAGATGCTGGAGAATTCCAAGATAATAAAATGTGAGGCTGGATGAACACAGCAGGCCAAGCAGCATCTCAGGAGTGTGCTCCTGAGATGCTGCTTGGCCTGCTGTGTTCATCCAGCCTCACATTTTATAATCATTAGATGTAATTCTGTAATTGGGTAACATTTGTGACATAATCCTGACAGTACATAGAATTATTCTGATAACTCATTTCAGTCTGTCAGTCAAGCTCACAGGATGATATATTTGAGCTACATATATTAATATACAATACTCTATTCTTTGCAGACAGAAGGAACTTGCAAACATATTGCATCTGTTTCAATGCAACAAAGTAGGTGACAGCCATTCTCTGGTTCGTTATAGAAAGTGATGCCTTGACCAACCAGATTAAACTGCCTAATTTATGTTTAAACAAATATTGGCACATAATTGTCAGTCAGCATTAACTGGTATATTCTCTATGGCAACATCTCTATCAATCAGAGTTCTCTTTCCAATCAATCATCACTCTCCTGTCAGGCAGCATAAATGTTGTTTTCTCCTTATTTCGGTACATTTTGCAACCTGTCCCAATGAATCCAAGACAAAAAGTTTCAACAAAACCGATATTTCCCAGCAAAAATCTCCTGACATGTTTGAACTGTTAGGCATTTATTTATTTAATGGCAAACTCACTGCATAAGCCTCATGTTTTATATATGATGCTACGATCAGTTTGGATTTAAAAAACTCCTTTTTGATAGTCAAACACTTTTGAAAATCTTATAAGTAACATGTCAATCATCATTTGTTTCTTTAATTGGCATTACATTATTCTTAAACTTCAGATAGCTGATAGGTGAGCTGGTGCCATAGTATAATGAAAAGAAGAAACTCATTAAATATTGCAGGCAAGGTTTGAATTTTGAGTCTGAGTTGAAACTTAATATCATATGGTGAACTATCAGTATTCATGGAATCGTAGAATCCCTACAGTGTGGAAGCAGGCCCTTTGGTCAACAAGTGCACACCGACCCACAGAGCATCCCACTGAGACCCATTCCCCCAAACCCACCTAATCTACACGTCCCTGACCACTATGGGCAATTTAGCATGGCCAATCCACCTGGCCTGCACAGCCTTAGACTGTGGGAGGAAACCAGAGCACCAGGAGGTAACCCACACAGACATAGGGAGAATATGCAAACGCCACACAGACAGTCGCCCAAAGGTGGAATCGAACCCAGGTCCCTGGCGCTATGAGGCAGCAGTGCTGCCCCTCAAGTGAGTGGTGGCAGCAGAGAATGATGGTGATCAGCCTGTGGTGTTTGTGTATTAACTAGATTACTTTACACACCACTGAGCATAAAGTCAAAATGAAAAAAAAATTACAGCAAAGTACAATTTGATCAATACTATTTTTCAAACTGGAATAAAAAAAGGTGTGGAATCTTATTTGGGGAGAGGGAGGCAATGCGCTAGTGGTATTATCATGGGGCTGTTAATCTAGAGACCCACGATAATGTTCTGGGGATCTGGGTCCAAATCCCACCATTGCAGATGGTGGAAATTGAATTCAAAAAAATAATCTGGAATTAAGAAGCTAATTATGACCATGAATCCATTGTTGACTGTTGGAAAACCCATCTGGTTAACTAATGTCCTTTAGGGAACAAAACTGCCATCCTTACCTGGTCTGGCCTGCATGTGGTTCCAGACCCACAGCAATGTGGTTGACTCTTAACTGCTCTCTGGACAATTATGGATGGGCAATAAATGCTGGCCTAGTGAGCAACGCCATCATCCCGTGAATGAATGAAGAAATCTTATAAGACCCTGAATAATGTGGGCTATGGTGGGAAATGGGACAGAATCGTGCAATAAATCCAGTGAGGCCTGTCTCACTGTTGGGAGCAACTCATTGTATCTTTTATGCAACTGCCAATCATCCAAGTGAGATTGTCACAAGGCAGTGGAAAGTTGCCTTATATGAGACATTATCCCTTGTTAACAACATTCTTAATGACAAATCTCACCTCATTAATATGCAGCTTCCAATCTTACCCATCCTGCCGAGCAAACTAGTAGCCAGTAATTCTCAACATTGAGTCACAGCAAGTACCTCATGACCTCAGCTTGCCACTTGATCTAAAAGATCTCCATATTGGACACAAGGCACCAACAATTGGAGATACACTCCATTGCACAGGCCACAAGCACCTCATTTTCACAACATTAGTATTTGATATGCATCAACTCCTAAGAGCCCACACGCACATCTCTGAACCATTGATAAAATGCTTCCACACTTCAATGCTGCACCTCAGGGTACAATAGTAACTACCATTATAATGTTGCAGAAAGGACACCGTGCGCTTGGGAATACACATCCAGCTCATAAACTGCACTAGGCTACATCTTTGAGTTTTTCATTTGTTCTCTTAGCCCTCCCTCATTTTGATCCTACACCAATGCTCAAACCATCTTTCTATATCACTTAGTGACCCAGGAAAACATTTTGTACTCCTTGTGTGTGGCACTGCTAACATATAGTACACCTAAGGAGAAGTAGTGTTGATGTAGGATACATCTGATTTGTGGTGCCTAAGGTAGAGATATGAGTGAGGGAAGGCTAGCAATTCTCAGTGACAATGGTTCACCATGTAGTGGGCTTCAACTTCACTCAGCTCCCACCTACACAAATGTGATTCCAAGTAATTGCTAGGATGTGACAGCGGTCAGATCCAGCAAATCACATAAACTGGAGAAGCTAACAGGTTGAAAGTAACTGTTGAATCTCTTAACTTTGATAACTTATGGATTGGTCTGTCCAAGCATGTGAAAATTGTTCTCACCCACTCAATTCATTGGAACCAATTTTAAAACTGAATGGCGCAGGCAGCATGTCAGCACTATAATATGGAAAACGTAGAGCTTAGTAAGTCCCAGACAATATCCTAGCTACCCACGGCATCTGGATCTATCCTGAGCCATCGCCCTTGTCCTAGTGAGATGTTATTGGGATAACATCCCATTGATTTCTATACTTCTATAAATTAATGTCTTTGTCTGCCTACACATAGGTATGCAGGCACTGCCCTGAAGCTTCCTGCCCAGCTAAGAATTCAGTGTAAAACTTTTGTAACTCCTTATCTTTCCATGCATCAGTATGCAGACACTGTCTTAAGCTTCCTGCCTGAATAAAATTAGAATTAAACCGTTTCAAATAAGGTTAAGTGAGGAACATTTGTAAAGATGTGAGACTTCTAAAGCATGTAACTTCTGTCGCTGACAAAGGGGCCAGGGCACTGACGTTGTTCTAGCCGGACACATCGGCAACTTGAAATCACAATCTGTCCTGATAACAACTTGAAATCACCTCCTGCCATTATCAGCCACTTCACTAGCAATCGATACCATATCCTGGTCTTTTATGTTCTTGATGTAATAATTGTTTGGTATCCTGTCTTTGTCTGTTGTAATAATTGTTTCATGTATCATTTCATTGTAAAATGTGAAATTGTTTTATGTATCATGTCTTTTGTAAAGTATAAAAAGCGAAGACTGTCCGCTGCTTGGGGAGAATTACTTGCGAGACTCTGTACTCTGTGCCGGGTTAAGTACAGTGATTCTCCACAGCTTGTACTTGCTTCGTAATAAAAGGATTTGTGTTTTTCTAAACAGGTCAGTGTCTTGTTATTGCAGCAAGTCGGTGAGGGTCGCTGAAAATGAACCTGACACTAGTACTAGATGAAGGCAGGTCAGGATCATAAGACCATAAGATGTAGGAGCAGAAATAAACCAGCCAGGCCACAGAGTCTGCTCCACATTCTATGAGGTCATAGCAGGGCTGATAGTCCTCAAATTCATTTTCCAGTGTTTTCTCTATACCCCTTGACACCTTACTGTCTAAAAATCTGTCTGTCTCTGCCTTGAATATACTTACTGACCAAATGTCTTTGTAGAATTTGGGCTTTTTCTACAAATGTTGCTTCTCTGTTGAGATTGAGGTTTAGTGATCAGCTACTGGTATAAAATCCTGAGACAGATTTCAGAACATCTGAGATTTGTTTCCAATCTTCTTGTCTGCATATGACTGAAGCTGATCTGGTTTTGATACAGCCAGGTCTTTTGTGTCTCTCTGAGCTTGGATTTGACAGTCCTGCAGACGTTTTGGAGGTATTGTGCCCGGATCGTGCTGACTTGTCATTAAAGTAAACCTACAGAGTCAATATTTCCTTTCCAATTGTTTCAAGCCTATTTGTCTGGTTTATTTTATTTAAAAGAAACTTGATGATTTTGACATATAGGACCAAGATTTTCTAGATGAGTTGAGTATACTGTACCCGTGAAGTGCCCCTATTACCCACAATACACCGAGGTTTTTTTTCTGTACAAAGGTGACTCAAGTTTCTTTGAGAGAGATTTCTTCATAACTGTCTGTTTGAGCCTCGAGATATTGAGATGCTTCTCAAGATTCATGGTCTAGTAAGGTCAAATAAGATCAATCTTCAGCATCACTTTTTTTTGTTGCATACTATAGTGATTAGAACCAGCTAGATCTTGTTAATGAAAAGGTCCTTGATTGGGGTTGTTAATCCAGGCCAATCAGGAAAGCCCCGGCTGACCAATAAAAACAGGTGACAGCCTCTCCTCAGGCCAGGGAAATGACTGAGCTGGTTAGCCACAGTTGGTGTACTCTGCTCAAGTAAATAAAGGGTGACTTGATGACAGGATACTGGCCTCTGTGCAGTTATTTCATGCATTCACCTTGTCACTCTGCCTATTAATTATATGGTTAATTTAATGCTATTTACAAAGAACTGGAGTGCCTCCAAGACATCTTGTTGCAATTTTGGATGCATCAATCCATGTTCGTGGTTAAGAGCTCATGTTTGGCACACCTATTCTGCAAGAGGAGGTCAATGCTGTTAAATTTGCCAACTCCAGTTGTTCCAATAACCTCCTTCTAAATTCTGACGACCTGCCACAACTATTATATTGAAGTTGCCAATAATAAACTTCTCTGATTTTGGTGAAGTACTAACCAAGTTCAGCGAGAAGTAGCAAAGGCAATTAGAATGCAGATTTTTGCCTTTCATTTAACAAGCAGAGAGCAATCAATAGGCTGCCAACATTACCTAATATACACATATGAGACTGTGCACCTATGTTGTACCAGAAGCACAGCCACCTTCCCTTGAGCTGCCTTCAGAAGTTCTGAAGGCTCTAACAATGCTCATTTGTGTTTACATGTGAAGCACCATATTCAGACAATCACAACTTAGTAAGGCTGATCATGTAGCCAGGATGCCTGACAGTTGACTACCAAAGTAAATTTTCAATGACGAGTTTGAGTCTGATGTGTACATCAATGCTAGTCAAAGAAAATACTATAAGGGTACTCTGAAATCAGGAGGTAGAAGGTAGAGAGAGCTTAGTGTAACTATAATCAAGGAAAACAATACTAGGCAAATTGATGGTGTTGTATACTCACAAGTTTCCAGTCCAGATAGACTTCAACCTATATTTCTAAAAAGTTTATTAATTAACTAGTAGCTGTGTTGATGTTAATTTTACAAACTTCCATCTATTCAGGGAAGCAGCCTATTCGCAAAGGGAAGGAGACAGAAAACGAAAAAAAAGTGGGTCATTAATAATTGATAATAGGTAGCAACCTAAAAGAGATTGTAACTACAAATTTAGAAAAATGCAGGATTCTTGGGAAGATTCAGCATGATTTCGTCAAAGGGACATCATATTTAGCCAATTTATTGGCGTTCTTTGAAGGAATAATTTGCTAGACAAAGGGGAGCCTGTAGACAAGATAATAAAATGTGAGGCTGGATGAACACAGCAGGCCCAGCAGCATCTCAGGAGCACAAAAGCCTGTAAACATACCATATTCTATACAGCATTGAGATAAAATGGCACAGCAAAGCTAATGGCAGAAAATAAAAGTTCAAGGGTGTTGGGGAAGGGGCAGAAAATGATTGGCTGACTGGTAGAAAATAGACAGAACACATCAGGTTTTTGCCTGATTGGCATGATTGGCGGGATGTGACAAATGGAGTTTGAGTGAGTTTACATAAATCTAACAGAGTATAACATTGGAAAATGTCAAATTGGTCACTTTGGCAAGAAGATTGACAAAACGGAGTATTACATATGTGAAGAATGACTGCAGAATTATGAGGGATTTAGATGTCCTTGTGCAGGAGTCATTAAAATTAATATGCAGGTACAGCAAATAATCAAGACGTAAGATAAAGTAACTCGAGTGTCAGAGATCTGTTCTCTCATTAAATACAGATAACTGGTGGTGATTTAACCTGAGGGTCACCATGCCTCAGGTGAGGATGAAGTTGAGATGGTTGCATCTTCAAGGTAACCTGAGCCGGTGACAAAAATTAAACCCACACTGTTGGCATCTCTCTGTATTGAAAAACAACTGCAGCAAACCGGGCTAACCGGCTCTCTCAATCAAGATAGCTACCAGGATGCTTACATATAAGAAAGAATGTTATGTTTTAGTAATACAGCCCATTGGCGAGACCCACCTCAAATACTGTGTACAATTTTGCCCACTTATTTAAGTAAGGGTGTAAACACATTGGAGGCACTTCAGAGGAGGTTCATGAGTTTGATACGGGGACGGAGTGGATAGTCTTATCATGGTAGGTTAGACAGGTTGGGGTTGTTTCCACCGGAGTTTCAGAAGAATGAAGATTGACTTGATTGAAGTGAAAAAGATCCAGGACAGTCTTAACAAGTTTCAATGGCAAAGATGTTTCTTCTTGTGGATCAATTCAGAACTAAGGGTCAATGTTTTAAAATTAGGGGTCACCTTTTTAATACAAAGATGAAGAGAATCTTTTTCTCTCGCAGGGTTACGTGACTTAGGAACTCTTTGCCTCAGAAGGCAGTAAAGATGGGGTCATTAAGTAGAGGCAAAGTTAGTTTTGTTAGGCAAGAAAATCAATGGTCGTCAAGTGTAGATTAGAATATGGAATTTGAACTGCAGACTAGATCAGCCATGATTTTTCTGAATGGTGGCGTAGAATCAAAAGGCCAAATGATCTACTTCTGCTCCTGCATAAGTTAAAGGGCACAGATTACCCTTAGCAGTCATTTACATATCCACCAGAACCCTATCAAAGGTTATAGATGATAGTCATGCATATGTTCCCCTAAAAAGATAAAAAAGATCCAATGTAATCGTTGCTCAAGTTAAAGCTTATTCCTCTGACTGTAGATTTCTATCACAGTTCCAATAATACATGGCTATGATATTTCTTAAAAAAGAAGTTAACTAGTTGGTTACAAATGTGTCAGATATATATTAATACCTCTATGATCATGTTTGTTGTCTACAGTTAACACAGCCTAATACAAACTGGTTAGATTTTTTCTTTCACTCCTTGTGAGTGTTCAATCAGTAATAGATTTTTCAAGGCTCATAAATAATAGTATATTGCAACACATTACAATATCATTTCACATAGGACAGCTGCACAGAATCCCTGAAGGTCAGATCCACTCTCTCAATTCCTGTCTTACTAATCTTCATAATTTCAAATATTTATACACTCCTTTTAAAGCCTCTTACAGAGTTTGTTCTTGCCATTGGTTCTGGGGAGGCATTTCACTTTCTGAGCTCAAACTCTATTAAAAGAAATTCTTCCAATCTCTTCCCCCGCTTCTTTTCACAACGATCTCAATGCTGTGTCCTCAATTCTCCTTTGAAAGGCTTGATCAAGCACGTAAAAACTTTTCGTCCATCTAGTACATAATGAATAAAGTGTCAGTGAAGAGATGGAATTACCTAAGGTTTAGCTCCTTCATCTGTAACTTCTGAAATCCAAAATTCCACGTGGGGTACATTTATATTTGGCCAATCTGTTTCCTAGCAATATTCAGCATCTATCCTGGCACCATAAATGAAAAGTATGAGTGTTCATTTTTTTTGGAAACAATTGCAAAATTGCCCTATTGTTCCTTCATATTAAAAAAAAGTTCCTGAAATAATTTCTCCACACAATCTGATAATGGAGCCAGGAAATACTCTAGTTAGCTGCTCTCCTCAGTGCTGTCTTACATTAAGTCATCAATTCATTCTGAACTTACTTCTGAGATTCTGGGCGGTCTATTCAGCTAGTAACAGATTTCTCTCTAGATAGTTACATCTTCAGTTATCCTCCTGACACTATTTCATTCTTTCCTACAGTCTGCACATGTTCCCTTTGCTGATCCTCTTTCGTTCAGCTCTTTGTCACCTTTGTAACATCATTTTCACACCCTCTTTCACACAATTTCACATTTTTATGCAGTCATATTCTGTTTGCCTTTTAATCCAAAACAATGCCAAAATTACAGGATATTTGAAGATTTTGTATGCCAGCAAGGAAGCAGCTGCATCAGCTAGGGCAAAGTGAATTGACTCCATGCAGCAAACCGTTTTTTCCTGTGTTGAAGCATTTTTTGGAAAAGGAAGTTAACTTATTTGTCAAATGAATTCAAGTTCCTGAACTTCTCCAGTCCCTTCCCTATTTGTCAAATTTCTGCTGAACTTCTTGCAGATTTTTATTCTGCTTTTACATTCAGCAACAATTTACATTTCAGGCAAATTAAGAGAATACATGATTCCCATAGTTAAAAATGTTAGTTACAAGTAGGCAAGGAGGGGTGAATCAAGTCCCCGCTTATCAACCTTTTTCATTTGTCACAACAAAGATGTTATGTTATTTTTAGCACAAGGCTGCATCTATTACCAATAAAAGTGCAGTTACGAATATATATTTTATCAGCAAACCATTACAAGGTTTCCTTAAGTGTGTGACAATTCTATGGCTTTAGGAGATGTATTTTGTCCTTTTTTTTTGAATGAAGAAAGATTGAGACAGAAGTACTGAGTTGTCTGCTCCAAGCTCCATGCTTATGAGATCTTGGGTTTTTTTAAATAGGTGGAACAATAGCAGCAGCCTGAATAGGTGGGGCCAAGCTCCCACTGAACCTCCAGTTTTTACCTCCAGGAGCAGTTGCTGTGGTCTTGAAGCTGGTTGTGGAAACTCCTATTCCACTCCCTGTTAGAGCTAAAAGCAGGGGTTCTTTTCCTGTCGGTAGAGTTGCACGTGAGACAATCTATTTTACTGAATTTGCCTTTACCGAGTATATGTTTATGGGATGTTATGATATTGGATAGTTAATTAGAATTAGTTAATATATGTCAAGCATTTTGAGACAGTTACAGCTAAGCCAATTCTTTTATTATTTTTTCTGCATTTGTTGTACAGCAGGGAGGGTCAGAGTGTAATAGAGCAGTAGTGATAAGGGACTCTATAGTCAGGAGCAAAGGTAGGCATTACTGTGGCTGCAAAAGACACTCCAGGATGCTGCATTGCCTCACTGGTTCTAGGGTCAGGAATGTCTCTGAGTGGGTGCAGAATGTTTTCAAAATACAGGGCGAGGAGGCAGAGGTCGTGGTATACATTAGCGTGAATGACATTAGCAGCAAGAGTGATGACGTCCTGCAAAGGGAGTTCAGAGAGTTAGGTAGAAATTTGAAAAGCATGACTTCTAGGGTAGTCACCTTAGGATTACTCCCTGTGCCACATGCCAGTGAGCTAAGAACAGCAAGATAGGACAATTAAATATGTAGCTAAAGAGTTGGCGTAGGAGGAGGGGCTTCAGATAGTGGATCATTGGGATGACTTCCCTGGCAGGTGAGACCATTACAAGAAGAACAGGCTGCACATATGGGTCAGGAAGCTGAGGATCCAGTTGCAGATGGTGGAGCCGAGACCTGGGTTTAGGAGTTTTGAAACTAGTTTGGTTGGGACTATAGCCTATATATCATAAAAGGCGATTAAAGTTGAGTCTTTAAGTATATTCAAGACTGAGATAGACAGATTTTCAGTCAAAGGCAGGAGAATGGGGTTGAGGACAGTCAGATCAGCCACGGTCTCATTGAATGGCAGAGCAAACTTAATAGACTGAATGTCCTACTTTTGCTCCTCTATCTTATTGTGTTATGTTCTTATTGTCTTACACTCGCTAGCTCTGAGTGCTGTGAACCAGTCACCAACATAAAGGATCAGAACAAAAGAATTTCAACTAATCTGCAAAGCCAAGAACATAAAAATTGACTGTTCAAATGCCAATATCACCACTACTGATATCACCCAACGTAATGGCCATAATACTGCAATACATACTCTTCATGAATAACCCAGACACTGATCAGTACATCATTGAACATTTATCCTTTTTTTGGACTATGTTCTTGTTTTTAATTTGTGTGTATGGTCCTTGTGTTTTTAATTTCTTCCCTTGTTTAGTGACAAATAAACATTCTTTTGTTAACTCTAGAAGCCCCAGTTAAAGTGGTTCCTTTTAAAACAATTTTATTTGACTTGGAAGAAAGGCACCTAAAAAGGAAAGGTGTTACAGAGATAGTAGGAACTGCAGATGCTGGAGAATCTTATATAACAAGGTGTAGACCTGGATGAACACAACAGGACAAGCAGCATCAGAGGAGCAGGAAAGCTGCGTTTCATGCCTGGACCCTTCCATTTCTGAAGGAGGGCCTAGACCTGAAACGTCCACTTTCCTGTTCCTCTGATGCTACTTGGCCTGCTGTGTTCATCCAGCTCTAAACCTTGTTATATAAAAAGGAAAGGTAGTATTTTTAAATTAACCTTGTTGTGACCAACCAAGGGGATGGGTAAATAAAGAATTGCAGCCAGTTCTTCCCTCCACAATTAGGAGATTGACAATTTAGGAATCCTGTCTACAGCGGCAATAAATTGGGGGGCGTCGCCCTGGGACTACTTATAACATTGTACATAACCCTACCTTGTTGATGAGCCTGTTAGTGGCTATCATTAATAAAACAAGAAAAAATGAGTTTGAATCCCAATCCTAGACTTTAATTCATAGTTTAGATTAATATCACAGGGAAGCATATAAGAACTGCTGCTTCATTGCAGATGTCACCTTTTGGATGAGATGCTATGTATGCACTATCTACCTGTACAGATGATATTAAAAAACCCATTTTCTCATGAAAGTTTCCCATTCAACCAAACAGAATAGGTGATCATTCATCATGTTGCTGTTTGCTGGGACTTTTATGTAAAATGTGTTTGTCTTGTTTCACAGTATTCTCAACAGTAAACAGACTCTAAATTAATCCATCTCTTTGAAACACCGCAGGATGTCTCCAAGATGAAATGGAACATCTTTAAATTGTGGGAACGTGTTTCTGATTTAATGAGACTTTGGAAAATCCATAATAAGACTGGGGTTTCCACTGTTTAATAATGACTGTCTATAGATTTCTCTCCCACACAAGAGCTGTCATTTGTGTAGAAGATCAATTTCAGCCAGAATTATCAACACGTTGTATATGTTAATGGCTGGGAGTAATAATGAACATGAAATGAATAAAAGGACACATCTTCAGAAAGTACTTCAGTTAAAAAGCAGTTTTCCTGCCCCAAGTCAAAAACAGATCTGAAAACTCATGACATAAAAAATGTGTACCAATGTATTAACTGCTCCCTCTGATGAAGTTCAATGTTATGATTGTCTCTGCAGGAAACTGTTTGACAGACAGCAGTCTTAGGTTGTTAGGGAACAGCTCCGTATGAAATCTCTTGAAGTGTAATTGGAAAGCATCTAATCTAGAAGCTTTTACGGACAAGCCAAGGACACCACTGAGCTTGCATAAGAATGAATGTTAGACACACAGAAGTTAAAATGTTGGATCACCATGTCATGTGTTTTTTTTTTCTTTATAAATGAATAATAACACTTCTAGCAAGTAGAGATGTTTTAGAGGCCAACAACACTCAATTCTCACTGTCTGCCTTGTCCATCAATGCCACAAATATTACCATTCTTTCCACCTACCTATCAACTATTAAGGTTCAATGAGCAGAAGCTCCCTGCAAAGTTTTGCCTTCAACTCTCAAACAGTTAAGTGCTAATGCAGCTTCACCACCACCATTTCATTTTAAGAACAATGGTTCAACACCTTGAAATATTGCTTCCTGACTTCAGGTTCAGCTTTGTTTGCCACATTTAAAGCGTCATCAGCTTACTTTCTTTCACCAATTAAGCATTTACCACTTCAATATCTGTGAGTTCTGTTGTCAAATTTCAAATCATTACAGCCAAATCTTTCTAATTGGGAAGATAGTCACGTAGAAGTAATTCAACTGAATTAGAAATCTAGAGGCTTAGGCTAATTGTCTAGGAACATGGGTTCAAACCCTACTACAGCATCTGTGGACTTGGAATTAAGTTAGCAAGTTTGGAATTGAAAACTAGGCTCAATCATGGTGATCATAAAACCATTGTTGATTTCTATAAAATCCCCTATGGTTCACCAATGTCTTAATGCATTGGCCACTGTCCTTAGTGCCATGGATGAAGAATCTGCTATTGCTCCCGTGGTCATGGCAACATAGGATACAGCTTCTGGTTTGAAAAATGCCCTAGGCCTTATTGATCACCTATTACAAATTCTGTTTACAAACATTAGCATAGGCAAATTGACTGTTGCTTTTAACTTTGAAATAAAAGTGCAGACTTCAAAAATAAAACAATGACATTGAGGTGGTTTGGCATACATTTAGGACATTAAGAACACAGTGAAAATCAAGACCTTCATTCCATTTCTTTGTTCTTTTCTTTGATCCCATATTTGTTCTACTATTCTGAATAATTTTACACTGTGATTAACCAAAAGCAACCAGAAAGAATCAGACCTCAAAGACATATAATCTGTAACGCTGGTATTTGGATAATATAGAAACAATTTATTAAGAAACAGATCATAGCTTGGTATTTAATATTGAAAATCACACATCATGTTCAGCTCTTAATGAACTTGATCACTCATGGAAATTGTTGGAAATCTTCAGCATGTTTGGCAGCATGTATAGACAGAGAATCTCAATTAACATGAAATTTTCACAATTGTGGGTTGAACTTAGCATTACAACCATATGCAGCACCTGAGCCTTTGCTCACTAGCAGTGTGCTTAGCAGCACCAAATTTATGTGAGACAACCAATTAAGAGACCATCTCTACTTTCATCATCTGACTAAGGATGGCAGGAAAGGTTCTTGTGGCAGTAGGGCTAAACAGAGAGTCAGAGCACAGTGTATCTTGGAGGTAACTGCAGATATAGAGTCAGAGTCAATAGAGTGTGGAGCTGGAGGAACTCAGCAGGCCAGGAGCATCAAAAGAGCAGGAAAGTCAACGTTTTTGGGTTCACGCCCTACTTCCAGTTCCACACCGTATTGACTCTGACTTCTTAAACACCACAGTATTTAAATTGGTGCAAGACAACAGACAAAATTAGCAACAAAAATTTACTTTAAAATACATGATGCACACTTCTGAGCAAAAAAAATCCATCACCAGAATTCCACCTTTTACGAACTGGTAAGGTCATAGCTAATGACACTCTCATCTGTTCACAAAACTGGAAGAGTTTAACAAGGCAGTTATTATCCTTTTTACTGTCTCTCAAATCCTACCCACAAATTTAAACTTAACAATTGACAGTTCATTAAAATAGCATCCACTACACTGTTTCTTTATATAGTAGACCTTGAACATATTCAGCTTTAAGGAAGAACTTCCACATTTATTTATGTGAAACTCGTTATCTCAGTGACTCCATTATCTCCTGCCTCCTGTGCAGGTGAGTATTCATTTGCTTTAAAGCTGTTCTTGGATCTTTCCAGCCTTCCTCTCCCCCCACCCCTTGCAAACTCCCCTCACCATCAATTCTCTTGAGACTCATTCTCCCCACTACCTCCCTTGCAGCTTTCCCTTCTTCCCCTCCCAGCCTCCCCCCTCTCTCCCCATCTCCTTGGAATTTCTTATTTACATTCACCAATGCCTCAGTACCTGCTGCAAATTGCAGCCTCCTTCCTTCCATTGGCAGACTTAAAAGTACCACCACTGTTGTTATGTGAAGAAAGTTAGACCACTGGATTTTTGTTTGTACTTCTTGTTTGGGTTCAAAGAAAATAGATATCAACTCGTAGCCTGCATTGTGGAATATCCTTCACATACATAAATATGTGTTTCCTGATGAAACATTAAAAATGAGATGGAAAACTGTCTGCTAAGTAGCAAAAAGTGTAGCCCAACATGTTTATAATTTGCATTCTATTGTACCTCTAATCTTTATACAATCAGGAGAAGTGCAACACTGGACTGGATCAGACAAGGCTGAATAATATAAACATTCAAATTATCTTTGTAGTTTAAGTAATTACATGCAAGAGTCAGAAAATATGTTGCAGCTGTTAATGTACTTGAAATAAGCTTTTCCTGTCTCAAGAGATTAGTTCATTTGGTTCAGAATTGTAGAAGAAATAACACTATGGTGCACACTATTATTAATGTATAAATCAGCCAAAAGTTTCTGGTAAGGGAAATGTTTGATTGGGCACAACATGAATTGTCACTAGCTGTTAATGACCTGCATCACATTGCCATTAGCTTTATGAAAATGTCATCATGCACTAGCTTGTAGAGTCATAAAGTTCTGCAGCAAAGAAAAAGGCTCTTCAGTCCTTCAGGTCTGCACTGATAAAAATACAACCACCTAAAAACTGTAATCCCATTTTCTAGCACTTGGCCAAAGAATTTGAATACAAATTGCCCATTAAATTCATCACAGAAACTTAATTCCAGTCATTAATGGAATAAAAGACTTTTCAAACGACAATTGCTGTCAAATGTCAGTCAACTTGTGATCTAAACGTGAACAGATAAAAAACAAGAAGTTTCATATCTCGAGGTAACATATTTTTGTCATTTCCTCTTTTGTCTCTTGATGCAGCTTTTCATTTCTTTGTTTCTCCTTCCACACGTGATTTCAAATTGCATTTGCATTTATACACCTTCTTTTTCACCCATTCCTCTATTTGTTTGTCAGTCTATTAATCTAACTGATAAAGAAGATAAACTGTTGGTCCTATCATTCCCCCATGTCCCAGATTCTTGTTACTCTTACTGAACTGTTATCAGCTCACACTCGCAGCAATTTATACGGCAAAGAAAATATGAACTGAAGGGTACATGGAAAAGTTTAATTGGGCACAATGTGAAGTGACCTGCTCCAGCAAATTCACAGATATTATAATGCTTCAAATTGTACGTTTTCTGAATAATCTGCATTTAATTGGTCAAGATGGCTTTTCTCCATTAAATTTTATTTTTGAGTTCCTGGAATAGGTTAACAAAAGTTAGCATTTAAAGGAATGAAATTCAATATATAAAACACCCTCTTTTCCCTTCTACAATAGTAATAGATTCCCCCTTGTCTTCACCTACCATCGCACCAGCCTCTACATCCACAATATCATTAGCTGCCATTTCCGCCACCTCCAACAAGATGCTTCCACCAGACAGATATTCCCCTGCCTTGCCAGCCTTCCACAGGAACCACTCCCTCCGGGATACCCTGGTCCACTCCTCCTTCACTCCCAACACTCCCCCACAGCCTCACGGCACTTTCCCCTGCAACCTCAGAAGGTGTAACCCCGCTCCGTTTACTTCTTCCCTCCTCAGTATCCAAGGGTCCAATCACACTTTCCAGGTGAAGGAGCACTTTAACTACGCTTCACACAATCTACTCAATGGCATTCACTGTTCACAATGTGGTCTCCTCCCGATTAGGGAAGCAAAGCATGGACTGGGAAACTGCTTCCTGGAACACCTACATTTTGTTCGCTACAAAGACCGTGAGCTTCTGGTTATCTGCCATATTAACACACCATCCTATTCCCTGGCCAACATCTCTGTCTCAGTCTTGATGTAGTGCTCCAGTGAAGCTCACCGCAAGCTGGAAGAACGGCACCTCATTTTCTACTTGGGAACTCTGCAGTCTTTTGGACTCTCAAGTACAATAACTTCAGGGCTTGAGCTCTCCCATTCCTTATCACAACAACCACACATCAGGCCTTGTTATCATGTAGTCTGCCATTACAAACAAGCCATTGTTAGTCACTAACAATCCCCATTAATAGCTATTCGCCCTCCTAGCCAGATGGTCACCCACTCCTTTGACTGTCCAACTGTTCGGTCTCTTTGGGTTCTATCCCCACCTGTTGTTTACTCCTTATCCCTCCGCCTACCCTATCTTCAGCATATAAACTGACATTTTCCTAGCCACTTACAGTTCTGAGGAAGGGTCACTCAACCCAAAACACTAACTCTGATTTCTCTCCACAGATGCTGCTAGACCTGCTGAGCTTTTCCAGCAATTTCTGTTTTTGTTTCTGATTTACAGCATCCACAGTTCTTTTGGATTTTATAAAAATTGTGGGTTAGTTCTTATTTTTCACCATTTTCTACTCCTTTCCACCGTGTAAGGCAAACACCGGTTGTTTGTCTTACAATTTAAAATTTTTTCATCAACTGCATGACTACAATATTGAAACATTTCCCTGTCTCACAAGTAAATTTTTAAAAGTACAATTTTATGAACAGTCCTTAACTGAACGAGCTTGTTAAAACCTCAAGTTACGTACTGATGAGGGGTTAATTATTTTGATGTCAACATGTGAACGTCCAAATTAATTTTCCGATTCATTCCCTCATTCTTTGAAGTTTGCATCACAGATAGACAGCATGGTTAAAAAGGTGTTTGGCACGTTTGCCTTCATTGCTGAGTCCTTTGATTATAGGAGTTGGGAAGTCAAAATGAGGTTGTACAGGACAGAGATGAGGCCTCTTCTGGAAATATTGTGTCCAGTTCTGGTCACCCAGTTATAGAAAGGATACTATTAAGCTGGAGAGAGTTTAGAAGAGATTTACCAGGATGTTGCTGGATATGGAATGTTTGAGTTAAAAGCAAAGACTTGATAGGCTGGGACATTTTTCAATGGAGTGTAGGAGGTTGAGAGGTGACCTAATAGAAGTTAATAAAATAATGAGAGGTATAGGTAGAGTTGATGGTCATTGTCTTTTGCCTAGGATTGGGGATTTAAAGACTGGGGGCATGTTTTTAAGGTGAGAGTAGAGAGATTTAAATAAGGACGTAACTGATGATTTTTTCTTACACAGAGGGTGGTTCGCATGTGGAATGAACTTCTTGGTGGATGAAGGTCCAATTACAACTTTTAAAAGACATTTGGATAGGTACATGAATAGGAAAGGTTGGAAGGGACATGGGCCAGGAGCAGGCAGGCAGGGCTAATTTAACTTGGGATTGTACTTGGCCTGGACTGGTTGGACTGAAAGATCCGTTTCCATGGTATATGACTCCATGACATTTTTGGCAGAAATTATTTGAAAATCCTGCATCAACAGCAGAATAGCAGTAAACAGCTACCTTCCAGCCAAAATCTAAAAATAGTTCTATTGACCATGCAACAAAACCAAATAATTTTTGCTGTTGTTGATCACCATCAATTAGGGAAACAGGTCCTCTCTACAAAATAAATAGGAAACACATGCTTTATAAATTACAATTTTGTAGATCATGACAGACTGTGCTAACAAAGTATGTGTCATAAAGCTAATACAGACTGGTACACTGTGTTCCAGCTATACAACATTACGTGCTAAAAATATTTTAAATACTGGCACAGTAAAAGACTATAAGTAGCAGCTCCATAACCTTTGCATATAAACTGAGTTCTTGATATTTTTCTTGTGATGTTTGAAATTCATAACGCAACTCATGTAAAGCTTATAGATGACAATTGGAAGATGTGCAGCCACTGTGGTGATGTACGTCTTCAAGGACAGATGCTGCTGGATTGCCAGCTAATATATCATGAAAAAATGTTAGTAGGGGTGCTGTTCTGTGTGTTTCCACAAGGGCAATACCATAACTAAAGAATGTATTAACTGAACTGAAAAAAACAAAGACACACAAGATTTGCATACCACATTGTTAGCTTCACTGTTGTTTCATTGCGCTTATGTTTTACATACACATAATGCCCTTGAGGAAAAAAATAAAACATTTTCTCTACTTTATCCTGTCAAACATGCCCCTTCAACCCCATCACTTATAAAGCATTAGGATAAGCTGCTCTCAAAATGCACCAGCATTCAACATCCTGTCTTCAAGGGCAACAAAGCAAAACAAGGCAGAATGCTTCAGAATATCAGACAGAAAATATTTTCAAAGCTATCGTTTGGAAAATGCAGTAGTTATGTGAAAATCATATTTTCATTCTTCACTATACATTTAAAAATGTTTGGAGATTGAGCAAAACTGTGTGTTGGACATCTGGACATTTAGTCACAGCTTCATTTGTACAGAGCTGGACAAAACTAATTCCCACTTACCATCATGTATAGTGTCTACGTTTTTTCTTTTGATCACATAATAGGATTAGTACAAGCTGTTAGCGTAAAAAAACAGATCAAACCACTGCTTAAGATGAAGCTGTTGACTAAAATGAAAACATGATAATACTGTTTCTTTTTCACTATGCACATACTTGGAATTAGCTTGACAGAATATGGAGTTCTGCCTGTAATGTGCTTGATATTTATTTTTGTACATTATTACTCCAACTTCTAATTGGAGCATACTTCAAGAATTCAGTGACTATTATGTCAGATACATTGTTTCACCACCTGTAGTGTTTCCTTCCACATCTGGAATTGTGAAGTAAAAATTAAACTTGCTGATAAGTAGTCAGAATTTAGCTCAAAAATTGTTTTCATAGGTCATCAGCATACTGAGCCACTACCGATATCATTTAACATTCCAGATGGCATGAATCTTTCAACCCAAATACATTTAATTTGTGCAAACAAATGGTGCAGTACATGCTTTCTCATCCATATTGTGCCTTGTAAAATTGGAAACACTTCCGAAAAAATTTGACAAGGTACGGACAACATGGGTGCAAATGTAAAAGGTATTTCAGAGGTACTGCTCTGCAGCAGCATGTACTAAACCCGTTATGTGATCAAAAGAAAAAGCGTAGACACGATAGATGATGGTAAGTGGGAATTAGTTTTGTTCAGCTCTGCACAAATGAGGCTGTGACTAAATCCAGATGTCCAACACATAGTTTTGCTCAATCTCCAAAAGATTTAACTTTTTGATTCATTACATTTAATCAGTTAAAAATATCTTTGGGAGTATTTCCTGTCTCTATCTGTGTCATTGAAAAATATTTGATGAGCTTGCTCTCGGCTTCAGGATGTCTGCTGCCACTTAAGGAACACAACAGATAGAGAAGGGAATGCTGAGTAGAAGGAAGGAATTATGGTTGTGGAAATTACGAAAAGGAATTCCAGGAAACAGACAGATGCTGATTGGATTTGTAACGGTGAATGAAATGATCAAGAAACTAGTCAGATGTGTAAACAGTGTGGTCAGAGACAAGTAACTGAAGGAGAATTCTCAGTCAAGTACAGTGAGGTCATACAGCAATTTGAAGATGAGAATCTTCAAGTCAGGTTACTGGAACTGAGGAATCAAAGACAATATAGTGGCCACGTGGTGGACTTAGGTACAAAAAGGAAGTTGTCAATGTTTTGAATCACTGAAATTTGTTATGACTAGAGATGGGGAGACATGGGATTTGATCATTGTAACAAATTCTCAAGGCAAAGAAAATAAGGATTAGGCTTCAGCAATGATGAAAAAGAGGTATAAAACAACAATCAGACAATAACATAATCAATAAGCAGATAATGTTGTAAAGTTGGAAGAATACAGTGTTGGGTATGGAGTAAATAAAAATACTTGATTCAACAGACTTGTAGATTACACAAAGCTGGGCTTCAGAGTAATTTAGGTAGTACTGAAATTCAGGATAGGCAGTCAGAAACTATAGTAATAACTTTGGAGTTAATGGTAGTGACAGTGAAAAGGAATTTTGTCTTCTCTGCAATGTTATGACAGACAATTCAATTTTTATTGGCAATATTATTTCTAAGTAGCATGAAATGCTGAATAGGAAGTTATGAAGGATAGAGTTCTATAGAGCATAATAGAGGTCAAAGCATGACTGTGGGAAGATAAACTGTTTGAGAAGAAATAATGATTACCATGAGAGAAGCATGAGTGTAACTTTGAAAGTGTGATGTAACGGGAACCTATCATGGAGGCCAATATAGTGGTTAACAACAGATTACAAAGAGGTTGGAGAGAAAAGGGAAGGGAATAGTCTGATGAAGCGTAGGAGGTGAGTGCTTGGTTGGAGGAAAATTTTGGACAGTAAGTTGTAGCTGCATAGGTGACAACCTTTAGATAAAAAGTACATAAACTACTTATAGATAACAAAGTGTGTAGCTGGATGAACATAGCAGGCCAAGCAGCATCTCAGGAGCACACTCCTGAGATGCTGCTTGGCCTGCTGTGTTCATCCAGCTACACACTTTGCTATCTTGGATTCTCCAGCATCTGCAGTTCCCATTATCTCTGATCATAAACTACTTATAATTACGATGGGAGTATGGATGACAGTTGCAAGATGATGAGATTGAAGGAGCAGTTTTTGGACAATCTGGGTAGA
Organism: Stegostoma tigrinum; assembly: GCF_030684315.1. Lineage (NCBI taxonomy): Eukaryota > Metazoa > Chordata > Chondrichthyes > Orectolobiformes > Stegostomatidae > Stegostoma > Stegostoma tigrinum. The sequence goes on along the minus strand of NC_081378.1, from coordinate 25,570,544 downwards.
AAATCAAACTCACTAGCACCCTTTGTCATGGTGTTACTGGCATCATTCATAGACTAACATGGTGTAAGATGCCCATGTGCATGCTTCCAAACAATGCCAACTGCTAGATTAATCAATGCGGCAGAGTGAACATTTGTCAGAGGTATGCAGAGCAAGCAGAATGTGACATCAATTAATATTCAACATTGATTGAAGCCAGTCAGGCCATTTTTCAGCCAAGTGCATCAGTTAACATCAAAAGCATTAAGCAGTAGGAAAAATGACCCCTTCCCTAAACGCAATATTCAACTGTAATGTCATCTAAAGTGATCATCAATGATTTACATCAAGTCCCCCAACATATTGCTGTAACCCTACATTTACAATGACTGATTCATGTAGCCTGTACATCCATTGACACTATGGAGTAATTTAGTATGGCCAGTCTGTCTAATCTGCACACCTTTGGACTGTGGGAGGAAACCGCAGCACCTAGAGGGAACACAAGCAGACACAGGAAGAATGTGCAAACTCCACTTAGACAAAGAGGAAAGGACTGTATTGCCATAAGCTGTGAAGGTAACCTTAATGACACGTTTTATACATATTATTCCATCCAGGGTAGAGCTGGAGATATTTGCAACACCTCACAGTTTTCCATTCACTGTTCAATGTAGGATGCAATTGAGATTGCTTTTATCTACTTCAGCTGTTTCTGAAGAGCTAACTTGAATGCAGTGCCAAAAACTGCAACCCAATTCTGTATTCACCAGCAGTCACACCATATATTGTCTTTTATTAACAATTTCAATGTTTATATCACCACAATACAATATAAAAAGCCGCCACAAAAAAAGGTTCCTGTATTTGGAAATCAGCAGATCACCTCTGTGATCTTGACTCATAGCAGTCAGACTTTCCACTGCAGTACTGTGTTGCAATGGAAGTTACATCAGGTGCTACAATGTGGTTCTGTCCAAAACATGTTGGCCACTATTTCCACACTGAAAGGGTTTCATACTGAATGCAAAGTTCTATGCAAAATTAGTGTGAGACTGTCTCAAGCTTCTTAACATTAACCACAAGCTTTATGGCTGGCTTTCCAGTAGAGTTTGTAGAGCATAGTGTTATGGACCAGACAAAACTGTCTTAAAGCATGTCAAAGTGGTTGCCTAGACCCCAGCCTTTTCTTGATTTAAAGGCAAGTGCCAGGCATTGCATTCCAAATGCAATTTGTACTGGTCAATATCCCCTCCCTACCTCCCCACCTACACCCTCTCCACCTATCTTCTTTGCTCTCCATCTTCGGTCCGCCTCCCCCTCTCTCCCTATTTATTCCAGTTCCCTCCCCCCATCCCCCTCTCTGATGAAGGGTCTAGGCCCGAAACGTCAGCTTTTGTGCTCCTGAGATGCTGCTTGGCCTGCTGTGTTCATCCAGCCTCACATTTTATTATCAACTGGTCAAACTGCCAGGCTTGAAGTAAACTGTACTTTATTCACACACTACAGTTACACAAACAAAAGAAAGAATAATTGTAACAAATTAACTCTTAACTTAAAACTTAACAGAATAATAGACTATTTTTACTACGAAATAGTAATTTTTCCCATATTGTAGCATTCCATAAATACACCCTTGTAAAAGGCAAATTCAGGAAAATAGATTGTCTCACATGCAATTCTCCTGTGCAGGGGGAAATAACCCCAAGGAAAACTCTTAGTGAGAGAGAATCAAGTGTTTTGTTGGAGCAGGGGAGAGATGGATTGCAGCTTCCAAAATCCAACAGCTACTAAAAGTTAAACTAAAATCCTGGTTCTGTTGGAGCTTGACCCCAACCTTTCAGGCTGCTTCCCTTGTTCCAACTTATAAAAAATATCTCAAGCCCTCACATGCTGTTTACTTTATTGGCTTGAAACTGACCACGCTTCATTTCTATCTTGACCTCTCTTCATAAAACAAAAGGACAATATATACCTCTTAAAGCCGTAGTATCATCACAATAGTCATCATTGCTTCTCTGTAGGCTGCCTCCATCTAAGTATTTAATTGGTTCATCCAGTCCATTCTGTTCTACGTTAGTAATTACATTCAATGCACAATGTAGGACCCCAAGTAAGAGGGCTATCAACTGAGACAGGCAAGTGTCTTAACCTTCCAACAAGTGTCTATAAAAATGGGAGCTACCAGCATGAGAGGAATAAGTTTACCAACCCTGCTTTGAAACCATCACCGTCCCATTAGATTAACAACAATCTATAATCAATTACCATGCCTCCAGCCATCAAGTCCTATTCTACTTTGCTCTATTCCTATACTGTTTTGTTTCATGCCTTTGTATTCTCTCTGACATTAATAAAAGCTTTTGGTTGTTCATCCTGATTTCCCCTTCTTTTGCTAGTGTTTAGTTTCTCATGTTACAAATCTGAAATACATCATCAATGTAATTTCTTTTAACATTAAATAAAAACTATATCCCTGCCTATATAAGATGATAAAATGTGAGGCTGGATGAACACAGCAGGCCAAGCAGCATCTCAGGAGCACAAAAGCTGACGTTTCGGGCCTAGACCCTTCATCAGAGAGGGGGATGGGGGGAGGGAACTGGAATAAATAGGGAGAGAGGGGGAGGCGGACCGAAGATGGAGAGCAAAGAAGATAGGTGGAGAGGGTGTAGGTGGGGAGGTAGGGAGGGGATAGGTCAGTCCAGGGAAGACGGACAGGTCAAGGAGGTGGGATGAGGTTAGTAGGTAGCTGGGGGTGCGGCTGGGGGTGGGAGGAAGGGATGGGTGAGAGGAAGAACCGGTTAGGGAGGCAGAGACAGGTTGGACTGGTTTTGGGATGCAGTGGGTGGGGGGGAAGAGCTGGGCTGGTTGTGTGGTGCAGTGGGGGGAGGGGATGAACTGGGCTGGTTTAGGGATGCAGTGGGGGAAGGGGAGATTTTGAAACTGGTGAAGTCCACATTGATACCATATGGCTGCAGGGTTCCCAGGCGGAATATGAGTTGCTGTTCCTGCAACATTCTGAATAAATTAATACCTTTTACTTCAAGTTGAACACAAGTAAATCAGCTTTGTTTCAGTTTACAATAATGTGATTCTATTGTAACTGATACGGATATCATGGAATCAGAGAATGACGCAGCAAAACAGGCAGACATTTGGCTTATTCTGTCTGTGCTGCTACTGTGGCAGAGCTACACCTCCAATTTTTCAATAGCCCTGTCAAATTCCAGAAAGCCAGTGTCAAAAGGACAATACTGGAGCCAATTGTATAATATTTACAGAGTGAAACATTACAAACTTTCACTTCCTAACTCAGTTACACCTCAATTTCAATCACTATCTATATTTATCATTTTAAAATCAACCTGCCCAGACATCGTATAACATACCGGTGAGATTGGACCTTCTTGCTCAGAATTTGGATCAGTACCACTGCATTGCAAGGCCAATCAGTGTCTGTTTCTATGTACTCAAATTAAAGTTTGATTAGTACCTTTCACCTTCATATAATTAAAAATAATTGATATACTATTAACAGCACTTTAATTTTTTTCCTTTCAAGTATTTATTCAATTCCTATTTGAATGTCATTTAGTACAATGATATTAAAAGGACAGTTTATTAAGGAGTCCAAAAGGAGAAGCTTATTTACCATCTCCAGGGCACAACCTACCCAATACAATACTATAATATTGTAGTTATGCTCCAATGCAACATCGTGTCATAGCAAATTGTGCTATTTAAGTAATGGGGCCAATGGGAAAAGTGGGGTTAGGGGCATAAAGGACACATAACAATTATATTTTCCAAAATTATTCCTCATCTGTGTAGATTCATTCTTAGAGCTGCAGTTATAATAACAGTTTATCAGACAGCTGATGCTGCAAAGAGGCAATATATTTATGAATCTGACCTTGTATTTGCAATGAAGTGACAGTTGGGCTTTAAATAGAGTTAGAGATAAAAAATAAAACTGCAGATGCTGGAATCCACATAGACAAACAGGAGGCTAGAAGAACACAGCAAGCCAGGTATCATCTGGAGGAAAGGAGTAGTCAACATTTCAGGTATTACCCTCAATTCGAAAAGCGTTCAGACACTGGAAATCCCAGCAATGGTCAGTATGCACAATAGTGTGAGCATGATCCAAGAGAGGTGAGCAGTGCAAAATTGTGTGAGATAGGCCTCACAGCCAGCAACTCTCCATGAAACTTCCCGGAAATTGACATGTTGGCAACTTTTAGCAAATTCCCTCCTCCATTTCAATGCTGCTCTGACATGACATTCCATCAGCACAGACTTCTGGATAGATTTTCAGATAAGTGAGGCAGAGGAATCTGACCTTTCTTTCCTATGTAGCCTATTGGCATTGACGTTAATTATAGGATTACAATGCATTGTGAACCTGAGTAACATTGTATTCAAAACAGTGCTGGAAAAGAGCAGGTTGTAATACAGACAACTTATGTTATAAATGATTTACATGAAGAAATTCAAAAATACTTACATTTTAAATATGTAACAAAATCTAGGTAAAAATACTACACACAAACGTGCATGTTTTAACAACACTCACTATTTTAAATGATACTTCATTTCTTAATTATACCATCAACTTAGCATTGGAGTCCAATTTTCTATTTAAATGAGGCTGCATTTTTAAATAATGCTGAATCGTGTAATAGCCAACACAAGTTCACGTTTTAGAAATAGCATCCCCCTATTCATCAATTGTGTTATAGCTAATTCACATTGCTGAAACACGCGTTATAGGAGAACCCTCTTGTACTGAAGGAGGAATATATTATTGTTAAGTAATTCCAATAGTATGATGATACACCATTTTGTAGGACTAAATGCATTTTTTATAAGACACTTGAACCTTTCTGCAGAGGTACAGTACAACCAATGTCAGGAAGACAAATTCTATTATTTATATTAGCCAGTCTAATTGTATTCAATTACAGAAAGACCTTCAATCTGCTCTGAATTTTTCTGAACCATTAATTGTCCTGTGAGTTTTTATATATTGGAGCAGATGCAGAGAACAGTCTGTGACTAAAAATACAATTCAAATGCAGCAGAATCAGAAGCACAACGAATTGTGTGCTCGCTGTGTTTGTGTCTGTGAGACTGAACTGACTTCATCCAATAAGTTATTCAAGGAATTCTGTAGAGCACACAGTGACTAACACATATTGCACTTGGAGTAGAATAGGAATCAGGGGCAGGGTGTTGAGAGCATGCAATTTTACAAAGACTGTTGTCGGCCTTTAAGGAGCTACCCTCTTACTGTTAAAAAAAATCATTGGAGTACGCAAATACTTTTATAGAATTATCCTGATTCAGATCAATTAACTCAGTACAGATCAGGGCTTGACAGGAAAATTCTTCTGTTAACTTGTTTGGTTCTGCTCTAAGCTCCATTGATTCGGAAAGGAAAGATCACAAACAAGTGGAATTAGTTTTTAGTTGCTAAAGCACATAGCAGGCACAAACATAAAGCCGTGAATGGCCTTCTTCTTTGCTATAACTGATACAGTTTCCTTAGGGTAAACATCACAATCTGATATGGCCTGAGTGCTTCCCTATCTGTTAGCCAATGTAACGTGCACCAAAAAGACTAGGATTCCTGATGAAGCAGATATCTTGAAGTTTATTAACAACATTAACTGTGTACATATACATAGTTTGGATTTTGACTACAATTATTTCGGCATATCAGTAGTTCAGAACTTTCAGGGCAAGACATCACACATCCACTTTTTTGTATCAGTCAGTTCCCTTATTCTGAAACTTAAAGATTCAGAAGCACAGATAAACACTATGACAGCTACAATCAAATGGTAAGTATATAAGTTAGGTGTGAGATGAGGAAAACAGCCTACAATAGGGCAGAAAGAGTCAAGACGGTAGGCTGCCCAACATTCAGTTCCCCATCTCTTACGAGGAAAGTATCCTAATACTGACAACCCCAGGTTGCTAACTGTGTCCATGCCCCTTGACTAGAATCAGAGGCTGCCCTTTATTTACTGTGCTGAGACTCTTTGACCTACGGTTACCGCCCTTGATGTGGCAGAGGGCTGCTGACAACCATGACAAACTTCCTGTCTTTATATTTGCACTAAACAGCAAGGTAATGCAGCAGTACTTTGAGCATGGTATCTCTGGGTGAGGGCAAGGCACAAAAAGGTGAGACAAGGCAGGAATGCTGTGTGCACCTAGGCAGGCTCAAAGAGTGTGGGCACTGAAAGAGCAAGTGAATAGATTGGAGATGCAACCTGGACCAGTCCATCAGTGCAAAGAGTCCTTGTTATAGCATTACAATGATAATTGCTGTAGTATCCCAAGGTGCAAACTGAAATGTAGAAATGTGTGGTCAGTGGACTGGAGATGCACTATGGTAGCTTTTGTAGGTTGATGCATGTCAGATGCCAATATCCATGAATGCTGGGTGCCTATGACCAGTGAGCATGGAGTGTGCACTGAAAGGTTTATGCCCAGTGTCCAACATGGAAATCTTTTGGAGTAAGTAGCAAGTTGCAGTCACAAGATACATGCTCTGATTTCCATGTTGAGGATTTTTGGCATCTTGTTTGCTTGCAGGGAATAATAGGATAGGCAACTGCATATTTTTGAGGCAAGATGTGCAGTTAATAAATTCGTATAAAGCAGTAATCCCCGTCAATAAGGCAACATACCATTGCTTAAAGAGAATATCACCTCTAGGCCTCGAACCTAGTTGAAAGATTTAGTACATTGCTCCTGATATCAAGACAGACTTCCTGGCACAATACTGCAACATTTCTAAGTGTAATCCGTGTCAATTCAGACGACTATCAGATTCTGCACATTATTTTTACACATTATGATAATAGTTTAGCAGATATACAGTACAATCGGATTTAGTCCATATGCCGTGATTGTAATTCAGCTTTGTAACTTCAATCTACAAGGTGCTATCAGTCATTGTGGAAAGATGCATCATCGAAGTATGATTGTTGTCTACTATGAAACTTGCAGCATCTGAAGCACCATCCTGGATGGTGGACCATTGATCATATTCAATTTGAATGTGTTGCCTGTGTCATTGTAAGAGCTGATCATTGCTTGTAACAAGATCATATGACTTGGACTGGACATAATGCCCTTGCAATGAACTCATCTTTTTACGAAGATCAATGTGGAAGAACAGTCTGCATGTTCAACGATCATGCTCTTCTACCATTTTCTCCCTCCTTTCTGACAATGCATCATTACTGTGCTTGGGTGGCAAAAGTATGTGCAGAAAGAACAGTCTGGATCAGTGAGCAATTTCTCGGCAGTCCTAGTTCTTCTTTGAATAATCAGAAAGAACATGGTTGCTCAGGGACATGTTGACCGTGTTCAGGATACCCACTGATAATGATCTTCGCAAACTCTCACAGCTGGACATCATCAGATGTAACTTGCTGCATCTATATTTTACTTCCTATTTAATAGTATCAGCTTGTTGGTCTAAAAGGAATACCTTTATTCTTAGCAGAAATGGGCTAAATGCATCTGGAATAATTATCTGTCACTTTGGTTTGCACTGTACTTTGAAGCTGTATCATTCAATTTCACAGATCGTTGTTGTTGTGGAGGTGAAAGGTTTTCAATGGATCATTTTCATGGTCTGTGGTCAATGTAAGCAATGAAATGCTTTCTGAATCAATGCATGTAGAACTTCTGTATACCAACAGCTAGAATGAACGTTTTCCTTTCTATGTTGCAGTACTTTGCCTGAGCTGAAAAAAGGACCTTAGTACCGAACACAATACTTTTGTCATCTTTTGACAGACACGTTCAGAGACCTTTTTGAGATACATCTACTTCTAATGTGGTTAGCGTAAAGGGATCATAACATTGAAAAACAAAGTTGTTGAATGAAAATACATTTTGGAGGGGTTGCACACATGCTGCTGATCTTTCTGCCTCATGAATGGTGTGTCTTTATGGATATTATCTCTAGTAGGAGAGGCTTTGGCTTTAAAATCTAGGATAGCTGAATAAATAAAGTTGAAGAAGCCATGGGACCTTTGTGTTGGAGTGTTGGCATTTATCATATATCTTCCATTTTGGTAGGATCAGGTCTAATACCATTTGAAGAACGCATTGATCTGAACAAATTGATTTGACTCATGTTGATTTCATACTTTTTGCTGTTGAAAAGGAGATCGTGGTTTTTTCGCTACTACCATGAGTCAATGGAGGTTTATGTCATGCTTTTGTTCAGTTTTCACAGAACTACAATGTCACCTGCAATACAGAGCTAAACCGATAGATTTCTACAACATGATCCATTTGCTGTTGAAATATATCACAGCTAACAGACAATTTAAATGATAGTCTGAGAAAGCAGTACAAAGCAAAGAGTGTTGAGAAGTTCTCAATTCCTGTGACTCTGGGGAAAGATGTATGGATAAAAGGGAAAAGGAAAGGAAAGGAAGGCTCTAGCAGAAGAAAGTGTGAGAGTTTTTGAACTTTGGAGGTTGGAAAAGAAAACTTGGAGGGAGGGAGTGGAGGGCTGCATGTTCTGCGGGGCAGAGGTTGAAGTGGGTGAGAAGGGTGGAGAGGTTGAAGTGATTGCGTACCACCCCACCAACCTCTGGATCCAACGCATCATCCTCCAACACTTCCAACATCTGCAATCTGACCCCACCACCAAAGACATTTTTCCCTCCCCACCCTAATCTGCTTTCCGGAGAGACCACTCTCCCCATGACTCCCTTGTCCGCTCCACACTCCCCTCCAACCCCACCACACCCAGCACTTTTCCCTGCAACAGCAGGAAGTGCTACACCTGCCCCACACCTCCACCCTGACCCCCATCCCAGGCCCCAAGAAGACTTTCCACATCAAGCAGATGTTCACCTGCACATCTGCTAATGTGGTATACTGCATCTGTTGTACCCATCGTGGCCTCCTCTACATTGGGGAAACCAAGCAGAGGCTTGGAGACCGCTTTGCAAAACACCTACGTTCGGTTCACAATAAACAATTGCAACTCCCAGTCGCGAACCATTTCAACGCCCCCTCCCATTCCTCAGACGACATGTCCATCATGGGCCTCCTGCAGTGCCACAACAACGTCACCCGAAGGTTGCAGGAACAGCAACTCATATTCCGCTTGGGAACCCTGCAGCCCAATGGTATCAATGTGGATTTCACGAACTTCAAAATCTCCCCTCCCCCAACCGCATCCCAAAACCAGCCCAGCTCATCCCCGCCTCCCTAACCTGTTCTTCCTCTCACCTATCCCCTCTTCCCACCTCAAGCCGCACCCCCATTTCCTACCTACTAACCTCATCCCACCCCCTTGACCTGTCCGTCCTCGCTGAGCTGACCTATCTCCTCCCTACCTCCCCACCTACATTCACCTTTACAGGCTCTATCCCCGCCTCTTTGACTTGTCTGTCTCCTCTCCACCTATGTTCTCCTCTATGCATCTCTTATCTGCCTCCCCCTCTCTCCCTATTTATTTCAGAACCCCCTTCCCCTCCCCCATTTCTGAAGAAAGGTCTAGGCCTGAAACGTTAGCCTTCCTGCTCCTATGATGCTGCTTGGCCTGCTGTGTTCATCCAGCTCTATACCTTGTTATCTCGGATTCGCCAACATCTGCAGTTCCTATTATCTCTGGTGAATCAATGAATTGAAGATACAATGACAAAGATACCTCTTGCATGATGTAAGTTTTTCTTAGGTTTTTTCCAAACCAAATGTTGTCACCCATCTCTGAAGCAGGACCAACTTAAATGTGGGCATTCTTAGGGTGATATTTGATTTGATATAAACTACAAAGCAAATAACAGCCCAGCGCAACTTGTGTACATTTGAGGTAGGGTTCCTACTGCTGCATCATAAGGGCACTTAAAAAATCCCTATTTTAGATTTTTTCTAATCAACTTGTAGGGATTGTGATTCTACACCTCTGGAGCAAATGTGATTTTAACCCAAGCCTCCTAGCATAGAGGTCAGGACATTGCCACTACATCACAATAGTCCAAAGTTTTTTTTTCTAATGCTCAGGGGCCAAAACTTTCCACTTGCTGTTAATTGTCCTGCTATTTCCCTTCAACATACTTCACTAATGTTCAATTTTTCTAGTCATTCCTTTCCTCCCTCTTTAAGCACGTGTATTTGCAGAGTCTTTTTACGTAACACAATGTATAAGTATAAAACATACGAGGACTATTTGGGATGCTGTTCTAGCAGCATCCTATATTGGGCCTTGTGCCCTCTATAAGCACATGAACATTCTTTTCAGCATGCTGACAGTTAACATTAAATTAGCTATGAGCACCTTTGCAATGCTTTCCTGTTTCTTCAACAGTCCAGTGCTAAACAGGGCTTGTCAAAAAATATCCCTCTGGGATCTTAACTTCAATAGTGAAAGAAACCGGCTGAAGGGTTATTACTAGACTCCTGCCAATGAATGAATGGCTGTATCCTGCAACATTGTATTAATTTTAAGGAATTTGCCCATTGTCAGCCTGCAACATTGTATTAATTTTAAGGAATTTGCCCATTGTCACACATACCAATTAAACTGTAGTCAGGGACTCACATCACTTGATATTGTCAAAATGGTTATGGTTCACATTTGCAGCATATAAAAGTATGATTATGCAGTCAATTACATCAACAATTTTAGGGAATTCTTAAAATTGTAATAAGAATAAGCCGGCACACTGGCATGTTTGGACTGTCAAAGGCACATTCTGAAGTACCCTAGCCTGACAAACTTGCTCAATTCACCAGTATGCAATAATGAAACATGGTGAAAGTGACAAGTCGTTTCATAAAACGGTTAAGTGATAAAATAATTAAGAGCCATTATCGCCTCCTGTACAATAAGCACCATTTCATTTTTGATGTGGTCCTTGAGTCATTCTGAAGGATGAACCACTCCTGAAATTCAATTGTAAAGAAATTTTGAGAGGACCCGCGTGGCCTTTAATACCGATGGTAGAGAATCTCTTAAGTTGAGCTATCTTTTGATGTTACTCAATCTTATTTGCTTCCATGGCTGCTGCTGATTCATCTTCTTCTTTTGATTGAAGCAGTGGGATGCCCATTGAGAAACCAGCTATAGTTTGCATAGATTAATTCAAGGGCACAAATGACATTGTGCCTTCCTGCTTAGTTAATCATAAATGTGAATATTGCATTCTAATACACTTTAAAAGAGGACAAAAAATCATTCCATGTGTATTTAAAAATAAGTCCCCTGATTAAGGGAGTTTCTAATTGGAATCACTGTTTCATACTCCAACATCCTGTGACACTGGGGTCTGAACAGTAGGCAATTCCACTGTTTCTTAATATTACTGGATACTATTCCAGAAATGATATTCATTTAATCATCTGTCACTGGATGAGAGCACAGCAATATTAAGTCTAAGTGAATGGCAATTTGTGACATTATTCAGCATAAAAAAGATTTGCTGAATTGTGTTCTGTCACTGTAGATATTTGCTAAGCTTGTAGCTGACCATGAACTGAAATATGAAATTTTCTCAAGAGTTTAAGGCTTTGGTTTGAATGAGGATTTCCTTTATAACAAACAAGAGTACATAAGAGAGACATAAAATGTTTTGGGGAAAGGTTGAAAACAGGGTGCAGCAAGTGTTATGCTAATAAGATATGGTTGTCTAAAGTTCTAAATTCTGGACAACAATTTTGGGGCAAGTTGCTGATTGTCATGATTTAAACATGTCTAGATGTGTTAACTGGGACGCTTAGCCACTGAATAAGAATGGCTTCCCTTGTAGCAGTATGCGTTGTCTCTATGGACAACACAAATGGACTGATACTCAGGACTGTACTCGTGCCCTGACCGACTTCAAGCAGCCCCTAGACATGACTGAGTAAATCCCTGACTGCAGCTCCTGATTGATGATACATAATTGCCCTGATTGCTGGTGCTGGCCTACATGGCTGAACACTTAACATTCTCCAGATTGTACTGGGTCAGATCCCTGCCCCAAGTGAACAGCCTGCATTCTGTGCTGATTGTCTGCATGACTGATGGCACTAGGACCTCGACCAACAGTGACACAACCCTTGGCTGGACTAAGGACTAGACCCCTACCAGTTTCTGACATGGCCAATTAGGTGAATGAACATACAGTGTGTTTCCCATGCAAACAGGTTAGTTAAGTGTTAGATTGATGTTAGATTGATGCCTCTGTGTGCTATTCACCAAAATGTCTCCCCACCTGAGGCGGATCCATACTGGCAAGCCTGATAAGCTGTCATACTTTTGTGTTGGTGCAAACGTGTACCTCAAAATGGCATGGTAACACTTTGGCTATAGCAAAACCTCAACATGCTAACAGGCACAGCTTGAGAAGACATTAATGTTAACTGAGTGAGCACTAACAGAGCAAACAAGCAGTCCCGAGGTACAATCTGTGAGCTGGGTCCCGGTCCGCACTCACAGTGTTCCTGCTGCAACCTCTCAATACAAGTTGCTGATGTGTCCTGCAATAGAACTGCTCTTCATAAGCAGTTTGGCATTCATGTCCTCCCATCTGATTTTAATTTGTCTTCATACCAATTTTCAGTTTTGTTTTCTTACTATTTATCTCCTTCCTTTCTTACTTACACACTCCTTTTGCTTCTTTGATACTCCCAGAACAGGAAAACATTTTTTTAACTTGCTGACTCCTACACAATATTCCAAAGCACTTCATAGCAAGTTAATTAGTTTTAGTGCTGTAGTTTCAAGGGATGTCAACCAGTACACTCGGAGGATTCTTTGCTCTTTTATGATGAAACATGATCTTTTACACCTACCAGAACAGGTAGAATTGAACTGAATGATGCAGCTTCCACCAGTACAGTACTCTCAGATTTGCATAGAAGTATCAGCCTAGACTAAATGATCAAGTCTTCAGTCAGTCCCGAGCACACAAGTTTCTAATTCATAGATATCAGTCAGTCAAAGCCTTACTTGAAGCCAATAAGTCTTCCGACTACTGTTTGGAAAAGAAACTAAGATGCATTTTAGATGTGATAAGACCAATTGTAAACCAATATGCAATTTGCTTAACATCAAATACAAAAATGAACAATATCTCCCCGTATAGCATAATGCAGTCTAGACGAATAAACAGTGACCTCATTGAAACAAATAGGATTCTTAGGGGGCTTGACAGAATAAATGTTGAGAGAATTTTCACCTCATGGGAGAGCCTAGGACCAGACGGCATAGTCTCAAAACAAAAGGACACTAATTTAAGACTGAAATGTGAAGAAATTTCTTCTCTCATATAACTGAGAGTTTTTGATATCTTTTCCACAATGAGCTGTAAGGGAAAATGTCAGGAAGATGGATGTGAGGAATGTTGGATTCGTTAAGATCCTAGTGAATGGCAGAGCAGGCATGAGAGACTGACCAGCCTATTCATATTCTTATTCTTTACAAGCTGTTGAATATTATTTGTTCCAATGCTGAAAAAGTAAAACATACCATTTTACCTTTTGAACATGTTTGATACATTTTCTTCTGCACTTTTTCTAGTGTGATAATGTCCTTCCTGAAATGTGGTGACTAGGAGAGTGTATGAAACTCCCAGTCTAACTAGTGTCTTACAGAGCACAAACATTCTTGTTTTTGCAGTCAATATCTCATCCAATGAAGGAGCATATCTCAGTTGTCTTCTAGACCAACATATCTATCTGTCTTGTTACCTCAAAGAACAATAGACCTGCTCTCCAATGTCTCTCACTTTCCCTACCATTCTCATTACCTTTCCACTTATTGTAAATTCCTTTGCTTTGTTTATCCTCTCGTATGTATAACCTCACATTGGACTGAATTCCATTTGCTACGTTTTTGTCCATTCAATCAAATCTTCCTGCAGTTGACAGTGATCCTGTTCACGATCCAACACCTGCTCAATTATTCTGTCATCTGCAAATTTTCCAAACATGCCTCTCACATTTAAGTCTAAATCGTTGAAATAAAGTGCAAACAGCAAGGGACCCTAAACTGAGCCTTGTGGCACATCATTGGAAACCTTTTTACATTTACAAAAACATCCAATAACCATTATGCTTTATTTTTTGTTAGTGAGTTAATTTTTGATCTAACTGATTAAATTCTATTGTATCACCTTGGCTTTAATTTACCTTAACAATCTACCATGTGAGACCTGGTCAAATGCCATAATAAAACCCATGTCAACAACATCCACTGCATGACTCTCATCAATCCTACTTGTTACTTCAAATGTGACACCACTGTTTGAAAGTGGAGGGAGACAAAATGTTTATAACTATAGGCCTGTAAGCCTAGCAATGGAGAAAATGCTTGAATCTATAATCAAGGAAGAAATAGCGAGACATCTGGATAGAAATTGTCTCATTGGGCAGATGCATCATGTGTTCATGAAAGGCAGGTCATGTTTAACTAATTTACTGGAATTCTTTGAGGACATTATGAGCGCAGCAGGCAATGGAGAATCAGTGAATGTGATGTAACTGGATTTCCAGAAGGCATTTGACAAGGTTACACACAAAAGGTTACTGCATCTGATAAAGATGCATAGCATTACGAGTGATGCATTAGCATGGATAGAAGATTAGTTAACTAACAGAAAGCAAAGAGTGGGGATAAAGGGGTGTTTTTCTGATTGACGATCAATGGCTAGTGGTGTGCCTCAGGGAACAGTGATCGGACCACAATTGTTTACAATTTACAAAAAAGATTTAGAGCTGGGAACCAAGTATAGTATGTCGAAGTTTGCAGGTGACACTAAGATGAGTGATACAGCAAAGTGTGCAGAGGACACTGAGAGTCTGCAGGGGGATAAAGATCGGTTAATTGAGTAGGCAAGACTGACAGATGGAGTACAATGTTGGTAAATGCAAGGCCATCCATATTGGTAAGAATAACAGCAAAATGGGCTAACATTTAACAATGAAAAATTGTAGTATGCTGCTATGCAGAGGGGCGTGTGTGGCCTTGTGCATGAATCACAAAACATAGGTTTACAGGTGCAGCAGGCAATTTGAGAAGGCAAATGGAATATTGTCCTTCATTGCTACGAGGTTGGAGTTTAAAAATACAGAGGTTATGCTGCAGCTACGTAGGGTACTCGTGAGGCCATATCTGGAGCAGTGCATACAGTTTGGTCTCCTTACTTGAAAAAGGATGTAATTGGCATTGGAAGTGGGTGCAGACAAGGTTCACTAGGTTGATTCTGAGGACAGATCAAGTAGACTAGGACTATATTCATTGGAATTTAGTACAATGAGTGAAGGTCTTATAGAAACATATATAAATATGAAGGAAATAGATTAGAAGCAAAGAGGTTGTTTCTACTGGCAGGTGAAACTAGAACAAGGGGGCATAACCTCAAAATAAGGGGGAGCAGGATTAGTAACAGTTTATTTAAATAAAGAATTCAACCGATGCAGCTGATGGGAGAGAGTCAGAATTTCGTATGGACCTATTTCAACATCTATATTGTTAAAAGATTGGAAGACAGTTGCTGCTCATTTTCAGAACTAGGAAATTACCTTATTTATGAAAAAAATATATTTTTTCAATTCCACCTTTGCATATGTTAACTTTTCAATTAGGGTTAGCAACTTTAATCCTATTTATATGCTTATTCATCATATGCTTTGTCTGCAGTAAAAGATTATAAAAAAAAGCAGACTGTTACAAACCAACAATAAATTATGATATGAAAACGTGCAAGACAATCATTACAAATCTCACCACACATGGAGATCTGAGAGAACTAAAAACTAAGATCCCTAAGCTTTGTCAGGAGCAAAGTTGCAATGCATTGCTCTCTGCAAAGTGAACAGGCAACTTGCAACCCAACAATTCCCACAGGCCAAGCACTAGTTAGTCCATTTCAGTTATGGCACAGACACACACAAACCAAATTAATGATCTGAACCACTTTAATGAGTAGATCATTCATAATAGGAAAAAAAAGTTTGCTGGTCAATAGGGTGTACCACTTGACTAGGTGTAAGACATCTGCAAAACGTGACTGTATGTGAAAGGCTTTATCCATCTATTCAGAGTCTCATCGTCCAATAGAAATGTGTGAGAAACATTCATGTGTTACTCCAAGAAGTCCTATCTACTTTCTCTTCTTCAAGTCAAGTGAGGCCACACTGAGTGAAGGAAAGGATTCTATTATTGATATTCCAAATATCCCACGAAGATAGAGGAAGCAATGGTGATCAATCAACTTCCAATAAGACTGAAGTTTTCTATTTTGGAGAGGAATATTTTCAGAAAATTTTTTTTTAAGTTAATTTGGGTCTTTGGCTCCTCCAGACAGAGCAGTAGGCTGATGCTCCAATTTCCAGCATTAATTATGTATGCCCTTTTATGGGTGAAAGATACATCCTCTGCTCTTAGTGGTTGAGAGTTCGATACTGACTGTGCCGTTGTCTCCATCAAATTGAAAAAGAGTATACTGAAAGGACTTTCTGGAATAATTCAGGATAATCTCTAAGCACATTCCCAATGGTGTCAAATGATCTTGGGACAATGGAAGGAATAACCTCCTTCCTCACAATCCATTTATCCATTTGACCCATGGGCCAAAGAATGCTACAGGGGTTTTAGAATCTAAATATATGTTCAAACAAAGATTTTTAAAATATATAACAGCATTACCCTACTTCTGATAGTCATAGAAGCTTCTGAATTATAATATCCTTTAATGGTTCCTGATGCTGATTATTGAGGCCCTTAATTATTTAAGCTCTCATCTTCTTAGGAAATGTCAAAGTGTTGTTAGGATACAATAGAGGAAATCAAAGAAACTGCAGCCAGTCAGAAGGAATAAAACAATAGCTGGAATATTTTTACCAAATTTGAATTACATTTCACCTCTTCCTATTCATTCCTTTATGTTCCTTTTATGGAGCAATTCTCTGTGAAGCTCTGTCATGGTTACCAGTATATCTTGACAAGTAACTGCTGGGAGTACAGAATGCAAACAGTTGCTATCAAAAGAGGTGTCAATGCCTCCTTCAGAGAAAAACACAGATGATGTGCAGGCTGTCCTGGCAATATTATTTTACGCATGAGGAATGCTGATAAGAGATAGTTTTAAGGTTAGCTTTAATCAAAATATTATCGCAACATAGTCAGTAAACAGAAAGTGAATTATTCTCTTTAAAATATTATTGTCAAGTGATTTCATTGAAAATAGACAAAAACTTTTAGCAGATTGTTAGCATTACTGCTGAGTGGTAGCAAGCAGCACTCCTCAGCTGTACTCGAATACATTTACAATAGTTATATTCACTGTCTTCTGCTTGTCTTTCTGACAAAAATAATGATTACATTCTTAATCATTGATAGCTTGAAGACAAATCAAAAAAGCACTTTATTAATTTCAAAATTTAATCTTTTTCTTTCAAGTTGAAAAAGGCAATAATATTCTGATTTTACAATTTAGCAGCAGTCCAGTTTGAACTTCATGTTAGGCTATTTTATTTTATAAATAAGTTATATTAAGAAACAGTACACTACAAATACGGGAGAGAATGGATGTGACTGATGGAAGTGTAGGGGACACGGAGAATACATTTAAAATCTATAAGTCAGTTGATAGACAAAGAACTTCAAGAAAGTGCTGAGTTTTATCTTAACTGTCTGCTGAACAAAAATTGAAGTAGATGATGAGGGTGTTAGAATTGAAGCGGCACCTGAAATAAACTATTTAACAGATACAAAGATCTGAAGAACTGATAAAGAAATTCAAATATATCACTGTCAATTGTAGAAAAGGAAGTAAACCAAGGCAAATGAGTGAATTTCTCCAATTCCTAAGTGAACATGCAAGTAGTATCTTAACCTGGACAAAATGCTCTGCATAAAATATGCAATACTTTATTTCAATATTGTAAAGAATGGACATTTTTCCTGGGCACTTAGTGTGCCCATATGAAACCATTTTCTGGAATGTTTTGGGTTGGCTGAAAGTCAGTGCGTGGAAGGAAAAATAGCTTTTTGTTTGAAATATATACATAGGTGCAATTTAACCTTTCATTCTACATATTCTTTTTATATCTTTCTTTGAATACAAAAATATGTTGATATGGGAATCATGACAGATATTCCTGTGCTAATTGGAGAAGGATGAGGATGGAGGGAAAAACAGCGAGCTAGACTTGATGCAGCAGAAGCAGACTGCCCACAGCTCTCATACCCATGCACCAAGATGCATAAAGCCAAGAACGACGAAACACGTGTATAAGAAGGTTCACTTCCTCAAGACTATAGAAGAGATGTTTCTAATATCTGATCTGGTGACAATATCACACAGGGTCAGTGTTATCAGGAGTAATTATTACCATTCCAAGCTGCCAATGGAGACAACACAAAAATTCAACCAATTAACTAACCAATACTTTAACTGCCAGGACATGTAACTTCTATTATTTTGAGCACAGATCCAACTGAAAAACAACAAGTACCATTTTGGCAAATACGTTACCATTCCAAGCTACAAATGGAGACAACACAAAAATTCAACCAATTAATTCATTGGTTACATTGATATTTTAAAGGCCAATAATGATTAACGTTAAAACTGAAAGCACTGCGGATACTGTAAATCAGCCAAGCTTTTCCAGCAACTTCTGTTTTTGTTAGTGATTAAAGTTTTCTGGTTTTTGTAGGCTGATGACTTTGGTGGACCCAGGTTGTGCTTTAGTCCTTCTGGTGTGAACACCAAGGCTGGTTAAAGATGTAGGTGTACAATTTCTCTGATTCTTTGGCAACTATGTCGCCTGAAAATTGGGAAAGCAATTAAGGGCCCTATAATTCCCATGAGTGATTTTAATCTGCATAACAACTGGACATATCAAATGGGAAAGTGTGACATGGAAGACAAATTTCTGGAATGCATCAGGGATTGTTTCCGACAGCTGTATGCTGCAGAATGTACTTAGGAACAAGCCATTTTACACTAAGTACGATGTAATGGAGTAGGATGATTAAGACAGCTTGGAGTTAAGGATCCTCCAAGGGCAGTAATCACAACAAACTGGAATTTCAAATTCATTTTGAGGGACTACAAATCAAGCCTCAAAACACTATCCTTGACTTAAGTAAATACAATTACAGAGATATGAAGAAAGTGTCATCTAAAGTGGGCTGGGAAAATAGATTAATGGAAAGTCAATGGAGGAGCAGTGGCAGACATTTAGGATATTTCATAAAGTGCTGTAAAAATGTATTCTGGTCAAAAAGAAGAGGTCAGTGAGAAGGCTGAACCATCTCTGGTTAACAAAGGCAATCAAGGAGAGTATCTCACCAAAACCTAAGGCAAAAAAAATGATGAAACTAGTAACAAGACAGAGGATTTGAAAACTTTTCAGAACCAACAGTGAATAATTAAAAAGCTAATAAAGTAGGAGAAAATTGATTATGACAGTGTTTTTGCATTGCTTGTCAATTTAATCAGCAAGATCTTCTACAGGAGTATAAAAAAGAGTAGCTAAAGTGATCTTTTGATTATGCCTCTGGGAAATTGATAACTGGGAATAAGAAAATGGCAGGTAATTTAAACTTATATTTTGCATCATCTTCATGGTGGAGGACACTATAAACATTGCAAAAATTACAGGTGCTAATGTAAGGAAAAGTCTTTTAGGTCCCCATCACTAGCAACAAAGAATTTGACTAATAAACAGGATTAAAGACATACAAGTCACCAGAACCTGATGATCACATCCAAAGATTTTAAAGGACCTAACTTCAGATATAGTGGAGGCAGTGACTGAAAATATTCCTGAATTCACTGGATTCTGAGAATGGTTCATGCAGATTGCAAAACTGCTAATGAGATACACCTTTCAGGAAGGGAGGGAAACAATAGGTCAATGAGCCTAACATCTGTTGGGAAAATGCTAGAATCCATTATTAAGGAAGAAATAGCATGACATTTAGAAAAAGCTTAATGCAATCAAACAGAGTGAGCATGATTTTGTGAAAGGGAACCAACATTTAACAAATATGTTTGAATTCTTTATGCATATAACAAGCAGGGAACTGCTGGATGTAAATTCTTTGGGTTTTCAGAAGGCATTCAAGAAGGAACCACATAAAAGGTCATTACACAAGTTGGAAGGTCACAGTATTGGGTATCATCAATTAGCATAGATTGAGGATTGCTGAATATAAAAAAGAGAGTTGTAATTAATGAGTCTTTTGCAGGTTGGAACGACATGACTAGTTGAATGCCACAAGAATTAATCATATGGCCTTGATTAATTACTATCTCTTTTAATGACTTGGAGGAGGGGGCAGAATGTAATGTAATGTAAATTTGCTTTTGATAGAAAAATAAGTGAAGAGTATGATGTGATGGGGACATAGGGGATGTACAAGAGTTGAGTGAGTGGGATTGAGTTAGGTTGAGTGAGTGGGCAACAACTTGGCACATGGTTTTAATGTCAGAAATTATGAGGAAGAATCAAATGGGGAGCCCATTATTTAAATGGAGAGAGACTCCAAAAGGTTCAGTGCAGAGGGATCTGGGTGGTCTTGTGCATGAAACACAAAATGTTAGAATTCAAATGCAGCAAGTACTTAAGAAGGCAAATTGAATTTTGGTCTTTATTAGTAGGGGGTTGAAGTTTTCAAAAAAGAAAATTTTGCTATAGCTGTTCAAGATGCAATCTAGAGAACTATATACCCTACATTTAAAAAAGGATACAGTGGCATTGAGGCTGTTCAAAAGAGATTCACCAGGCTGATACTCGGGATGAAAATGTTGATTATCAAGATTATTGTTGATTATCTGTATAGGCTAATAAAATGTGAGGCTGGATGAACACTTCAGGCCCAGCAGCATCTCAGGAGCACAAAAGCTGACGTTTCGGGCCTAGACCCTTCATCAGAGAGGGGGATGGGGTGAGGGTTCTGTAATAAATAGGGAGAGAGGGGGAGGCGGACCGAAGATGGAGAGAAAAGAAGATAGGTGGAGAGGGTGTTGTTCATTGGAGTTTAGAAGAATGAGGGATGATCTTCTTGAAATGTGCAATGTTTAGGGGCATTTACAAGATAGATGTTGAAAAGTTATTTCCACAAGTGGGGGTAGTTTCAAACTAAGGGAAATAGTTACAGAATAAGGGGACAAATTTAAAACAGAGATATGAAGGAATCACTTTCTCTGGGGAGAGAGGGTGGGGACAGTATGTTTCTGGAATTATCTACCCCAGAGGATTGCGCTGGGTAGAACACTGAAAGTATTTAAGAGAGGTAGATTGATTTTGAAGTATCAGGGAGTTGTTTGCTGAGCTTGCATGAAATAGTTGAGGCTGGGGCAGATCAGCCATGATCTTGTTAAAGGGTGGAACAGCTTTGAAGGGCCAAATGACTTACACTTGCTCGTATTTCTTATGTTCTTTTGATAAAAGCTAACGGGACAGAGCTTAAGCTTGCAGGATGGGTAGAGAGAGAGAGAGAGACAGACAGACAGACAGAATAAGACCCACAAGGTGCCTTGCTATGTCAGCATTTTTTCTGATTCTGCCCATGCTTTTGAGAAACAGCTTTTTAAACATAGAGTTAGCTGACTTGTCACACTATATTTTATTCTCAAAATGGGTTAATAACCCAAATATGGGCATGATTCCTGGATTCCAGCTGTAAATTGATCAGATTTGGGCTAGATTAATTATTTTCTCAGAGCTCTTTGTCTGAAGTGATTACATCTAATACCACCCAGTTTGGTCTGGATGCCCTATAAATGGATTGTGGCTCATTTATGCCCAGTTAGGGTAATTATTTTTGATTGGTCATTGCAACAAGTTGGCTTCACTTAATTGCTTTGGAAATTTGTTAGGTGCACTGTTGCAAACGTTCAGATATCATTGAACGCTGCTGGTTTAAGTTGCTTGGATATTCCCTTTAAAATTCACTGGTTCCCAGCCAGTAAATTTATAAAAATATTCTTGTTAAGAAGCATGACTTCATGATACTGTTAATCAATTAAGGCTCACATTTGTTTAGCCCAAATTGATATGTTTTCAGTATGTAGTGATCCCATGAGCTCAATAGCATTCATTCAAACATTTTCTTTTTGTCTACTGTTGAAGTGTTGTTGGACTTTGCTAACTTTTCCAATCTATGGATGTGAGTTTGCTCGCTGAGCTGGAAGGTTAGTTTTCAGACGTTTCGACACCTTTTTTTATATTTGAAAAAATATACTTTATTCATAAGATGTACAAAAAAAAATTTATACACCAACCCAGTCATGCAAGCCGCTCCCGGTTAACCAGGGGGTACATACACCAACTAAAGGAAAAAAACAAGACAAAGAAGAAAATAAAAGAAAATACCCCGGCAGTCGTCACCCCGCACAGTCCCCGTTCGCCCCCTGACCAATTGGGGAAGGCGCCAGCTGGGACCAGTTACCAGATTCTGGACGAGGGGCTTCATACGGTGGTCTTTCCCCACTGCGCCTTGGCGGCGGCTGCCCCAAGCTTTAGCGTGTCCCTCAGCACGAAGTCCTGAACCTTGGAGTGCACCAGTCTGCAACACTCGGTCGGGGTCAGTTCTTTCAGCTGGCAGACCAGCAAGCTGCGGGCAGACCAAAGAGCGTCTTTCACCGCATTGATGGTCCTCCAGGCGCAGTTGATGTTGGTCTCGGTGTGCGTCCCAGGAAACAGCCCGTAGAGCACGGAGTCCGGGGTCACGGAGCTGATCGGGACGAACCTCGACAAATACCACTGCATCCCCCTCCAGACCTCCTGCGCATAGGCACACTCCAGAAGGAGGTGATCGACAGTCTCGTCCCCCCCTCAGCCGCCTCGGGGGCAGCATGCGGTGGCGCAGAGATACCGGGCATGCATAAAGGATCTCACTGGCAGAGCCCCTCTCACCGCCAGCCAAGCAATGTCCTTGTGCTTGTTTGAAAGTTCTGGCGATGAGGCATTCTGCCAAATGACTTTGGCAGTCTGCGTGGGGAACCACACGACGGGATCCACCCTCTCCTTTTCCCGAAGGGTCTCGAGGATACTACGTGCTGACCACTGCCTGACGGCCTTGTGGTCAAAGGTGTTTCCCTTCAAAAATTTCTCCACAAAGGACAGGTGGTACGGGATGGTCCAACTACTCAGAGCATTCCGCGGCAACGAGGCCAGGCCCATCCTTCGCAATACCGGGGACAGGTAGAACCTCAGTAAGTAGTGACACTTGGTGTTTGTGTACAGAGGGTCTACACACAGCTTGATGCAGCCTCAGACAAAGGTAGCCATCAGGGCGAGGGTGGCGTTCGGTACGCCCTTTCCCCCATTTTCCAGGTCTTTGTACATGGTGTCCCTGCAGACCCAGTCCATCCTCGACCCCCAAATGAAGTGGAAGATGGCCCGGGTGACCGCAGCGGCACAGGTCCAGGGGATCGGCCAGGCCTGCACCACATACAACAGTACCGAAAGCCCCTCGCACCTGACAACCAGGTTCTTACCCGCGATGGAGAGGGACCAGAGCGTCCACCTGCCCAGATTCTGCTTCAGTTTGGTGATACACTCCTCCCAAGTCTGAGTGCATGCCCCAGCTCCACCGAACCAAACACCCAGCACCTTCAGGTAGTCTGTCCTGACGGTGAAGGGGATGAAGGAGCGGGCGTCCCAGTTCCCGAAGAACATGGCCTCGCTCTTACCCCTATTGACTGTAGCACCCGAGGCCAGTTCAGACTGGCCGCAGATGTCCAACAGCCTACTCACCGACCGACGATCGGTGCAGAAGACGGCAACATCGTCCATGTACAGGGAGGTCTTGACCTGAAGGACTCCGCTGCCTGAGATAGTCACGCACTTGAGGCTCACGTCCTTCCTGATGGGTGCGGTGAAGGGCTCCACACAGCACACGAACAAGGCAGGAGAGAGTGGGCAGCCCTCCCTGACTCCAGATCTGACGGGAAAACTGTCCGATTCCCACCCGTTGATCAAGACTGCGCTAACGACGATTGTGTAGAGCAGCCGGATCCAATTGCGGATGCCCTCCCCGAACCCCCATTTGGAGAGGATGTCCCTCATGTAAGCATGAGAGACCCTGTCGAAGGCCTTCTCCTAGTCCAGGCTGACGAGGCAGGTGTCCACCCTCCTGTCCTGCACGTAGGCGATCATATCCCTGATGAGCGCAAGGCTCTCAGCGATCTTTCTGCCCGGCACAGCACAGGTTTGGTCAGGGTGAATCATCGACTCCAGGACAGACCTGACCCGGTTGGCTATGACCTTGGCCGGGATTTTGTAGTCCACATTCAATAGTGAAATGGGACGCCAATTCTTAATTTCTTCCCTCTCCCCCTTCCTCTTGTAGATGAGGGTGATGATGCCCTTCCTCATGGACTCGCACATTTCCCCTGCCCGAAGCGCACTATTGTTCACCTCCAGCAGATCCTGGCCGACCAGGTCCCACACAGCAGAATACAGCTTGACGGGTATGCTGTTGCTCCCAGGAGTCTTATTCCTCTCCAACGACTTGAGGGCTCTGGTCAGCTCGTCCAGGGATATCGGCCGGTCCAGCCACTCCCTCGTGCCATGCCATCGTCTAAGACCTCCGTGATAGACAACAGGAACGACTCGGAGGCCGTGCTGTCCGTGGGCTTTGCGTCGTACAATCCAGCATACAAGGATCTGCTGATCCTCAAAATGTCGGGCCGAGACGACATCACCGAGCTGTCGTCCTCCTTCAGCCGGCTAAGCACAGAGCTCTCTTTGTGCACCTTCTGAAAGAAGAAACGCGAGCGCGTCTCGTCCTGCTCCAAGGAGCAAACCCTGGACCGGAAGATTATCCTGGAG
The DNA here is from genome assembly GCF_030684315.1 of Stegostoma tigrinum. Taxonomy (NCBI): domain Eukaryota; kingdom Metazoa; phylum Chordata; class Chondrichthyes; order Orectolobiformes; family Stegostomatidae; genus Stegostoma; species Stegostoma tigrinum. The sequence goes on along the minus strand of NC_081378.1, from coordinate 25,545,737 downwards.
GCCTCCGTGGTGAAGAGCGAGTCTTGCTGGCCCCTCACCTCGCGAGGTCTTCCGTGACATCGACCCCCATCGACTGCAGAAGGAGCAGGTTCTGCACCCTTTTCTGGAGTCGCGACAGATTTCCCCGCCTCTCTCTCGCCTTCCGAACACCCTTGAGGACAAAGAACCTCTTGATGTTCTCCTTCACCATCTCCCACCAGTCGCCCAGAGACTCAAAGGGGGGTTTCACAGTTCTCCAACCAGCATACTCCCTCTTAAGCTCCTCGACGTTCTCTGGGGTCAACAGAGTCGTGTTGAGCTTCCATGTCCCCTTGCCGGCCTGCTGGTCGTCCTGTAAGTGACAGTCGGCCAGCAGGAGGCAGTGGTCAGAGAAGAACACCGGCTCGACGCCGGTGGACCTGACTGAGAACACCCGTGACACAAACAGGAAGTCTATCCTTGAGCGGATAGACCCGTCTGGCCGCGACCAGGTGTATCTCTGCTGCGCTCCACCTGCAGGGGTGCTGAAGACGTCGAGCAGCTTGGCGTCCTTCACCGTGCCCATCAGGAATCTGGACGTGACGTCCAGTTGACTCCCCCCACCCGCTGTCCCCACGCCGGATCTTCCATCTGCATCGATGATACAGTTGAAGTCTCCGCCTCGGATGACCGGCCTGGATGTAGCCAGCAGGGGTGGAAGCCGCTGCAGGACGGCCAACCGCTCACTCCGTACCGCTGGGGCATACACGTTGGTCAGCCTCAGGGGAGCGTTCCTGTAGGTGACATCAGCCACTAGGAGGCGCCCCCCCCACCACCTCCTGAACTTGAGAGATGGTGAAGTTGCGCCCCCGCAGCAGGATAGCCAGGTCCGAGGAGCGACAGTCATTACCTCCCGACCAGAGCGAAGGCCCACAGGTCCAGGCGCCCGACCATTTCCTGTACCTGCTGAGGTGCGGTATCCCGCACTCCTGCAGAAACAGGAGGTCTGCCTCGATGGTGGTCAGGTAGGCCAGCATGGACACACATCTTGCGGTGGACTTGTCGCTGCGCACATTAATGCTCGCAACTCGTGCCCCCATTTTGGGCAGTGACTGCAGTACCCTCCCCGAGTCCAAGGGCAGCCCCTCCATCTGTCCCTTCATGCCCATTGCCCCGGCGAACTGCTGGACGCTCTCTGGGCTCAGGAAACCGTCCGTGCTGCCTTCCAAGCAGCATCCGCCCAAGGAGAGTCTGGCTCTGGGTCAGGCTGGGGACATGCTGCTTCCTGCTTCCCATCTGAAGGTTCCGGGGGGGGCCTCCAGGGCCCCAGCGGCGCGTGGCTGGGTGTCGGAGGGAGCCTCAGGACGCCTCCCGTCACCTGGAATCGGGGTGCTGCTTTCCTTCTCCCTTGAGATCTTTAGCTTCTGCTTTGAGCGGGCCTCCTCCTAATCCCCCTTGTCAGAGGAGCTCTTACAGCCCCCCTGTAGCTGTCACTTCCCGTCTGATGGTTGCAGTGCCCCGGCCCGCCGGCGCGCCTTCCTCCTCGCTTTCCGAACTGTTGTCCACTCCCCTGGGTCACCTGTCGCCTCCTCCATCGACTCCGGGTTGTTGGGTGGGGAGCGGAGCCTGCAGGGGTGCTTTGCTGGCCTCAGGTCTGTCCAGAGGGGCTGGGCCCTCCTGCACGACCTGGCCATCCTGCACATTAGCGGGGTCCTTGCAGGGCCCTGCTGCCTTCCACTCCTCCGGGGGGGCTTGCCCCGCATTGCTCCTGCCGGCGACCTGGGCGTAGGTGGTCCCCCGCGGGCATGCCCTATAGAGGTGGCCCGCTTCCCCGCAAAGGTTGCAGCTTTTTTCTTTTGGGCAATCCTTTGCAAGGTGTCCCTCCTCCCTGCAGTTCCTGCAGTTGGTGGCTTTGCAGTCGGCCGCCACGTGACCTGACCTACCACAGGAATGGCAGACTTTAGGTTGCCCTGCATAGATTAGGTAGCCCTTGCTCCCGCTGATCGCGAAGCTGGATGGTGGGTGTACGATGTTCCCATCCGAGCCCATCCTCAGCATCACCCTGACCTGCCTCTTACTGGTCCAGATCCCCAAGGGGTCCATGATGTTGGTTAGGTCCCCTTCCACCTTCACGTACCTCCCGAGGAAGGTCAGGACATCAACTGCTGGCACATGCGGGTTGTACATGTGTACAGTCACCATACGGCTCCTCTGCGCTGGCATCACGAACAGCGGGACAGCGGTCAGTACAGAGAAGGGGCCCTCACCTCCTTTCTCTTTGAAAACCTCCAGGAATCACTCGCAAAGCTTGGCACTCCTGAAGGTTATATCATAAAAACCTCCTCCAGGGAAATCCTGCAGGCAGTAAATGTCCACAGCAGTGAACCCACAACAGTCCAACAGGACCCTCTACACGAAGAAGGTGTGGTCCACAGGTGCACCTTCATCCACCTTCTTTACAGAAACGCGGATGGTGTTCCGGGCCCCCTGACCCGGGGCACGAGCACTTGCCGCAGCCATCGTTGCAGGTTGGCTGCTCTCCTGAACCAGCTTTAGGCCGAAGCCAGCATTAAGATCCATCGGTTGCAAGGGTGCACAGGCAACTCGACGTCTTCCTTCCACCTCCAACACAGTCACGGTCTCCTCTTCTTGGTCCACAAAAGAGTGGGTCTTTATTTTGTTCCGGACGTAAGCTGGTTCACTGAGCTGGAAGGTTCGTTTTCAGACGTTTCGTCACCATTCTAGGTACATCATGAGTGAGCCTCCGAGGAAGCGCTGGTGTTATGTCCCGCTTTCTATTTATCTGTTTATGATGAACATCAACTCACCACAAAACGACATGACCCACTATCACTGGATAACCGGTAGCAGCTTGCACGACTGGGTAGGTGTATAAATGTTTTATTTTTTGTACATTCTATGAATAAAGTATATTTTTTAAAAAAAAAGGTGACGAAACGTCTGAAAACTAAACTTTCAGCTCAGCGAGCAAACAAACATCCAGAAACTCAACCTGAACTACAAATCTTCTCAAAACTCGCTTTCCAATCTATCTGTTTGTATTTACAACAAATCGTCTGCTACTTGCCAAATCCTTTCAGTTGGGAGTCATTGAAGCACCTGAACTGAAACAATTAATGTTATAGAACATAGAACATAGAACATAGAACAGTACAGCACATAACAGGCCCTTCAGCCCACAATGTTGTGCCGACCATTGATTGACTCCTCTTCGGAAGATGATTAGCTAGAATAGGAAGTTCCAAATGAAAACCTGACAACTAAAAATGAATCAAATGCTATTATAACCTATGAATTGTCTGCCAAAATTAGATATATCCAACTCACAGAACTTGTTAAATTTGATTGATCTGATGTCACTTTTCCTTTAGGCTGACTAAGTCCCATTTTCAGGCATGTCCATATTTGGAATCAAGCATTCATCTTGGAACAAATTCCCTTAAATTCAAATCTGATAGGACTTCATAATTTATGGTACAAGTAATATTTTATATAAGTTTTTAAAATAATTGATATGGACCCCTTATTTATTCTCAAACATGGTCTACAGATTTATTTATTAACAAGCATGGTCTATAGACTTTTCTAGCCCCTTTATAAAACTGAACCTGTAAGTTTTAAACAAATGCATTAAATACTTCAGGTTTTTCAAAACAGATACTTTTCAATTCAAGTTACAGTGAATGGCAGAATTGGGCTAGCATCAGAGGATAGCCACAGGAGCATGGTATGTAATTAATAAAGTAAGTTTGGGATGTTAGCATGAGAGAATCTGCTCAGCCTCACAGAGTTTCCTCCATGAAACTCGGTGAAAATTATACTTTGCCAAAACGTGGTAAGTTTCAGCCCAGAACGATTAATTTTATTTATACAGTGAATTAATTGTCCATTCAGCTTCACATAGAATCATTTCCAAAAAGGAATTGTTACCTTCAAGTTTTGTCAAAGCAGATGAAGTTGCATTTAGCCCCTTTCCACTCATGTTTTACATGCAATTGCAAAATGTTTTTTTTTAACTGCTTGTTTTTGACAAAGTGCATATCATTTCTTCTTATTGTTATAAATAAAGCCTTGTAGCTTATTAGTTCATGCATGATATATACTATCCTTGTTTCTCATGTTGTTTTGGTAAAGTGACAATTACCATTGCCAATAGGGAGATGATAAGTAACATTTTTAATAACTTTTAGTGTTGAGAAAATAAAGATTTGAGAAAATAAGGTTACTACAGTTGCAATAAATGAAGCATCTTGCTTTTTTAATTTTTGATTTATATTTAGTGGCACCATATCTTTCACACAAGGAGCACATGTAAAAACATTTCACAATCAATGAGTTATTTCTGAAATGTCACTTATATCCACAAATTTCATTGCAGCATTTTTACCTCAACGTTTGAGGTAAATATCCAGCATAATCTATTATATCCTATTCAAATAGTGCCTTCTCTGTACCCTTGAAAGGGCAGGCATGTCCTATGTTTAATATCACATCTTAGGCAATGTAATCTCCAAGGGCATAGCATTTGCTGAGTGTTGCACCAAATGCAAGCCTGAAAAGTGGGCTCAATTCTGAAGTGGAAATGAACATACAACTTTAGAACTCAAAAGTGGAGTGTTTATTACAAATAACCAAATCCTTTCTAACAAAAGAGATAGTAGGCTTTCCTTCTCCTCTGATGCTGCTTGGCCTGCTGTGTTCATCCAGCTCTACACCTTGTTACCAAGTTCTAACAAAATCTAGTTTCTGCCATTCTTTTGCCTTAAGATTTGAGGTATTAAGAGTACCTCTGTCACTTGGATGGTAACCTATTAAAGTTATTGTTCCCTCATTATACATCCAACTTGATAATTTATCTCAGGGAATGGAATGGAATGAAAATTAAGTAGGTTCTGCCATGGGCAGGTGATCTCCTCAACCAAGATATGAGCCAGGTAACAAAGTTGAATATACCCTTGCTAATTTAAAACACATATCATGATTGATTTTCAATTGTCAAACTCCTCATCATGCTTAAACGGGGAATCATAGTTAGTGAATTTCCCTATTTCTGTTTCTTCATTGATTGCGATTTTCTTTTACTTCAAGGGCAAATTTGTGAAACATTAATGAATATATAGAATTAATTTCCTTGCAAGTTTCATGCTGAGTATAATCTGTAGTCATTAAGTACAGGCATTGGCTAGTTCTGTTAAATTTGCCCTTGAAGTAAAAGAATATCGTAATCAATGAAGAAACAGAAATATCCTCCGAGACTTCCACCATCTGCAATCCGACTCCACCACCAAAGACAATTTTCCCTCCCCACCCTCATCTGCTTTCTGGAGGGACCACTCTCTCCGTGACTCCCTGGTCTGCTCCACACTCCCCTCCAGCCAAACATATTTCTCTGCAACCGCAGGAAGTGCTACACCTGCCCACACACCTCCTCCCTCACCCACATCCCAGGCCCCAAGATGACTTTCCACATCAAGCAGATGTTCACCTGCACATCTGCTAATGTGGTATACTGCATCCGCTGTACCCGTTGTGGTCTCCCCTACATCGGGGAAACCAAGAGGAGGCTTGGGACCACTTTGCAGAACACCTACGCTTGGTTCACACTAAACAAGTGCAACTCCCAGTCACGAATCATTTCAACGCCCCCTCCCATTCCACAGACGACATGTCCATCCTGGGCCTCCTGCAGTGCCACAACGATGTCACCCGAAGGTTGCAGGAACAGCAACCCATATTCCGCTTGGGAACCCTGCAGCCCAATGGTATCAATGTGGACTTCACAAGCTTCAAAATCTCCCTTCACCCAACCCCATCCCAAAACCCAGCTCGTCCCCGCCTCCCTAACCTGTTCTTCCTCTCACCTATCCCCTCCTCCCACCTCAAGCCACACCCCCATTTCCTACCTACTAACCTCATCCTGCCCCCTCGACCTGTCCGTCCTCCCTGGACTGACTTACCTCCTCCCAACCTTCCCACCTACACTCACCTTTACTGGCTCCATCCCCCTCTCTTTCACTGTCTGTGTCCTCTCCACCTATCTTCTTCTCTATCCATCTTCGTTCCACCTTACCCTCTCTCCCTATTTATTTCAGAACCCCCTTCCCCTCCCCGATTTCTGAAGAAGGGTCTAGGCCCGAAATGTCAGCCTTCCTGCTTCTCTGATGCTGCTTGGCCTGCCGTGCTCATCCAGCTCTACACCTTGCTATCTCAGTTTCTAATTGCTGATTTTTTGGGGTCAGCTAATCTCTTGCCTCAATGAACACTGCAAACAAATAATTAATCAGCTGCTCTAAACAAACAGCTACATTAGTCAGGATTTATTATCGTTGATCTCAAGCCATTAGATGATGAAGTAGAATCAATAATGTTTTGTTCAGTAATCTTTTTGCAGAAACCTTTTCATCTACCCCAAATTTTCACTTTGATTATCTGCTTCATAAATTCGTGCCACCTCTAATAAATTCATTTATGCTATTAAAATGATTAACTGCTTACATGCCCTGCCAAATTTGAAAATATGAAAAGTAATAAACCAATTATAAGCAATAGTTCCCAACTCTAGCTTATTTTCCTTGACACTACTAGCCTTAGCGTGACAGGTGGCTTATCAGAAATTCCAAACAGCTGCAACGCAGTGTATCCAGGTACTAGGCACATTCCATTGTATGCTCAAGAGAACTGGTTGGAATTTTAAGAGAGCAAGTTTAATTATTAGCACACTTTCTATTGATGTCACGGGATAGAAGCTTATAGGGGTCTGAACAAGGTGCACTATAGAGACATACCCATTTCTTTCTTGAATCTGTTGATTGATACTTCTTCCACTGCACTCTGGGACAGCAAGTTCCACAGATTCACAACCTTCTGACAGAAGTTGATTTTCCTCATCTCAGTTTTGAACCTACCTCCTCTTACTCTATATCTATGACCTGTTGCTCAAGACAATCAGATTCACCCTCATTCTTCTGAACTCCAGTGAGTACAAGCCCAAGTTTGTTCCTTGTATGATAGCCCTTTCATCCTTGGAATCAATCTGGTGAACCTCCTCGGAACTGCCTCCAGTGTTACCACATCTTTCTTCAAGGAGATCAAAACTGAACACAATGCTTCAGATATATTTCACTAAAGCCTTACATAATTGTAACAACACTTCGCTACTTTTATAATCCATCCTTTTGCAATAAATGCCAAGATTCAATTTGCCTTTCTTATTGCATGTTGCATCTGCAAATTCCATTTTCTGTGATTCATACACAGACACACAGATCCCTCTGGACTAAGGCACTTTGAATCTGCTACTACTTTAAATAATAATTTGCCCTTTTATTTTTCTGGCCAAAATGGAAAACCTCACACTTATCCACATTAAACTTCATCTGCTATGATTGTGGCCCATTCTCCAAGCCTATCAATATCTACCTGTAAACTTTATTGCCTTATCACTGCCTGCTTTCCCACCTATTTCAGTATCATCTGTGAAGTTTGTTATGTTACACTCTGTGCCTGCTTGCCGATCATTTATATACATTGTAAATAGTTGAGGTCCAAGAGCAGAACCATGTGGCACCCTACTAGCTACATTTTGTCATCCAAAGAAGGAGCCATTTATCCTAACTCTCCGCTTTCTTTCAGACAGCCAATACTCTACCTTTAATCCCCTGGGATGGAACCCCCTCAATCAGTATTTTATGTGACAGCTAGTTAAATGCCTTCTGTGGCACAGTGGCTCAGTGATCAGCATTGCCGCCTTAGCGCCAGGGACCCAGGTTCGATTCAAGCCTCAGGCGACTGTCTGTGTGGAGTTTGCATATGTTCCCGGTGTCGGCGTGGGTTTCCTCTATTTGCTCTGGTTTCCTCTCATAGTGCAAAGGTGTGCTTGTTAGGTGAATTGGCCATGCTAAATTGCTCCCAGTGTCCAGGGTTGTGCAGGCTAGGTAGATTAGCCATGGGAAATGCAGGGTCACAGGGATAGGATAGAGGAGTGGGTCTGGATGGGACGCTCTTTAGAGGGGTGGTGTAGATTTAATGGGCTGAATGGCCTGCATCCACACAATAGGGATTCTATGATTCTGGAAGTCTAGATCACCATTATCCACCTTGCTGGTTACATCCTTAAAGAACAACAGCAAGTTTGTCAAGCATCCACTATGTCTGCTGCCACCTCCTCCACACAAAGCTCTTGTATGCAACTCTGTCTTCACTCTTTCAATCTGCATTTGGAACTCTAGCATATTATAATCACTCCTTCCACTCTTTAAATATATGATCATTAATCAATCCTTCCTCGATACATTATACCGAATCTAAAGTAGCCAGTTCTCTATGACAAGTTGCCCTAAGAAACAATTCCTCGCTCTATAGACCTTTCCTCGGGTTTACCCTTGACAAGTTGGTTAACCCAGTCAAAATGCATTTTAAATCAGCCATAATTACCATTGTGCCATTCTCATAAGCCATCATTATTTCCTGGTTTATATTACATCCTATTACATAAATACTCTGGGCAGGGTAGATGCAGGGAGGATATTCCTGATGGTGGGTGTGTCCAGAACCACAGGTCACAGTATGAGGATTTGGGGTTAGTACAGAGATGAGGAGGCATTTTTTCGCCCAAAGAGTGATGAACCCGTGGAATTCATTACACATGAAGTAGCTAATGCAAAAACATTGAATGTATTCAAGTGGCGACTAGATATAGCGCTTGGGGTGAATGGGAGCAATCGTTTGGGGGGGAGAAAGCAGGATTAGGCTATTGAATTGGAAGATCAGCCACAATCGTAAAGAATGGCAGAGCAGGTTCGAAGGGCTGAATGGTATCCTTCTTCTCCTATCTTCCATGTTTCTCTGTATTACAGGCCTCCCAACATCCAGCAGGTGATAGAGAAAGAGATATGTGGATAGATTACAGAAAAACGTAACAAAACTTACCCCATATTGACTGACATGCGCTTAGTGCCAGGGATTTGGAAAAAAGGAGTTTGTTAGGTGTATCCAGGTGTGTTTCTTGAAGCAATTTGTAAATAGTCCAAGTAGGGAAAGAGCCATACTAGACGTTGTACTGTGGATTAAGCCCAGTGGGAGATCAAAGTTTCAGTAGGCGAGCATTTCGGGAACAATGACCACAATAATGTTTTAAGTTACATGTGGATAAGGACAATAACAGACCTTGGGCTAACTGGGAGAAGGCTAAGTACAACAAGAATATTAGGCAGGAACAAGGGAATGTGATTGGGGGTGGCTGTTTGAGAGTAATTCCATATCTGTCATGCAGTAATCTTTCAAAGTCCGGTTGATGAGAGTTTAGGACCAGCAGGTCCTTGTCAAAATGAAGGATAAGGATGGCAAGATTCCAGAATCTTGAATGACAAGAGAAACTGTGCACTTTGTCAAAAAGAAAGAGGCAGCATACATAAGGTTTATGAAACTGAAGAAGAGACAGAGCACTTAAAGAATATGGATAAAAAGCAAGGAAGAACTTAAACAAGGTGTTAGGAGGGCCTAAAGGGGCAATGAGATGTACTTGTCAAACAGGATTAAGGAAAATCCCAAGCTGTTTCATACATATATAAAGGAGCAAGAGCGTAACTAAGGAAAAAATAGATCCACTCAAGGACAAAGGAGGGAATTTCTGTGTGCAGGAAGTGGGTGAGGTCCTTAATGAATACTTTGCACCAATACTCACTAATGACAAGTACTTGGTGGTGGTGAGTCTGGAGAGGGGTATGTTTATATTCTAGGGCATTTCAATATATAAAAAAAAGGCATTGGGTGATTTGAAAAGCATTAACGTAGACAAGTTCCAAGGACCTGATGGGATCTATCCTAGAACACTGAGGAAGATGAGGGAGAAAACTGTTGAGGCCTTGTACAAAACCTTTGTGTCCTAGGAGAGGTCCCAGAGGACTGGAGAATAGCCAATGCTGTTCTTTTTTTAAAGAAGGGCAACAAGGATAATTTGGGTAATGAGAGTCCTGTGAGCCTTACGTCAGTGGTAGGAAAATTATTTAAGATTGTTAGAGACAGAATGTAATCGAGTGGAAAAATGTGGACTTATTAGAGATAGATAGTATGGCTTTGTGCAGGGGCAGGGTGTCTCACAAACCTGATTGAGTTTTTTGAGGAAGTGACAAAGATGCTTGATGAGGGCAGGGCATGGAAAGTTTGCATGGACTTTAGCAAGGCCTTTGACAAAGGGCCTCATGTGGCAGACTGATTCAGAAAGTGAAGTCACATAGGATTCGTGGTGAGCCCATAAGGTGGATACGGAACTGGCTTAGTAATTAAGACAGAGTAGTAGTGGAAGGGTGCTTTTATGACTGGAGGTCTGTGACCAGTGGTGTTTGTAGGTATTGCAGAAAGAAAAGGAGTTGTTTGAGAGAAAAGGCGTATTTGGGTGAGTGAGAGGGAGGGAAAATGCTGTATACCTGTCAGGGCAGTGAAGATGAACAATCTTCTGTGATACTGTTGCATGTTTCTCTGATCCAGGTGGCAATCGTTGGTCCAGGCTGGCAAGGTATGCTGTCATGGTCTTTTCTGGTGGTCCTGTGGGAAGAGGACATCTCTTACCTGCAACACTCATTCACCAGGATCTCAAGGTCGCTGAACACAAAGGGCATCAATTATGGAGGTTTTCAATGATTTTTCATAGTTCTACCATATCTTTAGTAAGTTATTTCCATTTGTGGATCTCTAATTCATACTGGTTCTTAGTTGCTTTAAAGTAATTTTTTGATCTTACTGTCTCACGTGAGATCACTTCCCAGTTGTCAATGTGCTGGATGAGACCTTTGAGAGTAATTCATCTGGCACTTGTACCAAACAGTCAGCTCAGCTTAGTTGTGCTTTTATGATTAGAGCAGTTATGCTGGCATGGTTGCTTTAAGAACTTCAGCATCAGGAATTTTGCAATTAAACTTCATTAGTCATGTCAGCAAGCTTAGATTGAAGTAATTTATTTTATTTTATTTTTTAAAAAAGAATTGGCACACAAACACTATCCTCGGCAAAAATCAGATTGTTAGAATGACAGCACTGTAAATTTTCAGCTTGGCCTCCCTGTTAATATCTCTCCTGTCCTTACGGCGCTCACAAAGGTTTCTAAAAGTTAAACTGCCTTTGTATGCTATTCAGATAGGCATTGCTTTCCACAGTCTAAAGCTTTTGGTTCTCAATACTAATGTTAGCCTGCGGTTGGTTGAAAGACTACCACTATCCATTTAAAGATGATAACCACACCAAATTGCAGACAAGCTGATGCAAAATTACTCATGTTTGTTTGCATTTCATCATGTGTTGGGGTCATGAGAGCACAGTCTGTAAACAAGGGTTTACAAAGAAGCTCCTCCAGCACCTCTGATTTGTGTAAGGTGGAGGAGCACCCACAGGTTCTGAATCTGACCAGGGAAAGTGAATGGAACTTGCTAAATTGCAGATAGCCAGCACAGACATACGTTGAATGATTTCCATTTGTGCTGTAACCATTCTATATTCTGTGATGTTGACTCTGATTGAGATTATTGCAATCTGCATAAAGAAGATTGACAAATAAATATAGAGTGATAGTGCAGGGATGTATTCTTGCTTAACAGCGTTAGTATGCACAGACACTATGCCATGCCTCTTTCTGATGGTCAGCCTTCAAAACCTGGCACTTCTTTCAGATGTGGTCATCCAGACTGCCAGGAGCATCCAAGGCTTAACATATGCTGCAAGACACAGGACAAAGCTCCCCTGCTATACCATTCGTTAAAATACTCTTGCCGTAAATTTAAACAAAGCATAAAGTTGTTTATTTTTATAATGAAAACAGAAGCAAAAAGAAAAAACAACTTACCTTTTACCCACTGCAGCTTTAAAGTGGAGAAAAACAACATAGTCACTACTTATCAATTAGCTCCCTGCTTTGCGCTGAGCCATTTGCATCAGTCTTTTCAAATACTGGCAGGGTTCCTGTTGAGCTTAGCTGCTACTCCAATTGGCTTGATCTCTCTCCCTTGCTCTTATTCCACTGGTGTTAAGATTGTGAACTCCACTCTTTATGCCTTCTCATAGGGTCCTCAGCTTGCCCACTTCTATCTACAATATTTTGAAGTAACTCTGTTCTAAAAGTTCTGAATGATATCCTAAAGATGTATCAAGTCATACAGCCGCACCTTTGCCAACTTTAAAATAAATTCTGCAGTTCTTGCCTTGGCTAACAGAACCCACCTGAATCTGAGTTCCTCTCAGAAAGAACACTCACTGACAATCTAACTATTTGAACTGTAAAAATCACCTGAATTATCATCTGTATTTCTGTTTTTTAAAAAAAGTTATTCTTAATTGTAAACTCTTACTTTCTCTTTGTGATATGCTTGCATGTATAATTATGTTGGGACAAAGATCCTGGGATTTAAGCCTAAAGGGAGTTTGTTGCTGGACATTTATAAATTGGCCTTCACACAGAGAAAAACAAAATTAAAATACCTCTGCTTATGGATTGAAGGATATTGAATAAAATAAACCAGTTCAATTTATCTCTCTCCCCATTCTATAATACCCACCAATGATCTGTTACGTGGCTGGTTCAGTTAGATTTCTGGTCAATGATAAAATCAACTTCCTTTCTCCTAAGACACGGCTGGTCATGAATGCTGTTGAATATCAAGGAGAGTGGATTGACTCTCTCCAGTTACCAATGGTTATCGCCTGATAGACCTGGTATAAAAGTTAGATGCCACTTACCACATAAAAACTTAATGTACTTTAGGCCTCAATTCATGTGGACAAGAATTGATTGACTATCTGAAGAGTTACTTTTAGAACTGAACACTGCATTAATCAATAGTAAATTCCAAATTTCTGTCCTTATGTTGGAGGGAAGGTTATTGACAACACTACCAGAGATGGCTGGTTTAGTGCCAAATGACCTGAGGCTGAAATGGTTAGTCTCCAACAACCATATGGCCCTTCCTTTGCAATATGGATGATTTGAGCTTATAAAGGGGTTCCTCCTTGATACCCATGAATTTATAGTGGCTTCATTTGTTATGGAAAACTTTGGGTTGTCTTGGGGTTATGAAAGGCACTATATAAATGCATAGCTTTTATTTTGTTTTTCAAAAAATCTATCACGGATATGGGAAGGCCAGAAATTACTGCTCAAGTCTAGTTGCCCACGACAAGATGGGAGTGAGTTGCTTTCTTGAACTGCTACAGTTCATGTAGTGTAGATATACCCAGAGTGTGAATTCAGTAACCTGTCAGAATTTATGAAACAAGATAACAACTGATGAACTGTAAAATTATTTTAATACCTTTTATATTGGTGGGCAAAGAAAATTCAATAACAGCCTTAATTATACAACATTTCACTACAGAAACTAGTTGGTTTATACAGCCTATTTCCAAGATATAAACTCAATGTAGTAAGCCAACGGCAGTTAAAAAAAACGTGATTTCATGTAAAACTGTGATTCCATTTCAGCTAAGTTACAATTTGGCAAGAAATGCTACTTGCAACATGACAGTTTCGTTGGTTTATTTTGATCCATTTTACTTAATATGTCTGAAAATTAATTTCCATAATTGAGTTTCATTAATTTTAGCAGTGCCTAAAAGGTCTAAAATATTAAGCTTCATGAGCTCCTTTGGTATGCAAAGTATATATTTCCTATCGTAATCAGTATCTCAATCAGAAGTATATAAGAAAATATGTGAGAGCTAATTGTCTAAGACATTTTATAGGCTATTGAAAAACAAAAACAAGCAATTGTCATAATTTTCTATTACTTGCATAATCCTGTGTCAATCCTTCCCCACAGAATTCAACTACAATGGGATAGATTTCCACTGAGTGACTTCATTCCGTTAAGAGATTTATTTAATGATACTTTCCGATATGAAATATATCCAAATTTCTAAAATTCAAGATAATTTAGATTAAATTCAAACCATACAATCACTCTCTATATGATGAATAAGATTATTGTAATTTGCAATGATTCATGTTTTTATAAGCCTATTTGTTTCGCAAAACACAAACATTTAGACAGTGCTTTGAACTGAATTCATGTGAAATGGTGACTGCTCCACCTACACTATAGTGTTAGTAGTGAATAGTGTTATAGTAAGAGACTTATCACAGAATGATGCTGCTACTTCTCAAAGATTTTCAAATCTCATTTTCAAGTATGTCCTTTCTTCAGAATTTAATGTCATACCTTAAACCTCATCCATCAAACAGACGTTATAATCTAAAATACCAAGATTTTTACCACCTTAGGAAATCAACTAATTTAATGATATTGATAGCCTCACATATTAGATTGTTCTTTCAACTAGAAAACATTTTAGTTCAGATAACAGCTTGTAGAATAACGGCTTACATGAATATAAAAATGAATAGAGGAAAATAGCTTTTGTCTTACGCACTGGGCCCCTTGCTGTGCAAGAAAATACAAACACCTAAACATATATGACATAGGCGTAGAAATAGATGCTTCAGCCCCTTGAGCCTGCTCTGCCAATCAATAGTATCAAGACTGATATCTTCAGTTCTGAAGAAGTCATGCCGGACTTGAAATGTTAACTCTGATTCTCTGTTCTGAGATGCTGATAGACTTAATGAATTTTCCAGCATTCTCTGTTTGTTTTAATCTAGTGGTTGATCTGTTTGCCTTTTGGTTTCCACATTTTTATCTATCTGTGATAACATTTAATTAATCTGCCCAACTGAAGTCTACCTACCTCTGTCTTTAAAATATTCAAAGACCCCATTCCCACTGCTTTCTGAAACAGAGATTTCCAAAGTTGAACAACCCTCTGAAAGAAAACTATCCTCCTCATCTTTGTCCTAAATGGGCAAACCTTAATCTTATAACAACGTCCCCCTCATTCTGCACCCAGAAAAAGAACCATCTTTTCCACATTCACCTTGTTAAGACCATGCAGGATTTTGTTTCTCTTTGGGGCAGCATGGTGGCTCAGTGGTTGGCAATGCTGCCTCACAGCACTAGGGACCCAGGTTCAATCCTACTCTTGGGTGGCTGACTGTGTAGAGTTTGCACATTCTCCCCCTATCTGCGTGGGTTTCCTACAGGTGCTCTGGTTTCCTCCCACTGTCCAAAGATGTGCAGGCAAGGTGGATTGGCCATGCTAAATTGCCTGTAGTGTTCAGGGATGTGTAGATTAGGTGGGTTATAGGGGTTGGTCTGGGTGGGATGTCTGAATTCTGGTGTGGACTTGTTGGACCAAAGGGCCTGTTTCCACACTGCAGGGATTCTATATCTGGAAGTGATATCAAGCGCAACCAAACAGCTTTTCTCACCATCAAGTCAACATTTCTCTATCCTATTGCAAACTCCTTGCATCCTCTTCACAACATACTTTCCAATCTATCTTTGTCATGTTTGCAAAATGAGCTACCATGCCTTTTCCTCCCTCATTTAAATCATTGATGTCAACTGGTAAAGATTGAGGGCCTAGTCAGATGCCTATGGGGCTCTAGTCATCGTATTCTGAGATTCATTTGCATTATCTGTTTTCTGCCAAGCAGCCAGACATCTACCTGTGTTAATGCATCACACCCTAGACCATGAAATTTCATTTTCTGCAACAACCTTTGATGTCACAACTTATCAAAAGCCTCTGAAATCAAAGTGTAATATGTCTTCCAGATCCTTTTTTGCCACAGCATTTACTTCTTCAAAATCATCTAATAATTGGTTAAACATGAGCACCTTTGCACCTCTGAGCACCAGGGGCCTGGGGCTTTTCTTCCTTGGTCAACTACTGAACTATTGAAGTGAGGTGCTTGCCATCTTGGACTCCCAAATGTTGACAAAATCAGTATCAATGTCAGCAGCTGAGCAAATAGGGAAAGTGCAGGGAGCAGCTTTGCCAATGTTTCCTCTGAGACCTTTACTCTGTCTTTCTCAGAGATTGAGCATGTAGATTCTGCCAGGCCAGGCCACTTCTCCATTAGGATCATGGAAACCCACTGAAATCTGACCAGGGAGATTGTTGCTACCAACGGTTAGTCTAGTGTATAAAAAAGCACACAAACCGGGGTGAAGCAATTTAGATATGAAGAGAGGCTGGACAAACTCAGGTTGTTTCCTTTAGGGCTGGGAAGGCTGAGAAGATACCTGATTAAGGTGTATAAGAATATGAGGGGCATGGATATGGTTGATAGAAAGCAGCTGTTCCCCTTCGTTGATGAATCACTAACAAGGGGGCATAATTAGTGCAGAAGGTCTAAAGGTGGTGAGGTGTCCCAGGCGCGAGTAGGCAGTGCAGAGGACACACAGGCTTAATGGTGTGGAGGGGTTGGGGACAAACAAGAGTGATTGAGGAATGATATTGCATGTAGCAGTCAGATTGGTGGAGGATGAACCTTGGTTGGAGGTGAGTGCAGTAGCAGAGATAGAATGAGTGTGGAGTAGTAGAGAGTGTAATATTTACCATGGTGGAGCAGAGAAGGTAGCTGACCACCTTGTGGCGCTGCTGACTGTTGCTCCAGACCACAGAGATTGCACTGACCCACGTGACAACTTCAGACCGGGCTGAGAAGGTTTAGTGATGTGGCCTTCTCTGCCCTCTACACTAGTCATCCACCTGAACCTCCAGATCCATGTTGGAGAATCATAGTGCCATTTTCACATTCTCTGACATTTTCTGGATGAATATTTGTCACTGAGGCAAGGCAGCTTTGGAATTCAAGTGGTTGTCTGTGTGCACAGCAGCTGTTTAAATACTACCCAGGTGCCAAAGATACCAGTTTTTCAGCAGTTATCTAATGAGTGATGAGTTCTTTCAGGAATGGTGTGCAACTAGATGGGCTAGAATTGGGTGAAAGGGATACCATAGGAGCAGCGTAGGTAATTAATGAAGTGAGTTTGGTAAGATATCATGATAAACCTTACGGTAAGAAACCCTCCAAAACACTCATGAACCAGAAAATGTCTCATCCAGAATAGTGATAACAAAGTGTGCAGCTGGATGAACACAGCAGGCCAAGCAACATCTTAGGAGCACAAAAGCTGCAATTTCGGGCCTAGGCCTTTCATCAGAAAAGCTTTTCTGATGAAGAGTCTAGGCCCGAAACATGAGCTTTTGTGCTCCTAAGATGCTGCTTGGCCTGCTGTGTTCATCCAGCTCCATACTTGGTTATCTCGGATTCTCCAGCATCTGCAGTTCCCATTATCTCTCATCCAGACCAGTAATCGGGTCACATATTGATCTGTCTAATTTCATAGATCATATACCAATTTGCATGTTGTTCAGGTAATACTCCAGGGATTACATCTTTGAGCTTCTACTTTATAAGTTAGAGCATTTCTCCTCGTACCCACTATGCAGAACCTGTTTCCTGATTCTACCAACATTGTTGATAAAAGTTTTCATGACAGCAGTGAGTTCCACTTCCTTTCGCCCTTTGCACTTGTCCCAAACTCCAGCACCAGGACAGCAACACAGTCATCTCGGTTCATGGTCTGTGCTGCAGATGGTGTCATTCTCCCTCATTATTCTAAGTGCTACCACCTGATACAAAGAATCCAGGTAGTTTTCATCCTCTGTGACGCATTACATTGTCTGTAGTTCAGTCTTCAACTTGTACCCAAAAACTGCCTGAACTTTAAACACTTACTGCAAACATGTTTGCCATGAATTACAGTGGCATCCAGAAATTCCCACATATTGCAGCCTTGCCACATCACCTCTCAGGTCATCCTGAGTGAGTTTCTTTCATTATTTATTTGTATTATTTACTCATTTAAATTGCTTTTTTATACATTTTATTCAATCTACCATCAATGTACTATGTTAATTTTTAAGAATAAGACTTCAACTATTTAACGGATACTCAATGAACAGCTAGCTCTTTTCCTTTTTGCAGATTGAAAGCCTATTTCAAGAGGGCTAGAAAGGTATAAAAGCAAGGACATTTGCCATCTTTACGTCATAATGATCTTGTGGCTCTAGACCCATAGCAATGAGATTGACTCTTAACTACTTGCTAAAATTGCTGTGGCAATTGATTTGAGGGCAGTTAAGGATGGGCAACAAATGCTGGCCTTGCCAATGATGCCCACAACCCATGAGACAGAAAAGAAAAAAAAACTTCCTTCCTCATTCTTCAGTGAACTCTCCATTCACTAGACTGAAGATGTGCACTTAACTGTCTTAACTGCACTTAGTTGCAACTCAGAGACTTAATACAATAATAAGTCAGAGTGCATAAAATCAGCATGAAGCATCTCATTAATCTGTACATGATAGGTTTATATTATAGTACTCCTGTAGGCTATTTAATGCAATGATAATGCTACAGTACTGCTAGATACAAACAATCCATGGAAATTATTAGAATAAAAATACAGCAGAAAGTGTCATCCGGCCAGGACACATGTTGGAAGATACTGTTATGGCTACGGCTGCTCTCCACAATTTCCCCCACTCCCAGCTTACTCTCCAGAAAATCTGACCTAGCAACAAACTGGAGATTTCCATATGTCAGCAGTTTTTATTTTTCTAGAGGTTGCAGGTTTGTGGACTGTTCTTGAAGAAGCCTTTGTAAGTTGCTATACTGCATCTTTTGCAAACTGCAATCAAGTTGGGCCATGATTGAGAATGGATTTTAAAGGTAGTGTGTTGCCTGCCAATGGAAGTGCCATAATGTGAGTCAAGTTCTTTCAGTGTAGTTACAACACTGGTGTTATGGACCAGACCAGATCCCATCAAAATATTTACGAAGGTAGCCTCGACCTTAAAATTTTCTTATTTTAAAGGTAGATGTGAAGTGTGTGTTCCAGATGTGATGTGACTGGTCAAACTACTCAACATTAAGCAACCAATAGAGGAATTTAGAATAAGCTAACTATTGGAAAACTTGACACATGACCTCTCTGGTCATCCTGAATGAGCTTCTTTCATTACTTATTGATATTATTCACTTATTTAAGTTGCTTTTTATACATTTTATTCAATCTATCACCAATCTATGTATTACGTTAGATTTAAAAATAAGACGAGCTGTTTCACAGATACTCAACAAACAGCTAGCTCTTTCCCTTTTTGCAGATTGAAAGCCTACGTCGAGAGGTCTAGAAAGGTAGAAAACTTTACTGAATAATAGATACAGTACCTATGACTAAGTAACTGTTTCAACATAGTAACATCATATATAAACATCCCTTGACAGAAAAGGGAAGACACATACTCATAACATGCAGTTCTCCAATACAGGAGGGAATAAACATCAAGAGAAATCCCAGAGAAAGTAGTGCTAGGAATTATTCACTGAAGCTTCCGACTCTTTTAAGACCCCAAACAGCTTCTGACTGCTGAAACCTAAAAAAAACTAGAAAGCCTGGTCTGTGCGCGCTGGTCACACCCACTCAGGCTGTTTAAAAAAACACCCAAGGCCTCCTAAACTGTTTACTTAAACCATGGAACAAATCCAACCCAGCTAATTACCACTCATCAGTCTACTTTCGATCAACAATAAAGTGACAGAAGAGGTTAGCTTCTGAGCAACAACCTGTCCATTGATACCCAGTTTGGGTTCCACCAATGCCATTTAGCTCCTGACTTAAACATGGACAAAACAGCTGAATTCTGAAGGTGAGGTAAGAGTGACAGCCTTGATTTCAAGGCTGCATTCGACCAAGAGTAGCGTTGAGGAGCCCTGGCAAAACAGGGCGGGGGAAACTCTCTGCTGGTTGAAGTCATACCTGACACACAGGAAGGCGCTTGTGGTTATTGGAGATTGGTCATCTCAGCTCCAGGGCATCTCTGCAGGAGTTCCTTGGGGTAGTGTCCTAGGCCCAACCATCTTCAGTTGCTTCAGCAATGGCCTTCCTTCCATCATCAGATACTGAAGCAGGCCATGTTTAAATGCAAAAAGGTCTGGGAAACATCCAGGCTTGGGTTGACATGTTGCAAGTAACATTCACACTACACAAATGCCAGGCAATGACCACTTCCATAAGAGACAATCAATGGTGTCACCATCCCTAAATCCTCCACTATCAACATCCTTGGGGCTACCATTGATCAGACATACCATATAAAGAAAGTAAGGAGAAGAGAAAGTCACAGGTTCTATGCATTATATTTTGTAGGCAGCATGGTGGCTCAGTGGTTAGCACTGCTGCCTCACAGTGCCAGAGACTTGGGTTCGATTTCAGCCTCAGATGACTGTGTGGAGTTTACATATTCTCCCTGTATGGGTTTCATCCCACAGTCCAAAGATGTGCAGAGTAGATGGATTGGCCATGCGACTATAGGGATTCTATGAATACTGCAGCAAGTAACTTACTTCTTGACACACCAAAGCGTGTCCACCATCTACACACTCAGCAGTGTCATGAAACCCTCCCCACTTGCCAGAAAGATGCAGCTCCAACAACACTCAACAAGCCTGACACCATCCACAACAAAACAACCAGTTTATGTGGCACCACCACATCCACAAACATCCATCCCCTCCACCAATGGTGCTCAGAAGTAGCAGTGCATACCAAATACAAGATACACTGTAGAAATTCACCAAAGATCACTTTCTAAACCCACGACCACTTCTATCTTGACCAACAAGGTGGGAAAATTGCCACCTGAGAGTTCCCCTCCAAACCACTCACCATTTTCACTTGGAAATATGTCACCATTCCTTCACTGTCAAAGGGTCAAAATTCTAGAATTCTCTACATAAGGATATTGTGGATCAACCTGCAGCAAATAGACTGCAGCAGTTGAAGAATACAGCTCACCCCCACCTTCTCAAGGCCAACTAGGAATGGGCAAATAAATGTTGGCAAGTGAGACATCCACTGCCCACGAATGAATAAAAAAGGGTTTATATGGCGATTGATGATGTTACATTGTGACCATTATTCAAGCATTTAAAAAAAAACACGTTTTATTGAATTTAAACGTCACCATCTGCCACTGTGAAATTCAAATCAAGGTCCCTACAACATTAGCCATGGGGTTTGGTCACTGGTCCAATGACATTATCAATATTCTACCAACACCAATAAATGGTGGTAGCAATCCGTATGATCTCAAGGTCCACTGCAGCAGTGCATCCATGCTCCTTAGGAAGCATCTTCCAATCTATCGCCTTTACCATGGAAAAGATGAGGATAGATGGATGGGAAAACCACTGCCTGTAAGTTTCCCTCAATTCACACAGCATTCTAACTTGGAACTAAATCACCACTCCTTTATGGTCGCTGTATCAATATTCTGGAATTCACTTCTTAACAGCACTGCAAATGTCCCCATGCCTCGATAACTGCAGTAGTTCTAGAAGCCAATTCATCACCACCATCTCCAGGGCAATGAGAGATGAGCAAAAAAGGCTGGCTTGGCCAGCGATGCCCACATCCCATGGACTCAAAACATGTATTCCAACAATTGGTATCCTGGAAATGCTTCCAGTATGTAGAACTAGAAAGTTCTATCTATTTTTGTTTACCTGGATCAAATGGAAATTACGTAATCTGGAACCAACTAAGCATCAGGTTATTTTAGACCTGGTAACAAGTAATGAGGCAGGATTCATTACTGATCTCTTAATACAGGACACCATAGGTAAAAGTGATTGAAACATGATAGAATTTCACATTCAGTTTGAGGGTGAGAAATCTAGATCTGAAATTATTCAAACTTAAATGATGATAAAGACAAGGTACAAAGACAGAATTGGAAAAAGTGAAAAGAGAAAGAATGATAGAGAAACAGTAGCATACAGGTGGCGATATTTCATAACTCTCAAAGTGACATCAAATTGAAAGGTTGCCAATACTGCAAAAAATTGTGTTAGCTCAAAAGATTGAGATAATCTTAGAAACTGGCAAAGGATGTTTCCAAAACTTAGAATGAACCAAGAGATAGTAAGAACTGCCGATGCAAGAGTTTGAGATAACACAGTATGGAGCTGGAGGAACACAACAGGCCAGGCAGCATGCGAGGAGCAGGAGAGGGCCTGGCCCAAAACGTCAGCTTTCCTGCTCCTCTGATGCTGCCTTAGAATGAACCAAGATGTGCAGTTTAAAAACTACGAAGACAATTTTGAAAAACACTAACAGAAATAAATGTCTTATGAGCAGTAAGACAATGCTAATTTTAGAACAGACACAGTTCAATGGACAAAATTTGCCCATTCTACAGCACAGCCAAAATCTAAACATAAGAAAACATTGTTTTGAGATCACCAGTCTGGTTCATCATCTATAGAATGTGACATCAAGTTACATAAACATTTTTTCATGTCAGGCAAAATAAAACTTAAAGCTGATGATTCTCATGAACTTTACATGCAATCATATTAATGATGGGAGCCTTTCTTGTTAAAACTGTACTTACCTTAATGTTCCCCAAAAATTCACTAGTTCCCTGCAGATTTACAAAATGTACTAATCTTAGCCCTTCTCAAATCGAGAACAGCAACAAATTGTAAATTTCTTGATGGGAGCATTCACTGTTGAACTGTCAAAATAGCCCTACTTTACTCATAGATACCTGTATTGTTTATTCATTGGCTCTTTTTGTATTAACAGTCTCCCGTCATTTACAAAAGTTTTACTGACATTAGTAGCCATGACTGCCAAAGAGAGCCCTGTCATTAGCATTTTAACACTCTTTGGCCAAATATTTGTAGCTCTCCACAAACTTTAACCTGCAGCAAACACAAACTGAATTGATTGGTTGTGGGACAGAATTTAAATTGAGGGCAATTTATGTATGTCTTCAAGTGACAAACACGGGAACATAAGTAAGTGTGGACAAATATAACGTTATACAAAATGAAAAATCTTCAATTTTTGATAGTGGAAGCATGCAACATTCTTAACACACTGCTTCTTCATGTTCTAGCGGTTTCTCGAACACTAGGGGACCTTCATTTGACATCCTTAACTTAATTGATTAAAATTGAAAATGCACAAGGGAATCCATCTAGAATTCTTCCTGAAAAGGTCAACAGTTCAAACTTTTAATTAACTATTTATCCCCCTCTTCACTTCTGCTGGCTCAGTTGTTTATGATTTTGCTATTTTAATTGAAGTATTTAGGTCATTCTCACATAGATTGCATTTGTACATAACAGCGATGTCAAGGATAATAAAATCCCATTCTTATCTTGGTTACATCAACTTTTATCAGTGAAATTTAATTCGAATATTTAGCTTGTCAGCATGCCAAGAACATACAACGAAATAAAAATGTTGCATACTTTCAGCTTTTATTTAAAAAACACGCAAAATTATTATGGCTTATTTTGGTTTACCTCTCATTTACAGGAAACAAATTAATTAATAACTGAGAATTGCAGCAAAAACAAATCAAAACAAAAAAGTACATTGAATAATTCCTAATTTTTTTCAGTATTCTCTGTATTTGAATATGTAAACAGAAGAAGCATCCAACCAATATTCATAATGCGTGGTTTAATCCAACTGGAGCTTAGATGAGAGATTTAAGAATGCCTACTTTACACATAGATACCTGTATTGTTTATTCATTGGCTCTTTTTGTATTGACAGTTTCCCTTCATTTACAAAAGTCTTACTGAAATTAGTAGCCATGACTGCCAAAGAGAGCCCTAATCATCAATCAACTTTCCTGATACACTGTTCTAAATCATGACAGTTAGTACAATAGGTGGTCACGTGATGAAATAGTCCACAAAAGATTCCTAAACATCGGACATTCATTCCAGAATAAGGTAGTATGTGTTAAATGCCAGCTGAATATTAAAAAAATATTTTTGCTACTCACAAAATAGGAACTTTGAGTACCACAATAAACAGGGCTAAGTCATCCCACAAAACAAACAGATCACACCAAAGCTCATTACAGCTTTGACCCAAACATAGACAAGAGTTGAGCTTGACAGGCAGCACTTGTTCAACATTATTCCCTGCATGTTCCCCTCCAAACCATTCACCATGCTGACTTGGAAGTATATTGCCATTCATTTATTGTCAAAAATCCTGGCACTCCCTTCTGGATTTTGGGGAGGAGTCCTCAATTTCAAGGAAAGCAGCATTTTAAGAATGCAGCTCACCACCTTCTCTAGGGCAATTATGGATGGGCAATAAAGGCTGACGTAGCCAGTGACACCCACATCTCATGAATGAATAAAAAGAAAGCATTTATTCCATTAACTGGTACCTTTCCAACGTGTACAACTGGAAAGCTCTGATTTTTTTTTCTGGGTCCATCGGAAAGGATGAAAATTATGTAGCCCTCTAAGATACAGGGCCATTTTTTTTCCTGCAGAAATAGCAATAATTTAAGTTATTCCATAAAGTTTACAGTTAACATAGGTATAGCCACCAGTAAGAATCTTCAAAACAAAGCACTTTAATGGTTTTCCTAGATTTTACACTGTTTGATGATTCTAAACAACTGGGTGAAGATTGTTCAACTTTGAAGAAACACCTGGGCATAAAAAACTCACATGAAAAGAGGAAATGAATGACAGGTACACAAACTGTCTTGGATTCTTTATTTTGTTCTTCCTTTTTTTTCCTCCCAAGTCATTTACATTTCTTCAATTCTTGTCATTTTATTCTTGTAACTGTGACCACATTTCAAAGTACTTTACTATCTATACAGTGCTTGGGTTATTTTGGTCATTAAAAAAAAACTGTACAAGTACAAGCATTTCTAGGGACACTTTCTAGTATATCTGGAATATGTTTCCTTGTGTTATTTTCGAATTAATTACTTTACATGTGCCATGACTGTCTAAGTAGAAGATCAGGTATTCTCCTAACAAGGTTACTCTGCCTGTAAAAACAAAGCCAGAATCCTGCAAAGTGGCTCCCAGAAATTATATGAATATCCTTGTAAATTCATTATAGACAAATAAAGTGTTAGACTGGTATGTTTTCTTGATATTGCTCACAAAAGGGGACATTTAGAAACGGATTAACCCAGAGAGGTTTACATTGTGCTCATGGGCTTCAGTAAGGCCTCCGACAAGGTATAGTAGACTGGTTAGTAAGTTTCAGTCACAAGGGATCTAGGGAGAGATAGCCAACTGGATACAAAATTGGCTTGATAGTAAAAGACGGAGGATGGTGGTAGAGGGTTGGTACTGCATGTTCTGTGACCTGGAAGAAATGGTGTTTAATATTTATGTTCAGTGTGTTCGTTTGCAGCCCCTTTTCAGTTTTTGAACAGGCTTCTGTTGAAATTTTCATTACACCTCAGTCCTCTGCTCCTGATTTATGGCACTTGCTACAGGGAATGGCAGACAAGTCTAGGAGCTTTCTTGCGGCTTTGCTCCTGGGCCTAAGCAAGATGGCCATTAACAGGTCCAGGCAGCAAGCTGAGAAGGGGCTCATCGGTTCTGACTGCCTGCCCCTCTTCTGTAGTTATGTCCTCACTTGGGTGTCCTTGGAGAGGAAGCACACGGTGCTCACAGGTACGGTGCAGGCATTTTGTGATCAAACAGTACTATGAGAACTGAAAGGCATCATCAGTTTGAGTAATGATCTGACTTTTAAAGTTGCGTTTGCTCTCAGATTTGTGCCCAGAAAAGGGCTTGTTTTATCTTTCTTTTGTATTGATTTTGGACCCCTCTGAAGAGCCGAGGGGCTTTTATTTAAACTCTGCACCATAACTGTCCCAGGTGTACCTTGGGAAGGCCGATGTGAGGGGAGTTTTAGTTAAAATGAGTAGATTCTCTGGATTATAAAACTCTTATTATCCCTATTCCAGGAGCATTCAATAGGAACAGAGCAGAGATATTTGTTTATTTTTTTTTAAAAAAGTTTCCTTTGCTTTTGAACAAGACGAGGAAAGTTTATTTTACAATTGGACCCCTGGATTTCCCTACCCCAAGAGTGGCTGGTGCAATCAAGGGGGCCCTTTCTATTTTAACTTATTTCTATGTTCTTGTCTTTAAAGAATTGAAGGTATTTTCTTTTTGTTTTCAGAGTTGAGGAAATTTTCCCTTCTGGTTATACAGGGTAGAGGAAAGTTAACTCTGTATTTTACCGGTGCTGTCCTCATCCCAGGAGTGTCTGAGGGAGTTGGTTATGAGGGGGTCTTCGCTTTTTATTCGTTTCTACCCTTTGTTTAAAAGAGTAGAGGGTTGTTTTTAGGACTGGTGGCCTGTGACCAGCAGTATGCCTCATGCATACTGGTTCTGGGCCCACTGTTGTTTGTCATTTATGTCAATGATTTGAATAAGAATACAGGAGGTATGTTTAGTAAGTTTTCAGAGGACACTAAAATTGGGGGTATAGTGGACAGTGAAGGTGGTTATCTAGGACTACAAAGAGATCTTGATCAAAACGACCCATGGGCCTGGAAGACACAGATGGAATTTAAACAAATGCAAGGTGTTGCATTTGGCAAGGCAAACCAGTACAAGACTTATGAAGTAGTGGCAGGGCACTGGAGAGTGTTGTTGAACAGTGGGATCCAGGGTGCAGGTTCACAGACTCTTGAAAGCAGTGCTGCACATGAACATGTTGGTAAAGAACTATGATCGGCTTTACAAATATCTTTTCGTATCCTTCTGTACTGGTTGCAAACAGAATGAGCATAGGAAGCCGGGATATGATCCATTTGCAAAAATGTTTATTCTGCAGGGTAGCAGCACTACTTTATTTCTAATTAGATTTTCATAGAATCATAGAATTCCTTTGGTGTTGAAGAAAGCCACTCAGCCCATCAATTCCACACAATTCTGAACATCATCCCACCCAGACCAACCCACCGCCTCCCAGTGTCCCCATCTTATAACCCTGGATTTCCCATGGGCAATCCACCTCACCTTTGGACAGTGAGAAGAAACCAAAGCACCTGGACAGAATCCAAACAGAAGCAGGGACAATGTGCAAAGTGCACACTGACTGGCACCCGAGACTGGAATTAAACCCAGATCCCCGGCACTGGAAGGCAGCAGTGCTAAACACTGAACCACCGTGCTGGGACTATTTTGTAAAAAAATTATTTCTGAATAACATGTATATCTAAAAGAGAATCATCATTTGGCTGTACTCTCGGTGGCAATCAAAATGACTATCACTCAAATCTACAATGAAAACCAGGCCATTTAATTTTTTTTGACATATTTCTCTCTCAAACAGATAATCAGAGCATGATATGCATAACATGCAGGAGGTAGTAAGCCAATGTAGAATATAAAATCCAATTAGATAAAACATTGCAAAAAAAATTCAGCAGGGACCCACCAACATTGGAAATACTTGATATGTTGATCAAACGCATGGGCCATGCATGGCAAGGATGAATAAACAAGGTTTCTACCGGTAAGGATTCTTCAGTACATCAATAACATTATTCAAATTAGTTTGTAGACTCCAAATAATTACACATTCATTTTAGTAATTTGCAAGCCTATTAAGTCAAAAATTGTAGATCACTTCCAATATGTTAGTGTTATTTCTATATTTAGTCAGTCCTAATATGCCAAAGCTTTGATAGTATATTTTGCAGTTTCATAGAATCATACAAACAGTAGGTTACATGTTTGGGGCAACTTTTTGAAACACCTATTCAATTACATCCTCTCCCATTCCCTCGAACTCCCTTTTTTTATTAAAAAAAGTTTCAAGTAAAAATCCAACTTGGTACTGAAACTGGTTTCCGCGACTCTACAGATTCCAAACTATAATTAGGCTGCACTAAATGAAATCACCTCAACGTTTTGCCAATCGTCCTAAACGTGTTTAAATCTCTGGTCAGAAATTCTTCTATCGGTTTAAAGAGTTTCTTACTATCTATTTAATAAAGACTTTTCATAAAGTTGAACAATTTTATTTTAAGTAGCTTCTCAATCTCGACCTCTCTGGAAAAACATTCGCAGCATTTCCAGGTAACTGAAGGTCACATTCCTTTCTAAGTCATTTAGACTGAGGTAATAGTACAATGGCACAAAAGTTCCAGAAAAACACAGCGCGTACAGAATACTAAGTCAGCGGTTTCCCCTTTCGCACCAATCGAGCGGTCTGGAGCGGAGATTCGGCAGGAAATTCTGCATGTGGTTATATTACGTGACTAACAGCAATAATAAAGGGGGGGAGGCCGCAGATAAAATCAAATCGTGTAATTCCAATAAAATATCACTGACTCTTCATGCGTTAGAGACAGGCGGAAGCATCTAAACAGCTGATTTGACCCAAAGAAGTAAAACAATCGAATCGGCAGACCTAATATTACTATTAACGCTACAGCATCCGAAATCGCGCGAGGCCACACCGACCTTTCCAGTACCTTCGGCCGCAGCCGTTTAACGGTCTCGACGGAAAGCTGCGCGTGCGCTTCTGGGTTGTCGGCGGCGATTGGAGTGAGGCTGCAGCGTGAGCGTGAATGAAGTTGGTGCAACTTGGGAGCAGATTCAGTTTTGTGTGGATGGGATTGAATGTCTGTGAAGACTGTTAAATCCGGGGATAAACAACTACATACATATACACACAGACAGGGCTTCCCTGGGCTGGCCTTGCACCGACATTTGTTCTTTTTTTCCCTCTTCCATCTGGAAATTTTGTAAGAGATGAGGGAGGATCCCCGCCGTCATTCCCAGCCGGTGTCAGCTGTTTACCCCGTGAAGAGATTGAAATGCGTGTTTGCAGAGAACGACGGCGCAGGGGGTAAATACATTATCGTCCTGTGTATTTGTGACGAGTGGGTATTTTGAAAGAAACTTGCTAATTGTTGAGGCCTCCTTTTCATTCTTCGCTTCTGCCATCATCATCATTTAACCGGGCTCCATGGAAATGTCAAGGAAAGTTGCGTATTCCGCCGTCACCTCCAAGGCTCCGGGCTGTTCTGACAACTCTGCCGGGCTTGGGATCTAGTTTTGCATCAGCCCGCGTTGTCACACGATTTCCTCTTTGAAACGTTGATCTGCAAGCTGCTTACCGGAACGATGTCCAAGGTATTAAAAAAGAAAAGTCACTGGACAAGTAAAGTCCATGAAACTGTGATATGTAGAGATAAGGATGGGGAACTGAATGTGGAGATCAAAGGTGGCGCAGAGAATGGTTTGTTTTCGTATCTGGGAGAAATGAAACACAACAAAATTAACTACGAGGATGGAAAACTGCATACTGATGAGTTGTTATTGGAAGTCAATGACACAGCAGTGTCAGGGCTCACTATTAGAGATGTATTGGCTGTGATCAAGCATTGTAAGGACCCAATTCGTTTGAAGTGTGTCAAACAAGGTACAGTAATCTTCCAATAATGTTAACTACCAGTTTCGTATTAAAGCTGCATGTATTTTTCACTTGTAATGCGTAAATAACCGTTTTTGAAAGTTATGTCTGACATGGAAATTGCGTTCCCTCGAGTCTGATAAAGGGCAATAGGTGAAATAATCAAAAATGTACAAATATAAAGTTAGAAGCTGTGGTCCGAACAGGTACTGTTAAATATCCTATTTTGGAAGATCTGTCTTTGTACCGTTTTATGCCTAAAGAAATTTTATTAGAGTGTTGAGAAGTTAGGAGAAAATATTTTCTTCTATCTTCCAAACTAACAGGTCTGTTAACTATTTTAAAATTGCCACAACTTTGCAGTACATAAACGATATATGACAACATTGCAGACAAGAATTCTTAGATGATGTCAGTATTGTAGGAGTGAGTGATGAGAACACCTTTGAAGTAAATAAAACTATGTATTGAACCAAAATCCTTGTGAGGTTGCAAAACTAAAGTCTTGATTTATTTTCTGCACAAATGTCATGTGATGAATATTTGTTCTAATGACCAGCAATTGTTTTCACAATATCCTTGAAACATAATTTATTTTAGCCTGGGTGCAAAGCCATTGTTTTCTTTCTAATATGTTGCAGAATGAAAATAATGTTAATTTCTATGGAATAATTGTAATCAATGGACACTGGATAAAGTCACATATTCATTAACGGGTTGACCAGGAGTTCTAAGAATGGATAATGGTGAATTAACATCAAGACATGTATTCATGACATTATCCTGTACATTGAATAGACTGTCTATCATGTATGAAATTATGTGGATGGCAATGCTATAGAAGAGTGACAATAAATCTAAGATTATTAATTCCAAATATGACATTTTCTATTTACTGAATTCCCTAGTCCAAATGTTCAGCTTGATCCACTCATTTATATAAATAACAAAGTACTTTTCATAATTCTAAGCTTTAAATGTTTGTTCTAAAAGTTGTTTTTCAGAACAATGACCTGTTCAGTACTATAACATATATGTTCAGGCAACCTTTGCAAAAATAAATCATATTAATAAAAGTTACTTAAACTTAATTTTGAGAAATTACAGGAATGTGATTATCTGTATTGAGGATGCAAATAATGTTCTTGTGGGGTGGCCATAGGTGATTGTCAATTTTTTTTTTCAATGTATATCGGCAACATAGGAAATATTGGAGAAGTAAGAAAGCTAAGAGGAAAAAAAGGAATGAATCAGGACCACTTGGATAGTTCACCAATGTAGTTTTATAGATTTTTAAATAGCAGGTTGTATTTGACTAGTGTTCAATAATACTTTGCATAAAAATTAAAGGAAATACTGTGTATATGATTTATATGGATTTTAAGATTTTCAACAAAATACAATACGATTTGTAACAATATGACATTGAGGGGAATTAAACCACACACATGAAAAAAGTGTGTTAGACTGCCGAAGACAGTACAGGTAAAGTTAAGTTTCTCAGGCACACCATTTGGTGAATGATATTCCACAGGGCTCTGTATTGAAAGTATTGCAATGTATGTAAGCAAGCAGCACTTAGGACATGAAGCAATCACAGTGCAAATTTATTGATGACATGATACAGAAGAATGTTGAAAATTGTGATGAGGATTTTGAAAGACTGCCGGAAAACTTAGGCAGGGAATTTTGGAGATAAACTCCATGTGCCACTGAGGTAGGGAAATTCAAAGCCCCATGCGTCATTGTAAATGGGGAGAGAGAATGGGAGCATATCACAGAATAATTTGAATTTAAATGAAGCACAGCACTTAGGTTATTGAAAATGAAGCTCCAAGTTGAGAAGGACATTATAAAGCCAGATAGCATCCTTGATCTTAAATAGAAAGTGAGCTACTGACTCTGATTAGAATAAGTGATTCGAAGAAGAAAATGATTATGTTCAAAACTGAATGACCTGCTTATATTGCATAGCATTCGTAACCTGGGATTCTCTTGCTGGAAAATGTAATGAATTCTATTAGTTGTCAATTTACTGGAATTCTAAAATAATAGTTTTGCTGTCAATTACAAATGCATATTGAGTAAACACATGAAGGAGTCAGTTGTGAAAACTTCTCCTGCCTGTTAAGGAAGTGAGCAGTTTTCACTCTAAAGTCAGCACCATGTTTGTTTACACTTATTCACTACTAGCCTCAGTTTTATCAGTAATTATGGAAATGTTTCTGTGGTCTTGGAATGTTGATCATTACTCTTTTTATTTTTATGTTGTGTGTCACCTGATGCAAAAATCCATTTGGCTTTTGATAATATTTTTTTAGTAAACCTAGCCTATAGTTCTTTCTTCAGAGAATTCTTTACCTCCATTCTTCTTTCCATAAGAAGCTTCTCTTGTTCTCTACTACCTCAACCTCGGATGGTTATACAATTCCAGTATTCATCTCCATTTGAAGCCTAAGACTGTGTGGGTAACAGAAATCTTCAGCCCTCCCATGGTGAGTGAGGTACTGGGGGTTATTTAATCAGGGAGGAGGTTGGTGGGTGAGTATCTTATGAGCTTATGAGGACACGATATGAGAGATAATGGGAACTGCAGATGCTGGAGAATCCAAGATAATAAAATGTGAGGCTGGATGAACACAGCAGGCCAAGCAGCATCTCAGGAGCACAAAAGCTGACGTTTCGGGCCTAGACCCTTCATCAGAGAGGGGGATGGGGGGAGGGAACTGGAATAAATAGGGAGAGAGGGGGAGGCGGACCGAAGATGGAGAGTAAAGAAGATAGGTGGAGAGGGTGTAGGTGGGGAGGTAGGGAGGGGATAGGTCAGTCCAGGGAAGACGGACAGGTCAAGGAGGTGGGATGAGGTTAGTAGGTAGCTGGGGGTGCGGCTTGGGGTGGGAGGAAGGGATGGGTGAGAGGAAGAACCGGTTAGGGAGGCAGAGACAGGTTGGACTGGTTTTGGGATGCAGTGGGTGGGGGGGAAGAGCTGGGCTGGTTGTGTGGTGCAGTGGGGGGAGGGGATGAACTGGGCTGGTTTAGGGATGCAGTGGGGGAAGGGGAGATTTTGAAACTGGTGAAGTCCACATTGATACCATATGGCTGCAGGGTTCCCAGGCGGAATATGAGTTGCTGTTCCTGCAACCTTCGGGTGGCATCATTGTGGCAGTGCAGGAGGCCCATGATGGACATGTCATCAAGAGAATGGGAGGGGGAGTGGAAATGGTTTGCGACTGGGAGGTGCAGTTGTTTGTTGCGAACTGAGCGGAGGTGTTCTGCAAAGCGGTCCCCAAGCCTCCGCTTGGTTTCCCCAATGTAGAGGAAGCCGCACCGGGTACAGTGGATGCAGTATACCACATTGGCAGATGTGCAGGTGAACCTCTGCTTA
The DNA here is from genome assembly GCF_030684315.1 of Stegostoma tigrinum. Classification (NCBI taxonomy): domain Eukaryota; kingdom Metazoa; phylum Chordata; class Chondrichthyes; order Orectolobiformes; family Stegostomatidae; genus Stegostoma; species Stegostoma tigrinum. The sequence goes on along the minus strand of NC_081378.1, from coordinate 25,513,184 downwards.
ATGTGGAATGTCATCTTGGGGCCTGGGATGGGGGTGAGGGAGGAGGTGTGGGGACAAGTGTAGCATTTCCTGCGGTTGCAGGGGAAGGTGCCGGGTGTGGTGGGGTTGGAGGGCAGTGTGGAGCGAACAAGGGAGTCACGGAGAGAGTGGTCTCTCCGGAAAGCAGACAGGGGAGGGGATGGAAAAATGTCTTGGGTGGTGGGGTCGGATTGTAAATGGCGGAAGTGTCGGAGGATAATGCGTTGTATCCGGAGGTTGGTAGGGTGGTGTGTGAGAACGAGGGGGATCCTCTTGGGGCGGTTGTGGCAGGGGCGGGGTGTGAGGGATGTGTCGCGGGAAATGCGGGAGACGCGGTCAAGGGCGTTCTCGATCACCGTGGGGGGAAAGTTGCGGTCCTTAAAGAACTTGGACATCTGGGATGTGCGGGAGTGGAATGTCTTATCGTGGGAGCAGATGCGGCGGAGGCGGAGGAATTGGGAATAGGGGATGGAATTTTTGCAGGAGGGTGGGTGGGAGGAGGTGTATTCTAGATAGCTGTGGGAGTCGGTGGGCTTGAAATGGACATCAGTTACAAGCTGGTTGCCTGAGATGGAGACTGAGAGGTCCAGGAAGGTGAGGGATGTGCTGGAGATGGCCCAGGTGAACTGAAGGTTGGGGTGGAAGGTGTTGGTGAAGTGGATGAACTGTTCGAGCTCCTCTGGGGAGCAAGAGGCGGCGCCGATACAGTCATCAATGTACTGGAGGAAGAGGTGGGGTTTGGGGCCTGTGTAGGTGCGGAAGAGGGACTGTTCCACGTAACCTACAAAGAGGCAGGCATAGCTGGGGCCCAAGCGGGTGCCCATGGCCACCCCCTTAGTCTGTAGGAAGTGATGACATGTCCATCATGGGCCTCCTGCACTGCCACAATGATGCCACCCGAAGGTTGCAGGAACAGCAACTCATATTCCGCCTGGGAACCCTGCAGCCATATGGTATCAATGTGGACTTCACCAGTTCCAAAATCTCCCCTTCCCCTACTGCATCCCTAAACCAGCCCCAGTTCATCCCCTCCCCCCACTGCACCACACAACCAGCCCAGCTCTTCCCCCCCCACCCACTGCATCCCAAAACCAGTCCAACCTGTCTCTGCCTCCCTAACCGGTTCTTCCTCTCACCCATCCCTTCCTCCCACCCCAAGCCGCACCCCCAGCTACCTACTAACCTCATCCCACCTCCTTGACCTTTCCGTCTTCCCTGGACTGACCTATCCCCTCCCTACCTCCCCACCTACACCCTCTCCACCTATCTTCTTTACTCTCCATCTTCGGTCCGCCTCCCCCTCTCTCCCTATTTATTCCAGTTCCCTCCCCCCATCCCCCTCTCTGATGAAGGGTCTAGGCCCGAAACGTCAGCTTTTGTGCTCCTGAGATGCTGCTTGGCCTGCTGTGTTCATCCAGCCTCACATTTTATTATCGAGGACACGATATGACTGGTTAATGATAGTCTAAGGGCCTTATCCGACCATTGTTGCCCATTGATGCAGCGACGGGCCTTTGCGGGGAGCGTGACAAGGAAACTTCAAGTTTGCAAGCAAACAAAGTTGTTTGTGACTTCCTAGGAAGGAACTGGGGGAATTGGGTGTCCCTTGATCAAAGGCATTCAGCGCCTGATTAAGGGACCTGGTATCAGGAAAGGGTGGAGCCACTGCAAGCCACTCCTTGTCCTTGTTGTTGAGCTCCCTTAGTTTCCTCCGTTTCGCAAGTCACTAACCCCAGTCATGCTAGCATTCACCTATAAGTTAGGGTCCAATGATAATTCTAAGCCTTGGGTGGTGACCTACTAGCTGTTTCCACCATCTTCCTGGTGGTACTATCAGTTAATAGAGCTGACCACTGGCCTTCCTGGAAAGAGGTTGCATAAAGCTCAGAAATTGGTGGCAAGGTTCTAGCTTGTGTCTTTGGCTTTCACTCTACTATATTCTCCTTTGCATGTTCACAGTTCATAGAGAAAGACCTTGGGATACAATACTATTAAGTGTATGACAGTAATATTCCAGGTTTATTTAGGAATATATGTTTGTAACTAAAAGTCTTGTCTTGCTTTGGAAGTTTTCTGGAAGGCATTTCCTTCTCTGTTACTGTCATATTTGGTAAAAAATGCCCGTGTATGCATTCCTACAGCAGTGTTATTTGTCATTTTCAGTCGCACTATACAAGAGCCAATGAGTAGAACGTATACAGAGAAAATGCAGCAGAAATTAGACCCGAAGAGAGTAATTGGTAAAAAGTCAAGGCCCTTTATCTGAATGCATATTACATTTGTAGCAAGGTGGATGAGTTGATGGCACAAATAGCTATCAAATCATAACCATTTATTTCTATTACGGAGATATGGTTACATTGTCAATGATACTGGGAAATCAACATTCAAGGGCATCCGATGTACTAGAAGAATATGTTTATTTAAAGAAAAGGTGTTGGGGTGCAATGGTGAGACGTGATATAGGTGGAACACATCATGATGTGGAATTAGTTTCTGTGGCATTAGTAATCAAAAGGGGAAGAGGTCATGAGTGGGAATCGTCTACAAACCCTAAAGAATTGCCTCGCTGTAGGACAAAGTATAAATCTGCAAATAACTGAGCTGAGTAAGAAAGGTACTACAAGCATTCCAATTACCATAGGAGATTTTAATCTGCATGTTAACTGGAGAAGCCATTTGGGCAAAGCTCATGTGGAGGACAAATTTCCAGAGTGCATCAAGGATTGTATCTTTGAGCGGTATATTGCAGAAACTATGTGCAAACTAACTATTTTACATCTAGTAATGTGTAACGAGATAGGAATAATAAGTGATTTCATAGTGAATGACCCTTTAGGGAGCAGCGATCATAACACAGTTTGAGGGAGAGAAACTCGGGTCTCAAACTGGTATCCTCAACTTAAATAAGGACATTTGCAGGGTGTGATGAAAGAGTTCTCTAAAGTGGGCTAGGGAAAAAAAACTGAGGGGAATGTCAGTACAGGCATTTAAGCAGATATTACATAATACTCAATGAAAGTTTATTCTAGTCAAAAAGAAAGACTCATCAAGAAGGATGAACGACTGGTGGTTAACAAAGGCACTCTCGGAGAGTATCTAATCAAAACATAATGCATACAAAGGAGCAAAAACTAATGGTAGACCAGAGAATTGGAATTTTTTTTTTGGAAACCAGCAGAGGATGACTAAAAACAAACTAATAAAGCAGGAGAAAATTGATTATGGAAGAACAGTGCCAAGAACAGCAAGAACTTCTATAGTAGCTAGTGCGAGTGTTGGGCTCTTGGAGGATGCAACTGGGGAACTGATAACAGGGAATTGCAGATAATTTAAACCAATATTTTGCATTGGACTTCATGCTTTGAGGACACTGGAAATACCGTAAAGATAACAGAAAGGCAGTGTGCTAATGGGAGGACAGATTTTGTAACAGTCTGCAACAAAGTGAATGACTGATAACGGGGCTAAAGGCAGACGAGTTGTCAGACCCCGATGGCCTACATCCAAGAGCTTTGAAGGAAATGGCTGCAGCCATAATGAAGGCTTTGGTTGAAATATTCCAGAAATCACTGAATTCCATGGTAGCTTTCCAATTCATTGGAATTCTCAATGTGACATCCCTGTTCAAGAAGGATGAAGATTCTCCCTTCCAAAAATGAGGTTCTAATATAGACCAAGATAATAAAATGTGAGGCTGGATGAACACAGCAGGCCCAGCAGCATCTCAGGAGCACAAAAGCTGACGTTTCGGGCCTAGACCCTTCATCAGAGAGGGGGATGGGGTGAGGGTTCTGGAATAAATAGGGAGAGAGGGGCAGGTGGACCGAAGATGGAGAGGAGAGGACAGTGTAGGTGGGGAGGTAGGGAGGGGATAGGTCAGTCCAGGGAAGACGGACAGGTCAAGGAGGTGGGATGTGATTAGTAGGTAGGAGATGGAGGTGTGGCTTGAGGTGGGAGGAACGGCTGGGTGAGAGGAAGAACAGGTTAGGGAGGCAGAGACAGGTTGGACTGGTTTTGGGATGCAGTGGGGGGAGGGGAAGAGCTGGGCTGGGAAGAACTGTCCAGGGTGTTGATAAGGTTGCACCTGGCGTACAGTATATAATTTTGGTCCCCTATTTTGTAAAGGACATACTGGCATTTGAGGCTGTTCAAAAGAGATTCACAAGGTTGTCCCCTGTGATAAAAGGATTGACTTATCAAGAATGGCTAAACAGGCTAGGCCTTGATTCATTAGAATTTAGAAGAATGAGGAATGATCTTATTGAAATATTCAAAAATCTGTGGGGAGCGGACTTGATGTTGTGGAGGTTGAGTGGGGCAGTCTTGAACTAAGTGACATCGTTGCAGAATAACTGAGATGTGAAAGAATTTATTTTCCCAAAAGGTAGTGAATGGCTAGAATTCTGCATCCCAGAGAGTTGTGGCAGCTACATCACTGAAAGTATTTAAAGAGTGGGCAGGTAGATTTTTGAAATGTCAGGGAGTTGTTTGCTACGCTGCACTGTACAAAGTTGTTAAGGCCTAGGACAGATCAGCCATAATCACCTTCAAGTTACCATTTAAGTCACTCACCATGCTGATTTGGAATTATATCGCTGCTCCTTCACTGTCACTGGGTCAAAATTCTTGAGTTCACAACCCATGAGCACTGAGGGTGGACTCATCCCAGGTCAGCCCATTATAACTATGGATCCTAACCCCGGATTATTTAAGGAAATTTTGAGTTTTTAATTATACCTGTTTTGAAAGGTGACATGTAATCAAAAGATGACTGTATTTCAATTTATTGGTTGGAAAGACATGTCTGGCCAAAATGCAGTAAGAGCAGTTACTTGGAGGAAAATCTGCAGAGCAGTAGTACTTCTTCAAAAAGGAAATGGTGAGAGTACAGGTACAGCATGAAGATGAAGGATGGGACCAACAAGTTCAGACAATCCTGTATGTGGAGATTTGTTTAAAGAAAAGAATCTAATGATAGATATTAAATGCTCAAAACACGAGAAGCACCAGAGTATTTAGAAAGTGCTGCCAGGTATAGAATCATAGAATCATAATCATACAGCATGGAAACCAGTCCATTTCGACCATAGTCCAAAACTAAACTAGTTCCACCTGCCTGCACTTGGCCCAAAACACTCCAAACATTTCTCATTCATCTACTTATCTAAATGTCTTTTAAACATTGTAACTGTACCCACACCCATCAGTTTGTCTGGAAGTTCATTCCACACACAAACCACTCTCTCTGTGTAAAAAGAATTGCCTTTCATGTCTTTTTTTTAAATCTTTCTCCTTTCACCTTAAAAATATGCCCCCAGTCTTGAAATCCCTCGTCTAAGGGAAAAGATACTGCCATTCACCTTATCTATACTGCTCATGATTTTATAAACCTCAATAAGGTCACCACTCAACCTCCTACATTCCTATGAAAAAAGTCCCAGACTATTTAGCCTCTCCTTATAACCCAAGCCCATCATTTCTGGCAATATCCTGGTAAATCTCTTCTGGACCCTCTTCAGCATAATAGCAGCCTTCGTATAAAAGGGTGATGAGAGCAGGACACAGAACTTCGGAAGAGACCTCACCAGTGCCCTGTACGTCGTCAACATAATGTCTTCGTTCCTATACTCAGAGGTATGAACAATGATGGCAAGTGTGGTAAATGCCTTCTTAGCCACCCTATCCATGTGTGATGCAAACTTCAAAGAATTATATACCTGAACCCCTCGATCTTTGTTCTACAACATGACCCAAGGCCGACCTTTTAATTGTACAAACACAATACCTCACATCTATTGTTGCTTAAAAAATAAAATAAAAAAGCACGAGTGAGTGGAGGAGAAGAAACACTCGCGCATAAAATACAGGAAAATCCAAAGACATTTTCTAGGTATATTAGGATTAGCTAACCAGAGGATAATGAGGAAAAGAGTAGGGCCTATTAGTGTCCAAAGTGGCAAACTGTGTGGGGAGCTGGAAGATCTAAGGTGAGATTTTCCCCACGTCTCCACTTCTCACCTTCAAACAACCGCCAAACCTGAAACAGACCGTTGTTTGCAACAAACTACCCATCCTTCAAGACAACATCGACCACAACACAATACAACCGTGTCACGCCAACCTCTACAAGACATATCAGATCTTGGACATGGGCACGACCATCACACATGGGAACACGACACACCACATGCACGGCAGATACTCACATGACTCGGCCAACGGTGTCTATCTTGTACCTGGCAGGCAAGGATGCCCTGAGGCACAGTATCTTGGCGAAACCAAGCAGACGCTATGATAACGGATGAATAGAAACCGCGCAACAATCGCCAAACAGGCATACTCCCCCCAAGTGGGGGAACACTTCACCCGTCAAATACATTTGGCCTTGGACCTTTGGGTAAACGTCCTCCAAGGTGGACTTCAGTATATACAACAAAGCAGTGTCCTTGAGCAGAGGCTGATAGCTAAGTTTGGTGCCCAGAAGGACAGCCTCAACCAGGATCTTGGGTTCATGTTGCACTACAGGTGACTCCACCCCACTATATATGCTCTCTCGCTCTCTCTCATGCACACGCTCCCTCTCCCATGCATATGCACACACAAATACATGTGCAAAATATTCACTCCCCTCCCCCCACGCAGTCGCTCTCCACTCGCACATGGGCTCGCTCTCCGCTCCCTCCCAGCGCGTGCGCCCGCTCTCCGCTCTCCCCCCCCCGACTCGGCACGCGTGCCTGCTGTCCGCTCTCACAGCTCTCCGCTCCCACCCAAGCCTGCGCGCTCGCTCTCTGCTCCCCCCCCTCTCCACTCCCCCCCCACCAACATGCGCTTCCTCTACCATGCAATCGCTCTCCACTCCCCCTCCCCGACCATGCGCTTGCTCTACCACACGCTCGCTCCTCACTCCCCCCGCCACACGCTCACTCTCCATTCCCCCCCTACCCACGCGCTCGCTCTCCACTCGCGCCGCCACCATGCGCTTTCTCTACCACACACTCATTCTCCACTTGCCCCCACCAACGCGCTCGCTCTCCACTCACCCCCCTCCCACCATGCGCTCGCTCTCCGCTCCCCCCCTCCACCACGTGCTCGCTCTCCACTGCCCCCCCACCACGCGCTTGCTCTCCACTCCCCCCCCACCACGTGCTCGCGCTCCACTCCCCCGACTACCACACGCTCGCTCTCCACACCCCCCCAGCACGCGCTCGCTCTCCACAGCCCCACACCGCGCGCTCGCTATCCACTCCCGCCCTCCGCTCCCCCCCTCCGCCACGCGCTCGCCCTCCGCTCCCCCCCTCCGCCACGCGCTCGCCCTCCGCTCCCCCCCTCCGCCACGCGCTCGCCCTCCGCTCCCCCCCTCCGCCACGCGCTCGCCCTCCGCTCCCCCCCTCCGCCACGCGCTCGCCCTCCGCTCCCCCCCTCTGCCACGCGCTCGCCCTCCGCTCCCCCCCTCCGCCACGCGCTCGCCCTCCGCTCCCCCCTCCGCCACGCGCCCGCCCGCCGCTCCCCCCCTCCGCCACGCGCCCGCCCTCCGCTCCCCCCCTCCGCCACGCGCCCGCCCTCCGCTCCCCCCCCCTCCGCCACGCGCCCGCCCTCCGCTCCCCCCCCTCCGCCACGCGCCCGCCCTCCGCTCCCCCCCCTCCGCCACGTGCCCGCCCTCCGCTCTCTTTCTTTCTCTCTCTATTGCATATACATCGATGGTGTGAATTTTTATTTGCAGATATGTTCTGTTCTGTTCAAAAAGCACACCATGTGTTGACAATCGGTCGTTGTGGCATTTTATAAATTCCTACTTTGTAAGTAGAACTGGTCCAACACAAACGTAATTCTAAACAAGGCCTCACACTTTACATAAGATAGTCAGAACTGCAGATGTTGAAGAATCAGAGATAACAAAGTGTGGAGCTGGATGAACATAGCAGGCCAAGCAGCATCTTAGTTCTGCAGCATCTGATGAAGAGTCAAGGCCCGAAACGTCAGCTTTTGTGCTCCTAAGATGCTGCTTGGCCTGCTGTGTTCATCCAGCTCCACACTGTTGTCTAGGATTCTTTTTCATTAAGATTGGTGTGACCAACCAAGTGAATGGCAGTGACTACAAGCATTAGTATCATGAGCGTTAATTAGGAGGGTTAATTAGGATTTTAAATCGAGCCTAGAGTTCATAATGCAGCAAGTAAAGGTATGCTGTGTATTTTCTCCAGGAAACATGTCATCTCATGGACATTACCTGCCTTCCCAAGCCAAGATGGGAAAACCAAAGATTTGTGTTTACAGCTTTGGTAAAAATTTTGGCTGATGACCTTCGTGACGTGCAATATGTGTCATTTGGGGAAATGGGGATGCAGACTTTGTTTTACTTCAAAACTTGTACACATCCAATCAATCCAATTTTATTATTGTGACAATGATGTTCATTCATTATTTATTTTCATCTGTAGTATCTGAGGTGTGTTTTTTTCCAACGTTTTCACAGATGAATCCTTTTTAAGTCTGTGGAAATGGGTATAAACAGGCATAAATGCAGGAACATTGAGATTGCATTGTTTCTCCCCCATACACATTAAAATCAATTAAAAGTTGCTATAAATTGATTGTGAAAATAGTAATGGCAGAGTGGCACAAAACTCCTTGGAAAATATTGAGTGGCTTTATTTGTGGAATAAACCATTTAACCTGTAATTTTTCTCTTTTTCGGATGTGCAGAACTGTCTGCTCTGTATATGTTCTAATACAATGGTGCACATTTACAGGAAAATTTAGGCCAATTTAAATAGTACTAATACTAAATAATAATAAATAATAATTTACATTTTAAAGTTACCAACAAGAAAAAATTAGGATAGTATATTCAATACCTTTACCCCAGGGAACAAACAAAATGACTTTTAATATATTTGTCATATGTGAAACATTTTCCTTCACTGAAAACCGTATCTCTTTATTGTTTTGTATTTTGGATTGTGAACCGAAATGGAAAAACAACTGTATTAAAAACCAAAGAATGTGGAAGAGATTGCTGCACTTCTTAAAAGCAAGTGTCGTCACTCGTTTGAAGTGTTGTTTACACTGTTGTTTGTGCAGCTAGTGGGGAGATTTAGATGATCTAGAGCCAAGGAGTGTGTGCAAAATGAGTTTCAGTCTGCAACAAGCAGCTGATTGGTCTGGTCTGTGGAATGATGACCAGTTGCCAATGACAAAGGCCTTCTGTTTACCAACATCTATTTGATTGGTTCCTAGGTGGATAAACAGCCTACGAATAAGATGGACAAAACCGTTAAACCTCTAGAAAGAAAGTTGGTGTCCTTTTCTCACCCTAAAGCCTGAAGAAAGCTGTTTATTTTCCCTCACCAGTTGCTGTCAGCTGTTGGTCTTAACAAATAAGTCAGAAACCTTTTAATTTGTGAACCAGTTGCTCCAAGCTTCCTTTAAGAGGGTGGCAAACGCTTGGGGGGAGATTGCGAGAGTGAGAGAGAAAACAATTGACAAACAGCCAGTTGTGGCAGTTTAAAAGTATCATTTCGGCAAATCATGTGGACAGAGATTATTGACTTGCCTTCCTAGTTTTGCTCTCCACACATAACACAGGTGTTTTATCTGTCTGTCTATATGTATATAGGGGAAGTTTTACAACAGGGTTGGAGTTTAACTGGTAGAGTTATATGTTCATGGTCCATAACTGTATGTCTGTGGCTAGATTGTACTTATTTGCAATAAGTAGTCATTTCTGTTAAGTACAGAAACTGGTCCATGCTCTCTCTCAACCTGAGTCTAAAAGACAGATAAATTGGAAAATTCTGCATGCTTTTACAGCATCTTTAATTTTTATGACGAAGCTGGGAAAAATAGGTCTTGATTTCCAGTGTGCTACCCCAGTGAGTAAGGTTTCATTGAAGGCACCCATTTGGGAGAGGTAATTATCCTTTGGCATAATGAAAAGACATGCTTGTACATAAATAGTGCATTAACACATTGGGACTGGAAAAGTTGGCAATCCAAATTCATTTTAAAAATGCTTGTTACTTTGACAGTGCCTGTTCTCTCAAAACTGTTATAGGATTTGTGCTGTGTGGCTGATTTACTCAACTATCATTTTCACAACGGGGTGTCTGCCAAGTGAACAATTTGATGGACCAGTTGGAAGATGAGGAATTAATGTCCAGGCCCTCTATTTCAATCCCAGGTTGGATATACATGGGCAGGTGAAATCATAGTTCCAGGAACCACACATTTAAAAAAATGGCATCTGCACTTTGGATTTTCAGTCCAGGGATGGAGTATTGTGTTGAATGATAATGTTTGCTGACATAAGTAAGCTCATGAGAATTAAGTACTTAAGGAAATGTTTATTTTCACAATGGATTAGTTGAAGAAATTTAAACATGTAGACTTTTTCTGTTACCAATGAATATTTCTTCCATTTGTGATATAATCAGTAGATACTGTCAGCGTGCCGCTTCTGAGGCTTGCCCATGGTAAGTTGGCATGAATTGACTTACAGACTGTAAAGATCCAGGATGATGATTGAGGGTATTGAGTGGCATGGGCTATAAAGGGCTATAGTGAATGGGCATTAGGTGGCACTGTCAACATAGGTCCTTTAGGTATACGTATATCGGCTTAAGGGAGTACTGAGGTTTGAGGATCTTTAGGAGTTAGCTGGATTGGCAAACAACAGCTGAGGGGCTGGAAAAGGATAGCATCATGGACTGGCAGTGAGTAGGAGGAATATTTTATATTTTAATCTTTATAAAATTTGACTGCAATACTGAAGCTGCAATGTGGCATTTCTGTCAATCTGATTTGAGAAATGGACTCCTATCGGATCATCCAACCCATCCACAATCTACTCCATCCCTGGACTGAAAATCCAAAGTGCAGATGCCATTTTTTTAAATGTGTGGTTCCTGGAACTATGATTTCACCTGCCCATGTATATCCAACCTGGGATTGAAATAGAGGGCCTGGACATTAATTCCTCATCTTCCAACTGGTGATAGTTTATTGGCAGCATTTCTGAATCCTTTGCAGGGAATCTGTCCAACAACTTTCTTCAAATCATTACAAAGATGTCTTCTACAACCCAGAAATTTCCTCTGACCCAAATTCATGCTTACAGTGAATAAGATCATTTGCATGTAATTACACTTGTATGTGTACTATTCTTCCTTGATTTTGATCATTATACTTGGATTTTTTTTCCCAATTCTGTCATTCATTTCTTTTCAATGTCTTTTGATTCTATCCATTGTTGGCACTATTGGCAGGGAACTTGAAACATAATGGGCAGTAGCCATCAAAGGTTCCAGTATTGCACCTGAACTCTGGATGTATGAGCACAACCTGGAGAGATGGGGGATATCAGTGTAAAATACAAAATATAATATTTAGACTACTGCAAGAAAGCTTTTACTCCCAGAGTTGATGTACTTGGATTACTTAAAAATTAAAATGATTACTTTCTGAGAGTTGAGAACAATATACTTTGTAGAAGGTAGGTGGAGGTTCCCTGAGAACAACTTAATTGTTTTTGAAGGTTAGACAAGAGTTCCAAAACTGGTCTTAAATTGACCATAGATGTTTCTAACATGTTTATCCTTGCTTTCCCAAGAAGTTGTATGACTGGCAGGAAGAACATATGCTACCTCTAAGGTGAACAACTTATGAACGGGACAGACTAGGTAGAATCTTAGTTTTTTTCATGTCCTTCATCTTGAACTTGTCTCTTACCTTGGATGTCACTGCTTCTTCTGGTGCTTTATCTCCTACAGGTTGTTTCTCACTTCATTTTGTGTTGACTAATATTGTCAATATTTTTTATCTATTTATGCAACTTGGTTTCATTGCATTATATTGTGAAAATTTTTATTCTGATTGTATAGTTTGTAGCAGATGCTTTTCCTTGTCTGCTTGTTAATTCAAAATGATCAATTTTAATTTGATTTCCCAATTCAAATCAATGGATATCCTTTGTTTTCAATTTTTTTCAAACATAAAACACCATATCTTTCTTATTTTTTCTATTTTTCCTCAGGTTTAGAAACAGGGACTGACATGAATTAAAGGTGGAAACAGCTTCAGAAAAGTACTTCAGGTTGTTTTCTACATTAAAGTTGTTTCATATAAATGTAAGATTTTGTTATATCTGGATGGATATATATTAAATAATCTGTGATGGAAAAACAGGAGATAATCGATACATGCACGTGGATAGGAAAGGTTTAGAGGGATATGGGTCAAATGCAGGCAAATGCAACTAGTTCAGTTTATGAAACCCGGTCGGCATGGATGAGTTCAGCCAAAGTGTCTGTTTTGTGCGGTATGACTTTATGACTCTATTCCATGTATACCTTAGAAGCAGACCATTGGGCTTAACTAATCCATGCTGGTATTAATTTTTCACTTGAACTTCTTTACTTATTTACATCTATCATTGTTATCACCCATTCCCTTCACCTTCAAGTATTCACAAAGCATCCACTTCGACCTGTATATGCTTTTCTCTTCAAACACACCCTGTGGTAGACCAAACAGTGTTCATTTATATATTGATGTTCATCAGTGCTATATGAACAAAGAGCAGGAATAGGTTACTGACCCCTTGAACCTGCTGTACCACTAAAATCATGGCTAATCTGTAGTCTCAAATTCATATTTTCCCCTACCCTTGATATACTTGCTCCCAATTGTTACCAAGAATCTGTCCACTCTGCCTGAAAACACATATAGACGGCTTCAACTGCCTTTTCAGGAAGATAGTTGCAAAGACTCATGACTCTCAGAGAAAGCGAAGTTATTTCATTTGTTTTAAATGGTTGACCCATTATTTTAAACAGTGACCTTTGCTTCAAAATTCTCCCTCAGAAGGAAACATCCTTTTTAAGTGTGCCCTGTCAGACCCCTCATTCTTAAGTATCAATTAAATTAACTCTTACTCTTCTAAATGCCAGTAGATATGTCATGGTCTGTGGCTGATGTTTCTTGATGCTTTTAAAGTTATTGAGGGCATTTTGCGAAAGAGTCCCTGTTGCCTATGATGGCAGACTGCAGCTTTTCATATAGAATCATCATAGAATCCCTACATTGTGGAAACAGGCCCTTCGGCCCAACAAGTCCATACCGACCACCCAGATCTATCCCCCTGTAACCCACCTAATTTAGGCATCCCTGAACACTATGGGTAATTTAGCACGGCCAATCCACCTAGCCTGCACATCTTTGGACCGCGGGAGGAAACCGAAGCACCTGGTGGAAACTCTCACAGACACGAGGAGAATGTGCAAACTCCACACCGACAGTCACCTGAGGGTAGAATTGAACCCGGGGCACGGGCACTGAGAGGCTAACCACTGAGCCACCGTGCCACCCCACATTGGACAGCCTCCTATGGTCCTTAAGAACCGAACAACATTCTCTGGCCACTAAGTGGCTAATTCAGGGTAAGTCACACAGCATGACTGCTTCTGAGAGTGCATGCTTGAAACCGTCTTTTCAATTTGACTTTGCGGTTCACACCCAAAATGCAAAATCCTGCTGTAGTTCTTTGTGTCACATGCAAACTACAAGGATTAGAAAGAATTCAGGATGACCAAACAGACGGAAATAATGAGTTTTGAGAAGATTTGCAGCTCAGGCTGAGGTTCTGGATGTGAGTTTGCTCACTGAGCTGGAAGGTTAGTTTTCAGACGATTCGTCACCATTCTAGGTAACATCATCAGTGAGCCTCCGACGAAGCGCTGGTGTTATGTCCCGCTTTCTATTTATCTGGTTAGGTTTCCGGGGATTGGTGATGTCATTTCCTGTTCTTTTTCTCAGGGGATGGTAGATTGGCTCCAAATCAATGTGTTTGTTGATGGAGTTCCGGTTGGAATGCCATGCTTCTGGGTCTTTCTTGTCCGCATCCCGGAAGTTGTAATTTAATCCTCTTGCTAAGACGGCTTTTTCAGTGACTGTTAATGGTCAGTCAGATAAGTTTTTTTATCCATGCTTCTGTGCTGTCTGTGTTGTTATTTTGTGTGAGTTTGTCTATTTTTTTCTGCAGGTCTAGTTTTTTCGTTTTGTGTTTGCCGTTGTCTGATGTCTATGACTTGTTGTTCTTTATCTGTCCATTCATGGTCTGTCGCGTGAGTGAGTGAAGTTTTTTGGCGCGAAATTTACCTAGAAGCATGGCATTCCAACCGGAACTCCATCAACAAACACATTGATTTGGAGCCAATCTACCATCCCCTGAGAAAAAGAACAGGGAATGACATCACCAACACAGGAAATGGCATCACCAACCCAAGGAAACCTAACCAGATAAATAGAAAGCGGGACATAACACCAGTCCTTCGTCGGAGGCTTACTGATGATGTTATCTAGAATGGTGACGAAACGTCTGAAAACTAACCTTCCAGCTCAGCGAGCAAACTCCCATCCAGACGGAAATAATTTGATCCAAATTTCATTCTTTTTGAAATATACATGTAATGAATGTACATTACGCAAACCTTGAGCAGCAAATTTCCAGGTTTATTATGTACAAATTTCAAGTGTTTCAGAATAAGAATCTGAGTATGTCATTTTATCTTGAGACTAATTAAAATTACAAGTTATTGTGTTTCCAAAAGTTCCTGAAAATTCAGCATTGTTTTACTTGTGGCTGTATGGAAGCAAGATTTTGTTTTAGCTTGTTCTTTGAGTTATGACTGATATCAATGATACGGTAGTTATTATTAAGCCATCTGTCCTGACGACAGTAAGAGCTGGATTTAAAGGGAGAAATGCCTATGATCAAAGGATAATAGGGCAACTGGTTACATGGTTTGTGTCTGGCATTTTTATAGGAAAATTTAACAGGTTAAAAGTCAATTAGACACGTTGTTTCAGAATGTTTATTTTTGTCTTTTCCCTGTTGTAAATAATGTTTCTTTGTAATTGATTTTGATTTACATTGACTTTACCAGTTGATTTTGGGTGTTAGCTAAGAAAAAACAATGCTGAGAAATACTGTCTATATTTGTGTGAAAATACAATTTTTGAAACCAATACTGGCCAGTCAAAAGTTGTAGGATGGACTTTTACACAGGTAATGTTTTTAAGAGGTTAACGTGTGTGCTTGGAATGGGACTTGGTGAAATCCAGAAAATGACTAATGCTGTTAGCAAAGTAAAATCCAGCAACACTAAGTCGTTCTTATTAACTATATGTAATTTTTGTGTTATAGCATTGTTTTATCAATATTAATTATCTAATATGTATTCAGTTTAAAACATTATGAACTTTATAGGTTTTCTCACATATGTGCCTGAAATGAATGTAATCACTATTTTAATTCACTGAATCATTCATCCCGATAGTTTGATTGTGTAATATTAACAACTTCCTTGTAATCATCTTGTTACCCTCAACACATTCAGTTTTCGACATTTTATGTCTGACTTTGTGATGCTTTTTGTTGCTAGTGATGGTGCCCCATGTTTCCACTCTTAGTGAATGTTTATTCACTTTCCAACATTTATTGTGACAGAGATAATAGGAATTGCAGATGCTGGAGAATCCAAGATAATAAAGTGTGAAGCTGGATGAACACAGCAGGCCAAGCAGCATTTCAGGAGCACAAAAGCTGAGTTTCGGGCCTAGACCCTTCATCAGAGAGGGGGATGGGTTGAGGGTTCTGGAATAAATAGGAAGAGAGGGGGAGGCGGACCGAAGATGGAGAGAAAAGAAGATAGGTGGAGAGGAGAGTATAGGTGGGGAGGTAGGGAGGGGATAGGTCAGTCCAGGGAAGACGGACAGGTCAAGGAGGTGGGATGAGGTTAGTAGGTGGGAAATTGAGGTGTGGCTTGGGGTGAGAGGAAGAACAGGTTAGGGAGACAGAGACAGGCTAGGCTGGTTGAGTGATGCAGTGGGGGGAGGGGACGAACTGGACTGGTTTTGGGATGCGGTGGGGGAAGGGGAGATTTTGAAGCTGGTGAAGCCCACATTGATACCATTGGGCTGCAGGGTTCCCAAGCGGAATATGAATTGCTGTTCCTGCAACCTTCAGGTGGCATCATTGTGGCACTGCAGGAGGCCCATGATGGACATGTCATCTAAAGAATGGGAGGGGAAGTTGAAATGGTTCGTGACTGGGAGGTGCAGTTGTTTATTCCCCTACCGCATCCCAAAACCAGTCCAGTTCGTCCCCTCCCACCACTGCATCACACAACCAGCCCAGCTCTTCCCCTCCCCCCACTGCATCCCAAAACCAGCCCTGCCTGTCTCTGCCTCCCTAACCTGTTCTTCCTCTCACCCATCCTCTCCTCCCACCCCAAGCCGCACCTCCATTTCCTACCTACCAACCTCATCCCACCTCCTTGACCTGTCCGTCTTCCCTGGACTGACCTATCCCCTCCCTACCTCCCCACCTATACTCTCCTCTCCACCTATCATCTTTTCTCTCCATCTTCGGTCCACCTCCCCCTCTCTCCCTATTTATTCCAGAACCCTCTCCCCACCCCCATCTCTGATGAAGGGTCCAGGCCCGAAACGTCAGTTTTTGTGCTCCTGAGATGCTGCTGGGCCTGCTGTGTTCATCCAGCTTCACACTTTATTATCTCCAATTGTGACACATCTTTTAACTGCAGTCTTGGAGAGATTTGTTTAAACACACATCAAGGGTCTGAACAGCACTTGTGAAGCAGCTGAAAATCACTGCTTTATTGGAATTGTTCAATCTGATATCACTGATTACATGATCACTGAAATGGGTTTTTTTACATGTGCCAGATATGCAAAAGTTTTTCTTTACATTGCCACCCCCGCCAAATCTCAAATTCCAGACCACTTTGTCCATTCCCTGCAACTCTCTTCATCCAGCAGGCCATTCTTGTGAAGATGACAACTGTATCTTGAATTTTTTCCTTGCAAAGAGGCTTTCATTTGATTGTCATCAGTGGCTTTAATTTTACACCATCTACCAAACAAAATAGAGCTATTATGAATGAATGCCTTTTGTGACGGAAATGTCTCTTGGTTAGTCATACTTGATGTAGTGCGTTACACTTTGAGCTATAGACTCTGACAACAGGCCAGTCACCTGTTCCAGGAGAAACTAGTTATGGAAACAGACGTAAGCCTTTGCCTTTGCTTTGTGTGCCTCGTATGTTACTAGACATGGGAAACTTCAAATTTCCAAGAGAAGTTGGGGAGGGAATGGAGTTATTGAATCCTACACTGCACACCAAGCTGTGGTAATCATTGAAATTTATTGAAAACGTTTGAATCATTAATCAGACTTTGTCGATTCTGCAAATGTACATACAACAATGCATGATTGAAATTATTTCTGTAACTTGATCTTGGGTCCTAGCATACATGCCTACTTGCATGGTATTAACATGCAGTTTGACAGTTATACGTAAAAGCAAACAATTTGACATGTTATTGTTTCCATGTTCTGACCAAAAATCATTGACTTGAAATGCTAACTCTGTTTTTCTCTCCACAGAATGCTAAGTGTTCAGAAATCCTTGTTTTCAACACTTTCATTTCGTATTGTACTGAAATTTTCTTGCCATATCCTATCGGTCAAAGTAGGCTATTATGTTTGTAAACATTGTAACATTTGCTTCATGTGGGATTCACACCCTCTCTTTGCCTTGCTGATCTCCTTCTTAAGAATGCCCTGCACTGTTTATACTGTTCGAGATTCATTTGAACCCAATTGACTATATCTAATGTATAGACAGCTATGTGAAATAACATAGAAAAGGCTGCTGTTACCACATGGAGATAGCCGACCGAACCTCTATCTCTATTCACAATACAAAGACCCTCAAATTAACCCCAGTGGTTCCTAATCAGACTTTTTTTGAATAACCAATCCAGACTGTAAACAAATAATCAATTCTCAACATCAACATTGTAGCTTTAACAAAAAACTTCATAATTTATTAGCATGACAGCACCTTTTAAAAAAAACTCAAGATGTTGAAGTTCTAGTTAAGAATAAAACAGAACCATGACTTAGATGTAGACAACTGGGTTCCAATGAATCTCTTGAACAGTATAAAGAATGTAGGGCATTCTTAAGAGGGAGATCAGGAAGACAAAAAGAGAGGATGTGAGATTGCCTGAGCAAATGAGGTTAAGGATAATCCAAAGAGATAACTTACACTAGGTCTGTTCTGGAGTACTGCATCCAGTTCTGGTCACTCAGTTATAGGAAAGGATATTATTAAGCTGGAGAGGGTTCTGAAGAAATTTACCAGAATGTTGCTGGGAATTGAGGGTTTGAGTTACAAGGAGAGGCTGGATAGGCTGGGATTTTTTCTTAACTGGAGCATAGGAGTTTGAGGGGTTTACTTATAGAGATTTATAAAATCATAAAGGATATAGATAAAGTGAATAGCAGATGTCTTTTCCCGAGGATGAGGGATTTCAAGAGGAGGGGAGATACTTTTAAGGCAAGAAGAGAAAGATTTAAAAAACACAAGAGGCATATTTTTTGTAGGGAGTGATTTGTGTGTGGAATGAACTTGCAGAGGAAGTGGTGGATGTGGGTACAATTACAAAGTTTAAAAGATATTTTGATAAGTACATGAATGAGAAATGTTTGGTGAGTTTTGGGCCCAGCACAGGTAGGAGGACTAGTTTAGTTTGGGATTATGTTTGGCATGGACTGGTTGGACCGAAGTGTCTGTTTCCGTGCTCTACGACTATGACTCTTTGGCAGAGCAAAATTAAACAACAAAGTAATCTAATTGGTCTTTGCTATTATTTTCAGCTCATTCGTGAAAACGGTCAGAGAAACAAACACAGTTATGTCCTAAATAAAAGAAAATAACAAAACTGGCCAGATTATTTAAACAATAGTGGGGACTGCTGAGGCTGGAGAATCTGAGATAACAAGGTGTAGAGCTGGATGAACACAGCAGGCCAAGCAGCATCAGAGGAGCAGGAAAGCTGATATTTTGGGTCTACACCCTTCAGAAAATTTCTTTTAACACTAATTGCTACTTACAGTCTAACTATCACTTTCAGTTCTCAGTTCACAGCTCTATAACTAAAACTGATACAAGAATGAAATAAGAAATAATGAAAAATCTCTAAGGGTTCTAACGCTGGCTTGAAGAAGGTGAGGGCACACTGAGTGGTGTAAAACGTGGAGAAACATTGATGCAGTGAAACTTAGCGTGTAGAATACAATTGCTGATGGTTTCTTTTTGCATTTTACATTGCAATAAATCACTTATTCTAATATCTTCCCTACTTATCAGACAATGAGTTTAAGTAATCGAATCTCATTTAATAGGGAGGTAGGGTGAGGTCAATACCTCACTTTTGCACACTTGAGGTGACATTTAGTCTGAATGATAGTGCTATTCCAAAGTGAGTTAAAGCTGCAGACATGCCATTCATAGAGTTTTACGTATAAGAAAGTCATTTATTTCATCACACTTGTATGACTCTGAAAGACCTCTCTGCCTAATTCCATTACTTTAGTTGTTCCTTTAATAAACGTATTTGTCCACTTCTCTCCTCAAAAGCTGTAATGGATCCTGTTTTTTGAAGTGTTTGTGACTTTCCCAATTATGGTATTCTTTGAAAGTTAAATAGAAACTTCCCAGACCCATCGCCTTCCTTTTGGCAACAAATTTAAGGGTTCTAGTTACCAACTAACTAACTAATAATAATAGGTTTTCCTGATTTTACCAAAATAAATATCAAAATTTCAAATTACCTCTACTTGATGTCTCGTGTATGCTTTGCAGACTAGTTAGTAAGGTTAGATCATATGGGAAAGAGGGAAAGATAGCCAATTGGATATAAAATTGGCTTGATGGCAGAAGAGAGAAGGTGGTGGTGGAGGGTTTCTTTTTGTACTGGAGACCTGTGACCACAGTAGACTGCAAGGATCAGTCTGGGTCCACTATTGCCTGTGATTTACATCAAGGATTTGAATAAGAATATAGGAGTTATGGTTAGTAAGTTTGCAGATGACATCCAAATTCATAGGATAATGGGCAGTGAAAAAGATTATCTAACAGTACAAAAAGATCTTGATCACATAGGCCAATAGGCTGAGAAGTGGCAGAAGGAGTTTAATTTAGATAAACGTGAGACGTTTTATTTCAGAAAGGCAAACCTGGGCAGGACATGCACAGCTACGGGTGGTGCCCTGGTGAGTGTTGTTAAACAGAGGGACATAGGGGTGCAGGTTCATAGTTCTTCGAAAGCGGTGTTGCATGTAGACACTGCTTTCATTTGGCACGTTTGCCTTTGTTGGTCAGGGAATTGATTATAGGAGTTGGAACATCATGTTGCGGCTTTACAATGCATTGGTGAGACCACTTCTGGAATACTGTAGACAGTGCTGGATGCCCTGCTATAGGAAGGATGTTGTTGAGTTTGAAAGGGTGCAGAAAAATATTTACAAGGTTTTTGCTGGGACTGGAGGTTTGAGTTATAAGGAGAGGCTGGATAGGCTGGGACTCTTTTCCCTTGGAGCATGAGGAGTAGAGATAATGTGAAAAGTCTTAAAGTAAATAACCTTTTCCAAGGTTAGAGGAGCCCAAAACTAAAGGGCATAGGTTTAAGATGGAAGGGGAAATACTTAAAAGTGATTGGAAGGGCAATTTTTACACACAGAGGGTAGTGCAAGGGGCAGCATTTTCCTGCAGATAGTGGAATGAACTGCTGGAGGAAGTAGTGGAGGCTGGAACAATTACAACGTTTAGAAGGCATCTGGATCGGTACATGAGTAGGAAGGGTAGAGGAACATGGGCCAAATGCTGGCAAATGTGACTGGATTAATTTAAGATATCTGGTTGGCATTGACGAGTTGGACCAAAGGGTCTATTTCCATGGTGTACACCTTCATGTCTCTATGACTCTACGTATATAATATGACCTGCCAGAGGAAGTGGCAAAGGCAGGTTCAATTACAACATTTAAATTACATGTGGAAAGCTATATGAATAGGAAAGGCTTAGAGGGATATGAACCAAAAGCAGGCAAATGAGACTTGTTAACTTTGGGATACCTGGTCAGCATGGACAAATTAGGCTAAAGGGTCTGTTTCCTTGCTGTTTTACTCTTTGACACTATGATTCCTTAATCCTTTCTGTTGTAATTAAAATAACCCTGTTTGTCTAGTCTGTTCTGTTAGTAAAAACTTCTAATCATTACAGTCATCAAGTCAGGGTCGCTAGTTTCTGTGGTGGATCTTTAGGTGACTCAGCTGGCTGATTCTCAACCTGTGCACCAGGCTGAGCACCATAACAGTGAATAACTTTTATAACCTGTGTTTGTCACTGTAAATTTCTCCTGTAGCATCTCTGATCATTAGTACCTTTCTGAAAGTAAAACAATCGATATTCTAACTGCTGTCCAAGTAGTGATCTTTATTGGTTTAGTTTATCAATAGGTTAAGGTTTTGTTGTCATGTGTACCCAAGTACAGGGGTACAAGAATACAGAGCAATGTGTACAATGTCTCTACACACAGCACTATCTTAAGTATAAAACAAAGTACTGAAACTTAGTTGCAGGAGTCAAAAAATAAAGAAATAAAGTTTAAAAAGTCAAACCATACAGTCATTTTTAAGCCATGAACTTGCTGACACACTAAGGTGGGCTTTCCCCAAGAGCGCTTGCTCTTCACTGTGCTGGGCATACTTTCACCTGCAGTAGGCTAAGACTCAATAATCTCACCAGTCACATTCACCACGGACTGCCACTGCTGATTTCCATCAAGCACACCAGGCTTCGCCACTGCTCACAAGGCTTCGGTCCTGACCACCACTTCGCCACTACTGCCAATTGCTGACCACCACCACTGCTGCTGCCGCCATACAGGCTTTTGTTGGTTCCCAGCCACTGTCGTGTTAGCACCTCACTGCAGAGTCCAGCTCTGGTACTGCTTTACACATTGATGAAGTTGCAGTTCTGCTGACCGTGACCTGCTGCCTTGTGGCTGACAGTCAAAGACCCCAGCCACTGCCATTGCAACCTCCACAACCAAGCTCTAAAGACTAAAGAACTAAAAGAAAGACAAAAAGATGAGAAAAGATGAAGAAAGAAAAGCAGTTGGAGCAGACGAGCCCTGGTGAGGATCCCTATTCTGCTGCCATATTGCTCGAAAGTGGTTAGTTGTAGCCGAATGTCACCACATTATAAAATAGCAATTATATTGTTCTCCTGTATTAAAAAACATCTTTTGATATCATATACTAATTTTTATGCAGCTTTAGTGATGTCTAATTTTGGAATTGTGGATTTGAACCCCAGAATTACTTTCCTCCTCTTTTCCTTACAGCCTTTCACTGTATCGCCAGTTTTATATAGTCAATTTTGGTAGTGTTTTTATAATGAACTGTAAATCTGTAATCTGTAAAATAATCCAAAAATCAACTTCAGGGGTAATATTATTCACATGTTTTCTTTAATCATGAGACTATTTCTTGCCTTTTTAGTCAATTTCCTATCCACATGGAATTTGTCCTAAGATGGCGGTGGAGTAGAATGCTCCGGCCAGAGCTCCTCCGCTCTGCCCGTCTATTTCTCGTTTCCTTCTATTTTTTCTCCCTTTTTGGTATTCTTCACCTCCCCTGTGGCAGGTCTCACCTTAGTGTTGCAGTGACTCTCGGTGGCTCTTGGCGGGTCTAGCCTGGTCTCACGGCAGCTTGTGAACATGTCTCATTCTGGTCTCTCAGCGGCTGTTGGCCCAGTGTCTCGGCAGCTCTTGGCTAGTCGAGGGTCTCAGCTTGGTGTGCAAGTGGGTCCTGTTTCCAAGGTACCGGGGAAGATTGAAGAGGTGTCAGCGTCAGCAACAGTGATGATAACTGTGGCGGCAGCATCAAGCACAGGCATCCCATGTCTCCTGGAGAGCAAGATAAGCAGAGGACTCATTGAAGACTGTTGAAATTTTAACTTATTCCTTTATTTTTCTTGTTTACACTAAAACTTTAATGTTAACTAGCACATAATTTCTTTATTTTTCTACTTATTCTATGAAGTCATGCTTAATTTTTTAACTCTGTTTCTCTTACTACTTGGTACAAAAAAAACTTAAGTACATAGTTACCTAAGATGGCATCTTGTGTGGCAACATTATACACTTTTCACTGTACTCCTGTACTTCTGTACTTGTGACAATAAAATCTCAATCTGAATCCCTTTTAATATTGTGGGTCTTCATTTTATCGCCAACTTATCAATCACCTTCAAAAGATCTGTCAATGGGTTATTGAGGGAATAACACAAATATAGCGAAAGGAAGTGCCAGCAAAGAGTTTTCCTGAATTTGTCAGGAATAATTGGCCTTTTATAAATTTATTGACTATCTCTAATCAGCAGTGTTTTTCATAAGAACGCAGGCTGAATGGCCAATTACTATTCATCAAACCTACCCACCATAGGGCTGAATGGTCAATTAATATTCCTAAAGTCCATCACTCAGAAAGCACAAGTCACAAGTCATCCAGGATAAAGTAGCTTCTCGATTGGCAGCACATCCACAACCTTAAGGATTCATTCCCTCCATCACAAGTCTGGTGTTTGTACCATCTACAAGATACACTGCAGCAATATGCCGAGGCTGTTTCAGCTGTGCCTTACAAACCCAAGGCCTCCACGAGAGAGCTCTGATACAATTTCACCAAATCTCAGCTGAACTCCTTCTCAAGCCGATATATCCTTTCTAAGGTACGCTACTCAGAATTATACACTGGTACACCATTTATGGTCCAGCCAGAGTTTAGTATAGCCATTGGAAAACTTCTTCTCCATGATATTCTGTTCCTTTGGTTTTAAATACCAGTAGTCCAATAGCAATTTTTTTGTACCTTCTAGCTTTTCAGGATTTGTGTTCAAGAACCCCTAAATCTCTTTTGATTGACACTGTTAGCCTTTCACCAAATTAATTCATTTTTGATCCAAAACAAATGACATTATGCATACCTTCATTAAATCAATTGTCCACATGTCGTCTGCTCACTTATCTCATCAACAGCTTTGTGATTTTACTGTCTTGTTATTAATTACTGGACTGCTCTTTGTGCCAGTAGAAATGCTTGGATATAACTTTTGATTATGTCGCCATTAATAAATAAAGCAAATCATTGAGGCTTCTGCAGGGACATTTCTCGATTATTGCTAGTAACATTCTTTCAGTTCCAATCTATTAACTCTGCTCTTAAATCTTTTGTCACCTATGCAACCATTCAACCGGATCAGTAATTTGTCTTCAGTCTTGTGAGCTTTTAATTTAAGTAGCAATCTTTTAATATGTAACTTCCTTCAATGCCATTGTATAATCTAAATAAGTTACAATTGCTGATGTACCCCTGTGTAATGCATTAGTTAGCTTTTCAAAAAAAACCTGAAAGCACATGCATGTTTACTTGAAACACTGATTTATTTCTTATTGTGACAGCTGCAAATTTTATAGATAACATCGAACAGTGACATATAATGGAGCATTTGTGTAATTTTCACCAAAAGCTCTCACGTATGTGCACCAAAGAGGAGCAACTAATAGTGTAATAGTATACGCAGTCTCGTAGAAGAGAAAATATGGTTAAGTATAAGCACAAAGAAAGTGTGGACATGAAATTTGGTATTTTCTCTTACTGCATGCATCCTTAAAATAATTAGTAACAAAATATTAATTTTTCTTTTTATAAATTTATTTTTGGGATGTGATTTCACAGAGAAAGTCTTTGGTCTTCAGAAGGCGATGAGCTGCCTTTTTTATAATTTGTTGCATCCATCCATCCATTGTGCAAGAAAGAGGGGTGGATCAGTGAGATAGTTGAGATGGTATGTGACACAGAGGGGAACTTGCAATTAGTGATATTCCAATGCTTCTGTTGTCCTTATTCTTGGTAGTATAGGTATGTAAAGGGGAAGAGAACAGCAAAAGTTAATGTGCATCCTTTAGAGGATGAGGCTGGGGAATTAATAGAGCAAAGCATAGAAATAGCAAGACATTATATATCAACACTTTGGAGCGAACGCTAATGCCGTCCTAATAGTAACAGATAATGCAAAGGCTACAGAAAGAGAGGAACTTAGAACAATCATCATCATTGAGGGAAAAAGTACTGAGCAAACTGTTGGGACTGAAAGCAGACAATCTCCAGGGACTGATGGCCTACATCCTAGGATCTTAAAGAAAGTGGAGGCAGAGATGCATTGGAGACAGTTCAAAGGCGTTTTACTAGATTTATTCCAGAGATGATGGATTTCTCTTATGAAGAGAGTGAGCAGTTTAGGCCCATTCTGTCTAGAGTTTAGAAGAATGAGAGGAGATCTTATTGAAGTCTAAAGGGATTTAACAAAGTAGACTTAGGTTGTTTCTTCCTGGGATAATCTAGAACGAGTGGTCATAGTATAACGGTAGCAGATTTAACACAGATGGGAAGAAATTACTTCCCTCAAAGGGCCATGAATCTGTGGGATTCACACCCCAATGTGCGATAAATGTTGGGACTTTGAGTAAATTTAAGAGGGAGACTGCCAGATTTTTAATTAGTAATAGTCTGAAAGGTTATGGAGAGCAGGCAGGAAAGTGGAGTTGAGGCTGAGTTGACATCAGCCATGATTGTATTGAATAGTGGAGCAGGCTTAAGCTGACTTCTCCTCCTCCTTATGCTGACATCTTCTCCTCCTTATGCAGCAGAGATGGTAGGTTTTGAAGATGCTGTCAAAAGAGCGTTGTTGAGCTATTGTATTGCTTTTCATAGACACTGTAGCCACTGTATGCCACTGGTGGAGGGAGTGAATGTTCATGGTAATTGATAGGGCTCTGATCAAGTGGGTTCTTTTATCATGAATCATGTTGTGCTTTGCATGTGTTGTTGGAGAAGTATTCATCTAGAAAAGTAGAGAGTTCTTTTATAGCATTCATGACTTGTGTCATATAAGTTTTGGATGGCTTTAGGAAAGCAGGAGGTAAGTTACTTGCCTCAGGATTCCCAGCGTGTGACCTGCTGTTATAGCCACAGTATTTATATGGATACTGTAATTACATTTCTGGTTAATATATGACTGAAAAGAGTGGGAATACTGTGACTGTAATTGATACTAATTGTGAGATATGTAAGGTTTTTAAATTTTTGGGACTTTTTTCTAAGCTAAATGGAAGGGAGTCTTAAAACTTGTTCTGAAGTCTACTGACAACAGATGTAGGTGAAGGGACTTTTTAGCATGAAAGCAAGGCCCAGGTTGTTTCCTTGGAAAACAGCTATAGGGCATTGATACTTAGAGACAATGTTAGCAGCACCTACATTTTTGTACTGTACTTTCCAAAGTCCCAGGAATGAATCCAGATTGTTGGATTATAAGCAGTTATGCTTTATACTGGCCAAATACTTAAAGACAGGGAGTCTGTCAATGATCCTGCCTAGATATCAGGCCTTTGTGACATCACATGTTGGGGTTTAAGAGGTCAAGAATTTCTCTGAAAACTCTAAAATGTCTGTCAAGGATCAAATTGGAGAATAGCGAAAAAAGTGTGTATAGTTCACTAAGCAGGAATATTGGAGGGAGCTTATGTTAGGATTGGAAAGACAAAACCTGAGAGGATTAACGCAGAGCTGGAAATTGTGCCTTCCGGGTTCTAGAAAAATTACCTTTGGGGAAAATAGCTTACTATGAAAAACAGTTCAGAGATGAAATGTTACCAGGCAAGAAAGGAAAAGAATAAAAGTAAACACTTGGAAGCCAAGCATAATTTTGATCCCATTCCAGAAGATTTGAATATGTACTTAAAGGACAGTAGTAAGTATATCAATGGTGTATCTTTTTTCAGTTATTTTAGAAGTTAGAAAGGGGGACGTTTATTCTATGGCTTAAAGTAGAAGATGTTTACAAAGATATTTATAAGGTTTTTGTGTTTTGGGATTTTTCCTTTAACTAAGGCTAGTAGGAAGGGAGTCCTAAGTCTTGTTCTGAAGTCAGTAGTACAGCTCTTTACTGGAATTTTTAAATGTTCTAAAATAATTGTTACTTTCTGTAAGGATTGTCATGTAATGCCACTAACTGACATAGGGAAATAGATAGATTCTCACTTGTTGGAAATGGTCAATACAAAAGCACATGTATAGTGTGATTGTAGTTTGCCAATTATCAGCCAAAGATTGAATGTGGGCATGGACTATTTTAGTATTTGATAAGTTGTAAATAAATCAGAATACTATGCAGTTATCATCCATTGTCCCAACTCCTGACTTCATGTTGGAGAGAAAATTATTGATAAAGAAATTGAAAATCATTCGACCTAGGATTCTTTGCCAAGCATTCTTCTTGCTCCTCGGGTGGGGACCTTTGTCAAACACTCTGTGCCAAAATGAGAGACCTGGCATCAGGAAGTGGGTGTGTGAACTGCTAAAACCCTTTTCTCTAATTCCTCTGACCTCCCTGTCTTGTGATTTTTGTCTCTTCCTGGATCTCTTCCCTTTCTTACACCAATGTGCCCCTCATTACACCTACACATACCTGAGTCCAGGGATGCAACAGATATCCTTGCTGATATTCCTGAAGCACTTGTGAGAGCAGCCACTGCTTTCAATTGTGCTGCCAGCAGTTCAGACATGCCTGCTTCAACAGGCAGGTGTTCCCCCAACAGGACGCGCTCTCCCTGGAAAGATCCAACAATGTTAGTTGAGTATCTTACATAAGGGAGATAGAGGGCTTGGTGACACGGTGCAATGAGAACAACCTCCCTCTCAAAGTTGGAAAAACTAAAGAACTAATCATTGACTCATAAATGAAGGAGGAGAACACACTCCCTTCTGCATCAACAGAACAAGTTGAGAGGGTGGAGAGCGTCAGGTTCCTTGAAGTGATAATAACCGACAACCTGTCCTGGACCTCCCACATAGCTGCACTGGTCAAGAAGGCACAACAACACCTATTCTTCCTCAGCCAGCTCAAGAAATTTGGCATGTCCATAAAAACCCTCACCAACTTCTATAGATGCACAATTTAAAGCATACTGTCCAGGTCCATAATGACCTGGTATTGCAACTGCTCTGCCCAGGACCATAAGAAATTGCTGAAGGTGGTGTGCACAGCCCAAACTATGTTGGAGCCAACCTTCCACCCATAGACTCCATTTACGTGGCTTGTTGCCGACATCATCAAAGATCCATGGCACCCTAGTAATGATCTCCTACAACCCCTTCAATTGGGCAGAAAATGCAGAAGCATGGACCAGGAGGTGCAGGAACAGCTTCCATAAGACAACTGTGTTCACACCATTGTGTTTACCTTTAAGTTTAAAACTCCAGTTTCAAAGCCAAGCTTCTCACACTCAAATTAAATTTAACATTCTGTAATGCAATTGTCACTCTTGCTGGTGAGATCCTGTTCTTTGAGACCTTTCATTAGTTCTGACTCCACATTACCAGACCTAAAATAAACTGCTGCCTAATTGATTCCAGCGTGTATTTCTCTAACAGACTGCCTTAACTACACTCAATCCTCAAGGTTACGTTTACCAATTTGCTTGATCCAATCTGTCTGAAGACTAAAATCATCCACAACTATGACGTATCTTTTTTAGAAGCCCCAATGCTTTTTTGAATTGTAATGTATCCTACAGTGCAGTTAGGAGGCTTATAATCTACTTCTACTCCTGACATTTTCCTTCTGCTATTTCAAATTTCCAGCAAAATGGATTCTACATCTTGATCTTACAAGTCAAAACAATGAGTGTGCTAATTTCACCCTTTTATTAACAGAACTACCCTCCCTCCTTTTCCTTTCTTTCTATTTTACTAGAAACCTAAATAGTCCTAAATATTCAATTCCTAGTCTTGATCATGCTGCAACTATACTTTGCAATGGCTGCCGGCTTATACGCATTTATTTATATTTCAAACATCAATTAACCTTGTTATGAGTGTCACCCACATTCATATAAAATGCTTTGAATGTTGCTTTCTTACTAGGTTTCCTTACTCTGATTCTATTTGCTGGCACTCTTACATTTGTACATTCTATTGCAGAGTACATTGCCTGAAACT
The DNA here is from genome assembly GCF_030684315.1 of Stegostoma tigrinum. NCBI lineage: Eukaryota > Metazoa > Chordata > Chondrichthyes > Orectolobiformes > Stegostomatidae > Stegostoma > Stegostoma tigrinum. Next base: position 25,484,170 of record NC_081378.1, on the reverse strand, counting down.
TTAAAGCCCTCCAGTTCTTCTAAGTAGGATTTTAAGGTGACAACTACTGTTTACAGAGCAAATTTTATATTGAAAATCATCAAACAACTTGTCAAAAATAATTTATTTAACAGTGTAGGGATCAAGCGAGCCTCGGGCAACTGTTTGTGTAGAGTTTGCACATTCTCCCCGTGTCTGCGTGGGTTTCCTCCGGTGCTCCAGTTTCCTCCCACAGTCCAGAGATGTGCAGGCTAGGTGAATTGGCCATGCTAAACTGGCTGTAGTGTTCAGGGGTGTGTGGCTTATAGGGGGATGAGCCTCGGTGGGGTGCTCCAAGGGTTGGTGTGGACTTGTTGGGCTGAAGAGCCTGTTTCCACACTGTAGGGATTCTAATATTCTATGATTCAGAGAAAGAAAGTCAAATTGACAATCCAATTAAGTAAAAAAAGGTAAATAAATCGAGTGTTAGTTTGAGTAAAAGAATCAAGAGAAAATGGAGATTGTCTTAAGATGAACATAAAAGGTAAATGCTTAGATTGTAGTGCCTAAGTTTGCAGGAAATAAACTAGAGAATTTAGAAATAGTTAGGTGACAGTAGGATATGGGTTTGATATAGCTAAGAAGATAGCAGGAGGTAGAATCATTTTAATTGCATGGAACGCCAAAATTCAGATTCCCAAAATCAGGCTAAGTTCTCAAAATCATTTGGGGATAGGGCTTTCCCAACAGGTAATAGACAGGAACCTCTTCCTGCATGCCAAATAATGCAAATTATGCATCAGCCCCCAGCCCATTAGTATTACATTGATGGACGCAAAGACCTACTTGACAAAAATAAGAAAAGCATGTATTCACTAACCCAACAAGATAGGATTTCTTTATGAAAGCTGTAATAAATGTACACCTCTTCAGTGGTAGGAGTGCTTTATAATCAAGGCATTTCTTTGTTTAAATTTTTTCAATGTAAGGGATGCAGACTTCCCAGCTCATGAGAATTCTCATCGTAACTGCTCTTGGTAAGACACTAGTATAGTCTACTGCTAACAGTGTATGGGATGCAGATTATTTGGTCCACCCAGTATATGCACAGCTTAAATGACGGCTGGTTTTACAAGGTTTTAGCTTTGACTACTGCCAACGTGTAAGGGACGTAGACTGTGTAGCGCACTCAGCCTGCCCAAGTAAGGCAACCACACTGAGTGACACCAACAAATCTGACTGACACAGGCGTAAGGGGCTCAAAATGAGAATAGCTTAATGGAAAAGTCACAAATAAAGATGGAAATTTAGAGCAATAAATTAAACATAAAGGGCATGGCTGTTAAGGGTGCCAAAAGGATTTTGGGAAATTGAGGTAAACAATTTCTTTTGGGCCATGTCCTGAAAAGTGACAAAGGTAAGAGTGGAAGCTGTTGAGTGTGGAAAACTAAATGGGGCAATGAGTCATCAGAGATAATGGGAACTGCAGATGCTGGAGAATCCAAGATAATAAAATGTGAGGCTGGATGAACACAGCAGGCCAACCAGCATCTCAGGAGCACAAAAGCTGACGTTTCGGGCCTAGACCCTTCATCAGAGAGGGGGATGGGGTGAGGGTTCTGGAATAAATAGGGAGAGAGGGGGAGGCGGACCGAAGATGGAGAGAAAAGAAGATAGGTGGAGGGAGTATAGGTGGGGAGGTAGGGAGGGGATAGGTCAGTCCAGGGAAGACGGACAGGTCAAGGAGGTGGGATGAGGTTAGTAGGTAGATGGGGGTGCGGCTTGGGGTGGGAGGGAGGGATGGGTGAGAGGAAGAACAGGTTAGGGAGGCAGAGACAGGTTGGACTGGTTTTGGGATGCAGTGGGTGGAGGGGAAGAGCTGGGCTGGTTGTGTGATGCAGTGGGGGGAGGGGACGAACTGGGCTGGTTTAGGGATGCAGTTGGTGAAGGGGAGATTTTGAAACTGGTGAAGTCCACATTGATACCATATGGCTGCAGGGTTCCCAGGTGGAATATGAGTCGCTGTTCCTGCAACCTACGGATGGCATCATTGTGGCACTGCAGGAGGCCCATGATGGACATGTCATCTAAAGAATGGGAGGGGGAGTGGAAATGGTTTGCGACTGGGAGGTGCAGTTGTTTGTTGCGAACTGAGCGGAGGTGTTCTGCAAAGCGGTCTCCAAGCCTCCGCTTGGAGACCTCCTTGACCTGTCCGTCTTCCCTGGACTGACCTATCCCCTCCCTACCTCCCCACCTATACTCTCTCCACCTATCTTCTTTTCTCTCCATCTTCGGTCCGCCTCCCCCTCTCTCCCTATTTATTCCAGAACCCTCACCCCATCCCCCTCTCTGATGAAGGGTCTAGGCCCGAAACGTCAGCTTTTGTGCTCCTGACATGCTACTTGGCCTGCTGTGTTCATCCAGCCTCACATTTTATTATCTGGGGCAATGAGGTACACTGATAAGAGTGGAGGAGCACATGAATTGCTTTAAGTGTTGGGAAAGTCTAGGAGCGACTGGAGAAATGGATGGTTGCAATCATCAGGGAAAGCTGAGAAAGGCCCAGGGAAATCAAAATTGGGGCTACAATTACAGGCAAGATAGAAGAACACCATCCATAATGATAGGGAGAATTGAGGGTGAGCAAATCAAAAGAAACATTTCCACAAACAACTCTCCTTTCGTTGGGTCAACATAGAGTCCCTCTCTGAAAATACACAGTAGAAGTAGGTGGGATCGGAGATCTGTTTGCACGAGTTTCTGCACAAATCAAACACCAAAACGGATGTGTGAAGTGAATCAGAAACCAAAACAAAATACTGCATGAGCACACAGTGAAGGACTGTACATTGAGATGAAGACTTAATACAGCACAATCTTCCCATCCCAATGTTTGTGATAATGATGGACAATTGATCCCAGTGAAGTCATGCAGGAGTCTTCATTGGCTTGAGCATCTGAAACTCATGGACATTGGAAAGAACCCATTATGCATGCTGCTCATTCTAAGGTTAGGGGCCTATGACACTGGGAATAATAAAGTTTCTGAGTGAGCTTATGCTGCACAGATTGAAAGCATTTTTAATGCTCAAGGCTTCAAATTCCTTGTACATGACAAGGAAGACAAGCAGCCATGCAAGATAGACCTCACCACATTATAGCTGCAAGGCAGGCTTTTGCTTAAGATGAGACAGCCTGATAAGATCCCAAAGGTTGCATTGACTATGGCAAGTTCTTCAAAAGAAATTCCTGCTATTTTTGTTCACAGATCCATACTGCAGTATAAAATATTTGACTAGTAAAGTGCAGCAGATTTACTGATTTTGGTGGGTCAACGAAAGAGAAGAAGGAACAATGCCCAGCACCAACAGCAGCAGAGAATGGAAACTCGGAGGGCTCCAAAGAGCAAATGAGGAGGGGAAACTGAGTTTATAGTATTGTCAAGCTTTGTATTGTGAAATGGCCTACACAAAGCATGTAGCTGCCTGAAAATAAGTGAATGCCGATTCTGGAGACATCTTTGCAAGATTAGGGAATCTGTCACATACATCTGTTACCTTTTGCAGGAAGATCTGCTAGATTGTGCTTAGAAGGAAATACTGTCCTGTGGTGCTGAAACTTTCAGTAAAATTGAACATCCACGCCAATTTCTATTTACTGCAACTGGAAACTTGTGTTTTCTGCAAATTAGACACCGCAAGTGTCAACTTTAGGTACATTTAAGTCGTCATTGGATAAGCATATGGACGTACATGGAATAGTGTAGGTTAGATGGGCTTGAGATTGGTATGACATGTCGGCACGACACCGAGGGCCAAAGGGCCTGTACTGTGCTGTAATATTCTATGTCTAAGTAGACTCATGAGTTCACAGCTGCCCTCCTGAGGAAAGCACATCTTTTTGCAATTCACCATAGACCCAGAGAGCAAAGCCCAATGATCAGTCAGATTTACCTTCATTACTAGGTTCCCTCCTGGGTGATCAATTGCATAAATAGATTGCCCTGGCATTTTTTCAGCCAGATCCTGACAGGAAGGCATTTCACTCACCCAGTGTCCAACTTGTTCATGATTACAGGCAACAATTTGGGAGAAGTCTGCTGGATATCCAGGCAACTGTCACAACACTGATGTTCTTACACAGCTCCCAGGTGTCATGAACATTTGATCACCTGCATCAGTTCCACAGCTCACTTGATAAAGGGATACTGCCAGTTTGCATAGCTAATAACGTCAGTGCCCAACTCCTGAATTGTTGAACGGCAGTAACCTGCTCATAAATCCACCAAGGCCATCATTGAACATCACTGAAATGTGCTTCTATTGTCCGAACTGTTCAAGAGGAGCACTCCAGCACTCACTAGACCATGTCTCCAGGACATGTGCAGCTGAGCTCTATGATGGAGTGACAACCTTGCAGAAAGGATGTTGATTGATTGGCATTGTGCCTCCCTAAATAGAAGAGAAACATGGATGAATGGAGAGGTTGAGGGAGTGAAATTAATGTGTCGCTGTTGTTGAACAAGCCAGGGTAGTCATGGGAGGTGGTAGACAGCCCCAAGTAAAGGTGCTAACTTTATCAATTTGGAAGAGGACCGTTTAAAAACCAAGGGCTCTGGAAGGGATTACTGAATTGTTTTAAAAGCAGCTATGGGCACTTATTGTAAGTGCTGTTAGTTGTTTATACTAATGTTTGTTCAAAGTTTGTTCAAACAGTGAGTGAAGTTTGATGGCAGATGATCTGGCACCAGGGGATCTGTACAAAATAAGATTCTGCTGGTGATGGGTAGCTGATTCGTGTGTGGAATTGTGATCAGTTCTCAAATGACAACTTTTGCTTGCCAACAACTATGTGTTTGGCTGCCAGGTAGCCTTTCCTTAGCAGTATAAAATGTCAAAAGCCTGTAAGCTGCTGCTTTTAAATAATAGGTGAGAAACTTTATAAGTTATGGACCAATTGCTCAATGCCTCCTGAAGGGAAGTGCAAGTATCTGGATAAATGAGATCATGGTGCAGCAAGTCATGGTAAGCCAAAAGCATCATCTCAGCCAACCCTGTGGACAGAGACCAGTGAATATTCTTCCAGTTATCTTTCCATCCATAACACGGATGTGTTTTTGTCTGTGCCTGTATGGCTGAATAGGTGGAGCTTATAAGTAGTTTAGAAATTTAACTGTTAGAGTTGTGCATTTGCAGTTCATAACTGTTTATTTGTATCAAATAGCAGTTCCATTAAGTACAGAAACCTGTTGAACCTGGTCCATGTTTTCTGTTAATCTGAATTTAAAAGACTGGTGAATTGTGGAATTTTGCAAATTTTGATGAAACCTTTAACCTTGTGACATCTCCTGGAATAGCGAAACTTGATTTTCAACCTGCTACCCGAATGAGAGCTTGACACCCGAGAGAATTAAATGTTGACTAAATTTGAGACCAAATGAACTTATACTAATATGGACACACTGAGCTCGAAACCAACAGTAATTGAGAGGAATTCCTGCACATAGAATTTATGCTTTGTTATTTGGCATTCAGCGAAAGTTATTTTGTTAGCTTTGCTAGGGCCACCTGCTCAGTTTCTGGGCAGAGTATGAGTAGGGAGTTACGCTGGAATGCATCGGGGTTGTGCACACATTCAGCAAACGTCAGTCAGCAAGGGCATTCACCTATTAAGGCTCAGGATACAGATCCAGAGTTAATAAAGTTAGCCTAGACAGCGAACACTGAAAACGAGGCTGAAGAGGTACCAGAGTGTTATCGTGTTAGAAACAAAATTTTGTTGAGAAATTGGAGGCATCCTTACAGACCTGCAGATGAAGGATGGTTGGTTTTTCACCAAACAGTGATACCACACAGATAGATCTCCAGTAAGGAGAATGTTGTTAGTACTACATAAAGTTCTAATGACAAGGTTTAAAGGAATACGGAAAATGCAGCATCGATAACAGGTTTTACACAAATTTATGAACAAGGCCCTTGGAGTTTGCTTCACCATTCAATAACATCATTGCTGATCTGCTTTTAAATTCAATTCAATATTCCTATATATTCCTGGAAAATCTTTCATCCCTTTGGTAATCAAGAATCTATCAAACTCTACCTTAAAAATATCTAAAGATTCTGCACCTGTTGCCTTTTCAGGAAGAGAATTGCATGGGACTGATGTAAATTTTATTGTCAAGTGTGCTAAAGTTCAGGAATATGGAATGACAGTGAAAAGTGTACAAAGTCACCATTCTCTACTTTCATCTTAGTATACAAAAGACAGGATTAAAAATAGAACCAGGAATAAAAGAAACCACCAACAGCAAAGTAAACATTGAAATCACTCCCCTTCCTATGCCATGAGGCCTTGCCACCAGAAAAAACAAAGTCACAAAGTCCATCCTTCAGTATACAGACACTCAGGTGCCTCAAATCCCCGCATGCTGCTGCAACTGGAAAGCCACCGCCTCCGCTGTCAGGTAGCTAGGCCCAGCCATGTCCTGGAGCCATGGAGCTAATGTCTTGATTTTAAAATTCTTCCATGGCTTCACTTCTGTCTATCTTTAATAACCACCAACCCTAAAATCCTGAGATATCTGCACTTCCCTAATCCTAACCACTTACGTTTCCTCCATTTTAATCCTACCTCTATTTGGACCACTGCTTTAGTTGTTTCAGATCCTGACCCGTGGAATTCCCTCCCTAAATCTTTATCCTCCTTTAAAACATACCTACACTACATTCAATTGTGGTTTCTCTGCTGTAGGAAAGGAATTGCTAAACTTGAAAGGGTTTAGAGAAGATTTACAAGGATGTTGTCATGTTTGAAGGGTTTGAGCTATGGGGAGAGGCTGAATAGGTTGGGGCTTCTTTTCCCTGGAGCATTGGAGGCTGAGGGGTGACCTCATAGAGGTTTATAAATTCATGAGGGGCATGGATAGGGTGAGTAGCCAAGGTCTTTTTCTCATGGTAGGGGAGTGCAAAACTAGACAACATAGGTTTAAGATGAAAGGGAAAATATTTAAAAGGGACCTGACGGGCAGCTTTTTCATATAGAGGGTGGAGTGTGTATGGAGTGAGCTGCCGGAGGAGATGGTGGGAGTGGGTACAATTAGAACATTTAAAAGGCATCAGGGTCCAATAGCAGAAAATGAGGTGTTTCTTCAGCTTGAGTTGAGCTTCGCTGGAACACTGCAGCAAGCCAGAGACGCAGATGTTGGCCAAGGAACAGTGTGGTGTGTTAAAGTGGCAAGGCAACAGGTAGCCCAGGGACTTTTCTGTGAGCAGAAGGTGGATGTTCTGTGGAGCAGCCACCCAGTCTATGCTTTGTTTCCCCAATGTAGAGGAGACCACATTGTGAACTGTGAATGCAGTAGACTAGATTCTGGAAAGTGCAGGTGAAGTGCTGCTTCATCTGAAAGGTATGTTTGGGCCCTTGCATAGTGGGGAGGGAGGAGGTAAATGGGCAGGTGTTACATTTTTTCGGGTTACAGGGGAAGGTGCCGTGGGCTGTGGGGCGGTGTTGGGGGTGAAGGAAGTGTGGACCAGGATGTCCCGGAGGGAACGGTCCCTGCAGAAGGTGGACAAGGGAATATGTGTCTGGTGGTGGCATCTTGCGGGAGGTTGCAGAAATGGCATCTGATGATCTTCTGGTTGCAGATGTCGGTGGAACGATAGGTGAGGATAAGGGGAACCCTATCGCTGTTGCAGGAGGGAAGAGAAGGTGTGAGGGTGGAAGTGTGGCAGATGGGTCACCCTCGGTTGAGGGCCCTGTCGACAATGTGCTGGAGAATCCTTGGTTGAAGAAGAAGGTGAACCTTTCAGAAGCTCCCTTGTTGAAGTTGGTCCTGATTGAACATACACGACGGAGATGGAGGAACTGACCGAAGTGGATGGAGTCTTTACAGGAAGCAGAGTGTAAGGATGTACAGTCCAGGTAGCCGTGGGAGTCAGTGGGCTTGTAGTAGATATTAGTGGCCAGTTTATCCCCAGAAATGGAAACAGAAATGTTGAGAAAGGGAGGAGTCAGAGATAGACCAGGTGAAAGTGAGGACAGGGCAGACTTTGGAAGTAAAATTAATGAACTTTTCCAATTCTGCACGAGAGAGGGAAGCAGCACTGATGATATCATCAGTATATCGGAGAACGAACTGTGGGTGGGGGCCAGAATAGGACTGGAACAAGGAATGTTCCATGCACCCAGTGAAGAGACGGGCATAACTGGGGCCCATACGGGTACCCATGGCCACCCCTCTTAACTGAAGAAAATAGTTGAAAGAGAAGTTGTTGAGGGTGAGGACGAGCTCAGCCAAGCAAAGGAGGATAGTGGTGGGTGGGAATGGTTCAGTTCTGTGGTCGAGGAAGAAGCCGAATGCCCTAAAACCTTCCTAGTAAGGAATGGATGTGTAAAGGGATTGCATGTCCATGGTAAAGAGGAAGTGTCTGGAACCTGCAAACTGGATGGCTGGAAACTGCAAGTGGATGGACTTTAGTCTGGTATTGTCTCTTGGCAGCCCTGATTACGTTGTGAAGATTGTACCTATAGCTCTGTCTTGGTCAGGGTCACCCAACTTTAACGCCTCGGATCTCAACATCAGTAGGGAGTGGATCTCCCGGTTCATCCATGGTTTGCAGTTGGGGAACACTAGAATTAACTTCTTTGGCGTGCAGTCCTCTACACACTTGCTGGTGAAGTCTATGACAGTAATGGCATACTCACTTAGGTTGGCTGCTGACTTCATGAATACAGACCAGTTCACCAAATCCAAGCAGTCATGTAGGAGCCCATCCGTTACCTCAGACCAGCACTGTATGACTTTCTATACTGGATCCTCATGTCTCAGTTTCAGTTTGTAAGCTGGGAGAACGAGCACAGCCTTATGGTCTGATTACCAAAATGCTGGCAGGGGTTGGAGAATTGGGTGTATTTGATAGTTATGCAGCAATGGTTCAGGGAGTTTGGGCCTCTGGTGGGTCAGGAGCCATGTTGACAGTATCTTGGTAGCTTCTCAGGTTGGCCTGTTGAAGGCGTCAGCTATGATGAACAGGGTCTCAGGATATTCTGACTCAAGGCTATTTGTGGCAGTGTATATTTCGTCAAGTGCGCTGTTCACTTCCACATGGGCTAGGATGTAAACTACTGTCGAAGTAAACTCCTGTGGCAGGTAGTAGGGACAGCAGCTTGTTAGGTATTTGGGTCCGGGAAACAGTAACTCACCAGGGTTGTTACATCTGAGACCAAGAGGTGTTAATTAGGAGGCAGACCCCTCCACCCTTTACCTTGCCCGAGAATGCCATGCAGTGCGTCCAGGGAATTGAGAAACCCTCAGGTTGTAAGGCACAGTCAGGCGAAGCAGGAGTGAGCCATGTGTCTGTAAAACAGAGAACACAGAAGTGACTCAATTCTCTTTGGTAGATGAGTCTAGCCTTAAGTTCATCTAGCTTGGACATTTGCGAGGGGTATGCTGGGGAGGAGGGTGTTGAAACCATACTGTTTCAATCCCACCTGCAGGCTAACACTTTTCCTGAGTAAGTGGCTGCTTCTGTTTGGGTCGAGGAGTTGGTGTGGATAGTCTGCCATTCTGGAAGGTAAGTGGGTGCACTCAGTGAGGCCCTGGACACAACGTGGCCTCTGCCACTCCAAAGGGTCTTTTTCTTGATCTGGTCAGATCTGCACGAGGTCAGGTAGTGCACTGGGTCCACACCAAACAGCTGATCAACATCTGGGTTGGGCCTTAAGAAGCAGGTAAGTGGTCAGTCACTTCATTGTTATGGTCATAGTTCTAATGTCGGCAGTCAGGTCATGTCAATTCATGCATTCAGGCATTACATCGGATCAGATCCAGTCAGTCTAGTTGTTTCCAGAGGTCGAAAGATTTCCAGACCTGCAAGTAAATATAAGGAAATATTGTTACTAATTCTGACAAATGAGATTTAAAAGCTTAGAACAATGCAAAGAACAGAAGAATTCTGCAGATCCAAGGTAGAAGTATGGTCTATGTTGCAAAGAGGTAATATAAGGTGGTCATCGCAGGTTTGAGTTGAGCTGCTGAACTAACTAGGTATTGCACAAGTCAAAACCAAAAATCCCTGTGCAAAAGAGGAAACCTTAAACAGTGCAATAAATCAGGCTGAAAAGAAATCATTAAAAGTTGCATCACTGCAGTGCACAAATACCACAATGTAGGGCTGGAAACAAAAATAAAAGGACCACGAGTGAAAACTCATACATTCCAGGTGCAGAGCACCAGGAAATAACTTACCAGTGCTTTTAAAGGTGATGATCATTGGACAAAAAGAACAGAATGGGACTCATAGTGAGGCTCCAAAGCACAGAAAAGCCTCCATTACGGCTATAAAGCATTGGAAAAACCTCCAGTACATCTGCTAAGTGTGGGAGAACTTCCATCACTGTAGATTAAAAATCTTTAAAGAAGATCAAATGCTCAATCAAATTTGAAAGCTATGGCATCAGAAACAGCTTTGCCAGGAAGAGTTAATTTCAGAGATAGGCCTCATAGACACAAAATTGGATACTCTGGAGAAGACAACTCTTGAGGTGTGGAATAGCTTCTGAAGTAGATGTTAAGATAGAAGCTGAACAAATGAATACATTGCTGTACACAATTGAGAGTATAGCATGAGATGTTATTGCCTTCCAACGGACTAACAAAGCGTCAAATTCAGAGAAGAACTGAGAAAAGGGAATACTTCAACAAAGCAGAAAAAGAGTCTAAATACTTCCATTAGTCAGTGGTACACTGTATACTGAAGGAAAGGAAATGCAAGCCAAGAGGTATTGCTATTACTGTAGCAATGTAAGAATGAGACCAGAGATGGGAATCGTGGAAGATCCAGTGATACCAGACAGATTTGAGTTTGCATGCTAAAGTGCTGAAGTATCAGTTTACTATGTTCCAGTGAGCTGTTAGGCCGATAACCAACAACATCCTTGTAAGATGGGGTAGAAGAAACTACTAGCAATTTTGAATGCATTCTCAAGTAACTTGATATTTATTTGAGCCCAAAATGGAATCTCATGATTGATCTGAAGAAACTTAATCAAAGTTCCGGAGGCAAAGGAAATCATTAGACTAATTCCTTACCAAGGAATGCAGGGTGTCATGGCTACAGAACATTAAAATAAGAGCTCATAAAGGATTGAGCCATTGTAAGCATCAGTGATGAGAAACTATCAGATTTTGCTGCATTTGAAGAATGAGTTGACTTCCGAGTATATGTTTCAGGATTCGACACAGGCCAAGATCAGGACTCAGAATTAGACCATTATCTCAGGAGAGCCCGAGGCTTCCTCTGAATTGTTCAGTTGGTTAGGGCCCAAATGATGATGTTGCCCTCCCAAAAACATACTAAGATGACAAAAAAGCAGGAAGGAGGTAAAACCCCATGTTAAAACATTCATTTTGCAGAGCAAGGCAATATAATAAACGAGTTCCCGGTAGAGGGATCCAAGTACCTCACATAGAAGTGCTGGACACTGAAAGCATTACTGAAAGTTTTGGAATATAGCGTAACTACAGAACATGCTTTAAGGAGAGAATTTGGACAAGACAAAGTCCAGGAAATTGAAGATGAGGATCAGCATGGCAAACCAACATTTTTAGCTTAAGTCAGAGAATGGCTGTAGAAGTCCTGGACAGTCACACTGCAAAGTTAAAGCCTTCAACACAGAAACTAAATTAATTACCAGTGTGGCAGATTACCATGATTTATATCATTTAGATGTTCATTCGCTAAGCATCAGACTGCAAGGTCCAAGACCTTGATTTTCAAGAACAAGATCGTTCACTGTCGCACTTAGCCACAAGTTGTAAGCAGTCAAAGATATTTTACTATGTCTTGAGAACCAAGCCAGATTTATTTTAAGCTTGAATGGTTAGAAGCACGCCAAATATTGCAAAAAGAAAATGGTTAGGAATGTTGTCAAGAATTCATAAAACCTTTTATTGGCTTAGGAAAGCAGAAGCAGGAGTATCGCACTGCATCACAAAATGCCAAGTCACAATGTTTGTAGATATTTCCTAATGACATTTTCTAGCCAATATGTTTGGGATATTTGTACTTCATGAAAGCTTCAGTCATAAGATAAGAACCAACAGTGTTGGAGGTAGAATACTGGCATAGATAAAGAATTGTCTAATGGGCAGGTAACAGTGAGTGGGACAAGGGGTTATTTCACAGGTTAGAAATCCATGATCAGTGGGGCTCCAGAGGGATCAGTGCTGATACTGCAACTTCTTACAATATATATTAATAACTTGGAGGAAGGAAACAAATGTACTATAAACAAATTTGCAGATGACATAAAAATAGATGGAAAAGGAGGTTGTGTGAGGGATACTAACAGCTTACAGAGACATGTTGATAATTTAAGTAAGCAGGCAAGAAGTTAGAAACTGGAATAAAATGTGAAGTTGCCCATTTTAGAAAGGAGAACAAAAAATAACTGTTATTTAATTGGAGGAAAATCTGCAGAAAGATGCAACACAAAGGACTTGTGGGCATTTGTGTATGAAACACAGCAGCTAGCACAGAGGTGCAGCAGGTGATCAGAAGTCTATTAGAGTGTTGGTGTCTATTTCAGGGGTGTTGGAAAACCTACTATAATTGTACAAGGTACTGGAGTACCTCAATTGCAGTGCTGAGAGTTTTGGTCCCCACACTAAGGAAAGATAGCACTTATTTGGATGCAGTATTTTTTAGGGCAGAAAACAGAGCTTTAAAAAAAGACAAAGGGCAAATTTTTCACACAGAAGATGGCTTGCATATGGAATGAACCTCCTGAGGAAGTAGTGGATGCAGGCACAGTTACAACATTTAAAAGACACTTAGATAAGTACATGAATAAGAAATGTTTGGAGGGATATTGGCAAGGAGCAGGCAGATGGGACTAGTTTAGTTTGGGATTATGTTTGGTATGGACTGGTCGTATCAAAGGGCCTGTTTCTGTGCTGTGTGACTGTAAGGTTCATGAGAATAATCACTGGTATGGAGGGATTGTCTTTCTCACATGTAATTGAACAAGGTGGTCCAGAGAGAAGTCCATCCAAGTTTTTTAGCAGACAACAGTCTGGGAAAACAAGCCAGTGTGCATTCAATTTGAAGATAGTTACAAACAACCAATGAATGCGCCCAAACTGTAGTCAAGGTTGATTGTCACTTTTATCACATCATATTGACCTATTTTGTTGTAATCATCTGACTTTTGTAATTTTGTCAGTACCAGCATTTCCAGTATTCAATGCCTCAAATCCTTGAAGGCAAGTAAGTTATAATGTATTGTATAGATAACACACTGATATGTAATATAATCAAAAAGAAGCATGATTGAGGTGCCTGGGAAGTTATGGAAGTATCAAAGTGCAGGCCTTATACTCAATGAGAAGTATCAATTTGCCAAGTTTGGTATTTATGTACTTGGGTCACATCTTGCAGGGGATGAGGGGAGGTGATGGTCTAGTGGTATTATTGCTCAACTGTTAATCCAGAGGCCGAGATAACATTCTGGAGACCCAGGTTCTAATCCTGCCAATGACAGATGATGGAACTTGAATTCAAAAAAGTATCTGGAATTAAGAATCTAATGATGACCATGAATCCATTGCCAATTGTTGAAAAAACCTATCTGGTTCAGTAATGTCCTTTAGGGAAGGAAACTGCCATCCTTACTTGGCCTGGCCTACATGCAACTTTAGACCCAAAGCAATGTATTTGATTCTGAACTGCCCGATGGGCAATAAATACCTCATCCCATTAATGAATAAAACAAACCGTACCGGAAAAGTTGAGCATTTGATTGAGGTTGAAGATGCTTGAAACTGCACTAGGTATCAATGGATGTCAATTGATGTGATTTGAATGGGTCCTCCTCACAAATGATCACATTCAAGCAACCACATGTTCAAAAGTGATCAGAGCTTGGTGGGGGTGACTTTAGGAAAATAGGCAAGCTATGTAAATGTGGCAACATTAAATAATAAGTAATAAATGTGCAGTAGAATTAAATTTAGAAGTTTTTCATCAACTCAAAGGCTGCTTTGTCATTACCTTTCAAACCTGTGACTTCTACCAATCATGGGATCATCATCACCTGCAAGTTCCTCCCTAAGTCGCATACCATCCTGACTTGAAACAGCATCGCTGTTCCTTTGCTTTTCCTCAGTCAGAAGTCTAGAACTACCTTCCTAACAGCTTTCCTGTACTAAGCTGCTGTTTTAGAGGGGGTAGCCACTGAAGTCCTAGAGCTGGGAGAGCACTGCAACCCATCATCTACTGTCTGCCACCCATTACAATTAGGAATTCAATAGGGTGGCAGCAATTACCATAGCCTAGAGAGTGGGCCTTATTTTTTGCTACTGCCCAAGAAAGCCATACACTTTGCCATGGTGTACACTTGAAGGGGCAAAATGAGAAAGAGGTAAAAGATGTATTTTGAATAGAAAAACGTTTGAATAAAAACTCTATCACCTGTCATGTAATGAATGTGATAAAAATCCATACATGAACCAGTGGCATGTGAATTTAGTCTGGGTGTATGAGAGAGTTTGATGATTAACTTGTTAGTATTATTGGAACCATGATTTTCTTTAAAATACGTTTGAGAGACAGAGCTGCATGGGTGAAAATGGGGATTTTTTGCATTGGGAGAGTTTTATAAGTGTACAGAATAATGGCTAATGAGAATTAACTTGCTTTCTTTAGCAAAGAATCAGAATTTATTTTTGCTGAGACAAAAAACCCCACTTCATATGTTTTTGTTTTTCATTTTCAGAGTTCGACTTGGAAGCTAGATGTGAGAGACAGTTTCTTGTGATGATGTAAGATAGTTTAGATTGAAAACAACAAATGCTAGAGATCACAGTGGGTCAAACAGCATTTACGGAGAGAGAGCAAGTTAACATTTCGAATCTAGATCTCCAGCATTTGTCTTCTGTACAGATTCCAACATCTGCAGTAATTTGTTCCTAAGATAGTTTAGAACTGTTATCCTCAATATCAGGATTTTATTTTGAATATTCCAGAAATGTTTGGCAAGAACCCTAGGGGAATTATTTGAAGCTGAGAAAGTCAAAGCGCAGTTATGCGACTAATCAAAAAAGAGACTACCAAACTCTCAAGTCAGGAATTAAAAGCAAGAGTTAAATTAAACCTGTAGATAGAGAAAGAAATGCTTTCTGATGTTTGAGTGCTCGAAAGTAATGAAGTTTAAATAGATCAGATTTTATCTCTACTGTGTTTTGAAATCTTTCAAATTGTGTTACGTGTAAATAACTTGGTTTATTCTATTTTGCCATCTGTTTAGCATATTAAACTTCCTTCTTTTCATGAAAACCAAATTTTCAGGATTGTTACCTGATGTTTCAGTTAAAGACTTAAGTGCTAAATAAGAAAACAATATGATCTACCAAGCCTGATCTGATTTGTCCATTAACAACACTGGCTATGTTATGATCCTGGCCAGTGAATTTCTGAGAAACAGAATCTCGTGTTTCCTTTGAATTCTCCAAACCCAACTTCATTAATGCTGGACTAAGGCGCATGGTCAGTGTGAAGAAAACTTCAGCTGAGTGAGACAAAGGCTGAAACATGAATTGATTGAAGGAGACAGAGGTGCTTCAACTAAGGTTTACTGCAAGAAAGAAATGCTCCAGAACAGGAGTTCAGAGAGAGAGAGAGGATAAAAGTATGTATCAGGAAGCACACCTGCAGTGAAACCATTGACAAAGTGACGTCACGAAATATACTGTGACACAATTGAAAGAAAAGAAGGTGATTGATGATTAATAAAATGTGAGGCTGGATGAACACAGCAGGCCAAGCAGCATCTCAGGAGCACAAAAGCTGACGTTTCGGGCCTAGACCCTTCATCAGAGAGGGGGATGGGGGGAGGGAACTGGAATAAATAGGGAGAGAGGGGGAGGCGGACCGAAGATGGAGAGTAAAGAAGATGGGTGGAGAGGGTGTAGGTGGGGAGGTAGGGAGGGGATAGGTCAGTCCAGGGAAGACGGACAGGTCAAGGAGGTGGGATGAGGTTAGTAGGTAGCTGGGGGTGCGGCTTGGGGTGGGAGGAAGGGATGGGTGAGAGGAAGAACCGGTTAGGGAGGCAGAGACAGTTTGGACTGGTTTTGGGATGCAGTGGGTGGGGGGGAAGAGCTGGGCTGGTTGTGTGGTGCAGTGGGGGGAGGGGATGAACTGGGCTGGTTTAGGGATGCAGTGGGGGAAGGGGAGATTTTGAAACTGGTGAAGTCCACATTGATACCATATGGCTGCAGGGTTCCCAGGCGGAATATGATTTGCTGTTCCTGCAACCTTCGGGTGGCATCATTGTGGCAGTGCAGGAGGCCCATGATGGACATGTCATCAAGAGAATGGGAGGGGGAGTGGAAATGGTTTGCGACTGGGAGGTGCAGTTGTTTGTTGCGAACTGAGCGGAGGTGTTCTGCAAAGCGGTCCCCAAGCCTCCGCTTGGTTTCCCCAATGTAGAGGAAGCCGCACCGGGTACAGTGGATGCAGTATACCACATTGGCAGATGTGCAGGTGAACCTCTGCTTAATGTGGAATGTCATCTTGGGGCCTGGGATGGGGGTGAGGGAGGAGGTGTGGGGACAAGTGTAGACCTTTGTCCCCCTACAACCACAAGACGAACGGTCAGTCCTTAGTAAGGGGCTCACCTTTGTCCCCCTACAACCACACATCAACGAATACCAGTCACGGTCGGACATAGAGCAGTTTTTCCGCCGTCTTCGCCTGCATGCCTACTTCTTCAACCGGGAACCCAACCCTCCTTCCACTGACCCCTTCACCCGCTTCCAACACAAGTCCTCCTCCTGGACACCACCCCCAGGCCTCCTACCCTCCCTCGACCTCTTCATCTCCAACTGCCGTCGAGACATCAACCGCCTCAACCTCTCCACCCCTCTCACCCACTCCAACCTCTCCCCCGCAGAACGGGCAGCCCTCCGCTCCAACCCCAACCTCACCATCAAACCCGCAGACAAGGGTGGCGCAGTGGTAGTATGGCGTACTGACCTCTACATCGCCGAGGCCAGACGCCAACTTTCCGACACCACCTCCTACCGCCTCCTCGATCATGACCCCACACCCGAGCACCAAACCATCATCTCCAACACCATTCATGACCTCATCACCTCAGGGGACCTCCCACCCACAGCCTCCAACCTCATTGTTCCCCAACCCCGCACGGCCCGTTTCTATCTCCTTCCCAAAATCCACAAACCTGCCTGCCCCGGTCGACCCATCGTCTCAGCCTGCTCCTGCCCCACCGAACTCATCTCCACCTATCTGGACTCCATTTTCTCCCCTTTGGTCCAGGAACTCCCCACCTATGTCCGTGACACCACCCACGCCCTCCACCTCCTCCAGGACTTCCAATTCCCTGGCCCCCAACACCTCATATTCACCATGGACGTCCAGTCCCTGTACACCTGCATTCCGCATGGAGATGGCCTCAAGGCCCTCCGCTTCTTCCTGTCCCGCAGGCCCGACCAGGCCCCCTCCACCGACACTCTCATCCGCCGAGCGGAACTCGTCCTCACACTCAACAACTTCTCTTTTGACTCCTCCCACTTCCTACAGACTAAGGGGGTGGCCATGGGCACCCGCATGGGCCCCAGCTATGCCTGCCTCTTTGTAGGTTACGTGGAACAGTCCATCTTCCGCACCTACACAGGCCCCAAACCCCACCTCTTCCTCCGGTACATCGATGACTGTATCGGCGCCGCCTCTTGCTCCCCAGAGGAGCTCGAACAGTTCATCCACTTCACCAACACCTTCCACCCCAACCTTCAGTTCACCTGGGCCATCTCCAGCACATCCCTCACCTTCCTGGACCTCTCAGTCTCCATCTCAGGCAACCAGCTTGTAACTGATGTCCATTTCAAGCCCACCGACTCCCACAGCTACCTAGAATACACCTCCTCCCACCCACCCTCCTGCAAAAACTCCATCCCCTATTCCCAATTCCTCCGCCTCCGCCGCATCTGCTCCCACGATAAGACATTCCACTCCCGCACATCCCAGATGTCCAAGTTCTTTAAGGACCGCAACTTTCCCCCCACGGTGATTGAGAACGCCCTTGACCGCGTCTCCCGCATCTCCCGCGACACATCCCTCACACCCCGCCCCCGCCACAACCGCCCCAAGAGGATCCCCCTCGTTCTCACACACCACCCTACCAACCTCCAGATACAACGCATTATCCTCCGACACTTCCGCCATTTACAATCCGACCCCACCACCCAAGACATTTTTCCATCCCCTCCCCTGTCTGCTTTCCGGAGAGACCACTCTCTCCGTGACTCCCTTGTTCGCTCCACACTGCCCTCCAACCCCACCATACCCGGCACCTTCCCCTGCAACCGCAGGAAATGCTACACTTGTCCCCACACCTCCTCCCTCACCCCCATCCCAGGCCCCAAGATGACATTCCACATTAAGCAGAGGTTCACCTGCACATCTGCCAATGTGGTATACTGCATCCACTGTACCCGGTGCGGCTTTCTCTACATTGGGGAAACCAAGCGGAGGCTTGGGGACCGCTTTGCAGAACACCTCCGCTCAGTTCGTAACAAACAACTGCACCTCCCAGTCGCAAACCATTTCCACTCCCCCTCCCATTCTCTTGATGACATGTCCATCATGGGCCTCCTGCACTGCCACAATGATGCCACCCGAAGGTTGCAGGAACAGCAACTCATATTCCGCCTGGGAACCCTGCAGCCATATGGTATCAATGTGGACTTCACCAGTTTCAAAATCTCCCCTTCCCCCACTGCATCCCTAAACCAGCCCAGTTCATCCCCTCCCCCCACTGCACCACACAACCAGCCCAGCTCTTCCCCCCCACCCACTGCATCCCAAAACCAGTCCAACCTGTCTCTGCCTCCCTAACCGGTTCTTCCTCTCACCCATCCCTTCCTCCCACCCCAAGCCGCACCCCCAGCTACCTACTAACCTCATCCCACCTCCTTGACCTGTCCGTCTTCCCTGGACTGACCTATCCCCTCCCTACCTCCCCACCTACACCCTCTCCACCCATCTTCTTTACTCTCCATCTTCGGTCCGCTTCCCCCTCTCTCCCTATTTATTCCAGTTCCCTCCCCCCATCCCCCTCTCTGATGAAGGGTCTAGGCCCGAAACGTCAGCTTTTGTGCTCCTGAGATGCTGCTTGGCCTGCTGTGTTCATCCAGCCTCACATTTTATTATCTTGGAATCTCCAGCATCTGCAGTTCCCATTATCTCTGATTGATGATTAAGATTGGTGAATATTTCTAGTTTTTAAAAGTAAGGCCTTTAGATCTCCATTGTTTCTCTTCTTAAGAATAGCTGATTAATGCTGGTAATTTTCTTTTCTGAAAAGCATTCATTATTGTGAAGTATAAAGAGCAAGGAATCTACAGTCATTAATTCACAAAATAAATCAAGATGATAGTGGTAGCAGAACAAGTGTGTGTTAGTGCTGCAGTATGTGGAAGCTGCTGGGCATGAAGGTGATCCAGAACAAACATGTGTAGCAAATGTCTACAGCTTCAGGAATGGTGAATCTGAGTTGAGGAGCTGAGGTCCGAGCTGCAGGCTTCATCAAGGAAGGGGAATGGGACCTGGAGACTTTACACTAGGGTGTGGTCACACCTCAAAAAAACTAGGTAATGCAAATTCACCTGTGATCAGAGACATCGTGTAGATCCCAGGAAAATGAAAGCAAGAAGTGAGTTCCTAGAGCCATTGGGTGTCAATGTCGTTTAATATTTTTTAGGAATGATCAACCAGCTAGGGATGTTCATTCGAAATCTAGCAACTATCACATAGCTTCTTAAGAGAGCTTTTAATTAAAGGTCGACAGTGGCTTTGGAATTTGGAGCACAATATTTCAGAAGATGATGAAAAAGTTACTCTCTTCAGATGTATTAGCTCACTGCAGCCCCCAATTGCCCACAGTAGTGTCCACAAATTACTCATTCAAGTTCAGGTTGATACAAGTGGAAAACATGCCCATTTTGCATTCAAAGTGCTGACTGTAATATTGCAGCACTCTGCCCTTACTGAGAAAAAGGCTTTAGGGATTGTGAACTTTCTCAGATTACTGATCAGAGTGAAATTTCAGGTGCAAATGTCATAAACTACTACTTGTTATAGAATACTAAACAAAATGCTACTAACAATCCAGATGCGCAGACTCAGATTATTGAGGTATGACTATTTGATAGTCTATGTCCAAGGGAAAGTACAAATTGCAGGTGATATACTTTCTGGACCGACAGTACGTCAGGCTGAAGCAGGAAACTTACTGCCCAGTGAAGATGTAGAATCATTTTCTATAGTAATCACTGATGTTATTACTGGCTTTAAAGAAGTTGTTATAGGAAATTTGTGAAGACATAAACGCAGGCATAGAACGCACTAAAATCATATAATTCTTTCCAGATTTGAAGAAGAATTCATGGAGTGCACTTGGAAATTACTAAGTGTAGAGTAAGAACACAACAGTCTGTATGGTGGCCAGATATTTCAAGAGAAATAAAATATTTCGTGTCATCTTGACAAACATTACCATCAATAGTCAGGTACTCAGAGTCCCCTAGTTAGGCCTTAGCAAAGATTAGAATTAAACCCATTTGACTTCCAAGGAAATACACTCTTGATTCTATTAGATTACTTTGCCAGCCGATTAGAAGTTTCTAGACCGTACAACCATGGCTGAACCAGTGATTAAAGCATTGAATAAGATATTTTATACATAAGATTTCCTAGATGAGAGCGCTTCAGACATCTGTCCGCAATCCATATCTGAAGAGTTCAAGAGGTTCATGTCAGAGACATGTACCAGACAGCTCACAAGTCCTCCACTTTATCCACAGGCAAATGAAACAACAAAGTGCTTAAAAATAGTTATTAATGGCTAAAAAGACATATTGAGAGTTAGCCTTGTTAAGTTACAGATCAACACATCTGAGTCATGTATATTCACTGGCAGAGTTCGTCATGGGCAGAAGACTTGAACGAATTTTGGCCTAATGAGGAAACAAAAGAAATAGGATAATTTCAGACATTGAGCAATGACTGGTACCAGGTGGAAAGCTTGGATTATGGATAGAAGATCAAAAGGTACAGTCCTCAGAAAGGCAGAACAACCAGTCCTAGATGGTTTGAACATTCAGGAGGAAGGAACACTTTGGAAAAAGAGAAAGGCATTCATTCTACCTGAAGCAACAGGAGTAAGCAAGTATGATTAGCAAATATAGGACAAGGAGAACAGAACTACATCAACTATCTCACAAAATTGTAAGAGAGAATCCAGCTATGATCCCATGACATTTAATGACATTGTCATTGCTTAATCTTTCACTGTCAACATTTTGGGTATCACCACTGACCAGAAACTGAATGGCCTAGCAATTTAAATACTGTGGAGGCAAGAACAGATCAGAGGTGAAGAATTCTGCAATGTGTAACACACCTGTCTCTCCCCAGTGTGTATCCACTGTCTACAAGGCACAAATCAGGAGAATGATGGAATACTCACCACTTGCCTGGATTGGTGCAGCTCAAACAACAGTTAGTTAGCTTGACACTATCAAGAACATAACAAGCCAGTTGATTGACACCCCATCTTCAGCATTGACTCCCTTCATCATCAGTGGACAATGACAGTGGTGTGTACCATTTGCACTGCAGTACCTTATTAAGGCCTCTTCGACAGCACTTTCCATACCCATGACTTATACCAATTAGAAAGAGAAAGGCAGCAAATGCGTGGGAATATCATCAGCAAATTCCTCTGCAAATCGCATATTATCTTGATGTAGACTTATGTTGCCATTCCTTCACTGTTGCTGGGTCAAAATCTGAAACTCCCTTCTTAATAGTACTGTAGGTATACCTGCACCCCAAGAATGGCAACAGTCTAATAAGGCAGCTCACCAAGACCTCCTTGTGGTCAATTATGGATGGGTAATAAATGCCACCCTAACCAGTGAGGCCGACAACCATGAATGAATAACAACATTGAACTAATACAGTGTCAATACATTAGTGGCAAATGTTATTTAGTGTCCAAGAACAAATCACTTGTCAATAAAATATAACAAAAAATGCAGCTTTCATTGACCACCTACACATTGTATAAACCAGATTTTTAACATTTTAAGCATACATTTATCAGAATAATCAAAGTTAATATTTAGTTTCAAGATATAATTAACAGTATGCACAGTTCATTTACACTGCACCTTAAATACTGCTAATAGCATTTCGCTCAGTAATATATTCATTTAAATATTATTAACCATGCTCATTTCAGGAGATGACTACTATTTTACACTTAACCAATTTTTGTTTTACTTGGTAAAATTCTGTTTACGTATCTTGAGAGTTTCAAAATCAACAAAGGACTCTCTGATCACTAAAAGAGTTCCATCATGTTGATGTTGATGCTTTACAGTAATGGAACCATTCCACTAATGGAGTCTTTCTCAAATCTTTTGGGCTTAATATGAACAGTACTGTTAGTCACCTTGCTTTATACTTTTATGAAATTCTAATGTTTCTTGTGAACGTTTACAATAAGGAGCCAAGATATTATTACTTAACTAAGATCTGTAGATCATCGCAGAAAATGTTACTTACATACATAGGTGGAGCCAAATCAAACAGGGACTTTCTGTGCCACCTTGAAGATTTTTGGGAAATTACAGCATTGTTGAAAATGATGGCACATAAAATTGAAGGTGCAGATGAATTCACATTACCATACAAATGGGCTCATTATACATTACCATCAGGCAGAGCCATGGTTTGATCTTTGAAGCCTAGAATTACTGTTTCAAAGTAATTCTCAATGAGATCATCATTACATACACTTTAATGCTCCGTGAACCCCTGGTGAACATTGTGTTCCTGCCCTTGGGCCATTGTCCTCCGCAAACTGTACTATGTCAGCAGAATTTAGAGAGTTTCCATCAAACATTGGATGGCTGGATGAAGCTTTAAAGCAAAAGGGAGCAGAAGACATTGGTTTTATTTGTCCACCTCCAAACAGTAGTGTGACGGTTGGGGAATACATTAAACATGAAATTAGAGATGCATGTAACATGGATAATTTTACTCTGCATATAGATTGGGCAAATCTCTACAGCAATAGTACAGTGATGATGAATTCCTAGAATGTGTGCAAGAAGACTTTTTGACCAGTACATTGAGGAACTAACTAGGAAATAGGCTATCGTAGAATTGGTATTGTGCAATAAGGAGGAGTTAATTAATAATCTTGTCGTCCAAAGCCCTTAAGAGTGATTGTGACATGATAAAATTCTTCATTTGGATAGTAATTACAGTAGTCAAATCCATAACCAAGGTCCTAAATCTAAAAGCAAAACATAGAAAATATGAGGGCTGAGTTGCACTACACTGCCTGAATACATGAAAAGTTCTGAGGAAGGGTCACCAGACCCAAAATGTTAACTGTTTTTTTCCTTCGTAGATGTTGCCAGGCCTGCTGAGCTTTTCCAGCAACTTTGTTTTTGTTCCTGATGCATCCATGGTTCTTTTGGTTTTTAAATGAAAAGGCTTATTGGTAACTATGAACTGGCTGAGTTTTAAGAAACAAAATGTCTAACAGAAATAGTAGCCCAACCCTGGCTAACAGGAGAAATTAAGCACTGTATTCAATTCAAAAAGAAGTTATCTGAAGTTGTTAGAAAAAAATGGTATCCCTGATGATTGGGAGCGGTCTAGAATTCAGGAAAAGGACCAAACATTGATTGATTAAGTAGGGGAAAATAGAAAAGCTTCTAGAGGTATTTAACAAGAAAAAGAATTTTCAAGATAAATGAAAGCCCTTTACAAACGGAAAAGGGAGAATTGATTGAGAAGAACAGGGAAATGGCAAAGCAATTAAAAGTCACTTCACCTCTGTCTTCGTGGGAAAAGGAAATCAACTTCCAAGAAATGAAAGGGAAACAAGAGTCTCTTCAAAAGAATGAAATTTAGGAAATTTATATTAGTAACAGGAAAATGTTGGTGAAATTAATGAAACTGAAAGCTAACAAATCCCAGCATATTAAAGGATGTAGCATTGGAAGTAGCAAGGTATTCATTGTATTCCTCCTAAATTATGTAGATTCTAGAACATTATTGACAGATTTGAGAGTGGTAAATGTAACTTCTTTATAAAAGGAGCAAGGGAGAAAACAGGGAATTACAGGCCAGTTACCATGACATCAGTACAAGGTAAAATGGTGGAATCTAATATAAAGAACATGAGGACAGAACACTAAGAAAATGTTGATGGGATTAGACAAAGCCAATATGGATTTATGAAAGAGAAAACAAGTTTGATAAACCTTCTGGATAAACCTCAGCTTGCTTCGGCAGCACATATACTAAAATTGGAATGATAGAGAGAAGATTAGCATGGCCCGTAGGCAAGGATGACACCCAAATTCATGAAGCGGTCCATAAATTTTGGGGCAGCATGGTGGCACAGTGATCAGCACTGCTGCCTCACAGCACCAGGCACCTGGGTTCGATTCCACCCTCAGGCGACTGTCTGTGTGGTGTTTGCACATTCTCCCCGCGCCTGCGCGGGCTTCTGCCAGGTGCTCTGGTTTCCTCCCACAGTCCAAAGATTTGCAGGCTGGGGGAATTGGCCATGCTAAATTGCCCATAGTATTCAGGGATGTGCAGTTTAGGTGGGTTGCAAGGAAAGGGTAGGGGAATAGGTCTGGATGGGACGCTCTGAGGGTCAGTGTGGACTTATTGGGCCAAAGGGTCTGTTTCCACACTATAGGGATTCTGTTCATATTCTGAGGTAAGGTGGAACCAGTGAATGCAGTTTATGTGAATTTTCAAGCTTTTAATGAAATCCCATATGAGGAGTTGGTGTACAGTATTAATGCATAGAGGATTCAACTAATATACTGCCATGGATTGAGAACTGGTGATTAGAGAAGAAATGGAGTAGGAATAAAATTAATGCTAGGATTCTGGGGAGTGTTGCTGCAAAAAGAGACCTAGGGGTGCAGATGCATATTTCCTTGAAAGTGGTGTTGCAGGTAGACAAGGTGGTGGAGAAGGTGTTTGGCAAGCTTGCATTCATTGGTCAGAGCACTGAGTATAGGAGTTAGGATGTGATGTTATAGCTGTACAGGACATTAATGAAGACGCTTTTAGAGTACTGCTACAGTTCTGGTTGCCCTGCTGTAGAAAGGATATTGTTAAACTTGAGAGAGTGCAGAAAAAGATTTACAAAGATGTTGCTGGGACCAGAGGGTTCGATTAATAAGGAAAGGATGAATAATAGGCTGGGGCTTTTTTCCCTGAACATTGGATACTGAGGAGTGACCTTATAAAGGTTTATAAAATTATGAAGGGCATGGATAACCAATGTCTTTTTCCTGGGGTGGAGGCAGTCCAAATCTAGAGGGCATAGTTTTAAAGTGAGAGGGGAAAAATTATAAAGGTTCTCAGGGATAACCTTTTCGTGCAGAGGGTGGTGCATATATGGAATGACCTGTCGGAGGAAGTGGTGAAGGCAAGTACAGTTACAACATCTGATGGGTATATGAATAGAAAGGGTTTAGCAGGATATGGGCCAAATGCTGGTAAATCTAGGTCGGATTGGGTTGTCTGGTTGGTGTGGATGAGTTGGACCAAAGGGTCTGTTTCAGTGCTGTATGACTCTAAATGGGCCTTCCTTGGAATGGAAGGTTGTGACCTGTGGGGAATCATAGAAATCAATGCTTCAAACATAGCTATTCACAATGTATGTCAATGTTTTGGATGAGGGAATCACATTTAGTAATTTCAAGTTTGCTGATGGTACAAAACCGGAATTATGAGGTAGTGAAAAGGAAGTAAAAATGCTTCGATGCAATTTAGACGTCTGAAGGCCAGATGCAGTATAATATGGTTAAATGTGAAGTTATGCACTTCTGTAGGAAATCATGATAGTAGGGTATTGTTTAATTGTGGCAGATTGCGAAATATTCATGTATAAAAGATCCTAGCTGTACAACCGGACAGTAAAAGCAGGTGCAGCAAGCAGTTTAGAAGGCAACTGATATGCCAGCTTTCATTGCAAGAGATTTGGAATAAGGTGCAAGCATTTCTTCCTGTAGCTGCCGAAGGCACTTATGAGACCACACCTGGAGAATTACTTGTAATTTATGGTGCTATGACAGAAAATATACAATTTGCCAAAGAAGGTGCACAGCAAAGGTTCACCAGGTTGATTTCTAGGATTGCAGGCTTGTCATATGAGGAGAGATTGCAGTGACTGCACCTGTATTCACTAAAGTTTAGAAGGATAAGAGAGGATCTCATTGACATGTATAAAATTTTAACAGGACTGAACAGACTGGATACATGAATGATGCTTCCCTGGCTGGGGGATTTCGTGAACAAGGGGTTGCCATCTCAGATTATGGATTTGACTGTTTAGGACTGAGATGATCAACGTGTGCGAAAGGCAGTGGAACTAAGTCAGTGAATATATTTAAGAAATAAATAGATTTATAGATGCTCAAGGTATCAAGGATACAGGGAGAGAGCAGGATTATGGCTTTGTGATAGAGGATCAACCATGATTATATTGAATGGTGAAACAGGTTTGGTGGGCAATATGACATGCTATTGCCCCTATTTTCTATGCATCTGTGAAGTTATCACTGATGAATGGCAAAGCATAAACACATTCATGCTGTATTTGATTATGTTTAATCATGTATACAGTACACCAAAAAACTGAAAATAATTCTCTGTATTTGCCATAACCTAATCATCTACCTGAAACTTTAATAAAGAAACTAAATGCAAAACTTAATGTTTCTAATAATCTAAGTTATTCAGCATAACTTAGATATGCTTTGACAATTCTATGTTTGTGATCCATTTTTGAGTGTTCTGAAGTGCTGAATACCAATTGAATTGTTGGATTGTAGAACTTCCATCTCCCAGTGAAAGAAACCCTGTTCTCTGGAACAGTTTTAGCACAAGGACACCAGAACATATTATTGGGCACAGCTAGGCCTGCAAATAGGCCTGTGAAGGAGACCTGAAGGATTTTGGAGAAAGTTAAGTTGGGGATCTTTGGGCAGGGTTTTCTTTCATACCGTAGGGAAGAGGGAGTGTGTATGGGTGTGAATAAAATATGTGCAGGTAGGAAGGAATTAGTACTGTCTTGGTGAAATACCCCTGACGAGAAAAGGGCATCTCCCCAGAAATAGCACCTTCTTCGCTTGTGCTGTCTTAAGCACTTTAAAACAAAAATCCTACTCCCACCTATCCGCCCATGTCATTTGGGGTATGGTACATAGACTGTAATTTTAGAAACATAGAAAACAGATGCAGGCACTGGCCATTCGGCCCTTCGAGATTACACTACCAATAATATGATCATGGTTGATCATGCAATTTCAGTATCCCACTCCCGCTTTCTCTCCATATCCCGAAATCACTTTAGCTGCAGGGGCTATGTCCAGTTTCTCCTTGATTTCTAATGAACTGGCCCCAACAACTTTTTGTGGTAGAAACGTCTACAGATTCACAACTCTGAGTGAAGAAATGCTTCCTCATCTCAGCCTGAATGCCTTCCCCCTTATTCTTCAAATGTGACCCCTAGTTCCAGACTTGCCCAACATCAGGAACATTCTTCCTCTATCTAGCCTGTTAGCATTTTATGTTTCTCTGAGATCTCCTCTCATTCTTCTAAACTCCATTGAATACAAGCTCTGTCGATCCAGCCTTTCCTCATGTATTAGTCCTGCCATCCCGAGTATCAGTCTGGTGAAGTTTCACTGGATTGCCTCAGTAGCAAGAATGTCCTTCCTCAGACTAGGGGACCAAAACTGCATACAGTACTCCATGTGTGGCCTCTCCATGGCCCTGTGTAACTGCAGCGAGACATAACTACTCCTATACTCAAATCTTCTCACTATGAAGGTCGGCATGCCATTAGCTTTCCTCACGACCTGCTGCACCTGCAGGCCAACCTTCAGCAACCGTTTCATAACACCCAGATTGCAACTCACTTTTTTTTAAACTGCCACCATTCAGATAATAATCTGCCTTTCACTGTTTGTGACCAAAGTGGATAATCTCTCATTATTCACATTATATTGCATTTGCCAAGTATTTGTGCACTCTGTTAGCTTGTCCAATCACCCTACAGCCTCTTAGCATCCTCCTCACAGTACACACAGCCTCCAGCTTAGTGTTGTCTGCAAAATTGGAGTTAATGCATCCAATTTTGTCCAAATTATTAATGTGTATTATGAATGACTGGGGTCCTCGCACTGAACCCTGCAGTACCCCACTCATCATTGCCTGCCACTCTGAAAAGGACCGTTTATTCCACTCTCTGCTTCCTGTCTGCCAACCAGTTCTCTGTCCACATCAATACGTTACCTCCAATACCATGAGCTTTAATTTTGCTAACTAATCTCTTGTGTGGGATCTTGTCATAAGCCTTTTGAAAGTCCAGATATGTGACATCCATTAATTCACCCTTGTCCACGCTACTGGTCACATCTCGAAAAAATTCCAGAAGATTTGTCAAATGTGATTTCCCTTTAATGAATTCATGCTGACTTAGACCGATCCTTTCACTGCTTTCGAAATGTTTGGTTATTACATTCTTAATAATTCACTCCAAATCTTCCCCACTACCAACGTAAGTCTAACCAACCCAAAATTCCCCATTTCCCCCTCCCTTTTTTAAAAGTTGGGCTACATGAGCTACCCTCCAATCCATTGGAACTCTTTCAGAATCTATGGAATGGTGGAAAATGATCATCATTGCATCCACTATTTCTAGGTCCACTTTCTTAAGTATTCTGGATGTAGAGCATCAGGCCTTGGGAACATTTTAGGTTTACCCATGAAATTCCCAAATACCATTTCCTGACTAATAAGGATTTCTTTCAGTTCCTCTTTCATGCTTGACTCACTGCCCCTTTCCGAAAGGTTATTTATGTCCTTCTTAGAGAAACAGATCCAAAGTATTTGTTCAACTGATCTGCCATCTCTTAGTTTTCCATTATGAATTCATGATTCGAACTGTAAGGGACCTACATTTAACTTCACTGGTCTTTTTCTCTTCACAGACCTGTAGAAGCTTTTGTAGTCAGTTTTTATGTTTTCCGTAAGCTTACTCTTGTATCCTACTTTCACCCTTCCGAATTAAACCCTTTGTCCTCCTCTGCTGAATTTTAAATTTCTCCCAGTCCTGAGGTTACTGCTTTTTTTCTGGACAATTTGTACGCTTCCTCTTGGCTTTAACAATATCTCTGATTTCCCTTGTTAGCCATGGTTGAGTCACCTTCCCTGTTTTACTCTTACGTCAGACAGAGATGCACAGTTGTTGAAGATTATCCATGTGCTCTTAAATGTCTGCCATTGCCTATCCACTGTCAATCCCCTAAGTATCCTTGGCAAGTTTATCTTAGCCAATGCGTGTCTCACACCATCATAGTTAGCATTCTTTCAGTTAAGGACCCTAGTCTCAGATTTAAGTGTGTCGCTCTCCATCTTAATAAAGAAATTGACCATATTATAGTCATTCTTCCCCAAAGGAACTCATACCACAAGCTTGCTAATTAGTCCTCTCTAATGAAACAATTACTAGTCTAGGATGGTTTGCTCTGTAGTCGTGTCCTCAACATATTGATTGAGGAAACCATTCCTCATACATTCCAGGAAATCCCCCTCCATCGCACTACTACCAGTTTGTTTACTTCAATCAATATGTAGATTGAAGTCACTCATAATAAATGTTGTATCGTTACTGCATGTACCTCTAATTTCCTGTTTGATGTCATCCCCAACCTAACAACTACTTTTTAGTGGTCTGTACACAACTTCCAGTAATGTTTTCTTTCCCTTCAGTGTTCTGCAGCCCCACCCACACAGATTTCACATCATCTAAGCTAATGTCCTTCCTTTCTATTGTGTTAATATCCTCCTTAACCAGCAACATTACCCTCCCCCTCTCTTTTGTTTCCATCGATCTTTTCTGAAAATTGAATACACCTGGATGTTGAGTTCCCATCCTTGGTCATACTGGAGCCAGGTCTCCGTGATCCCAATTACATCATATCCATTAAAAACTGTGTAATTAGTTCATCCACCTTATTATCCTTGCATTGAGACACAGAAGCATTAGAGTTGTTTTTCTGACATTTAGTGTCCTTTCAGAATTGCGATGTTATGTGGCCCTTTTTGATTTTTCTTTTTGGTTTATCTGCCTTCCACATTCTCTTTACCTCTTACTTTTTTGTTTCTGTCTCCATTTAATTCCTTCTGACTTCATGCATTAATTCCCATCCCCCTGCCATATTAGTTTAAACTTTCCCCGACAGCACAAGCAAACACTCTCTCCTCGATGTTGATTCCAGTACTGCCAATGTGGTTTGGACTGGCCCCACCTGCCCAATACCTCAGGAGTTTGAATCCTTCCTTCCTGCACTATCCCCCCAAGCAGCGTATTCATCTTAACTATCCTGTCTCTCCTACTCTGACTAGGATGTGGCACTGTTAGAAATCCTGAAATTAATACCTCTGAGATCCTACTTTTTAGTTTAACTCCTAACTCCCAAAATTCAGCTTGTAGGACCTCATCCAATGTTTTTTTACCAATATCATGGGTGTCTATATGCACCACGACAGCTGGCAGCTCACCCTTCCCCTCCAGAATGCCTTGCAACTGCTCTGAGACATGCTTGACCCTTGCATCAGGAAGGCAACATACAATCCTGCACTCTAGTTTGCAGCCACAGAAATGCCTATCTAGTCCCCTTTATAATTGAATCCCCTGTCAGTATAGCTCTGCCACTCTTTTTCCTGTCCTCCTGAGCAGCACAACCAGCCACTGCTACCTTTCCCTGATGAGCCATCTCCCCCATCAGTATCCAGAATGGTGTATCTGTTTTGGAGGGAAATGACTGCAGAGGACTCCTCCACTGGCTTCCTACTGTACCTATGTCTGGTGGTCATCCATTCCTTATTTGCCTCAGTAATTTATATTTGTGGTGCGAGTAACTCACTGAACATGCTAACCGTGATTTCCTCAGCCTCATGGACACTCCAAAGTGAATCCGGCTGCATCTCCAGACCATCAAGCGGTCAGACAGGAGCTGGACACAATTCCTGCATGTGAAGGAATCGGGGACATTGGAAGAGTCCCTGAATTCCCACGTCACACAGGAGGAGCATGAAATGGGTCTGGAACCTCCTACCATGACTTAACCCTTAAGTTACCTGAACAACTACTGCAGCAGAGCCAAGACAAAATAATAGAAAAGAAAAACTACTTACCAGTCACCAGCCACTCCCTCACCTGCTGGCTGTGATGTCGCAGTTTAGTTTCCTTCTTCTTCTCCTTTGCTCCCGTGCCTTCAGCAGCTGCAGTAGTTTGCTTATCGATCCCATTCACAGATATGCTGAGTGAGCTGACTTCTCCCAGAATCCAGTGCCATCACTCCTCACTAGCACTCACTATTTAGGGTTGATTAATTGAACTTTAAATAAACTTGAACACAATCACTAAATGCAGTTTTGTGGTTTAAAAATAGTGTGCAGTGGAACATAGTTTCTTGAAAGTAGAGTCGCAGGTAGAAAGGATAGTGAATAAGGCATTTGGTATGCTTGCCGTTAGTGGTCAATGCATTGAATATAGGAGTTGGGAGGTCATATTGTGGCTGTACGGGACATTGGTTAGGCCACCTTTGGAATGCTGCATGCAGTTCTGATCTCCCTGCTATAGGAAGGATGTTGTGAAACTTGAAAGAGTTCAGAATAGATTTCCAAGGATGTTGCCAGGGTTGGAGGGTTTGAGCTATGGGGAGATGCTGAATACACTGGGGCTATTTTCTCTGGAGCATTGGAGACTAAGGGGTAACCTTGTAAAGTTTTATAAAATCATGAGGGTCCTGTCACCTCCTTTAATAGCATTGGTAGGATTATATTGGGGTTATTATTGTTAACGAGCTCAGATGAACCCTTCATTTGCGTATAATAGCTGTCGCTGTTTTTGATATCTGTTCATCATCTGTATTATGAGGGTTAACTTGTAGATGGTAAGGTGATGTTTTAGGTGCCAAAAACAGACCTAGCAGTAATATATAAAATTCAGGTCATACTGTGGAATGTAGCTTTGGATTTCAAAGGCTACCATTGTTACAGATCTTATCCAACATAATAAATGAATCCAAGATTGTGGAACATTTCAGGAGTTCAAATTAAATCAGGAATAAAATGTTTCTAAAAATACAATTTGTTATCTAAGTGCAACTCCTCTGCAGATTGTTAATAGCATCTTCTTAATAGAATCTTGAAAAATTGTTTGCAGGATCTGTGATTAGTTGCAAACATACAAGTTATGCTTCTTTGAAATTGGAAAGTGGTTAATTTTTCCTATCAATATGAAACTGGGCTAATATTCTTCTAAATCTTGCTTAAGCATTTGATTCAATTGTTACAATATATAGTAAATAAGCTAACGTGTGCTTACAGTTTTGTTTTAACAATGAGTACCTCGTTCAATTAGTGACATAGTCATTTTGTGTTTCCAACAATTACAAAGTTATGAGAAGTTAACACATGTACGTTAAAACAAGTAGTTGTTCTTGGAATTTTTAGAATTAAGAATGAGCATGGTTTGTGATTGGGTTTGGGTGCAATATGAATGAAGACTCTGAATGTGGAAGGACATGGCCGTAGTTTTCAGTCTGGCGAAAGGTCAAAAACCTGAAACATTAACAATTTATTCCTCAAGAGATGCTGTCAGGATTGTTGATTTTTTTTCCTATATTTCTGCCTTTATTTGAGATTGCCAGTGTTTTGCTTTTGTGCCATAGCTTCCAGTAAGATACTAAAACACTTTATTTTCTGATCATGAGCATGATCAAATTATCAGTCAAACACTGCATTTTAGTGGAGATGTCACAAAAGCTTTTCATTCTCAATAAAAACCACATCTATGACATTGGATTTGATTATTATTATGGGCAATGATTTGATTTTTGTTACTATGTTATGATCCCATCATGACAATACTGGATAAATCAAGCATCATTTAAGAACTGACTTGATAGACTAAAATTGTATACACATTAAACATAGGGAAACAAGTAGATTCAGTGAGAACAGAGCAAAACCAAAGTCCAGAAAGATATTAGACCGTGTGACCATAATTTTGGGAAAAAATAATTTTGAAGAATTTATCGAGAGATTTTACGTGTTGGTTGTGAGGATTGCAGTGTATATGCATTGAAGAACAAAGTGAATTCAAATATTTCTATAGAATTACAATCAGGTACCTTTTTATAAGAATTTTCACTGGACCCGAAATGTTGATTCTGCTTTTTCTCTACAGGTACTGCCAGACCTGCTGAGTTTTTCCAGCAATTTCTGTTTGTGTTTCCTATTAGATTTGTCAGTAACTGACTTGTATTTATGCCTGCTAGCTCTCGTCTCCCATCAGTAGAAACATCTAAATCTGTACCATTAAGCACTTCCATCATTATAAAAACACCAGTCAGGGCTCTCTCCCCCCCGCAGTGGTCGAGAATGCCCTCGACAGTGTTTCCCGCAACTCATCCCTCACACCCCGTCCCTGCAATAACAACTGAAAAAGAATCCCCCTCATCCTCACGTACTACCCCACCAACATCTGGATCCAACGCATCATCCTCCAACACTTTCGCCATCTGCAATCTGACCGCACTACCAAAGACATTTTTCTCTCCCCACCCTAATCTGCTTTCCGGAGGGACCACTCTCTCCATGACTCCTTTGTCTGCTCCACATTCCCCTCCAGCCCCACCACACCTGGCACTTTTCCCTGCAACCGCAGGAAGTGCTACACCTGTCTCCACACCACCTCGCTCACCCACATCCCAGGCCCCTAGAAGACATTCCACATCAAGCAGATGTTCACCTGCACATCTGCTAATGTGGTATACTGCATCCGCTGTACCCGTTGTGGCGTCCTCTACATCGGGGAAACCAAGCAGAGGCTTGGGGATCGCTTTGCAGAACACCTACGCTCGGTTCACACTAAACAACTGCACCTCCCAGATGCGAACCATTTCAACTCTCCTTCCCATTCCTCAGATGACATGTCCATCTTGGGCCTCCTGCAGTGCCACAACAATGCCAAACCCTGCAGCCCAATGGTATCAATGTGGATTGCACCAGCTTCAAAATCTATGCCCCCCCCCCTCCACAAACTGCATCCCAAAACCAGCCCAGCTCGTCCCCACCTCCCTAACTTGTTCTTCCTCTCACCTATGCCCTCTTCCCTCCTGAAGCAACGTCCCCATTTCCTGCCTACGAACCTCATCTTGCCCCCTAGACCAGTCTGTCCTCCCTGGACTGACCTATCTCCTCCCTACCTCCCCACCTACACTCGCCTTTACTGGTTCCATGCCCGCCTCTTTGACTTGTCTGTCTCCTCTCCATCTATCTTCTCCCCTATCCATCTTCAATCTGCCTCCCCCTCTCTCCCTATTTATTTCAGAACCCTCTTACCCTCCCCCATTTCTGATGAAGGGTCTACGCCCGAAACGTCAGCTTTCCTGCTCATAAGATGCTGCTTGGCCTGCTGTGTTCGTCCAGCTCTACACCTTGTTATCAGGGCACTCACTCTGATAGCTCTTCTCTGCAGTAAAGAACTCTAGCTTGTTCACCCTATTTCCACCAGGTGAGAAGTGGTGAACCTGCTTTCATCTTTTCAATTTTCTCAGTTGGTTGCAATAAAGATTTAAGTTTGTTTCAACACAAGGCTATGTCATCATTAAAACATTTATAGTAAAGATAGTGAACAATGAGTCAACAACACAATGTTCTTGTTGCAAGAAAGCATTTTATTACCAAAAGAAAATAATAAAGTCACAATGTCAAGCATATGACATTTACGCAGCCATTGGGACATGTATACACGCATACAAAATTAAGAGGTTAGCATCCGATACAAATGAAGGTAAAACAATTTATAGTTTAGAATCTTTTTGGCGTCTTTGAGGCATAAGTTTTTAAACTGAGACTAAAGTTGATTATTTTGTTTCGTAGGGGTCATCAGATACTGCAGTTATCTTTTAGGTTCTTGTTCCCTTGCTGTTTCTTTGTAGACTGCGATGTCATGCCAGTATTGTAAAGTGAAAGGTGGATATTTGCATCCTGATTAACCTTAACCAATTTGCCGTAGTCCCCTTTAACTCGAGCATGTTACAAAGTCAGATAGATAAAGGGGATGCAAGTCAGGAGAAGGTCCAACACGACTTTATTAAAGAAAAGCAATATTTATCAGACTCTACTATTGTACTTTAGTTAACCTCTATCAAACTCTATCAATCACTTCACAAGACTCTTCTGTAGACAGCCTTAAATCTCTAAGTAAATAGTTTCAAATCTACACTAGCTAACTAGCTATCTAGTTCTGAGACAGGCTTCTGAGGATTCACCACACCTTATTCTTTAACCTGTACAGCTATATTTGAACTGCCTGCCTGAAAAGACCCTTTCGGTAAACATGAGACAGGCATTTCCTTGGCCTTTGAAGGTTTGCTGATGTTTCACGTTCTGCAGTCATCAATTTGCACTTCCCCTCCATCTAGGGCTTGTTCTGGTCTTCAGATCATCTCTTCAAAGTGGTCTTCTGGGTCTGAACAGTCTGATGCTTGCTGTGAGATACAAGGACCTGGAGCTTCAATGCAGCTTGACTGCCAGTTGAATGTGCCCTCTAGAAACACCATTGAAGAAGGTGCAAAAGTAGAGCTGGAGCTTCAGATAGCTCCTATTATACCCCTGTTCACACTTTTTTCAAAGATTCTGTGGCCTGTGTCCAGTACTAGTATCAGGTGGAGTCAAGAAGATCCAATGAGTCAAGTACTTTCCATACTTAAAAGTTGCAGAACGTGATTTTGAATGTCCAAATGTCAAGTGCTGTCATTGTCATGCTATGTCTCTGGCTATATTACTGAGCTGGGTGCCAAAAGGTCTGTGTAGCATTCTTCTAGCGAAGCAGATTCACTAGAGGTGTCATGGTTGATTTTGAAACAATGTGGCTTTTAGCACCTGGCCAGGCAATTCCAGGCCATTCTGGTTTTGACAGGAAATTGTTCGCCCAAAATAGGTTGCACGAATGCTCTCTGTTTCAGCTCTGCAGTTTGCAAATTGCAGAGTCCAGCTAAAATTAAACTTGACTTCCAGATCTTAAGTTTTTATCTATGCCCATGAAAAGATGTTGATATTTCTGTAACAATCCTGTGTCTGCTGACTACACAGTTTTTTTGAGAGAGAGAGTTTTCCCAGCTTATGTTGAGTTTACATTTTTGATTCCATCTCTTCCTATTTATCAAAAAGTTCCTTGAAATGTTAAACCAGTCTTACGTTCTGTGTTTGCAAAGGTCACTGTGTCCTGGACCAATAATTGCAGCTAATGTTTAATTCCTAATATAAAGGTTCTCATAATAGAACTTAGAACAATACGGCTCAGAACAGGCCCTTCAGCCCTTGATGTTGTGCTGACCTGTGAACTAATCTAAGCCTCTCCCCCTACTCTATCCCATCATTATCCATATGCTTATCCAAGGACTGTTTAAATGCCCCTAATGTGGCTGAGTTAACTACATTGGCAGGCAGGGCGTTCCACACCCTTCTCACTCTCCGAGTAAAGAACCTGCCTCTGACACATGTCTTAAATCTATCACCCCTCAATTTGTAGCTATGCCCCCTTGTACAAGCTGAAGTCGTCATGCTCGGAAAAATAGTGTAAATCAAATGAGAGATGAGGACCTTACTATGCCTACCATGAGGCCCAATTGACTGATTTCGTTGCCCTTCAAATCAGATTGTCTTTAATCTAATCCATATTGGTTTCGTGAAACTTGATCAAAATATATGAGTCAGATTATCCCTGTGGTTATTTAAGTCAGTGTTTTGGTGTCTTTTTAAATTTTTTCCATCCACAGAAGTCCCCCAGTTTTTAAATCAACCAATAGAATTCAAAGATCAATAGTCTGTATTTTATATCGTGGCAACAAACATTTCCTGAGAGACACAATTCCTCCATCTGGTAGCACTCTAGTAAATCTTTTTAAAATTAGCATTAGATTTTATTGTCACATGTACTCAAGTACAGAGATACAGGAGTACAATGAAAAGCGTGCAATGTCACCATTCCTGGTGCCACCTTAGATACAAACTGGAAAAAGAAAGAAATAAAGTTCAACATTGCAGTTCTTCTTAAGTGCTTAAGCCTGCTAGGCTCATACTCTGCACAAGGGTTAGATCTCCACCACATTGGGCTCGATCTCCCTGCATCCGATGCTGCCGCAGATGCTGGGAAACTTCAGTATACTTGTTTAGAAGAGCAGTTCCACCATTTGTGACCAATTGGCCAAAATGTTGCATAAAACTGGATTATGCTATTTGACATGAGGGGTAATAATAAATTAAAATGAGATCCAAATTGACAGCAGAACACTTATTAGGAATGACATTCGGAAGGAGAGTGGGGTTAGTCGAGCTGAAAGCTAACCATTCTGCTACTCTTTGGTCACCCTCCTGTGAACTCCATCTCCCAATTCTCCTGCACCCGCCACCAATTTCTCACCTGTGCTGGGGTCTCTCCATGATCCAAAGCCTTGGGTGGTTGTAGTACCAGCAACAATTGCTGCCTTCTAAGTGGAACAAAAACAGAAAGTGCCGGAGAAACATGGTAGCATCTGTGGAAAAAAAATCCAGTGACCCTTCGCCAGAACACTGGACTCAAAATGTTAACTTCCTGTTTTTCTGTCTACAGATGCTGCCAGACCCCTAAGTTTCTGCATAACATTTTACTTTTGTTTCAGAATTCTAGCAGTTGTAGTTCTTTATTTTATTCTAGTGACTTAGGTGCTGTTCTGAGTACAAAAGAGTTGTCCTGGTCTCAGATTTACCGACATATCTCAGCAGGCAGGACTTCCATCCCCATGGATCCTTAAGTAAGACCACCAGGCTTTAAATGCTTGAGTGCCAGAAGGTACAGTGGCCTTCTCAAAAAGAGACAACATGAGGATCTCACAGCTCTCCAGCCAGTGGCTGCGGCTCCCATTGCTGTCAGATGATTCTCCCATTAACTTTGTTCTCCTTCTATAGATGCTACCAACCTGCTGAGCATTTCCAGCATTTTGTATGTTGTTTGTAACTCAGTTTCCCACTCTCAAGTACTGATCACTGTTTAGTAGTTTTAAGCTATACCTGAACATTTTTATGTCAGATCCAGATAACATTCTGGGAACCTGCGGTCGAATTCCGCTGCAGCAGATGGTGGAATTTAAATTCACTAAAATATCTGGATGACCGCGAATTTATTGTCGATTGTTGGAAAAATCCATCTGGTTCACTACTGTCCTTTAGAGAAGGAAACTGCCATCCTTACCTGGTCTGGCCTACATGAGACTCCAGACAGTTATGTGGTTAACTCTGAACTGCCCTCTGGGCAATTAGGGATGGGCAATAAATGCTGCTTGGTCAGCCCCAACTCATCCCGTGAATGAATAAAGAAAAGAATAAACTAGCAGTTGTAAGAAGTTGTTGGACAGGCTTAAAGTGGAGTTCATTTTAAAAGATGCCCATATATGATAGAATTCAGCTGTTGAATTGAATGCTTGTCAGCAGGCTGAGTAGCAGGCTAAATGAAACCAGAAGATCTAACTAACATGCCTTTTCTGCAAATAAGACAAATGCCATGCAAACTGTAAACATAATTAAGTTAGAAAGCTTTTAAGTTAATTATGTCATGTGAGGGAATCTTAAAGGTGTGAAGTTGAAAAGTATGATGGATTCTGCTGACCTGGATTCATGTTAGGGTTTATTTACAAAGGACAAAATGGAGCCCTTTTGGTGACCAATAACAGAAAAGAAGCTTACATGAGATTTCAGAATGATCAAGGAAACAAAACGTGTTTATTGTAACAAACACATTCTCTTACATATGTGAAATGTATTATCAGTTACTAGTAAGTAGATTTAAACTGTATCTCCTTTACATCCAAACATGCACAAATATGGTGGACAGGACAGATGAGATGAACAGCTTTCCGGGAATATCGCAGATGGAAAATATACAGGCAAAGGAAACAAAGCCTGTGCATCACAAAGTGAAAAAATGGTGAATTACTTTAATTCTTTCCCAGTTTTTGACAGTGAAATCATGTTGTCAGCCTGATAATTATTAATTTGGTTGCTAGTCAGTTGGATCAAGCTCTTGACTTGAGCTCAAAGTTTCTCTTTTTTGAAAACTTTTCAAAGTGTTGCTTATTTTCCTGAAATAGTTGGCTACATTAAGGATGAGCTATGAGGGAGAAACCATTGGCTTAGTAGTCCAATCAGGGGTGGGTGATTCATATATGGGTATGGGAACTTGCCCAGCAGTTGAACCAGGGAGCTAAGCTTGTAAGGACTGTGTAAATTATTCTGTAAATAAGTATGATTAATTATTTAAAAAAAGGTCATGTTTTATAAATTAATCAGCAGAGCCAATCTTTGAAGTTATTACATTGGCCATGAAGCCAAGGTTAAAGTTTTTGACGCTAGCAAATCAAATTGCAAATAAGAAAACCCAGGTAAATCCAACCTGCAAAGAAGATAGTAATCAAATGCCCTTTTGGTGCCCCTTTCATTTGATGCAAGCCCAATTCACTCACACACCCTGCATGGAAGTACTCAGCACTTCTGGGATATCCTGAGATTCCTGGTGTCAGTGCCAAGGGCTGTTGTGCCCCCAGTCAAGTGCTGAGACTCCAGAACTGCCCTGCACAATTTAAGACATTTACCCCAGACATGACAGTAAAGGGGAAATACGCAATCCACTTTGTAGATAGAGACCTGGAGGTCCATGTGGACAGGGTAGTGCAAAAGAAAGTAACCACATGGTATGTCAGCAATTTGTCACTTCATTGACGTGGTCAAGCAGACACAGGAGCAACAGGAAGGTTTATCAGGAGCAAAACTGAATTGCTGGAGAAACTCAGCAGGTTTGGCAGCATCAGTGCAGAGAAAACAGAGTAAATATTTTGAATCCAGTGACCCAATATCAGAACTGAATGCATAGTTCTTGGTTTCTTTTAGATTTGACACTGGGCAACCTGATACAAATGCTGCAGGACTGCAGCAAAGCGATTGGGATCCTGCTGTCTCCAGCATATGAGTATCTGGCTACCTCCATAGACAGATTTGTGACTGCCATGGAAAGCCAGGCCCAGCACTCTAAGTCTGCTGGATATGCACACATACCTGCACTTCAGTGTTCTAGTTATTGGTACTCAGCACTAATGTCAGATGACAGGGGGACGGGGGACAGGGGACATTGAGCCCATGTATAGGTGGCCCTCCCTATCCAGGTGACAGAGTGATACCAGTAGGTGCGAAACAAAAAAAATCAAAGAATTGCAGATGCTAGAAACCAGAAACAAAATCAGAAATTGCTGCAAAGACTCAGGTCAGGCAGCATCTGTGGACAAAAAGAAGAGTTGGCATTTTGAGTTGAGTGTCCCTTCTTCAGAGCTGACAGAGTTCTTCAGAGAATTTCTTCTAAACTGAAACAGTACTGAATGAGGGGTCACTGGACCTGCAATGTTAACTCTGCTTTCTGTCCACAGATGCTGTCTGACCTGCTGAGTTTTTCCAGTAATTTCTGATTTTGGTACCAATAGGCACTCAACTGTCAGAGGATCCATAATCTCCCCCAGAAGATTTCTGTCGAGACATTCCAGAGTTGCCTGTGCCTTTCAGCTCCACTGTATCTGTCTCCATAGGTCTGTGGGAATTTAAACAGAGGATGGTGCATATTTTGTCCTGGACTGTCTAACCACAAGTGGCTCTGGGGTCACCCAAACAAAATTCCAAGGCCATAGAACTCCATTGAAGGAAAGACCACCTGCATTTTAGCTGCAGAACCTAGGATTGCGCTGAGATGTAGTGGGAGGGAAACAAAGATGTGCCCCAGCCTGATATGCCCCATTCCCTTGATCAATTTAGCTGATAATCTATACAGTTTCCTGACTGTCTCCCTCCAGCTCTCCAGACTGATTGCAATGGATTCATAGGAGAGACCATATAGAGGTACAGAACCCCAGATGTGGACTGCCTGGAGTGGCCAACTGACCATGCTGAAGCACTTGGACTGATATCAGAGGCTGATCTTAACTTACTGTGTAAGTAACCCCTCTGACTGAAAGATGTTTTCCTGGACTTGACTGATGACTGCACCCCTTAGATTTTAAGACATGGATGTTTGCATGAAGCACGTGCAGTGTATTTGACATGTTCATGGCTGTCACATGGTACTGTTGTAACACTGTGCTTTACAGAAATGTGTCCATCCACTTGACGAATGACTGCTGACAACATCTGGAGAACTGCCTGTGTCTGTGCGAAAAGGAAAGTCAGAATAACAGTACTATGCAACTGTGGGGACAGAGCAGCAAAAGGCAAGGAAGGGATGCTATGAGCATTGACCTAGACACAGAGTGAGTGAGTGCCAGGAGAACAAGGAAGGAATCCTGAGATGTACCTTATTCGAAATCATGAGCTGGGTGCATGTCCTTGTCCATTTGGTGTCTGGCAGTAGCATTTCAATGAGAGGTGTCAGTGTGCTCCATTGATTGAAGTGCAGAACAAATAAAGTAATTGGATTAACATAGTGCCATGATGATGCGGTGAGGCTGGTATATGCTGGATGCCAGTTATTATGGATGTTGGCTTCATGCAGTCACTGTCCAGAAGTTGTTGGAGCCAGGTGTTCAAGATCAGGACCAAGCGATATTGCTTGGTAGAGAGGTGAGATTAGTTAGTAATGAAGGTGGCAATGAGTAAAAATCCAAATAGACTTGTTGCCACTCATAAGCGAGTATCTCATTTCAATATCCAAAACTTGTTTGAAAAATGAGACTTTATGATTTTCAACATAAGGAAGGTCTTTGTTGGACACCTCACCTGATTTTACCAACTTTCTCACCATGGCCCATATTGCTCAGGGGCTGGCAAAATTCTGCTCTGTATCTTTGAGAGTGGTATGTTTTCCTCAGTGATTGTCTCAATTGTAGCAAATTTTTGTCGAATCCAAAAATAAAGTTGATTTATTATTATACTTACCGTGGAAGTGTAAAACAAGGCATTTGGGCATGCACACAGCCATATGCACACCATAAGGTTACAATCAGGAATTATTTCATGCTCCTTTAAAGCAAAGCTGCACTTCTTTTAGAAAGTTTGATGCTTTAGCTGGAGTGGAAGTCCAGAAGATTCTCAGTAGTCTGTGAGACTCCTTGTAGTTGATTGAAGGTCAGGTGAATTTGAAGCTGCTACAGATTACAGTCAGTCTTCTTCCCATGTTCAAAGTAGAGATGTTTATTGGCTACGTTGTTCTCTTGCCACTGGCTTGATGTCTTTCAGACGGTATTTCATAATGACATTTGTCCCAGAACAATTTCTGCTATTTTTAAAAGCAGCTAACAAACATGGAAACCATAGCAAAAAAAACCTTTGTGACTTTTCAAAATAAAGTGGCGTGTTAGATCAGTGTCTTTTCACACTGAGAGACTGAGAGAGCCAAGGTCTTTGTGTTTGGAGTAAGAAGACTTCACAATACAATGAATGGTCAATAAAATCAATTTCATATTTGTTTAATGACACTTTACTTTCAACATTTCTTTTGTCAATGGTGAAGCAGAAAAATGAATCAGCAGGTATTTTGTAGTCTAGTTTGCTGAGGTTTATACTTCCAAAGGGTAAGTGTAAATTTTATAAGTGTCTGTGAGAGCCACCTGCCATCTAGGAGGAGGGGTACATAGGCCAGGGCCTGGCAACCAGAGAGAAGACCAGTTCCACTCTATCCAGATATAGAATAAAAGGAGCTCGGAAATAAGTTAAAATGCAAGACCTCAAAGGTAGAAATTGTGGGATTCCTCATGAGTGAAATCAGATAAAAAGAGACTAGACTATCTTGGAGAGATTGAGATTCTTGAGGCATTGGGAAATGATTGTGAGGAAGATTGGATCTGTAAAAGCTAGAGAGTAGACTTCAGTAAGACTGGAATGAATATCATTGCAGGAGCATTCTGTACTACTATGGGAGAGGATTAAACTAGAGTGGCAGGGGAACAGGAACTCAAGCAGGAAAACAAAGGAGGGAGGGAAACAAAGATGCAAATGAAAGATTGAAAAGTAAAGAACAAAGATGAAAGGTGGAAAATGTAAGGGCTACCGGAAAGGGTCATAATACTGAACAAAGTGTAAAAATGTCACAAAAGGCATACAATATCTGAATGCATGGAGCATTGCAGTAATGTAGATGAATTAACAGTGCACATACTTGTAATTGGATACAAAATGATTGTGAGCAAAGAAACATGGCTGCAGAATGACCAAGACTAAGAAGCGAATATCCAAGGATGTTCAATCTTCAGGGAGGACATGCAGAAATGAAAACTACATGGTGTGGTTAATTAAAAGCGAAATCAGTGTAATACTGAGAAGACAATGCACAGGTAATATAGATGCAGGATCAGTCTGGAAGTGAGGCTAAGAATGAAGCTAAGCAATTGTTAATAGACTTGCAAATAATAAAGACAAGGTTTGAAAAGGTATTAAACAGAAATTTGGAGATACATGCAACAAGAGTGCCACAGTCATCATAGGTTTTTTTCTTCATTCACAGGATGAGGCTGTAACTTGCAAAGCCAGCATTTATTGCTCACCTAATTGCTCAGAGGGCAGTTAGGAGTCAACCACCTTGCTTTGGATCTGCACTCACTTGGTAGCCAGACCAGGGAATGATGGCAGTTTCCTTCACAAAATGACATGTGAACTAGATGTTTTTGTCCCCTGACAATTGACTTGTGGTCATCATTCGACTGTTAATCCCATATTTTTAATGAATTCAAGTTCTACCATCTGCCATGGCAGGATTTGAGCATGGATCCCCAGAATGTTAACTGGGCCTCTGGATTAATAGTCCAGCAATACTACCACTAAGTTGTCTCCTTGTCTTAGGTGGCTTTAATCGATCTGTAGACTGGCAAAAACATATTAATAATGATTCTATGGCTGATGAATTCCTAGGGTGCGTACAAGATATTTGTTTAGTGGAATCAACTAGGGAATATGCAATCTTGGATTTATATTTGTGCATTGAGAAAGGGGTTATTGAATAATCTTGTTTTGAGATGTGCTCTAGTAAAAAGGCGATCGTCATAAATTGGAATTCTTCATTCTGGGGGAAAATTAAGTAGTTCTGTCTGAAATTAGAGTCCTAAATCTAAACAAGGAAAACTATAAAAGTATGAGGAGTGGGTTGGTTGCGGTAGAATGGGTAACTCTATTAACAGGTCTGATGCTGGATAGGCATGGCTAATATTTAAGAAACAAAGATATGCGTTACAAAGTTATGTTCTTTTTGTGCAGGAAAACACGACAGGAAGAGTGGCACAACTATGATTAATGAAGGATTATGGATAGTATTAGAACCAAAGAGAAATAATGTAAACTTGTGAGAAAAAGAACAAG
Organism: Stegostoma tigrinum; assembly: GCF_030684315.1. Lineage (NCBI taxonomy): Eukaryota > Metazoa > Chordata > Chondrichthyes > Orectolobiformes > Stegostomatidae > Stegostoma > Stegostoma tigrinum. Next base: position 25,439,642 of record NC_081378.1, on the reverse strand, counting down.
CCTGAAGACTGGAAACAGTTTAGTATACAGCAACGGTAGACTAAAAGGTTGAATAAGAAGTTTAAAATAGAGTATGAGAGTAAATGTAAATGGAGTCCATCTTTACGTACCTTGTAAAAACTTACATTCAATTGTGAAAATAAAAGCTGAAATAAGATAACTAATACTGGAGAACAGGGAGATGGTACAGAAATTGAATAAATACTGTAGTATTAAATGAAGAAGGCACAAATAACTTGGCAGAAATGCTAGGGTCTATTCAGAAGGAATTGTAGAAGATTAATATTAAGTAAAAGAAAATTAAGGAGAAAATAATGCGAAACTAAAGAGAAATATTGTTAAATGAATCTACTGAAGTTGTTTGAGGATGTAACTGATATGATACAACCAGTTGACATAGAATAGAATCCTTACCGTGCGTAAAGAGGCTATTTGGCCTACCAGGTATGCACTGACTCTCAAAACAACATCTTGCCCAGACCCACCCTATCCCTGCTAACCCACATGGAGTTTTTACTATGGCTAACCAATTTGTCCTGCACTCCCCTGGACACAATGGGAATTTTTAGTATAGCCAATCCACCTAACCTGCAAATCTTTGGACTGTGGGACGAAACCGGAGCAGCACCCTGAGGAAATCCATACACAAGGTCACCCAAGGCTGGAGTCAAACTAGTTCAGTGAGGCAGCAGTGCTAATCTCTGTGCCACTGTGTTGCTGAGAGGATGGATTTGGATTTTTAAAAATCTTTTATTAAAGTCCAACCTAAGTGGTTCATGTTCAAAAGTCAAAACACATGGAATTGGTGCTACTAAACTGGCATGGATTGATTATTAATTAGCAGACAGGAGACAGAGTATGAGAATAAATCAGTTTTTTTCAGAAGAGAAGGTGGTGACAAGTGAAGTATCGTAGAGATTTATGCTTGTGCCCAAGCTATTTGAAATATATCAAAGACTTGGATAAAGGAAATCAAATGTAATCCTCCAATTTTGCTAACAGTACAAGATTAGGCGGGATTGTAAGTAGTGAGGAGGATGTATAAAGACTTTAAGATAACTTAGATAAGTTCAGTAAGCAGACGAGTACATGACGGATGCAGTGTGGATAAGCGCAAAGTTGTTCACTTCCGTAGAAAAACTAAAATGGTAGAGCGTTATTTAAATAATGATTGATTTGGAAATGTTAACTTTCACCTATATCAGTCATTGAAAGCAGGTTTGGGAGTCAAATAGTATGTTGGCCTTCATTGCAAGTGGGTTTGAATACAGAAGCAGCAAATTCTTAATGCAGCAATATAGGTCCTTGGGTGAGACCACACCTGGAGTAGTGTGTACAATTTTGGTCTCCCTATCCAAGAAAATAAATATTTGCAACAGAGGGAGTGCAGCATGGGCTGTTCAGATTGATTCCTGACATGGCAAGGTGTCAGATGAGGAGAAATTAGGTTAACTGAGCCTGTATTCACTGCAGTTAGAAGAATGAAAGGGTTTTCATTGGAACATAATATAATTCTTAATAAGGCTATAAAAACTGGATGAGGGATGATGTTTTTTCTGGCTGGAACATCCAGTAAAAAAAGATTCACAGCCTCAGGATATTTGGGACACCATTTCGGAGATGAGAAATTTCTTCACTGAAAGGATGGCAAACCTGTGGAATTCTCAGCCACAAAACAGTTGTGGAGGCCAAATCGCTGAATATATGTACAAAAGAAATAGATTTCTTGAAACTCTTTAGGACATAGGTTACAGGGAGAGAATGCGAAAGTAGATTCAGCCTGTGGCTCAGAGTGACTGTGATACCTCTCAAAAACAAAATGCAATTGCTATGACATGGCCAGTATGAAGAAAGCATTCATTCTGGAGTTTGATGAGAAAAGGCTCCCTGATGTAGTCCTCAAGTAGCATTGCTTTAGGCTGCATTCTTGGATTTTTGGATTTGAGCAAAGCCATAAATCAAAATGTCAAGCACAGTGAGGGATAGCACTTTGGAAAAGTGGGTACATGGAGCAACCTTAAAGCAGGGACTGGAGATATCGCACCAAAATGGCACAAGTCAGGTCTGATAAACTATGTTAAATCAGTCTTATGAAATATAATTAAAGTAACTAAAGGTAAAGTGAAGTAACATTAAACGGGGGACTTTAAATCAGGACTTGTTGTATTTTACTACATTAATAGAAATGTTTGTTTTATGGCTTTGTTTTGCTTTATTATGGATCTCAATTTGGAACGTTATCAACAATATAATTTGGCGAGTTTTGAGAAGATTTGTAGTTCAGGTTGAGGTTCTGGATGTGAGTTTGCTCGCTGAGCTGGAAGGTTAGTTTTCAGACGTTTCGTCACCATTCTAGTAATATCATCAGTGAGCCTCCGGTGAAGCGCTGGTGTTATGTCCCGCTTTCTATTTATCTGTTTAGGTTTCCTTGGGTTGGTGATGTCATTTCCTGTTCTTTTTCTCAGAGGATGGTAGATGGGCTCCAACATCAACAAACACATTGATTTGGAGCTCATCTACCATCCTCTGAGAAAAAGAACAGGAAATGACATCACCAACACAGGAAATGACATCACCAACCCAAGGAAACCTAAACAGATAAATAGAAAGTGGGACATAACACCAGCACTTCGCCGGAGGCTCACTGATGATGTTACCTAGAATGGTGACGAAACGTCTGAAAACTAACCTTCCAGCTCATTGAGCAAACTCACATCCAGATTATAATTTGGGCCTATATGGATGATTTACTGCTTTAACATAAAATGTTTGTTGCAAATAAATGAAAATTAATGGAAGAAAATACAAAACCCATGCAGCTGTGCCAAATTTGTTTCAGTTCATCCCATGAACAACTCATTTGATGAATTAAAATAACATTGGACTGAACATTTCTCAGAATGCTGATATGTAGATGGACCACCAGTGAAGACCAGTTCAAGTAGACACTGTAATTATGGATGTCAATGTGCTGTTTCTTTAAAGTACATTTAGGTTTGATGGCACATCATTGTGTTAGAATCTACTACTGTATTCCATTATAATCTAGCAAAATTTCTACATTGATTCAGGCACAGATCACAGCATCTTTGCTGATTTGAGAATACTCAGAACATTTTAGACTAGCTGTAGCACTGATGCCAATTTACATGACAACAGATCAAAGAAACAATTTTAAAACTGGTGCCAGAAGTACTGTGCATAGGCAGTTCCAGTGACAGGACCATTAATCTCACAGCATTCTTGCTTTTATTATACATTTGGGAGTTATAAAGTTGTTTGCAGATCACTGATGCTCTGCCTTTCATTAAGATGATCAAGATTATGTAGACAGTTGAATAAAGAACAGAGTATTTTAGGTGGAGGACATGTTATATTAACCTACTATTATATGCTTACATAAATAGCTCCCACAACTTGCAACATTTGTGTTCATTGGTTTTTCCAAAAAGTCAGCTCATAACAGTTGATTACTATATTAAGAAAAAAATTCCCCATTTGGACTTCCAGTTGTTATAGTAATCATAAATTTAAAATATTTGCGCAGATTTCCTGGTGACCAGATAGTCATTTATGCAACATAGGTGGGGGTTGAACATCGGGACCCTGTATAATCCCTGACATAGCAGACTCTGAGTGAATTGCCACGAAATTGAAGATTCCGATGGGCATTACCCTGCTCTGGAACCTTCCAAAGCAACATTTAAATGGGAAAATCTAGAGCATTCCACTGCAGTTAATTGTTATACAGGAAAATTTAGACAATTGAAAACCTAGTCTAATTGCTGGGTAACTATTAAACTGACCCCCCTCAACTCCACACTAATTCACCACCCATATTCTCCACCCCCACCCCCAACTATGCCTCACCTAGACCCTATCACCCATCAAAACCTGACCCGAGAACCTACACATTGCCTCTGGAACCTCATACCCCACCTTTCCCTTCAGGACTGAACACCTCATACTTCTTTCCCCCAGAACCTGACACATAGAACAAATGCCACACATCCCATTCCGCCAAAACCCCAAAATCTCCTTCAGCCTCAAGGAAACAACACAGTTTTCTACATTTGGTATCCGCAACCTTTTCCTCTGCCACCAGACCTCTCATGCTCCTCCTCTCTCAGGGCCTGATATCTCAGGTCTCTCCCTGTGACCCAACAGTGCTGCCTGTCTTGATGCCAAAAACTGCTGTTTTCTCCTGAGATTGGATAACCCCAATCATTTGACCAGGCTTAATGCCAGCAACGTTCTCACCTTGCATCCTGGCATCTTAACCTCACTTATCTTCCAAACATATCCTTTCACTGAATCTGCCAAAGTGATTGGCTGTACTGAAGAACATCTCAGTCATAGACTATAGTAATTACTGCTGTGAGAATGGGGATGTATTTCACCTTCCTTGGCTATCTTGCACTGTGAGGACTCTGTTACATTTCAGGCTTTCACATTTCTACAGCATCTGTGATCAGAATTTCCTGCCAGAAATGCAGAGCTTTCTTAACATGAAAAGAATACAAGTGGCAATCTAACTGATTAACATGCCTAGAAAAATCTGTTCCATTAATTCTTCCAACATGACATTTCATTTACTGTCAATATGATGTTGTTTTCTGCAATGTATAAGAAGATTGCACATCTCAAGTTTATTTTTAAGAAAGAGACATGATGCCAGCAGCTATATAATAAATCCAGATATTTTTTCCAATAGGTTTGCCTACATTGTGACTATGTAAATAGAAGCTGGATTGTATTCACATCTTAAAATCTAAATTGGTTATCATTTTCCACCTCCTAATTCATTTATCCAAATGTGACCTGAGATGTTGTGCTCAGAACTGAATGTAGTATTCCTGACCCACAATTGAGCACAGCTGAAGCGTCTTTACCATGTGTCCCAAACTCTCTAACAGACGTTTTTGTAAATGCATTTTATAATTGTGCACTAGCTTTTACTGACTTGTCTATGATACTCTAAATCTCTGAGCTTCTCAATACCTCTTAGACAGTTGACATCAGCTTTATATTACTTCTTAAAAGAAGTGACAAGCAACACAGATAAAGGGGAACTACTGTGAATGTACTATCCTTGGATTTCCAAATGGTATTTGACAAAGTGCCATGTTAAAGAGCTCTTGGAGTAAAGGAGTAATGTATTTAGCACAGTTAGCAGTGGAGTATATACATCAATAGATCAGTTTTGTTATAGAAGTTGATGCTTCTGAAGGAATTATGTTCGTGTTGCATTGAGTTCCACCCAATATGACAAAGTCACACAGTCTTTGGGTGGAGAGAGTAGAGTTCTACACAAGTACCTAATTCTTTATAGCATCTGAGAATCCTCGGTAATTATGCCTGATTAGTACGGTGGCTCAGTGGTTAGCACTACTGCCTCACAGTGCCAATGACCTGGGTTCAATTTCACGCTCAGGCAACTGTCTGTGTGAAGTTTGTGCATTCTCCCCGTGTCTGCGTGGGTATCCTTTTGGGTGCTCCGGCTCCCCTCCACAGTCCAAAGATATGCACGGTAGGTGGATTGTTCATCTCAAATTGCCCATAATGCCCAGGGATGTTTAGGTTAGGTGAGTTAGACATGAGAAATCATGGGTAGGATAATGGTTCTGGGTGGGATGCTCTTCGGAAGGGCGGTGTGGACTTGTTGGGTCGAGTGACCTGTTTGCATACTGTAGGGATTCTGATTGATTCTATGCTGCACCTACTGCTACTCCTCTGCTTAGTTTTAACAGTGTTCAGTCCACTACTACTGATAGTTAGGCATTTCCTAGACTCATCATTGTGAAAGAGGGATTGATGGCAGCAAACTGTCCAACCAAAATACGATGTAGAGTCAGTGGCAGCATCTAAAAATATGAGATTTCCAGCAAACAGGATATGACAAGTGGTGTGCCACAGGGATCAGTGCTGGAGCCTTAAATATTTACAAGGTATGTAAATAACAGTCGAATGGACTATTGGGCAGAATGACTAAATGAATCACTTGACATCCAGGTCCACTTCATTGTCAGAGTTTCACTGTTTCAATGGGGAGAAAGCTTCTGACAGTCAAGGGACTTTTCCATTGAACAAAGAAAATGATAGTTTTTGTTCATTTGCTGTAATGGAATTTTAGAGTCATACAGCATAGAAGCAGGCCCTTTGGCCCAACTCATCCATGCCGACCAGGTTTCTTAAACTGAATTAGTCCCATTTGCCTATGTTTGGCCCATATCCGTCTAAACCTTTCCTATCCATGTACCTGCGCAAATGCTGTTTGGATGTTGTAACTGTACCTGTCTCTACCACTTCTTTTGACAATTCATTACATATATACACACCTTGTCTGTGAAAATATTGCCCTCAGGTCCCTTTTAAATCTTTCTCGTCCCACCTCAAACTTGTGCTGTCTAGTTTTGGACTCTTCTACCCTAGGCAAAATGCTTTGGCTATCACCTTATGATTTCATATACCCTCATGATTTTATAAACCTCCAAAACATCACTTTTCATGACTTGATGGGCTGAATGGCCCAATTCTGTTCCTATATCTTTTGGTCTTATGGAGGATGGAACCTGTCCAAGCTGGATGGGTTGTATCTAAACAGACCAATTTTCTTGAGGTGTGATTTGCTAGTGCTGTTGGAGAGAGATTAACCTATTTTTGCAGTGTTGGAAACATAAAGGTAACATTAGCGGGGACATGAAGTTGCACGTTACTGAGAGAACCAGATACCACTAATCAGAAACAGTAAGTTGTTATATGGAACAAACAGAAGATGCTGAAGAACTCATCAGGTCTGGTAGTGTCAATAGAGAGAGAAACTGAGTTAATGTTTTGAGTCCAGCATGACAGTTCTTCAAAATACTGCTAGACCTGCTGAGTTTTTCCAAATGTGAGGTGAGAGTGATTGCCCTTGACATCAAGATAGCATTTGATGGAACTGCTTGGAGCCGTACCTAGGACAAAAGATGATGGTTGTGGTCATGAGGAGTCAACCATCTCATCCCACGATATCACTGCCGGAGTTCATCAGCATACATATTTTCTGACTAATCTGCTCAGAGATGTCACTACAAACCTCTGAAACAGGTGTGACTAAATTCTAGGCCTCTTGACCCAGAGGTGAGTTTTTCAGGATAGGGTACTAGGCTCAAGTATGTTTCATTACCTTCCTTCCAACATATGGTCAGGAGTAGATCACTGACGTTTGCATGCTATTTCGTACCATTTGTAACTTGCCAGTTCATATCCACATGCAGCAAAACCCAGACAACAATCAAGCTTGGGCTGAAAAATGGCAAGTTACATTTGTCCCGTATAAGCATGACTATTTTGACCAGGACAGAATAAACCAAAACCCCTTGACATTCAATGGCATTACCATTGATGACAATTATCAATTACCAATATCCTGGGGATACCTTTGATCAGAAATTGAACTGGACCAGTTGTATGAATACTATAGCTACACAAGCAGGTCAAAGATGGAAATTCTACAGCAGATACTCACCATTACAGATTGTGTACCATCTACAAGATGCTGCAACAACTCACCAAGGTTTCTTCATCAGCACCCTTTACCAGCCCCCATCCTTTGCTATCTAGAAGATCAAGAACAACAGATGCGTGGGAACACCACCAGTTACTATTTCCCCTTCCAATCACACTTTTCTTTCTTTGCTGCTGGATCAAAATCCCAAACTCCCTTCGTAACAGCATTGTCGGTGTACCTATACATACTACATGGACTGCAGCAATTTAAGAAGTCGGCTAGCCACCTCTTTCTGATGGACAATAAATGCTGTCCTAACCAGTGAAAACTTTATTTCATGAAAGAAACAAAATTTGAATGTGCAAATTATGGTAATAGGATCGATGATTTATGGGCAAACCACCCACTAGGAAATCCGATGCTGTAGCTGTACCAGAGACCTAACTCAAAGGACAGAAATGAATATTAAATATTTCTGGATGTAAGTGTTCAGAAACAAAAAAAAAGGGAAAGGGTGGCAGTCCTGATTAAGGAATAAAATTGTAGTGCTGCAAAGTGGAGGATATCTCCTGAAGTGAGGTAGAATCTATTTGGGTACAGCTAAAGAATGAAAAGTTCCAATTTCATTGTTTATAGGCCACCCAACTGTGGGAGAACTCCTGAGGAACAAACTTCCAATGAATTTGGAGAGAGCTGCAAGACTTCTAAATGCTTACATCGAGGACTTTTCAAAATATAGACTGGGATAATGGTATTGTAAAAGACAAGGAGGTTTAAAATTTTCTAGAGTGTGTTTGTGGAAATTTTCTACAACAGTTTGCTGCCTAATGAGAACCGAGGCAATGCTAGACCTGGTTGTAGAGAACCAAATGGGCAAATTAGATAAACAGTCAACAGTGAATCATATAGGTTCCAATGATAATTGTAGGATACTGTTGAGGTTGGCTATGAAAAAGGACAAGGAACAGTCCAGTGAAAGAATAATTAACTGAGTGAAAGTGAACTCCAATAATGGATTTTATCTAAAAAAGTTGGAATCAAACTTTAATAGGCAAAACAGTAAGTATTCACGGGATGCCTTTAAAAAAGAGACAGTTTGGGCACAATTAGGGGAAGAGAAAGATAGGGTAAACTCGATGGAAAAATATATAGCGATTAAGATGAAGGAGAAAATGTGTGCTTCTGACAGATGGCAGGTGGATATTTTAGTCAGGAATCAGGCCGAGTGAAGATGATTCAAGGGGGTAAATAAAAAGAAACCAAAGAGTATGAAGAGATTGCCAGTTCACATTAGAGCTTTACAAAAGAAAAGATCTATTAGTATATGAATAGTAAAGGAGTTCCTCAGAGAAAGATGAGCTGACTGTAGACGAGAAAAGAACTTAATGCATGAATGCAGGGAAGATGGCTGAGGAATTAAATTAATACTTGCACCTGCCTTTACCAGGGAAGAAGCTCCTATGTAGGTTCTGATGAAACAGGAGATAATTTTGACCCTTGTAATGTTTAAAACTGATAGGCTTTATTTGAAGTTGATAAAGCACCAAGATGAACAAGATGCATCTAAGGATACTGAGGGAAGTAAGAATGTAATTTCAGGTGACATGGTGATAATTTACAAGTCTTTCTTAGATTTTGTCATGCCAGGCGACTGGAGTATTGCTAATGTTTACATGATTGTTCAATAAAAAAGGATATAAAGATAAGCTCAACAGTTGTAAGCGGTTTAACTTGCATGTGGGAAAGTTCGAGTTGCAATAATTCAGGACCTAGTGACTAATCATTTCAGCAGTTGTGAGTTCATTAAGGAAAAGCAGCATAGAACTGTTGAGGGCAATACTGCTTAACCAACTTGGTGGAGTTTTTTGATAAGATAATAGTTATGATCCCAGCTGCTGCTATTACTGGAAAGTCAGCTCCCAGACTGAAACCTGGCTTGCTAGATCACGTTTGGATTTATTTGATGTGTTAGTGAAGTGGTTTGTCACTTAAACATAGGTGTACAATGCTGCATGTTTTGCTTTAACAATAAAACAGAAATTTTTGAACAAAAATTAGATAAAATGAAATTACCAAACTAATTTTTAAACATGTTGTAAAAGTATAATCCTATTAATGTCAAACACTCCTTTATAAATTGAAAAGAAAAACAACTTGAGTAGCATCCAAAAATGCCACTGAGACAGTACTGGCATCTCAGTAGATTTTAGTTGCTTGTAACCTTTAGACAAGAACTGCAGGTAGCTTCTTCCTGGAACTAAGTTACACATGGGTTTAAATTGTGTTTAGCTTTAAGCAAATGCTTCAGGGTTTTATCCCAACACTTCTGACCTAGGTCTAACGAACTCTTGACTGTAAGATAATCTAGTTTCACTGTATCCTTTCCCCCTCCAAGAACACTCGCTTATATAGCTTTCTTCATCAAGGTCTTCACAGAACTGCTCAAAATTCAAAGTAAAACCGCAAGGTCATTTTTCAACATAAAATCATTTCCTTCCATGTCAACTTGTTTCACTAATCTAACTACAATTTCTTCATTTTCTACATCATTCATTAGTCCAATTATGGATGTTGGGACTGGCTTGTAATATCCATATACGACACCAATGAATATTTGCTCCTCCATTAACTTATTTGGAAGAAAAAAACAATCATCAGCTAGGATGAGTGGCAGATTTGCTCCACTGTCTCTCAATTTTTTTTTGGTTTACTTCATAAATTTGACATTATATCTCTCCCTTTGAGAAAAGAAAATCTCAACTTCCATTGGTCTGATTAGTTTTGTCAATACGTGAAGAATTTTCATGTCCTGAGTTAACTCCCTCTTAGTGTAAGGAATCATGTTTTTAGATTGCTGGTAGAGTTTTAATTTAATTTCTTTGCATGTGATCCATTTCTGAGGATTCTATAGACCTTCTTACTACTGCAGTTGATGTTCCATGTAAGTTCTAGCAGTTGGCTTTGGAATGTCCTGTCTTATTACCATGGAAGCATGTTATTTTCTTTATATCACTTGTTTGATTCATTATTCCTTCAATTTCCTTGAGTTCCCATATAACTATCTCCCCAATCTATAACTGTGTGAGATCATAATAGGTATCTGCTGGGAGAGCTGTTTCTCCAGTTTTTGATACTTGATGCTCATATAACTGTTTTCAGCCTTACAGGAATGGCATTTCTGAATTTATCCATAATTATAATTTCCCTCAGGTTCTCAATTTTTTTCTAACTTTTTTGATCAAACTTGCTGATCCCAAAGTTTTTCTTATTCCCTTGCAAATTCTATAAATATCTGATTATGTTTACTTTTCGTAGTTCTAAATTTTAATTGATATGATTTTAATTTTAAAAATTCAGAGCATAGCTCATAAGCATTGAGCATTGCCTTTTTAAGTTTCATAAACTATAGACCTGTTCTGACAAACTTGCAAATAGAATTATATTTGTACCTGTTAAAACACATTATAACATAATGTCCAAACATTTTTCGACCATTTTGCCTGCTCAACTACTTTCTCAAATATGTTGAAGTATTTTCGACTTCAACTTCAGTGAATTTATGAACTATGCCTAAATTCTTTGTTAAATAAAATTCTTCATTGGAATCAGAATCACCTTCTGAGTTACTATGTCATCTTGCCTTCTCTAAGCTTTGTTATGGCTACCTCATATAGTCTATTTTTCCTGCCTCCTTGGAGTTCAAGCTTTATAAATTCCATCTTTTCCATTAGTTTCTGTTTTATCTCTCATCACTTTTTAAATATTTACCTGCTTTTATTTGTTCCCTCTTTTTTCTAACTGAAGTATTAGAAAATAATTATCTTCCTCTGCCTAAGTCAAGTTTTTTTTTATTTCTGACTACCTTGGTGAATTTTTGATGTAGCATTTCAACTTCAGGTTTTCCTTTTAATTATAAAGATTGCATCATCAGTTTCAGCAACCGTTCCTTCTAATATCTTCTTTTTATTTTTACCTTCAATTTATGGCTTCAAAAAATCTGCTGTAATACCTTCTACTTCCAGAAAACATGAAGCAACATTGTTGGGTTTCTGAAGACGGCTTTCAATAAACTTCACCACAATCCTTTTTAAAAGGGACAGAGATCCCTCTTAAATTCTATTAAAATCAGATACAGGCAGCTGCCATCACTTCTTATTATCCGAGCTAATGTTTACCACTGGACAAGTTCAGATCTTAGAATGAAATCTGACTTGATAGGGAATTTTTTTTTGTTTATTTTTCTATTTGTTTTTGTTTTAATGTGGTGATCACTGAAATATAAACAACCAAGGCTGCAGATTTGGTTTTAAATCAATGAAACAGAAGATTTTTACACAAAGGCAATTAAAATAAAACAAAATAAACCTATCTACATATAACACAATCTGAAAGATTTCTAATTACATGATGAAATATAATCTCACCTACTCCCCAACACCATCACTTTGCACTTAATTAAAATTCAGAGTTTCCTTCCCCCTGCAACTTTGCCTGAACTACACAATCTCAGTTTCTGTCCTGTAAGATATGAAGCCTTTGTTTTGAATACAGCAGAATTGAAACCTTTAACTTTCTCAGCTTTGAGCAGCCAATTCAGTTCCTAACCAGTCATGATCTAGAAGTTTCACAAACACATTCTTTTACTTAGGTAAATTTGTTTGTTAGGACTGTGCTTACTGCTGATCACAGTCAAGTCTCCTTCAAAGTGGACCCAAGAGCTTTTGAACTTTTTTTATATTGTTCAGTGTAGACTCTGCTAAAGCTAATGGCTTCATGTTTTCTCTGTCCTGCACAAAACTCTGTTGTAAATAAACATTCATTGACACACCAGGGGTTCCTACAATTAACTGCTGTCTGATAAATACTGATGTAAAATTATAAGACCATAAGACGTAGGAGTGGAAGTAAGGCCATTCGTCCCATCAAGTCCACTCTGCCATTTAAATCATGGCTGATGGGCATTTCAACTCCACTTCCCTGCACTCTCCCCGTACCCCTTGATTCCTTCTGAGATCGAGAATTTGTCGATCTCTGCCTTGAGGGCATCCAACGTCCCGGCCTCCACTGCACTCAGTGGCAATGAATTCCACAAGCCCACCACTCTCTGGCTGAAGATATGTCGTCTCATTTCAGTTTTAAATTTACCCCCTCTAATTTTAAGGCTGTGCCCACGGGTCCTAGTCTCTCCGCCCAACGGAAACAACTTCCTAGCGTCCACCCCTTCTAAACCATACATTATCTTGTAAGTTTCTATTAGGTCTGCCCTCAACCTTCTAAACTCTAATGAATACAATCCCAGGATCCTTAGCCGTTCATCATACGGTAAACCTACCATTCCAGGGATCATCCGTGTGAATCTCTGCTGGGCACGCTCCAGGGCTAGTATGTCCTTCCTGAGGTGTGGGGCCCAAAATTGGACACAATATTCTAAATGGGGCCTAACTAGAGCTTTATAAAGCCTCAGAAGCACATCGCTGCTCTTATATTCCAACCCTCTTGAGATAAACAACAACATTACGTTCGCTTTCTTAATTACGGACTCTACCTGCAAGTTAACCTTTAGAGAATCCTGGACCAACACTCCCAGATTCTTTTGTCCTTCTGCTTTATGAATTTTCTCACCATTTAGAAAATAGTCCATGCCTGTATTCTTTTTTCCAAAGTGCAAAACCTCACATTTACTCACATTGAGTTTCATAGCCATTTCCTGGACCACTCTCCTAAACTGTCTAAATCTTTCTGCAGCTTCCCCACCTCTTCAGTACTACCTGCCTGTCCACCTATCTTTGTATCATTGGCAAACTTTGCCAGAATGCCCCCAGTCCCTTCATCCAGATCATTAATGTATAATGGTTTCAGTAAGTTAGTTAATTCTTAAACACCTTCACAAAAATAAACCTACATTAACATGACATCAATTTAAATTCAAGCTCTTGAAATAATGTATAAATCACACAGTTCTGGTCTTTGCTATTCATCCTGCTCTTGTATACCCTCTTTTTAACTTCTCCAGTTCTATGTGCCTAATTGTCCATGCTTAAAGTTAAATGTGTTGTCCATCAGATTTGGTAGTTTCTAGAAAAATGTATAGTTCTAGTATATATCTGGTTTTCCAAAATTACTTTCAAAGGCGCTAAATGTACACATATAGCCAAATTCTTTGTTTCTTTCAATTCTTCTCCATTACTTAATACCTTCTGTATCATCCCTTTCAACTGCCTTTCATTCATGTAGCACTCCTCATTAGTTCCTTTGTCTCCTACCTTGATTGCCACAATTGCTATACCTTCTGCACTCCTTCAGCCACCATGTTATGCGCTGTCACCATGTATAACAATGCAGCCACTTTAGATTTCAACCCAAAATTTACAGCACTTGATTCACCTCCCCAGACAGTTCTCAAACTCTTCTTTAGTCAACTGCTGTTCCTTTCCCTTTATCCTATCTCAATCTTTCAACCTCAAATTTTTAAGCATAACCTAATTTCTCTCTTGTTGCGTTCCGCTGTCTTGCCCTTCTCCTCCTTAAATCCAATTTCTGACTTTACCTTTCTCATATTTCTTATCGTATACACTGTTCCCATTTGGCTCTTTATGTCACAATCATCCTTTTACGGAGTATCACATTGATTTTTGATGTGTTCAAAGCCTTGAGTTCAGCATGCAAATTTCTTCATTCTTACTTCATGCTACAATTCTATCAGGTCTCTGATCACTTTTTATCATAACTTTCAATCCTGCCAGCATTAACTGGTGACATTTGCTGATACTGCTTTGTGTCCAAGCTGCATCCCATAGGTCTCTTTCACTAGGTGGTGCTACAGACAGATTTTATTTACTAAGAGCCACTGTGTCTCTGCTGCTGGTAAATGCCATTTTGAATATGTAATCTTGATATTAAAGTACTTAATCTTTTCAATTAATTAAGCCTGCTGCTTATGTTGACTTATGTTATCCTGCCGAACTCAGGCTTTTCCTGTCAGTTACCAGTTGCAGGGTTTAAATTATTAACTTCTTACTGCAATCTCTGTATTATTGCCTTGTTGTGGCACTTTTACATTTCAAACTGCAGATTATGCTGTAGCTTAGTAGTACTAGGCAGTAAGATAAAAAAAATTGGGGGATTGGTATGAAAGGATATAGGAGGTGATGAAAGTGACAGGTAGTAAATTGAAGAGGATTAAATGGTGTGTTGGGCGACTTTAATTCTTCATTATTATTTGGGAACTTGGGGAAATTAGAACTGAAAGTGGTGGAAAAATGAATTTTAGCTTTCAATTCTATGAGGGTGACCTGTTTCAAAGGGATCAGAAAGTTTTTTTTGAATAATAAGACGAGCAATGAGAAAATAAAAGTCAATGCTTGCAACTTTATCAGTTAAGAAAAAAATGACAATGATACTTCACAGGGGTTGTGTATGGGTAAAAGATGTCACTAGGAACAAGGTTTGTTTTTATTTTCGTTTTTCTTTGCTTGTTTGTCTCCTTTAAAAAATTTGGGTTCTTTTGTTAAAAGCACATCAGTGGTTTCATGTGTATAAATTCAGTGATGCACCAATTTGCAAAATAAAACTTTTGGCCTAACAAGCCAGATTTCATTGTGAGGCTAGTCTTGTCCAGTATTAAGACTCAACTGGGAGCATAACAATAGCGTAAAGGGAAGTTGAAGGTACTGGAGGGTGGAGAGGTGACTAGTGAGTAATAGTATTTTTCCATCAGTAGGTTGATTACTTTGTTTTAAAGTTTAGAAAATTTAAAAAAAATGATTTTCTGAAGTAAGCTGATCTATCAGTACCTCCAGGAGAAAACATTAGGATTGCCAATATGCATGTACTTTTAAGAATGAAAGATTTTCAGCAGTGTTTGCTAAGATTTGCCTGATTAGTGCTGTCAAGGATCCTTCCTACAGAATCATTAACTATTTTTGATTTGTTGTTATCCGCAACTTCAGAATATAGGTGATAAGGAGGACTGTTGCAGCAGATGAGCATCATGGCTGCTGCCAAGAAGTTAGGCAAGACTTTTAAGCACTGCCTGTGGGTGCAATGAAACTGAGTGTTGAGGGAGCGATGGGCCCCACTGCTTCAGGTGGATGATGGAAAGTAACTAAGGTGATTTGAGTGCAGTCCTTACGCCCTGCAGAAACTAGCAATGCAACCCAACTTTTTTTAACCACATAATTGTTTGACTTCTTGCATAGGGAGGAAAATTAAGCAATTTTCCTGGGTAAAGAGTCTCAATCACCTTCTTGATGCTGCACTACACAGCAAAATGCCATTGCTGTCAGCTTGAACAACTCAGATGCATCAAATTAAGGGATCTTGTGACAGGAAGGATTGTCCAGGGCATAGAGTTCTGTCACAGCCTTTTTGCTAAAGCACAGACTCCTCAGAAAATGCTGGTAAAACAAGTCCAGTTGTGAAAGCTGATTTCTGAAGCTCCACCGTAGGGCTTTCTGTGAACATTTTTTCTCACACAATTGTCTTTATTAATGTTCTCGCTTTCACCCTCAAAACAGATCTACAAGTCCACGTGTGAATGTGCCACAGGGACCCTAATATATGCTCTTAAACTTCTGTATTGCTGATATTTTCTCTGGTCAACATGTTCAAATAATGATATTACACACTTCTGGGACAGGTGGGACTTGAACCTGTCTCTCCTGGTTCAGAGGCAGGGGAGGCTACAACTGTGCCACAAGAGCCCTAATATATGCTATCAGTCCTTAATCAAACAATGTCCATCTCCCTCCTTTCTTTAAAACAAAATATTTATTACATTTTTAATAATTATAATGCATTCAAAGGAACAAAATTGTTTTCGACATATTTTACAGCTCATTATAGCACAAGACATTCCTCGTTTAGGACCTCCAATAATTTCTTGGAGAAAACATTCCTCTTTGTAAAACAGTCTGGTAGTTAGGGACTTGTGTCTGGCTATTTTATTTTAGTGATTCATTTTCTGTCTAACATTTCCTTTGCACTGGCTATGTCAATCCTCAACTTTATCTCGATGATACATTTTGTTACATGAACATTATAGCAAAGAGAACTGTTGTCCACACATTATTGAATGAGTAAGTTTTTCTTAGAATGCACTTTGTCTAGAATTTCCTTCAGAATGTTGGATGCATATGATCCCATATCTTTAAGTTCCATATTTGCCAACGTTTCTGCAGCTGGGATACCTATAATCATCTTGGTTATGTTCTTGGCTTCCCAGGCCAAGAGACATTTTCCATTTTTACTCATAAAGAATATGATAAACCCAGCTGTATTTGGTAGCAATCCTGAAGATTGGAATGAGAAACATCATGATAACAAACTAATTTAATACATTTTTGCTCATCTAATGCCAGAAAGTTGATGCACATTTCTTCAAATTTAATTTTTTTTATTATTTTGTTTGCCATCAGAACTTTCTCAGTTGTAGCCTATTTCGTTATAGTTCCAATACATCATAGCTTGCGAACATAAATAAAGTTGCTAGAAAAGCTCAGCAGGACAGGCAGTGAAGGAAAAAACAGAATTAACGTTTTGAGTCCGGTGACCCTTTCTCAGTTCTGTTTTTTCTTCACAGATGCTGCCAGACCTGCTGAGCTTTTCCAGCAACTTTGTTTTTGTTCATGATTTACAGCATCCGCAGTTCTTTCGGTTTTTACATCATAACTTGTATTGTGTTTTGAGTATCTAGTTTGGCTGTCCAGCCAAGCATTTTAACTGTTCTGTTGATCTTTGATTACAAGATCATCAACTTGCCAGAACCTGGGCTAGTTTATCAGCATCTGTTTACCTAGAAATGATTATGCTTATTGATTCAAGATTATCCTGGACCTATTTTGTTTAGTGTTTAACCTTTTACATTTACAGGCCCCAAAGCTTGACTTTCAATGTCAAAACCCATTTACATTTTACCAATAAAAACATACTCACATTACGCAGAACTTACTCATAGAAAATCATCAGTATGCATCATAAAGCTGCTTGAAAATTTATTTGTGATTCCACTCAAATATTACTGGGTCTGCTTTCAGCTGTGTCCAAACTAACTTCAACAAAACACATTAAACTGTGTTATGACCAAGTGAAGAAGAATGAATTGGCAACTCTCTTTTAAACCTCTCCAGCAGATTGTAGATACTTTCTCATTAACCTGATCAGAGACATTAGTATATATCTTTGAAGCAGATGGCACTTGAACCTTGGCCTTTGGATCCAGAGGTAGAGACACTGCCACTGCACCTACTTTGTCTGCAAATGTGTGTCAATGTGTGTGACACACTTAGCCTTTTTGCTGGTATGTAGGATATCATTGCAGCATATCATTTTGTACCACAAATTCATTGAGATTTTTCTTGGAACAGGTATGAAAACTGACTCATTTACTTGTTTCTTTGGTGCATGATGTTCTTATATCTGTGATTCTAGTCATTATACCTATGTATGGCCTTTGACATTGTGAGCCATTCATCTACTTCAATCACCGCAGTTTGGAATTGTTTCTGATGTTGCATTGTTAGCTGTTCCAATATTGTTAATGTTATTTTGCAGTGGCTTCTCCTTCTGATGTATAGCATCACCTTTGGTATGCCCTGAAGTACAACCCTTGCTCTGGTTTTTTTCAGCTATATAACTTCCCTCAATTATATTATCTATAAGTGTGGAGCTAACTTTGCCTCCATTTTAGATTCACTAGCTGTTGCCATATTTTCTGATGCCTTCTTGTCATCAGATGGTGATCGAACAAGAACATTTTAGCACTCGTTGCCAACAAGATTAGAGTCTTCCTAAATGATTCAGAGCATTAATTCTGCACCCTAACTGAATCATGCTCCTCTCCCTAGAATAGTGAGATAGGACACGATTCTCATATCCCACTTGACCCCAGGCTTCGTTTGTAAAACCATGCCAATACAGTTCATCACCAAGATAACTGTTACTAACTCAGAAGTATGCTGATATTCTACCTCACTCTTACTCTATGGGGTCTTCAGACTCAAGTTTTCCATTGAATCTTGATTAGCTTGCTTAGCCTTTGCATGTGTAAACTCCACAGAACTTTGCCATTTGCACAATGCCCCAGACGCAGCCCCATCTGACTTTTAACCTAACTTCTGTAGACTGAAGATTACATGTCTCCCAGGGCATTGACTTCAAATTCTTCATTCCTATTACTTGACACGTGTTTCTGATGAAAGTTCATTGACTTATGACATTAACTCTATTTCTTTGCCCATGGATGCTACCCAACCTGCTTAATGATTCCAACATTTTTCTGGTTTTGTTCGTAGTTTATAAAATCGGTGCTTGTAATTTAAAAACTATCATTCTGGTAAATCTGTGCTTGCTCCGAAGCAGCTACTGTATATTCCTTCCTAGGGTGATGTTCTGGAGCTGTTCACAGTACTTCAGATGTGGTATATACTGGGGTTTATTTAGTTGAAGTATTACTTTTAACCCCTTGTACTTAGTCATCTAGATATAAAGATTAGCATTCCTTTGCCCTTTCTTTTAAATTATTTTCCACATCTGATTTTAACATTTTAATCTTTATAGTTGACCTCCTAAAGCTTCTAGCTTCTCATCATTTAAAATATTCTGCATTTTATCTCTGCTCACAACGTGGTCTCTTCTACATTGTCAAAACAAAGCGTAAACTGGGTGACGGCTTCGCAGAGCACCTATTTTCTGTCCTCAAAAATACCTGAGCTTCCAGTTGTCAACCACTTCAATGCATTACTTTGTTCCCTGGCCAACATCTCTGTCTCAGGCTTGCTTCAGTGCTCTAACAAAGCTCAGCACAAGCTGGAAGAGCAGAACCTAATTTTCTACTTCGAAGTCTACAACCTTCTGAGCTCAATATGAGTTTGCGTTTTGTTAGAACAGGATTGTTTTGTGTCCACAGTCAGATGTTTTCAGCAGTAACCAGAAGGGTGTCCAGGAAGTTTAAAACCAGAATGAACTCTTCCATGGTTCTGGCAACAAACTTTGTGCCCTGAATGAAATTATCCCTCTTGCTTAGTGGAGGCCTGTGGCTGGCATTGGTGTTCCTGTGGCCATTTCACCATCCTCCCCCATTCCCAAGTCTGGGAGTATCAGGTTTAACCGAGTTTGCAGTCTTCTCCCTATCAGCAACTCTGCTGGAGCTGTCCCACTCTCATTGCCACTGAAATAACTACACAGAGGCTTGTATTCTGTCACCAATTCACCCTTTATTTACTTGTGCACAGTACACTGGTTATGTCCAGCCAACTCAAAGTCAGTCCTCTGATTGAGGAGAGTCTAAGTCTCCTGTTTATATTGGTCATCCAGGGCTTTCCTGATAGGCCAAGGTTAACAACTCCAATCAAGAATCTCATAGCCAATGAGTCCACCTGGTTCTAATTGCTACAAGTGGCAAGTAATGTTCACACTAGAAAAATGCCAGACAATGATCCATCACTAATAAGAAACAATCTAATCACCACCCCTTGACCTTCAATTGTGTTACCATCACTGAATCTCTCGCTATCAAGATCCTTAGGGTTACCGTTGACTGGAAACTCAACTAAACTTGTCACGTAAATATAGTGGCTACAAGAGGCTAGGAATACTGTGATGAGGATCTCAACTCCTGACCCTGAAAACCTTCTACAAGGCAAAAGTAAGCAGTGTGATAGAATACTCCTCATTTGCCTGGATGGGTGCATCTCCAACAACACTTAAGAAACTTGACACCACCAATGACAAAGTAGTCCACTTGATTGGCACCACATCCACAAGCATCCACTCCCTTCACCACTGACGCTCTGTAGCATCAGTGTATACGATCTACAAGATACACTGCAGAAATTCACCAAAACTGCTCAGACAACACTTTCCAAAACCATGACCACTTCACCAAAAAGACAAGTGCAGCCAATAATGGGAACATCACCACCTATAATTTCCCCTCCAAGCCACTCACCATACTAATTTGGAAATATTTTCCTGTTCCTTCACTGTCAATAGGTCAATATCCTGGATTTCCCTCCCTAAGGAAATTGTGGGTCAACCCACAGCAGGCGGGGTGCAGCAGTTCAAAAAGACAGTTCAGCATGACCTTCTCAAGGCCAACTAGGAACTGGCAATAAATGCTGGCCAGTTAGCGATGCCCACATCCCACAAATGAATTAGAAAAATCTAAATGCTAATAATAATTAAAATAAAAGAGATGAAATATAAATAAATAAGAGCACTCTATTAACCAGTACAGAAACAGAACTGCAGATGGGATCTGAATACTCAAAGATATAAGGCACTTGGAGAAGGACCAGAAACCTGGAAAAGTTGGAAGGCTGACTCTGTTAATGAAGAGTGGTATTAGCAAAATAGAGAGGGGCAACCTACATTCAGGAAACCAGGATGTAGAAGTAGTTTGGGTAGAGATGAAAATTGATAAAATTAAGAAGTCATTTGTGGAAATGGTGTGCAGACTGCTTAAAAATTACTATATTGATAGGACAAAGCATAAAGTAAAGCTATGGGAGCATTTCAGAAAGTAACAGCAATGATCAGAAGGATTTTAGACTACGTATAGACTGAACATGATCGGTTTGGTAAAGGTAGTCCATATAAGGAGTTCTTAGAATAAACAGTAAATCTGAGGAAAACAACTGGCTGAGACAGAGACCCTGGACATGTGCTCATATTCTGTGCAGACCAGCTAGCATAAGTATTTGCTGACATTTCTAACCTCTCCTTACTACAATCTGAAGTCCCCATCTGCTTCAAGAAGGAGGGACCTTATGAAAATGCTAAATTTCCTAAGCCGCCTGAGGAAGAAGGGGCATTGTTGTACCTTCTTGACCATCTATCTACATGGGAGGTCCAGGACAGATTGTTGGTTATTGTTACTCTATGAACTTGATGCTCTCAACCCTCACCACTTCAGCTCTGTGAATCACCCCAGTACGAAAGATAACATGTAATGTGCCTCAATGACTGCCGCCAAGTAGGCTCTGACCTCCGTAATCATGAAATGCTTTGAGACCTTAGTCGTGGCCCACATCAACTCTTGCCCCCCATTCTACCTTGATTCCCAGCAATTTGCCTACCAGCAAAACAGGCCCACAGCGGATGCCATTTCCCAGCCCTGCATTCATCCTTGGTACATCAGGATAATATAGATACTCTTAGGCTCCAACTTTTGACTACAACTCTGCTTTCAACACTTTAATCTCCCAACCAAACTAATCTGACAACTCCAAGATCTAGGTCTCGGCTGTGCCCTCTGCAACTGGATCCTCAGCTTGCTAACCCACAGACCGCAATCAGTGAAGATAGATAACAGCATTTCCTCCACAATAGTCGTCAACAACAGCACTACACAAGGATGTGTAGTCAGACCCCTTCTGTACTCCCTGTAAACTCACGACTGCGTGTCCAAATTTCATATGAACACAATCTACAAGTTTGCTGGTAACACCACAGTTGTGGGCCAGATATTAAACAATGATGAGTCAGTTAAAGGAAGGAGATAGAGTGCTTGGTGTTATCATGCAATGATAACAATCTCTGACTCAATGTCAGCAAAACAAAAGAACTGATCATTGACTTCAGGAGGGAAGGAAAAGAAGGGTACAAGTTTCTAGTTGCATTAACGGAGCTGAAGTGGTGAGCGTTGAGAGCATCAAGTTTGTATGAGTAACAATAACCAACAATCTGCCCTGGACCTCCCATGTAGATAGATGGTCAAGAAGGCCCAACAATGCCCCTTCTTCCTCAGGCGGGCTTAGGAAATTTAGCATTTTCATAAGGTCCCTCACTAACTTTTACAGATGCACCATAGAAAATTTTCTATCTGGGTACGCAACAGCTTGGTGCAGCAACTGCCCTGCCTAGGACTGTAAGGAACTACAGAATGTTGTGTGCACAGCCCAGACCATCACAGAGGCCAACCTCCCAACCATTGACCCAATCTATACTTTTCGTTGCTACAGGAAGGCTGCCAACATCATCGATGACTCCTCCCACCTGGCAATACCCTTCTCCAACCACTTCCATCAGGCAGGAGATACAGAAGCTTGAACATATGCACTAACATGTTCAAGAACAGCTTCTTCCCTGCTGTTATTAGACAGCTGAATGGATCTCTCTAATTTCAGTTTAATGGTGACCTTGCTTTTGTGCGCATCCTGTCCAGTTGTAACATTGTATACCTTGCTCCGTCTAAACACCCTCTGATCTGTATGTCCTTGTTTGTTATGATCTGACTGTATTGCTTGCAAAAGAAAGCTTTTCACTATACTTCAGTCCATGTGCCAGCAGTAAATAAGATCAAACTGTAGAATGTTTTCAGTTTGGCTCCAGAACTATCAGAGAACAGATGATGCTCAAGCAGTTGTTGTGCAGCAAGATAGGATTGATTATTCATCTTATACTGCGAGCATTCCAAGACGCAAGAAATCATATGATGGAATTTTACATTTCATTTGAGGAAGGGAATTGAGGGTCCAAGGTTATTGTGTCTTAAACCTCAATAAGTGCTATTATGAGAGAATGAAAGCAGAGCTAGTCACAATGAGCTGGTAAACATGTTTCTGGGATACATCAATGGAAATATAGTGACAGAATCTTAAGAGATAATTCAGAATTCATAGATTGCACAATTATAATCCAGAAAGAAAAGAAATTTCCAAGGGAAGACTCACCATTCATTATTAACCAAAAATGGTTAAACGTGATTTCGAATTTAAAAAGAAAGCATATAGTTATGTACAATATTCTGACCTGTCAGAAGATTGGACAGAACATTTAAAAAATCAGAACATAATAACAAAAAGACTAATAGAAGAGAAAATTAGTGAATTTGAGAATGCTCGAAATTTAAAAACTGATAGATATTTAAAAACAAAGAAATAACAAAGTGACTGTTGGTTCAATACAGAAGCAGTTTTGGGAATTGTTAATGGAAAACAAGGAAAACAAAGGAAACAAAGATTAATTTTGCATTAGCCCTCAAAGGAGGAGACAGTAAAATTTCTGAAAATGTTGTAAATCAAGATCTGGAAAGGAGGGAGGAAGAAAATTACAATCACCAAGGAAGTGGTACTGAGCAAAATGTTGGAACTGTGGGCTGACTTTTCCTAGATCTGATGGCGTTCATTCTAGGGTCTTAAAAACAGTGGTTAGTGAGATAGTTGATGCATTAGTTTCAATTCTCCAAAACTCCCCATCTACAAGGAAGGTTGTATTACAGTGGAAGATAGCAAATGTAAATCCTTCATTCAAAAAGAAGGGGGATGAATAGGAAAATGTAGGCCTGGTAGCTTAATATCTGTTTAAAGGTAGATGTTAGAAGCTATTTTTAAAGAAGTTATAAGTACCTTGAACATTTTTAATGTTCCTGTGAAATCACGCAATATCTTTGTGGTTTTGTGGAATGGAAATCATGTTTAATTAATCTGTTGGTGTTCTTTATACAAGCAATACAGGTTGTAGATAAAGCGGAGCTGGTAAATATACTACTCATATTTCCAGAAAGCATTTGATAAAGTCATATCTAAGATTGTTGCTTACGATGTAGCAGCTAACGTATTGATATGGATTTAAGATTCGCTGGCTCAGTAGAAACAGTAGTTTCTGGTTGGCAAGGTGTCATTGTAGTGTGCCACATGGAGCAGCAGTGGGGCCTCACCTTCTTAGAATTCAAGTAAAGAACTTGGTTGAAGCGTCCATAGGTGAAGTTGTTAAATTTGTTGTTGGCTGAATGGTAGATAAGAGAGTAAGTTGTGAAGAGAACATAGTGAAGCTACAATGAGATGTGGATCAGTTAAATGAGTAGGCAAAGATCTGGAAAATGGAAAACAATATGGGAAAACCTGAAATTGCCCATTTTGACATGAAGAATAAAAAAAAAACTCTAAATGATGAGGGATTCCAGAGCTCTGACAGGCAGAGGGATTTGTTCTGCCATGATGAGGGATCAGAGTTTCGTATGCATGAATTGCAAAAGGTTAGTATGCAGGTACAGCAAATCGTTAGTCAAGCTCATAAAATGTTATTGACAGGGGCATTACAAAAGTAAGGAGGTGGTTCCTCAGTTGTACAATGCCTTGATGAAATCACATGTGGAATATTATGTGTAACATTGATCTCCTTATTTAAGGAACAAAGTAAATGCATTGAGACCATATCGTCATCTACCTATGGCTGAGCAAATGCCTGATATCTATCACTCTTCTGAATGCAAGAGGTTTTGGTGATTCTTCTTCGACTGCTGTGGAGGTATGTCAACATTGTGCTCACCAGATTGTGCTCCTGAGTTTAGAGTACCCAGTAAAGTGAAAGTCTCTGAGCTGGTAGAGGGCTCAGGTGAAAGACTTACCAGTGTGTCCTCTGCGGGTTCAGTGAATCTCCTCAGAGGTGAAGGAGGAGATGAGGATGTCTGCAGGCCTCTTCTGGGCAGAGTTTTGCTGTATGCTACCAGTGCAGAAGGGAAGAGAGAGAATTATTTGTGGCCAAGGAGATGAAAGCTTTTGCTAGTTAAGAAAGAGTTACTTTTCATGAAAATTGGAAAGCAGTGCAGCACAGCATAATGAAGCTTACTGGGTCGATTGCCCTTTGAAGTCTTCTAAATCCCGCATGAGTGGTGACACTCTTCTTTGCCCAGCTGAAATATTTTCGCCTTGAAAAAAGTGAAGAGCCTGATGTCTTGCCCCTCTTCCTTCCTTTCTAGGCCCAATCAGTGCAGTTGTGAGCCAATTTCTGCTGCATAGGGGCAGTTAGAGGGATTAAGAGTGATGGAAATGTATGGAGAAAATTAATGGTGATGCAGGAGCTTGAAATGTATTGAGGTGTTCTCAGTATGTAAGTGGGAAGTGCAGAGTCCAGAAGGATTAGTAACTTCGAAGGATGAGTGCCCATGATATGTGCAATAGTGAGGCCACAGTCCATGAACCTTCCTGGAGGAGCAAAATCATTTATCTTCTTTGTGCACCGATGTGCATTCTATTTTACCTTGCAGACAGCAGACCCAGATCGCTAGTTGAGCCTGGTGAAGTGGCCTTCTTTTTGCTCGTATGCTGGATAAAGCACTACCTTCATCTCTAAAATTCCATCCACCAGATGTCTAGATCCCTGTCTGCAAATCGAGGAGCTTACTTGCCCTGCAGGGTCATTTCCTCTGTGTTAATGATGCAGCATCCCAGTGTGAAGGGCAGTTTCTGGCTAGCAGCAGTAGGAGTGGGTTGCAGCTTGGGCTTCAAATATGACACCAGCCATATGACCACCAGAAGATCCCAGCAGCAGTGTGCACTTCCTCCTCTCCTGTCACGTGATTCGATGAGAGGGATGATGTAAAGCCGATGCATAATTAAGGAGGTGAAGAGTGGAACATTGTGTGACAAAAGTTGTCATGGGCCACAGTGACTGGGTACAATGAACCATCCTTAAAATAAAACATACTAACTTGAAATGGAAAATTTCGCCCTTAAGTCTTTCAACCAATAAAATCAACTTTGAGTATTATGGAACCTTGCTCTCTCTGTCAGTCTACCTTATTAAATGTCTTGTATATTGCATGCATTTTCTGTAATTGTCATATATCCTGTAATGTTTTTTTCTGTCACACCAGTCAGTTATATGTTTTATATAAGTTTCCTAAAACTATATACTTAACCTAATAACAAATTAAATAATATCAGTAGGAAAAATAATATCTTAGAAGTTTGTAGGATGAAAAGAAAAGCATTCACTGGGATCATAGTAGAAAATACAGAATATTATTAAATCAAAATCAGAGGAGTATTGAATACCTGAGCTGAAAATATTGGCACTGTGGCAAAACCATAAAAATATTGTTTCAGAATGATAGCAATAAAAGGATGCTAATGAGAGTAGTTAAAGAGTAATTTGTTTAAGTCAAACAAGTTGGCTCACTAACTTATGAATGTTTTTGGATTATTATACAAAGGCACATTGGGCCATGAATAAATAAAAAATATTAAAATATGTAAAAATGACAACTATCCAGCTTAGCTCACAGAGTAACATAAATATTTTTTAGCCGCCTGTTCAAAGATATTATTTTGCAAATTTGGAACAGGTAGGATTAAATCTGACTGTCTGGTCCAGAAGTAGAGACTGTAATACTGTACACAAGAACCCTCATGGAGGATAGTCCTGACAGAACATAACACTAAAACATAAGAACTAGGTGCAGGAGTAGACAGTTCAGCCCTGCGTGCCTGCCCTGCTATTTGATATGATCATGGTTGGTCCAATCTCAGCCTCAACTCCATTTTCCTGCCCATGCTCCATAACCCTTCAACCCATTACTAATTAAGGATCTTCTATTTCTTCCTTAAATTTAGCCAATATACCAGCATCCACCTCACTCTTGGGTAATGAATTCCATAGATTCATGAACGTCTGAGAGAAGTAATTTCTCCTCACCCCTGTTTTAAATTGGCTATGTCTCATCCTTAAACTATGACCTCTCATTCTAGATTGCTCATGAAGAAACATCCTTTCTACGCCTACTTTGTCAATCCCCTTTAACATCTTGCATACCTCAATTAGATCTCCTCTCATCCTTCTCAGCTGCAGACAGTATAGACCTAAGCTGCTGAATCTCCTTTCATAAAACAAATCCTGTTGGATTATTTATAATTATTGGTAAATTTTATTAATTTTAAGTATTGGGTAACATGTCAGACTCTACAGTTTGAAATCTTCAGAATACATACAAGAATGATTATCACTGTTATAGCCAACAAAAAGTATCTAAGGGAAGACTTGGATTTTTGATGAGAGATGTTCAATGACCAGCTGATAAACAATATCTGAAGTTGACACTGAGAAACTATTCTTAATTTGGGGAAAATGCATCTAGCAAAGGAAGAAGCATGAGTCAATTATGATCCCAGCTAATGTTATTACTGGAAAAGTCAGATTGTAGAGTGAAAATTGGCTTGGTAGATCATAGATAACATAGTGTTGAGCTGGAAACACAGCATGCCAGGCAAAATCAGAGGAGCAGGAAAGTTGACGTTTCAGTTGGGACCCTTCTTCAGAAATGGGGAGGGGGAAGGCAGCTCATAAATAAATGGAAATAAAAAAAAGAAAAATAAAAATGTTCATCTTGAGTCTCCTTCAGTGTCACAGTGACACCACTGGAGGAGCAGCACCTCATATTCTGCCTCAGGAGCCAACAGTCCAATGGCGTAAATGTGGATTTTGCCAGTTTCAAAATCACCCCAACCCCAGCCTCATACCATGACCAACCCTCTGTTTCATCCTGCCTCCTTGACCTGACACAACCTGTCCATCTTCTGTCCGACCTATCCATCCCTCCCACCTCCCTAACCAATCCCCACTGTTCCCTATCTGCACTCACCTATCACCATCCCATCTACCTTCCCCAACCTTACCCTTCCTTTCTCTATTTCTGAGCTCTCTTCCCCCTCTCTGTTTCTGAAAAAGGATCCTGACCCGAAGTATCAACTTTCCTGCTTCCCTGATGCTGCCTGCCCTGCTGTGTTCCTCCAGCTCCACACTGTGTTATCTCTGACTCCAACATCTGCACTTCTTACTATCTTCTTGGTAGATCATAGGTTTTATTTTTGCAATTTGATTACCTTGGAGGTCAGTAACTGCACATATACACACAAGGCTGTCAATAATTTTTAACAAAAGAATAAAAGTTAATTGCACAAAATGAAAAAATATTTTTGTCAATTTATAAAGATTTTAACATAAACACCAAAACGATTCTACCCTTTTCCCAGCATTATCCTTTACTCAATCCTATTGAAGTATCACTCCTACTAGAGGATAGATTTCTTACTATATTGACTCTTTCCAGCTCTGATGGCCTGAATTTCCTTTTAATTTGAATGACCTTAATTTCTTTTCAATTTTGACAGCCAGGAGGTTTCTATAAGCTCTCTCACTTTGCAGATTCATACAAACTGCAAAGGAAATCAGCTAAGATGACTTCTTTTTTCTGAACTCAACTTACTAGTAGCCCCTGGCTGATATTTTTCTGTATTATAGTAGTTTAGCCTTGTGAGCACTCAACTTCACAGAACTAAAACCAAAATCAATTTTCCTCTACTTTAAAATCCAGATTCCTAGATAATAAATATGTACCTTATTAATATTTATCACAACTGTCTGCCTTCCACTCAAGTTTATTCATAATCTGTCCTGCAGCATAACTGCAGAATAGTTTTCACTTCAGATCTTAATCTTAACTACTGCATGCACCTAATAAAACTGAATTGACACATGATTTTGAACTTTAACATTTTTTGATAGATTAGAAATCTGCTGATGTATCATTGTCAACAAGTGTGAAAAAGATGGTTTAGGCAATCAAAAATTACAAAAGGATTTACAAAAGGAATTTTACAGGGCCCCACGTGAAAAGATACTAATCATGTAAGAGGCTTTGAGAATTCAGGAGGACTGTTACACCATCAGTTTTACAATAGAATATTAGACTGAGATTTTTTCTATTCTCTCTGATGGGCATCAATGATCCTTATTCAAAGATCAGGGAATTCAAATGAACAATCTCTTCATGTATCTCGTCGATGTTTATGAAACATTTCTGTGTTCAAATTGACATCTATATTTCCCTACATCATTCCAATTAACCTATCATTAACTGGTTTCACAGTGTCATTCCTCCAGAATTGCTAAAGCTTGTAGAGAAAGTAGGGTAAGGATGGAGCAATGACAAAATTTTGCTTTTTAAAAAGATGGAGAAGGGCATTTTTAAGGTATTAGTAAAATTACTATTTTACTACTACTTTAAGTTTTAAAAAATCTTTCAAAATTGTGCACAGATTGTTTTTTTGAACAGCATTGTAGGTGATTTGTAGTAATTGAGCATGTTCTGTAAATTATTTTCATTTTGATGATTTTCACATCCCTGCAGTTAACTCAGTTTCAAGCACTTTGACTCAAAAGTAATGGCACTTGAGGCCAGGCAGCAGTGTGATATTAACTTTATAATATACTTCCTAAATCAGACTAACCCTGCTAAATTAGTTTAAAATTAATTTTTAAACAATTTGAATTTGGAATGAAGTGGCTTCCTTTTAAGAGTACAAATAACAGCAACCTCAGGATCAAAGGAAGACCCAACAAACGATATTTCAGAAAACACATAATGCTTAAGCAACAATGTTTTTCTTCTTCTGGGTAAAAATCAATTATCATGAAACTCCAGAGTCAATGTCACTAACTTATACTTTATCAAACACTTTGGAGTTCAAAATTAAAATTAGCTTCAAAGAACACACGAACTTTAAAGACCCTTTTCTATAAGCTAATTTTACTAAATTGAGATTTTTATCTACATTACAGTTCATATGAAACTGAAAACTCAAATAGAATTAATTTTGTATTGAAAAGTAAAAGAAAGGTAGCATGACCAAGCCTCAGTGTTTGGATTTTTGTCTGAAATAAAATAAAGAATCATTTAATAGAAATCAAATCTCAAGTACAATGACCATCTCCCATCTTATGATATAGAAATATAGAAAATATGAGCAGCATTCTAGCCTTTGAACCTGCCCTACCGTTCAGCATGATCATGGTTGATCATCCGTCTCGATACCCTGTTCCTACTTTTGCCCTTGCTCTTTGTTTTTTTAGATTTACAAATGTATCCATTTATTTCTTGAAAATATTCAATGTTTTCACTCAACCATTTTCTGTGGCAGTGAAATCCACATGTTCTCCACTCTGAGTGAAGAAATTTCTCCTCATCTCAATCCTAAATGGCCTATCCTATATCCTTCGAATGTGACCCCTAGCTCTGGCCTCCACATTTTTGTTCTGGTCATTGAGAATATCCTTCCAGTGTATACTCCATCCAGTTCTGTCAGAATTTTGTAGATTTATATGAGATGTCGCCTCCTTCTTCTAAATTCCATTTAATACTGTGTTAACCAAACAGTCTCACCTCTTACGTCAGCTCGGCCACTCTAGGAATCAGTCTAGTTATGCTTTGTTTAGGTGTGAACTCACCAAGACCTTGTACAATTACAGCAATACATCCCTGTACAGGAACAGTACTCAAATCTTCTTGTTGTAAACACCAATGTACCATTTGCCTTCTTTTCTGCCTGCTGCACCTGCATACTTACTTTCAGCAACTGGCATATAAAGACACTCAGCTGACATTGAACCTATCCTTTTACTAATCTATCATCATTCACATAATAATCTACCTTCCTGTCTTTGTTACCAAAGTAGATCGATAACCTCACATTTATCCATATTATATTTTGTCAGCTATGCATTCACCCATTCACTCAACTTGTTCAAATCTCACTGAAGCATCTCTGCCTTCTTCTCTCAATTCGCCTTCCCACCCAAAGGATGAAGATTTTTGCAGTGGTGGTCCTTTGTGTTAAAAATCACCTTGCGTGGCTCATGAGGGCGATTCTTAAATGGCATTCCATGCTGTAACTACTGCAGAAGATGACAATGGGCTTAGAAGGTGCATAAATTGCTGGCCTCTATTTTCTCTGGGTCCTCTTCCCAGCCTGAACTTCTCATTTCTGCTTGCCTGTTAATATCCAAATATAATTATTCATTAGTATTTCATCTAGTTCAGGTTCTTTTTTGAATTGGGGATTTTATGTTCAATTATAATGTGGGGGAAAGTCTTGGATGAAGGTAGAATGAAAGTTGTGTTCACTAGGGACAATATTACAAACTTTGGTGTGTCAGCAATTAATTTATAGATATAAACTTTGTGGGAGATTTCATGTCTTAATATTTTTGAGAGATCATTACCCCTTTGAGTTCTTACAAGGGTTTTATATCTAAAGGTTCACTTATTGAAAACTTTTTCCACACAGGCCTGTAGAATGAGACAAGCTCTTGTGGAACAGTAATAATGTCCATTCTTCTAGGCCAGAAGGCTTGGTTCAAATCCCACCTGCTCCAAAGGTGTCATAAGATGTTTGAACTGGTTGATTAAAAATATTGATAATTAAGCATGTATGTTTAGATACATTTTCACTTTTGGATGTTTACTCTATCAACAAATGCTGTTATGCTTGTAAATTTTATGTTACAAATCAAAATTTTCAACAAAATTTGTATGACAATTGTATCTTTGGGCTGAACTTTCCCATTTTTTTGGCAACGTGTTTTTTTTCCAGTGAAATTCATGTTGAGTGACCTGCCATGGCCCATGCCAATTTTTGTCATACAATTATCTGCTCCTCAGCTCATTAATTATACACATGGCCACTGCAGCAACTGGCTCACAAATAGTGCTGCAGAAGAGCCAGAAGTGCTTGCTGCTGCCAGCACTTTATGATATTTATACTGCTGGTGCCATACCTAAATCCCTGCATCATTGGCACTGCAGATGCTACAAACCACAAACTGACCTACACAGCATAATGTTCAATTGTTATCACTGTGGACCATGGTTCTGAAAGGCAAATTAGCCCCTCATTTTACCAAGAAGAACCTGGAGAGTTTAGTAGATGAATGTTCAAAAGGATTACTTCCAATCTGCTGCCCATCCTGAGAGACTTCATTGCACAACACTCCGATATCGTAGACTGACTAAAGCCTTAAAAGCCACTTAACCTCAGTGCTATATAATGTTACTGCCCTGTCTCCTCGATTGCTGCTTTCTCCCCGATGGAAAATAAGACTTGTAATGTGCAGATACTTAAAGGTGGGACAGCTCAAAGATACTGCATTCAGAAGGATAAGTACACATTTATTCAGCAACAGAAGAGTTCAAGGTTTGTAGAAATCACCAAATCCAAACATACTGTGGTCTGACCAGGAACTGCTTGCCGTACAACAAACAGAAAGTCACACAATGTAAAAACAATTTTGAACGCCTGCTCATTTATCCTGAAAGCAGGTTCCCATTTGGTTGTCTTTGGTCTCTTAGGTTCAATAGTACAAAGCTCTGTCATGCTGGGTGTCTCCACAGCATTGCAAAACCCCTGGTTTGGTCGCACTGGACTTGCAGGGCTGACTGTGGCCCGACCCCCAGACTGTACAGATGCTGATACCTTAGTCATTAGAAGGATGAGACATCTGACTGACTGTAGTCAACTCCCTAGATTGGTCTGAGATCAGATGAGCTCCTTGACTGAGTGTGGCAGTATTTCCTTACTGACCCTAGTTACCCTCACTTGACTTTGAGACATAGTCATTTGATTGAAGCCCATGCAGACTGTTTGCCATGTAAGTTTGGACTGTTCAGTTTAGGAGATCTGATCAGCATGGCTGAGTTAGGCTGATGGGCTTGTTTCCATGCTGTATGACTCTGTGGCTCTATAAGTTGCCGGCACATGCTATCAGTGTAATATTGATGTAGTACTGTCCATTGTTGCTGTTCAGTGACATGTCCACCCCCTTGATCAGTCAGTGCTCTGAATGTGTCAAGCCTGTGTCTCTCTCTCCATGCTAAAATGCAATGCATGCCATGAAGGCTGCTAGCTTCCAAGTCAGCACAAAGGTAATAAGCACTAAGTGAGTAAGCCATCAGATGCATTGTATTTAGCTGCATGAGATATATCTTTGTCCGTGCACACGCTACAAAGATGCATAGAGGAAGCATGGTAGACAGATGTGGCTTGATTTCCAAAGTCAAGTTCTAAAGGGCTCAAGTGGTGTGAGAGATAGCCTGAAAGCAGCCATAATAATGTGGTGAAACTAATTGTTTACTCATGTCCATTTGTCTCGATGAAGATTGAAAAAGAATTGTGAGCATGTAGGTAGCAGTGACTATGGAGCTTTTGCCACCCAAGTGACGCTCTGACTTTGACTTTGATTTCTAGAATTTTCTGAAGAATGAGAATCACATGCACATTGCCACAGCAATCCAATTATTTTCAAAAGAAGGGACCTCCACATTTCTGAGAGAAGATTCCACTCAGGGCTCCCTCAGAAATGTGAAGCAATACTTCTATACTGACAGTTTCTTTTTGCAGTGCAGAACTGTCAGAGGAAGGCAAATCATCCTTTTTATCACGGCAGCTGGACGCTGTGTTCGAATATTTAAAAGATAGGCATTTTGACAGCTGCTGTCAAACCAGAAGTACACAACATAAATCTGATGTTGGGGTGTTGTGAAGGTAGAGTGACAGGTAGGTATGGTATCAGATGAGGAGAGGATAAGCTGTTAGGGGTAGGATGCCAAATAGGTAGTGTGCCAGGTTATGGTGCCAGCTGATTAACGTGCCAGGGTAGCAGACAAGTGGGATGGATACCAGCTGGGGAGGAGTTAGAGTGCTTGGTAGGTAGGGGAGAAGGGTGCCAGCTGGGGAGGGGAGGGGTAGAGAACCAGGGTGAGATTTCAGATGAGTAGGGGAAATATCAGGTGAGTAGGGGATAAGATTTTCAGTGGAGGACAGTGTTGGGATGGGTCTGGTTCAGTGACAGAGACATTGGGTTGGGGTCAACCCAGCCAGGTCTGCTCCAGAAGGGGTCAGATAAAGTCTGTTGGGGATGGTGGTCTGATCTGGTCTGGTCTGGTCCAGGAGATGAGGTCAGGTTGGTTCCAACGCAGGGTGAGATGATGTTGGGTCCAGTCCTGATGGGTTGGGTCCTGGAAGAGTAGGGGTGAAGAATTGTATCAGGGTTTGGAGATGTAAGTAGTCCAAGGGAGATATAGTTGAGTGTAGATGCAGTAAGTTTGGAGTTAGTTCAATAGCAGCTACGAGGTGTACGGTGCATTTAATAGTCCACGTTTTCCTGAGTAACTATTTTACTTAATATTATTGGAATCTTCCAAATCTTTGATTTAAATCCAATTTCCTGGCAATTCCTTTACATACAATCTGAATTCAGTGCAATTTAATCTGAACGCAATGCAATTTATGAGCTTGCTTTTATGTATTTTGTCCCTTTCATTGATAAATTACTTCAAATTGAGTAAATTAGTTCCTTAAATTACATTTCAGCTGGTCATGTAAGCTATTAGCATAGTTGAATATTGTGTTTAAAATAAACCATAATAGGAGATTACCTCAGGGGTAACTATCGGTTATTCTGATTAGCAAAAATTTGATTGCAATAATAGCACTCAACTGAAAATTGTACCAGAGTATATTTCTCTTCAGAACACACAGTGATTGTTGAAAAATGTTTTTGCATTGTTACAATATAGTATTTTATATTTTTCATGTTGATTCTCAGACCTCAATTTGACGAGTCTTGTTGACTGCTTTTTCTGCGGTGTGAGCTTTGGAAGTCTATTAGGTGCATATTTGGAAGTCTGTTAGGTGCATATTTTTCAAAATAAACATTTTTTGAAATGTGAATATCGTTCAGAGGAAGTTGGAACCAAATTGCTCAGTTACAGCTATATAATAACATTGAGTTTTCTTCAAGCTTCTGGATATATAATAGGGAATCACTGTTTTAATATGCTATTAAGCCATACAAATGAAAGTTCTGTTCTTGAAAGTCCATTTACAACGGAGTATAATAGTCTTCATCTAGATTAGGGGAAAATCAACCAACATTACTGCTCTTCACTCTTATTGCTGAATTCTACTGAAAAACAAGCACTGGAATGCATTCATGATGACTCCTGTAGTCAATTAACTTGTTGGTGACACCCCCTCTCCAGATATCCTCATTTGGACATGGCACTGTAGGGCTGACTGGCATCTGTGAAGAAATATACTAGTTAGAATTAAGACCTTCAAGAAATGTGAAAACCTTGTGTAAGGTTGATAGAAATTAGCTATGTTGTTCCAATATTAATTTGTGATTGCCATATGTATGAACATATGTATCATAGACAGGACATACATATATAGAACATAGAAAGGTACAGCACAGTACAGGCCCTTTGGCCCACGATGTTGTGCCATGGATTAATCCTAATCCAAAAATAAAATAACCTAACCTACATTCCCCTCAATTCACTGCTGTCCATGTGCATGTCCAGCAGTCGCTTAAATGTCACTAATGACTCTGCTTCCATGGCTACCACTGGCAAAGTATTCCATGCGCTCACAACTCTCTGGGTGAAGAACCGCCCTCTGACATCTCCTCTATACCTTCCTCCTAACACCTTAACACTATGGCCCCTCGGGGCAGTCAATCCTGTCCTGAGGAAAAGTCTCTGGCTATCGACTCTATCCATGCCTTGTACACTTCGATCAGGTCACCTCTCTACCTCCTTCTCTCCAGAGAGAAAAGTCTGAGCTCAGACAACCTCTCCTCGTAAGACAAGCCCTTCAGTCCAGGCAGTACTCTGGTAAATCTCCTTTACACCCTCTCCAAAGCCTCCACATCTTTCCTATAATAGGGCGACGAGAACTGGACACAATATTCCAAGTGTGGTCTCACCAGGGTTTTGTAGAGCTGCAGCAAAACCTCGCGGCTCTTAAACTCGATCCCCCCGTTATTGAAATCCAAAACACCATATGCTTTCTTAACAACCTTATCCACTTGGGTGGCAACTTTGAGGGAGCTATGCACTTGAACACCAAGACCCGCTGTTCCTCCACACTGACGAGAATCCGGCCTTTATTCCTATATTCAGCATTTAAGTATGACCTTCCAAAATGCATCATGCATTGTATGAATTAAAATTATCTATGATTATTGCAGTACTTTTCTCACCAATTCCCAACATTTATTGACTTATATTCTGTCCTACAGTGTAGCAATGTTAGGACGCTATCAACAGTGACCTCTCTACTATTTCTTATCTTAAACCAAATTGTTCCCAGGCACTGATCTTCTGAACCAAGACCATTTTTCACTATTACACTGAACAATCTTGATTACCACCTCCTTTTCTTCCATTCTGCCTTTCAGAAATGTTGAATACCCTTGAATATTCAGGTCAGAGTCTTGCTCACTTGTAACCATTTCTGTTATTATTATTTATGCTATCAATTAATTTATTTTGTAACAGATACTATTCATTCAAATAAAGAGCCTTAAATTTTGTTTTTTTTAACCGATTTATTTACTCCAATCTTTGATACTACTGTAAGGTCAGAAATGCAGCAGCTAATCTGCGTTCACCATGCAAGCTTCTGAGATACTTCATGAATTGGTACATTATAAACAGCAGTACTCTACTCTGAACTGAACTTGAAGGAACTTCAAATCTACGAAATAATGTCACTATGATAATATGAGGTTGTTTTATAGAACCACTATATTGTAGCTTATTGGCATTTTTATCTGATCATTTTATTAGTCTTTATTACTGATTATGCTCCCTTTCAATTCACCTTATCCCATTTTTAGATTCATAGTTAGATAGGCAGAGGAAACAAACTTCAATGTTGCTGAATCAATATAATGTAAAATCAACATCCATCTTGGATATTATTTTTAATTTCATTTTAGCGTCAGTTTCAATGCTGTACATTTATTAGAAGCAACCAATGCTCTTGCTCACATTATGCAATGTAGAGCTGTCCTTATTCTGTGCAAATATTGATAGGTGATTCTTATTTCAGAAAAGGGCAAAAGTTGTAATTTAGTTCTTAGATTTTCTACGTTAAAAGAGTAGTGCCACAAAAATAACGTTTTCAATTGCAGAACAATAATGTGCAACACAATGATTTTGTTACTTTCCACTGCCCTTAGAAATAATATACTGTGTCTCATTTTGCTGATGTGCTCAGTCATTCAGCAAGGCACACTAACCCCCTATTTTCCTGGCTTCTATTCTTCCCAATTTGTGTTTTCCATAATTTTCTCACACTTGGTTCTTAGATGTACCTGATTTTTGATCATAAATGGAGAATTCTTAAAAGTCCTGTCATTCTTTGTGGTTCAACTTGACAAATGAGTAGCTCAGCGGCTAGCACCACTGTTTCACAGTGCCACGGACCTGGGTTCAATTCCAGTCTTGGGTGACTCTCTATGTGGAGTTTGCACATTCACCCTATGTCTGCATGGATTTCATCTGTTGCTCCAGTTTCCTCCCACAGTCCAAAGACGTGCAGGTTAGTTGAATTGATCATGCTAAATTGTCCATTGTGTGTAGGTTAGATGGATTAACCATAGGAAATACAGGGATAGGGTGGGGGTGAGTCTGGGTGGGATGCTCTGTGGAGAGTCAGTGTGGACTTGTTGGGCTAAATGGCCAGTTTCCACACTGGAAGAATTCTATGATTCAAATCACAAGAGACTCGGGTACTGCTTGTGATTATTTATGTGTACACAGGGAGTGTTCGTCTCAAATATTCAAAGGCAGAACTCTGACAAAACCACAAATTTTCAACTATTAAACACCTTTAGATCGTGCATTCAACTTCTAATCTGATCAGTTTATAACCTTATATGAACCTATTTTCTGTGGTATCCGGCATTGTTCGTATCTACCCAAGGCCTCCCATTAGCTTAATAATTACGAAATCTAATCTATGTCATGTTTTCATCACTCACGCCCTGGCCTGGCTCATTGACATTTACCTAAATATATTTTACACAAACACTACTAACTAAATATGCATTTAACCCTTTCAGCTTTGACCCTTTCACCATCTACGTCAACTCTATTTAAAATTTAGTCGCTTGATTTCCTTCTGAGTTATAACTTCTAATATCTACAGTGTGATACTTGAATAATTTGTAAAGAAAGTAATTTATATTTCTTTATTGTTGAATGTGAACTGAAATGAGAAACAAACTGTTGTAAAACTCTTGGATTGTTGAAGGATCGCTGCACTTCTTAAAAACAAGCATTTGGCACTCAGTTTACAGTCATAGAGTCAAACAATGCAGAAACAGGCCCTTCAGTTCAACTTGGAGGAATAAGAGAATGGTCAAAGAAAGAGTAGGGCCGATCAGGGATAGCATAGGGAACTTGTGTGTGGAGTCTGAGGAGGTAGGGGAAGCCCTTAATGAGTTTTTTGCTTCTGTCTTTACGAAAGAAACGAACTTTGTAGTGAATGAAACCTTTGAAGAGCAGGTGTGCATGCTGGAATGGATAGAGATAGAGGAAGCTGATGTGCTGAAAATTTTGTCAAACATTAAGATTGACAAGTCGCCAGGCCCGGACCAGATTTGTCCTCGGCTGCTTTGGGAAGCGAGAAATGAAATTGCTTCGCCACTTGTGAAGATCTTTGCATCCTCGCTCTCTACTGGAGTCGTACCTGAGGACTGGAGAGAGGCAAATGTAATTCCTCTCTTCAAGAAAGGAAATAGGGAAATCCCCAGCAATTACAGACCAGTAAGTCTCACGTCTGTCGTCTGCAAGGTGTTAGAAAGGATTCTGAGGGATAGGATTTATGACCATCTGGAGGAGCATGGCTTGATCAAATACAGTCAACACGGCTTTGTGAGGGGTAGGTCATGCCTCACAAACCTTATCGAGTTTTTTGAGGATGTGACTAGAAAAGTTGATGAGGGTCGAGCTGTGGATGTGGTGTATATGGACCTCAGTAAGGCATTTGATAAGGTTCCCCATGGTAGGTTCATTCAGAAGGTCAGGAGGAATGGGATACAGGGGAACTTAGCTGCTTGGATACAGAATTGGCTGGCCAACAGAAGACAGCGAGTGGTAGTAGAAGGAAAATATTCTGCCTGGAAGTCAGTGGTGAGTGGGGTTCCACAGGGCTCTGTCCTTGGGCCTCTACTGTTTGTAATTTTTATTAATGACTTGGATGAGGGGATTGAAGGATGGGTCAGCAAGTTTGCAGACGACACAAAGGTCGGAGGTGTCGTTGACAGTGTAGAGGGCTGTTGTAGGCTGCAGCGGGACATTGACAGGATGCAGAGATAGGCTGAGAGGTGGCAGATGGAGTTCAACCTGGATAAATGCGAGGTGATGCATTTTGGAAGGTCGAATTTGAAAGCTGAGTACAGGATTAAGGATAGGATTCTTGGCAGTGTGGAGGAACAGAGGGATCTTGGTGTGCAGATACATAGATCCCTTAAAATGGCCACCCAAGTGGACAGGGTTGTCAAGAAAGCATATGGTGTTTTGGCTTTCATTAACAGGGGGATTGAGTTTAGGAGTCCGTGAGATCTTGTTGCAGCTCTATAAAGCTTTGGTTAGACCGCACTTGGAATACTGCGTCCAGTTCTGGTCGCCCTATTATAGGAAAGATGTGGATGCTTTGGAGACGGTTCAGAGGAGGTTTACCAGGATGCTGCCTGGACTGAAGGGCTTATCTTATGAAGAGAGGTTGACTGAGCTTGGTCTCTTTTCATTGGAGAAAAGGAGGAGGAGAGGGGACCTAATTGAGGTATACAAGATAATGAGAGGCATAGATAGAGTTGATAGCCAGAGACTATTTCCCAGGGCAGAAATGGCTAGCACAAGGGGTCGTAGTTTTAAGCTGGTTGGTGGAAAGTATAGAGGGGATGTCAGAGGCGGGTTCTTCACACAGAGAGTTGTGAGAGCATGGAATGCGTTGCCAGCAGCAGTTGTGGAAGCAAGGTCATTGGGGTCATTTAAGAGACTGCTGGACATGCATATGGTCACAGAAATTTGAGGGTGCACGCATGAGGATCAATGATCGGCACAACATTGTGGGATGAAGGGCCTGTTCTGTGCTGTACTGTTCTATGTTCTATGTTCTATGTTCATCTGTGCTGACCATTCATTCCAATCTGACCTAGTTCCATTTGTCAGCATTTGGCCTGTATCTCTCTAGACTCTTCCTATTCATGTACCCTTGAGATCCCTTTTAAATGTTGAAATTGTACCCTCCTCCACCACTTTCTCCGGCAGCTCACTGTATACATGCACAACCCTCTGCGTGAAAAAGTTACCCCTCAAGCCCTTTTTAAAGCTTTCCCCGCTCCCCTTAAACCTATGCCACCCAGTTTTGGACTCCCTCACTCTATGAAAAAGACCTTGGCTATTCACCCTACTTTCATGATTTTATAAACCTCTATAAAGTCACACCTCAGCCTCCTAGGCTCCAGGGGATAAAGCCTTGGCCTATTCAGTGTCTCCCGATAATCAAAATCCCAGTCCACGCAACATTCTTGTAAACCTTTTCTGCCCCCTCTCGAGTTTAACAACATCCTTCCTATAGGAAGACAACCAGAATTTTACATAGTATTCTAAAAGTGGCCTCACCAATGTCTGGCACAGCTACAACATGACAGCCCAACTCCTATACTCAATAAACTGACCAATGAAGACTAGCATTCCAACGCCGCCTTCAATACCCTGTCTACCTGCAACTCAATTTTTAAGGAATTATACACCTGCACACCTAGGTCTTTTTGTTGAGCAACACTCCCCAGGGCCCTACCATTAACTGTGTAAGCCCTGTCCTGGTTTACCTTACCAAAATGCCAACACCTCATATTTATCTAAGTTAAACTATCTGCCAGACCTTGGCTCATTGGCCCATCTGATCAAGGTCTTGTTGTATTCTGAGATGATAGTCTTCACGGCCCACTGTATCAGTTATTTTGGTGTCATCTGCAAACTTAAATTTCATCAGATCTTTTGCATCTAACTGAAAGGAAGACAAGACCCTCAGTTAATGTCTCATTTGAGTATGGCACTTTCTTCAAATTCATACCGAATTGTAGACCTGCGCTCAAATCTCTGGAATGGGAGCAGCACTTGAATGCACAACCTTCAGAGTCAGTACAAAAGTGTTGTAACCACAGCAAAGCAGGGGGCTCTTTAATTGAAGTTTAATTCTGCAAGAAAATATTGTCTAAGTCCAGAGAGTGCTTAATGTATGCAGAATTGGGGTCAGATTTTAGCTAGCGAATGAATTTAGCATTGTCTAATTAGGAACATCACATCTAGAAAATTAGACTTTAAGGGGTTATTGAGAACCGACTGGTAAAACTTTAATTGGGTGAATTTTTTATCCCTTCCACATCACAAAAGTGGTGCAAACTGATTTGTTAATTATCTGCAATGGCTATGAAGTACTGTGGGTAGTCTATCCCAGACACCAGATAATTAAAGCGTATTGACTTTCAATTTGCAATCACCCAGAATTTTTTTTTGATTTAGCTCAACAGTTATCTCTACTCCATGCCCAGAAGGAAGTCATTAAATGGCAATAGTCTTGAAACAGGCACTACAACTAGCTTTATCGTTTGAAAATGCAGTAAAAGGAGCATATGAGTTGCAGGGTATTCCAGTGGAAGTGGACACCCTGAGCAGTCCAGCTGACCTTGGGCAGCACCACTTGAGTGAAGACAATTGCACAGCCTCACTCAGGACATATCCTGAACAGAGGGACTCTGGGTCAGCCCACAACAAAACCCCAAAACAAAGCCAAGCCTCAGCCAAACAGTTAACCTTTTCTTCAAGATCCAGGCCAGCAAGCCATCATAGTTGCTGCCGTTATGTGGACTCGACATAACAAATGGAGTCCCACTAGATGTAAGAGAATTCATGGCCAGTATCCAGGAGAGTGCACACCCTGGAAAGTCCACCTGTATCTGATTTGGAACAGGTAAATTGCTTAGTAACATCCAAATCAAAACCAATCAAAATAAACTTCTGGTTAAATGGGTCACCCAGTTCTAATGGAGGTTGAAATTGTATCAGAGATAATAGGAACCGCAGATGCTGGAGAATCTGACATAACAAGGTGTAGAGCTGGATGAACAGAGCAGGCCACACAGTCTCATAGGGCTGCTCCTATGATGCTGTTTGGCCTGCTGTCTTCATCCAGCTCTACACCTTGTTATCTCAAATGGAGGTTGATACTGACACAGCTGTTTCAGTGATCGCAGATACCGTCTTTAACTAAATGCACTGTGGACTCCAGCCCTTAAGTTTACTTAAGACCTTTGCTAGACTGAGAAAGTATACTGGGGAACCTTTACAAATTAAGGGTACAACTTTTGTTTCGGTCCCTTATGAAAAGCAGTTGATTCAGTTACTACTGATTGTAGTACAAGGCTCAGACCCAAGCTTGAAGGGACAAAATTTGTTGCATTTCACCTAGATTAGCTAAACATTGTTTGAATAGAAAATGGCTGCCTGAGTGAAGGCCTAATACTCAAATTTTCAGGAAAATCTGTGCACTATCAAAGGAGCCAAGACCGCATTGCTTGTAGTCCAGGAGATGCTGGCCTTCATAATGCCTGGACATGAGCCATGCAGATTTACAATTGTGGTTAGATGATGATTCCTGGAGTATGAAACAATTAATACCCATAAGGGTTTGTACCAAGATATAACACTGCCTTTTGGGGTATCATGAGCCTATGACTTTTCCAGTGGTCGTTGGAGAACAGGCAGCAAGGTCTATCCCAGATCGCCATTTATTTGGATGACACACTAATAACTGGAAAGATCAATAAAGATCATTTAGAGAACTTGGACATAGTGCTTAAATGTGGGTGTGTGCCTCATGAGGGAAAAATGTGTGTTCCAGGCATCCCAAGTGACCTACTTGGGCTATAGAGTCAACAACACTGCGTTACACACAGTGGAATGTAAAGTGAGAGTGATCAAAGGTGCCCTAGCCTCCACGTCCGTAGCAGAGTTTAGATCTTTCCTTGGCTTGATAAATTAATTTGGAACATTCATACATAACCTGGTCTCTATCCTGGCACCCTTATATCTGCTATTGAGAAAGGGCCATCCTTGGAAATGATCTTGTAGTCAAGATGTTGCCTTTAGGGAAGTGAAGAAACAGCTATTGTGCTTCAGATGTTGGCACACTACGATCCAAAGCGAAATATGGTGTTGACATGTGGTGCCTTCTTGTACGGTATCGGGGCAGTGTTGACTCACCGGTGACACCACCAGAGAGGAATGCCTAATAGTGTATGCTTCCAGAACTTTGGCTGATGCTGAACAAACATACCCAGATAGAAGAAGGTTTGGCATTCATCTTTGGTGTGAGAAATGTTCACCAAAACTTTTACGGACATAAATTTGTAATAGTAATGGACCACAAACCTCTACAAGGGCTACTTAAAGAGGACTGGGCTATGCTATCCATAGCTTTATGTGAAATTCAACAGTGGGTTCATATTCTTCGTGTGTACAAGTACAATTTGGAACACCGTCTGGGACACCAAGTGGCAAATACGGATGTTGCCAGCAACCATCCACTGGTAGATGCACCACTGGTGGTGCCACCATGAGAAGAGTCTGTTCTGGTTTTAAACTTCGTAGACACCCTTCCAGTCACCACTGACAATATCAGACTGTAGGCACAAAACGATCCGTACCAGCACAGCTAAAATAGCTGGTTGTGATGGGGGAAGCCAAACGGGCATCACAACCAGAAATGAAATGTTTCTGGACCTGACAAGAGCAGATCACCATAGAAGATGACATAATATTATGGGAATAAGAGTGATAGCCTCAAGCAAAAGTCACTGCCAGATACTGGCTGACCTCCACCAGGGTCATCCAGGTTTTCCAAAATAAAGATGTTGGCAAGACAGTACATCTGGTAGCCAGGTTTGTATGGTGATACGGCTGCATTACGGGGGCTGTGCCCAGAGTGCCAACAAGGACAAAAATTACCCCCACATTCATGGAAATGAAACGGGTAAAGCCTCGAGTTCATTACACGATTATACCAGTCCCTTCATGTTTTATACCAGTCCCTTCTATGTTTTTAATCATTATGGACACCCATTCAAAGTGCTTGGATGTGTATAGAATTCATTCATCAATCATGGAGATGACGATTGACAAGTTGCAAGCATCTTTTGCAGTACATGATCTCTCAGAGGTGTTGGTTACAAATAACAGGCCATCACTTACCAGCACAGAATTCGAATATTTCCTAAAGTTCAATGGCATTCAGTATGTAAGAACAGCTCTATACCATCCGTTGTCGAATGGTTATTAGTAAAAGAGCAGTTCAAACTTTGAAGGCACGTTTAAAGAAACAGCCTATGGTTTTGCTCAATACCAAACTGTCCCAGTTCCTGTTTGGATATAGGACTGCCCCTCACACAACTACAGGGACAGTTCCAGCTAATGGGAAGAAGATTCCGCGCCATGTTAAATCCTATCTTCCAAGACCTGGGGATAGGGAGGGAGGGTGAAACGGCATCTGTGACGCAGTGCTGGACACAAGACTGTCCTAAGTGAGAGAGACTGTTTACCTCAAGGGGCAAAATTTAGTGTCAAAATCACAGGAATGGCCCTGCATTGTTAAGAGCCATGATTAATGCAAAGTCAGGTCCCTTGATGTACAAAGTTTGGGTAGGAGAGGCAGACCTGAATGAACACATGAGCCACATGAAAGCTGCACTGTCCCAGATGCAGCAGGAGCAAAATATAGCTGGCCTTTCAGAACACCTGACAAGGCTATCACAACCTGTGAGTTCTCG
The DNA here is from genome assembly GCF_030684315.1 of Stegostoma tigrinum. NCBI lineage: Eukaryota > Metazoa > Chordata > Chondrichthyes > Orectolobiformes > Stegostomatidae > Stegostoma > Stegostoma tigrinum. The sequence continues at coordinate 25,394,911 of NC_081378.1, read as the reverse complement.
CCCTTCGCCGAATGCTGAAGAAACCTCTAAGGACAAGATGGATATGGCAAATATCAGATGGATATGGCAAATGTCGCAGCCTCAATGCTATTACTGCCTGAAAAATACGATGAATTTTGGCTGAGATACTCCAGGTGCAAAGGCGGACTGAGTCTGGTACACGCCACCAGCATCTGGGACAGAGTCGCAGGAACCGGACCCGGTGCGAAAATGGCCCAAGAGAAGCTGCAGAGAAAAGAATGAACTTATATCCCAGGATTTAGAGGGGGAGGTATGTAGTGATTGGAACAAGGTCATCAAAGTGGACGTCATAGAATATGAGTTTCCTGATTCGGGCTGTTAACCTGGTCCAATCGGGGAGTCCTGGCTGACAGATATAAACAGGAGAGGAGGGAAATTATGCATGGAGTCTGAGGAAGTCAGTGAGGTTCTTGAATGCGTACTTCATATCCATATTCACTAAGGAGAAGGATATGAATGATTAAGGAAGGTGATGTTAATGTTCTGGGACATGGCGATATTAAAAAGGAGATGTTGGGTATCTTGAAAAACATTGGTAGATGAGTCCCCGTGCCTGATGGGATCTATCCAAGCATGCTGAAAGAGATAAGGGAAGAGATTGTGGAGGCCTTGACAAAAATCTTTGAGCCCTCTTTAGCCACAGGCGACATTCCAGAAGACTGGAGAATAGCTAATGTTGTTCCTTTATTTAAGGAGGGCAGTAGGAATAATCCAGGAAATTATAGACAAGTGAGCCTTACATCATTGGTACAGAAAGTATTGGAGAAGATTCTTACAAACATAATTTACTCACATTTGGAAAAGAATTGATTTATTAGGAATAGTCAGTGTTGCTTTATATGAGGGAGGCTTTGTCTCACAAACTTGAAGAAGTTTTTCAGGTCAGCAAGAAAATGATTGATGAGTATAGGGCAGTGGATGTTGTCTACATGGACATTACTGAAGCATCTGGCAAGGTTCTTTGTGGTGGGCTTCTCCAGTAGATTAAGTCACATGGGATCAAAGGTAAATTGGCAAATTGGATACAAAATTAGCTTGGTAATAGGAGACAAGGATAGTTGTAGAGGGATGTTTTTCTGACGAAAGGTCTGTGACCAGTGGTATTCTGCAAGGATCAATGCTGGGACCTCTGTTGTTTGTAATATATATAAATGACTTACATGAAAATGTAAATGGTCTGCTAGCAAGTTTGCAGATGATACGAGAATTGATCGAGTTATGGATAGTGAGGAAGGTTATCAAAGGATACAGCAGGATATAGGTCAGTAGGAAAGTTGGCTGAGAAATGGCAGTTGGAGTTTAATCCACACGTGTGTGGTGATACATTTTGGGAGGTCAAATGCAAAAGCAATGTATATTCTTAATGGCAGGAGCACTGATATTCAGAGAGACCTTGGAGTCCAAGCCCATAGTTCCCTGAAAGTGGCAACACAAGTGAATAAGTTTATAAAGAAAATGTATGTCATGCATGCCTTCATTGTTCAAGTCATTGAGTATACAAGTTGGAGAGTTGTGTTGCAGCTGTATAAGACTTCAGTTAGGCCATATTTAAAATATTGTGTGCGGTTCTGGTTCCCACACTACAGGAAGGATGTGGAGGCTTTGGAGAGAGTGCAGAAGAGGCTTTCCAGATTGTTGCCTGGATTGGAGTGTATTAGCTAAAGGGAAGGTTAGATAAACTTGAATTGATTTCGCTTGAGCATCAGGTTCTGAGGGAGAACCTGTAGAAGTAAATAGTTATGAGATGTATGAACAGGGTGGATAGTCTGAGTCATTTTCCCAGAGTGGAAATGTCAAACATTCTGGGGCAAAGGTTTAAGGTTAGAGGAGAAAAGTTTAAAACAGATGTACGTGGCTAGAGATAATGGGAACTGCAGATGCTGGAGATTCCAAGATAATAAAATGTGAGGCTGGACGAACACAGCAGGCCAAGCAGCATCTAAGGAGCACAAAAGCTGACGTTTCGGGCCTAGACCCTTCATCAGAGAGGGGGATGGGGGGAGGGAACTGGAATAAATAGGGAGAGAGGGGGAGGCGGACCGAAGATGGAGAGTAAAGAAGATAGGTGGAGAGAGTGTAGGTGGGGAGGTAGGGAGGGGATAGGTCAGTCCAGGGAAGACGGACAGGTCAAGGAGGTGGGATGAGGTTAGTAGGTAGCGGGGGGTGCGGCTTGGGGTGGGAGGAAGGGATGGGTGAGAGGAAGAACCGGTTAGGGAGGCAGAGACAGGTTATTTGTTTTTTTTAAATACAGAGGGTGGTAGGTGCCAGGGATACACTGACAGGGGAGGTGATAGAAACAGAGACACTAGCAAAGTTTAAGAGGCATTTAAACAGGCACATGAACAGGCACGGAATAGAAGAATATGGAGCATGTGCAGACACATGGGATTAATTTAGAATGGCATCATGATCAGCACAGGAATAGTGGGCTAAAGTGCCTATTCCTGTGCCGTACTATTCTATGTTTATGTTTGATGGTGAGGGATTGGAAAGTATTTGTCTGAAGATGTTCTTAGTCATAAGTCACTCAAACTTAGCATACAGATGCCGCAAGCAATTAGGAAGTTAAATTGTATGGCAGTCTTTTAACGCAAGAGTATTCGAGTGCCAAAGCAAGGAAGCCTTGCTTCCATTGTATACAACATTGTGAGACCATACCTGGGGTATAATGTGAAGTCTTGGCTCCCTTACTGAAGGAAGCATGGATAGTTTTAATCAACCTATTCAGATGTGTTATCACATGCCTCTGGAGTAAGTGGGTTTTGAACCCAGGCCCTCAGACCCAAAAGTAGTGACACCACTACTGCAGCACAAAAGCCTTTAACAGGAGTAATTATTTATCTGCAAGAACAGGAATGCTTTGGAGGTTCATTTTATTGATTATAGGGATGGTGGGAGTGTCCTGTGAGGACAGATCAAGTATTCTCTGTAGTTTAGAGAAATAAGCAGCAATCTCATAGAAATGGAGTAAATACAGAAAGGATGTTTCCTCCTGTTGTGGGGTCTATAACCCAAGGACATTGTCTCAGAATAAAAGGCACACTATTCAGGACAGAGATAAGGAGGAACTTCATAAGTCAGACGGCGTTGAATCTTTGGAATTCATTACTGCAGAAGACAATAGATGCAGAGTCATTAACTTCAAAGCAGAGATTGATAGATTTCAGGTTACTAATGACATCAAGGAATATGTGGTCGCACAGGAATATAACTTGGAGGTATATGATAATCCATGATCTAGAATGGCGCAGCAGCGTTGTCAGTCTGAATGGTCCAATCCTGTTCCTGTGTTCCAATGATCTTAGCCTTTCACATGCATTTTTAATGTCTGTTTAATTATGTCAAATAATCCCATCAAAAGGAAGGCCATTATCAAAAATTCTTTGAAATACTGTAACTTTGAAGTGTGGAAGAGTTTTTTCCCCAAAATATCTGTTGAGGGAAAAAATGAGCAATTTGTGTAAAATTAATAGTTCTTGAAAAATATGAAGTGGAAATCTATTGATGAAAAGGATATTTTTAAAGCTTTGGCATGAGGTGTAAGTGGTTTCAGTGGTTTTGTTGTGCATCTTCTCTGTAAATATTTTCAGTTCCACAGTATCCTGCCCAGTGTTCATTTGGGCATAAGCCTAAGGTGAACAAAGATTGACTTCAAGCAATTTGGCATTCTGCAGTTTGAATCTCTCATCTTCATTCCCTTGAGTTTATCACTAAATGATACTTAACTGATGCCAGTTTACAGCTCTTTAAGGAAATGAGTTGTGGTGTGTTGCTTCAACAGATGCTTGAATTGGGACAAGTGTGACACTTCAGAAATACTTCTAAAACTTTGTTCTCAATAGGCTTAAATGATTGGAATTATAATTCATGGCATTACATATTTTATGCTCATTTTCTGTGCAGTGCAGTAATGCTCATTATTACTTGAATAACATGAAAGGCATAGCTCCACACCCATGAACCACTGCCATCCAGATGGGGTAGGTTCACCCACAATGATGTTAGCGAGTGAGTTCCAGGATTTTGCCCCTGCAACAGTGAAGGAAAGGCAATAAAGTCAGGATGGTGTTTGGTTTGAAGGAGAGCTTGAAAGCTGTGGTGTTCTTAAATATCTACTGCCCTTGTCCCAAAGGTGGCAGAGGTTGCAGGTTTGTGACCTGCTTTTGAAGGAATCATGGTCAGTTGCTGCATGTCAACTTGTAAATGATGCACATTGCTCCTACTGTATGTTTGTGGTGGGCCAAGTGAATGCTGAAGGTGGTGGATGGGGTAGTACTTTGTTCTGAGTGGAATCCTGTGCTGTTAGAGCTGTACTGAACCAGGCAAGTAGAGAGAATTCCATCCTACACCTGATATGCAATACAGATAATGGGATAGACTCTGATGAATCACACCATGAGTTACCTGCTATAGGATTCTCAGCTTCTGTCCTGTTCTTATAGTCACAGTACTTATATATTTGGCTCAGCTCAGTTTCCAGTAAATGCTAAGCCCAGATTATAGATAGTTGGGGATTCAACATAGTAGTGCAGTTGAAGGAGAGATGATTAGATTCTGTTTTGCTGAAGATAGTTATTTCCTGGCACTTGTCAGGTGTGAATATTACTTACCACCTATCAGCCCAAGCTTGATTGTTGTCCAGACTGTGTGGCATATGGACATTCACTGACCAACAGACATTTGAGTTTAATGTCAGATTGGTTATCGCAATCTGTGAAAATCCATGCATAATTTATTAACCATTGGCTGAGCACATTACCAAAATCAATGTGCATCATTGTCAAATGTCACCTTTTTGGGAGAGGTAGCTTCCATCATTTGGAAATTAAGGAGCATTTCCAATACCTTACCAGGAAACTTAGTTAAATCTAATTGGATATGGTACACTTGGCATGGATTTGTAGAAGACTGTAATTTTTATGGAGCTCCGGATATAACCCATGCTTCCATATGTTTCAATTAATATGTCCACTTTTTTTATAGTTCTTCATAGTGAGGACTAACTTATGGGGATAGTTATAAGGGTACTGTGGTTGTATGCAAAAAGTGGTTATCGACTTGGGTTTGGCCTTCAGAATTTTGAGATTCCACACTTGAGGGTTGCCACAAGAAAGTTTGGGAATAGCGTGGATCTGAGTTAGAGCCACTGCATAGACACATAATTTGCATTTTTCTGTGTTTGTAAATTTAGCTAGACATCTATCTTGTTGTAGCACCTTTCAAATGTCAAATTAATTAACCAAGTCAGAGACATTTTGTTATTTTGAAAAAATCCATGCACATAGTACTGTTCTGCTCCCTGCAGAATTGTTGCGCCATGTGGATTGTCTTGGTTGTCCCACTGATAGATTGGAAACCATACTGAGCTTCTGGAAGGACCTCCTCTGCTAATGGCAAGAAGATTAAGAAATAGCTTGACGAGGACTTTGTCAACAGTTGAGAACAATATTAAGGCTTTTGCAGTTGTCCATTTTCTGGAAGAGTGGATTCATTATAGCATCTCAAAGGTAACTTGGAATTTCTCCATTCTGATTAGTTTTCCAAATAGTGCATGTATCTGAGAGATCAGTATGTCTCCTCTGCATTTCAGGACCTTCAAACTCAATGTTTTCCAGTGGTGTTTGGGCAAAGGATGTGGTTATCCCCAGTCTGGCATCAATGCCACTGAGAAGAATTATCTTTGACTGTGACAGTGCAGATGTTATTGTTACGTCCAAGGAATAGAAGATTTCTTTCATTTCATTCTTGGAGTATAACATTGGTGTATTGTTGTTGTCTAGCTCACATTGTATTGTTGTCTAGCTCACTCAATGCTTCCATCATAGAATAGAATCCCTACAGAGTGGAAACAGGCCCTTCAGCCCAAGTCCACACTGAACCTCAGAGCATCCCACCCAGACTCATCCTCTTATAACCCACCTAATCTACACATCTCTATGGGCAATTTAGCATGGCCAATTCACCTAACCTACACATCTTTGGACTGTGGGAGGAAAGCGGAGCACCCGGAGGAAACCCACGCAGTCGCCCGAGGCTGGAATTGAACCCGGGTCCCTGGTGCTGTGAGGCAGCAGTGCTAACCGCTGAGCCAACGTGCCTATCTATGTTGTGGAAGGTTCTCTAACAGCTGCATGTGTGCTATGAAATACCGATTGAGTAGTTCTACGAAGTACTCTTTCCAGTGGATAACATTTGAATCTTTGAAGAGAATGTTGCCATCTTTGGATTTTATTAGTATTGTTTTATCTATTCAGGGTCCATGGCATAGCATGTCAGTCAGAGTTGAATCCCCTTAGCTTTCCCTGTCAATCGTTTGTTCTTCAAGTCATTGATTTTCCTTTGAACTTCAGCATTGGTTATCTGGTGGCAGAGCTTCTTTTCAGTGGTGTTGGATCCTGTTGCCTGTTTAGGAAATATGCCCATTTAAAATTGATATGCCTGCATTTTTTTGCTCTCCTTAAACCATTCTTGGGATCAGTTATTGGTTTGTCTTATAATTTCTTGGCAGATATGAGTAATGATGGAATTCAATGTTTGCCACATTTAATGGTGTGACTGAGCATTCTTGAAGTGTCTGATTGATTTGTTCTTGAAATTCCTTGGTAATGTTTGACAGGCCAGAGATGTCAAACTTTCTCCATATCCATTAGGCCTGTTGGCTTTTTCCCATTTCATTAATGAATGTGCGAATTGTTTGACTAGTATACATTATTTGTACCAGTACCACATGTAACATGCACTTTTTTTCAATCCTTGATCATGACAGTTGTCTAGTTGTTAAAGTGCTAGCGCTTGCTGTTGTCAGATTGACTTTATATTGTTCTTTTGGTGGTATAGGGTGTTAGTAACTGCAAGATTGTGTTCAGTACACAAGATAAAAGGTGTACACACTTAGAATTGATCTTCCCAACTCTACTTTCCAGTGGTGTTTACCTGAAGGGTATGTTTGTGCTCCTGTCTGTACTGAAATCACCAAATCATATGATCATTGACTGTGATAGTACAGCTGCTGTGGTTGCATCTAGGTTACAACAGAACATTTATTTCTCTTAGTCCTAGGAGTCCAAGTTAAGTGTGTGTAGAAATGCTGATGTGGGTAGCAAATCAATTGCCTTTGAGTTTAAGATTGAGTTTCTAAAAACGCTGGTGAGTTCACTTTTGATGACAAAGCTAAATCTGTGAATTCTGCATTGTCTCCCAATTTCCCTTCCCAGAGTACAGAATAGCCACCTCCCAAGATCTTTGATTGGACCATAATTTTTTTTATTGACCTCACTAAGGCCTACCAAATCAATGTTTAGACTTTGGAACATAGGGCCAACTATTCCAGTTCATTGAGCTTGGTTGGCTCGCCGAGCTGGTTTGTTGGCAAGCAAACCAACCTCAACACCCACAGCTCAAGCTACAGATCTACTCCAAAACCTTCAGTTGCAGTTCATTTCTTGGTTTTTTTGAGTCATCCATTAATGACCAGATCTTATCTTATTTTTGACTGGCAATAACTAATAGGTTTAAGAATGAGGTGAGGGCAACTATTTGATCCCCTTTCTTTGGTAGAGTGAGCAGGGCTAACCCAGAAGAGGGCTGCTCAGACAGAACTACTAACACCAAACCAACCCACTATGTTGGTTTAAAATATTTTATCATGAACCTGTTCAGAGATGTTGTTACATATTTCTAGAAAAGGTGGGGTTTGAACCAAGGCCTCCTGACTGACAAGTAGAGAATACTACCACTGCATAACAAGTCTTCTGCTTTGGTTTAATTTTTTTCATTTAACCTATTTTCCTAATCAACCTGTTCAAAGAGATAATTACACACCTCTGGAGCAAGTGGGAATTGAACTCGGGCAGGGGTAGGAATGCTACCACTGTACCACAAAAGGGCCCCCAAAAGCCTGATGCGCCTGATATTCCCAGGCAATCTCTCATCCAAGTATTAACTAAGCCTGAGTCTGCTTACCTTCCAAGATTATCTGTGATTACAAAGAGATCTTGAACAGTTATGGCAATGGGCTGAGGAGTGGCAGATGGAGTTTAATTTGGATAAATGTAAGGTATTGCATTTTGGTAATGCAAACAAATTCAGGATTTACACAAGTAATGATAGGGCCTTTGGTAGTGTTGTAGAACAGAGAGACCTAGGGGTTCAGGTACAAATAGTGCTCCTATAATACAATAGTGCATTCTTGCGTGAAGTTGTGCTAAAGAAATCGCGCTCTAGAAGATCACCATTGAAAATCGCTATAGAAAATTGCTATATCTATACAGCAGAAAGTTCACGTTATCCAAATGGCATCCACTAGTCATCCACCACGTTGCACCCAATTCGTGTTAACAAAACACATGTTATAACTGAACTACTTGTAAGTAATTCTTTTAAATTTGTGTCACAGGTAGATTGGATAGTTAAGAAAGCATTTAGCACGCTTGTCTTTATTTCTGAGGCCATTGAGTAAAGGAGTTGCGATGTCATGTTAAGATTGTACAGGATGTAGGTGAAGCCAGTTATGGAGTACTGTGTGCAGTTCTGGTCGTCTTGTTATTGGAAGTATATTATTGGCATGAAGAGCATTCAGAAAAGACTTAGCAGGATGTCGTTGGGAATGGAGGTTTTGAGATATAAAAATCAACTGGAAAGACTGGGACTTTTTTCACTGGAGTATAATTGCTGAGGGGTGACCTTTTTGAGGGTTTTTCCTGAGGATGGGGAAGCTCAAAACTCGGGGCATATTTTTAATATGAGAGGAGGAAGATTTAAAAAGGACATGAGGGAACTTTTTATGCAGAGAATAGTTCATGTATGGAATAAACTTCCAGAGAAAGTGGTAGATGCAAGTACAGTTAAAATGTTTAAAAGACATTTGGATCCATGCATGAATAGTATAGGTTTGCAGGGATATGGGCTAAGTGTGGACAGATGGGACTTGTTTAATTTGGCAACGTGGTCATCATGGACTGGTTGACTGTTTCTATCCTGTATGACTATATGACTGTATCAGACGTGATCAGGCATTTTCAGGTGTAGCTTTAGCCAGAACTCTTAGATCTCAAGGAAAACCTGCTTTGATTTAAATTTTATTTTTCTAATCAACCTGTTCAGAGATGTTATTATAGACCTCTGGAGCAGGTGACTCAATAGATGTGAAGCTGGAAAAGCAGAGCAGGTCTGACAGCACCAAGGAGCAGGAAAGTCCACATTTCAGGCCGAAACCCTTTGTCAGGACTAAGGAGGGGGAGGACAGCCCAGAAGTAAGGAGAGGGAGGGCAATGTGTCTTGGGAAGGGTAGATGGACTAGTGATAGGTGGATGCAGGTAGGGGACTATTGTGGGAAGGTTGGAGAGGACAGGTGAGTGGGAAGATGGACAGGTTAAGTCAGGTCAGACAGGTGAAGAGGAGGGGAAGGGCTGGACATGGGATAAGGCGGGGAAGATGATGGAACTTTGAAGCTGATGAAGTCTATATTGAGGCTGTTGGGCTGCACTCTGCCAAGGGGAAGCATCAGGTGTTGTTCTTCCCGTTTACGTTTGGCCTCACTCTGACACTGGAGGAGGCCAAGGATGGACATGTTGCCAGGGGAGCGGGAGGGGGAATTGAAATGGATGGCCACCAGAAGGTCGGATTGATTGATGCATAGTTTCCAAGTGTTGTTGGGGGGAGAGGATTTGAGGGCAGTATTGGGTGAAATTGAGGAGATGCATTTGAGATCACCCTTAATTACAGAGGAGGGTGGGGTGGAGTTACTGTCCCTAAAGTAGGAGGATATCTGGGATGTCCTGGAGTAGAATTCCTGATCCTTGGAGCAGATGCTGCAGAGGCAGAGGACTGAGAGTATGGGATAGCATTTTTGCAGGAGGGTAAGTGAGAGGAGGTGTAGTTGAGGTAGTTGTGGGAGTCAGTGAGTTTGAAATGAATGTCAGTGGTAAACTGGTTTCCGGAGATGGAGACAGAGAGGCCCACGAAGGGGAGGGAAGAGCTAGAAAGGGACCAGGTGAATTTGAGGGCAGGGTGGCAGGTGTTGGCGAAGTTGATGAACTGCTTGAGCTCCCCGCAGGAGCACGAAGCAGCACCAATGCAGTCATCATTATAGCAGAGAAAGAAGTGAGGGATGGTCCCAGTATAGTTGTGGAAGAGGGACTGTTCCAGGAATCCTACAAAGAAGCAGGCATAGATCAGGCCCATGTGGGTGCCCATGGCCACCCCTTTGGTTTGTACAAAGTGGGAGGAATCACAGGAAAAATTGTTGCAGATGAAGAACAGTTCTGCCAAACAAAAGATTGTGTTAGCAGAGTAGGACTGGTTGGGCCTACGAGACAGGAAGAAGCAGAGGGCTTTTAGGCCCTCCATGTGGGGGATACAGGTGTAAAAGAGCTGTATGTCCAGGATGAAATTGAGGTGTTGGGTGGGGGGGTGGAATTGAAATGTTTGGGAAAGGTAGAGGGCATGGGTTGTATCACAAATTTAGGTAGGGAGTTCCTGGACCAAGGGGAAAGAATGGAGTCGAGGTAGAAGGAGATGAGCTCGATTGTGCAAGAGTAGACACAGACAATGAGTTGACCGGGAATGTTGGGTTTATGGATTTTTGGGTAGGAAGTAGAAACAGGCGGTGCAGGGTTTGGAAACTATCAGATTGGTGGCTGTGGATGGCAGATCTCCCAAAGTGGTGAGTTTGCTAACGGTCTGGGAGATGATAGCTTGATAATCAGAGGTGGGATCATGATCGAGGGCACGGTAGGAGGAGGTGACAGAGAGCTGGCATCTGGCCTCAGCTAGTTAGAGAAAAGTGCCCCCGCTTATCGCATGTTTAATAGTGAGGTTGGGGTCTACACTCAGTCCCAGCCCAAGTCTTGCCAGGTATTCACCATTCCCCTAGACCTCCCCCTCACTGAGGCTGAACGGTCAGTCCTCAACAAAGGGCACACCTTCATTCCCCTGTGCCCACATGTAAATGAATTCCACGCACATCATTATGTCAAGCTCTTTTTCCTCCACCTCTGTGCCTATTTCTTTGAATGGGAATCCAACCTCTAATGATCCCTTCCACTTCCAGCAAATTTCATCCTCCTGGACACCCCCTCCCACCCTCACAGGTGAGACTTGAACCCAGGCCTCCTGGTCAAAGAATATGGACTTTATCACTGTGCCACAGGAGCCCTTTGCTTTGATTTAAGCTTTTAAATTCTTTTCTTTTTCGGCTAATCAACCCTAATTATCGGAGATGTTCTGACATACTTCTGGAGCAAGTGGGACTTTTACCCTGTCTCCGGGTCCGGGGTAGAGGTACTACCAGTGCACCATAAGAGGGGTCTCAATAAGCCTACTGCACTTGGTATTCCCAGGCAGTCTCCTATCCAAATACAAATCAGGCTTGAGTCTGCTTAGCTTCCACACTCAGACAAGATTGGGTATGTTCTGACTAGTATGGCCTTAGGCAGATGTAAAGCTTTGAACGATTGGTTGGAAGCAGCAAGTTAGTATAGGGATTGAACTAATGACCTTGCATTATTAGCACCACGTTCTAACCGTCTAAGCTAACTGATAAGTGGGATGCTTTGATTTAAGAGTGGGGTGGTTCATTGGTAACTGATGCTTTTGTATCAGATTGTGATTAGAAGCTCCCAGATATAAATATTGTGCCATTGTCACCATGAGCTGATGGATGAGTGAGTTACTTGAGGAAACTTGTTGCCAAAGAAAGGCCTGTGCATGGTGCCTTTCAAAATGGGAGGCAGTTTCAGTACGAATATTTGCTTGATTTCAAAGATTAAAGCAAAGTTGTATAATTGGGAACAACATCCTCCAAGAACCTTTTGTGCTCCTTCATGGCCATCTATTGATACACAATTGAGGGTTTTGTTTTGGTAGGATGTGTTAATTGTGGTTGATGCTTATTTTGGCAGGCTACTGTGAAGTAGGTTTATGGATATTTTCGGTGAAACCACGTTTTCTGACCCAACTCTAAATATCCTCCCACTGCAGTCCATGATTACTTATTTGCCAGGAATAACTGGGCTCCATACATGGAGGTTGTTCCTGCATTCAACACCTGCCAAAATAACAGAGACATGGGTTTCTCATGGCCAGGAATGGTTGCTGGATGTTCCAGGGTTTAGAACATTTAAAAAGAATAGGGAGGGGGGAAAAAGAGGAGGGGGTGTAGCACTACTAATCAGAGAGGGTATCACAGCTACAGAAGCTTCCTTTGTCGAGGAAGATCTGCCTACTGAGTCAGTATGGGTGGAAATTAGGAACAGCAAGGGAGTAGCCACCTCGTTAGGGGTTTACTACAGGCCCCCCAATAGCAGCAGGGAGATTGAAGAAAGCATAGGTCGACAGATTTTGGAAAAGTGTGCACGCAGTAGGGTTGTTGTAATGGGTGACTTTAACTTTCCTAATATTGATTGGAACCTCCTTCGAGCAGAAGATTTGAATGGAGCTGTTTTTGTAAGGTGTGTTCAGGAGGGTTTCCTAACGCAGTACGTTGACAGGCCGACGAGGGGAGAGGCCATTCTAGACTTGGTGCTCGGAAACGAGCCGGGGCAGGTATCAGATCTTGTGGTGGGAGAGCATTTTGGTGATAGTGACCATAACTGCCTCACATTCTACATAGCTATGGAGAAGGAGAGGATTAGGCAGAATGGGAGGATATTTAATTGGGGAAGAGGAAACTATGATGCGATTAGACATGAGTTAGGAAGCATGGACTGGGAGCAGTTGTTCCATGGTAAGGGAACTATAGACATGTAGAGACGGTTTAAGGAACAGTTGTTGGGAGTGATGAGTAAATATGTCCCTCTGAGACAGGCAAGAAGGGGTAAGATTAAGGAACCTTGGATGACGAGAGCGGTGGAGCTTCTAGTGAAAAGGAAGAATGTAGCTTACATAAGGTGGAGGAAGCTAGGGTCAAGTTCAGCTAGAGAGGATTACATGCAGGCAAGGAAGGAGCTCAAAAATGGTCTGAGGAGAGCCAGGAGGGGGCACGAGAAAGGCTTGGCAGAAGGAATCCGGGAAAACACAAAGGCATTTTACACTTACGTGAGGAATAAGAGAATGGTCAAAGAAAGAGTAGGGCCGATCAGGGATAGCATAGGGAACTTGTGTGTGGAGCCTGGGGAGGTAGGGGAAGCCCTAAATGAGTTTTTTGCTTCTGTCTTTACGAAAGAAACGAATTTTGTAGTGAATGAAACCTTTGAAGAGCAGGTGTGCATGCTGGAATGGATAGAGATAGACGAAGCTGATGTGCTGAAAATTTTGTCAAACATTAAAATTGACAAGTCGCCAGGCCCGGATCAGATTTGTCCTCGGCTGCTTTGGGAAGCGAGAAATGCAATTGCTTCACCACTTGCGAAGATCTTTGCATCCTCGCTCTCCACTGGAGTCGTACCTGAGGACTGGAGAGAGGCAAATGTAATTCCTCTCTTCAAGAAAGGAAATAGGGAAATCCCCGGCAAGTATAGACCGGTAAGTCTCACGTCTGTCGTCTGCAAGGTGTTAGAAAGGATTCTGAGGGATAAGATTTATGACCATCTGGAAGAGCATGGCTTGATCAAATACAGTCAACACGGCTTTGTGAGGGGTAGGTCATGCCTTACAAACCTTATCGAGTTTTTTGAGGATGTGACTAGAAAGGTTGATGAGGGTCGAGCTGTGGATGTGGTGTATATGGACTTCAGTAAGGCATTTGATAAGGTTCCCCATGGTAGGCTCATTCAGAAGGTCAGGAGGAATGGGATACAGGGGAACTTAGCTGCTTGGATACAGAATTGGTTGGCCAACAGAAGACAGCGAGTGGTAGTAGAAGGAAAATATTCTGCCTGGAAGTCAGTGGTGAGTGGAGTTCCACAGGGCTCTGTCCTTGGGCCTCTACTGTTTGTAATTTTTATTAATGACTTGGACGAGGGAATTGAAGGATGGGTCAGCAAGTTTGCAGACGACACAAAGGTCGGAGGTGTCGTTGACAGTGTAGAGGGCTGTTGTAGGCTGCAGCGGGACATTGACAGGATGCAGAGATGGGCTGAGAGGTGGCAGATGGAGTTCAACCTGGATAAATGCGAGGTGATGCATTTTGGAAGGTCGAATTTGAAAGCTGAGTACAGGATTAAGGATAGGATTCTTGGCAGCGTGGAGGAACAGAGGGATCTTGGTGTGCAGATACATAGATCCCTTAAAATGGCCACCCAAGTGGACAGGGTTGTTAAGAAAGCATATGGTGTTTTGGCTTTCATTAACAGGGGGATTGAGTTTAAGAGTCGTGAGATCTTGTTGCAGCTCTATAAAACTTTGGTTAGACCGCACTTGGAATACTGCGTCCAGTTCTGGGCGCCCTATTATAGGAAAGATGTGGATGCTTTGGAGAGGGTTCAGAGGAGGTTTACCAGGATGCTGCCTGGACTGGAGGGCTTATCTTATGAAGAGAGGTTGACTGAGCTCGGTCTCTTTTCATTGGAGAAAAGGAGGAGGAGAGGGGACCTAATTGAGGTATACAAGATAATGAGAGGCATAGATAGAGTTGATAGCCAGAGACTATTTCCCAGGGCAGAAATGGCTAGCACGAGGGGTCATAGTTTTAAGCTGGTTGGTGGAAAGTATCGAGGGGATGTCAGAGGCAGGTTCTTTACGCAGAGAGTTGTGAGAGCATGGAATGCGTTGCCAGCAGCAGTTGTGGAAGCAAGGTCATTGGGGTCATTTAAGAGACTGCTGGACATGTATATGGTCACAGAAATTTGAGGGTGCATACATGAGGATCAATGGTCGGCACAACATTGTGGGCTGAAGGGCCTGTTCTGTGCTGTACTGATAAAAAAAATAAAAAAATAGTTGATGTTTGTAGCTCACCCCAATATGGATAGCAGAGACAGTAGGAGGTCATTGATAGACTGGTGAAATGGGCAAACTCATAAAAAATGGAATTTAATGTGGATAAACGTGATGTAACACACTTCAGAGAAAAAACAGCTTGGAGAAGCTCAATGAGATAAATGTTACTACCTTGAGGTGGAATCGCTTAAGGGAAGATGACGGGGCAATTTGACAGGATGGTCAGTCTTGTAAATAAATCAGTCAGGGTGCTATGGGATATCACTCTATAGGTAACACAGTCAGGGTGCTATGCGATATCATCTGTAGGTAACTTGGTCATCGTGCTATTCAGATAACAGTCTAGAGGTAACTGAGTCCTAGTGTTGTTGAGATATCCTTTATGGATACTAAAAAATAATTTAGGATCTCTTACTAAGCACTTAAAAGTTTCCAGTTTGACTTCAGGTGGAGGATTGTTTATCATTCTGAGATACATATTATGCTAATGGTTCAAGTCCCAACTGCTCCAAAGATGTGTAATATCATCTTTGAACAGGTTGTTTAGACGTATAGATTAAATAAAAAAAAGGGCAGGTTGTCAAATACTTGGAGGTTGTAAAGGATGTTTAGCAGATTTTACCAAGTAAAACAAATTTAAATTACTTAGAGATTCGAGAATTTGAGCTTGTTCTTCCTAGCGCAGACAAGATTATAGGAATACCTAAGAAAGCAGTCCATTTCAGAGATCAGTTTCTAATACTGTAACATTTATCCTCTAACTGATACATGCTATTGTTGAGTGTGACTCCCCATTACAAGTATTTGATGAGTGAATTTAACCACTTCCATGGTCTTCTCAATCCTGATTCACATCAAGATTTTCATTGACCTCTGTAGACTGCGTGGCACTTAGAAAGTAAGAGAATATCTGATTTAATGCATAAAGCACTGCAATAGTATGAAACAGGCCAGGTGGACTATACTTTTCCTGACTAACTTCTTTGTATATTAGAACGGCTGTTGGACGTCCACTTTTTGCTGTGATATTGAATAGTGCATAATATTCCTGAGTTATACTTCAGTTATCCGGAGGGAACTGGGTATATGATGGAAGTATGCAATATACATGCTAGCCTTTATACACAGTGTTCTGTGAGTGCAGTGCTGTTAATCAGACTAAATCAATTCCTCCTCCTCTTGCTCTTTGTTCTCCCTTTTCTTCATTCTTCCCTTTTTCATTTGTTAATCTGTTCTCTTACTTGCACCTCTTCTTTCTTTTCTCTCCTTTCTCCCTTTCTTTTCCCTCTTCCACCTTTCCACCCATCTCCACTTACTCCCCATTTCCTCTTGCTAATCTATCCTCCTCCTGCCTCAAATTTCATTCAAAAAGAATACTTCCAAGTTTCATCTGGAAAAAAATTAGTTGAATTTCATTCTACAGCTTTTCTTCAAGGCTTTTGGAAAAGTGAAAACAGAGTTTGCAGAGTCAGAATTTCATTGATACATTTAGTACATGCTCATAGGAACAGGAGTAGACCATTTGTCACTTGTTAAGCAATTCAGTATGACCATGGATGATCTGTGACCTAACTCTGAAATCCATATTTCGTTTGATTAACATACATCTATGAATTACAGAATTAAATTAACAATCAATCAACTGTCATTTGCAAATCAAAATTGAAAAGTCCAGCACTTTTACTTGATGAAGTTTTTCCTAACTTTATTTTCGAAAGCCCTGTTTTAACCTTTATTGTATGTGATCCTTATCATAGACTGTCTATGTGGAGATAGTGTTTTACTCCATGCTGTATTAGACGTGAGTGCCTTCGTGCACCTCTTGCTGAAGATAGGTAGCCAGGTGCAATGGATGATGAGGAAAGCAAAAGACATGTTGGCCTTCGTAGTGAGAGGATTAGAGTACAGAAGCAGGCATGACTACAATTGTACTAGGTCATGATGAGGCCATACCCGGAGTAAGTGTACGCTTTTGTTCTCCTTATCTGAAGAAGCATATTATGGTTATTGAGGGAGTGCAAATAAAGGTTTATCAGACCCACCCCTGGGTTAGAAAGACTGATGTTTGAAGAGAGACTGGATCAATGAAGACTATACTTGCTAGAGCTTAGAAGAATGGGGAGTTTCTCTCAGAAACCTAAAATTGTAACAGAACTAGATAAGATAAATGCAGAAGGATTTTCCCGATGACAGAGAGGCCAGAATAAGCGGTCACAGTCTAAAAATATGGGGCATGCCATTTAGAATTGGGATGAGGAGAAATTTCTTCATTCAGAGAGTAATGAGCCTGTGGAAAATCTCGGCCAAAGTAAGTGATTGAGGCCAAAACATTGAATGTTTTCAAGAGGGAGTTAGATACAGTTCTAAGTGCTAAAGAGGTCAAAGAGTATGGGAAGAAAGCAGGAACATTGTGCTGTGTTGGATGATCAGCCATGATCATATTGAATGGCAGAGTCAGCTTGAAGGGCAGAATCCTCATTCTGAGACTGTGTGCCCTGTTTCAAGAA
Organism: Stegostoma tigrinum; assembly: GCF_030684315.1. NCBI lineage: Eukaryota > Metazoa > Chordata > Chondrichthyes > Orectolobiformes > Stegostomatidae > Stegostoma > Stegostoma tigrinum. The sequence continues at coordinate 25,377,566 of NC_081378.1, read as the reverse complement.
CTCCTTGTTTTGCATCTACTTTCTAGCCCACTGAGCAATTTTGTAAGTTTCAGTGAGATTACCTCTGATTCTTCCAAAATGTAGAGTATACAGACCATGTCCTCTGTCCCAATAATTGAACCTAGTGAACTTCTGTTGTGCCGTCTCCATGGAAATTATATATTTCCCTGGGTAAGGGGATCAAAACTGCATATGATACTCCAGGTGCAGTCTCACCCAAGTTCCGTACAATTGAAGCATAATATCTTTACAAATACCCTCAAATCCTCTTGCATTGGAGACCATAATACTATTTATTTTCCTAATTTCTTGTACACTGCATGCCAGGTTTCAGTGACTTATGAAAAAGGACACCCAGGTCCATTTGAACTTAAATGATGGGATATTGTGAAGTATTAAAGAATGCTGTGCGCTTCCTTGTACCATTAGAATCATAGAATCATCGAATCGCCATAGAATACCTACAATGTGGAAGCAGGCCATTCGATCTATCAAGTTCACACCAACCCTCCAAAGAATATCCCACCCAGACCCACACAAGCCTCGCCTCCCCGAAATCTTTCTCTATAACCCTACATTTCCCATGCAAACCCACTTAGCCTGCACATTCCTGGACACTACAGGGAATTTAGCGTGGCCAATCTACTTAACCTGCACATCTTTAGACTGTGGGGGGAACCTGGAGGAAATCCACGCGGACCAAATTATTTTCTATTTGCCATGTCTTGGCCACTGACGTAGTCCATCCAAGTACTCTTGAAACCTCTTGGTATTAAACGTTCAACACATACCCACATAATTTTTTGTCATCTGCAAACTTGGAAATATTCCACTCTATCCAGGTATCTCACTATCCTGTAAGTTTCAGTTGCATTTCTCCCTCCTCCTCCTCAATTCTGAGTACAGAACCAGAGGTAACCACTCCTCTTATGACAAGCCCTTCATTCAGGGCTCATTCTTGTGAACCTCCTCTGGGTCTTTTCCCACACCAGCACATCTTTCATGAGATACGGGGCCCAAAACTGCTCACGATATTCGAAATGCGGTCTGACCAGAACCTGATTCAGCCTTGTATTCTAGCCCCCTTGAAATGAATGCCATTATTGCATTTGCCTTCCTAACCACCAACCAAACCTTAATGCTAACAATAAGACACTTCTGAGCTAGGACTCCCAAGTCGCATTCAGCTTTATATTTCCAAAGTCTTTTCTCATTTCGAAAATAATCCATGTCTATTCTTCCTACCAAAAATGTATAACTTCATACATTGCTGCATTGTATTCCATTTGCTGTTTCTTTGCCCACTTTTGTTTTGCTGCCTCCCCACTTCCTTATCCCTCCACCTATCTTTGTGTCACCTACAAATCTTAGCAAGAATGCCCTCAGTTCCTTCAGATCATTGATGTGTTACATGAATCAATTTGGTCACGACACTGTCCCCTTTGTTCATCTGCCGAGGAGCCAATCAGAGAGTTTTTGTCAGGCAGATGATCTTTAGCATCCATGACTGGTCACAGTTTCGCAAGCCAATCAGCTACTTGTTGTGTTCAAACATCACCCTGTCTTTCTGCAACCCCATATCATGCCATCCACAGAAGCTTCCCCACTACAGTAGTGTTAACACAACACACAATGAGTTCCAGTAATTTGTTTTTAGACCTGTGGCAATTCCTTCCATAGTCCTTTAGGTTTAAAATAGCCCTTTTACCATTTTGTTCTCAATCCAAGATACGGAAATTAAAATAATTTGGCCTTTACAATTTAGAAAGTACTCTACTGTAATCTATCCTTTATGAGCCTTTTTAGAAATCCAAAACTTTTCTTCGAAGAGATTCAGCTGTTGGATAGTTTGTGCGGCTCCAGTATTAACTTTACAAGCAAGGTCTCAGTATCAATCTCTCCAGGAAGTTCAAGAGATGCTGATTTGTGTCAGTATAGCAAATAAAACCTCCCACATAAGAACATAAGAAATGGAGCAGAAGTAGGTCATCTAGCCCCTCGAGCCTGCCTTGCCATTTAATAAGATCATGGCTGATCTTTTTGAGACTCAGCTCCACTTACCCGCCCACTCATCATAACCCTTGATTCTTTTACTGTTCAAAAATTTATCTAGCCTTGCCTTTAAAACATTCAGTGCGGTAGCTTCAAATGCTTCATTGGGCAGGGAATTCCACAGATTCACAACCCTTTGGGTGAAGAAGTTCCTCTTGACCTCAGTCCTACATCTGCTTCCCTTTATTTTGAAGCGATACCCTCTGGTCCTAGTTTCACCTGCTAGTGCAAACAACCTCCCTGCCTCCACTTTATCTATTCCCTTCACAATCTTTAATGTTTCTATAAGATCTCACCTCATTCTTCTGAATTCCAATGAGTATAATCCCAGTCTATTCAGTCTGTCCTCATAATCAAACCCTCTCAACTCTGGAATCATCCAAGTGAATCTCCTCTGCACCCCCTCCAGAGCTAGTATATCTCTTTTCAAGTAAGGAAACCAAAACTGCACACAGTACTCTAGGTGTGGCCTCACCAGGACCCTATATAGCTCCAGCATAGCCTCCCTGTTTTAAAACTTCATCCCTCTCGCAACGGCAGACAAAATTCCATTTGCCCTTTTAATTACCTGCTGCATCTGCAATCGTACTTTTAGCGATTCATGTACAAGGACACCCAAGTCCCTCTGCACAGCAGCGTGCTGCAATTTTTTGCCATTTAAAACATAGTCCATTTTGCTGTTATTCCCACCAAAATGGATGAGCTCATACTTATCAACATTGTACTCCCTCTGCCAGACCTTTATCCACTCACTTAGGCTATCTGTATTCCTCTGCAGACTTCCAGTGTCTTCTGCACACTTTGCTCTACCACTCACCTTAGTGTCATCTGCAAATTTTCTCACACCACACTTAATCCCCAACTCCAAATCATCTATGTAAATTGTAAACAATTACAGTCTCAACACTGATCCCTGAGGCACACCACTAGCCACTGTCCACCAACCAGAAAAATACCCATTTATCTCTATTCTTTGCTTTCTACTGGTCAACCAATCCTCTATCTATGCCAATACATTACCATGCAACTTTATCTTATGTGGCAGACTTTGGTATGGCACCTTGTGAAATGCCTTCTGGAAATCCAGATACCCCACATCCACAGGTTCCTCATTGTCCACCATGCAAGTCATGTCCTCAAAGAATTCCACCAAATTAGTTAAACATGACCTACCCTTTATGAACCCCTGCTGGGTGTTCCCAGTGGGACAATTTATATCTAGATGTCTTGCTATTTCTTTCTTAATGATATAGATTCAAGAATTTTCCCCACTACCTAAGTTAAGCTAACTGGCCTATAGTTACTGCTTTTTGTCGACTATTTTTTTAAATCAGTGGCGATACATTGGCTGTTTTCCAATCTGTGGGGACCACCTCAGAGTCCAGTGAATTTTGGTAAATAATTACTAGTGCATTTATTATTTCCCCCATCACCTCTTTTAGTACCCTGGGATGCATTTCATCAGAGCCAGGAGACTTGTCTACCTTTAGTCCCATTAGCTAGCCCAGCACTGCCTCCTTAGTGATAATGTTAGTTTCCAGGTCCTCACCTGCTATAACCTTCTTACCATTAGTTTTCAGCATTAAGTTACAGCTGACAGTTGTCATGAAAGGAACCTATTAATGATGTGATTTATGTGCTTGCAATGTCACTTAACCTTAGAGTCGCAGTAAGGAAGTAGTTGAAATGTTGGTGTCTCATTGTTGCTGGTGATAATTGCTTTTGAGGGTTTAAAACTTCACAATTTTTAAAATGATTTTTGAAATAACTGCACAGAGCTCCATGTCTCATCACCAAGTCACCCCTTATTTACTAGTTCACAATACACTGGCTGTGGCCAGCCAGCTCGGAAGTCCATAAGACCATAAGACATAGGAGTGGAAGTAAGGCCATTCGGCCCATCAAGTCCACTCCGCCATTTAAACCATGGCTGATGGGCATTTCAACTCCACTTCCTGCACTCCCCATAGCCCTTGATTCCTTCTGAGATCAAGAATTTGTCGATCTCTGCCTTGAAGGCATCTAAGGTCCTGGCCTCCACTGCACTCCGTGGCAATGAATTCCATAAGTTCACCACTCTCTGGCTGAAGAAATGTCATCTCATTTCCATTTTAAATTTACCCCCTCTAATTCTAAGGCTGTGCCCACGGGTCCTAGTCTCTCCGCCTAACGGAAACAACTTCCCAGCGTCCACCCTTTCTAAGCCGTACATTATCTTGTAAGTTTCTATTAGATCTCCCCTCAACCTTCTAAACTCTAATGAATACAATCCCAGGATCCTTAGCCATTCATCGTACGTTAAACCTACCATTCCAGAGATCATCCGTGCAAATCTCTGCTGGACACGCTCCAGGGCCATTATATCCTTCCTAAGGTGTGGGGCCCAAATTGGTCACAGTATTCTAAATTGGGCCTAACTAGAGCTTTATAACGTCTCAGAAGCACATCACTGCTTTTATATTCCAACCCTCTTGAGATAAACGACAACAATACATACACTATCTTAATCATAGACTCTACCTGCAAGTTAACTTTTAGAGAATCCTGGACCAACACTCCCAGATTCCTTTGTACTTCTGCTTTATGAATTTTCTCACCAGTTAGAAAATAGACCATGCCTGTATTCTTTTTTCCAAAGTGCAAAACCTCACATTTACTCATATTAAATTTCATCAGCCATTTCCTGGACCACTCTCCTAAACTGTCTAAATCTTTCTGCAGCTTCCCCACCTCCTCAGTACTACCTGCCTGTCCACCTATCTTTGTATCATCGGCAAACTTCGCCAGAATGCCCGCAGGCCTTTCATTCCAGACCATTAATATATAAGGTGGACGCTGTGAAGTTGTTTCCGTGAGGCAGGGAGACTAGGGCCCGTGAGCACAGCCTTAAAATTCGAGGGAGTGAGTTTAAAACAGAAATGAGACGACATTTCTTCAGTCAGAGAGTGGTGGGCTTGTGGAATTCATTGTCACAGAGTGCAGTGGAGGCCGGGACGTTAGATGCCTTCGAGGCAGAGATCGACAAATTCTTGATCTCACAAGGTATCAAGGGCTATGGGGAGAATGCAGGGAAGTGGAGTTGAAATGGCGGAGTGACTTGATGGGCTGAATGGCCTTACTTCCACTCCTACGTCTTATGGTCTTATGTATTTTAGATTACATTAACTGTTCTATTTTTTCAAAATTTATAATCATAGAACCTAATGTAAGAAACATATTAGAAATCATCAGTTTCTAAAAATAATGCTGTTTTGGATAGAACAATGCCTGGATGTATTTTTCATCAACTTTCATTTTTCTAAGTATTGAGAAACTTCACACTCCATGCTGTCTTCAAGCCAGGGAGAATATCTTCGTTTTAATAGTGTCAAAATTATTTTAACTGTGCCTGCAAGGTACAGGGTACGTATACATCATTCGATGATGAGCCTTAAAATAGCTTGTCACCATGAATTGGGAATCAAATAAAAAGTTGCCTTTCTGTAATTGCATTTTAACCTCGGTCTTAATTGAAGAACAAACTATTAAACAGAAAGTGTTTCAGCATGTGTCAAAATGTTCTTTGAAGTTTCACTGGCATGTTCGTCACAGTTACAAGTAATTTACTAGTAACATGCAATTATTTATTGTTGTTCATAGTGCTGGACAGCAAAAATCAAACCAAATATGATGCATAGGGATATTGAAGTCAATGTATTTAAAATTTGTTCATACCATTGTGGTACTATTTATAATTTTTTTGAAGTAATTTGTGTGTTTATGGGCTGCATACTCTTGATTCTTAATCATGGAACATTGCCACATTGTATCTTTTTGTAATACTATTTAAATATTACAAATGCTGCAGTGATTACTTGCACTCTTAACCAGGTGAAATAAATAAAAGCTGTATTTATGTGTGCTTCCACAGTCACTCTCTGATACTTGAAACAACTGTCACTTTGGCAGAGAAACACACGATGGTCACAGTGTGAAACTGTCGTGTGTCTTTAAGGGAAAAATTTCATTGAAATGTGACTGGTAATGTGAGATTGTCACTATTAAAATAGTTAATATTGTTTTATTATAACAATGCTTTCTCTGATAAGTTTAGAAGAGATTCAGCAGTGGGAGTGAAAGCAAAAATAAGCAAGTTTTGGTAGCATAATGTGCAAGAAAACTAGGACTTCTTATGAAGCATGACGTATTCTGATGATTTTAAAGCTTTGAATATAATTGCCAAAATAGGCTTAAATGATTTGTGATTAAAAATCTTGTGAATAATTTCAGGTTATTTTAAATTGGATTTTTTTTGTGCTTAGTTTACAGCAATAGTTGATGCTCAATCTTTAATATTATATTTTTCTCCAGTGTTTTACCTGCTGCTGTGAACAGGATACTGGTAGAAGAGCTTTGTATTTGCTGACGTTTATGAAGACAGGATTGGAGGGCAGCCAGTGATCACTTAATTAGCCTGGGTAGTGATAGAAATGAGGATTATTAGTGGCAAATGGACTGAGTAGGCAATATTATAAAGTTAGATGGTGGGAATTTATGTAATAGGGAGGAGATAGGCTCAGAAAATTAGCTTTGAGTGAAGTTAAAATACTGAGGCTGGAAACCATCTTTAACCCAAAGCTACTATGAAACAAACTCACAAAATCAAAGAAGTATAGAATGGTTATAGCTCAAAATGGGATCATTTTGTCCAACAACCCTGCCACTCCATGCAAGAGCAACTCGACTTCAGTCCATTCCTCTTTTGTCATCTAGTCATGTGTGGCAGGGAGTTTCAAGACCAAATTTCACCCCAGGGAACAAGTGACAGTTAAATGTTTACTAAGTGATAATTAGGTGAGAACTCAGTACATATGGCGAAATAAGTAATCCATGTGTTGGAGTTTTGAAATCTGAGCAGGAATAAAACTCTGACTGGTAAAGTATATAACTGGGCTCTCTTGAACTGACGTTTAACCTCTTAGTATCTGCAATCTTCGATGTTTTCCTCAAAGCTCTATACAGCTTTCCCCTTCAGATAATTATCACATTCCTTGTTGAAGGCCCTGATTGAATCATTCTGCTTCACACCCTCTGGTTATGCATACAAAATACTAAGCACTTCTAAAGGAAAACATCATTGCTCATACCACACTTGGCAACAGAAGGAATCAGTGTAAGTCAATGTCCTCTCTTTCTTGAGGCTTCTGCCAATAGGTATAATTTCTCCCAAACTTCTTTGACCTGACACCAACCCATGAGGAAATTCACCACATATCTCCTTCCAGTCTGAAAAATAATCATTCAGCATTACTCTTTGTTTCCTATAACTTGGCTAATTTTGTATCCATACTGTCGTAGTCCATTGTATTTCATGGCTTTCAACTTTTTCAATAGGCCTATTTGGGATTTTTACAGATAGATTTTGAAAGTCAAGAACCTTTTATTCAAACTGTTGACAAATCTATATCTACTTGAGTTTAGGTTTGCTTTGTACGCAGCACGCACACTGGAGACACTTCACTCAACCTACATCCAAACATTGTATATGTATTTGAAAAAAAGAAGATTTGGTCTAAAATTAATATTTTAAACATAAGTAATGGCACATATGTGAAATCAAAACTGAGCCAGCTGAAGTGAACTGGCATATTAAGCCAGGGTATAGATTAAAGTGAGACAGTAGGAAGCATTTAAGGGGACATTTCAGAATGATCGGAAGTAAAATCCTTCCTGGTTAACTAAATAAGTTATGGAAAGTATCAGATTTGAGGAAAAAGCATATAAGTAAGCAAAGAAGAATGGCAGGTCAGATGATTGGTTAGAATATAAAGAATGGCAGAGAATAACTGAAATGTTAACTAGGTGTTAAGAAATTAAAATTTAACAGAAAAGTGGCTACAAAGTATCAAAATGGATAGCAGGATAATAAAATGTGAGGTTGGATGAACACAGCAGGCCCAGCAGCATCTCAGGAGCACAAAAGCTGACGTTTCAGGCCTAGACCCTTCATCAGAGAGGGGGATGTGGTGAGGGTTCTGGAATAAATAGGGAGAGAGGGGGAGGCGGACCGAAGATGGAGAGAAAAGAAGATAGGTGGAGGGAGTGTAGGTGGGGAGGTAGGGAGGGGATAGGTCAGTCCAGGGAAGACAGACAGGTCAAGGAGGTGGGATGAGGTTAGTAGGCAGGAGATGGAGGTGCGGCTTGGGGTGGGAGGAAGGGATGGGTGAGAGGAAAAACAGGTTAGGGAGGCAGAAACAGGTTGGACTGGTTTTGGGATGCAGTGGGTGGAGGGGAAGAGCTGGGCTGGTTGTGTGGTGCAGTGGGGGGAGGGGATGAACTGGGCTGGTTTAAGGATGCGGTGGGGGAAGGGGAGATTTTGAAGCTGGTGAAGTCCACATTGATACCATTAGGCTTGCAGGGTTCCCAAGCGGAATATGAGTTGCTGTTCCTGCAACCTTCAGGTGGCATCATTGTGGCACTGCAGGAGGCCCATGATGGACATGTCATCTAAAGAATGGGAGGGGGAGTGGAAATGGTTTGCGACTGGGAGGTGCAGTTGTTTGTTGCGAACCGAGCGGAGGTGTTCTGCAAAGCGGTCCCCAAGCCTCCGTTTGGTTTCCCCAATGTAGAGGAAGCCACACCGGGTACAGTGGATGCAGTATGCCACATTGGCAGATGTGCAGGTGAACCTCTGCTTAATGTGGAATGTCATCTTGGGGCCTGGGGTAGGGGTGAAGGAGGAGGTGTGGGGGCAAGTGTAGCATTTCCTGCGGTTGCAGGGGAAAGTGCTGGGTGTGGTGGGGTTGGAGGGCAGTGTGGAGCGAACAAAGGAGTCACGGAGAGAGTGGTCTCTCCGGAAAGCAGACAGGGGTGGGGATGGAAAAATGTCTTGGGTGGTGGGGTCGGATTGTAGATGGTGGAAGTGGATAATGGATAGCATATGTTTTATGGATCAATTAGAGAACCTGGGACTCCTCTCACTGGAGGATAGAAGATTAAGACAAGATTTGATAGATGTGTTCAAAATTATGAGGTCTTTTCAAAGACATTTGGGAGAAATTATATCTATTGGCAGAAGAATTAAGAAGGAGAGGACATTGACTTACGCTGATTCCTTCTGTTGTCAATTGTGATATGAACAATGATATTTTCCCTTACAAGCACTTAGTATGTGGTATGCATAGGTTTCCACAGGTTCCTTAAAAAGGAAAAGTAAGTAACGTGAGTTTTGGTCCTTTAGAAAGCCAGATGGGGAGATAACAAGTAGATAATATGAACAAATATTTTGCTTCTGTTTTCAGTATGCAGATTTTCAAAATTCCAGGAATAGCTGTAAATCAGGAGGTAGAAGGGAGTTAACTTAGTAAAAGCACAAACACCAGGGAATTGACACCTTACAAACTGATAGAACTGCAGGTTGAGAAGTTTCCAGGTAGAGATAGACATCATCCTAGGGCATTAAAAGATGTGGCTAATGAGATGGTGGGCTCATTGTATTAATTTTCCAAAATTCCCTACATTCATAAAAAGTACTATCTGCCCAGAAAGTAGCAAATATTCTCTATCCTAGAAGAGAAGGAGGCAGAAAGTAGGAGCATAGCTTGACATCTGTCCTGGGAATGTGTTACAGTTGATCATTTAAAGGGTTTATAGTTGTTTTGGATAAATTATGTAGAGCATCTTCAGTTGCACCATCAAAGCACCCAGGAACTGATAAATCTGACTGAGATCCATACAAAAGAGGTCTTCCACTCCATCAACATCCAACTCCTCTGCAATCACAGTAAGAACTTCTGTCATGTGTGCATTCACTTTCCTGGCAGCTGCCATGATTCCTTCGATCTTTGCTAATCCAACTGTCCCAGATCTTCACTCCAACTTTGAAAGCGCAAAAATGGATCCTGGGAACAAATATATCCTCTGTGACATAGTTAGTTACCCCTCTACTGGAGCACCAGACAAAGGCACAAAGAGGATACAAGTAATGCTACCGACTCGGAAGGAGAATTCTAGAGCTTCTGAAATGCTGATTCAGGTTCCTGGATCAGTGAGGTGATGCAATCCAATTTCTTCCTTCAAGGGTTTATTAAATGTGCGGGTCTGTTGCCCGCTCCCCCCCCCCCTCCCACATGGTCCTTCAGAGAGGTGTGAATGTTCAGCATAGTGCAAGAAGATACATGTTGGGAAGTCTAATAAGAGAAGGATACACACAATGAATGGGTGTACTGAGGGACAAAGGAGCGTTGGTGTACAAGTTCAAAGATCCCTGAAGATGTCAGCACAGATATTAGTAAAGAAAGTATATGGGATGCTAGCCTTCAATAGCCAACGCGCAGAATGTAGGAGCGAGGAAGTTTCGTTAGAGCTTTATAAAACATTGGCCATAGATAGAATATTGTGTGCAGTTCTGCTCACCGCACTATTGGAAGGATGTGATTGCACTGGAGAGGATGCAGAGGAGATTCGCCATGATGTTGATTGGGATGAAAACTCTCAGTTATGAGGAGAGACTGGATAGGCTGAGTTTGATTTCCGTGGAGCAGTAGAAGCGGAGGGGGATCTGACTGAGCTAGACAAAATTATGAGAGGCATAGACAGAATAGATTGTGAGAATCTCTTCCCTGAAGCAAATGTGTCCAAGACCAGAGGGCATATGTTTAAGGTGAAGACCAAGTGGTTTGGAGGAGATCTGAGAATCTATTTTTCACCTAGAGTGTGGTAGATATATGTGCTTCCTAAGAGGTTGGTGGAGGCAGGTACTCTTGCAAGATTTAAGAAGCATCTAGATGAGAACTTCAAACGCCAGGCCATTGTAGGCTATAGACCAATACAGGTAAACGGGATCAGTGCAGTTTGGTGTTTGTTGGTCAACATAGACATGGTGGGCCAAAGCGCCTCTTTCTATGTGGTATGACTCTATGAAAGAGGCAGTCCATCATGGGGGTAGGAAGGGAGGGGGAGAGGGAGCAGATGGTGAGAGGATGCAGTGAGCAACAATGCTGACCAGGGAGACTCCCTGCTACGTGACAGACTGACAGGAGAAATTCGCTCTTCTCCTGCACAGCTTTCAGCATTAGAGAGAGCCATGGAGTCATACAATTGTACAGTGTGGAAACAGACCATTTGGCCCATATCCTTCTAAACCTTTCCTATTCATATACTTATCTAGATGCCTATAAATGTTGTAATTGTACCAACCTTCACCACATCCTCTGGCAGCTCAGTCCATGCAAGCACCACCCTCTGCATGAAAAAGTTGCCACCTCCTCTATGAGGTCATCCCTCAACCTCTGACACTCCATGGAAAATAGCCCCAGTCTATTCAGCCTCTCCCTATAGCTCATATCCCTCTAAGCCTGGTCACATCCTTGTAAATCTTTATTGCAATCTTTCAAGTTTAAGAATATCCTTCCTTTAGCAGGGACACCAGAACTGAATGCGGTATTTAAAAAGTGGCCGAACCAATGTCATGCACAGCTGCAACAGTGACACCCAACTCTTATACTTAATTGTTACGAAGTTGTGTAGAGTGTCCATGAATTGGAAGGCAGGAAGTTAGAATTTGTTGGTAAAAATAATAGTGGGGAAAAGGAGTGCATCATCCCTTTAAAAGATGGTGTTTTTTCGGTGCTTAGGGTTCATAAAACTGCATATTTGTGAACAGCAGCTGATGGGTGCTAGTACAGAAAGTACAAAAATTTGAAACATTTATATTGAAAGGCCAAGCTACATTTTTTTTTATCAAGACATCAGTTTTGAATTTTAGCCAATCAATTTGAACCAGGCCCTGAGCTAGCAAAAACCAATTGAATTTAAAATCGATGGTTTTGGCAACCCAAAACCAGTCATATTATAAGAAATTGATGGGTCGTCGGGGGATATATAAAGACGAGGGCATTTGGAAAACTGGAGAGAGCCAACTGTTATCTGAGAGGAGAGCAAGCCTACCATTTGAGAAATAAGACTCGAGCTCTCTCAAGAAATCGCTAAGTGCCTAAGAAAGCACCATCTGATCAATTAAAGGTACCATGGCATTTTTAGCTAAGAGTCTTCACAGAGAAAACATCCCTGACAATAAAATCGGTAGAAGAAAGGCATTTATGGCGTGAGATCAACAGAAGGCAGAGAGTTCCAGAAGACACAGTCTGTGCGAACTTGGAGACATTAAGTTTTAATTTATTGTTGTCTTATTTATTGGGTTTATATAAGTGGGACTAGTGTTTACTTGAACAGCATTCCAGTAGAATTTAGTTTAGGAAGTAGTTAATAGTCTAAGAGGGAATTGTTCATTTTGTTAGTAATTCTGTTAATTTGTTCATTGTTAGGGTTAAATAAAGGAATTGTTTCTTGTTGTTTATAAAGTGGATGAGGGACTTACTTTCTTTTAACCATTCTTTCAACACAGTATGCGGGGAAAGGTGAACTTCTGTGGGTATTTTGGGGTAATTATAAGAGTGGAACCTCTACTCCCACTATAGATTCTGGCTTGTGTTTTGGTTTAATTGTCAGAAGAGTTTGGCCATTCCATCTCCATAACACAATGCACTGACTAATAAAGGCAAGTGTACCAAATGCCTTCTTTGCTACTCTGTCTACCTGGGACTCCACCTTCAGGAATCTATGAACCTACACCCCAAGGTCGTCTTGTTCAGCAACACTCCCAGGACCCTACCATTAAGTGTATAAGTCCTGCCCTGATTCGGCTTACCAAAATGCAGCACCTCACAATTATCTAAATTAAACTCCATCTGCCACTCCTCAGGCCAAATGGATGAAATTGGTTCTGAAATACTCTAAGTGGTGGGTCTCCAGATCACCTCTGATGTCTCTCTTCTCTGTTGCAATGGATGGCCTTGACATAAACCATCGATCCCTCCCTTGGGACTAGGAGCAGCCTGTCATGATTGTCATGGGAATCTAAATCAGACCCAAATTCCATCTGACCATGTTGATTTCCAGCTACACTGGCTGTACATGGATAGGAAACCTGACTCTATAACCAATTAAGTTCTTCTCCATGTGCAAGTCTAAACTTTAATCATTTCCTCCAAAGAGTGGCTTATGACCCCAAACTCACCTTTTTTTAAATCGCGTCTTTCTCTGGCAAAGAGAAAATCCTTCTAGGAATTATAACTTGCTATTTTGTGACTTTTAAATAATTTTAGTAAGATTTTCTTCATGATTCTTGGCACAGGCCATGTGAGCCTTATTCCTGATGCTTTGACTTTATTTGCTGTAGTCATTTGCCACGTTATCGTGAACATTGATGGTCAATGCATTATCAATTGATAACATATGAAAAAAAACTTGACTCCATTGGGATATTATTGTTTCTCGAACAATGTGAGAAGGAACTTAGAGAAGATTATATTTGAATGTTACAATAGGGATGGAAGTCAGTTGAAACCACAAAGGTGTAATTATGTAAACAAAACTTTTGATTTAGCTGCAAAATAGAAGTCTAACATTTGCTCATCCATTCATTTAAGTTGGAGTCCAGCAGAGTCACTGCAACAGTTTCCAATAAGTAACTTATGAAATAAAGGCTGAATTGAAAACCAACAGTAACAGTGCAAATATTGATATTCTGATGGTTTTAAGTTTTTGGTTAATATGTATTCACTTGGTCATTGTGCATTTCTTAATTTTAATACATATATTTCCTGGAGTTTAGAAAGTTGAGGAATGATCTAATTGATATGGTTAAAAAGATAAACAGAAATGTAACAGTGAAACCATTTCTTCTGGTGGGGAAATCTTTACAGTAAGGGCATAATCTCAAGATTGGAGCTTGATCAGTTATGAGTGAATCAGCAGGCAATTTTGTATGCACAGGAACATAGGGAGGGATTTTGTAATTCAGTTTTTTTGTGAGGGTCAGGTCAGTTGAAGTTTTCAGCACCATGTTTGTTATTTTTTCTTTTGGTAATGGATTGAAAGGATATCCACAAAGACTGGTAAATGGATTTGATGTACACATGTCCTATCATCTAATAACGTGTCAGAAAATTCTCGAGGACCTGAATAGCCTACTCTTGCAGCAATGACGCGCTGTTCATAGCTCCAAGGGTGCATCATCTTGCTCCCATCATGATATAAATGCAAGCTGAAGTCTTTGATGCTTCACTGGATTGGACGACATCTTATAATGCCCCCTTACCTGTAAATATATTAAACTTTGTGGGAATATCAGAGATTTCAGAGACCTTCATATTAAGATCAAAAAATAACAGACTGTTTTCTGATTGTTGAGGATTTTATAGACTTCTCATATTGTTAGGCCTCATACTATTATATTGATTAATATTCAAATATCATCTATATGCCATCAAATATTTTCTAGGACATAAAGGTTTCCTTTCAACTTTATTGAATGAATCCCAGTATTTAATATGAGATATGAAGACTGGGGCAGAAGAAAGTGCATTATTTTGTCGCTGATCAAGAAACATCACAAAAAAATGCTAATTAAGACTGAACATTTTTTAACCTAGTTGCTTGATCAGACAAAGTGTTATCTCCAAGCAGTTAATGAAGAATATTCATACCTTTAAAGAAAGTATGTTCTTAAGATAGGTTGCTTAATCATTTACAATTTTGCCTTCACACTACATTCAATATAAAGTAATGAAGTTTAACTGGGTAAGTATGTTTATTACTTTAAAAAGATAACTTCTTATATTTGAATAAAATTTGCAACTGTCACACTAATTTTGCTCCAATGTTTGCTTTCAGCTGTTTAGACTTTTTCAACAATTATGTGAATCTGAGATGGCAGGATTAGTTGGCTCATGCAGAAGTTAACCTCAAGGTTAATGACTTTTATAATTCTACATTCTATGAAGTTAATTCTACAATATATGAAGTATTCAAATACCAGAAAATTCTAGACAGGAAAACATTCAATTTTGATAATTCATGCATTTCATCACTGAAGAAATGCATACATGGTAACTAAATTACTGAATATGATAAATACTGATAGATGTTGCATGGTATTGCTTGTGCATTGAAGTTGAAAGTAAATCTGTATTTACAAATTGAAAGCATGGTATCCATAACTTTGCAGCATTAGCAAGGAATTGGAAACAGCAGGGAGAAACAAAACAACCCATCAACATTTGTGTTCTAGATTGGCGTCAAAACTGTGCTGCTTTGACTTATTGTTTTTCTTTCCTCACCAATAATACCTGTATCTCTATTATTATATATGTGTGCCTGTTTGAATATGCACTAGAATTTTAAAAAGGGTTGAGTTTACTATACATTTATAAGTTGGCAATTAATTTTTCTTTTTTGAAGAAGATCTAATGAAGAGTCGCCAGATTCAAAACATTAACTCTGCTATTTAGCACAGATGGTGCTGGATTTGCTGAGTTTCTCCAGCATTTTCTGTTTTTGTTTCAGATTTCCAGCATCAGCAATTCTTTGTTTTATTTCTTTCCTTCCTGCTGTTGGCTATAAACAGTTTGATTACGATAAATAGCTTCGTTCTTGTTAATGATTTAAAGCAAAACCTGGTGTGCATATTCTTTCTATCTGAATTAGACCAGTAAATTGAAACAATTCGGTGTTTAGTCACATTTTCACGTTTGTGACTGCTCAAGGAACAGATTTCACTGCACTACTCCAGTGAGTCATGACAGTTGTCCAATCCTCTGTGGAATACAACATAGATGATAAAATATACAACTTCAGCATCCTTTTCCTAAGATACAAATTCTTTTTGATGTTAGTATAGCCTTCATTCTACCAAACCTGGTCCTGGCTGTCTCATTTCTCTTTTAGATATGATAATCACGTGTGACATTGTCTGTGATGAACTGCCCAAGGTATATTAACCTTTTTGTTCGTCCCAGCACATGTAAATTCACTTCAGTTTTCATTCCAGGTGTTAGTTTTCTCTTAGTAACTATTGTCTTGGTGGTTTTCACATTAATTTTCAATACACTTTTCACACTCCTTGCTTTCGTTTTGTTTACAATTTCTTGTAGCGCCTCTTCTGACTGTAATCAATGTAGTGTCATCTGTGTATCTCATTGGAAACATTCAATTTACTGATGTTGCAATCTGCTAAATCTGCCAAGTCTGTAAAGATAGATTCAATGTACAGGTTGAATCGTTTTGGGGACATAACATAATGTGCTGTCTTTTGTTTGAAAAGCTATCTGACAAAATGCAATCCAGTTTAATCACTACTGATTGATTCCATTGTGGATTCTGAACTATCTGTTCATTATTTCTGTCAATTTCTGGCACTTTATAGCGCATCATTATTTTGTGATGTTACACTCACTTAAATGACTTTTCATTAATTATAAAGAATACATTTTTTTTGCATTTCCAGGCATCCTTCAAATGGCTACTCACACTTAAAAAGAGCCCACTCTTATTAATTGGTTTAGTCTGATTCCAGGCTGTCTATCATCTATCTCTGCTTCAATAGACTGGTCACTTAATCCCAAAATGACTCTTAAAATCATTTTCTACACCTGATGCTTGTGGCTTCTTCACATGTTCTTTGGACATTTTGGAACTTTTCCTTAAGATGCTTAATCAACACTAACTGCGAAAGATCCTGAAAAAAATCCTGTTGCAGAGTTCTGTCATTATCCCAGTATTAACACCATTTAGAACTTTAAGGCATTCTTTTGGTATCTCAGTAATTCCGAGTGTTTTCACCTTTCATTTTTTTGATCATGGCACTGAGTTCAGTTTCTATCCCTGGTTCTTCTCTTCCTTCTAATGGTGCCAAATTGTTTCTATCTTCAAATGTATTCCAGCAGTTGCTTCTGTACGCTTTCTTGTTCATGGCAGAAGGAGTTTAAACCTGAAAAGTGTGAAGTACTGTATTTTAGGAAACTAACAAGACTAAGGAGTGCATGATGAATAGCAAGACCTTGGGTAGCGCTGAGGATCAGCAGGATCTTAGTGTACCTGTGCACAGATTCTTGAACACAACAAGACAGGTGGATAGGGTGGTTAAAAAGACACCTGGGATACTTGCCTTTACTAGTCAGGGAATTAAATATAAGACCTGGAAAACAGTGATGGTGCTGTATACAATCACAGCTGGAGTATTGTGTGTAGTTGTGGTCTTTACACTATAAAAAAGGATATGTTTGCACTGGAGTGGGTGCAGAGTAGATTCACCAGAAAGGACAGCAGGTTTATAGAGGATTGATGGAAAATTTTTATCATCTAGTGGTGATGGGATCTGGAGTTCACTGTTTTCAGTTGTTTAATAAGTATGCAGATGATGTTACAACACAGAGACAGACAGCTGAATCAAATTAGCCTTTCTCCCTCTGTCTTCACAACACAATAATATTAAAACCTTCAAAATTGATCCGTGTGACTGACTTTTGAATAGCAAATTTCAGTCTATGCAAATAATGAATTTCAGTAACTGGTTTGAATCTTAATTTGCTATGTCTTTTTGTTTATTAACAATACAGTAAATTTAGCAGAGTAAAATTAAACCAAGAAATCTAATTGTTCTATGCTACAAACCCAGAAACCTTTGTTTTCAGTCCCATTCAAACACAATTAAAGGATAAATGAGAGAAAATAACAAAACTAGCCAAATTATTTAAGCAGTTTTTGCAATGCATTGTTCACAAGCAAAGATGAGGATTTCTTGTTGATTTTCTGAAGATATTAATCAGGGTCACCCTTTCTGTTCACTCAAATAAAGACAGTAATATTTACAATTTAGTTTTCTATTCTCTGAGTCTTTCTAAGAGCTTTCATGAGAGGTTAGGCAGGGAGCCTTCAAATCTCCATGCCATTAGCATCAGTAGTCCGATTCTCTTTTTTCACAGAAAACACAATTCAAATATCCAACTCAAACTCTCACCACTGCGTGACTGACTAACTGACTCCTCCATAAGATCCTAGTTCCCATTCAACATCTGCTTGACCATGAGATCTTTTTCAGACTTGCTGGAACCAATTCCCACTTATTGACCTAGTTAACAACCAATTTCATGCCAACTGTTTAAACATAATTGGGCGGTACAGTGGTTCCCTGGTTAGCGCTGCATCCTCACCGTACCAGAGACCCACGTTCAATTCCAGCCTCAGGTAACTATTTGGAATTTGAACATTCTCCCCATGTCTGTGTGGGTTTTTGCTGGGTGCTCCAGTTTCCTCCCACAGTACGAAGATGTGCTGGTTAGGTGGCAAAGTGTGGGGTTACAGGATAGAGTGGGGAGCTGGGTCTGGGCAGGAGAGCCAATGCAGACTTGATCGGCCGAATGATCCCTTTTCATACTATAGGGACTCTATAATAATGCTATTTTTAGATGAAGGATCTGCAGAACCTCTTACTGAAGAACCAGCCTACAATTAATTTCCAGGCCAGACATCACAAATAAACAAAAGCTTATTGGGTCTGCTTTTTGCTGTCGATCACAGTTTAAATATCATCTTTAGTTCACAGTTCCTAGTTCCCAGCTCCAAGCTGAATTTGATTAAAGAAAAATTAAAACAATGAAACATTAGCTAGAGGTCTAACAATGAATGCTTGATTGCTATAAAATACATGGCTACAGGTCAAATTCTAGAAAGGTTTGGAAGAGTGTTTGATGACTGCCGTGGTTGAAGTGGGCTGAAGGGCCTCTTTCTGTGCTGTAATTCTCTATGACACTAAGAGAGGTACACCCTCCCTGCTCCCAATTCTTTTCCTATCTGCAATTGCTTTAACTTTTTATGCAACTTCATATAACATTGAGCTTTCTGTCCATTTCCTTTATCTTTTTGCAGCTGCCTTCATGCAGTTAAGTGCCATTAAATGAATCTCAATGCTCAACAAAGCCTCATAACTTACTGAAAGAGTATTAAATGGTGCACTTACTGTTTCATAACTCCTCGTATGTAATATTCTGCGCAGTTTTCCTATCTGTTTTTCTGTTTATTTCTTTATTGTTTTTAATGTGTGTCCTTTTCTCTGTCATATCTAGTGTTTCATTAATCATCCACTTTTGATGTTTCCTCCTCTGTTTCAAACTAGTACAAACCCTTAAAAGGCAGAGGCTTCATTTGTTTTCTTAATCATCCATGAGTGATCAACAAATGAGAAAAGAAATAGTATCAAGCTCAAGGGAAATGTTTATATAAATGGAAGAAAAAGTAAGAAATAGGTTTGGAAATGAGAAAGGAGTTGGGGTGTTCCTTTCAGGAGCAAAAATAAAGTAATCAATTACAACAGCAAAAGGGGGAATATGTAAAGACTTGCAAGAATGTGGAAGTATTGACTTTTTAAAAATTGCTATTAAGAGGTAGTTAAAGTGCTTATTAAATTGAACTCCAAGTGAAACTGTAATAAAATATAATAGTTGGACGCACTAACAAACTCATGAGGCAATGATTACAGATCTGTCTCCTTGAGGATCTCAAGTTAAACTCCTCAAATACAAAGTATTAATCTTCAGTATTATTACTTTCAGAACCCTTACCCCTATATAAGACAGTCTGTTCATTTGTTTTTGAAGATGTATTTTCATATGACATTGTTAGCATAGAACAGCTCTCTGATGAGGGCTTGGTGCAGCTTTGTCATGGATGTGAGGCAGGCATGACTAAATAATTTTCTGTCAGTTCTGGTATGTAACTGTTGTTACAGAGGGGGAATAGCCGAACCCCTCATAGTGAAACCAAAACACACACCCCAATCTGTTATGATGGAAGTAGGAGTTCCACCTCTCATAATTACCTTCAAAACATCCAGAGAAGCTTGCCTTTCCCCTTGTAAGCTGTTAAAAGAGTGCTTAAAAGGAAGAAAATTTCTGATCTCTAGTTTACAAGTAACAAGTAACAATTCATTTGTTTAGCCTTGACAATGAGCAAATTAATAGAAATACGCTAACAAACCAAACAATTCCCTCTCAGACTGCTAACTATTCCCTAACTGAAGTAAATTCTACTGGAATGCTGTTCAAATAAACAGAAGTCCCACTTATATTAGCCCAATTAATAAGACAACAATAAATTAATTTCTGCCACTGATTCTGTTGTCAGGGTTTTTTTTTAAATTGCTTCCATGAGGACTTCTAGCAAGGAATGCTGTGGTGCCATTTTAATTAGACTCTCTCCTGATTTTCAAAAACACCTGTCTTATAAATCCTCTATGACACATCAAATTCTCGTAATATAATTAGTTACATGTTGTCAAGACCATCAGATTTAAATTTGTTCGGATTTTACAATTTAAGGACTAGGTTTAAATTGATTGGCTAAATTTGAAAAGACCTGTATTGGTAAAAATGCTGCTTGGCTGTTCGATACAAAATATTTCCATTCGGGCACTCTCTGTGAGCACATGCACTTCAACCTGTTGGTCAGACATCCATTTTAACGCTGAGCACTGATAAAGCAATACCATCTTTTAAAGGGATGATGCACTGCTTTTCCCCACTATCATTTTACCAACAAATTCTAACTTCCTTTCTTCCAATTCATGAATACTCTACTCAACGTCGTAACAATGTCTGTAGATAAACTAAAGGCATGAGGTATACTCTGCAATGGTAATGCCACTGGACTAGTAATCGAAAGGCCCAACAATGGATTCAAATCTCACCATGGGCAGCTGGTAGAATTTAAATTCAATTAATAAATATGGAATATGACATTCCCTAATGGTGATTATGGCAAGTAACATTAATTAATGTAACGTCCGCCTAATTCACTAATGTTCTTTAGAAAAAGAAATCTACCTCCTTACCTAGCCTGGCCCACGTGGGATTGCAGGTTACCTTCTACAATGGCCGAACAAATAACTCAGTTTGAAGGCATGTAGGGAGAGTAAACATCAAAGAATTTTGGGAAATGACAACTAGGATGGGCCATTACTGGCTAGGCCATCAATTCTCATCCATACATAATTACCCTTGAGAATGTGATGGTGGGATGGCTTCTTGAGCTTTTGTAGTATGAGCTGTGAGGAAGAGAGTAGGATTTTTATCCAAATGACAATATAGTTCCAAGTCTGGATAGTATGAAGCTTGGAGGAGAACTTGCAAGTGGGGGTGTTACCTTTAATCTTGCTCATTTAAGTGGTCAAATTCACTATTGAAAGGTGCTGTCAAAGGAGCCATGGTGAATTTCTGCAGTACATCTTGTTGTGGAAGGAGTGAATGCTTTAATGACAATGGATAAGGAGCCGATCCATCGGGCTGCTTTGTCCTAGATTGAAGAATGTCTGTGACGGAACAGAATCCACTTTGGCGTCACTCTGGATCTTAAAGGGTTCTGATGTTGCCCTATCATGACTGATCTTACTCCTCATATTGTCTGGAAAGAGGGGATCATACCAAGCAACTTTAGAAGGGAAACAAATTTTGTTTAGCAGTTTAAATAGACGGCCTCTGGTCACGTATGAATGTCGAGGTGAAATTAATTGAGGCAATATATAGTGATCCCCTTTGCTAACGGCATCTCTCTAAAGCTGCCAGATTCAGTAGATCTTAAAAATTTGTGGATCTTCCAGTTCTGAAACCACAACAGGTTGCATGATTGATGCATTATTCCAAGGTATGCAACCTGTCAAGATTAACATGGGTAAACACATTCAGGAGGGAGATGCTTTGATTGTTGCTGGGAACATTCAGGGATCAACTTCCCCATATTTTAGGGGATTGTCTCAGGCCATGTTTTATATCTCCTCGTGATGCCATTTCTCTTATATTTCTATCGCATTTCTTGTACAATGATTTGTCAGACTGCTGGAAGTTTCCTCTTGATACTTCATGTGATTTGTACAATCAATGTGCAAACCCAGCATTGATGCATGGATCAAAAACCTCTCGCCACACACAGCCTTGGGGCATTCTGCCCTCCTTGGAATTCTTCCTTGCACCACCCCCCTTTTTAATTTCTCCAACCCACAACTCCCGCAGATTTCCTCTCTCCCCCGATCCCTCTTTACAGAGCCTAATTGACATTCCTGTTACAAGGAGATAAGCTTTCTGCGTTATATAATGACAGAATTGTTCAGGTGTAAAAGGAGGGCATTCAGCCCATCATGCCTGCTCTGGTTTTTCAAATGAACATCATTATCTAGAATCTATTGACTGCCTATTCTCCACTGCTTCTATCCAAATCATCATCCAGTGCCTTCTTCAATCCCTCCATTGAACCTGCCTCCAGGTTCCTTTCCCCATCTTAATTAATTGCAAAAGTTTCTGTGCTGCCCGAAGACTAGTGTGTGGCCTCTCCCTCCCTTAAGTGGGGCAAGCTGACACGTTTCCTCACAAGATGGATTTGAACAATTCTGCTTGTTAAGGGACTCCGTTCCCTTTACCTATCTCATTTGACTAAAGGGTAATTGAATCCCTCGTGAATATGATTCGTATTTGTTACTCAATTTCCTAATATGTTTGCGTATTTCATCCTTCTGTTTGTTGGTCTGTAGTTAATCTTGTTAGAGTAGTTAATCCTCTGTTATCTCTTATCTCGATCCACGTGGATGCTGTACGTCTTGCTGACAGCTGTGCATTTTTTTTCTACCAGTGTTATATTAACTGATTATTACAGCTAATCAACCTTCCACTTTCCACCGTCTATCTCTTTTAAACCTGTTGTTATGATTTATTCCCAGTCCCAGATGATTTTTTGGTTACAATATCTCACTTAAACTATTTCCCATTCCTAACAATTCCTTCAGTTCTCATTTTCTTACAAGCACAGTGCATTACAATATGGTATAACTAATTTTTAAGGAGAATTCCTCTCACTTTATTCTTAATAATTTTCTTACACGCCTGTTCTATAACCCGAGCTATTTTTGCCCTCCCTTGGTTTATTCTGTTTTGTGCTTTGTTTACTTGCTTGGTTTATATTTAAACTTATTTCATCTCTTATAGATGTTTAGCCACCATATTAGTTTAAGAGGTTAGTAATCTCCTTAATTATCTCTTCTTCTAAAATACTATATGTTTTCAGTTCTGGTGAAATCTGTCACATAAATGAAGAATGCAGGAGGGGAATGCCAGGAGCAACACCAGAAGTACTTAAAATCACTGACTCACAATTACTGTGGTGCAGAAGGAGGCCATTTGGCCCATCATGTCTGCACTGGCTCTGTAACCTAGCACCAATCTTCTACTTTTTTCCCTGTATCCCTGCACAACATTACTACCCAAATAACCATCCAATTCCCTTTTGAATACTTCAGTTGAACCTGCCTCCACCACATTTCCAGGCAGTGCATTCCATACCCTAACAACTTGCTTTGTACATCACTCTTGCTTCATTTGTACATTAATTTTAATCTGTGCCCTCTAGTTCTTATTTCTTTTACAACCGGAAACAGCGTCACCCTGTCTGCTCTAATCAGCCCGCTCATGATTTCGAAATCCTCTTAAAGATCTCTTCTCAACCTTCTTCTCTACAGGGAGAACAGTCACACTTTTTCAGTCTGTCCTAATTGCTGGAGTTCCTGATACCTAGAACATCTCTCTTAAATTGCTTCTGCACTTTCTCCAGTGCATTTGCATCTTTCCTAAAATGTGGCACCTACAAATGTATTTAATTTTACAGCTGAGGCCTAACAATATACAATTTCAACATTACCCCCTTGTAGCCCTACTCTATGCCCCTATTAGTGAAGCTGAGAACACTTTACTGCTCTCCCCAAAGGTGCTCCCACCTTTAGTGATCTGTACACACATACTATAAGAATGTAAGAAATAGAAACAGGAACAGAGCAGGTTTGGTCGCTTGAATATGCTCCGCTATTAAAGAGGATCATGGCCAATCCACCATTCATCACATCCACTTTCTTGCCCTTTCCCCATAACCCTTGGTTCCCCACTTATCAAGAATCTATCTATCTGAGGACTCTGCCGTCACAGCTCTTGGTGACAAGGAATTCCAAAAGCTCACCTGCATCTCAGTCTTAAATTAGCACCCCATCATTCTGAGAGTATGCCCTGTGTTCTGCACTGTCCCATGAGAAGAAGCATCCTCTCAGTATTTATCCTGTCAAAACCCTTAAGAATCCTATTAGTTTCAATGAGATCACCTCTAATTCTTCCTGAGCTTCAACGAGCAGAATATCAACCTGTTTAGCTTGAGCTCATAAGACGATCCTCCATACCAGGGATCATCCTAGTGAACCTTCTCTGAACTGCCTCCAATGAAATGATATCTTTGCCAAATAAGGGACAAAAACTGCCATCAGTACTCCAAGTGTGGTCTCACTCCCATCCTATACAGTTGCAGTATTACTCCTCTCCTCTTAATACTCTAGTTCCCTTGAAATAAGGGCCAACATTCCATTAGTCGTCCTAAATACCCACTGCACCTGTGTTAGCTTTTTGTGTTTTGTGCACAAATACCCTGAGTCCCTTTCTGTTGCAGCTTTTGACCATTGGAAATCATAATCTGTTATTTTGTTCTCCCTTCCAAAGTGAACAACTTTGCATTTTCTGACTTTGCTGACGTTTGCTGACTTATTGCTTACTTACTTAAGCTATCAATATCTCTCTAAACTGTTTGTATCTCTCTTACAACCTGCCTTTCTACTATTTCAGTGTCATCTGCAAATTTGACAACAGTACATTCCTCCAAGTCATTAATGTATATTGTTAACAGTTACAATCCCAGTCCTGATCCCTGTGGAACTCCACTGGTCACAGGCCACCAACCTGAAAAAGAACCCTTTACCCCAACTTGCTGTTTCCTGTCCATGAGCCAATTATCTATCCATGCTAAAATATGACTTCCAAAACCATGGGCTCTTACCTTCTGACTTAACCTTTTGTGAGGTACTTTGTCGAAAACCTTCCGGAAGTCCAAATACAATGCATCTACTGGTTCCTTTTGATCTACTCTGGTTGAGACATCCTCGAAAAGCTTTAGTGAATTAGTCAGACATGATTTCTTTATAGTGAAGACATGTTGATTCTGCTTGATTAGATAATGATTTTTCAAATGGTCTGTGATACTTCCTTAATCATTGATTTTGATACTTGTCCAACAATGGTAATGCTAATTGGCCTATAGTTAGCTGTGTTTTTCCTCCCTCCCTTTTTGAGTAGTGGTGTCACATTAACAGTTTTTCAATCCTCTAGTACTTCTCCAGACTCTAGTGATTTTTAGAAAATTACAACCTATGCATCTTTATCTGCCCAGGGGCCTCAGCTTCTGCACCCTCTTTGGAAGTATACCATTATTTTATATTGTCTTTCAGTGTTCTTCCGGTCAAAGAGCATTACCTCAAACTTCTCTGTATTGAACCTCATCTGCCATATTTCCACCCATTCCATCAATTTGTCGATGTCTTCTTGGAGTTACACAGCATCTTTCTCATAATTTGCAATTCTTCTGAATTCACTGTCATCTGCAAATTTGGAAATTGCCCCTACACAGCAACATCCAGATCATTAATATTTGTCAGGAAAAGCAAGAGCCCCAATACTGACCCCTGGGGAACGCCGTTACAAAATTTCCTCCAGCTTGAAAAATGTCCACTGATCATTAAATTGTGTTTTCTATCAGTCAGCTAATTTTGTATCCACATTACCAGCCCTTTTTCAACCAAGGCCTACAACTTTCCTCATGAGTTTGGTGTGGGGCGTTGTATCAAATACTTCCAGTAAATCCACGCATACCCCTTAAAAAAATTACCTTCGTGAACACTTCAAAATATTCCAA
Organism: Stegostoma tigrinum; assembly: GCF_030684315.1. Classification (NCBI taxonomy): domain Eukaryota; kingdom Metazoa; phylum Chordata; class Chondrichthyes; order Orectolobiformes; family Stegostomatidae; genus Stegostoma; species Stegostoma tigrinum. The sequence goes on along the minus strand of NC_081378.1, from coordinate 25,351,874 downwards.
CAAGTTAGTCAAACACAATTTCCCCTTTAGAAATCAATGCTGCTTCTTCCTAATCAATTAACCCTTTTTCCATGTGATTACCAATTGTACCCCAAATGATGAACAACTTAATGATCCACTAAAATAAAGAAATTGTCCTTGCAATTATTAGTGTGATTTAGAGAAAAAAATGACAAAATACATATGAAAGGCTGCAGTCTCACCATGGTATAATAATTTATATTAAAATTACAAACACCTTGTGTTTTCAACATTATGGAAATTCTTAAGCCACCACATTTTTATGAAACATTTTAAACATTGATCATCTCTACTCTTTGTTGTGTGCTTCTACTATTGAACTGAAATATTTTTGATTTTTCTTAATTTTGTATGTAGAAGGGCTTTATTCCAAATGCATCAGAAATAGTAATGTAAATGTCAATGGCTACAAATATGCAATGACAATAAGCTCTTTCACACTTCAACCATAATAACAGAAACACGGACCCCAATATTTCAAGGGGGTGTGGAGGTTGGTGTGCTTGCATCTGGCAAGGCTGAAGATACAGAATGACAATGTTTACCATAATGTTTACCATAGTTACAAACTGATGACGTGATTTGCATGTACATAAGACTTTTAGTTATTATTCAAAGGAAAAAGAAAACCATGACCAATGTGGTCCTGGTGCATAGAATGATTATAGCACAGAAGAAGGCCATTTGGCCTGTCAAGCCAATGCCACCCTCTGCAAGAACAATATAGTTAAACTTACTCCCTGACTCTATTCCTTCAGGTGCTTATATAATTCCCTCTTGAAAGCCACAGTTGAATCAGTCGAGTTCAAATTCTGTAGCTAGTGCATTCCAGCTAATAACAACTTACTGCAAGAAAATAGAACTTTCCTCATGTTTGATTCGTTTGCCAGTCACTTTAAATCTTGTTCTTTCATTCTCGTCCCTTCCATAATGGGACTGATTTTTCTCCTTCGATTCGAAAGCCCCTCGTGATTTTGAACACCTCAGTCAAATCTCCTCTCAGCTTTCTCTTTTCCTAGTAGATCCTCTTTAATTTTTCCTCAAAACTGAAGTCTCTTCTCGACTGAAGTACATCCCTGGATCCATTGATGTAAATCCTTTCAGTACACTCTCAAAACCTTATAGACGTACATTGCCCTGGTGAGCACTAACTTCTATGTTTTTCTACACTTTGGCCAAGTGTTAACCTGCTCAAAATATATTCACTTAGACAATTAAAATTGGGCACTTTACCTCCATTTATATAGTCCAGGTTGTGGGTCAATCATCACGAGTTTCCTTTAATTTGGCTACTTATTAAGAAATCTCTCAGACAATCAAGTAGTGAAACAATGATTTAAAATTTATTGTATGTAACAACCAAATCAAAATCCCCCCAAATAAGCAAGTTAAGCCTCACAACTCAACTTGGCTATTACACAATTAACGGTGGAATTTAACAATAATTCCCACCAGTACTGTCTGACTCTAGAAGTGTCATGTGTTCAATCCTTGTGTAGTGTTATTCTCTGAAGTTCTATGAATGAAGAATTCTGGTGTTGGATTCATGTAAATTTATATTCATACTTTGCCCTTCAGGGCTATGATGTGATATTGTTGATGATTCTTTTGATTCTTTCATTCAGATTATTGAGTACTCCTGAAGCCATCAAGTTTGCAGCTTGCCTTCTTATCAGAAGTAGCCTCTGTGTTCTTTATTACCTATGGAAGACACAGCTTTCCTGTGCTTAACTCCTTAAATTCTTCCGTCAATCTGTTGCCCCTCTGGCAATAAAGTAGCCACGTAGCAAGCAGATGTTAAAACAGTTTTGTTCATGCAGTTTTGACTCTTTTCCCAGACATGGCTCATTGTTTTCACTCCCTGTTTGGCCTTGTCTGTTAATGGTTTATTCCAGACAGAATTATTGCTGCTTGTTTCGTGTGTAGCAGTTTAACTTTGCTGATTCCTTCAGCATGAACAGGTATTAAAGTTCTGAAGCATCAAACTTAAGATCCCATATGCCTGATTTGCAAGTAGTAATTTTGTAAGATAATCTGTGAGAAAATGAACCATTAAATGCTAAAATCAAAAATTTCTCCAGAGTAGAACGCATACCATATGTGCTGTCCTCACTGATTGAAAATACAGCTTGTATTTTCAGTCCTTTGTCTTATTTAAAATGAATAAAATTTGGGTATATCCATCTTCTACTTTTAAAAACCTGTGTTCTGTTGCCCTTTCATTTCAGTTATTTGTTTCCATATATTTTCGACTTTTATTCAGGACACATGGCCAAGCTGAGAAATTGGGATAGTTACACAAGAAGTCTAGTGAAGCCAGGAGCAACTAGCAGCATTTCTAACTGAGTTGCAGGAGATAAGTTGAAATTCACCCTCGGCAGCAGCAAGATGCTGTTAATGGAGATTATTGCTTGTTATCAGCTTCATTAGCACCTAAATCTCACTGCATTAAAATGCAACTTTTTATCCTACCATGCACCATGAGAAAACTGTGCATCAACAATTACTGACATAAAAGTCAGAGTGGATACTTGGTGACTTGGACGTGTTGATCAGTCCTCTCGGCTGCCATCTTGAGCACTTAGCAGCAATGTTGAGGGTACCAGCCACATGTTCCTGTATCCACAGTCACTGGCATCTGACATCGCCAGCATCTCAGAAACCTCTCCGATCCACTTACAAGACTCTTCTGAACTTCAGTGCTATACCTTGGGGCTCGCTCCAAACAAGCATTGAAATGTTCCTGCAAAGATACATTGTGCTGAGACATGCACACAGCCAGCTCACAGACTGAACGCCCTGTTTGCTTGCTGTCATTCACTTAGAACATAATTGCATGCTCACAGCATCCCAGCACTGCCTTGCCTTACCTTACCTTGTCTTACCTCTTAGTGTATTCACAGAGACAGGCAGGTTGTCTTGCTGGTCAGCAGTCCTCAGTTTAGGGGGTATCTTAATTATGGTGTCTCAGTGAATTTTTGCAATGCATCTTGTAACTGATTCACACTGTGGCTGCCAAATGTTGATGGTGGAGTGAGATAATGTTTGTTGATCTGGTACCAAGCAAGTGTACTGCTTTGTCCTGGAAGGCATTAAGCTTCTTCAGTTGTTGGAGCTGCAATTATGTAGGCAAGTGAGGAGTATTCCAATATAAGTAGTTTGGGCCTTGTAGATTTTGGACAGGTTTTGGAGAGTCAGCAGGTGAGCTTTTTGCTGTAGGTTTCCTTGTCTCTGACCTGCTCCTGTATCCATTGTATTTATATTGCCAGTCCAGTTCTGTTTCTAGTCAAAGATAACCCCCAGGATGATAGGGAGGGATTCAATGCGGGTCATGTCATAGAGTAATTGAGCTTTACAGTGTGAAAATAGACCCTTGGTCCAACTCGTTCATGCTGACCAGATATCCTAAATTAGTCTAGTCTCATTTGCCAGCATTTGGCTCATATCTCTCTTAACCCTACCTGTTCATATACCCAACCAGATGCCTTTTAATTATTATAATTGTACCAGCCATTCCCACTTCCTCTGGCAGCTCATTTCATACTCGCACCACCCTCTGTGTGCAAAATTTGCCTCTTTCTTTCCATTTAACTCTTTCCCCTCTCACCCTAAACCTACGCCCTCTAGTTCTGGATTACCCCACCCTGGGAAAAAGACCTTGGCTATTTACCCATCCAGATCTCTCATGATATTGTAAACCTCTATCAGGTCACCCTCAGCCTCCAACACACCAGGGAAATTAGCCCCAGCCTATTCAGCCTCTCCCTATAGCTCAAGTCTCCAACCCTGGAAACATCCTCATAAATCGTTTCTGAACCCTTCAAAGCTTTACAATATCCTTCCTACAGCAGAGGAATGAGAATTGAATGTAGTATTCCAAATAGGCCTAACCAATGTCCCCTGTGCATGTGCAACCTGATCTCCCAACTCCTACACTGACCAATAAAGACAAGCGTACCAAATGTCGTCTTCACAACCTGCCTTCCACTTTCAAGGAACTATGAACCTGCACTCTAAGGTCTCTTCATTCACCAACGCTCCCAGGACCTTACCATTACGTGTATAGATCCCATCCTGATTTGCCTTCCCAAAATGCAGCATCGCACTTTATCTAAATTGAACTCCATCTGCCACTCCTTGGCCCATTGGCCCATCTGATCAAGGTCCCATTGAACTCTGAGGTAACCTGCACTGTTCTCTATACCACCAATTTTAAAGTCATCTGCAAACTTATTAAATATACCTCCTAGGTCACATCAAATTCATTTATATAAATGACGAAATGTTAGTGCACCCAGCACCAATCCTTGTGGTACACGAGTGGTCACAGGCCTCTAGCCTGAAAAGCAACCCTCCATTACCACCCTCTGTTTCCTACCTTCGAGCAATATTTGTATCCAAATATTCTAGTTCTCCCTGTATTCCATGTGATCTAACCTTGCCAACCAGTCGATCATGCGGAACCCTGTTAAATGCCTTCCTGAAGTTCTTATAGATCACGTCCACCACTTTGCCTTCATCAACCCTCTTCATTACTTCTTCAAAAAACTCAGTCAAGTTAGTGAGTCACAATTTCCCATGCACAAAGCCACCTATCTGTAATTAGTCCTTGCCTTTCCAAATATATGTAATTCTCTCTCAGGAACCCTCCAAAAACTTGCCCACCACTGATGTCAGGTTCACCAGTCTATAGTTCCCTGGCTTTTCCTTACCATCTTTCTTAGTGACACCACAAAAGCTAACCTCCAGTCTTCCTGCACCTCATCTGTGGCTATCAATGATGTCTCAAAGGCCCAGTAATCACTTCTCTAGTTTCCCACAGAGTTCTATGGTACACTTGATCAGTAAACACTGATGCAAAACCCATCTCCTGTGGTCCCACATGTAGGCAGTTTTGCTGATCGATCTTTAAGGGGCCCTATTCTCTGCCTAGCTACTCTTCTGATCTTTGTGTGTATGTAGAATCCTTTTGGATTCTCTATAACTCTATTTGCCAAAGTTATCTCGTGTCCCATTTCTTGCTTACCTGATTTCCCTCTTGAGTACATCATTGAATGTCAAGGAATGATGATTAGATTCTCTCTTGTCAGAGATGATCATTGCTTGGCATTTGAATGGCATGAACGTTACTTGCCACTTTTTCACCCAAGCTTTGATATCATCCAGGTCTTGTTGTATTTGGACATGACTGCTTCAGTATCTGAGGAGTACCAAATAGTGCTGAACATTTTGCAATCATGGGTAAGCATTCCCATTCCTGATCTTATGATAGAGGGAAGGTCATTGATGAAGCAGCTGACAATAGTTGAGCCTAGGAACTTGTGCAGAGATGTTCTTGAGCTGAGATGACTGACCTTGAGCAGCCTCATCTTCCTTTGTGGCAGTTATGAATTCAGACAGTGGAGACTTTTGCCTCCATTTCACATTGACTCCATTTTTGTGAGGGCTACTTGATGCCACGTCTTGTTAAATGTAGCCTTGATGTCAAGAGTAATTACTCTGACCTCGCCTCTGAAATTAAGCTACTTTGTCCATACTTGAGCCAAGGCTGTAACGAGGTCAGGAGCTGAGTGGCCCTTGCAGAACTCAAACTGGGCATCTGTTAGTACATTATACCTTGATAGCATTGTTGATGACACTTCCATCACTTTACTGATGAGCAATCATAGAATCCCTACGGTGTGGAAACAGGCCTTTTGGCACAACAAGTCCACACCCACCCTGGGGGCATCCTACCTAAACCCAATCTCCTATAGCCCACCTAAGTTACATCCCTGAACACTACGGGCAATTTAGCATGACCAACCCACCTAACCTGTACATCTTTGGATTGTGGGAGGAAACCAGAGTACCCGGAGGAAACTCACGGAGACACTGGGAGAATGTGTAAACTCCACGGAGACATTCGCCTGAGGGCGGAATTGAACCCGGGTCTCTGGCACTGTGAGGCAGCAGTGCCAGCCTCAGTGCCTCCCTTAAAGAGTAGACTGTAGTGACAGTAATCGGCAGGGTTGGATTTGTCCTGTTTTTTTTATGTGCATAGCGTACCTGAACAATTTTCCACATTGTTGGGTAGATGCCAGAATGTTATAGCTATACGGGAACAGCTTTGATAAGGATGTGGCAAAATTTGGAGCAGCAGAGTTCAGTGCTATTACTGAAATGTTGTCAGGGTCCATAGGCTTTGCAGCATCCAGTGCTTCCAATCATTTCTTGATGTCATGTGGAATAAATCAGATTGCTCAATATTGGTGATAACAAGGTGCAGAGCTGGATGAACACAGGCCAGGCAGCAGCAGAGAAGCAGGAAAGCTGACGTTTCGGGCCTAGATCCTTCTTCAGAAAATGTTGTTATCTTGTTATCTCCGATTCTCCAACGTCTGCAGTTTCTACTATCTCTGCTTAACATTGGTGTCTGTAATGCTGGGAACCTCTGAGGGAAATGAAATGGCAAAAAAAATGGCCATAACTATATGTGGAATGAGTGAGCCAAGTGACACGGGAGGACAGGACTGTGCAAGTAAAGTGAGGCTTTTCAAAGGACACCATCATACATAAATGTGTGCTCTACTGAAAAAACAAAGCAATGGGCTTGCAATTCCTGGTGACCCTTAACCCTTAGCTCATCTGCACGCCCAAACATTGCTGACCATTTCATGCAAGACCAACACCTTGGCCACAAATGCCAGTGAAGTCACAGTAGCATCTATCCACCTGGAGAAATAGTGTCTAAGTTAATGGATAACTGTGATGGTCACTTTGTTGACACATGGTGAAGCAACTTCTCAAGTCAGGCCTAGCTCCATCATATGTCATATTTGAAACGGAGTATCAGGCCTTCTGCCACAGTTGTATTAGATGCTAGATGCAAGTAGGCAAAAAAAACAAACAGGCGTGACTCCAGACAGTGGAGAGTTTTGCCCCCACTTCACATTGAGTCCAGTTTTGTGAGGGCTCCTCATTGCCACTGTCTTGTCAAGTATATTAAGACGTCAGGGTTTATATATTCTCATCCGTGCCACCAATGTGCACTTAAAAGTTTTCTTTCTTCCTTTCCCTCACACTACATCTTAGCGTAGACCAGGTTCCACAGCTGGGATGGAGAGAGTGTTCCTTACATTGGAGCCTGTTGAACTTGGATCTTCGGTCGGGTGACCCAGATAGATCTTTAGCCTAGAGGGCCCAAACGTTGTGGGTCTGAACATGCCAGAAGCCAGAGCAAGCTAGGTATGATATGTGTGAGGGTGGCTGGCAGGTCGGAGGTGAAAGGTCTGACCACCTCTGGAGTGTTCACTTCACTTATTAAGTTCAAATCTTAGAGCATAGCAGTCTTTGTATTTATTTGAAATGGGTTATACTTTAAATTAAAGTTTAAAGTAAACTTAAATGGGTTAGATTGTTTAATTTCAATACTTACACCCAGGGAGTCAAAATGGATGTGTCTCTTTTATTCTACATTGAGATGGTGATGGAGTTGGAAGGAGAGAGATTTTAATTCAGTTGGACTCTGACCACTGTCATTTTCCAAGATGAAAAAACCTTTAAATAAAAGTAGCAGTTGTGCATTGCAAAAGCTTAGAACAATCTGCTGTAGCTGTAGGAAGATGATTACTGTTAGATGATATCCTGAGCAATATGAAATGCAGTTCAGCATACTGGTGATGAGCTGAAATCACTGAGACCTTCTGGTATCTTTCAAACAAATTGAACTCATATCTATTTTGTGAAAATAATCTATTTTTGAAACAATTTTTCTTTACTACGATTAATTGAAACTTGTTCAAGTAGAAAGATTCTTATATGATAACTAACGATGTCTCTGGAATTTATATTTTGAAATCAAGTTTAAGCTTTAAAATAATTTAACCTAATGATTCCAGATTATATGAGGAAACACATAATTACTTCTGTATTATTAGCTAGAAAACGGTTAAATTTACAAGTAGTTGACAATGTAAATATATCTTTCTTGAGGTCAGGACAAAAATTAGTCAATTGATCACTTGTGATAATTGGGAGCCCGATAAAAGTAAAATACCGCTTCATTTACCTATTTTGACTTGTTTGAAGTAGCCATTGCCACTACACTGCGAGAGAATTCTACATTTTGTGTTATTTTCTAAATTTTGCCTTTTTTTGCAAGGTGTGTACATTATTTAGTGTTTTCAGACTATAAACTATTGGATAAACATATGCAAGTTACTGCCTGCATTTTCTATCTAATAAGTTACTGACATTTTTTAAAACTTGGGTGACGACATAGTGTCTTCATTAAGAAGTAGGGTCACACAAGGTTTCCTTTGCAAACCATCTAGCTAAATATGCTACATCAATATTATCAAATAATGCATCAAGGTTTTGGAAATAAACGTATTAAAAATTTGTACATGTGTTGTGGATGGCGGTGGCTAAGCCAGCATTTACACTCTATCCTAAATTGCCTAAATGTAAGATATTGATAGCTACCTTCTTGAACAACTGCACATGAAGGGTCTAGGCCCAAAACGTCAGCTTTTGTGCTCCTAAGATGCTGCTTGGCCTGCTGTGTTCATCCAGCCCCGCACTTTATTATCTTGCAGTCTATGAGGTGGTAGGTGCACACAAATACTGCTTTAAGGAAATGAGTTCCAAGATTTTAACTCAGTGACAGTGAAATAGCAGTGATATGGTTCTAAATTAAGATGGTATGTTGCTTAGAAAGTAACTTGCAGAGCAAGTTTTGCTAAGAATTTGAGACAAAAAGATGTAGAGCTGAATGAAGACAGCAGGCCAAGCAGCTTCTTAGGAGCAGGAAAGCTGACATTTTGGGCCTTAGGGTCTAGGCCCGAAACATCAGCTTTTCTGCTCCTAAGACGCTGCTTGGCCTCCTGTGTTCATCCAGCTCTACACCTTGTTGTCTCGGATTCTCCAGCATCTGCAGTTCCTAATATCTTTGCTAAGAATTTGTTGCCTTTATCTCCATACAGATAGTAGAGGTTCAAGGTTTGAAGGTGGTGTCAAGAGTGTCTGAGTGAACAGCTACAGTGCATTTTCTGGATGGTACACACTGTTCTTGCTGTGCATTGGTGGTAGATGGAGTGAATATTGAAAGTAGTGGATGAAGTGCCAGTCAAGGGGCTGCTTTGTCCAGGATGGTGTCAAATGTCTTAATGTTATTGTAGCTCAACTCATTCAAGCAGATGGTAGGTATATCATCGTACAATTGACTTGTATATTTTAAATAGTGGGGAGGCAAAAGATGGGCTACTTGTCTCAGCATTCCAGGAGCCTCTGACCTCCTCTTGTGGCTGCAGTATTTATACGACATAACCAGCTCAGCACCTGATAATTTGATAATAATGATCATTCTGTCAATGATAACCTCCAGATTGTCAACGGTAAGGGTTTCAAGCTATGGTAAGAACATATAAAAGCAGGAGAAGGCCATTCAGCCTCTCAGGCCAGCCTCACCATTCACTAAGATCACTGCTGATATGCCCCAGGCCTCAACTCCTCTTCCATAATAGCTCCTCATAGCTCGCAATTCTCTGATATTTCAAAACGCCTTCTTTAAATACTTCCAGTGGCCTAGCCTCCACAGCTCTGTGGGGTAAAGAATTCCGGACATCCACTGCCCTCTGAGAGAAGCAAAACCTTTTCATATCAATTTTAAGCAAATGACCTCTTATTCTGTAATTATGTCTCTTAGCTTGAGATCCTTCCAAAAGTGGAAACATTGTTACATCTGTCCTGTCAAACCCCCTCAGAATTTTATGTTTCAACGAAATTTACCCCTCATTCGCCTGAACTCTAATCAATCAAGAAAATGCCCAGTGAATCCATTTTGAACTGCCTCCAATGCTGGTATATCTTCTGTTAAATATAAGGACCAAATCTATTCATAGTACTCCAGGTGTGGACTCACCAATATCCTGTTTAATTGTATCAAGAGTTCCAGTTTTTAAGCTCCAATCCCCTTGCAATAAAGTTCTAAATTTGCCATCTTAATTACTTATGCACCCATATTGCACTAGGCTCTACTTTCTTTATGTAGAATCACTCTCCATTTAAATAATAGTATTCCTTCCGATTCTTCCTATGAAAGTGCATGATCTCTCACTTTCCTACATTAAATTCCGTCTACCTAATCAATCAATCTATCTATAACCCCTTGCAGGCGTCTTATGTCCTCATCACAACATACCCTCCCATCTATTTTTGTATCATCAGCAAATTTAGATACATTACACTGCTTCCTCCTCCAGGTCATTAATATAGATAGTAAATAATTGAGGCCCTAGAACTGATCTTTCCAACCTGAAAAGGGCAATTAAAACCCGAATCTCTTTTCTGTGAGTCAATCAATATTCATTTCATGTTAATACATTACCCATATACTATGAGGTCTTGTGTCGTGCAATAAAGTTTTTCATGGTATCTTATCAAATGCCATTTGGAAGTTCAAGTACCCTACATCTACCCAGTTTTGTTTGTCAACTTTGCTTGTTGTATCCTCAAAGAACTCCCGCAAGTTTATCTTTCATGATTTCCCTTTGGAAAATCATTTTGATTGTTGGATTGTCTCAACTTTTCTAAATACCTTACTATCTCTTCCCTAATAATGAACTTAAACATTTTTCCAGTGACAAATGTTAGGGTTACTGGTCTATAGTTTCCTGATTTCTGTCTGTCTCCTTTCCTGAACAGGGACATTACACCAGCAGTTTTCCAATCCAGTGGAATGTTGGCAGAATCTTGTGAGATGTGGACTATTTCGACCAGTGCCTTCATTATCTCTGCAACTACTTGTTTTAAAACCCTCAGCAGCATACCTTAACATGAAGACACTGGTTTGACACCTAAGTTGCTCTCCCTCAAACTGAATTTGAAATTCCACTGTGTTGTGATTGTTACCCTGTACAGGGTCCTTAACTACAAACTTACCTCGGTACACATTACTAGATCAATAATAGGCTGTTCCTGGGTAAGTTCTGCAACATGTTGCTGTAAGAAACAATCCGTGACCCACTGTAAAAAAAAAAATTGTCTTTCATGAGGTTGCTGACTTTCCCACTGAGCTGGCTAGTTTTCATTCAGACGTTTCGTCCCCTTGCTAGGTAACATCACGGATTCATGAGAGAAGAAGAAAACAACAATCAGCTTCCGTTTCTGGACATCAGAGTTGAGCATATAACCAACGGGGAGTTCCAAATCTCAGTATACAGGAAAGCAACCTACACTGACCAAATTCTCAACTTCCACAGCGACTACCCCAAAGTCCGCAAACAAAGCTCTATTAGGACACTATTCAAATGGGCCACCACTCACTGCAACATGTGAGAACTACGCAGGAGAGAGGAAGAGCACCTATAAAAAATCTGCGCTATGAATGGATATTCCCACTACTTCATCTGCAGCTGCCTACTAAATAGACAACAAGAAGACACAGTATGCCCCAACACACTGTCCACACAGCTCTACATCAAGAACATATCAGAACTGACAACAAGACTCCTCAGACCACTTTGAATCATGGTAGCACACAAGCTCACAGCCACTCTCCAACAAACATGCATAATTAATAAAGCCCCCATTCCCATAACATGCAGAACCAACATAGTTTACAAAATACCATGCAACAACTGCCACAAACATTACACCGGACAGACAAGAAGGAAACTAGCCATCAGAACACACGAATATCAGCTAGCAGCAAAACAACATGACAACTTTTCCTTAATATCGGTGCACACGGATAATGCAGCCCATTAGTTTAGCTGGGACAATGCATCTATAGTAGCCCAAGCCAAACATAGACACCCACAGGAGTTCCTACAGGCATGGCTGTCAACCCATATGCAATCAACAAACATATAGAATTGGACCCCATATACAAACGCATACAGAACAAAACCGAAAAACTACTCACCGTAACGTGCTGAACAGTGTAAATTCAGAGCAGAGTAGAACAACATTGCTTCATCAGAGGCCTCACTGATGATGTTACCTAGCGTGGTGACGAAATGCCTGAATGAAAACAAGCCAGCTCACCGAGTAAGTCAACAATCTCACCCATAACCTGAGCTGCGAATCTTTGCTAAAACATTCATGTTACTCTTGTCCATGTTAATTGTCCAGTCAATTGCAGGTTAAAATCAGCGACAACTGTAGTCCCCTTCTTACATACCTTCATTAGTTCTCATTTATACTTTGTCCTACAGTGAGAATACTCTTTGGGATCCCATAGATAACTCTCACCTGTGAATTATTTGCCTTGTTATTCCTTATTTCCGCCTAAACAGATCCACACCATGATCTCTTGTACCTTTATCACTGACACATCCTTTATTATCAAAGCTACCGCATCTCCTTTCCCTTTTCACCTATTCTTCCAGAACATTACATACCCTTGATTATTGAGTTCCCAGCTTTGGTCACCCTGCAATCATGTTACTAAACAGTTACCAAGTCAGAACCATTCATTTCTATTTGTGCCATCAGTTCACCTGTTTTGTCACAAATGCTGTGTGCGGTTTGCTTATCTCCTTGCAGTCTGTAGCCTCATCCATACCAGGAGCAAGAATTGCATACCTATTGGACAATGAAACTTGCTGAGGCTCTTTGAAAACAAAATTCTGGATCTCCATACCTGCCTCACTGATGGTCACGCAGATCACCTGACTATCCACCTCCATTATACTTAATTAGTTAATCAGGATATTACACATTTCAAGTGTGAATTTCCTAACTGCGCTCTTCGACTGCAGTAATGCCTCCTGATATAAACCTGATGTAATCAAAAAAGATACAAAAGAAATATTCACCAATTACCTGTCTGTTTTTTCAGTGATGTTGCACTTTGGCTGTGATGGGAAGAAACAGATGAAGGGTCTTTTTGCTGCTGCTATTTTTCTTGCCATCACTGCCCTTCTTTCGCAGGTCGGCAATTTTCTTTATGAAGGTGGTTTCCCATGCGATCGCATACTGTTTATGAAGCCGCTGTCTGTGCTCTTGAACTGTGTTCTTGAACACCATTGAATACCAAGGGGGATTGATGGAGTCTCTCTTCTTGAAGATGGTCATTGCCACAGACTTGTGTGGCATGGATGTTATTTGTCACTTGCCAGCCTAGGCTTGTATGTTGACCAGGATGTGCTGCATGTGGACACAGGCTGCTTCCGTATCTGAGGAGTTGCAAATGGTGCTGAATGTTGTGCATTTAGCAGTAAACATGCCCAGTTTTGACCTAGTGCTGGATGGGGTCGTCAATAATTGCACCACATGCATCTAATGGCATTGTGTCATAATGCACAGGGCATTGGCAATCCAGTGCTTGAATTAACATCACAAACAGGTACACATAGTTGAGATGTAGTTGCAATTACAGACACTTCACTATGGGCCGACCAAAAATGGGAACTGAACGTTCAGAAGTATTCATAGAACATAGAACAATACAGCACAGAACAGGCCTTTCGGCCTCGATGTTGTGCCGACCTGTGAAATAATCTAAGCCCCTCCCCCTACACTATCCCATCATTATCCATATGCTTATCCAAGGACTGTTTAAATGCCCCTAATGTGGCTGAGTTAACTACATTGGCAGGCAGGGCGTTCCACGCCCTTACCACTCTGAGTAGAGAACCTGCCTCTGACATCTGTCTTAAATCTATCACCACTCAATTTGTAGCTATGCCCCCTTGTACAAGCTGAAGTCATCATCCTTGGAAAAAGACTCTCACTATCCACCCTATCTAATCCTCTGATCATCTTGTACGTCTCTATTAAATACCCCCTTAGCCGCCTCCTCTCCAATGAGAACAGACCCAAGTCCCGCAGCCTTTCTTCATAGGGCCTGCACTCCAGACCAGGCAACATCCTGGTAAATCTCTTCTGCACCTTTTCCAATGCTTCCACATCCTTCTTGTAATGGGGCGACCAGAACTGTACACAATATTCCAAGTGAAGCCACACTAGTGTTTTGTACAGTTGCAGCATGACATCACGGTTCCGGAACTCAATCCCTCTACCAATAAAACCTAAAACACAGTAAGCCTTCTTAACAGCACTATCAACGTGGGTGGCAACTTTCAGGGATCTATGTACATGGACACCAAGATCCCTCTACACGTCCACACAACCAAGAATCTTTCCATTGACCCGGTATTCTGCCTTCCTATTATCCCTCCCAAAGTGAATCACCTCACATTTATCTGTATTGAACTTCATTTGCACCTTTCAGCCCAATTCTGCAGTTTATCCAAGTCTCCCTGCAACCTGCAACATTCTTCCACACTGTCCACCACTCCACCGACTTTAGTGTCATCTGCAAACTTACTAACCCATCCACCTATGTCTGCGTCCAAGTCATTTATAAAAATGACAAACAGCAGTGGTCCCAAAACAGATCCTTGAGGCACATCACTAGCGATCTGACTCCAGGCTGAATATTTTCCATCAACCACCACTTGTTGCCTTCTTACAGAAAGCCAGTTTCTAATCCAACCTGCTAAATCTCCCTCAATCCCGTGCCTCTGTATTTTCTCCAATAGCCTACCGTGTGGAACCTTATCAAAGGCTTTACTAAAGTCCATGTACACCACGTCAACTGCCCTTCCCTCATCCACATGCTTGGTCACCTTCTCAAAAAACTCAGTGAGGTTTGTGAGACACGACCTGCCCTTGACTAATCCATGCTGACTATCTCCAATCAAATTGTTGCTTGCTAGATGATTATAAATCCTATCTCTTATAATCCTTTCCAAAATCTTTCCTACAACGGACATAAGGCTAACAGGCCTGTAATTACCTGGGCCATCCCTAATGCCCTTCTTGAATAAGGGCACAACATTTGCAATCCTCCAGTCTTCTGGTGCTAAACTTGTAGACAATGAGGACTCAAAGATCAAGGCCAAAGGCTCCAAACCTCCTCCCTAGCTTCCCAGACAATCCTCGGAAAAATCCCATCCAGCCCAGGGGATTTATCTACCTTCACACCTTCTAGAATTGACAACACCTCCTCCTTACTTACCTTAATCCTTTCAATTCTAGTAGCCTGTAACTCAGTCTTCTCGTCTACAATATTCTCCTGTTCCTCAGTGCAAAATTCAATTTTGGAAAGACAGATAAACGGATAAAGGAGGCAGCAATTGTAAGGAAAGGATGGAAGCCAATGCAATAGTGAGAAAGACTGAGAATGTCATGACATGGAATATGTATAGGTGGAGATATGAAACTAAAGTGCAAAAAACATTGATGGAAATTGTGTATGGGCCTCAAAACAGTAACAGAAGTAGCAGAAAAGAATATTAAAGAGTTTTGCAAGACAGCTGCTATCACAGATAGCATTAATTTACATATAGATTGGATAAATAAAATTGGCAATAATATTCTGAAAGAGAAATTCCTGGAATAAATAAATATAAGGTGGTTGTTTAGACTAATTCATTGAGGAGTCAAACACCGAATAAGCTATCCTAGTCTGAGTTTTGTGTAATGAGAAAGGATTAAATGACAGTCTTGTTGTCGGGGTTCAATTTGGGAAGAGCAACTATAAAATTATGCAATTCTTCATTATGATGAAGGTGAAGAAGCTGAATCTGAAACTGGGATACTGAATCTAAATAAAGGGAACTGAGAGGATGAGGTACTAAGTTGGCAATGATAGATTGGGAACCCTTACTGAAAAGGTTGACAGTGGATAGACAATGGCTAATATTTAAGGAATGTGTACATGAATTGTAACAATTATTCATTCCTATCTGACACAAAAACAAAACAGGAGAGGTAGCTTAACTATGGCTTACAAGATAAATTGGGGATAGTAGGAGGAGACATGTTGGAAGATGATATCAAGTATGAGGACTGGCAGCATGACAGCCCCTTTGATGGACTCCAAACTGAACCTCCCATGCTTTGTCCTCACCCCGGACCAGGGCAATCCCCCCATGAAGGAACAGGGTGGCTACCTCAGTGCTGAGATTTCCCAACAGTTCACCCACATCTTGGGGATGTAGGAAAGCTCTGAGTGCTAAGATCAGGGGTGAACAAACATTGGGTCTATGGGTAATTTGATAAAATCTCAAAATGGGTTTTGAAATCACCAGTATTAACGAGTGTGGCATTAACTCAACTAAGTGATATGTTTCTGCTTTGGCTTACCTAGTCAATGTCAAAATGGACATTGATATTTCTGCAGAAAGGCAGGATACTGCACTTCAGCAGCTACAGAAAATGGTCAAACGTGGGGGCCCAGATGCCTTTAGTTTGGTCAGGAGTAAATGATTGCCATTCCTCCGGCCTGGGTATTCTGCTGCGAGGAGGCAACTTTACCATTTCCAAGATTAAAGAGGTGGTAGGCAGGCACATCCTTGTAGCAGGCATTATGTACAGAAATGCTCCTCTGAGACTAATTAAGGCCTGTAGGCCAAAGCCTCCCTGAACATGGATGATGTCACCATTTTCTGCTCAGATCCACTGTCAGTGTACAGACTCATGGGCATCTGCAACCCGTTTGAACTGGCTTTGGGATGCAAGGTAAATTGAGGCAAGAGAGAGGCCATATTCATTTGAGAACTGGACCAACTGATCTTCTATTCCCTTCACTGTCAGGATAGATAGTCTGAAGATGCTGGGAATAAGATTCGGAGGGTCTGGGGTATGCACAAAATATTGGGAGGACCGTGTCGCCAAAGTGAGGAAGAAACTGGCTTTTGGGAGCACCATGCCTGCTTGATTGTAAGTAAAAATCTGGTCATCAGGTGTGAGGCACTTTCTCTATTGCTGTATGTGATGCAAGTCTTCCCATTGCCAGAACATGCACTATTGCAATCACCTGAGCCATCTTCCCCATCATCTGGAGGTGTAAGATGAACCGTGTCTGCAGGGACACTATGTATAAAGCTCTGGATAAGGCAGGAAGGATGTATCCAATGATGCCCACATCTCGATGGCCGTCTTTGCATGTGGTTGTGTCAGGCTGTGCATAGACCCTTAGTACACGAACAGCAAATGTCACTACATACTGACTTCTCCTTTTCCCCAGTATTGGGAAGGATGAGACTGACCTTGTTGCCGTGGAATACTTCAAGTGGTTGGACCATTCTGTACGACCAATCCTTTCTGGAGAAATTCGCACAGAGAAACGCCTTCAATCACAAATCCATCAGGAAGTGGTCAGCACATTATTGTCCTCAAGAACCTGCGGGAAAAGGGGAGAGTGGATCCTGTCGGCGTATTCCGTGAGTAGACTGTCAAAGTCATCTATTAGAATGCCTCATCACCAGACATTTCCAACAAGCACTAAGACAACACTTGCCTGGTGGTCAGAAAAGCACTGCCTGTGAGATCCTATATTTCTGCCTGGACTCTCTGCACCACTGCATACTAGCCTTGAAGCAGCTGCTGGGCAGTAAAGACTGTCACACATTTCCTGCTAGAATATGTCTTTGCAAAGGAGGTCTGGAGAGAGACGCTGTGTTTTTTATCAAGGTTCATTCAGAACTGTACCATGCAGTCCGTGCTGTAGGACTCTGTGCTCTACAGGTTGTTTCCCGGGACACATACCAACAAAATCACAAGTGCCTGGAGGACCATCAGCTCACTGAAAGACACTCTTTTGTCTGTCTAAAACATGTTGGTCGTCCAGAGTTGACCTTGACTGTTGCAGACTGGTACATTTCAAGGTCCAGATCTACTGGAGGATGCAGTAAAACTTGAGGCAGCTACCATCAAGGCACAGTCGGGAAAGTTCACCATTTAAGGTCTTTCTGCCAAAGCACAATGGGGGTCTGTTAAGTTATCGGGCCCCCCCAGTGCCTTAAGTGCATATGATCTTGTATATGTGAGAAATGTCATTTTTTTTTCGGTTGGATAGATGTTTGATTGTTTCTCCATATGATCCTGTATCGGATTGAATTGCCTTAATGACTATGTATTTACATTAAAATATTTTTTATGAATAAAGTCTGTTTTTGAAATAAAAAAAATCTGGATGTCCTTTTACACCATTTAATGAAAGTAAACAGGCAGGTACAATAAACAATTCAGCAGGCACATGGTATGTTGCCCTTCATTGCAAGAGCATTTGAGTTCAGATGTCTCATTGCATTTATTCAGGGCTTTGTTGAGATGGGCCTGGAGTACTGTGTGCACTTTCGGTGTCCCTACCTACAAAAACGATGTACTTGCCATGAAGGGAGTTCAGCAACAAGTCATTGTGCTGATAGCAGAGATGTCATGACTGTGTATGAGGAGAGCTTCTACAGATATAAAAAGGAAGAGAGTTTCTAAGGTGAATGTTGGTCCCTTAGAAGATGAAACTGGAGTGTTAATGGTGGGGAAGACTGAAATGGCAAAGATGCTCAGTTTTCACGGTAGAGGATAGTCATACCAATCCTATTGGAACAGGCAAATCAGAGGCAATAGAAGGGGTAGAGCTTGGAGCAATCAACATTGATAGGGAAAATGTACTCAGCGAACTATTAGTGTTGAGGGCATCAAGTCCCGCAGGCCTCATGGCCTACATCCTAGGCCATTAAACAAAGTGGCGGTGGAGATAGTGGTTCCATTGGTTACAATATTCCAAAATTCCTTGTACAAGGGATAGGTTCCAATGGATTGGAGAAATGCTAATATAATGCCCTTATTCAAAAAGGGAGGGAGGCAATATGTGGGAAATTACAGACCGGTTAGTTTAATATCTGTTGTTGGCAAAGTGTTAGAATCAATTACCAAAAAAGTAATATCAGGACATTTGGAAAGTCAAAATACTATCCATCAGAATCAGCTTGGTTTTATGAAGGGCAAATCATGTTTGACTAATTTGCTAGAGTTCATCAAAGTTGTAACAAGCAAAGTGCATAATGGGAATCCTGCAGTTTGATAAGGTGCCGCACAAAAGGTTAATGCACAAGGTTTGATCATATGGGATTGGTATAATTTATTAGCTTGGATTTGTGACTGGCTGATAGAAGACAGAGTCGGGATAAATGGAGATCTTTCAGGATGTCAAAAAGTAACTAGTGCATGCCTTAGGCTTCGGTCCTTGGACCCCAGCTATTTGCAATCTACATTTAACGACTTGGATTCAGGGATAGAAGGCTGTATAGCCAAATCTGCGGACAACACAAAAATAGGCAGGACGATAAATTGTAATGAATAAGAACCTTACAAATGGATAGACAGATTGGGAGAGTGGACCAAAATGTGGTAGATGGATTTTAATGTGGATAAATGTGAGGGCATGCATTTTGGTCAGAAACATGGGAAGGCGACCTATTATCTAAACGGGGAGAGACTTTGGGGTGCTCCAGTGCAGAGGGATCTGGGTGCCCTCGTTTATGCGTCACAGAAAACTAGCACGCAGGTACAGCAGATAATAAAGAAAGTGAATGGAATGTTGACTTTTATGGCTAAAGGAATAGAATATAAAGGTAAGGAAGTATTGTTGCAACTATACAAGGCATTGATGAGATCAAACCTGGAGAATTGTACACAGTTTTTGGTCCCCTTATTTGAGGAAAGATGTAGTGGCATTGGAGGCAGTTCAGAGGAGGTTCACTAGATTGATCCCAGAGATAAGGGGTTTGTCATAAGAAGAGTGTGCAGTTTGTACACTATCCCCGTGTCTGTGTGGGTTTTCTCCGGGTGCTCCGGTTTCCTCCCACACTCCAAAAATGTGCAGGCTGGGTGGATTAGCCATGCTAAATTGCCCTTAGTGTTCAGGGATGTGTAGATTAGGAGGATGGGGCTGGGCGGGATACTCCAAGGGTCAGTATGGACTTGTTGGGCCAAAGGGCCTGTTTCCACACTGTATGATCTATGAAAAAGTTTAGGCCTATACTCTCTGGAATTTAGAAGATTGAGGGGAAGAATTGAGGTATTCGAGATGATAAAAGGTACAGATAAAATAGACATGGAGTGGATCCTTCCCCTTTTGAGGCATTCTAGGATGAGGAGTAATAGTCTTAGGATAAGGGATAGCAAATTTAAAACAGAATTGAGGAGGAACTACTTCTTCCAAAGGGTTGTGAATCTGTGGAATTCAATACCCCAAAGTGCAGTGGATTCTGAATACATTTAAGGAGGAGTTACACAGATTTTTAATTGGTAATGGGTGGAAGGGTTATGGGGAGAAGGCAGGAAAATGGGGCATATCAGCCATGATCGAATGGCAGAGCAGACTTTGATGGGCCAAATGGCCTAATTCTGCCCCTATATCATATCAACTTATGATTGGTTCAACTGGGCCTGAATTCACTAGGGATTAGAAGAATAAGAAAGGATCTGATTGAAACACACAAAATTCTCTTAAGATTAGACAGACATCAGAAAGATGTTTCTCTGGTTGGGGAGTACAAAACAAAGGGCTACCGTCTCAGGATACAGGGTAGGCCATTTTTTTCACAGCAGTCTCCTGTGAATTTGCTACCTCTGAAGGTTGTGGAGGCTAGATCACTGAACATATTCAAGGAAGAGATTCATAGGGTTTTAAATTTAGTGACTCCAAGAAAAGTTGGGCTTGGTTGCTGGTGCACTATCCCAGTCTGAGTTGGAGCAAAGTGTTGTCAGGTCCATAGCCTTTGAAATATTCTATGCTTTTAGTCATTCCTTGATATCAGATGGAGAGAATGTAATTGGCTGAAGACTGGCATCTGCATTGTTGGGTACCTAAGGAGGAGGACTCTAGAAGGACTTGCCCAGTTCAGTTAGTCATGAGATAACACGGTATAAAGCTGGATGAACACAGTAGGCCAAGCAGCATCAGAGCAGCAGGAAAGCTGATGTTTCGGGCCGAGACCCTCCTTCAGATTCTCCAGCATCGGCAGTTCCTGCTATCTCTGCAGTAAGTCATGAGGCTGCCAAACCACTGTTAATGATGGACATTGAAGTTCCCCACCCAGAGTACATACTGTGCCCTTTCTTTCATCAATGCTCCTTCCAATTGGCATTTAACAGGAAGAGTACTGATTCATCAGCAGAGGTTGGGGACAGTAGGTGATAATTATTAGGAGATTTCTTTTCCCATGTTTGATCTGGTGCCAGGATACATAATGGGATCTAGAGTCAAAGTTGGGGACATCAAGTGCAACTACCTATTGATTGTATGACCTTTTGTCATTACCTCTGTTGGGTCTATCCATTAACAAAGACAGAACATATGCAGGGATTGTGTTGCTGATGTTTGGGACATTGTCTGTAAGAAGTGATCCTGACAATATGACTTTACCAGGATAGTCTGTGAGACAGCTCTCCCAGTTATCGCACAAGGCGCTAGATGTTAGTGAAGTCAATTTTGCAGATTCAGTGAGGCTGCTTGTTGTTGTTTCCAGCGCCTAGGCCAATGGCAGTTTCTTGAGACTTCCCAGCATTTTGATACAACTATGTGGCAAGCTGGGCTATTTCATAGGGCAGTTAAGAGTCAACTACATTGCTGTTGGCCTGGGGCAACAGACCAGGTAAGGATATCAGATTTCCTTCCCTAAAGGACATTAGTGAACCAGACTTCTACAGCGGTTTTGTGGTCATCATTAGAATAGAATAACTCATGTTGCCAAAGCATTAGCTTCGAACTTTGGATTGCTTGTCCAGTGTCAAAAACTTTTCATTCAGTACAGCTGTCTGGAAGGGAGGTGGACTCTAGAAGGACTTGCCCAGTTCAGTTAGTCATGAGATAACACGGTATAAAGCTGGATGAACACAGTAGGCCAAGCAGCATCAGAGCAGCAGGAAAGCTGATGTTTCGGGCCGAGACCCTCCTTCAGATTCTCCAGCATCGGCAGTTCCTGCTATCTCCCTTCCAGACAGCTGTACTGAATGAAAAGTGCAAGGAAAGCCAAGAAAAAAAAATCCTTTGTTTTTATTCTTTTTCCATCCATTTTCTTCACAACAGTAACTAATTTTTATTGATAAATTCATCATTCAAACACTGAGGCATGGACTTTCCAATAAAAATTACAGGGAGACATTCTCAGTTTGCAAGTGTAAAGCAACCAGAAACTTTGAACAAATCCACATTTAACTGTGCATGTATGTATTGGAAATTTACTGTCAGAGTAAGCATAATACCCCAGTGGTTGCTATATAATAGTAGCTCACTGAGCAGCATGGCATTGAACCACATGGAATGCTTTGAAGTGGCTATGCCCAATAAGCAGAAAGCTATGCTATCCACTAGTAAAAGTTAGGCTTTTTCTATTACAATGTAACTAAATTCTTATCCATATGTTGAGGCTTCACCAATAACAAATAACCTCTGTAGCACTGAAATGTAGTGTTTTACAAGTATCAAGTCTCATTCCTTACAATTTTAGTCATTGCTGGAGATTTTTTAAAATTTAGAGGAATATTGTAAATCTTTCTATTTCAAATTTCTATCTCTTTGCTTTCTACGCTAAATCTCATACAGAATGTGAAACATACTGAATTAGTTAATTCTAACTTGCAATTTCTTGTTCGGATTCTCAGCGGAGATTGTATTTTTGATTGACTAAAGAGAGGGAAATTATGTCCTGTGGAGGGAATCGCACTGGAGGTAAAGTACAAACTCGTGTTCATTGTTGCTGTTGTTCATTGCTGCTGCATGTAAAACATCGGATTAAAAATACTAGATTTGCATATCCTGCCACCTTTGCTATTTAACATTGTTAAGTTCATATTTACCAAAACAAACTGCTTGTTTAAACTTGTTGTAATTTAATTACATTCTTCTGTAGCAGAAGCCATGTAGAGCACCATTGGAGTAAGCATATAATTACACCATGACAAGTTTACATAGGAAGTTTCAATTGCAAATATGAATAAAAGAATTCATTAGTGAAAATTTAAGAACAGAATGTACGATCCTTAAATGAGGATTTGATGATCCATGTACCCTGGGCCTTGTGAAGCCACTTTGCCTTTATCAATTACTGAATAATTATTTTTGTTTGACTATACTTAGTTTATAATTTCAGAACACACTTCATTTCATTGCACAGTCTTTTTAGATTTTCCAAATGCAACATCCGATAAGGGCAATGACACCTGAGGTAACAATTTTTTTAAAATTATGGATACATTAAAAAGAACCAAAATTAATCATGATAAATAAGAGCAAGGGAGAACTATTTGACCCACAGAGCCAGCACTCAATAAGTTCATAACTGATCCCTTAACCCTTTTTCAAGATGGAAAGTGATGTAGTTGATTCTGGGACTGGGGCCCTGAGTTTAAGTAGAGGAAGCAATGATGGTCTGAGGCACGGAGTGGCTATGAGAGATTGGGATGCCTTACTTAAAGGGATGATGGTGGAAAGGCAATGGAAAACATTTAAACAGCACATGGGTGAACTGAAATAATTGTTTATCCCTGTCAGGCCCAAAAGTAAAACAGGAAAGGAGGTCAAAATATGGCTTTCAAGGGAAATTAGAGATAGTATCAGCTCCAAGAAAGAGGCATGCAGATTGGCTAGAAAAAAACAACAGACCTGGAAAGGAGGAATAGTTTAGAATTCAGAAAAGGAAGACTTAGGGATTGGTTCAGAAAGGGAAAATATAGTACATGGGTAAGCTTGCAAGAAAGATAAAAATTGACCATTAATGTTTCTATCGGTATTATAGCGATTATAACAATGTCAGGCAGGTGGACATAATAGAATATGAGACTATTAATTTCGTCCAGTCAGGGAGCTCAGGCTGACAGATTAGTATGAGAGTTTCAGACGTCCTGTTCATTCTGAGAGCTGAATCTAAAAGGAGCTAGATGAGTATCAGGCACTCTTCATGTGGAAATAAAGGGTGTCTTGGTTATGGGATAGTGGCCTCTGTGAAGTTATTTCAGTGTTGATGAGGGAAAAACGTGCCCCTGAAGAAATTTGCTCACAACAGTTGTCTTTGAATTGGGGTAAGCATTTCTGTCATCATGGTGTTATTGACTTGTTCGATCCTGGTGTGGAAGACTGTCCAAGTATATGGAAAGAATGTGTTTTTTTTCAGGAAAATAACATCGGGGAAAATGAAAAGCAACAAGTAATTCTGCTTCAGTGGATCCGCAGCTTTTTTGGCTATTCGGAACCTAACTTTCCCTGAGGCACCAGACAATAAAACCTTTAAAGAGTCAACTGATTTAATTAAGGAATTTTTATTGATAAATTCATCATTCAAACACTGAGGCATGGACTTTCCAATAAAAATTACAGGGAGACATTCACGGTTTGCAAGTGTAAATCAGCCAGAAACTTTGAACCAATCCACGTTTAACTGTGCATGTATGTATTGGAAATTTACCATCAGAGTAAGCGTAATACCCCAGTGGTTGCTGTATAATAGTAGCTCACTGAGCAGCATGGCATTGAACCACATGGAATGCTTTGAAGTGGCTATACCCAATAAGCAGAAAGCTATCCTATCCACTAGTAAAAGTTAGGGTTTTTCCATTATAATGTAATTAAGTTCTTATCCATATGTTGAGGCTTCACTAATAACAAATAACCTCTGTAGCCTTCTCTAAATCTGAGACACTATCAGTTTTATTGAGCAAGTTGAGAATTAGGGGAACTTGTACTGGGATTTTTGATTAGTTTAAGATGAATGGCAGAGGCATGTGACTTGAGCTTAACCCTTAATGAAATACTGACAGACCGTTTGGTATACAGGATTAATAATATATCCATGCAAAAGCACCTATTAGCTGAAGTTCAACTGAACTTCAAAGAGGTGCTACAACTGGCTTTATCATTGAAAATGTGACAAGTTGTGCATATGAGTTGCAGGGTATTCTGATGGATTTGGACACTCTCACCAGTCCGACTGTTCTTGGGGAACACCACTTGAGTGAAAGTAATTGCATAGCCTCACTCAGGACATATCCTGAGCAAAGGGTCTCTGGGTCAGCCCACAGCAAAACCCCAAAACAAAGCCAAGCCTCAGCCATCAGTTAACATTTTCTTCAGGATCCGAGCCAAGCCTCACCCAAACAGTTAACATTTTCTTCAGCATCCGGAACAACAAGTCATTGCAGTTGTTGCCGCTATGCAGACTCATGACAGCAAGAGTCCCACCAGACTTAAATTGATTAAGTGAACTCATAGGCTAGTAACCAGGAGAGTGCACATCCTGGAAAGTCCATCTACATCTGGTTTGGAACAGTAGAACTGCTTAGTAACATCCACATCAGAGCCAAGCAAAATAAACATCTGGTTAAGCGGTCACCCAGTTCTAACTGAGAACAATACCAGCACCGTAGCTCACTGAGCACCATGGCATTGAACCACATGGAATGCTTTGAAGTGGCTATACCCAATAAGCAGAAAGCTACCCTATCCACTAGTAAAAGTTAGGGATTTTCCATTACAATGTAATTAAATTCTTCATTGATCACAGAACTAATCTTTAACAAGTTTCGCTCTGGACTCCAACCTACATAACTCCAGACCTCTGTCTTGCACAACGTGTTGGCTACTCTGAGAACCAATACCAGGGAACCTTTACAGTGAAGGGTACAATTTCAGTTCTGGTGTCTTATGAGAAGCAGCTGATTCAGTTACCAGTGATTGTTTCAAAAGGTTTGGGGCCCCAGCTTGATGGGGCAAAATGAAAGATTCATTGAGATTGGCACAACGTTTTTCAATTAGAAAATGGCTGCTTGAGTGAAGTCTTAATTAAATACCTGGACATGTTTCAGACAGGTCTAGGGATTATCGAAGGAGCCAAGGCCACCTTGCATGTTAATCGGGAAGCAATTCCACGATTCTGCAAGGCCCGCCCAGTGCCATTTGCATTATGGGCAAAAGTAGACACAGAAATCAGACAGCTGGAAAATGAAGGAATGATCAAACCAGTCCAATTTCTGGAATGGATAGCATTGGTTGTACTAATTGTGAAGCTCGATGAGTTGTTTTGCCTTTGTGAATATTTCAAACAAATGGTGAGCCACCTTTAGCAGCTGGGAAAATATCCAATCTCCTGCATTGAGGATTTATATGCAAAGCTGGAAGGGGAATATCCTTCACAAAACTGGACATGAGCCATGCGGTACTTGCAATTGTGATTTGATGAAGATTACCAGAAGTATGCTACAATTAATATCCATAAGGGTTTGTACCAGTATATGTGACTGCCATTTGGGATATTGTCAGCCTGTGCAATTTTTCAGTGGACAATGGAGAACATTTTACAAGGTCTATCCCAGGTCACCATTTATCTAGATGACAAGCCAATAACAGGGAAGACCATCAAGGTACACTTACAGAACTTGGATATAGTCCTTCGATGTTTCTTTTGGGCAGGTGTATGCCTTAGAAGAGAAAAATGTGTGTTCCAGGCACACGAAGTGACCTACAAGACCCCGTTACATCCATCGGAAGATAAAGTGAGGGCAATTCCATGTCTGTACTGGAGCTTAGGTCTTTCCTGGAGCTGGTGAATTATTATGGAACGTTCATACATAACCCGGCCTCCATCCTGGCACCTTGGCATGAACTGTTAAAAAAGGGTCAGCTTCAGAAATGGTCATGTAGTAAGCCATAGCTTTCAGGAAGTGAAAAAAACAGTTATCATGCTGTAAGGTGTTGGCACACTTTGATCCCAAGCCAGCTCTGGTATTCATGTGCGATGCCTCCCTCTATGGCATCAGGTAGTGTTACCTCATAGGTGGCACTATGGAGAGGAATGCCCAATGGCATATGCATCCAGGACTAATGCAGACTCTAAATATGCCTCAATAGAAAAGGAAGATTTGGCAGTCATATTTGAAGTCAAGAAGTTTCACTAATACCTTTATGGATGTAAATTTGTAATATCAATGACCACAAATCCCTGATAAGTCTACTTAAAGAGGATAAGGGAACACCTCCCATAGCTTCAGGCCAAATTCAGCAGTGAGCTCCAATACTTAGTGTGTATAATTACAAGTTGGAATACCATCTAGGAGGCCAAGTAGTAAATGTGGATGCATTGAGTTGCCTTTTGCTGGCAGATACACTACTGGTGATACCGTAACTAGAAGAGGCTGCAATCATATTAAATTTTCTGGACAAACTTCTATTCACAGCTGACAGTATTAGACTTTGGACACAGAATGATCTGGTCCTGGCATAACTGAAACAGCTGGTGGTGACTGGGGAAACCAAAGGGCCGTCATAACCAGAATTGAAACCTTTTGGACCGGAGAGACCAGATCACAGTGGAGGATGGCATATCATTTACAGGGAGCAAAACTGATTGTCCCAAGCAAAGGTTGCTGCCAGATACAGGCTGAACTTCCCAAGGGTCATCCAGGGGTTTCTAAAATGGAGATGCTGGCTACAGGTCATGTCTGGTGGCCAGATTAGGTGCAGACAGCTATGTTGGTGGGGCAGTATTCAGAGTGTCAACGTAGAAAAAAATTACTCGTGGGAATGGCCGGGTGAACTCTGGACTCAATTAGATGTCGACTCTGAAGGTTCTTGCATGGACTCCATGTATTTTACTCATTGTGGACGCCAACTCAAAGTGCACAGATAGAATAGTTGCCCAGATCTTTCGTAATACACAGACTCCTGGAAGTAATAGTCTCAGATAACAGGCCATTGTTTACCAGCTGGGAATTCGAGTATTTTGTAAAGACGAATAGTAGTCGACAAATAAGGACAGCTCCATTCTATCCATCATTCAATGGTCTGACAGAAACAGCAGTCCAGACTTTAAAGAAACAGCCTGCAGCTTCAATAGATACCAAACTATCCTGGTTCTTAATGGATTAAGGGACCACGCCTCAGGCAACTAAAGAGATAGCTCCAGCAACATTGCTAACGGGAGAGGACTCTGCACCGGCTTAAATCTAATCTTACCAAATCGGGGTTGTGGGGGGGGGGTGGATGCAAAGGCATCTGGGAACACCAATGCTGGACACAAGACTCCACCAAGAGAGAGAAACTGTTTACTTCAGGAGTTGAAGTTTGGTGTAGGAACCATGTGAATGGCCCTGCAAGGATAAGAGGCATGGTCAATATGAGGTCAGATCTGGTGACATGTAAAGTTCAGGTAGGTGCGACAGTCCTAATCGAGCACATGGACCATATGAAAGCTGTAAACTTGCAAACAGTGTGAGAGCAAAGCATGCCTGGCTGCTCTTTTCTTACTGCTGTAGAATCTGTGGGTTCTCCCTATCCATCAAGTGTTGAAGATACCACAGAATCTGAGATGTACATATTGAATGTTGCTACCTCGATGCCTTTGCCTCTTCAAGAAAAGGTGAAATTTCTTCTGAAATGCACCAAGCACAAGAGGTGGGCCACTGTGCATTACACGCCACTCATATTAGCGACAGAACTGGATGAACCTGACCCAGTGCTAAACGCCCCAGGAGGAGCTACAAAAATAATCATCCTATGCCCTTGGACCCAGGGCAAGGGATGTAGTGATTGTAAAGATGTCAGCCAGTTGGACCCGATTGAATATGAGTTCCCTGATTGGGACTGTTAATCTGATCCAGTCATGGAGCCTTGGCTGACAGATAAGAACAAGCATGTCAGACATCCGGCGCACTCTGACAGAGCTGAATTGTTGTCAAGGACTCTCCACGTGTAAATAAGGGGACTTGGTGACGGAATACTAGCCCCTGTTGAGTTATTTCAGGTGTATGAAGTGAAAAAGATAGGTCCCTTTTAGTCAGAAACATGGAAATTTATAATGAGAAACAAAGAAATGACTGGCCAGCTAAACATGTACTTTAGTTTAGTGTTCACAAAGGAAGACACAAATAACATATCAGAAATCTTGGAGAACGCAGTTTAGTGACTGGGAGGAACTGAATGAAATCAGTATTTGTGGGAAATGGTGTTGGGGAAATTGATGGAATGAAGACACATAAATTCCTAGGGCCCAGTAACCTCCATCCCAGCGTATTAAAGAAGTTGCGGTATTAATAATGGGTGTATTGGTGGTCACCTTCCAAGATTCTATATATTCTGGAACAGTTCTTACAGATTGAGGCATGGATAGTACAATCCAAGTATTTGAAAAGGGAGGGAGAGAAAATTTTAAAAAAACAGGAATTATAGACCAGTTATCTTGCCATTGGCATTAGAAAGTGCTAGCATCTGTAGTAAAAGATTCAGTAACTGAGCAGTTGAAAAGAGTGACAGGATTGGATAGAGTCCACATGGATTTATGAAAGGGAAATCATGCGTGACAAATCGACTGGAATTCTTTGAGAATATAACTTGTAGAGTTGTTGAGGAGAAGCCAGTGGATATTGGACTTTCCAAAAGCCTTTGACAAAGACCCACATAAAAGATTAGTGTGTTAAAGGAAGGGCTTAGAATTGGGATAGTGTATGGAAAGGATAGAAAACCAAGAAACAAAGAGTTGGAATAAATGGGTCTTTTTCCAAATGACAAGCAGTGAGTAGTGAGTTGCCCAGCCATCAGTGTTTGGACCCAAGGTATTCACAACATGTATTAATGATGTGGATGAGGGAACTAAACGTAAACTCTCCAGATTTGCAGATGACTCAAAGCTGGACGGAAGGGTGAGCTGTGAGGAGGATGAAAGGTGCTTCAATGTGATTTAGACAAGCTGAGTGTGGGGCCAATACTTTTCATGTGCAGTATAATGTGGTTTATGTGAGGTTATCCACTTTGGGAGCAAAAACAGGAAGGTGGATTATTATCTAAATAGATACTAATTGAGGGAGGGAAATATGCAATAAGACCTTGGTGTCCTCATGCACTAATTACTGATTTTTTTCTTACACCAACGTCTTCAAGAGGCCAGAGATGGAAGGGTAGGAAGTGCAAGGCTCCTGAGCCTGTCGATTGCCTCTTGCATAACCGACAGCATCCTTTTTCCTTTTTTGTACTTTATTTAACTTTTGAATTGAATTCATATTTTCTTCCTTGTGCAGTTGTGAAGAACTGTTGAATGGCAGATCCAGTTCATTGCTCGTGGCTGTGGAGGTCACCGCTTGAGCAATGGGCTCCAGTGTCAATGAATAAGGTCTTGTCTGCAACAGTGACAGAGTCAATGATCCCTCAGTTCTCAAGACTTAATTTAGCTGGTCCTCAGAAGTTGAGATGGACACCGGTCCTCGAGATTTGGGATAGCCTCCTGGCTATTGCGGCAGCTGGAGTATTGGTGGCAATGAGGCAGAACTCTGGGTCCAGTCCACGGCAGTGAGGGCTGCTTCAGCGTGCTTCCTCCTTGCTTTTGCAGCCTCAGGGATGGCTTTGGCAGCAGCAGCGTTAAACAGCATCCTGTAACCATTTAAGAAATTAAGACGCTGTGGATGAAACAAAAATAAGTGAAATTTGTCTTAATTTTGCATGAATTATTTCTTTTTCTAAAGAATGTAATTAAATGTCACTAGATTATGGCAACTTATACACATTTTACTGAATTTTAAGAAATACAAGTAACAACAAATTACTATGCTATTCTATGCTATAAAGATTAGCATGCTGATGTAGCAGGCCGTCAGGAAGGCGAACGGTGTGTTGGCCTTAAAAGCAAGAAAATTTGAGTACAGGAGCAGAATATCTTGTTGCAATTATACAGAGCCCTGATGAGACCACATCTGGAATATTGTGTGCCATTTTGGCCTCTTTATCTGAGGAAGTATGTTCTTACTATAGAAGGAGTGTGGCAAAGATCTACCAGACTCGTTCCTGGGATGGCAGGACTGATGTACGAGGAGAGGTTGTATTGTTTCGGATTATATCCTCTGAATTTCAGAATAATTGGGGATATGAGGCGGAGTGGGGAGCTGTCATAGAAACTTAAGAATTCTAATAGGACTAGACAGGGTAGATGTAGGAAGTATGTTCCTAATAATGAGGGAAATTGAGAAACAGGGTTCACATTTAGCTGTAGGATAAAGAGAAATTTCTTCAGTGGTGAACATGTTGAATTTGCTACCACAGAAAGCTGTCGAAGGCAAAACATTGTATAATAATTTCATGAAGGAGTTGGGGCTAAATGAATCAATTATTATGGAAAAAGCACTAAGGAGTTGAATGAACAGCCATGATCATAATGAATGGTAGAGCACGCTGAAATGGGCTACTCTTGCTCCTTTTCTTTTCCCCTATGACACATGTACAATTTATTCCTAGATCCTTCTGTCCTGCAGCATCTTTCCATATAAATAATATTACACCTTTCTTTTCTTTATGGCAAATTGGGTAAACTCAGATTTTCCCACATTATACTCCATTTGTCAGCCACTTCCTTCATGAGCCTAGAATGCAGGCAATCAAGCCAAACAGTTGTTGGCCATTTTTTAAAAAATAATTTTTCTCTCCTGATTGTTTATTCCTTTCCTTAGTTTTCATGTTGCCGTTAAGTTCTGTCAGGATTGAACAAGTGAGCATCAAGTATTGGGACAATTTCCATCAGTATGTAACCTTAACTTGTAATAAGTAACAGAAAAAAATTCAATGAAAGAAAAAGAAAGTTAAACTATATTTGCATTTGGGATTAAACATGGGATGCTGCTGTCTGAGTATTAAACATTTTTGTTACTGAAAGATGATTGCATGCAACTCAGTTCCATTGAAAGCATTTTCCAAACAAGTACTGTGTGAGTTGCTGCAGCTGACGATGCCGAACTACGAGATGGTAAAGCTAATGTTCCTACTGATGAAGATCCTCATTTTCCTATTCTGTACAGTGCTGTGGGTCTCACAGATCTTACTTATCCATCACATACTGTTGTTGTATCCTCCAGCTGCCTGGATCAAAGTCGCCAAGGATTCAGCTAAACACTCTGTCTGTACAGACCTGATTAACATGGGAAATCCATACTGAGGGAACATCTTCTGGTGTTCTTTAGCTGCACTGGAAGGAGGCACATGATTCATGTGATTCGCATCATGTGATGCCTGCTCCTTTAGATTAAAAAAAAGAAACATGCTTACACCATCCTTTCCAGGTGTCCTCGCAGGCATTTTTCATCTTATTTGTGCACTTGTGATTCAGATAATGATGAGAGGCACATGGTCAGATGAAATGTAGATAATCTGTTTCCTCCTCTAAACCTCATATTCCTTTCTGTCTTGCCCTCCCTGTCCACCTGAAAGGTTTGATGCTGCCATGTTCCCACCCAACTTTTTTTTATTTAAACACTTCATTTCCCAACTTAACTGAATCCAAGACATCCAACTTAAATTTGCCAAACATTGATGCATACCACCCTACCATCAAGGCCAGGGTGTTAGAGAATATTGATGGCCCCATCTCTGTGCAATATCCTGTGCCTCCTTCCAAGCTGTACCATTGGCCACCATGTTGAGTTATCGCCTCACAACTACTGTCCTCTCTGCATCCCAGCATGTTTCCTCCAATCCCACTACTGACTTTCACAAGCAGTGGCTTCTGATAAACCACCTTAACTTTCAGTGGATAGACTCCCAGGACTGATCATGGCCAGACACGCCTGAGCAACTGTATCGACATGACTGAGATCTAACAAGACTCCTGACAAATATCTGTGCAGATCCCTGACTGACTTACTGTTGATCACTGGACTGGTTACTGTGGACCTGCAGGACTGACTGTGGTCCACTTGCTGGATAAGATGAAGAATAAGAAGCAGCAGAAGAAGCCCCAGACCCTGGATGCTTCCATTAAGCTACAGATCATATCAAGGCCTCTGGACTAATATCTGACAATGCTTGCAATTCTCTGTGCCAGCAATCTATGACTGGTGACAGTCCACTTAGACTTAGCTTACACTTTGTGATATGCCCAAGTGTTCTAAGTATATTTGCTGTAGATGCTGAGTAAGCTGCTGGCACATACTGCAGGTATAACATTAATGTAACATGGCACTATCCATTAGCGTGTCTTCTCCATGGACTGAATATTGCTGGCAAACATAAACTGCATGGAAAACTGCCTGGCAGCATTATCACAGTGAAAGATTTTCTTGAACTCCAAGGTGCAATATTCAAATGGAAAACTGTGCACTTGTGATTCAGATAATGATGAAAGGCACATGGTCAGATGAAATGTAGATAATCTCTTTCCTCCTCTAAACCTTATATTCCTTTCTGTCTTGCCCTTCCTGTCAACCTGAAAGGTTTGATACTGTAATTCAGTCAGAGATGTGGTGAGTCTGATGCTTGTCCAACACTGGATTCCATGGATGAAGGTGGTCGCTGTTCGTGAAGTCTTGGGGAATGCTGGCCAAGGTAGGTATCCCCAGTCGTGGCCAGCTGCCACCTGCCAACTCAAACATTCATATTGGGAACTGTCGCAATTTAGCTTCTTTCCACTGCCTCAGAAAATTGCAAACTGCATGTAATGGAGGTGAAGTTTTGTAATAATGAGGTGTTAATGCATCAAATAGGCACCACATCACTCACTAACAAGGTTGTCACTTAGCAGTGGAAACCTCCTATGCAAAATCAGACTTTATTTTTCTAGTGTCAGGAATCTAAGTTTTCATTCCTTACCATATTTTCCCAACTGATTTGCCATTGTTCACAGCATTCAGAACCTGGGAAAATACTTCTCGAATTTTGATCATCTGAACCAAGATAATTTGTCACTACTTACTTATCTCATCCATTATTAATAGAATCACTCATTCTCGCCTTCCTTTCTTCCTGTTCTGACAAGATGTCATAGATGCTTGAATATTCTGATTCCAGATGTGGTCAATTTGTAACCATGTTTCTGTAATGGCCATCATACATCCATTTAAATTATATTATCAATTCATTTGTTACAAATGCAGTATGCATTAACATAAACAGCCTCAGAACATAGAACAGAACAGCATTGGAATGGGCCCTTCAGCCTTCGATATTATGCCGAACATGATGTCAAATTAAACAAATCCCTTCTGCCTGTGTTTGAACCATATGTCTCCAATCCTTGCATAACCATGTGCTTATCTAAAGCCTCTTAAATGTCCTGAACGTATCTGCCTCCACCACCACCCTGGCAGCATGTTCCAGACTCCTACCACTCCATTTGAAAAACTTGCCCCCACATCATTTTGAAAGAAATCAGCTCAATCACCATGACTGAACAGCACATCTTGGAAGAAACCCACAGTGATAAACAGGAGGAAGAGCACCCAATAGAATGCAGCAGAGAGACTTCACTGAGCAGCCTTTAATTCTGTGTAGAGCTAGATGAACACATCAGGCCAAGCAGGATCTTAGGAACAGGAAAGCTGACGTTTCGGGCCTAGATCCTTCATCAAAAAAGGGGAACGGGAAGAGGGTTCTGAAATAAACAGGGAGAAAAGGGGAGGTGAATCAAAGATGGATAGAGGAGAAGATAGGTGGACAGGAGACCAGTCAAAGAGGCGGGGATGGAGTCAGTAAAGGTGAGTGTAGGTGGGGAGGTAGGGTGGTGATAGGTCAGTCCAGGGAGGACAGACAGGTCAAGGGTTTGGGATGAGGTTAGTAGGTAGGACACAGGAGTGCGGCTTGAGGTGGGAGGAGGGGGTAGGTGAGAGGAAGAACAGGTTAGGGAGGTGGGGACGAGCTGGGCTGGCTTTGGGATCAGTATGGGGAGGGGAGATTTTGAAGCTTATGAAATCCACGTTGATACCATTGGTCTGCAAGGCTCCCAAGCAGAATATGAGTTACTGTTCCTGCAACGTTCGGGTGGCATCATTGTGGCACTGCAACAGGCCCAGGATGGACATGTCATCTGCGGAATGGGAGGGGGAGTTGAAACGGTTCACAATTGGGAGGTGCAGTTGTTCACTGTGAACCGAGCGTAGGTGTTCTGCAAAGCGGTCCCCAAGCCTCCGCTTGGTTTTCCCAATGTAGTGGAAGCCACAACGGGTACAGCGGATGCAGTCTACCACATTAGCAGATGTGCAGGTGAACATCTGCTTCATGTGGAAAGTCTTCTTGGAGCCTGGGATGGAGGTGAGGGAGGAGGTGTGGGAGCAGGTGTAGCACGTCCTGTGGTTGCAGTGAAAAATGCCGGGTGTGGTGGGGCTGGAGGGGAATGTGGAGCGGACAAGGAAGTCATGGAGAGAGTGATCCCTCTAGAAGGCAGATAAGGGTGGGGAGGGAAAAATATCTTTTGTGGTGGCATCAAATTGCAGATGGAGGAAGTGTCGGAGGATGATGCGTTGGATCCAGAGGTTGGTGGGGTGTGAGGGTGAGGGGAATGCTTTTTTGGTTATTATTGCAGGGAGGGGGGCGTGAGGGATGAGTTGCGGGAAATGCGGGAGACACAGTCAAGGGCGTTCTCAAGCACTGCGGGGGGGATGTTGCAGTCCTTGAAAAACGAGGACATCTGAGATGTAGTGGAGTGAAATGCCTCATCCTGGGAGCAGATGTGGCAGAGATGAAGCAATTGAGAATAGGGGATGACATTTTTGCAGGAAGGTGGGTGGGAAGAGGTGTATTCTAGGTAGCTGTGGGAGTTGGTGGGCTTGAAATGGATATCGGTTTCTAGGTAGTTGCCTGAGATGGAGACAGAGAGGTCCAGGAAGGTGAGGGAGGTGTTAGAGATAATCCAGGTGAATTTAAGATTGGCGTGGAAGGTGTTGGTGAAGTGGATGAACTGTTCGAGTTCCTCGTGGGAGCACGAGGCGGCACCCATACAGTCATCAATGTAACTGAGGAAGAGGTGGGTTTTAGGGCCAGTGTAGAACATAGAACATTACAGCACAGTACAGGCCCTTCGGCCCTTGATGTTGCGCGGACCGGTGAAACCAAACTGAAGCCCATCTAACCCTACACTATTCCACAATTATCAATGTTTATCCAATGACCATTTAAATGCCCTTAAACTTGGCGAGTTTACGACTGTTGCAGGCAGGGCATTCCACACCCTTGCTACTCTCTGAGTAAAGAACCTACCTCTGACATCTGTCCTATATCTATCACCCCTTAATTTAAAGCTATGTCCCCTCGTGCTAGTCATCTCCACCCGATCTAATCGTCTGATCATCTTGTATGTCTCTATTAGGTCACCTCTTAACCTTCTTCTCTCTAAGGAAAACAGCCTCAAGTCCCTCAGCCTTTCCTCATAAGACCTTCCCTCCATACCAGACAACATCATGGTAAATCTCCTGTGCACCCGTTCCAATCCTTCCACATACTTCCTATAATGCCGCGACCAGAACTGTACGCAATACTCCAAATGTGGCCGTACCAGAGTTTTGTACAGCTGCAACATGACCTCATGGCTCCGAAACTCAATCCCTCTACCAATAAAACCTAACACACCATACGCCTTCTTAACAACCCTATCAACCTGGGTGGAAATCTTCAGGGATCTATGTACATGGACACCGAGATCTCTCTGTTCATCCACACTACCAAGAATCTTGGCATTAGCCCAGGATTCTGTATTCCTGTTACTCCTTCCAAAGTGAATCATCTCACACTTTTCTGTATTACACTCCATTTGGCACCTCTCAGCCCATCTCTGCAGCTTATCTATGTCCCTGTGTAACCTGCAACATCCTTCCACACTATCCACAACTCCACCGACTTTAGTGTCATCTGCAAATTTATTAACCCATCCTTCTACACCCTCGTCCCGGTCATTTATAAAAATGACAAACAGCAGTGGCCACAAAACAGATCCTTGCAGTACACCACTAGTAGCTGAACTCCTGGATGAACATTTCCCATCAACCACCACCCTCTGTTTTCTTCCAACTAGCCAATTTTTTGATCCAAACCGCTAAATCACCCTCAGTCCCTTGACTCCGTATTTTATGCAATAGCCTACCATGGGGAACTAAAATCTGTATACACCACGTCAACCGCTTTACCCTGATCCACCTGTTTGGAACGGAAGAGGGATTGTTCCACATAACCTACAAAGAGGCAGGCATAGCTTGGGCCCATGCAGGTACCCATGGCCACCCCCTTTGTCTGTAGGAAGTTGGAGGAATTGAAGGAGATGTTGTTGAGGGCCCCCTTGACCTGTCCGTCTCCCTGGACTGACCTATCTCCTCCCTACCTCCCCACCTGTACTCACCTTTACTGGCTCCATCCCCGCCTCTTTGACTTATCTGTCTCCTCTCCACCTATTTTCTCCTCTATCCATCTCTAATCCACCTCCCCCTCTCTCCCTATTTATTTCAGAACCCTCCTCCCCTCCCCCATCTCTGATGAAGGGTTTAGGCCCGAAATGTCAGCTTTCCTGCTCCTAAGATGCTGCTTGGCCTGCTCTGTTCATCCAGCTCTACACCATGTTATCTCGGATTCTCCAGCATCTGTAGTTCCTATTATCTCCGATACAATTTAGCCCTTAATTCCACCTCTTTTTAATAGAAGATTTTTCCTTCTTCTGAACTTATTCTCTGCTACACATTTTTTTATGCTTGTATACTTTGGTATTGTGTGCAACATTACCCTGCATAATTGCCTTGTCCTCTTCTTTGAAATTTTCCAAATCTCCCTTCATATGAACCATCTCCCCACATTTTAAGTTAAAATCACTCTCTGCAGCCCTCATTATATAATTCATTAGGACACTGGTTCCAGCATGGTTCAGTTCAAGGCATCCAACAATACAACTCTACCCTTTTCCCCTTTATAAAGAGCCCCATAAATTGAAACCCATTTCTCCCATGCCATTATTTCAGCCAAGTACTTTCATTCTGATCATTTTTAACCTATGCCAATTTGCTTTTAGCTCAGGTAAGAATCAAGATAATTACAAGTTTTTAAATTTAGTCCCTAATTCTTAAATTCCCTTAGCAGAATATTGTCTTAGTCTTATCTATGTAATTGGTGAATCATGACACTGGATCTTTCCACTCCCACTCCAGTTCGCAACTGCAGTGAACAATGTCTTTCTCTAACTATTCTGACCCTTACTGTAATTGTTTGCTATGAAGCACAGACATTTTGTCAGTATACCTTTAAGAGACATGGTCATGATATCATCACTGTATCATAGTATGTGGCCTGAGGTATAAAGGTATCAGAACATCCATCTTAGCCCAAAATCACTTGAAACTGGAATTAGGCTGCTGTGTTTAAATTACTAGCATAATACTGACCCAGACACTATGTGCCTCAGGGCTATGATATTTTACCATAATTGTTAGCTATAATAAATGTCCACTCCAATATCTATACCATATAAAAACCAAAAGAACTGCAGATGCTGTAAATCAGGAACAAAAACCAAGTTGCTGGAAAAGCTGGCAGCATCTTTGAAGGCAAAAATAGAGTTAATCTTTCGGGGTCCTAAAACATTAACTCTGTTTTTGCCTTCAAAGATGCTGCCAGACCTGCTGAGCTTTTCCGGCAACTTGGTTTCTATACCATACAAGTTTCTTATGTGACAAAGAATAATATAAGCATTGCAGCATCAGGTAAATTAAAATCTTGCTGGAGGCAAAAATCACGTTCTATAATTCCTTTTTGCTTCCCACATGTGAATGGCTCCCTGAACTGCAATGCTGTGTTTCATTTGCACATTGTCTTTGCAGTCCTTGCTGTCATCCACACAAACTACAAGAACATCAAATCTGTTAAGACAATTGCATAGGCCGAGACTGTTTCAATGCTACTTTTTGTATTCCTATAACAGCCACTCTTACAATCCTCTCCTGATTCTGACCATGCACAAAATCTGAAATACTTAGCTTAACAATGCCACCTTCTGGAATTAAGTGTTGAGGTATTTTAGCCCTCCTTGAGGTAGCAGTCTCCAAAACTCAGATCTCTGCTCATCAACTCTGAGCTGAAATTCTTTGAGCTGCACACACTTCATTTAGTTTCTGTGCATCAATGAAGTGTCCATCAGTTCCTACAATCAACATCAGAAACTCAGCACCTGCATTACAATCTTTCTTTAAATTTTGTTCAAATTTTAAATATCGTTCAACGATTGTCAGTGGTTATGTGATAGAGATTAAGTAATTATGGCATAAAATTAATTTAATACTTGCATCTTCCCAGTACTATATTAAATAATACCCCAGTTCAAAGGAGATAAAAACCTTAAAACTCACCAGTCACCTACTACATAGTCAGACAAGGACAGCAGATACAAAAACAAAGGAAAAGCTGAGCTGGAAATGCTTAGTAGGTCTGGCAGCATGTGTGAAGGGGAAAAAAAACGGAGTTAACATTTTGGGTCTGGTGACCCTTCGTCAGGACTGATGGTGGTTGGGAAAATGTCAGTTTATTAGATTCCCTACAGTGTGGAAACAGGCCCTTCAACCCAACAAGTCCACACCGCCCCTTTGCAGCATCCCCCTATAACCCATACACCCCTGAACACTATGGGCAATTTAGCATGGCCAATCCCCCTAGCCTGCACATCTTTGGACTGTGGGAGGAAACTGGAGCACCCAGAGGAAACCCACACAGACACAGGGAGAATGTGCAAATTCCAAACAGACAGTCACCTGAGGCTGGAATTGAACCCGGGTCCCTGGCACTGTGAGGCTGCAGTGCTAACCACTGAGCCACCGTGCTGCCCATGCAGAATAAAGGGGTAGAGAGTAAATGAGAGAGAGAGAGAATAAAGACAATAAAAAAAAGAGAGAAGAGCAGCTGGATAGACAAAGAGTTGATAACGATCAGGCTGGGAGGGTGAATAGTTGTTAATGGGGACTATAGTGACTAACAACAGGTGGTGTGTAATGGCAGGCCATGTGGTAATAACATGGGGGGCATAATTGCTGTTCTCCCTAATTGAAGGGACAGTAACAAGGTACATAATTTTAAAGTGAAAAATAGGAGATATAGAGGGCATTTGACGAAACACTTTTTCACCCAGACGGTTGTACGAGTCTGGAATGTACTACCTGGGGCTTGTTGAGGCAGGCAACCTCATA
Organism: Stegostoma tigrinum; assembly: GCF_030684315.1. Lineage (NCBI taxonomy): Eukaryota > Metazoa > Chordata > Chondrichthyes > Orectolobiformes > Stegostomatidae > Stegostoma > Stegostoma tigrinum. The sequence continues at coordinate 25,312,124 of NC_081378.1, read as the reverse complement.
ACCTTTAAAAAGAATTTGGATGAACACTTGAAGTTTCATAACACCTTAATGTTAGTAGTCACACCTGAAAATCCAGTTTCTAGGCGTATTGTATGCTCCAAAAAACATCTCCCCAACTCTGAACACCCATCTACATTTTCTGAAGAAGGGTCTAGACCCGAAACGCCAGCTTTCCTGCTCCTCTGATGCTGCTTGACCTGCTGTGTTCATCCAGCTGTACACCTTGTTATCTTACATTAGTTATGATATTTGATTGGTATGGACAAGTTGGACCAAAGGGTCTGTTTCTGTGCTGTCTCTATGATTCTATCTACCTCTTTGTGTGGAACATGCAACTATTATGATACAAAGAATGTATTTTTGCTTATTGTTAGAATTCAATTTCTGATGTCTGCTTTCAACTAAGAAATGCATGAAACATTGGTTGCAAATATAACATTGTATTCACAATGCTTTCAGTTATTAATTATTTCTTTAAATTCTACAATTTGTGACAGGAAATTCTATGCCACAAAATGCAAATTGCAAGAAATTACGGTGATTACACTGCTGTGCTCATTCGCATCACAAAATAGAATTTTACTGTTGGTCTCCCAATGAATGTCAAGAAATATGTTATTGTAAATATGAATAACACCGCAGAAAGATACGGCTGCTATTTTATTGCATAAGGAACTTTTATTGTGATATTTATGTTCCTGCAATACCTCTTAACCTTTAAAAGGGAAGTGTTAAAAGTTTGGTCTCTCTCTGGGCAGTAAATTGTTTCTAGAGGAATTTAAACTTTTTTTTACCCTTTTTCACTTTTTCTTTCTTCCCTCTATTTTTTTCTAGATTTTCTAATTTGAGTCACTTTAGCCAATTGCACCCTCTTTGTTTATTCTTATGCTTTCTCTGCCATTAAATTGTACTGATTAAAGTTTTGTTTCATCATTCACCCAGATCACAGATGTCCTGTTGATTCCATTATCATTTCTCAATTCCAGTTTAAGCCATAAAATTAATCAAAGCTGAAGGGTGAGGAAGAACATGCAGTTCAGGGTGCAGTATGTGCCATGCTTTGCTCCCGCAAGTTGTAGACTAGGGTTTTCTGAAATTTCTTCCTGCCATGACTGCAACTACTATTGAAGACTTTCATAACATATGTCTTTATTCCTATGCACTTCGATATGTACACAAAATTGCAAATGTTAAATCAGGATTGAAGTAAGCCAATGGGCTGAAAAAGTGAAGACAAAATTTCCTTTCACTTCCCATCGATGTATAATGCATATTGAGAAAAAGGATTGTTTACTAGACACATAATAAATCTATTGCTTGAAAACAATGTTCAGTAATTGTGCCCTATTCTATTTGAAGGTCTCATCACCTATATGTAAAAAAGCAACTGTATGAACAAAGATCAGCATTCTTCCATCTCGGGGAGCTCACCACTGCCCTCTGCAGGGCAATTAGAGATGGGCAATAAGAGCAAGCTTAGACACCAATGTCCTCATACCCATGAATGAGTATATAAAAAACCTGACTGGATTGAAATTCTAAGTTTTGTCAGGGAATTGTGATTACCCCACCCCACAATGATTACAAGGTTTTGTAAAGTTGAATTTCATAGAGCCCATCGCCTCCTGCACCTTCTCAAGAAATAGATGCTGACCTTGTCACCAATTCTGGTAAATGACTGTCAATATTTGCTAACATTAGATTCAGTATGTCTATTCCAAATTACATAGCTTCATCAATATCAATAAGGAATCCTATGTGAGAAGACTATGTTTCTTTGATACTTCATCAAGTGATTGTGGCAACTATTAACTAACCACTTCCAGGTATGACTTAGATGTCTTCTGATCAACCCATTCAGAGATGTTACACACCTGTTAAGCAGGTGGCACTTGAACCTGGGCCTCTTGGTATAAAGTTTGAACATGACCTCTGCACTATATAGAACTCCAAAAACACCAGTTATATTGAAGACACTTTCTAATAAATTTGTTCATAAATGTAAATGCACATCTCTGGAGTAGTTAGGATTTGTACCTTGGTCTCCTGGCCTAGAACTAAGGACAGTGTGACTGCAATTCTAGATATGATGTTAACATTAAGTGAGAATTGATAAATTAATTGTTCATGGCTAATTGAGGCCTGTCTGAGATGTTGATGACTAAACTAATTGCAATGTTGAAATGTTGCTGAGGGGGTCACGGCGTTTTATGAAAGCTTTGAAATTCCTAGTATAACCATTGTGATAATTCAGCTTTCAGCACAATATTTTGTGCCATTTATTAACAGATGATGTTGCAGACTAATCATTTGCAGACAATATCTTTCTTTTCAATCTGCAGTTTTTATTCTATGCACATAATGCCATTTCTTAAGGGAATTATATCCATGAAAAGTAACTCACCATATGATGGCACTTCTTAAGTATTAAACTTTGAATGTTGCATACATCTTGGCTATTGCCAGTTGAAATCATACTGAGGATCCTGTTCTCCAATGTTCTTTCCTTTGGCCATCAGTATTCAAAAGATTGCAGCCTCTGTATTTTTCAATGTATAAATTAAAAAAAAGTCTAAGGTGAGCAACTAATTCACTCTGCACAAGATCAGAATAAGACAATAATTTGGATTGCAAGAGACATGCTTTGTAATTGAGTATATGAATAAAATGTTGGGAAAGGTCTAAATCTTTCTCAAAAGATTTTTTTTTAAATATGGAAATGTATTCCCACTTATATAGTATTGGTTCACAGGCTCTAGTTGGTTCAGGTTAATGACCTGCTGCATTTGGTATTAGGAAATTGGTATGGCACTATATGGTACCTTTTCACATGTTTACCATGCAGACCTTCTTTTGTGGGCACACAAATCAAGTTTATTTTCCTTCATAACATTTTATTTTGTTGTTTCTCAAGTTTGAAAATATAGATATTGTAAATCATCTTTTTTTTCTCATGGCGGGTCAATTTTTTGTGTTTGTGTGTGCATAAATAAAATCAGAAGAAAAAGGGAAATTATATTTTGGTGTAATTCCTTTGTTCAGGAGAAGTTCTCCTGAAATTGAACTCAGTCTCAGACCCCCTCCTGGCAAGATGTATACAATTCAAAAAGAATTGCCCAAGTGCCTGACTAAGCATGTGTGTAGTTATTTGGTACAAATACATCTCATCATACTAGCAAAAAGACAATTGAGATTTCACAAATATGTTAAATATTGATTAAGTGTACTATCTCTGTAAGATAATTGTGATAAATATCATTTTTCAATTTAGTGTAGATTATAAAAAGCTATTTAATCAAAGAAACAGAAATTTCTGGAAAGAAACAGAAGCTCAAACAGTATTTGTGTAAACAGAAATTGAGTTAGGAATATTGGAATGTAGGAACAAGTGGCCATTTGTAGTCCCTTGTGTTTGTTTCACCTTTCAAAATGATCATGGATTAAATGTGATTTTACTCATCCCTATGAATTATCCCTGAATATCTTTGGTTAAAAAATCTTAACGTCAGAATTACATTTACAGTTAATCAAATGCCAATTGTTTGCAGGAGAGTTTTAAACTTCTACCACCATTTCTGTTTAGAGGAGCCCTAATAAAGAGATATGTGATTCAATGTGTAACTTAGCATTATAACACTCTGGTGAAGCACCATGGGACATTTCATAATATTAAACGTACAATATTAATAGGAGTTGTTGAAGGTTCTGACTCTAATTTTTAGACATTTTCCCATGTCCTGGACACCCCTACCAGAAACGTTTTTTTTTGTCTTTAGCTACCTCATGCACTCCCTTCAATATCTTCAAAATTTGATTAAATAACCCATAATCTTATGAATCCTAGGGAATAGAGTTTCTGTATTCCCCTTTGCAATTATATTCTTGCATTCCCATCAAAGCCTATAGTGCAAAATTATGACAATGGGAGCTTAATATAACTGAAGCCCAATTTGTACCTGCTTGTGTATCTATTAAATAAAAGGACTAGCATCCATTCGCCTTTTTGACTATTCCATGACAATGGAGAAGAGTCCACCGGAATGGACCCAGGTGTGTTGGTTGCTGAGGCGTATGGTGTTTACGCCACAAATCGTGAGCTGGCGTTCGTTTGTCGCAAAGTGCTTTGCCTCTCAGGACGTCAAAGGGACCCAATGTAAAAATACGAATTATGTACTCGTTTGAACTGAACTTTTCTCGATTGTTTCCACAGTTATGTAAGAGATTTGTTTTGTAAGAAAATAACAATATTTGCAGCCAGATGAAGTTTGTATTTCTAATTTTCATTACAGAGAAGTTTATATACAAACATGTGGAGTACAAAGTTATTGTGATGCCAGATATAAGATGTGGCACTTTAAGCAATGCATATTGGTTGATAAAAATGCTGACGTTTGTTTTGTTGTTAACCAAATACATTGTATTTTTACAAGCAGTATACGAAACAAAATAGCTAACCATGGCAGCACGTTTGCTTGTTATCACATTTTTCATATTTGAAAACAAATAAAAGTGAAAAATTTCAACCACCGATTTTAACTTAAGTAAAGTCAATGGAGCGTTAAATCAGAAGTCCCACCGAACTTGTCCCGATCTCGGAGGGTGTGTTAGCTTAAAGCGTCATGTTTACCAATTCATTTGGTGGATTTTTTTTGATGCCACGGCCTGGTTTGGTGCCACACTAAGTCACTGTAATGAATCGTCTCTACACAATTACATCATGGTTTGCTCGTGCCCGTGTTTCATTGCATTCTCAATAATATGAGTGATTCAAGCTTATGTCAGTCGTCAGAGTACATCTGTTGTTGTACGGATGGTATTTTCACAGGCTGCCAGAAAGCATCTGCATCAGTCGGCGGGCTTCATGTCTTGATGGAATCCTTTTTCGGCTTCACAGCCAATAGGAATGAGCGAATTGCTGTGAGCTGTTCCCTCGGGATTTTGCTGCTGTGTGTCTTTGGTGCCTGTAAGGACACGGTGTAACATTAGCGACAGACAGGGCAAAGAGGAGGCTAGCGCTCAACCCGTGAACAGGAACAGGGCTTCCAGGCAAAAAAAAATGCAGCCAGAATGAGTGCTGTGGTGAGACGGTGACAGTAGTCGAGTTTCTACGCTTTTCTTGTGTGCGCCGAGCCTGCAACGACCGAAGCTTCTTGTCGATGGGTTAGATCCTGCACTGTGGGAGTGGAGTGACCGACTGCTAGCAGTACATTCGAATCGGTTAGTCGCGTGAGCATAAAAAACCTCTAGGAATTTCTAAAACTAGTCCCAGAATTTGGTTAAATCACAATAGGCGTGAAATACAACAAAGAGCGAAACGAATTCATCTCCATTTCAGACCATGGAGATGGGTTGGACACTCGACTGAGGGCGCATATCATTGTTGTTTCTGGTGTATTCTACTCAACCTAACAACCCACATCGAGATTTATTGGCTTTCAAATCTTGTATATTTTGCATGAATAATTTATTTGCGGATGAGCTGACGATGAGGACTATACTGGTACAGACCTGGGTGGGATTTTGTTAAACCTCGGCTCCTATCGCCGAGAATTCAGCCAATACTACACACTCTTTACTGTCTCTCGGCTGTGCTATTTCCAGGAGTACGAGATGTGACCCTTCTTCTGTTTTGCAGGCGGCACTGTTGACAAGGACCTTCGTCACTACCTCAATTTACGGTTCCAGAAAGGTTCGGTTGACCACGAGCTTCAGCAGATTATCCGCGATAACCTCTATCTGCGGACAGTACCCTGTAAGTACCGGTCTTCTTGAATGAGTTTAGATGAAACGAAATGGTTAAACAGTAGTATATCTGTCTTATAATTGAGAATTAGTTTTTAATAAAATAGCCTACGTAAATAATTTGAGATGATATGAATCTTTCAAAATAGGAGTGAGTACTCATCAGGTCCTTACGTTCATTGCTGTCAAGACCTTTCTTCATATTCTACATTTTTTACTGTAAAGTCTTGTGGAATAGTATAATTAATAACAAAGGGTGGAGGGAATGGTCTTTTCGAAATAATTAATTTCCCAAATATATAATATTGAGGCGTCTGTTTATTTACATGGAGGAAGTTGTGTTCAGGATAATGTGCTTTTAGAAAATGAATTGATACCATGTGGAAGATTCTAGATGATATATAAGAAAAAAAGAACAACATGGATAATAATTAAATGAAAATAATGTCTCAGTTTAACTAATGACTTTGAAATTAGTTCAAAATTGAGTAACAAACCATGAATTTCCAAACAAACAAGTGTGGTGCATTGAAAACTCGAACAAGTCATTGAGAATGTCATATTTTGAGAGCCTGCGTGCAGATACTGTTATGCTGTTAAAATAAATTATACCAATATTGACATCATATCTTCAGTCATTCTACTTTCAATATGGTAGCTAGGCTTTCATAAAAATTAAGTCGATTAGACATGAGTTAGGAAGCATGGACTGGGAGCAGTTGTTCCATGGTAAGGGAACTATAGACATGTGGAGACGGTTTAAGGAACAGTTGTTGGGAGTGATGAGTAAATATGTCCCTCTGAGACAGGCAAGAAGGGGTAAGATTAAGGAACCTTGGATGACGAGAGCGGTGGAGCTTCTAGTGAAAAGGAAGAAGGTAGCTTACATAAGGTGGAGGAAGCTAGGGTCAAGTTCAGCTAGAGAGGATTACATGCAGGCAAGGAAGGAGCTCAAAAATGGTCTGAGGAGAGCCAGGAGGGGGCACGAGAAAGGCTTGGCAGATGGAATCCGGGAAAACACAAAGGCATTTTACACTTACGTGAGGAATAAGAGAATGGTCAAAGAAAGAGTAGGGCCGATCAGGGATAGCATAGGGAACTTGTGTGTGGAGCCTGAGGAGGTAGGGGAAGCCCTAAATGAGTTTTTTGCTTCTGTCTTTACGAAAGAAACGAACTTTGTAGTGAATGAAACCTTTGAAGAGCAGGTGTGCATGCTGGAATGGATAGAGATAGACGAAGCTGATGTGCTGAAAATTTTGTCAAACATTAAGATTGACAAGTCGCCAGGCCCGGATCAGATTTGTCCTCGGCTGCTTTGGGAAGCGAGAAATGCAATTGCTTCGCCACTTGCGAAGATCTTTGCATCCTCGCTCTCCACTGGAGTCGTACCTGAGGACTGGAGAGAGGCAAATGTAATTCCTCTCTTCAAGAAAAGAAATAGGGAAATCCCCGGCAATTATAGACCGGTAAGTCTCACGTCTGTCGTCTGCAAGGTGTTAGAAAGGATTCTGAGGGATAAGATTTATGACCATCTGGAAGAGCATGGCTTGATCAAATACAGTCAACACGGCTTTGTGAGGGGTAGGTCATGCCTTACAAACCTTATCGAGTTTTTTGAGGATGTGACTAGAAAGGTTGATGAGGGTCGAGCTGTGGATGTGGTGTATATGGACTTCAGTAAGGCATTTGATAAGGTTCCCCATGGTAGGCTCATTCAGAAGGTCAGGAGGAATGGGATACAGGGGAACTTAGCTGCTTGGATACAGAATTGGCTGGCCAACAGAAGACAGCGAGTGGTAGTAGAAGGAAAATATTCTGCCTGGAAGTCAGTGGTGAGTGGAGTTCCACAGGGCTCTGTCCTTGGGCCTCTACTGTTTGTAATTTTTATTAATGACTTGGACGAGGGAATTGAAGGATGGGTCAGCAAGTTTGCAGACGACACAAAGGTCGGAGGTGTCGTTGACAGTGTAGAGGGCTGTTGTAGGCTGCAGCGGGACATTGACAGGATGCAGAGATGGGCTGAGAGGTGGCAGATGGAGTTCAACCTGGATAAATGCGAGGTGATGCATTTTGGAAGGTCGAATTTGAAAGCTGAGTACAGGATTAAGGATAGGATTCTTGGCAGCGTGGAGGAACAGAGGGATCTTGGTGTGCAGATACATAGATCCCTTAAAATGGCCACCCAAGTGGACAGGGTTGTTAAGAAAGCATATGGTGTTTTGGCTTTCATTAACAGGGGGATTGAGTTTAAGAGTCGTGAGATCTTGTTGCAGCTCTATAAAACTTTGGTTAGACCGCACTTGGAATACTGCGTCCAGTTCTGGGCGCCCTATTATAGGAAAGATGTGGATGCTTTGGAGAGGGTTCAGAGGAGGTTTACCAGGATGCTGCCTGGACTGGAGGGCTTATCTTATGAAGAGAGGTTGACTGAGCTCGGTCTCTTTTCATTGGAGAAAAGGAGGAGGAGAGGGGACCTAATTGAGGTATACAAGATAATGAGAGGCATAGATAGAGTTGATAGCCAGAGACTATTTCCCAGGGCAGAAATGGCTAGCACGAGGGGTCATAGTTTTAAGCTGGTTGGTGGAAAGTATCGAGGGGATGTCAGAGGCAGGTTCTTTACGCAGAGAGTTGTGAGAGCATGGAATGCGTTGCCAGCAGCAGTTGTGGAAGCAAGGTCATTGGGGTCATTTAAGAGACTGCTGGACATGTATATGGCCACAGAAATTTGAGGGTGCATACATGAGGATCAATGGTCGGCATAACATTGTGGGCTGAAGGGCCTGTTCTGTGCTGTACTGTTCTATGTTCTATGTTCTATGTTCTATTTAATGTATATAGAATGTTGTAATTGCATACAGTTCCACTTCATCTTTAAAGGTTTGAGTCAGCAGCACTGTAGTACAAAACAGCAGTAAACTATTTTATCCAACTTAATTAATTTGATTTCTTGAGTTCTGGACAGGATTTTGGGTGAACAAAATTTTGGAAATCATTTACTAAAGATGCTCTGTTATAACTAAAATCATTCTTTAAATTTATTTTACTTCCACTGAAGAATGAATTCTTGTACACAATTCTATACTTCATGAATTTCCATTCTCTGTTTTTGGTACACTGGGAAGAAGTTTCGGGAATGTGGGGGGCGGGGGCGGGGGGGAGCTGCATCCTCAAAGATGACTGGAAGTCAAAATAGGAAGCGAGTTAGCCCATGCCACATTAATTGCTTCCCTGGCCGCGTAACTGTCCTTGAGTCAGGATTGATGCGTTTATGTTGAACTTGATGCGGCAAAATTATATTAACAATAAATTTTAGTTACAAACCAAAACAGTGTTTGAGAAACTCAGCAGGTCTAGCAGCATCTGTAGATATGGAAACATTGACTCTGTCAGAACTGAAAGCAGCTGGGAAAGCATGGTTTTAATGCTGATGATGGAGAGTAGAGTCCAGAGGATGGAAATTGTGCCCAGAGAGAAAGAAAAAAGGACAGACAAACAAAAGGATTGCTGATGATAAGCCCAGATGGAGATAAATGCTGGGTAGGATACAAATGAGAAGTATGCATGGCAGAAAATGGGTTGGCCATGCTGGTAACATGTGTGCTCTGTCTATAAAAATTACCCCAAGCTTCCTGTTGTCTGACATTTTCAACATACCACCATGTTGCCATGCCAGCATTTCTGCCTCAGGCCTGTTGCAGTGCTTCAGCAAAGCTCGATGTAAGTCAGAGGAATATCATTGGCCTAAGTAGCGTACAGCCTTCAGGACTCAACATTGATTTCAACAATTTTGTGCACAAATGTCTTCCTCTGCATTCTCAATTAGCCATAATGTCTCTGGTTCCTGACCTAAGTGGGTTACTTCCAGCACAGCCAACCCATTTCCCACCAGTCACACTTCTCATTGGCACTTCACACAGCATTTATCACCCCCACTCTTTTAAGCAGGAACTTTAAATGCACAACTCTGACTTTTGACATCATGATACTGTCTGGGCAAAGCTGCTCCTAAATTGTCTTTAATCATTACTAATTATGCAAAATTGAGTGGCTTCCCTGGCTGTTTACCTCTGCTGGCCACAGTTCTCTAAATCTGAATTTTATGATGTGTTGAAAAATGAATTATAGAACATAGAACATAGAACAGTACAGCACAGAACAGGCCCTTCAGCCCACAATGTTGTGCCGACCATTGATCCTCATGTATGCACCCTCAAATTTCTGTGACCATATACATGTCCAGCAGTCTCTTAAATGACCCCAATGACCTTGCTTCCACAACTGCTGCTGGCAACGCCTTCCATGCTCTCACAACTCTCTGCGTAAAGAACCTGCCTCTGACATCCCCTCTATACTTTCCACCAACCAGCTTAAAACTATGACCCCTCGTGCTAGCCATTTCTGCCCTGGGAAATAGTCTCTGGCTATCAACTCTATCTATGCCTCTCATTATCTTGTATACCTCAATTAGGTCCCCTCCCCTCCTCCTTTTCTCCAATGAAAAGAGACCGAGCTCAGTCAACCTCTCTTCATAAGATAAGCCCTCCAGTCCAGGCAGCATCCTGGTAAACCTCCTCTGAACCCTCTCCAAAGCATCCAAATCTTTCCTATAATAGGGCGCCCAGAACTGGACGCAGTATTCCAAGTGCGGTCTAACCAAAGCTTTATAGAGCTGCAACAAGATCTCACGACTCTTAAACTCAATCCCCCTGTTAATGAAAGCCAAAACACCATATGCTTTCTTAACAACCCTGTCCACTTGGGTGGCCATTTTAAGGGATCTATGTATCTGCACACCAAGATCCCTCTGTTCCTCCACGCTGCCAAGAATCCTATCCTTAATCCTGTACTCAGCTTTCAAATTCGACCTTCCAAAATGCATCACCTCGCATTTATCCAGGTTGAACTCCATCTGCCACCTCTCAGCCCATCTCTGCATCCTGTCAATGTCCCGCTGCAGCCTACAACAGCCCTCTACACTGTCAACAACACCTCCGACCTTTGTGTCGTCTGCAAACTTGCTGACCCATCCTTCAATCCCCTCATCCAAGTCATTAATAAAAATTACAAACAGTAGAGGCCCAAGGACAGAGCCCTGTGGAACCCCACTCACCACTGACTTCCAGGCAGAATATTTTCCTTCTACAACCACTCGCTGTCTTCTGTTGGCCAGCCAATTCTGTATCCAAGCAGCTAAGTTCCCCTGTATTCCATTCCTCCTGACCTTCTGAATGAGCCTACCATGGGGAACCTTATCAAATGCCTTACTGAAGTCCATATACACCACATCCACAGCTCGACCCTCATCAACTTTTCTAGTCACATCCTCAAAAAACTTGATAAGGTTTGTAAGGCATGACCTACCCCTCACAAAGCCGTGTTGACTGTATTTGATCAAGCCATACTCTTCCAAATGGTCATAAATCTTATCCCTCAGAATCCTTTCTAACACCTTGCAGACGACAGACGTGAGACTTACCGGTCTATACTTGCCGGGGATTTCCCTATTTCCTTTCTTGAAGGGAGGAATTACATTTGCCTCTCTCCAGTCCTCAGGTATGACTCCAGTGGAGAGCGAGGATGCAAAGATCTTCGCAAGTGGCGAAGCAATTGCATTTCTCGCTTCCCAAAGCAGCCGAGGACAAATCTGGTCCGGGCCTGGCGACTTGTCAATCTTAATGTTTGACAAAATTTTCAGCACATCAGCTTCCTCTATCTCTATCCATTCCAGCATGCACACCTGCTTTTCAAAGGTTTCATTCTCTACAAAGTTCGTTTCTTTCGTAAAGACAGAAGCAAAAAACTCATTTAGGGCTTCCCCTACCTCCTCAGGCTCCACACACAAGTTCCCTATGCTATTGGCTGTGGGAACATAGATTATGTCTTATAGAAGAGAAGACAAGGTATGGCATTGGCATTAATGAAGAAAAACTTAGGAACAAGTATTTTTTGAGCCAATACGCCTGAGTGGGACATTCATGAAGTTTTTGAATTTTTGTTAAGCTTTATGGATGAAATTTACAAGCAAAAGTAGCCATTTGATGTCTACAAGGCACGGTCAGATTATCACAGTTTTCGAAAGATGCAGGGTCATTCCAGAGGAACATGAATGGGATGGACTTTAAGAAATTTTAAAAAACGAATTGCAGAAATTCAATCTGAAAATTTCTAAATCTATGCTTGCATTAAAAGTACTGCGTTATACTAATATGGCATGCATGGAGACCCTTTTTATCTCAACTTGAATTTGTTTCTTAGCAAAAGGCATTCTTTTGGATCAAAAGCTACTGCTTTAAAACAAATTATTGGGGATGCAGTTGTTTTCAACAACCTTGATGGCACAATTGGGACATGAGACAGTATCACAAAAGATGGAAGATTTAGTGATTACACCATTATGAGAGCATTCAGATGCAGGATGCTGGCATCAGTCAAATGAAAGAACGTCAGACAGAAGAAATTATTGATGAGCAATTATAGTACACCTTGCAGGACTGGAGTAGGAATAATAGATAAATGGATGTCTGAATAAGAGTTAACTGGTCCTTCAAATGTAATCTAAACATTATTACTCAATGAACTGCCCAGAGTAGAGGAAGAGTTTTTGAAGTGATGTTCAATTCAGAAATTGAAGAAAATCAATGTGAAGGTTAATTGTACTAATCCTAAGAAGCCTTGCATTCCTTACTAGACTGTTTGTTACAGATTCATTTAATTGCGCCATGTTTGATAGTGGTTGCGTTTAGACCAGATGTGGAGTAGATTGCTTAAAATGTTATTTAGAATCATCATCAAAATAAATGCAGAGTATGAAATTTCTACCTCTTTCATGTTCATGGATGGCAATACATTGAGATCATTAGAAAAGATTAGTGATTCCAAATGGCATGGAAGGATTAATCTCTTTAAGTATAGACGTATTTTTGAATGACAAACCCTTTGTTGCTGTACAACCGTTCCATAAAAAGGACTTCAATGAGATTCAACATGGAATGTGATATAGCAATAGTTTTTCAAAAGTTAATGGATCAGCAAATTTTAAAAAGTAACATTTTTGCATCCCCTTAACAAAATCTAATGTTACTAATCAGAATATTGAAATGGTGTTAATTCAAGTGATAAAAACTTCATTGTACAAAGTAGATTGTTTTAAAGTTACACAGTCCTGCTGAAGGCCATTGGTGTAGTTGATGATGAAATTACAAAGCTGAACGATGAATGATTAATGAAAATGTGACATTGTAAAAAGGATTGGAAGATGCTACCTTTTAGTCTCCGTGGTTGGAGATTTTAACATTTTGTAGACTTGGCAACCAGGATCTGCTAGTGCTAATAGCCCATGGTGCCTCATGGATGCCCAGTCTTGAACTGCCAGATCTATTCGAAGTCTGTGCCACTTAGCATGGTGATTGTGCCACATAACATGATGGAAGGAATTTTCAGCACGGAAGTAGGACTTGGTCTAAATAAGTTCTGTACGTGTTAACTCTCGCCAATCCATCATTTCTACAGTGCCTGTTCTGCTTATCAAAAATGGTTCAGTATTAAATGCAATATAATGTGCAATACGTAAACAACATATCTTTAAAATAAGAGAAAACCGTAATGTTGAAAAGAGGAATTATCATGATTCATCTACGTCTAGACCTCAAAGAAGCTAAATGTTTCTCTGTTCAAGAGAAATATTAGATATCAGCATGTAGATTATTGTACAAGATTGTACGGAGAAGTTGTATGCAGCAGCTACCAAAATATCATGGTAATATGATTGTGTTCTGTACGGCTGACACTTGATACAGTTGCAAGATGTTGAAATGCTTCCAGATTATGGGCAACTATAATTTTGACCCAGTCTTCCTGACAAGAAACTGACAGGCTCAAGTCAGGCCCCTGTTGTTTCAAATCATGTGATGTTGCTTTAGACTTAATGGAAAGTAAAATCTGGCAGAGAGTAAAATGGGCAGTGCTTATGATCCATCAGTTTCCTGCTGAGTAGCTTAAATTAAAATGAGTCCAGTACATTGTTAACCAGAGATATGCATCTACATTTCAAATATCTGAATAGAAAACCATATGAGAATAATGGTAGATGGTCACCTGCCATAATAAATAACAGGCATATCGCAACTGGCTCACCTGCCCCTGGCACACTTACAGTTGCAACTGCTGTATTTTACAGTGTTACATAGTATGACTGCCTAATAAACCCGTGTAATCTAGTGGCATTCTGAAAGATCCCCTCTATTTGAATGCCCTGGATTCTACATCACAATCTTCACCTGTAACCCCTGGATCTTATTTGCAGTACAGTATGTATTTTGATATACACTCCAACACATTGTGATTAAGAAACTGATTGAGTGCTAATTTGACTACACTTTTTGTGGGCAGGAAATACCTGGGCAACGTTCCACTTCGTCACATAGATTTCAGTGTTCTAACTATACAGGAACAACATGACTCGGGGTGCAGATAGTTCAAAGAACAAGTGTTCAGCACCACACAACTCCTTGGAAAGCACCTTCCAAACCTATGATCACTACAATCTAGAAGGACATGGGCAACAGATACATGTGAAGACCACCATAGGCAAGTTCCCACCTAGTCACTCACTGTCCCAACTTGCAAATAAATACCCTCTTCACAAATGAGGTCCCAACCAAAAACATCAACTTTCCTGCTCCTCTGATGCTGCCTGGCTTGCTGTGTTCCTCCAGCTCCACGCTGTGTTTTCTCATTTTTAATTAGGCCTAGTTCTACAGTTGGTATGCTCTCCAGCACTTTTCTTTGATCCAGAGTTGATCCCTAGGCTTGATGGTAATGCTAGAGTGAGGGGTTTTCTGAACCATGAGGTTACAGATTGTGGTTGAATATGATTGTGCTGCTGCTGATGACCCACAGTGCATCATGGTGCCTTGTTATGAGTTGCTAGATCTGTTCTGCATCTATTCTACTTAGCACAGTTGTTGTGGCTCACAACATAACGATGGGTATCTTTGGTATAATGAAGGGGCTTCATTTCCACAAGACCTGGAAAAGGTCATTTCTGGTCATATTGTCATGGAGATCTGCTGCATCAGCGATAAATAGATGGTGAGCATAGGGTCTAGTACACCTTTCCTCATGTTAGCTGAAAAAACAACACAGTCAAAAGGCCATTATGGTAAATATCTCTGTCAGAATTTGACTAGTTCAGTCAGCTCTGGCACCATCAAATTCCTTTTGGTGATAGACATTGATGTTCTCCACCCAATGTAAGTTTTATGCCTTTGCTGCCTTCATTACCTTTTCAAATGGTATTCAATATGGAGGGGTACCAATTTATCAGTTCAGGGAGGGTGATTGATGGCTACAACATGAAATTTTTTTGTCTCTGTTTGACTTAATATACGTGTGACTTCAGGGTATTGAGAATCAATATTGCAGATTCCCTGGGCTCTTCTCAGTGTACTACTGTGCCACGACCTCTAGTGACCCAGCAATTATCTAGGAATGACAATGGAAGAGCATGCCTGGATGTTGCCTGATTTAATTGTAGGACAATTATCTCAATTTCAACACATTTTCCCAGACAGAAGAGTGTGGGGTTTCTGGAGAAATGGTTTATGCAAGTGGCAGGAGATATTGAAAGAGCAGTTAGCACAATTTATTGCATTTGATCTTCAAAAATAGAGCTATTGAGGACAAAAGTGGGAACTGAACTTGTTGGAAAGCTCAGTTTAGACCATGATAACAAAGTGTGAAGCTGGATGAACACAGCAGGCCAAGCAGCACCTCAGGAGCACAAAAGCTGACGTTTCGGGCCTAGACCCTTCATCAGAGAGGGGGATGGGGAGAGGGTTCTGGAATAAATAGGGAGAGAGGGGGAGGCGGACCGAAGATGGAGAGAAAAGAAGATAGGTGGAGAGGAGAGTATAAGTGGGGAGGTAGGGAGGGGATAGGTCAGTCTTGGATTCTCCAGCATCTGCAGTTCGCATTATCTCTGATCTCAGTTTAGCCCATGACTAGATTAGTTATGATTGCCACACTTTATGAAGAGTCTGAAGGTTTTAGAAAGAGTGCACAGGAGATTTACTAGAATGGTTTTGAGGAAGAGGGATTTTAGCTATCAAGTTAAGTTGAAAAAGCTGGAGTTGTTCTCCTTGGAGCAATTACACTTAAGGAGAGATTTGATGGAAGTGTACAGGATTTTGACAAGATTAGAGAAAACAGTCAAAGTAAAGCTATTTGCATTAATGGTTGGTATAAGAAACAGGGAAACACTGATTTGAAGTTCTGGACAAGAGATACAAGAAGGATGCGAGAGAGAACCTTTCTCAGCATTGATAATGACCTGGGAGACTCTGCCTAAGAAAGTGATAGAAGTGGAAATGCTGAATGATTTCATTAGCAAATTGGATAAGCTTGAGGAAGAGGAAGTTGCATGGCTACATGGATGGAGATGGGGAATGGAACTTATTGAGTTGTTCCACAGAGAGCAGGCATGCAAAGATTGGACCGAGAGGCTTCCTTCTCAGGCAAATTATCTCTTGAGTCTCTGGAGTGGGGCTTATACATTGACAGGATTGTGTATGCCTTTGTATCTGGTGTATGGTTGTACTTTTATTATATCCAGTACGTAGGTTAATGCCATTTGTTTATAATGTTCTTAATTGGCCTTTCCATAGCAGTTTAAAACAACTGCATAGTTTTCTAAGGAAAAACTGAAAGAACTGCAGATGCTGTAAATCAGGAACAAAAACAGAAGTTGCTGAAAGCTCAGCAGGTCTGGCAGCATCTGAGAAGAATAAAATCAGAGCTGACGTTTCGGGTTCCGTGGAAGGGTCACTGGACCCAAAAGGTTAGCTCTGATTTCTTTTTCTTCTCAGATGCTGCCAGACCTGCTGAGTTTCCAGCAACTTCTGTTTTTGTGCATAGTTTCTTAGATTATTTCAGAGGGCATTTAAGAGTCAACCACACCAACCGTGGATCAGGAGATGCCAGATTAATGGACTGTTAGAGAATCATGTAGGTTTTTATCATAATCTCATCATGTCATTGTCAATGTTACTGACAGCTTTTAATCTAGTCTTTTACCTAACTAACAAAACTGAAATTTCTTAGCTGGCTGTACTGGAATTTGAATTTGTAACCATGCAGCATTACATCAGCTCTCTCAAGTACTAGACCAGAAACATAACCCACTATGTTACCGTTCCCAATAAATGATCTCCTTAATGTTCCTTCAAAAGTTAAATTAATAACTTGACGATTCTACAACAAAAAGAGGATGCATTGAAAATAACCAAAACCAATTCAAAGTGTAAAGCCCTTGGCCTGGATGATTGCATCCATGTATTTTAAAATAACTTGGAGAAGAGATAAAAAATAATTCTCTGTAAAAAAAGTTGTGCCAGACAACTAATGGATACCTAAAGTAATTCCATTATTTAAGAATGGGACCAGAACATGTTTATGAAAATAATTGCATTATTGTCAAAGACAGAAGAAAACCATCTAGAAATGCAGAGCTATAATTATGAACAAGTCAATGTAGATTTCAAAAAGGAAGAACTTCATGAAGCCTCCTTTATTTTTCTGCACTGCAGACATAAAAATGGAAAAGATACTGCTTTACAAGCCATGGAAGAAAATGTTGCTGATATTAAGAAAAAGGTTAGCAGAACTCATTGCATGTTTAATCTATACATTTCTGCCTTCAGACAGTGGTAAAGGATGCTAGACAGCTTGAGTCTCTTGTAGTCTTGCACAGTGACACTTCTGGTTTATCGACCTGTTATGTGTGTTCAGGAGTACTGCATAGAAACAGCCTCTCAGTTGAGTATGACGTCGTTTCTGGACAATGTAGCTGAAACACCTAGCCAGTGCAGATGTAATCTATCTCTCTCTCGCTCTCTAGAATCATAGAATCCCTACAGAGTGGAAGCAGGCCATTTGGCCAATCAAGTCCACATCAGCTCTCCAAAGGACACTCCATCCAGATTATCTCATAACTCTGCATTTCCCATGGCCAGTTCCCCTAACCTGCACATCCCCAGACACTAAGGGTAATTTAACATGACTAATCCACCTAATCTGCACATCCTTGGACTGTGGGACAAAATTGGACCACCCAGAGCCAACCCACACAGACACAGGGAGAATGTGCAAACTCCATGCAGACAGTCACCTGAGGGTGGAATAGAACCCTGGTGCCGTGAGGCAGCAGTGCGAACCACCAAGCTACCGTGCCACCCTGTCTCTCACAAGTGGGGGATAAATACCTTCAGAGACACAACTGGCGAATCTTTAGTCTGTGAATGCAAGGCTGACTGTGTTCAAGTCTTGTATCCTCCTCAAAGATCTGAAAGGAGCTGTTCAGAAATATCACATTGCATGTAATCGACTGGTGTCAGAACTCTGCTTTTAATGACCTTACTAGTTCCTTCCTCACCCATATTATTTATCTCTTATTTTTGTCTTTGTCTGTCTGTTTCTTTGAGAATGTATTTTTTTTAAATAAAGGAGGAGTTTAAGTTGTAGAGAGTTTAATAATTCATGTTTCTTTTCTGCCATGACTTGGTGAGTCAATTGACTGATTAACTAATCAGTTTGCAAGAAATAGCTGTTTTCTTGTTAAGTACTGAAATCTAATAAATGTTTACTTTTAACCTGCGCTTGTCATTCAGATAAATTGATGATTTTTGTAAAGACTGTATCTTTTTTATTTCTTGTATTTTTGTCCATGGGCTGAAGTGAGAAAAAAGATGGCTTTTAAAACAAATGATTGTGGATGGGATTGCGGCAGTTCTTGTAAGCAAGGAGTTAGCACTTACCATAAGTGCTGTATGCATTTTTGTTTGTTCAACTCGTGAGGGAAGTTTAATTGCAGATGAACTGGAGCCAGGAGTATGTACAAAGGAGGATTCGTCTGGCAACCAGTAGGTGATTAATTTGTGGAGCAGTGACCAGTTGTCAATAACAACGGCCTTTTGCTGGCCAGTAATCATTTGGCTTCTACATAGCTGAATAACTTGTGGATGTTAACAAGAAGCCTCTGGACCTTTGGAAAGGAGGGTGTTGTTTTTATCCCTGGAATTAAAAAACACTTAAAGCCTGAAGAAAGCCAATTTATATTCCATCTATGAAAGCTAGCTGGGGGTAAATTTAAAACTGAAATGAGACGACATTTCTTCAGCCAGAGAGTGGTGTGCTTGTGGAATTCATTGCCACGGAGTGCAGTGGAGGCCGGGACGTTGGATGCCTTCAAGGTATCCATCGACAAATTCTTGATCTCAGAAGGAATCAAGGGCTACGGGGAGAGTGCGGGGAAGTGGAGTTGAAATGCCCATCAGCCATGATTTAAATGACGGAGTGACTTGTTGGGCCGAATGGCCTTACTTCCACTCCTATGTCTTATGGTCTTTAACAAATAAGTCAGGGACTTTATAAATCACTGCCCTGGCAAGTAAGTAAAAGTACCTGGAGAAGAGACACTTTGCTGAAAAGCATGTCCAGACAAGCCAGTCGTCTCAGAGAATACGTGGACAGAGCCATGGAGCTACTTCCTCACTTTTCCTTCCACGCATAGCATTTGTGTATTTGGCTGCAACTGTATAGGGGTGCGTTATAAGGTGATTGGAGTTTTAAATATAGAATCAGTGGTTAGCACTGTTGCCTCACAGTGCCAGGGACCCAGGTTCGATTCCAGCCTCGGCGACTGTCTGTGAGGAGTTTGCACATTCTCTTCGTGTCTGTGTGGGTTTTCTCCGGGTGCTCCAGTTTCCTGCTATGGTTCAAAGATGTGCAGGTTAGGTGGATTGGCCATGCTAAATTGCCGATAGTGTTCAGGGAGGTGTAGATTAGGTGAGTTCTCGGGGGATGGGTCTTGGTGGGATGCTCTGAGGTTCGGTGTGGACTTATTGGGCTGAAGGGCCTGTTTTCACACTGTAGGGATTCGATGATCTTCTATGATCTATGAATTACATGCCACTTGTTTATAACTGTTTTCCTGCCTCCAGAATCTATTTACTTGTAATAAATAGTAATTCCCGATAAGTAGAGAAACTTGATCCCTGCTTTCAGTCAACCTCATACTTAAAGTCAGGTAGATTTGGAAATTTTGCACACTTCTATAAAATCTTTAACTTTCATGCCAATTCAAGTTTGAATCGTGACATCTCATCTCAACTGATCAATCAGTTCTCCTCTGAGTTGACCACCTCTTGAACATACTAGGTTTGACAAGAACATACAATATATGCTGCGTGGTCACTTCAGTATCCATTGCCAAGAGTCACTTAGTAGCAGACTGCTGACTAAGCTGCCATATTACTACTGGAAATTGCAGTTAATTAGGCGTGCAGTAGGTGGTCAGGGAACCAACTTGAGGGAAAACTTTTCTTCACACTATCCTCAGCAGTACGTATATGACAGATGAATTTGTCCATGACACAGTTGGCCAGACTGACTACCCCACATATACTGTGGTGACCCGCAGTCTTGAAGTTGTTGACTTGCTTGCCGAGCTGGCTTGTTTTCATTCAGACATTTTGTCACTATGCTAGGTAACACCATCAGTCCTCTAGGTTCAGTGTACAATCAATCAAGGGATTAGCGGTAACTTGATTGGGGAACTGCAGAGAAATTATTCAGGAGCCAGGCCACTCATTCTAGGACTATGGCACTAAGTGGGTGAGGGATGGATTGAAGCCATTGGCAGTTTTGGTGTTCTATATACTGAAAGTCAAGGGGTTTATCAAGACTACTGTTATGGTTGGCGAGTTGGGCGACTCTATATAATTAGGACATTCAAAGAGTGTCTGGATGGTTACATGAATAGGAAGGGTTTAGAGGCATATGGTCCAACTGCTGGCAAATGGGACTGGGTTAATTTGGGATATCTGGTTGGCATGGGCAAGTTGGACTGAAGGGTCTGTTTCCATGCTGTACAGCTCTATGACTATGACTCCAATTGCATGGATTGGAGGCAGTATACTGGGATTCAGAGGGTTGATCATTTTTGATTCGACAACTTAACACATTAAGGTAGGGATGATACTGGACTGGAGGATACAGATTGTTGCAGGAGGGATGGGTCATCAATTTGAATATCACACCCTGGCTTTGACAGTGGGGACAGTGCATCACGGTGGCTGGCATAACTAAACTGTATGGTGAGGTATCAGGAAGTAATGAAATATGATAAGTACTTATTTGGAAAAGTTGAATGAAAACATGTGAAAGCCCGGAACTGATGGGACAATAGGGAGTGCATTGAAGAAAGCGCCAGGAAGGTTTGGGAGGTCACCTGGATTACAAAATCAGTTTATTATTCACTTTATGAAACACAACTAGTGTTGTCAACTATCCTGTTTCAAATTGAACATACATAGGGAAATGAAAAATAGCTGCTACCATGCCTGGAGTACGCAGAGTGAACATTCTTTTTCTGAGGATACAGGTTCTCATCACGTGTGATGCAACGGGCACCTACATTAATTGCCCACTTACAGAACAGTTTTAAATTATCTATAATCATAGAATTCACCAACTATGTGAACTACAAATTCCAGCCACCACCAGCCTCAACTGTGCCATTGTTCATCACAAATTAATCACAGTAATCTCAATCCACAAAACAGTGCAAGATTTCATAGACTGCACAAGGTCACAAATGATTTCCTTTCATTTTAAGTATTTGATAACATGTTTTTATGCACAATTCTGTCTTTCTCAGCTGATTTTGGGGATATGGTTGGGACTAACAAGATTTCAGTAACCCTACCACACTTACAATCTACTATGGTAATTATGTGACATGGCTTGTGCTATATACATTGGAATATCGTCTACTATGCCTAAGGGCCATGTACAGACAGTTTATAACCCTCCTTGTCAAATCTTCCACATCCCACAGTATTGAGCATTATGTTAAACATTCATTGTGTGTGAGACAAGGGTTGACTGCTCACATTACCAAGGACCTGTTCTGCTTCTGATATTACCCCCACAGGTTCACTGAAAACATAAGCCATAGTCTAACCCAGCAATGATTATCATACATTATTGTCATGCTGTAATGACATAGCATATAATTTGAGGAGAAACAAATGTGCCCACAAGCCAAATCCAGCAGCAGCTGCCAAACTGTAGGAAAAATTTCTCCCATCTACTTTGTCTAGGCCACTCAGGATTTTGATCACTGTTAGCAAATCTCCTCTCAACCTTCCCTTGAAGGCCTCAATCTCTCCATTTATCCTCACAATAAAATCTCTTACACCATTCACACCATTTTTTTTCTGCGTCCTCCCTAATATCTAGCTGAGGTTGAACCAGTCTTTCATAAATATTCACTATAACTTCCTTTTCTTTTCCATGTACTTTTACATCTGAGTTTGTAAAGCCATAGGATCACATTTGCCTTATTAATCATTTTCTCAAACTAAGTTGCCATTTTCAATGATTTGTGCATATGTATATAAATAGGCTCTTCTGTTCCTATGCACCCTTTATAGAGTTTTACTCTTTAGTTTATATTACCTTATCTAATTCTTCTGACTACTTTTCACTTCCCTATATTAATTTCATTTGCTTATAAGACAGACAGACTGGTAGAATGGCAATGTTCTTTTGAAGCCTGTCTTTCTTCTCACAGTTAATTCTTTCATGTTTTGAGTCCACTGCAAATTTTTTAGTTATATCCTACACACCAAAGTCAAGGTCATTAATATAAAGTCAAGTAAAACAATAGCAACAACTGGGGAATTCCATTAAATACTGTCCTCCAGTCTTATAAACTGTTCACCACTACACTCTCCAGGTCAGTCAGCCAATTTTATATATTGTTACCATTACCTCTTTCATGTTATGGACTTCAGATTGCTGGCAAGATTGTCAAAGGCACTTTATTAAATGCCTTTTGAAAATCTCTACAGCATCAATACTTTCTGGTTTGGTGAAGATAGGCACAATGTATCATTCAATACTTCAGCTATGTCTTCTGCCTCCATGTATAACTTCCCATTTCAGCCCTTAATCGAGCTTTCTCTTCTTCTAACCATCCTTTTACAGTTTACATGCCTACAGAAGAGTTATCAATTTCCTTTTACCCACAGTCATATACTCAGAGTCTTATCATGTAGTGTCATCCAGCAAATCCATCCAGTGTGGAGATCGTTCATAGTGAGTTTTGAGAAAATTTGTAGCTCAGGTTGAGTTTCTGGATGTGAGTTTGCTCGCTGAGCTGGAAGGTTAGTTTTCAGACGTTTTGTCACCATTCTAGGTAACATCATCAGTGAGCCTCCAGTGAAGTGCTGGTGTTATGCCCCACTTTCTATTTATCTGTTTAGGTTTCCTTGGTTGGTGATGTCATTTCCTGTGTTGGTGATGTCATTTCCTGTTCTTTTTCTCAGAGAATGGTAGATGAGCTCCAAATCAATGTGTTTGTTGAAGGCATTCCGGTTGGAATGCCATGCTTCTAGGAATTCTCGTGCGTGGCTCTGTTTGGCTTGTCCTAGGATGGATGTGTTGTCCCAATCAAAGTGGTGTCCTTCCTCATCTGTATGTAAGGATGCTAGTAATAGTGGGTCATGTCATAGCGGGACATAACACCAGCGCTTCACTAGAGGCTCACTGATGATGTCACCTAGAATGGTGACGAAACGTCTGAAAACTAACCTACCAGCTCAGCGAGCAAACTCACATCCAGAGATTCTTCATAGTCCAAGTAAAAGTCTCCTTTCAGTAATGTTCCAGCTGCAAATAAAGTGAACTAACCATAAAGTTAATTCTGGATCTAATTCTTACCCCCAGATTAACTGCAAATCTCATGTAAATCGAATTGCATTCTTAAATCTAAGCCTAATCTAATCAGAATTCACAGTACTGAAGCTTGATTATCAAATTATCAATGAAGTGAGGGGGGAAAGATCACTCAAAGAAGTGCATTTCTGCAAAGAGGACTGACAGTAATTAACTCCTGGTCCACCCGCCAGAGCTGAGATTCTTGGCCTTAACACCAGTATCACAAAGCTCATGTGGCTCTTTGAGCTGACGCTTACCTCAGCTTCAGAATTGGTGATCAACCTGTGATATAATGAGGTTCACAAAAATCATGATGTAACTGAAAACATGACTGTGACGTCAGTAAAAGAGAAGACACCACTCTAGAACGAGCAAGTGAAGAGAGAGATCTTAGACATTATACAGAAGAGTTGTAATACCCTATACATGACACACGTAAAGAAGTGATAGAGTACATAAGGAGTTGCAAAGCTTTCCTTAGAGATAAGGAGCAAACAGCCCTGGGGACAATATATATATAGGCATGTACGGCTCAGAGATTTCAGAGTGGAACCTCGATGCACAGGTAGCAGTATTAGCTTAAAGCAAAACATATAACTTCACCAATCGCTGACTTGCAAAAAAAAGGGAACTGAACTTGCCTACTCAATCCTAAATAAGGAAAATTTGAAATGCAGCTATGTTTCTAAGTCACAATGGCGTGTGGCTTGGAAATGAAATTGCTATCAATGGGGTTACACCTATTTACTGCCCATGTCCTTTTAAAACCTAGGTCACACATTTGAAAGGGCCTGTCTATGGAGCCTTGGTAAATTTCTGCAGTGCATAATGAATATGGAGATATTTGTGGAGCTGCTTCTTCCTTTTAGTTGTGTATTTGTCCAGTATTTTTTACAGCTAAGTTTGACAGTACTTCAGAGCTCAAATCTAATCTGTTGATTGCTCAGCTGTGCCCATTTAATGCTGCTTGGCACACAAGTAGTCCTGTTTTGTAACTTTACCAATTTAACTCCTCATTTTAAGGGTTGCTTCCCTGACTTGTTGGTAATGGTAGCATGGGGATATGCTTGATCATGAGGTCAAATACATTTCTACTGCTGCTGATGGCCCACACTTCCTCATGGGTGCCCAGTTTTCACTTGCCAGATCTGTTTGAAATCTACACTATTCAGTACAGTAGTAATGCGGCACAACATGCTGAAGGGTAACCAAAATGTGAAAGCAAGACTATGGGCCTTTAAAGCTTTAGAAAAGATCTGTAGCTTAGGTTGTGGGTTAGGTTGTTGACTTGCTCGCCGAGCTGGCTTGTTTTTGTTCAGATGTTTTGTCACCATGATAGGTAACATCTTCAGTAAGGCCTCCAATGAAGCAATGTTGTTCTACTCCGCTTGGAATTTATATTGTCCAGTCTGTTATGGTGAGTAGTGTCATTTCCAGTTTTGTTCTGCATGGGCTTGTATATGGGATCCAATTCTATATGTTTGTTGATTGCCTTATGGATTGAGAACCGTGCCTTAGAACTGACAGTGAGAATCTTAAGATCACTTTGAATTGTGGTAGCACACAAGCTCGCAGCACAAACACTCTCAGATTAAAGATCCCATTCCCACAACATGCAGAATCAATGTAGTTTACAAAATACCATGCAACAACTACCACAAACATTACATGGACAGATAGGAAGGAATCTAGCCATCACACGACAAACTTTCCTTGATATCAGAGATAATGGGAACTGCAGATGCTGAAGAATCCAAGATAATAAAGTGTGAAGCTGGATGAACACAGCAGACCAAGCAGCATCTCAGGAGCACAAAAGCTGACGTTTCGGGCCTAGGCCCTTCATCAGAGAGGGGGATGGGGTGAGGGTTCTGGAATAAATAGGTAGAGAGGGGGAGGCGGACCGAAGATGGAGAGAAAAGAAGATAGGTGGAGAGGAGAGTATAGGTGGGGAGGTAGGGAGGGGATAGGTCAGTCCAGGGAAGACGGATAGGTCAAGGAGGTGGGATGAGGTTAGTAGGTAGGAAATGGAGGTGCGGCTTGGGGTGGGAGGAAGGGGTGGGTGAGCGGAAGAACAGGTTAGGGAGGCAGAGACAGGCTGGGCTGGTTTTGGGATGCAGTGGGGGGAGGGGAAGAGCTGGGCTGGTTGTGTGATGCAGTGGGGGGAGGGGACGAACTGGGCTGGTTTTGGGATGCAGTGGGGGAAGGGGAGATTTTGAAGCTGGTGAAGTGCACATTGATACCATTGGGCTGCAGGGTTCCCAAGCGGAATATGAGTTGCTGTTCCTGCAACCTTCGAGTGGCACCATTGTGGCACTGCAGGAGGCCCATGATGGACATGTCATCTAAAGAATGGGAGGGGGAGGTGAAGTGGTTCGCGACTGGGAGGTGCAGTTGTTTATTGTGAACTGAGCGGAGGTGTTCTGCAAAGCCGTCCCCAAGCCTCCGCTTGGTTTCCCCAATGTAGACGAAGCCACACCGGGTACAATGGATACAGTATACCACATTGGCAGATGTGCTTAATATGGAAAGTCATCTTGGGGCCTGGGATAGGGGTGAGGGAGGAGGTGTGGGGGCAAGTGTAGCACTTCCTGCGGTTGCAGGGGAAGGTGCTGGGTGTGGTGGGGTTGGAGGGCAGTGTGGAGCGAACAAGGAAGTCACAGAGAGAGTGGTCTCTCCAGAAAGCAGACAAGGGTGGGGATGGAAAAATGTCTTGGGTGATGGGGTCGGATTGTAGATGGCGGAAGTGTCAGAGGATGATGCGTTGTATCCGGAGGTTGGTGGGGTGGTGTGTGAGAACGAGGGGAATCCTCTTTGGGCGGTTGTGGCGAGGGTGGGGTGTGAGGGATGTGTTGCAGGAAATGCGGGAGACGCGGTCAAGGGTGTTCTCGACCACTGTGGGGGGGGATGTTGCGGGCCTTGAAGAACTTGAACATCTGGGATGTGCGAGAGTGGAATGCCTCATCCTGGGAGCAGATGCGGCGGAGGCAGAGGAATTGGGAATAGAATCAATGAAGGCCGTCAGTTTAATTGGACAACGTAATTACAGTAGCCCAAGCCAAACATAGACACACATGGGAATTCCTAGAGACATGGTTCTCGACCCAAGGGAATTCCTCGAGGCAGTGTACGGCAGCCTTGATGCTGACCAGCACAGGTGGCCACCTCATCATGTCCAGGCCCCTGGAGTGAAATCAAATATTGCCCTTGACTGACTGGCAACAGTCCATCTTAGAGTCAGAGTGAGACTGCACAGAAACAGACCCTTCAGTCTAACCAGTTCATGCCGAACATAATCCCAAACTAAACCAGTCGCACCTGCCTGCTCCTGGCCCATAATCTTCCAATCCTTTCCTATTTATGTACATAGCTTAATGTCTTTTAAACGTAACTGTGCCCACATCCACCACTTCCTCAGGAAGTTCATTACACATGAGGATCACCTGTGTTTAAAAAAAAAATCACCCCTCAAATGTGTTTTTTAAATCTCTCTCCTTTCAACTCAAAAATGTGCCCCCTCGTCTTGAAATCCCTCATCCTTGGGCAAAGGTATCTACCATTAACCCTATCTGTATAGTTCATGATTTAGTAAACTTCAATGAGGTCATCTGTCAGCCTCCTAAGCCCTAGTGAAAAAAAGTCCCAGCCTTTCCAGTCTATTTTTATATCTCAAATCCTCAATTCCCACAACGTCCTGGTGAATGTTTTCTGAACCTTCTCCAATTTAATCCTATAACAGGACAACCAGAATGCATATGGCCCTCCAGAAGAGGCCTCACCAACATCGTGTACAATCTCAACATGACGTCCCAACTCCTATACTCAATGGTCTGAGCAATGAAGGCAAGTACGCTAAATGCCTTCTTAATCACCTTGTCTACCTGCGATGCAAATGTCAAAGAATTGTATACCTGAATCCTTAGGATGCTGTGTTTTACAATTCTACCCAAGGTTCTCCCATTAATTATATAAGTCCTACACCTGTTTGTTGTACCAAAATGCATTTATACAGATTGAACTCCATCTATCTGTCATTTTTAGCCCATTGACTCATTTGATCAAGATCCCTTCATAATCTTGACCTCACTGAGGACTGGTTCTCCTTGTCATTTAGTTGAAGCACAAAGTTTGTGTCTCATTCAGTGTGTTTACCATTTAAGTTACTGATACATGATGTGTTTGTGATATTGATATAACATGGTGCTGCACAGCAACATGTCAAGCCCTTGACTGACAACCATGAAAAGCTGCTGGCTTCATTTCTGTGGTAAAAAGGCCAGGCTGGACTGAAGTACTGTGCTGGCTATCAGTTGTGAATGAAGCAGCAAAGTCAAAAAGGCAAGCCAAGGCAACAATATTATGAGCATCCAAGTAAGTGCAAAGTGAGTTAGGGTTACAAGAGCAAGGTGAGATGCTGAGATCCACCCTGTTCCAAAGCATGAGATGTATTACTGTCCCTGTGCAGAAAGTTTATGCCGGAGGGTTTTACTACATCGAGGACTATGAAGGAAGTTGAGGAAGGAAAACTCAGGTGATATTATTAATGGGGATGTTAGAATTCAAAAAGAAGTTATGAAACCTAGCATAAAGTTTCCTTACCAAATGCTCGTAGCGCTCAAAACAAGGTAGAAGAGTTAATCGCACAAATTATCACAAATGAATATGATTTTGCAGCTATTACGGAGACCTGGTTGCAGGATGGTCATGACTGGGAATTAAATATCCAGGGGTATCAGACTATTCGGAAGGCCAGACAGCCAGGAAGGTAAGGGAGGTGGTGTTGCTCTGATATTTAAGGATGACATCAAGGCGGTACTGAGAGATGATGTAGTTTCAATAGAGAATAAGGTTGAATCTGTTTGGGTGGAAATTAGAAATTCTAAGAAGAAAAAGCCACTGATTGGCATAGCCTGTAGGCCTCAAATAATAACATCACATTGGGATAAGCAATAAACAAAGAAATTACTAATGCATGTTTAAAAAAAAACAATTTTCATGGGGGTCTTTAACCTATATGACGATTGGTCGAACCAGGTTGGTCAAGGCAGCCTTGAGGATGAACTCATTGAATGTATCCACGATAGCTTTCTTGAACAGTATGTAATGGAATAGACCAGGGAGGAAACTATCATAGATCTGGTCCTGTGTAATGAGACAGGCATAATTAATGATAAGATAAAATCCAATACTAGGGTCCTGTGCTTAAACAAAGGAGACTACAATAGGATGAGAGAGAAGTTGGCTCACGTCGACTGGAAGCAAAGACTTTATGGTGGGACAATTGAGGAAAAGTGGAGGACTTTCAGAGCAATTTTTCAAAATGCTCAGCAAAAATAAATGCTAGTGAAAAGAAATGATTATAAGAAAAGGGGCAATCAGCCATGCATGTCTGAGGAAATAAGAGAGACTATCAAGTTGAAAGATAAGGCATACTAAGTGGCAAAGATCAATGGGAATCTATAAGACTGGGAAAACTTTAAAGATCAACAGAAAGCTATAAAAAAAGGCTACAAAGGAAAGTAATATAGATTATGAGATTAAACAAGCTCAGAATATAAAGACAGCAAAAATTTCTATAGGTATATAAAAAAGAGCGTCTTATTGGTCCCTTAGTGGATGAGAAGGGGGATTTAATAACGGGAAATGGGGAAATAGCTGAAGCATTGAACAGGTATTTTGTGTCAGTCTTCACAACAGAGGACACAAATAACTTGCCAGCAATTGATGACAAAGAGACTAAGATAGGTGAGAACCTAGACAACATCATTATAACAAAAGAGGAAGTGTTGGACAAGCTAATGGAGCTAAAAGTAGACAAGTCTTCTGGCCCTGATGGAATGCATTTCAGGGAGCTAAAAGAGATGGCGGGAGTAATAGCAAATTAACTCATAATTAAAATTCACTGGACTCTGAGGGAGTTCCAGAAGTTTGGAAAACAACCTTTGTGATGTTACTGTTCAGAAAAGGAGGTAGACAAAAGGTAGGTTAACTTCTGTAGTGGGGAAATGCTTGAATTCAAGGAAGAAATAGCAAGACATCTGGATAGAAATTGTCCCATTGGATGGACGCAGCATAGGCTCATGAAAGGCAGGTCATGCTTAACTAATTTGCTAGAATTCTGTAAAGACAGTACAATCACAGTGGACACTGAGGACCTGATAGTCCTGATAATGTGGTATATCTGGATGTCTAAAAGGCATTCAACAAGGTGCCGCATAAAAGGCTGCTGCATTAAGATAAAGGTGCATGGCATTACAGGCAATATATTATCATGGATTGGGGATTGGTTAACTAACACGAAGCACAGAGTGGGGATAAATGAGTGTCTTACTGGTTGGCTAACGTAACCTGTATTGTGCCTCAGGGATCAGTGTTGAGCCCACAATTGTTTACAATTTACACAGATGATTTGGAGTTTGGGACTATGTGTAGTATGTCAAAGTTCACAGATGACACTAAGATGAGTGGTGGAGCAAAGTACGCAGAGGATTTTGAAAGTTTGCAGAGGGATAGAGATAGTTGAAGTTAGTGGGCAAAGGCTGGCAGATGGAATGCAATGTTAATAAATATGAAGTCATTCACTTTGGTATGAATAAGTAAAAGGAACTATTACATGAACAGTTAAAAAAAAAAATTGCAGCATGCTGCTGTGCAGAGGGACCTGGGTGTCCTTATGCGTGAATCGCAGGAGGTTGATTTGCAGGTACAACGGACAATTAAGAAGGCAAGCAGAATATTGTCCCTCATTGCTAGAGAAATTGAGTTTAAAAGTAGGGAGGTCATGTTGCAGCTTTATAGGGTGCTGGTGAGGCCACACCTGGAATACTGCCCGCGGTTTTGGTCACCTTACTTGAGAAAAGATGTACAGGCACAGGAAGAGGTACAGAGATGATTTGCAAGGTTGATTCTACAGGTGAGAGAGTTGACTTATGAGGAGAGGCTGAAGTTACTAGGACTACATTTGTTAGAATTGAGAAGAATGAGGGAGGATCTTATAGAAACATAGAAAATTATAAAGGGAATAGACAAGATAGAAGCATGGAGGTTGTTTCCATTGGCGGGTGAAAGTAGAACCAGAGGGCAAAGCCTCAAAATAAGCGGAACTGAATTGAGGAGGAATTCTTCACCCAAAGGATTGTGAATTGGTAGAATTCCTGCCCGGTGAAGTTGTTGAGGCTTCCTCATAGAATGTTTTTAAAGCTAACACAGACAATTTTTTGAATAGTAAAGGAATTAAGGGCTATGGTGAGAGGGGATGGGTAAGTGGAACTGAGGCCATGAAAAGATCAGCCACGATCTTAATGAATGGCAGAGCAGATGAAAGGACCAAATGGTCTGCTCCTGGTTCTTATGTTCTTATAAAAAAGGAGCAAAAATATTGAGATGTTGATGCAGGCAAATGGATCTCTCACCGCTCACAAACGAGATTCTCATTTCATTATTAAAACTTCTGTTGAAAAATCAGAATTTTTTCTCAATGTTGAGAATCTAATTTTTCTGATCTTGTCATATTTTACCAACTGATTCATCATCATCATTCAGTGGATAGGAAAATTCTGTTATCATTATTCAAAGCTATGATCTGAATCCCTTTTGTCAAATATGTCCAAAATCATCTTGGCTATTATAGTCCCTTTGGATATTTTTGAATCATTGTAAATGTTATCACAGGAGGAGGCCACCTTGCTCGTCATCTTTGTACTGTTAACTTGTACATTCACTTTAATCCCATTTCACTGCTCTTTCTCTATCTACTTTAATTTTTTTACTTATATCAAATTTCCTCTTGAAGATTATATCTAACTTTAGTTCAATGGCTAATGATAGGAATGACTTACAAAATTTAATAACTACCCATGTGTAAAAATTAATCCTTTTTTGTTCTAAGATTTTACTGCTAATGCTAAAATATGTGTGTAGAATCTTTTTTCTGCAGTCTGAACTCTTCAAACCAAAAGGAGTCATCGTGCATTGTGTGTCTTCACTGATCTTCCTAAAGTAAAAGTGTTTTTTTTTGTCTAGGTACTTGTCTCCAAACTTTATTTCCTCTGTACCTAAATGTGGTGACTAATTACTTTGCATCAGTCTCCAGAGTAGAGCGAGGATAGTATACTTGGCAAAATTGTCAAAAACTGGAACTTAGTAAATTAACTGAAAACATTATTAGAAAGATTCACTAACAGAACACCTAGATCTGTTTCATTGTTCAAGACAATTTTTGAAAAAAAGTAGCTAAGAAAATTGCAGATATGTAAGCATGATTTTCCAAAGGACTTTCACTTCAGGAGCTGTTTCTTTAGATTGGAATGTAGCAGGTTTGCAGGACGTCGTCACTTAAAATGCAGTTGTATTCCTGAAAATCTCAACTTTAAGTGAAATGATTTTAATTAAAGCATTGTTTCACACATAGGAATCAATGGTAAAGCCAAAGTTAAGAAACCACAGACATTCCTTACTGAGGAAACAAAAACAAGTATAGGTCAAAATACTGACAACAGTGTAGAGCTGGAGGAACACAGCAAGCCAGGCAGCATCCAAGGAGCAGGAAAGTTGATGTTTCAGGTCAGGACCCTTCTTTCTGAAACATCAACTTTCTTGCTCCTCTGGTGCCTGGCCTGCTGTGACCCTCCAGCTTCACACTGCGTTGTCTCTGATTCCAGCATCTGCACTTCTTCCTATCACAGGTCAAAATACTGTATTATGCATGTGGGGTCATGTGTATTCCAACGAAGGTATCTTAAAAATAAAATAAATTACTAAATAAAAAAGGAATACGATATATAATGCAGTACACTTGTTTTTGAAACAGTTATTCATCCACAGCACTCTAATACTTACAGATCGTAGAGGCCGCATTTAATGGTAGACATTCAGTCGATGTTGGTTGGTGCATGTATCTCTGCCACTAGATGGAGCCCAGGACTTCGTTACTTAGCAGGAGGTTGCACCTATGAGTGGAAAAGACCGAAGAAAGCCCCAGGTCAGAGCAGAGGGTGAAGGCAGGCGATGGAATACAGGCTGAGAACCTTCCCTCAATCAAGTGGAAGGTGTGACCTGTATTACAACACAAAGACAGACAGCCAAATCAAATCAACTTCCCTATCGGTCTATTCACAACAAAATTGACCAGATGCTTTTTGAATAATCAGTATCAGACTTTGAGAAAAACCAATATCAGATGCTGCATTTATAGCTTAAACAAAACATTTAACAATTTAAGAACACAGTAGCTTTAGCAGAGCAAAATTAAACACAAGGTAATCTAATTAATGTCTATAACTTAAAGCCAATTTTCTTTGATTCTAGCCCCCCACCCCTCTATACCCACAAACACAAACAAACAGACACAGTTTAGTGATAAACCAAATGAGGGAAATAAAAAAGGAAGTAACTGTCCAGCTGTTTCCATTATTCATAAGGTTTCATTATTCATAATCTCATAAGCACCTGTGGGTCACCTCCACCTTTCAGCTCACAGTTCACAACTCCCAACAAGAAATGGTAAAAATAAAAAGTAGAATAATGAAGGTCTCAACATGACAGCATGTAACAAAGACAGTACTGTAATCATGGGTGACTTAAATTTTCATGTAAATTCGGAAAATCAAATTGGAAGAGGTGGCCATGAAGAAGTATTCATAGAGTGTATTCAGGAATGTTTCCTGGACCAACATTTTGTGAATCCAACAGAGACCCAGTTATTTCGGATCTGGCAATGGGTAATGAAGCAGGTCTAATATGTTTAATATCTGTGTGAAAGCCCCTCTAGGAAACAGTAACCATGACATTGTAGAAGTTAGCATTTTGTTTAAGAGGGAGGAACCTGGATCAGAAACACCTGTGTTAAGCTTAAATAAGGTCAATTACCAAGGACAGAACAGGAGTGGAGTTCCACAGCAAAGGCAGTTGAGGACAAATGGCAGATGTTAAATATGTATAAAGCAAAGAATATCCCAAAGAGGCCAAAGGATTCCAGGAATAAGTCAACTGGGAAAATTGAGGATAACATCAAATTGAAAGAAGAAAAAAATGTTTTGAAAGGTTAGCGAGTAAGCCAAAGGATTGGGAAATTTTTGAAAGGAAACAAAAGACAGCCCCAAAAAAGGAGGGGGAGATACACTTTGAATGCAAACTCTTAAGTTATATCAAGATGAACAGCAAGAGTTCCTTTCAATATATAAAAAGGAAGAATGAAGCCAAAGTCAATATAGACCCTTGAGAAAATGAAGCTGGGGAAGTAATAATGGGGAATCAGGAAGTGGCAGAGAAGTTCAATAAATAATTTGCATCAGCTTTCATATTAGGAAACACTAATAGTATTCCAAATGATTAAATTATCAAGGAGCAAAAGGAGGAGAGGAAACAAATAAAATAACTGGCACTAAGAAAATGTGCTAGGAAAACTAATGAGGCTAAAAACCAGTAAGTCCCCTGGATGAAGTGGGATGCATCCTAGGATATTCAGGAAGGTAGTTACAAGAAGGAACTATATATCATACTTGGGGATAAAGGGTTAGAATGGTATGGAAAGAAAGGGAGAACAAGGTGTGTAGTCTGTTCAGCTATGATCACATTGAATGGTGGAGATACCTCAAAGGGCCAAGTGGCCTACTACTCCTATTTTCTATGTTTATGTTAACTAATGATCTTTATGCCTTAAAGAAACTTTTTTTCTAATATTCCTCTAGTCTTCAAAGACATTTTGCCCACCGCATCTAACATTAGGCCAGAAGGCTGAAAGTCTGTCTTTCAACAAAGTAGGTTTATTACAAAGTAGTGCTGCTCACTACTGTGATAACAAAGTGTGGAGCTGGATGAACACAGCAGGTCAAGCAGTAACTGCTGTGTTCATCCAGCTCCACACTTTGTTATTTCGGATTCTCCAGCATCTGCAGTTCCCATTATCTCTGCTCACTACTGTGTTGAGCTTAAACCAGTCGGATATCCATTGACACAGATGAGTTCTGCCATGTCATGTCTGGTTCAGCTGGGCTACAGATTTCTTCCAAGAATAGTTGAAATGTTTCTCCTAAAGGAATTATGCCATCATCTAAGGTTAAATTTTCTGATGGACATATATTTTCAGTCTTTTTTTTAACCAGTGCTTGGTGTAATGTATTGACTTATTTGCAGATGTAAACAAGATTGTTTCTTTTGAAAATGTCCCACCTTTTCTGCAAAAGTTACATCCTTGTGATTGAGCTGGCTTTCTTATGTTTGTGTTTTATTTTGTTCTGTATCTTGGACATTGGTATCCAAAAATTTCAACACCCTATGTTGTTTTGTTCTGTAATTATTTGGAGTATTTCCACCTTAGGAAGTGATCAGTTTTGAAGATCTTATAGAATAATTTTGTCCTTTTTCTGCCTATATTTGTAGTTTTTCCAAATTTCAGCTTCTGACAAGGGTCAAGGCCTGAAATGTCAGCTTTCCTGCTCCTATGATGCTGCTTGGCCTGCTGTGTTCATTCAGCTTCACACCTTGTTATCCAGGACATAAGTTTGCTTTATTGTTTGTGGCTGTGATGCAGTGACTCCACCACTGATGCTCCATAGCAGGAGTCTATACTATCAACAAGATGCACTGCACTAAAACGCCAAATATTCTAAGGTAGCACATTCCAAACCAACAACCACTTTCACCAATAAGGACAAGGGAACAACACCACCTGCAGGTTCTCCTTCAAGGAACTCACCATTCTGACATGGAAGTATATTGCATGATTACCTTGTTAAACAAGTTTCACTGCCTCTGATTTTTCTGCAGCTATCTGCTCCCAGTCCACTTTGGCCAGACTCTGTCTTATGTCTAAATCAGCTTTTCCCCATTCAGAGCCTTTATTCTGGTCAAACTTTCCCTGATCCATAATTCCATAAGTCTTACTACGTTAGTCAGCACCATCACTGAAATGCTTCACCACTACAACTTGCCCAGCTTTGTTCCTAAAATTAGGTCCAGCCCTTCTTTTGTAGGAAGTTCTCGTGCTGGCTTAAAAAGCTCTCCTGGACATAATTTAAGAATTTACTCCCTCTAAGCCAGTCAGATGTTGCCTATTACAGTTAATATTGGTGGAAATGAAATCCCCTACCATTTTTACCTTGTTCTTTTTATACGTCTGATTTGTCTACGTTGCTGTCTGTCTGTCCCTGATTGCTTGAAGGTCTACAGTACAACCCCAACAAAGTGATTTGATTTTGCATTTTTTTGTGTTTACTTTCTATGCAAATAAACTTGTTTGAAGAATCTTGTAAGATATCATCCTTCCTTGATCAATATTGTAATACGCCTCCACTTTTACATCCCTCCTATCTTTCCCGAAGATTCTATATGCCAAGATATTGAGCTACCAGTCTTGTGTCCCTCTCAGCCTTATCTTTGTGATAGCAATGCTATCACGTTGTGTGTTAACATCCTCAACTCATCAATCTTATGTGAAAGACTCCTTCTTTTAAATTAAATGATATCCAGAAGGAGCATTTTCAGAAAAGGTATAGGTAAAGAAGATGGGAGATTTAAATACTAGCTTTCTTTGTTTAGTTTGGTTCATTTTAACAGTGAAAATGCAACAGCTTATTAAAACTGAGTGGGTGTTTGATGGCAAGCTGTGTCATTTGTTTGCAATTTGGAGCAACTCATATCATCAAGCAATTTGTTACTAAAAAGTAAAAAAAAAGGAAACACAGTTAACAGTTCAACACCACAGTCCATAAGGGCCTGGCCATCCTGGGCTCGCTCTTGTCATAAGGGCTCGATGTCCCCTGCTTCAGGCTGTACCTTGCTGCCACCCCAGGCTACCTGCTGTCACCCCTTTCAGCCAGTTCCTGCTAGTGTCACTGCCATTCATGCATGTGCCATTGGTCTCCTTCAATTCTTGAGTTCCAGCAGCCTTTTTGAGGGGCTCAGTGTGGTTCTTCCTTGCTCAGCTGCAGAACTGTTACAGTGAGGTGCTCACCAGATTGCTAATGTCCACCAATGTGGCAGTATCCAAGTTGGCGGGTGTGCAGGAAGTAGCCTTACTGATGTTTCAAGGCCTTGCTACCCTTGTCTACAGAAATTAAGGAGATGGCTTCTGGCCATTTCTCCATGGTGGTACTACACATTTTAGCAGTACCTACAACACAAAAAAGAACAAAGGCGTTGCTGACAACAGTTAGAAGTGGTGTTCAATGAATGATACTGACAATGGGGTTAATGTGAGAATTGCAATGGAATGAAGTGATACTTTTTAGTGGGACATGGATGTCTTGGCATCTCCATAAGAACTGTCCCAGTCTTCTCCTGTGAAGGGTAAGACTGGTTGCATGTAGGGCTGAGGAATTGAATTTTGGGCATCCTGTTCACCCATCCAGGCCTTTTGGCCCTATTGTGGGATATCTTCTCCTGGAATGAAATAAAGGGAGAAATTGAGTGCGATGAAAATGGGTGGCATGGCACTTAGCGCCGGTGCAGGTAGTTAAAAGGTGGTGAGGTAACCCAGGCAATGAATGAGTAGGCAGTGTAGGGTTATCCCTCTGGGGTTCAGATGGTAAGAGCAAGAGAGGGAAGATGTTACGTGCAATAGTGAGAGTGGCAGAGAACACACCTTGGTGGGAGATAGGTGCAGTAGCAGTTTTGGAGTGAGTGTGGGGTAGCAGAGAGGAGTGTGGCACTTATACTGACATAATGGAGAATGCTATTGACCTTCTTTACAACACCGCTGGGCATTAGTCCTCACCATCGAGATAGCACAGACCAATCTGGTGACTTTGAATCAGGCTGTCATAGTCTGGTGGCATAAGCTCCTTTGCCAGTCTTTCAGGAAATAGATTCTTCTACTTTGTTCTATTCCTTCAAACAGAATCTCCAGGTGCCTGTCAGAGATTTGTGGTACCTTCTTCCCCTTTTCCAATATGTTCAAACTCCATCCTTGATCATCTAAATGCATAGTATCCTTTTAAATATGGCATGGGCACTATCCAGCAGACAACCAATAAGTAATTGTTATTCTTGGGTTCAGTAAGACGGTGCTAAAATTGGGCATGAGGGATGCCATAGGAACAGGGTAGGTAATTAATGAGGAATATTTGGTAAGATACGGCAAGAAGGCTTGCTGGGCCTTGCAGCATAATTCCCTTCAGGAAGACTGGACGCAACTCTCGCTTATCCAAAAACATAAGAGTTAGCCCTTTGTTCATGATTCCTGATGAACATAAAAGATCTCATAATCTGATTAAAGAAGAGCAGAGGAGTTCTCCTATCCAATATTTATTCTTCATCTATGCCACTGTAATAAATTATCAGATTGTTTATTCATTACTCATGGAGTCATAGAGAAATACAGAGTGGAAAAAAGCTATTCAGCCCAAACTGGCTCATGCTGACCATGGTGCCCGCTCAGCCGGTTCCAATTGCCCACTT
Organism: Stegostoma tigrinum; assembly: GCF_030684315.1. Lineage (NCBI taxonomy): Eukaryota > Metazoa > Chordata > Chondrichthyes > Orectolobiformes > Stegostomatidae > Stegostoma > Stegostoma tigrinum. Next base: position 25,274,201 of record NC_081378.1, on the reverse strand, counting down.
TTGGTCCATGTCACCATAAAGCCTTCCTAACTATGTACCTATCCAAATGTTTTTGTGGGATTTCATTTTATGCAAACTAGCTGCAATGTTTCTTGACATTGCAACAATGACTGCAACTCTGAGGTCTGTGGATTATATAACCATTGGGTTGGGGAAGTTATAAAAATTATGTGGCTGAGGCATGTTATAAAATTATTGGGGAGGTTATAAAAGCACTAGACTGAGGGTGTTGCACAAGATCTCACGAATTAGCTGGGAAGAAAGACACATCAACACCAGCATCCTTAGCCAGGCCAATATCCCCAGCATCAAAGCCAATCATGGATGGTGGTTAGTGCTTCAATGGGCTGGGCACATTGTCTGCATGACGGACATGAGACTCCCCAAGCAGGTGCTGTGCTCCCAGCTTCAAAACAGAAGGCGATCTTCAGCTGGACAGAAGAAGTGCTTCATTGATACCCTCAAGGCCTCACTTGAGAAATGTGACATTCCCACAGACATCACTGGCACAAGACTGCCCAAAGTGGAGGAGGAGCATCTGGGAAGGCATTGCACGTCAAGACTTGCCATCAGGACAAAGTGGAAGTCAGGCGAAAACAGAAAAAGGAGCATGCTGCCATACCCACGCCCCATCCACCCCTTCCTATGACCACCACCTGCCCCAAGTGTAACGGCTTGAGGGAGCTGTATCAGACTGTACAGCCACCTACGGATTCACCCTGAGAGTGGAAGAGAGTTAACTTTGTCTACAGGGGACCGCCAAAGGTGACATCTCAGAAAAGGCTTAATTTAGATTACAAAAAGTGCTATAGACCTCTTCCTTTCTGCGTGTAATCTTAAAATGTATGACCTACTATATCTTACCAGTACTTTTTTGATTGAACACTATTGATTTGAAATACACTTGTTTTCTGATTGGTTTCTGGGAACTTTAACACATTTTTTGTGGCATTTTATTTATATAATGAAAGGTAGAGATAGGTCTCCTTAGTTTTGTTACAGTGTTATTGGAGCTTCAAATATGACAATTGTTTTTAAACATGAGTTGTTAATTTGGAAGTTTATTTCCAAATTTAAACTATGAATCAATTAATTATCATTCAATTAATTATTATTCACAGATACTAAACCTGTACATTGTGGTTTATAGAAAAATGAAAAAAAGGCAGTGTGGAAACAGGTCCTTTGGCCCAACAAATAGACACTGACCCTTAGAGCATTCAACTCAGACCCACCAACATATAATCCACTTAATCTACACATCCCTGAACACTATGGGCAATTAGAATGGCTAATCCACCTAGCCTGCACATCTTTGGATTGTTTCATTAAATCTCTTCAATAAAGAGAAAATCAGAAATGGTTTTTTTTGTGTATGTTTGTTAATATGATCAGTTGGTGACTCTGCAGGTATTATAACAGTAATGCAGCCTTGTGGTGCTGCATTGAACCTGTCAAACAGTTGACAATTAAGTTCTGGGAAGTTAATAAAATCACATAAAACTACCAGCATGCATTCAACTCTGAATGTGTTGATCAAAATTCTTCAGTCTGTTGCAAATTATTTGCTGCTTTCAGCCAGCGGTCAAGTTGGTAAAAATTGGAATGTTTGTTTGGAGTTGTATGGTACACCAGACCTTCCCATACCTGGGTACTTAAATAAGAAATGTGCTATCCTGTATTTTGTGTACACAATGTTTGTTGTAAAATGCATGACTAGTACTAATAAGGTCTTTGCAAATGCTTTTATGAAGCAATCATATGAACTAAACTGAAAAGTGATTTCTATTTTTGTGTTTATCTCTGTCTTTTTAAAGTACTGGTATCTCTCAACAGTTTGCACTGAATTTGGTAAATGACAACATGATCTTTGTAGAGTCATAGAGGTTTACAACACGGAAAAAACCCTTTGGCTCATGAATGTGCACCTGTCAGAAACCACCAACTAATGATTCAAATCTCATTTTCCAGTACTTGGCCCACAGCCTTGAATGTGCTTGTAATGCTTGCCAAGACTTATCTAAATATTGCTCAAATGTTATGAGAGTTTCTGCCTCTAACACCCTTCCAGATGAGTTCTACATTACCATCATCCTCTGGTGGAAATATTTTTTGTCACATCCCCTCTAAACCTTCTCTTCCCTTAAATCTGTGCCCGCAGTCATTGGTCCTTCCACGAAGTGGAAAAGTTCAATGCCCCAAATAATTTTATATAGCTCAACCATGTCTCCCCTCAGTCTCTTCTGCTCAGAGGAAAATAACCCTAGTCTTTACAAACTGTCTTCACAAGTAAAATTCTCCAGCTCAGGCAACATCCAAAAATATTCCTCTGCACCCTCTCTAGTGCAATTATATCCCTCTAATAATGTGGATTCCAGAACTGCACACGCTACTTTGTAGCCTGACCAATGCTTAATACAGTTCCAGCGTAACTTCCTTGCTCTTAATTTGTATGCCTTGGCTAATAAAGGCAAGTATCCCATTTGCCACCTTAACGACTTTAACTACCTGTCCCTCTACTTTGAGACTATACACACCAAGGTCCCTCTGAAACTCAATAACAACCAAAAGAACTGTGGATGCTGTAAATCAGGGACAAAAACAGAAGTTACTGGAAATGCTCAGCAGGCCTGGCAGCATCTGTGAAGAACTGAGTTCTGAGGAAGGGTCATCAGACCCAAAATGATGCCAGACCCACGAAGGATTTCCAACAACTTCTGTTTTTGTTCCGTCTGATACTTATTGCTTCACAGGATCCTGCATTCATCAGCCCTTGCTTTGTTTGTCCTGCTCAACTGCAGCACCACACTTATCCAGATTGAACTCATTTGCTACTGATCAGCCCATCTCTATCCTCTGTTAAACTAAGCTTGTCCTCATCACTATTTACTACCTCATCAATTTTCATATCGTACACAAACTTTGTGATCAACATTACTACTATTAAGTCTAAACCATTTATATATACCACAAACAGCATGGGGCTCCAACAGTGCAGAGTCACCCTGGACTCAGGCTTCCTTGCGCAAAAACATCCCACAAAAAGCAGCATCTTTTGTTTTCTGGCACTTAGCCAGTTCTGAAAGCATTAGCCAAATTTCCTTGGATCTTATGGGTTCTTACCTTTATTATCAGTCTCCCATGTGGGTCTTTATCAAAAGTCCTCACAATAATGCTCAATCTAAAACTGAGTGCTCCCAATTTAAATTGCATGTTAAGAGTTTAAACATTCAGGATAGTATTTATTATTCAACCTACTGATGCTTATCCACAGACTTCATGTAGCTTTATTTGCAACAAGGTTTGTGATACTTGGAGAGCCGATTCATTGCAGTACTGCCTCTGGGAAGTCTACACTGTCTGTGAGCAAGATAAGCAAAAGCATGACTATTTAACCAATCCAGTTGAAAAATCTGCACTGACAGTAGAGTGTACATTATAAATTACGCAAAGGGTTTGTGGCAAAGTGGTGACATTATTTGAGTAATTATCCAGAGGCCCAGACTCTGAAGACATGAGCCAGAGTTATTCAGCGCAGAAACAGATCTTTCAGTCCAATTCATCCATGCCAACCAGGTTTCCCAAACTAAACTAGTCTATGTGCTTGTATTTGTCCCTTATTGGCTAAACATTTGCTATTCATGTACCTGTCCAAATGTCTTTTGAATGTGGCAACTGTACCTGGGTTTATTACTTCCTGTAACAATTCATTCCATATATGCGCCACCTCTGCGTGAAAAGTCACCTCTCGGGTCCTTTTAAATCTTCTCCGATCACCGTAAATCTATGTCCCTCTAGTTTTGAATTCCCCTGCCTTCGGGAAAAGACCTTTGCTATTCACCTATCCGTGCCTCTGGGATTTAAAAAACCTCTAAGGTCTCCCTTCAACTTCATGTGCTCCAGGGAAGAAAAAATTCCCAGCCCATCCACCCTCTCCTTATAATTCAAATCCTCCAAATCCAAAAAATCCTTGTAAATCTTTTCTGTACCTTTTCCAATTTAATAATGTCCTTCCAATTGTAGGACGACCAGAATTGTACACAGTGCTCTAAAAGTGGTCTCACCAATGTCCTGTACTTTATGCTGTGACCAGTGAAGGCAAGCTGGCCAAATGCTTCCTTCACTGTGCTGTCTACCTGCGATGCCACTTTCAAGGAACTATGTACCGGAATCCCTAGGTCTCTCTGTTCGAACACACTCCCCACGCCCTACCATAAAATGTATAAGTCCTGCTGTGGTTTATCTTAATAAAATATAATACTTTTCATTTATCTAGTTTAAACTCCATCTGTCACTCATTAGCCTATCGGCCTAGCTGATCATGATCCATTATACTCTGAAAGAACCTTCACTGTCCACTGTACCACCAATTTTGGTGTCATCTGAAAAGTCACTAATCATGCTTCCTATATTCTCATCCACATTGTTTACATAAATGACGAACAACAATGGACACAGCACCGATCGCTACAGAACACAGCTGGTCACAAGCGTCCAGTCCGAAAAATAACCCTCTACCACCATCCTCTGTCCCTTACCATCAGGTCAATTTTGTATCTAATTGGATAGCTGTCCCTCGATCGCATGTGATCTAACTTTACTAACAGTCTACCATGTGGAACTTTGTCAAAGAGCTTGTTAATGTCCATGTTCTTAGTTAAGTCCTCAGAAAACTTAATCAGGAATTCAAATTTCACTATGACAGCTCAGGGAATTAATTTAATTAATAATTCTAGATTAGACTGCAAGCCTCAGTAATAATGATAGTGAAGCCACCAGATAGTCAACAAAACCTCATTTTGTTCACTGATGTGCTTTAAGGAAAAAAGAAATTCACTGTCTTTACACATCTGCATTACATGTAACTCCAGATCCACAGCAATGTATCTGATTCTTGACTGCCTTCTGAAACACCCTTGCAAGGTCAATTGATCTTATCAAATAAATAAGATGCGTTCTTACACAAAATGAACTGCAATGGTTAAGAAAAGACTGTCACCAGCACCACCTCCAGTAATTGGGGACAGGCAATAAATACAGGAACCAAAGCAGAAGTAGCTGGAAAAGCTCAGCATCTGTTGACATTTTGGGTCCGGTGACCCTTCCTCGAAGTGATGGTCACTAGGAAAATGTTGGTTTATATGCAGAAGATAGGATGGGGGGAGAGGGTAAACAGTAAATGATAGGTGGGGATAGAGCCCAAAGAGAGAGAAGAATAGTTGGACAGACAAAGGAATTGATAACAATCTGGCTAGGAGGGTGAATAGCTGCTAATGGAGACTGTTAGTGGTTTACAATATGGAGTGTGTAATGGCAGGCTATGGGATAACAAGGCCTGGTGTGTGGGGTTAGGGGTCTAGGACGTGGGAGAGTTTAGGCCCTAAAATTATCAGAACTCAGTATTGAGTCTGAGGGGCTACAGGGTCCCTAAGTGGAAAATGAGGTGTTGTACAATATACAAAGAATACAGTTAGGTTCTGAGCACACATCCTTGTGGGGCACCAGTGTTGAGGATGATCATGGAGGAGTTGTTGTAGTGGCTTTTCGCTGTGGTCTCGGCTAGGAATCTGCGGATCCAGGGCAGAGGGCAGAGCTGAGATCTAGGTCTTGGAGTTTTAAGATTAATTTAGTTGGGATTATAGTGTTGAAGGTGAAGTGTCCAAGATTTAATCCCTTTGCAGTGTTATTCTTTGTGGTTCTGCCACTGAATTGTTCTGGCATTAGATACTTGTATAATTTCTTCTCTTTCAGGTTTGTTGTGTGACATTATTGATGATTCAGTAGTTTAAATTAATTAATAGATTCTTTCATCCCAACATTGTTGTTTTGGTCTCCTCAAGTCTGTAGCTTGCCAGTTTTATCAGAAGTAGCTCCTCTGTTTCATGTTACATTTGGCGTTAGCTGTCTGTTGAAAACAAGGCTTTTCCTGCACTTAACTCCTTTTACTTCAGGACATTACTTCTGCTATTAAACTTAATTGCCCATTTGCCATGAGGCAACAGCTAATCCAGCAGTGTTATCTCTTTTCGCCCAGGAAACAATGGCTTGTTTGATTTCCTTCTTCCCAGTGATGGTGAATTCACATGTTTTTAGTTCTTTTACAACCGTTTCTCCTTGCCCCTTTATTTCAAGAAACAGGTTCATCTGGAAAGAGTTATTGTTGATTATTTCAGTATGTGACAGTTTCTTTGATTCTTTCAATCCATGAACTGTTGTTAAAGTTGTGAAGTTTACATTATCTCAACAGGAAGTACATAATGCTCTGCAGAGAGTGCAGAGAAGATTTACAGGAATATTCCCTGGACTGGAGAATTGTAGCCTCAAGCAAAGATTGGAGAAGTTGGAGTTGTTTTCCTTGGAATAGAGAAGGCTGAGGGGTGACATGATCGAGAGATAGAAAATTGAGGGGAGAGAGAGTAGACAGGAGGAAGCTGTTTCCCTTGGCAAAGAATTCAACAACCAGCGGTTATAGATTTATACTAAGTGGCAGAAAGATTAAAGGGGCCATGATGAAGAACTTTTAATGCAAAGGGTGGTAGGTGCCTGGAATTGGCTGCCTGAGTTGGTAGTGGAGGCAGAGACTCTTTCAAATGCACCCGGATTTGCACCTTAAGTGCTATAAACTGGAGGACTATGAGGCTGTTTGCACAAAGATGGGATTAGAAGGGGGATCTGAGTGCCTTTGGGTCAGCACAGACAAGATGGGCTGATGGCCAGCTCTGTGCTATATCATTTCTATGGTTTGTAATGATTGCCTTCTTAGTTGGCACTTGGCCTCCAAGTAGTCATTGCAGATGTGCTTCTTCAGTTTTGCACTGGAGATCTAACAGCACAAGAACACTACATTTTACATTAATTTTGATGAGGAATATTTTTCCTTGAGTCCAATATTGTAAATGTCCTATGTCTTCATAATATAATCATTGTTGTGTTACGTCTCATGGTCAGTAAACCTGTAAGGAACATGGTATGTTATCATTATCTTAGAAATACTCATGACATGATCACTGCATCATAGCATGCGACCTAAATGTATAAAGATCTCCTACTCCTCTTAATTCAGATCACCTGAAGCATGAAACACCAACAGAAGCATGTTCCCAAGTTCAAATTTGAATTTAATATTGTACTTGGATACTGATCTGCTTGAAGAATACAATGTTTTCTAATAGCTAGCTGTAATAAATGTCTGGTGAATTCTTAAATATATGTTCAATTTTTTTGATTCTTACGGTATCTCTCACAACCATAGAATCTCTACAGTGCAAAAAGGGGCCAATCGGCCCATGGATTCTGCACTGACCCTCCAAAGAGCATTTCACCCAGCCCCAGATTCCCATCCTGTTCCCACATTTAACAAGGCTAAACTATCTAACTTGCGTGTTCCCAGAGAAATTTAAGATGGTCAATCCACCTAATCCGTATAGGTGCTGCCTGTAAATAACCTGCAGTTATATATAGTCTGCATATATTTGGATTGTGGAAGGAAACCCAATGTGCAAACTCCACACAACCAACCAAACCTGGATTCGAACCTGGGTCCCTGGTGCTATCAGGCAACAGTGTTAACCACTGAGCCACCATGCCGCCCCAAGCATTGCTAGAACAAGCAGAAGACCCTTTTGGAAGCAATACTTAACATCGAATAGCAGTAGTAGCCATCTGCGAGAAACACTACAATATTTTCAACTGTTTGAAGAATAACTCAACAGCTGCTCTGACAGCAAACAATCGGGACCATCAACAACTGTCACTGAGTACAGATATTTATGGATAAGTCATTGACCAATAAGACAACAAAGCTAATTTATTTTAATTAGAATATAAACTTTTATTAAGATTAACAACAGAAATTTCCAAGATTGTCTCAATTAAACATAGAAGCTGTAGTCCAGTCTTGAACTGAGACACAGCTGGAATCCAAGTATGCTTTTAGCTTCTGATATAAAGTTTAAAAAAAACTGTCTGCAAGCAATTGAGGCAGGGCTTCCTGTTTATAAGGAAGGGGAATTTTTAGCTAATATGGACATAAAATCAATGACATATGGCTTTAAAGTAAGGTCCAATATTTTTGACACTGAATTACAGATAGCTAAAACCTCATTATGCATATGAGAGCGTATGTGTCATTCTACATGGGAGTGTCTACATGTTCATCAACTGCTAATGGCATTTGCCTGCATCCTGTACATCTGCACATCTGTCTGCACGTGGGACTGTGCATGGGTGGATCAGTATGCACATGTCCATCTACACCCACCTCCAGATGTGAATACATGCCCATCTATACAAGTGTGCATGTGCATCTATCTGTATGCCTGTCTGTGCCTGCCTATCCATATGTGTAACTCTGCCTGTCCAGGCATACACACATGGATAACCTTATACATATATGCATGAGTGTGCCTATCTGCATATATGTGTGTGCATCTGTCTGCTGGACAGATGTACTTGTGTGCAAATGAGTTTGCACTTTCAGTGTGTTTGCCTGTACGTGCATCTGTTCTCACGGCATTTAAACTGGAAAAGAGTGATAAAAGGAGGAGTGCAATAACTGACCAAAAATAGTTTATACAAGTATGCAAGAGGATGCTGCACTGGTCGTTGTCAAAAAAGGTAATTCAGACAACTGAAGGTTTTAACATTGATAGCGGAGGCTGTGTCTGTACTGCTGAGGCACAAATGGACATTTATTGACTGTAACTGTTCAATCTTCTTTACTATTGCCATTTGACTGGAGAATTGCTATAGTTACATCCTTGTTCAAAATAAAACTACTGGCCAAATATTACCTCAATGCTGTGAACTTTTCTAGAAACAATAAATTTAGCTAAATTTATCAGTCATTTTGTTGAATATGTTAATCAGTTAAAAGATCAGTACATGATTTTGTTAAGAGTAAATGCAGCAAGATTATATCAATGCTGGTTATTTGTTGAACATAGCCTGCCAAAAGTGCACCCCAACAGACTAGTGAGCAAACTTTTGGAATAAAAAGTTAGACACAGCTTGGAGTGACAGCAAATAGCAATGGTTAATGGATATTAGAACACTACTTCTATACATTAATGTATATTAATGACCTGGTTCTTAGTGTACGTGGCACATTTTCAAAATTTCCAACACAAAACTGGAAAACATGGTGAACTTTTAAGGGAGGATAATGTAGAACTTCAAAGGTGATGGAATAGGCTGCCACGTGGCTTATAAACTTTAATGCAGATGGATAAAATGAACCATTTTCATTGCAAGAATGCAGAGACACAATACAAAATATAGAGTAAAATTCTAAAGAGGCTACTGTTGCTGGGGTATATCTGTATACAAGCACATAACTCATGAAAGGTGGATGGACGTATTGAGGAAAACAGTTAAAGTACTATCAGAATGTGGGCGGCCCGGTGATTCACTGGTTAGCACAGCTGCCTCACAGCGCCAGGGACCCGGGTTCGATTCCACCCTTGGGTGACTGTCTGTGTGGGTTTCCTCTGGGTGCTTTGGTTTCCTCCCACAGTCCAGTGGATTGGCCATACTAAGTTGCCCATTGTGTCCAGGGCTATGTAGATTAGGTGGGTTACAGGGGAATGAATCTGAGTGGGATGCTTTGAGGGTCGGTGTGGATTTGTTGGGTCAAAGGGCCTGATTCCACATTTAGAGATTCTATGAAAATGAAAGAGGTATAGGCTACAGGGAAAAGATCAGGATTTGGAAGCTATTTACAAAGATACAATGAATAGAATGGCCTCCTACTGTGTTATAGTGTTTCAGTGATTTTTTTGCATGATGACTAAATGAGATTGTATATTCCTTTTGCTGTTCAAAGCAACTGATCTTTGTTATCTCTTGGAATACACAGTTTATCCTAGATTTCTAAGTCAATATGTCTAGCGGTCACAATCCATTTAGCATTATCAATCTGTGCTTCCATTTCTTTAGAGGCATTTTTAGTTGAAACAGTATTTCTTGCTGAGGATAATGGAAAGTCAAGAACTTTTATGCATCACTTAATTTTTCTTGCACATTTTCAGTTCTGACAACCTTAGGCTTCCCAGACATCACTGGAGACAGCTGTACTTCATCTCTGGCTAGGGCATTTCCCAATAGTTATTTAGTGTCTTTAATAGATGACTTAGGCACAATCCCAGACAAATAAAATATTGGAAATTAAACCACATTTTAATTTAACCCTGTACAATGGAAAAAAACATCATTAATATCTGTATCAATATGTCGTTAGTGGTCAATCAGTAATTGACCGATTCCATATCTCAAAAGAATGTTGATTTTCTTGATTTCATCAAACAAAATTATTGTTACTTCATTCTTGAACATGGTTTACAGAACAAGCATATTATTATAGCTAATAGTCATAATAATCATAAGATTCTGCTTCTCCCTATAATTTGCTTTTTTTTTAAACTCAGTGCTGAATGGTGGGGATAATCTGGATTTGGACCCTTTTCTCAAACTTGACTTCAAATTCCTGGACTTCACTTGACACCACAAACACGTTTCTATGTGCTGTACTTGTACCATAAGATCTGATGGCTGTCTAGCTAGATGAGGCTATTTCAATTCATTCCATTCCATTCTAGCTAATAATCAGAATATCATCTGCAATGGCTTCTCTTCCTGATTCAGAAGTGTTAACTCTGATAATCTAAAATCGGTGTCTCCTAATTTTTGTCGTCATGCTGACCTCTGTGACAAATTGTGTAAGCACAATGTTAGTTCAAAGTTTTGGCAAAGATCTATAGCTCGGGTTGTGGATGAAGTAGTTGACTTGCTCGCCGAACTGGCTTGTTCTCGTTAAACGCACAGGAATTCCTAGAGGCATGGGTCTCCACCCATAATGCAATCAACAAACAAATAGAATTGGACCCTATATACAAACCCATACAGATCAAAACTGGAAATGACACTACTTACCATAACAGACCAGACAGTGTAAATTCCAAGCGGAGTAGCGTAACATTGCTTCATTTGGAGGCTCCACTGATGATGCCACCTAGCATGTTGACAAAACGTCTGAACAAGAACAAGTCATCTCGGTGAGCAAGTCAACAATGTTAGTTTTCAAAGTGACAACACACAACTCTGCATGTCTTGACTCCTGTCATGTTTGTAAATTATTAACCAACCTGTCGAATATTCAGTGCTAGATGATCAGAAACTCCCTGTCATTAAATATTGGGAAGACTGAAGCCATTGTTTTTGGTTAATTCTCCAAGCTGTATTCCTTAGCTTCTGACTCCATCCATCTCCCTGTTAACAGCCTGAGATTAAACTGGTCTGTTTACAACCTGCCATTAAATTTGACCTTAATGTGCTTCCAACCAGCAATTCACACAATTATTAAAACCACCAACTTCCACCTGTGTAGTATCAACTGACATCACTCCTATTTTAGTTCATCTACTGAAACTTTCGGTCATGCTATTTTTATTTCTAGGCTTCATTGATTTCAAGTACTTCTCGCTGGTCTCCCCCATTACACCCTTAGTAAACTTAAGGTAATCCAAACCCTGTCCTTGTCATTAAGTTGGAACAATTCTTGTTCATCAATCACTGTTGTACTGTCTGAACTACATTAGGTCCCAGTCAATCATTGCCTTAATTTTATACATCTCTTCCTTATTTTCAAATCTTTGCATGGCCTTACCCCTTTATTGTCTTTGCAATGTCCTTCAAATCCATAAGCCTTAGAGATATGTGCTTCTGTAACGCAGGCTGTTATGCATTATTAATTGTAATTGTTCCGCCATTGGCTGTCATACTTTCAATCGTCTAGGCTTTGAGCTGTGAAATTCCTTCCCCTTATTTCTCCACCTCATTTCCCTCCTCTGCGAATTTGCTAAAACTGGTCATTTTCAAATCAAACTTTTCGTCATCTGTCCTTAAGTCTTCTTATGTGGTTTGGTATCATTTCATAAAGGAACTGATACATCTTGAGACATCAAACTATTGTTCAGGCTATATAAATATGGATAATGAAGTCTTTGTGCTTTAAATGTCACTTTTGTTTGCCTTCAGTGATCATTTGGAAAATGTGATGATATTTCAGATTTCTTCATTCAAACCAAACTTAGGAATCTATCTTCAGACTGAAACTTAACATCTGCACAACTTGGAGGAGAATGGAATTCAATGCCAGTCTGGAAAAGCTGCCAGTCCACTCAATGGAATCAGCCTCCTCAGTAGTGCCACCATAACTGGTAGTCACTGCTACAACTTATGTGTTAGTACTGTGGATGTGCCACTAATTAATTTAAGTAAATGCTGAGGGTAATGCAGCTCAGACAGGTCATAGCTGCGTCCAAAGAGAAGTTTGAAAATATTGTATGATTGTTTTGATGCAATACATAACTGTTCCATTTGAATGTCATAAACTAACTATATACAAGTCATGTCCCAGTCGCAAACCATTTCAACTCCCCCTCGCATTCCTTAGACCACATGTCCATCCTGGGTCTCCTGCAGACCCATGATGATGCCACCCGAAGGTTGCATAAAGAGGAACTCATATTCCGCTTGGGAACCCTGCAGCCCAATGGTATCATTGTGGATTTCACAAGCTTCAAAATCTTCCCTCCCCCCACTGCATCCCAAAACCAGCCCAGCTCGTCCCCGCCTTCCTAAGCAGTTCTTCCTCTCACCTATCCCCTCCACCCACCTCAAGCCGCACCCCTATTTCCTACCTCCTAACCTCATCCTGCCCCCATGACCTGTCCATCCTCCCCAGACTGACCTATCCCCTCCCTACCTCCCCACCTATACTCACCTCCACAGGCTCCATCCCCGCCCCTTTAACTTGTCTGTCTTCTCTCCACCTATCTTCTCCTCTATCCACCTTCAATCTGCCTCCCCCTCTCTCCCTATTTATTTCACAACTGTCTACCCATCCCCCTTTTCTGATGAAGGATGTAGGCCCGAAACGTCAAGAGCTTTTGTGCTCCTAAGATGCTGCTTGGCCTGCTGTGTTCTTCCAACTCCACACTTTGTTATCTCAGATTCTCCAGCATCTGCAGTTCCCATTACCTCACCTCTGCCACCAGGTTGCTAGAAAGAACTAACTGTGAGGAGTCAAATGAGTGTAATTCACTTACTAATGATGTGAGCTATTCTATGTACATTCTGGCATAACCTTTGTAGTACAATTTCCCCTAAACCTCTGATACTGCCCATCATTGTGCATGTTAATATTTACATCCTCTTGACCAACATCCTCCCTGAATCATTGATTTCCTCTCTAATTCACAGGGATAAGTGCTTTGGGGGTTTCACCGATCTACTTGACTATGTTCTCTGCTGATGTGGAGCAAATCGAGATTTCAAACTCTCCATGCATTGTGATGAGCTTTGGGGAAAATGAGAATAATAACATAACAGTGATCTTGATCATAGCTATAATATCCCTCCTGCCTGATGTCCGTGCCCTCAACTCATCTGCCTTGTTGCTTGGCCTCCTTGTATTTAGAATGTATTCCATTTAGCCTTGCTTATTACTCAGCTCAGTGTGGTCTGTGTTTCTCCTGCCTCCCAGACACTCTCTCTCATATCATAACTCCTAATTCCTTCTCTGCCTGTTTCCCCTCTGAAGGATAGTCAGAATCCCATCCACTGCCAATCTAGTTTAATCTATCCAACAGCGTTGGTACATATCCTTGAGAGAGTATTGGTCCCATTGCTGTTCAGATGTAGCTCATTAAAGTTGTCCAGGTCCGACCTCCTCCAGAAATGATCCCAATGCCTCAGGAACAATACTCCCTCTCATCATCTATTTGGTGCTTGGCTCTCTGAAATCTGTATGCATTAGCAACTTCTCCACCCAGTGGTCAATGTGTTAGCACATGTAGCACTATGTACAGAGACTCAGTGGCTGTGCACCCATGTGGCTGTGCGGCTTAGAGGAAACATTGCTTCGGAACTAAAGCCCTTCTTCTTGCGCCATCTCTCTCGTTGTGCATTCATCTGTTGTATTGTTCTATTCCTTTATCTGTTACTGTATGGCATGAAGAGTAATTTAGGGATTACTGCATTTGAAGTACATCTTTTCAATTTCCTATATAACTCTCAGGTCAACTTGCATCACTTTATTTTCTTTCTTCCTATGCCATTAGTCTCAACATGTACCATGACCTCTGACTGTTCATCCTCCCCCCTCAGAATTCATAGTGAGCAAATAAGCTGAATAAATATTTTAAGTCTGAACCCTGCCTCTCTTTTAGCTTAATAAAATGTGAGGCTGGATGAACACAGCAGGCCAAGCAGCATCTCAGGAGCACAAAAGCTGATGTTTCGGGCCTAGACCCTTCATCATTGATGAAGGGTCTAGGCCCGAAACGTCAGCTTTTGTGCTCCTGAGATGCTGCTTGGCCTGCTGTGTTTATCCAGCCTCACATTTTATTATCTTGGAATTCTCTAGCATCTGCAGTTCCCATTATCTCTCTTTTAGCTTCTTCATGAGCAAGTTAAATTTTATGAATTGACCAAGTATGTATTACTTCTGTTCATGCAATGTATTACAACTTTCATTCATCTTATACTCCATTAGCTGCCTCTTCACTCCAAACTAGCCTTCTTGCTTTTCATCAAGCACAAATTTGACCAAATGATGTTGCATTTTTGAACCCAGCTACATTTATTTAAATTTGGACAAGTAATAATATATTAAACAGTGCCAAGCTACAGGGAAATAATTCATCTCTGGACCTACTTACTTCTGCCAAATAAACTCTGTGGCTTTGCAAATGGTTTCGGTTTTGTAGTAGAATAATGCTTATAAGCAACTAGAACTCCAGATTTTTTTTTCTCCTTGATGTGATAATTTTATGCTTGAGTTAAAAATATATAATTTGGAATTGGGAATGAACTTTTTTGTAACTATATACATTAGAACAGTAGTGATAATGGGAACTGCAGTTGCTGGAGAATCCAAGATAATAAAATGTGAGGCTGGATGAACACAGCAGGCCCAGCAGCAGCTCAGGAGCACAAAAGCTGACTGGGATGAAGGGTCTAGGCCCGAAACGTCAGCTTTTGTGCTCCTGAGATGCTGCTGGGCCTGCTGTGTTCATCCAGCCTCACATTTTATTACATTAGAACATTAAATAGTTTTCAGTACCCTGTATCTTTAAAACAAACGCCAAAACATCATCTACACTTCCTGCAGTATTATTTTGTCAATTTATGCATGATCCAAATCTTTAGGAGTGCAGGAGAATGGATGTTATTGTTAAGGTTGTACAAGATGTTGGTGAGGGATCTTCTGGAGTACTGTGTCCAGTTCTAGTCACCCTGTTATAGGAAGGATATTCTTAAGCTGGAGAGGGTTCGGAAAAGATTTACCAGCATGTTGCCATGACTGGGGGTTTGAGTTATAAGGAGTGGCTGGATAGGCTGGGACTTCTTTCACTCAAGGAGAGGAGGTTGACCTCAAAGTTGTTTAAAATCATGAGGGGTATGGATGAGGCGAGTGGCAGATGTCTTTTCCCTAAGATGGAGGATTTCAAGTCTAGGAGTCATATTTTTAAGGTGAGAGGAGAAAGATTTTAGAGACATGAGATGCATTTTTTGTTAGTGCTTTGTGTGTGGAATGATCTTTCAGAGGAAGTGGTGGATGCGGGTACAGTTACAACATTTAAAAGTCATTTAGATAAGTACTTGAATAAGAAATGTTTGGAGCATTATGGGCCAGGCGCAGGCAGGGGGAATTAGTTTAGTTTGGGATTTTGATCAACATGCATTGATTTGACTGAAGGGTCTGTTTTCATGCTGTATGACTCTATGGTTGATCCATCAGTAAGACCAGAATGCCTCATGAGACTAAATTGTTAGAGTAAAATTAGCCAGTCATATGACAATGATTTTTGTGCTGCTGAGATTATGGAAGTATTATTTACATAATACAGCTGGTGGTGCAAAATCTTTTTGTTAAATTTCAAATGAGTTTAACAATGATAAATTTCACAATATTCGATCAAAAGTTATTTATCTGTTGAAGAAAGTGAAACTTAAATTTGTTATTGAAAATGAAAACTCATTTGTAAAATAAAACAAGTTGGGTGTATTACATTCTAACTAAAAACTATGACCTTTGGAATTATTCATTGTTATATTTTTTGCTACTATTTTCCATGCTGCAGATGTTTTGCCATGATTTATTTAACTGCTGATTTTTATTTACTTAACATCATATCTATTTATTATAAACTACAAGATATCTTAATATATTCTAAATTATGCAAATTATTCCACTTGTATCACTAAATATATTATTATACTTTTTCTGTAATTAAAGACCTTTTAGTATAATTTTTAACAAATTCTCACCTGCTAATACTGAATATTTTTGGTGTTTTGACAAATTCTGATGAGTAGATTTGTAGCTCGCATTGTGGATGTTATGGTTGGTTGACTCGCCAAGCTGGTTCATTGTTCCACAGACATTTCATTACCCTACTGGGTAACATCATCAGTACAGGTTCCGATGAAGTGTTGTTGTGTTTTCCTGCCTGTTTCTTAAACTTCGGTGTCCATTGAGCTGGATTACCTCACTTCCAGTTTTCCTTCGCAATGGAGTGTATATGGGGTCTAGCTCTGTGTTTATTGATGGCTTCTCTAAAAACCTAGGGAGGGAATTCCACTTCGTAATGCACATTTCATTGAATGGTTGAAGTCATGGAAGGATTTGAAAGCAAGGAGGAGCAATTTATAATTGAAGTATTTGCAGTAACTGCAAAGGATTTTTACTTTTGGAAATACAGTTAAAGACCATAAGTCATGCTATGATCATTAAATAAGCTTAAGTTTATCTTGCTAGTTTCTTATATGTTTTCTTGATGTTTAGCAGGATGCAGAATAAAAAGCTCTTTTTACTCGTTTCCTCTACATTTACTTGATCTTTAGTTCTTTTTCCCTTTGATCTCTTAGCTTCTATTGATAAGGTAGATGTAACATCACAGATTATAAACAAGAGTTTTTGAATTACTAATGGAAATCAACATGATTGCTGATTTTCATGGTGATTATAAAAGATGTTAGTCACAGGTCATAATTATATGGAAGGATGTTTGATCAGTGGAAGACTATTAGCAGTGAATGTGGCTTGCAGCTGAGGCCTACTGTTGTTCTAACCTATGATATCCCTTCATGGTGACGCAAAGTAGTTTGTCAGGGTGAACAGGGATACCCAGCTGATTCTTAACTGAAATAAGTGCTCTATTAGAAAAGATACAAAATAGTACTGCAAAGCTGTTTTTTATTTTGGCTCTAACCAAGGCCCTTGAAAGTTTACTGCTTACTTTTTTAAAATAAAAATCAAACTGTTTAGTTGCGTTATGTCACCTCTGTGGCTATCACGTGCCAAGGTGGGAATTGAACGTAGGTCTTTTGGCCCGGAGGTATACTACCATTGTGTCATAATACTCCTACATTGCTGCTTGTAAATTGTCTGCCATTGTAGATGCTAATTGTGTTCATGTGATGAGTATTTATTGGGACTGACTTAGCGAATTAGAATTAGCTTTATTGTCACGTTCAAATGAAAATTGTGGAAAGTTTACAAGCCGTCCCTTGCGGTGCCGTCATGGGCACAAGAGTGCACAGGTACGGACTACTAAGTACAAATTCTTAGGGAGAAAATATGAGAAAACTAAAGAAATAAAAAATTCAGAATAACAGTCCTTCCAACCTAGCCGACAGTGGCATTTAGCCTCTAGTCCATGCTAGGTCTTGACTCCAAACCTTGCAGGGTTTCACCTCAAGGCTGTTGAGCCTGGGAGACCACACTCAAATCATCTGGAGGCTGGATGTCCATACTAGACTGCTGAGAAACTGCCATGCTTGGGCCAAGAATCCAAGTCTATGCCGAGGCCAGGAGTTCAGAACATTAAGAAGAAAGAAGAAAAAGAAACATGAAAGGGAAAAGGAAAGAAAAGAAACAAGGTCCAGCTGAGAAGTCTTACACCACCATCTTGGATCTGATTTTGATTTATTTTGGACCATGATGGAAGAAGGTGCTCTTTTGTTGGAGGTAGACAATTTGCCATTTATGTCTCCAAAAAAGAAACACTTGTAAAAGGATAAACACCACGCTCCAGGACACTATCTTTGACCCTGCCTGCCTCATAAGAATTAAGGAGCAGGAGTGGCCCATTTGGCTTCTCAAGCATGTTCAGCCATTTAATAAGATCATAGCTGATGTGATTGTGGCTTTAACTGTACTTTATTATCTATCCCAAATACCACTCTGCCCTATTGTCAATCAAGAAATTATCTAAATCAGCATTAAATATATTCATTGACCTTGCCTTCCCTGCTTATGGGCAATAGAATTTCACAATTGTTTCTTTGGCTACAACGTCAAAAAACAGTCTCAGAATTACAAACATTTAGGATTGGGATAAGGAGGAATGTCTTCACTCAAATAACAGGGCTGTGGAATCTCAGATTGGTAGATTTCAGATTGCTGATGACACATATATGGGGGTTTTTGGGGGGGGGGGGCTGTGGAATAGCTATACGAGTCATTCGACATCTTGGTCCACTTCCAGCATCAAAGAGTTTTGTTATTTTATACCAGTGGGAAGAAAACTTCTGGCAGTCCAGGGACTTCTCCATTGTACAAAGGGAAACATACATTGGCTCATTGCTGCCAAAGGCAGGCTTAAAGCAATTCTTATCAACGTTGTGATTACATACACTGCCAGTCACTATAATCGTGCGACTTTGATCAGTTGATTGTCAGTTTAGGGTCTTCCCATGATCTCATGATCATGACCAGGCACTATTATCACTTATCCTGGGGCCTTCTCAATACATAATCATGTATTATTTAGTCGCATTTAGTGACTAAATTATTTAGTCACATTTCAGGCTTCAACGCCTCTGCCAGTTATTCCAAACTCCCCTGCCAAAAGCAGAGTGGACTCTATCTGCCTCAGACTGAATATCAATGGGAATGCAGTTAAATCCCTTAAAGCCTTAAAACCCAGTTTCCTCTTGTATATATCACCTGTGGCTATAGTTACTTGGGGGTCTTAACTGATGTAGGCCAGACCCTTTCTTTCTATTCCATGACCAGTACCTGAAGCCTCCATACTCAATTGGTCTAAAGGCCGTCAGCATATCTTGAGGATGTGCATCATCAAACTGTCTGTTTATGAGCAACAGGTGCATTTGTTTCAATGTAGCAGAGCCCATTGTGTACATTTCGCGGGATCCTTAGTATGTTAGCCTTATCTAGTCACCTTGGATTTTTTCCCTCTATGAAGGCATCTCTAATTGCTCTAGCTTATGATTTGATGTGAAACAGCAGACTGTGCAAGCTAAAAATCTTGAGTCATTTTATGTCAACTGAACTATTTTCAGCCATTTTGTATTACTTCTGCCATGGGCACCCATAACAGTGATAGCACAAAATTATGTTATTGAGGCCAATGATCAGCCACGATCTCAAATGGGTGAGCAACCTCGAGGAGCTGAATTGCCAACTCCTGATCCTATAGTCCTAATTACTTAAAGTGTGTTAAATTGAATGTGGAGCAATTGGGAAAATAGGATTTGGTTGAAGAGGAAGCCAAAAAGTATAACTTAAGGAAGAGGATAAGAAGAGATGTAAGAAATTAACTCCAGTTGTGGGGCTAAATTGCGCACAAGACAAGATTAAATGACATTCTTTTCTCAAACTTCCAGTTCCTAGGTTATCCACTTACTTGAGCATGATTTCAGAATGAAAATAATATAAGATGTGAAGCAGTAATGACAAAAATACCAACTCCTTTCTCTGTCTTCGGGCAATAGATATCATACTGGGAGGATCAGATGGGTTTTGACTGACATTCTTGCTGTTCCCATGGCAGCCATTACCTTCTCAATCCATATCAAAGCCAATTGATAAGACTGAAACCAAAACACCTTTCTTTGTGATAATAAAATGTGAGGCTGGATGAACACAGCAGGCCAAGCAGCATCTCAGGAGCACAAAAGCTGACGTTTCGGGCCTAGACCCCTCTGATGAAGGGTCTAGGCCCGAAACGTCAGCTTTTGTGCTCCTGAGATGCTGCTTGGCCTGCTGTGTTCATCCAGCCTCACATTTTATTATCTTGGAATCTCCAGCATCTGCAGTTCCCATTATCTCTGACACCTTTCTTTGTGGATAGGTTTTCTTCACTACAGTTGTAAAACTTCTTCCCTATACATATTTGTTCTGTCTTTCCCTGTTTTTGAAAAAAAATGTGCTCGCGTGTCCACAGCTTCAGACTATCATACGGCTTAAACTTCTGGCTCAGAGGCAGGAATGCTGTTTCTAATGAGATTTCTTTTATTTAAATCATTATTGCCTCTGGAGTACTCATCATCCAGTGGCATTACCACTATGCCATCATTTCTCCCCAAGCTGTTTCCCCCTTTATATCTATCTAGTGAATTACTCAGTCAATTAATCCCAATTAAATGCTTAACCTACTTATATGATCAGATTCTCCTTTTTAAATAAAATCTCAAAGTAAATTATCTTACAACAAAACTAGTGAAAATTTAACTATGTTTGTTTATTCACATTCTGTACCTTCCTTTATACTACAATAGACCAGTAACAAAATTATTTTAAATTCTGTATCATATCAACTTTCCATATTCTCACTTTACACAAAAATATGTTTAATAGTGCAGCGACACTATCAAAAATTGATTATCGTTTCATGTTTATACAACTCATTCTACCAGGCATCTATCTTTGAGGATTTCCAAACTGATTAGAGTGAGGACCTTTTTTTTTGTAATCTGGAAACTGGTGATTTGCGTTGACTCACATTACTTCAGACATTTCCTTTTTATGCTGGATAACAAAGTGTAAAGCTGGATGAACACAACAGGCCAAGCAGCATCTTAGGAGCACAAAAGCTGACGGGCCCGAAAAGTCAGCTTTTGTGCTCCTAAGATGCTGCTTGGCCTGCTGTGTTCATCCAGCTTCACACTTTGTTATCTTGGATTCTCCAGCATCTGCAGTTCCCATTATCTCCTTTTTATGCTATCAAGGTCAATCCTTGATCTTTTCTCAGCAACAACCTTCATCAAATGTACATTGTCCAAAAGAGCACAGTTTCCCTGTAACATTCAATGAGAGACTTTTCTCAGACTGGCAAAGTATTCAAAAGGAATTCCAAAATAATGACAATGTTTCACCGAATGTAGTTTTAATTATCCTTTTTCCCCGCCTTAGCTTCTCAGGCCAACAGCCAACATTTATTCTTTCACATCAACACAACAAGAATGATAAACACTGTCATTCTCAAATAGCCGTTCAAAAGCTTGGCATGTTAAGCATTGCTAAAAAGGACTGGTTCTATATCTTCTGGGTCATTGAAGACTGGCCACTTGAGTGTGATTTTTAAAAATTTTTTATTCCATTAGTGATTTATTTGCTGCCAAGACTTCCTCAACAGTAGTATGTATCATTTATAGAACTCAAATCCAGTACATCATGACTGGCAGCAGGTCTACTTTAGGTGAAAAATAGTTTACTTGCCAATCAGATTTGCAAACTGGACTATTTCTAACCTGGATACAAAATGGTATTTGTGTGAGAACCTGGCAAATTTATCTGGTTGTAATTAACACTTAAGTAAGCCTTAAGTCATTGTCACTCCTAACCTTTTTCTGGTTAGTGTCTAAGCTTATATTTTTAACAGCCTCTGAAGCCTGATTTCCAATCTTAATTCTTCTTTACATTTCACACTGGTCAAGTTCTGTAGAACCTCTCCACAGAAAATCATAGTGCAAAGTAAAAAAGTCTGTCAGTTTTTCTTTACAATAATACATTGTTGGATCTGATTTAAATTGAATGCCACTGACTTTCTTCAAGATGGACCTAACTGGGAAATACCATATTCTCATTGCAGCATTTAATCCTTAGATACGTTTGCTTAATTTCCACAGCCACCTTTAGTTAGTTTTAAAAGTACTTCTCTTTGAATTTTTGCAAGGTGAAAAACTTCAGCTTTTATATCCATTTAATTACGTTCCCAGGAATTTGTTGCTTAAAGGGCTCGGGCAGTCTTCACACTTATTTTTCTTGTGTGTTGGGAAATATGCTCTAACATCTCAATCTCTAAGTTTATGCCCAAAACCCTGAGCCACTAATTTGGTCGTAGCTTGTGCACTTTCAGAGATCACTTATCCTCTCTGCGTATCTAACTGCACAATAAGACTGGCTACCCTTTATCTGGTTCTTCAATGTATATGCTGATTTCTTCCCCGTTCTCCAATTCTTTAAATTGGGCACCATTTATTAACCTAGCTTCTAAACTTGTTTGTAACCACTATAACAGCTCATACTCTTTGATCGTACTCATAAATTCTGAAGTTATTCCCAGTATGTTAATAGGCCTTATCCTAGTTAAAGTATGACCTTTATTGGCTATCTCATTCCAGACTATCACTATAATTTCATACCCCTTCTATGGTCTAAATTCCTTTTACATGTTTGCGCCCTTTTCCAAGAGTCATGTTTCTTCACTTCGAGGTCCACTTTTAGAATTCGTACTGTATTTTTATCGAGTTCCAAATCGCTCTACTTCATTTCACCAATCCATAAATCATACTTCCGGTCTAACTTTCAATTTACATGTTTATCCCATGTTTGCATTTTCTAATCTCTTTACCTATAATGATGACATTGTTTCATTTACTATCTCTTTTGGTACATATGTCGCTTTGGTCATTGTTCTTTGGAACAAATGACCTTCTCCTGCATCTCTGTCTCACTTTTTCCACTGTCAGCCAGCTCTTCATGATGCTTCAGATTGCTCAGATTCTGTAAGTATGTAATCAGTGCTAGTTACCCTCAAGAAATGCACTCTAGGTATTCACTTTCCATGCTGTAAAATTGTTTTCCCACCACTACCTATAATCTTACCTGCACCTTTACACTCCCCCTCCCTCTCACGCTCTCTCCCCCCCTCTCTCTCTCCCTCTGCCCTTTTGTAATATGTTGTCTCCTCAATTGAACTTTAAACTTTCTACATGGCCATCTTTGAAACGTCAGCCTGAACAGATACCCTTCTCCGTACATGTAGGAAATTGAAGTCTTTAGAAAAGTTTTAAGCTAATTGAACTCCCTTCCCACACTGGACCTGATCATTCATTACCAAAGGAATCTTTGGATGCTTCACAAAAACAAATTCATATGGACTTTAGCCCCCAACTATTTGCAGTGAGTCCCCGCATGAACCGCCTATGCCAGAGCAGGTATTAATTTACAACTCGGTTAGTATGCTAGAATGTTATGAGGCATCTTATTAACTACCACTTGATGTCCTTCTCACGCCCTACTACTAAAGGGAATTTTCACTGCCATGTTCATTACCACACATTACCACAATGCCTGTATTGTTGTGCAGGCTTCATATTTAATCATTTCTGTGGATTTGAGTTTCACGTTTTGTGGTTATACTGTTCTTTTTTCAGAGGTTAATGAAGGAACAGGTTAAATTCTTTTAAACAAGCTATTTTTTAGTAGTCACAAGTTGTGATAACTGCTTGTTTACTGGAGATCATGTACTTGGGTTTTACGAACGTCTTTGCCTATTTTTTGCTTTGGTTGTTATTTGGAGTAGCGGGGTAGAACATTCTGAAAGAAAGAAGTTTCCTGCTTCAGCTCACTTGTTTCTGTAAAGAATCCTTGATGTGGGCCCTTTGTGGTACATGAAGTCCTGGTTCAGCTGCTTCACATAAGAAGCCTCTTCAAGAGTTTTCCAATGTTTCCTGAACTACTGCATCAGCAAACAATCCCTAGACATAATTGTGTGTGTTCGGTAATACTCATATCGCTGTGTCAGAAGGTCAGAATGACAGCTGTCAGAACATCACAAACCTTATCCAGTTTCCCTTCAAGAACTAAGACATATTGGCCAAAATGTTTTTTTTTGAAATGAAAACTGAGCAGAGAGATGAGAGATAATGGGAACTGCAGATGCTGGAGAATCCAAGATAACAAAGTGTGGAACTGGATGAACACAGCAGGCCAAACAGCATCTCAGGAGCACAAAAGCTGATGTTTCGGGCCTAGACCCTTCGTCAGAGAGCAGAGAGATGTTGTTTTTCATTTTCTTATCTGGTGTCATGTGTTTTGGGTTATTTAGAGGGGTAAACATGTATACTTTCATATTACAAACTGTGTTAACCAGTTTTGTATTTTTGTGGAGTACTTTTTTTAATTATAAGTAAATCATTTTGTACTTATTAAAGAAACCACTTCTTTTACATCCATCTGGAGAAGGTATTCAATTGGCCATCTAGGAAGCAGATGGAACAATTAAATTTGTTGTGATCCATAGAATAGCGGGATTAAAGAAAGTCAGTCTCATTTTTAGTTGTCGCAATATTTAGGCATGTAGCCCACAATTCGTTATTGGCAAATTCTGTTCCCCCACAGCCCCTCATTGTCAGTTAAGATTTTAGCAGGTTCCGCCAGTCTTATGCCTGTCCATTTCTCCATTACCTTGCCCACTATTGCTCAGTTGTTAGATCAACAATTTGTATCATACGATCCAACGGTTTGTGATATAGGGTAACGGCAATAGCTTGGATTCAATTTCCACATTTGCTGAGGTTACCCTGAAGGACTGTCTTTCTCCACCTCTCCCTTGCCTGAGTGGAGGTGACCCTTGGATTAAAACATCAACTGTCATCTCTCACTGTAATAAGGGAGCAGCCCTGTGGTCTGGTAAGACCGTGGTGAGTTTGTTTTATTCTTTAATATAGATTATTGTATGCTGTCTAAATCTAGCTTTTCTACCCTTATCCTATATCTTCAAGTCTATTGCAACAGCTTTGTTAAGGTCTCTTGCTAATGCGAGACTCATGGACAGTAACAGCACCTACTTTTACATATCTATTGCTGATTCCATGCCCAATTTTAGTGTAATTGTCTTTTACTTTGGGAACATTTTAAGATTTTTAACCTAGCTAAAATAAAAAGGCACACAGCCAATGCAATTAAAATAATTGGCCTTTAAATTCTTGATGCTAACAACACCTGCTTAGTACTTTCCTTAGAAAAGTTAAACCTTGTTAAAAGAATATAATAGCATCTGGATTGTATGAACTTAAAATCTACTGATTTCACAAATTGACCTATTATGTTTCATGTCCGGTTATTCTCCTTTCAGATTGATGCTTTCAGCCTGTATCTGATCAGCCTCAAGCTGCCACTACCATTGAATCTTCCATTCTGTGAGACTGCTGAATGTGTCCTTTTAAGGCATGAAGGTTGCTGGGGATGAGCATTTTCCCAGTTCTGTTTCAAAACACGCTTTCGACATCTGTACTAAAATACGCTTTTGTTTTCTAGAACGCCAGTTAAACTAGGAGTCTGTGCATGTTCACTAGCCTGATACTGTCCAACAGTTTAAAGGCAATTACTTTATTAAGAATCTACAAGCAGATTTTTTACGATCTTGCATATATGCTCTTGACTTACATTATGTAGTCTTCTATGGAATAGCCATCTTGCTTTCTAAATGTTTCAAAGTCTAACCATTATCTCATCTATTTTTTTTGTCCAGAAGTTTTGAATAGAATTTCCAAGCCTCCTTCAGTGTCCAGTTGTTGAGCCTGTAACTCTAAGAATACTTTGCACCAGATCTCGCTTCTGTTAGGAAACAACATTGGCAAGGCTGTACGTGTACTGATTGTAACGAGGTTAGCCAGCTGGACATCATAGAATGTGAGTTCCCTGTTTGGACCATATTGGACTTGTTAATCAGAGAACCCCAGCTGACAGATAAAAAGGAAATTGTCAGAAATTGTGGCAAACTAGTACCTAACCCTGAAGAGGCAGTATTAAAGTCAAGGACTATTCGTGCATAAGTAAGGCGTGACTTTGTGACAGGATACTGCCCTGTGAGGACTTACCTCATTGCTGACAAGAGTAAAGCACGTTCCTGAAGAAAGTGGCTCACAACTGCTGTTGAGGACTGAGCCCAGTATGTTGAAAGAATGTTTTTTTCTCCAGGCTAATGACATTGTGGCAGATGAAAAGCAGTGAGTAATTCTCTTGATGTGTGGGGTATAGATAAGATGAATGGCACATGTCTTTTCCCTAGGGTAGGAGATTTTGAGAGTAGGGGGCATGTTTTTAAGGTGAGAGGTGAAAGATTTAAAGACATAAGGGCAACTTTTTTTTAACAGCCATTTGTGTGTGGAATGAGCTTCCAGAGAAAATGGTGGATGTGAGTACAGTTACAACATTTAAAAGACATTTACATTAGTACATGAATAAGAAATGTTTGGAGGGATATGGGCAAGTGCAAGCAGGTGGGGCTAGTTTAGTTTGGGCTTGTGGTTAGCATGGACAGGTCAGACTGTTTCTGTGCTGTATGACTGTATCTCTCTCTGGAGAGATACAACTCTATTTAACTCTGGACGCAGAAGTCAGAAGTCTGGAAAGTCAAGGAATCGTCTACTTTGTAGAATGGACAGCACCGGTTGTACCGATTGTAAAGCCCAGTGGGTCAGTTTGCCTTTGTGGTGATTTTAAATAAACAGTAAATCGCTTTTTGCAGTTGGATCCGTACCCACTCCCTCGGGTGGAGGATTTGAACGCAAAACTGGCAGGAAGTGCTGTCCTTCACGAAACTGGACATAAGCCACGCTTACTTGCAATTGCATTTAGATGAGGATTCCCAGAAGCATGCTCCATTTAACATGCTCCATGTGCCAGTATACAAGAGTCCCATTAGGGGTATTGTTAGACTATGCAATTTTTAATGGCTGATGGAGAAACATTTTGCTATGTAGATGGTGCTCTGATAAAGGGGTAAATCAATGAGGAGCACTTACAGAAGATAGACACTGTCCGAAGGTGTTTTCCAAGGTGGACATATGCCTAAGAAGAGAAAAGTATGTTCTGGGCACCCCAAGTGACCTACCTGGGTTACAGAGTGGACAGGACTGAGTTACACCCTTTTAGCAATCAAATGTGCCCTAGCTCCCATGTCTGTACCAGAGCTTGGGTCTTCCCTTCAGCTGGTAAGTTATTATAGAAAGTTCATAAATAACCTTGCCTTCGTCCTAGCACCTTTGTATCAATTTTTAAAGTGTCAGCATTGGAAATGTATAAATAAGCCCGAGCTTTCAGTGAAGTGAAGACACAGCTGTCATCCTCTAATGTGTTGGGACACTGATCCCAAGAGAGATCTGATATTGACATATGATGCCTCCCAACATGGTATTGGGATGTAGTAGCTCATAAGTGGCCAATGAAGAGAAACACCCAATAGTATATACATTCAGGACTTCTAAGATTTGAGCTATCAGGAAACACTGAGTAGGCAGAGACTGGTCTTCCTGGAGTATCAGAGGCTGAGGGGTGACATTAAGGGGTTTGTAAAACCATAGGGGCATAGATAAGGTGAATAACCAAGATCTATTCCCCACAGTAGGGGAGTCCAAAACTAGAGGGCATAAGTTTAAGGTGAGATCAGAAAGATTTATTAAGGACCTGAGGGGTAACCTTTTCATGCAGAGGGCGCTGCATGTAAGGAATGAGCTGCCAAAGGAAGTGAAGGAGGCAGGTACAGTTAAAATATTTAAAAGGCATCTGGATGAGTGTTTGAATCGGAAAGGTTTAAGAGAGAAATGGTCCTCATGCCATCAACTGGGACTAGATTAATTTAGCATTTCTATTTGGCACAGATGAGTCAGACCAAAGGGTCTGTTTCTGTACTGTATGACTATGATTTGACAAATGCAGAGCATAAATACGTTCAGATAGAGAAAGAAGGATTAGCGGTCATATTTGGAGTCAAGAAGTTCCATCAGCCGTTATGGTCAAAATTTTGTGATAATCGTGGACCACAAGCCACTACTTTGTCTGCTTAAGGAGGATAAGGCAGTGCTGTGTACAGCTTCAGGCCATATTCTGTGGTAGACTCTAATACTAAGTGCTTATAATTACAAGCTAGAACTCTGTCCGGGAGGCCGGGTAGTGAATGTGGATGCATTCAGCCGCATCTCATGAGCAGATATGCCATCAGTGGTGTACCACCAGTGGAACAGGCTGTTGTGATATTAAGTTTTTTTGACTTGCTCCCAGTCACAGCTCTGATGATACTTTGGCTTTAAGGGGTGCAACTTGTCCTTTTTTCTTCTTTTTTACAATGTTTTAAGACTGGGCAGTCTACTCAGAGCTATGAGAGTAAACAGTTTGTGAGGTCTTGGGGTTTTTCTTTTTTAAGTAGGAACAATAAAATAAATCTTCGGGGGAAAATCCAAATGCAGGATTTTTAGTTTTGGTTTACAGTTGCTGGATTTTGAAACTGGGTTGAATTTGCAGTACATCTGTCCCAGCTGCTCTCTCTATGTTGTCTTGATGTTTTTCCTCCTAATTGGAGAATTGCCTGTGAGACAATCTATTTTTCTGAACTTGCCTTTTGCCAAGCTTATGTTTTAAGAATGCTATTGTATTGGAACAGTTACTGTTTAGTAGTTAATAATCCCTTGTGGTAAGCTTTTTTCCAGTGGCTAATTTCTTCTTTCTGTTGCTGTTTTTTAACTCATGTATGAATAAACTGCGTTTACTTAACTTCGAGTAGTTTGACCAATCTAGAATGCAACACCTTACACTTGCCTTTAAAATAAGAAAATGTTAGGGTCTAGATTACCTTCTAGATATATTTTTGAGGGTGTTTTGTCTGGTCCATAACATAGTTGAGAATATTAGACTTTGGATGCAGAAAGATCCAGTCCCATGAAAATGGGGAAGACCAAAGGGCTATTGTAACCAGAATTGAAACCTTTTTGGACCCAAAGAGACCAACGCACAAGGGATGCCTATTGTTATTGGGAGCAAGAGTGATTGTCCCGCACAAAAGCCACCGTCACCAAGTACTGGCTGAACTCCAGGGGTCTCCAAACTATAGATGTTGGCAATAAGTTATGTCAGGTGGCCAGGCGTGGATGTAGGCACAGCTGCATTGATGGGCCAGGGCCCAGTGTGCCAACAAGGACAAAAATTACCTCCAGTGGGAATGGTCAGGTAAATCTTGAACTCAGTTGCACATCAACTAAGCAGATCAATGTTTTTCGTCTTTGTAGACACCAATTTACTGCCATTGGATATGCAAACACTGGGACAACAATAGAAAAGCTGCATATGTCTTTTTCAGTACACCAACTCCCGGAAGCGTTCATCAGAGATAACAGCAAGCCATTGTTTATTAGAAGGAAATTTGGGTAGACATTGGGTCTAGCAGTGTCCTGTTCCTTTACTTTCTCAGGTTTGAGTTGATGCCTAAGCATATAGATCTTTCTCTTATAAAAGCATTGTTCACAGTGTATCACTCAAACTTGCAAATGAACCAATGACTGCTAGTTTCGGGTTGGGAAAGTTTTAGTCTATGTCAGATTGCCTTGGGAAGGCCAACTATTTCAAAAGTCTGGACGACTAATTAGGTAAACAGTTTCACACTGCTGCTCTGTAGTGGCTCCCTGAGTAATATTTTCTATTGAGGTTACTGCAGTTAGTTTACAGAACACAAAGGCTGTACATCTGTGTGATTAGCTTATTAAAATCTAGCAGCACCGTTCTTCAGCTGTTTAATTCAGCTGTGCTTGCAAAATCCAAAACACAACATTCTCAGTTAAATATAAATCAGAGATTAAGTAGCATTTGATGGACAATGCTGAGTGTGCTAATAATTACACCAACAACCCATTTAAGATGATTAGTTAAATTTATAATGTGACTCACTTGTGCTTTCGAGAAATAATGTACCTGATAAAGCAGGGACCTCCTCTGCAACCATAAGTTTTATATATTCAAGTCTGCACCATTTCTGAATTACCTGTCTGTTTATCCAAGGCAATATCCTAGCCAATCAGTTAGCACCCTTTTTCTCTTTAGGTATAATTGTTTGGAAAGGGGAGGCAATGGCCTAGCGGTATTATTGCTGGACTGTTAATCCAGAGACAGACAGACATTCTGGGGGCCCAGGTTCAAATCTTACCACAACGGATAGTGGAATTTGAATTTAATAAATATCTAGAATTAAGAATCTAATGATGACCATGACTTCGCTGTCAATTGTTGGAAAAACCCATCTGGTTTACTAATGTCCTTTAGGGAAGAAAACTGCTATCCTTACCTGGTCTGTATCGGACTCCAGACCCACAGCAATGTGGTTGACTCTTAACTACCCTTTGGGCAATTAGGGATGGTCAATAAATGCTGGCCTAGCTAGCGATGCCCTCATCCCATAACTGAATAAAGAAAAAAAAATCCAAATGCGGTATTCGTGCTCTTCACCCGATAAGTACAAAAATGGCAAGCTTCAGCAGTGTGCTCATCTTCCCAACAATATTCAAATTCTGTGTTACCACGTGACTACAGTGGAATTCCTTACTTTTAAAAGTATTTGCAAATATGTAGAATTGTAATTCTGCTGAAACAATATATACTTCATGTTTGG
This sequence comes from Stegostoma tigrinum, assembly GCF_030684315.1. Classification (NCBI taxonomy): domain Eukaryota; kingdom Metazoa; phylum Chordata; class Chondrichthyes; order Orectolobiformes; family Stegostomatidae; genus Stegostoma; species Stegostoma tigrinum. The sequence goes on along the minus strand of NC_081378.1, from coordinate 25,243,728 downwards.
ATATCTTCATTAAATGAAGGTAGCAAAAATTTTCTGATCATAAACTCGATAATTATAAGTCTTGTTCCATGTTAGGTTATATTTCGATTGTACTCAATTATGTGGTAATGTTGTTCAGAGATGTCATGGCTAATGTGGGAAATGGAAACAAGCAAACTGGTGTGGAAGGCCACCAGGGCTTAAAGCATTGAAAAGAGAAAGCTTGATGGAGATTTGGAACAACACAAAAAAAAGCTAATTATTCTAGTTTTCCATTGAGTGAGTACATTTGATAGAATTTTTAAGTTGGATGTCTACTGGTAAAGTTGTTGGGACTTGCTTATTCTAATAATCATTTTTGTGCCTCAAGTGGCTTAACAGCCACTTAACAGATTAAGTTACAACCAAGGATATTAATCCAGTTCCAGAGAGAGCAACTATAGGAATTAAGCACAGCCTTAAATTTTTACATCTCCTCTTCAGAGAAATACTGTAGTTGTATATAGAAAGACCGATTTATAGATTTACAGCATTGGAATCGAAGGATACACTTGTATACAATTACTGAGTTTGAAATTGAAAACAAAGGATAATTAATTTCTGAGTTTTAAAAGCTCTACATTACTTAACTGTCATTTATAGTACAAATTATACTAATTCATTTGATCTTTACATTAGAATTTCTTTGGTCTTCTAAAATATTGAGATCCATTTAGAAGGAAGTCCCTCACTTCCATTCAAGGCCCAATTTGTTAAGAAGTGGCACGGCTTACTGGTTAGCAATGCTGCCTCAATGCCAGGGATGCAGTTTCAATCCCACCCTAAAGTGACTGTTCTTGTGGAGTTTGCACATTCTCCCTGGATCTGCGTGGATTTTGTCTGGATGCTGCAAAGTTACAGGAATTGGGTGGATATGGGTGGAATGCTTTTCAGAGGGTCGATGCGAACTTGGTACACTAAATAGCCTGCTTCTACACCGTAGCTATTCTGTGGTCTATAATGAATCCCATTGCTGTGGTGAGTATTTCATCTTTGGTACACTGTAAGGTACTAGGTAACCCTTTGTCACCAGTGGTAACCTGAAATATTATGTAATAACTACAACAGAACCAATATTGAATAGATATTCTGCCTGAGATTTAACTATTATCATTGAGTTAATGCAGTAAGTGAGCTAATTTCTAATTTATTCTTGCACATTAATGCTGTGTTTTATTTCTGAAAGGTTGGTTACATGATTTTTTGGGTATAAAAGACAGTCTTCAAACAAATTTCTTAACAAACGATCATTCTTTTCTGGATCATAGAAAGGTAGTGCCCACAAAAGGAAAACATCATCTGGTAATTCATTTTAGACCATAAGACCATAAGATACAGGAGTGGAAGTGAGGCCATTTGGCCCATCGAGTCCACTCCACCATTTAAACCATGGCTGATGGGCATTTCAACTCCACTTCCCGCACTCTCCCCATAGCCCTTGATTCCTTGTGAGATCCAGAATTTGTCGATCTCTGCCTTGAAGGCATCCAACGTCCCGGCCTCCACTGCACTCCATGGCAATGAATTCCACAAGCCCACCACTCTCTGGCTGAAGAAATGTCATCTCATTTCAGTTTTAAATTTACCCCCTCTAATTTTAAGGCTGTGCCCACGGGTCCAAGTCTCCCCACCTAACAGAAACAACTTCCTAGCGTCCACCCCTTCTAAGCCATCAGATTTTATTTTTATTTCTGTATTTCATCCATTTTAAACTTTGGTTATGATCAGCACCATTAAACAACATGTAGTGCACGAATTTTGAGAAATGAACTTTAAAGCAATAGACAAATGAAGTTCAATGGAATGTAATTTCTTTATTTTGTTGCACAATGGCCTAATCCATAAATTCTGTTCTAGATCATTCGCATCCTTCACCTTGGGATGTAGATTATTGGGCCCTAAGGGTTAGTTGGCCCTTTAATCCTATTAATTTTCCCAACACCACTTCCCTCCGAATCCTGATTTTCTTCAGTTCCTCTCTCACTAAATATGTTCCCTAGTTTTGGAACTTTGTTCCCTCCTTTGTGAAGACAGAACCAGAATATGTCTTTGATTGGTCTGCCATTTTTTAATTTGCTGAAGAGTTGCCATGAAGGGGAAGAATGAAAACCTATGTACTCCTCAAGCTTTTGGCTACTTTTTGAATTTGATAATTAAAGAAAACTGGTCTTCAAATTGGAGAGTAGGAGAATAGGAAAGTGTTCAGATGGGGTGGAAAAGAAAGGCAATATGTAGCGTTCATTTGTAATTACCTGTTGACGGCTGGACATTAGGCTGCAATTTTCTGAGGTCTAACGTAAAGCATTATTTGAGATTAAGAATTAAATCTTTGTTATTCACTGGCTTCCTGAGGAAGTGATGGATGTGGGTACAAATGCAACATTTAAAAGACATTTGGATACATGCGTAAATACAAAAGGTTTGGAGGATATGGTCCAGGAGCAGGGTCGTGTTTAGTTTGGCATAATGTTTGGCATGGACTGGTTTAACTAAAGGGTCGGTTTCTGTGCTGTATGACTCTGTGACCCTATGAAAATGTTCCTTGTGATGCAAATAATTTGTTGACAAATTTGTTTTAAATGCGCAAGCTGCTGAGACTTTGAATTGCGTAGTCTGTTTGTATATATGTACGTAGTGGTCATGTAATAAGTATCTTGTAATTCACTGATATGGAAATCTTGAGGTAATAGACTGGGGTGGATAAGGAGTCATTGTGCTGGCAGATCTAAATGACACTGATGAAATAATAGCTGACTTGAAATAATGGCTAGTTTCCTCAGTTTGGTTGGGAGAAACAAAGAGCTCAGATGCAGTTTCTCCATTATGTAGATGGTGTGAAAATTTCTGGATGTGTATGTTGAAAATCCACAACACAGCTGTCGCCAGTACTATCAGGATAATTTTGTTTTACTCATCCAATATGGACTTCAACTTTGCAGTGATCTATATCTAACTGAAAAGCAGACCAATTAAACATATTAAACAGATAGGAAAGTTTCTTTTGTACAGTGAAGACTCTAACCTTTATCAGAAATTGTACATATCAATAAGTCACTTTCAAACATTAAATCTAAAAGTTGGCTAGGATGATAACTAGATGAGATCGCCTGCAGTGTCAGTACTCTTGGCAGCATGCTTTATAATTTTGTGGATGGAAGCAAATGTGAAATGGCTTGATACAACCATGATTTCTTTGTTATTACTGTTGAACACGGTGTTAACAGTAGAATCTCATGATATTCCTCTGGTGTAACTAGTTTATATTTGTGCACTGAAATATTTATTGCATAGGTGAAACCCATTCCCATTGTTGCCTTGGAATCTTTTTGGTGCCTAAATAATTAAGCACAGATGAATGGATTTATGAAAATGGTAGAGAACAGTTTTTAAACCACTTTAAAGAAAAAATAGGCTGCATCCGTCACCACCTACAGTCCGACCCCACAAGCAAAGACATATTTCCCTCCCTACCCCTATTCACCTTTCGTAGGGACCGGTCACTCCGTGACTCCCTTGTCTGCCCCACTAGCCCTACCATACCCGGCACCTTTCCCTGCGAGCGCAGGAAGTGCCACAAATGCCCCGACATCTCTTTCCCCATCTTCCCCCTGAACTTCCATTCAAGGCATAAAACAAACCGTTCATATCAGACAGAGGTTCACCTGCACATCCATCAACTTGGTCTTCTGTATCCACTGCGCCTAATGTGACCTCCTCAGCATGGGTGAGACCAAGTGTAGACTTGGAGACCATTTCTTTAGAGCATCTGCGCTCGGTACGCAACAAATGACAACACCTTCCAGTCACCAACCATTTTATGCAACTCACTCCTCCAGCATCACAAATACACCGCCCGCAAACTGGAGGAGCAACACCTCCTATTCCACCTCGGGAGCCGACAACCCAATGGCCTAAACATGGAATTCACCAGTTTTAAAATCTCCCCACCCTGGGTCAACCCCCACCCCCCCATCCCTTCCTCCTTGACCTGACACTGCCTATCAATCTTCTCATGCACCTGTCCGTCCCACCCATCCCACTGACGATCCCCATCACTCCCTACCTGTGTCCACCAAACTTTCCCCAGCCCCACTCCTCCTCTCTCTGTTTATTTCCCGGATCCCTACCCCCTCCCCATTTCTGAAGAAGGGTCCTGACCTGAAATGTCAACTTTCCTGTTCCTCTGCTGCCTGGCTTGCTGTGCTCGTCCAGCTCCATACGATTATCTCTCTTATAATCAATGGCTTGTTTGCTGTTTAATATCCTCATCAAATACTTACAGAACAACTGACTTTGATTATGATGCATGTGATGAGCGTATTAGTTGTGTAGATATATCATGAACTATATATAATATACATTAAGACATTGTGATAGTAAAAATTCATTGAGTCAATTTAACAAAGATATTAGTAATAAGAAAAATGTGTTGCATGAACACCACAGATGATGGTTAGTTTGTGAGGTAAACTGTGTTCCAGAAAGTATAAGAGCCATGTTAACATGTCAACACAAGTTTAATAACTGATTTAAAGTATTGATGTCTTTCTGATATGAGCAAAGCAATCTACAAAATAATAGAAGATAACAAGGTGCAGAGCTGGATGAACACAGCAGGCCAAGCAGCATCAGAGGAGCAGCAAAGCTGACATTTCGGACCCAGACCCTTCATCAGCTTTCCTGCTCCTAAGATGCTGCTTGGCCTGCTGTGTTCATCCAGCTCTACACCTTGTTATCTCAGATTCTCCAGCATCTGCAGTTCCTATTATCTCTGACACAAAATAATGTAAGAACTTTTGATTAAAAATCTCTTTAGGATTGATGGTACCTATGATTGAAATACTTTCACAGGTAATTTTGTCTGGGGTTGAATAAGCATGATAATACACGTGTTAATAATAATAACTTACTGTCAATGTTCTTGTTCTTCAAAAAAAGAACAATTTGAGAGAACTAATTGGAAAGCAAAGCTTATATTCTAAGACTAAGGTTTTTTTTAGTAAAGATTTGAAGTCATTCTGCACTAAAGTTAGTTCAATAAGTATTACCATACTGTGATAACAGCATGCCCTATTGGAAGTGCTGATGTTGTTTCAGAAGGTCAGCCCATTAGGATCAGAACAATTGTGTAAGGATCTTTTTATTTTAGTGCATTTTTCATTGTGGACAAACACAGGTAAAGGACTATTTTGAAAACCAAGAATTGTGGAAAAGACTGTACTTTTTAAGAAAAAAGCTGCCAGCACTTACTGGAAGTGTAGACGTTGCTGCATGCTAAACCAAGTAGGCAACTTTATTTGCAGAAAACATGGCACAAAGGCATTGTGTACAATGTTCATTCAGCTGCAACAAGCAATTGATTGGCCTGTTGAGTAGTGACCATTTGTCAATGTAGGCAAAAAGCCTTTGTCAACCAAATATGTTATATCGCCCAGGAAACTGAACAACTTATGGGTGTGAATGAGTTCATCAGAAGTCTTTGGACCTCTGAAAAGTGATGGAGTCTCCTTTGTCTCTGTAGTAAAATACACCTAAAGCTATTTTGTTTCCCTGCATAGGTTTCTGTAAACTGTGGTGTTTAACTAGTATGTCAGAGACTTGTTTTGAAATTGTGAACAAAGTGCTCTGTGTCTCCTGCCAGCATGTGAAAATACCTGAAGTAGACTGGGACCATTGAACTGTATTCCCAGTTTTGCCGTCCAGCCATTACAATTTTCTTGTCTGTGCCTGTCTACATTTGTGTATGAGGTGAGTTTTTGTAAGGGAATTAGATGTTCATAGTTGTTTACTTATAGCTAGAATTTACTTACTTGTGATAATTAATAATTTTTGTTCAGTACAGAAGCATGGTCCATACTTTCCTAACTTGGGTTTCAAGGTAAACTGGGGAATTTGGAAGACCCTTTTATAAAATCTTTAACTTCTATGACAAGACTGGGAATAGTGGGGCTTGATTTCCAGCATGCTAACTTGTGAGGCATGACTATTGAAATGAAAGTAAACACTACAAATTTTGAAAATCTGAAATGAAAATGCAGAAGTTGGTAAATCACAAAAAGTCAGCCAACAGTAGACTAAAAGCTTAACATTTTAATATAATTCCTGATCAGTTTCCAGTTCTCCCATCCTTCCATCTTCCTTCTGGCAAACTGGTATTCCACTGTCTTGGTTTATCTAAAATTTAATACCTCTCCCAATTCATCCCGTAAACTCCAGGTCAAAGTGATGATGAACATTGCAAAACTAAATGACAGTTTCAAACTATTACAGGAGTATTTGACTTAGTCATTTGGAGTTTGTCCAGACAACCTCCAACTAGTTAAAATTGAAATTACGGCATAATCCATTAGAAAAGGCAGACTGAAATTTATAATTAGTTATACCTGATGCATCATGAGCAGGTAGAGTTGAGAGCGAAGAACTGACAGGATGATGGCAGGATTAGTTGCTCCACTTGGAACTCCACTCTGCTCACCAGTTCCCTTTCCTTCTCTTTCCTTTTTCTCCTCTGCAACAATTCTATGCCCCCCACCCCCTGCCCTTTTAACACCCTGCCTAAGGAGTTGGGTTGTGACCAGGAACCATGTTGTGAGGACTGAATGCACAGGCCATGTCCTGCAGCGACTGCAGATTGAGCATGGGCCGGAGTGACAGCGGCAGATCAAGTGTGGCTGGGTTCGACAGCAAGAACGAGTCGATAAGGTGGCAGCAGTCAGCAGCAAGAGTGGCCTCCTGGGTGTCCTAGCAATTGGAGTGGGATTTGTGCCAGTGTGGAGATAGAACAAAGGACTCTGAGATCTCGACTTCTTTTTTCCTTCTTGCTTACCTTATTGGCTCTGTTAAAATCTTTTAACTCTGGTTTTTGTAACCAAGTGGGCACCAGTGAATGGCAACTTTGCACTTTTCCTTATACTTTTGTATTCCTTTACTTCGTACATGTGACAAATAAGTACATCTGTTTTATACTACAATTGAACAATAATTGAAAACAGTATAAAAGAGTCTTCAGGCTGAGATTTTAACAGAAGGAACAAAGTTGGAAGAGAAAATTACAGAAAATTAATATTAATGATGAGACGGAAAAGGCACAAACAGAAAATTAAAGCAGAGAGCCCTGTAGATTGATGAGAATGAACTGATCTACACTGAAGCCTGAGGATTGTTTTCAGTGCAGAAAGAGACATATAGTATTATATGCTGCTAAAGCTTTAAACTCTCTCTTTCAGTTCTCACTGTTTTTAGATAGTACCTTGTCTGGTATTATCAAGTATGTTTAATAAATTGATGTTTTGACGATGGAAGATAACAATGATGTGGAAATCTTTAAAGATGAAAGGATTTTTATCTGTTTAATGAGGGAGCTTGTTCTCATTTTCCCTTCTTTGTAAATTTAGCCAGTTTTAAGTAACATACATCAAACTTTATTCACTTTCCCCTTTGAGTACGTTTCCATTTCTGAATTATTTCAAACGCACACAACTGCAAACACAATGTAAGGTGACGCAATGATCTAACATTATGAATTTTCAATAAATGCTTTTAAAAGCTGTGCACAAACACTATTAAAGTGGTTGTATGGATCATGTGACTTTTGCATTTTGAGCTGCAGGCAGTCCTAATTCAACACTCTCAGCTATAACGGAAATTCATGTAACTCTTTTAAGTTTGGATAAACAAAAGAATTCCTGTTCTGTTTCAGCTAGGGAAAAAGGGAACACCAAACCCAATGTCAGGTGGATGTGAATGGATGCTATCAAACTACTAATGTACTACAGTGTGTGATGAAACTCTGGCTTTAAGAGGTGATACTCTGTCTCAACTTTTCTTCACATAAGAAAAGGACTGAGTTGCTGAGTAGTTTGCTCAAAGCCATGAAAGGAAAGAGCTTGTGAGGCCTTGGTTTTTTTTAAAAGTTGGAACAAAAGAAGCAACCTGAATAGATGGGGTCAAACTCCCACAGAACCAAGATTTTTTGTTCATGCAGTTGTTGGGGTTTTGAAGCTGTACGTGGAACCTCTTTTTCTTCCCTCTGCTCCAGCTAAAAGCTGGGATTCTCTTTCTCCTGCTAAAATTGCATGTATGATAATTTACTGAATTTGCCCTTGCCAATGGTGTGTTAATGGAATATAACTATATTGGAACAGTTAATTAGTAGCTGTTAATATATATAGTATTTTGTCAAGCATTTTGATAGAGTTACAGTTAGGGCAGTTCTTTTCTTTTTAGTTTGTCTGTATTTTAACTGTCATCTAAAGTGCTTTGTACTTAATGCTGAATAGTTTAACTGATCAAATTACATCTGGAATGCAATGCCTTATACTTACCTTTCAAAGTGAGAAGAAGTTAGGGTCTAGATTATCTTCTTAATATATTTTTAGAGGTTTGGTCTGGTCCATAACATGTGGCTTCCCTCAACAAAACTAAAGTTGCTGTTTCAAACTATTGAGTTGCTAAACAAAATCACAGGGTGATTGGAATAAACATAAACAACACCCTTTGTATGTAAAAAGAACTTTACACTTGTGGATAAAGAGGCCACTTTGTTGTCTTGTTTGTAAATTAGTTAGAATCCAGTCTGCAAACAGACACTTCCACCAAAAGCTATCATACCAACTGTAAATAATTTAATCAGCCGAGATAGTAAACTGCAGCACCTTAAAAGTGAGGGAATACTAATGTCAAGATCTGTCCCTTATCCATCCACAGGCTGTTCCAACTTCACATTCACAGAATAAAACTCTCTGGAAATTTGACCACAAGAAACCTCACAGATAATTGATCATTCTTAAGTTCACAAGAATTTTCTTGCCAGCTTTCAAGCATCAACTTCATCCAAGAACCTACAGGCCTACCATGAAAGAGCCTAAGATGATAGGCTGTAACTGTATATTATAAACATTATTTTCAGCTGCATCCATTCTTTGTGCATTTGAGAGTGGATCAGACCAGTGAGTGGGACACAGTTTTAAAATCGGGTGTGAATTAAAAATGTGTGTGATTTAAAATAAGAGGTTTTTACAACCTATTTTCGAGTTAGCTTGCTCAGCTATAGATCAGATGGGACTTGAACCCTGGCCTCCTTGTACAGGGGTAGGGACACTGCCACTGTTCATTTTTATTTTTCTTGGTAATCTGTTTTTTGCTAAAAAGCTTGTTCAGATATATTAGTACACACCTCTGGACCAGGTCAGTCTTGAACCTGGGTCTCTTGGTCCACAGGTAGAGACACTATCACTGCACCACAAGGGGGGTCCTAATAAGGAATGTCATTTGTAAAGCACTGAAAATCTTCCAGATGTATTTATTGAATTTGGGCACTCAGTCTGAACATAAGCAAATGAACACCTCTTAAGTTGCAAACATACTGATCAAGGAATATATACAGCCTACCAATGGCAAAGGTGATATTCTTCAATCTTTCAATTCCCTGGAGAGGGGTACATGGGCCATAGTGATCTTAAGTTCTAAGAGTACATTATTTATGGATTATATCAATCGTGTTCTCAATGTAAAAATCCCAAGAACTGAACTGCAAGAACATGAGATTAGACTTTTGCTCAATACCTCCCCCACCCTCAGTATGAAGCAATGTTCAAAATGGGTCTTTGAAGAGTGGAAAGATAAAAAGACTTCCTCTGCTCGTTAGTACGAGGCTTTTTGTTATGATAAAGACTTTGTTTTGTATGACAGTGTCTGCAGTTTATTTGAAAGAAGTTAATGACTTAACTGTTGTTGTCTATACAGTCAGAAAACAAATATTTCAAATTGGTGTAATAAAATTGCAAGTGCAATTGATTTCCAACATTCTTCCACCTTTTTCTTTTGTTTGGAGAATCTGGAGAATCAAATATCCTTCGGGGTAAAGTTATCACAATACCAGCTAAATTTGCATCACTAGAGAGGCCCCCCAAACAATTTTACAACCATTGCTTAGTATGTAGAAAGAAGTAATGAAGTGTGAAGCAGAGTTAACAATTGTTGAAGGATTAGTGGAGGTGGAGCTAAAGAATTAGCAGGTATGTGGAAAGATGAAACTAAAACAGAAATTGCTAGAAAAGTTCAACAGGTCTGACAGCATCTGTGGACAGAAAGCACAATTAATGTTTCGGGTCCAGTGATCCTTCCTGAAATGTTAACTAAGATATCTCTCCAAGGTGTTGCCAGACCTGCCAAGTTTTTACAGCAATTTCTGTTGTTGTTTCTTATTTACAGAACCCACAGTTCTTACGTATGTGGATACATGATATGGCTTGCTAAATGGCCCACCTAAGTTGTTAAGTATACATTAATAAGACTGTTTTCCCAACAGTGTTCCAATTCATGAGCTGTGTTGAACAAATAGCGGACAGCAATATAGCAACAGCAGTAACTTAATACACAGAAAAACCATTTACTGTTTCTCATTTAAATACCACTATGTTATTTGGACTGATTTTGGATTCAGGACACCAAACTAAGTCAGCTTCAGGTTGTATTGGCAAGATGACAGTCAAGCTTGCATGTTTATAAGAAATGGCCTGTAGCACTAGTATTTATGAGAAACAGGAGCAATCAGTTGACAGTGATGTTGATGATTCTCATAATAGTGCATTGGGGTCTCTTGTGTCACAAGAGGTTGTATTCCTGCCCTAGCCCTAATGCCTGGGGTGATGTCCTGCCATGATGAGAAGTGTAACATAATATAAAAAGCTGCAAATCGTCAGAGTTGAGGAAGGGTCACTGGAACCAAAACGTTAACTTTGATTATTTTCCTCACAGATGCTGCCAGACCTGCTGAGCTCTCCCAGCAACTTGTATGTATAACATAATATGTCTGCACAGGTCCATATATATAACATCCATCGCCTGTTCTGCAACTTGGGGCTGTCTGAACCATTACTGATGATTTTAAAAAAAAGGAGGAAGGAAGATTTTGGCAGCGCAGTACCCCAACTACAAGTCACCAGTGATTTGGTACTACAGCATAAGGCAGGCTCCACTGGTAAATAGCCTTCTGGTACCACACCCAAGTGTTTTTTTTCCACTATCTACCCATGAATACTATTCTGTAGGAGTTAGTTAATAGCAATCAGAAACAGACATAATAGCTCATAGTGACCTGATTTGCTTGGTCAGTTCAAAACATTGGCCATGTGATGGCCCAATTGAGATTAGCCGGCTCTGAAACATTCAGATTCTGTATAGCTTGTTCACATATTTTCTTGAGTATCTGCTATTGAGGAAGAGATCTTTTCCCCCTTGATCAGACCACGTTTATGTTGCCATACTAATTTTTCTGACTCATTATTGACTCAGTATTAAAGCAATTAGATAGGAGATGGGATAGATTTACAATTTGATTTGAAAAATTGAAATTCAAATTTTGTTGCTAAGATTTTGAATCCGTATTAAATCCGCTTAAAACTAGTCTAAATAACATCACATGCAATCTTGAGACTGTTTGTGACATGACATAGGATTGATAAAAATGAAAAATGGTAGAAGATCCAGTTGCAACTGTATGTATTGAAGTAGGAGCTAGAGATGGAACTGTGAATGTGAATCAGCTCATCATGAAATTGTTGTATGAGATATGGCTTTGATGCACCAGTGATCTGAATCTATAAGATTGCTTCCAAGCTTTTCAAGCTTTGCTGATTGGTTTCAAAAGCACAACATAAAGCTTATAATAAATGACGTTAGTTTCCATCTAACGGTATGTGGGAGCTGAAATTTCTATTGTATGGTCCAAAAATACAGAATTCCCAGAGCTTCCAAGAATTATATTTGAATTGTAGTCACTGGCTGCAGAGAAATCATTGGTCTCTGCTTAGTTTTTATTAGCTGCAGTGTGTATCTGTAAATTCATTGGTACAATGAAATGAACAAGTAAAGATCAATGTGGGCAAATGAACAAGAATGATTCTGAAGAGAGATTGTTTCTGCACTATTATTTAGGATATTTCATTGGATTAATTTGTGTTAATAAATATATCACTGAATAGTTAATGAGCCATTTAACTAGTTTTACAGGAGTGTTTGTTCCTGACCATAATTTTGCCCCACATAATTTGAAAATAGGTTTAATCAAGGCCAGCAGTTTCCCGTTTATTTGGCATCTGTCTAAATGTAGCTTCTTTGTTATATTGTGATTTAATAGGTCCTCTTGTGGCTTATTGGTAGTGTCCCTAACTCTGAGACAAGAGGTCCAGCTTCAGTGTTATGCATTCAGACATTTAAAAGTTCGACAAATGTTGCAAGTGATACACAATTAAATTGTCTGATAAATCTTGTTAAAAAGTTTTATAGGCATTAAATATTTTGCCAAGGTGATGTAAAATGTAGGCTACTCTACTGATTTTCAAATTCGGTTGTCAGATTTAATCCCTTTCATAGAATGAAATGAACTTTTAAAAGAAACAAGATTCTGACTTAAAATAGCTATGGCAATCATCTGACAATACAGGTTGGCCAATGAAACAATTGGGAGCAACCATAAATAGTATGAAGTGAAATTATTTTATCCAAAGACAAGTAAACCAGTCAAAGATGTTTCTTTCCTATTTATTTATATCCCTGTGTAAATGGTCTCAAGTTGGAGATGAAAATATCATTTGCATTAATCCAGCTTGAAGACAATGAACTCTGATGTGGATACATGTAAACAAGTTTGTATTTCAAAAAGTTTGTTTTTGATGGAAGCAGTGGAGATTATTCCAATGATGTAGCGCTGAACAGGATAGAAACATTATCGGTCTCTCAAGGAAATAAAAAGCACCTGGCGACAATGTGGCACATTAGATGAGAATGTAGACTTCAAAACAGACAATTCAGCCATGATGTTATTGAATGGCAGAGCAAATTCAAACAGCCTACTTCTACACCTAATTTATATTTTCATATGTTAAACATCAAAACACAAAACTCAAAGGATAACTTAAATATTCTGTATTGCTACAGTTACAAGGCAAACATCTGTGATCTCAGGTTAAAACTTAAAACTTAAGAATACTCCAAAAGACTGTTAAACTATACGTTATTCCATCTTCCTTTTTAACGTGTTTGTGTTTTTTGATTAAATAACACTTTATTGTTTCTCATCAGAATAAGACGTCTTTCAAACACAAAGGCAGAGGGTTGCAGTGGGAGAGATATCTCCTGAGGTTTGTCCGGAGAGAGGAGGGTAACTTCTTCAAGCTAGGCATCCCTGGAAGAGGCTTCGCAGTGAGGTTAAAATTATATCAGAGATAATGGGGACTGCAGCGTCTGCAGTTCCCATTATCTCTGACACAAAGGCAGAGGTTTTTTTTTAAACCAGAAGCTGTATCCTATGTTGCAGTTGCTTGATTCTGACCTTGGCAGGAATAGCAAACATCTCACCACTTTCACCCAGGAGAGACAGGTACACATGCAGAATGTTAATCAGTTGATAGCCAGATCTTTTGATGTTGGGTAGATCCAGTTTTGTTTGGAAGGGCAGATGTCCTCATATTTCACATTTTTTGCCAGTGAGCAGATCAGTGCTGCCCAAGAGAACTTTGGCAAGGTAATGTTTGCCTGACGGCTGAATGCTTGAAGTCAGGTCTTTATTATTTCTCTTGTTGTTCTCAGATAATAAGCTCTTTTACTCAAGAAAGTCTTGTGATTGATTCCTTACTACTGTAATTGAAATTAATCGCATTTTAATTCAAGGTATAATCTTCCACTAAAAAGAACAAAAATCTTTGTCTCTGCCAACTGAAGTTAGGGAATAAAAAGGGAGCTGGTTCACCTCTCCTCAGCTGGTTTCAACAGTTTAAAGGGTCTGATAATTCTTTCCAAAAAAATTATTAGATTAATATCCTGTTAGTCCCTGTTTTCACTTTTGCAGTATGGAAACACTGGCTCTAAAATGTTGCATGAGGAAACATTCGTTATGGACAAATCAACTCAACTTTTACTGACAATAGGAAAAACTCTGGAAAAGTGCAAAATTGGCTACTGCAGTTTGTGGATAAATGAGCTGCTGATGTTGCAGAGTCCCTTACAAGTGGCATGACAATGAACACCAATACCTTTGCTATTGCAAGACTGGCAAAAATGAGAAAGGAGATGCACCCTGTTAATGACTTAATAGCATTTAATTTTGAGTGAGGTATCATTGCTTATATTCGTTGTGCAGGAATGGAATGCTCTGGATTTTTTTTCCTAGTTTCCTTAACTGCCCTGTTCTGAAAGCCAGTAACTTGTCTCAGACATGAGGGAGTACTGTGTATCTCTGGTGGTTTTCACAAAGCAAGACGTTGATGAGCTGCTTCGCTATGGGAAAAATATAGTGAAGCTAACCCAATATCTACATATAAACTTATAATAAAACTTACTCACTAACCAAACCCTGGCTCTATTGGTTAACCTTCATGAAAAGCTACTGAGTTGAATCTTCCTGGCTCTTGTTTTGTCTGAAATTGACTCAACCCAGATGAGTCATTAAACCACAAATTTTGTTGACATAGGTTAGTGCAACATAAAATTACATGTTTTGTATTCTGAAAGAATAAATGTAGTATTCAGGTTAAGAAAAAAGAAGAATGGGAAAGTCATATTGATGTTTTCAAGATTCTAAGTTGGACAAAGTTGGGAGAGATGGCTTGGTGGTGTTATTGCTGGACCTAGAGACCAATCTTTTAGTGACCCAAGTTCAAATCTCACCATGGCAGATGGTGAAATTTGAATTCAATAACACAAAAAAGTCTGTGATTAAGAGTATAATATTGACCATGAAATCGTTGCCATTTGTCAGGAAACACCCATTTGGTTCACTAATGTCCTTTAGAGAAGGAAATCTGCTATTCTTACCTGGTCTGGTTGAATTTTCGCTGCCCTCTGAGCACTTAGGGATGGCCATTAAACACTGGTCTGGGCAGTAATGCCCACATTCCATGAATGAATAAAACAAAACTTTGAAACTTATTAAAATAATTAATTGAGGGATATAGTGGGTAAGATATTGAGATATCTTTGAACAAACTTACATTCACCACAATGGTATTTTTATGATCCTGTGTGATGGTGTTGATTGTGCAACCTGAATCTATTTAGTGATTTATTTAATTAAGTACTCATTGCTTTGATTGCTTTATACCCCCTTCTATCAAAACATTCATATCACAATTTAATTTAAACTACCTGGTGCAAATGTGCTATTTGACCAAGGAATTCATGCCAATATGGTCATCGCTTCTAAGAGTAATGTGTTTAAATATATATCAAACAGCAGAAATGAGACATTAACTATTGCTGGATTCAAAGATCTGCATTAGTCTGTAGGCTTCCATTGAACAGTTAAGATCGTTAAGAGAACAGGTGACATTATGGCTCAGTGGTTAGCGCTGCGGCCTCATAACGTCAGGAACTTGGATTCGATTCCAGCCTTGGATGACTCTGTGTGGAATTTGCATGTTCTCCCTTTGTCTGTGTGTGTTTCCACTGGGTGCTCCGCTTTCCCTTTAAAGATATGCAGGTTAGGTGGATTGTCCATGTTAAATTGCCCGGTAGTGTCCAGGGATGCGCGAGCTAGGTGGATTGGCCTCAGTACATACTGGATTATGGGAATAGTATGAGGAGCTAGGTCTGGACAGGACACTGTTCAGAGGGTCGGAGCAGACTCTTCCACACTGTCAGGATTTTGTGATTCTAAGAGACAAGATACACAGTACAGTATTTGACTTTTTTAATAATAGAATTAAGCATTGATTGTTTATTTTTGAGAGAGCAACATATTTTTCAAAATGCTTCCACAACAGTGATTGATGTGTGGGGAGGAAGGCATATCTATGTTCTAGAACTTCAATATTTCACTTTCTTTCTTTCATGTTACATTATCAATAGCATCAACTTAATCTGAGATGCTGTGATTGCAATTTTATGTTTGTTGAATTTCTTCATTGGTGCTCCATGGGCATTAGCCCTGGCAATTTAACATTCTTGTCATCAGGTTCAAACAATCTTTGCCACCTCCAATACAAGTATGGAGAGTGAACAGGACAGTGGGCTTTGTGGTTGGCTCATTTGAAATGAGATTCGATGTATGCATCAGCCTTTTTCTGGACTAACATTTTATACTTTTTGAAGTTAGTCGCATATCCTAGGGGAGATTTTCCTGGGTCTCTTCTCAGGTACAATTCACCAGAGTGTAGTAAATGTCAGAAAATCAGGCAGGTGCTGTCAGCTTCAGTGTACCAATTGACTGAGACCAGTAAAAATAAAACACAGCAGAAGTGTAACATAACAAAGTGTAGAGCTGGACGAATACAGCAGGCCAGGCAGCATCAGAGGGGCAGGAAAGCTGAAGGTTCTGGTCTGGACCCTTCTTCGGAAATGGGGGAGGGGAAGGAGTCTCTGAAATAAATAGAGAGAGGAGGATGATGATAGACGATGGATAGAGGAGCAGAAAGGTGGAGAGAAGATGGACAGGAGGTGGGGGTGAAGCCAGTAAAGTAGATAGGGAGATGGGAAGGGAGTTGGTCAGTGAGGATGGAGGGGTGGGTTGGTGAGAGGGAAAACGGACAGGTCAAGGAAGTGGGGACGAGATGGGCTGGTCTTGGGATGATGTTACGGGTGGGGAGATTTTGAAGCTTGTGAAGCCCACATTGAGCCCATTGGGCTGCAGGGTGCCCAAGCAGAATATGAGGTGCTGTTCCTCCAGCCTTCAGATGGCATCGTTGTGGTACTGGAAGAGGCCCAGGATGGACATGTTGTCCAAAGAGTGGGAGGGGAAGTAAGGCCATTCGGCCCATCATGTCCACTCCACCATTTAACTCATGGCTGATGGGCATTTCAACTCCACTTCCCTGCACTCTCCCTGTAGCCCTTGATTCCTTCTGAGATCGAGAATTTGTCGATCTCTGCCTTGAGGGCATCCAATGTCCCGGCCTCCACTGCACTCCGTGGCAATGAATTCCACAAGCCCAGCACTCTCTGGCTGAAGAAATGTCGTCTCATTTCAGTTTTAAATTTACCCCCTCTAATTTTAAGGCTGTGCCCACGGATCCTAGTCTCCCCGCCTAACGGAAACAACTTTCTAGCGTCCACCCCTTCTAAACCATACATTATCTTGTAAGTTTCTATTTGATCTCATCTCAACCTTCTAAACTCTAATGAGTACAATCCCAGGATCCTTAGCCGTTCATCATACGTTAAACCTAGTGTTTAAGTGGTTCATGACTGGGAGGTGTTGTCATTTGTCACAAACCGAGCGTAGGTGCTCCACAAAGCAGACACCAAGCCTCCACTTGGTTTCCTCGATGTAAAGAAGGCCACATCGGAAACAGTGTATACAATACACCACATTAGCAGATGTGCAGGTGAACATCTGTTTAATATGGAAGATTTTCTTGGGGCTTGGGATAGAGGTGAGGGGGGGAGGTGTAGGGGAAGTTGCAGTTGCAGGGAAAAGTGCCAAAGGTGGTGGAGCTAGTGGGGACTGTGGAGCAGACAAGGGAGTCATGGAGAGAGCAGTCCCTCCACAAGGCAAATAGGGTGGGGAGGGAAATATATCCTTGGTAATGGAGTCAGATTGCAGGTGGCGAAGAATGATGCAGTGCATCTGGAGGTTGTTGGGGTGATATGTGAGGACAAGGGGAATTCTGCCTTTGTTGTTATTGCGGGGAGTGGGTATGAGGGCTGAGATGTGGGAAATGCGAGAGTTGTGGTCGAGAGCATTTCGACCACTGTCGAGGAGAAATTGCGCTCCATGAAAAACAAGTACGAGTATAACATACCTTTTAATTTAAATAGAAAGAAAATCATGCCTATTTTGGGCATTAAGTTCAATCTGCCTGGTTTACCAGTATCAAATGCAACCTAGTAATGCAGACACTTGGGTATAAACTTAGTAAAACCTCTGCTTGAATTTCTTAATCTTAGCTTTAATTGAAGATCTTCTCCCAGTATGGTATTCGATTTTATACATGAGCTATCTTTGTTATCATTTAATGAAACAACCAAAAATTGAATGATGATAGTGCTGATTTTGAAGAAGTTCCCACTTTTGGTATTGCGCTGTTTAGGAGTTTTTTAATCTGTGTGTATATTTCATTTAAACCCAAGAACGTATTGATATTTTTCATACTATATTTTTAATCTGAATTTGCACCTCTGGACTGTTTGTCTATTTTTCCCCATGCAATTTACAAATGCAATATTTCTTTGTTTAAGGCACAGATCTGGTGCATTGAACAAACAAACTCTCAAACATGTGTGCATGTTTATAATTTACATCTGAATACTGTCTTACCATCTCATTAGTTTGTGGTGCTATATTTTTTCAAAACTTGACAAAAGTATCATCTCAAATTGAAATGCTGGCAGGTACCAGACTTGTTATAAACATCTTTTTCAGCTAATTTTGTACTATGTAAAACTATTGCATTTTCCAGTATGACATAATTGACTCATAGGCCTGGATTTTTCAAAGGCCAGACTGTTCATTTTCCAGCTGAGATAGGAGTTGCACGTACTGCGGAATCCCCATTGTAGCTGGTCCTGAAGGAATAGCCCACGAAGTTGAAGATTCTGCTGGGCAATTCAACAACACTTGGAAACCTCTGAATCTGTGCATCCAAATCAGAGAATTTAATTAACACAGATCATTATTGAAAATTTTAGAAATCAGAATAGGAGACTATTCAGATGTAGTTTTGTGTTGTAACCATTTGATTTATAAGTTATTTATATCACTGGAAGTGCTTATATTATAAGAGCAGGGAGGTCACATTGAAGCTGTACACAACTTTGGTTAGGCCACAGATGAAATACTGTATGCAGTTCTGGTCACAACACTATAGGTAGGGTAAGATTACACTGGAGGGGGTGGAATGGAGATTCACCAGGATATTGCCTGGGATGGAGCATTTCAGCTATGAAGAGGAGCTGGATAAACTCAGATTGTTCAATAAAAACCAAAAGAACTATGGATGCTGTAGTACAGGAACAAAAACAAGCAGGTCTGGCAGCATCTGTGAAGGAAAAAACAGAGTTAAATGTTTTGTGGCCAGTGACCCATCCTCAGAACTGTTCCCAGCAACCTTGTTTTTGTTGTTGTTGTTGTAAATTTAGATTGTTTTTGTTTTTTTTTGGAGCAGGGAAGGTTGAGGGAGGACCTGATAGAGGTGTACAGGATTATGAGTGGCTTGGACAGAGTGAGTAGAAAGTAGCTGTTGCCCTTAGTTGAAGGATCATTAATAAGAGAGCACAATTTTAAAGTGAAAGACAGGACGTCCAGAGGGGATTTGAGGAGAAACCTTTTCACCCAGTGGGTATTTGTGATATGGACTCACTGTCTGGCAGCATAGTTGAGTTGGGCAACTTCACTACCTTAAAGTACGTGGTTAAACACACCCCAACTCTACCTCTACCCATGTCCTGTCACTCCCATCCTGCTCTGGACCCACTGCCTTTGCCTGTTCACAACCCCTCCCAAAACCCAAGCATGATCTAATCTGTCTCCATCCATCCCTAATACCCAATGCCCTTTCCCCTACACCGTATCTGATCTGCCTTATGATCAACTAACCCCCAGCCCCCAAAACTGCAGACCTTAACTCTCACATTCTCTTGCTCCAAACGTGATGCCAACCTTTCTCCCTCCATTTCCTCAAGATCCATTTCCTCAACTTTCCCACCACCACCCCACCAATCCCTTGTATTTTGTACTTTTTCTGGAATTGAAGGGAGCAACCAACTTGTTGTAAATTACAGAAAAATATAAGTTGTCAGAGTCTACAGTTGTTTTTAGACTTCTCTAAAATGATCACTTTAAGGACTTTTCCTACTATTCAAATTTTGGGGCAGCACAGTGGCACATTGGTTAGCGCTGCTGCCTCTCCACCAGGAACCCAGTTTCAAATCCACCCTCGGGCAGCTGTCTGTGTGGAGTTTGCAAATTCTGCCCGTGCCTGCATGGGCTTCCTCCGAGTTGCTCTGGTTTTCTCACATAGCCCAAAGATGTGCAAGCTAGGTGGATCGGCCATGCTAAATTGCTCATATTGTTCAGGGATGTGTAGATTAGGTGGGTTATATGGGGTTGGGTTTGGGTGGGTGCTCTGAGGGTTAGTGTGGACTTGTTGGGCCGAAAGGCCTGTTTCCAGACTGCAGGGATTCTATGATTGTATGAAAACTTGGTGTAAGTAGATGGACTTGTATGGTGCAAGTGGGATACATTTGTACTTGAATTTTACACTGGAGTCTTGCAACTATATTAAAACTTTCAACTCGCACAAGATTGCATCCAGGTGCTCCTTTCACATGGGCAATTGGTTTGCTCATTGGTGTGTCTGTTAGAATATGTCAGCAAATAGCTTTGGATGTCAGTGGGCTGACTGAAGTGTCTATCCAGATTTCAAAGCCTGGTCATTCATTTTTTCAGCTATGTGTTAAATTCTTCAACAACTTTTGATAACAAATAGTTGACAAGATTTCCAAAATCTACACAACTTTGATATGAGGAGGTCATGAGTGAATCAGTCGCTTTAATGTCTGGGGAGATGGTACTAATTCTCCTGAGACATGAGTGATTTCTAGAGGAATAATCAATTCCTTTTGTATACTCTTCCATTGAGTAAATTTTCCTTTTGTGCATTTATCAATAGTGACTGCCTTGAATTTCATCAGCTTTTACCTTAGAGATAAACCTCTGTGACACACTTATACTTACCTGTATGTGTCTAGTTAAGTTGTAATTCATTTAATCTTTTTATCCATTGCACTTCCCCATTTTACAAAATAACAAAATGTGAGGCTGGATGAACACAGCAGGCCAAGCAGCATCTCAGGAGCACAAAAGCTGACGTTTCGGGCCTAGACCCTTCATCAGAGAGCCTCTCTGATGAAGGGTCTAGGCCTGAAACATCAGCTTTTGTGGCTCTCTGATGAAGGGTCTAGGCCTGAAACGTCAGCTTTTGTGCTCCTGAGATGCTGCTTGGCCTGCTGTGTTCATCCAGCCTCACATTTTGTTATCTTGGAATTCTCCAGCGTCTGCAGTTCCCATTATCTCTCTCCCATTTTACAAAACCGTTATTCTACATAAACTAAATACTGAATTGGTACACCTTCTTGAAAGAAGAAATGAAATGGGAAGACTTGGTATCGTAAACACCATTTTGTATTGTATACCCTTAGCTTTCCAAGTAAAATCCCTCAATTCTGTTGCAAAAGATAAAATACTACAGATGCTGAAAATCTGAAATATAAAATGCTGGAAATATTTAATAGGTCAGGATATCTCCATTGATTGTGCTATCAAATGATACCTAATCACCAATGACATTCTCACTGATTATCAGTTTTGGGTCCCGTCAACACAGTTTGGCTCCAAACTTCATTATAGCCTTGGTCTAAAATAGACATGAGTTGAATTCAAGAGGCATGGGAGAGTGGCTGCTCTTGGCATCAGGCATATTTGACGACGTGTGGCAGCAAAGAAGCAGGTAAAATTGAAGTCTGGGAATAGTTCTTCTGGTTGGAGCTATAACCATATAACTTAGAGATAATAATGGTTGTTCAAGGCCAGGCAAGCGAGGATATCTGAGCATGAGTTCTTGAGAACAGTGTCCTTACCAATAGTGAATCCCTTGCATGACATGTTGGGGAATTCCATTAACCAGAAACTTAACTGAACCAACCACATACATTCTTTCACTATAAGGGCAGACAAGAGACTGGGAATTTTGTAGTAAATAAGGCATCTATTCCCTTAAGCATCTCAGCCATCCACAAGATACAAGCTAAAAGTGTGATAGAATACTGTGTACCTGACTTGATAAGTGCAATTACATCAACACCTGAGAAACTCAGCTCCATCCTTGACAAAGGAGCCCATTTGATTTGGATACAATCCATACCACTCTATATCAAGTGCAGTGTGCTAGTGGTGAGTATCATCAATAACTGCAGCAACTCATGAAGAGTCTCTTGATGGTACCTTTGAAACCCACAAACTCTAGCCTATATAAGAACCAGGACCGTAGACCTTTCAGAATATCAATAGCTGCAAATGCCTCTCCAAGTAACATGCACATCTGACATGAAATTTATGATCATTCCTTCATGTTAAATAAAACTATGGAACTCCCCTAATAACACACTGGTATACCAATACTACTCAGAAAACAACAA
Organism: Stegostoma tigrinum; assembly: GCF_030684315.1. Classification (NCBI taxonomy): domain Eukaryota; kingdom Metazoa; phylum Chordata; class Chondrichthyes; order Orectolobiformes; family Stegostomatidae; genus Stegostoma; species Stegostoma tigrinum. Next base: position 25,221,579 of record NC_081378.1, on the reverse strand, counting down.
TTCTAGCAGGTAGCTGACCTCAACCACCTCAAGGAAAATTTCTGGATAAGGACTAAATCCTGGCCTTGCTAGGAGGAAAACGCACAATATAGTCTAGGGAAAGATTGTGTTTAAGACATCACGATGGAAATTTGCTTGAATTCCAAGTGGCAGAATAAATATTGAAGCACTAAAAAAAATGAAATTATTTTTTGGTTGAAGTTAATAATTGAGAGAAGTTACTAAGACTCTGCCACCAGAGGGTGTAGTGATAATGTTACTGGACTAATCATCCAGTGATTCAGGCTAACACCTTCGAGACAAGGGTTCAAATCACACTCTTGCAGCTGATAAAATTTGAATTCAATAAAATCTAGAATTGAAACCATTATTGATTTATTGCAAAAATCCACCCAGTTCCTTAAAGTGCTTTGGAAAAGGAAATCTACCATCTTTACCCTGTCTGTCCTGTATGTAAGCCCAGAGATATAGCTGCATGGTTGACTCTTAGCTGCCTAGCAAGGCAACTCTGTTCAAGGGCAATTAGAGATGGTTGGTAATGCTCACATCCTGTAAAATAACAGTGTAAAAATATTATTGTGGAATTAAAAGTGTATTTATTGAAAATGTCTTGCATGTATTCTACAATAAGCTTTCAAAGGTAACCAGAAGCTGAAAAGTGTTTAAGAAATGTTTTTCATAACATGGCTTTGAATGATTTGTTTCAGAATGGATGTTCCCATCCACTAAGAGAAATCATATGGAATTCAGGATCTGAAATGCTTATTCTCTGTCTTCAAATCTGGACTTTTATTATTATTACTGGGGTAATATTGCCTCAATTCCATCTCATGGCAGTTATTAAACAACAAAACTTTAAAACTTAGCTTAGCGAGAATACATTAATTTAATTGAGGTGAGAGGCTCCTCGTAAAGTAATTCTCTCATCGAATAGTCAGATGAAATAAATGTTATTAGTCCAAGTCAAGTGTAGAATTCTGTCATGCAGCACAGAGACTGATATTAAACACATGCATATTTTGTTAAATTATGATAAAAGCCATGATATTAGCAGTTCTGACAACATTTCAGACATGATTATTGTACTTTAGGGATTATATTGTGCAAATTGAGTAGTTTTTGAATCTTTTCAAGTGATCAGAACATTTTCTGCTTCAAATGTATAATTTTTTTCAGACCCCTGTAGAAAATAATTACTTAGTGCTTGAACTTCCAATAGCCAACTCTCAGGAACACACATCATTCCAAGTATTGAGACTTCTGCTGTAAAAAAAAACACTACTTTGCCTTAAATACTATTTAGCATCAATCTTGTGATCTCAAACATCAGATCCTAAGAGTTAATGTCAGTTTTGTGGAATATAAAGGCCTTACAAGCTTATATTTCTTTTCCCAAAAAGCCTACTGCTATAAATTTGTAAATGTGAAGATCGTCCAGCATTAGAAAAGATATCCAATGACTTCCTTGGGAGAATTGGTGATCCACATGGCTCAACAGAATCTGTTCCTATCAATGGACATACATTAATTTCGAGCTTGAAATGAGTGTGCCTCTTATCAGACCAAATACCATGGTTAAGGAAACTGAAGTTACAACCTAAGAGAAGAAACTACAAGTCGAGGTGGCATTACTCGCAAGATTAAGGATATGCTATAATTAACACTGCAACACAGAACAAGAGATTTGAGTATATGCATGATTTACAATCAACAAATCACCTTTGAGCTTGTCTTGATCTCGCCATCCTTCACATTATAGAAGATGTTTAACTGGTTCTGTTAGGTAACGAGCAAGTGATGCAAAACCATGTTTTGCCTGCTCTATTCAGAGAAGTCAGACAAAGAATAATAGTTCCATGAACAAACTTTTAACATCCAACTGGTCAGGGGGAACTAATGTAAGATTTAATTGGGTTCACTAGACTCACAGTGGAACGTAAAAAGAAAGATTCTATGTGGTACAAAAGAATTCATTCATACTGTCAACAGGAAGGAAATGTATTACTAAACCAGACTGTTTCCATTCCTGTCGTCACAGAAAAATCTTGACAGAAATCAGCAGACTTTGTGAACAGAAGCAAATACTGCTGACAAGAATGGGTAATATAACCTACTTGAGCTCATTGAGGAATCTTTAAAGTCATTCAGACTTTACAATCCTCTGCAGAATAAATTGTTTTGGCAGATTTTAATTTGGGTTAGATGATGAGTGACACAAGTTCGGGAAGAACATTTTAATTTTTCATCTTACAACATGCATCTGTCAAAGGTATGAGAGTCAAGATTTGCTCGCCCAAAATGAAGATGAGCCACATAGAACTCCATGGAATTCAGACTACCATCCACAGATTCAAGACTCCAGACAAAAAGAAGAAATTGACAAAAACTGATAGATGTGCAGATGCTGGAAATCAGAAGCAAAAACAAAATTGCTGGATCATCTCAGCAGGTTTGGAAGCATCTGTGGAGAGAAATCGGAGTTTCTGGCCCAATGACCCTTCTTCAGAATATTTTGAAAGGGAAGGAATTACCTGGTTCATAAATCCAAGCGACGAACAAGAAGCAAGTGCTTGTTTCAAAGCAGCTGTACTCCATGAATGAAATTCATGAGGTTAATGGCCTGTGAAAATGTTTTTCTGGGACAACTATCCACTTCACCAGGAAAGAATTCACCTGCAAACGTCGTTTGGGAAATTAAAGATCCTGCAACTGAGGTAACTGTCCAACCATCTGAGCTGAAGGAATAACATGCCGCACACAGGACATCCGAGAGATCCCACAGAGAGACAGTTTACAAACCACGCACCACCAATTCTGTCCTCAGGCCAAAGTTTTAGCTCAGTCTTCAAAGTGCTAAGGGAATATGTTCTGGAAGAAGTGTAAAAACTCCAGATTGATTTCATCAATTCAGGCAAACATTTTGACCCCTCCTGCACTACCCACCCCCCCCCTCTCTCCTGCACGCGCGCACGCACACACACACACACACACACACACACACACACACACACACGATAGTAGTAAAGGTAAATACATTCATGAATGTGCAGAAGTTAATTATGAGAAAAGGCTTAGGGGAAATGGTATCTAAGATAATACTTCCGAAAGCATTAATGTTGGAAATCACAATAAGGTTCATATGAAACATGGTAGTTGAATTTTCACCATAGCCTGGTTTCTCCAATTAGGTCCAAAAACTTCTATTCCTATTTTTGAGGCAGGGTCCACTTCCTGGTTACGATTCAGGAAGTTACCTGCCCTCATGTCTGAAACATTGTCAGTCTTTTTCTTTGCTTAAGAAAAACTATGAAATGTTTATTGTTGTATTCTTCGAAGGTATTATGATCAATAGAGAAAACTGATTTGATTAAATAACCAAGACATAAATTTACCATGCTGATCTGTTCAAATGTACGAATGGTTAAATGTCAATAATGAAAAGTTCATTTTATTATCTTTCACACAAAGGGAAAGCCACCAATTAATATTAAACTACATATGATCCCAATCATTTCTGCTTTCAAGATGGCTATTCTTCCCCTTTCCAGGGTTTAAACATGCTTACAAATCATCTTGGGATTTTTTACTTTGTTTGAGGCATTGTTAAAGTGGAAGTTGTGTTACAGGTAGCCAATGAGTACCGTCAAAGAAGATTTACCAGTATATTGTAGTTTGTGTAGCCAAATGCCCTCATTCTGAACAAATGAGTGATTCATTTTATGAACACATTCCTCAATCCCCATGGTCCCTTCTGCCACCTTTCTAGCTCTGTAATCATTTACTGTTTACTATACCACAGTAAAGCATTGTGCAGTAAAGCACAAAAGATCATGTTAACAGTCTGGAACATGGCTGTAAATATATAGTCCTGAGACATGACTAGCAAGTAGGATTCACTATATTAAACTATTGGCAGTTGGAGAATGATTTTGCCCCAGGTGGCCTTTATTGAGCACTTGGTTTTCAAATATATTCTGCCATTCAAACTGTGTGCATTCTGTTTACATTGGTTTTGTTGCAGTAAATAAGGTGTTCAAACTCATTTGTTAGCTCGCAGGTAAGGTTAGACACACTGATGGAGAAATGGGGAGCTGGCTGAGCATGAGTCACTGCTGTGCAAATAGCAAAATTACTATTTGCTGAAATATGAGTTTCTGTTCAAATAGGCTTATGCAGGTCACATGTGAAACCATGTTTAAGATTTTTTTCAAGTGAAATAACAAAGAAACTCTCCAGCTAAAATCATGTACGTAAGGTAATGAGACGTGCAAAGTCAATGTGCCCCATCAATCTCAAACCTCTTCAAACCTTATTTCTCCCCATGTTTTCTAAAAGTTTTCAATTTTCTTGACTGCAGCTCCATAATACAATGCCTAAGTGGCTATTAATGACTGTCAGTAACTGTTGCAGAGGCACTGACTTTAGAAAACATTGCACCATACCTGGTATAACTTCAGCTGAGGCTCAGCTTTGGAATTTTTAAAGGATAAGGCTGGTTGCCTTACTTGCGAAGCAACACTGATTCCAATTGTTGCATTCCCATCAGCTGTCCAATTAATGTCAACCAAGGAAGAAACGTAGGAGTTTCTTGTCTTTAAGATTTAGTGTTACAATGGTTGGAGTCTTTTAGCTTTTCAGGCATACCTGGAGTTAAAATCGCGCTGTTATTGGATAATGTGGGACTTCATAAAGAGAAGATTTCCTGAAGTAATACAGCATTGTTAAATTTGTTTCGACTGATTTCAGTTGGAAATAAAATTTCCAGTTTTACATGAATATCATGTCATTGTTTTTAATAGATTCTTATCATTTGAATAGAATAATAGCAAGAGATACAATGGGCTGGTTTATGTGCCTCAGCATAAATTCCATGGTAATCTGGCAAAGCAAGGCTAGCTTGGCCTACGTTAATATTTCAGACAAAAGCCCCTTGAATTAAATAAGGCATGACTTCTGAGGAGGATATCCCATCTCAAAGATCCGCAGATCAATGAGGTGAGCAGCTCTGTGCCACAACAGGATTCGTGACCACTGCTAGCATGCAGGAAGCTAGGGAAGAGCACAACTAACAATGGGTATGCATAAAGCCATGCCAGTCCAGGAACCTGGAAAGGAGGCATCTCTCCAGTCACCATCCCTCTTCACTGACGAACAGTCCACAATGTTATATCTGTTGGACAACGGTCTCCTCCTGCCTGTTAAATTGGAGCAATGCTGGGCCTCAGGCTGCTGGCCAACCTGACACTTCAGCCAATGTCTGTAAAACCATGGTAGGCTGGACTGAACAGAAGCAAGTGCACTGTCAAAGATGAGCAGCCTCATTTGCAGACCCACACTGCTTTCATGCCCATGCATAATCTGTAAGATTCAGCCTGATGACCTTTCTACTGTTGATCCCAATTATTTACACAACTTAGTATTGAAAAGATCAAAAGTCAGACAACACCAGGTTCTCATCCAACAGGTTTATTTGAAATCATGAGCTTTTGGAGCATTGCCCTTGCATCCGGTGAAGCAAGGAGAGGCACACAGGCACAGAATTTATCGGCAAAAAGATCAAAAGATCATACAAATGGTGTGAGTGGAGCGTCGACAGGCCAAATAATAAGTCTCTGTAGGTGATCAAGAGTGTCAGACAGTGTGAGGAAAGTATCAGCAGCTGAATAGCAAGTGAAAGGATGATCTATAATCTGATTAATTGAGGCAGAGACTTAATTACAAAATGTTAAAACTAAGGTGGTGCTGGAGACAAACCGGATGACTAGAATAACATAGTGGGTATAAGAGTCGCGGGGCAAGGGTCTGACCAAAGTAACAAGTGATCCAAAACAAATTAAGGTGAAAAGATCATGACAATTTATCAAGATGATGGTTTTCAAACAGGTCACTTGGGAAGATTTTAAAGCTACAGAAGTGTAGTGGAGTCACATGTAGCATGACATGAACCCAAGATGACTTTTGAGGCCACCTTCATGGGTACAGAACTTGGCTATCAGTTTCTGCTCGGTGATTCTGCATTGTTGTGTGTCTCAACAGCCACCTTGGAGGATGCTTACCCAAAGATCAGAGGCTAAACATCCTTGACAACTAAGTGTTCCCCGACTGGGAGGGAACATTCCTGTCTGGCAATTGTTGCACCGTCCCCATTTGTTTATTGTCGCAGTGCCTGCACAGCCTCCACCAATATACCAATACCTCAGGGCGTCCTTGCCTGCATTCTCAGTCACCTGTAGAGACCGATTATTTGGCCTGTTGACACTCCACTCACACCATTTGTATGATCTTTTCATCTCTCTCTGCCCATTGATTTCTCTGCCTGTTAATTCTGTGCCTGTGTGCTGCTCACCTACTTTACCTGATGAAGGGGCAATGCTCCAAAAGCTTGTGATTTCAAATAAACCTGTTGGACTATAAACTGGTGTCATCTGACTTCTGACCTTGTTCACGCCAGTCCAGCACCAGCACCTCCACATCAACATTGAAAAAATAACTACGGGGAATAGGCATGGACAGTCAGTTCAGAAGAAGGGTCACTAGGCCTGAGGTGCTGTCATGCCTGCTGCATTTTCCCGAGTTCTGTTTTTGTTTCTGATTTCCAGAATCCACAGTTATTTCAGTTTTTTTTGTTTGACACAGATAATCTATTTTGTACATGGACATCTATCTGAGCGATAAATCAGATTCTTCTTATTAATAATTTTGAACAGTTCAGACTTTACAGTTTTAAAATAAGTTATTGATTGTTTGCATCCCAGCCAACAGGGCTTTGCGCTTAGTTCAGATTTGCCATCTCATTAAACGAGCACCATTACCTCGTGCTGATCTCCCGATTTATCACCATATCCTTGCAGTTTTTTTTCAATTCAAGTAATCATCCAATGTCCTTTTCAGTGCCTCAATTGAACCTGCCTTCTCCATACTTCCAGGCAGTGCATTTCACATCCCAAATTCTTGGTGAGTGAAAAATGTTTTTCCTCACTTCATCCTTCTTTTGGAGCTCATTTTAAATTTGTGACCTACTGTTCCTTTTGTGAACATATCCCTATCTACTCTATCCAGCCCTTGCATGATTTTGTAAACTTCTGACAGTTCTCCTTTTGCTCTAAGGAGAAAAATCTCAACTTCTTCAGTTCTATTCCCGTAACTGAAATTCCTCATCTCTGGAGCCATTCTTGTAAACTGTTTCTGCACCCTCTCCAATGCTTTCTCATTCTTCCTATAATATATAATAAACCCAGAAGTCTACACAATACAGCTGAGAGCTAACATGTGCCTTAAAGAAGTTCAACGTCCCTATGTTGCTCTTGTACTCCATACTACTATTAATAAATCTAAGGAGACTGTATAAATAAAACAAATTAACTGCAGAAGCTGGAAATCAGAAATAAAAATAGAAATTGATGGAAAAAATCAGCTGGTCTGGCAGTATCTGAGGAGAGAAAGTAAAGGTAACGTTTCCAGTCCTTCTTCAAAACACATAGAGGAGACTGCATGTTTTATGTACTGCTCTTCGTACCTGTCCTGCCATTCTAAATGATTTGTAAATATAGAATCATAGAGCTGTACAGCATGGAAATGGACCATTTGGTCTACTTGTCCATGCCCACCAGATATCCTAAATTAATGTAATCCCATTTGTCAGCATTTCGCCCATATCCCTCTAAACCCTGAACAAAAACAAAATTGCTGAAAAAGCCCAGAAGGTCCGGCAGCATCTGTGAAGGTAAAATCAAAGTTAACTTTTCGGGTCCAGCAATTTTGTTTTTGTTCCTGATTTACAGGAATCTGCAGTTCTTTTGGTTCCCTCTAGACCCTTCCTATTTCTATACCCATCCAAGTGCCTATTAAGTGTTGAAATTGTACCAGCCTCCACCACTTCCTTTGGAAGCTCATTCCATTCATGCACCACCCTCTGCATGAAAAGTCTTAAATCCTTTCCCTCTCACCATAAACCTAGTTTTTGACTCCCCCACCCCCAGGGTAAAGTCCTTGTCTATTCATCCTGGCCCTCATGATTTTGTAAACTTCTGTAACGTTACCCCTCAGCCTCCAATGCTCCAGGAAAAGTAGTCCAGCCTGTTCAGCCACTCCACATAGCTCAAACCACCTGACCCTGGCAACATCCTTAGTAAATCTTTTCTGAACCCTTTCACGTTTCACAAATATCCTTCCTATAGCAGGGAGATCAGAATTGAATGCAGTATTCCAAAAGTGGCTTAACTAATGTCCTGTATAGCTGCACCATGATCTCCCAATTGCTATGCTCAATACACTGACCAATAAAGGCAAGCATACCAAATGCCTTCTGCACAATCTGTCTACCTGAGACTCCACTTTCAAGGAACGATGAACTTGCGCTACAAGGTCTCTTTCTTTTTCAGCAACACTCCCAGGACTTAGCATTAAGCATATAAATCCTGTCTTGATTTGCCTTTTCAAAATGCAGCAACTCTCATTTATCCAAATTAAATTCCACTGTCATTCCTTGGCCTATTGATCTATCTGATCAAGATCTCATTATACACTGAGGTAACCTTCTTCTCTGTCCACCACATCTCCAATTTTGGTGTAATCGGCAAACTTACTAACCTCCTCCTACATTCACAACCAAATCATTTTATATAATCTCCACACAGATCCTTTTGCTCCTGCATCCCTTGGAATTACAAGATGAGGACTATTTCAGACAGCCACACCCTTTTTTTTAAGTTAAAGCATTGGTACTATCAAGTGCTTTTCCTGTCCTAAAAATAAGCTTGATTTGGAAACTAACTCTTGCTCTTAAACAGGAACACCTAAAAGTGACCTCAGATATGTCTTGTACAGCCACCACATGACATCGCATCACTTATACTCATTGCACTGACCAATAAAGGCAAGGGTACCAAATGCCACCTTCTGTACCCTGTCTACCTGCGATTCCAATTTCAAGGAACTATGAACCCGTTTCCAATTTATTCTCATAGTTTCAGTCCTATCCCCCTGAACCACTAGTTCCAGATCTTTGATATAATAAGGTGTAGAGCTGGATGAACACAGCAGGCCAAGCAGCATCAGAAGAGCAGGAAAGCTAATGTTTCGGATCTAGACGCTTCAGAAAATGGGAGAGGGGAAGGGAATTCTGAAATAAATAGAGAGAGAGGGGGAGGCGGATAGAAGATGGATAAAGGAGAAGATAAGTGGAGAGGAGACAGACAGGTCAAAGAGCCAGTCAAGGTGAGTGTATTTTTGGTGGGGAGTTGGGGAGCTGAGGGGCAGTGTAGCACTTCCTGCGTTTGCAGGAAATTGTTGTCTTTAGTATGTTTGCGTTCCTGTGAAAACGTGATGCCCAAAATGGACAGAATTCACCAGTTGAAACCAAATTGGACTTACTGAAATATTCATATATTGCTTATATAATCTACTCCTTAATTTTTTAAGAATGGGATCCTGTACGCTTTATCAACCATTTTTTCATTCTATCGGCAAGTTATGCACATATATTCTTAACATCCCTCAGTTTTCTGTGAATCCTTTTAGAATTGCACCCTTTATTGTATTTTGCTTTTTCTTGATCTTCCTGCCATTTTACAACATTTTATATTGCCCTGCAATAAATTTTATCTGCCACATGTCTGCACATTCCAGCAGCCTGTTGATGACCTTTTGAAGTCTCTCTCCTCCCAGTTCATGCTTCCAAGTTTTTGTGTCATCTACATGTTTTTGTATTTGTTCTGCACACCCAAATCTAAATGATTGCTATAGATCCAACATCAACAATTGGCAGTAGTTGCAATGTCAACCTCTGGAATCCCATTATAGACAGCACTCTGTCCATAAAAAAACAAATGTTCATGACTGTTACACATCCACCTTCATACCCATGTTTCTACTATCACTTTTATTCCAGAGGTTTTAATTTTGCTGTCAAACTTGTTATTTGGCACTTAGTCATAGTCATAGAGTCATACAGCATGGAAACAGGCTCTTTTGCCCAATTAGTCCAGGCTGAACATAATTCCAAGCTAAACTAGTTCCACCTGCCTGCTCTTGGCCCGTATCCCTCCAAATCTTTCTTTCGATCAACTGCTCGCTCTCAGTTCTGCAACAAACTACAACTTAATCCAAAAACTCTTCTTAGGCAACGTTTCAAGTCAGAGGCGCTAGTTACCAGCTTGTCTCACAGAAGTATCAAATCCAGTTTCTCTAAAAGATCCAGGAACATGCATAACCAACCTATGAACGCACCCAGAGATAATGGGAACTGCAGATGCTGGAGATTCCAAGATAATAAAATGTGAGGCTGGATGAACACAGCGGGCCAAGCAGCATCTCAGGAGCACAAAAGCTGACGTTTCGGGCCTAGACCCTTCATCAGAGAGGGGGATGGGGAGAGGGAACTGGAATAAATAGGGAGAGAGGGGGAGGCGGACCGAAGATGGAGACAACGCATTATCCTCCGACATTTCCGCCATTTACAATCCGACCCCACCACCCAAGACATTTTTCCATCCCCACCCCTGTCTGCTTTCCGGAGAGACCACTCTCTCCGTGACTCCCTTGTTCGCTCCACCCTGCCCTCCAACCCCACCACACCCGGCACCTTCCCCTGCAACCGCAGGAAATGCTACACTTGTCCCCACACCTCCTCCCTCACCCCCATCCCAGGCCCCAAGATGACATTCCACATTAAGCAGAGGTTCACCTGCACATCTGCCAATGTGGTATACTGCATCCACTGTACCCGGTGCGGCTTTCTCTACATTGGGGAAACCAAGCGGAGGCTTGGGGACCGCTTTGCAGAACACCTCCGCTCAGTTCGCAACAAACAACTGCACCTCCCAGTCGCAAACCATTTCCACTCCCCCTCCCATTCTCTTGATGACATGTCCATCATGGGCCTCCTGCACTGCCACAATGATGCCACCCGAAGGTTGCAGGAACAGCAACTCATATTCCGCCTGGGAACCCTGCAGCCATATGGTATCAATGTGGACTTCACCAGTTTCAAAATCTCCCCTTCCCCCACTGCATCCCTAAACCAGCCCAGTTCATCCCCTCCCCCCACTGCACCACACAACCAGCCCAGCTCTTCCCCCCCACCCACTGCATCCCTAAACCAGTCCAACCTGTCTCTGCCTCCCTAACCGGTTCTTCCTCTCACCCATCCCTTCCTCCCACCCCAAGCCGCACCCCCAGCTACCTACTAACCTCATCCCACCTCCTTGACCTGTCCGTCTTCCCTGGACTGACCTATCCCCTCCCTACCTCCCCACCCACACCTTCTCCACCTATCTTCTTTACTCTCCATCTTCGGTCCGCCTCCCCCTCTCTCCCTATTTATTCCAGTTCCCTCCCCCCATCCCCCTCTCTGATGAAGGGTCTAGGCCCGAAACGTCAGCTTTTGTGCTCCTGAGATGCTGCTTGGCCAGCTGTGTTCATCCAGCCTCACATTTTATTATCTATGAACGCAACCAGTTCCACTTTTGATCTCAAGTTTGAAAAATAACACACAGCTGGCATATTCTCTATAATACAACAGTGCCCAAGCTTCCACTGTTCCTACTTTGTATTCCAGAAAATATATGTAATATTAATAACACTGAATTAAATCCAAATGTTCCAGTCAAATCTGGTGAGATGATGCCATGGTAAGAATAAGAGGACACATAATGATGTGATCATGCTCTTTCCAGTATTCTTCCAAAGGCAGCTAGTAGAAATTAAGTTAAAAAAAAATCTGGAATTAAGGTGCTGGTATCAATAATCATGACCGTGAAACTATTGTTATATATAATAAAAACTGGTCAACAAGTGTTCTTGAGGAAATGAAATCTGCTGGTTAGCTTGAGACTGGAGAGGAACATGCATTGGGAAGGGTCGACTCCAGGTGCAATCCACTTCAGTACAATCAATAATTGGAATAGGATCAGAACTCTGCTTAGGGATGAGCAGCTAGGGACTAAGTTTAAAAAGCTGACTCATGAGCAATTGATATTGGGTAAATAAAAGAGATGAATGAGCAAAGATTGATGTGGGATATTTGTTTTGATTCATGGGGTTTCTAGCAGTAGTACTCGGTTAAATGGGAGCTGTACAATAAGTCTTTTGAACTATGCTGGGACTAATATTCTCATGACTAGAGAGGACTGTAAATAATAGTGGGGGCAAGGGATCATGTGAAGGGTGATAAACTAAGCTTGAGGAAAATGATAAGTTCATAGAGCAACTTTGTGGTTTTGGTAATGATGACCAGTGTGGCAAAGAAGACAGAATGCACACACCTAAGAAAAAAGCCTGTAAGGCTGGAGATATCAAAAAAAAACTTGGTTAAGTGCTCTATTTTCAAATGCATGCTGCATTTGTTAAAACTAGGTGCATAGTTAGCATTGATGCAAATAAACATGAATGATCTGATACCCATTACAGACACAAACGTAGAAAAAGCTGGAGAAATCCAGCAGATCTGGCAGCATTTGTAGAAAGAAAAGCAAGCTCATGTTTTGAATCCGCTATGACTCTCCTTCAGAATCAGAGAACTGGATCCAGGGTGACCAAGGCTGGGATCTGAATATTATAGGCTATTTGACATGTTGAAATGTCTAAGAAAAGGCAGTGATATAAAGCCTGTTAATTAAGGATATTATTAGTACAATAATGATGACTTGAGCTTGAACAGGCAAAGCAATCACTTTGGGTATATAAATGGGAAGGATGAGGTCACTTGGGAGAATTCTTCATAAGCCCCATAACAGTATTTATACCATATATAAAGCACACAGGATAAAATAAGTGGAACACATAAGAAAGATGTAATCATAGTTGACTTTAATCTACACAGAGATTAGGTCATTCACATTGGCAAAGATCACCTAGAAAATTACTTCATAGACAGTTTCTCAACGGTGGATTCTAGCACCAAGTACAGAGCCAGTCCAGACTTTATAACATGTAGTAAGACAAGATTAATCAATAGCCTCATGGGAAAGGAGACTACAGGTGATGGCAATCCCATAAAATGATAGAATTTCACATACAGTTTGATGTTGAGAAGAATGAGCCTAACACTGATGACTTAAATAAGATGAATGAAAGCTACCAGTAAAGATTAATCCAGTGAGAAAGAGATTTTAAGAATAGGATGCATTCTCCAAGGCTAAAGACCTGAGAGTAAGGATAGCATCAAATTGAAGGAAACACTCTCAAAAATTATGAAGATTAGGACTAGGTTATAAAATTGATCAGATTTTAAGAACCAGTAAAGAATATGGAGAAAACAATAAAGAGCACAATCAACATGACAGAAAGCTACCTAGAATTCTAAAACTGAGACATTGAGTTTCTACGAGTATTGAAGCAGGAAAAGAATAAATAAAGTGAATGTTTGACATCCAGAGAATGCATTTGGGGAATTAAAACTGAAAACAAGGAAATTGCAGAAGCATTGAACAGATTTGTATGTGTGTGCGTGTGTGTGTTCATGTGTTCGTACACTGTCGGAAAATTAGAAAACTTCCAAATCTGATTGAAAATCAAACATTGAAAGGGAGTGAGAAACATAAAACAGTAACCATTACCAGGGAGGAGTATTTAAAGGCTAACCAGATGGCCTTAAACTGCCACCTTAAAATAAGTGTCCACAGGGATAGTTAGCTGCATTGATTATAACTTACCAAACCTCCATACATTCTAGAGAAGTTTGACAAATTGAAAATAATAAATGTAACACCTTCATGCAAAAAAAGAAGGGAGGCAGCAGGAAATTATAGCTGGCTCCCTAACGTTCACCATGATAAACTGCTAGATCCAAATTATCATATTTATAGTATGAACTCAGAACATCGTAATGGGATTCGGGACAATCAACATGCTTTTTGGAAAGAGAAGTTGTCTTCAACTAAATTATTAAAGTTCTTAAGGTAACAAGCAAGACAATAAAGGAGAACCTGTCAATGAGATGGCTGGATTTCAAGAAAGGGATTTGATGAGGTGCCACATAAAGGCTTACTACACAACCTACAAGCTCATAGTGTGGGGTTAAAATGTAAGCATGAATAGAAGATGCATTTGTGAATACAATAGTAAGCCCAAAATGAATCATTTTCAGTCTGGCTGGCTGTAACAAGTGAAGGTGCACGTAATCAGTGCTTGGGTTTCAGCTATTTAAAATCAATAATCAATGATACGGATGAAAAAGCTAAATTTGTGATTGTCTCTGAGATAGGTACGTCAATCAATTGCCAAGTGAAGGTAAAGAACCTACAAAAGGCTGCACATTGGTTAGGCCAATGGACAACCATTTGACAGATTGAGTATGGTGAAACAGTGACATTGGAAGGAACAAAAGAAAGATAGGATATTAAGTAATCACAAAGAAATTGTGGATTACAGTGGTGTAGAGTATCTGGATGCCTTGGTGGATGAATCACAAAATGTTAGTACACTGATGCACCAAGTGATGAGGAAGACAAATGGAATATTGGTGACTGTTTTAAGAGTAATGAAAAAAGTAGGGCATTCTGTTGCACATCGATAGAACATAAGGAAACCACATGTAGACTTCACTATTTGGTTTTAGTCTCCTTGTTTACAGTCAGTGATATCATTGCAGTGGAAGCAGAGAGAGAAAGTTAACTGGACTGATTTCAGGGATGAAGGGCTTACAAAGAAAGCTTGAACAGATTGGGCCTATATTCACTGAGGTTTAGAAGAATGACAGATGATTGTAGTGAAAAACAGAGGTTAAGGGGACTTGATAGTTTATTACTAGGTGGAGGTTTCATGTTGGCGAGGCAAGTACACAGTGATAAAGTTTTAAAATCTTTTAGGACAGAGATAAGGTTGTCAATTTAGAAACTCTCCCCAAAATTGCACTAGTTTTTCTCCAGAACTGATAATATTATCATTTTATCTTTAGCCAGTGATTTTCATGGATAGTCAAGTCATTTTTTAAAAATTTTCGTGAAAGCTTTAACGAGCGTGACTTACTTCCGCTTATGGAAGAAGCAGTAGTACGCTGGATATCATTCCAATCACACTATTTATTGTGTGACTATTGCTATGATTGGAACAATGTGGAATTTCAGTCACTGAAGAGAGTTGTGCAATCTAACGATTAGTTACCTTTATATTATGTTGTTTAGTGAAGCAACAGCTGGCCAATTTTGACTATCTTATATAATTGTAAACCTTTATCTCATTTCATTCCTACCAGGTTTTGACTAGAGAGCTATATTTATTGTGCGGAAACTTTATTACACTTCAGTTCAAAAATAACAAGTTACTTCAGCTCAGATTTTCACGCTATATATCTCTGCTTTGCAATATTTTAAAAGATGCAGCTAGGTGTATTTGTCTGGATAGTATTGTAATATCAGATAATTATCCTGGGAACATGGGTTCAAATACCATCATGGCAGAATTTGAATTTAATAAATGCTGGAGTTTAATCAATTATTGCAAAAATCCATCTGGTTATCAAATGTCCTTCAGGTGAGAAAGTCTGGCCCACATTCAACTCCAGAGTCCAACAGTGGGGTTGATTCTTAACTGCCGTCTGAAATGACTTAGCAATTAGGAATAGGCAACAAATCCTGGGCTAGGTTAGACTGGGGGGCATGAATTTTCTAGGCAGGGGCACTTTAGTCCATTATCTCCAGGTTGGATTTTTTTGTTTATTCCCTCTGATTTCTTTGTCTCAGATTCAGGTTGGTTTGACCCCAGGTTGTTCATTGCCTAGCTCAAGCTCTGTCCTCATGGACAGATTTGTGAGGCTGAATTTGATGTTGTCTCTTTTGACATTGACATTGTTACTGGGTGGTCCTCTGGTTTCATTCCTTTTTGAGACTTTTGTCACAAATTGATAGAACTGACTGGTTTGCTGGGTCATTTCAGATGGCAGTTAAGAATCAACTACATTGTTGTGGGTCTGGAGTCACATGTAGGTCAGGTGAGGAAAACAGATTTTCTTTCCATGTGACATAGTGAGCATATAAGTTTTTATAACGATGGAAAGTTATTTCATGATCATCATCACACTATTAATTCCTCATATTTTAAAATTCAGATTCCACTATCTGCAGTGGTGGGATTTGAACTCCTTCTGCCAAGCACTACCTTTGATTGTGGATTATTAATCCAGTGACAATATACACTCCACCATCATCAATCTAAGGGAAATAAAGCCCAATGGACCACACATTAACCTAGAAAGTGGCAAAGGCAAACAGCCCTACTGATCCTACAAAATCCTCATTATGCATGTTTGGTAGTTCCTGTCAAAATTAGGAGAGCTGTTTCTCCAACTAGTCAAGCAAGAGCCTGACACATCATGTTTACTGGAATGATGCCATACAGTCAAAAGACCAGTTCCCCAGAAAAGTCCTGTTCCACTAGATATGACAACTGATTCGGACATAGGCAGGAGGGAGTTTACTCTCGACCCTGTAAAGTCTGACAGCATCAAATCATACATGGACAAGGAAATCTGGAGATTATTATCTGTTCCACCCCAACGCCACCACCCCTCAGCTGATAAATCAGTACTCCTGTATTTGGGAGAAACACTGAGGGGGAGAACAGCATATTTTTCTCCAGACAGGAACTATACAATCTATCACCAAGAATGGCTTGGTAGCACCACGAGTGACTGAGCTGTCTGAACCATAAAGAATATTGCTGCTAGACTGGTTCTACATCACGTGGTGATGGAAACGTCAAGAGGAATAAATCTGCTTGACTCATCCTCAACAATCTACCTGTCATAGATGCATCAGTTAAAGACAGTTTTTTAAATGGGAATGACCACCACATAGTTCTTATGAAGATAAGGTCCTATCTTCTCATTAAGGATGCCCCCTAATCTTGTTTTGAGGCACCGCCACTAGGTTAAATGAGAGATTTCAGACAGATCTAATAACTCAAATCTGAGCCATTAATGAGGCACTGGAGACCGTCAGCAGCAGCAGAATTGTATCCAGCCATTTTCTGTAGCCCCATGGCCTTGCTTATCCCCCAGTCTATCAGTAATATCAAGCCCTGAAAACAAATTTGGTTCAATAAAGTTTGCAGGGGGACATGCTAGGAGCAGCACCAGGTATTCCTAAAAATGAAGTGTCAACCTAGTGAAGCTATGACACAGAACTGTTTCAATGTCAAACAGTAGAAGCAGTATGTAATACATAGAGCTAAGGAATCAAATATCTAACAGATCAGATCTAAGTCCTGCCACTTGGAGCCATGAATGGTAATGGAGCATTAAATTACCAATAACAGAAGAAAGCTCCAAAAATATACCTATCATGAATTGTGGAGGAGCCGATCACATCACTGCAAAAGATAAGGCTGAAGCATTTGCAACCATTTCAAGCTGCTGAATGGATTTTTTTAATCGCCACTATCTGCAGTTGCCTTTGATGCGAAACTGAATTGGACCATCCATGCAAATATTGAGGCTACAAGAAGGAATCAGAGACCAGGAATTCTGCAACAAGTAACTCAACTTCTGACTTCCCAGACACTGTCCACCATCTGCAAGGTACAGGTCAGGACTGTGATTCCACTTGCCAGAATGAATGCAGTACCAACAACACTCAAAGTGGACATCATCCAAGACAAAAAAAGGTCCACTCACTTTTAACCCTTTCCACTACCTTCAGAATGCACTCTCTCCATTGCTGCCTTTGAGCATTGATAATCTACCAGCTGCAAGATGCACTGTGGCAACTCACCAAAGTGCTTCTTTAGCAGCACCTCCCAAACCAATAACTTCTACCACAGAGAAAGACAAGGACAAAGTGCATAAAAACACACCAGCTGCACATTCCCGTCTAAGCTACAAATCTTCCTGCCTGAAATTATATCATCATTCTTCAAGTGTCACTGGGTCAAAATCCTCAGGCTCTCTTTCTAACAGCTGATTAAGTATACATGCACCATATGGACTGTAGCATTTGAAGAAGGTGGCTCACCACCAACTTCTCAGGCAATTAGGGATGAACAATAAATGTTGACCCTGCCAAGGATGCCTATGTCCATTGAAATTAATAGCAAAAATTCTGCTCAAACGTTCATAGTTTTGGCATTGTGATAATCTTTGAGATTACATATAGTCATGCTTTTCTCACATTCCCTCTAAGCTGTTCTTTCTCTTTTAAATGTCTCTACTGAAGGTCTTGTTTCCCGCTGTGTGGTGGTACTGGTGTTGGACTGGGTTGGACAAAGTCAGAGTCACTTCACCTGATGAAAGAGCAGGGCTCTGAAAACGTGTAATTTCAAATTAATCTGTTCGACTATAACTTGGTGTTGTGTGACTTCTGATTTTGTTTTCCACTGTTCATGATGTGTCATACATAACATTTTGTTAAAAAGTGAACACTGCAAATAGAACATAGAACAGTACAGCACAGAACAGGCCCTTCAGCCGACGATGTTGTGCCGACCATTGATCCTCATGTATGCACCCTCAAATTTCTGTGACCATATGCATGCCCAGCAGTCTCTTGAATGTCCCCAGTGACCTTGCTTCCACAACTGCTGCTGGCAACGCATTCCATGCTCTCACAACTCTCTGTGTAAAGAACCCGCCTCTGACCTCCCCTCTGTACTTTCCTCTAACCAGCTTAAAACTATGACCCCTCGTGTTAGCCTTTTCTGCCCTGGGAAATAGTCTCTGGCTATCAACTCTATCTATGCCTCTCATTATCTTGTATACCTCAATTAGGTCCCCTGTCCTCCTCCTTTTCTCCAATGAAAAGAGTCCAAGCTCAGTCAACCTCTCTTCATAAGATAAGCCCTCCAGTCCAGGCAGCATCCTGGTAAACCTCCTCTGAACCCTCTCCAAAGCATCCACATCTTTCCTATAATAGGGCGACCAGAACTGGACGCGGTATTCCAAGTGCGGCCTAACCAAAGTTTTATAGAGCTGCAACAAGATCTCACGACTCTTAAACTCAATCCCCCTGTTAATGAAAGCCAAAACACCATATGCTTTCTTGACAACCCTGTCCACTTGGGTGGCCATTTTAAGGGATCTATGTATCTGCACGCCAAGATCCCTCTGTTCCTCCACACTGCCAAGAATCCTATCCTTATCCTGTACTCAGCTTTCAAATTCGACCTTCCAAAATGCATCACCTCACATTTATCCAGGTTGAACTCCATCTGCCACCTCTCAGCCCATCTCTGCATCCTGTCAATGTCCCGCTGCAGCCTACAACAGCCCTCTATACTGTCAACGACACCTCCACCCTTCGTGTCATCTGCAAACTCGCTGACCCATCCTTCAATCCCCTCATCCAATGTGTTTTATTTTATTCACAGTCCTTTACCACTAGTGCTCTTTTTGTCACTTTCAGTCTTAAACCTCAGAATGCATATAACAGTACACAACAAGCAGTCCTCCCATTTTTGATTTACAGCACAATTGGGTAGGAGGAATGAAGTTTAGCTGAATGGTACTTGAAAGGTTGTGTATGGCATGAAGAATTATTTTGGACACTGTGCTAAACCTTTGCAGTTCTGCGGTAGTGATCCTGGAATTTGGCAACATGGTTGGTGATCTTTTGTTTGCCGTCACAACTGAGGGCATACCTGAAATATGAAAAAGCTTTTTAAGGTTTCTGCGTAATTCAGCTGGTACATGTGAACAGTGATGACAAAATGTCGCCTATGTATGCAATGTTTTCCCCATTATAAACCCAGGCACAGTATTCACACTGTAACCAGTTTGTGGATAAGAATTTTTGTATACGCTTGAATTTAATAAGACATATAGACTTTAACTTCAGTTCTATCTAATTTAAACAATATAGATCAATAGTTTTCTTCTTTTGAAAGTACTACTAACGTGCAGGGTTCTCTATCAATGTGCCTCTCACTGTTTCGTTGAATTTGGCAATATATTTGATCTTTTCTAAATTGCCATCAAATAATATAAAGGGATGGAAATTCCTCAAAAAGTGGTGCAAATATGTTAATTCAAAAATATGAATTTTTTTGCTGTTTAAAAAAGGACTTCATGCTACTTTAAAATGGCAGCAGAAATGATATTGTTGATTCTGATAACAAGTTTCAAAATGCATTAACTGATATAAAATGATGGCAGAAAATCCATTCAAACTCAATCAGTTTGTTCAAACTAGCACGCTAAGGAAATATTGTCTAAATACAATAAACACTGAAAATCTATAGACAATATCAGTTGCAGGATGCTGATTTCTTTTGAGATGGTGTGCCTTAGATGATATTTGTTCACCGGGCATGGTTTAAACAAAAATTGTTTGCAGTTAATAATGTCAAGAATAATAGTGATAATAAGCACCAAGTAGCAAGATAACATGTTCTTTTCATTTGTGGGATGTGGACATCGCTGGCTAGCCACCATTTATTGCCAGTCCCTAGTTGCCCTTGAGAAGGTGGTGGTGAGTTGACATCTTGAACTGCTGCAGTCCACCTACTATGGATTAACCTATTGTGCCATTCGGGAGGGAATTTGACCCAGCAACAGTGAAGGAACAACGAAATATTTGCAAGTCAGAATGGTAAATGGCTTGGAGGAGAACTTGCAGGTGGTGGTGTTCCCATGTATCTGCTGCCCTTGTCCTGTCTAGTTGGAAGTGGTATGGGTTTGGAAGGTGCTGTCTGAGGATCTTTGGTGAATTTCTGCAGTGCATCTTGTAGATTGTACACACTGCTGCTACTGAGCATGGATGGTGGAGGTAGTGGATGCTTGTGGATGTGGTGCCAATCAAGCAGGCTGACTCGTTCTGGATAGTGTAAGCTTCTTGAGTGTTTTTGGAAGTCCATTCATCCAGGTAAGTGGGGAGTATTCCATCACACTCCTGACTTGTACCTGATAGATTATGGACAAGCTTTGGAGAGTCAGAAAGTGAGTTACTTGTTGCAGTATTTCTAACCTGTGACCTGCTTTTATAACCGTTGCATTTATGTGGCATTTCAGTGCCTGGTTAGTGATAACCCCGGGATGTTGATAGTGGGAATTTCAGTGATGATAACACTATTGAATGTCAAAGGGTGGTGTTTAGATTGTGTCTTATTGGTGCTGGTAATAGCCTGGCATTGCAGTAGCTCAAGTGTCAGTTGCCACTTATCAGCCCAAGCCTGGATATTGTCCAGATCTCATTGCATTCAAACATGGATTGCTTCAATATCTGAGGAGTCGCAAATGGTACTGAACATTTTGTAATCATCTGCAAACATCCCGACTTCTGACCCCACTTATGATGGATGGGAAGGTCACTGATGAAGTGGCTGAAGATAGTTGGGCCTATATACTACCCCAAGGAACTTATGCCGTGATGTCTTGGAGCTGAGATGACTGACCTCCAATAACAACGTCCATCTTCCTATGTGCCAGGTACGACTGCAACCACTGGAGAGTTTGCCCCCGATATCCATTGATGCCAGTTTCGCGAGGACTCCTTGATGTTACATCTAGGTCAGCTGAAGCCTTGATATCAAGGGCTGTCATTCTCACCTCACCTCACCTCTGGAATTCAGCTCTTCTGTCTATGTTTGAACCAAGGCTGTAATGAGATCTGAAGCCAAGAGGACCTGGCAGAACCCAAACTGCACGTTGCTGAGCAGGTTTTGCTTGATAGAAC
Organism: Stegostoma tigrinum; assembly: GCF_030684315.1. NCBI lineage: Eukaryota > Metazoa > Chordata > Chondrichthyes > Orectolobiformes > Stegostomatidae > Stegostoma > Stegostoma tigrinum. Next base: position 25,199,977 of record NC_081378.1, on the reverse strand, counting down.
AGTTAATGACTTCTTCCAACAGTTTACTGATGATTAAGAGTATACTAGTGATATGCTGGGTTGGATTTGTCTTGCTTTTTATGTACAAGACATGCCTGGGCAATTTTCCACATTGTTAAGTAACTGCCAATGTTGTAACTGTTTTGGAAGAGCTTGACTAGGGGAGCAGCAAGTTCTGGAGCATAGCCTTTAGTACAGGCTATGAAAGCCGGAAGATTGTCAGGGCCTGTAGCCAGTGTTTTCAGCATTTCTTGATATCACGTGGAGTGAACTAAATTGGCTGAAGACTGGCATCTGTAATGTTGGGGACCACTGGAGGAGGCTGAGATGGATCATCCACTTGGCACTTCTGGCTGAAGATTGGTGTGAAAACTTTAGTTTTATCTTTTGATCTGATGTGCTGGGTTCTTCGATTATTGAAGATGGGGATATTTATGGAGCTTCTTCCTCCAGTAAGTTGTTTAATTGTGCACCACCATTTACATTTGGATATGGCAAAACTTCAGAGCTTAGATCTGATCTTTAGTTGTTTGATTGCTTAGCTCTATGTATCATTTGCTGCTTATGTGGTTTGGCATGCAAGTAATCTTATTCGGTAGCATTACCAAATCGTCATTTTACGTATGCCTGATGCTGCTCCTGACATTCCCTCCTGCACTCTCTATTGAACCAATGTTGATCCCCTGGCTTGATGGTAATGGTTGAGTGGGGTTATGTCAAGCTGTGAGATTGTGGAGACAGTAAGGGCTGTAAATACTGGAAGTCAGAGTCCAATAGATGTGAGGCTGGAAAAGTACAGCAGAGCAGAGAGCACCCAAGGAGCAGGAAAGTCAACATTTTGGCATTTGAAACCCTTCTTCGGGACTGGGGAGGGAAGACCAGAATTAAATTGAGGGGGGTGGGGCAATGGGGAAGGGTACATAGGATGGTGATAGGTGGATACAGGTAGAGGGTTATTGTGATTGGTTAGCGGGAAGGGTGGAGCAGATAGGTAAGTGGGAAGATGGACAGATTAGAACAGGTCAGTGAGCTGTTCTCAGGGGACGACAGTGTGTGGTAATCATCAGGAGCTTTCCTGTCCATGTTTAAACTGAAGCTATGTGTATTCATAAGGATCAGTGGCAATGTTGAGGACTCCCAGTGCAACTCTCCCCTGATTGTATACCACTGTGCTGTTGTCTCTGCTGGGTCTGTCCTACCAGTGAGAAATTCCACTTTCACTTTTGTTGAAAGTGGAATTATTAATCTAAATTGAAAGAAGGACACTATTTATATAGTGTCTTTCACATACACTGTATATCTCGAAGCACTTTATAGATAATTAAGTACTTCATAAGTGTAATCACTGTTGTAATAAAGGAAACATGAAAACTGATTTCCTGTTTGTGTGAATATGCTAAAGGCAATGTGGCACTGAATGGGTAATCTGTTTTTGTGATGTTGATTGCAAGATAAATGTTGGCAAGAACGTGGGTGAGTGGAGAATACCTCCCCTGATCATCTTTGACTGGTGCCATGAGATCATTTATGTCTGCCTAAAATGGCAAATCGGACCTTGGTATTATATTTCATTTAAAGGACTAGATGTCCAAAATTGCAGCATTCCCCCAGTATAACACAGTTTTAATTCTAGGCTGTAATAAGGTTGTCACATATATCAGTGTTTAGTTGGTGAATGCCACCAACTGTCATTTTCTGTGTAATGCTATGCTGTCCAATGTCTGTTTAATTTGAACTATTTTGGGATTTCACATCACTGTTCTCAGATGGTTCAAAGACACTGTATGCTGGTTTGAGCAACTAACTGACTCTAACATCAAGGTAAAAGATGTCAATGTTGCGCAATTAATATATCTAATCAGTTTTATCATTGTATCTGCACTTTACATTATAGATTTATATTTCAAGTTGCAGTATATGTTTTCTTTTTCTCATTTTCCCACATTGTTACTTAGCTCCAATCTACAAAAGATCCTTTTTCCATTTTTTAAATATATTTCATGCATTTTCATCTGTACCTTTTCTTTAATTGAGATTACCACTTCTGTGCTGCAGGTGCAAATCTACTGAAGACATACTGTAGTCACAGAGAGATCAGAAGTTTTTGTTAAAGTTCCTCCCTTTTAAAGATTTAATTTTCAGATATCTATCCATTTTGCTTTTACAAGTATTTGGGGATTCCATATCTTCATAATCCGTTGTATAAAAACAAATCTTGAACATTTCCTTCGTTATTTTGATCTTAAATGATACCCTATAGCCAGTGCTTCCCTAATTTACTTGGTGTGACCCCATTTTAATGCTTCGGACTTTGTGTGACAGAGTAAAAAATTGCATTCATGAGAATTATTGTGGTAGAGTGGCCTAGATTTGCTGAAACCAGGCCCAAAGAAGGTGGTCTTTAGCTGCTGAGTGAGGGGAATGTGTGGCCTGCAGCTGCTGTGCATAATTGGGTGAGTAGGACACCTTCAGCTGCTAAATGATATTGGAGGTGAGGATGGCTAGTTTGGTGACAAGTGCAGGGTTTGTTTTAGACACAAAACACCAACTTTTCAGCCTTTTTATATTGTAGCAGGAATCAGGCCTCAAAGATCTGCCCGAAAAGCTGACGTTTCGGGCCTACACCCTTCATCAGAAATGGGGGAGCGTTGAGGATTCTGAAATAAATAGGGAGAGAGGGGGAGGCGGATTGAAGATGGATAGAGGAAAAGATAGGTGGAGAGGACCAGAGAAGTAAAAGAGGCGGGGATGGAGCCAGTAGAGGTGAGTGTAGGTGGGGAGGTAGGGAGGGGATAGGTCAGTCCGGGGAGGACAGACAGTTCAAGGGGGTGGGATGAGGTTAGTAGGTAGGAAATGGGGGTGCGGCTTGAGGTGGGAGGAAGGGATAGGTGAGAGGAAGAACAGGTTAGGGAGGTGGGGATGAGCTGGGCTGGTTTTGGGATGTGGTGGGGGAGGAGAGATTTTGAAGCTTGTGAAGTCCTCATTGATGCTATTGGGCTGCAGGGTTCCCAAGCGGAATATGAGTTGCTGTTCCTGCAACCTTCGGATGGCATCATTGTGGCTCTGCAGGAGGCCCAGGATGGACATGTCGTCTAAGGAATTGGAGGGGGAGTTGAAATAGTTCGTGAATGGGAGGTGCAGTTGTTTATTGCGAACCGAGCATTGGTGTTCTGCAAAGCGGTCCCCAAGCCTCCGCTTGGTTAACCCGATGTAGAGGAGGCCTCAACGGGTACAGTAGATGCAGTCTACCACATTGGCAGATATGCAGGTGAACATCTATTTGATGTGGAAAGTCTTCATGGGGCCTGAGATGGGGGTGAGGGAGGCTCAGTCAACTCCCCCTCCCATTCCTCAGATGACATGTCCATTCTGGGCCTCCTGCAGTGCCACAACGATGCCACCCAAAGGTTTCTGGAACAGCAACTCAAATTCCGCTTGGGAACCCTGTAGCCCAATGACATCAATATGGATTTCACAAGCTTCAAAATCTCCCCTCCCCCACCACATCCCAAAACCAGCCCAGTTTGTCCCCACCTCCCTAACCTGTTCTTCCTCTCACCTATCCCCTCCTCCCACCTCTAGTCGCACCCCCATTTCCTACCTATTAACCTCATCCCACCCTCTTGACCTGTCTGTCCTCCCCGGACTGACCTATCCCCTCCCTACCTCCCTACCTACACTCACCACGACTGGCTCCATCCCCGCCTCTTTAACTTGTCTGCCTCCTCTCCACCTATCTTCCCCTCTATCCATCATTGATCCGCCTCCCCCTCTCTGCCTATTTATTTCAGAACCCTCTCCCCATCCCCCTTTTCTGATGAAGGACCTAGGCCCAAAACATCAGCTTTTCTGCTCCTAAGATGCTGCTTGACCTGCTGTGTTCATCCAGCTCTACACTTTGTCATCTCAGATTCTTCCGCATCTGCAGTTCCTAATATCAAAGATCTGCCCATTAGGTCACATCCACCAGAGATAAGGAGTACAAGGTTTTAAAGAGATTGCACAGTTGTTAACACTCAATCCAAATGTGCCTTAGATCTCATGATGCCAAAATCTCATCTCATGACTATCTGGGTACCACAACCTACAGTTTGGGAAGGCTTGCTCTCGATATTGACTCATTTGACCAATAGAAATAAATTTTCCTTGCATGCTTCCTCAAATCCTACAATTCGTATGCTTATATCTGAGTTCTTCTTAACTACCTGTTCTAATAGGAAATAAAGTCCCAGTTCGACAGCATTTCTTCACAATCAGAATCTGTCACCGTTTGCATCCTTTTAATGTATACCTTAGTGACACATTGCCTTGCGTTCCTCCTTAAAGTAATGGGTCCAAAATTGCACCCAGATTTGTAATGATATAGGTTTTAGTCTTGGCTTTTATACTAAATATTCATGTTAATGAAGCCTAAAACAAAATCAAAAAGTGCTGGAGAAACCCAGCAGGTCTGGAAGCATCAAAGCAAGAGTAACAGAATTAACATTTCAAGCCGAATAACCCTTCATCAGAACTGGGACCTCCCATGCAAGCACAGAAGATGCAAAGCTTACCTGTTTACCTCTTCTCCCTCTTCATTATCCAAGCCATAAGGACATTTTCCAGGAGAAGCAGCAATTCACCTGTATTTCATTTAATCTAGTTTATGCTATTTGTTGCTCACAATCTGGTCTCTGCTCTATGACCCTGAGTTTCCAGTAACCTTCCATGTCAACACACCCCTGTGTTTCCATGCCAACATTTCTGTTTCAGACCTGCTATAATGCAGTTCTGTTGAAGGGTGATTGGTCTCTAAAAATGGACTGTTTATGTCTTTACAGACTTGCTGAGTTTCTGCAGCATGCTCTGTTTTTGCTTCAGTTTTCCAGTATTCACAGTTCTTTGTTTTATTTCAGGAATAAAATCTAAGATTGCTTTTCTTTACAATTTTAACAACTGGTCTTCAATTTTTTGAAAGAAGCTTTCTAAACTATAATTCTCTTTCTCAATTCCCTTTGAATTTTTTACCATTTAATTAATGTAACTTCCACTTATTCCTCCTCTAAAAATGTATTACAAAACATTTGTCTGTGTTCAGTTTTACCTAGCATCTTTCTGTCCAGGATTAAGGAAGCAAGGGATTCAGGGAATTTTGGCTGTCTGGATACAAAACTGGCTGGCCAATAGAAGACAGAGGGTGGTATAGATGGAAAGTAATCAGCCTGAAGCTGGTGTCTAGCGGTGTTCCACAGGCATCTGCCTGGGGCCACTGCTCTTTGTGATCTTTGTAAATGACTCGGATAAGGATGTGGAAGGGTGGGTTAGTAAGTTTTCCGATGACACAGAGGTTTGGTGGAGTTGTCAACAGTGTGGACAGCTGTTGTAGGTTGCAACTGGACATTGACAGGATGCAGAGCAGAGCAAAGAATTGGCAGATGGAATTCAACCCAGAGAAGTGTGAATTGCTTCATTTTGGAAGGTAGAACTTGAATGCAGAATATAGGGTTAATGGTAGGATTCTCGGCAGTGTAGAGGAACAGAGAGATCTTGGGGCCCACGTCCATAGATCCTGCAAAGTTGCTAACCAAATTGATAGGATTGTAAAGAAGGCATATGGTGTTTTGGCTTCCATTGGCAGGGGAACTGAGTTTAAAAGCCATGAGGTTATGCTGCAGCTCTATAAAACTCTGGTTAGACCACACTTGGAATATTGTGTTCAGCTCTGGTCATCTCATTATACGAAAGATGTAGAAGCTTTAGAGAGGGTGCAAAGGAGATTTACCAGGACGCTGTCTGGACTGGAGGGCAGGTGTTACAAGGAAAGGTTGAGGCAGCTTGGGCTTTTTTCATTGGAGCGAAGAAGGATGAGAGGTGACTTGATAGAAATGTACAACATGATGAGAGGCATAGATAGATGAGTTCGTCAGAGACATTTTCCCAGGGCGGAAATGAGTATTAGGAGGGGGCATAATTTTAAGGTGATTGGAGGAAAGTATAGAGGAGTTGTCAAAGGTAGGTTCTTCGCGCAGAGAGTGGTGGATGTGTGGAATGCCAGCAGTGGTAGTGGCGTGAGATACTTCAGAGACTTTTAAGAGACTCTTGGATAGGCTCATAGAGAATAGTAAAATGTAGGGTATTCAGGGTAGATTAATCTTAGGATAATAGCTCGGCACAACATTGTGGACCAAAGGGCCTATACTGTGCTGCACTGTTCTATGTTCTATTACTACATTGTCTACATCTCCTGACGTCACTTGTATCCTCTTCACAAATAGCATTTTCTAATCGATAAGTTGATGTTATAGAGAATAAATTATCCCAATATACAAAATGCCACCGTTAACTTCTTTTCAATCCTGGTAGGTTTGTTAAACGTATAAATGATTAAGCCATAATTTTAAAAATTACATCTAGTTCTGATTCTGTGCCTGTCATTGCTTTAAATTAGTGTTTTGTTTGAGTAGTGGGAATTTATACATGATTGAGTCCAGCCCTGTCTGTTTGAGAATGCCCACTTGAGACACTAAAGTCTGATGGAGTTGCAGCTAATCACTGTTTTGACAAATGAATGTTAATTGAGAATTTGGTGCCATGGTTTATGGCCAGTCATCACTGAAGCAAAGCAGCACATCAAACAGCAATAGGAACTTTCATAAAATATCCGTCAAGGACTCTGTCTTTACTAGATTCTCGAGTATGGAAGTATCTTGATTCAGGGCTTTAAAATGCAGTACGTTTCAATGTAGTTCTTTAATTGTACGCATTTGTTTGCTTTCATAAACTGCAACAATTAAATGTAAGTACTTTATAAAAGTAATGACCCAATCAGTGTCATTTTGCTACCATATATGCCATTCTCTAACCCACCTGTTTGCATCAAACCTTCAAACTGCAAAGTTTTCCACTCCCAGATTTGCCCTGTCAGTGGTCCTTTATCATGCTGAATCTCCTCGTCCCTATCTCAGCTGCATCCTTTTCCAGAACCCTCACTGTGAATAAGGGAGCAGTTGCGCAAGGAGTCCACAGTTTATGAGTTTTAAAGATTTTGAGGTATAAATCAATTTTGTATAAAATCTCTCAATTCCAAATTTTAATTTATAACACTGGTTCCTCTGGTGAGCTTGACCCAACAAGATAGAATGACCAGAATATATGAATCAAGTAGAATTTTTTAAGCAAGCTGTTTGTGATAAAAAGTTTCTGATATTTTCATATTTGTATATGTATTAGTATCATTTTTAGAGTTTGGATTTTATAATAGTGCCATATGGTGTAGCTTACTTTTTTGAAGGGTTTACAAAAATATATACCAGACAGTTTTTTTCTCAACAATAACAATACAGTTCATGTCAGAAAGTAAAAACCCCTGAAGTGCTAATGGAAGGTTGCTTGTAATGTGCAGGGCCATTAGCTTCTTTTTGATTTAGAAGTATAAATGTTGCTAGAAATGGAGGGTTTAGGTATAAAAATAAGCTCAATTGGCTGGGACTTTTGTCGCTGGAATGTAGGAGATTGAGGGATGAGTTTATAGAAGTTTATAAAATCATGAGGGGCTTAGATAAGGTGAATAGCAAAGGCCTTTTCCCTAGGGTGGGGATGTTCAAAACTAGCAGGCATATTTTTAAGGTGAGAAGAGAAAGATTTAAAAAGGATGAGGGGCAACTTTTTTTAATAGGGAGTGGTTAGCATGTGGAATGAAATACCAGAGGAAGTGGGTGATGCAGGTACAGTTAGAATGTTTAAAAGACATTTGCATAAGTACATAAATAGGAAAGGTTTGGAGGATATGTGCCAAACACAAGCAGGTAGAACTGGTTTAGTTTGGGAACATAATAAAAACTGAAAGAACTGCAGATGTTGTAAATCAGGAACAAAAACCAAAGTTGCTGGAAAAGCTCAGCAGGTCTGGCAGCATCTGTGAAGAAAAAGTCAGAGTTAACATTTCAGGTCTGGTGACCCTTCCTCAGAACTGCGATTGTTTTAGTTTGGGAACGCGGTCAGAGTGGACTAGTTGGACCAAAGGCTCTGTTTCCATGCTGTATGACTCTGTGAATCTAAGATAAAAATGAACTGCAATCTCATGATCAGTTAATCAGAATTTCTGTCTGGCAGGACACATTTTGCAATGGAAAGGATTTTGAGAAGGGAAAGTCTGCTATGACATCACTGAAAACTCTGAGGCACAAAAAGTAGTGGCATACCAGCAGTGCCACTGGGTTGATACTCCACTGGCTCACGCGAACTGTCTGGAGCTATGTATTCAAATCCTACCATAGCAACTGGTGAAATTTGAATTTATTTAATATATCTGTAGTTTATCTCAGTGCTGCCAACCCGGAAAACGATCATGGATTACTGTAAAAAACCAACTGATTCCCATTTGCTGTTAGGAAAGCACGTCTGCTTTTCTTACCTAAACTGGCCTCCTTATGCCGGCAGAGCTAGAGCAATGTCGTTGACTCTTAACTGCCCTCTGAATTGACCTTTGTAAGCCATTCATTTCAAGGGCGGTTAGAGAGACAATAAATGCTGGCCTATCCAGAGGTGTCCACAACTCATGAAAGAACAAAGTGAAGACTCTGATCAAGTGTCTGGGCCCGAAACGTCAGCTTTTGTGCTCCTGAGATGCTGCTTGGCCTGCTGTGTTCATGCAGCTCCACACTTTGTTATGTTAAAGTGAAGACCTCTCCCTGAATCCGGAGAGAGGGAGCAGATACAGGCCAAAAGTCATTATAGTGGAATGTCTGTAGGTGCTTGCACTTGGAATGAAAAGACCGAATATCTGACAATTTATTTATTTGATTTGATTTATTATTGTCATGTGTACGAAGGTACAGTGAAAAGTGTTGTCTTGTGTGCTTTACAGGCACGCAATTTGAAACAAAGATGAATGGTCCACCTAATATGTACCTGCAGAAGAATCACCAGAAAAAGTTTTCAGTGAAGTTCTGGTGTTAAACGTTACCAGTTGGGAAAGGAAAAGAAAGCAAAGGAATGGAAATAAACCCTCCAGAACTGAGAAGCCCTTTGGAATAGGTCCAAGAGAATCAAATGATTAGTTCAGGGACAGTGTAAAATAGACCTGTAAAGTGGATTTTTTCAGTTATCATGCTCAGGAAAGTTCTGTTCTGTAAGTCAAACATAAGTTGCCTACAAAAGCAATGTTTAATTGATAATGATTTTACTGTTTGTAAAAAAAATCCTAAAATGCGAAACCTTTTTTATGTCATCATTTCAGCTAAATATACAGAATTGGCAGTGAAGCTGAATAACTACTTGTATATTGTCATAGAGTTATACAGCATGGAAATAAACCCTTCAGTTCAACTCATCTGGGTCAGCCAGATGTTGCAATCTGACCTAGTCCAATTTGCCAGCGTTTGGCCCATTTCTGACTTCCCGTTCAGATGCCTTCTAAATGTTGTACTTGTACCCGCCTCCACCACCTCCTCAGATAGCTCGTTCTACACACACACCACCCTCAGCATGAAAAGATTGCCTTTCAGGTTCCTTTTAAATCTTTGTCATCTCACTTTTAACCTATGCCTTCTCATTTTGAATTTCTTTTATCAAAGTTAGCTGTCCCAAAGGGATTCATAACAGTATTTTTACCTCTGTTTGTTTATCCTTTTTTCTTTGGTTGTCATTGAACAAGTACAGTTGAGATTGTGAGTGATATGACCTTCTAACAAGGTCTGTGCTCATTTGTAGCTCTTGAACTGACTGCTAATTGGTGCACAAGGGCAGCCAGGGACATTTATTTTACTGTTCTTCCTATTGTTACAGCCCCCACGGAGGAACTATAGATCAAAATAATAAAATTTATGAAGTGGCCTACAAATGAAAATATTGTCAACAAGTTTTCTCTTTTTATAATTTACTTTACATTAATCAGAGTGGGCAACAACTTAAAAATGAATTAAATTATACTGTCAATAGAAATGTAAGTTTCACTCTGAATATTAAAGATTTGTCTTACACAAATGTATAACATTTCCCACAGACATGACAACATGTGGAGTTGCAAACTTCTCTAGCTCAGCCTCTGGCATTGTAGGATATCTCACTTTCCCACTCAGTCAATTCAGCAATCAAGTCACATTCATCAGCAGCCTCGGTTTATCCGCTGTCCCCAAAGACAGTGAACCAAATAATGTGGGCCTACAGAATTTCCTTAGCAAAATTCGTGACAGGCATGATGGCACCGATGCTCCAGATATTCATTTGTAATGGCCCAACATCAAATCCCCATGACTGACTGATCAGTTCTAGTAAAACTGAAACAACAGTAACAAAATTATCCAATTCACAATTCCTGTTCTAATACCTGACATTTAAGAAAAATGATCCAAAAGGAAAAGGAGGATGGGATGACAAATAGGATTGGTATGGTGAGAAGGGACCATTGATTGGAAAAACATGATCTCCAATCTGTTTGGGCGTAGCTTATTGGAGAAATTCACAAAATTGGAAGTTGACAACTCCCCAGGAACAGAGATAAAAGAGAAACTGTAGAAGTAGTAAATGCACTGCTTATCATCTTCCAAAATTCTAGAGTCTTGATTGTGCTTACAGATTTATAAGTTGCAGGTGTAACTCCACTGTCTAAGAAAGGAAGGAGAGAGGAAGCAGGGATCTTCAGACAAAAAACAGAAACTGAACAGGTCTGGCAGCATTTGTGGGGAGAAAGTAGAGTCAGTGTTCCATGTCAAGTCACCAGAGCATCCATGGTTGTTTGTTTTATTTTCAGAATCTGCAGACTTTGTCAGCCTGCCATCAGTGGTAGAGAAAATACTAGAATCTATAATGAAGGATGTGATGACTGGATGCATAGAAAATAGTGAATTGATTAGGCAGAATCAATATGGATTTATGATCATAAAATAATGTTTTAAAAATCTTTTCCAGTTTTGTAAGCATCTTGCTAGCAGAGTATGTAAGTGGGAGCTACTGGATATGTTGTATTGGGTTTTCAGAAGGCTTTCACAGAAGTCCCACAAGTTGATTAGGAAAGTTTGACATAATTGGATAGATGTAATATACCAGCACAGATGATATTTGGATAATGGAAAGAAAACAGATTAAGAATGAAGAGACATTCTTAGATTTGCAGGCTAGGACTAGAGTGATATTATATGGTTCAGCGCAGTTTTTTTATTCATGCACAGGATATGGGCATCACTGGCTCGGCAGCATTTATTACCTACCCAGAGGGCAGTTAAGAGTCAACCACATTGCTGTGAGTCTGGAGTCACACGTAGGCCAGACCAGGTAAGGATGGCAGCTTCCTTAAAGGACATTAGTGAACCAGATGGGTTTTTCCTGACAATCAGCAATGGATTCATGGCAATCGTTAGACGAATTAATTCCAGATTTCTTTTTTTGAATTCAAATTACTCTATCTGCTGTGGTGGGTTTCGAACCTGGGTCCCCAGAACGTTACCCGGATCTTTGGATTAATAGTCCAGCGATAATACCACTAGGCCAGTGCCTCCTCTGCTGTTCACAACCTGTAAAAATTATTTGGATATAGGGACCAAATGTCTGATTTCCAATTAAGCAGAAGACACAAAACTAAATAGTTATCGGTATCATCAAGATAATGCAAAGTGATTTCAGAGATTTTGGAGAGGCTGCATGAATGCCAAGATTATAGCAGATGTAATATATTGTTTGAGTGTACAGTTATCCATTTTAATAGAGGGACAGAGTTGCAGGGTATTTTTTAAATAATGAAAGATTGGAAAGTGTTGATGTCTGAAGGGACCTGTGTCCTTGATCACATCACTGAATGCTGATATGCAGGTACAGCAAGCAACCAGGAAGGGAAATAGCATTAGGGCCTAAATCACAAAAGGACTTGAATGGAGGAGAGAAAATGTGTTGTTTCCAATGTACAGACATTTGACATTGCACCTGGAGGGTTTTGAGCAATTTCCATCCTCTTGCCTAAAGAAGGGTATAATTTCCACAGAGGAAGTGCAGCAGAGGCTTACCAGGGTAATTCCTCGGTTTTGTGGTTTTGTCCTATAAAGAAAAATTAGAGAGACTGGACCTGTTTTCTCTGGATTTTGATAAAGTTCGAACTCCTCTCACTAAAACATATGCAATTTCTAAAGGACTTATCAGGATGGGGGTAGAAAAAATTGTTTGCTCAGGATGAGAGCTCTGAAATCAGAGGACACTATCTCAGGATAAGGGGCAAATTATTTATTACTGAAATAAGCAATTTCTTCACTCAGGGGGTAGTGAACTTTTGGAATTCTCTACCCCAGAGGGTTGTGGAATTCCTTCATTAGTATATTCAGGATCGTGATAGTTGGAATTTTAAATACCAATAAATCAGGAGAATGGGGATAACGTGGAAAAACAGCACCAACGTAGATTATCAGCCGTGATATAGATCAAATAGAAGTGACAGAAAGATCTATCCCTACTCCTATCTTACAGTGCTCCTAACCATATCTTCAGTTTTTAACCTTCTGTCCTATTTAACTATTATATACCCATACTTGCTTCTAAACGTAACTTCTCTGTGCTCCCTTCTTCTGTAACTCTCCTTTGTCTGCATATTACCTTTGCGTCTGCTCATACAGTTTCCATTTTGTCTTCATTCCTTTTGGCACTGCTTCCAGGTCAAGGGGCACTAGGTCACATGGTGTAGTATTTTTTCTTATTCAAGAAAATTACAATTGATGTAAACTTTTGAAAATCCTTTCAAGTAGTTTTAAAAACAATTACCGATTCTAAAGATAATTTAAAGAAATTACAAATTTTGCTCACAGTATTGCTCACAATCAGAGGTGGTTATCACACTGGCTTTGTCCATGATAGGCACATGTTGATTTGGGAGTCACAAATGTAAAACAACATAGAACCTGTAACGTAAAAGCTTCATTTCTATAGTTTTGAAATTATTTTTCAAGAGCAGAGATATCCAATTCTTTTGTATTAGATATGAATACTCAGCTCAAAATATGAATTTTTATACATCCTATTATATGACCCCGTTGACAAAAGGAATTGTACACAAAATGTAATTTCACACCAGAAACAAAGTATGCAACACCATTATGTATCTCATTTTCCCTCACCCATCTTCATTCTTCGCTTTCTCTGCACTAATGCTTTAGGCTACCTACATTACCCCTCTTGTCCTCTGTCTCTTATTCTTCTCGGATTACTTTGTTCCCTCCCCGTTTCCACCCAGTTCACCATTATTTCTACATACCTACTGTTCCCCTTCCACTATTCCCATCAGCTTCTGTCCTCACCATTGCCACTGTTTTCTTGTTCTAAAATGCCTTTTCCCATTCCCTTTCCCTCTTACATACATCAGTCTTTATCAACTCCTTCACAGAATTATGTAAAAACCTGTTAGCATTACTGGATATGATCAGTAATGTTTTTTCCAGTTCTTTTTGCGCTTTCCTTTTCTTGCTTGTGCCATTGGGGTATGTATTTATTACTTGAATTTATTGGAACCCAGAAACTTTGAGCTACATTTTCACAGTGTGCAGCTCTCCTGTAAGAACACTCATCCGAATAGCCCAGTTCCATTTGTAGCATGCAGTGGTGCCATAGTACCTGATAATCTATTGATATCTAAAACACAGACAGGATTAAATGGCAATTTACATTTTAGTGTACTGTAAGCTGTTTGAATAAAGCATTGCTTTACGAACATTTTTGGAAGTAATTGTGACCTAACCTGCCAGGGGCTGACCACCAATAAAACAATTTTTATTGAGCTGATTGCCTTATATCTTTTCTAAGCAGTGAAATTATACGAAGTATTGAGCTACTAATACAGAACTTTGAGGGGGAGAAAAACAGTTGAAACTTGAAAACATAGTTTCAATTGTAATATATAAGTACATGGTAGAAGAATGCTCTCAGTTTAACATTTTTTTAATCCTATGATTCAGAGGTGAAGCAGCAACATTTTTCAAAAATTCTGTAATCACCATGCTTATAGAACTTAGGCAGCTGCAGCTGAACGATTTGACAGTAATTGTTGTCTTTTCGAAATTGCATATTATTTAAAGGGACTTTGTTGCCATGGTGAAATGCCTGAAAGACATGTTATCAAGCCTACGTGCAATGCAGCAGTATTCAGATGTACTCTTACTTCATTACTGATCGTGTCATGTGTTTTAAAACAAATTTTTATGTATTTGCTATCAAGTGTGTTCATTTGGTTTCTTTTCTCCTTGGTCTCCCTATTTCTTACAAATTATTCTAGAAAAAAGAATGACTGGTCTGTTTAGCTTATTTTATCTGTAGCCAAATGACCTAGTGATAACACTCCTTTAGTTGTCTCTCCCAGTCTAATGAACTGTTTGGACTATCTTGAATATCTACCTATAGCAGCACTGTAGAGAAAGAATTTCAGAAAGTAAAAACTAAATTAACATTCTATCAGTAAATGAAACAATGTTTATTCTCTAATTCACTTTACCATTCTAGTGCTTCTATTCCCAACTTAGAATTAATCAGAAAATGTCACCAGCATGAAGTAACAGGCAACTTGAAGAGCTGACCTATTTCCAGAACATGTTGTTGAAATATTGAGTTCATCAGAAAATATTCCATATGCAATGGCTATCATTTTAATGGATCTGCCTGTACATTTGCCCCCATGCTATTTTAATCCTAACTTGTGATATGTGATATATGTATATACAAAAGATTGTCATGAGGGAAAATCCGTTGTTGCATACTGAAATAAGTTTTCTTAAATTATGTATCATCTTCGGACTATCTTTATTTCATTACCTTCTAGGAACAGCTATAAGAGCAGTGAAGTATGTTTTTTTTATTCATCTCCAGATGTCTGTCTTTCAATGAAAACCGGACTGAAAGCAGTAAAATGATTTCTTTCTAATTAAGGAGGTGACATGCATTTCTATTTATGTTCAATACCTGACATTTTCAATTATTTAATATGTCCTGAGTACGTTGTTGGGAAGAAAATCCTATAACACAATGATTCATTTTGGAATATGCTTCAGATTATAAAATTATGTTTACAGTAGCAGAGGGAATTTATTGTTTGCAAATATTTCAGAAATGAATATACTAAATGTCCAAATAACAAAAAGGAGACAAAAATTTAAAATGCCGTTATTTTTCAAGCAGGAGGCAGTGGTAACTAATACATACAACAATACTGGGGGGATGCTAAGTGTTTCAAACAGTGGCTCAGTTCATTCTCTACACTACATTTTGTATACTAATTAAATCATCACAGGCTTCTTTGACACTTATAGTAAGAGAACTAGCCTCAGGATTCAAATTAGTTTTGCTTCAAGTTTTACATTCAACTGATACTTAGAATTGTATTTTTCTTTTTGTTATGCAAGTGTAATTGCACCATAATTCCACTTGCGATTGTTGAAAAAAATAAACAAATGTGAGACACTGAAAGATTTTCTTTGTGATGTCTAATGCACAGTAAAATTCTGGACTGAACAACTAGGATCAAAAATTCTGTTCATCTGTGTTCTATCCACTGCCCTTGTGCCTGATCTCTCTGTTTCAAAACAGAGAGTGTGTTGCCAATTCAGAAACCAATCTCTAGAAAAGTCATGATTTTAAGAAAATTGAAAGAGATATACAATACTGTTATGATCAGGATCTGGGAAGCAATTGGCTTTATGCATTTAAATGTAGTCCATTATGCTTCAAGTCTTCACGTTAGAGGTGGAATACTCAATCCAATATTGGAAACAGGACAAATCTTTGACGAAAGCAAAAATCCTAATAATCTAAAATGCATCCATTTACTTATTTGTATTTCTTTCTATTTAGTTATTTCTAATTCTTTCTGTTTACTTCTAATAGAGGTGATAGCTATTTAACTGGTGATTTTTAAGATGTCAAAAAAATTCGTTCTTTGAAGCCTTATTTGGCACTCAGTTGACGGGACAGCTGGTTTGCAATGCAGAGGAACACCAACAGTGTACGGTTCTATTTTACTTACTCGGCATCTTAACCAATTATTGCAGCTTTGTTAAATCCATTTTGCTTTAATAAGAAACCCATAATTGTGTATATGAAGAAACCTACTTGATTAGATCTTCATGTTGAAAGCCAATAAGGGATTTAGCTAGCCACCTTGATAACTGGAAGAATTATTTTTATTTTATGATCTGGAGAATATTGGGTGCATTCTTCCAGCCTTGACATCTCACCAGGTTGTCTGAAATTTGTTGTTGTATGCATTTTAAATAAGAGTTTACAGCATTTGAGTAGTACTTGAGGTGAACAGCTTAGTACATTTGGAAATGGTTGTCATCCTACCAGATCATCGGGCTGCTGCCTCGTTAGAGGGGTGACTCGTGGTGCTTTAACTCGAGGGTCACTATGCCTCAAGCGAGGGGAGAAGTTGAGAAGAATTGTCCTTCGTGGTAACCTCAATGTGGAGGTACTGCAGAAATTAACACCTGATCTGTTGCTTGTGAGATAACTTGTCTCTCAATATGCAGCTTGGACATTGTATGGGATGAAACCTTGCTGTGTTCTCCTGGATGAGCTTGAATTTATGCAAGGAAGAGTTGAGCCTGCCAACAAGTAAGTATACTTGTTGTATACATAGCTTCTCAGCTGTTGTTTAAAGAACCAGAATTACTTCTGTTGGCCTAAATTTAGGGCTCTTTTTCCTTCTGTTGTGAGCTTCACTCCAATACCACTGTTGATTATCACTTTAAGAAGCTATTTATGATATTTGCATACAGGGATTCGGTTGGTCCTGTGACATTCCTTGGTTCGCATGCTTACTATGGAGATAACCTATTTGTTTCAAATGGGTTGATGATTATTTTTGACGTATAGCTGACAAGATAACAATGCATATTGAGAGGTGGTGAAATATTATTGCTGAATAATTTCTAGGTAAATTAAAATACTTCTGAAGAATTGTTTTCCCACTTTTATACCTTTAATATTCCTTTTCCAATGCCGTTAAAGAATGGTAAATATGACTCCAGTTCATTTTAAATGGAGCTGGTGATCCTGAATCAGCTACATTTCCTTAACTGCATTCCGTGCCCATTATCCTTTGTGGTCCATCACAGTTTTTACAAGGACAGTAGCTTTTGAACCTATGTAGCCTTAAAGATTTGCATTCATTTACAAGGAAAATCTCAGTGATTTTATGTTTTCCTTGTTCCCAGTTGACTGAGTATTGCTTTGAATAGATGTTTAAAACCATCCTGTCTCCTTTTGTAGTGTCCTGCTTCTGCATACCCCTCATAGCCTTCTCCTGTTCCCCTCCCCATCCCAGCCATTGACCCAACAGGCAACTTCCAGATCTACTATAAGCCTGTCCTGGCACAAGCACTGTTCTCGGACCCCTTTCCAACTTCACTAAAAGGAGTCTCCTGGTTCCCTCCTAGCTAATCAACTTCATATGCAACCCATAGCTTTGATGTCATTGGCAATTCCCTCATTGCCAGCATTAACTTTCCTAATGACATGCTGTTACTCTAATGGCAGACTAATTTTCTGCTGTATTTGGTGGCTTTATTAGTGAGTCTATCAACAGTACACACTGGGCAAAAGCAACCTGCCATCTAAGCAACAGCACTTCACCATTTTACTTAAAGGAATGACTTTAATATGATCGGTCACTTCCATGATTCAATTTTCCAAAGCACTTGGAGACTCTCGAAGTCAAATTTGTTTGCTGTCTCTGTGTATTTTGAGCACTACAGGGCAGGTAGAAAAGTTAGTCAATAAGGTATATAGAGTATTATACTCAGCAAGAACAAGGAGAATATGCTACAACTGTATAAAATGCAATTAGACAACGGCTCTGGTCACCGCATCAAAGAAGGACGTGATTACACCAGAAAGGATACATAAGAAATGTTGCAAAGAATGGATAATTTTAGCCGTGAGAAAAAATTTGGTAAGCTAGAATTATTTTCTTTGGAAGAGAAGGAATTGAGGAGAGATTTAATGAACATGGAAATAATTAGGAGGAGCCTAAATTAAAAAAAAGCAGTCAACTGTTTTTATTATCAGGCAGACCAGTAACTAGGTGATCAAGATTGATAGTTATTGGTAGAAGGATTATGAGAGAGTTTATCTGCCCTGAGGATAGTGGGATTCTGGAAGTGACTGCCTGGAATAATGACAGAGTTGCTGTGTAAAAGAAAACACTGGATGTGCCTTGTGGTGATGTAATCCATAGGACTATAGATTAAGAACTGGTTTTGACTGGACAGTTAACTTTTGGTTGAGATAGAACAAGAACCAGGATTGCCTCCTCCTGAACCAGATTATGTTTCCGCATACTGGTCTGGTGGGTTGTAGTTTATTAATAGTGATAACATTAATTTTCTCTTCGCAATTTCTGTTCAAAATTGCATATCTCTTGCAAGATGGTCAACTTCATTCTGTCCCAATTGTTTCTATTGTGTATGGCTCTCTTTTCTCTTTTGTCAAGTCTAAATAGCCTATATCTCAAATCAAATAGATTTCCAATTTAAGGATTTGGTAACGTTTCCAAAGTACTCAACAGCCCTTTAGAAGTGCATTCATATGTTCAGTGCAATTGCTGTTAGTTTTTTCGCACCTTGTTGTGGAATTCCTTGAAATTATAAGCCTGTGGTTCCATAATGTACAGACCAAGGGAATGATAAGACATAGTTTAAAACAATAATTACATAGCATCTGAAACTTAGATGGTATGAATGACTGAAATTCAGGTTGAAAGAGCATTGTGGTGTAATTTTGACAGTAGAAAATAGTCCATAATGTATACCAACCTGCTAAGAATGTGTAGGTGAAAAAGAACATAATATGTTGCATTATTGAAAGTCAGAGCTTTAAGAAGAATTAATAAACTACCTTAAATTACCTATTAATAAACTTCTTTATTAATAGTTAATTTGTTTCTTCCCTCTCTATTATAACACAATACACAATTTGTTTACTCATTTAGAAATTTGAATCAATAAAACTATGGTCTGTGTCACTAAAAACTCAATGACTGTTATTGCTCTTTAGGTACTACAAGGCCACCTAAAGAAGGAGAAGTCCCTGGTGTTGACTACAATTTTGTGACCGTGGAAGAATTTATGGAACTTGAGAAAAGTGGTTCACTGTTAGAAAGTGGAACTTATGAAGGTAATTACATTTTTAATGGATGGTCCTGACACCAGTGCTGCATTTGCAATTTGACTTCACAGGTACAGACAATGTATCTTACTAATTCTGACTATAATGAGGTCAGAGCTGGGTGGCCCCGGGAGAATCCAAGCTGGGTGTCAGTGAGCAGGATATTGTTCTTGGCTACTTACATCACTTTACTGATGATCGAGAGTTGACTGATGGGTTAGATTGTATATGTCCTGCTTTTTACGTATTAGACATACATGTACAATTTTCCACAATGTAAAGTAGATGCTAGTCTTGCCGCTTTATTGAAACATATTGGCCAAGGGAGCGGCAAGTTCTGGAGCAGAAGCTTTTGGTATTATTGCTGTAATGTTGTCAATGCCTATAGTCTTTACAGGAAATAGTGCTTCTGTATGTTTTTCGATATCATGTAAAGTGAATCAAAGTGGTTGAAGACTGGCATCTGTGATGCTGGGGATCTCTTGAGGAAACAAAGATGGCACATCCACTTGGGTCTTTTGGCTGAAGGTTGTTGAAAATGCTTCAGCTTTACCTTTTGCACTGATGTGCCTGGTTGCCCCACAATTGAGAATGGGAATATTTGTGGAGCTGTCTGCTATAATGAATTGTTCAATAGTCAATTACCATTCACAATTGGATGTGGTAGGACTGCAGAGCTTAGATCTGATTTGTTGGTTGTTTGTATCAGTTAGCTCTGTCTTTTACTTGCTGCTTATTCTGTGTGGCATTCAAGTTACCCTGTTTTGTAGCTTCACCAGGTTGACACCTCATTTTTATGTATACCTGGTGCTGCTCCTGACAAACCTCTTGCACCCTTCATTGAACCAGGGTTTGTCCTGTCGCCTCATGGTAATGGTAAAGTGGAGAATATGAAGCTCCATGAGGTTGCAAATGTGTTGGAGTATGATTCTGCTCCAGGCTGTTCACTAAACCTCATGGATGTTGATTCTTGAGTTTCTCAATCTTTTTGGTCTAGCACAGTAGTAGTGCCAGACAGCACACTGTAAGACAATATCAGCGCACAGGTCATCTTCACAAGAACTGTGTGGTAATCGCTCTTAGCAATAATATCATGGACAGATACATCCGAGGCAGGCTGATTGGTGACAATGAGGTCAATTTTCGTTTCCATTTTGTTGTTTTCCTGACCATCACCTGCAGACGCATTCCAACATTTAAGAAATGTCTAGCTCAATCTGTAATACTGCCACCAAGTCACTTTTGGTAGTGGACGTTGAAATCCCAACCCAGAGTACATTCTGAAACCTTGTCATCCTCAGTGCATCCTCCAAGTGTTGATCAAAATGGAGATTAGCACCAGTGATTCTGAGATTAGTCTTGGATATGTCATGAGCTAGAATAGAAGTATCCTAGCCTTCAGGTATATTTTGCTGGACATTTGTGAATATAGAGAAAACAATAATGGCCCAAAACGTGTCACTATTAAATTGCAAGTTACCAACAGGTTTGAGAGATTTTTTTAAAATGGTATGACTGTGGATACCCAGCGCCTCCTAGAGGATTTGCATTTTAATCCCTTCTTTCACAGGAACAATATTGCCTTCCCATTATTTTTAAGAGCTTGTTGGATTTGTGCATTAAGTGTCCATTAGAATGTCTCAGCAAATTAAATATGGTAATTAGCAGCTGAAATTTTGTATCTATGAAGCAAACACACAGAAGCAATGGGGAAAGGATGTAAAATTTCATGGAATAATACTGAGTCAGACTGTTGAAGTTATGATGTCAGTCCTACATTTTGCAAGTGAGACACAGCAGGTTTTGTGGAAAAGCTATTCATGTTCTCAAAATTGACAGTTGAAAAGCATCTAGCTTGTTAATTAGGCAATGATTGGTCCTTTAGATTTTATGATAAGCCCATAGGGGAACGGATGGGGTACGGCACCTTAGCAGCTTTTCAAAGTGTGCAACAGGCAGCAGTTGTTCTCGTTACTACTTTTGCAGCTGTTGAATTATGTTTTTTCCTTTCATAGCTAGAAAGGAGTTGGGAAGTTATTTGTTTGGTGTCAGGATCTCCTTGATGAAAGTGAGCGTCTAGCAATGGGATTATTGGAGGGGGCCCTAAGAGTAATGTAGGCTCAAGTATGAAAATTTACTAACAAGGTGTCCCAGTCAGATGGACAGTGCCTTAGACGACCTACGTTCCTAAGGAGGCCCCTCCTGCAAAGAAACAGGTCAGGGCTGAGACAGAGGATGGTGGTGAGAGATGTATAGGTTTGGATCAGTAGATCAAGGTAACAGCAATCTCCTGGCTCCTTCCAGGGATAACCTTGCTATGACCACCTCTGCTCCCTTTGCTCAGACCTGCTTGGTTAGATGAGGAGGTGCGACCTTCAATCTCCAAAGAGGATGATCTCACTGCTTATTCAAACAGCCATAGAAGCTATCACTGTACCTTGAGGCTACTCAGGATCCTGCTTCAGCCATGCTGTAAAGCACTTTTGTTTTGTGGGTTTCCAAGAATATCAGAAGGATCACTGGTAGCTGAAATCTGGCAAACCTGAGTCTTCAAGTTTTTGGGATGATTGCTAAAGTAAAATGTTTTCACATCAAAGTTTGGGTGCTGATAACTCATCAAATGGTACCAAGCACTTATTTCTGCACCAGGTCACAATCCATGCAGCACCTCAAAGCCACTAGCTGCTGAGTAATTGCTTACTCAGCTTACTGTTTGCATTAGATTTCTGAGGGAAGCGGGACTCTGAGAACCTTCCCTACCCACTTCCGATTCTGCTGTCCTTTTCCCTGCTGAGTTCTGTGAATTCGTGAACACCATCTTGCGCACCTTTCAGTGATATGAATAATATTAATGCATTGCTGCCCAACTTCCCCAATCCAATGTAGAGTCTCATTCCTTGAAGTGGTGCATTGTTTAGATACTTAAAAAATTTTAAATAATACTTTTAAAAATCTTTTCAGCCAATTATTCTTTCTCTATTAATTCAGTATTTCCATCCTTATTTCTCCTTTTCTATCTGATTTAACTCAAATTCACCCACCTTATCAGTTCTCCCTTGATAAATTTTAGATGATTATGGAAATGTACTGTTAGTTCTGCCATCCACTGAGGTCCCGGGTTCTGTGTTGATGTCAACACATTGTTACATAGGCTCAAATATGCTGCAAGTTTCAGTGCTGAAAATGTTTGAACTGAAAATTACAGGATTACAGTAATTATTGGTGTAATATTTAAAATAATTTTTATTTGTAAAATATTTAAAAGGGGAAAATAGACAAAATGGATCATAAGACCATAAGATGTCGGAGTGGAAGTAAGGCTATTCAGCCCATCGAGTCCACTCCGCCATTTAATCATGGCTGATGGGCATTTCAACTCCACTTACCCTCACTCTCCCCATAGCCCTTAATTCCTTGTGAGATCAAGAAATTATCACTCTCTGTCTTGAAGACATTTAACATTCCGGCCTCCACTGCGCTCCATAGCAATGAATTCCACAGGCCCACCACTCTCTGGCTGAAGACCACAGACCCACTACTCTCTGGCTGGGCAAGTTGTAGTCATAAGCAGATAAATGAACCTTTCAGTCCAGTTCGTTAACGCTGACCAGACATCCCAATCTGATCTAGTTCCATTGGCCCACATCCCTCTATACCCTTCCTATTCATTTACCCATCCAAGTGCCTTTTAACTGTTGTAATTGTACGAGTCTCTACCACTTTATCTGGCAGTTCATTCCATACACACCCCACCTTCTGCATGAAAATGTTGCCCCTCGGGTCCTTTTTCAGCCTTTCTCCTCTCAATTTTAATCTATGCCCACTAGTTTTGGAGTTGCCCCACTCTTGGGGGAAAAAGCCTTGAATATTCATCCGATCCAGGCTTCTCATGACTTTTTAACCTTTGACGAAGTCACCCATCAGCCTCCAACACTCCAGGGAAAAATGCTCCAGCCTATTAGTGTCTCTAACTCAAATGCTCCAGTCATTTCAATATTCTTATAAATCATTTTTGCATCGCTGTCAAGTTTCACAACATCCTTCCAAGAGAAGGGCAACCAGAATTATTTGCAGTGTTCTAAGGTGATCTCAACAATGTCCTGTACAGCCACAACATGATGTCCCAACTCCTATACTCAATCTTCTGACCAATAAAGACAAGCATGCCTTATTCGCCAACTGGTCTACCATTTTTAAGGAACTATGCACCCACAACCCACAATGTCTTTGTTTGGCAACACTCTCCTGAGTCCTACCATTAAATCCTGTCCCTGGTACCACATTAGCAAGCCGCCAGTCTCTAGCACCTCATCTGTGGCTGTGAGTGATATAGATATCTCAGTAAGGGGCCCAGCAATCTCTTCCCTAACCTCTCAGAAAATCCTGGGATAGACCTGTCCAGGTCCTGGGGATTTATCTATCTTTATGCGTTTTGAGACCTCCAGCAAAATCATTGTTGTATTTTTTTTAAAAACAAAGTCAGCTGCTCAATAATTGACTTCCAAAATCTGAATTAGCCATTGTGTCCAGGGATGTGTAGCTTAGCTGGATTAGCCATGGCAAATGCAGGGTAGCAGGGGTGGACTGGGGTGGGGGGAGGTGGGTTGGTCTGGGTCTGGGTGAAATACTCTTCGCAGGTGTGAACCTGTTGGGCTGAATGGCCTGTTTTCACACTGTAGGGATTCTATGAATTAGGTTTCAGCTCTGAGTTTCCTATGTTTACATGGCCATGTTAGAAAGTCAGTTTTCAGAAATTTGTCACTTGGCAAATCTGCTATTCAAACTGTTATTTCCTATCCTTTTGTTGCACCCTGTTTGCCTCAGTAGCTTAAAAGATGAGGATTTGGTTATGAG
Organism: Stegostoma tigrinum; assembly: GCF_030684315.1. NCBI lineage: Eukaryota > Metazoa > Chordata > Chondrichthyes > Orectolobiformes > Stegostomatidae > Stegostoma > Stegostoma tigrinum. Next base: position 25,176,016 of record NC_081378.1, on the reverse strand, counting down.
GTTTGCTGGGGTCATGAAAATGTAATTTTTATATTTTATATGATCAATGCATTCAGTGTATATATAATATGTAAGAATGTCAGTGAAGCAATTTTTCTGCTGTTTACAAATATCTTAAAGCAGCCTAAACTGCTTGCATTCACTTTTAACATTAATAAGCAGAGGATGTAACCATGGAATTTCTACATTGCCCAGAGTATTAACATCAATACTCCTCGTGAGTATGTCTCTGCAGACTAAGAATTTGAGAGCCAGACAGTGGAATTATTCAGATGGAAGCGTCATCATTTCTCTATGCCCTTGGCCTGTATCTGCCCCTCCTGCTGCTGTAACTGTCCATCAGTTGTATTCTGACGCCATTCATCCTCTGTGTTTGAGCCTGGTCTTACTTAAGTTTGAAATACTAGTCTTGGACCCAATCTTCATTAAACTGAATTTAAAATTCAACTATATTATGATCTTTGAGAGCACAGTGTGGAACTGGAGGAACACAGCAAGTCAGGCGGCATCAGAGCAGTAGGAAAGTTGATGTTTCAGGTTGGAACCCTTCTTCATTTTCTGACTGTTTGACTCCAGCATCTGCAGTTCTTGCTATCTCCATATTATGATCATTGCTACCTAGAGACACCTCACTAACAGAGGTTATTTATTAACCCTTCCTTGTTGCACAAGACCAGGACAATTATAGCCTGTTCTAGGCTCCAGAACATCTCGTTCTCAGAAACTATCCCAGAAGCATTCTGCGAGTCCCTTATCACAGCTACGTGTGCTGATTTGATTTTTTTAAGTCCATATGTAGATCAAAATCCCTTTTCATATTGTCTTATCTTTCTGACTAGCTCCTATTATTTCTTCCTTTATACTCGGCCCTATCATATGCTTATTGTTAGAAGCCTGTACACTGCTTCTTGCTTTCTTGCTTTATCATTTCTTATCCCTATCCAAAACACTTCTGCCTCCTGAATGACTCTGGTCATCCCTCTTGATTAGGTTAATATTATCTTTTGTTAGTAAAGCAGCCTCCACTTTTTCCAAGCTTCCAGTTCTTCAAAATGTCATCTACTCTTTAATATACATTCACGCCCTGTGTTATCCTGCAACCATACTTCTGTAGCGTCTGAGATTATACTTATTTCTATTTGCCTATCGGTTCATCTGTTTTGTTTGAAATGTTACATGCGTTCAAATGCAGATATTTTTACCCTTTTATTATTTTTGTAATCTCTAGCCTTATCTGTTGCTTTATACTATCTGTCCTTCCTGTCACCTCTGCTGCTTCTCAAAATATTGATTGTCTCTTGAAAAGCATCAAGAGCACGAGGAGCAGACCTGTGGTTGAAGAATCTGGAGCAGTGAATATAGGAGATACAGAGTCTGACTGGAGAGGAACTCTTCAGAGCTTCAGTATCTTCCACATCTGGCATTGACTTTTCTCTCATTTGTCAGTCTCGTAATTGGACTTACAATGACAAATTTGTTCTCATGTTTTAAATGCTGTGTGAAGCTAATCTGTAAAAATATAATGATAAAAAATATCCACATTGTGAAAGCAGGTAATCAATTAATTTGGTGACACTTGATCACTATTTGTATTTCCATGGATTGATATCTTACAGAAACTACAATATGATTCTGTGAAGATTTACCGTAGATCGTTTTGCCATTTGATATTGTGAGAAATTAACTTTGTGACCAAGAAGTTGAATTTGATTTTTAAATATGCAACATTCTGAGCTACAAAGCCCATGTGTAGAAGTAAAGATGCTGCTTCTTCAGGTTTCACTCCTTTATAAGTTATTTTTGGCTATATAGAGCACATTAAAGTTCAAAAAATTACATAGTAGTTGTGAATTCATTCTCTGACAGCAGATGTTTTCAATGTTTGTGTATTTGTAAAATATAGCAATTGAATCAAAACATCTATAAAATTGCAGACATAATTTGCAGAACTATGATTTCTGATGTAACGTGAACACTTTGTATGTTTGCATGTTAATGATATTCATTACGTAAACTGTTAAACCAAATTCCTGTCATTTTAATAGCAGTCTTTTGGAATACTGTTGTCAGATTATGACTTAAGGGTTTGCAAACTGCAGGCATGCTATGCACACATTACTTGTGGTTCAGTAGAATTGTCTATTTATAGTTGTTGAATATTGGTAACCTTGTCTATTTTGGAGAATGTTGCTTATTGTATTTGGTTTTTGAATTTTACTGTTGGAGTATAACATTTAATAGGGATCACATCCCTTTCAAAATATTTGAGTCACTGTTTTGGAGGGATAACTTCATAGATATTACTTTCCTGAGATATTTGACAAGTATGTTGTGTGTAATTATGCCTTGGGGATATGTCCCTCTCCTAAACTGAATGTAAGTCAACCTGATTAACCTTTCCTCATAAGCAGATCCCTTATCCATGGAATTAGCCAAATGAACCTTCCCTGAAGTTCTTTCAATGCAATATGTCCCCCTTTAAATAAATTGACCAAAACTATATACAGTACCAACATTCTGCACAACTGGAGGAAGATTACCCTACTTTTAAACTCCCCACCTCACTTGAAGGCTAACATTTAATTTGCCTTCCAAGTAACTTTGTTATGGTCACGGTTGTGGAAGTATTGAGCAACCAGATTTGTTACAATTAGCTTGATAGACCACAATGATTTAAAGAATATAATGCATGAAAAAAGTGAAGATACAAAAATAGCAACAGAAATTCAGGATTAAGTTGAAAGACCAAACTTATCTTCCCAACGCAAACTTAAAACAAACAGAAGTAATATGACTAAACAGGTAGATTGATCAAGATTGTTTCTCAATAATATAAGCCTCTATCTTAAAACCCATTAAACAGACTTAATCCAACTTCTTGTATTGTTATTTTCACTGCTAATATATGTCAGTTAAACATATTCGTACTCTGGAAACCAGTTCTTTTTCACTCTGGGTCTGTCCAAGCTGTTCAAAGCTCAGGTCTACAGTATAACACTGTCAACACACCTCCTGGCCCAAATACAATCATCATGCACCACAAACCACCAGACACACACAGATGCCACTCACACTCACTCACTCCCGCATTCTCCATCCACGTACTCCACTGCCATCAGTGACTTTGGGACCTTTAAATGCTTTACATACTGGAGCATGACAGATATAGCTGTGAAATGCAGACATTTCTTGACCTTCCAATGCCTGATCCTGCATTGAGTAGATTGCTAATTGGTGTCCTACAAAGGAGGCATCCAGGACAGGCCAGACTTTGAGAATTGCCCATTAAAATCACTGACGGATAAGTGGAAAATCCTCAATCTAATTACCTCTTCTATCAATAGTCTAAAGACCTGAGCCATACTTATTTCTGTGATTTTTTTTGTTCAAATGCATATAAGATTTGCTGCAACATGGTCAATTTAAATGGCATTAGCGGAGTCGTTAGTTTCTTTCTTTAGCTTGGGAACCGCTTTGCAGAACACCTACGTTCAGTGCGCAACAAACAACTGCACCTCTCAGTCGCGAACCATTTCAACGCCCCCTCGCATTCCTTAGACCAGATGTTCATCCTGGGTCTCCTGCAGTGCCACAATGATGCCACCGGAAGGTTGCAGGAACAGCAACTCATATTCCGCTTACGAACCCTGAAGCTCAATGGCATCAATGTGGATTTCACAAGTTTCAAAATCGCTCTCCCCCTACCGCATCCCAAAACCAGCCCATCTCATCCCCGCCTCCCTAACCTGTTCTTGCTCTCACCTATCCCCTCCTCCCACCTCAAGCCGCACATCCACTCCCTACCTCCTAACCTCATCCCGCCCCCTTGAACTGTCCGTCCTCCCTGGACTGATCTATCCCCTCCTTACCTCCCCACCTATACTCACCTCTACAGGCTCCATCCCCATGCCTTTAACTTGTCTGTCTCCTCTCCACCTATCTTCTCCTCTCCACCCATCTTCTCCTCTATCCACCTTCGATCTGCCTCCCCCTCTCTCCCTATTTATTTCAGAACCCTCTCCCCATCCCCCTTTTCTGATTAAGGGTCTAGGCCTGAAACATCAGCTTTTGTGCTCCTAAGTTGCTGCTTGGCCTGCTGTGTTCATCCAGCTCCACACTTAGTTATCTCTTTATTATAACTAATTGGTTCTTTATGCCAAACCCAAGTATAAGTTGCTTATTTACTCATTTAGAATGTAGTATCTGTCTTAGAAATTTTACTGATTCAAAAGTAAAATATGGAATAACTTTATTAATATTGAAACCAATACTACTTCCACTAATCGTTTACATTCTGCCAACAGAACTATACTGATCTATGTGAAGAGAAATTTAGAAAGTTGATATGTTAATCCCATTATTCTCTTCTGGTCTTCGATGGATATTTATATTTCTTTATTGCTGCTTGATGATAATATTCAATAACTCCCAACATAGTCTTCAGCAAAAGCAGACTGTTCATAACCTCTCCACCTTTGATTTCCATACCCGTTCCGTTACCACTGTTTGGAGAAATGTAATTGTAAGGACACTGTGCACTCTGAATTGTCATAGTTATTTGACTTCTGCTGTTGATTTCAACATAAAGAAGCCATTAAAGCCTGCGCATTAAACACGGCACTGAATGTGAGCAGCTGAAATTATGGGGATTTTTAGAGGTGTACTGAGCCAACTGCTATTAAAAAAAAACAGAATAATTATCCCTGCAATCTGCAGCTCTTTTTTCCAATGAGTGAATCAGGATGGCTTTGAATTTTCCAGTTCTGCTTCTGTGAAGATGAAGGCAACAAGAAATATAATTAGAATTTCTTCCAATCTCAATGATAGAATTGTCAGATAGCGACAGATTTAAAAAATAGTGTAATGGGTTCATGTTTTCTGCTCATCAGTGACGAGGAGACAGCTGTACAAATTGTGTTGCACCCTAGACCTCCCAGACGAGCAGAAGAGTCAGACTGGTGAAGTCTCGTAGGCCTTGAAGACCATTTGGAACTGATTGAACTTGAAATGGCATGTATTTAACATCAGAGCTTGAAGTGTTTTGCTGAAGCAATGCAAACCTATAAAGACGGATGCTTGGATGATATTGGATAATGATTCTGATGAAGCGTTGTACATCCAAGTTAAATGTGGTAAATAGTTTGTGTCTGTTAAAAAATGATTACGTGAGAAGCATATCAAGTGAATGTGAGGTATCAGATTGAATGCTGCATCAGTGTCCGTTATCATTTTCACAGACCTGTGCAAGGTGGCTGAAGAAGATAACCAAACAAAAAAGCTGTCAAAGGAAAAGTTGAGGTGTAATAGATCAATACCTATCCCAAGAGGACAAATTAAGCTGAGAAGCCAATGCAGTGTCAAGAATGAAGATTTGCGGTTCACGATTATAATCGTAAGCAAAGATTACTTATCTCAGTTGGTGCAAGTTTAAAGCTTGAACTGGTAGTGCCACAAGTACCTAATTATATTTGCAGTGTTGCATAGAATACCAAGCTATGGACTGCTGAGCAGATCCTACAATTTTACAAAGATATTTTCACAGATCTTTGGTTCAGCCCCTCCTTGTGAACATCATCTCAAAGTACATGAGAGTGTAAGACCAGTTGAATCTACCAAACAGAGTTCCAGCTGCCCTCAAGTCTAGCCTGAGAGACATGACAGTGGAGCTAAAAAAGAAGCGAGTATTCAAGAGTGTCAACTCCTACAGAACAGACTGTACCACCTTGTGGCAAATAGCAACAATATCTGGAAAGCTGAGCAAATGTACAGATCCAGAAGATCTCAGCAAAACTTTGAAGATATCCCACTAACCCAGGCTAACTACGAGAAAAACTATGATTGATACTGGCAAGTGAAGTTAGAGAGAAGTAGCAGCTTCCTGACTACATTGGGCATAGAAGAACAGAAGACACATACACCAGACACCACCAACCTCATCATCAAGCTAGTGACCTATGCCTCACCACCCACTTCACTTTCAATAACAAATCCTACAGGCAAACCAACTGTACACCCATGGGATCTCCGATATCAGGTTTCTTAGCAGAGGCAGTAATGCAGGGACTCGAACAAACAGCTCTGCCAATCATCCAACCCAAACTTTGGGTCCGCTATGTGGATGACACCTTTGTCATCACTAAACAAAACAAATTAGACGAAACCTTCAAGACCATCAATAATACCCTTACTGGCATAACATTCACAAAAGAGGAGGAAAACAATAACAAACTGCCATTCCTATGTCACAGTAGAACGAACAGTCAATGGGGAACTTCAAACCAGCGTCTACAGGAAAACAACACATACGGACCAAACACTGAACTACAGGAGCAACCATCCCAACACCCACAAACAAAGCTGCATTAGAACATTATTCCAATGAGCCACCACACACTGCAGCACAGAGGAACCACGCAGAGCAGAAGAAAATCACCTATACAGCGTATTCAAAAAGAATGGGTACCCTATGAACACAGTCCGCCGATTCCTCAGCAATAAACCCAAACAAACAGACAAAACAGGCTCAGAAACCATAACCACTCTCCCCTACATCAAAGACATTTCCGAAATGACTGCCAGACTACTCGCATCTCTTGGCATCAGGGTAGCCCACAAACCCACCAACACACTAAAACAGCAGCTCATGAACTTAAAAGACCCTATACAGACAACAAACAAAACAAACGTCATCTCCAAAATACCTTGCAAGAACTGTGACAAACACTACATTGGACAAACTGGCAGAAAGCTAGCCACCAGGATACATGAACATCAACTAGCCACAAAACAACATGACCCACTATCACTCGTATCCTTACATACGGATGAGGAAGGACACCACTTTGATTGGGACAACACATCCATCCTAGGACAAGCCAAACAGAGACACACACGAGAATACCTAGAAGCATGGCACTCCAACCGGAACTCCATCAACAAACACACTGGCTCCAAATCAATCTACCATCCCCTGAGAAAAAAAACAGGAAATGACATCACCAACACAGGAAATGACATCACCAACCCAAGGAAACCTAACCAGATAAATAGAAAGCGGGACATAACACCAGCGCTTCGTCGGAGGCTCACTGATGATGTTACCTAGAATGGTGATGAAACGTCTGAAAACTAACCTTCCAGCTCAGCGAGCAAACTCACATTCAGAACCTCAACGCGAGCTACAAATCTTCTCAAAACTCGCCACATTGGGCATGCCATTTAGGAAGTACAGATGGTTGCACATGCTGTTTGGCATTTTACTTGCTCCAGAAGAAGATCAATGTAGCGAGGATGAAGTAGTGATCTTGGATGATCTGCCAGTCCATGTATGCATGGTTAGGTTAAAAGCTGACAAAGCAGAACACGTTCAAAATCTAGTGTGACCATTGTAAAGAGCTCGCCACGTGAACTTGAAACGAAACAGGAAAACGTTCAAATGATTTTGAGTGAATTCAAGTAGAATTAGAATTAGATTTTATTATCATATGTACTCAAGTACAGGGATACAGGAGTACAGTTGAGGTTGGTTGCCTCGCCGAGCTGGTTTGTTGTTTTGCAGACGTTTCATCACCATGCTTGGTAACGTCCTCAGTGCAGCCTCTGATGAAGTGTCAGTGTGTTTTCCCACCTGGTTTTTAAACTCTAGGGTCCATTGTGATGGATTGCCTCACTTCCGGGTTTACTACGTAGTGGAATGTATATAGGGTTGAGTTCGATGTATTTATTAATAGCCTGCTTCATGGAGTGCCATGCTTCCAGGAATTCTGGTGCTTGTCTCTGCCTAGCCTGTTCCACGATCTTGTCCCAGTGAAAGCCATGGTTCTCCTTGTCCATGTGAATTGAGATGAGTGAGTATTAGTCGTGTCTTTTTATGGCCAGTTGGTGTTCATGTAGTCTTGTCGTTAGTTTCCTTCCTGTTTGTCCAATGTAGTGTTTCTCACAGTCTCTGCAGGGGATCTTGTAGATGACATTGGTCCTGTCCATGGCAGGGACTGGGTCTTTAGTTTGGGTGAGCACTTGTTGGGTGACATGGGTTCGTGTGCCACTCTGATGCCCAGCGGTCGTAGAAGTCTTGTGGTGAGTTCTGACACGTTCCTGATGTAGGGTAGTGTGATGAGTGTGTCAGGACACGTAGAATTTTTCTGATGCTGTTCCTGACCCAGTTCTTTGGATACCCATTATCCTCGAACACTTGGAAGAGGTATTCCTTCTCCTCTTGGCGCAGTTCAATTTTGCTGCAGTCTGTTGTTGCCCATTTAAATAGTTTTCACACGCAGCATCGTTGGTGTGTGCTGGGATAGTTACTATTGAAGTTCAATACCTGGTCTGTGTGGGTGGTTTTTAGGTGTACTTTTGTTTGCAGTTCCCCATTTGTCTTGCGTTCTACCATGATGTCAGGAATGGGAGTTGTTTGTTCTTCACCTCCTCTCTGGTGAATTTTATTCTGGTGAGGGTGTTGTTTGTGAGTTTGTGTGTCTCTTCTAATTTAGTTCGTTTAGTGATGACTAAGGTGTCGTCTAAGTACTTCTACTACGAGTCCGGAGATAGGCGATCCCATGGGCGTCCTGTTGATTTGCTTGTACGTTTGGCCGTTGAAGCTGAGGAAGCTGGCAGGCATAGGTCCAGTTGTTTAAGCATGTTGTCCCTGAAGATGGTTTCACTGGGGTCATGTTCTTGTTCAAGTAGTGTTGTAACTGTTTCCCTTGCTAGTGGTATGTCTATTGCCGTGAATAGGGCAGTGACATCAACCAATATCATGGTCTCTTCGTCCCCTATCTTTGTCTTTGATGGAGTTGAGGAATTCTTGGGCTGAGTGGATGGAGTGGGGTGATTTGTTGTCCAGGTGCCTGAGTATTTTTTGTTGTTCTCTGGCTAATCTGTGCGATGGTGTGCCTGGTAGGGAGACTATGGGTCTGAAGGGGACTCCTGGCTTGTGCACTTTAGGGAGGCCGTAGAATTGAGGTGTGTTGTTTCCTTCGGGTTTCATTCTTAAGAAGTCTGCTTTGTTGATCTGTCCTGTTTGTTTAAGTCTTTGTAGCATGTATAGGATTTTGTTGCCTAATTGTGGTGTCAGACCAGTTTCTACTGGTAGGTATGTGGTGAAACGACCCTGGTGAAACCATCTCCAGGGACAACATGCTTAAATACTGGACCTATGCCTGGCCAGCCACTTCACCTTCAATGGCCAAACATATGAGCAAATCAACGGGACGCCCATGGGATCACCTATCTCTGGACTCATAGTAGGAACAGTGATGCAAAGACTGGAAAGGACTGCCCTTCTGCAAATCCAACCTAAACTATGGATACGCTACGAAGACGACACCTTGGTCATCACTAAACGGACCAAATTAGAAGAGACACACAAACTCACAAACAACACCCTCACCAGAATAAAATTCACCAGCGAAGAGGTGAAAAACAAACAACTCCCATTCCTGACATCTTGGAAGAATGCAAGACAAATGGGGAACTGCAAACAAAAGTACACCTAAAAACCACCCACACAGACCAGGTATTGAACTTCAATAGTAACTATCCCAGCACACACCAACGAAGCTGCGTGCAAAAGCTATTTAAATGGGACTGCGCCGAGAGGAGGAGGAATACCTCTTCCAAGTGTTCAAGGATAATGGGTATCCAAAGATATCCTTTTCCTGGCACCATCTGGAAAGGGAAAGACCATGCTACAAAGTTCCTTATTTCTTTGTGGGTAAAAGCAAAGAACAATACAGGAATAAGCCCTTTGATCCACCGAGCCTGCGCTGACAAACGACACCTTTCTAAGCCAAAACCTTTTGCCTCTTTGTGGTCCTGATTTCTCTATTGCCTATCTATTCATGTATTTGTCAAGATGCCTCTTAAGCATTGCTATTGTATCTGCTTCTACCACCACCTCTAATAGACCATAACAAACACATCTACATTAAAAAAAACTTGCTTCTGACATCTCTTTAAACTCTCCCCATTTTACCTTGAAAGGTAGCTTTCCTCAAGGATAAAATGGAATGGAAATTCATGAATTATTAATTGTTGCAATGTTATTCTTTGACATAAAACAATTTGTACACAGTCAAATACATACATTGAGTAATTCTCCACTGATGCTGCAAAGAAGTGTTAGGTTTTCAATTGTCTGCATTTGTTTCTCCCCATTTTGTTTGTAGCAGAAATAACTTCTTTCAATAGTATTGTTTTGCTTTGATGTTTCTGAAATGAGAAACTATTTTTCAACACATTAAAATATTGAGAACATTTCTAACTGTAAAAATGTGTTGATAAGTCTGTGCATCAGTTAATGTCTCAGAACAATGTACTTTCATTATCATATATTTAATCACTGGATAATTTGGATTTGCTTCAAAATAATAGAACACTTTACCTAGACAAGCCTTATTTCTTTGGCTCATTTCATTAAGAATCAGCTAACTTCTGTAACTTCACCAAGTGATGCTCTGTTATTAGTAATCCTTCATGAAAGCTTCAAAACTAACAAAGAATCTTCTGTGAATAATTTAGAAACTGGTTCTAGAGGTGATGAGACAAACTTTTTAAAAGTGGATGAGGTAGGCAGATTACAATACTCTGTAAAAACCTGTGTTTAAACTATTTTAACATCGAAATCCCATTCATAATGCACTATTAATGAAAGACATTACTATTTTAAGACTTTTGAAAAACAGAAGGATGGTGTGGCACTGCAATTCTGAAATGTTATTTAATATTGTTTTTTTTCTATTCTTATACTGCATATATAACTTAAACAGTTGTAAATGTGAAGGGTAGTGCCTTACATCTGTCACTATCAGAAATAACCATGTCATACATTCCTGGTCAGTTGAAGTAATGACTTAGGCAAAATAGTAACTGTACCAACTGTACAATTTGAATCAATCGTGTTGGTCAGTTTATTGTTCCAAAGTCGTTCCAGTTTATGTCTTGATTTGTAAGGCAGTGGAATCTGTAAGCAGGAAACAACATTCGAAACACAGAAAAAAAATTAAAAGATACACAAAGAAATCATAACAGCAATGATTTCACGTTGAGGCACAGAAAGAACTTACGCTAATGCGAGGCCTGCCTCTATTACTGAGACACGTGACTTAAAAGCTGCTTCATACTTGGAAGAATATTATTCACCCTAATTTTGAATGTTAGGGTGTCCAGCTTTTGTAAACAAATTCTGTATGTGTCAGCACAAGCAAAGGATGCATATATGTGATACTTCTGTGAGGGTACAGTATGTACATTGTTAAAATTTCAGATATAGATATTCTGGTTTATAATGGAACAAAAATTGAAGTTACTGAAAAAACTTAACAGTCCTGGCAGCATCTGTGAAGAAAAAAATCAGAGTTAACATTTTGGGCTCAGTGACCCTTCCTCAGAACTTATCTTTTCTTTCGCAGATGCTGCCAGATTTGCTGAGCTTTTCCACCAACTTCTGTTTATTCCTGATTTACAGCATCCGGACTTCTTTCAGTTTTTATTCTGTTTTATAATACCTCTGTAAAATGCCTTGGCCACAAGTTTTGCCATTAATGGCATTGTATAAAATACAAGCTTTTATTGTTCAGATAATTCATAAAGACACTGCTAAGCGTGTACTTGCTCAAAATGAATATTGGAAGGTTCACAGTTCTAAGCAGTTTTAATCGCATGATCTTGTCAGTAACCACAATTTGCTGAAGGTTGATTGTTGCAACTATGACACTGTTTATTCCATGGTCAGCATTGGATAACGTTGTATTTCTGTAGCTTTATTTAAATCAATTAGGTCAATGTATGCTCTTATTCATTTATTGATTGATTGCCTGGATTACTGTTAACATACTGATGGCACACTAGGTTGGTGATTTGACTGTTTTAATTTTATCAAATTCCTTTATTCAATCTAGCTTATCTTGAATTTTGCTTTAAAATTTGATTGTATTATCTCTGGCTCTATCTCTCAATCCACCTCACTCTACTCCCTTCCATTTCTGTGGATAGACTGGCTACCAAAATCCGCTATAAACCAACCAACTCCCACAGTTACTTTCACTATGCATCCTCACACTCTTCATCCTGCACTATTGCATTGTCCCAGTTCCTACATATCCATCGCAACTGTCCTCATGACGCTGACTTCAATAACAAGGCCTCTGAAATATCCACCTTCTTCCTCAACCCAGGAATCTCCAGCACTATAGTCAATAGGGCCCTCAGGTGGGTCCTACCTGTCTCCTGCACTTCAGCCCTTACTCCACTCATTTCCCTCCCACAAGAGTGATAGGGTCCCCCCCTTGCCCTCACCTACCATCCCACCAACATTAACATCAGAGAATTGTTAGCCGCCAATCCTGCCACCTCCAGACACATACCCCTCCCCTCCCTTGTCAGCCTTCCACAAAGACTGATCCGTCCAGAACACCCTGGGCTACTCCTGCTCCACTCATAGTGCTCCCCTACAACCCCACGACACCTTCCCAAGTAACCGCAGAAGAGGTAATACCTGCCTATTTACTTCCTCCCTCCTCAGTATCCAAGGGCCCAAGCATACCTTCCAAGTGAAGCGATACTTTACCTGCACTTGATTCAATCTGTTCTACTGTATTTGCTCTTCATAATGTGGTTTCCTCTATAGTAGGGAAATGAAATGTAGATTAGGTGACCGCTTTGCAGAACACCTACATTCTATCCACAAAAAAAACTCTGAGCTTCCAGTTGCCTGCTATTTCAATGTAACACCTTGTTCCCTGGCCAACATCTCTGTCTCAGGCTTGCTGCCATGCTCCAGCAAAACTCGGTGCAAGCTGGAAGCACAGCACCTCTTTTTCCACTTGGGAACTGTACAGTCTTCTGGATTCAATATCAAGTTCAACAGTTTTAGGGTTTGAGACAACTCCTTCCATGTCCTTAAGCCCAACCCCCATACACCAGGCCTTATCACATGATCAACCAATACACACAACCCATTGTTAGCACCCAGTTGGCCCAGTTAGTACCTGTTCTCCTAGGATGATTTTCATTCACACCTTTGTCTGTCCAACTATTGTTCTCTCTTTGGGCTGTATCTCCACCTATCATTTGCTCCTTAGACCCTCCCCACACCCTGCCTTCTGCACTTCTGGCTACCATTAGTCCTGAGGAAGGGTCACTGGACCCAAAACATTAACTCTGATTTCTCTCTACAGATGCTGACAGACCTGCTAAGCTTTTCCAGCAATTTCTGTTTTTGTCTGATTTCCAGCATCTATGGTCCTTTTGTGTTTTTTTTCATGACTAATATTATCTCTGACGTACGAGGTTGAGTGCCTGGCTTTATTTGTGTAGTCAGCTTTCCTGGTATTTGTCCAGCCTGTTAAATACGGCATTATATTCCACTCTTACTTTCAGATGATTTTTGATGATTTCCTGTCTGCTGTGCATCCATAGAAAGATTAAAGAGGTCATTCTAAGACTGCACTTTGCAAACTGATATATTTTATTTAGATGTGATGAGAATGATTTTGCTTTGAAGTCACATATTAGACAGTTCTTTAATTTTTTCGTATGTATTTGACCATAAACCAGATTTCTTTTTCTCTTGTGGAATTCATTGTAGTAATTCTAATCAGTAACAAGTTTATCATTCCAATGTGGTTCTACTTGGTAGTTTAACTTATGATTCTGTTATATATAAACAGGCAAACAGGCAATAACCCTTGGAACACAAAAATGGGTTACAATCATTAAAGCATCTCATAAGTTCAGTTGTTTGGTATTGAGAAGTTGGATTTTCGATGCAGCGTCAAAATTGACAACACCGTACTCCATATTTTACACTGTTAGCATTGCACAGGTGTTGTAGCTAGATGAAATGTGAGGGTAAGCTAGCTGGTATTATGAAAGAAGACTGCAAGAATATTTTTAGATGTATCAAAGGTAAAAGAGAGGCAAGAGTGGATATTGGACCACTGGAAAATGAGGCTGGAAAAGTAGTGATGGCGAAGAAAGAAATGGCAGAGGAACTGAACACATACCTTGAATCAGTCTTCACAGTGGAAGACACCAGCAGCACACTAGCACTTTGAGAGTCAAAGGCAGAGGTGATTGTTGTGGCTGTCACTAAAGAGAAGATGTTGGAGAACTTGACAAGTCTAAGGTGGATTAATTATCCAGACTAGTTGGACTACACCATAGGGTTCTGAAGGTGCTGGCTGAGGAGATTGTAGAAGCATTGGTAGTGATATTTCTGGAATTACTGGAATCAGCAAGGCTCCTAAAGGATTGGAAACTAGCTAATGGAGCACTCCTGTTTAAGGAGGAAGAGAGGCAGATGACAGGAAAATGGTAGGCCATTTAACCTGACCTTGGTTGTTGGTAAGATTTTAAGAGTCCATTATTAAGGATGAGATTGCAGAATACTTGGAAGTGTACGGTAAAATATGGCTGAGTCAGCACAGTTTCGTCACAAGGAGGCTGTGCCTGAAAATCTGTTAAAATTCTTTGAGGAGGTGATGAGCAAGTTAGACAAAAGAGAAGAAAAACCAAAAGGACTGCAGCTGCTGTAAATCAGGAACAAAAACACAGTTGCTGGAAAAGCTCAGCAGGTCTGGCAGCATCTGTGAAGGGAAAAAACAGTTAATGTTTCTGCTCTGGTGCCCCTTCCTCAGAACTGATGTCCTATGACGACAGTTCTGAGGAAGGGTCACCGGACCCAAAACATTAACTCTGTTTCTTTCCTTCACAGAGGCTGCCAGACCTGCTGAGCTTTTGCAGAAACTCTGTTAGACAAAAGAGAGCCAGTGGATACGATCTATTTGGGTACCCAGAAGGTCTTTGACAAGGTCTTGCGCAGGAGGCTGTTAAATACGACTAGAGTACATGGTGTTCAGGACAAGGTAATGGCATAGATAGAAGATTGACTGACTGGAAGAAGGCAGAGAATAGAAATAAAGGTGTTTTTTCAGGATGGCAGCCAATGAATAATGGAATTCTGCATTGTTGGGACCACGACTGTTCACTTATACGTTAACGATCTGGATGAAGAAGCTGAGGGTATTGCTGCGAAGTGTGCAGAAAACACAAGGATACATGGCAGGACAGGTATTTTTGAGGAAGCAGGAAGGCTGCAGACAGAATCGGAGAGGTTAAGAGAGTGGGCTAAGCAGTGGGAATACAATGTGGGAAAGTGTGGTTATACACATTCGTAGGAAGCATAGAGCATGGACTATTTTCTAAATGGGGAAAGCTTTCAGAAATCTGAAGCACAAAGGTGCTTCAGAATCCTCATTCACAATTTTGTTAAGGTTCATTTGGCAGATAGGAAAACAATGCAATATTAACATTCATTTCGATAAGACTAGAATACAAGAGCAGAGACATACTGTATAAGGTTCTGGTCATACTGCTTTTTTAATCATTCGCGGGACGAGGGCATCACTGGCTAGGCAGCATTTATTGCCCGCCCCTAATTGCCCAGAGGGCAGTTAAGAGTCAACCACATTGCTGTGAAATCTTGAGTCACATGTAGGCCAGACCAGTTAAGGATGGCAGTTTCCTGCCCTAAAGGACATTGGTGAACCAGGTGGGTTTTTTTAACCAACAATCGACAATGTATTCACGGTTATCATTAATTCCACTAATTATCACTAATTCCACATATTTACTGAATTCAAGTTCCACCGTCTGTCATGATGGGATGAGAACCCTAGGTCCCCAGAACATTATGTGGGTCTCTGGAATAACAGTCCAGCAATAATACCACGAGGCCATCAGCTCCCCATCATTTGGAATATTGTGAATGGTTTTGGGGCCTATATCTAAAAAGTAGAATGTCTGGCCTTGGAGGGGTTACAGAGGAGATTCACAAAAATGATTGCCGGGTATGAAGGGCTTGTCATATGAGGGGCAGTGGGTCAATACGCGATAGAATTTAGAAATTTGAGAGGAGGTCTCATTGATACTTACAGACGACTGAGAGGCCTGTATAGTGTAAATGTGGAGAAGGTGGTATCTGTGGTCGGAGAGACTAGGACCCACAGGCACAGCCTCAGAGTGAAGAGATAGTCCATTAGAACTGATGTGAGAAGGAATTTTTTCAACCAAAAGGTGGTGAATCTGTGAAATCTGTTGCTGCACAGGGCTGTGAAGACTAGGTCATGAAGTATTTTTAAGGCAAGCATAGATTCTTGATTAGTGAGTGGATCAAGGATTATGGGGCCGGAGAATGGGGTTGAGAAACTTATCAACAATGATTGAATGGCAGAACCGACTCGATGAACTGAATGGCTGAATTCTGGTCTCATGATTTTATGGTCCTAGCTCGTTGACTCATGCTGTTTTCCAAATGTAAACAGCTTTCTTTAGATATACCAATCTAGCTCTGACTTAAGCAGTAAACACAGTATAAATGTTTACGAGGAATTTATATGTACAAAACAAAACCTTAAGTGCAGTTGTGGTATGACGCACTGACCTCTACATCACCGAGGCCAGGCGCCAACTCTCCAACACCACCTCCTACCATCCCCTTGATCATGACTCCACCCCCAACCACTAAACCATCATTTCCTAAACCATCCAAAACCTCATCTCCTCAGGTGACCTCTCACCCCAGCCTCCAACCTTATCATTCCCCAAACCCGCACCGTCCGTTTCTATCCCCTTCCCAAAATCCACAAACCTGACTGCCCTGGTTGACCCATTGTCTCCGACTCCTGCTGCCCCACCGAACGTACCTCCACCTATCTCGACTCCATTTTCTCTCCCTTGGTCAAGGAACTCCCTACCTACATCCGTGACACCACCCATGACCTCCATGTCCTCCAGAATTTCCAATTCCCCAGTCCCCAACACCTCATCTTTACCATGGACGTCCATGGGCACCCGCATGGGCCCAAGCCATGCCTGCCTCTTTGTAGGTTACATGAAACAATCCCTCTTCCTTACCTACACTCACCCTCAACCCCACCTCTTCCTTCGTTACATTGACAACTGTATCGGCGCGGCCTCGTGCTCCCATGAGGAGCTCGAACAGTTCACCCACTTCACCAACAGCTTCCACCCCAACCTTAAGTTCACCTGGACCATCTCTAATATCTCTCTTTCCTTCCTGGACCTCTCTATCTTCATCTCTGGCAACCACCTAGAAACCAATATCCATTTCAAGCCCACCGACTCCCACAGCTACCTAGAATACACCTCCTCCCACCCACCTTCCTGCAAAAATGCCATCCCCGATTCTCAATTCCTTCCCCTCCACCGCATCTGGTCCCAGGATGAGTTATTCCAAATCCACACATCTCAGATGTCCTCGTTTTTCAAGGGCCGCAACTTCCCCCCCTCAGTGGTTGACAACGCCCTCAACCATGTCTCCCGCATTTCCCGCAACTCATCCCTCACACCCTCTCCCTGCAACAACAACCAAAACAGAACCCCCTCATCCTCACTTACCACCCCACCAACCTCCGGATACAACTCATCATCCTCCAACACTTCCGCCATCTGCAATCCGACCCCACCACCAAAGACATTTTTCCATCCCCACCCTTATCTGCTTTCCGGAGAGACCACTGTCTTCGTGACTCCCTTTTCCACTCTACATTCCCCTCCAACCCTACCACACGCGGCATTTTTCCCTGCAACCACAGGAAGTGCTACACCTGCCCCTACACCTCCCCCCTCATCTCTGTCCCAGGCCCCAAGAGACTTTCCACATCAAGCAGATGTTCACCTGCACATCTGCTAATGTGGTATACTGCATCCGCTGTTCCCATTGTGGCCTCCTCTACAACGGGGAAACCAAGAGGAGGCTTGGAGACCACTTTGCAGAACACCTATGCTCAGTTTGTACTAAACAACTGCACCTCCCAGTCGCGAACCATTTCATCTCCCCCTCCCATTCTTCAGACCACATGTCCATCCTGGGCCTCCTGCAGTGCCACAACGATGCGACCCGAAGGTTACAGGAACAGCACCTCATATTCCACTTGGGAACCCTGCAGCCCAATGGTATCAATGTTCACATCACAAGTTTCAAAATCTCCCCTCCCCCAACGGCATCCCAAAACCAGCCCAGCTCGTTCCCACCTCCCTAACCTACCCTTCCTCCCACCTCAAGCCCCACTCCCATTTCCTACCTTCTAACCTTATCCAGTCCCCTTGACCTGTCCCTCCTCCCTGGATTGACCTATTTCCTCCCACCTCCCTAACTACACTCCCCTTTACTGGCTCCATCCCCGCCTCTTTGACCTGTCTGTGTCCTCTCCATCTATCTTCTCCTCTATCCATCTTCGATCCGCCTTCCCCTCTCTCCTTATTTATTTCAGAACCCCCTTCTCCTCCCCCATTTCTGAAGAAGCACCTAGGCCCGAAACATCAGCCTTCCTGCTCTTCTGATGCTGCTTGGCCTGCTGTGTTCATCCAGCTCTACACCTTGTTATCTCCTTTTTCACAGGTGTCTTGGATGTTAATTAATACTTTGTTATTGAGCTAATTCTGGTATTAAACATGACTTTTCATTGTAATGTTCTTCTGAGGCATCTTTAGTTGCACTTTTCTGTGACCTAATATTCAAATTTCTTTTGCACCAAAATTTTCAAGAAGTGCGATGTAATAAAGCTATTCTAAGGGCAGCAGACATTTAGGACCTTAATGAATAACAGGGCCAAAAATGCATCTCCTAAACCAATCTTTTTTAAAAAGTATTCATTCATAGGAGGTGGGCGCTGCAGGCTAGGTCAGCATTTATTTGAGTCAGCCACTTTGCTGTGAGTCTGGAGTCACATGTAAGCCAGACCAGGTAAAAATGGCATTTACCAGAAGACATTAGTGGGCTTTCCAGGCAAAAGTCATTATTGGACTCTTAATTTCAGAATTTTATTTTTATTGAATTTCACCATCTGACATAACAGAATTCGAACTTGGGTCCCCACAACATTACCTGGTTCCCTCAATTAATAGTCTACAGATAATATCACTACACCAAATGCAAATGCTTTGCCCTGATTATTCACCTTGGGATAACTGTTTGTTGATCATGCTTTTGCTATCTTTGCTCCCTTCTTTCCAAAAATGTTTTCTGCACATGTGGTTGGTTGGTGAGGATGTGTGAGGCAAAATTTTCGTGGCACCTCTATCAAGCATGGTGGAGAGAAATAGATATTTCTAAATCAACCTGTTCACAGACCGATTACGACACCCACCTGGGCAGGTGGGGCTGAACACAGCCTTTCTACTCCAAAGATATGGGCATTACCACTGCTATATGAGCCCCATCAAGTCTCTGGAACAGACTGAATATGTCAGTCAGTAACCCAACACACTCTCCCTATTTATTCCAGTTCCCTCCCCCCATCCCCCTCTCTGATGAAGGGTCTAGGCCCGAAACGTTCCTGTAATCTCACCATTACGTTAGTGGTACGTTTGAACTGTCATACAAAAGAGTGATTAATGAAAGTCTCAGTCACCAGAATGTGACCTTGAGTTTAGAAAATATCAGTTGCAACTTCGCGTCATGTCTTGGAAGGAATCTCGTCAAAGGAGAAGTTATCATAATTATTGAGGCTGATGGAGTTGACATGTTTCACATGACTTAATTGATGTATGATTAGATCAGTGATGTACTTATTAATGCCTAGGCAATACATTGATCCTTAAGCCAGTCTCTGGGTTTTTCTTTCTATGCTCCATGTGACCAATATATTTATGGTCTCGCATGTCGTGATGTAGAGTTTGCAGAATTATGACTTTCTTGCCTTTGACAACTATATTATTAGAGAGCGATATTAAGAACTGCCTATGCTGGAGTCTGAGATAACACAGTGTAGAGCTGGAGAAATACAGCAGGCCAGGCAGCATCAGAGGAGCAGGAAAGCTGATGTTTTGGGTTGGGACCCTTCTTCAGAAATGGGGGCGGGGAAGGGGGCTCTGAAATATATAGAAAGTGGGGGTGCGGTGATAGGAGGTAGGTAGTTGCGTGGGTAGGTGGGAGAGAAGACGAACAGGTGAAGGAGACAGGAATGGGGATGGGGGCCGTTGTTGGGATGAGGTCGGTGGTGGGGGGATTTTGAAGTTAGTCAAGTCTACACTGAGACCATTGGGTTGTAGGCTTCCAAGGAGAATATGAGGTGCTGTTCCTCCAGTTTCCGGCTGGCATCATTGTGACACTGGAGGAGGCCCAGGATGGACATGTCCAGGGAGTGGGAGGGGGAGATGAAGTAGTTTGCAACTGGAAGGTGTTGTCGTTTGTCACAAGCTAAGTGTAGGCACTCTACAAAGTGGTCTCCGAGCTTCTGCTTGGTCTCACCAATGTAGAGGAGGCCACATCAGGAACACTGGATACAATATACCACATCAGCGGATGTGAAGGTGAACATCTGTTTGATGTGGAAGGCTTTTTTGGGACCTGGGGTGGAGGTGAAGGGGGAGGTATAGGGGTAGGTGTAGCACCTACTGCCATTGCATGGAGAAGCGCCAGGGGTGGTGGGGCTAGTGGGGAGTGGAGCGGACGAGGGAGATGTGGAGAGAGCGGTCCCTCTGGAAAGCAGATAAGGGTGGAGAGGGAAATATATTCTTCTTAGTGGGATCAGATTGCAAGTGGCGGAGAATGATGCGTTGAATCCAGAGGTTAATGGGATGATACGTGAGGGCAAGGGGAATTCTATCTTTGTTTTTATAGTGCAGCTACCCTGGCACTATCCCCCACCTCTTCCTCCACTACCTCGATGAGTGTATCGGCGCCACCTCTTGCTCCCACGAGGAGCTCGAACAGTTCATCCACTTTACTGATACCTTCCACCCCAACCTCTAGTTCACCTGAACCATCTCCAATACCTTGGTCTCCTTCCTGGACCTGTCTGTCTCCATCTCTGGTGACCGCCTCGAAACTGATATCTATTTCAAGCCTGCTAACTCCCACAGCTACCTAGACTACACCTCCTCTCACCCACCTTCCTGCAAGAATGCGATCCCCTACTCCCAGTTCCTCCGTGTCCGCTATATCTGCTCCCAAGATGAGGTGTTCCACTCCCGACCATCCCAGATGTCCTCATATTTCAAGGACTGCAACAATCCCCCTCCCCAGCTCAGTGGTCGAAAATGCCCTCGACCACATCACCTGCGTTTCCCGCGCCTCAGCCATCACACCCCCTCCCCACAATAAAAACAAGGACAGAATTCCCCTTGTCCTCAAGTGTCACCTCATCAATGCCCAGATTCAACACATCATTCTCCGCCACTTCTGCCACCTGCAATCTGACCCCACTACCAAGGATATATTTTCCTCCTCACCCTTATCTACCTTCCAGAGGGACCACTCTCTCCATGACTCCCTTGTCCGCTCCACTCCCCACTAGCCCCACCACCCCGGCACCTTCCCCTGCAGTGGCAGGAGGTGCTACACCTGTCCCTACACCTCCCCCCTCACCTCCATACCAGGCCCCAATGAAACCTTCCACATTAAACAGATGTTCACCTGCACATCTGCTAATGTGTTACTTTGTATCCACTGTTCCCGATATGGCTTCCTCTACATCGGGGAAACCAAGTAAGAGGCTTGGAGACCGCTTTGTGGAACACCTACTCTCAGTGTGCCACAAATGACAACACCTCCCAGTCGTGAACCACTTCACCTCCCCCTCCCACTCTCTGGATGACATGCTCATCCTGGGCATGCCCCAGTGTCTCAACTATGCCACCTGGAAACTGGAGGAACAGCACCTCATACTCTGCCTTGGAAGTCTACAACCCAATGGCCTCAATGTGGACTTCACAAGCTTCAAAACCTCCCCACCCCTGACTGCATCCCAAGACCAGCAACCCCCTCCACCCCCACATCATTGACCTGTCCACCTTCTCTCCCACCTATCTGCTCCACGATCTACCTGCTATCACCGCCCACCCCTCTCTCTTTATTTCAGAGCCTCCTTCCCCTCCCCCATTTTGAAGAAGGGTCCCAACCCAAAATATCAGCTTTACTGCTCCACTGATGCTGCCTGGCCAGCTGTGTTCCTCTAGCTCCGCACTGCGTTATCTACATTTTTAGAGAGGCCCAGTTCATCTCTAAATGACTAAAATGACCTTACCAGCTCAGCAGCCTAGGGGTTATATTCAGGCCATTTGTTGATCATGACATTTTTAAGCTGATGTGGCTGATCGTCATCTGAATTGGTTTGCTGGATCTCCAATGCTTGGCCAAAATGTATGAAACTGGTGTAGCAGTGTGGAATCTTTGATGTTGCAGATCAGGGACGTATCATTTTCTGGATCTAATAATATGTAAATATATGCCTGCTGGCAATTTGATAGTAGCTGATACATTTTGTTTCCATGATATAAAAACATTCAGTTGTCCATCCCAAGGTCCTGTGTTCATATTTACGATGGATAATGCCAATGCATGCAACATTGGAGGCATAGCAAACAGCTTATCTTATGTGGGCTGCACCACATTGTGCCAGTTTCTCAAGTGCATTTCATCTAAGATGCATAAAGAGATGATATTTGCAAAGGCACCAGTGTCAATTCTGGACATAGCATATGTTGACCATTTGTGTTATGGTAAGGTAACAGTCAAGTTGCCAAACGAGACAACAGGCTACTCTCTCAATATAAAGAGATGACTTGTAATCTTTTAATCTGAAGGCCTCCAGACCTTAAGTGAGGAGAGACCTTAAGAAAGAGAGCCTTTGTGGTAGTCTCAGCCAGTGTAGGAATTATACCCATACTGTTGGCATCACTCTGCATCACAAACCAGCCATCCAGCTAATTGAGATAAACTGTCACTTGGATGGCGTCAAAGACTTCTGCCTTTTAATGGTGTCCATATGGTGTGTCAAATTGACAATGTGCACTGTCTGTCTGGGGGTCTGCCAACTGGAATGTCATGGCTACCTCCTTGACTTTGTTGATATGATTGCATAAAATGGACAAAACTTTAGAATTTGCTTGGGAATTGATTTTTTTGGCTGACTGTTGCTGTTGAAGATCATTTGTTTTCGACTTTGTGTTACTCTGGCCAATTAAACTCATAGCACAATTTAGCGTAATGTTCACTAGTGGCACATAACTTGCATAAGTCACAAAATGATGTATAGTGGCTTGGTCGGCGAGACATATCACACCTCATAAGAAATTAGAATACTTCACAAAGCTCAATGGCTGCAATAGTTGATCCAGAGTCAAGATACCTGTTAGATATTGCTGGTTCTTCACAACTGAGTTGAAACTGCACCTTTCCTCCAGTAGATTGTCGGTGGCAAACACCCTGAACCCTTTCACGTGTGCACCCCTGAAATATCTAATGAGTCCAGAGTCAGTGACCAGCAGCTGAAGGTCCTCACCAAGCTACCCTCAGCAAAATCACGTTCTGCACCCGTGCACTGACACCGGCCAGTGACTGTGTAATGATTCCACATTGCTGCTGCCAGCATGACACAAATCCAAGCCCGTAAATCCAAAAATTGTCTCAAGCTGCAATTTAGTCCCCTAAAATCTGAAAGATTATGATCATCATTGGGAATAATAGACTATTTCATTCTTGTTAACCCTCATTGCCTCAGGCAAGAAGAGGCTTGACTGTCTGTTGTTCTTTATCAGTTATCTGCTGATTCATGAAATAAATATGGATTATTTCTTTGAACAGCTGATGATCTGATAGAAAGGTCAGCATGGGAACAAAGAAGAGATCTAAAATGATAAACAGTCAGAAGTTAAGGATCATGTTTAGAGATTGGACAGACATATTCAGCAAACTGATACCCAATTCGCCTTTCCTGTGCTTAGTGTAGAATAGATGGTATCTTGAGCAGGTCATACAATAAACTAAATTAAAGGAATTATAAGTAAATTGTGGTTTCAATTGGAACAAGTGTTGAGGACCTTGGACAATGTATAGGAAGATGGTGAAAGAACAGGTGTTACATCTCCTGCATTTCCAGGAAAGGTGATTCGGGAAGGGAAAGGGTAACTAGGATGATTGAAAAATGGATTAAGATATCACAGATGTAACATTCCCTTTGGAATGCTGTATCAGAAAGGCAATGGAAGATATATTTGATGGTTAGAGGTGCAGCACAAAAGGTTAATACACAGGGTAAGATCACACTGGGTAAGAGGTAATTTATTAGATTGAATAAAGGATTGGCTAATCAACAGAAAGCAGACAATTGGGGTAAATTGGATATTTTCTATTTGGCAAGATGTAACTCGTGGGGAGACACAGGGTACAGTTCTCAGGCCCCAACTATTTACAGCCTAGATTAATGACTTCGATGTGGTGATACAAAGTACATTAGCCAGATTTGCAGATGACACTAAAATAGGTGGCAAAGTAAGTTACAATGAAGAAACAAAATATTTATGAATAGATATGGGTAGGTTAGATGAATGGGCCAAAGGTTGGCAGATAAAATTTAACTGGATAAGTGTGAGGTTATCCATTTTGGTTCAAAGAATAGAAAGGAAACTTATTGTCTAAATGAGCGGAATCTTCAGACTGCTTTATTGCAGAGGAACCTAAAAGAACCAGTGTGCAGGTAAAGCAGGTAATAAGGAAGACAAATTAAACTTTGGAATTTATCGCTAAAGGAATAAAGTATAAAATTAGAGAAATGTTGCTGCCGCTGTAGAGGGCATTAACAAGACAGCACCCAATGTATTGTATACAATTATGGTCCCCTTATTTGAGGAGGGATGTAGTTGCATTCGAGGTAGTTAAAAGAAGACTCACTCAATTGATTCCAGAGATGAAGTATTTGTTTAAGAGAGATTTAGCAGTTTAGGACTATACTTTCTAGAATTTAGAGGAAATCTAATTGAGCAAAATGATAGAGTAGACATAGAAAGGATGTTTCCTCATGTGGGGCAATCTAGAATGAGAGATCCTAGTTTTAGGGTAAGGGGTAGTAGATTTAAAATAAAGTATGAAGCAAAATTACTTGTCTCAAAGGTTCATGTATCTGTGGAATTCACTACCCGAAAGTGTGGCGAATGCCAGGACATTTGAGTAAATTTAAGAAGGGCATAATTAGTAATGGATTGAAGGATAATGATCTTATTAAGTGGCAGCACAGGTTTGAGGGGCTGAATTACCTATTCCTGCACTTAGTTCTTAGGTACCAATGATTGTGGAGTGAGGTTATGCTCAGATCACCAAGCATTTCTGGTTGAGCAGCAGCGTGAGCAGGAGCCTGTTGGGAAGTCGGTGAGTCACTGTTTTTGAATCTATAAAGAGCTTACATCGTGAATAGGCGGAGGTACACTGAGCAGGAGCGGACACAGGACTGGTGAGTGAGCGAGGTAATATATTTGTGTGGTTGCGTTATCCGAAACACTACCCAGGTAGTGACTCCCACCCATCCTCCTCCTCTAACCAAAAAAAAGGTTCTGTGTGCCTGGTAAGGTAACAAGTTTATTTTTTATTCTTTATTTTTTAACAGTCTTGGGAATTTAGAATAATGGGAACGAAGGTCAGGGCAGTTGAATGTTCCTCCTGCAGAATGTGGGAGATAAGGGTCACCACTAGTGTCCCTGCTGACTACATCTGCAGGAAGTGCACCCAACTCCAGCTCCTTGAAAACCGCATTATGGAACTGGAACTGGAGCTGGATGAACTTCAGATCATTTGGGAGGCAGAGGGGGTTATTGAGAGGAGTTACAGGGAGGTAGTCACACCTCAGGTTCAAGAAAAAGGCAGATGGGTTACGGTCAGGGGACAGAAAGGGAGCCAGCAGGTAGTGCAGGGATCCTCTGTGGCCATTCCCCTCAACAATAAGTATACCGTTTTGGATACTGTTTGGGGGGACGACTTACCAGGGGAAGGCAGTGGGGCACAGGCCTCTGGCACAGAGTCTGTCCCTGCTGCACATAAGGGAAGGGGAAAGAGGAGCAGAGCAGTAGTCATTGGGGACTCCATAATTAGGGGGACAGATAGGAGGTTCTGTGGGGATGAGAGAGACTCACGGCTGATGTGTTGCCTCCCAGGTGCCAGGGTACGTGATGTTTCTGATCGTGTTTTTGGGATCCTTAAGGGGGAGGGGGAGCAGCCCCAAGTCCTGGTCCACATTGGCACCAACGACATAGGTAGGAAGAGAGATGGGGATTTAAGGCAGAAATTCAGGGAGCTAGGATGGAAAGCTGAGAGCTAGGACGAACAGAGTTGTTGTCTCTGGTTTCTTGCCCGTTCCACGTGCTAGTGAAGCGAGGAACAGGGAGAGAGAGGAGTTGAAAACGTGGCTACAGGGATGGTGCAGGAGGGAGGGTTTTGGATTCTTGGATAATTGGGGCTGTTTCTGGTGTAGGTGGGACCTCTACAAGCAAGATGGTCTTCACCTGAACCAGAGGGCTACCGATATCCTGGGGGGGAAATTTGCTAAGGCTATTCGGGTGGGTTTAAACTAATTCAGCAGGGGGGTGGGAACCAAAATTGTAGTTTGAGTATAGAAAAGGTTGAGATTTGGGAGGTCCGAAATGAAGTTTCAGGGGCGCAAGATGGCACCGGCAAGCAAGAAGTTGGTTTGAAGTGTGACTACTTCAATGCCAGGAGCATCCAGAATAAGGTGGGTAAACTTGCAGCATGGGTTGGTACCTGAGATTTCGATGTTGTGGCCATTTCGGAGACATGGATAGAGCAGGGACAGGAATAGTTGTTGCAGGTTCCGGGATCTAGATGTTTCAGTAAGAACAGAGAAGATGGGAAAAGGGGGGGAGGTGTGGCCTTGTTGGTCAAGGACAGTATTACAGTTGCAGAAAGGATGTTTGGGGACTCATCAACTGAGGTAGTATGCACTGAGGTTAGAAACAGGAAAGGAAATGTCACCCTGTTGGGAGTTTTCTATAGGCCTCCCAATAGTTCCAGAGATGTAGAGGAAAGGATAGCAAAGATGATTCTCGATAGGAGTGAGAGAGACAGGGTAGTTGTCATGGGGGACTTCAACTTTCCAAATATTGACTGGGAGCACTATAGTTCGAGTACTATGGATTGGTCAGTTTTTGTCCAGTGTGTGCAGGAGGGCTTCCTGACACAGTATGTAGATAGGCCAACAAGGGGCGAAGCCATGTTAGATTTGGTACTGGGTAATGAGCCCGGCCAGGTGTTAGATTTGGAAGTAGGTGAGCACTTTGGTGATAGCGATCACAATTCTGTTATGTTTACTTTAGTGATGGAAAGGGATGGATGTATACCACTGGGCAAGAGTTAAAGCTGGGGGAAAGGCAATTACGATGAGATTAGGCAAGATTTAGGGAGCATAGGATGGGGAAGGAAACTGCAGGGGATGGGCACATTAGAAATGTGGAGCTTACTCAAGGAAAAGCTCCTGAGTGTCCTAGATAAGTATGTACGAAGGAAGTGGAATCTCTGGTCAAGAGGAAGAAGAAGGCTTATGTTAGGATGCTACGTGAAGGCTCAGTTAGGGTGCTTGAGGGCTACGAGGTAGCCAGGAAAGACCTAAAGAGAGAGCTCAGAAGAGCCAGGAGGAGACATGAGAAGTTGTTGGCGGATAGGATCAGGGTAAACCCTAAGGCTTTCTTATAGGTATTTAAGGAATAAAAGAATGACCAAAGTAAGATTAGGACCAATCAAGGATAGTAGTGGCAAGTTGTGTGTGGAGTCAGAGGAGATAGGGGAAGCGCTAAATGAATATTTTTCAACAGTATTCGCTCTAGAAAACGACAATGTTGTCAAGGAGAATACTGAGATACAGGCTACTAGATTAGGTGGGATTGAGGTTCACAAGGAAGAGGTATTAGGAATCCTACAGAGGGTGAAGATAGATGAGTCCCCTGGGCCGGATGGGATTTATCCTGGGATCCTTTGGGAAGGCAGGGAGGAGATTGCCAAGCCTTTGGCATTGATCTTTAACTCGTCATTGTCTACAGGAATAGTGCCAGATGACTAGAGGATAGCAAATGTGGTTGCCCTGTTCAAGAAGGGGAGTAGAGACAACCCTGGTAATTATAGACCAGTGAGCCTTACTTCAGTTGTTGGTAAAGTCTTGGAAAAGGTTATAAGAGATAGGATTTACAATCATTTAGAAAAGAATAAATTGATTAGGGATAGTCAGCACGGTTTTGTGAAGGGATGGTCGTGCCTCACAAACCTTATTGAGAAGGTGACCAAACAGGTAGATGAGAGTAAACCGGTTGATGTGATGTATATGGATTTCAGCAAGGCGTTCAATAAGGTTCCCCACAGTAGGCAATTGTACAAAATGCGGAGGAATGGAATTGTGGGAGATATAGCAGTTTGGATCGGAAATTGGCTTGCTGAAAGAAGACAGAGGGTGGTAGTTGATGGGAAATGTTCATCCTGGAGACCAGTTACTAGTGATGTACCGCAAGGATCGGTGTTGGGTCCACTGCTGTTTGTCATTTTCATAAATGACCTGGATGAGGGCGTAGAAGGATGGGTTAGTAAATTTGCAGACGACACTAAGGTTGGTGGAGTTGTGGATAGTGACGAAGGAAGCTGTAGGTTGCAGAGAGACATAGATAAGCTGCAGAGCTGGGCTGAGAGGTGGCAAATGGAATTTAATGCAGACAAGTGTGAGGTGATGCACTTTGGTAGGAGTAACCGGAAGACAAAGCCCTGGGCTAGTGGTAAGATTCTTAGTAGTGTAGATGAGCAGAGAGATCTCGGTGTCCATGTACACAGATCCTTGAAAGTTGCCACCCAGGTTGACAGGGCTGTTTAGAAGGCTTACAGCGTTTTAGCTTTTATTAATAGAGGGATCGAGTTCCAGAACCAAGAGGTTATGGTGAAGCTGTACAAAACTCTGGTGCGGCCGCTCTTGGAGTATTGCATATAGTTCTGGTCACCGCATTATAAGAAGGATGTGGAAGCTTTGGAAAGGGTGCAGAGGAGATTTACTAGGATGTTGCCTGGTATGGAGGGAAGGTCTTATGAGGAAAGGCTGAGGGACTTGAGGCTGTTTTCATTAGAGAGAAGAAGGTTGAGAGGTGACTTAACTGAAACATATAAAATAATCAGAGGGTTAGATAGGGTGGATAGGGAGAGTCTTTTTCCTAGGATGGTGATGGCGAGCACGAGGTGGCATAGCTTTAAATTGAGGGGTGAAAGATATAGGACAGATGTCAGAGGTAGTTTCTTTACTCAGAGAGTAGTAAGGGAATGGAACGCTTTGCCTGCAACGGTAGTAGATTCGCCAACTTTAGGTACATTTAAGTCGTCATTGGATAAGCATATGGACGTACATGGAATAGTGTAGGTTAGATGGGCTTGAGTTCGGTATGACAGGTCGGCACAACATCGAGGGCC
This sequence comes from Stegostoma tigrinum, assembly GCF_030684315.1. NCBI lineage: Eukaryota > Metazoa > Chordata > Chondrichthyes > Orectolobiformes > Stegostomatidae > Stegostoma > Stegostoma tigrinum. Next base: position 25,146,774 of record NC_081378.1, on the reverse strand, counting down.
AAAGGGCCTGTACTGTGCTGTAATGTTCTATGTTCTATGTTTTATTAGATATTGAAGCAGAGTTACTAGGCTGAATGGCTAATTTGTCTGTATGTTTTCATGATGGTGTTGTAATGGGACTGACAGAATAGTTGAAGATGTTCTATTGAACGTGGAGGTGAGGACATGCCCTATCTGAACACACACACACACACACACACACACACACACACACACACACACACACACACACACACACACACACACACACACACACACACACACACACACACACACACACACACACACACGCGCGCGTCTGAGGACGGGCCACCGGACCTGAAACATCAATTCTGTTTTTCCCTTCACAGATACTGCCAGATCTGCTGAGCTTTTCCAGCAACTTCATTTTTGTTCCTAATTTACATCATCCGCAGTTCTTCTGTGTTTTTATTGTCAAATATTCCAGTTTGGAACAATTGAAGACCCTTGTATGTAAAGAAAAAGGTAGCTAACTTAGGCAACAAATAAGCTCTCGTTGGCATCAAAGCTCTCAAATATATCCAAAAACTTACAATTAAGATATGGAAAGCTCTAAAAAACACCCTAGCAAAACAAAGCTCTCAAGAATTCAGTAGAAGAAATTATTAAACCTCTTAAAGGCATCAACTAAGATTGAATACAATTTGCAAAGCAGACATTGAAGAAGGCAGAAAGAAAAGGCATAGCAAAAGAATGGCAGGTAAGATCTGAATATATTAATCTTTTCAGTTCAGTTGTAAAAATATCCAAATGGCACAAAAGCTACAAAACCATAGCCTGCAAGCAATAGGTATACAAAATATAAATTCAACAGAATCAATAGAGTTGATAGCCAGAGACTATTTCCCAGGGCAGAAATGGCTAGCACGAGGGGTCATAGTTTTAAGCTGGTTGGTGGAAAGTATCGAGGGGATGTCAGAGGCAGGTTCTTTACGCAGAGAGTTGTGAGAGCATGGAATGCGTTGCCAGCAGCAGTTGTGGAAGCAAGGTCATTGGGGTCATTTAAGAGACTGCTGGACATGTATATGGTCACAGAAATTTGAGGGTGCATACATGAGGATCAATGGTCGGCAGAACATTGTGGGCTGAAGGGCCTGTTCTGTGCTGTACTGTTCTATGTTCTATGTTCTATGTTCTAACATACTGGAAAAATAATGATAACCCCAAAAAATGGTGCAGATTAGAAATCAGTGAGAATGTTAAAAGTTATTTGAGCATGTATTTCCATCAGTTCAGAAATAGCTGCATGCCCTCCAGTTACGTGACCAAAATTGATGTGCTGCACGGTGGGTGGCCTTCTTGGATTTGTGCAGCAGCTGTTGATACTGCTGTTGAGCTTTGATTCATTTATCAGGCATGCATCGTTTTTTTCTTTGTGGTGCTATGTAAAAATCCTATAAAGGTTGCACATGTTATTACTTGGTCAATTGATGAGAGGTTATAGTTCATCTTTGTATATAAGAAAATCGAAATGTTTTTGAAGGATTTTGGCTGCATTCTATGTTGACTAAGACAATTATGGAAAAGTAGGTAGAATGCAGAGACTAGGTATCTATAAAACGCAAGTTTTCATTTGATGGGCACCTTATTGTAATTTTGTATAGGTTATTTCCATAGGCTGTTGAAAGTGTGTCAGTTGCCTTGCCCTACATTTGGTGCGTTTTAGCTTTCCTGACTCTGAGATGCAAAACTGAGTTTGTCCTAGCTATAGGTCTTCCTCCGGAATATTCTCCATACAATATACATGCATGTTTTTGTATGGCTACCTACTGATAAATGCACTCGTAGTTACCAATTTGAAAAGCTCCATGGGTAAAGGCTGCTTTCAGCCACTGCAGTAGCCATGACTTGCCCAGGTGGTCCCTATGGAAGAGTGTGTGTAGCCGGTGTCTCAGCACAAGTTGTGGTTTCTGCACATCACCAAGGCTTGCCAGCTGGTCTAGTGCTACAAAATTTCTAGCAGATATTTAGCATTTTTATGCTTATGGTTCTATATGGTAAGAATTACACTTGAGTATGTGACAGTGCTGACGGCTGGAGATGCATGTGACCGCATTAAGGTAATTCTAACGTTGTGTCAACAAGAATATAGTATCGATTACTTATTCCGTGAATTATGCTGATATCAATATCCTTTCCCACTCCAACTCATTGCTCTCATCTTGTGTTGGTGGCCTTTGTGTGTGTGTTTTCTATTACACGTGAGGGATGTCACCCAGTACACACCAATGATGGCTGTTTTCTTCAGAATAATTGTCCTGATGGGCAGTTTATGGCCTGCCTTCAGTGCAAACATTGTCTTACAGAACAGCAGCAATTTTGTATAGAAGTCATGTATTTGCTGAGTAATAACTACTGCGAAAGCAGACAACAGAAATATTATTCTTTGACAGCCTTGAGGAAACCCAAGGCTGTAGAAACCAGTCAACTGCCACATATCACCATTTAAAACTTGCACTTCACACCACATGGCAAGCTGATATTGAAGTGGCATTGGAAAAGGTGCAAAAGGCAGCAACATAATCATCAACCTGGATGCCTTTGCAATTCCTCCAGCCACTGCTGGATCAAGAATTCTCCATACTGTCTCCAGCAAGAAGCTTAGGAGTAACAGGCATGCCTTCATCCACAGTTGTTGCTTCCTGTTGGTGTGACCGTGTCCTTTGAGAGGAGAATGCTGTCAGTGATTGCTTGACAAGATGTTTGAATCATGTCTGCCATGACTGAGAAGTCGCAACAATGTACATCTGCAAGATGTGGGTGTGAGACTTGCAGTTTTACTAAGTACAGGTGAAATGGAGAAGGGTGTTTTTTAAAGCACAGATCCTGATTGCTCAAGTTTCCTGTTGAATGCCTGATAAGCAGTGTGTGAAATTAGTAGTGCATTGCATAAAATGTGGCATTTGAAGATGTATTCAGTGACCTTAACTACACATGCGAGGTCATTGAACTTGCGCCATAAAAATTCAAAAGCTTAAATTGTTGGTTACTGATGGCATGGCCACAAATAGTGGAGAGGTTAAAATTAGGATTGCTTGAGAAAGTAGAATTAGAGAATTGCAGATACGTTGTACAGTTGTAGAACTGCAAAAGATTGCAGAAGCTAGAGAGACAAAACATGGAGAACTTTATAACAAGGATGTCAAGTTTAAAATCAAGGCAATATTTAACTGGTAGACAGTATAGGTCAAGGAACATGGGGGTCATGAACAAACTGGATGTGCTCTGAATTAGGACACAGCCAACAGAGCTTTAGAACTATTAAATTTATGGAGGATATAAAGTGTGAAGCTTTACGTGAATGCATTATAATAGTCAGATCTAGAAGGAACAAAGGCATTCGTTCTGGAGAAAGATCACTGGACTCTGAACTGTTAATTCTGTTTGCTGTTCAAAGTTGCTGCCGAACTTGCTGAGTTTCTCCAGCAGTTTTCGTTTTAGGAACAAAGGCATGTATGAGCTGATGTCTGGGCAGAGTATGAAATGTGGTGAAATCCTCTAATTATTTTTTGTTCTGGGCAAGCAAATTTTCAGAGCACCTTCAATGGAAGACGTTACTAGGTCATGACTGTCAATTCTGTTCGTTAATAGAAAGGGGCTTATAGGTCACTGATATGGAATTCAAAGGCGAAAGATTGATGCCAAAGATCAGTTTGTATGTGAAGGAGATAGGGACATTCTGAGGTGATTTTTAGCCAAACTGCAGTGAAAGCAACTGAGCCAAGTGAGTTCTATGTAGATAGAGAATTTAATTAAGAAAGTTAAGTTGGGTAGCTCTGTTTTGTTGGTACTCTGGGAAGATCTAGGAGAAACAGAAGCAAACTCCACGCAGAAAGTAGCTGTTGAACTATCTACTGAGAAGATAACAGAACCTAACTGATTCACTTTGGTTGGAAATGAGTGAGAAGTTGTCGGATACCTCTGAGCTGTTAGAAGCCATGTTGAGTTCTAGGAGTTATCAGGCATCTAAATGTTGTAGACAAGGCGCAGGGAAAATCTTGGAGGTTGTGTTGGCTCACAAGGAGTTGAGTGACACTAACAGGTCAGTACAGCTGAAAGTCGGGTTGAAAACTCGGTAAGCACTATTTGCCTTTGTTTAAAATAAAATTTATTTGTTCATGGGATATTGATGATATGGGTTAGGATAGCATTTATTGCCCATCTCTAATTGCCCAAAGGGCAGTTAATTATCAGTGACGTTGCTATAGGTCAAGAAGAGTTCAGGCCGGGTGAAGACAGTAGATTTTATTCCCTGAAAGACAGTGAACCAGTTAGGTTTTTCACAACCATTGGCAGTGATTATGTGGATGCCATTAGACCAGCTTCTTATTCCAACATTTTTTAAAAAAGAATGAAAATTAAAATTTGAAGTTAATTTCCAAATTGAAATCAAACCACCCTGGATTAGGCCTAACTTGGTGGCGCTAATTGTTAGCAAAAGTTGCAGTTGTTCCAGTGACGAAGTATGGAGTGTAGTTTCTCCAAGTCGAGGGGAACATTAGACTCAGGAAAGGAGCGTGTTCGACTGGAATGGAAACAGTGTTGGGGAGGGTTGGGAGTTGTTAAGGCTAAATTTGCAAAACATAAAGATTCTAATCCCTTCTGAAATTTAATTACATTTTCTTGACTCACTGTATTGTTGGTATCTGAGGGAGTTGCTGAGAAATCTGAGATTTGTCTTGATTGAATTTGCTACTTTTATGTACATTGTCAGATGTTTAATGTCAATATAGTACTCCTATTTACCATGTTAATTTTAGATGTTGGAAATAAGTTGTACATGCACCACTGTTCTAACTTGTATAATAAGATATTGTTAATTGTTCAAAACCAGGGAATCTTGTGACTCTCATCATGGAAATTAAGTCTCATCTATTGTATACTTTAAAAACAAAGGTTACTGATTCCAAGGTGGAGGTGGTGTTGTATTGTTAACACCACTGAAACAGTAATCCAGAATTCTTAAGATAAAGTATAAATTCAACATGGCAGATGAGTTCAATAAAAATCTGGAATGTGATAAAAAGCTAGCCTAATAATGATCATTTATCGCGAGTCAATAGTTCTACAACCCCACCGGGTTATCTGATGTTCTTGAGGGAAGGAAATCTGCCCTCTTTATCTGGTCTGGCCTTCACATTGATTCCAAACCCACAACAATGTTGACTCTTAATTGCCCTTGGGCAAATAGAAATGGGCAATAATTGCTGACCCTAACCAGCAATGCTCTCATACTGCAAATGAATTTAAAAAGCTGATTTTAACTTTGACATTATTGCATTACGATATCAAAAAACTATTTTAAAATGTCAGATCCAATTAACATGTCGATGAAACAAAACCACCTGAGTAACAGTAGACAGTAGAATGCAATAGCATTCTTGATTCTGGTTATTGCTGAGATAACCTCTTTCCTTTATTGACACATCATTTGAGTACATTTGAGATACAATCTTAAGATCAGACAGATGGAAACAAATGAAGACTTGTTTGGTTATGATGATCAGTGCCGAAAACTATAGTTTCTTAGCGTGTAATAATTCAGGAAGCCTCAGTTATTTAAGGTTTTAGAATAGATTTGGAGCTCAGGTTGTGGATGGTGTGGTTGGTTCATTGTTTTTCCGCAGACATTTCATTACCCTGCTGTGTAACATCATCAGTGCAGCCTCAGATGAAGCGCCAGAGATAATGGGAACTGCAGATGCTGGAGATTCCAAGATAATAAAATGTGAGGCTGGATGAACACAGCAGGCCAAGCAGCATCTCAGGAGCACAAAAGCTGACGTTTCGGGCCTAGACCCTTCATCAGAGAGGGGGATGGGGGGAGGGAACTGGAATAAATAGGGAGAGAGGGGGAGGCGGACCGAAGATGGAGAGTAAAGAAGATAGGTGGAGAGGGTGTAGGTGGGGAGGTAGGGAGGGGATAGGTCAGTCCAGGGAAGACGGACAGGTCAAGGAGGTGGGATGAGGTTAGTAGGTAGCTGGGGGTGCGGCTTGGGGTGGGAGGAAGGGATGGGTGAGAGGAAGAACCGGTTAGGGAGGCAGAGACAGGTTGGACTGGTTTTGGGATGCAGTGGGTGGGGGGGAAGAGCTGGGCTGGTTGTGTGGTGCAGTGGGGGGAGGGGATGAACTGGGCTGGTTTAGGGATGCAGTGGGGGAAGGGGAGATTTTGAAACTGGTGAAGTCCACATTGATACCATATGGCTGCAGGGTTCCCAGGCGGAATATGAGTTGCTGTTCCTGCAACCTTCGGGTGGCATCATTGTGGCAGTGCAGGAGGCCCATGATGGACATGTCATCAAGACAATGGGAGGGGGAGTGGAAATGGTTTGCGACTGGGAGGTGCAGTTGTTTGTTGCGAACTGAGCGGAGGTGTTCTGCAAAGCGGTCCCCAAGCCTCCGCTTGGCTCATCCCACCTCCTTGACCTGTCCGTCTTCCCTGGACTGACCTATCCCCTCCCTACCTCCCCACCTACACCCTCTCCACCTATCTTCTTTACTCTCCATCTTCGGTCCGCCTCCCCCTCTCTCCCTATTTATTCCAGTTCCCTCCCCCCATCCCCCTCTCTGATGAAGGGTCTAGGCCCGAAACGTCAGCTTTTGTGCTCCTGAGATGCTGCTTGGCCTGCTGTGTTCATCCAGCCTCACATTTTATTATCTCAGATGAAGCGCCGTTGTGTTTTCCCACGTGTTACCTAAACTCTAGAGTCCATTGAGCTGGATTATCTAATTTCTGGTTTTCCTTCACAGTGGAGTGTACATGGGGTCAAGCCCCCCAAATGCAATCTGGCCAGGATTTCAACCAGTAGTGATCTGTCTCTAGAAGTTTCCAGGTTTTAGTCTTTCTGAAGTGTTGTTCTTCGAAGCTCTGATGAAGTGGATTTCTGGTGTTCAATTCCTAGACAAATTTTCATCCTTTGGTCTATATGTGCGATTATTGATGATTTTTTAAAAATCCTTTCATCCGAGTCTGCAGCTGGCTTCCTTATCAAAAGTTAATTTCCTTGCTTCTTCTTATATATGACATTGTTTGAAGACACAGCTGTCCTGTGATTAACTCCTTAAATTCTTCAGCAAGGCAATCTGTTATCCTCGTGGCATTAAGCATCCAGTTTATCAAGCAGGTGTCAAAACAGTTTTGTCTGTGTAGCCTCCACACCCAGACATGGTTAATTGCTTTCAATTCCTGTATAAGTCTGTCCTTGTCTTTTAATAGTTTATTTCAGGCAGAGTTATTACTGATTCTTTCCATGCATAACAATTTGTCTTTGTTGATTCATTCAATCCACGAACAGTTATTAAAGTTTTGAAGTCTGTAATATCATAGTCCCACCTCTCTGTTCAACAGCTACTACTCATGGCATACAAAGGCTAGACCCAGCCCAGAACAGGCATTTCTGCCAACCTATCCTGGGTCTGCTTTATTTTATTTTCTAATCAGCCTGTTCAGAGACATTATTAAACATCTCTGGAGCAGGTGGGATTGAACCTAGGTTTCCTGGACCACAGGTGGGGACACTGCATGACAAGAACAGCCCCGTACTTTTCTGTTTATGGAACATGCCCTTTTTCTAGTGATCAATGGTGCCATCCCTGGATCTGTTTCCTTTTCTTTTTCAATATGCATAAAAGTTACCACATACAACTGAACAACTTTCTCACTGCCAAATCATTTTTAACAATTAACCACTATCAGTAATCATCCAGGCAACCTATTATATGCCAATGCGCCGGGTCTGCTTTTTTTTTGAATGTTCATACCCAGACATGCTATCTCACAAAACTAAGTAACATTTCCCAACCCAACATCACCATGAATGTTGTTGCTTTATTTTTTTTAACTACTGACCACCACCAGTAATTGCCTGTACAATCAATTACACACTTACAAGCAAAACCCTTTGTAAGTAATGCAAACCATCTAAGTTAAAGGGAGGTAGGCAGGGAGGGAAGGGGTTAAATCAAGATGGAGCTGGAGAAAGAAATAAAGCACTGTATCCCAGCGGTGTCCACCTCTCTCTAGAGGCATCAAGAGTATTGATGGATTAAATTAGATTAGTTTCCCTACAGTGTGGAAACAGGCCCTTCGGCCCAACAAGTATACACTGCCCTTTGGACCATCCCATCCAGACCTATCCCCCTATAGCCCATACACCCCGGAACGCTACGGGCAATTTAACATGGCCAATCCACCTAGCCTGCACATCTTTGGACTGTGGGAGGAAACCGGACCACCCGGAGACAACCCATGCAGACATGGGGAGAATGTGCAAACTCTGCACACTGGCGCTGTGCAGCTGCAATGCTAACCACTGAGCCACCATGCCGTGGAGTCCGTGTGCTCCCACTCCAAGGAGGCCAGGGCATGCTGAGCCTGTTTTTTTTCTCTCTCTCACAGTTGAGCGACTTTTCCACCAGCAAATCACGGTGACTTTCTTCTTCTGAGTTTTATTTTAAAGTACTAACTACCTATGGGAAAAATACTCATGTAGCCAATTCAATATTTATGTGCAAATCCCAAAAATGTCAATGCAAGCTGTCGGAAGTGAAGGGGACGTAGGGAAAGAGAAAAGGGATTAAATAAAAATGGAGTTGGGGAGGAGATAAAGTGCTTTATTTCCTGCGGTGCTGGGTGTCTGATTTGTTACTTTTATATACAGAAGTGACTTTTTTTGTTTTAATTATTCACCACCACCAGGAAGGGGGGAGCAAGAGCAGAAATTGCTGGAAAACCTCAGGAGGTCTTCCAACATCTGTGAAGAGAAAGTACAATTAATGCTTTGGATCTAGTGACCCTTGTTCAGAACTGGTTGTATTTAGAAAAAGGTTGATATATATGCTAAAGAATGGGTGAGGGGAGAAGGAGGGAGCAAATGATAGGTGGAGATGGAGTCCAGAGAGAGAGAGAGGGAGAGAGAAAGAAACAGTCGGGCAGACAAAGGAATGGGTAAATGTTACCCTGGGAGAAGGAACAGCTGCTTATTGGGACCGTTAGTGACTGACAAGGAGTTGATATTTCCACAAGAGGGTCCATTAGAGGTCTACATTTTTGTAACATTTTTATTTAGCATATTTTTCTAAACAACCTATCCAGAGATGTTATCACACACCTCTGGAGCACGTGGGACTTGAGCCCGATTCTCCTGGCCCAGTGGTAAGGACACTACCACTATATCAATAAAGCCCAAATAGGGATCTGCTTTATTCTGTTTTCTTTTGTATCCAGAAGTGTTAGCATGCATAATTGTAGTAACAAGTGGTGGGGTGACTTTAATTTCTTAAATTGCAAGCTTCTGATTTAAAATATGCTACCATCATGTGTCCCCAAAGTATTGAATGAAAGTATCAGAAGGAAAATAAGGATTTTTTAAAATGGAATAATAATTCCACACAGTACAATTAAAGTGAAGGGTATCAGAAATGCTATCTTTACTTGTAGATGGGGAGTTAAGACAGGTTCTCATCTACTAATCAGGATAAAAGATCCTGAAGTACCAATCCTGTTTCTTATTTCTCAGATACTTATTCTACAACTAACGACAGTAAATAGATTTTCAGGTCATTTATCTGTGCCACTTGGTGAAGTTTGTCTACATAACAGCAGTGATAAGGATTGAAATGTAATTAATTATGTGCCAACCCTTGCACCATTTTGTGGACTTGAAAAGTGGTGCCTAAAAGCAAATCCTTCCTTTCTAACCAAAACCGGGAGAAGTGAAAATTGTAGCATATATTGAATCAGGTTTGTGGATCATTGGACCTTGCACGAAATAGTGCTCTAAAGTATTCCATTTGTCAATATAAATTTCTGTAAGAGCAAGGAAGCGAAAGCTTATTATGTAAATGAAAATTGATGAAAAAACTCAGCAGGTCTGGCAGCAGAAGATCTGTGTAGAGTAACCAGAGTTAACTGAAAGAAATGAGCAGAAAGTTTTTCTCCATAGATGCTGTCAGACCTGCTGAGTTTTTCCTGCAATTTGTTTTGTTTTTGCTTTCAAGCATCAGCAATTCTTTTGGTTTTATGTTTTAATGGAACTGTCATACATTATGTAAGTAGAATGAAGCCTGGAGTTTAATGTAAGTGCCAAGCTAAATAAGATCCCAGTGACCATTAAATGTGTGCAAGGCAAGTTGGTCAATTGCCGACAGACCCTCTCCAACTTTTACACTAAGCATAACATTCAACCTTCTGCTAACATACTAAAATCACTGAGGAGTTAGGCAATATTGTTAATCTCAAAATTTGAATAACAGTAGATCTGTGATTTTGTTATGAGTAATTTATTCTTAACAGGACCGATATGGAAAAATAACAAACCTTTTCATGTGAGAAATGTGCAGTGTTTAATTAATTTTCATTAGTCTAATGCAAGTGTCACTATGAAACAAGATTATTGTTGTAATCTCGCTCCCCTAATATTTCTAATTTTTGACGGTCTTATGTAACAGGTATATGACATTTCTACATACATCTTTTAAATTAACTAGCAAGGAACTTACTGTTGTCTTGCAGACAATTACTATGGCACTCCAAAACCTCCAGCAGAACCAACACCACTTCTGCAAAATGTAACGGATCAAATTCTGCCTGGTGCTAGACCCAGTGCTGAGGGAAAAAGGAAAAGAAATAAATCAGTAAGTAACATGGAAAAAGCTGGAACTTCACCACCAGAAGAGGAGGAGGAGGAGGAAGAAGAAGAAGAGGAGGAGGAGGAGGAGGAGGAGGAGGAGGAGGAGAGACCTGTTATCAATGGAAATGGAGTCCCAGTACAACCAGGTCAGTGTAAAAATGGAAGGACACGTTTGTTATCCACCACTTTTAAATGGGGTGAGTGTTAAGACTTCTGGGGACTCCAAGATAATGGGAGATTGTTTCCTTTGAATACTGTTCATGAAACTTGCATTTGTCATAGGCTTTCCAATGGTGTTCTACAACACACTGTTGTCAGCAGAGCGACGAAATGGTGTGGTGTCTTCCGAAGGAGTCTGGAACCTATGTAAATAGAGCTAATACTTGTGTGCCCTCTTAACCAATCAAATTGCAGATAGACTCAGTTTTCAATTTAATAACGACAAAGTCTGAATCAAGAAGTGAAATTTTGAATCGTGAATTCATCCCAAATTAACAACAGAAAGGGGAGTAAAAAGAGGAAAAAGGAGTGACTTGAGAGGGAGAGATAAAATAGAAAAAAGTAATAGAAATTTATTTTTCAGACTTTTAATCTCCATAAATAGCAGGAAGGATTATAAAACAGTTTGAAGGATTGAGACTCTATTATTTGCAGTTTCAATGAGTTAGTTTATGACTTAGCATGACATTAAAAGTGTGCATAGATATGAGTGGCTTGGCTTAACATTTTGAAACCTGCTTAATCCAGGAGTCCATTATCATTGCAGGAATTTACGATCATTGAATGCATTTGAAATAGGACCCCGATGGTGAGATACCATTACAGCTTCTAGTATAACCGCATGTCTAAGACAACACTTCTGGCTTTTCACCTTTGGTTATGAAAATAGATTCACTAGAAACTGTTAACTGATATGCACATTAAAGATGTGCAATTAGTCTCAACTTTATTTTCACAACAAAACATGACCTATGAGATGAAGACCCACGTGTTAAAAACAGTTTAATTAATTTTAATCAAGTTGACTTTATGTTACCGAATACAAGGTTCATTTCAGAGTTAGAAATGGTAAAACTACGTTTGCCTTGATTCTCAACAGGAAGAAATTTATCTCAAAAATCTGAACACTTCCATAGCTTTTAGTAGTTTCCAGTTCTGTTTTCACTATTATGTCAGATTGATTTCTGAGAACAAGTAATGTTTGAGACTGAGGAACAAGCCTGGATTTGCTGTTAACAGGATACTTAACCTAACTTTTTGACACTTTTTTATTTCATGATTTTAAAGCTAGAACACTATAAATGCACAGACAGTAATTTCTATGGATTATAACCGTTGTCCTGAAGGCAGCAGAATTTTAGACATTATGGAAGAGTATCAGTTTTACGAGGTACTTCTTCACGAATTGGTAAAAACTCAAGGGGAATAGACATTTTTGACAGATAACGCATTCAATAATTTCTTGGTGTATCAGTCCTCAAGCCAACGTCATTTGTGTGTAGAAAAATTCACAGTATAATCAGAATTGCTAACATTTTCCTCCACAGTTTACCTGCAGACATGTTTGTTGACAAATTTCCCATTAAAAAGTTCCCAAGTGGGAAATACTTCTTAAATTACTTGACTGAGATAATGTTTTTCAACCTGATACTCCACTTACTTATTCTACCTGGAATCATAATTTACTTCATGGCTTACTCTTTCAATATATGTAATGAAGGATCCTGAAAGATGGTTGGAACAAATTTCTTCTGAATCCACCTAGATGTATTTAGTAAAGAAATATCAGAAACTTTCGGGAAGAGAGCCTCGTCCTTCCAATTTTCTGTCCTTTTTTCAATCCTCCATTGTAAAACTGAATTGATGCAATGGCTGAAACAGTCTTCAGTAAGTACTTCCTCAACAGGGTCATTGAAGTGATAATGGTGCATCAGCAGCTACTTCTCAATTGTTTTGCTCAAAATGAAATGTCCAGCATTGTTAGTCGCAAGACAAGTTGTTTTTTTGTTGTTGTGCGGTTGCTACTGTAAGAACATGATGTAATTTGGCAGTCTAATCATGCCATAGCTTAGTGAAATAATGCGTAAAGTTTTGTATATGATATCAAACCCCAAATTCCCAACAATTTGAGCTGTCATAGACAACAACACTGAACAGAGAACAATGGATATGAAAATCTTGAGGGGAGGATGCCCAATCTGGCACTTGTTTTAATATAACTTCAAATCAATCACTCAAAGCTATGTAGGATCTGGGGAGTGGGTTATTATTTGAATGCTCAAACAAAATATTCATTTAAGAATGGATAGCAATGAATAATTGTAGCATTGTTCTCAAATGGTCTGCAATAATATTTCACTGTGTTTACTCCAATTTCTTCTCATAATGCCTTCATTACATTATAAGTATAGCAAAAAGAAATGGCTCATTGTAATTTGATCAGTTTAAGATCAGATGATCCACAGGATGCTATCTCAGTAAAAGCAAAGAATATTGCTAGCCAGGACCAGCCCAGTTTATGAGGCTTACAAACTTCCAGTTTACTTTCAGGAGGGTTATACAGTTTGAATCTGTTACATCCAACAAAGCTTCTAATGAGTGCAAGCTGTGGATTGGTAGTTTGAACCCTTGTCAGTTAGCAGCACATAATAGGCTTCTGAAACGTTTCATTGATGAAATAGCCAAGTTATAGAGGCCCATACAGTGTGGAAGCAGGTCATTCAGCCCATCAAACTAGACCAAATCTCCAAAGAGCATCCCACCCGGACCCACCTCCTACCCTATCCCTGTAATCCTGCATTTCCCATGGTTCAACTACCTAGCCTGCACATCTTTGGACCATGGGAGGAAATTGGAGCACTTGGAGGAAACCCACGCAGACATGGGGAGAATATACAAACTGAAACAGTTGCCCAAATGGAATTACGCCTGGGTCCCTGGCTCTGTGAGGCATCAGTGCTAACCACTGAGCCACCATGCTGCCCCAAAAAATTCAAGTAAAAATTTAAAGGAGGTCTAAAACAAAAACAGTGAAGATTAGTAACTAAATAGGGGAAAATTAAGTATGTAAAAATTTGATTATGTCATTCAGTTCCTTAAGCCTGTTCTGCTGTTCAGTTAGATCATGGTTGACGTTGTTTAACTCCATTTATCCAATTTTAACCTGAATCCCAGGACACTCTTTACACAACAAAATGTTATTGTCAGCATTCACAACTTTTTTGGGAAGAAAATTTCACATTGTTTACTTGGTGCTTAGTGAAGCCACTGACAAGGTTCCACATAGTAGATTAATTAGTAAAGTTAGATCACATGGGATTCAGGTTGAGCTTGCCAATTGGATGCAAAGTTGGCTAAAAGACAGGAGACAGCGTGATGGTGGAGGAGATAATGGGAACTGCAGATGCTGGAGATTCCAAGATAATAAAATGTGAGGCTGGATGAACACAGCAGGCCAAGCAGCATCTCAGGAGCACAAAAGCTGACGTTTCGGGCCTAGACACTTCATCATAGAGGGGGATGGGGGGAGGGAACTGGAATAAATAGGGAGAGAGGGGGAGGCGGACCGAAGATGGAGAGTAAAGAAGATAGGTGGAGAGGGTGTAGGTGGGGAGGTAGGGAGGGGATAGGTCAGTCCAGGGAAGACGGACAGGTCAAGGAGGTGGGATGAGGTTAGTAGGTAGCTGGGGGTGCGGCTTGGGGTGGGAGGAAGGGATGGGTGAGAGGAAGAACCGGTTAGGGAGGCAGAGACAGGTTGGACTGGTTTTGGGATGCAGTGGGTGGGGGGGAAGAGCTGGGCTGGTTGTGTGGTGCAGTGGGGGGAGGGGATGCACTGGGCTGGTTTAGGGATGCAGTAGGGGAAGGGAAGATTTTGAAACTGGTGAAGTCCACATTGATACCATATGGCTGCAGGGTTCCCAGGCGGAATATGAGTTGCTGTTCCTGCAACCTTCGGGTGGCATCATTGTGGCAGTGCAGGAGGCCCATGATGGACATGTCATCAAGAGAATGGGAGGGGGAGTGGAAATGGTTTGCGACTGGGAGGTGCAGTTGTTTGCTGCGAACTGAGCGGAGGTGTTCTGCAAAGCGGTCCCCAAGCCTCCGCTTGGTTTCCCCAATGTAGAGGAAGCCGCACCGGGTACAGTGGATGCAGTATACCACATTGGCAGATGTGCAGGTGAACCTCTGCTTAATGTGGAATGTCATCTTGGGGCCTGGGATGGGGGTGAGGGAGGAGGTGTGGGGACAAGTGTAGCATTTCCTGCGGTTGCAGGGGAAGGTGCCGGGTGTGGTGGGTTGGAGGGCAGTGTGGAGCGAACAAGGGAGTCACGGAGAGAGTGGTCTCTCCGGAAAGCAGACAGGGGAGGGCATGGAAAAATGTCTTGGGTGGTGGGGTCGGATTGTAAATGGCGGAAGTGTCGGAGGATAATGCGTTGTATCCGGAGGTTGGTAGGGTGGTGTGTGAGAACGAGGGGGATCCTCTTGGGGCAGTTGTGGCGGGGGCGGGGTGTGAGGGATGTGTCGCGGGAAATGCGGGAGACGCGGTCAAGGGCGTTCTCAATCACCGTGGGGGGAAAGTTGCGGTCCTTAAAGAACTTGGACATCTGGGATGTGCGGGAGTGGAATGTCTTATCGTGGGAGCAGATGCGGCGGAGGCGGAGGAATTGGGAATAGGCGATGGAATTTTTGCAGGAGGGTGGGTGGGAGGAGGTGTATTCTAGGTAGCTGTGGGAGTCGGTGGGCTTGAAATGGACATCAGTTACAAGCTGGGTGCCTGAGATGGAGACTGAGAGGTCCAGGAAGGTGAGGGATGTGCTGGAGATGGCCCAGGTGAACTGAAGGTTGGGGTGGAAGGTGTTGGTGAAGTGGATGAACTGTTCGAGCTCCTCTGGGGAGCAAGAGGCGGCGCCGATACAGTCATCAATGTACCGGAGGAAGAGGTGGGGTTTGGGGCCTGTGTAGGTGCGGAAGAGGGACTGTTCCACGTAACCTACAAAGAGGCAGGCATAGCTGGGGCCCATGCGGGTGCCCATGGCCACCCCCTTAGTCTGTAGGAAGTGGGAGGAGTCAAAAGAGAAGTTGTTGAGTGTGCGGACGAGTTCAGCTAGGCGGATGAGAGTGTCGGTGGAGGGGGCCTGGTCAGGCCTGCGGGACAGGAAGAAGCGGAGGGCCTTGAGGCCATCTCCATGCGGAATGCAGGTGTACAGGGACTGGACGTCCATGGTGAATATGAGGTGTTGGGGGCCAGGGAATTGGAAGTCCTGGAGGAGGTGGAGGGCGTGGGTGGTGTCACGGACATAGGTGGGGAGTGGAGGGTGGGTTTTCAGACTGGAGGCCTGTGACCAGCAGTGTTCTGTGCTGGAATCCGGGCTGGGTCCACTCTTGTTTGTCATTTATATAAATGATTTACATAGGAACATAGAAAGCAAGGTCATTAGGTTTGAGGATCATGCCAAGATTGGTGGTATTATGGGCAATGAGGATGGTTATGTAAGGTTACAAAGAGATCTTAATTAGGTCAATGGCAAATGGAGTCTACTTTGAATAAATGCGAGACATTGCATTTTGGTAAAACAAGAAAAGGCTAATATAATTAAAAGTAGGGCCTTGGGCAGTGTTGTAGAACAGAGAGACCTCGAGGTTCAGGTATATAATTCTGAGGAAGGGTCATTGGACCCAAAACGTTTACTCTGTTTTCTCCTTCACAGTTGCTGCCAGACCTGCTGAGCTTTTCCAGCAACTTTGTTTTGTACGTAATTCTTTGATGTTTGCATCATATACAGATCATGTAGTTAAGAAAGTGTTTAGCTTGCTTGCCTTCATTGCTTAGAACTTTGAGTATGTGAGTTGGGACATTATGTGGAGATTGTGCATTATATTGGTGAGGCTTCTTCTGGAGGGCTGTGTTCAGTTCTGGCCTCCCTGTTATGGGAAGGATATTATTAAGCTGGTGTGGGTTCAGAAGAGATTTACCAGGATGTTGCTGTGAGTGGAAGGTTGAAATCATAAGGAGAGGCTGGATAATCAGGGACTTTTTGCACTGGAGCGTGGGAGGTTGAAAGGTGACCTTAAAGAGGTTTATAAAATAATGAGGCATAAAAATAAGGTGAATAACAAGTGTCTTTTTGCTGGGGTGGGGGAATTTCAAGGGTAGGGGGCATATTTTTAAGGTGAGAGGAGAATGATTTTAAAAAGACAAAAGGGGCAACTTTTTCAGTGGGTTGTGTATGGAATGAACTTCCAGAGGAATTAGTGGATGTGGGTACAGTTATAACATTTAAAAGATATTTAGATAAGTATGTAATAAATGGTTGATGGGATATGAGCCAAGTGCAGGCAGGTTAGACTAATTTAGTTTGAATTTATGGTCAGCGTTGACAGGATGGACCAAAGGGTCTGTTTCAGTGCTGTATGACTATGTGACTCCATATGTTCGCTACCCTTGTCTGTGTAAGAATATTCCCTACTTTTATTCCTGAATGACCTGACTCTAATTTAAGGATATTTCCCCACTTGCTGGAGTCCACCTTCAGAGAGAATGTCTTCTGTGTACCTCTGCTGTTGAATTCTAATATCATTTAAAACATCTTGATTAGGTCTAACATCAACCTTCAAGGGAATACAAGCCAAGTTTAAATTTTAGTATCCGAATAGTTTAAATTTATCCTTCTAATATGTGAGCAATTTTAGTAAATATTTCCACATTATTGCAGTCGCTGAACCAAGAAGGCTAAACAGCTTGGTATTTTTAACACTTTGTTAATAGTAAACTAAATAATTCAGAGAATGCAAGATCTTCGTGACATATTACAATAATTTCTTTATATGATTTTACTGTCAATGCAATGTATTTAATGACCCAAGATTTCTAGTAAAGAATGAGCCAGCTGTCAAATAATGCAGGCCCCTCTATTTAGGGAAAACAAATCTACTTGGCTTTCTAGATTTTGCAGCAAATGAGGTGACATTTGCGATGGATGCCGTATCTCGTGAAACAAACGTCAAATACTTTGTGCAGATGTGCAAGGCTGATGTTTTTTGCTAACTAAAGACAGATATTTATGTGACTAGGACAAAGATTCACTGACAATGTCATTCCATGTTAAAATAATTGTACAGGAAGTAGCAGAAACTGCTAAGCTAATGGATATTAACTTCTAATGTGTAGAAATAACGGCATGCTCCAGTAACATGCAACCCAGTGCCTTAGCTGTCCTTGTAATTTTTTACTTCTGTAAAGTCATCAATGTAACGGAGGAATTTTTTACTTCTTTACAGTCATCAATGTAACGGAGGAAGAGGTGGGGTTTGGGGCCTGTGTAGGTGCGGAAGAGGGACTGTTCCACGTAACCTACAAAGAGGCAGGCATAGCTGGGGCCCATGCGGGTGCCCATGGCCACCCCCTTTGTCTGTAGGAAGTGAGAGGAATCGAAAGAGAAGTTGTTGAGGGTGAGGACGAGTTCAGCTAGGCGGATGAGGGTGTCGGTGGAGGGGGACTGGTCGGGCCTGCGGGACAGGAAGAATCGGAGGGCCTTGAGGCCATCTGCATGCGGAATGCAGGTGTATAGGGACTGGACGTCCATGGGTGAAAATGAGGTGTTGGGGGCCAGGGAATCGGAAGTCCTGGAGGAGGTGTAAGGGCGTGGGTGGTGTCACGGACGTAGGTAGGGAGTTCCTGGACCAAAGGGGAGAAAATGGAGTCCAGATAGGTGGAGATGAGTTTGGTGGGGCAGGAACAGGCTGAGACAATGGGTCGACCAGGGCAGGCAGGTTTGTGGATTTTGGGAAGGAGATAGAAACGGGCCGTGCGGGGTTGGGGAACAATGAGGTTGGAGGCTGTGGGTGGGAGGTCCCCTGAGGTGATGAGGTCATGAATGGTGTTGGAGATGATGGTTTGGTGCTCGGGTGTGGGGTCATGATCGAGGGGGCAGTAGGAGGTGGTGTCGGAGAGTTGGCGTCTGGCCTCGGCGATGTAGAGGTCAGTGCGCCATACTACCACTGCGCCACCCTTGTCTGCGGGTTTGATGGTGAGGTTGGGGTTGGAGCGGAGGGCTGCCCGTTCTGCGGGGGAGAGGTTGGAGTGGGTGAGAGGGGTGGAGAGGTTGAGGCGATTAATGTCTCGACGGCAGTTGGAGATGAAGAGATCGAGGGAAGGTAGGAGGCCAGGGGGTGGTGTCCAGGAGGAGGACTTGTGTTGGAAGCAGGAGAAGGGGTCAGTGGAGGGAGGGTCAGGCTCCCGGTTGAAGAAGTAGGCGTGGAGGCGAAGGCGGCGGAAAAACTGTTCTGTGTCCAACCGTGACTGGTATTCATTGATGTGTGGTTGTAGGGGGACAAAGGCGAGCCCCTTACCTTCCATATTAAGATGGACAGCGATGTGCATCATAAGCTGATTAATTAAAGTTGAAAAAAAAACTGAATAGTCTTATTTCCAGCCATTCTTCTGTTCAGAAATAAGGTCTCTGGACCTGAAACTTTAACTCTGCTTTCTCTCCACAGATGCTGCCAGACCTGCTGCATTTTTCCAGCAATTTCTGTTTTTGAATTTTACTCTCCCTCTTCACAGCTTTTGCTTTCACATCTTTGTAACCTCGTAATTTATTTCTGTTCAGATAACTAATGGATGCTATTAGCTCTCATTTTGGTGGTGAAAATGTCACCCTGATATTTCTGGCATCCTTGTGTAAAATTCTAATAAAAATTAAGCTGCAGCCATTGATCATTCTAATTATATGTTATACATGATTTTAATGAACCAACATAGTGGTGTACACTGTCCAATTACATCAATTTTGCTTTGACTTGTTTTGTCTTTTATATCCTCCTCTAAACGAATCAACTGATTTCTTTAAAAATATCATATAACCTCAGAGATAAGCCACAGTATCGTAGCTGCTTAGATGTTTTACTACAAACCTAGCAAGTTAGAATTGATGCTACTTCACATCCATAAAAGACAATACATTATTTAAATATTTAAGTGCTATAAGTGATCATTCAGCTTTTTCCTTTAGGGTAATTGTTGATTCCCGTCAAAACATCCGTATTGTAAATCGAAGTTGAAAAAACACGTTAGCGTAGGAGTTGAGCAACACCTGCATTTTTAAAAATAAAACTTCTGATGGAGTAACTTGCAATACTTTTATGAGAAAATTTGTCAAAAAGCTGCTGGTTACACCAGTGGCAGGAAAGCATCATTGGTGCAAAATTGTAAATTGTATTCTAATAGACAAGAAAGTAAATAGTTCTTTTAATAAAACTCCATAAAGCTAAATTACTACATGATGTGAGTCCTCAGGATGGCACAGGGAGGAATTGAACATTTTGGAACATTAAACAAATACGTGATTGTTTTCGTCTTCCTTTGACTATCTGTAAGTACCAGGAGAAAGAAGAAACAAGATTGAAAATCATAGGAAAAAACTGACAAGTTAGAACATATTTTTATATTGTTTTCTCCTTTTAGTTTTGAATGTTTTGAAAATATTATTTTGTACAGTTTTGGTCATTACCCTGTCTTAAAAAATGATATACTGATTTGATAACATTCTGTGTAATCTGGTGTATGTAACCCTGATGTAGTTGTTTCCAATCAGCTTGCAATTAAATGATTAATAGTTTACTAAAAACTTGAATGAAGATATAGCTTAACTTTATTATGGAGATATATATTGCAAATGAGTATCATACAGGAAATTTTCATGTGTTCAGTTACATATGCAGCTATCCATATTTCAGTATCTTGTTTGCAAGCAATGCATTTGACTGTTTTCCTTCCATATTCCGTCTGAGTATAGTGTTCATTTCTCTCCCACCTAAATGATGTAAAGGCTTCTTTTACTGACAGCAGTAAATGACAAAATTTAAAATGTTTTGACAACCTACCTAATTCCCAAAGGGTGTGAATAGAATTCTGTTGTCTTGTTTAGTGGCAACATTACCAGGTTTTGAAAAGCAGCTACTGTTTATTAGGCTTGCCTGCAAAATATAAAACATGAGTCAAATGACCAAACCCGGAAGATGTGAAGATTTTAGTGTATGATGTTTGAAAGTGTCTTTGCTTAAGTGATTTTGTGCAGGTACTTCTATGAACTTGGAAGCTGTTACAGGCTCAACTATAATAGTTACAATGAATTAAAGTGATGGAAGTCAAAATCTATTACACGTATTTAATTAATGGCTGAAAATTTAATGACAGTTCCAACATTACACTGAAAGTACTTGTTAGGCGAAAATGTAAGAAAAAAGTACCTCAGTTTCTATCTGCATTATTGTGCCTATAATGGAACAACCAAAATTGTTTGATCTCATCTGCACCAAGCCTCCTTAAAATACAAAAGGGCCTAAACAAATATGCCTGTCTCCAGAGGAAAACATAAAAGGCAAAACAATTCCATATGTGTGGAGTAATTACATGTATTATCTATTAATTCCCTCTATTGTCCCTGGTTGATGTTTATTGTTTTATTTTAAAAGAAAAATGCTTGTCCTTATTCATCCCCATCAAATACACTACCTGAGTAATTTTGAGCCAGTTTGTTTTCATATTTCTCCATCTTTAACCCGCTGATTGGTTTATACAACTGTCCATAATTAAATGTTTTATTCCTCTCAATATCATGCAAAATATTTGAACTTATCTCTCTAAATTAAAAAATTACAATGTATCAATCTTCCCTTTTAATTATTTTGATAACTCATAAAAAGCAGATTAGAATACCAAACTGAATATGTTGTCAGAACATTATCAGCAATCCATATCCAGTTTTGAATCCTTGAGAAGCATCTAGAGTTGAAAATGGGCAACTAAATTACACAGTGAACTCTACGTCAAAACTTAAAAGTTGAATAATGTAAGGTTCCTTGCTTTTCAAGTGGTCAGTACACTTTACTTTGAAATAAAGTATTTTGAGAGGGTTTTATGGCTGCTTGTCATCCTGACATGCTTAATTCACTTAAACGAGCTGTGTTCATCCAGCTCCACAGCTTGTTATCTCAGATTCTCCAGCATCTGCAGTTCCTTCTATCTCTAGCACTGAATGCACCACTGGTGGCCATGCAAGACAATGTCAAAATTGTTGAAGGAAGAATTTTGTAAAACTAGGATAAACAAGAATCTACTGCCTGGGTCCATAAAAGATCTGTAATTTACTAACAGAGCTAGCTGTATTCTGAGATTGTGCCCCACCACCATCCCCTACTGTTCACGTTTACCAAAATAACATTCATGTAGCTGCCAAGTTGACTGAGTGTTAGAAGCATTTACGTGCAGCTGACACCAAATGATTCAGGCATCCCGGCTGCCCTACTTGTGTTGTGCTTTAACTTTCGAAGAAAGTTAAATTTCCCTTCCACAAGGAAGGGTGTATGCACTTGTTTGTACTGAAATAAGCTACATGTAACAAAAAAGCTGCTTAATACAGCTGTGAAAGCTGTGTACCATGGAAAAACTAACTTGTAGACACCGGGTACTTGTCTTGCAGGAAAGTTTATCATTCTCAAAGGGGGTCTTGTGAACGTTTTTGCAATAATATGAATGCCTTTGAGGATAGATATAATGGGAATGTTTTTGGAGCATGTGTTATCTTTAAAATTACACTGCAATTCACATTGTGAATTTTACAACTCTACTGTGAATAGTTGGCCTGTTTAAGATCGAATTATAGCATCTGGTGTGTTCGGTGTTTCACAATCTATTTTCAGTTTGTTTGCTTGCTTACTTACACTGAGGTAGCTTTGACCTCATTCAAACAATCAAAATCCATTGAGAAATGTGAGGTCTCACACATTCCCAGGACCTGAGGGCTTACATTCTCATATTCTGAAAAGAGGAGCTTCAGAGATAGTTCATGTATGGCTATGATTTTGCAAAATTCTCTAAATTCTGAAATGTTCCTAGAAGAATGGAAGTAAAAGCAGCACCACTATTCAAGAAATAAAGGAGGGAAAGTAAGGAACTAAAGGTCAGTTGGATGTGCAACCAAAGAAGTCTTAATTTCTTCTAATATCATTTGGGAAAGCAAAATATTATTGTTTAGTTTCAATCAGCATGGTTTTACGAAAGTGAAGTCTTATTTGACAAATTTATTAGAGTTTTTTTGAAAATGTACATAGCAGAGTAAACAGAAGGGAACTAGTAGATGTAGACTACTTGTATATCCAAAAGGTGTTTGATAACATACAACACGAAAGGTTTGTGCATGAGTAAAGAACTCATAGAGTTTGGAGGAGGAAGTTGAAGGATATGGTAGTGTGAATAGAGGATTGGTTAACAGATAGGAAGCAGAAAGCAGGAATAGCTGAGATGTTTTCAGTTTGGTGGGCTGTTACTAGTAGCACAAGCATCTGCAGATGCTTCATCTATTCACATTCTATATTAATGTTTTAGACAAAGAGACAGGAGGTGATATACATATGTTTACTGATGATAGAAAACTAGGAGGGAATTTAGACTATGAGGTGGTCGCAAAGATGCTCCAAAGTGATATAGACATGTTAAGTAATTGGAAAACGAGCTGGTGAATTGATTGCAATATTGGAAAGTGTGATGTTATTCACTATGGTCTTCCTTTTAGATTTCTTAGAGCCCTTACAGTGTGAAACACGCCATTCGGCCCAACAAGTCCACATCAACTCTCTGAAGGGCATCCCACCCAAACCCATCCCTCTACTCTATCCCTGTTTCCCTGTAGGCTAACCAGCCCAATCTACACATCCCTGGGTAATTTAGCATGGCCAATCCACCTAGCTTGCACATCTTTGAACTGTGGGAGGAAACCAGAGCAATCGGCGGAAACCCATGCTGACACAGGGCGAACGTGCAAACTCTGCACAGACAGTTGCCCAGGGTGAATAGAAAAGTGGAATATTTTTTAAAAAGAATGAAACTTGTAAACAAAAAAAATCCTCATGATCCCAACTGGTAGTTATTGATTCTCCAGACTGACCTTTATCCACTCCTTGCGCGAGCTGATTCAGGAACAGCATTTTCCTGGCCATTATCAGACTGATGAATGGACTCTTCAGTCTCAAATAAAGCTGATCTTGCTAACCTTGATCTTGCCTAGTATCCACCCCGTGCAGTGTAACCTATATGCTTCTGTCTAAGTCTTTTTGATCTGTATATCCTTTGCTTACTATGATCTGCCTGTACTGTTCATAAACAAAGCTTTTCACTGAATTTTGGTACATGTGACAATAAATTAATCAATCAATAATTCAATCAATCAATCAATGTTCACCTACATTTACACCTCCCCTCTCCTCACACCCCACCTCCAGGTCACAGGTCATTGAAATGGAAAATGAGCCACGGTCATAATGAATGGCAGAGCAGGCTCAAATGGCCAAATGGCCTACTCTTATACTTAGAGATAGTAGGAACTGCCGATGCTGGAGTCTGAGATAACAGGGTGTGGAGCTGGAGGGACACAACAGGCCGCATCAGGGAAGCAGAAAAGCTGATGTTTTGGGTCTGGACCCTTCTTCAGAAATGGGGAAGGGGAAGGGGGCTCAAAGAAGTAGAGAGAGGGGAGGCGATGATTGAAGTTGAGTAGAGGAGCAGATAGGTGGAGAGAAGACGGACAAGTCAAGGAGGTGGGAATGAAGCCAGTAAAGGTGAGTATAGGTAGGGAGTTGGGAAGGGGGTTGGTCAGTGAAGATAGAGGGGCGGGTAGGTGGGAGGGAAGATGGACAGGTCAAGGAGCTGGGGATGAGTTGAGGAGGGACAAAGTGGGGGTGGGGATTGGTCAGTGAAGTGGGAGGTGCAGATAGGTGGGAGAAAAGACAGACAGGTCAAGGAGCTGGGGACAAGAGGGACTGGTCTTGGGATGGGGTTGGGTGTGGGGAGATTTTGAAGCTTGTAAAATCCATATTGTGACCATAGGGCTGCAGGGTTCCCAAGCGGAACATGAGTTACTGTTCCTCCAGCCTTCGTTTGGCATCATTGTGGCACTGGAGGAGGCCCAGGATGGACATGTTGTCCAAGGAGTGGGAGGGGGAGTTGAAGTGGTTCCCAACTGGGAGGTGTTGCCATTTGTCACAAACCAAGTGTAGGTCCTCCATAAAGTGATGTCCAAGCCTCCACTTAGTTTCCCCAATGTAGAGGAGCCATATCGGGAACAGCGGATACAATATACCACATTAGCAGATGTGCAGGTGAACATCTGTTTAATGTGGAATGGTGGGGCTAGTGGGGAACGTGGAGCGGCCGAGGGAGTCATGGCAAGAGCAGTCCCTCCGGAAGGCAGTTAAAGGTGGGGAGGGAAATATATCCTTCATAGTGGGATCAGATTGCAGGTGGCAGAAGTAGTGGAGAATGATGCGTTGAATCCGGAGATTGATGATGTGATATGTGAGGATGAGGGTAATCCTGTCTTCCTTATTATTGCGGGGAGCGGGTGTGAGGGCTGAGGTGCAGGAAATGCGAGAGATGTGGTTTAGAGCGTGGAGGGGAATTTGTGGCCCTCGATAAACGTGGACATCTGAGATGTCTGTCAGTGGAACGCCTCATCTTGGGGGCAGAGGAATGTGGAGTAGGGGATTGCATTCTTGTAGGAAGGTGGGTGAGAGGAGGTATCTGTGGGAGTCGTGGGCTTGAAATAGATATCAGTTTCCAAATGGTTATCAGAGACTGAGACAGAGAGGTCCAGGAAGGAGAGAGAGGTATCAGAGATGGTCCAGGTGAACTTAAGGTTGGGATGGAAGATGACAGTAAAGTGGATGAACTGTTCAAGCTCCTCATGGAAGCACGAGGCAGCGCCGATACAGTGATAGATGTAACAGAGTAAGAGGTGGAGAATGGTGCCAGTGTAGATCCAGAAGAGGGACTATTCCGTGGATCCTACAAAGAGGCAGGCATAGCTTGGGCCCATGTTGGTACCTATGGCTGCACCTTTCGTCTGTAGGAAGTGGGAGGAGTTGAAAGAGAAGTTGTTAAGGATAAGAATGAGTTCAGTTATGCGGCCAAGGGTGTCAGTAGAGGAGGACTGGCCGGGCCTGTGGGAGAGGAAGAAATGGAAGGCTTTTAGGCCATCTGCATGGGGAATGCAAGTATGTATGGTGAAAATGAGGTGTTGAGGGCCAGGGAATCAGATGTTTTGGAGGAGGTGGAGGCCATGGGTAGGTGTCATGGATGTAGGCGGGGAGTTCCTGGACCGGGGAGAGAAAATGGAGCCAAAATAAGTGGAGATAAATTCGGTGGGGTGGGAGCAGGCAGAGACAGTGCGTCGACCAGGAGAGTCAGGTTTATGGATTTTAGGAAGGAGATAGAAATGGATGGTGCAAAGTTGGGGAACGATGTGGTTGGAGGCTATGGGTGGGAGGTCACCTGAGGTATGAGGTTGTGGATGGTCTGGGAGCCCTCACACCCCCTCCCCGCAATAACAGGGAAGACAGAATTACCCTCATCCGCACATATCACCCCATCAATCTCCGGAGCAAATGAGCAGACCAAAGGTGTAGCCATGTTCAATCCATGAGCTGGATGCCTGTTCCTGCACACTAGGTGTCCTTGCAGCAGACTTTCAGGTCTAGGTGCTGGTGTGCCTTGTAATGCATGTCTGTGTTTCATGAATGGCACAGAGAAATGCATAGTTGGAAGATGTCAAATGCCAATCTCCATGGACGAGTGGTGCATGTAGCTGGTGTCCATGGATCGTGCCCTGAGGTCCTGAGCAACATGGATGCTGCTTGCACCCAGAGGCGAACTGATGTGGTTAGGTGTTTGCTTTGACTTCCATGTAAAAAATTCATGACTTCTAGCTTGTTTGGCTATTTTGGTAAGATAGGAAATTGAATATTAATTAACTGAATAGTGGAGGTAATGATGCATTTAACAAGCTATAATCTCCCTTAATTGGCAACGTCTTGGCGAAATCACCTCACTGCTGTAACCCTCTGATAGAACATAAAAATTAATAACATTAATTTGAAATTGTTTGATCGTAATGCTCTCAATGTGGGTAACCTATCACATACTTCAGGTGAGCCATTACATGTTCTTGGTACAAGTCCGATGGAATAGTGAATTAGTTTTGTATTGTGAATATGCAATGAACTTCAGGTTGGAAATATTGCCAATGTATGTTGTCAAAAGTTTCAGTTTAAAAATTGAGGTTAGATTTTCAGCAAAAACCCCAAATTCCATAATGTTACGCGGATGTCCCTACAACTGCATTCAATTATGTTCATTTCTGAAGTAGAGTAGCCTTTCCAGTAGAATATTTTTGACTTGGCTATTAGAATTTCATAACATGCCAGAATGTCATTACATGTTCCAATGGGCAAAAATGTGTTGTGGACTTGCTGAACGGCCTCTTTGCACATTTTGGGGATTCTATGATTAAGAGCCTGAATTTTGTAATCAACGGTGAAACTAAACTTCTGTGGCCTAGAATTCTTCTTTCCAGTAATTAATTTTATTATTGTGTCAACTTAAGGAGATCTTCAACATTCAGCAAAGGGCTATGTCATCAAATAGGGTATGCAGCCAAAGTATTTTCACGTGAACAAACCAGGAAATAAATACACTGACTATTTTTTTACTTTTCTTCGTTTAATTAAGCTCTAAAGACATGTGAAATATGTGATTGGAACATACACATGGGGTTAGGGTAGAAGATTGTTATACATAAGATTTTTAAAAATTCAAAATATGTCATATTGTTAATGGAGAAATTTGATATTCCACTGATAAAAGGTTAGTTTTTCAGAGAAAAAGCTTTTTCAGCAGTAGTTATTAATTTAGTATTCTGTCAAAATCAAGGTTACACCTCATTTAACAAGAAGTAACTTCATAATGATGTTTGCAGTAAGAGTAATAGTGTAAAAGAGCAAGTTCTCATGAGAGCATTGATTTCTACTTGAGTGAGAATTTAAAAGCACACCAATGAAGAAGTATGGCATCACTGATCAACTACAGCAACACCTGTAGTTGAGGATATAATTAAACATATGCAGACACCAGAAGTGATTGTTAATTACATAGGAGTAGCGATGGAAAACACTGCTGGTTTCACTGTCATTATAACTGCAAAATCCAAGCCAAGGAATCTTTCCCTTTTTCATTGGCTCTGTTTTCTATGTTGCCCCTACCTTTGCATCCAGGTTGGGGTGAATATGTCACATCAACTTGGAGGCTTGTTATTTATGCCTTTCTTTTATTTTTGTTTGGAATGTGTACGCTGATTTGGAAGAAAGCCAGCATCCCTAATTAGCACCAAATTCATAAGAAACATATGTTGCAGGAAGTTAAGGCATCTGGTCAAGCAAGTAAACACAAAACCTTTTGAACCGATGGAATAAGAAACTGGTGCAGCAAGCTCACACAGAAAGGGAAAATGAATAGTTAAATGGAATTGTGTCACTTTTAGAGTTTGTTTTACTTAATTTTTAAAATGAAGCATCTGGGTAAATAGAACTATAGAATCCTAATAATGAGTCATGTCCGAATAAAGCAAAAGAAGGTCCATGTATCTTTTGGAGCATATTCCCAAAGAGTTAAAGATGAGAAGCTTAGCGTAAATTTTGAATAACTTTGGAATTGGATGTTTTAGAGCAGTTGAATGTTAATTTAGTTTGTTTCAGAATAGTTTTTTTCTTAACATCTACTGTCAAATCTACAAGTTATTTTACCAGCATATATTTGACATTAAAAATGCTGCCTGGTTTCCTTTACATATTTTGATTAAATATGTATTTTTAATTATGTTCATTTAGATTTTATTAGTCTACTTATTTATTGTTACTGATGATTTATTTAGTGGGCTGTAATTTGGACACAGCAGTGTTCTAAGTTACGATTATATAAAGAAACGTTTGTTTTGTTCAGTTTTAAATTGAGATTACATGAGTACTCTGAATGTGCCAAATTTGTGGTTCTGTCTGATGAATAACCTTCAACAAAGCTAGATGATTACTTTGTGGGTATTTCTTCTTGGGCTGATTATCTGTATCCTCCAACAGAATCTGGTGAACACAAAGACAAAAGCACTGATGCCTCAGATGAGATTTTTTCACATTCTTGTGCTGCACCAGTCTATGGCCTTACAAAGGGAATAAAAGAAGATTCTGTTTCAGAAAAGCAGACCAGAGGCGAAGATAGTGATGAGTTGGGCCCATTGCCCGAGAACTGGGAGATGGCATACACAGAAAAAGGCGAAGTCTACTTTATCGAGTAATGCATTTCAGTCAAATTCTTATGAATCTTCTAGATAGGCACTTTTAGTGAACTTGATTTGAAGCGTATGTCTCAGTTTAACTTAAAATTATATAGCTAGTTGAAAGAGCTGAACTCGCCAAAACAAGAACTCTCTTAATCAATTTCTGCTGCTCTTCTTCTGTAGCTAGTTGGATTGTGTAGGCAAATCTGTTGATTGCAATTTGACTTGAATAACTAAATAATTTTTTTGAAATGCATGAGCTGTTTTTTTTTATTCTTAGCCATAACACCAAAACAACGTCTTGGCTTGATCCACGATTAGGTAAAAAGGCAAAACTTCCAGAAGAATGTAAAGATGATGGTACGTAAAAGTGCATTTCTTTGCTTAAAGTGTGTATTTATTATTTTGTAAATTTAGTTTTTTTTCTTCAATGTGGTAGCTTGAGAATGCATCTTACTGCTGAATAATGGTTAATGAGAGCACCTAAGACTTGCACGCAAGTGACCTTTGCTGCTTGCTGCAAATGTTTTTACTTCTCCTGCCCCGAGATGTCAGTTACAGCAGTGTAGAAACAGAGGTTGTCTTTTTCTGTACCTTAGAGACGGTTTCTATGTTAATTTTGTATTTCTGATTTAAAATTGAAGGAGACAAGCTGCAATCTGGAAACACAGGAGAGAAGTTAGGTACTGTAACTTTAAGTAATTTTCTTGTTTTATTTTCAAGATAATGCATCTTTCCATATAGCCATCTTATTTAATTTTAGTGTAGAATGTTACCATCCTATTCCTACATTTTTCTCTGGCAAATTTATTTTGATTTCATGACAATGATCACAAAAATTATTTTTAAGTTACTATTAGGAAAGGAATGTCAGTGTTACTAATACTGTACAACATTGTGAAGCTGTTCTTTTGGGGTTGAAAAGCAAATTGTCTAAAATATATAAGGTGTATCTGAAACAAATACAATTTTTTTTTACTAAATCCAAGCTGATCAGCATTTGGGTTTATCATAGAAAAAATATTAAAGATGAATGATGTCTTCAGTGAAAAAATAATTATTGTGACAAGGCTTTCATTTTATCTGAGGTCTGTATTTACCAAATACAGTCGTTGTCAAAGAATTTTTTTCATTTGCTCTTAGAACAGATTGCTCTTAATTATTGGAACTTGCAGAGGAATTAGTATAATTCATCCCAACCTATTATGTGAATTACGTATTTTATATATATAAAACAGAAATTGCTAGTGAAACTCAGCAGATCTGTCAGCATCAGTAGAGAGAGAGCAGGGTCAACATTTGAGGTCCAGTAGCCCTTCTTCAGAACTGAGAACACAGATGCTGTCAGACCTGCTGAACCTCCACCAATTTCTTCTTTGTTTCAGATTTCAAGCATCTGCAATTCTTCGTTGTTTAATGTAGAAACTAATAACTCCTAAATAGGTTATCACTGTGAAATTAACCTGCTGTATCCCTAGGAAGGCAGTGCTTGTAGCAAACAATAATTTGCTTTCACTATCAGAAAATTTTAAGTAGTCTTAGAGTAAAGGTTTGTTTTCAGCTATGCAGTCAGTCATTTTTTAAGAATTCATTTTAGCACTTCTGTATTGATATTTCGGTGTTTGGAACTGCAACACCTGCAAACTTTAAAAAAAAATTATTGCTGTTGCTAAAATCTACACAGTAGACACAGCAAATGTTTGAAATCCAGTGATTGTCTCTTTTAACTGCCCACTGAAACAAATGTTCTCTTAGCAACCACAGTGCCACCAATGAGCAGGAGTCCCAAAGTAATCAATTAAAATTATCTCTCAATTATATTCAGTGACAACAGAAATGGTGATTTGCTTTTATTGCTCTAATATGTCTTTGCAACTGAATGCATCACATTTAACTTTATTTCTCTTGAACAATTTGTTCATTTTTTAACATTGCCCTTCTGAAGAGAGATTCTACATTGAGTACTCATTACATAAAATATTTTATTCAACAACTTTGTCCATCATAATTATTTAATAATCTGTTGGTTGGATGGTTATGCTATTCAGACTCCCTGGTGTATATCTTTTGTACCTACCATAAAAGGATAAGATTTTTGTTTCCAGGGACATGTGATAATCCTTACAATGACGATGGGGAATCATTAATTAATCTGCTGGTAGACTTTGTTGAGTTTGAAGTCCCTTGGTAACAGTCAGTAGTCTGCCCAGCTGGAACTCTTCACTTGAACCCTTTGTGGTCAAGTGACAGTGTCCCTACCTCTGATCCAGAAGGCTTGGGTTCAAGTTCCACCTGCTCTAGACCTGTGTCATAACATGTCTGAACAGGTCAATTAAAAATAAAGTGGAACCCAAAAGGCTGTGGTGTAGTGGTAGTGACCCTATCTTTGAGCCAGGAGACTTCAGTTCAAATTTCACCTGCTACAGAGGTGTGTACCAACACCCTTGCATAGGTTGATCAGAAAACAGACTCAGAAACAGCTAGCAGGCTGGTTAGCTCAGATGGTCAGAATACAAAGCTGATGATGCCAAGGTCATAGGTTCAATCTCCAGACTTTGCTAATCCTGCTTGCAGGCTCTTGGGGCATAGTGAGATCAAGTCCCACCAGTTCCAGCACTGTGTAATAGCATTTCTGAACAGGTTGGTTGGAATAAAAAGCAGACCCAGTATATCCCCTCTAGCTTCATTTTGATTTAACCCCACCCCATTTGCCATACCTCCCGTTCTCCTTTTGATGGTTTGCCAGTAAAGGACATTGATGGAAATATTCAGTTGGCCACATGAGTGATTAACTGGTGATGGTTAGTAGTTAAAAATGAAGAAAAAAATTAATGCGGATGGTTCAGGAAAATATCTCCAACATGGAATTGATTGGTAAGCATTCATCTCATTTAGGTTAAAAATACATTGATGGAAGGTATTGATTGGCAAAAAAAAATGTATAAAGCAGACCCAGGGATGCAATCCAGAAATGCTCTAGGGGGATGGGTTCAAGTCCTGAAATGGTAGCTGGTGGAGTTTGAAGTAATTCTGTGGATTTGGAATACAAAGCTAGCCTCAAAAATAAAGTCATAGAGTCATAGAGCTGTACAGCATGGAAACAGACCCTTTGGTCCAACTTGCCCATGTCACCCAGATATCCCAAATTAACCAAGTCCCATTTGCCAGCATTTGCCCATATCCCTCTTAAAACACCTTCGTATTCCTGTACCCATCCAGATGCCTTTTAAATGTTGTAATTGTACCAATTCCGGTGGCAGTTCATTCCATACACGCACCACCCTCAGCGTTAAAGCATTGCCCCTGAGATCCCTTTCAAAACTTTCCCCTCTCACCTTAAACCAATGCCCTCTAGTTTTGGACTCCACTACTCCGGGAAAAAGACCTTGGCTATTCACCCTATCTATGTCCCCATGATTTTATAAACTTCTATAAGATCACCCTTCAGTCTCCAACACTCTAGGGAAAATAGTCCCAGTCTATTCAGCCTCTCCCTATAACTCAAACCCTCTAACCCTGGCAAGTACCTTGTAAATCTTTTCTGAACCCTATCAAGTTACACAACATCCTTCCTATAGCAGGGAGACCAGAATTGAACACAGTATTCAAAAAGTGGCCAAACCAATGTCCTGTACAGCCGCAACGTGACTTCTGAACTCCTATACTCAATGCGCTGACCATTAAAGCAAGCATACCAAATGCTTCCTTCACTATCCTGTCTGCCTTTGACTCTAATTTTAAGGAACTGTGAACCTGCACTCCAAAGCTTCTTTGTTCAGCAACACTCCCCAAGACCTTACCATTAAGTGTGTGAGTCGTGCCCTGATTTGCCTTTCCAAAATGCAGCACCTCAAACTTAACTAAGTTAAACTCCATCTGATCAACATCCCATTATACTTTGAGCTAACCTTCTTGGCTGTCTACTACACCACCAATTTTGGTGTCATCTGCATACTTAGTAACCTTCCGTCCTATGTTAACATCCAAATCATTTATGTAAATGACAAAAAGCAGTGCACCCTGCACCGATCCTTGTGGCACACTGCTGGTCACAAGCCTCCAATCTGAAAAGCAACCCTCTACTACTATCCTGTGTCTCTTACCTTTGAGTGATCACCATAGTTATCATTTTAAAAAAAGCAGACCCAATGTGTGGGATGTGGGCAATGTATCCCCTTTAAAGTTACTTGAAAATTTTTTTGTTGTGGTTTTGGTTGAACTTCAGCCCTATAATGTGCTATGCAGCCCTGGAGATGATCAAAACTCAAAACAAAGGGAGACAGAGGGCTGGAAGCTATAGGCCAGTTAAGCCAACATCTGTGTGAGGGTAAACACTAGAATTCACAATAAGGAAACATTGGCTTAGAACACTCTGACACTTACAAAACAGAATGTAGATGACAGAGTCAACATGATTTGTCAAAAGCAATTCATATTTGACAAATATATAAGAGTTTTGAGAATGTCAGAAGCAGGATGGATTTTTTTGATTTATTCAAGGAAAGTGGGCTTCACTGACTGGACCAGCATTTATTGACCATCCCCAGTTGTTCTTAAGAAGTTAATTACCTTGTTGAACGGATGCAGTCCATTTGGTGTAGGTGTTCTTACTGTATGTTTAGGGAAGGGGTTTCAGGATTTTGACCCAGCGACAGTGAGGAAACAGCAACATATTTCCAATTGAGGATGGAGTGCAGCTTGGATGATAATTGGCAGGTGGTGTTATTTTCACCTGTCTGCTGCCTTTATTCTTCTAGATGGTAGTTGTTATGGTTTGAAGTTACTGTCATTAAGAGCCTTAGTGAATTCATGCAGTGGATCTTACAAGTGGTCCTGCTACTGAGTATCAGTGATGGAGAAAGAGAATATTTGAGGATGTGGTGCCAATCAAGTGGGCTGCATTGTCCTGAATAGTGTCAAACTTGAATGTTGCTGTTGGACTTGAACTCATTGGGGAAAGTGGGGAATATAGACTATCACATTCTTGATTATTGTCTTGTAGATGGTGAATAGCTATTAAGGAGTCAAGAGGTGATTTACTCATTGTAGGATTTCCTGTCTTGCATTTTCTCTTGTAACCACTGTTTCAATGGCTGGTCCGGTTCAGCTTCAGGTTAATAGTAATACCCAGTATGGTGAGAGCAATGTAGCAATATAATGCCGTTGAATAGGAAGGCGCAGTAGTTAGATTCTCTCTTGTTGGAGAAGATCATTGTGTGGCACGTGTGGCATAAATGTTACTTGCTAGTTATGAACCCAAGCCTGCATTTATTTCTGATCTTGCTCCATTTAGGCATGAACTACATCATTACATGAGGAGTCATGAATGATACTGAACGTACAATTATCCTCTTCTGACCTTGTGACGGAGGAGAGGACATTCATGAAGCAGCTGAAGATGATTGGGGTTGGGGCAATTTCATAAGGAATCTCTACTATGGTGTCACTTTCACCTCCTGTCTTATGTTCAGAACCTTGATCCACATTTGAACAAAGGCCCTTTCATCACTTTACTGATGATCAAGTGTAGAATGATCGGAAAATAATTAGTCAGTTTAGATTTGTCCTGCTTTTTGTGTGCAAGACACACCTATGTCTGGTTAGATGTGGGCGTTGTAGCTGGGCTAAAGGGGAATGAATGGATGTCACATATTTGGATTCCCAAACGGCTGTTTATCAGAACAAGGAGATAAGAGAGATGAACAACTTCCCAAACAAGAGCCTAAGGAAAAGGGAGAGCAGGAGAAGAACAAAATTAAAACTTCTGAGATTATGTTCAGGAAATAAGTAATTCAATGACAAAGTAGTTATGGAGTAAGGAGCTATAAGAAGATAAACAAATACAGAAATCAAAGATTTCACAAGGCAGAGTGGGAGTGAAGGAGAATTTACCTGTGGTCCAAGAAGTGACAGCATAACCACACATAGACCATAAGGTTTAGCTGAGATTAGACAATTAGAGAAACAAACCTAAAAGCTTTGAGGCCTGTGAGTGTGAGAGCATGCGAGCAGGACCCAGTGAACACCACCTAAAATGAGTTGAACAGGGGAGGATCCTGTGTTTCTGAAACAGCATGGAAAGCACAGGGACAAGCTTCATCAAGAGTAGGGAAAAGAGCAGCATTTGCAGCCCCTCAAACAACATGAGAGAGCACAGGGACAGCAGGTTCATTAAGAGAAGAATGGACTTGCTTGAGAAGGTCAGCAGTGGATTGAGATGAAAACCAGTTCAGAGACTCCTTTCAATATGTTTCTACCTGTCAGAGCCAAAATTTGATGCTATGGGAAAACAGGCAGGGGAGAGGTGGATATTACTTCTGTGGCTCATTTGATTGGCCAAGCAGTTCAAGTCAGGAGATATTATTGTAGATAAAGAGTACAATTAAGAAATTCACTTTTATAATGAACTAGAATAGAGATAACTGGGCAGGCAACATTTTGCAGCCGTAGTATATGGGAGCTGCTAGAAATCAGTGTGATCCACGCTGACCGCATCTGTGACAAGTGTTGGCTTCTCAAGGAACATTGACTTAGAGTTGACGAACTAAAGTCGAAGCTGAGAATACAGTGACACATGGGCGAGGGGGATGTGTACCTGGACACTCTCAGGGTGCAGTCACACTCTTAAGTTAATTGCATCAAATTTGCTCCATGGTCAGGGACAAGAAGCTGTGAGGTAGTTATAGGGATCCAGAACTTAGAGCCTCAGCCAGTGGATAAAGGCACAAACTGAAGAGAGGATGAGCAAACTGACTGCATCATGGTGATCCCGAGTGCCGATTAATTGGACAAAGAAAAGATTCCTAGCAATAGGAGAGAGTATAGTTAGAGAAATACATGCTGTTTTCTGCACTGAAGGCATAGAGCCCCAAGGGTGTATCACCTATCTGTGCCTAGGTTAAGGACATTGCTTCTGGGCAGGAGAGGAATTTGGAGTGGGAGGGGAAGGATCCAGTTGTTGTGGTCCACATAGGTAGCAACAGCACAGATAGTTCTAAGAAACAGATTCCACAGAGGATTTATGAGCAACTCTGTGCTTAATTAAAGTGCAAAACCACAAAGATGTAATCTCCTAATGTTTAACTGAGCCATGTGCAAAATGGCACGGGCTAAATAAGATCAGAGAGGTAAATGCATGACTCAAAGTTTGGTGTGGGGGATTTGGGTTCCAGTTCAGGGGTGCCGGCATCAATACCGGGGAAAGAGAGAGCAAATCTCTTGGCTCTCGGGTTCATTGAAACGATTTTGGGACCAGTGTCCTGGAAAATTATATAATTTGCGTTGTAGGTAGGTCTTTAAACTAATTAATGATGAGGACGAAAGGGTTCATTGAAGGGAAGTTCAAAAAAATCAAGGGAGTGAAGAGTGTGACATGAGGTGTAGAAAACATGTGCAAACAAGTGGAGCAGAAATCAAATTCACAGTAATAATGGTTAAAAAGTCAAAAATTAAATCTCATTATCTGAACGCATGCAACACTTGTAACCAGAGAGACAGGTTGATGTCACAAATAGAAAAAAAAATGAATATGACTTTATATCTCTTGAAAACATGTGCAAACAAGTGGAGCAGAAATCATATTCACAGTAACAATGGTTAAAAAGTCAAAAATTAAATCTCATTATCTGATCGCATGCAACACTTGTAACCAGAGAGACAGGTTGATATCACAAATAGAAAAAAAAAATGAATATGACTTTACATCTCTTGTAGATAAATGGTGACAAGGTGACTAAGAATGGGGACTCCATATTCAATGGTATTTGACATTCTGGAAGAATAGACAGAAAGTATAAAGGGTAATATATCTTTGTTAATAAAGGAAAGTATCATTGTGGTGGTGAGTAGTGATAAAGATGCGATAGGTCATAATTGGAATAAGTTTGGTTGAAAATGAGGAATAGCAAGGGAAAGGGGTAGATGTCCTCTGAGTCCAATGATGGCTCGGAAAAAGTTGATATTTATGCAGAAGATGGGATGAGGGGGCGGGAGGAAGAATAAATGATGGGTGGAGATGGCTCTAGCTACAATCTGATCTGAAGAAGAGTCATTTGACCTGAGACGTTAGTTCTGATTTCTCTGCACAGATGCTGCCAGATCTGCTGAGTTTTTCCAGCAATTTCTGCTTTTGGTGAAAACTAGTGGTAGGGCAGAGAATTGAAAATCTATTAGTAAAATAGCATGGATGACTAAAAAACTAATGAAGCAGACAAGTGGATAATGAAAATAAATTGGCAAGAAAAATGAATCTGTGGATATGTAAAAAGAAAGAGAGCAACTAAAGTAAGCGTGAGACTTTTAGAGAATGCAACTTGGGCATTAATAATGGAGAACCGGAGAATGACCAAAAATATTATTTGCATTGTATTGATGGTGGGGAGCAGTATAACCATCCCAACAGCGTGCTTACTGGAGGAAAGATATTGTAATACTCTCTGTAATGAAGAAAAAGTATTTGACAAACTAATGGGACTTAAAGGCAGGCAATTCACCAGGACATAACGACCTGCACAAAAGGATTTTGGGGACAAGGCAGGAAAGGAGAGCTGAGAATTTTCAGATCAGCTACAATCCTAATGAATGGTGGAGCAGTCTCAGTGGGCTGAGAGGCCACCTCCTGCTCCTGTATTTTATGGTCTTGTGGTTTAGACATTGGCTGCTCACTGGATTCTGGATTGGAAAACTACGAATGTAACTATGCTGCTTGAAAAATTAATCTAAGATGCAGCAAGATGATCTTAATTTCAAGATGGGCCTCACTGCAATTGTTGCCGGATTTTACCACAATTGTACCATTGCCCATTGAATTCAGAGCCTGATATGATTCTGTCCAACTATTTACATACTTATATGACTTGTGTCTCTGGATGATTACTATTGCAATTACATTGTGGTGAGATTTTTCTGATACTCTACTTTATTGTTATTACAACTGATCTTAGGCCTCCATTCATCTCACGTCAGTATTGAACTGGTCTTCGCTTCTCTGACTGTCATGTAAACTCCTTGCTTGTCCATGACCCCCCATTCTTTTCACTCAATCAGGTCAATAATTTCATGAAACCATCAGAGAAACATTTATGTTTTAATGTTGCTATCAAATCATTGAGACCAATAACTTTAATGGAATTT
This sequence comes from Stegostoma tigrinum, assembly GCF_030684315.1. Classification (NCBI taxonomy): domain Eukaryota; kingdom Metazoa; phylum Chordata; class Chondrichthyes; order Orectolobiformes; family Stegostomatidae; genus Stegostoma; species Stegostoma tigrinum. Next base: position 25,108,832 of record NC_081378.1, on the reverse strand, counting down.
TAGAAATGATAAAGACAACGTTTTATATATGTGTTTATAAGTGACATTTATCTCTTGAGACAATAAACTGTCAAAACTACCATACATGTAATGTATTCAATATAAAATAAGCAACACTTGCTTAAATTGGAACTTCCAAAGTTGATATAATTTGCTGTGATGCCATTGGAAAAGGTTGAATCTGTTTTTTTTTTAGGTTTGCCAATCATACACTGAAAATGTACACAGAATTGCTGTCAGTTGTCTCTGAAATATTTACCACTGCATTCAATGTTCTTCAAATTATTTTGTGCTTCTTAACAAAATAATTCGGCTGGCAGTCTGCATAATTAATTGGAAATGGTTCTGAACATAACGAGTAGCATTGATTGTTATTTTTAAATGAAATATTAGCAAACTCAGTTTTCCATAGCTCATTGGAAGAATAAAACATAGAACATAGAACAATACAGCACAGAACAGGCCCTTCGGCCCTCGATGTTGCGCCGACCTGTGAACTAATCTAAGCCCCTCCCCCTACACTATCCCATCATTACCCACATGCTTATCCAAGGACTGTTTAAATGCCCCTAATGTGGCTGAGTTAACTACCCTGGCAGGCAGGGCGTTCCACGCCCTTACCACTCTCTGAGTAAAGAACCTGCCTCTGACATCAGTCTTAAATCTGTCACCCCTCAATCTGTAGCTATGCCCCCTTGTACAAGCTGAAGTCGTCATCCTCAGAAAAAGACTGTCACTGTACACCCTATCTAATCCTCTGATCATCTTGTACGTCTCTGTTAAATCCCCTCTTAGCCTCCTTCTCTCCAATGAGAACAGACCCAAGTGACTCGGCCTTTCTTCATAGGGACTGCGCTGCAGACCAGGCAACATCCTGGTAAATCTCCTCTGCACCTTTTCCAATGCTTCCACATCCTTCCTGTAGTGGGACGACCAGAACCCTACGCAATATTCCAAGTGAGGTCGCACCAGTGTTTTGTACAGTTGCAGCATGACATCACGGCTCTGGAACTCAATCCCTCTCCCAATAAAACCTAAAACACGGTAAGCCTTCTTAACAGCCTATCAACCTGGGTGGCAACTTTCAGGAATCTATGTACATGGACACCAAGATCCCTCTGCACATTCACACTACCAAGAATCTTTCCATTGACCTGGTATTCTGCCATCCTATTATTCCTCCCAAAGTGAATCACCTCACATTTATCCGTATTAAACGCCATTTGCCACCTTTCAGTCCAATTCTGCAGTTTATCCAAGTCTCCCAGCAACATTCTTCCACACTGTCCACCACTCCACCGACTTTAGTGTCATCTGCAAACTTACTAACCCAAACACCTATGCCTGCATCCAAGTCATTTATAAAAATGGCAAACAGCAGTGGTCCCAAAACAGATCCTTGAGGCACACCACTAGTAACCGGACTCCAGGCTGAATATTTTCCATCAACCACCACTCGTTGCCTTCTTACAGAAAGCCAGTTTCTAATCCAAACTGCTAAATCTCCCTCAATCCCGTGCCTCTGCATTTTGTCCAATAGCCTACCATGTGGAACCTTATCAAAGGCTTTACTGAAGTCCATGTACACCACGTCAACTGCCCTACCCTCATCCACATTCTTGGTCACCTTCTCAAAAAACTCAGTGAGGCCTGCCCTTGACGAATCCATGCTGACTATCTCCAATCAAATTGTTGCTTGCTAGAAGATTATAAATCCTATCTCTTATAATCCTTTCCAAAACTTTTCCTACAACAGACGTAAGGCTCACAGGTCTATAATTACCTGGGTCATCTCTACTGCCCTTCTTGAACAAGGACACAACGTTTGCAATCCTCCAGTCCTCTGGTACTAAACCTGTATATTGACAGGTGTATATATATATATATATATATATATTAGAATAGTGTGTTCTACTAAACAGTGAATTTTTGTTTCTAACATAACAAAGTGTGCAGCTGGATGAACACAGCAAGCCAAGCAGCATCTTAGGAGCACAAAAGCTGATGTTTCGGGCCTAGACCCTTCATCAGAAAAGGGGGATGGGGAGAGGATTCTGAAATAAATAGGGAGGGAGGGGGAGGCGGACTGAAGATAGAGGAGAAGATAGGTGGAGAGGAGAGTATTAGTGGGGAGGTAGGGAGGGGATAGGTCAGTCCAGGGACGACGGACAGGTCAAGGGGGCAGGATGAGGTTAGTAGGTAGGAAGTGGAGGTGCGGCTTGAGGTGGGAGGAGGGGATAGGTGAGAGGAAAAATAGGTTAGGCAGGCAGGGACGACCTGGGCTGGTTTTGGGATGCAGTGGGGGAAGGGGAGATTTTGAAGCTGGTGAAATCCACATTGATGCCATTGGGCTGCAGGGTTCCCAAGCAGAATATGAGTTACTGTTCCTGCAGCCTACGGGTGGCATCATTATGGCACTGCAGGTGGCCCAGGATGGACATGTCGTCTAAGGAATGGGAGGGGGAGTTGAAATGGTTCGCGACTGGGAGGTGCAGTTGTTTACTGTGAACCAAGCGTAGGTGTTTTTTTATTTTTATTTCTATTTAACTTATAATTTAAGTATTTTTAATGGATTTTATCCATTTAATGATGACATGTTGAGATGCTTGACCACGTTTAAGCTCACAGCTAGTTAACTGCATGTATGAAAATGTGTATCATTTATACAATTAATGAATGCACCATAATGTTGGTTGAATACATACAAAAGCTGTCAGAAAGTAATTGTCTGGCCCAACCTAAATAGTGTTTTTCAATAATGAAATTTAGCATTGAACAACACTAGAACACCCCTTGAATTGATTCTTTCGACCAGAATGTGTCACTGAAACACAAAAGTTTTAGCAAGTTAAATAATAAAGAAAATAAAATAGAAAAATGTGAACCCCATTAACTTCTAATACAGCTCGTGTCACTTAAAACAGGTTCAGTGCTGTCATTTTCAGGCTGTTCAGCTCACCAAGCCTGCTCATGACTTATTGCCACTTTCTGGAACTATTTCCATACGCCTTTATGCCATTATTTTCCAGAAATCTTCTGATTTCTCTCTCAAATCTGCCAAACGATTGAACTTTCACAGCTGTCTTGGATGGACAATTCCAAAAATTCAACATCAGCCTAATCTTCATATTATTGATCTGTTAACGGATGAATTTGTTTGAAAATTATAACAGTATCCTTTTCACTACTTGTTCCATACTGCAGAGTTTATACTGATATAGATCTTTTTGGCTTGGCATTAACATAAACAGTGCAGTGTAATTTAGGATTCTGTAGAATTTGGAAACTAGTACAACAATGCTTTGATTTCAGCCAATTTTAAAAGGCTTACTGGTGCAATTATTTGATCAAGAATCTATATGATATGATGTTCTTAGTGATTAAATTCAAGATAAATTAAATGTGAGCTTTAACAGAACAGATCAAATGGAACATCAGTGCTGCCAAGTGATCAAATATATAATTAATGAAGGGAAGTGGTAGTCAAATTATTCTTCTGAAATGTGTTACTTATATACATTATTAATTTATGCAAATTCATTGATGAGATGCCAGTGCTACTGGCTAGATCAGCATTTATTGCCCATTCCTGGTTACCCTTGAGAAGGTTGTAGTCAGCTGCCTTTTAAACCACTGCAGTCCTTTTGGTATAGGTATATTCATAATGTTGTTAGGAAGGACCTTCCAGAATTTTGATTGAGCAATATTGAAGAAATGGCAATAATATATTCCCAAAATAGGATGGTGAGTGATTTCAAGGGAAAGTTGCAGATGGTGATGTTCCGATGTATTTGCTGCTCTTGTACTTCTAGATTGTAGTGGTGAGGGTTTGGAGGTACTGTTTAAGGTGCCTTGGTGAACTTCTGCAAAGTGTTGTGTGCGTAGTACACACTGCTGTTACTGAGTATAAGAGGTAGATGGAGTGAATGCTTCTGGACATGTTCCACTCAAGTGGGTTGCTTTGTCCTGGATGGTACCAAGCCTCTTGAGTGTTGTTGGAGCTGCACTCATCCAAGTAAGTGGGGAGAATTCCATCACACTCCTAACTTGTGCCTTGCAGATGTAGACAGGCTTTGGTGTGTTCCTAACCACTGATCTGTTCTTGTAAACACAGTATTTATATGTGAGTCCAGCTCAATATCTAGTCAATGGTAACCTTCAGGATATTGATAGTGGGGCATCTAGTGATAGCAATACAGCAGAATGCCAAGGGACAAAAGTTAGATGCTCCCTTGGTAGAGATGGCAATTGCTTGGCACTTGTATAGGGCAATTATCACTTGCCACTTACAAATATGAAAAAAAATCATGGGAAAGGAGAACTCAAGAGACATTATTAAAGTCTTCAACACAAATGCAACAGAGTGTTTGGAAAGGATTAGGAATCAAACTTTAAGCATGCTGGATAAACGAGCAGCAGTGAGAAGTGGGACCGTTAATACAGGACTAAAGGTGCTATACCTGAATGCAGGCAGTACAAGAAACACGATTAATGAGCTTGTGGCACAGATCAAAATTGACAGATATGACATGGTGAGCATCACAGCGACATGGCTGCAAGGGGATCAGGATTGGGAACTGAATATCCAAGGATATACATCTTAACAAAAAATTAGGCAGGTAGGCAAAAGTGGTGAGGCTGCCTTATTAGAAAGAAATGTAATTCAATCAATAGTAAGAAATGAAGTAGGGTCAGATGGTGTAGAATCTGTGTGGGTAGAGTTGAGGAACCGCAGAGGTAATAACAACATAGTTGGAATTGTGTACAGGCCTCCAAACAGTAGTTAGGGCGCAAGATACACCAGGAGACGAAAAACATGTGTAAGAAAAGCAAAGTTACGGTGATCATGGGGTATTTCAATGTGCAGTTGAACTGGGAAAATCAGATTGGTAGTGGATTGCAAGAAAAAGAATTTGTGGAATGACCACAAAATGACTTTTTGGGAAGCTTGTGGTTGAGCCCACTAGGGAACAGACAACACTGAATTTAGTGTTGTGCAATGAGGCAGACTTGATAAGGGAGCTTAGGGTGAAGGACCCTTCGGAGAAAATGATCGTAATATGATTGAATTTGCTGTGCAATTTGAGAAGAAGATAGAATCAGAAGTAATGGTACTACAGCTGAATAAAGGCAACTACAGAGGCATGAGGGAGGAGCTGGGCAGAATTGACTGGGAGAGGAGCTGAGCAGGAAAGACAGTGGAGCAGCATTGGCAAGGAATAATTCAGGAGCTACAGCAAAAATTTGTCCCTCGGCAAAAAGAAGCATGGCATTAGGACAATGAGGCAACCATGGCTAACTACAGAAGCCAGGAATAGCATAAAAGCAAAAGAGAGAGCACATAATGTGGCAAAGGGCAGTGGAAAACCAGAGGATTGGGAAGCTTACAAAGACCAACAGAGGGCAACAATAAAAGAAATAAGGAGGGAGAAGGTTAAATGTGAAAGTAAGCTAGCCAATAATATAAAGGAGGACTGTAAGAGTTTCTTTAGATGCATAAAGGGAAAAGAGAGAGACAAAAGTGGACATTTGGCTGTTAGAAAATGACGGTGGAGAGATAGTAGTGGTGAATAAGGAAATGGCTGTGGAACTGAATAATTACTTTGAGTCAGTCTTCACGATGGAAGATATGAGTATTATCCCAAAAATTCAAGAGAGTCAGTAGGCACAGCTGAGTATGGTGGCCATCAAAAGGTACTAGAGAAACTGAATGGCCTGAAGGTGGATAAATTGCCAGAACCAGATGAACTAACCCCAGAGTTCTTAAGGAGATAGCTGAAGAGATAGTGGAGGTGTTGGTGATGATCTTTCAGGAATCACTAAAGTCAGAGATGGTCCTAGAGGACTGGAAATTGCGAACGTGACACACCTGTTTTAAAAAGGGAGTAAAGCAAAAGACTGAAAATTACAGGCTGATTAGCCTAATCTCAGTCATGTCTAAGATTTTAGAGTTGATTATGAAGGATGAGGGTTCTGAATACTTGGACATGCATAGTAAAGAAGAATAGAAGTATGGAATATTTTCTAAATGGGGAGAAAATTCAGAAGTCTGAAGTGGAAAAAGACTTGGGAGTTCTAGTCCAGGATTCTCTCAATGTAAACTTGCAGGCTAAGTCAGTAGTCAGGAAGGCAAATACAATGTTGGCATTTATTTTGAGAGGACTTGAATATAAAAGCAGAGCGGTACTACTGAGGCAGTATAAGGCTCTGGTCAGGCCACATTTGGAGTATTGTGCACAGTTTTGGGCCCCATATCTTAAGAAAGATGTACTGGCTCTGGAGCGGGTTCAGAGGAGGTTCATGAGATTGGTCCCAGGAACGAAAATCTTAACAAATGAGGAAGGTTTGAGGACTCTGGGACTATACTCGATGGAGTCTACAAGGATATGGGGAATCTAATTGAAACTCACTGGATACTGAATGGCCTGGACAGTGTGGATGTTGGGTAGATATTTCCTTTGGTAGAAGAGACTAGGACCCGGGGGCACAGCCTCAGAATAACAGGAAGACCTTTCAGAACAGACAAGGAGAAACTTCTTCAACCAGAGATTGGTGAATCTATGGAATTCACTGCCACAGAAAACTGTGGAGGTCAGGTCATTGAGCATATGTAAGATGGAGATAGATAGGTTCTTAATTGTAAAGGGGATCAAGGGTTACAGGGAGAAAGCGGAGAATGGGGTTAAGAAACATATCAGCCATGATTGAATGGTGGCGGAGACGCAACAGAATGAATGGCCTAATTTCTGCTCCTATGTCTAATGGTCTTATGGAACCCTAGCCTAGATATCATCCAAATCATGCTGCATTTGAACATGGACCACCTCAGCACATGAGGACTCATGAGCAGTGTTGAAATTGTACAATCATCAGCAAAAATCCCAATTTCTAATCTTAAAATGGAGGAAGCTCGATGAAGCTGCTAGATCTAGGACTCTACTCAAAGGAACCCCGTAGAGATGTGCTAGAGCTGAGATGACTATTTATTTTCATCTGTGTCATGTATGATTCTAAACAATGTAGAGTTTCCCCCAAGAGTCCCAACCACTCCAGATTTATTAGGCCTCCTTAATACGACACTCAGTCAAATGTGGCCTTGAAGTCAAGGACAGTCACTCTCATCCATCTCTGAGGTCCAGCTGTTTTGTCCATGTTTGAACAAAGGCTGTAATGAGGTCAGGAGATTAACGGGCCAGGTAGAACTCAAGCAGGTTACTGCTAGGGAAGTGTTGCTTGATCGTGCTGTTGCTGAAACCTTCAGTCATTTTTCTGATTATCGAGAATACACAGATGGGGTGATAACTGGCCAGGTTGGATTTGTTCTTTTGTGTACAGGACATAAATTTTCCACATTTTCGAGTAGATGCCAGTGTTGCAGTCAAACTGAGACAACTTGGCTAATGGTGTGGCAAATTTTGGAGCACAAGCCTTCAGTACTATTGGCAGAATGTTGTCAGGGCCCACAGCCTTTGCAGTATCCACTGCCTCCAACTGTTTCTTGATGTCACTTGGGGTGAATTAAGTTAGTTGAAGACAGCATCTGTTTTGCTTCAAACCTCAGGAGGAGGTTTAACATGTATAATTCACTCGGTACTTCTACCTGAAGATTTTTGCAAACATCAACCTTATTATGTTTGCACTGTTGAGCTGGCCTGTCCCATTATTGATGATGGGATAGTTTGTGGTGCTGCCTCGTCTGGTGAAGTTAATTGATTGTGCAGAACCATTCACATCTGGTTGTGGCAGAGCTACAGAGCTTAGATCTGATATGTTCATTGTGGAATAGTTTACCTATGTCTCTCACTTGCTGCTTATGCTGTTTGGCACATAAGTAATCCTCTTTTGTAGCTTTACTGGGTTGACAACTCATTTTTAGGTATGCCTGGTACTGTTCCTGGCAGGCCCTGCTGCACTCTCCATTGAACCTATGTCATGCCATAAGGCTACAGATTTGTTGGAGTACAATTCTGCTGCTATTGGCCTCATAAATGTCCAGTTCAAGGTGGCTAGATCTATTCAAAGTCTATTCCATTTAGCACAGTGATGATTTCACACAATACAATCGAGGATATTCTCAACGTAAGTATGTCCTCAAGGACTGTGCAGTGTTTACTCTTAACAGTTGCATCTGAGGCAAGCAGACTGATGAAGATGAGTTCACGTACATTTTTCGCTCTTTTTTGTTTCCTCACCACCTGATATGCACCCACCCTGACAGCTGATATCCTTTATGACTTGACCAGCTTGGTCAGTAGTGTGATGCTGAGTGATTCTTGGTGGTGGATATTGAAGCTCTCTTCCTTCAGCTCTTCCTCCAAATGATGTTCAACATGATTCATCAGTTGAGTGGGGTATGATATGTGGTAATCAGCAGAAAGTTTTGTTGCCCATGTTTAATCTAGTTCCACATGACTTCATGGTGTCTGGAATCAATATTGAACACTTCCAAGGCAACTTCCTCTTGACTTATACAACTGTGCCCTGCTGAAGACAATGGTATTTTCTGGGACATTGTAAGGTTTGATTCCGTGACTGTGAAGAAATCAGGCTTGATAGCTCTCCCAATTTGGGCACCAAAAGGTCCCCAAATGTTAGTAAGGAATACTTTGCTGGATTGACAGGGCTGAATTTGCCATCGTCATTTCCAGTGTATTAGCCGATGCTGGGTGGTCCATCCCATTTCACTCCTTTTTTCCTTTCAAGCAGTTGATACAACTGAATGGCTTGCTAGGCCATTTCAGAAAACAGTTGAAAGTCAACCACATTGCTGTAGGTCTAGAACCATGGAACTCTCTACAGGTAAGGACAACAGTTTCCTTCCTTTCAGGAAAATCTGATCTAAGAACAAGTTCGAAAAGACTTCAGTGGACCAGATGAGTTTTTGTGACAATTTCATGGCCATCATCAGATATTAAATTCTAGATTTTTTTTAAAATTGCAAATTCCATTTTTTCCTCGGTGGGTTTTGAACCTGAATCCTACAGAACATTACGTGTGTCTCGGGATTGGTAATCTAGCAACAATACCATGATGCCATCTCCTACTGTCATGATGTTACTTGGTATGTTGCTGTGAGCAATAGAAAAAAGGATAAGCAACTAATTCTAGCTAAGGGAGCCGAGCAACGGTTGCCACAGAGTCCCTTAATCTCTTTGTTCTTTTAATTAACCCATTTATGGATAAATTAACTTAGTATTCAGTCTAAGAAGAATCAGCTGCACAATGAACATCCTCCAGGTTGTATATTCTGAGAGATTTTTTAAATTTATATTAAATACAAAAATTGGAGAAACACAGGTGTGCCTCTCCACCTGAAATCAACAATTTTTCAGGAGGTGAAAACAGAAACTTGTATTTGAATCGAAGCCAGTTAAAAATGTAGGAGCTGAAACTGAACTTTGCTGATATTTACTCACTAAAACACGTTTGGAGTTTAGGAGTCAATGATATGGAAAATCAATCAAATTACAGTGGGGCATTGTTACCACCCATTTTGACATGTTCAATTTCATTCCGATAATACTGATCCTTCGGGTAATAAGAACTTGTGAAACAAAAAATGAAATTTGACTTCAGAACAGGAAGTTTTAAAAATAGACAGTAAAACTGGCAGAGTATGAAAATGAAAAAGACGTTAACATTTAAATTTAGACCAATTTTCAGAACTGATGGGGTGTAGGATTTTTCATGCATTAGTGAGGCCAAGGCTGGGGAGCTCCCTGCGTGCACATGGATATGATTGGAGTTTAATCCATCTTAAATTATGATTAGTTTCAAAATCAATTATACAAGGAAAGGTTGAATTATAATCTTCCAATCATTCTACAAAAAGTGGACAATTTTGAGAATAGTAAATTTAGATTGTACACATTAGCTATATCCAATGGAAACAGAATAGATGCATTAAAGTATTGTCAAAAAAGGATGCGATTGAATAAAAGCTTTAGACTAGAGAATGTTTAGGCATGTTCTAGGACAAGGGATAGCTTTGCTGATAAACTAGATGGCACTTAACTGCGTAACATTGCCTTTAAATGGCAAACAAGATGGCAAAGGAGGGTTAAATTTATGAGGCAAAAGGAAGGATTAACGGGCCAAACATATAAAGAGTGGCAGTAAATGTACAGAAGCGAAATGCTTTCATACATAGCAAAAATAGAAAATAATTATCCAGCTGTAAACATTGATAGAGTAATTAAGTTTGTGCATTATAATTGCACAATTAAATGCAGGATACAATCATGCAAGGAAACAATCACAAAATAAAACAGAAAACCGTCTAGTGTTAAGATGAACTGAAGAACCTCTGGGAATACAATAGGATACTTGATGCAGATGGGGACAATATGCAACGTATCCAGTGATGACTGAAATAACATTGAGGGATACGATTGTCAACTCAGCTAGGGAAAATCACGTCTTTAAGTCACTTAAAGGAATATTAAATTTGTTGAAGGCAATATTTGTTGGAAAATTTAAGGGAAAATTAATAAGATGTTCAATTGGGAAGTGGACAATTGATGTACTCAACACTGTTGTGTAATCCTTTGATGACCCTGTTAGTTAATCACTCAAAAGCTGCCGCTGTTTTTCAGTCCTAACAGCATAACCTTACATTAATGAAGTGTATCTGATATAATAAAAGCTTAGATTTGATTAGATTAGATTCCCTACAGTGTGGGAACAGACCCTGCAGCCCAACAAGTCCACACCACCGCTCGAAGCATCCCACCCAGACCCATCCCCCCAAAAACCACACACCCCTGAACACTACAGGCAATTTAGCATGGCCGATCCACCTGGCCTGCACATCTTTGGACTGTGGGAGGAAACCGGAGCACCCAGAGGAAACCCATGCAGACATGGGGAGAAAGGTGCAAACTCCACACAGACAGTTGCCCGAGGTGGAATCGAACCTGGGTCCCTGGTGCTGTGAGGCTGCAGTGCTGACCACTGAACCACCGTGCCACCCTAAATAAACTTTATTTCTAGTTTGAGATTAGATTAGATTACCTACAATGTGGAAACAGACCCTTTGGCCCAACAAGTCCACACCGCCCCTTGAAGCATCCCACCCAGACCCATTCCCCTATAAGCCACACACCCCTGAACACTATGGGCAATTTAGCATGGCCGATCCACCTAGCCTGCACATCTTTGGATTGTGGGAAGAAACCGGAGCACCCAGAGGAACCCCACGCAGACACGGGGAGAATATGCCAACTCCACACAGACAGTCACCTGAGGCTGGAATTGAACCCCGGCGCTGTGAGACTGCAGTGACTGCCCCCCTTCTCAAAGTTGTCCTGTTATGTGCTGTGCCTGAAGTTAGATTCCTGATACCTTCCATACTGGCCTATAACTTGTTCTGAAAATTTCAGTAAACTCTGCTGAGCCCTCTCCCCTCCACCTTGAATTCTTTTTCCATTGTTCTCCATGTAACTGAACACACCTCCCTCGTCCCCGCTATGTAGTTTAAAGCCCTGTCCACAGCACCAGTTATGCAATTCAGCAGAACTCTGGTCCCCCATGATTCAGATGGCATCCATCCATTCTCCATACTGGTATCAATGTCCCATGAATTTGAACATTTGTCCAATACTAATCTTACAACCACACATTTATCTGTTTGATCTCGTTAACCCTGTGCTAATTAGCTTGTGGCTCAGGTAGTAATTGAGAGATCATGACCTTTTTGGTTCTGCTTTTTTCTAATTTAGCCACTAGTTTATAATATTTCTTCAGCAGAATCTCCTTCATTTTTCTACCTATATCATTGTTACCTACATGGACCATGACACTGGATCTTTTCCCTTTCACTTCAAGTTTCGATACAGCCTAGATAAACTATCCTGAACCCGGGCATCACAGCCTTCAGGATTCTCGATCCTGGCCAAAGCAAACAGTGTTTCTCTCCCTGTCTATACTGTATTGCTTACAACTACATTTTTCTCCCCACTCTTGAATAGCTCCCTCTACCACAGTGCTATGTCAATTTTCTCCTCCTCCCCACAGCTCCCACTCTCATGAACACAGGGTGGAAGAATCTCAAACCTGTTAGACAAGCTCAAAACCTGAGGATCCTTCAGCACTACCTCCTGGATCTCTCTAACTGCCTGGCTTGTTGTCACACCCTCCTCTGACTGCCCAGTGACTGAATTTGTGGTAGTTAATCTGAGGGTGTGACGACCTCCTGAAACAGAACATCCAGATAACACTCACCCTCCCTGATGTGTCACAATGTTCAAAACTCAGACTCCAGCTCATCAACTGGTTATCCCTCAAGCAACCAACACTTGCTGCAGATGTGGTGACTACGGTCCAGTGTGGTCCACTAGTTCCCACATCATGCAGGTACAACACATCATCCCACTCTGCATTTTTATTTTATTTACTTAGTTATTCAATTGATTTTTTAAAATTTCCTACTGGTGCTTTAGTTTATAAGCTGTAAACATTGCTTCTATTTACCTTCAATCCGAAAATGATCCATATAATAGATGGTCAATTAATAGCTGTTACCAACCAATGAACTTGAGAGTTTCTTGTGATGTCACTCTTCCTTATGTGCTGGGGCCCCAATCCTGGGTTTCAATTTATCCTTAAAACTACCTTTCAAATTGTGAAGCAAAAACATGGAGCAAAAACTACCTCTTTCCCTCCATTCCCACTCAATTCCCATTCTGCCTCCAAATCCCTCAAACTATTTACTCCAGATGTGATCCCTCCTTCCTGACTGTGTCAGCTTACTGTCCGTTCATTAAGCTACTCTTCAATCCAACTGTGTATAATGAGACTGACTTGTCACCCCAAATATGCCTCCACATAATAATTTTTGCTTCATTAATCCCATGAATAACAAATTGTATCATCCATCCGAGTCAGTGACTGACTTGCTCCGGTCTCCCTCAATATCTTTATTACCTTGTTGCCAATATCTTAGCTGCTTGATTAGAACATTAAAGGAAATACTTTTTTCTTTGAAATTAAGCAGTCAGAACCTTCAGTGGTATTCATAGGCTCAATAAATGTTTACGGCACAGAAGAAGGCCATTTAAACCAATGTAACTATATCTAACTGCATTAATTCCGTTATCCAGCTCTTGACTTATAACCCTGGAGGCTATAGGAATGCATGTTAATATTTAAAAATGCAGAAGTGTTGCGAGAGTTTCTGACTCGGCCATCCTCTCAGCAGTGAGTTCCAGACTTCCACCCCCACCAAGTGAAAAAGAATCTGTTAACATGAAATGGCACAAGCTTGTGCCATGCTGCTCAGAGGTTTCCTTTGACATTTCAGGACTTACAAGATCTAGGATAGCCAGATTATACTTCCTTCATGGAGTGCTGCATACTGCAGCATTTTCCAGATGACCACCTTGGTACCTTGTACTATTTGTCACCCCTGCCAGTTATGTTGTTCTGAAAAAGGTTTGTTCAAGATGGTTCATTGCCACCAACCATCCTTCGCCTTTGCTTTATGTTGGGCCTATCTAGGGGTTAGTGTTGGAAACTGCCATAGAACATATGCAGAAGCTGTACAGTTCTTGGATAATAAGAGATTTGTTGCATAATAGTAATAAACACAGTTACATTTGTTCAGGAATTATTACTAGGATCTTGGAGAGCTGGCACAGAGGCATTCGTACCTTCCAAATGCAAAAGTAGGTCTCTGTCTGTACACACACACTGCGTGTGACATCAGTAGAACGGGTAGAGCCAATGTAATATGAACATTAACCCTATCATGAGTATTATCTAATACAGCACATACCTTTCAATATTAATAATTCAAAGCGTGTTAATAGTTGAAGATTTGAAGGTCGAAACATTTCGAGCTGCTATCGAAGTATATGTTGCGAATGAATTGCCCTTCAATTAATAAGGTTAAGAAATGCTTATTTCAGCAAAGTTTGTTTTTTCTTCAGTTTTTAACTTTATCTTAAACAACAAAGCTGGATTTGGTCCTTTCCTCCCCACCCTGCGCCATCCCCAGCAAAAACATCAGTGGGGAGCCTATCCACGAGTAGATTGACAATCTTGCTTTGACCATTAATAAGCTGGAGGTTGGTTTTTGGGCTGCAAGGACCAAAAGTCCCACAATAGACCAGTCTGTTGGCCAATCAGTAAACTGGCTGTTCTGTAGCTCCAGCAACACCAGACAGACACATAGAGATTGTTGTTGAAATCTTGGACACTACTGTAAGTAGAGGGAATTTTGTCAGGGTCAGGCTGGCAGGGCAGCAAGGGCTGGGGGGAATGGGTTTGAGAGGACAGAGTAGGGGAGTAAAAGGGGGAAGGTGTGATCTTGGAGGTGTGGAGTGTGCCTCAATGGGCCCAAAGCAAGGAAACCTGAACTCTTCCACCTCGCATAAGGTTTCATCCAGGTAATTGGCAGGTGAGTAAGTGGCAAGAGGACTATGCTATGGCTTATACAAGCCTGCCTCCAACTTCCCACCTTTAAATCCACCAGCAGGGAATTAAATTTCCATTAATATTATAAGTACCAGATTAAGCATATTTCCCATTTATTGAGATATATACTGTGGAGTGACAGAACATCGGTTCACGCCTGTGGTTCAATGCTTGATGAGTTTCCCATCTTGCATGGATCAGCTCGAATCCTTGTGGTGCAGTGGTAGTGTCCCTACCTCTGAGCCAGTGTACATGAGTTCAAGTCCCACCTGCTTCAGAGATGTGCCATAATATCTCAGAACAGATTGAGTAGAAAAAAAAAGATGGTGAATTGAGCAAGAAGCCATGCTAAGGATAAGGGTGCACATTGAAGGTAAATTGAAATTGAACGTTAACAGTTAAGACAGGGTATACTGTCAGTTGTGATGGACATTGCAAAGTCAAAATGGATGCCAAGGAACATAGTTTCGGGAGAAATTTATTTTTCGTCTGCTATCAGTTTGTACATCAATTTTAAAGTTTTAGAGCTGATTCTCTTGCATATTTACGTTAACAAAGAAGACAGTAACTGGCCTCACACTGCAACCTTTACAAGGATTTTTGTAGCCTTGCTTGAATCCCGCTATATTCGGTTGGCTAAACATTCTCAAATGCAAATGATAATTTATATAAAATGATCTTTACATTCAAGTAGGGCAGCGAATACCAGTTCCTTATTACCTTAATACCATTCCTAATTAATACCTAATTAATGTCCAAAATAACATCAGAAAAAGTATTTTGTCCATTACTTTAAAACTTTGAATTAACCAATGCCTGCAAAGATTCTTTTTTTCTATCACCAAAACCAATAGAGTACCACATGTCATCTCCTGCAAGAGTTTGACTATATGATTGTGCTTAAGACTACATAAACAATGAATAAATAACAATACTGTAATATCATTTTTACAATGCAAGATATATTAACAGCAACTGTTAAGAGCTGCACCCTGCATTGCTACTATAAAACTGGTCAGACAGACTTCTGGTAGGTTCCAAGCTGATTTTTTTGTTTCAAACCCTTCAAATTAAATACAGTAATTACATCTGAAATATTTGTCCAGAACGTTCCAACTCAAGTAGTTGTTGGTCAAGTAAATCACGGAACCAATCACTTTTTTGTGTGTGGTCTAATTCTTTCATTCATCTGGAAGTCAGAAGTAACCAGAAAAATATTGCAACATTAGTATTGATTTAAACTGCAGCCATTGCATTTACCACAACTGAATATGAAATTGTTTGTGCTGTAACTGGATTAGAAAATACAGGCATTGAGTAAAAAATGCATTTTTTTGGCAAAAGTACTTCAGTAATTTCTAAACTTGGATATCTTGATATTTAAAACTGTATTCAATTATATTACTAATCAAGTTGTGAGGGAAAACAAATTGAAAGTTAAATGAATATTACTTTTTAAAATCAAAAAACATCAACCAGATTTTCCCTAATGTGATGCCCCAGTTACTAGGTCCAGCAAAGAGGTGAAGGGGGAAGATTTCTAATCACTCATGTCTCCATATCCATTTTGTTTGCAGATCATACAAACCATGGCAAAATAGTTAATGGTGATGAAAAAAGCAAAGTGGTCATGCAGAGATTTTAGAAATCACTTCTTAAGCCTCAGCCAGAGCATGGTGGGAAATTGTGGGATCCACATACCAGGAAAGAAGAAAATAACTTAAGATATGGAGAGGGGTGTTACCAGGGTTCAGAGTCTTCAGTTATAAGGAGAGATTGCAAAAGTTTTGACTGTTCTGCTTGTCCTCCAGGTATGACCTTAAAGTGGTTTTCCAAATGATATGGTTTTAAAATAATTTTTAAGAAATCTAGAGTGTCAATAAGAAAGCTTCATGTTGAGTGTATTGTCAAGGTCTGGAGCTCTCTCCCTGAAACAGTGGTGAAAGCCAATTCCATAATTTTAATAGAGTTCAACTGATACTTGAAGATGAGGACCTTGGTTCCAGACTAAAGTAGGGATGTGGGATTAAACATGTCTGCCACTTCAAAGACTTGCACGCCGAACTAAAGGATTTCTTCCCTGTAAGCTTCCGTGACTCTGTAATGTCACTGTCCCTCTGCCTACAATACTTTAAAGTTCAGAACATTTTCGCAGCTGAGGCCTATAGTCCTTAGTGCACAAGATTACGGGCACACAGAATTACTTCTTCATTCAGGAAATTTATATTTAGTTGTACATCCTTGTGGCAGGATACTGTGCAAACTGGAGATTTTGCAAAGGTCCAGCAACAGGACAATGATTGCTGGATCCATTTGGAAGGGTTTTAGATTTAGACTCCCATCAGTGCATAGAGCCACTTGAATCAGGGCAGGAGTGCACCTGGATGGGTGCTGCATCTCTTCCATAAATGCACAGCATGTTTGTGTGGAAAGTGGTACTGAATTGTTCATAGACAGTCTGATTCTTGCTCAGGGTTTCGTAAGTAGCAGAGCAGCTACCTTGCTGCAATCTATTAAAAGTCATCCCTTGAGCCAAACTTTTGTTGGTACCAAGTACACGTAGAAAGAGAGAGAGAGAACCATTCGGCCGTAAGTATTTATGTTTACACATCTCTTCAAACCCTTCATCCAAATGCTAACTCAAGATTCTACGAGTGGATCTGTCAGTGCGAGGAGTATAAATAGCCACAACTAGAAAACTCAACCATGACCAGGGAAGGAAGGTCAGCCATAGACAAAAGCAAAAAAGTTGCAACAATATGTTTAAGTAAAGCAATTATTTAACTCTGCACTTATGTTTTAAAGAAGATGGTAAAATTCTCGCAAGTGTTTACTGTTTGTAATGTGAATTATCCCTTTTTTCTTGCAGAATACAATAAAATTAACTCTAGAAAGGGTTGCAAAAAATATTTTTTCCTTGTATTTCCATTGTTTACTCGTGGTTCATCTCGTGGTCAGTTGGCTATTATTTTGGATATTTATAATCATGTGTTTGTTTTATTCATGTCTGTCATATCATTATCTAACAGTTAGCATTCTTTCTCAAACATCATTTATGCCACCTAAGTTTCTTAAACAGCCATGTGTATTATATATTATTTTACAGTACTTTGCTTGCATCAGAAGTTTTTATGTGAAGAATTTCACATCAATTATTAAAAATTATGACTTGAACAAAATTGGAGCATTCTTCATGATCTAGCTGCTGAGCATGGTTTCATGCTCAGCAGTTGTAGAAATATTTTACAAAAGTTTAAAACTTTTCTTCGCACTTACTTATTTACTCCTGGTGATGTCAAGTGGTGCTTCCAGATTGCCAAACAATGTGTTCACGTCTGGTTAAAACAGCTTTTACCTAGGAAAAGGAATGTTTGTTAAATAGAAAAACAGCTAACAGCTAGCACCTTTCACTGTATATAATACTATTCAAAATAATGGGAATACAATTCAGATATGACTACCACAACTCTGGTTGAGGGACAGAGAAATCAAAAGTTACTGGTAAGTTTAGAGCTTGCTGTACAAAACAAAATGCTTATTAGGTGATTTTATTTTTTCCAATTAATCATCTATCTTTGTATATTAATTATTAAAAATTTAATGTCAGTGTACCAAATAATTTATTACTTAATCATGTATTCATGGTGAATTCTGCACTGTACATTGAAATATGAAAGGCTCGATTTTTAAGTTCTTCCTCTTCTGTAATAATGCTCCTGCAAAGCATCTTGGGATGTTTCTTACCATAAAGATGCCATAAAAATATAAACTGTTCTAATTAAAGCATGGTTGACATCATAATTGAGACATTTTGAAGCTTTGAGTCCATTGACAATCTGCTTTACAGGGTTGGTCTGTGAAATTGATATAGGACCAAAATGTGCTTGGGCATCCAAATGGATTATTATGATGCAGAAGCTGGCTATTAATTGCTTGAAATTTCTTCATGCTACCTGTTGATTTCCATGTTACTAATGCTAAACCTGCAGACAAGTAGCTGCAGTGTACAGCAGATGCTCAAAGTTGTGCGATTTAAAGGTAACCTACAGTATTTAAAGTTACCTGCGCCTCAGAAATGGGATATGCATTTAAGAATACAGGACTTCAGGAATTGGAAGTTAGTGAACTGTCCAGAAATTGGGTACAGTGAGTAATCTAGATGATCAGAGAATTGACGTTTCTGGGTATTGGGAGAGCTCAGGGAATGATTGCTTTGATGAAATTAACACTACTATTTCTGCAGCCTTCACCAATCATAATTGTGTTAAGAGCAGCTTTATTCAAACATATCCAAACTTCAGGGCACCTGCACCCAACCTCCTAATCTCCCTCAGCACAACATGAAGTCTGGAATAACTATTCATCATTTTCCTTTCCTTTCTCTTCTTCAGTTTTCTGCCTTTCTTTGTTTATGTCAATAGTCAATAGTTTTCTGAGACACATAATGTAAGGGGCTGAGACTACCATTTCCCCCATATGGTTATGTTCATTTACAGTAAGTCCAGCACAAGTGTGTTCTACACACAAAATTCACAAGGCCCATTTCACCCCCAAAGCATCCAGCCACATTGTGTTTCCATCTATTTTAGGTCCTGCTTTTGTCATGAGTTTCTTTTTGAGTGAATCAAGTCTACAGGCTCATTTGAGACCCTGCTTCCCTTTCTTTGAAGCCTCCTGCTTCCTTTAATTTGTTATCTAAATAGTCCCTGGGTAAATATGTCATTCAGCTACAAGCTGTGAGTTTATTATTTTGTAATTTCAATGCTGGAGACCCGCCTCTTTTGAAAATTCTATTCCCTCACCTACCACTAATAGAAACAAAATGGTGGCTCTCAACATCCAGAAGCATAGGATAGGAATGGGGAAAAGTATTGGAACAGAATGGTAAGAAATCAAACATTAATTACAAAATAAAGCTTTATTATTGGATACAAGCTGGCAATTGTGTTAAAAATGAATCAAATTAGTTTTAAAGTATTTGTTAATTAATTACTGGCTTTTAGGAAGTAGCCAGATGGGTCACATAACCAGTATGGTGCTGTCTGCGATGACTGCTGATCAACAGTGGGGTATGTGTTAAGCCAATTTCGGGACATATTAATGGTGTTGAAAAAACCATGGATTGGGGCCACCTTTAAACATTCTATTGAAACCCTGACGTTACAGTACAGCTTAGAGCAGGATTCAGTAAGTGACCAGATGTAGTTAGTCTACAGCCAAGATTCAAATCCCTCAGATTCTGCTGTAAAAGATTTCGATAGGGTCGCTGACAGGAAAAAAATGTTTATGGGTATCCACAACAAAATGCTTGGTGAACAGACAGATCTGTCAAATAAAACTATATTCATTGTCAAGGAAGTAGGAAAATCTTGGCACCAATTTTTTTATTTGACTAGTGGGATGTGGGCATCACTGACTGGCCAGCATTTATTGCCGTTGAGAAGGTGGTAGTAAGCTGTTTTCTTGAATATGCTGCAGTTTTCCTGCTGTAGATTGACCCTAAGTGCCTCAGGGAGGGAATTCCAGAATTTTGACCTGGTGACAGAGAAGGAATGGCAATGTATTTCCAAGTCAGGATGGTGAGTGAATTGGAGGGCAACTTGCAGGTGGTGGTATTCCCATATATCTGCTGCCCTTGTCCGTCGATTTGGAAGTGGTTTTAGTTTTGGATGATGCTATCCAAAATCTTTGGTGAATTTCTACAGTGCATCTTGTAGATAGTACACACTGCTGCTACTGACCATCAGTTGTGAAGGGGATGGATGTTTGTGGATGTAATACCAATCAAGTTAGCTGCTTTATCCTAGACAGCGTCAAGCATCTTGAGTGTTGTTGAAGCTGTACCCACCTAGGCAGTGGCCAGTATTCCATCACACTCCTGACTTGTGTTTTGCAGTTGGTAGACAGGCTTTGGGGAGTCAGGAGGTGAGTTACTCATTGCATTATTCATAGTCTCTGACCTGCTGTTATAGCCAATGTGTTTATGAGACGAGTTTTACTAGGATCCTTGAATGTGACCTTGATGTCAAGGACTGTCACTTACACCTCACCTCTGGAATTCAGCTCCTTGGCCCTGTTTGGACCAAGGTTGTATTGAGATTCGGAGCTGGGAGTCACTGAGCAGATCTTGCTTGATAGCACTGTTGATTTCATTTTCCATCATTTCACTGATGACCAAGAGTAGACTGATGGAATAGTAATTGGCCAGGTTGTCATAGTGGAGCATGAAATTGCTGTCCTGTCTCAAACTGGCCACAATCACCTTCTTACAACTGCCACTCCACGAGTGCCCCTACATCAGCGATAATGCCAGAGGGCTGCCATTCAAGCTGATATATTGCACTTTACAACCAGACCCACGAGTGTTATTGCTACTCAATGTCAACCTGCAAGACTATCTTCTCATCAATCATGCTGCATCCACTAACAATACGTAAAGCAGGCAAAAACAGATGAAAAGTAGACAGTAAATGAATGTCCAGGCATGACTAGTGGATGTTAGTATGCAATATTTCGTGGTTTGATTTATAAATTTTCTTGGGCTATTTATTTTATGGTGAGCATTGTTTGGCATTATGGCAAAACAGATTCTGTGATCATCTGTGACAGAAGAAGGGCAAGTTTAGAATTTTGGCAAGCGTAGACTAAGGAATGTTTCCACTGAATTTGCCACTAAATTAGTTGCTTACAAACAGGGTAGCCAGTAAATAACCGTATTTGTTGTCTTCTCCTTTCCTATTTCTGTTCCTCCTCTCTTTTCACTACATAGCAGACAACAAGGCTGTTCTCCCATGAAAGTGTGATTGTGTGTTAATTAAAAGCATCAACCTTGATCGGTTTCCAGGGATTGTCACTCATGTTTGAAGCATTCATTACAGTTTAAACAAGTTGATAATCCAGTTACTAATCCTTCCAATACTTTTCAACTATTCCCAACAGGGAAGAAAAACATGTGTGTGAAATATGAAACAAGCAAGAAAAAGAGATCATTGCGGATCTTGGAATTCATATCACGGACCTCCTTTGAAATGGTCCATGCGGTGGAAGCATAGTTTAAGCACCCCAATTATGTGCTCGTTCACATTTCATGTGGCAGCATGGCTTTTGTGCCCAAGTTGCAGGATGGTATAATGTAAATGCTGTCAAATGATGATCTTTGTCACCCAGTTTCCATCTGTTTTGTTGTGGCTCAGATGCAGATGACGTTGTAGGATATCTCAAAATGAAAGCATTACAATACTGCAATGAAAGCAGGCATTGACCTGCAAATTCAGTGTATGTGATCACATACTAGCCGAGTATTGAGGGAATGGAATTGCTTTCCGTTGTGGAAGCGACATACTGTGTCCACAAAGCAGTGTGCATGCAGAAGTCAGACTACTTGGGTAGTTTCAACATATTTGTCATGCAATCACACTACAGGCGTGTAGGAAATTTCAACTGAATTCACAATTTCAGTCCAGCTCATGGAGAAATTGCTTTTGCATTTTATCATATACTCCATGAAGCTGCAATCCCATCAACTCTAGGAGATAGAAGGATACAAGTCAATTAATCTTTTATGCATTTAATTGAATAATAAAATTTTGGGGAGAAACTAGAAAAAAGACCAATTTACATTTTTCTTTAACTTGGGGAGACCCAGGAGTTGAAGAGAAAGACTCAGTTTCCTACAGTACAAGCAGAGTAGAATAAACACAAGTTTTGAAATGTTACTAAGGAGACACATGTAGGCAAGCTGACTAGAACATTTACAACATATTGTTCTCATATGATATTTCACCTGTTACAATGAGTCTTTCCAAGATAGCGTAACTTAAATTGTTTTATTTTGCTATAGTGAATGGTTAAGCTTATTTAGCCTCAGTAAGAAAAAAAATCTTTTTTCTGAACTTCTGTTTTGTGAATAAAATTGGTTTAAATAAACTTCATTGTGACACTCACATTATAAGAGCCCACAATTTTCTTCTTTTTTGAGACAATAAGCTAGTTTGGGAATAATCAAGTGCTGTGCATTTCAGCAATTCAGGACAATGTTGCATTTTGAATCAGGGAGGTGAATACTTGTACACTGAGTAGCAGAGAGTCCTTGAGTTAAAGAAATTCTGTCTGACAGCAGCGCTCTGGTTGAGTTGCAGTTTGTTTAAAAAGCTGAAAGCAGTACGGCAACAGAGACATCCAGAGCCCACAAACTGAAAACCTCCATCTTTTCCTCTGTATGGGGAAAGTAATTAAAAAAAATCAAAGTCTAAAAGAAGATCAAGAACTTTCAAAACAAGAAACTACCTACGCCTGTTGGATCAACTGTTAAAATGAAGAATGACCATCACATTATAGTCAGCAGCATGATATTAGTGCTAAAAATCAAGATTAACCGTATGAGACGCTTTCACCCATCCTTGGAATCTGGATTTATGTTCTTTTGAATTCTGCATACCTATCAATATTCTTTTTAAACAAAATATCTGCACCAAACCGTCTGTCTCTTTTCTGTCTTAATCATGAATGAGTGGGTAGATCTGTGGTTTTAAAGGGGTATAATTTAAGTCCCATAGACATAGATTAGAAATCCTTTCTTTTCTGTGCCACTTATTAAAATTAAGTGTATTATTTTTGTTAATGACACAACCTGGTGTGAATTTTTTGTCCTGACTAACAGTCAGCCAGAAAGATTGGTCATTTGGTGGTCTAGTTGGTATTTTAGCCATTTTGTGATGGCTTGTGGAACAGTGGGGCACAATTATTGGTGTCCTCTTCCCAGTTAAGTCATAATATTTAATAAACTTGAGCAATATGTCACAATATAATGGAATAATAAGTCAGAATTTCCCATATATTTGTACTCTACAATTTACAATAAAGCATAAAGAAAATACCCAACATAAAAAATGAAGCTACCTGTTTACAACGCAAGTCTATTGCACACAAAATTATAATACGCTCAAAATTCATCACCTTCTTAATGCCATTCTGTGGATCCCTATGCCAGAATGCATCTCACGATATTATTATGGATCAGCCCCTTGCATTCGTACAAGTGAATGTTCTGCAAAAATGCTGAGTCAAAATGGTTGCAAAAAGAAGCATAGCTTTGTGCACAGCAGGGACTAGAATAATTTTCTGGTGTTTTGTCATGAATTTTTGATCAACTTATTAAAATTTACTTAAAATACTTATTATTATATCCTTACTGAAACCTACACTGTCCTTTTTATCCAATTATATGGCATTGGTAGAATTCACATAGGAGCGTTCAATTTTGGAGAATTCTTTAAAATTCTGTGTTTAATCTGCATGAATGCTAGTTGAGAACTGTAATAATTAATGCAAAAGAATTTATGGCATGAGTGCACCATTTTCCCTCAGTCCTCAATTGTTTGTGCTGAACTCTGCTTGTTGTACTCATTCTAGTGTGCATTAATGTGCATGGCTGATAATTAAATAGACAGTGTAATTTTGATGAACTTCAGTGTGCTGAAATAAATCTGTAGCCATACTGGTGATGTGATTTTCCCTTTACAAGCTTGCTTTCAAACTAGGATCACTTTAGTGCTGCTGAACATGTGTGTGTACATGTATATTTGCATGTATGAGCATATTCTGATCATTCATTGCTGATCATAGCAAGGTGGTGTTATCTTTACTCTCTTATCTTAGCTGCTAAGGCAATGTGCACATTATCCCAATTCCAGGTAAGTTTTATAGCAGCAGGATCCAGACAGGCATCTTTTTAGTGACAGTCTATTAAAGACAGCAGTGCTCCCCACAAGCTGCTGGCCCAATCAGGGAGATGACAGGTCAGCAGCTGTCACTACACTAAAGCAAGCACACCACAGTTCTGAGGCTGGAACTCCAGGATGAAGCACGTTAATGACCAATCATAGATTCAACATAGAATCCCTGTAATGTGGAAACAAGCCCTTCAGCCCAACAAGTCCACACCGACCCTGAATTGAGCACTTAAGTCAATCATCTGGGCTCCCAGAAGGCAGCACATCTGCAAGCTTTCCCTCTGTTGACAAAGCATGAAAGAAATCAAACTCACTGCCCAGCTCCACAGACCATTTTGCCAACTTTCCCATGTCCCTGCCTGCCACTAAGGGGCTTGTAAAATTCCAGTCAAGATCCATGTACTGCATGATGTTTTGAACTTCAAAGATTTTGGATTGATTCCAAAAACTGTGTTACAATTCACCATCTTTTTATATTTACTTTACTGAGCTACCAATCACTCATTTAATGTCTTCATAATTATACAGTGGTGCAGTAATAGTATCCTTACCATTGAGTTAGGAAATCTGGGTTTGTGTCCCACTTGTTTCAGAGGTGTGTAATTACACCTCTGAACAGGTTGATTAGGAAACAGATTTTTACAGCCCTGAACCACATATATGGCCAATAGATAAAATTATATTATTGATTAACATATGTGAAATGTTTTCATTCTGTGATGTTATTTCTACACTTTACTAACAACATGATTTTCGCAGTTGAGATAATTTAATTCAGCCTCTCAAAAAAAATCACTTGTTTCTTCTTAAAGCCCAGCCTTTAAATTTTAGCAAGGAAAGTAAAAGCTTGACATTTTGTATTCAGTTTTCTTTTTATGGTGGTTTCCATGGCTTTTCTTGAGGGTGCTGGCTTTTATCAGGAAGTGATTCATCAAGAAGCCTTCTGATCCCACTCTCAAGTGTAATTTGGAGCAAATCGCAGCTGACTCCAGTCCTTCCTTTTTCTAACCAACAGGCATTGGCATTTTTCAAAATAAACACCAAAATATCAATTCAGAGTGGGAACTTTACTTTTTGTTTTGATATAGTATCTAGTATAAGGGCATTGAGGCCATTATGATACTTCAGCTGCATCCCCAGTTGAAATCAACCCACTGAGTACAGATCAGAAATCAAGCTTGAGACTTTATAGTCTCTAAGTTTCAGTAACCCATTGCACAGTATGTCAACAAACTGAACTGTTGACAGAACTGTATTTTTAAGTTGAAGATTTAATACTAAAGTTTGTGGAAATGTTATCAACATTTTCAATTCGCAGTGTCTGTGGGATGTAGTTACCCTTCCCTTGAGCAATTTAATTTAAATTCTAATTATCGATGTTATCACAATTAGAAGTACAACATCTGTACAAAATGATTAAGTATAAAAAAGCTGTCAGTTGTTTCCACCCTTTCCTAGACATCCCTATTGTATGATCCTTGTCACAGGTAATAACTATATCATCATGAAACAGCCAAAGGGAGACTCAAGTTGTCTTCATTGCCAATGACTCTTTTCCACTTGAGAATTCACAAGTTTCTTAAATGGGCAAAATCGTGAACTACATAATGCAGCTGTCCTATCTGGGTTCTTCCTTGCATTTTCCTCACAACAGTGGGCAATATACAAGGAAGAAGCATGTAATTTGATTGGGAATCACTTCCAGAACCTAAACTTTATCCTATTCCATTTACAATGTTTTTGAGTTTCCATATATCAGTGTAAAAATTTTAATTTTGCTAGAACTTTTATCTGAACTACAAACATACTATAGTACCTACATGCTGTTGCTTCATCATATACCCCCAAAATATTTGAAACCCAGACGTCATCTTTACTTATGCTACCTTTTTAAAATTGTGGAACAACTTAATTATTTTGCAATCTTTCAGCTCTTTAAACCCAGGCTATACGTCTTTATTTTTGTTCATGCTTTTCTTTATGCCCTCTTTATTTTTCTCAAATCTTATTTTCTCAGTCTGTTTAATGGGCCTTAACACTTCACCTAGGTTCTCAATTTCTGTTTAATTCAATTAGTAGGGATTTTCAGACATAAGGGAGAGAAATAATTTGTATATAAATCACTGCTATCAGTGCATATGTATATCTGTGATTACCTTTCTGTCATTGCAGAACTTCCATATGGTTGGGAGAAAATAAATGATCCAGTCTATGGCACCTATTATGTTGAGTAAGTGTGCTGAAGAGTATCTTATTTTTAACGATTCAGAAAAAAAAGTGGATTACAGATCCACAGTAGAAATTTTCAATGTATGTCCAAAGTGATGTGTCACAATTATTACTTCATTCTACAATTTCAGTGAATGTTCAGCTTTTCATCATGCTTTCATTCTTTGCACTAAGGTGAATTCTGGCATCAGCCGTTTCATAGGTGTTGTAGTAACTGTTAATTGTGATTACAAAGTGATGAGCATCACAGGAAAACTTATTGTCTCTTTGAACTAAAATTTTCAGACATGCATACACACGTACATATATATTGATATCCTTAATACTTGAACAATATAATAAATATATCTTTGTTTTTTGTCACCTTTCACTGTCTCCTGGATTTTTTCTCCCTTGCATATTTCCTACTCTTGATTACTCCTATTTCAATGCTTTTTTTGTGCCATTCTTCTGCTCTTGCTATTTTTCTGTTTTTCCATATGACGCTTTAGTCACATTAATCGAAAAACCCAGTTTGAAAATCCTGTTCTTGAAGCAAAGAAGAAGTTGCAGCAGCAACGTCCATTGCAGCAGGATCTAGTGCCCTACCCTATGCCAGCACCTGGTTTTAGAGGTAATACCGTTATAATACTGTATATGAATGACATCATGCTGGACTGCTTTGTTATTTGTGATGTCTTTCTTGCGTGCTGAAGTTTAAAGTGTATATTTAAGAGGCTTTTCACTGTTTCAGGATTAATGCATAAAAGCAAATATAATGTAATTGAAGCATCAATCATAGCAGAAATGATGCTGTAACTGCAACCTAGGACATAGTGGAATTGGTGGAGATTAATGTTCTTTTGAATTAAATAGCATGGACTATCAATATTCTATAGAGTATAGTCATTATTCGTAAGATCAAGGCCTAAGAATGAGGGTTTTTCTCCTTTATAACTGTAGAAGGCTCATCATCAACATTACCTAGACCCAAACATACCTGCCCAGGCTCTCTGCCTCAGCGGTCGCGCAGTACGAATGACCTGTCTCAATATCGGAGTGACAGTGCTGGAATGTACAGGCTGTATGGTATGTCAAAGTGCAACTTAACAGTCAAGCTGCACTGTTGTAAAGCAGACATTTGTAGTGGGGAATTATTCATCACAGCTTATTATTCATTGTCAAAGGCACTGGAAGTGAAATGTGGTCCTCTGTTACCTTCTTTAGCATGCTTATAATATTTGTTTTTAACCCTTTCATTTTCACATAGGGAATTTCTACTTATTAAATTTTCCACGAAATTATGAACTATGAAATTGGTAACAATTTTTGTATGAATCATTTTAAAATTGATAAACTGGTTATTTCAAAATTTCCATCCAAAAGGGTTAAAAATAAAAATAAAAGCCACACACTCTCAGTGCCTTTAGCACTGTGATGGCACAAATCTGTCAAACTTGTTTTTAATTACTTTTTATCTTTGCATTATCAACTTAGAAAAACCACTCTTCACCCGAGATGTTTCACAGCTGAAGGGAACATTTCTTACAACATCACTGAAGAAGAGCAACATGGGATTTGGATTCACCATTATTGGTGGCGATGAGCCGGATGAATTTCTGCAAGTGAAGAGTGTGATATCAGAAGGACCAGCAGCAGTAGATGGCAAAATGGAAATGGGTGAGCAAATCAAAAAAGACAAATGGTCTCTGTTGTCTATTCTGTAATTCAGTGTCCAAAAGCGCTTCAAAAGAGTATCATCTACCTAAATAGGACACTAAATGCATAGTGATACAAGGACAAGTAATCAAAAGCTTGTTCAAAGTAGTAGGTTTTAAAGAATATAATAAACAAAGAGAAACAGAGAGGTTAAGAAAGGAGATTCCAGATCACTAGGCAAAGCAGTTGAAGCAACTGATGAAGAAACCAAATTTGGGAATGGAGGTCCAAATTAGGCAAGAAAAGATGTCCCTGAAGGTAGTGGGGCTAGGAAAGATTACAAAGATACAGAGTGGTGTGAATGATGTGATCTGTCATGTCCATGCTGGCTTTCTGCAAGAGTAATTTAACTAATTCCACTTACCCACCTTTCCCTGTAACTCTGCAGTATTTTCCTTGTCAAATAATTATCCAGTTCCATTTTGAAATCCACATTTGAAAGCTGCAATCAAAAATTCCTTCAGATAGTACGTTCCAGATGCCAACCGTACACGAAGCAAAAAATAAAAAATTCCTTATCTTAGGTTTAGTTGTTTTGCTATTCATCTTAAATCAGTGCCTTGGTTCTTGACCCTTGTAACAATAGGAATAGTATATGCCTATTTCCTCTGTCTAGAGTCCTCATCACTTTGAACACATGTAACAACTCTCTTCTCAGTCTCAGCTACAAATAACAACCCCACATTCTCCAATCTATCCAAATAAGCTTAAAACCATAATATCTGGAGCCATTCTAGTAAATATTGTGTACAGTCCCTCTAATATACCTTGCATCCTTTATAAATTGTCAGTAGACACAATACTGTCAAGACGAACCGGTGCTTTATAAAAATGCACCAGAGCTTCTGTGTTCTTGTATGCCACGCATCTAGTTATAAAGCCTGTGATAATATATTTTATTAACCAATTTCACATCCTGCTCTGCCACCTTCAATTATTTGCTCCTGCACCCTGTTTAGAATCATTAATCCTTCATATTGCCTCTCCTTGCTGCTTCTTCATGTTAAATTTCATGTGCCATATGTCCACCCATTGCATCAGCCTTTTTGTGTCCTCTTCAAGTTGTCACTATCCTCCTCACAGTTGACGGTACTCCCAAGTATTGTGTCACAGCAAATTTTAATATTTGTGTCCTGTGCACCCAAGACCAGGTCAAAAAAAAGGGATGATCTGAATACTGACCATGGGGTGCCTTCCTCCAATTACCAAGCTCCCTAACCACGAATACCAAACATTCCTCACCCAAGTCCAATCTAACCATAAAATGCCAAGAAATAAGCAATAAATTTTCAACTAGGAAGCACTTGATGCAGTGTCAGGCCAATTCATTAAGCAGCAAAAGTCATACTTGTCAAATCAAGGTTATTGGTTTCTCGTTCACCACAGTCTTGCTCCCAATGACACTCATGGCTACACACAGCTTGTGACATTGTGCTTCTCCAGTAATCAGCACTCCTTTCAGAATCACCATTACAGAGATTTTTTGTCAAAGCAAAATAAGTACAGCATGGGAATAGGCTCTTTAGCGCATCAGGCTTGCATCAACACATGACACCTTTTCAACTAAAAATCTTTTGCCTGTATACAGTTCATATCCCTCTATTCCCTGCCTATTTATATATCTGTCAAGATGCCTCTTAAACATTGTATCTGCTTCTACCACCTCCTCTGGCAGGGTGTTCCAGGCCACTTACCATCCTCTGTGATTAAAAAACATTGTTCTCACATCCCCTACATCCCCTTTAAACTTTTCCCCTTGCACCTTAAAGCTACGTTGCCACATAATTGACATTTCTACCCTGGGAAAAAGACTTTGACTATCTTTCAATTCAATCCGTACCTCTCAGATTTTTGTAAACATCTATGAGGTTGCCCCTCAGCCTCTGACGTTCAAGTGAAAACAAAGCATGTTTATCCAATCTCTCCTCATAGCTAATACCCTCCAAAGTGGACAACATGCTAGTAACCTTTTTCTGTGCTCCTGCCAAAGCCTCCATATACTCGTTGTAGTGTGGCAAGCAGAGTTATATGCAATATTCTATTATTAATTTTCATTACAGCAAAATTCTTCATAGGATTAATGAAGTGCCAGAAATTGAGTATTATAGGGAAGTGTCATGATCCAAAACAAGAAGGTTTAACCTCTGAACATTATATCGGGACTACTACACCAGAAAGATTGAGATTGTGAAGTAGGACAAGCATAGGGTCTCCGAGGTAAAGCATAGATGGAATGTACCTTGTTTTGTTGAGAAAGATCTATGAAAGGTAATAGCATTAAGAAGAAAAGAAAGTCAACACTTCTAAATTAATAGACGGAATGTATAACTTCCTGAAAAAGAACTAAACATTTTTTACATCTTTTGAATGTGCCATGGACCGCCTGCATTGTACAGCTTTCACATCACTGCAGTCTTACACAAGGAAGTAACAGAGTATCATGACGCCAGTTGTATCTTCACGGATATCTGAAACGGGTCCTCAAAAAATAATTTGGAGAACAGACAGCAACATTCTCGCTCATTTCACAGGAACGAGGTGCATTTTCATAGCAGAATCTAAAGCAAAGTAACAAAATTCTATCAGTGATAATGGGAACTGCAGATGCTGGAGAATCCAAGATAACAAAGTGTGGAGCTGCATGAACACAGCAGGCCAAGCAGCATCTCAGGAGCACAAAAGCTGACGTTTCGGGCCTAGACCCTTCATCAAGAAGGGTCTAGGCCTGAAACGTCAGCTTTTGTGCTCCTGAGATGCTGCTTGGCCTGCTGTGTTCATCCAGCTCCACACTTTGTTATCTTATAATAAAATTCTGTGTTGTTATTTCAAAAATACTGAGGGGCTCATGTGGCCCCATTCCACCCTTTTATTTTGCATGTTTAACTGAGATAACCAGGCATATAAAGTTTTGGGCCTAATTCTGCACACCACCAAAAGAACCCCTAAGAGCACACACTCCCCTTTGAATACACATATTGGATAAGTCCTTGCATCTTATGCAGATTTCCCACAAAAACCAACCAAATTCACTTTGACATTATTGTTAAGGAGGGCAAGCCTGCTATAATCAATCATTTCAGTACTCCCAAATATGACTCTATTTCTAGTTTCTGTGATATTAACAGTCAAAAGTGTGAGATGATTTTCCTCTGTGGTTCAGTAGGCCTCTTCCTGTGTGTGAAGAAATCTGTGTGTTAATTAGACTTAACAATCAGTACTATACCCAGTCCGGAGTTATTGACAACACAGAAAAATGTTAATCTCCACAGCTACCTTCAAATTGTTTACCCTAAACTGGACTTATTCAGCTTTCCTATGAAAGATAAATTTCATTCAAAGAGGAGTGGGTCAAGAGTTGTCTGGAAGTGAACCAGTGACCAGATTTTGCAATTTGTTGTGAAAACAATTTGTCTGCATATTTATGTCATGATGCCTCAGTGTGCATGTGTGAGGCTGCTGTCATGTAATTAGTTTCTCAGCGTTGAACGTAGCTTGGCCCTTCATGTCTTTAAACGCTGACTATTTGTTTCACTAAAGATAGCTATTTTTTGAAAACAGTTTGAAAGCAGGTCAAGAGCTACATTAAATGTTAAAAAAAGGAATCTCTGTCACTGCTAATTATCATTATTTTTGTGAAACACTGAAGGGCTCATGAAGGTTTCGAGGAGAAATCGCCTTCAAAACATCTATGCAAATGTGAAAGCAAACTCAGCATTAATACTGAAAATATTTAATTTTTAATGACAGCCATTAAATGTTGAGCAGTAGATTTTTAGTACTGCCCGCTACATAAATTTAGATGTGATGCAAAGCAAGAAGTGGACTTCATTAAGGAGAGGGAAATTCCACTGTGAATGTTGTCAGCCATCCTGAAGCACATGTTAAATATGTTGGGACAGTTTTCCACACTGGCACCCATGAACAGGATAGGAAAATTGCCTATCTCAACTTCAAAGAAGTTCTGCACCCATGATTTAAGACAGCTTGAGTAAAGAATATTCCCATCTCTGCTCCAGCCCTGAAGGAAAAGGGAGTTATCCTGGCAAAGAGATTGGGCAAAAGGAATTCATCTGTAAAGTAAATGCCTGGATCAATGTGAAACAAAGCATGGCATTATCTTCCATGTAATAAGTGGTGAAAATAGAGCAGTTACGTTAGTGATGACAGCTGATTGGCTGCAAACTGGTCTGTCCAACATTTCTGAACGAGTATGCACCAAAAGACATTTTTAACATGAACGAAAACAAACTCGTTTATTATCTTTTATCGAATTGCTTCTTTAATATTTAAAGATGAATGTGCTGTGGTGAAAAGCAAAGCAATTAATGTGTCACTATAATGGTCTGCATCAATACATAAAGCACTGAAAAGTTTTTACTTCTCGTGATAAAGTCCATGAAGCCATGCTGCTTTTCAAATGTCAAGACACTACCACACAGTATAGGACTAATAAAACAGCCTGCATGATCTGCTGCATTCCTGAGGAGTGAATTAGGAAAATAGACAAATTGATCAATTTAAGAAGATAAAGATTATTATCATTACAAACACTACTCCATGCACCCTGACATCCTTTGCCTCAAGAGCTTCAAGCTGCCAATCTTGCCTCCTAATGCCATGCCAAGCTTTGGCCCTAACATCAGTGGATGATTAGAAACCTAAAGCCAACTACTGATGGTATCTGCGAATACAAGGTGTGGAGCTGGATGAACACAGCAGGCCAGGCAGCGTCAGAGGAGCAGGAAAGCTGATGTTTTGGGTCTGGAGCTTGCCTGCTCCTCTGATGCTGCCCGGCCTGCTGTGTTCATCCAGCTCTACACCATGTTATCTCAGACTCCAGCATCAGCAGTTCTTACTATCTCTACTGATGGCATCTGATCTTGTATTCTGTCGTGGCCGTTGATAAGAAGCTGGAGCACATTTAACGGTTTTGAGGCCATGTTCTTTGTGAAGAAGGTTTGAAAGAAGATGCTGACAGTCACAACTGCTGACTGCTTCCACTATGTTGTGTTCAAATAGGATGCAACTGCTCATGATGCAGAGAACAAGGAGGAGCCAGTGAAGGCCAGTCAGCCCACTGATTAAGTTCTTTTTGCTCACACGGGAGCCCGGCATGGAAATTCCATCAGAGACAAACATAGAAGCTTACACGGAAACAGGCAATAACACTGTTCACTGCACAACAGAATTGATAGATGAAGCAGTTGTAGATGCAATGCATTCTTCAACCAAGGAACCATATTATAGTGAACGGTCTGAATTCTGCTGTGTTACCCAACTGCATCCATAGTTGAAGCCACAGCCTGGGCTTTCGTATTGCGACACACAAAAACAGAAGACCTGTTTGACTGTACTGTACTTGTCTGAACTACAGTGCACAAGGCAGAAGAAGATATTTTCCAAAGCTAACTCCCAATATTTTTGAATAGTTTTACTCAACTTTTTCACTATTGACATCTAGATTTGTAAAATAGACAACTTTCACATATTTGCTGCTTCACTGTTCCCATTTAATTTATGTAGAATATGCTTGTAAGCGAAGTGGATTACATAGGACTCACTTTAGCTCTCTTGTAAATTTGCTTAATACTGCTGAAATACAACTTATCATGTTTTGATTGATGTCATGCAAAATTGTGCATGAAATTAAAATAATCATTGTCAGTCAGTATTTGTACTTCTCAAGAACTTTATTGAATAAAGTAAATCCCGGAGAAGCTTTAATCTGTTACCGGAAGTAAGATGTACTTCGTGTAGCTTTATAATTTATTTTTGGAATCCGTACAGTGTCAAAACAGGCCATTTCGCCCAACAAATCCATGCAGTGTCTCTGGAAAGCATCCCACCCAGGCCCATCCTCTACCCTATCTCTGTAACCCTGCATTTTCCATGGCTAACACACCTAATCTGTACATCCTTGGGCACTACTGGGCAATTTAGCATGGCCAATCCACCTAATCAGCACATCTTTGGACTGTGGGAGGGAACCAGAGCACACGGAGGAAACCCATGCAGACACAGGGAGAATGTGCAAACTCCACACAAGAGAGTCGCCCAAGGGTGGAATCAAATCCAGGTCCCTGTTGCAGTGAGGCAGCAGCGCTAACCGCTGAGCGACCATGCTGCTCCTGCTAACCAGGTTTTTATCAACTAAATGTGATTGTGAAATATAAATTAATTTTTCACATGTCTGTTATAAAATATTCTTTGTTCTAATAACTAGAGATACAGTAGTCGATTTTTGTGAAATACATATCGTGAAGTAAGCAGGAAATGTTAAGTAATTTTATTGGTTGGTTTGCTTTGTTTAAAAAC
This sequence comes from Stegostoma tigrinum, assembly GCF_030684315.1. NCBI lineage: Eukaryota > Metazoa > Chordata > Chondrichthyes > Orectolobiformes > Stegostomatidae > Stegostoma > Stegostoma tigrinum. The sequence continues at coordinate 25,074,444 of NC_081378.1, read as the reverse complement.
AGATGTGAGACCTAAATGATCACCTGTTGTATTTGATTGCCAAATCTGGAATCTTCTCCGCCTTAGTTTCTCCATTCAGAAGAATCCGAAGGACCCCACATTTTAGAGCGCAATTGATTCTTGCATTACTCAACTTTGTATAATATTCATTAAGTCTTTGATAACCCAGATTGATTTCACTAATTTTGAAGAAGGAAAACACAAACAAATGCAATTTTCTTAATATATTTTATTAAAATGTTATCTTATTGTTCCATTTCATTCTCTCTCCCTAGGTGATGTGATTGTCTATATAAATGAGATCTGTGTCCTAGGATATACTCATGCTGAAGTAGTTAAAATTTTCCAGTCTGTCCCAATTGGTCAATGTGTCAATCTTGTATTGTGCCGTGGGTACCTTCTACCCTTTGATCCTGATGACCCAAACAACAGCATGGTGCCTCCTTTAACGTCAGTTGACCGACAGCCAATTCAAATAAATGGGAGAAGTAATTATGATACTTACGTGGAGTTTGGTTCCCAGACCTCTCGCTCAGCACCAGATATCTCTGACCGACATTTACATTCGTTTAATCCAATACTCACTGATGGCCAGGTGGATGGAACGTTATCAACAGTTCAGGAGGATAGTGTCTCTATGGCCTCTTCAGGAGCCACTCAGTTTGAACTCAAGAAAATTGCTATTGTGAAAGGAGCACAAGGCTTTGGCTTTACCATAGCAGATAGTCCCAAAGGGCAGCGAGTGAAACAAATTTTAGATATTCAAGGCTGTGGTGGCCTTAATGAAGGTGACCTAATTATGGAGATTAATCAGCAAAATGTGCAGGCACTCAGTCATACCCAAGTAGTGGAAATTTTAAAGGAATGCTCCGTTGGAACCGAGATCAATTTGGTCATCCAGAGGAGTGGTAAGTCAGAGTTTTCAAATTTCTGTAAAGCTTAAGGATGGTAATTTAAAAATTGGCTTAAAAATCTCCAGAAACATTTTTAGATAACCCATAATTTAACAGATATTGTTATTGAGAGTCATATATAAACTGTGCCCTATATAGCAAAATCAATTATCTTGAGGCATTATTATCGAGTTCATATTGAATAATGATGATTTAAATAAATGATTGTAATTATCATGGCTGCATAATACTATCTAAAATAATCATATTGACCCAGATTTTCCATTGAGAGTAACAGTGAACCTCACAACACACTGTTACTTTGGAACAAATTGGATAGCAACTTTGTGACTAAACACATGCAGGTAAAATGAAGATCTGGAAGATGTGGTCTGAGTTGCCCATTTCCTTCAAAAGCAGTGCCGTAGCATCAAAATCAATTTAAAGTCAGGAATTTGGTGTCTTTACCTACTGAACAAAACAGAAAATGTTAGGGCTGCTATATTCGAGAACAGATGAAATTTTAATGGCATGTTCCATTGTAGTTGCTGCTAAACAATTGCTCTGTTCCTGAAAATATATTTTTTACAAGTATGAAGTTGCATTCATTCCAAACTTAATTAGTGATGGAGTTATTGTTTATATTTCCACTCTCTTATCTATCTTAATCCAATGTTCCAGTGCTTCACCTTGCTTTCTATGCATGAGCTAAGTCTGATTTATAATTCCTGGTGTGTACTTCCTGACTTATATCCTGCATGTCTCAATGAAGGTTCTTCAGTCTGATCGGGTGAAGAACCTTGCTTTTACTTGTTACGCTCACACAAGCTGCAGATCCATTGTAGAGTGCTCTGTCCTGGGGGCAAGTGTCCAGTGACAGTGAGTTTATGCTGAAAACCTTGCAAAATCTCTGGGAAATAGTGAGATTTATTGCTGAACCACTCGTGGCAAAATCTCTCATCTGTATCTGTTGGAAGTTAATTATTGTACAGTTTGCCAGTGATGTGTGAATTAATTGCCCTATATAGCACTGATTATTCTGATACCTAGTGTGACATGGGATGTGGCTGCTGCTGGCTAGGCCAGTACATATAACATTTTGTAACCACCCTTTAGAAGATAGTGCAGTCTATGTCATGTAGTTATATCCACAGTGTTGTTAGGAAGGAACATCCAGGATTTTGACCTATTAGCAGCAATGGAAAGGCAAAATATTTCCAAGTCAGAATACTATTTAACTTTGAGGGGGCCTTGCAGCTGTTTGGGGCTACCATGCATCTGATGCCCTTATCCTACTAGACGATAAGAGGTAGCAATTTTGGAAGATAGTGCTTAAGGAGCCTTTCTGCAGTGCATCTTTATAGATGCTATGCGCTATTATCATTGTATGTCAGTGGTGAAGGAAGTGGATGGTTAAGGTGGTGGATGCAGTGCCAGTACTATTTTTTGCCTTGAATGATGTCACACCTGTTGAGTGGTATTTGAACTTTATTCATTCGGGCAAGTGGAGGATATTCCATCACTTTGCTGATTTATGCCTTGTAGATAGTGAATAGATTGTGGGGAGTCAAGAAGTGAGTTACTTGTCACAGAATTCCCAAATTCTGACCAGATCTTGTAGTCACAATTTTAGTAAGTTATACTAATGTTCTGGCTATTTTATGTTATCAAGCTCAGCAGGATCCATACTATCTATCAGTTAACATGTATGAAATATGATTTAATTCTGTGAATGCAGCATACCTGTTTAAACACACATAGTAAATACTTGAATCCACTGTTCTGGCACCCTAAAAGAAGAATGAACTATGTACACTACTTATAAAGTGAATATTTACATATTTTGTATCTGTCTGATTATGTATTTGCTGCCATTTATTGTTGTCTTGTTACATACTAGTTACATTGTTGACGGATGAATATATTAAATAGTTGTAAAAGGTTGGATGTAGAGTACTACACTGTCAGGTAAGCTATAAAACTTGTCAAACAGCTCAATTAAATCATCCACTAACTTCTGACATTTTGGGAAAACAAACCAAGTTTAAGCAACTCACCCCCATGACTTAACTCTGGAGCAATGCTATAATTCCAATATCACTCACTGCTGAATGATCTACAATTCAACATTGCATCCTCCCTAAGGACGATGTATTCTTCCTGCAGTGCAACACAAAAAACAGAACACACAGCTTCTGGACATTGAAGATGACTCTATTCAACATTGAGAGGTATCTTCAGGGCCCTCACTATTTAGAAAGGTGGGAGGGGTAACCTAGTTGTCCAGGAGGCCAAAATTCAAAAAGCTGGCATTGAGTTAAAGATTTGATATTAAGTTCTCAAAACCTTTCAGGCAATTTCACCCCTCTTCTCCCACTCAAAAAAAATACAACCATGATGGTGGACAACCTCTTTTTGCATCCATTAGCCCCCATGAGTTCTCATTAATATCCTAGCTCACTGGAATTACATTCATCAGTGCACAAGCAAGCAATTAAAAACATTTGATCACAAATCCAGTCATATAAATGAGGTGCGTGTTTAGTCAAAGTTAGAAATTGCTAAAGAAGCTCGGGAGGTCTGGCAGCATCTGTGGAAAGAGAAACAGACTTAACCTTTTTGAGTCAAGTGATATGTCCTATTAAATTCACAGCACATTCTATGTTAAAGCAAGCAAAGTTGATTTGAAAATTATTTGCTCCATAAAGTTTATTTAAACAATACGCTACAGCAAACATTCAACAGGGTCGGTTTTGAAACAGTATTTGTGAACTGCAGCAAATAAATCTCATGAAAGAAACTATAGAACACATCTTCCGATAAAAGCAGAATGGTTTCATTCAGCAAAATGCAGTGAGAAATATTTATCCACAAATAAAATCAATCCCTGTTATTTACAGCACTACAGTTTCTAGTTATGATTATTGGGCATGTGGGGAATCTTCTTCATTCTAGCCAGGAATAGCAATGTCACTGTGTGCAACTGTTACTTCCTGTTTCAATTTTTATACTGTTGATTTTTGATACTTTAGAGACCTGGTATCTGTGATCCACACACTAAGCAGTAATTACAGTGGAAGATTGACCTGTCAGTACATATGCCAAGTACAAGATGTTTAAATATATATTGGCATATGCCATTCATTGCATTGATAAAGTACAAGTCTAATAAGTGTGGTATATTTATTTGTGGTCTATAGTTATGGATCAACCATTTGGAGCAGTTTCAAATGTATTAGTTCACCTGATTAGAAACATAAGCAAAGCAATTTTGAATTGTGATGTACAATTGATAAACAAGGTTTTGGAAACATAAAAGAAGAGCAACACTTGCATTCATGTGGGTTCTTTTAATGTACTAAAATTTACCAAGATGTTGTGAATGCAAGTGACAAAAAAAAGTGCACTTGCTAAACAAGGAGCAAAAATTATCCTCAAAATAGTGCATAAAGAAGTGAAAGATGTAAAAGCAATGAAGCTATGACAGGTATGACAGGTCGGCACGGTATGACAGGTCAGCACAACATCGAGGGCCGAAGGGCCTGTACTGTGCTGTAATGTTCTATGTTCTATAAGCTAGAGGTATAACAGCCAACAGCATGAATGCCAAAATTCAACAAAGGTAGTTGAAACTGTACAAGACGCCAGAGTTAAAGGAATATCAAGATCTTGGAAAATTGTAGGGCCGGAGGAGATTACAGGTTGGAGAGGACTGAGGCCAGGAAGGTTTGACCACAAGGATAAGAACTTGAAAATTAAGGCTGTTGTTGAACTAAGAATTGGAGTAGCTCAATGAGCACAGGTGTGAGGGTGAACGGGACAGCATGAGTTAGGATGCATACAGTTCAAATCTATGAATGTTCAAAAAGGAGATCTATTAATGCACACTTGAACTGTCATCCCACAACATTGTTAAAGGAAAGGGCAGCATTCTGCCATAACACTTAGATTTATTGTAAACCAGCATGTTTGCAGGAGGCTTCAAAATTATCCTAAATTTGCCTCGGTTGGCTACTTAATATAACTTATTCCATCAAATTATTATCAGTCATTTTTCTCAGATGACAGCAGTGAGGTTAACAGTTTGTTGATTTCTTTAAATTACTAGTGTGACGAGATTTCCATAACCATTGCAGATTTTGCATGAAAATAGATCAACTTTAAGTATGTGTTTACATATGCATTATCTATACAGAATTTTAAATAATTTGGCCTTTGGAGAATTTAAGGTTGCTTTCATTAACGCGGCTGTTAAAAACTAATAAGACTTGACAACCAATAAGCTTTGTAAGGATAATTGCACACCGTTCCCCATAATTACATCTCCTCATTGGTTCAACAGAATGTCTTTTTTCTTATTCAGCATTTATATTCAGTTAGCTTCCAAAGCCATTCTAATACTGCAACATTAAAAATGTTCACTTTTTTTGCAGCTGTTGGTGTGTCAACTTCAAAGGAAAATACTGTAACTTTAGTTTTGAAGCATACAGAACACAGAGTTTCTTTTAGTTATGGCTTTTAGATTTGACAAAATTTATGATGAGAGCTCTTCCATTTCCATTCTTGTTCTCCTTGCTAATCCCATCAATTCGCGTTTTTCCACATTATTGATATCTACTTGTCTGTTCAATTAGTATCCATGAAGCTAACAGCTTGGTATCTCCAGAATCCTAGACACCTTCTTTATCATCTTCACTTCAAAATAATTTCTGCATGTCGTCAAGATTAACAATATTCCATTATTTGTTGATTTCAATTTTCACATAGATCCCATCTTTCCCACAAGAATCTTTGCTTTGACAAATTGAGACAATTTTTTAAAACATTTCACAAACTACTTCTTCCTTAATTCAGAGACTCCCAATTTTGTGATAACAAAGTGTGGGGCTGGATGAACACAGCAAGCCAAGCAGCATCTTAGGTGCACAAAAGCTGACGTTTCGGGCCTAGACCTTTCATCAGAAAAGGGCGATGGGGAGAGGATTCTGAAATAAATAGGGAGAGGGGGGAGACAGACTGAAGATAGATAGAGGAGAAGATGGGTGCAGAGGTGAGTATGGGTGGGGAGGTAGGGAGGGAATAGATCAGTCCGGGGAGGACGGACAGGTCAAGGGGGCGGGATGAGGTTAGTAGGTAGGAAATGGAGGTGCGGCTTGAGGTGGGAGGATGGGATAGGTGAGAGGAAGAACAGGTTAGGGAGGCGGGGACAAGCTGGGCTGGTTTTGGGATGCAATGGGGCTAGGGGAGATTTTGAAGCTGGTGAAATCCACATTGATACCATTGGGCTGCAGGGTTCCCAAGCGGAATATGAGTTGCTGTTCCTGCAACCTACGGGTGGCATCATTATGGCACTGCAGGAGTCCCAGGATGGACATGCCATCTAAGGAATCGGAGGGGGAGTTGAATTGGTTCGCGACTGGGAGGTGCAGTTGTATACTGCGAACCGAGCGTAGGTATTCTGCAAAGCGGTCCCCAAGCCTCTGCTTGGTTTCCCCAATGTAGAGGAAGCCACACCACGTACAGCTGATGCAGTATACCACATTGGCAGATGTGCAGGTGAACATCTGCTTGATGTGGAAAGTCATCTTGGGGCCTGGGTTGGGGGTGAGGGAGGTGGTGTGGGGGCAGGTGTAGCACTTTCTGCAGCTGCAGGGGAAAGTGCCGGGTGTGGTGGGGTTGGAGGGGAGTGTGGAGCGGACAAGGGAGTCGCAGAGAGAGTGGTCTCTCCGGAAGGCAGACAAGGGTGGGGTGGGAGAAATGTCTTTGGTGGTGGGGTCGGATTGTAGATGGCAGAAGTGTCAGAGGATGATGCGTAGTTTCCGGAGGTTGGTGGGGTGGCATGTGAGGACTAGGGGGATTCTCTTTGGGCGGTTAATGCGAGGGTGGGGTGTGAGGGATGTGTTGTGGGAAATGCAGGAGACACGGTTGAGGGCATTCTCGACCATTGCGGGGGGTACGTTGTGGTTCTTGAAGAGCGAGGACATATAGGATGTGATGGAGTGAAATGCCTCATCCTGGGAGCAGATGCAGCGGAGGCGAAGGAATAGGGAATGGTCCCAAAACCAGCCCAGCTTGTCCCCACCTCTCTAACCTGTTCTTCCTCTCACCTTACCCCTCCTCCCACCTCAAGCCGCACCTCCATTTCCTACCTACTAATCTCATCCCTCCCCCTTGACCTGTCTGTCCTCCCTGGACTGACGTATTCCCTCCCTCCTATACTCTCCTCTGCACCCATCTTCTCCTCTATCTATCTTCAGTCTGTCTCCCCCTCTCTCCCAATTTATTTCAGAATCCTCTCCCCATCCCCCTTTTCTGATGTAGGGTCCAGGCCCGAAACATCAGCTTTTGTGCTCCTAAGATGCTGCTTGGCCTGCTGTGTTCATCCAGCTTCACACTTTGTTTTCTTGGATTCTCCAGCATCTGCAGTTCCCATCATCTCTGATCACGGCTCCCAATTTTGTGGTTTGACCTTTTATGTGGCATTGCATCAAAGACTTTGTCAAAACCTAAATTTTATACAATTATTGGAAATGCATAATATATCCGTCAGCATAATAAAGAGCAATGGCTCAATCAAGTTAGTTAAACATGATTTGCCCTTTATCCACCTGTGGCGGCTGTCTCACATTAATCAATTAATTCGTGGAGTAACTTCATTTGATCGTAATGACTTAACTTTATCCTAGATCATTGTTTCTGAAGTTAAACTAAATTGCTTGTAATTTAAAATCCAAAGAATTGCAGATTCTGGAAATCCAGAAACAGAAATAGAAGTTGCGTCTATGGAGAGAAAGCGGAGTTACTGTTTTGACTCCAGTGACCCTTCTTCAGAATTGATTGTAGTAAGGAAAAGGTTGGTATTTATGTTAAAGAAGTGTGTGGGTATGGGGAGGAATAAACAATAGGTGGGGATAGACCCCATACAGAAGGAAAAACAGTTAGGCAGACAAAAGAAAGGGTAGAGGTTGGCAGGGGACAATGAATAGTTGCTAATGGGAACCATTAGTAGTGAACAATAGGTTGTTTGTGGTAGCAGCTCATATGATGACAAGGCCTTGTATGTGGGGGTTGAGAGAAAAACATTGGAGAAGATGCTCAGGCCCTAAGATTATTTAACTCAGTATTGAGTCCTGAAGGCTGCAGAACTCCTAAGAGGAAAATGAGCTGCTATTCTTCCAGCTTGTGCTAAGCTTCATTGGAGACTGCAGAAAGCCTCAGAGACATTGATCAGGGAAGACAGAAGTATGTTGAAAAGGCAAGCAGCTGGAAGCTCAGCATAATTTTTGCAGTAAACATTCTGCAAAGCATTCGCCCAGTCTGCACTTTATCTCCCCAGCACAGAGGAGATCACTCTCGGACATGACATGCCCAATACTACCACCAGCCAACATCATAACGGCAGGAGAGTTTGAAACATGCTTTTTATGCCGCTGCTAGGGAAGATTGCAGTAATCAGCTGCCATGTCTGCCTTTCTTAAAGCCTTGCTTTTAAGAAAAATGAACAGGAGACAAGAGTTTCAACAAGACTACCAAACTCCAGCAGCTGCCACACAGCCTCCAGGGGGAGAAGCAGCACAACAAGATCCACTAGGGAGGCACAGATGAATGTTGAGATCCAGGTTTGTAGGCTTCACTGCAGTTTTCTGCAAATTTTGGGATGGTAGTGAAGCAGAAGATTAAGGATGTCTCCATCTGTATCTGAGATCTATTCTAGCTGCTGGTTGAGGACTTGCGCTCATAACAGCTGGATGGCAATCCCATCCTAATGGCTGCCAAAGCAACAGCTGTCCTTAATTTTTGCATTAGTGGCTGTTTAAGGGAGCAAGTGCAAATTCGCCACTCCTCAGTGTATCCTGGATGTTACTGATACATTTTCACCAGAATTCACCTCTTCATCACTTTGAATCTTGTTGATGAAAATCAAGCAGCCTAGGGTGTGATGATTTTCAACTATTTCTGGCTTTTCTCTGGGGCAGGGTGCTAGCAATTGTACCCACATTGCTTATAGAGTTCCCTACCACGGGATTCCATTTCCTGAATGTTCACCAGTTGGTGACTATTAATGACATATTTTGGAGGTCTGCATGATGCCTTTTGGAGCACTTTCAGCTGCCCTGCTTCTTTCCAAAGTCTTTAGCCCATTCACGATGGCAGCTGCGAAATCAGGGAAATTCCCTTCAAACCTGGATCATGATACCTGTAGAAAATGCTCGGATGGATACAGATCTAAGATATACACCTGTTCACCATTCCACAAGGGACATAATGGAACAAACCATAGCCTTCCTGAAGGAGAGATTTCGATGCCCAGAACACTCCTCCTGAACTTTGTAATACAGCCCAGACAGTATGACCTATGTCATTGTGGTATGCCCTTCACAATTTTAACCAGTAAGTGGGGCAAGTCCTGTGTGAAGCCAAAATGGGTGAGAGCAATCCTCTGACAACGAAGATGAAGCTAAGGATCAGGTGATTAACCAGGATGACCATCCACAAAAGGACAATAGAGCAATGTTTCCGAGAGACTAAGAGGCCAGAAGCAACCCTGTTGTCACAAACAAAAACAGAAATTGCTGGAAAAGTTAAGCACGTCTGGAAAGAAATCAGTTAATGCTTTGGGTTCAGTGACCCGTCCTCGGAACTGATGGCAACTTGGAAAATGTTGGTTTTTGTGCAGAGGAAAGCGTCGGGTGAGGGTGTTTTTATTGTGGGTGGGAATTTATATCAACAGGCAGAACAGACTGAACAGGCAGAAAGGGCATGGGTGACCACCAGGCAGAGTAAAGGAAGACACATAGTGCAGGAGTCCCATATGGCCAATGCCTTTTCTAACAGATATTCCAATTTGGATACCATTGGGAGAGATGACAGTGCAGGGGAAAGCAATAGAAGTTAACTTCATGCCCTGCTGCCCAAGAAGGGAAGGAAGGAGGAAGGCAGGGCTGTAATGGTAGGAAATTCAATTGTGAGGGGAACAGACAGGTATTATTTTTGCTGCAAAAGAGATTCCACAATGGCATGTTGCCTCCTGGTGGCAGGGTAGAGATGTCACTGAACAGCTGCAGAAAGAACATCAGAAGAGAGATGGGAAACAGACAGGGTTTGTGGTACATATTGATGCCAACAACATGCATAGAAAAAGGAATGAGGTCTTGCAAGTAGAATTTAGGCAGCTAGGAAAGTAGATTAAAGAACAGGACCCAAAAGTTAGCATGTGCTGTTAAGTGAAGAAACAGGAGAATAGTTAAGATAAATGCATGGCTGGAGAGATGGTGCGGAAGGGAGGGCCATTGAGACTATTTTTCTAGAGACAGAAGAATCTGGATGGGGTGTACCTGAACCAGAGTGAGACCAACATCCTTGCAGGTAGGTTTGCTGGTGTTGTTAGGGAGGGTTTTGCTTAACTTGATACAGAGGTGGCATCCAGAGAGAAAATTCAGTGGGGGCGATGAACAGCCTAAATCAGAAGAGGCAGCAAAGGAGTCAAGAAGGTGTAGAAATTATCAGCCACTTAAAGTACAAGGGAGTTTTGGAAGGTTCGATAGTATTTGTTTTGATGCAAAGAGTCTGCCAAACCTGGCAGATAGGTAGGGTACAAATTATAACATGGAGGAATGATGTCATCATTATCACTGAGACATGGTTGAAAGAGGGGCAGCTCAATCTCCCAGGATATACAGTCTTTAGGCAACTTTGGGAAAGAGATAAAAGAGGAGGGGGAGTGTCATAATATTGATCAGAGAATTGATTACAGCAATATGAAATGATGACATCCTCAAATATAGGTAAAGCTTAAACACAAAGAGGAGCAATTACATTGCTGGGAGTGTGCTATAGGCCCCTAATAGTCTCAGAGAAATAGATGAGTAGATATATAGGCAGAATTCAGAGAACTGTGGAAGTAATAGGGCAGTGATTGGGAGGGATCTCAACTTCACCAATATTAATTGGAGTAGTCATAATTTGAAAGGTTAGGAGGGAACAGAATTCTTAAAATGCATCTGTGGAGCTTTTTTAACCCAGCATGCAGAAAGCCCTAGAAGAGAGGTGGTGGTCCTGAACTTAATTTTAGTTAATGAAGCCAGGCAAATGGTTTGAGCATCAGTGGGGGAATATTTTGCAGACACCGATCATAACTCCATCAGACTTAAGATTGTTATAGATAAGGGCAAAAATGGGCCTGAAGTCAACATTCTAAACTAGGGAAGGGGTATTTTTAATATAATTTGGTCAGAGCAGTCTGGGAGCCAGAACCTTTAGGTAAATTTGTGTCAGAGCTGTGAAACATATTCAAGACGGAAATATTAGACAATACATAGTTGATCTCTCCTCCCTTCATCAAATACATCCTGGATATAACTTGTTATCTGATTAACTATCAGGGAATATTGTTTCAGGACCGCTATTGCCTTGCATTGTAGCTCTGACTCCTACAAGCCCTGTTTTTTTCTCATTTCCTAGTTCTGTGGCTATTTGTTCAATATTAGAGGTTCATTGGCTAACATTCTTGCTTATCACTTCTATGTCCGAGATAATGGGAACTGCAGATGCTGGAGAATCCAAGATAATAAAATGTGAGGCTGGATGAACACAGCAGGCCCAGCAGCATCTCAGGAGCACAAAAGCTGACGTTTCGGGCCTAGACCCTTCATCAGAGAGGGGGATGGGGTGAGGGTTCTGGAATAAATAGGGAGAGAGGGGGAGGCGGACCGAAGATGGAGAGAAAAGAAGATAGGTGGAGAGAGTATAGGTGGGGAGGTAGGGAGGGGATAGGTCAGTCCAGGGAAGACGGACAGGTCTTCTATGTCCAGACTATTTATTGTCGCTGTCTTGGTCTCTTGTACAGTTGCTGTGTCAGTCAAGACATCATTTTTATGTATTCTACCTCAACCCCCATTCAAGTGCATGCTCACCATTTGGAGGTTTGCATGCAGCCTTGAAACTCATGAGAACATCCCGTAGTAGTATTATATAGGAAGAATTCAAAAGCAAGGGCTTCTTCTGATGGGAAACATTCATGTAGGGGACCTGTTGGATGATCGATACACTCGTCACCCAACTTCATTAGCTGAGTACATGAGGGCTCTGGAATTGGTTGTGAGGATGAGGTAGTTCATGTTGCTTAGATATTAGGATCATGAGTTCTTCTATCAATATCACAGGTGGCATAGGAGAGGTCCTCAGTTTGGATTGTGTTGGCACTTACATGCACCTATGCAGCACTCCTGTACCATGATTGCAGCAGTGTGTGCCATTTATGAGATGCACTGCAGTAATTCACTAATGCTTCTTCAAAAGCACCTTTCAAAGCCATAGCCTCTACCACCATGAAGAACAAGGGAACACCACCATTTGCAAATTCCCCCCCCCAAGCCACGCACCATCCTGATTTGGAAATTTTCACCTTTCCCATTCCTTCACTGACACTCAGCTCAAATCCTGCAAGTCCTTTTGTAACAGAACTGTGGATGTCCCTACACCCAAGGACTGCAGTGTTTCAAGAAAATAGTTTCTCACTACTTTGTCCAGACCAGTAAAGGATAGACAAAAATTCTGGTCCAGTCAGCAGTCACCACTTCCCATGAACAGTAAAACAAAGATTAATAACTGATTTAACAGAAACCAATTTAAGACTTAACTGCAGACCACCAGTTACAGATCAGCTGCTTCCCTTATGCTGACAGAATTTTGCAATTTCTGTAAATGATTTGGATGAAGGGACCAAATTGTGCTGATGACGCAAAAATAGATAGGAAAGTGAGTTGTGGAGAGTACAAGGAGGATATGAAGGGAAGTAGAGTTATTGTAGACAAAGATCTGGTAAGTGTTGGAATTAATTCAGAAAAGCTTTACTGGTATGTGGAATGCGTTTTCTAATGATGGAAGATTGGATAGGTTAGGCTTGTATCCTCTGAAGCTGAGAAGAGTGATTGGCTGAAACATGTAAGGCCTTGAGGGATTTTGACTGTATGGATTTCCTCTTATGGGCAAATCTAGAGTTACAGGTCACTGTTTTTAAAAAAAGGGGTCCTCCATTTAAGATGAATAAGAAATTTCTCATGCAGAAGTTCTTGGAACTCTTCCTAAACAACATTGGAAGCAGAGTCTTTGAAGATTTTTAAGACCGAGGTGGACAGATTGTAGGTATAGAGAGGGTGAAAGAAAATCAGGTGTAGGCAGATAGGCAGGAATGTGGAGTAATCTGATTAGCCATCATTTTATTGAATTGAGAATCAGGCTTCGCAGGCCAAATGGCCTGCACCTACTTCTAACTTTCATGTATACGCTTATTTTGTGAGGAGTTAACTAAAATATTTCTCAACTCTTCATATCATGTACTAATAATGTGAAAATGTCATTAAATTGTAATTCATCAGGGATTTTTGAAGATTATGAATCGAATGGGGACATGTGCTTTGAAATTAATTTTAAGTTGGTGAATATTCTGAAGCAACAGCCACATCATGTGCATAAGTGACTGAGCAGAAGTAAAAGTGACATTTGAGTTACTTTCATCTTCATTACTCTAGTTTAGCAAATCACCTGTTTGCTTCTTTCGTTAATCAACCGATTATCGTGGACCTGGTTTACTTGATGGGGCTAAATCTCAGAATAACAATTCTGCATGATTTCCTCAAGGGTGTTGATGGAGAAACCCATAAATGTTAAGAAGTTCTGCCGCTATATGAATAATTCAATCCTGCCATCGTCTTCTGGGACCTTTGCAGTGCAAAACAAAGTAGTGCGCAATTTAATTAAATTCTGAGCTTATCATGTGCATTCTTATTCATCACTGTATTTGTAGCACTCCACTCTGTCAAGCACCACAAATGTTATCACCTGATACCCTAAACTAATTGGAGTCCATTGTGTTCAGTCACTTCAATCTCAGAATTTTTCTTTTATCTTTTTTGATCTTTTGCAGGTTTTTTCTCACCCTGGAAGAGTTCAAAACAAGTAAGTGCTGCCTGTGGTTTCAGCATCATTACTGTTGCAACTTTGAACTCAAGCAAGTTTTTATGTTGGAATAAAACAGCTTGGCTAGAAATATTGCTGTGATTATTGGATAAACAATTGTATCTTGCTGGAAAAGTGATAAAATTTTGTCCCTAAACTGACTGTATCTAGCAGTTTGATATTATGAAAACACAATATAATAAGAAATAACAGTAAAACACCCTTTTGCATACAAGCTATTTTTGTGACAATTTAGGTTACATGAGGTTGTGCAAGATAATCTCAGAGTACAACGGACCTTGATCAGATGAGGCAAGTGGCTGAGGAGTGACAAAGTTTAATTTAGATCAATATGAGGTATTGCATTATGGAAAGGCAAATCAGGGCAGGACTTATACACTTATTGGCCAGGTCCTCGGAGTGTTGCCAAACAAAGAGACCTTTAGGTACAGATTCATGGTTCCTTGAAAGTGGAGTGGCAGTAGGTAGAATAGTGAAGAAGGCATCTGGTTCGCTTGCCTTTATTGGCCAATGCATTGAATTGGGAGATCATGTTGCAGCTGTACAGGACACCGTTTTGGCCACTTGTGGCATACTGCATTAAACTCTGGTCTGAGATAATGGGAACAGCAGATGCTGGAGAATCCGAGATAACAAAGTGTGGAGCTGGATGAACACAGCTGACCAAGCAGCATCTTAGGAGCACAAAAGGAGACGTTTCGGGCCTGGACCCTTCTTCAGAAATCTAGGCCCAAAACGTCAGCTTTTGTGCTCCTAAGATGCTACTTGGCCTGCTGTGTTCATCCAGCTCCACACTTTGTTATCTTAAATTCTGGTCTCCCTGTTATAGGAAAGATGTTGTGAAACTTGAAAGCATTTACAAAAGATTTACAAGGATGTTGCCGGGTTTGGAGGATTTGAACCAAACGAAGGGGCTAAATAGGCTGGGGCAATTTTCCCTGGGCCATTGGGGGCTGAGGGGTGACCTCATAGAGGCTTAAAAAATCATCAGGGATAGGAATAGGGTGAATAGTCAAGTCTTTTCCCCTGGTAGGAAAGTCCAAAACTATAGGGCATAGGTTTAAGGTGAGAGATGATAGATTTGAAAGGGACCTCAGGCAACATTTAAATACAGAGGATGGTCGGTCTCTGGAATAGCTGCCAGTTCAGGTGGTGGAGGCTAATACAATTACAACATTTAAAAGGCATCTGGATGGGCGCATGAATAGTAAGTGTTTAGAGGGATATGGACCAAATGCTGGAAAATGGGACTAGATTAATTTAGGACAACTGGCCGGCATGGACAATTTGGACCAAAGGGTCAGTTTCTATTCAGTATAGCTCTATGAATCTAATATATTCCATGGTCCCTGCTGATGTCACTCTGAACTGAGCCTATAAAGCATTACACCAGTAACAATAATTCTATTAGTTTTAAAATAGTTATGGAAATGGATAGCTCTATTCCACAAGTTAAATTTCTAAACTGGGGAAGGCCAATTTTGATGATATTAGACAGGAACTTTAAAAGGTTGATTGGAGGAAGCTGTTCACAGTTTACGGGACTTCTAGCAAGTGGGAGACCTTCAAAGCAAGATAACAAGAGTTCAAGGCCAGCATGTTCCTGTTAGTGTGAAGGGCAAGGCTGGCAGGAACAGGAAACACTGAATCACTAGAGATATTGAGGCTCTAGTAAAGAAAAAGAAGGAGGCATATACAGTGTAGGCAGATGGGCTCAAGTGAATCCCATGAGGATTACACTTAAGAGAGAAGTCAGGAGAGCAAAAAGGGGACATGAGATATTTTTGGCAGATAGCATAAAGGAGAATCCAGACAGATTCTACAAGTGTATTGCAGGCAAGAGAGTAACAAGGGAGAGAATAGGGCCTCTTAAAAATCAACAAGGTCTTCTATGTGTGGAACCACGGCTAATGGGTGAGATCCTAAATGAATATTAATCATAAGTATTTACCGTGGAGAGAGACATCGAAGGTAGCGAACTTGGGAAAGTAAATGGTGATGCCTTAAAAGAATCCACAGTGATAGTAGAAGATAGAGAATAGTGGTAGAGGGTTTTTTTTTCAGACGAGAGGCCTGTGACCAGCATTGTGCCTCTGAATTGGCGTTGTGACCACCTTTGTTCATCATTTATATAAACAATTTGTTTGAGAATACAGGAAGCATGGTTAGTAAGTTTGCTGATGTCATCAAAATTGGTAGTGTCGTGGACAGTGAAGAAGTATTACCCATGAATACAATGAGATCTTGATCAAGTGGGCCATAGACCAAAGAATGGCAGATGGAGTTTAATTTGGTGAAATGCAAGCTGTTGCATTTTGATAAGATAAACCATGGCAGGACTTAAACAGTTAGTGGAAGATTCCTAGGGAGCACTGTCAAACAGAAACCTTGGTAGGTACATAGTTTCTTGAAAGTGGTATCACAGGCAGATGGGTTGGTGAAGAAGGCGTTTGGCATGCTCGCCTTCATTGGTCAGAGCATTGAGTACAGGAATTGGAATGACATGTTTCAGCTATACAACACATTGATAAAGTCAGTTTTGGAGTACTATGTACAATTCTGGTCACCCTGCTATAGGAAAGATGTTATTAAATTGGAAAGGATGCACAAAATGTTTACAAGGATATTACTGAGACTGGAAGGTTTGAATTATAAGGAGAGGCTAGATAGGCTGGGAGTTTCTTCCCTGGAGTGTAGGAGGTTGATGGTGACCTTACAGAGGTTTATAAAATCATGAGAGGCATAGATCAGGTGAATAACCAATGTCTATTCCCAGGCAAGGGAAGCCCAAACCTAGAGGATATAGTTTCAAGGTGAGAGGGAAAAGATTTAAAAGGAACCTGAGATGTAACTTTTTCAAACTGAGGGTGGTGCAGATATGAAACAAGCCACCAGAGGAAGTGATAGATGCAAGTACAATTTAAATGCAATTTGAAAGTCATTTGGACAGGTACGTGGATAGGAAAGGCTTAGAGGGATATGGACCAAATGCAGGCAAATGGGACTGCTTCAGTTTGGGAAATTTTGTCAGCGTGGATAATTTGGGTTGGACGGCCTGTTTCTATGCTGTATGACTCTTTGACATTTGAGAATGATAGGCAATGACTGCTCTCTTGATTCTCAAAAGCAAAATACTGCAAATGCAGAGAATCTGAAATATAGCAGAAAATACTCAGCAAGCCAAGCAGCGTCTGTAAAAAAAAGGCACAAAGTTAACATTTCATATTAATGACTTTTGATCAAAACTGGTAAAAGCTAGAGATATAGTAAGGTTTAAGCAAGTACTGAGGAAAAGAGCAGAAGAGAAGAAAGACAAAAAGGGAAGCCTGATGGGGTGAAAGGCAAAGTGAGCAAATGATGAACGCGATGATGCTTAAAACAAAAGCAGCTGGAAATGGGACAAGTAAATCAACCAAAAAAGGGTCTATTGCAGAAATTCACCAACAAATAATGCAAGTTCAAGCACATATTTGCGCAGTGAAATCCTGAAGTCAAGTAACACACCTACGTGGAGAGTAGTCGAGTATGCAAAGATTAATATCACACCACTCCCTATTCTTCCGGTAGTTTAAAAAATGCTACTGAAGCAAGAAGTAGCTATAGGTGTGAGTGACAAATTCAGGGTGAATTGGCAGAAAGGTAAATTTCAATTTGACGATCTGCCGAACCTTTGCCAGTGTTTTAGAAAGCTAGTCACAATACAAATTCCCATACTGTCCCCAAGAGTCAGCTCAAGCAGCACACTGGAACCTGTGAGGTGCCGTCATCACCTCAGTCAAGTGGAAGTGAATGATATGCAATCACAAGAAAGAAATACATTCCTAGAAGCTAGAGCTGTCAAGGGGTATAGGAAGAGAGCAGGTGTGAATTGAGGTAGAGATCATGCTGAATGGTGGAATGGGTCAGTGGGCCAACTGACCTATTCCTGTCTTCTGTTTCTAAGACTGTTATCTGGTAAGCACAGAATACCCAATTACATCAACAATCAGAAGAATGCTTCCAGTTGCTTCAGAGATAACTGGAACTGCAGATGCTGGGGAACCTGAGATAGCAAGGTGTAGAGCTGGATGAAGACAGCAGGCCAAGCAGCATAGGAGGAGCAGGAAAGCTGACCTTTCGGGCCTGAAGAAGGGTCTAGGCCCAAAACGTCAGCCTTTCTGCTCCTCTGATGCAGCTTGGCCTGCTGTGTTAATCCAGCTCTACACCTTGTTATCTCTAATGCTTCCAATTGTTTACTTATTTCAAAGGCACAGTGCTGTTTGTCTTAAAGCTTTAAACTAAAACAATGCAGCAGTTTTGGATCACCCACAGCATCTGAATGTCACATGGAAATGCCCTGCAAAAGTTAGACAGGTTACAACAAGGAGGGGCAAAAGATGAAGAATGAGGTCTAGTAGTATTTTAAGCCTGGCTGCTCTAACTGACTAACATTGATACAGACCCATAAAATTGCTTTCTCAAGCACTTTAGAACTATAATAACAAAATTTGCAGATGAGAGGAATTGGGATATAAATTATATTTAATGTGAAGGGACACTAACAAAATAGAAATGTTAATAAACTGATAGAATGGACATGTAAATGGCAAATGAACCTCAATTTAATGTGTAGTGTTGCATTTTGTACAAAGAATAATAAGGCAACCTATTCCTTGTAAAATAAGAATCTAAATGGGAAAAGCGATATAAAGGAATTCACCAGAGTAGATTCATAATACATTTAAGGTCATGTCTGGGCCACCAAATAGTAATGGTTGTGTAGGGTAAAGAGTTTAACAAAAGGTTGCAGCATGGGCAACAATTATCATGAGTGACTTCCAACTGCATAGAGACCGGGTAAACCAATTGAGCACTATAGCTGTGGAGGATAAGTTGCTGGAGTGTATTAGGGATCATTTTTCAGATTAGAATGTTGAAGAGCTAACTGGAGGACAGTTATTTTAGAGCTGGTATCAAATAATGTAGAAGGGCTAGTTAACAATCTTGTAAGAGGGATAGGGATTAGTGACCACAAAACGATAGAACTGAAAGTAAGATGGTTCATTCTAAATTGTGTTAAATTTGAAAAAAAATTTGAGCTATAACCCAATTAGTTAAGGCAGAATGGATCATAGATCATCCCTTCACTTGCTATTCAGCTGTTAACTCTTTATTCACACCATTTGACACTTCTTTCATCTGCAAAGACACTCTACTCATACCATTTGTACTATCTTTTGACACTCTTGATTAGCTGAATTATCTCATAATTGTCTTTCCACCTACAAATTCTGTGCCTGTGCACATCCTTCCACTTCACCTGATTAAGGAGCAGAAAGGATGTACTGGCACCGGAGGGGATGCAGAGGAGGTTCACTAGGTTGATTCCAGAGTTGAGGGGGTTGGCTTATGAGGAGAAACTGAGTAGATTGGGATTATATTCATTGGAATTCAGAAGATGGAGGGGGCTTCTTATAGAAACATATAAAATTGTGAAGGGAATAAATAAGATAGAAGTAGAGAGGATGTTTCCACTGGCAGGTGAAGCTAGGACAAGAGGGCACAGCCTCAAGATTAGAAGGAGCAGATTTAGGATTGAATTGAGAAGGAACTTATTCACTCAGAGGGTTGTTAATTTATGGAATTCCTTGCCCAGTGAAGTAGTTGACACTACTTCAGTAAACATTTTTAAAGCTAAGGTAGACATTTTTTTGAACATAAAGGAATTAAGGGATACGGTGAGAGCGCGGGTCAGTGGATCTGAGTCCACAAAAAGATCAGCCATGATCTTTTTGAATGATGGAGCAGGCTCGAAGGGCTGGACGGCCTACTCCTGCTCCTAGTTCTTATGCTCTTTGAAAGCTTATGATTTCAAATAAACCTGTTGGACTATGACCTGGTGTCGTATGACTTCTGATTTAAGATTACATTAGATTTTTTTTAAAAACGGCCTATAGCGTAGTCAAAACTAGCCAGAAATTCTGAGGATTGGGAAGTTTATAGAATACAGCAAAGGAAGACTTAGAAATTGATTTAAAAATATGCAAGAACAGAATATGAATGCAGTCAACCAAACAGTATGAAAACATACTGTAAAAGCTTCTATAGATATGTAAAAAGGAAATGTTTGGCAAAACGAGTGTCAGTCCATTAAAGCCTAAGTCAGGAGAATTTATTATGGTGAATAGACAAATTGCAGGGAAGCTAAATGGTTACTTGTGAGGGTGAAAGAAATCTTCCAGAAGTAGAAACCTGAGTCACTACATAGAATGATATGTTGAGGAAAATGAGTATTAATAAGAAGATCTTACTGAAGAAATTAACAGGGCTGACGGTTAACAGATCATAAGGATCTGATGGTTTCCATCCCAGTGCCATTGGTAAGATTTTAAAGTGCACTATTAAGGATGAGTTTGCAGAGTACTTAGGGATTGTAAAACAGGGCTGAGTCAACACGACTTCATCAAGGGGAGATCATGCCTGACAAATCAGTTTGAATTCTTTGAGGCGGTAATGAGCAAGTTAGACAACTGAAATTTAGATTCCCAGAAGGCCTTTGATAAATGCTGCACTGAAGCCTGCTAGACCAGACAAGTTTGTGGTGTTAGAGGCAATATACTGCATGGCTAGAGGGTTGGCTGACTGCCAGAAAGCAGAAAGGGGTCTTTTTCAGGATTGCAACCAGTGACTAGTGGAATTCTACAGGGGTCAGTGTTCACAAGTATTCATGTATACGTTAATGATTTTGATGAAGGAACAAGGCAATGCTGGTGAGTTTGCAGATGACGCAAAGATAGGCAGAGGAGCAGGTAGTGTTGAGGAATTAGAGAGTAAGCAAGAGGATTTGGACAGTCTAGGAAGTGGGCAAAGAAGTAGCAGATGTAATACTACGTGGAAAACTATGAAGCTGTGAACTTTGGTAGAAAGAATAGATGCCTAGACTACTTTCTAAACAAGCAGAGGCTTTGGAAATTTGAACCACAAAGGTACTTGGGTGTCCTAGTTCAAAATTCTCTTAAGGTTATCAGATAGGCTCAGTTGTCAGTTCACAAGTCAAATGTAATGTTAACATTCATTTCAAGAGGTCTAGAATACAAAAGCAGAGATGTACTGAGGCTGCATAATGCAGTGGTCAGACCACATTTGAAATATCGTGAGCAGTTTTGAGCCTGTGTCTAATGAAGGATATGTTGGCATTGGAAGGGGTCAAGAGGAAGTTTACAAGAATTATCCAGTGATGAAGAGTTAAAAATCATAGAATAGAATCCTACAGGCCATTCAGCCCATCAAGTGCACACCGACCCTCTGAAGAGAGTCCAACGCAGATCCACCCTCTTCCAGTAACTCTGCATTTCCCATGGCTAACCCACCTAGCTGACACCTGTACACTATGGGCAATTTAGCATGACCTTTCAATTTAATCTGCACATCTTTAGACTGTGGGAGGAAACCAGAGCACCCAGAGAAAATCCACACAGTCATGGGAAGAATGTGCAAACTACACACGGACCGTTGCCTGAGGGTGGAATCGAACCTGGGTTCCTGGTGCTGTGAGGCAGCAGTGCTAACCGCTGAGCCACATCTCGCCCCTTTATTATATGAGGAGCAATTGAAGACTCTGGTGCTGTATTCAATGGCATTTAGAAGGATGAGGGGGTATCTGATTGAAACTTACAGAATACTGAGAGGCCCGGAACGAGTGACTGTGGAAAAGATGTTTGCTCTAGCAGGAGAGTTTATGACCCAAAGGCACAGCTTCAGATTGAAGGGGTAACCCTTTAAAACTGAGGTGAGGAGGAATTTCCTCAACCAGAGGGTGGTTAATCTGTGGAACACATTCCCACAGAGGTGTCTTGCAGGTAAGAACCAAAGGTAATATTTCCAAATTTGCAGGTGATATAAAGCTGTGTGGGAATGTTTGTTGTGAGGAAGACTTCAGGAAGATTTGGAGAGGCTTAATGGATAGCCAAAGACATGACAGATGGAATATAATGTGGAAAAATGTGAGGTATCAACTTTGATAAGAGAACATGTATAGAGAATTTATTAAGTGGTAAGAGTTTGGAAAGCATAGAAATACAAACCTCATTTGAAGTACTATATGCAGTTTTGGTCGCCTTATCTCTGGAAAGATGATAGTCCAGAAGAAAAGCACAATGAAGGTTTACTAGACTTTTCCTGGGATGTTGAGACTGTCCTTTTGGCTAAACTGGGCCCGTATTCTCTAGCATTTTGCAGAATGAGGGATCTAATTGAAACCTCCAAATTACTTAAAAGGATGGACAAAGTTGATGTAAGAAAAATATTTCTCCTTCTTGAAGGACTCTAAAACCAGGACACCCTATCTGAAAATAAAGAGTATGCTATCTTAGGTCCATGATGAAGAGAAATTATTTCACTTAGAGGGATGTGAACCCAGGTGATTCTCTACTATAGACTGCTATCGAGACTCGGACTTTGATTATGTTAAAGATTTCTGATGAGCAATGGTATACAGGGTTATGGGGGTGACATGTAAAAATCAATCAAGTTTTTGATTAGCCTTGATTATTTTCAATGGTCAGGCAGGTGCAGTTAGGGTGAATGGCCTACTCTTGTTCCTATTACAAGTAGTATCACAGATACTGGTAGTATCATAGTACAGTAGTATCACAGTAATAAAACCTGTAAAAGTGAAAAGCACTAATAGTATTTTTGAAAAATAGAATTCGTAAACAAACAGTATCTGTTAAACTTATGTAAAACTATGAGTTAGAGATACTTGGAGTACTATGTTCTGTTCTGACCTCCATTATGTAAAAAAAAACCAAAGTATTACAAGAAGATTTACAAGGATGCTATCAGAATGAAGAGGATACAGCATCACGTAAGTCTGAATAAACGTAGAACTCTGCTCGTTTGAAAAGACAGAAATAAGAGATGACCTAATAGAGCTCTTTAAAATTATAAAAACCAAAAGAACTGAGGATGCTGTAAATCAAGAATAAAAACAAAGTTGCTGGAAACTCCACAGTTCTGGGGAAGGGTCACCGGACCCAAAACGTTGACTGTGTTTTCTCCACCACAGATGGTGCCAGACCTGCTGAGCTTTTCCAGCAACTTTGTTTTTGTCTTTAAAATTATGATGGGGTGTATTGTATAAAATAGAGGTGTTTCCACTTGGATTCCAGGGTGTCAAAAGTAAAGGCCATATATACAAGATGGCCATTGCGAAATCTATTAAAGGACTCAGGAGAAAATTCTTTACTCAACATGGTGGGACTTCAAATCTTGATACCATGTTGAGTAATTGAGGTAAATAGCATAAATTCATTTAAGGGAATACAATAAGGGATAAAGCAATAGAAGGATATATGATTAGGTGAGATAAAGAATGGTGGGAGGAGTTTTATGTGGACAATAAACACTGGCAACAACCTGTTCCTATATTGTGAAATTCTATGTAAATAACATGACAAAGTATTGAAGACGCCTGATGTCATTGAACCATATACTACCAAGAATCCAAATCTCGTATTGTAAACTTATTCTGCAGTTCTAAAACTATTTCTATTCATTTCAGGTGTTAGATAAATGGGAAAATCAGGACAGTCCTCGAGCAAACTTCTCAGCCCAGCATCTGCCTCATAGTCTTCCCTTCCCACCTCATATCCATGGGGCTTCTCTTCCTGACTCTTCGGATGGATTTGATCAAAGGAAGCCTGATCCGTATGAAGTTTATGAAAAATCAAGAGCTATCTATGAGAGTAGACGTAAGTAAATCTGTTTTGTTCACCCACTGGAAAAATAACTGTTAATGACCAACTCCCACCTATTTGACAACTTCCTAGTAACATTTTCTGTTGTCATATCTACATGAATGAAGTAGGCATACAACATATTTGAGAGCCCAGTTGATTTGTATTCTGATTTGCAATAACATGTTAATGCAGCACAGCAATTTGGTTAATTTTGTTTGTTTTAAAATTCCATTTTTTTAAATGCCTTGATTTATTTAAATATCCAAATGTTTTATTTATAACCAACAAATTCTCTGTGCCCTTTGAAAGTAGTACTGTAAAAGTAAGGAATTTTATTTTAATATATAACATCAAGTTTATTTCAAATGATGGAACTATCAGAATCTGTTTATTAATCATCCGTATAGATGGATTGAATTATATAAAATAAATAGAGAATGGAATAACGTTACTACAAGCGTACAATTGTTACATTTAAGTACCTCTTCCTGAACAATTTCTGTACAGAACGTCAGTCATTAAAATTAATGCAGAGGAGCACTTGAGTAACTGTTGGCAACATGAAGAGTCTCTACATGAATACATAGTTTTGTTTAATTCCACATTTTCCTGTACAGAGCAAATGCCACCAAGGACTGCATATCGGGCTGATTCTTCTGGCAAGTACTTTGACATTTTTCATCCTGTAGCTTAAATGTAGTTTCCATTCATCTGGATATTGTGATTGTCTAATCTGTCTGGTTGCAGCCAACATTTTCTGCATGACTATTTAGTTTCTCCTTTTGCTCTTTATTCTAACACTGACAAGTCTAAAGCATTGTAAATAACACCAATTATAAACAGTGAGGTTTTAACTAATCATTTACTCATTGACACAAATTTCAAATGTGTTTGATGAAAAACTTCAATTTCCCTCAATGACTTAAAGAGGCAAGAATAAAATAGCATGCTGTACATGTAATTTATTCGTCACAAATCTGATGTCTGGCAAAGACCAAGTTTAAACTGTCATGAAGTATGTGGGAGTTTTGCCTTTTCTCAGCTGATAATTTGTTCAGACAACTAAATGCCTTCCTCTAGGTTAAAGGTCTGGTATAGCAAGTACATTTTTTAAAATTTGCTGGAAACCATGTATAACTTCGGTTTGAGTGCCTGAATTTGTTTTGATGTGATTATCATGGACCTGTAAAGTTTGTGTAAGTGGTAACTGAGGATCCAAAATGTCACTGTTGCTGCATTTTTGTGTATAAACTCAGGTATTATGCATGGATTATTAATCTGCTGGTAAATTTAGTGTTGGATTCATAAAGTAATGGAAATTGACAGATATATACTTCAAGACTCACTCAAATAAATAACTTGACTTTGAATATTAGTACATTATTCAACTCTGCAACATTTCAGAGACCTGTGCACGTTTTGTAAGATTGTGATGCCTGTAAATCATTTATATTTAGCATCAGACACCTAATCATTGTTTCTCCTCTCATTTTCTGAACCAGTTTGTTTATTTCAATGACCAAACACAAATCACTGAATTGGACCTCAGCTACCATGTGCTTCAAAAATTCTTTCTATCATTCTGGATATGAAGTCTTGCCTTACACATTTGTACCTACACAGTACAATGGCAGTAGCTTAGATAATATCACTGTTACTAACTTAGGTTAGTGTGGAACTGTCTGTATAAAGAAAAGAAAAGTTTATAATTATGTAGGACTTCTCAAGCCCATAGGATCTCCATAAGTGTTAATGAAATACATCTGAAGTACAGTAACTATTGTAATACAGGATATTTAACATCCTATATGCACAGAAAGCTCTTACAAGCAACAATGTGACACTGACAGCTACTTCTTTTTATGATGTTGATTGAGGGCTAAATATTGGCAAGGAATAATTTTCTTAGTTTTCTTTACAAAAGAACTCCATGTGATCTTTGCATTCACCTCAGAGGACAGATAGTCTTCAGTATAACATAGTGTCATAGACATATACAGCATGGAAACAGACCCTTTGGTCGAAGTCATCCATGCTGACCAGATATCCCAAATTAAGGTAGTCGCATTTGCGGGAATTGCCCCATTTTTCTCTAAACCCTACCTATTCATATATCCATCCAGATGCCCTTTAAATATTGTAATTGTACCAGTCTCCACCACTTCCTCTGGCAGCTTGTTCCATAGGTGCACCACCCTCAGCTTGAGAAGTTTGCTCCTTAAGTTCCTTTTGAAACTTATCCCCTCTCTCCTTAAATCTATGCCCTCTAGTTTTGGACTCCCCTACCCAGGGAAAAGACCTTGGCTGTTCACCCCCTCTATGCCCCTCATGATTTTATAAACTTCTATAAGGTCACCCCCTAGCCTCCTATGTTCCAGGGAAAATAGCCCCAGCGCATTCAGACTCTCCCTATAGCTCAAACACTCCAAATCTAGCAACATCCTTGTAAATCTTTTCTGAGCCTTTTCAAGTTTCACGACATCATTCCTATAGTAGGGAAATAAGAATTGAATGCAGTATTCCAAAAGTAGCCTCACCAATGTCCTGTACAGCCACAACGTGACGTCTCAGCTCCCAACATCATCTGAAAGGTGGCATCCCTGACAGTGGAACACTGTGCTGGAGATGTCAGCATTGGTCTTTGAGCTCATTTCCTGAAATAGGACTTGAATTCAGAACCTTCTGACTGACAGATATAAGTGCTACCGACTCAGTCTCCATCTCCCGTGATTTCATGGTAACCACTGACTAGCTTTTAATTCTAAATGTACTCAGTGAATTCAAAGTTCACCATGCTGACATGTGAGAGGTAGCTTTGTGAGATGTACTGACAATGCACAAATGGCATGTGCTCTGATGCATGTGGCAGTTGGGACAGAAAAATGAAAGCCCATAGGATCTAGGGAAAAGTAGTAAATTTGATCCAAATTTATGACAATGACAGGAAGCAAAGGGAATTGTTCATGTGAGTTTTTGTGACTGTTAGGCTGCTTCTCGTGGGCTTCTGCACAGCTCCAGTTTTAGCTCCCTTTTGTAGAAAATAGCAGTGATTTAGACTTAAATGTGAGGGGCAGGATTAAGTAACTTGAAGATGATACAGATATTATGTTTAATAACGAGGAAGAAAGATGTACACTACAAGGAGATAACAATAGACTGGTCAGTTGGGGAGGAAAGTAGGAAAATGAATTTCCATCTGGACAAGACAAACACGGTAAGAGAATACACAATAAATTACGGAATACAGAGAATTATTAAGGAATAGAAGGGCCTGGCAGTGCATATCCACAAATTCCTGAAGCTAGCAAGTAAGTGTTTTAGAAGGTGTATGACATACTTCCGTTTGTAATCTGAGGCATGGAATATGAGTTAAATCATAACTGTATAAACCACATTCGTAATTCTTCATCCAGCTCTAATTATCATATCACAAAGAGAATATAATTGCACTAGAGGTGTTGCGGAAAAACTGCAGTTTTGGGAAACATTAGCTTTGAAAAAAAATGTTCAAAATATAAACAGAGTTTGATAATGAGGGGACAAAGATTTAAAGTAATTGGTAGAAAGATTATAGGAAAATTAAAAATTTCTTTTCCTCCTAGATGTTGGAGAGAATCTGGAGCTCACTGCCTGAACAGGCGGTTTGAAGCAGAAATTATCATCCCATTTTAAAAGTCCTTGAATACGTACAATACCGTGGATCAAGAGCAAAGTGCAATTAGATTAGATCAGATTAGATTCCCTACAGTGTGGAAACAGGCCTTTCGGCCCAACAAGCCCACACCGCCCTTTGGACCATCCCACCCAGACCCATCCTCCTATAACATTCACACCCCTGCACACTACGTGCAATTTAGCATGGCCAATCCACTTAGCCTGCACATCTTGGGACTGTGTGAAGGAAACCAGAGCACCCAGAGGAAACCCCCACAGACATGGGGAGAACGTGCAAACTCCGCACAGACAGTTACCCAAGGCTGGAATCAAACCCGGGTTCCTGGCACTGTGAGGCTGCAGTGCTAACCACTGAGCCACCGTACCACCCCAAGATTGAATAGCTCTTTTACATTACAGCTAATATAGACTAAATAAGCCAAATGGCAACCAACTATGCAGTAAATTTCCATGATTCTACTGTGGAAGCATACTTAGTCATGTTTACGAAAGTTTTCAATCATAATCCATGGTCATTAAAAAACTTGCATAAGCAGTTTATTTCCAGTACATGAGCAACTTCTGTTGCCTCATTATTTATTATACATCTAAAATTTAGATTTAAACCTGCCTATAAACCAACTAAAGGACTGTCATGTCAGTCCTTGAGATTGTGAAGTTACTGAGTTAATACCTAAAGGAAAGAAAGAATAATCACTTTTTAAACATGTGGAGGAAATAAGAACTTGAACAGGCCATTCAGCCCCTTCATTCTAATCTGTCATGCAGGTAGATCATGGTTGATTTTCTATCTCTGCCATTTTTCTGAACTGTCTGCTATCTCTTGATGTCTTAATTTCTAGAAATCTTATTAATCACCATCTGGAACATATTCATTGACCAAGCCTTCCTAGCTCTCTTGAGTGAGGAATTCCAAAAATTTATAACCTTTTTAGCAAGAAAATTCCTCCTAAATTCAGTTAAGTACTCTATTCCTTACTTTGAAACCGTGTCTCCTGGTTCTAGACACCATATCAAAGCCAAAGGAAAATATCCATCTTGCAGACCCTGTTGAGTTCTATAAGAATTTTGTACATTTCACTAAGATCGACTCTGTTTCTTCTAAGATCAAAAAAATACAAATCCAGTTTCCTCAAACTCTGTTCATAGGACAGTTCTGCTATATTAGAAATCAGGCTGGCAAACCTTCACTGAATGCTCTTTAGGCAAGCATATCCTTCCTTCAGTAAAGGGACCAAAACAATATACAGTTCACTAAGGTTACATTTAATTTGCAGTAAGACAGAATTGTTTCTGCACTCAAATCTTCTTGCAATAAAGGCTAGCATACTATTTGCCTTCCTAATTGCTGTACCTGCATGTTAACTTTTAATGACGCATGAACAAAGAAACCTAGGCCCCTTGGCCATCAGCGCTTCCCAATTTCTCACCATATAAGAAATACTCTGCATTTCTGTTTTACCAACAAAAGTGGACAATTTAATAACTTTTCCTACCTACATAGTTTGTCTTAATCCTCTCGAAGCCTCTTTCCATCCTCCTCACAACTCATATTCCTACCAAGTTTGATGCCATGAGCAAAGGGGAGGTGGTGGTGTAGTGGTAATATCACTGGACTAGTCATCCAGAATTCCAGTCTAATGGGTTTGACTCCCACCATGGTGAACGGTGTTGGTGAAATTTGAATTCAGTGAAAATCTTGCATAAAAAGTGAGTCTAACAGACCACTGTCAATTGTTAGAAAATCTCTACAGTGCAGAAAGAGACCATTTAGCCAATCAAGTTTCCTCTGAGTACTCCGGTTTCCTCCCACAGTCCAAACATGTGAAGGATGGGTGGATTGGCCATGCTGAATTGCCTACAGTATCCAGGGATGTTTAAGTTAGATTGATTAGACATGGAAAATGCAAGAGTATGGGAATGAGTCTGGGTGGGATGCTCTTCAGAGGGGCAGTGTGGACTTGTAAGGCTGAATGGCCTGTTTCCACACTGTTGGGATTCTATGAAGTCTGCACCGAATCTCAGAACAGTATCCCACCTACCCGCACCCATACCCATAATATTGTGTGAGGTTTTTACCATGACTACCTACCCACCCTGCATAGTACAGGTCCAATTCACTTAACCTGCATATGTTTGGACTATGAGAGGAAACTATGAGAGGAAGCACCCAGAGGAAACCTTTGCAACTTGGGGAGAATATGCAACTCCACACATGCAGTTGCCCAAGTCTGGAATCAAACTCGGATCCCTGGCACTGTGAGGCAGGAGCGCTAATCACTGTGCCCCCTGTATTGGCCAATTCCTATCATGCTAATATACTATTCCCAATGCCATGAGTTTTTATCTTAAGTATTATATCTGGTATTTTGTTGAACACCTTTGGAAATCTAAATATATTGTGTCTCCTGGTTCCCTGTATCTCTCCTGCTTGCCAGTGCCACAAAAATTAAAATAAATTTATTCGGCATGCTTTCATTTCATGAAGTCATGCTGACTCAATAAAAACTGAAAGAATGGTGGATGGTGTAAATCAGAAACAAAAATAGAGATTACTGGTAAAGCTCAGCCGGTCAGAGAAATCAGAGTTAACCTTTTGCGTCAAGCGATCCTTCCTCAGAACTCAATTGGATTACATTATGGTTTCAGAGATAGTAGGAACTGCAGATGCTGGAGAATCTGAGATAACAAGATGTAGAGCTGGATGACCACAGCAGGCCAAGCAGCATCAGAGGAGCAGGAAACATCAGCCTTCCTGCTCCTCTGATGCTGCTTGGCCTGCTGTGTTCATCCAGCTCTACACCTTGTTATCTTGGATTATATTATGTATTTCTCTGCAAGTACATCCTTTATAATAGAATCGAACAGTCACCTGGCCAGGTGACTGCAGTGGTTAACTGCAGTTAGGAATGGGCAACAAATGCTCACATCCATGTCTAAAAGTGGCACAGAAGGAATACTTTGTGTAATAGAGATAATGGGAACTGCAGATGCTGGAGAATCCAAGATAATAAAGTGTGAAGCTGGATGAACACAACAGGCCAAGCAGCATCTCAGGAGCACAAAAGCTGACGTTTCAGGCCTAGAAGGGTCTAGGCCCGAAATGTCAGCTTTTGTGCTCCTGAGATGCTACTTGGCCTGCTGTGTTCATCAAGCTTCACACTTTATTACTTTGTGTAATAACCTATTTTCAGTCATTTGTGTCTAGCGATCATTATTGGTTAATCATACAAATTAACCACTGCCCAAATAATATCCTGCTTGCTGACTATTCTTCCCAAAAAGAAAAGCAACACCATAGGGAGACCCTGAAAAATATGCTATAGTTTATTTTTAGGAGGCTAATTGACTAGAAAAATCCTGTTAAGTGCAGTTTATAAAAATCAATCTTTACATTCAATCAAACTGTAAGGAGGTGCATGGACATATGTGGACTACCATCCCTTGTAACACCTTCAGGTCATAAACTAGTCCTTTTTATTCATGCTGCTAGAATGATACATTTCTGTACGCATATTTAAAATGACAACTGACGTGAGCTCAAACTTGTAAGCTGCCTTTTTGTGATCAATAAATAGAAGCGAGTGAATATTAAATTCTTGAATCAGGATATGGAGTCTACCCCGAGAGGTTGCCAATTAAATTTAGATAATTTGGAAGGTGATTAAGATGAACTGATAATTATTGTGGAAGGCATGATAAGGTTCCATGTATACTTAAACACTGAGGGCCACAGGCAAACTGGGAGGCTTAGGGGAGGGCGTGACCGAGAAAATGAGAAGGGAAGATGGAAGGATAAGTGTCCGCTGTCTTCCCACAATCTCTCTCACTCATTTTTCTAAGAGCATGAATGATGGAGGCAACCTAGCTGCCTGTATGCCAAGGGCAGGCCTCTTCCTGCTACCGCTGATGTTTTAGCAGCATTTAGTGGGTCCTCCACCATGTAATGAGACCTTCATGAACTTTGACAGCCTCTTGGGGCTCAGTGGGGCCAACATGTTTTAACTTAATGGTCCTTGGAGGGAATGCCAGAGGCAGAGGCCACCCTATAACTACCTGCAAACTACCTTTAAGAAACACATTCCCAGCAGTGGCCACAACGTCTCATGACGCTGCTGAACTACCAGCCCTCTGACTGGCAGCATCTTGAGTTCAGAGGTCATCCATTACAAGATGAGCAGCTCAACGGTAGTTAATTCATTACTCACCTCCCAAAATTGCAGCCATGATTCCACATGAACTGAGGTGGTGTTGCTCTCAGCATTCCAGCCTATCATTGTGACCACTACCACAACATTAAAGTTCAGCCATAAGTGATGCCAGCTGCTATGAATTCAGAAAGATCAGAACCATCAAAGACCAAGCTCCATTTATTTTCTTTCATGGGATGTTGAAGTTAATGCCAAGGCCTTAATTGTCTTTGAATTGAGTGACTCACAAGGCCATTTCAGAGAAGGACAGTTAAAAGTCAGCCATATTCCTGTGAGTCTGGAGTCACATGTAGGCCAAACCAGGAAAAGATGGAAGATTTCTTTCCCCATAGGATGTTAGTGAACCAAATAGACTTTGACTCTAATTAACAATGATTTTATGGTCACCGTTTAGCTTTTATTTCCAAATGTATTAACTAAATTCAGAGTTTGCCATCTACCATGATGGAATTCAAAGTCTTGTCAATGGAGGTTTAGCTTGGCTCACTGGTTTAGTAACCTAGTGACAGTACCCCTCTGCTGCCATCTCTTAATAACCCAGATTTTTTTTTTTAAGTATTTCAATCTACCTTAAACTAAAACCTGTAACAAACAGAATCCTTGTTTGGCCCTTAAAGTTTTTCTAACCCGACAATCTTACGCCTATGGACTGACACTTAGTTTTCCTGTATACACCTTTGTTGGTGTAATGCATTATGTATAGTAGTTGCTTGAATAAAACACACGTTGTTCTATCATTTTGTATCAGCTCAAGAGGACTAACAAGTCAAAACTTCTCCTTTGTTCATTCTGATTGTGTCCTATCTTTTGATTTAGGTCCAGACTACCGAGAGATAGATGTTTATTTACGCAGACAAGAGTCTGGGTTCGGCTTTAGAATCCTGGGTGGAGATGAACCTGGTCACCCAGTGAGTAAGATATAATACTGCTTTGACATAAAGCAGTTATACACTAATTTAAAGATGAAGTGTAAACTAAAGAACAAACTTTATTTTCCTTACAATTAAGAGAAAAAGTCCTTGAAATACTTAATAGGTTATTCAGTAATTTTTCCATTGTTGATTAATTTCTGTGGATCTCCATTTTGGTTTCAAATTTCAAGCCTTTAAAATTATTTAATTTTGACATTGTTAAATGATTTTTGAATGGATTTTGATTGTAATGAAACTACTTCTATTTACACAAATGAGAAATGATATTCTTAAATCATTTTATGAACTTATACTCATTAAACATTGCATGTGATGTTTCAACCATAACAATATAATGCTGTAATAAAATAAGTGGTGGAGAAACTCAAGAATTCTGCAGCATCTGTGGAGAGAGAAACACAGGCAGCATTTAGAGTATGATATAACGTCTTCAGAAATGAGAGGAGCTGAGAAATGGTTGTCTTAATACTGTAAACAGTGGGAGAGAAGGAGTGAGTGGAACAGAATGTGTGGCTGCCCAGAGCAAAAGGTAACAGGAATGTTAACGGCAATAAAGAAGGCACAGAGAAGTAAAATGGGTGTAAATGAAAATGGAGCAACAAGACACAACTGGAGTGAGGGCAGTAAGAAAGATGGAGGTTAGAGATCATGCTCCATAGCTGTGATACTCAATATTGACTTCTACAGGCTGTAAAATGAAATGTTCCAACTCAGGCCTGTGTGGAACGCTGTTGCAGGCCCAAGACGGAATTGTTTACATGGGAGCAAAATGGCTTATTGAAATGGTACAATACTATCCTTTGTAGTATTCTGCATTACTAAACAAAACGTTTATCAAACCTATGGGCCAAATTTTTTTTGTTACTATCATATATAATTTGCACAGTTAATGTTAAATTTACATTGGGCATGTATGTTAAGTATTTCCAAAATGTGGTGTTGTAAAGAAATTGATGACAGTAGCTTTCATTTGTAATAGAAAAATATTTCAAGGTATTTTGCAGAAGAGTGAAGGAGTAGGAGCTGTGTCCTTATGAGGAGTTGAAGAAGAACATCAAAAAATATTATTGCATTTTGAAATATGTAGGTGGAGTTTAGAAAAGCAGAGGATTTGGGAAGCAAGTCCCAAAAAGGGCAAAAATGAATTGGTGAGAAGACTATTCTTCTTAAAATAGCACAAATTAGTTGTAGTATTGGACTTTCTCTTAGCCAGATGGCATAGATGGGAGTTGTGCATCAGGACTCTGCCAAATCCAAAATGTAGAAGAAGCCAAGGCAATTACACAGGACATTGAAGATTTGAATGGGAAATTCCCTTGCACCTGAATCTTCCTAAAATATCCATTTAAATCAGATATTTTAGGAGGGTTCTGCTTCAGTTATTGGTTACCAGGAAAAGTTACACAATTAAAAACTCCCCTCCACACATCAACTATCTTATCTCACACACCCCATCTGCACCTCTCCCTGACCCTTACAACACCCCTGGACCCTGACCAATATCCTCCCCTAGTACCAGACCTAATACACACCCTGTACCCCAGGACATAGCAAGGTCTGCCACTGGAATGCGACACCCCCAGGACATATGGCCACCTCCCCTCTGGGACCCAATAATGCCATCTTCTTCCAGGACCAGAAACCCTGCTGTCTCACAGGATATGACAATCCCACCTCCTCAGGCACCAGACGCAACACCTCCCCTTCTCTCCAGCACAAAAAACCCCTCACTTCACCGGTAATCCCTGCCACCGAACCAAACACCCACCCCTCCGCTGTATCTGACTGTCCCCTCCTCCTGCTTTCTGAAATGACATCCCCACCTGCTGTCAGAGCCAATACTATCAACCATTAAATGTTAAATACTTAGTTTTATTTCAATCAATTATACACCATAAGACTGAGACACCTCTGGCTTGACTTTCCTTAATGTATGTTAGAACACACTTTTGGTAGAACAAGTAACAAATTATACCAAATTAAGCTAGCATAAACAAAAAAAAATCTATTCAGCTCTTCAGGACAGTACATTTGATAAACCTTTTTGCAAAGATGAAACAAAATTCAACTAGATTTTTGAAAAAAAAAGGTCATGGAATTTCGGCATTGCTGGCTGGGCCAGCCTTTATTGCTCTTCCTTTGAGAAGTGATGATGAACTATCTTCTTAAGCTGCTGCAGTCCATGGAGGAGAACCCCAGGGGAGATGATGTCCTTGTAACATTATTGATATACCATTAATCCGACACAGAAGAAATGTTCTAGGGACCCAGATTTGAATGCCACCACAGCAGATGGTAGAATTTGAGCCTAATAAAGATCTGGAATTAAGAATCCACGAGACCACTGTTGATTGTTGAAAAATCCCATCTGGTTCACTAGTGTCTCTAATTAAGAGAAATATGCTATTTGTAACTGGTCTGGCCTGCAAGTGACTTTAGACCCACAGCAAAATAGTTGACTCTTAATTATCCGTTGTTAAGGCCTAGCAACCCACTTCGTTATAAGAATCATTAGAACGTCTCAGATTAAAAGAGCCAAATTAAACAGCTCATTATAAATGATCGACAGAGGTTACGTGGCTGCCATTAGGTTTAGATTTTAATTCCAGACTGTTGTTGAGTTCAAATTTAACCATTCGCCAGCGTGGAATTCAAACCTTTGTTCCCAGAATGTTAGCCTGGAGTTCTGGATTAATAGACCAATGACATTGCCACTACATTGTTCTTCCTGTGATTTTTAAACATTTTCTAATCAACCTGCTCAGATATTATTCACATGTCTGGAGTTGGTGGGACTTGAACCTGGCCCTCTTGCTGAGCAATACAAACACTACAAATACACCACAACAGCTGCAAATATATATTGATTGACTGATTTATTGTACTGAGACAAGTACTGAGATACAGAGAAAAGTGTTGTTTTGCATGCTATACAGATAGATCATACCATACAAAATGTATCAGGATAGCAGAACAGTGTGCGGAATACAGTGTTACAACTGCAGAGAAAGTGCAGAGAGAGATCAGAATTAATGCTTGAGAGGTCTGTTGAAACGTCTGATAACAGCGGGAAAGAAGTTATTCTTGAATCTGTTTGAACATTTATTCAAACTTTTATACCTTATGCCCAATAGAAAAGGATGGAAGAGTGTATAACTGGGGTGGGAGGCGTCCTTGATTATGTTGGTTTCTTTCTCAAGGCAGCAGGAAATATAGATGGAGTCAATGGATGGAAAGTTGGTTGGCGAGATGGATTTGGCTGTGTTAAAAACACTGTGGTATGTTTGAATGGATATTTCTCACCAACCTGCTTGGATATGTTATTACAAATTTGTGGAGCATACTTGACCTCAGGCCTCCTGGCTCAGAGGAAAGGATAGTACCACTGTGCCACAAGAGCCCCACACATGTATGAATGCCATCTGTGGGGAGTAGTGCAGTAGTGGTGCTCAAGAGTCAGCCATTTTCCCAAGTGGGTCATGACAAGAGTGTCAGTGAGAATGTCTATGGGTGATTTTAGGTACCATTCACAGTTTCTAAACAAGCTGTTCAGAGATGTAATTACACATCTCTGGAACAGCTGGACTTGAACCTAGGCCTCAAAGCTAGTGACATCATCACTGCACCACAAGAGCCTTGCTCACTATGTATGAATAGAATTAATGCATTAATTCACAATACCTGTTTTTCTGTTTCCCCTTGAACCTTTAGGTTTTTCACAGCCTATTAACAGTTAGCTTTGAACAATATTCCCCATTGCCCAACCTGACCTACCTTAAATCCTTCTTTACTTATTTTGCACCTTAGCTGCATGACACCCTGTTATTCTATCCACATGACACTTTCATCTCACACTTGCCTTGCATTCCTAACTTTTCACAGACACTGTCAAAGTGGCTATTTATACTTCTGGACATGTAAGTCACAGAATATGGCAACTACTGTTGTGAGATAGGGTGTGTGATTTGCCTCACCTAGACAATTCTGGACTACACAGGACCTGTTAGATTTATGGTACAATCCATATGCCTGCAAACAATGTAATCAGAATCTTCTGTCAGAAATACGGGGCTCTTTCTTAATAGAAAAAATAGGAGTGGATTGGCAATTTGACACTCATCTGAAAAATGCAGCCCATATTTGTGAATAATTCACAGGCATGTTGCTAACATGACAAAATGATATAAAATTACTAAAATTTTTATTAGTTTCCTACATTAATACAACAAAGACTTCTATGTATTTGTTAAGGGGTGATATCAATAAAATTGTTAAGTGGTTTGAAAAAATTGTTGGAATAATATGCAAACCTCAGTCACCACTGAATTGTTTAAGAGATATCTTGACAATGTTGTGTAATGGAGTTGCAAATACCATAAGCAAGAAATTGTAGTGAAGTAACCTTTTCTTTCTCTATACTGAATTATGTTTGCAAAATAAAACCTTTATTCTGACCAGTAGTTTTTCTGGTGTCAGTACAGAAGTATTGGCATTTCTTTCTCCAGTGCCATACAACAATGGAGCTTGGGAGTGTGCA
Organism: Stegostoma tigrinum; assembly: GCF_030684315.1. Classification (NCBI taxonomy): domain Eukaryota; kingdom Metazoa; phylum Chordata; class Chondrichthyes; order Orectolobiformes; family Stegostomatidae; genus Stegostoma; species Stegostoma tigrinum. The sequence goes on along the minus strand of NC_081378.1, from coordinate 25,037,499 downwards.
GAAGAACTCCAACTAAGATTTGAATTTTTATCCAGTAGTGCATAATTACAAGTCATGTCATAAAAATCTGTTCTTCTGGCACAGTGATAAAATCTAATGGCATGGAAACAAAATTACAACTTCAATCTTTAATAATTTACCAGCTTGAGTGCAAGTAAATTTGTCTTGTTTGAACATGCTTTCGCCTTTTTCCCTTTAAGATTTCTACAGATTGAAAAGATAGATTGCAGACCTGCTTGCTGACTACTGCCAGTGCCACTTTTATTCTGGCCATTAAAGTTATACTGGATCATTTAGGGATGCCTGTCCTTCCAGTTGTTTGTTTCTCTTGGACATGACTGGTATTTAGTCAGAACCTCCTAAAACTGCCATGGCTGGGAACAATGAAGAAGAGTTTAACCTCTGGGTAATTGCAGCTGCCCAGTTATTTCCCTTTTATGGACACAGTCTATTAATATTCAGGTGCACTGCTTTGCTACAAACATTTTATTTCTTTTGACTAATCACATTGTCTGAGACAAATACAATGTTAAATAAAGCCTGCCCTCACTGATTATCAAAGGGAAAAGTAGCCCTGTGATTACTGAATACTGCATCACCAGTGTAGTTTTCCAAAGCTTAGAAACCCTCCTTGTTAAATACTTTTTTAGCTTCAAGATATGGTAATCGTAGAATATTTGATTATTGTGTGTACACAGGATTTCTTGGCTACCTCTTTCAGCCAGATCAAAAAGGACACAAATGAAAGCAATGGGTAATGTTAATGTGACTTGACAGATTCAAATTATTCAACTGCCTTAATGAGAAACACTGCCTTAACAGTCTCAGTTTATGTTGCTATTTTCAACAGTTATCTTTCAAAGAGAAATAATATAAACAGCTCACACAGCTTTTACTGGAAAATATTCATTGCTAAGCAACAGCTTCAGTGGTAAACTGATTTCAGGGTTAAATAGCATATTCATGAGTTCATCACGTCTGATCCATGACAGACAAAGGCTATCTTCAGCATGTGATCTGTCTCTGAAAAAAACGATGCATGATTCAGTTTTAACATAGCAGAGGAACTGCAAGTTATTTAATTCCTTTCAGCTGCATGCTTGTTTAAAGCAACCATCTTGCAGTATATTTTTCTGAAAATTTCAAGTTCAATTTCATACCAACTATGTCCTTTTCAAAAACATTTTGTCACGATAACTATGATTATGCAAAATTTGAGATGTTCATTAAAACAGTCATGGGTTTATGAAGTAGCATGATTTGAGTAAAGAAACATATAATCAGTGAAATTTGAAATTTGTCCTGACCACTAGCTTTTACATTTGAAAGATTGATGGTTCATTTTTACATTCTCACTTTATTTTTAATGCTATTACTCTCTTGAGAATCACACTGCAGGACTGGCTAAAGAAAATAATAGTATATACTAATAAGTCAGCATTCCCACAGTTCCATTCAGTCATTCTTGAAATTCAGTGTCCTCATAATTTACTATGAAGCAAAAATGGCAACAGAAAGAAGCAAACAGAAGAGATATTATAGGAATAATCTAGAAATATAAGGATATATTATTAATGGAGTAAAAGACAATGTACTGTGATGCCCCTTATGATAAATATTGCATTGAGGTTCACACACACAGAACATGAGTATGTGTTAATGTCTTTAACTCTCATATTTGTATTGTCTCTCTATTGGTGATTATCTAAAAATAACTGCCAGGAAACTATTGTCGCTAATTCATCCAGGCAAAAAGAGTCAAAATGGGTACAGGCTTGCAGTGAAATGCAGAAGATGATTTTTGTTTATTTTGTTTTGTAATAATGCAGTTGAAGTCTTCTTTTGTGCATTATCAGTTACTTGTTTCAGTTTGTGTCCTATAATGAATATTGCATGTAAAACCCGTTTAAAATAAATGTGTTACAAAAGGCATGCACATTGATAATGATGCAGATATTTTTATTATCTCCCTAATATTTGTATACTCAATAAATCGCTAAGGTGTTAAATGTACATTGACAAAAAGTGAAAAAGCGAAAGTGAAACATTTTAATCCACATTTATAACTTGAATAAATGCAATACCGTGCTGATGAATTTATTTCTCTTACTAATTGCTGTTTTTTATTTCGTTTATTGGAGATCCTAATTGGAGCGATCATTACAATGGGTGCTGCAGATGCAGATGGTCGTCTTCGCCCAGGGGATGAATTAGTTTATGTGGATGGAATATTAGTTACTGGAAAAACACACCGTTATGTGATAGATCTTATGCATAATGCAGCACGAAATGGCCATGTCAGTCTTACTGTACGGAGGAAGATTTTGTACCTAGGTATGTATTGGGTAAAAGTTTTAAAATCTGATATCCCGTGGATAATACATGAGATTTCCACATCATGCCCGTGGAATATATGGCAACTTTGAACAATGTTCAAATTTGTACACCATCATCAACATATTTTTACCATTTTATTGAATCTTACAACACAGAGGCTATTTGATCCATTGCATCCGTGCTAGCTCTTTGTGAGTGTTTACACCATTTCCCTTTTCTTTACCCATAGGCTTGCATTTCTTTTCTTTATCAACATAAATTCATTTCCTTTTTTAAAGTTACTGTTGAATCTACTTTGATTATTCTTTTGGTCAGCATTTTCAGGATGAGTGTATGTTAATGAATAAGAAAATCATCATGTATTCTTGGTGCTTTTGCCTGAATTCTGATGCAAGTTGCTACATTGAGCAGTGTAGCAACGTGAATAGGATATCTTTATATTGTGGTGTGGCAATGATTAACATGAACTGTTGATATTCAACTTGTATCATTTGGTTTTAATACCTGAGATCTTCGTAGATAAAAGTGGTTTTACAAAGGACCATAAGACCATAAGACATAGGAGTGGAAGTAAGGCCATTCAGCCCATCAATTCCACTCCGCCATTTAAATCATGGCTGATGGGCATTTCACCACTACTTCCCTGCACTCTCCCTGTGGCCCTTGATTCCTTCTGAGATCAAGAATTTGTCGATCTCTGCCTTGGAGGCATCCAATGTCCCGGCCTCCACTGCACTCGGTGGCAATGAATTCCACAAGCCCAGCACTCTCTGGCTGAAGAAATGTCGTCTCATTTCAGTTTTAAATTTACCCCCTCTAATTTTAAGGCTGTGCCCACGGGCCCTAGTCTCCCCGCCTAACAGAAACAACTTCCTAGCGTCCACCCCTTCTAAAACATACATTATCTTGTAAGTTTCTATTAGATCTCCCCTCAACCTTCTAAACTCTAATGAGTACAATCCCAGGATCCTTAGCCATTCATCATACAGTAAACCTACCATTCCAGGGATCATCCGTGTGAATCTCCGCTGGACACGCTCCAAGGCTAGTAAGTCCTTCCTGAGGTGTGGGACAGATACTGACCTAAAATAAGGTCACTTGACCAAGTAGTGCAAAGTTCACAATAACTATGTTTGAGCTGAAATTAGCATCATTAGAAAAGGGGACTGAAACACATGTTTGTATCTCCCATTTTAATCAAACCTTTTGGAAATTGCATATTGAGATTAAGGGTTGTCTGCAGAGTATGTAGCTTAGACAAATAATGAACAGATAAGCAAATGGATGCTTATCAACTGCAGTGTCTGGGCAGGAGACCAGAGATAAGAAAAAAATAGATCTGTAAGCAAAAAGTCAAAGACGCTGCCTCTGCCTGTCTTTCTTTCAACCATGTAAATCAGTGCCCAGCGAGAAAGCAACTTGGAAAAACCACTATCCGCTGAAAATTAAGTTGTCTGCAAACATCATTACTTCTGAACAAATGGGAATAGAGAACTAAATTTTCCGGATACAGATTTCAAGCAGGCAACTGAAGAACTGCAAAGTATTTTAAATTGCAACTATCTTTACTCTCCTGCCTCTACAATCACCCTTCTCCCTCGTAAGCTTATGTACCAGTGGTGTGTGTATGTATGGATTACATTTCACGCCTTTTTCTCATATTTAAAACGCTGCTGTCTCTGATTCAAGAAAACTTTGGAGTTAGCCCAATTTCATTATTGATCTGGTCAATTTCTTGATACTCCTTTGCTGAATTCTAAAATTCTCCCAGTCCTCAGGCTTACAACATTTTTTTGGTAACTTGTTAAGCCGCCTCTTTTGATCCAGTATAATCTTTAACTTGTTTATTACCCATGGTTTGCTTGCTTTTCCTTTTGGATAGTTTTTGATTTAAAGGAACCTCATCTAGAAATCCAAGTATTAATTCTTTAAATTGTAGCCTACGTGCCATCAAACCTTTAATGTATTTTTCCAATTCACACACCCACTTTCCTCCTTTTAAGATTTTAGACCCTTGCTTCAAATTGAACAACAATGTTTTCAAACTCAGTGGAAAATTCTATCATGCTATGGTCAATATTCCTTGAAGGTTCTTTTACAAGTTTACGAATCAACCTTTTCTTATTATATAATACTGCAAATAGCCTGTAGCCTAATTAGTTCCTCAATATATTGCTCCATGAGTACTTCGGATTTGATCTCAAAAAAACCTGTGAAGCAGAGTGTTGTTTCTGTCACGAATCCAATTGTATATAGAAATTATTTTTAAAAATCTGTTTCTATTTACACTTTCCCTGGACCGATGTTCTCTCTGAACAGCACAGGTGCTCAAGTGTGCAGTAATCAGGAATGTTCAATGCAGAGTCTACTCCTGCTCCTATGTCTTACCTTCTTGTCGATAATGCTAAACTGGGAGAAAGGACAAACAGCCGAGAACAGCTAAACAAATTACACACAAGCAGCATTTCCCTTTCAGATGTGTGACAACATGCTAATCTTAAAGGACTATAAAAAGTACTGGGACTTCTGCACAGCAAGTACAAGTTGAGGAATATTTCCCAGGACTCATTTTTCGTTTCCACGCTTGTCCTAGTACTGCCACCTTTACTTCGTGCCATCAACCTTTTTATCATTTTGTTACTCCTGCCCTTCACCCTCTCTCCTATTTCTTCTTTATGTTCTTTCCTTGCCCTTCACCCCTTTTTACTTGGCTTTGTAGTTGCATAAAAGCTGTTCCTTCTCAGGATCTTTTGTTTCCTATAAAGTTCATTGGCAATATTAGTTCTGTCTTTATCTACAGATGTTGCCCAGCTTGATAAGTATGGCCATATTTCTCTGAAATAAAAAGAGGTGAGTGAGGGGAGAGAGGTGACAGAGAATGTAACAAGCAAAGCTAAAACAAAGAGAAGGCGTGAGTTCAGAATTTGAAGGTGTTGAACTCAATATCGAGCCAGAATGTTGTAAACTGCCTTGTTTGAAGATGAGATGTTTCTCCTGCAGTTTGGGCTGTGATTCACTAGAGCATTGCAGCATGCGGAGGACAGACAAGTGGGCATGTGAGCAGGATACTATGTTAAAATGTTCGACTGTGGGAAAGTCGGGGCCACTCTTGTGCACAGACCAAAATGTTCTGCAAAATGGTCACTCAGTCTCCAATATAGGCTAGACAACGTTGGGTGCAGCAAGACAATACACAAGACTGGAGAAGTTACAAGTGAAATGCAGCTTCACCAGGAAAAATTGTTTTGGCCCTTGGATGGTGAGTAGGAAGGAAGTAAGAGACAGCTGTTCCACCTTCTGAGGTTACGTGGGATGGTGCCGTGGGAAGGGTGTGTAGTATTGGTGGTCAAAGAATGGACCACGGTGTCCTGGAGGAAACAATCCCTGTGAAATGAAGACAGTGGGCGTGATGTGAAGGGGAAGATGTGTTTGCTGGTGGCATTCTGCTGAAGCTGTGTGAAAGGCAGAGAATGATCTTTTGTTGCGCGGACTGGTGGGACAAAAAGGGAGAACAAGGGGAATCCAATCACGCTGTTGTGAGTGATGGGAAGGGGAAAGGCAGAAGCACGGGTGATAGGTCAGATGTGGTTGAGGGCCCTGACAACCACAGTGGATGGGAAACCACGGTTATGGAAGACACACCCTAGCTAAGTCCAATGAAGGGACAAAGCATTTTTCTTCTCATTCTTCTCCTGGAATCATAATGGAAATGACCGTATTTTTCAATCTATTTATAGTTTGCTCAGTTACTTCTGTGAAGACGAATGTACAGTATATATTTTGTTTTACAGGTGGGCCATCTTCTGAAAATGGACGAAGTCCAGGATCTGTATCCACACAACATAGTTCTCCTAGAAGTGATTTTGCTGTTTGCCCAAATAGCACTCAAGGACCTCCCAGTGGTTCCTCTCCTGCAGAGAGTTTGGTCAGTCATGGTGTACAGGCAAATGACATTATTGTACATCGTAAAGAAAGTGAAGGCTTTGGCTTTGTGATCATTAGTTCATTAAATAGACCAGAAACCTGTGCATCAATGGGTAAGTAAGAGCAAGGAGAATCTGAAGTCAGTCTTTTGCAAACTTAATGCTGTAAGACAAATCTGCTGTTTCATCCTCACATTCAACCTTATGTTTCTTCCTCTTGCACCCAGACAACAAGAGAAGAAGCTTCAGATTACAAACCTAAGGCTTTTCTCACCAATAGAATCTTGTGGTACAGGAATTCTAGCAATAAATTAACCTTCACTTAACAACAATTTGTGTTTACAGGGCCTTTAATGTAAGAAATCATCCCAAGGCAATCATCACAAGAGTGTTATAAAGCAAAGTTTGGCACCAGGCTGCATAAGAAAATCTTAGGGGTAGCTATTGAGAAGCTTGGTGAAAGATGTATGTTTTAAGGAAAGTCTCAAAGGAAAAAAACAGAGCGACTAAGACGTTTGTAGAGGTAGTTGCAGACCTTGGGGCTTATGTCGTTGAAGGCATGGCTACAAATGGTACAGCAATCAAAATCAGAGCTGTTTAACAAGCTAAAACTAGAGGATTGTGGGGCTGGCAAAGATTACAGAAATATAGTGGATTAAGGTGATGATCAAGTTTGAAAACAAGGATGAAAATTTTAAAATAAAAAAAAAATTGGTTGTTTGGTATAATTTAGCGAGCATGAAAGCAATAGGTAAACAGGACTTAAAGCAATTAAGGACAGAGGTAGCAGAGTTTTAGATGACAGAGATAATGGGAACTGCAGATGCTGGAGAACCCGAGATAACAAAGTGTGGAGCTGGATGAACACAGCAGGCCAAGCAGCATCTTAGGAGCACAAAAGCTGATGTTTTGGGCCTAGACCCTTCATCAGAAAAAGGTTCTTTCATCAGAGTTTCAGATGACCTGAAGTTTACAGAAGGTCGTGTTATACTTTAATCAGCAATGATATTCCAGGGATAATTTGTCCTCTAATTTTCCTTCAAAAGGAACTGTACAGCTCCCCTAGCTCACTCCTAGCAGTCTACCCCTGCCTTACTGGCTTCAACACATTGTATCTTTGTGGCTTAGAATGAAGAGGCAGCTCATTATTTTGTCCCAGGATACAATTTACTGACAGAAGTCCAGCTTTATTTGATATATTGGGAAATCCTTGACCTTTTTTGCTTGTAATTAGGAAAGGATATGAAATTGATTTGAGGACAACCCAGAATTAAAATGTCTGCTGCTAACCAGTAAACCATCCTGATCAAGAGAATACTTCAGTGTCTGAACAAAGACTGGCAGTGGTTGCTCGTTGATTTTTCTATCTCTGGAAGGAATTCAGCATCAGAGCTCACCACCATTTTCCTAATGTTGACAGATTGCAATATTTTCTTATTCCCTGTAGTGAATAAGTGAACCATTCCTACCAGAAGATCTACTGGCATGCTATGTCACATTAGCCTGTCTTTTACTATCCTTAAGCATTCACTGTGGCTTGTATGCAACTACTGTGATTTTCATCATTTTAATTATATCTAGGTCAGCCTTCCCTTCTGCTGTATTCCACTTTTCACTCCTAGAAGAGACTTTGTGGTTTTCCATCTCTGATCTACTGGCTGAAATAATGACATTTTCCTTTCTGCAAGTTACCTTTTGAGTTCATTTGCTCTTGGAATTTCGGAAATCTCATTGTCTGTATGATGGCTTATATATGGAACTTTAAGTGCATTCTGCTAAATCTGCGTTTCAAAGGCCTTTATTTTATCCAAAGATCTTTACTTATTGCCTAAGCTTATGAGGCATATAGGAAAGTGGACAGAATGTAGCATCTTATGAGTTTTCTCCTTATAAGAGGTTTAAGTTTTTTTGTCGTTAACACATTATTTATTTTCATGAAATCACTTGTGGCTATCTCGATCCTTCTTCTGACTTCAGCATCACAACTCCCATCTTTTTTCATTTCATTCAACTTCCTTTTAAGATTGTCCTCAGTTGACAAACATATCTACTTGTTCCAGAGTGACATCATTCATTTTAATCTTGATTATAGTTTCTTCTAGTGTATTCTTTCTGATTGACGTTGTTTTTGTCTTGTCAGTATCAATAAACCATATTCCAAGCTTCCAGTGTTTAACTCCAAGTTTGTCATTTTCATATATCCAATTTCAACCCCTTGAAAGTATGTCTGACTCTCTGAATATTTGTTTTTTGTACAGATTGAATAATTTTAGCACAAATACGTAACCTTATGGTAATCTTTTCTTCACTCAAAATATAACCAACTGCTCATCTCCTAGCCCATCATGCACTCTTATGATCGGTAATGGTGTATGGCAAACATAGGCCCTGAATATATTTTGTATCTTTGCTGTCAATGTCATGTTTCAGCAGCACATCTATTAGTTTCTGGAGATAAATACAATCACATGCTTTTCTATAATCTGTGAAGCATGTATAAATGTTCTTGTAGGCATTTGTTTTTGATTGTTCTGAAGTTAAGTATTTGCTCCATTGTTCCTTCCTTCTCCAAGTTTAAATCCATACTCTTTTTCAACAACCTCTAATTCAAATCAGTTATTATTTACTAATGCAGTGATTTCTAAGATTACTCAAATTAGTTGACTCATTAAGGTTATAGTTAAAATTGATTTTACTTGTTTGTTTTAGGTTTATTAGTCAACTTAACAATGTCTCAAGTCACTTAGAATGTAGTTTACAAGCTTATTTTGTAATTAACATGTCAGTCAATTGATTATATTCCTTTTGTGGTGCTGAGAAGTCAGAGTCTTTATTCTCTTACTTGGGAAAATTCATTTGGAAATACCGCTTAAAGAATATGCAGAAAAGTAAGTGACAAGTTTGAATAAGCAATGCAAACCTACTGTCGTATACCTATAGTTGAGAAGCCTGACAAACTGAAGAGTGCTCCAATAGCAATAAAATAAAAATTGAAAATTCTTGAAGTATCCAGCAGGTCTGACAGCGTCTGTGAAAGTGGAAAAGGTTAGAGGGCACCTGCTTGGATGTGCAACTTGTTGGCCCAGTTCAGCAACCCCTGGCTCTGGGCCGGTTGAGGGCCTTCTTGCCAGTGGTGAGGCAATGCAGGTGTTTGTGCAACTCTAGCAGCCCCTGAGGATGCCAGGCCTGGCTGTCCTTAGTGGCTGCCTGGCTGCCCATGGAGGCAGGCAACAGTTACAGGACTCACTGCAATGCTTCAGCTTCTAGGCAGCGAGGGCCACTGCTTCCCATTTGCCTCACTGCCAGTGCTGCTCCATCTTCTGCATTTGAATGAAGTTTCTGATTGCCAACACCACAAGGTTGTCTTCTGTTCAAGATTAAGCAGGTCACTGACGTCCGGCAATGCAGCTGCAAGGCCTGTTTCTCCCACAGCCACTGCACAGTTGTTGCTGTAAAATGCTCATGAGATTATGTATCTACACCTTTCATGCCTATGATACCAATTGAAATATCAGTATCCAGACTCTTGAGGGCTGCAGGAGGCTACCTTTCCAGTGTTTGTATCCTCTAAGACCTCTGTACCCTCATCCTCAGAATCATGGATAGAGATTAGGGACAGGATGGCAGAACCAGCAAGACAACAGAAGACATTGCATCCACCAATTCAGGACAACAGAGGAGTTCATGGGAGTGTTGCAGTAGAACAAAGAAAAGTATTTACTTGTTTGGCAGGACAAGGCTGTTTCAACATTCCAACAGCATGCTGTTCTTTTCCTGCCAAGATTCTTTCTTCAAGGGGAGTGAGGAAATGAATATCAAGTTGCCTTCCCCTTCCTGCCCTGTTATGTGCTGATTTCTTCTAATGAGCAAAAGGAGTTAATGAGTGAGATTGCAGTGAGTGGCACGACTGTTATTGTTTGTGCATGTAGGAGAATCATTGTTAAATTAACACGTCATTAAATAGATGCACTCTCTATTAATTGATCATTGTTGGAAATGCATATTTATATTTACAGACCATGTGAAAATGTGAAAAATATGGAACTGTTTGGGTGCTTACTAGATTGAAAACAGTTTTTACCGTGTGTTTCTTGGAAATGAAGTTCGCAGTTTAATCTGTGCTGCGGTTTCAGAAAGTCAACTGACTTTGGAGAGAAGAGAAGTAAATCTTTTGGGGAGGTAGGAGATGGGGATTATGGTCCTTAATTGATAGGAAACCTGTTTGTGTAAAGACTATTTTGCGCTGATGATTGCTTAGCAACTCTTTTTTAAATCAGTTTTTACTGTTTTCACAGTCCTTTGGTACATCTCACCACCTTTCCCCTACATGCACAAACAATAACAGTCGTGCCACTCACTGCAATCTCACTCATTTTAACTCCTTTTGCTCATTGTTCTCACCTATGGATATTGGGAATTTCCTGTGGTGAATGCTTAACTGCCTTCTAGAATCACCTGACAGATCCAGGGTAATTAGGGATTAGCAACAAATGTTGACCCAAACCATGGTGCCCATATTCCTCGAAGAATTGAACCCTGAACCCCCGGTCCAGAGGCACCATTAGACTCTCGATGTAAGTGGCAGAGGATGCTTTTGATTTATCCCTTCTGGGTTCTGTACTTCTGTAAGTTCAACAGGGAGCTATAATTGGGTTAATTTATTTTTATTCAACAGGTTTGGACGTGTTATGGCACATGTCCATGGCAAGTGGGACTTGAACCCTGACTTTCTTGTCTGGAGCTAGAAACACTACCATTGTGTCACAAGAACCTTTTATGGTTTAAGAATTGATCAAAAATCTCATTTAGATATTAATGACTTTTCACTTATACTGCACAAGACATCTTCCAAGTCTAAGTCCACCAGGGTGGGATCTTTGCCCCAACTAAACTTAATCAAGTTGCCCACTCCCCACCTCCAAATTCCCTATTATCCTTTCACTAGGGTCTCTCAGTCAGCCATGCTGGACATATTCAAAGTCTAGAAGACATCTTCACTTTTTTATGGGCACCAGTAATAATACCAGTGGCCGTGATTGTCTTCTGGTGCTACTGGAACTGCAGAGTTACCAGCCATTCAGATTTGCCAACGGCTGTCTAGTACTGTTAGTTAAAGCAATCCTCAGTGTATCATCATTGTGGGGCTAACGGATTCCACATTAGTGAAGTCCCATAAAATTGACCCCTTGACATTGGAAAGAGTCAGTAACTGTTTAAACTGAGTTTGGAATGCTGAAAGGTGTGAAGCAAATTAGCTTGAAATGAGAATTGGGAGAAATGTGATGCAAACTAGAGATAAATACATCAATTTGGGGAATGCCAACTTGAATTGTGTGGAAGGAGCAAGAAATTCGTCAGCAGAAACCCAAAGGATTGAGAGGGAGAGAATATGATATTTTCCTTTAATTTCTGTTAATTTTCAAGCAATTTTGCAGTGCTAAAAAAGGGGCAATGAAGCCTTCTTCATTTTCCACTAAACCACTGAAAACAATCTTCCTCTGAAAAACACTATTCTCCATTAACATTAGCCAGGAGTACGCCAATATACACTTAAATGGGGTTGGGCAATATTTCTCTATTTATTCCATCGCCTGTCTCAAACTGACCTGACATAAAACTGTCAAAATGTTAAAGTGAAGATGTAAGAAATATAATGGCATCCCTGAGGCAGAAACTGCAGATCAGAAAGAAAAGTGGCTAATAAGAAAAACAGAATGACCTAGATTTTTCAGTCAGTTTTGAAGCTGAGCGCATTGATACTACATGCAAATATTTTTGCAATCCAGCACTTTTACAACTTGCCAGTCGTATCTTCCAATCCTGCCTGAAGTTTCAAGGTCAGCACAGACAAATGCCAGGAAAATAGTGGGGCACAAGACAAGATAGAAGAAGAGAATATCGCCCCCTACCTTTTCACCACAGTAGCTGTCATAATCAGCTACGTTTTTAAAGGTCTAATCTTTTAGCAAGAGAATAGTGAGTTGGTGAGTCAGTGAGATGGATTGATTGGTGGGTGACATGGTTGAGTAGTTAGTCCTATGGCCAAGAGGCTAATCAGGTGAGGGCTAATCCTGTGGTTACAGATAGTCAGTTATTGGGTGTGTTGTTGGAGAACTGGGATGATGATTTTGTTGGATGGTTGGGGATAGTCTGGTCAACTCTGATGAGTGAATTGTCTGGAGAAGGGGTGTGGTTAATTGTGACGCTCAGTTGAGTTATATTGGCTAATAATGGATGTAGAATGAGATAAACTGTGTAATGGTTTCAGGCTAGTACCATTTATCTGGCCCAAGTCTTCACCCTGAGCTCAAAGTCTGAGAGTTGCAGCCTGCAACAATCAGCACATTGAAAATCTAAGCTTACTGAGCAAATGCAGTTCATGTCTACATATCAGGAGCTCCATACATTGTGAAATGCTTATATCCTATTTCAGATGACCTGGAGATTAAAGGATTTAGGCCATTGTTTGCTAGGGCTGAAGATTTGTAATTACTCTGTTTGCATGGCTATTCTAACTTTCTGATGTTCCAAAGTTTACGTCAACGTTTCAACTGACCAATTTATTCAATTGTGCAGAAAAGTGTCATTTTGGACTTAGTTCACATTTTTTCCAAAGAAGTTCCTATACTCCTTTGTTTTGAAGAAGAGCACGATATGATTAAAGCTCCATTGGAGTTAATAAAAGCGAAGTACTACAGAGACTGTTTCTTCCCTAGACACAGTTTTTATAATTGCTTAGGTTTCTCTGCAAGTAACAAGCGAAGAAAGACTCCGCTTTGGCTGAAGAGGTATGTCCCCTGGAGGCTGAAGAGTTTCACCCCATTTCCGCCACGACAGCGGTATTGAAGCATTCAAAGTAACTAGTCACTTGGATTTCTTAGTGACTGGATTTTTTCTTGTTAATAAAGAAGTTGTCTGACTCAGGCACGCATTTCATACAGTTTTTAACAAATAGATGAAACAAGGAACTGACTGGATTTCCAGAAGTACTGGGAATAATTAACAGAAGGCGTGCAGCATTCAAAATCCCATACAAAATTTTATGAACAGGTAATGCTTTCATGCCAAAATCAGGCAACTACAGCAAACTTTGTTTTAACCGACGCCTTTTGAACCGACACTCTCAATAAGCTGCAAAAAGTTATATACCTCAAATACCACAAAGCTTAACTATATGATTCTGTACAATTATTATAGTTTTTAAATTGTTTACCTCAATGTAAGGAGCCTTGTTTGCCAGTTGAATGGCCACATTAAATCTCAAAAGTTGATTTGATTTCGAGTCAATTTTTCCTCAAATACCATGATCTACCACAATGCCCAAGTAATCATTTAAAGGTACTCACTGCAGACTTTGTGTCATCCTCATGATTTCTCTTGCCACCTACTTTTATGGCTTCTGTAATCTTGGCTATTGTACATTCAGTTTTGTCATCTAAGTCATTAATATATATTGTAAATAATTGTATTCCCAGCACTAATCCCCAGACACATGATTAGTGACAGGTTTCCACCATGAAAATGACCCCATACCCCAACAGTCTGTCTTCAATTAGCTAGCCAACCCTCTGTCCATGCTATGTACTACATCCAATACAATAGGCTGTCATTAAATAGCCTAACGTGTGGTACCTTGTCAAATGCATTCTGAAAATCCAAATACGTTACATCCATTGCTTCCCCTTTATTTAATCCTGCTTATTATTTCCTCAAACACTTCTAATAAATTTGTCAAGCATGATTTCGCCTTCAGGAAGCCATGCTGACTCTGCTTGATCATATTATTTATTTCTAAATGCTATGCTATTGCGTCCTTTATTATAGACTCTAACATTTTCCCAATAACAGACTTTAAGCTAACTGACCTGTATGTTGTCTCCCATTTTTAAATAAAGATGTTAAATTGGCAGTATTCAATCCTGGGACTTTTGTCGAATCCAAGGATCACGGGAAGCCTGCTCCTGGTGCACCCATTATCGCTGCAGCTACTTCTTTTTAATATCTTAAGATGCATCCCATCAGGTCCAGGAGACTTTAGACCCATTAGTTTCCTTAGCACATTTTCTCTGATAGACATTGTATTTATTTCCTATCCTCCTTTTGCCTTTACTACTTAGGGGATGCTATTAGTGGCTACCGCTGTGAAGGTTGGTGCAACATATTTATTCAAAGCTTCAGCCAATTCAAAGTTCCTCATTACTATTTCCCCAGCCTCATTTTCTAAGGGGCCCATGTTCACTTTGGCTTCTGTCTTGCCTATTATAAATTTAAAGAACTTCTTGCTGTCTGTCTTGATATTACTTTTCAAGTTCACTCTCAAGCGCTCCTAAATAACACTGTTGATGACCCCTTTTTTCGCTTTACTAATGATTGAGACTAGACTGATGGGCCGGTAGTTGCCAGGCTAGGTTTGTCCTCTTAGACCATAACACATAGGAGAGGAAGTAAGGCCATTCGGCCCATCAAGTCCACTCCGCCATTTAAATCATGGCTGATGGGCATTTCAACTCCACTTCCCTGCACTCTCCCCGTAGCACTTGATTCCTTCTGAGATCAAGAATTTGTCGATCTCTGCCTTGAAGGCATCCAACGTCTTTGTATACAGGAAACACTCGGACAGTTTTCCACATTGTAGGGAAGGTGCCAGCGAAGTAACTTGGCTGGGGGTGCAGCAAGTTCTGGAGCACAAGTCTTAAGTAACAAAAACAAAGTTGCTGGAAAAGCTCAGCAGGTCTGGCAGCATCTGTGAAGGTGAAAATAGAATTAACATTTCCAGTCCAGCGCAGTTCTTTCGGTTTTTATTTTTCTTAAGTAACAGTGTTGGAATGTTGTCAGGATCCATTGCCTTTGCAATATCCACTGCCTTCAGCCATTTCTTGATGTTGTGTAGAGTGACTCGAATTGGCTGAAGACTGGCACCTGTGACATTGGGGACCTTTGGAGGAGGCTGAGATGCATCATTAATTAGAACATCTG
This sequence comes from Stegostoma tigrinum, assembly GCF_030684315.1. Taxonomy (NCBI): domain Eukaryota; kingdom Metazoa; phylum Chordata; class Chondrichthyes; order Orectolobiformes; family Stegostomatidae; genus Stegostoma; species Stegostoma tigrinum. Next base: position 25,022,263 of record NC_081378.1, on the reverse strand, counting down.
GCTGAAGATTATTGCAAGTGCCTTGGCCTTACGTTTTGCCCTAATATTCTGGGCTTCACCATCATTGAGGATGGGAGTATTTGTGGAGCTTAATTGTCTCATTCGTGATTGACAGGACGGCAGAGCTTATATCTGATCAATTGGTTGTGAAATTGCTTATCCCTGTTTATCATATGCTGCGTATGCTGATTGAAATGTTAAGTATCCCCGACTGATGCATCTATGGCAGGCAGATTGGTGAAGATGAGGTCAAGTATGTTTTTCCCTCTCGTTGGTTGTCTCACCAATTGCTGCAGACCCATCTAGCAGCGATGCTGTTTAGGATTTGACCAACTTGATTGGTACTGGTGCTGCCACGTCACTTTTGTTGGTAGACATCAAAGTCCCCCATATAGAGAACATCTGTGCCATTGCCACTCTCAGTGCATCCTCCAAGTGGTGCTCAACATGGAAGAGTATTGATTAATCATTTGGGGCAGGTACGTTGTAATCAACAAAAGGTTTTCTTGAACATGTTTCACTTGATGCCATGAGACATCACAGTTCTGCATGACAGACTAATTAATAAAATTAGATCATATGGGCATGATGTGGAGGTGCTGGTGTTGGACTGGAGTGGAATTCTTCACCTGACGAAGGTGCAGCAGACTATAACCTGGTGTCAGTGACTTCTGACTTCGATCACATGGGATTCAGGTGAACTTGCCAATTGGATATAGAATGATTTTGGAAAGAGACAGGGTGGTGGAGGACGGTTGTTGGTCAGACTAGAGGCCCGTGACCAGCAGTGCCTGAAAGGGTTCAGTACTGGTTTCATTTTTGCTTATCGTTTATATAAATGATTTGGGTGACAGTCTAAGAGGCATGGTTGGTATTTTGCAGCTGGCACCAAAATAGGTGGATTGTGGACAGTGAAAAAGATTATCTAAGATTACAAGGAGATCTTGATGAATTGAGTTATTGGGCAGAGGAGTGACAGTTGAAGTTTAATTTGGATAAATGAGAGGTATTACATTTTGCTAAAACAAAGGACTGTATCGGACTTTGGTTTGACCACATTTAGAATACTGCGTACAGTTCTGGTCACCGCATTGCCAAAAGGATGTGGATGCTTTGGAGAGGGTGCAGAGGAGGTTCACTAGGATGTTGCCTGGTATGCAGAGCGCTAGCTATAAAGAGTGGTTGAGTAGATTAGGGTTATTTACACTAGAAAGACGGAGGTTGAAGAGTTACCTGATAGAAGTCAACAAAATCATGAGAGGTATAGATGGGATGGATGGCAAGAAGTTTTTTGCCCAGAGTTGGGGACTCAATTACTAGGGGTCACAATTTCAAGGTAAGAGGGGAAAAGTTTAAGGGAAATATGCATCGCAAAATTTTGTCAAACATTAAGATTGACAAGTCGCCAGGCCCGGATCAGATTTGTCCTCGGCTGCTTTGGGAAGCGAGAAATGCAATTGCTTCGCCACTTGCGAAGATCTTTGCATCCTCGCTCTCCACTGGAGTCGTACCTGAGGACTGGAGAGAGGCAAATGTAATTCCTCTCTTCAAGAAAGGAAATAGGGAAATCCCCGGCAATTATAGACCGGTAAGTCTCACGTCTGTCGTCTGCAAGGTGTTAGAAAGGATTCTGAGGGATAAGATTTATGACCATCTGGAAGAGCATGGCTTGATCAAATACAGTCAACACGGCTTTGTGAGGGGTAGGTCATGCCTTACAAACCTTATCGAGTTTTTTGAGGATGTGACTAGTAAGGTTGATGAGGGTCAAGCTGTGGATGTGGTGTATATGGACTTCAGTAAGGCATTTGATAAGGTTCCCCATGGAAGGCTCATTCAGAAGGTCAGGAGGAATGGGATACAGGGGAACTTAGCTGCTTGGATACAGAATTGGCTGGCCAACAGAAGACAGCGAGTGGTAGTAGAAGGAAAATATTCTGCCTGGAAGTCAGTGGTGAGTGGGGTTCCACAGGGCTCTGTCCTTGGGCCTCTACTGTTTGTAATTTTTATTAATGACTTGGACGAGGGAATTGAAGGATGGGTCAGCAAGTTTGCAGACGACACAAAGGTCGGAGGTGTCGTTGACAGTGTAGAGGGCTGTTGTAGGCTGCAGCGGGACATTGACAGGATGCAGAGATGGGCTGAGAGGTGGCAGATGGAGTTCAACCTGGATAAATGCGAGGTGATGCATTTTGGAAGGTCGAATTTGAAAGCTGAGTACAGGATTAAGGATAGGATTCTTGGCAGCGTGGAGGAACAGAGGGATCTTGGTGTGCAGATACATAGATCCCTTAAAATGGCCACCCAAGTGGACAGGGTTGTTAAGAAAGCATATGGTGTTTTGGCTTTCATTAACAGGGGGATTGAGTTTAAGAGTCGTGAGATCTTGTTGCAGCTCTATAAAACTTTGGTTAGACCGCACTTGGAATACTGCGTCCAGTTCTGGGCGCCCTATTATAGGAAAGATGTGGATGCTTTGGAGAGGGTTCAGAGGAGGTTTACCAGGATGCTGCCTGGACTGGAGGGCTTATCTTATGAAGAGAGGTTGACTGAGCTCGGTCTCTTTTCATTGGAGAAAAGGAGGAGGAGAGGGGACCTAATTGAGGTATACAAGATAATGAGAGGCATAGATAGAGTCGATAGCCAGAGACTATTTCCCAGGGCAGAAATGGCTAGCACGAGGGGTCATAGTTTTAAGCTGGTTGGTGGAAAGTATAGAGGGGATGTCAGAGGCAGGTTCTTTACGCAGAGAGTTGTGAGAGCATGGAATGCGTTGCCAGCAGCAGTTGTGGAAGCAAGGTCATTGGGGTCATTTAAGAGACTGCTGGACATGCATATGGTCACAGAAATTTGAGGGTGCATCCATGAGGATCAATGGTCGGCACAACATTGTGGGCTGAAGGGCCTGTTCTGTGCTGTACTGTTCTATGTTCTATGTTCTAAGTTCTTTTTGCAGAGGGTGGTGGGTGCCTGGAATGCATTGCCAGCGGAGATGGGAGAGGCGGGCATGATAGCAACATTTAAGATGTATCTAGACAGATATGTGAATGGCCAGGGAGCAGAGGGATCAGAGATTGAAAAATAGGCGACCGGTTTAGATTGAGGATGTGGATCAGCGCAGGCTTGGAGAGCCAAAGGGTCTGTTCCTGAGCTGTAATTTTCTTTGTTCTTTGTACAAACAAGGGCTGGATACATACAGTCAATGGTAGGATCCTGGGTTGTGTGGTTGAACCAAGAGACCTGGAAGTTCAGGTATATAGTTCTTTGAAAGTCATATCACAAGTACACAGGATGATTAAGAAAGTGTTTAGCATGCTTGCCATCATTGCTGAGACCTTTAAGTATAGGAGTTGAGACATCACGTCAAAGTTGCACATCATGTTAGTAAGGCCTCTTCCGGAGTACTGTGTGCAGTTCGGTTGCCCTGCTATAGGAAGGCTATTATTAAATAGGAGAGGATTCAGGAAAGTTTTAGCAGGATGTTGCTGGGAATGGAAGGTTTGAGTTATTAAAGTAGTTTAAATAGGTTAGGACTTTTTTCACATCAGCAGAGGAGGTTGAAGGGGTCACCTTATAAAGGTTTATAAAATCATGAGGAGCATAGGTAAGATGAATAGCAAAGGCCTCTTCCCTACAGTGGGAGAGTTCAAAACTAGAGGCCATATTTTTAAGGCGTGGGGAGAAAGTTTTATAGAAGACATGAGAGGCAATTTTTTTGCACAGACTGGTTCATTTGTAGAACGAACTGCCAGAGGAAGTGGTGGATGCAGGTACAGTTTATAACATTTAGAGGGATATGTGCTAATTGCAGGAAGGTGGGACTAGTTTAGCTTGTGAACATGGTCGACGTGGAGGAGTTGGACTAAAGGGTCTGTTTCCATGCTGTATGACTCTATGACTCCCCAAGCAACTCCCTCCCAACTGTATACCACAGTGCCACCACCTCTGCTTAATCTATCCTGGGACAGGACATAACCTGGGATGGTGATTGGGTTGTCTGGGACATTGCTTGTGAGATGTGATTCCCTGACTGTGACTTTGTCAGCAGTTGCTTGACTAATCTGTGAGCCAACTTTCCAATTTGGACACTACCTCCTAGATGGTAATAAGGAGGGCTTTGCAGGCAACAACATAGAACATAGAACAATACAGCACAGAACAGGCCCTTCAGCCCACAATGTTGTGCCGACCATTGATCCTCATGTATGCACCCTCAAATTTCTGTGACTATATGCATGTCCAGCAGTCTCTTAAATGACCCCAATGACCTTGTTTCCACAACTGCTGCTGGCAATGCATTCTATGCTCTCACAACTCTCTGTGTGAAGAACCCGCCTCTGACATCCCCTCTATACTTTCCTCCAACCAGCTTAAAACTATGACCCCTCGTGTTAGCCATTTCTGCCCTGGGAAATAGTCTCTGGCTATCATCTCTATCTATGCCTCTCATTATCTTGTATACCTCAATTAGGTCCCCTGTCCTCCTCCTTTTCTCCAATGAAAAAAGTCTGAGCTCAGTCAACCTCTCTTCATAAGATAAGCCCTCCAGTCCAGGCAGCATCCTGGTAAACCTCCTCTGAACCCTCTCCAAAGCATCCACATCTTTCCTATAATAGGGCGAGCAGAACTGGACACAGTATTCCAAGTGCGGTCTAACCAAAATTTTATAGAGCTGCAACAAGATCTCAAGACTCTTAAACTCAATCCCCCTGTTAATGAAAGCCAAAACACCATATGCTTTCTTAACAACCCTGTCCACTTGGGTGGCCATTTTAAGGGATCTATGTATCTGCACACCAAGATCCCTCTGTTCCTCCACACTGCCAAGAATCCTATCCTTAATCCTGTACTCAGCTTTCAAATTCGACCTTCCAAAATGCATCACCTCGCATTTATCCAGGGTGAACTCCATCTGCCGCCTCTCAGCCCATCTCTGCATCCTGTCAATGTCCCGCTGCAGCCTACAACAGCCCTCTATACTTTCAACGACACCTCCAACCTTTGTGTCGTCTGCAAACTTGCTGACCCATCCTTCAATCCCCTCATCCAAGTCATTAATAAAAATTACAAACAGTAGAGGCCCAAGGACAGAGCCCTGTGGAACACCACTCACCACTGACATCCAGGCAGAATATTTTCCTTCTACTACCACTCGCTGCCTTCTGTTGGCCAGCCAATTCTGTATCCAGACAGCTAAGTTCCCCTGTATCCCATTCCTCCTGACCTTCTGAATGAGCCTACCATGGGGAACTTTATCAAATGCCTTACTGAAGTCCATATACACCACATCCACAGCTCGACCCTCATCAACTTTTCTAGTCACATCCTCAAAGAACTCGATAAGATTTGTGAGGCATGACCTGCCCCTCACAAAGCCGTGTTGACTGCATTTGATCAAGCCGTGCTCTTCCAAATGGTCATAAATCCTATCCCTCAGAATCGTTTCTAACACCTTGTGAGACGTGAGACTTACTGGTCTGTAATTGCCGGGGATTTCCCTATTTCCTTTCTTGAAGAGAGGAATTACATTTGCCTCTCTCCAGTCCTCAGGTACGACTCCAGTGGAGAGCGAGGATGCAAAGATCCTCACAAGTGGCGAAGCAATGCATTTCTCGCTTCCCAAAGCAGCCGAGGACAAATCTGATCCGGGCCTGGCGACTTGTCAATCTTAATGTTTGACAAAATTTTCAGCACATCAGCTTCCTCTCTCTCTATCCATTCCAGCATGCACACCTGCTCTTCAAAGGTTTCATTCACTACAAAGTTCGTTTCTTTCGTAAAGACAGAAGCAAAAAACTCATTAAGGGCTTCCTCTGCCTCCTCAGACTCCACACACAAGTTCCCTATGCTATCCCTGATCGGCCCTACTCTTTCTTTGACCATTATGTCATGTTTGCCATTGTGATTTCCAGTGCCTTATTCGATGCCAGTTGATCTCTTTGGTTTTATTGCCTTTCTTGTTCTCGTAGTTGATACAGGTTTGCTAAGACATTTTGGACAGTTAAGAGTCAACTACATTGGTGTGTGTGTGTATGTGTGTTGCGGGGGGAGGGATGCGGGGCGTGGTGGGTAGGGGTTGGGTCACATCCCTCCCGTAAGGAGATAATAATCCAGGTAGGTCTTTAATAACAAGCAATAGTGGTTGCATGGGCAGCATTTGAATCCAGGTTTTGTTTCAGAGCTCGGATTCCACCATCTGCTGTGGTGGTATTTGAATCCACGAATGTTATCTGTGTCCCTGGATTACTAGTCCAACAACACTACAATGAGATCATTGCTTTCCCCGATTGTGAAAGAAAATTCTCACTCTTCAGGTTGCTAATGTAGTTAGATATCGCAATCCCAGCATGTTCAGTGAGAAATGACATATAGTTGAAGTAAAAATGATAGTGTTTGGAAACATTTTAGGTCACTGCTTTTACTTTTCCATGTACATGTGTGTTCCCATTTCATTCTAATTGAAATATTATTGAGGTTCCAGCAGAGTCCTCATTACATACAGAATTTACAGTGCTGTGAATTATTATCTTTACTCATCAAGCAAGTCATTTGGATGGCTTTCAGTCCTCCCCTATTAGTTTTCAAAAGTAAGTTAATATTCCTCTGTTACAGAGATAGCAGGAATTGCCAATGCTGGAGAATCTGAGATAACACGGTGTGAAGCTGGATGAACACAGCAGGCCAAGCAACATCAGAGGAGCAGGAAAGTTTGACGTTTCTGGTCTCGACCCAAAACGTCAAACTTCCCTGCTCCTCTATGTTGCTTGGCCTGCTGTGTTCATTCAGTTTCACACTGTGTTATCTTAATATTCCTCTGTCAAGATTTCTTCTATTCCTCATTCTGTGGCACAAGGTTTTATTGCATGCATTTTGAGCTGATATATACTTGACGTGGTATGCGTGTAAACAATTAGTGACTAATATACATATGGGTATTCAACTCTAGCTGTTTCTGCTCATGAAGAGTCTAGAAATAGGAGGTATTTATAGGAGTCTAGAAACTGGGTTCAGCCTAGAACAAGGGAAGTAGGGATATAAGGATCTAGCTGAAAAGTGGAACTTACGTAGAAGAGTACATTTACTCACCTTGCTATTTCATGTGTTCTTTATAGCTTCCAGTATTAACATTTGAAATAAGTAAATTAAATTTCTGTAGAATCAGTAATGCCAATCATCTACATTGACATTATCAGCTATTTGGAGGCCTAGTCAGTGTATCAGCAAATCTGTCACTCTCCTTTATGCTGCTGCCAGATCAAATCAAGGTTTGCTAAAATTCCAAATTGAAGAAGGGATGCTTCCCAAGAAAGGAGTTCCTGCTGAGAGTTTGCAAACACCACAGTGCTTGCCATCAGTGTGAGGACTACAGCACACAGTTCCATGTATTTTCTGCTGCAGTCAAGAAGCAGAATTGGATAGTTGGGTAGCGAGGTGGCCAGAAGGGAATAGGTGCTACCGAAAGGGTAAAATAGACAGCAGTCAAATAGCACCATGGATAATTGGATTTCAAGGAGTGGGTGGATGGCGAGGAAAAGGATGGCAATGAAAGGAAAGAAATAGAGTGCAATTGAAATGGGAATAGATGGTCATGTTGGGGATAGAGTTTGAAGGAGTAAATGGCAATGAATGAGATGAATGACTGTCAACAAAAGAAAAGGAAATAAATGAGAATGCAGGGATTGGAGTTTGAAGCGATGCAAGAGTGTATAGGAAGAAAAGTAGCAACAATACCTGAGATTGAGAAACAAGAATGCCTTCATGAAGATTTTCAGGTTCAGATCTACAATGGGAGAAGAACTTGAACTTTGAGTGTAAGGCAGTGCCAGTTGAAGTAGATTGGAAAAGGTGGAGTGCCAGGTGAAATTCAGTTGCACTATTAGCTGACTCAAGGCAAGACAGTTGAAGCTTGTAAGTGAGAAAATGATCATTGAATACTGTCCTGATAAAAATAATTGTTGTATGCTGCCAGTTTTTTTAACGTTGGCACAGATGGCGTGCACATTTACTACGAAGTGCACCTTCATTACCTTGCAGCTTGCTACACAATCAGACGCCCATGGAACTTAGCAGCAAAACATTGCTGAATGACCTGTGGAAGTGATGGACTGGTTGGCCTGTTGAAAATCATATCCCTTCCTTTCCATTTTTAAGAGTAATGTATGAAGTAAAAGTGCATAAATTTAACCAGAATTGATTGTTTTAATGCCAACAATCAAAGGGTCCTTCAGCAGGTGCTGTCAAACACACTCGTTTGAATTGTACTTATAATTTTATTATTTCACTAGATCTTCCCTTCAAAGATTTATATGTCCAATTGCTTTGGTACCAGTATAAGGAAAATTTTTTTTAGTGTACCAACAGCTTAAGTAACAAAGCTTTTGTAGCTATTTATTAGCACAGAGAGGGGTGTTCCTAACTTGTCAAATTTCTGTATCAGCAATTTTGAAGTTGTTGCTGTAGTTTTCTGATGGCATGTATGGTGTGATAGAACTAGTTAAAGTACTTGAACAGTATTCAGAATTTCTGAACTGCAATGATAAATGCTGTTAAATAATGAAGGATTGTGATTCCAAATGAATTCGGAGATTGCTAACCCTACATTAATACAAATAATTACCTGCTGAATGCTGTAATACTATACCAAACATATATTATGCAGTTAAATATAATGAGAATTCTATACTTTGAAACCCACTTGTATATCTTTGATGAGCGCTTAGGCTACAACAGCTACAGATTTCTGAGTCAAGTGGCCCAACACATTCCCCAGTGAATAAATACCAATTCAGTCAGGGAATCTGAAACAAATATTCAATCTTTCACTTGCATACGCCTATTTTTTATTAACCCCTAAAATTTGTCCTTTTTATACAAAACTGGCGCAAGGTTTAAAAACAGAAGTTGCTGGAATAGCTCAGCAGGTCTGGCAGAATCTGTGAAGAAGAATCAGAGTTAACATTTTGGGTCCAATGACCCTTCCTGAGACCTGGTCGAGAGTGTCCATGTGACACTGCATGGCACTGAGTGTGGATCTCAGGATGCGGCAAGAGCAGCTGTCAGGGGAACATTGAACGTCACACGTACAACAAGGCTCAGTTTGGACCAATTGTACATCCATCTGACAAAATAAATTACTAATGCCAAAATCAGTACTATCATGTGTGGCAGTATTCTTTGAATATGAATTCAGTTATTCTTGTTTTTTTGCATAATCTGTACATTGAACAGGCTGTTGGCATCACTCTAATGTTTGTTCTTCACTTCTCTCACTCTTCATGGTGAATCTGTCCAATATTTCTGTCAATTCTTTTTTTGGAAATTACAAATTAATGACAGTGCCTCACAAAATTGGACGGATTATTGAGGGTAGCCCAGCAGATCGTTGTGGAAAACTCAAGGTTGGCGACCGCATCCTAGCAGTGAATGGACAGTCCATCATTAACATGCCTCATGCAGAAATTGTGAAGCTAATCAAGGATGCAGGACTTTGTGTGACTCTGCGCATTGTTCCTCAAGAGGGTAAGGCACTACCATGCAAGTCTGTTTATATCAAGGGCATGTTATAAGAAAGAACAGTTTTAAATTAAAACGTGTTGGCAGAAAATAGAAATCAATAAAATCTATTGTGGAACGATTATTTTTAAAAATTATTTCTACATCTTTCACAGATGTGAGCAGTCCTGCTTCAGCACCAGGCTCAGATAAGCAAAGTCCTCTGGCACAGCAGCACAGTCCAATGGCACAAAAGAGTCCTTCAGCACAGCAAAGTCCTATAGCACAACATAGCCCTGCAGCACAACCACCTCCTCTTCAGTCACATGGACATAATGGCAGGTAAGGAGAGCTGTCCCACTTCTTTCAATGTGATTAGACATTTTCTGTTTCCCCTGCTCATGACTAAGCTCATTTTCAAGCAGCAGATTGTCAAATTAAAATTGATGTGAACAATAGGAGTGGTTTTTATTAAATGTATGTAAATATTTAAAGTGCTATAAAATATGTAAGACTAGTAATGAGATGTCTGAAAAATTCCAATTTATTATAAATTGTTTGAACCCTTTAGCACAGAATGAACTTTCAACCTTTAATTAAGTACCTATTCCCTTTAAAATGATTTTGCTGGAATAATTAGGAGATAACTCTTCATCGATGCATAATTAAAATAAGAGTAAAGAGTTTGTTGTGATTCTAGCTGATTGTACTACAGGACAAGTCAGATCCCAGAGTAAAATCTGGTTTGATAGATCATTTGGTTTTATTTGTTTAATTAGTTACTGTGACATTTAGCCACTGAAACTTATTCATATGTGGCAACAGATTTACAACAGAATATAAGTTTATTATTCAAAGAAAACAAGCTATCTAAATGTAGGAGACAGTTAGAAAGATCTTGAAACACATAGCAAAACAATGTTTCACCTGTTTCGTAATGCTATCCGTTACAGGAATTCAAGCCAGAGAAATTACACTCCTCTTTCAATTCCTTATGTTTCTAATTCACTTACTCATTCCAGTTTCCTTTGCCATTGACATTGGAGATAGTCGATGAATCCTTTCTGTGTCTGGTGTCATGAACCTTTCACAAATCTGACAGCTTAAATTTTCTCAGTTGCAATAACCTTCAAATTTTGAACAAAACTCTTCTGGTTTGAAGATAATAAAATGTGAGGCTGGATGAACACAGCAGGCCCAGCAGCATCTCAGGAGCACAAAAGCTGACGTTTCGGGCCTAGACCCTTCATCAGAGAGGGGGATGGGGTGAGGGTTCTGGAATAAATAGGGAGAGAGGGGGAGGCGGACCGAAGATGGAGAGAAAAGAAGATAGGTGGAGAGGAGAGTATAGGTGGGGAGGTAGGGAGGGGATAGGTCAGTCCAGGGAAGACGGACAGGTCAAGGAGGTGGGATGAGGTTGGTAGGTAGCTGGGGGTGCGGCTTGGGGTGGGAGGAAGGGATGGGTGAGAGGAAGAGCAGGTTAGGGAGGCAGAGACAGGTTGGACTGGTTTTGGGATGCAGTGGGTGGAGGGGAAGAGCTGGGCTGGTTGTGTGGTGCAGTGGGGGGAGGGGATGAACTGGGCTGGTTTTGGGATGCAGTGGGTGGAGGGGAAGAGCTGGGCTGGTTGTGTGGTGCAGTGGGGGGAGGGGATGAACTGGGCTGGTTTTGGGATGCGGTGGGGGAAGGGGAGATTTTGAAGCTGGTGAAGTCCACATTGATACCATTAGGCTGCAGGGTTCCCAAGCGAACTATGAGTTGCTGTTCCTGCAGCCTTCGGGTGGCATCATTGTCGCACTGCAGGAGGCCCATGATGGACATGTCATCTAAAGAATGGGAGGGGGAGTGGAAATGGTTTGCGACTGGGAGGTGCAGTTGTTTATTGCGAACCAAGCAGAGGTGTTCTGCAAAGCGGTCCCCAAGCCTCCGTTTGGTTTCCCCAATGTAGAGGAAGCCACACCGGGTACAGTGGATGTAGTATACTACATTGGCTGATGTTCAGGTGAACCTCTGCTTAATGTGGAATGTCATCTTTGGGCCTGGGATAGGGGTGAGGGAGGAGGTGTAGGGGCAAGTGTAGCATTTCCTGCGCTTGCAGGGGAAGGTGCCGTGTGTGGTGGGGTTGGAGGGGAGTGTGGAGCGAACAAGGGAGTCTCGGAGAGAGTGGTCTGTCCGGAAAGCAGACAGGGGTGGGGATAGAAAAATGTCTTGGGTGATGGGGTCGGATTGTAGATGGCGGAGGTGTCGGAGGATGATGCGTTGTATCCGGAGGTTGGTGGGGTGGTGTGTGAGAACGAGGGGGATCCTCTTTGGGTGGTTGTGGCGGGGTTCGAGTTCGTAATAAACAACTGCACCTCCCAGTCGCAAACCATTTCCACTCCCCCTCCCATTCTTTAGATGACATGTCCATCATGGGCCTCCTGCAGTGCGACAATGATGCCACCCGAAGGCTGCAGGAACAGCAACTCATATTCCGCTTGGGAACCCTTGCAGCCCAATGGTATCAATGTGGACTTCACCAGTTTCAAAATCTCCCCTTCCCCCACCACATCCCTAAACCAGCCCAGTTCGCCCTCTCCCCCCACTGCACCACACAACCAGCCCAGCTCTTCCCCTCCACCCACTGCATCCCAAAACCAGTCCAACCTGTCTCTGCCTCCCTAACCTATTCTTCCTCTCACCCATCCCTTCCTCCCACCCCAAGCCGCACCTCCATCTCCTACCTACTAACCTCATCCCACCTCCTTGACCTGTCCATCTTCCCTGGACTGACCTATCCCCTCCCTACCTCCCCACCTATACTCTCTCCACCTATCTTCTTTTCTCTCCATCTTCGGTCCGCCTCCCCCTCTCTCCCTATTTATTCCAGAACCCTCACCCCATCCCCCTCTCTGATGAAGGGTCTAGGCCCGAAACGTCAGCTTTTGTGCTCCTGAGATACTGCTGGGCCTGCTGTGTTCATCCAGCCTCACATTTTATTATCTTGGATTCTCCAGCATCTGCAGTTCCCATTATCACTGATATCTTCTGGTTTGAAGGTTTTATAACCTATACCATTTGCTGAGGTAACCAGTTTCCTGAATTGCTCTGAACTTTTCCTAAAAGAGAAACTAAACTAACTTCTAAACTGGTCCCTGATGTCGTCTAAACTGAATTTTAAAATAAAAAATTGTGCATCCTAGATTCCTGTAACAACTTAGCTAGTGGCTTTATATTGTTGCCTACCTGTTATAAACCTGCAATGCAAACATATTTCCATTGACACCACGGGCATCTGCAGTCACCTGCCTTATGAGAAATGTTGGACTTGATTGCTGTAATGGGAGGACACGCTGACCATGTTTGTTTCGATAGAAAAATCTTCATAGAAGTAACCAACAGCTATTATTACAAGCTCTATTACAAAATCTAAATTCTGAAAATTATATTTGTAGATGTAAATAAATTGTAGGTCATTGATCACAGATTAGATATTGAAGGAGTGATGTATACATATTTATACTTCTCCCTATCCATTGGGATGCTAGCTGAGCAATAATAAAGGGAATTGTCAACAGTGGGTTGCTGTTGTATCCTTCTTGTAGTGAACTGAAAAGTAGCATCAAAGACTGATCAAGTCACCTTTTAAAAAGAATTGAATGAAGTTCCTTCCAAGCGCAGGACACATACCTGAATGATTGAGGACAATTCTGCAGAGGAATACCATGAGTTAGCCGTGACTTTCTAAGCTCAAAGTCAATCCTTCCTCCACCAGTGGATCCAAAGGACACACTACAGCAATTCACCAAGTTTACTTTCGGAGTTCTGCCACCAAAGTTAACAAGATTTCCAGATTTCTTCAAAGGTGCTTGCCACCCTGATTTGGACATGTACCACTGTTTGTTCACCATTGCTTAGTGAAAATCTCTCTGCTTTCTACCAAATCAATATTACCACCAGAAGGATTATAGCAGCTCACAGAGAAGATCCAACACCACACCTTTTAAGATAATTTGTAATCATGCCCGCATTCTGAGTAAATCAAAAGCATTTCAAATATATCCCTGTTAATGACACCTTCGGTCACTATGTATATTATTGAGTGTGGTAGTTGACAAATTGCATTTGTCCTGCTTTGGATAAATAGAATATACCTGGAAAATTTTCCACTTCATTGGGTAAATTCCACTATTGTAATTAAGCCGGAACAGTTTGGTGAGATTTGTGAAAATTCAAGAGCACAAGTCTGCAACATTTCTGCAGAATGTTGTTAGACACTCTTTGTTGGATTGAGAATGCACAACAGTCTCTTAATATCACATGGAGTGAATCCAATTGGCTGTATTGGCTGTGATACTAGGGGCCACAGAAGAAGGTCTAAATAGATAAACTCAGTGCTTTGAGATAAAGGTAGTTGCTTCAGACTTGTCTTTTGCATTTGTGCTGGATTCTGCCATCACTGAAAACAGGATGTTCTTGGAACTTCCTCCTCTCATGAATGCTTTTACATGCCAAGGATTATGTGAATGGGTAGTTGATTACATAGCTTGAGAGAACTGTTAACTTTGCTTGATTAACATCTTTATTTGATGATAATAAGTTAATTTTCTGCAACCGTATTCATCAATGCCTCAGTGTTGAATTGCACAAGATTAAGAGGTGTGAAATATTTAAAGTTTTTGTTATTGATACTTTAATGTTCTGTTTGATTGACACATTGAAATGCTTGTAGAAATACTAATTTTAAACTATGAATAATTGTGAACGTTTTTTTCTAAGCAGTTCCACACATGCCATTGTTATGAAATGGTTCTGCAGTTCTGTACACAATTTATGTTCAACAAATTGACATGGAAAGCTCTTCGATTGCCATGAGGGCAATAAAGGGTCATGTAGGTGGATAAGAGGCATGAGCTGTTGACTTGGCATGGAGGGTAATGGGGAATATGAAGACATGTGAATTTACCTTTCAGATAGATTTCAATCCACACCTTTCTGGGATCTGTGAACCACAAGCCATAGAGAAGCTGAATGCACTCCCATGAGATTTTAAGAGTGATAAAAAATTCAGTTGAGCCTCCCAGGCCACATGCGCAACACGTGGGCACCTGGAATGGGAGAATGGAACACTGGAATCAGGCTGTATCCACCATTTTTAAATAGTTCCAGCATCCTTCCAACCAAATCTTTCCTCAGGATTTACTGTCAGTATATTCAGAGACAGCTGCCATTTACACTAAAGATAGTAGGAACTGGTGATGCTGGGATCTGAGATAACAAGGTGTAGAGCTAGTTGAACACAGCAGGCCAGGCAGTATCAGAGGACCAAGAAAGCTGACACGCAAAACGTCAGCTTTCCTGCTCCTCTGATGCTCCCTGGCCTGCTGTGTTCATCCAGCTTTACACCTTATTATGCCATTATCTCTAAGGGTAAATATCATGTACCTTAGAGCAATCTAAGCCTTCCTTTGATCCCTAAACATCAAACCAGCAAGCTCACAGTCAGGCAATCAAATTTAAATGTACAGTCCCCTAAAAAAGGGTCTTGTGGCACAGTGCTAGTGCCCGTACCTCTGGGCCAGATGGCCTGAATTCAAGTCCCAGCTATTTTAGAGATGTGTCAATACACCTCTGAACAGGGTGATGAAAAAATAACTTGCAGTTCCTAAATATGATAATGTTATAAATCTCATAAATGTAACAGCAACGAACATGTGAACGAAAAACAGAAGTTGGGTGGCTGCCATTGAAGGTGTAGAAAGTAGGACAATATGGACATATTCTATATAGACCTTAAATATGACTGCTTAATCTATTTTATTAGTTGGGGAATAAATATTGGCCATGATACAGGAAGAATTCACCTGCTTCATTTCACATTGCACCAAGGAACCCCTCATATGCATCTGGAGAAACAGATGGACATCAGATTAAAGGCATTTGTGCAAATAACAAACAAGAAATCTTATCTATTTCAAGGGCTGGAGACAACAGCGCTTGAAATTTAACAAAAAGTGTGGTTTAGGTACTGTCTGCAATGGCTAGTACAAATGTTTGATGAAGAAGACTGCCATCTAGCAGGAAGACAGGAAATGCTCTCCAAGGAGAAGGTGCACAGCAGAAAAATTAATACAAGAACCGAGTTTATACTGTTGTAATTTTAGTGTTCGGAAAAGTTGATTCATTTTGTCTTAATTGTTATACACAGCATTTATGTAAATAAGTGCATTCAAATAACAATTTATGTCTGAATAAAGAATATATTTTACAATATTACACGTGATATTCCTTTTAAAATAGAATTGGTTAACTCGGTGGGGTGCTTCATTAGTTCAAAATAATGCCAACACCAAGGGTTTGATTCCCATTCTGGCCGAGGCAGACTTGGGATTTGTCTTTTTATCCTGATTGAAAGGCATTGGAAAGAACCATTTGCCAAAACTGCCAAAAAGCTAACTCAGGATGAAGTATTAACAGATGTTGAGCCAATCTGTTTCAGACAGAACACACGTGGAATGGAAGGGAATGAAATGGAAAATAATTCCTTTTAATCTTAGAAGTACGTATTTCAATAATGTCGAACAAATTCCCTTAACTGTTCCCAAATCAAGGAGTCAAATAGATGACTTGCTTGCAAATCCCTGCTAATGATGCCCTGCAATTCACTATGAGATTTTGGTTTTGTTTTCGGGTTTCATTATTAATGTGGTTAATGAAACCTAATTCTCCTTGAAACATTTTGCAGGATAAATCATATTAATGATTTTAATCAAAGGTTTTTGATCTAGTTACAGGTCAGAAGTGAAAGCAAGACAGGATGTCAAACCAGACATTAGACAACCACCATTTTCAGAGTACAGACAAGCTCCAACATCAGATTATCGACAACCACCATCAGTAGACTACAGACAGCAGCCTCTAATAGATTACAGGCAGCCACCTCCTGACAATAGACAGTATGGAGTGTCTGATTACAGACAACCACAGGTATGAAACCTTAAACATTCTGACTCATTGACCTTTTCCACCATTGACACCTCAGTAGTCTCCATGAGCACACGAGGAATCTGAGCACCACGATACAGCATAATTTGTAATATATAATAATACACACTTAATTTTATAGGAGATGATGTAATAGCCTGAACTGGAGTATAGAAGCATCATTTAAAGGTTATAGAAACTTGTGACATTAAATTAGTGTGAAAAATAAAAACAGACTTCAGGAAAGCATTAATGAATTGGGTAAATTGCATGTTGTATTATGTCACACAATTAATATCAATGAAACTTTAAGCAACATATTCATGGTACCATCACTGAAAAAAACATATGACCTGAAGTTATAAAGGTCTCATGTTTCATCTGAACTGAAGTTAATTAAAGAATGACACTTGTTAAAACATGCTATTGTTTGTAACTAATAGATATAATTTTAGCTGACATTAGTCTGTGCATGTAATATTTGTATTAGTGAACTATAATAGGCTTTTTTGGATCTTTCAATACATGTTACCTATATCTAGTTCTTATTTTACAAGAGTTGACATAAATATGTTGCATCAGATAAAATATACAACTGGACACCACTAAGAAGTACAATTTTAAAAGTTGTGTAACTGCAGGAATAATTAGGGCTTCATATACTGAAAACTTTGAACATGGCTGGTTGAATTGATAGGTTCAAAAGGCAAATTAGATCCTTGGCTTCATCTTACAGGAGTGGAGCATAACATGAAAGTAGTTAAGCTAAACGTTTAAATATCCGTGGTCAACTCAAGCGTTGTGCACAGTTCCCTGATTTCCTGATGCATACCACAGCAAATGAGCAAATGTAAATGTAATATTAGGCTAATGAGTAATTGTAGCTTTCGCAGCAGCATGCAATGGATGAAATAGAATGGACTGCCAATTATACATCCAGCCCAATTTTCAACATTTTTAATTCACTTTAATGGAAAGGGAAATTAGAATGGTTGGCTGATTTGATGTGTTTATTTTACACTACCCCTAAAGTTTTAGAAAAACCTCTCTTGTATTTTCAAAAAGCTAGTAAACAGAGCTTAGTTAAAATAGAAACAGAAATGTCGTAAACCCACAAGAGGTGAAAAGGTAGGATAACTTGTAGGTTTAATATTGAGCATCTACAATTAAAATGTCATCCCAGTTTAGCTAATTTCATATGCCAACAATTCATGTGTATCTTTCTGGTAACTTTTATTTTAATTCCAAGTTTTCAGCAGTTGTAATTTTGAATTGAACTTTCCCAGTCCCTGAACAACGTGAGCAGTAGCAAGTCAATTAACAAAATACGGCAAGAAAAGAAATGACATTCTCGATGTCAAGAAAAAATTGTCAGATTTTGCAACCAAGTTATACATGGCAAGACACGCGTTGCTAGTGAATGGCAAGAGGTCTTTTGTGTGCGTTAGCATGTCATTGGTACTTAATCTCACTTCATTTATGTGCAATTTTCAATCCTCCCAAAGAAAAACTGGATTGTGACAATTCCTGTCATGACATTTTTCTATTCTGCTGACATGAAAGCGCTTGGCTTCTCTAAGCTCCCATCATTTCAAGATTTTTCGATGAGCAGCAACCATCTGCATCCCCACCTATGGTGGTTGGTATCGGGCACTCACCAGCTTTATCACATCCTCATGACACACCTCTAACTTACATAAACTTCTCTCAGTTCTGCAGTTTAGAGTGTATCAGCATCTTTCCTTATAATGCTGCTGCCAAGTCCTCTTGTATACAGGCTCAGACATCCATCTCATGCATTGTACCTGGGTACATCTCACGAACCCTCATTTGCTCTTTTAGCACTCACACACTTTATGTCTATTTAAACACTCACAGCTTCTCTGCCATATCTTGCCCTGCCTTGACTCGATTTTTTAAAAAATCGTCTTTGTCACCTCATTCAGACGCTACTGGATCACACTGTTTCTGTGTTGCCTTGCCATTGAATGCAAATACAAAGCCAGACAGTGTACCCTCTTTGTCAGCAATGATCAAAGGGATGAATATGTTGTACAGCACAGTGCCACGTCAGTGTCAGCAGCCTATATGGAAAACACTGAAAGTGCTTAATGGCTATGTCTCTAAATCTCAGGGAAGTAGACTTTGGTCAAGTCAAAGAGGTCTGGTGACAAGTTAGGTGGCCCCTGCAGTCAAGTGCAACATCTGATCTCAGTCCAGATTAATTGTGGTTAGTCGACCACTTAGGGTGTTCAGGACCAGAGGTTCCATTTCACCAGGAAGCGAGCTATGGTAACTCCTAATGGTTCAGTTAAACCAGTCCAGGAATTCCCAGCAAGCCAGTAGAGCTGTAGAGAGAGCAATCAGGACCTTGGTGACTCATCATTTAGTGCTGTCCATCTCAGTCAGAAAATGGGCCATAGTCATTCCTGGGTATCTGCTCAATAAATGTCAAGAGAGATATCAGGGGCTGCTGCTGTGATAAGGATGATGCAGAGTCATTTGTGGGGATTGGAGGAAACATGCAGGAATGCAGATGTGCCAGTTGCTGGAGCAATGCTTACACCCTGAAGGAGTGGGTGTCCATTCTATCCTGGCTATCACCTGCACTAAATTTTTATGTAACTGAATACTTCTAAAGATTCACTTGGTACCTGTGAAACATCGCTCAATCCTCAACCCACAAATTTTTTTCAAGATTGTTACTGAAACAATTTGTGCCAGATCACACCACTTTGTCTCGATTCACCATGATGAAGTCAGGGCTGTAGCCCATGCAGAAGGCTTTGCCAATGTGCCTGGCTTCCCCCAGGTAAAGAGTGTTATAGATTGTGCACACGTGGCATTGAGAGCACAATTTCATAAGACGGCTTACTTCTTCAACAGAAATACTTTCCATTCCTTCAATGTACAAGTTGTCTGTTATTATTGGTACCTCATCTTAAAGTCTGCACCAGGTATCCTGGAACCTGCCACGATGCCTGTCTCCTTGATTTTTCATCTTCCTGCTTTATTTCAAGGCCTGGATGTCTTACAAGGCTGGTCACTGGGCGACAAGAGTTACCCTCTGTAACCATGGCTGAACACTCAGTTGCACAACCCCCTAATTGAGGCCAAATGTAGCTGCAATGAGGTCTATTTTTTGAGCTGGGTAATCTGGACCAGATAATGAGCGTGAGGTCATGAAGTGTTGAGGTGCCTTGCAGTATAATCCAAACAGAGTTTGCCGCATAATCCTAGCATGTTCTGCTCTGCACACATGGAACAGGCAAAGGGGAGATGTAATGGATATTGGAGAGCTGAGAGAGCAGCAGCGGTCTTCGGCGGAGGAAGGTGAGGGCATTATGTTAGACTAACATCGTGCTCAACATGGCAGAGCAGTATTACGTTGGGCACAGGAAGCCATTTCAGACTTAATTGACAGCGTAATCAAGTAGCTGACTGTGAGCTAGATGTAGTGATCATTCAATGATTTTAAATTTGTTGTTAGTAAAAATGCAAGAGTTCCCAGTTTATTCCCAGAAAAAACATAGCCACTTTGTTAGCTTTTTCTTCACTTTAGCTGTTATTCAATGTAAGTTAATGTTTTCAACTGTTTGAAGGCTTTCCAGCATGTAAAGCTCCCAGTTTCATCTTTTTTAACTCTTTCACAGGATGATGGCGTCACTGGTGAGGCAGCATTATTGCTCATCCCTAAATGTCCAGAGTGTGGTTAGGAATCAACCACTTTGCTGCAGATTTGGAAACATTAGTGAACCAGATGGGTTTTTCCCCCACTAATCGGCAATGGATTCATGATCATCATTGGACTCTTAATTCAAATTGAATTCAAATCCACCATCTGCTGTGGTAGGATTCAAATCTGGGTCTCTGGATTTTAACAGTCCAGTGATAATACCATGAGGCCCATTCCCTCCCATTCAACAGTGAGAAGATGTCACACAATGCTGAGTGTTCGGAAAAGAGCAGCACTCTTTAGACAGGGTTCAAACGTTGCAGTGTTAAGGATATATAGCATGCGTAGCCTGATTCTTGTAGCTGCAGTTATGAAGACTGTCACCTGTCTGATCAACAATGTAAAATAGCAATATATTTACAAATGTGAGCTTGTATTTGGAATTAAGTATCACCCATGCCACCTATCTGTTGTCAAAAATGTTTGTTTTTCATTCCCCATCCCATCCCACGTGAAGGATGGTTCCTGGCTGGCAGCAACTGACCTGGTGCATAGCTGCCCTTTAAATATGGTGCCAAAGTCAA
Organism: Stegostoma tigrinum; assembly: GCF_030684315.1. Taxonomy (NCBI): domain Eukaryota; kingdom Metazoa; phylum Chordata; class Chondrichthyes; order Orectolobiformes; family Stegostomatidae; genus Stegostoma; species Stegostoma tigrinum. Next base: position 25,001,550 of record NC_081378.1, on the reverse strand, counting down.
GCATCTCATGTTGCCGCAGCAGTGGTGAGCACTTCACCATTGGTGAGCACATGATAGTGTGAGTAAGATGCCCGAGAGCTGTGGTGCAAACAAAAGGAGGTAAACAATTGATAACTGTGAGAGATATCTCGCTAGAGCTTGCTATAAGAAACCATCCATGAAGGTCTCAGAAGTTAGCAATAAGCCAGTTTTTAGAAAAGTTCAGTCCCTTTACGGTTTCAGTTGAACTTATCAATCTGTCACTTTGTTAGCAACGTGGTCATTTTCAGAAAACAAATGCCCAATATACTGCATTATTTAAAAAGAAGATAAAAATTTGGAAAATCGTTTTTATTCTTCAAACTCCACTATGTTGGAAAGCCCATAAAATGACATCACTATCTGGGCATGCAGATTTGTCTAAGTTTACAGTATAGCTTAGAAAACAAGTTGCAACATGACCTTTTTAGAGACAAGCTGATTAGCTAACTTGCAACCCTTTATCTTTGTAAATACTGAAAATAGATGCTCATTGCAGACCATGTGCGAGAGTAATAGCTTTGAAGTGGCAATTCTTTCTGCTAGCTCCGGTCACTGTTTCCTAACTCACTGACAGAGACCCACAATGACATCCCAGGCAAGTTTTAGTTATTTATTTATTTATTAGTTAGAACATAGAACAGTACAGCACAGAACAGGCCCTTCAGCCCACAATGTTGTGCCGACCATTGATCCTCATGTATGCACCCTCAAATTTCTGTGACCATATACATGTCCAGCAGTCTCTTAAATGACCCCAATGACCTTGCTTCCACAACTGCTGCTGGCAACGCATTCCATGCTCTCACATGTTGTATCTGCTTTCCTGAACTTCATATACAAGACATTTAACAGAGTGGCCTCTGTGAAGAAAATGAGTTTCAGGTATAAGTAGATCCACTTCATTTGTTCTTTTTGCCCCAGTTACTTGATTTTGATCTGCAATCCCTTTTTGGTGTCTTCCCATAGAAGATACCTTTCGGCTTATGTGGAAGGCTACAGTTTTTGTATCTAAGCATTCATAACGCTGCTGTAAAGTTGCTCATGAGAGTAGCTCAAGTGCCTGGCCTTCAGATTTTCTCTTCCTTCCAAATGGGGGTCCCTCATAGAATATTCCAGTAGTTCAAAAAATTGTTTGCTGAATCAATGATCAAAATGTTATATTTACTACAGTATTTTCTCTATAAACTGGGAGAATATTTTGAATAAAATTTATCTCCTCTCTATGTGTATCACAGTGTTAGTTTCATCTCCATGGATCAATTCATGGAAGTTGCTGTGTGAGGACTTAACTCGTGGCAGGCTGGCATGAGCCCTGCCAAGTGCTTGCTAATTGTTAAAGACTGCCAATAGGTTGCTGCTCATTTCTTTGTTGGAAATGAGTGGAAAGGTAATTGCACATAGGATGAAACAGTTAAAGGTTGTGCCAAAAAACAACAAAGATGATTTATTTGAAAGATAAAGAAAGCTAGTGATTACTGTTATATCTATATATATTTGCCTATTCTTTTTCATTCTCAGTGCACGAGAAATAATAATCATTCTTTTGTTTTCCATTTATTTAATTTTTAAAACTTTTAATTTTTTAATTGAGGAAAACCATTTTCCTGGAAATGAGATAACAGAATTAAGTAACCACATTTAAATAAATATCTTAAAGTACGATACCATTATGTGAAGGCAACTCGTCATCTACTTTTAAAGGGCAACTCGGGAAAAGCAATGAATGCTGGCCCTTCCTAAATCCCAAGAATAAGTTTTTGAAAAAGTGACACTGGAGTATTTGGTACCATCACTGCATAGCTAACTGTTCAGAAAAGTTGAGTATTAATAATTCTAGAAAATGATGATTAAATACTTTAAAGCTGATTATTATAAGTTTGTGAGACAAATTTAGAGACATTGAACAGAACTAGTTGATAAGATGATTCATCAGATGATCCATCAGATGATCAGAACATTGCATAAGTGAACAAATGCATGTAAAACAATATTTTAAAAATGGAAATAATGGCTGCAAAATTGGGTTTTTATGTAGTAGCATTGTATACAGTTATGGGGAAATACCATATTTGAAGTCTGAGTGAATAATACCTACTTTAAAGAGGTGATGATATCTGGTAATCTAAAATTATTGCTGATAGAATAGACTGAATGGTAAGCCTTTCCCACCATCTGTCCCAAAAGAAGCACTAAACATTGCTTCATCTTCTCCCTTCTTGATTTCCCTGAATCACTCACAAAGTATACTACTATACTGGTTCATTGTTTATATTCCTAGATCTTGTTGAAATTCAAATTTATTTATCACATAAAACAGGTGAGGAAATACTAGATGTCACCGGATTTTATTTCTGGTTCTATGATTTTGAGGCAAAAATAGTTGCAGCTAAGGTAAAATTAACCAGAAAGCTTTACATGTAAATATTAAATCTATTACTTTGGAAATTTTTGCTTTTATGGAAGGCTGCCAAAGTGATCAAGCAAATATTTTAACATTAATGAAGCATTTGGTTTGTCATATTTCCTTTAGAAATTCCACTGAACTTCTTACATTGTACTTCTTGCATGTTTAATCAATGGAAAATATTAAAAGTGAAGGATTGTTCAACATTCACACTTCGTAAAATCGAGTAGGAAGTATGTGCTAGAATATTTTAAATAGCATTTATGATTTGTTACAGACTCTTAATTGTATCTGCTGTGCACATGCTTTATAATTTATCACTCCTGACATGCAATCTACTATGTGCACTAAAAGTTGTAAATAAATCCACAGGGCACTTATATGCTTGATATTCTGCTTTAACACTTCAGCTGAATTATGACACGGGTGCTTCACCACGTAACCTTAATATCCTGGCAGTTTTTGAGGAAAGGAGGTATAATTTTTGTTTAGCATTATTGTATCCTTGCAAGGAATGGGAACTTACTGACCATGCAAATTTATTATCAGAAATTATAGACTTGATTAAGGGTGTGTACAGAATAAGATAACAAGCAATATTCTTACTAAGTTGATCTAATGTTAACCTAACCATTATCCTTGCACTGATGCATTTCTAAATGTCAGGAACTAAATCTCTTGATTTTAGAGCTTATTGATTCAGTACAGGCTGAATATTCGTAACTGTTTCATTAAATAAACTGTTCAAACAGCATAGTGAGCATCGGGATTTGAATATAATTTATTCTTACCTTATGTTTATATATAGGATTTTGATTACTTTACGGTTGATCTGGAGAAAGGTGCCAAAGGATTTGGATTTAGTATTCGTGGAGGGCGAGAGTACAAAATGGATCTCTATGTGCTGCGTTTAGCAGAAGATGGCCCAGCAGTCAGAAATGGGAGAATGAGAGTAAGTCAGCAATTTCTTTTTGATTCTGTCACTTTTTTTGTTGTGGCAATCAAACATCTTGGTTTCACTGCAGTGTCAATTTTACGCAAGAGGCATTCCAAAGATATAAAATCAATTAAGACTCTGTCATTGCTTCAAGGCATGATATTTCACTGTCACTGCTATCATGAAATCTGCTAAATGGACTGAATGGTGTAAATAAACAGCACAACAATTCTTATATTACTGTACAAACGCTGCTACTTTAAACACATCACCAGTGATGCAATAGTTTATGTGATTTCACGATACATGTTAGCAGTAGTTAGTAAGTAACCAGATTTTTCTCATCCCTTCTCCTTGAGGAATATCAGAACCTGTTATGTTGCTCCATTAAGACTGTGGATCAGTCCCAGGAACTTATAGCTATAGTCAGTATCACCCATAGTGGTGCATTTACTAAATGGATCATCAAGATTAAGGAGTATTTTATATTTAAGTACAGTGTCAATCATCATTTATAAACCTTAATGGAGATTGTATGCAGCAAACACTATTATACTTGTGGTGGAACTGCAAAGGACGTAACTTATAGACAGTAGTATTTTGAACATTTTCTCTTTTATAATTTAAATCAGTCCCCACACTGTATATCTGTGAAGTGGCTATGAGCTTGCAGCAGGAATTTTGCAAAATAACTATTCAAACAGAATTAAAACACTAAAAACATCTGAATACAAAATAGATGTATAGATCACAACATTCAGCTCAGTAGCCACTGCTATTGCCGATGCTGCAGAGCTTGAAATGTTTGAAAGTTTGATCAAAGTACTTCTCCCTAACAGTGGGGCAGCTGCACTAGAAGCAGATGATGTCTTTTCACCTCTCTTAGCTCACAGCACAGGCTGCAGTGAATTTAAAAACAACTTCAACTTTCAGTTGAGGTGCTTTTGACTTACTTCTATGACAGCAGACCAAATGGAACGTTAACAGAAGTTTCTGGGTTCACAATGGATTGGTATTGGACTCTGTCAACGGGCCTGTCAGGCATTTACCTGCTTTCCTTGGGATGGTTGTGGTTCTTCACGGATTGCAGAATGATTTGGAGATGATGCACAGAAGGCAGAGAAGAAAAGCTATGTGCAGATGCAGAAGAAGATAAATTGCTAAGCCCAGTTAGGTTTGGAATAGTCAGGTCTCAAGGTAAACTTGTATGATAAATACTGTTCCATGCCACTGAGATAGCTCATTGGAAATCAAGCCTCACGAACCCCAGCATCATCACAAAAGTTAATGGTTTTGACAAGTTCCAGAATTCCCCGATTTATCCATTCCTCTGAAGTAGTTTAACAGAAAACACAGACCAGGATTTGAGATAATGGGAACTGCAGATGCTGGAGAATTCCAAGATAATAAAATGTGAGGCTGGATGAACACAGCAGGCCAAGCAGCATCTCAGGAGCACAAAAGCTGACGTTTCGGGCCTAGACCCTTCATCAGCTGATGAAGGGTCTAGGCCCGAAACGTCAGCTTTTGTGCTCCTGAGATGCTGCTTGGCCTGCTGTGTTCATCCAGCCTCACATTTTATTATCACAGACCAGGATTTCATAGGTTTCTGTACTTAACTAGAACGTGGCTATTTATTACAAATAAATAGATTCTAACTTTAATTAAGCAATTATGAGCCAATGGTCTAAAGTACTGTTTGTTAAAATTCTAACCCCCTTATACACTCCCCTGGACACCCACATACAGACCTGTACAGACAGGGTGACTGGTTCCCACCGATAACAGTCTGTCACTTATCAATTATACATCACAGTTTACTGCAACTGGAAAGGGGAAATAAAGTGGTTATCTTCAGGCTTGAGATGCTTTTTACTACAAACAACATGTTGACAACAGGAAAGATTGAAAAGACAGTCACTTGATCCTGTCCAAGCTTTGCTGAGATGATTCTTATGCTGATCAGAACACTGTTTCTTGGTTTACCCTCTCCAGATACTTTGACCAGCACAGGGTGACTGGTTCCCACTGATTACAGTCTGTCACTTATCAATTATAAGTCACAGTTTACTGCAACTGGAAAGGGGAAGTAAAGTGGTTATCTTCAGACTTGAGATGCTTTTTACTACAAAGCAAAACAGTTCCTTCCCCTCTAGAGGTCCAATGGCTTCTTCCAAAATAATCACAAACTCAAGCTGTTCACCCACCTGGGAGCCAATTGCAAAGCTGTTGTCAAGAGCATAATTCTAATTGATAGCTGTTCATTTATCTACAGACCCATCAGCTACTTGGAGCCAGCCAAAGTTTCATTTGCATACATCCTTTGGCTGCAGCTTGATTGCAAACAAGGCATCCACCATTGTTTGAACAGCCTTATTTACAATGAGTGTCAGGTTATTTGCCTTTTAAAAGGTGCCCCAATCTTTCAAGAATCCTTCATTTATAAAATAATTTTGTTCTCATTTTAGTCATCAACTAAAAATACAGGAAAAAAACAGTATTTACAATATCCATCAAACATGGCAGAGAACGTTAGTGTTTGTCTCTTCTAGTATAAGTACATTTTATAAATGCAACAGGTCTTAATTACTACCAAATTAACTTTTACAAGATGGTATTTTCATTATTTCAGATTTTAATTATCTCTTCCTCAATTGCATCATTCCCACACTTCATTTTATGTACAAGTAGTCTCTCACTTCCTGGTTCAAGAAATACTCAGCTGTTTGTGTTGCTCACATAGGGCTAAATTCCTTGTTAACAGTGTTGCATTGTTATGAACTTCATTCATCACAAGTTGCAGTGAAAAATGCCATTGAAAGTCTGTGTAAAAGGGTGTAATGAATGATCAGTGCCCTTTGCTCCTCTGTGATCATTGAATTAGGCACTGTGTTGAAAATTCAGATCTTTAAATTACACCCTTGTTTATTTTACTAATCTTCAATGGCCTTGTTCAAAATGAGTCATTTCATACACTGCTTTAGAATGCAACATTTGTCTTATTTTTCTTAACTGATGCTAAATTACAAACTGTTGTTATTAAATAGTGTTCGAAATTAAGCTGCCAAATTATATGATCAGTTGAAAATGTAAAAACAAGTTTCTTGCAGTTTACTTTTCCAGGATTCTTCCTGGAAATCATTTAAAGAGAGGTCAAGACTAGTGACAGGTTTTAGCTGAGTTGAGAGCTGCTTGTTGTTGGTGTAGACCTTAAAAATAATCTCAGAAGAAATTCAGAGCTTTATTCTTAAAACTGTTCAAAAACCAAAAGTTTCAGCGATGTGACAGAGTTCCACTCAACATAACAAGGTGGTTTTGACGCCTCTCATCAGGAGGTAACTGTGGCGCTGCTACATAACCCTAGCCATAATGCATTTCAGACTTGTTCTTTGTTTAGAACTGGGTCTGTTGCTCCTTCATCTAGGTATGACTAAATTTTTTTTACAAGTAGGAGATGGGAAATTCCTGGGAGATGATGAGTTAACTTTTGTGCAGTTCTAGGAATTGTGGGAAGCAGCCAACTGGACAAGTCTGTGTTTGATAACAGCCATTTTAAATCGAGCAAGAGTCCATTTTAAAAGTTAAAGGAGAGTAAATGCTCAAAATATAAAAAAAACTAGGATCCCTCTTCATTTCTTAGTGGGCATGATACCAGAGAGTGCCCCGGTTGCAGAAGCTTTGTTCTAAATGTCTTTGGTCAAATCTCACTAAGCAAAATTTGCATTAGCTTTTGAAAATATTTTGGATTTTGTAAACATGGAATTATTGAATATAGACTATGCTGAGTCAGCACTATTTTCTCCTGTAGTATGAATTGGTGTGATCACTTGAATTTAGTATTCCTGCATTTGTCCAGATGGTGTGGTATGAGGAGCTTTGGCAATACCAATATTCAACAATACCTTTAGGCAAGGAAAAAGGGGGAAATGGCAAAGCAGAAGAAGCCATTATTCTACTGTCTGATTCATGCAGGCTCCCTTGCAGATATGAGCTAATACAGGTATAATTTGGCAAACATTTAAACTAAATTAGAAATTCCATCCAGGGGACGTAAGAATTGTTGATATGAAAAAATAAAATTCATTAACAGCAATTGACTTGAAACTGGGATTGTAAATAAAGATAGCATTTGTACAAGACCCGAGCATGTTTAATGATACACTGATTAATTTTATTCATTTGTCTACTTTGATCACACCAAGTTTTCATCTTCCAGCTTGTAATTTCTTATGTTAGGATGTCAATGTGTTCCCTCCTTCTGTTTCAAACAGTTTTTATTTTATAAATGGGAAGTGTTTTGAAAAAATTGAAATTTGTCTTGGAGACTGTTTGTTTTTATAACTTTACAAGCACCCCATTTAGAATAGTGCAATATGCTAGAAGGATGTGCAGGCTGATATGAATGATTCTTCCATGACCATTACCATCATATAGGGAGGTTGGCCAAGCATAGTATCAGGACTGTCTCAACTTATGATGACTGACGTCCATGCCCATACCTACAATGTTCAAAGATTTCTCTGATTGTCTCACTTAATCCATTCTCAATTCAAGGTGGGATTTAAACTCTGCCCATTCTAACTCAGAAACAGAAATTCCATTATAATTGTGTTCATAGATTCATTCCTACAAGAGATATACAAAGGCAACAGGTTTAATTCTGCTATTTACACCACTTTGATTTTCAGCTGCTTAATGCAAGATCAATTAGAAGAGGTTTGGGGTTGCCAGGCATACTAAATAATACCTCCAATTAGCAGAGACCCCATGGAATTGTACGTGTTAATCTGTCAAATTCAGTCAGCCACATGAAAATTTCAAAGAAAAAGGTAAAAGTATGTTGTTACATTCATTTATGTGTACTTAATAGCCCTCGTATAACATATCAACTCCCTGTCTGTCTTTTAATTATTTATTCAATCTGCAATGCAGGGGCCATTTTATGTAATTTCGATGGTTGAAAACAATGTAGGAAGTTCTTACAATTGATCAATATAAAGAATATTATTCTGTATGTTCAATATATTCTTTTGTACAAAATTGGATTTTAGATTATGGGCTATATTGTTTATAACTGTTATAACTGTTTATACTTGAAGTAGTTATAACACAACAATCTATCTAATTAAAAATTGTAATAGAGCCCTGCGTGCCCCACACGCAATTCTTTTTGGTCAGACCCTGACCTTATTCTCCAAGTCTGGATGAGGTACAAGATACAAATGTTTGATTACTTACAGAAAGCAACTTTTCCGTACAGCCAGTATGTATCATGCTGGAATCATATTATCCGTATATATAAATTAGCTTTAGTTCAGCATGTTTAATTCCAGACACTGTTCCTCAGCAAGTCAAAATGAATCATGCAGGTTGTTCCTGGTGATATCTGAAATATTCTGACAGTTATTACTGTTAGTTGCAAACTTGTCACTTAAATTATCCCGATAATGTATCTTTTAATACCTATTACAGTTTACAGGGTGAAAGTTGATGAAAACAGATTTCCACTATAAGCGCTGTTTTACTTGACAGAATACCCTACATATTATCGCTGCATAATCACAGGTGAGAAAGGTGACTTTGGCCATATTAGTTCTGTGGAGATAGATTAGTTAATAGCTTTCTCACATCTGAGACAGAAGATTGTGGATCCAAATTCCACTCGAGAGACCAAAACATAAAATGTAGGTTGTAACATCAGGCATGCTAATGGAATGCTGCACGATCAGAGGTGCTTTCTTTTTGGGTAAAATATTAAACTGAGGCCAGATCTGCTGCTTTAAGTGGATAGGACAGATACCATGGGACTATTTCAAAAAAGAGCTTAGGAGACCATCCTGGTGTTCTGAGCAACATTTATCCCTTTATGAACACCAACAAAACATATGAGCTTGTTGGTATTATATTACCGTTCTGGCCCATCATATTACTTTAATCACCAGAGTAAGTCTAACACATGTTAACCATACAGAGTCAGATCAACAATGAACCACTACATTTCATAATACAGTTTGTGCGTTCAAATAAGTAAAACTTCACAATTCCAGTTCTGAATACAGCTCTCAATTCTTATACTAATTCTGCCTTTAATTTCGGAGAGATGGATAGAGCAGGGACAGGAATGGTTGTTGCAGGTTCCGGGATTTAGATGTTTCAGTAAGGACAGAGAAGATGGTAAAAGGGGGGGGAGGTGTGGCATTGTTGGTTAAGGACAGTATTACAGTTGCAGAAAGGATGTTTGGGGACTCGTCAACTGAGGTAGTATGGGCTGAGGTTAGAAACAGGAAAGAAGAGGTCACCCTGTTGGGAGTTTTCTATAGGCCTCCGAATAGTTCCAGATATGTAGAAGAAAGGATAGCAAAGATGATTCTCGATAGGAGTGAGAGAGACAGGGTAGTTGTCATGGGGGACTTCAACTTTCCAAATATTGACTGGGAACATTATAGTTCGAGTACTATAGATGGGTCAGTTTTTGTCCAGTGTGTGCAGGAGGGCTTCCAGGCACAGTATGTAGACAGGCCAATAAGGGGCGAAGCCACATTAGATTTGGTACTGGGTATGAGCCCAGCTAGGTGTTAGATTTGGAAGTAGGTGAGCACTTCGATGATAGCGATCACAATTCTGTTATGTTTACTTTAGTGATGGAAAGGGATAGGTGTATACCACTGGGCAAGAGTTATAGCTGGGGGAAAGGCAATTACGATGAGATTAGGCAAGATTTAGGGTACATAGGATGGGGAAGGAAACTGCAGGGGATGGGCACATTAGAAATGTGGAGCTTATTCAAGGAAAAGCTCCTGAGTGTCCTAGATAAGTATGTACCTGTCAGGCAAGGAGGAAGCTGTAGAGCGTGGGAGCCATGGTTTACGAAGGAAGTGGAATCTCTGGTCAAGAGGAAGAAGAAGACTTATGTTAGGATGAGATGTGAAGGCTCAGGGCACTTGAGGGTTACAAGGTAGCCAGGAAAGACCTAAAGAGCGAGCTCAGAAGACCCAGGAGGAGACATGAGAAGTTGTTGGTGGATAGGATCAGGGTAAACCCTAAGGCTTTCTATAGGTATTTAAGGAATAAAAGAATGACGAGAGTAAGATTAGGGCCAATCAAGGATAGTAGTGGTAGATTGTGTGTGGCGTCAGAGGAGATAGGGGAAGCACTAAATGAATATTTTTTGACAGTATTCACTCTAAAAAACGACAATGTTGTCAAGGAGAATACTGAGATACAGGCTACTAGATTAGGTGGGATTGAGGTTCACAAGGAAGAGGTATTAGAAATCCTACAGAGTGTGAAAATAGATAAGTCCACTGGGCCGGATGGGATTTATCCTAGGATCCTCTGGGAAGCCAGGGAGGATATTGCCGAGCCTTTGGCATTGATCTTTAACTCGTCATTGTCTACAGGAATAGTGCCAGGTGACTGGAGGATAGCAAATGTGGTTCCCCTGTTCAAGAAGGGGAGTAGAGACAACCCTGGTAATTGTAGACCAGTGAGCCTTACTTCAGTTGTTGGTAAAGTGTTGGAAAAAGTTATAAGAGGTAGGATTTATAATCATCTAGAAAAGAATAAATTGATTAGGGATAGTCAGCACGGTTTTGTGAAGGGCAGATCATGCCTCACAAACCTTATTGAGTTCTATGAGAAGGTGACCAAACAGGTAGATGAGAGTAAACCGGTTGATGTGGTGTATATGGATTTCAGCAAGGCGTTCGATAAGGTTCCCCACAGTAGGCTATTGTACAAAATGTGGAGGAATGGGATTGTGGGAGATATAGCAGTTTGGATCGGAAATTGGCTTGCTGAAAGAAGACAGAGGGTGGTAGTTGATGGGAAATGTTCATCCTGGAGTCCAGTTACTAGTGGTGTACTGCAAGGGTCGGTGTTGGGTCCACTGCTGTTTGTCATTTTCATAAACAACCTGGATAAGGGCGTAGAAGGGTGGGTTAGTAAATTTGCAGACGACTCGAAGGTCGGTGGAGTTGTGGATAGTGACGAAGGATGCTGTAGGTTACAGAGAGACATAGATAAGCTGCAAAGCTGGACTGAGAGGTGGCAAGTGAAGTTTAATGTGGACAAGTGTGAGGTGATGCACTTTGGTAGGAGTAACCAGAATGCAAAGTACTGGGCTAATAGTAAGATTCTTGGTAGTGTAGATGAGCAGAGAGATCTCGGTGTCCATGTACACAGATCCTTGAAAGTTGCCACCCAGGTTGACAGGGCTGTTAAGAAGGCATACAGTGTTTTAGCTTTTATCAATAGAGGGATCGAGTTCCGGAACCATGAGATTATGCTGCAGCTGTACAAAACTCTGGTGCAGCTGCACTTGGAGTATTGCGTACAGTTCTGATCACCGCATTATAAGAAGGATGTGGAAGCTTTGGAAAGGGTGCAGAGGAGATTTATTATGTATGGAGGGAAGGTCTTACGAGGAAAGGCTGAGGGACTTGAGGCTGTTTTCGTTAGAGAGAAGAAGGTTGAGAGATGACTTAATTGAGACATATAAGATAATCAGAGGGTTAGATAGGGTGGATAGGGAGAGCCTTTTTCCTAGGATGGTGACGACGAGCACGAGGGGGCATAGCTTTAAATTGAGGGGTGAAAGATATAGGACAGATGTCAGAGGTAGTTTCTTTACTCAGAGAGTAGTAAGGGAATGGAACGCTTTGCCTGCAACGGTAGTAGATTCGCCAACTTTAGGTACATTTAAGTCGTCATTGGATAAGCATATGGACGTACATGGAATAGTGTAGGTTAGATGGGCTTCAGATTGGTATGACAGGTCGGCACAACATCAAGGCTGAAGGGCCTGTACTGTGCTGTAATGTTGTATGTTCTACATTCACTGCTAAATTATAGTACTACATGGAGCTGGCAAAATGCAGAGTTCTTCTTATTTTTTTCCTAATACTCTTAAGTCAGTAATAATGTAATCTTAAACACTCAGGCAAAGTTGTAAACACAAATTCACAAACACAAATGACCAACTGTCCTGATGATAAGCTCACTTTAGTCCATATATGATCGGCAGGAAGTTGTTTAACTCATCATCTGGTGATCCCACATGCAGACTTGGGCATCGAAGTATGTGAGCCCTCATTCCCACAAGTATCACATTACTGTGGGCCCTTGCGTGTTTCCTCCAGGACAAACCATAAGACACAGGCACATTCAGCCCATCAACTCTGATCTGCCATTCAGTCATGGCTGATAAATTTCTCAACCCCATTCTCCTGCTTTCTCTTCTTTAACCCTTGATCCCTTGACAGTCATAGAACATAGAACAATATAGCGCAGAGTAGGCCCTTTGGCCCTCACCTCACATTTAACCATATTAAATTCCATTTGCCACCTTTCAGCCCAATTCTGCAGTTTATCCAAGTCTCCCTGCAACCTGCAACATTCTTCCACACTGTCCACCACTCCACTGACTTTAGTGTCATCTGCAAACTTACTAACCCATCCATCAATGCCTGCGTCCAAGTCATTTATAAAAATGGCGAACAGCAGTGGTCCCAAAACAGATCCTTGAGGCTCACCACTAGTGACCGGACTCCAGGCTGAATATTTTCCATCAGCCACCACTCGTTGCCTTCTTACAGAAAGCCAGTTTCTAATCCAAACTGCTAAATCTCCCTCAATCCCGTACCTCTGTATTTTCTCCAATAGCCTACCATGTGGAACCTTATCAAAGGCTTTACTGAAGTCCATGTACACCACGTCAACTGCCCTACCCTCATCCGCATGCTTGGACACCTTCTCAAAAAACTCAATGAGGTTTGTGAGACACGACCTGCCCTTGACGAATCCATGCTGACTATCTCCAATCAAGTTGTTGCTTGCTAGATGATTAGAAATCCTATCTCTTATAATCCTTTCCAAGATCTTTCCTACAACAGACGTAAGGCTCACAGGTCAATAATTACCTGGGTCATCCATACTGCCCTTCTTGAACAAGGCCACAACATTTGCAATCCTCCAGTCCTCTGGTACTAAACCTGTAGACAACAAGGCCTCAAAGATCAACGCCAAAGGCTCTGCCACCTCCTGCCTATCTCCCCAGACAATCCTTGGAAAAATTCCATCTGGCCCACGGGATTTATCTACCTTCACACCTTCTAGAATTGATAACACCTCCTCCTTACTAACCTTAATCTTTTCAATTCTAGTAGCCCGTAACTCAGTCATCTCCTCTACAATATTCTCCTGTTCCTCAGTGAAAACAGATGAGAAATAATCATTTAGCACCTCTCCAATCTCCACACACAACTTCCCACTTCTGTCTTTGACTGACCCTATTCCTACCCTAGTCATCCTCTTATTCCTCACATCCCTATAGAAAGCTTTAGGGTTCTCCTTTATTCTACCTGCCAGTGTCTGCTCATGTCCCCTCCTTGCTCTTCCTACCTCTCCTTCCTAGCTAATCTGTAACACTCCATCACCTCGTCTGAACCATCTCGTCTCATCGTCACATAAGCCTCCCTCTTCTGCTTAACAAGAGATACAATTTCTTTCTGAAACCACGGTTCCCTTACCTTATCGCTTCCTGCCTGCCTGACAGGGACATACCTATCAAGGACACACAATATCTGTTCCTTAAACCAGCTCCACATTTCTGTTGTCCCCATCCCCTGCATTTTGCTAACCCATTCTATGCCTCCTAAGTCTTGCCTAATCGCATTATAATTGTCCTTCCCCCACCTGTAGGTCTTGCCCTGGGACATGTTCCTATCCCTTTCCATTGCTACAGTAAACATGACCAAATTATGGTCACTTTCTCCAAAGTGCTCACCTTCCACCAAATCAAAAACCTGGCCTGGTTCATTACCAAGTACCAGATCCAGTGTGGCCTCCACTCTTGATGGCCCTTCAACATACTGAGTCAGGAAACCCTCCTAAACACATTGGACAAAAACTGATCCTTCCGACGTACTAGAATTATAGCAATTCTACTCAATATTAGGAAAGTTAAAGTCTCCCATAAAGTCTCCCTATTCCTTTCATTCCTGCCCAGAATAGTTTTGCCGATCCTCTCCTCCACATCCCTGGAACTTTGCGGGGGCCTATAAAAAACTCCCAGCAGTGTTACCTCTCCCCTCCTGTTTCTGACCTCAGCCCATACCACCTCAGTGGACGAGTCCTCATCAAAAGTTCTTTCAGCCACCATTATACTGTCCTTGACTAACAAAGCCACACCTCCCCCTCTTTTACCACCTTCCCTGACCTTAATGAAAGATCTAAACCCTGGAACCTGCAACATCCATTCCTGACCCTGCTCTATCCATGTCTCCGAAATGGCCACCACATCAAAGTCCCAAGTACCTATCCAAGCTACAAGCTCACCTGCCTTATTCCGGATACTCTTGGCATTAAAGTAGACACACTTCAACCCAGCTTGCTGTCTGCCAGCACACTCCTGTGACAGTGAGGTCCTGTCCATGTCCTCCCTATGCTCATCCTCCTGTGTACTAGGACTACACCTCAGTTTCCCGTCCCCCTTCTGAGCTAGTTTAAATCTACCCGAATAGCACTAGCGAATTTCCCACCCAGGATATTAGTGCCCCTCTGGTTCAAGTGGAGACCGTCCTGTTTGTAGAGGTCCCACCTTCCCCAGAATGAGCCCCAATTGTCCATATACCTGAAGCCCACCCTCCTGCACCATCCCTGCAGCCACGTGTTCAGCTGAAATCTCTCCCTGTTCTTTGCCTCGCTATCACGTGGCACAGGTAACAAACCAGAGATAACCACTCTGTTTGTTCTAGCTCTCAGCTTCCACCCTAGCTCCCTGAAAACCTGCCTGACATCCCTATCCCTCTTTCTACCTATGTCGTTGGTGTCTATGTGGACCACGACTTGGGGCTGATCTCCCTCTCCCTTCAGGACCTCAAAGACACGATTCGAGACATCACGGACCCTGGCACCTGGGAGGCAATACACCAACCGTGAGTCTCTTTCATTCCCGGCAAACCTTCTATCAGTCCCTCTAACTCTAGAGTCCCCAATGACTATCACTCTTCCTATCCGCCCTTCCCTTCTGTGCAAGAGGAACAGAATCTGTGCCAGAGACCTGCACCCTACTGCATGCCCCGGTAAGTCGTCCCCCCCAACAGTATCCAAAACAGTATACTTGTTTTTCAGGGGAACGACCACAGGGGATCCCTGCACTGACTGCTTTTTCCCCCTTCTAACAGTTACCCAGCTTTCTTCACTCTTAGGAGTAACAACTTCCCTGTAACTCTTGTCTATAACTGACTCTGCCTCCCGAATGATCCGAAGTTCATCCACCTCCCGCTCCAGTTCCCTAACGCGGTCTTAGAGGAGCAAGAGTTGGGTGCACTTCCTGCAGACATATTTGGATGGGACACTAATGGTGTCCCTCACCTCATACATCATGCAGGAGGAACATTCCTCTACCTGCACTGCCATCCCTGCTAATCCCCTAAACAGAAAGTTAAAAAAAGAGAAGCTTACCTTGATTTGTCCCTGGTGTATAAGGTTAGAGGAGATGGATGGCTGGGAGGCCCTACAAGGATAAGGTCTCAGGTTTAGACCCGAGAACCTATGAACCTACCTGTCTCCATCTTAAATATATTCAATGACCTGGCCTCTACAGCCTTCTATGGCAGTGAATTCAATAGATTCACCATTCTCTGGCTAAAGAGGTTTCTCCTTATCTCTGTTTTAAAAGGTCTTCCCCTTACTCTAAGGCTGTGCTCTTGGGTCCTAGTCTGTCCTACCAATGGAAACATCTTGCCAACATCCACTCTGTCCAGGCCATTCAGTATTCTGTAATTTTCAATTAGATCCAAACCCCCCTCTCGCACCCCAGTCATCCTTCTAAAATCCATTGAATATAGATCCAGAGTCCTCAAACATTCCTGGTATGTTAAGCTTTCATTCCTGGCACCAATCTCGTGAACCTCCTCTGAACCCGCTCAAGGGCCAGTACTTCTTTCTGAGATGTGGGGCCCAAAACTACACACAGTACTCCAAATTTGGCCTGACCAAGGCCTTGTAGAGCCTCAGAAGTTCATTCCTGCTTTTATATTCAAGTCCTCTCAAAATAAATACCAAAGTTGCATTTGCCTTCCTAACTACTGACTCAACCTGCAAGTTTACCTTGAGGGAATCCTGGACTAGAACTCCCAAGTCTGGTTGCATTTCAGCCTTCTAAATTTTCTCCCCATTTAGAAAATAGCCCATGCCTTTATTTTTCTTATCAAAGTGCATGACCTCTCACATTCTCATGTTGTACTCCATCTGCCACTTCTTTGCCCACTCTCCTAACCTGTCCAAATCCTTCTGCAGCCTCCCTGCATCCTCAATACTACCTGTCCCTCTACCTATCTTTGTATCATCTGCAAAGTGATCACACTTCAAAAATATTTTGTCTATAAAGCACATGTTAATGAACTGAAATTTCAAAACATACTTTTGATGTAGTGGGCAGTCAAATTAATCAGCCAGCAAAGCCTACCAGTGCTTCATTATATTCTCTGAGGGAAAAGTGTGAAGATATGGAAACAACAATAACTTCATGTTAAGCACAATCCTTGAGGTGCTTGAAATTTGAAATAAAAACTGGAAATGTTCAGAAAGTCTGGCAGCATCTAAGAGGAAAGAAATAGCTAATGATCAAATTCTACCAGTCCCTAAATGATGTGGGCAAGGCCAAGTGATTTGGTTTAAAAAAAAGGTGAGCTGAGAAAAATGTGAATCTTGACACAGGAGAACAAAGTCTGATTTTCCACCCAGGGTTTTAATGATGAGCAGTGAGAGGCCATTTGCATGTGTTGACTTTTCATTTCCACCTAAACTCACCTCATTTGTATGTAGTTTGCTATTTTACCAGGCAGGGGAGAGAAACTAGATGGCGATAGGTTCTGACATGGAAGTCCATTCAAGCACCTGGCAGCTCAAGCTCAATCCTGTCTTGGCCAGAATTCCTCAATATCTTGGGGCACTCTCCATAGGCAGCGACCATCTTGATAGGTATTCTTTAGATTAGATTTCCTACAGCGTGGAAACAGGTCCACACTGTCCCTTGGAGCATCCCACCCAGACCCATCCCCCTTATATATCCCCCCACACACCCCTGAGCACTACGGCAATTTAGCATGGCCAATCCACCCAACTAGCCTGCACATCTTTGGACTGTGGGAGGAGATCAGAGCACCCAGAGAAAACCCACGCAGACATGGGGAGAATGTGCAAACTCCACACAGACAGTTGCCTGAGGCTGGAATCAAACCTGGGTCCATGGCACTGTGAGACTGCTCACTGAGCCACCGTGCCACCCACTTAGTTCTTCATTGTTAAGGTTACAAGACATCTGGTTTTGTCTGGACATTTCCAGTTTTTCACGAAACATTCCAGTAACCTGACGTATTTCTCTAGATTGTTCAAATATCTGTGTTTTCAACTCCATTAACCCCATCTCCTTTAACCTGACCTTCATGGTCCGTTTCATTTCCAGTGGTCGTTTATCTTGAAAAGGTCAGGCTGATATCCAGAAATTGACCAATCAATGAGCCTGCGCCAAAAGCCTTCGATAGGCAGTTCATCTGAGGGGCTCAGTCCAATCAGAGGAAATGTTAGGCCCATGGAAAGTCAAAAAAGGGCCATGATCAAAGAAGAGTAGAAAAGCGAAAGATGGCCCTTTCATTTATATCATATATGGCCCTGTCTGAGTTTGAATTAATCTATCACTGGATGTTTTGGGCTACCCCAGAAAACTACATCAATGGTGCGTGAGCGAGTGAAAACTGACCAAGGAGCTGGAGCTATGTCAATTAGAAACAATGCACAGAGATTTGAGCTGTGATAAAGGTGCTCTGTGGTTACTCGGAATTTTATTTGATCCCCAATTTGGTGAGCTATTCAGTAGGATGTTCTGTGCTGTGTATTTCCTCTGCATGTATGCATCTGCTGATGTAAACTGCTGCGATGATCAACAGGGACATTGCTGGCTCTTAGTAAGAGGTAAAGACTTGACAGGTGGAATTTCTGCAGAGGCTACCTATTGAAACCTGTCTTTTCAGGCAAGAGTCTTGGCTTTTCATTAAGTTGAAATTTTTTGCCTAAAGCTGTTGGATCTTTAGTTAGTTTCAAATAATATTTGAAAGACTCCCTATTTTATTTATCAAGCACATTGCATATTGTTTCTTTTAGATGTCTTCAGTAATTGAGTATCTTAATAGTTACCAACTCTGGCTGGCAATATTGCAGCAGACGTCATTACATAACATCCTAACTTCAACTGTCCCCTTCCCCTGACTGCTCTCATTTGTCACCACCATATCAATCATCATAAGCTCCACCTTTCAAGGGCTTTTCCATACATCCCAGTTTTGTTTTTGAAAATCACCTTATCCATTGTATTTTCACCTGATTTTTATTTTTATTCTTAATAGGTTGGGGATCATATCATTGAAATTAATGGAGAGAACACCAGAGAAATGACTCATGCCAGAGCAATAGATCTGATCAAATCTGGAGGGAAAAGAGTCCGTCTGCTCCTTAAACGTGGGACAGGTCAAGTGCCCGAATATGGTGGGTTTCATATTCTAGATCAGTTCATTTTCTATGCAGCAAATAAAGAATAAAGCCAAATTACAACAACCTTTTCAGGTTCTAGACCAATGTGTTAAAATTGGCAACTAGCTACTAATTTATGACAAATCTTTAACTTTAAGAGGCTGCTGACTAACACTTAAACAATGTTGTGTAACTGATTGAATTTTGGCACAGCAACTTGATTGCAAGCTCCATCAATTTCTGTTCACTTAGCACAATTGACCACAAATGTATTGCCCTCTTTTTTTTTGTTCAACAGAAGGTTTGTTAATCAAACTAGCTTTTCTCCCTTTCTCTAGTAAGACTTGGATCATCAAGCTTCAAAACATTGGTACAGGAAACAGTCAAAATAAAAGTTATTTGAAATGTCATTATAATATTAAATGTTAAATTCTATTGATAGCTGGTTGCCAATTGATGTTAGCATTTCAGTTACAAGCATACATAGCTTTAAAAAAGTTACAGCTAGTTACTAGGACTCAATGTACTTTTTAATGTCTTTCTAATCACTTAACTTCTTGCATGATGTTTCTTTTAACTTAATTTTGGCCTGTTTTAAGTTTTTGAATTTACTATGCTAAACAGCTAACTAAATAACATTGTGCTAACCATTGTGTTAATATCTGCCACTGGTTCTGTTAATTCTAATGATTGGTCCTAGGCTGTTCCTCCCCTTCCTTTAGGAATGGTACCTTCCAGTCTCTCCATGTGCATGAAAAGTGACAAGCATGGGTCCCCATATTTCTTCCTATTGGGCCACCCTAAAGACACGGTTTGTAATTCTGCATGCGTATTCTTGAAATTTCAGATAGAATAATTTCACTTAATTATAAATTAATGCATTCTATAGATAAGCTGCATATGGTCTTTGTCTGTGAAACAGTATACTAACATGAGTACTTGACATCAAGCATTAACAGCGACTGTAATTTAAAGGTCTATAACTAGAATTAAATAGTATCTGCTAATTTGCTTACTGTATTTAATAAACTTAATGGCTTAAATTTCTTAGAGTTGTTAACTGTTCAAAGCATTATCAAATGTCTGTCTTTCCGTGATGTACAAAAAAAATCTCCACTTTGAATTCCTCGACAATAATTTGAAATTAAAATTTTATTCTGTGTATTGATGCTGCAAAGTATGCTTTGAAACAAGGTTCAAAACTACAGTAAAAATAAGTCACATTCCATTAATATCAACCTGACAATGTCTTTCCATTTTTCAGTGTTACCAGGTTTTTAAAATAAACTTATATTCCAAAAATCAAACAGCTGCTAACGCTAGCTACCTAGACTGACTGGTCATTCTGCAAGATTTTGGAGATGGCCATTGAATACCTGACAAAAAACTTTGGAAGCATGTTTGCTTTTCAGCAATATTAAATTCTGTGTTACCAACTGTAAATTAATGTTCTTGCTGCATCCATATCTCTGTTTATGAAAGAAGAATTCTATATGATTTGCCAACTATTCTCTAAAAATAATTTGCCACATCATAGATCTATGCATATTGACCTCAAGACTCTCTGTCCCTGCACACACTTAAGAACTGTGTGATTAAGTCTGTATATCCAGTTCTTTTTTCTGCAAAATGTATTACCTCACACTCAACCATCGTAATTCCATTTGCCACTTGCTTACCTGTTTTACTAGCCTACCTATGTCCTGTAGCAGTCGATTGGTTTTACCTTCACCATTTGTAAGCGTGGAAGGGTTTTGAGAATTCATTCTGAATTGCAATATCCAAGTCATTTATATAAGCGAAAAAAAAGGCCACTGGCATGCACCATACCTACTGTCTTCCAGTCTGAAAAAATCAATTTTTTATCATGAATTGCGATTTTCTGTTCTGAGGCAATTTTTAAATCCAAGTTGGTGCTGACACTTCGTTTTCATAAGCCTCAGTTTTATTCACCAGCATTTTAATGGCACTTTGTCAAGTGCTTTCTTAAAATCCATATTGACAGTATCTATTGCGATCCCTTCATCCACACTTCTTTCTATAAATACATAAGTAGCAAAAACAAAGAAAGGTATGGGTTGAATAGGAACCAAAAAAAAACATCATCCTTTGGAGGCATAGGGCATGGCTCAGTTCATAAGTATTTTAATCTAACTTTTTTAAAATAACAGGTGCTGGCAACGTCAAGGTAACTGGGATGGTAGAGAAATTCAATTGGACTAAAACAGAAAGAGGAGTTATTTGAACATTCACAGTCCCCAAAAGTAGAAAGGTTACCTTGTCTAGGTGGAATGTATTTAGGTTGCTGAGGAAAGTGAGAGTAGAAATTACAAGACTATGGCCACAATTGTCAATTGCTCCTTCGATATGGTACTGGTGCGAGAGGACAGTATTCCAGCCCTTTTACAAAAATGGGAAACGAACAAACTCCGAGATTAATGGCCCGTTTGTTTGACGGCAGTGATGGAGTAACTATTAGGTATAATAACCAAAGTCCAAATGTTCAATTAGAAAATATAGATTAGTAATTGAAATCCTGCATAGATTTGTTTGATTGACGAAAGTCATGTTTGACTAATTTGGTTTATTTCTTTGATAAATTATTAGGGAGTGTTAATGAGGCTTGTACAATTGTGGATGTGAACTGAAAAAAAAATTTAAAATGCCATTTCCATAAACATGTTAACAAACAAGATCAAAGGGACCGTGACAAAATCAGAATTTACTGGAGAAACTCAGTAAGCCTGTCTGCATCTGTAGAGAGAAAGCAGAGTTAACTTTCAAGTAGTCTCCCTTCTTCAGGGGATTTGAATTTGGCCTTGCAACATAAAGCAGTAAATAGTTGTGAATGCTTGTTTTTAAAACTGGAGGGAGGTATTAAGTGATGTTTCCTCAAGGGTGGATATGTGCTACATACAAACATATGAATTAGGAGCAGAATTAGGACATTCAGCCCCTTGAGCCTGCTTTGCCATTCTATAAGCTGATCTGTTAGTGTTTTGAACTTCACTTCCCATCTATCCTTAATAACCTTTGATTCCCTTGCCTAACAAAAATCTAATCAATTCCTCCTTAACAATATTTGATGACCTGGCTTCCATTGCCTTCTAAAACATTGAATTCTAAAGTCACATGACCCACAGCCAGTGCCCTCTAGTTCTTGATTAACCTACAAGAGGAAGTATAATTTCCATGGTACCTTTATCATAACCATTTAGGATCTTACATACTTGAATCAAGTCATTCCTCACTCTGCTAAACTTCAGTCCAAATAAATCCACTCTCTCCAACCTTTCCTCAAAACATTAATTCCAGGTATCAATGTCCTAAATAACTTGTGGATATCTGTGGAAAATCTTGCTGCCTGTTCTAACATTTCTAGCTATTTCTTCACCTGATTAAGCTTCTAGTCATTCTCTGCCATTTTTTTATGTTCTGACCAATCATCTGATCTGCCACTCATCCTTGCACAATGATATGTATTTTTCCTTAAATTTGATGTCTTTCCTTGCATTCTTAATTAAACCAGGGATGGTGGTCTGGTCTCTTGGATGTTTTACTTATTTATATTTATTCTCAGTAATATAAAATGTCCCTGTGTGCCAGTGCTTCTCTATTCCTGTATTTCCCAGCTCAATATCCTAGTTCATTTCACCCTTCATGACTCATCATATTTTGTTTATGTTTAAGTGCTAGTCTTGGACTCACTCTTTTCTCTTTCAAACTGGGTATAAAATTCTGTCACATTGTAGTCACTGCTGCTTAGGAATTCTTTATTTTGCAGTCATTAATCCTGACTCATAATGCAATGCCAAGTCTAATAAAACTTACTAGATGGTGTTAACCTCTTTAAAGCATCCATTCCCATCTTGCTGTCAATGAGTCACTGTCCTTTGTGTTCTTTCTGCCCAACATCTGTTCTTTAGATTCTGAGTTTTCTTGTTGGAAATCAGCCTCCACTTATCTTTATACTTGTGTTCTTTCCTTTGAGTGTTAGCGGTTCCAGTTCAGGAACACCACAGATTTGCAACTTAATATCTCTTGGATCTCCTGAACATTCTCATAACCCAGTTCTTTCTGGCACATTAACCAACATCTCCTTTCAGGTGCTGTATATGATAGATTCAAGGACAGACCAGGCACCACTACTGGTCACTGAGTATCATCAAATTAAATTTGAGGTGCTTACTGTGTAGGTCTTTCTTTGCAGAATCATTGAGTCCATTGACACTGAAATCCTGACATCATTGCAAATACTACTACTGTTGTTGATTCATGCTGATGAAAATACTAGACTGGGTTAGGCAATAGTAGTCCAGCCGTCATCAGCTCCTGTGTTGCATAATTTAGATATCCTTGTGGCCCCATCAAGCAGGTGCCAATGTCTATAATCAGGGTGCTGTTGTGGGCTTATCTGTCTGGCAAAATAAGGCATTTCTTATGACTAGACAATGTTCTAAGCCCTTCATTGGGAGGAGGACTTAATTGACATTTAACAAGCCTACCATTATGACTGACAGGAGGAATGTATTGATAATCAAGCCTTACTACTCCACTAGTTGCACCATTAGCGTAAGAAAAATAGAAATTGAGTGAACGTATCAAGTCCAATATGACTTTGCAACTGAAGGAGGGCCATATCGGACTTGGAATGTTAACTTTGTCTTTTTTCTTCTCAGATGCTGCCAGAACTGCTGAGTTTCTCCAGCACTTTGTTTTTATTTCCCATGTCATCTGTTTTTGAAAGATATGTTTCCTTGCTTTTCCAAAGTCACTCCACCCAAAAGACTGCAAGTGGCTTAAGCGAACATTAACCTTCAGTAATTAGCAGGTGCCCTACAGCTCACATACTGCGGAGTGCACTTCCAAGAAATCAAATAATCTTGTTCAATCAATAAAATTTCCAAATAATTTCATCTTTTCTAGTTTCCTTAAGTACAGAATATGTATTCCTAACACCATAATTTCCTTGTCATGACTTTTCAGAAGTCTGTCCCTTCCAACTGTAGCATTGAAATCAGTAAAGAAGAATCAACTTGTCTCTCTTTTAGACATGGGATAATAATTAATCAACTAAATATAAATTGAGCAAAATTAAATTTTGCAGTGTTCTTTATGGAATGGCTTATTTAGGAAACAAAATTTTGTCTGGGAGGCCTGACTGAAAGTTGGAGTATGTTCCTGAAAATTGCAACTTTATGTGAAGCACAGTTTCCCATAGGAATTAATATTAAAGTCAAAGTTGGGTACCTGAGGGCAATTTTTTGCCTAGAAAAAGCATGTAAAAGTTGAAATAATGTACTGTACATGGGCAAAACTGTCCTTTCCTAGCTGAAGAACACGCAAAACAGAACGAATCACTTTTAATATGGCAAATACACTTTAAATTCAAATTTGGCAACACTCATCATTTTCTCTTTAGCAGCCCTTCTGGGATTACTTGCTTTTACTCCATTTGATGGGATCAAAGATGATTGATAAGTTCGATGTACAATCAATAGACTGTCACGTTTGGACAGGTGTTGCTTGCAATGTCAGTGTCGTCCTGCGTTAGTGCCTTTCTAAATGGACCTTCTGTCATTTTGGTTGGTCACAATGAGTTGTTGGAAGTATTTGGCATTTTCAGAAATGTTTGAGGATATCTATTGATTCTCCTGTTCCGTATGGCATTGTGCTATCTGTTCAAGACATTCGCCATGAAGATTTTCATCACCTTTTCCATGATTTGGATAACACTGGCCAAAAGGCCATGAGGTAAATAAGCAGAAGCAGACCATTTAGCCCATCGAGTCTACTTTGCTGTCAATAAGATCATGGCTGTGTGGTCACTGCGCTCTTGGGGATCTTTCACTCTGAGATCATTTATTAAAACTACCTCATTATACATACTAAATCAAGAACAGCCTGATCCCTAGTTGCATCCACAACATATTATTCCAGGTAACTATCCCAAATACACTATCTGAATTCTTTCTTATGGCAGCATCTACCAATTTGATATTCCAAATCTACATGAAGAATAAAGTCACTGAAGATTAATGTTCAGGCATTTTTACATGTCCTCATTATCTCCTGATTTATTATCTGTTGTACAGTATAGTTTCCTTAGTTATTTCTTGCCTCCACACATGTACTAGATTTGGCATCATCTAATCCAAGATTGTTCCTCACTATTGTACTTGATCTGTCATGTGGCAACAAAAGTAGCCACAATCTTTTCCTATCTGCCCATCCTTTTGAAAAGTCATATACCCCTAAATAGTTGGTTCCCAACTTTGATCTCCTTGTAACTACAAGACCATAATGGCTATATGATCATCTCCGTTAATCTTCCTTTACACCGTTAATTCGTTTATTGTGATCTGAATGCTACGTACATTTTTCCTTTAACTGTTTTTACCCCTTTGACCTTATTTGCTACCATTTTTATTTGTAAGCTCTGTCCATTCCTACTGCATCCCAGTTATTATTAGGCCAGTAGTTGCACCGCAGTTCTGTCAGATCCTTTTACTTTGTAAGTCTACATATCCCCTGTCCATTATGTCATCATTGTAAGTGGTGCACTCAGTAAAGTATTAATCATTTTGGACCTATATACAATATGTCACTGGGCAGGACATGTAGTGGAAAATATAGTCTGTTAGGATAACTTGATTTAAGGGATGGTGTCATTATCTGTCAGCCAAGTTTGCAACAAGACCATGCCATCAGTACAAAAAAATATATTGTGGACATCAGCTGCAATAAACTTAGGTGACAAAGGTCTGTTTCACAAGTCAAAGAAAATCTTGAGGGAAGTGCAGAAACAGATGATAATAGCTGAGTTGATGGCAGAGTCCACAAGATCAGGACCGGCAGGGGTGAGTTGGACAGGAAAAAGATTCAAAAGATGAACTCCCAGTGGCACACTTGGTGGGAAATCAGAGAGAAATTCATGGGACTGCAACTCATAAAGTTGCAGCAACAAGTGCTTGATGGGCCCCTAGGCAGATGGATTGGAACCATATGGTAAGGAAACTACTTCAAGAATTAAGGTTCAAGAAGTCAACAGTAAAAGTAAGGAGAAATCAAAAGCGATAGCAATAGACAATGTCAGCAAAATTTAAGCATTTATTTTTTTAAAAATGAGTTACTACATTTGGTTAATGTTACAATAGCAAACTGCAGGTGATAATTTGTTATCTTTGTTGTATTAATAGCAAATGTTTAGCATTAATATGTATGGACTGAAGGAGGACACAAACTGGTGACCAGAGAGACTGTTTTCTAGTTTAAGTGCAAGGCTATGGACTAAAATAGTTTTTTAAACTCATGTGGCGTGCACTCCTTGCTGGCCCAGGTTTTGAATTCACTAGTATTAACCTTGAAATTTTGATCCTTTAAATAGTTTTAAAATTCAACAAGGCTGTTGCCATTGCATTGAGTAAATAATGAGTAGTGATTACACACATTTTCAGTACATAAGATCACTAAGCTAACTGAAGGAATGCATCTTTAGAAACAAAAACTGAAAAGAATGAAATAAATTAGATGTTGTAGATTGGGAACTGATGCATTTTTAACATTGTTTCTAATTTTGCAGCTGATAAAAGATGCTGCGTTGTTTTGTTTTAAATTATACAAAGTAGAAACAAAGACAACAATCTTTAGAACATATAATACAGTGCAACATATAGGAAATTAAAGCTTTTAAATTGCAGTGCGTTTTCACCTATTATTCCTGTCATTAAGCATTTCATAGAAAGTTGGCAATTCGTGAAACTCTTCTCAGTCCTACATAAGCATTCTTAAATGCCCTTACTATTGTAGTATAAGAACTACCCCAACTTCAGGACATTCTATTCTAAATATTAAAATAACAATTGAAGTTGATAATAACTATATATTTATTTTAAAACTTTTATTTAATTACCCCTTTTTAATATCTTCTTTGATTATTGGAAAACTTGAGGCAATTTAAACTTGTAGGATTACAAATTAAAAATATTAACATAAACGCACAATTCAGAAGAAAGAAACAAAAGTAATCATCAGTAATTTGATATTTGGCCAGAATTAGCTCCATTACAAGGTCATTTATTGGGAAGTTTTCTTTTTCTTATCATTACTCATGGGAGTGAACTTGCTGGCAACCCCAGAATTTATTTTCCATCCCTAACTATCTTCTATAAATCCTGTACTGACTCTCTTAAGTTATTGTTTTAGCAGACAACCACAGCCGGAATGCTTCCTGTGCAGGCTCCCCAAGCCTCTCGGAAATAACCATAATTGCTGATGATCTGATACCACCATCATCATTATCGCATTCTGCCCCAACCTGTGATTCCATTCACCAGCTAGCCCCAGGGACATTATGGGACATCAAGAAAGATCATGATATCAAGGCAAGGGAGCACTCTGCAAATCACCATGGGAGGAGCAGAAGAGACAGATCAGAGAGCCCAGGAAAAGCGGAAAAATTGAAGCAACATCGAAATTCTAAGAAGATTCTTCCAAAGCTCTCTAAGGAAAATAGTAAAAAGACATATGGTGGCAGGACCACCTCTGAAAACAGGACAACTGGGAGGAAATATTTTACAGACACTAAAACAGGGGAGGGCAAGTTTTATGAGACAAGCAGTGAGAAACACAAACGTGGTAGATCCATGTCCCCAGCTTCCCGGAGGGGAAGGTCTCCTGGAATAAAAATGGATCATAAAGTTGCCGATATCACTGAGAGAAAATTGCTAAAAACACATAAACACAGGATGAAATCTGCAGATTTTGGCTTACAAATTAATACTGGTGATGTTGATAACGTCCACGAAAATGCCTTAGAACAGGTCATCAAGGACCTTAAACGAGATCTTAAAAAGATCTCCAGTGAGGAGCATACACATTCAAATCTTGCTATTCAAAGTAATAACACTATAACCCGAAAATCAACTATCTCACCTGGGCCATGGAAAATTCCTGGTTCTGATAAGTATCCCAGTATAATGAAATCTGGTGCTGCCACCATGGGCAAATGAAGTATTAATATTGTTATTCTCCCAATTTTTGGACAGATGCAGGACATTCAACATTTCTTCTTATCGTGTTATTTATCTAACTTAATTTGAAAAGCTATTCAGCCTTATAAACTGGAAGCATTTACATTAACAATATAATGGGAATAATACTCAATGGGGCGATGATATGTTTGGTCATGAAAGACTTTCAAGAGAGCAACCAACTGTATTTTGAACCTTCTGTAAACTGACATTTTACCGCTATATTATGGGGACAGTGACAGCATCCAATGAGCCAAACCAATAGACTGTAAGGAGCAGTGCAGTGCATTTATGTTGGTAAACGTAACTTCAGAGATCAAGAATAACATTGGTGCTTTAGTTGAAAACAATGTTTAAAGTATGAAGGATTCGCTTCATCTGTATGCTGCAGTCATATATGTTGTATCAGTAATCTTTGTACCTGTGGGAACATCAGTTGTTAGAGTCTGGCCTTAAGTAAAACTGCACTGAAGAATGAGGCACTGAAGAATTGAAGTCTACGTAAAGCTGAACTTTTGTAAATATTCAATTTATAGAATGAAGATCTAGCCCAGGGGTTAAAGTTGTTTGAAGTAATACCAGGGTCTCATCTCTAGGAGTAACACAAGTGAAAATATTTAATTTAAATTGAATCTTGTATCAAAGCAACCCAATCGTTAGGGCCACATCAGTGAACCAAGCACAAGAATAGTGTCATAGTAATAAAATAACGCAATTGATTTTCATATGAAAGTTTACTTATTGTGAACGTGACACGGTTCACCTGCTTTATCCTCTGGCCTAGCCATAATCTGATTTCTGCCATTAATGGTATAGTAAAATCAGGTTTTGGGCGATGCTTCTGTATTGTCGTGCACGTACATGTATTACCCCCGGATTTTAGAAGACTGGGATTATGATTGCAGAAGCAAACTATATTTTGTACAGTTCACAGCTTTTACAAGTGCAGTAATTGCTGTATGCGATCTGTAATCAAATTATCTATGAACATGATACGTCACTTACCCTTTGGATAAATATTGCTGTGTAGTGTTAGCTATGAATTTACCTTGTACAGTATCTCTATAAATATGATTCCATGTATTATTAGTCACAAAGACTGTAAGTGAGCAACTATTTTTATGAAATGCACCACTATGGATAAATTAACTTTTACAGAAATCTTGTTTATGATATTCTATCTAAAACACTGTCAAATAAAGTACATACTCCGAAATGAGTGTTGTCCAAAGTACTTGTTCATTTTCCAACTAAGGCTAATAAAAAGGACCTTAAACACACGTGCATAAAGTTATCAAAAGATAATTATATGCATTTTTTTTGTTATGCAAGTCAACATTTTTAGCGTGTCTGTGAAATTAACTTTTCTGTATTCTATCAATACCTTTTATTCAAAAGTCTCAATTGTTGGTATGTTACTTTTGGCTTCAGGTACCAGAATGTTGCTACTGTCAAAAATCTTTCTAATTTCTTTGACCAGAATCGTTAAGATTGTTTTACAAAAGTGTTCAACTCCTTCCATTGGTTTTGTCAGGACAAAGCCAAAGAATGCACTGCAAAAGATTATTTGAAAATGTCATTTCAGCTGATACTGTAGAATTTCTCTTATTATCCTGCAGATTTGCAAGGGTGGTTGGTCCTTCCCTGATGTTGAGACAGACAATATATTTGTGTATTGCTGAAAAGTATTCTCAAAAAATAATGCGTTAAGTGGCAGGAGTAGTGTGACTTTAAAAAAGGCAATCACAGTTTTTTTTAAATTTAGAAGATTACATTATAACTCGACATTAGTTTCAGTCTTCAGCTTTGTGATTTTAGTCCATAAATTGGGAGTGATGTATTAAAGAAATTTACAAATAATCGTTAGAGAAAGATCAACCTTAAACCAATCATTGTTCCCTGTTCTTTTGATCTCATTCTCTGTGAACCTTAGAAGAAATACCACAAACCAAATTCAGTCACTCTAAAGCACAGTCAAACTACTTAAATAATCAGCTCAATTTAGTTCTTAATCACAGACTTGTAGTAGGAAGTACCAGTGGAAGCCAGGTATCTCATTTTATGGAAAGGGAAGTGTAGTATGTGAGTCATACCTAGGTCATCACATCACATGGCATATTATCAATAGTGATATTGCTAAATACCTAGGAATACTTACACACCCGTCACTCAGCTACTAGACTGTCACTACCTAAAGGGAGAAAAATTATTTTAAAATAATAATGTAAATAAAACAGATCGAAAGATAAAGTAAGATTGCTAGAAGAAATTGGAAGTTACTTTTAATAGTTGCAGATAGAATAGTTGGTAGAAACCTTGCATCTGAGTCATCAGGTTCCAAATTCAAATCCCAATAGAGGGCATGATATCAACACTGACAGCCCATTGAAATGTTGAAGGAATGCTGCATTATTGACATCTGAGACATAAAGCAGAGCCTGTCAGCCTGTTCAGGCAGATGTAAAAGATCCTGGCTAATATTCCTTAATCATATCATAACACAAAAATGACTTGGTCATTTTGACACTGCTGTTTCTGAGAGTTTACTATGCTCAAATCAGCTGCCACATTTTTTAAAATGGTGACTGTTCTTCAAAAAAATATTTATTGGTTGTACATGCTTGAATCATCCAGGGGTTGTGAAAAGCGCTAATAAATGCAAGTCTTTTTCAGTGAAGAATAAAGGACCACACACAACATCATTGTATAAAATAGGTTGAGACATTATTGTTAGATAATTGACATAATTTCATTAGCACAAAAGAAATCATAACCGTCAGAAAACTTAGTAATTTTTTTAAAGTCAGTTTTCAGACTAGTGTGGAGCCTCTCAAGATCTGCAACTGGTTGCTGAGCCAAATGGTCCCAATATATTGGGGGAAGGGAAAAATAGGAAAGCAATACTCGATCTTCATATCCTCAGAACAATCCAAAATTGTCTGCATCAATAAAAAGAGATGATTTTTTAATATACTGTGTTTCAGAAGTTGTATTTTCTACAAATGTTTGACCATATTTAGATGCAACTGCCCACTCAACATATTGAAATAATAAAAAGTACCAACGGAGAATAAATCTTGCATGAAAACATATCACCAAGATATTTTCAAACAACCTGTGAAATTGAAATTGTCCAGCCACGGAAAATTTTCTATGCCAAAAAAAATACAAAAGCAAACTAATGTTGGTTCAGTGCTCCAACAAGTGTTATTACACATAGAAGGCAAAAAAGCATAAAAGCTATTTTGCATTGAAACTTGGCTTCATGTCAAAAATATCGAAGAGGTAATTATCTTTGTAAATTGTGATAAGTGTATCTTTTTATTAGGTGTGAGGGGTTTTCGGTACTGTTGTATGTGGCCAGGCCTGCGCCACATACAACAGTACCGAAAGCCCCTCGCACCTGACAATCAGGTTCTTACCCGTGATGGAGAGGGACCGAAGCGTCCACCTGCCCAGCTTCTGCTTCAGTTTGGTGATACGCTCCTCCTAAGTCTTAGTGCACGCCCCAACTCCACCGAACCAAACACCCAGCACCTTCAGGTAGTCTGTCCTGACGGTGAGGGGGATGAAGGAGCGGTCATCCCAGTTCCCGACGAACATGGCCTCGCTCTTACCCCTATTGACTTTGGCACCCGAGGCCAGTTCAAACTGGCCGCAGATGTCCAACAGCCTACTCACCGACTGACGATCGGTGCTGAAGACCGCGACGTCGTCCATGTACAGGGAGGTCTTGACCTGAAGGCCTCTGCTGCCTGGGATAGTCACGCCCTTCAGGCTCACGTCCTTCCTGATGGATGCAGCGAAGGGCTCCACACAGCACACGAACAAGGCAGGAGAGAGCGGCAGCCCTGCCTGACCCGTTGATCAAGACTGCGCTAACAATGTTGGTGTAGAGCAGCCGGATCCAATTGTGGATGCCCTCCCCGAACACCAATTTGGAGGGGACATCCCTCACGTAAGCATGAGAGACCCTGTCGAAGGCCTTCTCCTGGTCCAGGCTGACGAGGCAGGTGTCCACCCTATTGTCCTGCACGTAGGCGATCGTATCCCTGATGAGCGCGAGGCTCTCAGCGATCTTCCTGCCCGGCACAGCACAGGTTTGGTCAGGGTGAATCACCGACTCCAGGACAGACCTGACCCGGTTGGCTATGACCTTGGCCAGGATTTTGTAGTCCACGTTCAATAATGAAACGAGACGCCAATTCTTAATTTCTTCCCTCTCCCCCTTCCTCTTGTAAATGAGGGTGATGATGCCCTTCCTCATGGACTTGCACATTTCCCCTGCCCAAAGCGCGCTATCGTACACCTCCAGCAGGTCCTGGCCAACCAGGTCCCACAGAGTGGAATACAGCTCGACCGGTAAGCCGTTGCTCCCGGGAGTCTTATTCCTCTCAAAGGACTTGAGGGCTCTGGTCAGCTTGTCCAGGGATATCGGCCGGTTCAGCCACTCCCTCGTGCCGTCGTCTAAGACCTCCGTGATAGACGACAGGAACGACTCGGAGGCCATGCTGTCCATGGGCTTCGTGTCGTACAGTCCGGCATAGAAGGATCTGCTGATCCTCAAAATGTCGGGCCAAGATGATGTCACCGAGCCGTCGTCCTCCTTCAGCCGGCTAAGCACAGAGCTCTCTTTGTGCACGCTCTGAAAGAAGAAACGCGAGCGCGGCTCGTCCTGCTCCAAGGAGCAAACCCTGGACCGGAAGATTATCCTGGAGGCCTCCGCGGCGAAGAGCGAGGCTTGCTGGCCCCTCACCTCGTGGAGGTCTTCTGTGGCATTGACCCCCATCAACTGCAGAAGGAGCAGGTTCTGCACCCTTTTCTGGAGTCACGACAGCTTTCCCCGCCTCTCTCTTGCCTTCCGAACACCCTTGAGGACAAAGAACCTCTTGATGTTCTCCTTCACCGTCTCCCACCAGTCGCCTGGAGACTCAAAGAGGGGTTTCACGGTTCTCCAACTGGTGTACTCCCTCTTAAGCTCCTCGACATTCTCTGGGGTCAACAGAGTCGTGTTGAGCTTCCACGTCCCCTTGCCGGCCGGCTGGTCGTCCTGTAAGTGACAGTCAGCCAGCAGGAGGCAGTGGTCAGAGAAGAACACCAGCTCGACGCCAGTGGACCTGTCCGAGAACGCCCGTGACACAAACAGGAAGTCTATCCTTGAGCGAATAGGCCCGTCTGGCCGCGACCAGGTATACCTCTGCTGCGCTCCGTCTGCAGCGGTGCTGAAGACGTCAAGCAGCTTGGCGTCCTTCACCGTGCCCATCGGAATCTGGACGTGACGTCCAGTTGACTCCCCCCACTCGCTGTCCCCACGCCGGATCTTCCATCTGCATCGATGATACAGTTGAAGTCTCCGCCTAAGATGACCGGCCTGGATGTAGCCAGCAGGGGTGGAAGCCGCTGCAGGACGGCCAACCGCTCACTCCGTACCGCTGGGGTGTACACGTTGATCAGCCTCAGGGGAGCGTTCCTGTAGGTGACATCAGCCACTAGGAGGCGCCTCCCACCATCTCCTGAACTTGAGAGATGGTGAAGTTGCACCCCCGCAGCAGAATAGCCAGGCCCGAGGAGCGACAGTCATTACCCCCCGACCAGATCGAAGTCCCACAGGTCCAGACGCCGGACCATTTCCCGTACCTGCCGAGGTGCGGTATCCCGCACTCCTGCAGAAACAGGAGGTCCGCCTTGATGGTGGTCAACGTGGACACACATCTTGCGGTGGACTTGACGCTGCGCACGTTAATGCTCACAATTCGTACCCCCATTGTGGGCAGTGACCGCAGTACCCTCCCCAAGTCCAAGGTCCAGCCCCTCCATCTGTCCCTTCATGCCCGTTGCCCGGGCTAACTGCCGGACGCTCTCCGGGCTCAGGAAACCATCCATGCTGCCTTCCGGGTGGCATCCCCCCGTCGGGGGTACGGAGGCAGGAGAGTCCGGCTCTGGGTCAGGCTGGGGACGCGCTGTTTCCTCCTTCCCGCCTAGAAGTCCTGGGGGTCCCGCCAGGGTCCACCGGCACGTGACTGGGTGTCGGAGGGAGCCTCAGGACGCCTCCCGTCACCTGGAAGCGGGGTGCTGCTTTCCTTCTCCCTTGAGATCTTTAGCTTCTGCTTCGGGCGGGCCCCCTCCAAATCTCCCTCATCAGAGGAGCTCTTATAGCCCCCTCTGTAGCTGCCTCTTCCCGCCTGATGGTTGCGGTTCCTGGATCTGCCGACACGCCTTCCTCCTCGCTTTCTGGACCGTCGTCCACTCCCCTGGGTTGCCTGTCGCCACCTCCATCGACTCCGGGTTGTCGGGGGGGGGGGAGCGGAGCCTGCAGGGGCGCTTTGCTGGCCTCGGGCCCATCCTGCGGGGCTGGGCCCTCCTGCACGACCTGGCCCTCCTGCACATTAGTGGGGTCCTTGCAGGGCCCTGGTGCCTTCCTCTCCTCCGGGGGGGCTGGCCCCGCATTTCCCCTGCCGGTGACCTGGGCGTAGGTGGTCCCCCGCTGCGGGCATGCCCTATAGAAGTGGCCCGCTTCCCCGCAAAGGTTGCAGCTTCTCTCTCGTGGGCAATCCTTTGCAAGGTGTCCCTCCTCCCTGCAGTTCCTGCAGATGGTGCTTTGCAGTCGGCCGCCGCATGACTTGACCTACCACAGGAATGGCAGACTTTAGGTTGCCCTGCATAGGTCAGGTAGCCCTTGCTCCCGCCGATCGCGAAGCTGGATGGTGGGTGTACAATGTTCCCATCCGAGCCCATCCTCAGCGTCACCTTGACCTGCCTCTTACTGGTCCAGATCCCCAAGGGGTCCATGATGTCGGTTAGGTCCCCTTCCACCTTCACGTACCTCCCGAGGAAGGTCAGGACATCAACTGCTGGCACATGCGGGTTGTACATGTGTACAGTCACCATACGGCTCCTCTGCGCTGGCATCACAAACAGCGGGACAGCGGTCAGTACAGAGAGGGGGCCCTCACCTCCTTTCTCCTTCAAAACCTCCAGGAAGCGCTCGCAAAGCTTGGCACTCCTGAAGGTCACATCGTAAAAACCCCCTCCGGGGAAATCCTGCAGGCAGTAAATGTCCGCAGCAGCAAACCCACAACAGACCAACAGGACCCTCTTCACGAAGAAGGTGCGGTCCACGGGTGCACCTTCATCCATCTTGTTTATGGAAACACGGATGGTGTTCCGGACCCCCTGATCTGGGGCACGAGCACTTGCCGCAGCCATCGTTGCAGGTTGGCTGCTCCCCTGAACCAGCGTTAGGCCAAAGCCAGCATTTGGATCCACCAGTTGCAAGGGTGCACAGCCAACCCGACGTCTTCCTTCCACCTCCAACACAGTGCTCTCCTCCTCTCGGTCCACAGAAGAGTGGGTCTTTATTTTGTTCCAGATGTAAGCTGGTTCACTGAGCTGGAAGGTTTGTTCCCAGACGTTTTGTCACCATTCTAGGTAACATCAACAGTGAGCCTCCGATGAAGCACTGGTGTTATGCCCCGCTTTCTATTTATCTGGTTAGGTTTCCTTGGGTTGGTGATGTCATTTCCTGTTCTTTTTCTCAGAGGATGGTAGATTGGCTCCAAATCGATGTGTTTGTTGATGGAGTTCCGGTTGGAATGCCATGCTTCTAGGAATTCTCGTGTATGTCTCTGTTTGGCTTGTCCTAGGATGGATGTGTTGTCCCAATTAAAGTGGTGTCCTTCCTCATGTGTATGTAAGGATACGAGTGATAGTGGACCGGAACTCCATTGACAAACACATTGATTTGGAGCCAATCTACCATCCCCTGAGAAAAAGAACAGGAAATGACATCACCAACCCAAGGAAACCTAAACAGATAAATAGAAAGCGGGACATAACACCAGCGCTTTGTTGGAGGCTCACTGATGATGTTACCTAGAATGGTGACGAAACGTCTGAACACTAACCTTCCAGCTCAGCGAGCAAACTCACATCCAGAACCTCAACCTGAGCTACAAATCTTCTCAAAACTCGCTACACCACGTTCTTTGCAGCCTTCAGCATGTCACTGATAATGATGAACATCTCACGAAGATCATCTCAACATCTCCACTTCTCACATTCAAACAAGCGCCAAACTTTAAACAGACCATCATTCACAGCAAACTGCCCAGCCTTCAGGACATCGACCACAACACCACACAACCCTGCCGCATATCAGATCATCAACATGGATACCACCATCATACATGGAAACACCAGCCACCATGTACACAACAGATACTCATGACTTGGCCAATGTAGTCCATCTCAAACGCTACAGGCAGGAATGCTCTGAGGCAAAGTATGTTGGTGAGAGGTTACAAGCGCTACGACAACAGATGAATGGACACCGCACAACAATCGCCAGACAGGAATGTTCCCTCCCAGTCAGGGAACACTTCAGTGGTCAAGAACATTCAGCCTGCAAGCTTCAGTTAAGTGTTCCCCAAAGTAGCCTTCGAAGTACACACAACATAGAATTGCTGAGCAGAAACTGATAGCCAAGTTCCATACCCATGAAAACAGCCTCAACCTTGATCTTGGGTTTGTGTCGCACTACATGTAACCCCACCACACCGTTCTGTATCTGTAAAATCCTCCTTTCTGTCCCATTTTAACACTATCACGTTGATAACTTGTTATGATCTCCCTACCTTAATTAGTTTGTACAGATTTGGATCACTTGTTACTTTAGTTAGACCCTCGGCATTGTGACTCTTATACCAACTATTTTATTCCAGTCACAAGGTTTGTCTCCAGCACCACTTTATTTTTCATTTTTTGTAATTATCTCTCTGCCTCATTTAATCAGATTATAGGCCATCCGTTCACTTGATATTCAGCTGTTGACACTTCCGTCACACAGTCTGACACTCTTGATCACCTGCAGAGACTTATTACTTGGCCTGTCAACACTCCAACCACACCATTTGTATGATCTTTTGATCTTCCTGATTATAAATTCTGTGCCTGTGTGCTTCTCCTCACTTCACCTGATAAAGGCACAGTGCTCGAAAAGCTTGCCATTTCAAATAAACCTGTTGGACTATAACCTGGTGTTGTGTGACTTCTGACATAAAGTTGTAGAATCACACAGCATGGAAACAGACTCTTTAGTCCAATGCATTGATGCCAACCATGTTTCCCAAACTAAAACTAGTCGCATTTTCCTACATTTGGCCCATATCCCTCTAAATCTTTCCCATTTTTGTACCTGTCTTTCAAATGTTTTAGCTGTACCTGCATCTACGATTGCTTCTGGCAGTTCATTAACCATCCTCAAGTCCCTTTTAAGTCTTACTCCTCTCACCTTAAAAATATGCTCCCTAATTTTGAACTCCTCCACCCTAAGGAAAAGGCCTTTACTATTCACCTTATCTAAGGCCCTCATGATTTTATAAACCTCTATAAGGCCACTCTCAACCACCTATGCTCCTGTGAAAGAAAGCCCCAAGCACTCCTTATAACTCAAACCCCTCAATCCCAGCAACATTCTGGTAAATCTTCTCTGAACTCTCTCCTTGTCTGCCTTACAATTTGTTTTGGTCTTAATTGTATAGGTGGGTTTCTTTTTACTGTGGTGCTGTTTAAAATTTAAAAAAAAAAGAAAAAATGAATTTTCACAATTATGACGTTCAAATAATACCAACTCATAAAGGCAATTGTCAATAGGTGCAGAAACACACAAAGCCATTCGGCCACCATGCTTGTGCAGCCTCTGAAAAGTTTGGTTGGAACCTCATACAGTCCTCACTTTTGACTACCTATCCAACATCTTTATAAATTTGGTCAGGTGGGCTATTCCAGATTCTGACGAAACTGAGTGAAAAAATTTGATCTTTGCCCACATGATCTCTACTTTTTGACCCACTTATCAGAGGTAATGTAGTTTTTCTTTAAATGTCTCATCATATTGAAAGTATCTAATAAGTCACCTCTTAAACTCTCTGTTCCAAGGAGTACATTCCCAAATTCTTCACTGTCTCCTCTTAACTGAAAACGCTCATTCCTGGAAACTCTGCTTCAGACCATTTCTGTGATCTTTACATCTTTCTTGAAATGAGATGATAAAATTGCACAATTCTCCAGCTGAGGCCTAAAAGATGATTTTCAAAGTTCTAACATGATCTTATTTCTATATAAGCTGAAGTAACCCTTACACTTTGTGTTTTTGTGTATATGTATATCTAGTGGTCTACAGCCTCCAAATTGTGCTATTTATAGCATCCTGTATTTATATTTTATTCTTCATATTTCCCTTCAGAATGATGTCCATTTGCCATGCTTCTGCCCATTTAACAATCTTGACTGTGTCATCCTGAAATCAATAAATTCTCTCATCATTTTACAAGTTTCATATCACCTTCAAAGTGTACAGTGTTGTTCACTACACCTGAGACTGGGAAATTTGCAAAATTCATGAAGAATGGTGAGGCTAAACCGACAAGCCTCCGAGTCTGAGAAACTTAAATTTGCAATATATTGTGATATCTTACTTAAGAAACACCAGAGAATAATTACTGTTGAGTTTATTAATTTGTGAACCGCAATTTTCTGTGGCAGTTATCACTGCACTTTAATTCTTTTTTTACAAACTTTGTACTCGAAAAGACAGTTTTTTTGTTTTCTGTCTATCTACTAGTTAGCCTAACAGCATTATTGGGAAAATGCTAAAATCCACTGTTAGGTCAATTGATGAAGGATGTTTAGATAAACATAGTATAATCAGGAAGGATCAGCATGGTTTTGTGAAAGGGAAATTTTGCTCAAGTTTTTTGAAGATGTCACATGCAGTATGGATATATGAAAACCAGCATTTAGTCTATTTAAATTTCCAAAAGGAATTCTAAAGGGTACCATGTAAAAGGTCACATATAGTATAAATAGAATATTACATTATTAGCTGGAAATACAGAATCTGAATAATTATGTAATATTTAGTATGGCAATGTGACAGTGGATTGCCAAGGGGATCAGTGCTGGGGCCTCAACAATTTATGTTGCATATTAATGAAGAGATCAAGTACTTGAAACCAAATTTGCTAAATGTACAAAAACGATTGGGAAAACATGTTGCAAGAGAGACAAAAGAGTATGCAAATGATATAGAGATAATAGGAACTGCCGATGCTGGAGTGTGAGATAACAAGGTGTGGACCTGAATGAATACAGCAGGCCAGGCAGCATCAGAGGAGCATGAAAGCTGATGTTTTGGGTCTAGACCCTTCTTCAGAAATAGGGGAGGGGAAGGGAACTCGAAATAAATAGACAGAGGGGAGGCGATGATGGAAGGTGGATAAAGGAGCAGATAGGTGGAGAGAAGACGGACAGGTCAAGGAGGTGGGGATGGAGCCAGTAAAGGTGAGTATAGGTAGGGAGTTGGGAAGGGGGTTGGTCAGTTGAGGGAAGACAGACAGGTTAAGGAGGCAGGGATGAGGCTAGAAGGTAGGAGGTGGGGATGGGGGTTGGTCAGTGAGGTGGGAGGAACGGAAAGGTGGGAGAAAAGACAGACAGATCAAAGAGGTGGGGACAAGCTGGGCTGGTCTTGGGATAGAACATAGAACATAGAACAGTACAGCACAGAACAGGCCCTTCAGCCCACAATGTTGTGCCGACCATTGATCCTCATGTATGCACCCTCAAATTTCTGTGACCATATGCATGTCCAGCAGTCTCTTAAATGACCCCAATGACCTTGCTTCCACAACTGCTGCTGGCAACGCATTCCATGCTCTCACAACTCTCTGCGTAAAGAACCCGCCTCTGACATCCCTTCTATACTTTCCTCCAACCATCTTAAAACTATGACCTAAAACTATGTTAGCCTTTTCTGCCCTGGGAAATAGTCTCTGGCTATCAACTCTATCTACGCCTCTCATTATCTTGTATACCTCAATTAGGTCCCCTGTCCTCCTCCTTTTCTCCAATGAAAAGAGACCAAGCTCAGTCAACCTCTCTTCATAAGATAAGCCCTCCAGTCCAGGCAACATCCTGGTAAACCTCCTCTGAACCCTCTCCAAAGCATCCACATCTTTTCTATAACAGGGCAACCAGAACTGGACGCAGTATTCCAAGTGCGGTCTAACCAAAGTTTTATAGAGCTGCAACAAGATCTCACGACTCTTAAACTCAATCCCCCTGTTAATGAAAGCCAAAACACCATATGCTTTCTTAACAACCCTGTCCACTTGGGTGGCCATTTTAAGGGATCTATGTATCTGCACACCAAAATCCCTCTGTTCCTCCACACTGCCAAGAATCCTATGCTTAAACCTGTACTCAGCTTTCAAATTCGACCTTCCAAAATGCATCACCTCGCATTTATCCAGGTTGAAATCCATCTGCCACCTCTCAGCCCATCTCTGCATCCTGTCAATGTCCCGCTGCAGCCTACAACAGCCCTCTATACTGTCAACGACACCTCCAACCTTCGTGTTGTCTGCAAACTTGCTGACCCATCCTTCAATCCCCTCATCCAAGTCATTAATAAAAATTACAAACAGTAGAGGCCCAAGGACAGAGCCCTGTGGAACACCACTCACCACTGACTTCCAGGCAGAATATTTTCCTTTTGCTACCACTCACTGTCTTCTGTTGGCCAGCCAATTCCTTTTGTTTCAATTCAAGATACTTTTCCCTGCAACCACAGGAAGTGCTACACCTGTCCCTACACCACTCACCTCACCCCCACCTCAGGCCCCAAGAGAACCTTCCACAATAAACAGATGTTTGCCTGCACATCTGCTAACGTGGTATATTGTATCCTCTGTTCCCAATGTGACCTCCTGTACATCAGGGAAAACAGAGGCTTGGAAACCGCAATGTGGAACACCTACACTCAGTTTGTGACAAATGACTGCACCTCCCAGTCGTGAACCATTTCAACTCCCCCTCCCACTCCTTGGATGACGTGTCCATCCTGGGCCTCCTCCAATGCCACAACAATGCTACCTGAAGGCTGCAGGAACAGCACCTTATATTTCATTTGGGAACCCTGCAGCCCAATGGTATCAATGTGGACTTCACAACCTTCAAAATCTCCCCTTCACCAACCTCATCCCAAGACCAGCCCAGCTCATCCCTGCCTCCTTGACCTGTTTGTCTTCTCTCCACCTACCTGCTCCCGTATCCATGTTGCATCATTGCCTGCCCCCTCTCTGTTTATTTCAGAGTCCCCTTCCCCTCCCCCATTTCTGAAGAAGGGTCCAGACTCAAAACATCAGCTTTCCTGCTCCTCTGATGCTGACTGGCCTGCTGTGTTCATCCAACTCCACACCTTGTTCTCTCTTTATTGCAAATGATATAGATCAGCTAAGTGAGTAGCCAGACTTTTGGCAGAAGGAGAATATTGTCAGAAAATCTATGATTGTCTATTTTAGTAGGAAGACAAGCAGATTATAATTTAAATGGAGAAAGATTACACGTGCTGCAATTAGAGGCAAATCTGGTTCTCTTTGTACATGAATGACAAAGAATTAGCATGCAGATACCTCAAGTTATTTGAAAAACAAATGGAATGTTTCCATTTACAGCAAGGAGAATGGAGAGTAAACATAGAGGTGTCTAACCACAACAGTACAAGGCATAGTGAGAATGCACCTAGACTGTGTACAGTTATAATCTCCCAATTTAAGGAAATATACACTTACATTGGAAGAAGTTCAGAGAAGTTCATTGAATTGATTCCTGGACCTTAGGGGTTGACATATGAGGAAGGCCTGAACTGGTCGGGTCTACGCTCATTGTGGTTTAGAGAATTGAAAGGGCTCAACTGGATAGATGCTGAGAGTATTTTTACCTCATGGGGCAGACTAGAAATTTACTAAAAGTAAGAAGTTGCCTATTCAAGAAGCAGAATATTGTTAAACTTCAGAATTCTCATTGTGGAAGCCGAATTATTGAATATATTCAAGGTTGATTTAGACAGGTTTTTGATATATAAAGGAGTCGAGATTACGAGGATCTGGGTAGAAAAGTTAACTTAAGGCCTCAATTGATGATCTTATTGAACAGTGGAGTAAGTTGAAGGGGCCAATTGGCTTTTATTCGTACCATGATATGAGCTGAATATTTAATTTGTCCCATTGACTTGATGCATAGTTCAGTACTAATTTACTATTAGGAATATATTATTTTTAATGCACAATTCATAACTACTTGTCCTTTTGTTTTCAATTATTAAAGTCAAACATACATTTTGGACAATAATAAAGCCAAGTTCATGGACAGTGCCATCGCAGTGTAATTCGTGGTTATGTATGTCATGTGTTATGGTAATTGACAATACTTTTTTCAGTTTCATTTTGACTACTGATGGAATGCTGAAAGCCATAAATGTCACACATACAATATTTGTAACATTATCCCCTACCAATTTACAAAAGTAAGCAACTTTTTCATTATTCTCCCTCCAAAACCTCTTATTTTAATAAATGAAATATTTTTTCTCACCTTCTTAAGCTCAAACACAATCAAGGGAGAAAAGAATAGAGAAATCTGTGGATGAAGAGGAGTGAGAGCAAGTCCAGATGAAGCATAAACTCCAAAAA
This sequence comes from Stegostoma tigrinum, assembly GCF_030684315.1. Taxonomy (NCBI): domain Eukaryota; kingdom Metazoa; phylum Chordata; class Chondrichthyes; order Orectolobiformes; family Stegostomatidae; genus Stegostoma; species Stegostoma tigrinum. The sequence goes on along the minus strand of NC_081378.1, from coordinate 24,959,097 downwards.
AGGTCGGGGCATGCTGAATGGCCTGCTGTGTATACTCTAGCATAGCTGTGAGTATGTGTCTCAGTATATATAAATAATTTGCCACAAAGCAGTAGGCTTGATTCCAACCCCCACTCCCACCAAGTGAACTTTAAGTATCGTATGCAAAATGGGAATGTCACTGTAAGGTAGCATATAAGATTATTTATGACAGCATTTATTTTCTTACAATATTAATTATGACACCTATGTAAATTACAGATAAAAACTGCTGAGATAGCAGGAATAACTTCTGTATTTAATGTAAAGCAATATTACATGCAGAAATATCTCAAACCACCTTCAGATATTAATAGAAATTACAGTGTTTGTTTCATTTTCCAGTGCCATGTATTTGTAAGTAATTTTGTATTTTTTAAAAATGTATCAAAATTGAAAGTTAATTGGATTTAGTAATTTTTGTTTGCAGACTATAAAACATAGACTTATTCAAACATAAAGGCAGACTTAAACATATGAAGATAAAATATTGCTGTAGAACTTCAAGATATTCCTCCTAGCACAATTGAGCAGTACAGATACAACTGATAACTGAAGTATAACTCCTTATCTCTACCTACAGACTGTGTGAGACGTCAATAGAATGGATGGAGCCAATTTAACATGAACATTAACACATTCAGAGCCATTATCTAATATGGCATCTGCCCTCCAGCTTTTTTTCTGCATAATTAACTCATTATACAGTCATGTGCACAACTATATCACATTTACCTTTGTTCACCTCTCCCAAATCTCTGACTTCAAAATACAGGTCATCTGAATTTTTCATGCATTTCTCAGAATTTTCAGAGTTGGGAGAATTGTAGGTCTCTTGTTTGAGGATTACTGACCCTGGTTTTGATCTGTGGATAATTTCTCCATCTGAGTATTTTCTTATCTCTTGCATATCCTCCAAGAGGATTTCATTTTCTGTGGATGTTGTCATTAGTTCATTGCATTATCTGAAAGACCCGTAATCTTCTGAGTAATCTTTCTGGAAGACAACTGTTCTGTTGAAGTAAATATTTTCTTCTTGGCAGTTTCCTGGATTTCTGGATCAGGCAATAATTTTTTTATTGAAAGCGGTGTAGTGCATTTTTTAAAGTATCCTGGATCATTCAATCAGGCAGTTTCTCCTTCTTGATGATGTCCTGAATCTGTGGGCATTGGTCTAGCTCCCATGGGTCATAAGTAGTTCATCTCTTTCTTCTTGTTAATCAAGCTGACACTTAGTTAGCTATTACAGTTGTTTGACCGGTGAAGTAAACATTTTTAGATTGAGTCATGTTATTGAATGCTGCTCAGTTGTCACAAAGACACAGAATTTCTACCAGTTCTGTGAAGCCTGTGACTTCCCGTATGTTGACAATGTTAAACAGTCCTCTTATGCCAACATCATTTATCCCAGTTTATTTTTTCTGTAAAGCCCACTGACCTCTTTTATTGATTGTCTCTTAGCTGATTATCCAAAAGCAGTTTGTTCATGGACCATTATTTGGTCACTTCTAGACCCATTGTTCTTTGGGAAGTTGTTGATCTCCTCCAACTCTTTGATGAAGTTGAGGTCCAGACATGTACAAAGGCTCAAAAGTAAAGTCAGTTCATTGCAAGTAACATATACATTGCCAACTCTCCTATCGACATTGCACTGTAGTGTAACTTGTTGTATCCCTACTCACCTGATTGTTATTGCACCCGTGTAATGATAATGATAACCAATGTGATCTTATCTGATCATACCTCTCTGAGGAAGGGTCTCGGCCCGAAACGTCAGCTTTTGTGCTCCTGAGATGCTGCTTGGCCTGCTGTGTTCATCCAGCCTCACATTTTATTATCTTGGAATCTCCAGCATCTGCAGTTCCCATTATCACTGATCTTATCTCTGTAGGGTGTAACTTCTTCTTTAGCCATGATCTCAAATGATGTAACATTTGCACCAATGTCGAGCACAAAATCAACAGGATGTTCTTTGACATAGAAAGGTTCTCTCCCTTTTGCTGTATTTGTATTAGTTAGCTTTCCTATGAATAGGAACAAATTACCTTGGTTATTTTTTCCAAGTCTCCACTTGTCAAATGCAGGCGCCTTTTCTAATGGTGATGTGTGTCCTACTGTGTAGATTTCTTTGCATGTATGACCATTGGTGCTTCTGCTGTTCTGTAACTGTGTCTTAAGCACAGCATCCAGAAGTGACCTATAATTTTGCAAATGTAGCCTTCTTTAGTGGTACTAGACAATATCTGCAGCATGGCTGCAATGTCCTGCAACAATAACATTGATTCATGTGTTTGGCTTATATTCTGCATAGTCTTATCATGCACCTCTTTGAAATGTTAGACTCTGTTGCTCTCTGGAGGTAATGTTGGTCTTCTGCTCTTAGATTCCTAGACAGATTCTATCTAGGATGTGTCATGGTGGACCAGAACACCTCCTTCCTTATTGTACAACACTATGACTCTAAAACATGTGGAATATTCTTCCATACAAATTCTTAAATAATGTTCTCTGGCTGAGAACCTTGTGACCCATCCTTTCCAACTTGTGGCATAATTACTGAGTTCCAGTCCTTTTAACTCTTTAGTGTTTTTTTTCCCCTGACTTTTATTCTTTCACTACGTTGTTTCATTACTGTTTAAGCTGAAGGTGAGTTTTTAAGAAAAAATTCTGAAACCATCCGATGCTGTAGTCCCAGTCAGAATTTACTTTTCACCCTATCATCTTTCAATGGCAGAGATGCTCCTTGAAAGAAGTGAGAATTCTTTCATGGTCCCCTCTCACCCCTTCTGGTGCTTGCACTGTTTCCCAAAGTTATTTGCTTTTCCCTTAAAGATCTGTAACTTCAAGTCCTGGAGCCTTCAGGTGTTTCTTGCAGAGCCCTCTTCACTAAGGCCTCTGTATGGTTTCATTGCTGACATTTCTATTTTCTGATTGCTATTTTCTCTCTTTTCCGCTTTTGCCCTGTACTTCTTATCAGTTTTTCAATGGAATTGCTGTGCTGAACTTGCCTTCTGCTTTTACCCCAATCACTGCTCTCTCTGACAGACATCACATTTCAGCTGTTGGCCAACTATCGTGGTGACGCGCTTACAATGATGAACACATTTGCTTGAAATGTGTTCTTTCTGAATTTCCTTACCAATTTCCTTTCCTTTCCTTTTCCCAAACGATAACCACTGTTAATTTTGAGGTTTTTCTTTCCTCTACTAGTACAAGATACCATATAAGGTTGTTAGAAGCAGCTCGATTTTCCACCAATCCTCCTTTCTTCTGGGTCTATCTAGTAATTAGTGGTAGAATGTACACCAAAGAATATCTACACGAGAGGCACTATTCTTGAGTCAAGAAAGTTTATTGCATGATAGCAATAAGTACAACTATAGCACATAATTACTAGAAACTTAGCAATACAGATACATCTACTTCTTCCAAAAGTTACAGTAGACCTCTTTGGTTCCACCCATGCTATTGATGTCACACACTATCTGTAGGCATCACTGTCTATTCAAAGCCATTATCTCATGCAACTATAGATTGTAGAATTTGTGGAGAGACAGCAAGAATTTATTAGGCACTCACTGAAGTTTTATGGTTGTGGCAATCAGTAAACTTAATAAAATGAAAGAGCTGAAGCAGAAAATTGAAAATATTATTAGAATTGTTTTATCTCAAACTAGTGACATTTTATTCCCCCATTACAGAAGAGAGCACAACACCAGAGAAAGGATGGGGCCCAAATATGATCCTCCCCTGTTCACTTGACAGCAAGATGAGGAAGTGATGGAGATTCGCAACATTTATGTATCCCTGACCATTGAGGATGGAGTGACTGGAATCTTTCAGCTTTTGATAGCAGAGGTAATCAGTTATCTGCAGGTAATACAGTATCACATATTGGCTTGATTCAGTAACAAGAAAAATATGATAAGATAGCATTCTTGGCTTGCTAGTATTAGTACTGCATTTTCTCTGCACAATTGCAGGATTTTGGGGTTCACTTTAATTGTAAGATCTAAATCAATTCAAAAATAGGTTGAATTGCAAGAGCAATTGGGTTGAATTGCAATAAGCTTTCACTATTGTGAATTGGTTGCAAGACCATTTCAGATACAAGTATATGTTTTCAAAAGTTTTATGGAATTGATTAAGTTGATTATAAAAGGTATAGATAAAGACAATAAAAGAGGTTGTTTTCAATGAATGCACATTGGGTTGCCTGATGACAACACTCATTGATCAAAGTTTGTTTTTCTGTCTTCTGTTGTGCGTTAAATCAATTAAGAATCATAATTTTTTAACTCTTGTTATTCACTCTGTATGATATTCTAAAATCTAATTGGCTGACAAACAGTTACTTGGGAGTTTAGAATCATAAAGTTATAGTCATACAGCATTGCAACAGACCCTTTGGCTCAACCATGTTCCCAAACTAAACTAGTCCCACCTGCCTGTGTTTGGCCCATACCCCTCCAAACCTTTCTGATTCATGTACCTGTCTAAATATCTTTTAGATGTTTTAACTGTACCTGCATTACCACTTCCTATAGCAGCTCATTCCACATATGAACGGCATTTGTGAAAACATTTCCCCTCAGCAATTTTTTAAATCTTCCTCCTCTCAACTTAAAAAAATGACCCTAGTTTTAAACTCTGCCACCATATGGAAAAGACCCTTGCTTTCACCTGGGACATGAACATTATGATTTTATAAACCTCTATAAGGTCACCCCTCAATCTTTTACATTCCAGTGTAAAATATTCCCAGCCTATCCTTGTAACACAAACCGTCCAGTCATGGCAACATCCTGGTAAATCTTTTCTGAACCCTCTCCAGTTTAATTATATCCTTAATGTACACCATATTCAAAAAGTAGCCTCACCAACGTGATGTGCAACCTCAACATGACATTCCAACGCGTATACTCATTAGTTTGAACAATGAAGGCAAAGCGTGCTAAGTGCCTTATTAACCATTCTGACTACATGTGACTCAACTTTCAAAGAACTGTGTACCTGAACTCCTAAGTCTTTCTTTTCAACAACACTACCCAGGGCCCTGCCATTAACTGTACAAGTGCTGCCACGCTCATTACTGCTGGAGATCTTGACCCCCCTCCCTCCCCCACCCCCTCCTCCTGTCTCCAACTTTATCATCACCCAATCCTGGACAGTCCGCTTCTACTTCCTTCCCAAAATCCACAAATCAGACTGCCTGTTAGGCCCATCATATCAACCTTTTCCTGCCCCACTGAGCTCATTTCCTCCGACCTTGACTCCATCCTCTCTCCACTTATCCAGACTCTGCAATTCCTCTGATCCCTTCTGCCATATTAACAAGTTCCAGTTCCCTGGCCCTAATTGCTTCCTGTTCACCATGGATATTCAATCCTTCTATACCTCCATTCCCCACCAGGACGATCTGAGATCTCTCAGTTTCTTCCTCAATGAGAGGCCTGAATACTCCTCATCCACCACCACTTTCCTCTGCTTGGCTGTACTTGTTCTCTCACTGAAAGTTTTTTCCTTTAATTCATCTCACCTCTGCCAAGTCAAAGCAGTGGTTATAGGCACCAGCATGGGTTCCAGTTAAGCCTCCCTTTTTATGGGGTATGTGGGACAATCAATGTTCCAGCCCTACACTGGCCTACAACCCTTTCTCAGTACATCAAATGTTTTGTTGCTGCTTCATGCTCCTGCCTGGACTTTGAAAAATTTGTTCAATTTTTCTACCCAATTTCAATCCATCTATAACTTCCACATCATCCATTTCCAACATTTCCTTGACCTCTCCGTCTCCATTTTGGGGAATAAACTGTCCACTGCCATCTGTTATGAAGCAGCTGACTCCGATAACTACCTTCACTACAGGTCTTCACACCCCACCTCCTGCAAGGAGTCGATCCCATTCTCCAAGTTCCTTCGCCTACATTGTGTCTGTTTGGATGATACCACATTCCAAAACAGCACTGCTGATGTGGCTTCCTTCTTCCATAACTGTACTTTCCCACCCGCTGCACTTGATAGGTCCCTCATGAATATCTGACCCATCACCTGTGCTTCCACTCTTGCCCCTTCCCATTACTCACAACAGCATGATTGGGGGCCCCTTTGTCCTCACTTTCCATCCCACCAGATTCCGCATTCAAAAGGTTCATTCTCCATCATTTCAGACAACTCAAGCAGCGTGTCACCACCAAATACATTTTTCCTCACTCCCCTGTCTACATTTGCAGGAACTATTCCCCAATCACCAACACCAACACATCTTTCCACGGAGCCTTACCACAGAATGTGCTATACCTGCCCCTTCTTCTCCTCCCTGCTCACCATGCAAAGGGCCTAAACAGTCTTTCCAGGTGAAGCAGCATTTCATCTGGACCTCTTTCAATCATGTGTATTGTGTTCTCTGCACCCAATTAATTTACTTAATTAATTAAATTATTTGGATGAATTGGAGAAACTAAACGCAGACTGGATGACCACTTCGCAGGATACTTCCAGTCTGTGCACAAGCATGATACCAACCTTGTGCACTCATTTTTCTGCCCTTCGCATGCTGCAAAGCTCCAGCGAATCACAGTGGCAAACTGGAAGAGCAACATCTCATTTCAAAGAAGGCACTTCACAGTCTTCTGGGCTCAATATTGAGTTCAACACCTTCGGATTGTGAACCCACTCCCATTCCTTGCCTTTCTTTTAGCTTTATTTGTTACATTCGCTGTCACCATGTCCTCTGAGCCCTCTCTCCACTCCAGTGGGACTGTCTGTTCTTTCCAGTCTGACAGTTGAACACACCATTGTATTGCCATTCTCACTTTCCGTCAGTTAATCTGCACTATCAACATCTTTTCTCCCCCTGCATGCCAAACCCCCTCCACCCCCACTATAGCATAAATGCTGCACCCTCCACACTTCATGTCAGCTCCGATGAAGTCATCTAGACTCAAAATGTTGGTTTGCTTTCTCTCCGTGGATGCTGCCTGATCTGCTGTGATTTTCAGCATTTTTTTTGTTTTCACTAAGTCCTGCCCTTGTTTGTTTTAGCAAAATGCAATGCCTCATGTTTATCCAAAATTAAACTCAGACTGCCACTCCTCAGCTCATTAGCACAATTGATCAAGACAGCCTTCTTCACTGTCAACCATACCTTCAAGTTTACTGTCATCTGCAAACTTGCAAAGCATGCCTCCTAAATTCTCATCCAAATCATTGAAATAATTGAAAAATGACAGTGGGTGCAGCACCAAACCCTGTGAAACATCGCTGGTCACTGACCGCCACTCAATCAAGTTTGTGAGACACGATTTTCCATGCACAAAGCCGTGCTGACTATCCCTAATCCAATCTCTCAGAATCTCCTCCAACAACTTACCCACTATTAATTTCAAACTAACCAGCTTACAGTTGCCAAGCTTCTCCTTACAGTTTTTCTCAAATAAAGGCACAACATTGGCCACCCTTCAGTCCTCCTGTACCTCACCCATGATCATAGATAGCTATATTTCTCTGCTAAGGGCCTCACAACTTCTTGCCTAATTTCGCACAATGTCCTGGGACACATTTGATCAGGTCCCACAGACTTATCCACCTTTCTTCTTCTCAAGACCTCCAGTATCTCCTCTTCCGTAATGTGAACTGTTTTCCAGACATCCATATTTATTTCCCTGGGTTCCCTAGTCTCCATGTCTTTGTTATCAGTTTTTACTGAGGAGAAATATTCATTCAATATCCCTCCCATCTCTTGATGTTCCACACATAGATGACCTCGTCGATCATTAAGCAGCTCTATTTTTCCCCTAGTTGCTGTTTGGCTGTTAATGGACTTGTAGAATCTCTTCAGATTATCCTTGAGTTTCCCTTTTAAAATGACCCTACACCCTTTATACTCATCAAGAGTATCACTTGATCTCAGTTGTCTATGCCTAGCATATGCCTTCTGCTTAGAACTAGAGTATTGTTGTAAAAGATGTATTTCATCAAAGCATTCTGTCTTGCACTTAATACAATTCACAAAAACACCAATTTACAGGGAAAACTAACTTAATAACAGTCAATCATCATTAGCTGGTGGATTAGTTGAATGGTAGACCATAGGAAGTAGAGAGGATCAGAGGGATCTTTGTGTCCATGCTCATAGATCCTTGAATGCAGTAGGATAGGTAGATAATGTGGTTAAGGCAGCATATGGGATACTTGCATTTTTTAATGCAAGAGCAGGGGCATTATGATAGAGCTGTACAAAATATTGGTTAGTGCATGGTTGGAGTACTGTGTGCTGTTCTGATCACCAATCTGCAAGAAGGGTGTGATTGCACAAGACAGAACAGAAGTGATTCAGTAGAATATTGCCTGGGCTAAACCAATTCAGCTATGAAGAGACACTCAAAAGGCTAGAGTTGTTTTCTTTAGAACAGAGAAAGTTGAGGTGTGATCTCATTGAGATGGATAAAGTTCTGAGGGTCATAGACAGAGTAGATTGGGATAAATCATTCCCGAGTCAATAACCAGGTTTTAAGGTAAGGTGCAAGAAGGTTAAGAGGCGATTTAAGGAAAAATCTTTTCGCCCAGAGTGTTGTGGGAATCTGCTAAAGGGTGGTAGAGAAGGGATCCCACAAGACATTTAAGAACTATTTTGATAAGCACCCAAAAATGACATAGTATTCAAGGCTATGTGCCAAGTGCTAGAAAATGGGATTAGAATAGATAGACATTTGGTGACCAGTGGAGACAAAGTGGGCCAAAGGGTTTCTTTTTGTGCCAGGAAAACTCTAACATGTCTTTGATTCAATATGTTTACAAATCAAAGTTTGTTTGACAACTAATCAGTACTCGCCTGTCATTTCTTTTTATTGCTCTATCCCTAACTGCCGTGAGGAAGTCATGGTGATCTGTTGTGTTGAACTATTGGAGTCCATTTGATGTAGGTGTACCCACAGTGCTTTTAGGGAGTTCTAGGATTTTGATCCAGTGGCACTGTACAGACAGTGAAATATTTTCTCGTCAGGGTAGTGAATGACTTGGAGAGGAACTTGCAGGTGGTGATGTTTTCATCATCTCATGCCTTTCCTGATGGTAGTGGTTATGGCTTATGTCTGAGGAGCCGTGGTGAATTTCTGTAGTGCACCTTGTAGGAAGTATGCACTGCTGCTACTCTGTGTTGATGGTGAAGGATATGAATGCAGTGCCATTCAAGTGTTTTGACCCTGCGTGGTGGCAAGATTCTTGAGTATTGTTGCAGTTGCACTCATACTCCTGCTAGTGCCTTGACGATGGTGGACAGGCTTCGGGAAGTTGGGAGGTGAGGTACTCGCTGCAGGATTCCTAGCTTCTGACTTGCTCTTGTAGCCATGGTATTTATATAGTAAGGCCATAAAATATAAGTAGAATTAAGCTGTTTTTCATCTCCATCTACCTGCCTTCTTGAATTGAATACATATGGCAATAAATAATTCAATGTAAAAAGTCCCGTTCTGGGCTTTCCAGCCCTCACCATGCTTCTGCCAGAATCTTACTAATCAAGAACCTATTTATTTGTCTTAAAATACACTCAGTGACTTGGCCTCCACAGTTGTATCAAAGCATCTCAGTATTCTGTTAGTATCAATGAAAACAGCAACCCCCCCACCCCCGACCCAACCAAATCCTTCTCATACAATAACAAGACCATCGTCCTCAGGGTCATTCTTGAACCACACCCAACTTCAGTACATTCTTCCACAGATACGGGGCCTAGAACGACTCTCAATATTCCAAATACAGTCTGACCAGAGCCTTGTAGTCTCAGCAGTACATGTCCCTCATGTATTCTAGTCCTCTCAAAATGAATGCAAACATTGCATTTCTTCCTAACTGAACCTGCATGTTAATCCTGAACTAGGACTCCTAAATTCCTTTGTGCTTCAGATTTCAGAAGCCCTTCCCCATTTAGAAAATAGTCTATTCTTCCTACCATACTGTATAATCTCATACTTTCCCACTTGTATTCTATCTACCACTTCTCTGTCCAGTGTCCTAGCCTGTCCAAGTTCTTCTGCAGTCTCCCTGCTTACTCAACACTACTCTTTCAACCTATCTTTGTATTACCTGCAAACTTAGCAATAATGCCCCCAGTTCCTTCATCCAGATTGTTAATGTACAACATAAATAGTTGCGAGCCTAACACTGACCTCTCTGGAATTTCACTGGTCACCAGCTGCCAACCTAAAAAAGACACCTTTTATCCCCACTCTCTGCCTCCTGCCAATCCTCTATCCATGCCAGTATCTTGCCCCTAGCACCATAGCCTCATTTTATTTAACAACCTCATATGCAGTATCTTGTCAAAGGCCATCTGGAAATCCAAGTAGATCATGTCCATTGGTTCTCCTTTGTCTAATTTGCTCATTACCTCCTCAAAGAGTTCTAACAGATTTGTCAGCATTACAAACCGTGCCACTCAGCCCAACTTACCATGCACTTCCGAGCATTACACCTAGCCCTTACCCGAATCTCGGAAGTTGATAAAATATTTATCTCATACAGTCCAAATGTTATTTGTGTTCTACTAAGTGTAAGGAAAATATCTTTGACAATGTGTACGTTTTCAGTAACACTCAATTGGCTTATTAATGGATGTGCAGTGCATGAATATTTCATGGTAAATCTTTGATTGACTAAGTAATGTCAGAACAATTCCTGATTGGTTTATGTACAAGTTGTGTGGTATTCTTACCGTCATCACATCCTGCTGTCTTCTATCATTCTGGGACATGCCAATTACATTGTAACATCAGCCCTTTTCTGACAGCAAGTCCCTCTTAGCTTTCCAAGATAAGGTGGCACCAATGGCAGTTTATGCATCTGCTTTGGGGTATGTAGTGCCATATCCCAACTGACACATCTTAGTCTCTTGGAAAATCACCACTATCCTTTAACTTGTGACTCCACAATATTTTCCAAAGAACAGTTATAGGTTTCTTTTGGTCTCCAAAAGACTTGTTATTTACATAACCTACATAATTATACTAATTTCAACACGGCTGTGACTTTTAGCAAATGTGAAAGAGTTAAAATGCTTTTGCTTGTCTAAAATGGCTGGAGTCATAAAAGCCATTGGCCCTATTTTTGATCTGAGGTATATGTCTGTCTTCCTTAGAGAAATTATTACAACTAACCCCAATTGTAAAAAAAAATTAAATCCTCACTTGCTTAATCAAATCAAAATAGTAAATTACTGAAAAACAACTCAATCCCACACAAGGGCTTTCACAAGTAAAGCGATAGACAATGGACTCCTATGGCACTCAGAAGAGTTGATACTTTGTGGAGTTGTTACTGTCACAAGGGTCAAGCTCACATGTGCAGTTCATAATATTAAAGCACAATTTGTAGGCGAGCATGAGCAACAATGGTGCCAAATAGTTGTGCAACGTCCATTGTGTAAGTCACAGTTTTCTAAGCCCTACTCAGTTGCATACACCTTGAACCTTAGAAGCCAATGAAAATTATAACTGTTAAGGAGTTGGTACAAATCTACCAAAATATGGGTAGACTTTCCACGCCCCAATTACAAAGAAAATGGGGGAGTCCACCTCATGTGCAAATTAGTTAATATTACAAGGAACAATGCAAGGATGTCTTCTGTCATAGACAGATCGGCTACAGCTGTGCAGCCTCTGAATACCATGTCTCACACTTAGAATGATAGCAAGATTACCACAATTTTACTGCATATCACATCTCTACAAGCTTCTATCTTACACAGGGGTAAAAGTGAAATGTGGCTGGCCAAAGAATTAAAGTGAAAGTAGGTATGAAAATGAGAATCCTACTCAACACGTCACTTCTGATGAAGTCCACCCCATCTTAAGTACTGACAAGACACACTGTGATGGGGTCCCTCAGAGCTCCATTACTTAAGTCAAAGGCTAAAAGCATTAGTGAAAGAAGGGATCAATGTAATAGCTCTGTAGAATCCGCAAATAAACATTGAGAATACTGAGCTTACTGCCACCAATCCCTGCCATAATTCTTGCCTTTATTCTGTCCCCTGCTACTGCCTGTCATCCACAATCTTGGCATACTCTACACTCAAAGCTTATTGCACCTCTGTTCCAAGGAACTTCCCTGTGTCTCTCCCCATGATGTCTTCAAATCCAGACTAAAGAAGTTTAACTGCTCTGCTGACTACCTCTCTGCCTCCAACATGCATTCTCCAACCTGCTGTACTACTGATTTATGCTCATCCAAAGCTCTGGTCATAGCTTATCCCAACACAAGGAAGTTCCATTTACACATCACTTTTGTTCATGCTGCTATTGATCCCCATATATCAAACATTTAAACAATCTTTGTGGCTTTGCTGTGCCCACTTCTTTACCTTGCTCCTGTAGTTTTTTTTGTACCTGAAGCACTCCACAGCCATCTCAGCTCTTTATGACTTTCCCACCTCTATCACCTAACCAATGGCAGGCATTGCTTTGAATTCCTTACTGTGGAATACCTTCTATAAACTTCTTACAAGTTATCCATTTAGCCAAGTCATTGGTTACCCCTTGCGGTTTGGCTCACTATCTGATTACTGATTATATCTTTGTGAAGTTGATTAGAATGCTTCTGGAGGTGAGAATGTACAGGAGAAGGTGATAAGTAAATTTGTAGATGACACAAAAATTGTCTGGGTCGGTAAGTGATGAAGATATAGATCGGTTAATGAAATGAATTGATCAATCGCAAATTGGATTTAACCTTGAAAATTGTAATGTGATGCACTTTGAAAGAAGGAGCAAGACAAGGGAGTACTCACTGAATGGCAGGACACAAAGAAGCTCACAGGAATCTTGGGTGCTTGTCCACAAAACCCTGAAGGTAGCAGAACAGATTAAGAACACATATGGCCCTTTATTGGTCATGGCATAAGTGCAGGGAGATCTTGTGAGGCTGTACTAAACTTTGATTAGGCCCTGGCTGATGTACTGTGTGCAGTTCTGGTTGCCTTACTGTAGGAAGGATGTGACTACAGTGGAGGGGTTTGCAGAGGAGATTTCACCAGGATGTTGTCAGGGATGGAGTATTTTAGCTCTGAAGAGTGGCTGTATAGTATCAGGTTATTTTCTTTGGAGCAGAGAGGACTGAGGAGTAGAAGATTGAGGGCAATGGACAGGGTGGGGAGGAAGCAGCTATTCTCCTTAATGAAGGATTAAAATGAGGGGGCATAATTTTAAGGTGAAGGGTAGTAAGTTTAGAGGGCGCTTGAGGGTACATTTTTCCACCCAGAGTGTGGTGGGAATCTAGAACGCACTGATTGGGAAGACAGCAGATGTGGGAAATTTCATAATCTTTAAAAAGTGGATGAATCCTAGAAATGTCACAGCAGTTTTTGTCGTGTAGGTACACCTATAGATCTGCTACTGGGGGGGAGACTTGTATGTTGTGTTTTCAATGTGTCTGCTGCAATTATCCTTTTAAGTAGTGGGAAGTTAAATATTTGAAAGGTGCTAACAGGTGAGTTGCTACAATGCATCATGTAAATCAGGCTCATTCAGACTTTTTTCATGGGGGTGGTATATCTCAATATTTCTGTCATTTTGGAGCGGTAGTGAACAATTTAAGAAAGCTAAAATTTGGTACACAGTGAGCTTGGAAAGTTAAAGCAATAAACTGATAATTTAAATAGGTTAGTAATTAATAATGTGACCATCAAAAATCGCCAGGCAGCAAAGTCAGCTAATAAAATTCTTAGATAACAAAGTGTAGAGCTGGATGAACACAGCAGGCCAAACAGCATTAGAGGAGCAGGAAAGCTGACATTTTGGGCCTAGACCCTTCTTCAGAAATGTTGTTGGGGAAGGGGATTCTGAAGTAAATAGGGAGAGGCAGATAGAAGATGGATAAAGGAGAAGATGGGTGGAGAGAAAACAAACAGCAAAGAGGCGGGAGTAGAGCCAGTAACGGTGAGTGTAGGTGGGAAGTTAGGGAGGGGATAGGTCGGTCCAGGGAGGACGGATAGGTCAAGAGGGTGGGATGAGGCCAAAAAGGTAGGAGTTGGGGGTGCGGGGGGTGGCTTGAGATGGGAGGAAGGACAGGTTAGGGAGACCAGGACAAGCTGGCTGGTTTTGGGATGCGGTAGGGGGAGGGGAGATTTTGAGCTTGTGAATGTGGGAACCCTGCAGCACAATGGGATCAAAGCAAAATATGAGGTGTTGTTCCTGCTACCTTTAGGTGGCATCATTGTGGCACTGCAGGAGGCCCAGGATGGACATGTTATCTAAGGAGTGGAAGGATTCTTGCTTTCTCAGTTAAGAAGCAGAGTTAGCAAGAAACAGTTCCAGGTTGTTACTAGAACAGGAAGTGGATGGTCCAAGCAAAGGTGTTTGATTTTATTAACATGGGCCTTGCTTAGGGAAAACTGAATTAGTGTGTTTATTTTGTAAGTATGAAATATGTAGAAAGGGTCAGTACATCTGCCTTTAAGAAATGTATACAACAGTCAGTTTTGAATGAAAGGGTAGTGCATATTTGTGTTCAGATCCAAGACAAAACATTGACTTGCATCAACTATGAGTGTTGCTAATATGAGTCTATGACCAGTTCCTATTAAAAGTTGCATGAAAGAAACAAATATTCAAATAGAAAAGAATACATTTTACAAAATTCCAAATAATTTTGCATCTTAGTCAGTTATAGTATGTTTATTCCTTCAAAATTAATGCCAGTTATACTACTTGTTGGTAGGAAACTGATGTCAGTTGTAATCAGAGTAGATAATGATTATCAGACAAAATATTCATTTAAATGACTGTAATTATTTTGTCTACCCAGTACAACTTGTCCACATCTATGCTGTACTGAAAACAAAGTTTTAACGTTTTCACAGTCATACAAGGAACAAAGTTGTGTCTTAGATAAGATCAATTATGTAAAATTGTAATAAGTCTTATTACGTTCATAAAAACGCACTTCAATCATTATTAAACATAACACCATCTAAATACAAAAAAGGTGTATAATGATCTCAAGGGCTAGGTTTCACTTTCATACTAAAAAAAAGTCACAATAAAAAGTGCAGATGCAGAGTCAGGACCTGTGTTGCCAGTCCATTGTTTAAATAAATATATTTCTTGCTAGTTAAAGTTGTTTCTATCAAAACACCTTCCACAATGGCAGGCATAAAGCTTTATTGCTGTAAATAGAATATATCAAAAGGCTTTGTTCTTTTTTCTTTGACCTGCTACATACAGTTCCTTAAAAACTGACCACAGAGTAATACTTGTAAATCAAAAAGATTGATAACTAAAAGAAGTGCAAAAAAGTGAAACACATAACAGATAAAATATAAATTGCACAAATGGTGTAGATGTAAGCACTTCGATATGTCAGAAGTGGCGTAATAAACTGTAGAGCCATATGCCTGCATTAAGAAAATGTCCAAGGGGGATATGATTCACAATCCAACATATCAGGACTTGATCTTCCAGAGCTAAAATTTAAAAGAAAAAAAGGTTTTACATTTATGGTGCATCTTCTTGTACATCTCAGGTTTCCTTAGTATTACTAACAATAATCTCCCTAATATGTTGTTTTGTCATATTTGTAACAGTACCTCTAAGCCCATTTATGCCTCTGTGCAATTCTTTGAGTATGAAATCCATTGTGCAGTATAAGAAAGTGTCAGTAACAACTCCAAAACAATGAATAAATCCACCTACAAGGTGAAATTCTGTAGTGGTTTTCACTACAGAAAACATTGTAATTTTTCCGTATCTTTGGGAACTTAAAGCAATTACCAGAGAAAACACGCTGAAAAAAAATCTACTAGGCCTGAAAGTTGAAATGTCTGGAGGACTAGATGGCTTACACCTTCAGATCTGTGGCAGCACGGATAGGATTGTTTATGGTCTTACAAAGAATCTAAAAGGCCCCTAACATTGGAAAATAACAAATGTCACAGATTTTTGGGGAAAAAAACAGAGGAAGCGATTTAATATGGATGCAGGAAATCTGAAACAAACACAATAAATGCTAAAGGAACAGAATTAACTTTGAGTTAACTTTTATATCTTCAAAAGTGTGTGTGTATCTGTCACAGGAAATAGTTAGAATCCATTATTAAGAAAAGTTACAGTAAGATCATGCAGTCAAACGTGGCTTTGTATTTAAGACATTAGAATTATTTGAGGAACTAACAAACAAGGTTGATGAAGGGGAACTTGTTAATACACCATTCTTAAATCTGCAGAGGGCATTTGATAATGAGCATATCAAAAAGTTGCTGCATGAGAGCTTATGCTGTGGGGAATAACAACTTATGCCTCCTGTTATCTGTACTGTTGCGTTTTTGTTAACTAGATAAATTATAATGACTGGAATGCCAAAGGATCAATGCTGGGCCTCAACTATTTAGGATCTGTATCAATGAATTGCATGAAGATGTGGGACAGACAGGAAGATGAAGTTGAAATCACAACCCGATCAGCTACCGAATGATGAAGCAGGCTGAGATTTTTATTTAAATAAATTAATAGCATGGAAATGAATCTATTACTGCAACTGACATCATTATTGCAGTATAGCCTGTAAAATTCACACTGCGAATAATAACTGGCAAATGCAGTTTCTTTTTCTTGAAGAGATTTTATAACTCATTTGTAAATATTCACTTTAACAGGTTAGACTTACCTATTTCAATCTTATGAAGCAATAAAACGACATTGATCTCAAAAGGAATCAAGGGCTACGGGGAGAGTGCAGGGAAGTGGTGTTGAAATGCCCATCAGCCATGATTTAAACGGCGGAGTGGACTTGATGAGCCGAATGGCCTTACTTCCACTCCTATGTCTTATGGTCTTATTCCAGCTAAAGTGAATTTGGATTTTATCAGTCACAAATAAATTGCTTCTTTAGATTCCAGTACTGATTCAAAAGAAGCAGTTGTTTTTTACACCATGTTAACGTACCAGATGCTATACAGTAATTGCAATACCTGTAGTTTAAATTAGTTCAATGACTTGGGGCCGAGTAGATCAAAAAAACGGAAGTTGGCAGTCAGTGAAATTGAGCTAATGGTCTTTATACAAATTAAAATTGTTTACGGTTCTCAACCTATTATGGATGAAATTAATCTCTATAAATAGGTAATATAGCATTAACTTGAACACTTTTGAAGGATATAAAATCTATGCATAGATAGGAAGTGTCTTTTACTGTTGATAATTCCCATTAACTTATTGTTGTATTTCAGGCTAGCTGGTATCTCATGACCTGGACAGAAACCAACTCTAAAGGGAATACGTGTAGATTATTTTGACAAAAATTTGTAAGTGACTAATGGCATTACAGAAATTTATTTGATAAGCTATCTGGAAATTTTGCGTTTTAAAAGCAATGGCAAAAAATAGAACTTCTGCCCACTCTGACCAAATTTTTTTTAAGCATTATGCACCACCGCTTGACTTATAGATGGAAGAAGAAACATCCTTGCTAATCTGTCAATGAAGATCAATGTGTTGCAGTAGCCATGTGGTTCAGTTTGGCTTTGAATTCTTTCAGATTTTAATTCACCTAACTTCTTCAGAGGAAGTGCCATATTTCTAACAATGGTGCAGCAGGAGAAAGTCAGGGCTCATATATTTATAGGCATATTATGCAATAGTCATATTTAAAACTATATCAGATGTACAGAAAAAGTAATGTACTACTTGTACATTTAAAAGTAGGTCTTATGCTAATGAATTATATTATTCGGAGAAGATAAGACAGTTGTAATACTTCTCTCTCTTGGTTTGAGGAAACTGACCTTTAGATTAAAACCCAGCAAGTCACTAATGACACCAGACACAGCCGAAAGAATCACAACCTGGGTAATGTTGTATAGCAGCGGATTCATTGTCAATCCATATAATCTAAAAGGCGTATCCAATTCCTAAACAGAAGATACGTTTTTCAATATCACAAAACACACTAACAATTTCATAAAATACTTGAGCATTGACGGAGTAATTCATGGTACCTCAACAGGCAGAGCATAAAGATTATCCTTCTAACATGTGTATTATAATTATTTATTTTACGATAACTTCCTGACTACAAATCCTTATTACTGTAGCCCTGTTTTGGTCACATTTTACTGCCAACTTTTCAATTTATAAATTTAATATTTAGGATGGAAACTACCAATTAAAACTTGCAATGCTGTGATAAAAATCTAGGTATTTTAGTCCACATTGCAGAGGAACTCCTAATTGGTCTACTTCTCAGATTACTTGATGTTCAGTTACAGTATTTAAGTACAGTTCACAAAATAAATCTAAAATACTATATAAAAAATAAACAGATTTCAAAACAGAATTACAAAATTAGAAATGCAAGCCAGGACTGACTAATCTCGCTTTCACGAGAAGGTTACACTTAATCTAAAACCTCCCTTTCAGGGCAGCACAGGGGTTAGCACTGCTGCCTTACAGCGCCAGGGAACTTGGTTCATTCTCACTGTCTGGGCTGTGGAAGAAACTCACGCAAAGCTGTGCAGGTTAGGTGGATTAGCCATTGTAAATGTGGGGGTTACAAGTATAGGGTCGGAGGCTGTTTGGAGGGTCACTGCAGACTTGATCAGCCAAATAGCCTCTTCCCGCACTGTAGGGATTCTATGATAATATTATCCAAAATAAAATTTCAAACACCATAGCCTAGAATGGCACTGATTAATTGAGAGATCTTAACCTTTTTTGTGTGCTGGCATAAATTTGCTAAATTTATAGATTTCTCTAGCATATGGTAGGAGTTTCAATGTGAGGAATGTGCTATTTTGGGTAGCAAAGTCTTGTAAATCATTGCAGAGGACTAACAGGCTTTGGAGACTTCTAGCCTGGAGACGTGGAGGAAAATCCTTGGCATTTCATGGAATCAAACTCAAGATCACGTTCTCACAAAGTTTCTGGAAATAAATCTGTTCGGTTCAATTTGATTTGAAACTGGTTTAAAATTTACTCCTAATAGGCAAGGTGAAAACAAACAAAAAAGTTTTAAAAATCGTAAAAATACACAGTAACATTCAAGTTACATGAAAAAAAACAAAACCTCATTAAACACAATTCATTTTTAGGATGTAGATTTTGCTTGTTACTCGTCCTTGCATGCCCAAGTGGGTGATGATGGGCCTGATACTGGAACACTTCAGTTCACGTAATGAATGTGCTCCACAATGTTATTAGGTTGAGCAATCCAGGCTGTATCAATCTTACTCACATTTAATTGCCAGAAGTCACACGACACCAGGTTATAGTCCAACAGGTTTATTTGAAATCGCAAGCTATGGATTTCACTGCAAGATAATTCCAAGTAATTAAGAGTGTCAAAAGACAGTACAAATGGTGACAGTGGAGTGTCGAAAGGCTGAATAATGATTATTTGCAGGTGATCAAAGGTGTCAAATAGTTGTGAGTAAAGTGTCAACAGCTTAACAGTAAATGAAGGAATGACACATAATCTGATAAATTAAGGCAGAGAAATAATTACAAAAGAATCAGAAATAAGATGGTGCTAGAGACAAACTAAATGGCTGAATTAACACGATAGGTGTAAGAGCTGCGTGACAAGTGTCGAACCAAAGTAACAAGTTATCAAAGGTGATGGTGACAAAATAGAACAGTGAGGAAGATTTGACACCATCACTCTTGTTATCAAGTTATTACCTCTCTACCTTAATTAGTTTGTATGGTTTTGGATTACTTGTTACTTTGGGTAGACCCTTGTCACGCGACTCATACCTATCATGCTATTCCAGCCATTAAGTTTGTCTCCAACACCATCTTTTTTCTGATTTTTCAAAATTATTTTTCTGTCTTAACAAAGTGGATGAAAGGTCATCTGTTCACTTACTATTCAGCTGTTGACGCCTTTGATCATCTGCAAAGACTTGATATTCAACCTGTTGACACTCTTAATTACCTGGAATTATCTTGCAATTATCTCTCCTCTCATAAAGTCTGTGCTTCCTTCCACATTACCCAACAAACGAGCAGTGCCATGAAAGAGATAACAAGGTGTGGAGCTGGAGGAACACAGCAGGCCAAGCAGCATCAAATGAGCAGGAAAACTGACATTTCGGGCCAAGACCCTTCTTCAGAAAATGAAAGTGCTATGAAAGCTTGTGATTTCAAATAAACCTGGTGTCTTGAGACTTGTGACTTTGTCTACCCCAGTCCAGCACTAGCACTTCCACGTCACATTTAATTGCAGACATTCAGTTCACAACGTTAAAATTAATATGCTTTCACAAGACAGGGAAGCCTTGTAACCTCATGATTGTCTACCTTCAGCAACTTGGTTGCAAGCTTCAAAACGTTGTTCACTAAGTTCAGTTCTTCTTTCTTGTTAGGTTTTTTTTCCATCTTCAAGTATAAATTAATCTAGTAAAGGAGGCATACACAGATAGCATCAGAGATAATGGGAACTGCAGATGCTGGAGAATTGCAAGATAATAAAATGTGAGGCTGGATGAACACAGCAGGCCAAGTAGCATCTCAGGAGCACAAAAGCTGACGTTTCGGGCTTAGACCCTTCCGAAACGTCAGCTTTTGTGCTCCTGAGATGCTGCTTGGCCTGCTGTGTTCATCCAGCCTCACACTTTATTATCTATACACAGATAGCAAATGGCCATTCTAGACAATATAGGAAACCAACTTCTTCCAAAGTTATCAATGTATATTCTTGAAACAGAAGACTAAAGTACATAGCAAGTACACAGTGGGAATGAAAGGTTATGGAGAAAGTACAGGAAAGTAAACATGAGAAATTCTGGATTGGCTAGTCTGTTGGACAGTCTACTCCCATTCCTATTTCAAAGTGATTTGCCTGGGGGAAGCCAGCACAGGGTATTACTGGGCCTTTGCTACTGGTAATACAGAAAATGTAGATTAATGCTGAATTAGTATTTGTTACTGCATTAACCGAGTTTACAATAGAATCTAGTGAAACCATTCAATTTGGTTGTGACATTCCAAAACCTGATTACTCAAGGTTAATCAAATTTGGTTTCTATTTCAACGCAGAATCAAACAATAAACTGCCTAGAAGAATGTCATAAAAAAGGACCTTTCAAAAAAGTGTAACAAACATTAAAGACACTAAAACGTAGTGGGATAACAAGGTTCAAAGGTCCAAATGACGTTTCTTCACTTCTGGCCTGTTTTCATTAGCATTTTTGCATAATACTTCTCAGCACAAAAGTTTCTCAATGCTTATTAAATTTCAGATTCTTTCACTAATATAGGTCGATTGCTCTTTACATGCAAACCGGGCTATTATCCAGGCTAATCAATATGCCACTAAAAACACAAAGCTAAATTTGATTACCCAACATGTTGCTTGTGTATAGATTGTAGAAATATTTAACAAAGAGCTAAGAAAGAGATTCAACTTTTCTCATTTTTAAAGCAACAGAAGATCATAGTTTATTACCTGCTCTGTCAGTAAGATTGAGGTATTGCTGTACTTGTTATTTGTTTCAGAACCCAGCATAACGAATCTCAGGAGATACAATGTCAATGAGATGCACCAGATGACTAGCTCCCAATTATAATGAAAATCAAGGAACGTTTCATGGAT
The DNA here is from genome assembly GCF_030684315.1 of Stegostoma tigrinum. NCBI lineage: Eukaryota > Metazoa > Chordata > Chondrichthyes > Orectolobiformes > Stegostomatidae > Stegostoma > Stegostoma tigrinum. The sequence continues at coordinate 24,937,497 of NC_081378.1, read as the reverse complement.
ATGAAGCAGCTGTATAAAAAAAAATTCAAGCTTGATTTAAAACTTCCACGTAATTCTCTGGATCCTTCAGGCATTTGACTGAATCTTTCTCATATTACGCTGTCCTTCTTTAAAAAAAATGATAGCTAAGTCAGCGTATTTTTGAGAATATATGTACCATGCATACTCTATTACTGTTGGTCAACCAGATGGGATTTGCAGTTTACAATACAGTCTTATCAACTGCATTTCTCAGAGTTCAGGCATTATGTGATTTCAAGATTACAGGATAGGATGTTCTCATTCATAGAATTACCATTGCACTAGAATGTACTTCTACTTGTTAATATTTTCCAGTTAATAACTAGCACTTTTTGTTAAAAACATACTCATAGCAGATCCCCAGTATTACTCACCATCGCCAGGAAACCTGCCTTAGTACAACAGGGAATTCAGCTGTTTTTCAAAGGTCTACAACATGTAAAGCAGCAGGTTTAGAGCAAGCCCCACACTATACTCTTCAGGGTGAGGCATTACCATCTTAGTTGAAAGGTGGATCCAGCTTTTTGACACGGTATAGGCATAAAGCTATGATCCATTTCTCAGTGCCATCTCCAGCAACTCCGTTTGGCTACTGAAGACAAGCAATTCAATTGGTATCTCCAGGGCTAATAGACATCTTGCAATAATGCACTTTAACATGTTTATCAGTAGTAGATAACATGCTCTAGTTGCATTTACATCATAACAAACCTACCATCACTTTGTGTAGAAAGCACCACAGTAGTCTTCATATGCCTTTCTACATTGTTTCTTTACTTGCAGCTGAACATGTAGGAAAGCAGTGAAGACGAGTATGATAAATAGCACATGCTCTCATTAAGAACTAGTCTTAATTATAGTACTTCAGTGGTTTACAATGATGGATGCATTGCTGGATGTGCTTCTGAGTAATGAAGCTAAATGTAAGCAAGCACCTTGGAAAACATTACTGAATATGGTGTAAAGATTGCCAGGAGCAGACAAAATCAGTTCAAAATACAGAACACCAGGCTGGCCTAGGACAGAATTCAGAATAATGAGGAGTGATCCAGCTGAGTTGCTGTGAAATGGAAGGAGCTGTTGGCGCACAGCATCATACAGTTTGATGTTAGCAAGGGTACTGGATAGTACAAAAGTATACTCCATTAAAAATAATCTGGTACTGGGCTAAGGATACAATGAATAAATAAAAAGGATAGAGACCAATTAAAGTTGCAAAGATATGGCCTAAAAGAACTCTATAAACAAACAAAAACGAAGCAGAATATTAGAAAAGAAGAAAAATCGAAAACCAGCATTAGGCAAGTTCAGGGAATATGAGGATAAAACTAAAAGAACAATATGTTTTACACATATATAAAGTAAACATTTGAGAAGCAAAATGGCACATCCAAAAGTATTGTCAATTTATTGATGATAATCTGTTTAAAGGATGTCAAAAAGATGAATCCTGAAATATTTTGGACCAAGATAAACAAATATTTTGATGCATGAAAGGGACATATAGGGAATTATTATTGTATTGAGTTAAATGACGATAAAGTGCCAGGAAAAAATAAGACATCCCAAACTCCTAGGGGATGTAATGGATAAAACTGTCGAAGTCTAAAAATTCTATTCCACAGTTCTGTTAAGTATGGTTGTGCACTAGGCAACAAGTGTAGAATTCATTTTTAAAACACTGATAAAGCTAATTCAGGTAATTACAGGCTAGCTGTATCTGTAGAAAGAAAGATTTAATGTTTGTAATTAAGGTTGAAATGAGTGGTCCAGGAAATGGCTGATGAAATTCAATGTGAATAAATGTGAGGTTTTGCACTTTGGAAAAAAGAATACAGGCATGGGCTATTTTCTAAATGGTGAGAAAATTCACAAAGCAGAAGTACAAAGGGATCTGGGAGTGTTGGTCCAGGATTCTCTTAAGGTTAACTTGCAGGTAGAGTCCATGATTAAGATAGTGTATGTAATGTTGTCGTTTATCTCAAGAGGGTTGGAATATAAAAGCAGCGATGTGCTTCTGAGACGTTATAAAGCTCTAGTTAGGCCCCATTTAGAATACTGTGACCAATTTTGGGCCCCACACCTCAGGAAGGACATACTAGCCCTGGAGCGTGTCCAGCGGAGATTCACATGGATGATCCCTGGAACGGTAGGTTTAACGTATGATGAACGGCTAAGGATCCTGGGATTGTACTCATTAGAGTTTAGAAGGTTGAGAGGTGATCTAATAGAAACTTACAAGGTAATGTATGGTTTAGAAGGGGTGGACGCTGCGAAGTTGTTTCTGTTAGGCGGGGAGACTAGGACCCGTGGGCACAGCCTTAAAATTAGAGGGGCTAAATTTAAAACAGAAATGAGACGACATTTCTTCAGCCAGAGAGTGGTGGGCTTGTGGAATTCATTGCCACTGAGTGCAGCGGAGGCTGGGACGTTGGATGCCTTCAAGGCAGAGATCAACAAATTCTTGATCTCAGAAGGAATCAAGGGCTACGGGGAGAGTGCATGGAAGTGGTGTTGAAATGTCCATCAGCCATGATTTAAATGGCAGAGTGGGCTTGATGGGCCAAATGGCCTTACTTCCACTCCTATGTCTTATGGTCTTATGATCATATACTTTCATAAAGAAAATTTTGTTAGAAATTTCAATTTTTTTAATGAAAGACTGGATTATTGAGGGTAATGCGGTTAATTGTTTTTACAAGGACATCCAAAAGATGTTTGATGAAGTATCACAACGTAGCTGGTCAGCAAAGTTGAGGTACATAGAATAAGAGGGACTATGACAACATCAAAATAACACTGACAAAGACTAGTGCTAAATGGTTTTCTCTGGACTGAAAGAAGGTATGCATCAGGGATCCTCAGGAGTCACTTGCAGATATGTTTGATAAGGTACTAATCAAATATATTCATAATTTGAATTCATGTGTGTAGTACACACTTTCAAATTTTGCAGTCAGCACAAACATGAAAGTTTTATGGTCGGTCAGGATAGTGATGGACTTCAAGAGGACACAGGCTGCAGGAATGGGGAAGCATGGAAATTTAATGAAAGAAAATGTTGTGAGGATATATTTAGTGTAAATATTGGAAGAGAGGCAATATAAATTAAAGGGTATAATTCTAAAAGGGTTGCAGAAATAGACAAATCTAGGGCTACATGTGCACCAGTCATTGAATGAGACAGGGCAGATCGAAAAAATGGTTAAAAAGGCATACTGGATCCTGTGTTTTATTAATTGAACAATAGAAAACAAAACTAAGCTTATGATGATTCAGCTTTATAAAACTGTCGATTTGGACTCAATTGGAATATTATACCCAATTCTGGCATTACACTTCAGAAAAGATAAAGGCTTTAGGGATGGTGCAGAAAGGTTTTACGAGAATAGTCCAAAGGATGAAGGATTTTAGCTATGAGGATAGTTTGAAAATCTCACGCTGTACGCGTCAGAGAAGAACTGCGAGAAGAAATTAGATAAGAATTCAAAATCACCAGAATACACAAAATAAATAGAAAGAAACTGCCCGCTTAGGCAGAGATTTAAAATGATTGACAAGATAACCAAAGACTAACGAGAAAACTACTTTAATGCAATAAGTGGTTAGGATCTGGAATGCACAGGATAGCAGAGGCAGATTCAATTGTGGCTTTGAAAAACAATTTAAGTATGTACCTGAAGATAATAATTTGCAGGGGAATGGGTCAAAGCTGATGAGAGTGGGTCTAGCCTAACTGTTCTTGCAGATAGCCCACATAGTCTCCCTTGTGCCAAATAGCCTCTCTGCACTATAACTATTCATTAATTGAGTGACCAGCAGAGATTTAAAAACAGAGAACTGTGTTTGATAAGTGGGTATGTCATCTGAAAATTCTTCATGGATAGAGGAAAATTTAGATGAACTTTTAGTCAAGTAACTCCCAGCCCCATTTTGCTGTATTCTCTTGTACCAAATACCCCTTTTCTCCTGTGAATGTCAGCACAGGCACTGAACAGGCTGGCTGTTCAATTAGCTGAACAGAGGAAACAATCTTCCTCTAGAAACACAAATTCCTCTTTAGCTTATTCTCTGCTATGTTCTGAGTCGATAACAGAAATGATCTTTTCACATTTTCTGATCTTCCCTTTGTATTGAGATCATCGAGAGGTTCAGAGGTTTACATGACCTAAATTAAAACAGTCTCACTCTTGGACAGCTGTATAGCTAACAGTCTGTGTTATTCGGAAGCCAGAGAACAATGGATGAAACAAAGGGTAAAAATTGAACAAATAAAATGTTTTAGCTAATTCAATGTCATACAAATTCTTAAAATAAAAGTACTAAGTAGTCAGACATGCTCTTACCTGTGCGCAACAAATAAATACTACAGATAGAGTCAACAGGAATGCAGATGAAACAATTACATCTACTGATCGCTGTGGACCTCGTCTCTGTCAGGAAAGATCAATAACTGAAGTGGAACTTGAAATATACAAAACAATTTTTTAATGTTTAACAGTTTACAGGCATGGAAGAAAATTTATGGATATTAAAAATACATGCAATAAATAATGATTTGCAGAAACTGGAAGACATTCTAAAATGATCAATTAGCTGAAAATATGGATCTATCATCATTATTGTCACAAAATTTTCTGTTAAAGACTGCTGTGATTTCTTTAGGATTTAGAAATGATATGAGGGGCCCAGTCTTTTAGAGAAAAGTGGCATAGTAACAAGATAACAGCAGACACTAAAATTATTTAAATAAAAAGTTGGCCACATAGCTGCATGATTAAGAATGAAAAGGTAAATTAGTAAGGCCGGAAAACTACAATATGTTCAGAACTTACAAAAACTACTAACACAATTATAACTACAGAACATGCTCAAATATTGTGATTGTAAAAATTTTCACATTTTACAAGTTGTCATTTTTAAGCAATAGTTTATCCAAAGTTCCTAACAGAAGAAAATCCAATACATCACAGTGAAACTAAAAATACACTATTTGCAAGCCATGGCAGACACATTTGAGAGAGATCATCTTGTCTGACAACAGACAATGCTGAATTCATATCCATTAGAACCAAACATGAAACATGCCTTAGCCTTAAAACATTCATTCCCTCCACTACTGACATAAGTGGCAACAGTATGGACACTTACAAGATACACTGTCATAATGTACCAAAGCTCCTTGAGCAAAACCTTCCAAGCTTGCAAGATGAACTGGCAAAATCAGCTGATGCCCACAGACATACTTCATTTAAAAAAAAATTCTAAGTACAGTCTTAAAGGAACCACACATTTTAGCTTCCTGCCTTCCACTTCACAATTACTACCTGGCTTGTTGTGCTCTTCCAGCCTCCCGTTTTTTTTGGAAACAATATGCTTTCTCTGTATTAGACTGATAACTTCATGATTATTAAAGAAACCTGGTCGATATAGCTTTCCATTAAATTTATTGCAAAACAAAACCCATTCAATGAAATAGAATTGGTTAAAACAATAAAAATAAGTATGATTTCCCCTCTAATTAATCAAAAACAATTACACACTCACAAATACCCTTTCATTTTTCTCATTCATGGAATGTAGGCATCACTAGCTGCCAGCATTTATTGTCCATCCCTAGTTGCCCTTGGGAATGTGGTCCTGAGCTGCCTTCTTGAACTGCTGTGGTGCACCTATTGTAGTGGAGCCACAATTCCCTAAGGAAGGGAATTCCAAGATTTTGATGCAGTGACAGCAAAGGAATAGCAATATGTTTCCAAGTCAGGATGGTGAGTGGCTTGGAGGGGAACCTGTGGGTGGTGGTGTTCACATGGATCCGCGGCACTGCCCTTGTCCTTCTAGATGGAAATAGTCATGGATTTGGAAGGTGCTATCGAAGGATCTTCGGTGCATTTCTGCAGTGCTGTTTCACAGTACAGACTGCCGCTACCGAGCGAGAATGGTGGAGGGAGTGGATGCTTGTGGAGCAGTACCAACAAGCAGGCTGCTTTGTCCTAAATGGCGTCAAGCATATAGTCATAGAGATATACAGCGCAGAAACAGACCCTTTGGTCCAACTTGTCCATGCCAACTACATATCCTATATAAATTGAGTCCCATTTGCTAGCATTTGGTCCATATCTCTCTAAACCCTTCCTATTCATATACCCATTCAGATGCTTTTTAAACATTGTAATCGTACCAGCCTCCACTACTTCCTCTGGCAGCTCATTCCATATGCGCACCACGCTCTGTGTGAAAAAGTTGCCCCTTAGGTCCCTTTTATAACTTTCCCCTCTCACCTTAAACCTATGCCTTCTAGTTTTGGACTCACCCCCTACCCCAGGGAAAAGGCCTTATCTATTTACCCTATCCATGTCCCTTATGATTTTATAAACGTCTATAAGGTTACCCCTCAGCCTCTGACGCTGCAGGGAAATAGACTGGGCCTATTCAGTCTCTCCCTGTAGCTCAAAACTTCCAACCCTGGCAACATCCTCATAAATCTCTTCTGAACCGTTTCAAGTTTCCTTCCTGTAGGAGGGAAACCAGGATTAAGTGCAGTATTCCAAAAGTGGTTTAACCAATGTCCTGTACAGCTGCAACATAACGCCCCAACTGCTATACACAATGCATTGACCAATAAAGGTAAGCATACCAAAGGCCACCTTCACTATCCTGTCTACCTGCGACTCCATTTCCAAGGAACTATGAACCTGCCCTCCAAGGTCTCGTTGTTCAGTAACATTCCACAGTACCTTAGCATTAATTGTATTAGTCCTGCCCTGATTTGACTTTCCAAAATGCAACATCTTGCATTTTTATAAATTAAACTCCAAGGTCCTGTTATATTCTGAGGTAACTTTCTTCACTGTCCACTATATCTCCAATTTTAGTGTCATCTGCAGACTTACAAACCATATCTCCTACATTCAAATCCAAATCATTTGTATAAATGACAAAAAAAGCAGAGGACCCCAGCACCAATCTTTGTGGCACACCACTGAGTACAGGCCTCCAGTCTGTAAAGCAATCCTCCCACCACCCCCTCTGTCTTCTACCTTTGAGTCAGTTCTGTATCCCAATAGCTAGTTCTCCCTGTATTCATATGATCTAACCTTGCTAACCAGTCTATCATGGGGAACTTTGTCAAATGCCTCATTTAAGTCCATGTGGATCACATCCATCACTCCTCCTTCATCAATCCTCTTCATTATTTCTTTAAAAAACTCAATTAAGTTAGTGAGGCACGAGATTTGTTCGTTCTAGTTCAGGAGCTTTTAAACTAATTGGGTGGTGGGGGTCCTAAGTTGTAGTAATAATAAAAAAAAATGAGAGGATGGTTCTGAATCGGAAAACAGCAAGTTAATTAGAAAGGCAAACAAGAGCTAGTCAGAGAATGGGGTAACTGAAGAATTAAACTGCATTTATTTCAATGTAAGGGGTCGTACAGGTAAGGCTGATGAACTCAAGGGCACATGTGGGAACATGGCTCTGGATCATCACAACTATTAGAAAAACTTGGCTGAGGGAAGGACAGGACTGGCAGCTCAATGTTCCAGGTTTTAGTGCTATAGAAGAGAAGGAAAGAGAGGAGTAAGAGATGGCATTTTTGATTAAGGAAGACATTACTACTGTAAAATTAGAGAGGATATTTCTGAGGGATCATCCAGTGAAACCATATGGATAATTATAAATAAGAAAGGGATGATGATCACCTTGATAGGACGGTACTATAGGCCCCTCCCAACAGTCAGCTGGAAATTGACCAGCAAGTATATAGAGACCTCACAGAACATAACAGCACAGTACAGGCCCTTCGGCCCTCGATGTTGTGCCGACCTGTCATACCGATCTCAAGCCCATCTAACCTACGCTATTCCATGTACGTCCTCAGATGTATAGAAAATGATGCTGGAGAGATAGTAGTGGGGAATAAGTAAATGTCTGAGGAACTGAATAATTACTTTGCGTCAATCTCCACAGTGGAATACATGAGTAATATCACAAAAAAATCAAGGGATTTGGGGGCAGAGATGAGTAAGGTGGCTATCACCAAGGAGAAGGTGCTAGAAAAACTGAATGCCTGGAAGGCGGATAAATACCCAGGACCAGATGGACTACAATCCTGAGTCTTAAGGAGATAGCTGAAGAGATAGTGGAGGCATTAATGGTGATCTTTCAGAATTCGCTATAGTCGGGGAGGGTCTCAGAGGACTGGGAAATCACTAAAGTGACATACCCGTTTAAAAATGGATTAAGGCAGAAGACTGAAAATCGTAGTGATTAGCCTAACCTTGGTCATGGATAAAATTTTGCAGTCAATTATGAAGGATGGGATTTCTGAATACTTGGAAGTGCATGGTAAAATAGGGCAAAGTCAGCATGGTTTCATCAAGTGGAGGTCATGCCAGACAAGTCTGTTAGAATCCTTTGAGGAAGAAACAAACAGATTAGATCAAGGACAGCCAATGGATATTATATATCTGGACTTCAAGACGGCCTTTGACAAGGTGTCGCGTAGGAGGCTGCGGAGTAAGATAAGGGCCCATGATGTGAGAGGTAAGGTGCTAGCATGGATAGAAGATTGGCTCTCTGGCAGAAAACAGACAGTGGGATTAAAAGGGTCTTTCTCAGGATGGCAACTAGTGATAAGTGGTGTTCCACAAGGGTCAGTATTGGGACCACAACTTTTCACTTTGTACATTAATGGTCTAGATGAAGGAACTAAGCGCATTCTGGCTAAGTTTGCAAATGATACAAAGATAGGTAGAAGGACAGGTAGCATGGAGGATACGGGGAGGCTGCAGAAGGATTTGGGGGGGTTAGGACAGTGGGCAAAGCAGTGGCAGATTGAGTACAATGCGGGAAAGTGTGAAGTCATGCACTTCGGTAAGAAGAATAGAAGCATGGGAGAAAATTCAGAAGGCTGAAGTGCAAAGAGACTTGGGAGTTCTAGTTCAGGATTCTCTTAATGTAAACTTGCAGTTTGAGTCAGTAGTCAGGAAGGCAAATGCAACTTTGGCATTTATTCTGAGAAGATTTGAATATAATAGCAGGATGTACTTCTGGTCAGACCACATTTGGAGTACTGAGCACAGTTTTGGACTCCATATCTCAGGGAAGGCATACTGACCCTGGAGCGAGTTCAGAGGAGGTTCATGAGAATGGTTCCAGGAATGAAAAGCTTAACATGTGAGGAACGTTTGAGGACTCTGAGTCTGTTCTCGATAGAATTTAGAAGGATGACAGAATATCTAATTGAAACTTACAGAATACTGAATGGCCTGGACAGAGTGGATGTTGGGAAGGTACTTCCACTGGTAGGAGAGACTAGGACCCAAGCGCACTTTCAAAAGCTGATTGGAGTAGACTGTTTACAGGTAAAAGGATGGCTGACAAGTGGAAGGCTTTTAAAAGTATGATAATGAGAATTTAGAGGAATTATGTTCCTGCTGGTGTGAAGGGTAAGGCTTGTAAGAGTAGGAAACAGTGGATGAATAATTGAGGTTCGAGTCAAGAATAAGACAGCATTGTGTATTGGATATAGATGACTGGGATCAAAATAATCTCTTGAAGAGTATGAAAAGTAGGATTCAGGGTGAGCTTGCCAATTGTCACAAAATTGTCAGGAAGAGGGTGGTCATGACTGTAGGCCTGTGACCAGCGATGTTCCAAAGGGATCAGCACTGGGTCCCCTTTTGCTTGTCATTTAAAGAAATGATTTGGATTAGAATATACGAGGTATGGTTAGTAAATCTGCAGTTAACACCAACATTAGTGATATAGTGGACAATGAAGAAGGTTATCTAAGATTACAAAGAGATTCTGATCAATTGGGTTATCAGGCTGAGAAGCAGCAGATGGAGTTTACTCTGGATAAATGCAAAGTACTGCATTTTGGTAAAACAAACAAGGGCAGGACTTAATTAATAGTAGGGCCCAAGTAGTGTTGTAGAAGAGAGGAAGTGGTGGATGCAGATACTATTATAAATTTAAAAGACATTTAGATAAGTATTTGAAGAAGATAGGGCAGGTGCCATTACATTTTAATACATTTTAATGTATTACCTGAAAGACAACACCTCCAATAATGCAGCAATCCTACAGTACTGATTTGACTTGTGCATTCAAGACTTGAAGCAACTTAATCCCACAGCTTTCTGAATCAGAGGGAAGACTGCTATCAACTGAGCCACAGCTAATGCATACAGGCTCAGCTTAATTTGTTTTTCATTGTAGCTCACACAACTTTTAGAAACTGCTATGTTGCAGTTCGTCAATGCATACGCCACCGCATTATTAAATAGAAACACAACAACCCTCACCCCAGGTAGCTCTTCTGTCTCTTCCGCAGCATCCTTCAACATTTATCAGCATTTTGTATCTAGTACATTGTAGTCCTAGCAGCAGCCACTGTTCCAAGTCACAGTATGGACACTACGGAGCTAACCACTTGGCAGCAATCCAAGATAGGACTTGTATTTGAGTGAGAGGTGGAAGTCCTGCCTCCATTACCACATTGCGTTAATGGATCTGGGGCTGATGGGCTGACATTCTCCACCGACCCTTCCAGTAGTCTGGCAGGAACCTCCACATGCAGGAAAAAATTCTGCCTCCAATTTTGTGAAAATACCCATGGGAAACTCATGTTTGCCTCTCACTTTGATGGATGGCTATTAAATATCAACTGTAGGATAATCATTGAAAATGTTATTCTTATGTTACTTTTCCTTGATCAGTTCCAGTGTTGTATGAAATATAATCTACCAAAAATATCAACTGCTTTTCACAGAAATCAGAAAGAATTCACAACATGGAAAGAGACCATTTGGGCCAACACGTCGCTAATGACCAACAAAGGAGACAGAACATTATTAAATCTTTCAACAATGGAATATTCAATTAACTGAAGGTGAGGAAACTTGAATTCACTGAGGTAATTAATTCCTTAAAAATGAATGCATAACCTCTATCTTGATCCGATATTGAGCAAGTGTGACCTGTATGAATTAGACAGATTACACCTTAACAACACTAGGATTAACATCCTGACAGGGAGATACTGTTAGAGACAGTTTCATCTAGATTGGCAAAGGGATGGAAACCTGAGGGGGAGCTCAGTTTGGAGGGAAGGAAAACTGGTAACACCAAGAAAAAGGCAAAATTAGAAGACAAAGCAAAGTCAAGCATCAACTGGAATATGAATGTAGAATAATATTAAAAAGGAAAAATTAAAGGCACGTATCTGAATGCACACAGCAATCACAACAAGGTTGACATTTTGAACAGGCGAAGGGATATGATTTAATTGCTATTATCAAGACAGGGCTACAGGGTGAGCAAGATTGGGCACCGAACATCCAAGGGTATCTTACATTTAAGAAAGTTAAAGAAAAAAAGGAAAAGATACGATAGGATTCTTAATAGGCTCAAGATCAGTAAGTTAGTGAGACAGGGATCTTAGACGAAAGGGTCAAGATGTAAAATCAGTTTGGGCATTGCTGAGGAGCAGCAAGAGACAGCAATCAATGGTGGAAGCTGTTTATCAACATTGAACAGTAGTAGTGATGTTGGGCACAGTTTAAATCAGGAAATTAGGGATACTTTTAATATGGTTAATACAGAAATAATGAGTGACGTTAATTTACATACATACTGAGTAAATCTAATCTGCACTAACGTTGTGGAGGATGAACTCCTGGAGTTTGTATATGGTGGGGACCTCGTTGCTAAAGACTGGTTATCTGGTCGTGCTTTATTAACACAAAATTACACCTATCATTAATTCAGTATTTTGCTACACTAATGGAGACCGTTTTGAATTCTTGCAATCCAAGATCACTAGTTAGTGTCAACTGCTCTTTATTTTGTTGCAGCCAATTTAAAAGCAGGCATCACCATTAAATTCATTCAAATTGGACTTAGATTATAAATGAACTATTTCCCAAATGTTCAGCAGGCAAGGCCAATATTGAATAGCTCATATTTAGCTAGAAATACAGTAATCTTTAAACCGGTAGTGTGCCCTTGACAGGACTGAGTGCACCAAAGGACTAAGTAAAACAGAAGCTGATGGAGAAACTCAGCAGGCTTGGCATCATCTGTGGGAGAAAGCAGAGCTAACATTTTGAACCAGATTCTAAACATTAACTTTGCCTTCTCCCCACAGATGTTGCCAGACATACTGAATTTCTCCAGAAATTTCTGTTTTTGTTTCAGATCTTCAGCACTGACAGTTCTTTGTTTTATTTAAGAGACTGAGCAGATATAGGAACAGCATGGGGGAACGTCATGAGGACTGTTTTCTCATAGAAATACATTTTTATACTTCATGGCTTAATGTTTCTGGATAAATTACTAGGCTATGCAAGGATTCACTTTTAGTAAAATAATCTTTTATAAATTGAGATCAGTGTTTATGTTCCTTCAAAATATTGTGACAAATTTTCTCTTTGATTTGGCACTGAAACAGCTGAATCTGGCCTCCTGTACATACAGTGAAGTTTGCCCCATGCCATCTTGATATCTGGCTGCCTGGGTCACTTCTAAACAATGTGCTCCTTACAAATGTACTCACTAATAAAGGGACCAAGAACAGGATTTCACTTTGAAAAAGGTCACCATCTTTGGCAGTAACAGTATCTCACCTGGTTTGAATCTCTTGGCATAGCAGATTTCCAGCTATCATTTCACACCATATCAACCTCAATGTAACAGGTGAAGTTAGGTCACAGATCAGCAATGATGTCATTAAAATGGTGGATGAAAGCTCAAGGGGCTAAATAGCCTACTCCTGTTCTAATACTCAGCCCTTACGTGCCAGAGAAGTAGGAACACCCAACACAGAAGTCTCTCAAAACTGACCTGGGACCTCCAACCTGGTTGGCCCTAAAAGAGCAGGCAAAGCCATTTAAAAGGCCAACCGAGATTTCAACCTGGCATACCTAAGTTTTGCCTTTCCTCAAGCATTCCACAGGGTTCCTGTTACAGGGCAAATCTAGGAGAATGATCACATGTATTTGACCTCATAATTACATTAATAAATTGGATTTACCTTGAGATACGAACGTAATGAGAGCCATATTTTAATATTTTGCACCTTCTTGAGACGAAAGTGAGGAACTTCAGACTTTCTGGCTCGTCTTGCTGAAGTTAAATGGCCAAACAGTTTGGCAAATAGTAATCTCTATGAAAGAAAAATATGTTGTTTGATTATTCCTTAATACTATTTTTCATCAAAATTAAAAAAAAGGAAAATGATATCAAATTTCACTTGTCTGAAACATTAGCAATCAAGACAAGTTCAGCTGGATTTAACTGCATCTGACTGATAATGATAATACTCTAAGGGTAAATTACAATCGTCTGAGATTTTCTGAAACAGTGCATTATACAAATTACACTAAAATTTCCTAGGAATCTCAGCATATACCAAAACATGAAATCTCACAGGAAGAGAGTGAAAATTAGCATTAAGAGCAAATGATGTCTCAGCTTACATAAACAGGGTCATAAGAGACAGCTAAACCTGTACAAACCACTGGCCAGAAAAACACTTCCAATTTTGAACATCCAACTTTCACTAGGATAAAGGACACAGAGTGAATATAACTGAACTAGTATATCAAGGGTTGACACTGAAATTATGAGGACAATCTAAATAAACAAGGACTATTTATAGAACAGGAAAAATAAAGGGGAGATTATTTTAGGTCTTTTGATTATATGGAACTTTCATGAGGTAAATAAGGAAAAAATTCCATTTGACCAATTATAAAGTCACAAGTTGAACTTTTTAAGCTCCAGCAGAAGGACTGAAAGCACACAGGACAGGAATTTCCAGCTTACATGCCCGCTGCCTGCAAATAGTCAAGGAGCCATTTAAACTAATGTAAGAGATCTATCAGAGACTCTCCTTCACCAAGAAGGATTTTTCAATCGGCAGGTTGGTCTCCTGTCTGGTCAAGACGTGAATCGAGAAAGGAGGCAGCCTCCCAAAAGGCCAATATTCTATTTCACTATTTATACAATTCCCTGCACTACCCACACATGCCTGCCCAGTGGCTGATATCCCTCTCCATGGAAGGGTCTCATGGTTGTGATGATTTTTGAGATAGGAGTTCAAAAATGCTGACAGGATATTTCCATAGTGGGGCATTCCCTCTCTTACTTACCTGCAGCAGTGTCTTGCACTTCTTCCAGGATTATTCTGTTCTGCCCAGTTAGTGATGAAAATTTACACAGCCAGAAGATTAACTATTCTTTTCCTCTCCAGGGGAGGCAATTGCCGAGTGGCATTATCACTGGACTGTTAATCCAGAGACCTGGTAATATTCTGAGGACCCAGGTTTGAAAACTGCTACAGCACATGGTGGAATTTGAATATTACCAAATATCTAGAATTAGGACTATAATGCTGGCCATGAAATTGCTGCCAATTGTCAAAAAAACTCATCTGGTTCACTAATGTCCTTTCGAGAAGGAAACTGCCATCCTTAGCTCATCTGGCCTAGATGTGACTCCTGACCCTGACCAGTGACACATACATTCTGAGTGAATAAAAGAAACTCCACACGTGCTGCTTTAACTACTGACCAGCTATAGCAATTTCAGACCACACTTGACTGTTTTCTGTACTTAAGCCAATTTGTTTTTAATCCAGCTTGACACTGATCCTTGCATTTCCATGAACAACAGTTTTATTAACCAGCCTTATAATGTGTTACTTTCCTAAAACCTATACAGTCAACTTCTGATGTATTCTCTTCAATGTTCTGTTAATCCTTCAAATAATTAAATTAGATTAAACAAACATAAATCTATGCTGCTTCTTGATTACCATGTACTTGGAGATGTTTAGTTTTTTTCCTCTGATTTTTGTTCCTAAACACTTATCCACTACCGATATTAAACCGACCAGCATGCAGTTACTGGGAACGTTCTTACATTCTTTCTTGGAGTAGAGGTGTCACAACTATTACTTTATAATTCTCCAATAAATTCCCTGTATCTAGAAAAGATTGGAAGATTATGGTATGCCTTTTTCCTATCTCTACCCCCATTTCCCAGTGCAACCTGGGCTATAAGCCATCCACGCAAGTCAACATCACCAATCAGCTGCAGTGGACTTACCAATACATCTTGCTTATCAATTTTCACCCCATTTACTACCTTTCCAGTTCTACCAATATTTACCAGGTTCCTCCTTCTTAATAAGTAAGGATACAATGTACCATTAAGTACGCAAGCCTTGCCCTGCACTTGTAAACATATTACTTTCTTTGTTCCTGATACATCTAATCCCACCTCCTACTTCTCCTACTTCCTTTAGTGCTTAAGTGCTATTAACAGTTGCTATCTAGAAAGCATAAATTTAAAAACATTATATAAAAAAACAAGTTAATGGTTTCTACCACAGGATTGGTTTACCTAACAGAAACATTAGTGAAAACAGAATCTGTAAAATCTTTTAAATATTAAGTAAATAAATATTTAAGAAAGACAATTTTGCACAGTATGACAAATAGAAATACAATGTCAGCTGCTTAATAGGGCACAACTTGCCAAATAACTGCCTTATGTTCTATAAATTCTATGGTTTTCCTTTCATAACAGTATTGTAATACTTTACATTTCTTGACATCATTTTGTACCAAATTCATTTTCCTCTTCTTCCTTCTCCATTTCACTGCTTCAGTAAAACTTGATAAAAATGATTTCCACAAAATTGATCCTCTATTAAGTTTGGCAAGCTCAGAAATTTAATTTGATTCAGCAAGATTAGTAATACAAATCGAGGTAATTTGCAAAATGAAAATATCTCAGCTTACCTGTTTATACGTTCGCTCGGCCACACACAGCATGAAGAAAAATATCCACATGAGGCACACACGCACCACAAAGCTTAGTGCAACCATAATAACTGTTTGATTTACATTTGAACCAAATGCAATGAAAAACAGCTCTGCAGCAGACAGTGACACTAGTTCTTCCAAATCCTTTTGCTGAAAGAGTCTGAATAAAACTGGAGTGATGCCAAGTATCAGAGAAACCAAGTTTCCAAACAGCTGGTAACCAATACCTTGCTTGTAGCTGTTAACCTGCAGGTGTTCAAAAAAGTTGGAATTCTAAATTTGCAAAATATTATCTATAAATGCACAAGATATTTTTTATTGGTGTAATAATTAGTAGAAAATTATTTAAAACAGAGGACCCCTCCCTCAAAACTGGAAAACAAACATTTGCTTTGCTAAGAGAATCTTACATACAGTTTATTTGGAGATAGTATATTTTAAAATTTATAATCGGAGAGATGTGGAGAAAGAAACATTTGTTAATGAATGTCAAGATGTCAAATAACATTTACCAAATTATTTTTCATTTCAGAGACATTTACAACCTTCTAAACTCTAAATTGTCCCCATATTTAATCAGGAAAGTAGCATGTTGGGGGAACAAAAGATAACGTAATGTAGTAAATGCCAGTGGAAGGATACTGAATTAAAAATGGCCAAAATGGTTGACTGCCCACATGGTGACCTAAGCTCCAGGAACTGAATGTGGAATAAACAAAATCATGCGAAATGAAAATAAACCTTTTATCAAAAGCAGCAGAAACGAGTCATGTGTGGAAAAGCTCCTATTTTTAATTTACAGGTATATGATGGGTTTCACATTTCAAAGATGAAAAAATTAGCTACAATAAGCCAGTTTGTAAGTAACAACACCAGATATGAGAACACATGCATGAAATATATTCAATACAACTGTTTTGACAGAGCATGGGAGATAGATTTTCAATTACAGATGGTTGAAGACCTCTCTCACTATATACACTTGTTTAGGAAGGACAAAGCACCCAATGACATCCAAACACTGACATTCGTAGCTGCTGTTGATCCAGGATACTACTAATCAACTGTGCCCTCTGGTTAAAACCTTACACCTGCAGGACACCCTAAGAATTTTAAACTGCATATTCTTTTATGTTCCCTTGCAAATCAGATACTAGCCCCTTTTTAACTTTATCTGTGTATGTGTGAAGGGAGGAAGAGGAATGAGAATAGAAGTGAAAGCGATTTTTTTTAGGGAAGTCCACATTTTGACTTCGTAAAAGATTCATAGAAATATCCAGGACTAAACATTTCAAATAGCTCACAATTAACTCTCAGTGATTGTAAGTAATTAGCAGTTAGTTTTCGTTCCAATAGAGAGCTACGCTGAGATTTTATGATACAGCAGAAATCTGTCTTACTGTCACAGACCCTTCGGGCAGAGTATTTCTGGAGACAATACATGGTATTAGGACAGTTTAATGTATTTATTGCAAACAGGATAGGTGCCTATCCCTAGGTCTGTAGGGACAACTGGCTTAGTCCTAAAATCCTAAAACAGATGTCCAACATCTATTATGAGATTTAGAAATGCACCACGTCATCTTGATAATTTTGTTCAATTGTGTGTAGTATCTATTAAGTACACTTGATTTTTTTGAGACCATAGTGTCTGCAACTGTACAAGGAATCTTTGCTTAGAAGAAATTACTGTTCTATTATGAAATGATGAGTTAATGAAAGCTCCATAGACTGGACTTAATCCTAAATACAATTTTAAGTCCAGGTCCGCATTCTATAATATTGTCAGCGCTCCCTTCTCTGTTACAAGTTAAATGTTGCAATCTGGTGAAATCTGAAAATTTGATTTTTGTTACCAATTAGCTTTTATTTTCAATTAAGAGGATTAATCAATTAGAGATTGAGTTGATAGTAATTGCTGAAAAACTGTTCATCTCTAACATTTTGTTCTACAGATAGGTCATTCACGCAGAAGGTTAACTTTTTCTTTTTCCAGTGATTTTGTTTGACCTGCTGAATATTTCTTGAACTTTCTATATTTCTGACAAAGTTACTCTTTTGTGAGATTACAATCAGGATGGCACCATAAGATTTGCCACTTCTATTTACTATGGATTCAATAAGTGTATTACGTCCTTTTTTTAAATAAAGAAAGGTTGAAACAGATGTGCCAAGCAGTATGTTCAAAGCCAATAAAGTAAACAGCTTGTGAGGCCTTGGAGTGTTTTTTTTAAGTTGAAACAACAGATGCAGCCAGAATAGCAGGGTTAAGCTCCTGCAGAACTAGGATTTTTAGTTTTAGCTTTCAGCGGTTGCTGGGGCCTTGAAGTTGGATGTGGAAGCTCTTATTCCACTCACTGTTACAGCTAAAAGTTGGAGTTCTCTTCCTGCTGTTAGAATTGCATGAGACAATCCATTTTATTGAATTTGGCTCGGGCAAGGGTGCATTTGTGGGATGTTACTATATTGGAACAGTTAATTAGTAGTCGTGATATATGTACACATACACATATATAGATAACAAAGTGTGAAGCTGGATGAACACAGCAGGCCAAGCAGCATCTTAGGAGAACAAAAGCTGACGTTTCGGGCCTAAATCGCTCGAAACGTCAGCTTTTGTGCTCCTGAGATGCTGCTTGGCCTGCTGTGTTCATCCAGCTCCACACTTTGTTATCTTGGATTCTCCAGCATCTGCAGTTCCCATTATCACTACACATATATAGAATTTTGTTAAGCATTTCAACAGAGTTACATTTAAACTAAATCTTTTATTTTTATTTGCTCAGTATTTTAACTGTAGTGTAAAATAAAGTATCCTTTGCCAAAAGGCGAGAATCTGGAACGCCTTACACTTACCTTTATATTAAGAAAAAGTTAGGTTTTAGGCTGTGTTTTTAATATATTTTGAGGGGTTTTGTCTGATCTGTAATATCAGAATACAAACTGAAATAATGAAGTAACAAGGGTCTTCATAATATTAGATAATGTGCAGAAAACGGTCAGACTTCAGAACATAAAGGGAATGTTGTTTTAACATAGAACAGGACAGTATAGTACAGGCGCTTCAGCCCACGATTCTGTACAGACCTATTATCCTCCTAAGATCCTATCCTACCCTACATTCCTTATATTTTACTATCATCTGTGTGCATATACAAGAGTCCTTAAAAGTCCCTAAAGTGTCTGACTCCATACCACTGCTGGCAGCGCATTCCACATGCCCACCACTCTCTGTATGACGAACCCACCTGTGACATCTCCCCTGTACCTTCTTCCAATCATCTTAAAATTATGCCCCCTCGTAATTGTCATTTCCGCCCTGGGAAAAAAGTCTCTGACTATCCATTCTATGTATGCCTCTCATCATCTGTAAACCTCTATCAAGTCACCTCTCATCCTTCTTCGCTCCAATGAAAAAAGGCTTAGCTCCCTCAACCTTTCCTCATAAAACCTGTCCTCCAGTCCAGGCAGCATCCTGATAAATCTCCTCTGCACCCTCTCTAAAGCTTCCACATCTTTCCTGTAATGAGGTGACCAGAACTGAACACCATATTCCAAGTGTGGTCGAACCAGAGTTTTATAGAGTTGCAGCATAACTTCATGGCTCTTAAAACCAATTCCCCTGCCAATGAAAGGTAACACACCATATGCCCTCTTTATAACCGTATTAACTTGGGTTGCATCAGCAAACTTACTAACCCACCCTTCCACTTTCTCATCCAAGTCATTTATAAAGATCACAACGAGCAGAGATCCCAGAACAGATCGCTGTGGAGCATCACTATTCACTGGTTTTGTACTCTAGTAGACAACAGTTATAATATATCAGAGAATAAAGTTAGCCTATAATCAATGCCACATAATTTTAAAGAATGCTTTGCGCAAATTGTTGCTGTTTTTCAATCTTTATGTTCACAGCCATTACTTAAAGGAAGCCATGCTATTCCATTAACATTGTCAGTAAACTATTGCGTTTTTCATAATGATCTAGCCTTTATGAAGATCTGAATGGATAGAACAACTTGAAAAAGAAGGAAAATAGAATGAACTGCAAAATTAACAGAAGACTGCAGGAATACATAAACAAAATACAAAAATGTTTTGTGGCATAATTGCTAGAAACATATAACTATTAAAGAATTATCACTGATATGGACATTTGCTATTTTTCTCATAAGTGCTCAACAAAGTTATTGTAATTTTAATAAGTGCATGTTTGTAAAGGTTACATTGTCAAGTAAGGAAAGACAAAGAGCAATTGCCAAAACTGAAGTGGATGAAGTGGGAGATCAATGAATTTCACTGCAGTTCCGAAGAAGAGTCACACTAGCCTCAAAACATTAACTCTGTTACTCTCTCCACAGATACTGTTAAATTAATTTTCTGCCCTTTTAAAGTGCTATACTCACTCTTTTCATAATCATTCCACTGATTTCCATCACAGACATATCAGCTTTCTTACACTCATTGCATTCCCAGACGATTGCACTTACTCTTTCCAAACTGATACTGGAGCTGTGAAGCCATGGTGAATGACTCTGGAAAAAGGATAAGTGTTCATAAAGCAACACAAATCATTTTTTTAAAACACTTTAATTTGGGAGTCAAAGGATCCTCATTACATATTCCTTCCTGTTAACCAGCAAACACTACTTCACTTCCTCCTTTAATGCTATGCAAATTCAAGGTTTTTTCCCTCTTAATTTAGTTACATTTATAATAACAAAAGTATTCTTAGCAGAACACATGGATAATATCTCATTGTAACTACCTAAGGCACTGGTTGTACTTGGAAAAATAACACTACTGCTACTGGCGCTTTTCTCACCACAAGATTAGAACAGTTCAACTAGGAGGCGCACCAGCACCAAATTAGAATAACTGGAAATGTGCCATAAATGCAACTATGCCAGTGTTTCTCACACCTAAACAGAAAGAGATTGAAGCTTTATAAAAAATTGGCATTAATGCAGAAAAACGTCGCTTCTTCGTCAGTCAATAATAGACACAGAGCTGGAGATGTGTATGCGAATACTGACCCAAATGTCTAATCATATGAAAAACCAAAACAACTGAAAATGCTAACAAAAAAGAACAAAAACAGAAGTTTCTAGAAAAGCGCAGCAGGTATGGTGGCATCTGTGAAGAAATAAATCAAGAGTTAACATTTCAGGTCCGATGATCCTTTTGGACCCAAAACATGAATTCTGATTTTTTTTCTTCACGGCTGCTGCCAGACCTGCTGAGCTTCTCTAACAACTTAGGTGTCTGATCATAAGTTTGGGCTTTAAACAACTTAAAAGAGAAAAGGGAAGTAAAAGAGGCCAGGAGATATAGGGAGGAAAGTAATTTGTAAGAGAAGTAAATGTGATGGAAGAAAAAAAAGTTCATGTAACAAGTAGATAGAATATTCAATGCATTACCTGGTGGAGGCAGGTTCAATTGAGACATTCAGGAGGGTGTTGGGATGATAATTTGATTAGATATAATGTGCAAGGGTAATAGGCAAAGGTAGGAGATTGGCAGATGGTAATTGATGCAATGGATTTGAGGTGCAGTGCAGACAAAATGGACCAAATGAACTTTTTTTCTCCTCCGATAACAACCCAACATTCCAGGGATTCAGCATGGTGACTCAATGGTTAGCACTGCTGCCTCATAGCACCTGGGACCTGGGTTCAATTCCTGTCTCAGGTGACTGTCTGTGTGGAGTTTGCACATTTTCCTCATGTCTGTGTGGACTTCCTCCCACAATCCAAAAATGTGCAAGTTAGGTGGATTGGCCATGCTAAATTGTACATATGTCCAGGTTTGTATAGGTTAGGTGTATTATCCATAGGAAATACAGGATTACAGTGATAAAGGGGTGGATCTGGGTAGGATGCTTTTTAGAGAGAGTTGATGTTGACTAGTTGGGGCCGAATGACATATTTCTACGCTGTCGGGATTCTGTGGATTAATGTGGTGTACCTCTGTTGAAATCTCTCAAAAGCAAGTTTATTATACCTTACATAAGGAGACCAAAACTGTAGACAATATTCCAAATGTGCTTTCACCAAAGCTCTACATAGATAGTCTTTTTTTCATCTGTACTCCCCTAAAAATGAAAGCCAATATACTGTTTGCTTGCCTAACTGTTTACAGCACCTGCATGCTAGCTATTAGCGACTCATGGACAAGGACAACCATTTGCCCTTGGACACCTGCACATCCTGACCGTTTCTGCATTTCTTCTCAATTTTAGAAATATTCTATCTCGTTTATTTCTAACCAAGTGAATAACTTCACTTTTATTCACATTATTGTCTATCTGCCGTGTTCTAGCCCATTCACTCAGCCTGTCTAAGTCCTCTTGAAGTTTTCTTGCATCCTCCTCAACACATATTCCTACCTATTTTGGTGTAATCAGCAAATTTGGAAATGATAATAATTACAATTGTTCCCTAGATCCAAATCATTCATATAAACTAAACAGGCGTGGAACTAATTCTGGTCCTTTCAATACCCCATAAGTAATAGTTCGCCAAATTGAGATGCAGCTTATTATTGTGCCTTCTTTTAATAGCACATTGATTAAGTCTATTTGGTAGCAAGTCTTTGAAGCACTTCACATTACTAATACTAACAGTTCAGACGCTTTTATATATATTATGAATATAACTCAATGTATTGTAAAGAATTATTGTCTGGATTACTTCGGGATTGGCTTCAGTCCATATGATGTCCAAAATAGCTTTTCTTTTGCTGAACATGAAAATACAAATCACAACTGATGTCACCAATCTGAAACTATTGACAAAATGTTAATTGTGCAACTTAAATAAATTTAAATATTGACTTTTCAGTTAAAGAATTCGCTCATCGCAAAATATACAATAAGTTAATTATAATTGAAGAAATAACATTTAACAAAGTTCACTATTCGAAACAAACCAGGTGAAATGGATCATCTCGGTATTCCTTCCTCCCTGAGGAATTCAAGTGTGAATTTTCTCCCTCGGTTTCACTAGTGCAGGACGTACGGCATTCAGCACAGTGCAGAAGATCCTCCCATAATACATCTTCAGTTTCCGATTCATGGCGCGTGCTTTCCGAATCTTGTCTAGAACTGCGTGAACTACAACTAGTAGCAGATTTAGCAGTCTCCTGCAAAATAATTTGACATGAAATGCACTTTAAATGTACAAGTTATCAGCAGGAACTAAAAACATGTACTACCCCTACTGAGACAGCTACCAACTATGATTGAAACTTAATTTACAAATTTAAAAGACCAACTGCCTCACATTCATTTCAGCGCCTCCATTTTAGTAGTCTTTTCATTACAGAAGTAATTCTTATAAATTTAAGGCTTAACTAAGTTTTGTTATCAATATTACTGCCCATTGCGCTTGTACATTAATAATAAACAATGCATCATATAAAATAATGCTCTTTATAAAGAAGAAAGAACTACAGAATAATCAAAAGTCTATAACCTCAGGAGTGTAGTGTCTTTTATACTGGTTAGATTTTCTATTCCGTAATACATTATCATTGGAAATTCGTTCTCCAGTCCGACGTTGCGTGAATGTTTGCGATCCAGCTTCACCATCTTCATCACTTGAAACATCATCTGATATATTTATGACTTGTCTAGGTCCTTCCTATTTAGAAATATAAACATGAGAAAAACCAAATGATTAAAGTACAATAATTTACCTAAATTCCACTTCTTTATAACAGGCATCCTGTATGTTGTCTGTAGAATTTGAGTTTTGAATATTCCCTCATTTGCAAGTCAGCAATTCTCGAATGAGGAGCATGAAGATTCACCGTTCAAATTGCTGAGTAAAGGCTGGTGATGCAGGTGTTTGTGTATAACTGAGTCACCTATCATACGATATGAAAAAACAATACTAACTGTATTATCCATTACAATTGAGCTCCAGACCTCTGAAAATGCTTCCTTTCCTTTCTTCCAATAAGTGATCTTGCTTTGCCAAACCACCTCCAACATTATCTTGCCCTTGATCCACCATTCCTAGACACTGACCAGTTTTTCTACAACTACTTTCTCTGCCAAAATAGTCATTCATGTAACTTTCATATTTGAAGGTCACGCGCAAATGATTTATATCAGTGTTCATCTCTGCAACAATATAATCTCTTCAGCTCTAATTCCACAATACTACTTTCATACTAGTCTACAGTTATGAGCAGTAGGAAGAACATCAAATATTGTTCCTCTGCAGGGTGCCACTTTTTTAAAAAATTCATGGGAAATGGCATTGCTAGCTGTGTCAGCATTTAGTGTCCACCCCAACTGCCCTAAAGAAGGTGGTGGTGAGCTGCCTTCCTGAACAACTGCAGCATAAGGGATGTACTGACAACCCTGTAGGAAGGAATTTTCAGGATTTGGACTCAGCAACAAAGGAAATGTGGCACTGTCAAGATGATGTGTGACTTGGAAGAGAACCTGAAGTAGTGATGGCGCCAGGATTCTATTGACCTTGTCCTTCTAGATGTGAGAGGTTGCATGTATGGAAGGTGCTGTTGAAGGAACCTTGGTCAGTCATTGCACTGGATACTGTAAAGCAAAAACCCCACAGAAAGGTTTAAACAGACATCAAGACCGTTAGTAGGTATATCTCTGCGACTAATTGGAAGTGACACTCTTGGTCCTTACTGATTCTTTCTGGAGCCTATTGCCACCTTCCACACGATTGGCCTGAAAAGTGGTGGTAACTAGAGAGAAAAGAAATACCTTCACGGGTCCAGACAAACATCTACTTACAACAAGCAGGGAAGTATCAGCCAATGGTCAAATGAGGTGATGGTTAAAGTGAGATGGTACCAGGAGCATTTTCTGAATTTTCCAGCATTCATCAGCAATGTCCAGCGCCATTTTTGCAAGATAGCAAAAGGGGAATTTTCCAATTAGTGTATCCGATTAGAATATTATAGTGCAGATCAGAGAATGTGATGTAAGGGATTGGTGACTGTTATTAGGTGGCACTTGCAAAGCTCTAAGCTGCTCACTGATACTCAGATTGAATTCCACTGAGGTCACTCAGCCTCTGACCTCATTACAACTTTGGTCCAACATGGACAAAAGAGCTGAATCCATTGGTGAGATGAGAGTGACTGCTCGTGACATCAAAGCAGCATTTACGGAGTATGACACCAGGGGATGCTCATTAAACTACAGGCAAAGGCAACTGGGGAAAACTTCACTAGTCGGAGCCATTCCTAGCACAAGGGAGATGGTGGTGGTTGTTGGAGGTCAATTATCTCAGTCTAAGGACATCACTGCAGGAGTTCTTCAGGATAATGTCCTAGGCTCAACCATCGCAAAGACAGGTGGAGGTACAGGTAGCGCTGGGGAAGCTGGAAGGCTGCAAAAGGACTTGGACAGGCTAGGAGAGTGAGCAATAAAGTAGCAGACAGAATACAATGTGGGAAAATATGAGGCAGTGCACTTTGGTTTTAAGAATAGAGACATAGGCTACTTTCCAAACATAGAAAGACTTCGGAAATCTGAAGCACAAAGGGGTTTGGGAGTCCTAGTTCAGGATTCTCTTTAGGTTAACAGGCAGGTTCAGTAGGCAGTTAGGAAGGCAAATACAGTCTTAGCATTCATTTCAAAAGATCTAGAATAAAAGAGCTGAGGCTGTATAAGTTTCTGGTCAGACATTTGAATATTGTGAGCAGTTTTGGGTCCTGGATGTGACCTTGGAGGGGGTCCCCAGCAGGTTTACAAGAATGATCTTGGGGATGAAGGGCTTGCCATATGAGCAGTGGAGGACTCTGAGTCTGTGCCCAATGGAGTTTAGGATGAGGGAGTAACCTGATTCAACCTTACAGAATACTAAGAACCTAGATAGAGTGGATATGGAGATGTTTCCACTAGGAGGCGAGTCTGGGACACAAGGGCACAGCCTCAGAGTGAAAGGATGACCCTTTAGACTGAGATGAGGAGGAACTTTTCAGCCAGTGGATGGTGATTCTGTGCAGGCTAAGTCACTGAATGTATTTATGATAAGAGATGATATATTCTTAATTAGCAAGGGACCAAGTGTTATGGGGAGAAGGCAAGATAATTTTTTCAAAAATTCATTTGTGGGATGTGGGTGTCACTGGCTGGCCAGCGTTCCTTCCCCATCCCTCGTTGCCCTTGAGAAGGTCATGGTGAGCTGCCTTTTTGAACCGCTGCAGTACTCCTGCTGTGGGTTGACCCACAATGCTATTGGGGAGGGAATTCCAGGATTTTGACCCAGCAACAGCGAAGAAACAGTGATATATTTCCAAGTCAGGACAGTGGGTGACTTGGAGGGGGAATTGGAGGTGGTGGTGTTCCTATATATCTGCTGCCCTTGTCCTTCGAGATGGAAGTGGTCATGGGTTTGAAAGGTGCTGTCCGAGGATCTGTGGTGAATTTCTGCAGTGCATCTTGTAAATAGTACACAAACTGCTGCTACTGAGCATTGGTGGTGGAGGGAGTGAATGTTTGTAGATGTAATGCCAATCAAGCAGGCTGTTTTGTACTGGATGGTGTCAAGCTTCTTGAGTGTTGTTGGGGCTGCACTCATTCAGGCAAGTGGGGAGTATTCCATCACACTCCTGACTTGTGCCTTGGAGATAGTGGACAGGCTTTGAGGAGTCAGGAGCTAAGTTACTTGCCAGAATATTCCTAGCTTCTGGGCTGCTCTTGTAGCCACTGTGTTTATGTGGTGAGTCCAGTTGAGTTTCTGGTCAACGGTAACCCCTACAATGTTGATAGTGGGGGATTCACTGGTGGTAACACCATTGAATGTCAAGGGGTGGTGATTAGATTGTCTCCTATTGGTGATGGTTGTAGCCTGGCATTCGTGTGTCGCGAATGTCACTTGCCACTTGTCAGCCCAAACCTGGATATTGTCCAAATCTTGTAGCATGTGACCATGGACTGCTTTAGTATCTGAGGAGTCATTGGTGCTGAACATTGTGCAGTCATTGGCAAACATCCCCAGTTGTGACCTTATGTTGGAGGGAAGGTCATTGATGAAGCAGCTGAAGATGGTTGGGCCTAGGACAATACCCCAAGGAACTCCGGCAGAGACGTCCTAGAGCGGAGATGATTGGCCTCCCACAACCACGACCATCTTCCTATGTGTCAGATATGACTCCAACCACCAGAGTGTTTGTCCCAATACCCACTGATTTCAGTTTTGCCAGGGCTCCTTGATGCTACACTCGGTCAAATGCAGCCTTGATATCAAGGGCTGTCATTCTCACCTCACTGCTGCAATTCAGCTCTTTTGTCCATGTTTGAGCCAAGGCTGTAATGAGATCAGGCACTGAGTGCTCCTGGCAGAACCCAAACTGGGTGTCACTGAGCAGGTGCTGCTTGATAGCACTGTTGGTGACACCTTCTGATGATCGAGAGGAGACTGATGGGGCTGTAATTGGCCGGGTTGGATTTGTCCTGCTTTTTGTGTACAGAACATGGTTGGGCAATTTTCCACATTGTCGAGTATATACCAGTGTTATAACTGTACTGGAACAGCTTGGCTACTGGAGGGGCAAGTTCTGGAGCACAAGTCTTCAGTTCTATTGCCAGAATGTTATCAGGGCTGGTAGCCTTTGCAGTATCCAGTGTCTCCAATTGTTTCTAGATATCACATGGAGTGAATCTAATCGGTTGAAGACTGGTATCTGTAATGCTGGGGACGACTGGAGGAAGCCGAGGTGGATCATCCACTCAGCCCTTATGGCTGAAGATTGTTATGAATGCTTCAGCCTTTTCTTTTGCACTGATGCGCTGGACTCTTGGAGGATGGGGATATTTTTGGAGCCTCCTACTCCGGTGAGTTGTTTAATTGTCCACCACCATTCACGACTGGATGTAGCAGGACTACAGAGCTTTATTCTGATCCGTTGGTTGTGGGATCGTTTAGCTCTGTCTATCAATTGCTGCTTTCGCCGTTTGACATACAAGTAGTCCTGTTTGGTAGCTTCACCAGGATGATTCCTCATCTTCAGGTATGCCTGGTGCTGCTCTGGCATGCCCTCCTGCACCCCTCGTTGAACCAGGGTTGATCCCCTGGCTTGATGGTAATGGTTGAATGGGCAATATACTGGGCCATGAGGTTACAGAATGTGCTGGAGTACAATTCTGCTGCTGTTGATGGCCCACAGCACCTCATGAATGCCAGTCTGGAGTTGCTAGATCTGTGCAAAGTCTGTCCCATTTAGCACAGTGATAGGGCCACACAAGACGATGGAGGCTGCTCTCAATGTGAAGGGGGTACTTCATCTTCGCAAAGACTGTGTGATGGTCAGTCTTACCGATACTGTCATGGACAGATGCAACTGCAGCTGGCAGATTAGTAAGGATGGGGTCATGTATGTTTTTCCCTCTTGTTGGTTCCCTCACCACCTGCTGCAGACCCAGTCTCACAGCTATGTCCTGTAGGACCCAACCAGCTCAATCAATAGTACTGCTGCCAAGCCAGAGTACATTTTGTGTCCTTGCCATCCTCAGTGCTTCCTTTAAGTGTTGTTCAAAATTGAGGAGTACTCATTCATCAGCTGAGGGAGGATGGTATGTGGTAATCAGCAGGAGGTTTCCTTGCCTATGTTTAACTTGAAGCCATAAGACTTTATGGGGTCTGGAGTCAATGTTGAAGGCTCCTAGAGCAACACCCTCCTGACCCTATACCACTGTGCCGCCCCCTCTGCTGGGTCTGTCCTGCTGGAGAGACAGGGCATATCCAGAGATAGTGATGGTGGTGTCTGGAACATTGTTTGTAAGGTATGATTCCGTGAGTATGACTATGTTAGGCTGTTGCTTGACTAATCCGTGAGACAGCTCTCCCAAGTTTGGCACTAACCACCAGATGTTAGTGAGGAGGACTTTGCATGGTCGACAGGGCTGTTTCTGCCATTGTCTTTTCCAGTGTCTAGGTCGATGCCAGGTGATCCATCCAGTTGCATTTCTTTCAGTCTTTGTAGCGATTGGTACATCTGAGTGGCTTGTTAGGCCATTTCAGAGAGCGGTTGAAGTCAACCACATTGCTGTGGGTCTAGAGTCACATGAGGGCCAGACCAGGTGAGGGTGGCAGGTCTCCTCCCATGAAGGGGATCAGTGAACCAGATGGGTTTTCCAACAATTGACAATGATTTCATGGTGATCAGTAGATTCTTAATTCCAGACTTTGTTTTTGCATTCCAATTCCATCATCTGCCGTGGTGGGATTTGTACCTGAATACCCAGAACATCAGCTGGGTTTCTGGATCAATAGTCTCGCAATAATACCACCAGGCCATCACCCACCCTGGTTGAGAAATATATCAGCCACGATGGGTCAAATGGCATAATTCTGCTCTTATGGCTTTATGATCTAATTCACCCAAGCACCATCAAGTATGATGCTAATTGCTTCGAAAAGTACCATATGACCCCACTTCATTCCACACAAGCTCCAAATCTTCCAAATCTATTAAGTTCTCCCTTTTTGCAATATGTCCTTTCAAAATCTTGGAATGCATTATTTATTTTCAAATAAACTACCATTTTTCACATTCAAAGCCCTCAAATCCCACCCCATTCCAACAGATTGTACTCTCAGTATAGAGAGTTGTTTTTGTCAATAATGAAAAATATTATGCAACTTCTATCATGCTCCTCTTTATTTTCAGGGTTTAATATGTTCTACCACACTATCTCACATAACTTTTTAAATGTGGTATGGCCCATTGCTGCCTCTTGCATGACAGACAGCACATTACTTCCACAGGGTTCTCATTCCAAGTCCATATGACTACCTCAGATTTATCTCAAGAGGTCTGTAACCTTGACCTATTCTTTTAGTAATTTAAACACTGTTGCTCCACAGATGAACAAAAAAATTGTTAATAAATTATATCAAGAATTCCATTGCTTCTATTACATTAAACCCACTTGAATGGCTGCTTTCATCACCAAACACCACGATCTGCCTCTACAGTTAACTCCAATCCCCACCTTCATTAAGAAATCGGATTTCTTAATTATGAATATTTAGAGTATAGTTGTCATTTTATCTGGATATTGGTTTCTTGAGATAAAATCAAAGTACTAAGTTGCAAATAAATTTTTGTACTTTAAGAAAGGAAGACATGGTTAGAGCTTAATGACAGTTTTGGCTGTGGCGCAAAAATCTGGAAGCTTTTGTTTATTTGCATGCATTTTAATAAGGTCTTACTCTTTGGAGTAGAGTAGAGGGCAAACAATTCAGCGCATATTTTAAAAAAAAGACAAAAATTTCTGTTGCCTAGCAATAAATTCCAGTAAGACAGGCAAACAGAACAATTCAGAAAGACAGTCAGCCTATCAGAGAGTGAAGGACTGCTGAACACTGCATTTAAGGATCTCATATAGTTGTTTTGAAATTAAAGTAATAGTGAGCAAAATTAATGGGGCGGCACGGAGGCACAGTGATTAGCACTACTTGCTCACAGTGCCAGGGACCCGGGTTTGATTCCACCCTCAGGCGACTGTCCGTGTGGAGTTTGCACATTCTCCCTGTGTCTGTGTGGGTTTCCTCTGGGTGTTCCGGTTTCCTCCCACAGTCCAAAAGAAGAACAGGCTAGGTGGATTGGCCATGCTAAGTTGCCTGTAGTATTCAAGGATGCGTAGATTAGGTGGGTAATAGGAGGATGGGTCTGGATGGGATACTCTGAGGGTCAGTGTAGACTTATTGGGCTGAAGCACCTATTCCCACACCGAAGGGATTCTATGATTTTAATATCTAAGAGAGCATTATCGGATGAAGGGAAAAACATTTGGTGGCTGCACAGAAATTCACCAAAAGAAAACCAGGTGTAACTGTACCAGCCTGACCCTGAAAAAGCAGTCTCAGTGTGAACAGTGGCAATACTTCACTGAGCTTTACATGTTTGTAAGAATATTTGGATAGCAGAGGTAGCGAGAACTTGGATTGATTCTGGAATGAAGTTGTTCCAACTTTTGTCTACAGTAATCCAGTTCAAGATTTTCTTGTTGAATAAATATCGTACTCTGCGTATTAAAAGTACACTGGCACTCCACTGTGAATGTGTTCACAATGACCTCCATCATTAAAAAAGAAATAAAGTTCACATTGAACAAGCCTAGTTTCATGAAGATCATAATAGTACTGAGATGAATCTGTGATTTAGGTTTCCAAGTTACAAAGTGTGTTCTATGGAATTAAACTTGCTTTCAATTAAAGAAATATTATTCAGAACATACAAGCAAAAATATAAGTTTTGACCAGATTATGCAGTCCATCTAACAGGTCTCCAAATTAGTATTCTTTGCAAAACTCTCCCAGATCGCTCTCAAATTGTCCATTCAATGCTTTCACACAATCTCCAATGATTTCCTGGGAAGTTATCCCATATATTTATAAGATTTTGTAAAAGCAGAATGTGTATGTCTTCTGCTCTAAGTTTTCATCCACTCATTCAAGCATGTGACACTCTTAAGCACTTTGGGGTTCATTTCACAGTAGTCCAAGCATGGCAATATGGTATTTTGTGTGGACTTGCCAAAAAAATTCTAATTCTACTGCACTTACTTTATGATTTACAGGACTGTGTGTACTCCTTCCTGTTCCTCTAGCTGAGGTGTAATCTTCAGGTCCCATCACTTCAGTATGAAATACCTTTACATCTTCGTGGCTTTTGCTACTCACTCTTCCATCCAAAGAAACATAGCCATTATCTGTTTCTGTTGATTTGTCTATTGATAGTTTGGTTTTCTTCGACCTTAAAAATAAAAGTAAAACTCTGTCTTTCACAAACAAAATAATTTTGTTTACTTGCTAGATTCAGCATTGCAAGTTAAGTCAAAATAAGACTGTAGAAATTGCAGAACTTTACTATTAGATTTCTTTAGTCAGCTGGGTGTCAAGATAGGCAGAGAAACCTACCACCATTCTGGAGCGAAATTCTGAAAAATTCACAGGTAGAGTTTTAGTTTGGCGAAATAGAGTGCACACTATCCTTTTACCCAAAGTCAAGAGCTTAGGTACAATGTGCCACATAGTGAAACAACTATTTTTAATATAAAATCCATTATATCTTTTTCCCATAGAAACTAATCACTTTCTGATACCTTTGAACACTTCAGCTTTCATTAGCTGCATTTGGTGGAAGTGGATCCCATAACTCAATATTCTGAAATTATTTCTGAAATCAAGCTTTTAAGGGTGTCTCAGTTTATAATTATCTACCATTTTCTTCTCATGTTTTCCTGCAAAGTACATTTTAATATCCATAAAATTAAATTTTGAATGTTTTTTCCCGTTAATTTCTCTAGTGTCTCTTCATAATTTCAGCCTAGTACTTTCTCTGGATTCTTTCCACCTGTTTTATATAATTGTATAGGTCATTTAGTCCATCATTCTATTTGAAAGGACTACCCAATTCCCCTGTTCCCCTGTTGTTTCTGGAAAGCACAATAACTTTGTTTTCCAAGTATGTATCCTATTGAAAATTATTGAATCTACATTTGTCAGCCTTTCACACACTGCATTCGGGACCATAAGTGCTCATTATATATCAATATTTTTCACGTAACTTTGATATCTTTGTCAAATTCCTTAAATCTGCATTGCTGCTTTTCAAGCCTCCTGTCAGTGGTAATAGGTTCTCCTGATTTGTTCTATCCAAATGCTTCATGACACTCCTGTTAAATTTCCCCTCAACGATTCCTGTCCCAAACAGAACAATCTCAGCTTCTCTAGTTTCTTCACATAACTGAAGTCAGTCATCCTTGGTAGAATTATGGAAAATTTACTCTGCACCCTTTTCAAGGCTTCCTAGAACTCCCTTCCTAAAAGTTTGAGCTCAGAATTATACAGAATATTCAACTTCAAACCAAACTAGTATAAAAGGCTGAGACAACAAGATGTTAGAGCTGGATGTACACAGCAGCAGGAAAGCTGACGTTTCAGGCCTAGACCCTGTGTGAAGAAGTGTTGAAACAGAAACCTGTTGTCTTCCAGTGCTCAGGCAAATTTCCTAGAATTGTCAGACATGGTACTAGAAATATGCTGGACTGTACAGAGTAGGCAAATTAAGCTGTTAAAGAGCCAGACAGCAACCTTCAGGTGCATTTTAAATTAGTGCATGTTCTCCATTGATGTTAATTGAAGGGTGTCTCCCAGGTCCAATGCAGCAAATGCCCTAAACATCTCTCTATACTGCTAAATGCTAGAGTGAACAAAAACAAAAATTGCTGGAAAAGCTCAGGAAGTCTGGCAACATCTGTGGAGAGAAATCACAGTTAATGTTTCACGTTGAGTGACCCTTCCTTAGAGTGCTGCTTTCAAACAAAGAGTTTTAGTTTAGAACAAGCTGGTTGCAGGTGGTATCTTTTTCCAAGGAGAATTCAGTTGAAATTATCTGTGCTGGTTAAAAGGATTTAAAATTCTTGTGGGTGGAACTTTCCTTTTCAAGGGTGAGCATTTGATACCTTAACCAGTCACCTTTCCTGCCTGCAAGAAAGACATGTGATCAGGGAAGTAATGAGTTGATAAACCCATTAACTGACCACTTAAGGGCCTTAATTGGCAGCGGTTTGAGAAAGCTGTCCACGGACCTTGTTGCCACCACACTAATGCATTTAGTACAAATAGAGGGTGAGTTTTTTTCCAGGGCCAACTTGTCCCATTATTTCCTTTTTTACACCTCCAGTGAGGACAGAATTGGGACCGTGACAACTGAAAGGGTCTACTAATAATCATGTGGGCTTCTGAGATAGCTGAGCAGAGGAGAATATGGAGACAGCAAGCGAAAATACAACAGAGTGTGCAAAACAGGTTGAACATTGGGATGCTTTAAGGAGATTTGAAGAGAACAAACTAATTCGAACTAGGCAGAAGACCCAAGAAATCTGAACCTTTGAGATGGTGTTCAGACCAAGTCGTTAACCTTCCAATTTCTGATGAGTACCTGAGATTTTAGGTTGTAAATCAAATGGGTATGGAAGGAATTAGAAGTTTGGTTTAGGCTATGAGTAACTGTGTTCATTCTATTTTTAAGTAATTTTAACGTCATCAACTTGTAACAATAGTGTACTTATTAATATTTATGTTCCTTTACATATGTTTAAAGTTCTTTTGGTCTAACTGTGTCCCTTCATTCTTTTAACCAAATACATAGGTGTTTGAATTTCTGAAACAAAAACATTATTAGTGTCTACTAAGATCATATCACTCCATACACACTTCAAATCTATTTAATCATTTTCTTCATAGTCATGATTTTACATTTTAAAAACTAACAGATCTTTATATTTACATGGATCAATCTCTCAATTCCATTTTTTTAAAATAAATGAATTTTTGAGGCAGGTTCTGGATGCAGGAGCACTTTGACATTGAACAGAATCAGTGTGTTAAACTGTAAAATAGGGACAGTACTACCCTATTGAGGTAACTAAGATAATTGAGCTTAGAAATGTTCAGAACCGGGATAGTATCACATTCAGTTCTTGGTCTGTGCCGGATTAACTATCCGGGAAGCTTTTCAGAAGTGCATTTCCCAAACCTGGTCAAAAGTAACCCAACACCAAGTTTAGTCCAACAGGTACATTTAAAATCACAAGCTTTTGGAATGCTGCTCCTTTGTTAGGTGTAGTAAAGAGGAATGCACAGGCGCCGAGCTTTTAATCAGAAAGATCAAAAAATCTTAGAAATGGTGTGAGACGAGTCTCAACAGGCTGACAAATAAGACTCAGCAGGTGATCAAGACTGTCAGATGGTGTGAGTAAAGTGTCAACAGATGAATAGCAAATGAAGGAATAACCTATAATCTTATTAATTGAGGCAGACAGATAATTACAAAATAGGGTGGTGCTGGAGACAAACCAAATGACTAGAGTAACATGATAGAGTTGAACCGGAACAGTCGATAGACAAATCCACAGTGCAGCAACCAAAGAAGAAAGAGTCGAATTGGACTGCTCCAGAAGGCCAATGCCCTAGGCTTGACATGTACATTCAAGACATCATAAGACATGTTAAAGCCAGATTCATCAGCCGTGCTCAAAAGATAGTGCGAAACATCACCCACATACAACACATTGCCATCCACACTCTCAAGACCAATCAACATAGTCATCAAACCAACAGACAAAGGAGGAGCCATCGTCATACAGAACAGAATGGGTTACTGCAAAGCAGCATACCGGCAATTGAACAACCAGAAACCCTACAGGCAACTACCTGCCGATCCAATCAAAGAACACAACCATCAACTCAAAAGACTGATCAAGACCTTTGATCCAGACCTTCAGAGAATCCTACGCACTCTCATCCGACATACTTCTCACACAGGAGACGTCCACTGCCGTCCGAAGATACACAAAGTTAATACGCCTGGATGTCCCGCTGAATCAGGCAACTGTGTGAGAACCTTTCTGGCTGAGTCAAGGGCATCTTGAAACCGATTATTCAAGATACCCCCACCTTCTGTTGCAACATTACAGACATCTCACAGAAACTCAGCTCCCACGGACTATTCGAACCAGGAACATTCCTAGTCACAATGGACGTTTCAGTATCTCCCACAATGTCAGTATTACTGCAATAGCCTCAGTACACAACACCAACAACTGCCAATTTCTAGACATCATCCTACAACTCATCCACTTCATTCTCGATCACAATGTCTTCACCTTCGACAACCAGCTCTTCATCTAGACACACAAAACAGCCATAGGGACCAAACTTGCAAACCACTACACCAACATTTTTATGCACGAGTTCAAACGAGACTTCTTTGTTGCTCAGGTCCTCCAACCAATGTTGTACACTGGATATATCAAATGACATTTTCTTCCTTTGAACTCATGGCAAAGACTCACTGAAACAACTACACAACAGTATCAAAAAGTTTCACTCACCATCAGACTTACCATGGACTACTCTTCAGTATGAATTTCATTTTTGGACATACGACGGACGCCTCAGAACCTCAATCTACCACAAGCCCACAGGTAACTTCACAATGGTGCAATTCTTGAGTTTCCACCCTAAACATGTTAAAGGAGCCATCCCCTACAGATACACAGGATCTGCTCAGGCACGGAGGAACATAACCGACATCTAAAGATGCTGAAAGGCAGCCTCACAAGAACGGGATACAATGTTCAACTCATCGATCGCTGGTTTTGATGAGCCACAGCAATAAGCTGCAATAACCTCCTCTAAGTACAGACACAGGACACAACTCAAAGAGTATCCTTTGTCGTCCGGTACTTCCCTGGAGAGGAGAAACTGCATCATGTTCTTTGCAGCCTTCAAAATGTCACCAATAATGATGAACACCTCACCAAGATCATCCCTATGCCTCTAGTTCTCACCTTCAAACAACTGCCAAACCTTAAACAGAGCATATATGCAGCAAACTACTCAGGCTTCAGGTCAACATCGACCACAACACCATGCAACCCTGCCATCGCAACCTCTGCAAGGCATGTTAGATTATCGAAATGGATACTACCGTCACATGTGGGAACACCACCCACCACGTACTCAACAGATACTTGTGTGACTTGGCCAATGTTGACTACCTCAAGGATGCCCTGAGGCACAGTAAATTGGCGAGACCATGCAGACACTACGACAATGGATGAATGAACAACACACAATAATTGCTAGACAAGAGTGTTTGCTCCCAGTCGAGGTCATTCAGCTTCTAAGACACATAACAACACTGAATCATCAAGCAGAAACTGATAACCAAGTTCCGTACCCATGAAGGTAGCCTTAACTGTAATCTTGGGTTCGTGTTGCACTACATGTATCCCCACCACACTGTTCTGTATGTGTAAAATCCTCCTTACTGTTTTGATACCATCTCCTTGATAACTTGTTATGATCCCTCTATCTTAATTAGTTTGTACAGTTTTGGATCACTTGTTATTTTGGTTAGACTGTCGGTATCCGACTCTTATACCAACAATGTTATTCCAGTCATTTAGTTTGGCTCCAGCGCCAACTTACTTAACATTTTTTGTAATTAACTCTCTGCCTCAATTAATCAGATTACAGGTCATCTCTTTGCTTGCTATTCAGCTGTCGACACTTTCCTCACACGTTTCCTCACACTTTCCTCACACTCTTGATCACCTGCAGAGACTTATTATTTAGCCTGTTGAGACTCCACTCACGTCATCTGGATGATATTTTGATCTCTGATTATAAATTCTGTGCCTGTGTGCCTCTCTTCACTTCACCTGGC
The DNA here is from genome assembly GCF_030684315.1 of Stegostoma tigrinum. Lineage (NCBI taxonomy): Eukaryota > Metazoa > Chordata > Chondrichthyes > Orectolobiformes > Stegostomatidae > Stegostoma > Stegostoma tigrinum. The sequence continues at coordinate 24,900,403 of NC_081378.1, read as the reverse complement.
GAAGGCACAGTGCTCCAAAAGCTTGTCATTTCAAATAAACCTGCTGGACTATAACCTGGTGTTGTGTGACTTCTGGCATTCATTTGTGGTATGAGGATGTTGCTGGCGAGGCCAGCATTATTGCTCATCCCTCTTGGCCAGAACATAGGTATGAGACAACCACATTGCCGTACGTCTGGAATCACATGTAGGCCAAACCAGGTAAGGATGACTGTTTCCTTCCCTGAAGGAGATTAGTGAAACCAGATGGGTTTATTATTATTATTATTATTCCAACAATCGGCAGTGGCCATCATTAGATTCTTAATTCTGCATGTTTATTGAATTCAAATTCTACCATCTGCTATGGTAGGATTTGAACCCAGGCACCCAGAACATTACCTGGGTTTCCGGATTAATAGTCTAGCGATAATATCACTAGGCCAAGGTCTCCCCCGTCCACCACAGTCGAACAATGGCACCTCCACATCATGTTTCCCAAACCCAATTGTGAACAGGTCAATAACGAAAATCTAGATTTTGAGTGGTGCTGCTGGAGGTAGTTAGTGGTTTAATGAGGATTTTTGTCAATGCTTCAGACCACTCAACATTTAAGCGAACATGTGCATGGCGAAAGGAACGTATTCTGACTGGTAAAATTATATTACATACCCTGGAAAGTAAAAAGCATTCCAGATCTCTCTCAAGATTGCACTAACACTGTAGTTGGTGCCTGTCCCAGATTGGTGGTATATCTCCTGAGTATTGTCTGTCGTACTAGAGCCATCTCCTTCCCTATGTACTTCCAGATGAGCTGCTTTCCGTAGTTTCCTTTGTAAAGAAGATTAACAGATGAAGTTACGTTGTTCGATCAGTTTAAGCATGCAACTGCTGTTGTGCTTGTAGATCTTGTCAAAGTAAGTGCAATGAATTTTCTAAAGCAGTATTTTGATTTTCACCACACAATAGATTTTTTTGTCATTAATGAGATTGCTAGCCTTTCACTTCAGGTAATGTAACACATGGAATTGAGATAGGCTACGACAAAGCTAATAACATGTACCTTTACAAAATAAGATAGCCCAAGCCGCACCCCCAGCTACCTACTAACCTCATCCCACCTCCTTGACCTGTCCGTCTTCCCTGGACTGACCTATCCCCTCCCTACCTCCCCACCTACACTCTCTCCACCTATCTTCTTTACTCTCCATCTTCGGTCCGCCTCCCCCTCTCTCCCTATTTATTCCAGTTCCCTCCCCCCATCCCCCTCTCTGATGAAGGGTCTAGGCCCGAAACGTCAGCTTTTGTGCTCCTGCGATGCTGCTTGGCCTGCTGTGTTCATCCAGCCTCACATTTTATTATCTTGGAATCTCCAGCATCTGCAGTTCCCATTATCTCTGATAGGTTAAGTAGGTTCTGGTTTCAATGTAAGCCAAAAACTCTCTCTGTTCTACCAACAGTTGTGTGCACTTGGTCCATAAGCCAAATCAACTACTAACAATACACCAATCCCTGTATGGTATTAGTACTGACACACTAAATGTAAAACATACATAAATTCAAAGTAATTAAAGCAAATAACATTTTCAAAAATAAATACCTTCTTCTTTTGCCTCCACTACTTGGTGCAGGTTTGGGAGTGTGTGTTGATACAATCTGGCAATGAACTGTCCCAAGCAGTAACATCAACCAGATAGGTCCAAATACTTCAGTGTATGGTACACTGTGTGTAACTTCAGCTGTGCAGAACAACACTATTGTTATAACTGCGAACAAAACAATCAAAGAGAATATTTATTTGGAGAATTTTAATTCAGCTGTACAATCTCTAACATCCACTCACTTCATTCTAACAAATACTTTGCAATAGACTTGCAGAGTTAACATTTCAAATTCATGACCTCATTAGACACTTCCCTAATGAAAGTAAGACACACAGTATAATAAGGGAACGTAGTACTCTGGATAGGAAATCAGCTGAACTACAAAAGGGATGAAACTAGAATATTTCACTACCATCAGAGACCTGACAGAAGTTTCCATCTGGTTAAAAAAAATTGACCTGAAACATTTACTCGGTTTCTCTCTCCATGGATGCTGACAGACAACTGCATATGTCCAATATTCTGTTTTTATTTCAGATTTCAGCAACCACAATCAGAAAGGAAATGGACAAACTGTTTAGTCATAAAATTTTAACTTATTGTTTGAATGGTATCAGAGTCATGGCAAACAGTTAAAGAAACTGGGCTGCTTCTTTTCTGAAGAAGGCTCTCCTGCTCCTCTGATGCTGCTTGGCCTGCTGTGTACATCCAGCTCTACACCTTGTAATGGAAGAAACTGGACTGTTTTTCTTATAATTCACATCTGTTTGCATAAATTTCAGCACCACCCTCAACATCATACAAGAACAAAAGTAGACTATTCAGTTTGTGTAGTCTGTTCCCACAATTCAATTAGAATGTGGTTGAGGTGTATCTTGATCCCATTTAGACAAATTTGTGAGTTTATTGATAAAGGAGACACACTGAATGCTACATTTTTTAAAAAGTATTTAATTACGTTTTAAATAGTATTTGCTTAACAGTTTTACTAAGAAAACTATAACAGAAACATTCAGAATAGTAAGATTTTGAATCGGATGCACTGTAAAGAACTATTTCATCAGTCAGTGAGTCAATAACTGGACACGAGCATGGCAGACCAAATGTCCTTCTTTTGAATGGTGTCATTCTATTCAATAAATTTAAGGTCATTGTCACAATTTTAAAGGAAGAGGCTTTGAGAATGTTTGGTGTGTTGTATGGGCTGTTTGGATATGGAACGCATTATTAGAGGACATACATGCAAAACATTTCAATAAACAGAATAATTAAAAATAAATGGGAATGCTGCATTGAATGGCTATGCTCCAGTGAGAAAACAACACAAGTGGGGCTTCTTCTATTGAAAGCTGATTTTAGTACAGACAGGAGAAAACTGAAAGGGCTGCATTTGTGGCTGTAACAAGGGAATTGTTTCTGAAATACAAGGAATCTAATGCTGCTACTAAGCAAAGAAAACAGGTCAAATATAATGGTAGCAATCTCGTCTGTCTTAAGCAAGTTCTTGGTCAGAGCTTGTAGGATTTATACTATTGCAGAACAGCAAGTCTTCACAAGAAAATTCTATTTGTTATATATGCACAAATATCCCAAATTTAATCAACTTACTTTTAAATGTGCAAATAGTCACCAGAAAGTTCAACATTTACTTTATATGGATCTGAAATGCTGCTAATAGGAGACCAAATACATGTTTCAACTCAAGTTTGAATACAAAGCTTTGTCTTTAGACTGGACGTACTAAAAGCTCTTTAAACCTACCAAAACATTCCCTCATATTGACTGGTCATAAAGTGAAAGTTAATTCTCACCTTGAAGGAGGTATAAAATAAGGAGCCACGAAAAAATGCATTTTGAGGTCACTTGTATCCACCATCTGAAGAAGAATGGAAAAAACACAACTCTCACAATTCCTTTTCTAGTTAATGAAGTCCATGGACTTTCAGGCTTTGCTTTAGCAAAAGCAGATCCTATGGGTTCAAAAGAGGAATGGAAATCTTTATAAACTATTAAGCAAAAAAAACCACACATTTGTATAATTACCTCAATATTTTTCATTTAAATTTGTGACATTATCTCAGAAGCCTAGGAAGTCTCTTCCATCCAGCGATGATTTGCTTCTCTTGATGATCCTTCATGCTGCAGTGGGAGCTTTCCACCTCCAGGATCTCAATAACAGTGAGTGCTTGCAAGAAATGCAGCACATAACCATAACCGCCCATTAAAACAAACTGCAGTACATTCCCAGATGAAGGTGCATTTCAGATTCATGCATTAAGCTGTCAGTGATGTTGCACTATTATTCTTGTGCATTAATCAATCATATTTTACAAAGTGCTTAAATTGTGTTCTTGAGAAACATACAGATGTTACATGAGCCACAGTTGCAGAGAACAGAATAGGTTTCCAGAAGTAATTTCAAAACTCATGTTTCTGAATCAAACTGTCACGACTACGGATTACCTTGAAATGTTGGTGCTGGAGCAATTCCTAGGCAAAAGGGTATTCATGTGTAGAATGGGATGCTGTTTGTCTTGAGTAAGTTACTTGCAGAGTAAGAATTTTGCTCTTGAAGTAGACAGTGGCATTGATGCAACCTATCAATCCTTTGAGAATCCTGATCTCAAAAATTACAATGTGTGGTCTTACTACTGCTAATTATCATGGGAAATAAGATTCAACTCCTTATTCAGTATAACAATGTATCTGTTATACAATTACTAATTGGTGAAGAGCTGACTGAAAAACGCTTATAGTGTAGGTCCGCTTCCAGCTTATGATATAATTCAGTGATAGCTTCCTTTGTCAAACAAACTTATTGTCAGTTTATACGTAGAAAATAGGGAGGTGGGTGGGGTAGGGAGTAAACAATAGGATAGAGCCCAAAGAGACAGAAAGACAGTTGGACAAATGAGTTGCTAAACATCAGGCTGGGAGGGTGAATAGTTGTTAATGGGGACTGTTAGTGACTAACAACGGGGATGTGTAGTGGCAGGCTATGTGGTAACAAGGCCTGGTGTGTGGGGTGGGGGGCTGGGGCATGGGGGAGGTTAGGCCCTAAAATTATTGAACTCAATACTGAGTCTGGAGGGCTGTAGGTACCCCAAGCGGAAGTGAGATGTTGTTCCTCCAGTTTGCGCTGGTCTTCACTGGAACACTGTAGCAAGCCAGAGACAGAGATATTGGCCAGGGAGCAAGATGGCGCAATGAAGTGGCAGGCAGAACGTAGATGTTCTGCGAATTGGTTGCCAAGTCTATGCTTCGTTTCCCTAGTGTAGAGAGGACCACATTGTGAGCAGTGAATGTAGTAAACTAGATACTTGGAAGTGCAGTTGAAGTGTTGCTTCACCTGGAAGGTATTTTTGGGCCCTTGGATACTGGGGAGGAGGTAAATGGGCAGGTGTTGCACCTTTGCCTGTTACAGAGGAAGGTGCCGTAGGGCTGTGGAGAGGTGTTGGAGGTGAAGGAGGTATGGGCCAGGGTCTCCTGGAGGGAACAGTCTCTGGAAGGCAGACAAGGGAGGGGAGGGGAATATGTGTCTGGTGGCATCTTGCTGGAGGTGGCGGAAATGCCCTCTGACGGTCTTCTGGATGCGGATGCTGGTGGGATGGTAGGTGAGTTAAAGGGGGACACTATCACTGTTGCGGGAGGGAAGAGAAGGGGTGAGAGCAGAAGTGCATGAGATGGTTCGGACCCAATTGACGGCCCTATCAACAAAGGTGTTGGGGAATTTTCGGTTGAGGAAGAATGTGGACATTTCGGAAGCTCCCTTGTTGAAGTTGGCCTCATCGGAGTCTTTACAGGAAATGGTGTGTGAGGATGTATAGTCCAGGTAGTTGTGGGAGTTGGTGGGTTTGTAATGGATATTAGTGGCCAGTCTATTCCCAGAAATGGAAACAGAAATGTTGAGGAAGGGAAAGGATGAGTCAGAGACAGACCAGGTGAAAATGAGCGCAGCGTGGAAATTGGAGGCGAAACTGAAGTTTTCCAATTCTTGACGAGAAAGGGAAGCAGCACCGATGATATCATCGATGTATCAGAGCAAGAGTGGTGGGTGGGGGCCAGAATAGGACTGGAACAAGCAATGTTCCATGTACCCCACAAAGAGATAGGCATAACACAGGCCCATGCAGATACCCGTGGCAACCCCTCTTGCCTGAAGAAAATGAGAGGAGTTGAAAGAAAAGACCCTGAATTACCTGTTGCCTGCCACTTCAATGCACCACCTTGCTCCCTGGCCAATATCTGTGTCTCCGGATTGCTCCGGCGTGTTCCAGTGAAGCCCAGAGCAAACTGGAGGAACAACACCTCATTTTCCACTTGGGGACCAGACAGCCCTTCAGACTCAATATTGAGTTCAATAATTTTAGGTCCTAAACTCTCCCATGTCCCAGCCCCCCACCCCACACACCAGGCCTTGTTACCACATAGCCTGCCACTGCACACCCCCCGTTGTTAGTCACTATCAGTCCCCATTAACAACTACTCACCCTCCCAGCCTGATCGTTAGCAGCTCCTTTGTCTGTCCAACTGTCTCTCTCTCTTTGGGCTCTAACCTATTGTTTACTCCCTACCCCGTCCACCTCCCTATTTTCTGCATATAAACTGATGTTTTCCCAGAGACCATTAGTTCTGAGGAAGGATCACTGTACCCAAAACATTAACTCTGTTTTCTCCTCCACAGATGCTGCCAGACTTGCCGAGCTATTCCTTTGTTTTTGTTCCTGATTTACAGCATCCACAGTTCTTTTGGTTTTTATTTTATACAGAGATACAAAACTTCTCAGAGGCGCATGCTGAGCAGGAGAGGACACGGGACGGCCTTGTAAGTGAGGTAATACATTTGTGCGGTTGCTTTACCCAAAACACTACTTAGAGGAGGAGGATGGGTGGGAGACTAAGTGAAAATGAAAGGTTCTGAGCGCCAATTTGGTCAGGTTACCAGTTTTGTTTTCCAATAGTCTGTTCGGGAATTCAGAACAGTGGGAATGGATGTTGGGGCAGTTGCAGGCTCCTCCTGTAGAATGTGGGAGGTAAGGGTCACCAATAGAATCCCCTCTGACTTCACCTGTGGGAAGTGCACCCAACTCCAGCTTCTTGGAAACCACATTAGGGAACTGGAGCTGGAGCTTGATGAACTTCAGATTGTTTGGGAGGCTGAGGGGGTACTTGAGAGGAGTTACAGGGAGATAGTCACACCTCAGGTACAATTCCCTGTGGCCGTTCCCCTCAATAACAAGTATACCGTTTTGGATACTGTTGGTGGGGCATCTTCCAGGGATAAGCCATGGGGTACAGGTCTCTGGCACAGAGTCTGTCCCTGTTGCTCGGAACGGAAAAAAGGAGAGGAGGAGAGCATTCGTCATTGGGGACACCATAGTTAGGGGGACAGATAGGAGATTCTATGGGAACAAGAGAGGCTTGCTATTGGTGTGTTGCCTCCCAGGTGCCAGGGTCCGTGATGTCTCGGATCATGTTTTCGGGATCCTTAAGGGAGAGGGGGAGCAGCCCCAAGTTGTGGTCCACATAGGCACCAACGATATAGGTAGGAAAAGGGATGGGGATGTAAGGCAGAAATTCAAGGAGCTAGGGTGGAAGCTTAGAGCTATAACAAACAGAGCTGTTATCTCTGGTTTGTTACCTGTGCCACGTGCTAGCGAGGCAAGGAACAGGGAGAGAGAGCAGTTGAACACGTGGTTCCAGGGACGGTGCAGGAGGGGGGGATTCAGATACCTGGATAATTGGGGCTCATTCTGGAGTAGGTGGGACCTCTACAAACAGGATGGTCTACACCTGAAACCAGAGGAGTACCAATATCCTTGGCGGGGGGGGGGGGGGGGTCAATTTGCTAATGCTCTTTGAGAGAGTTTAAACTAATTCAGCAGGGGGATGGGAACCTGAATTGTCTCCAGTGTACAAGAGGTTGAGAGTAGTGAGGTCATGAATAAGGTTTCAAGGTTGCAGGAGTATACTGGCAGGCAGGAAGGTGGTTTGAAGTGTGTCTATTTCAACGTCAGGAGCATCCGGAATAAAGTGAGTGAACTTGCAACATCAGTTGGTACCTGAGACTTCGATGTTGTGGCCATTTCAGAGACACGGATAGAAATGGTCGTTGCAGGTTCCGGGGTTTAGATGTTTCAATAAGATCAGGGAAGGTGGTAAAAGAGGGGGAGGAGTGGCATTGTTAGTCAAAGATAGTATTTCGGTGGCAGAAAGGACGTTTGAGGACTTGTCTACTGAGGTAGTATGGGCTGACGTTAGAAACAGGAAAGGAGAGGTCACCCTGTTGAGAGTTTTCTACAGGCCTCCAAAAAGTTCCAGAGATGTAGAGGAATGGATTACAAAGATGATTTTGGATAGGAGTGAGAGTAACAGGGTAGTTGTCATGGGGGACTTCAACTTTCCAAATATTGACCGGAAGTGTCACAGTTCGAGTACTTTAGATGGGTCAGTTTTTGACCAATGTGCACAGGAGGGTTCCCTGACACAGTATCTAGATAGGCCAACAAGAGGCAAGGCCACATTGAATTTGGTACTCGGTAATGAACCAGGCCAAGTGTTAGATTTGGAGGTAGGTGAACACTTTGGTGACAGTTTACTTTACGTTTACTTTAGCGATGGAAAGAGATAAGTATATACTGCAGGGCAGGAGTTATAGCTGGGGGAAAGGCAATTAGGCAGGATTTAGGATGCATAGGATGGGGAAGGAAACTGCAGGGGCTGGGCACAATTGAAATGTGGAGCTTGTTCAAGGAACAGCTACTGCGTATCCTTGATAAGTATGTACCTGTCAGGCAGGGAGGAAGTGGTCGAGTGAGGGAACCGTGGTTTACTAAAGAAATTGAATCTCTTATCAAAAGGAAGAAGGCAGCTTATGTAAAGATGAGGCGTGAAGGCTCAGTTAGGGTGCTAGAGAGTTATAAGTTAGCCAGGAAGGATATAAAGATAGAGCTGAGAAGTGCCAGGAGAGGACATGAGAATTCTTTGGTAGGTAGGATCAAGGAAAACCCTAAGGTTTTCTATAGGTGTGTCAGGAATAAAAGAATGACTAGAGTAAGATTAGGGGCAGTCAAGGACAGTAGTGGGAAGTTGTGCGTGGAGTCCAAAGAGATAGGAGAGGCGCTACAGAAATATTTTTCGTCAGGATTCACAAAGGAAAAAGACAATGTTGTCAAGGAGAATGCTGAGAGACAGGCTATTAGACTAGATGGGATTGAGGTTCAGAAGGAGGTGGTGTTAGCAATTCTGGAAAGTGTGAAAATAGATAAGTCCCCTAGACCAGATGGGATTTATCCTAGGATTCTCTGGGAAGCTAGGAAGAGATTGCAGAGCCTTTGGTTTTGATCTTTATGTCATCATTGTCTACAGGAATAGTGCCAGAAGAGTGGAGGATAGCAAATGTTGTCCCCTTGTTCAAGAAGGGGAGCAGAGAAAACCCTGGTAATTACAGACCAGTGAGCCTTACTTCGGTTATGGATAAAGTGTTGGAAAGGATTATAAGAGATAGGATTAATAATCATCTAGAAAGGAATAATTTAATCAGGGATAGTCAACACAGTTTTGCAAAGGGTAGATTGTGCCTCACAAACCTTATTGAGTTCTTTGAGAAGGTGACCAGACAGGTGGATGAGGGTAAAGCGGTTGATGTGGTGTAGATGGATTTCAGTAAAGCGTTTGATAAGGTTGCCCATGGTAGCCTACTGCAGAAAATACAGAGGCAAAGGATTGAGGGTGATTTCGTGGTTTGGATCAGAAATTGGCTAGCTGTAAGAAGACAGAGGGTGGTAGTTGATGGGAAATGTTCATCCTAGAGTTCAGTTACTAGTGGTGTGCCACAAGGATCTGTTTTGGGGCCACTGCTGTTTGTCATTTTTATAAATGACCTGGATGAGGGCATAGAAGGATGGGTTAGTAAATTTGCGGATGACACTAAAGTCGGGGGAGTTGTTGTTAGAGCGGAAGGAGGTTGCAGGTTACAGAGGGACATAGATAAGCTGCAGAGCTGGGCTGAGAGGTGGCAAATGGAGTTTACTGCAGAAAAGTGTGAGGTGATTCACTTTGGAAGGAGTAACAGGAATACAGAGTACTGGGCTAATTCTTGGTAGTGTGTACGAGCAGAGAGATCTCGGTGTCCATGTGCATAGATCACAGAAAGTTGTCACCCAGGTTGATTGGGTTGTTAAGAAGGCATAATGGTATGTTAGATTTTATTGGTAGAGGGATTGAATTTCAGAGCCATGAGGTCATGTTGTAGCTGTGCAAAACTCTAGTGTGGCCTCACACTTGGAGTATTGCGTACAGTTCTGGTTGACGCATTATAGGAAGGATATGGAAGCATTGGAAAGGGTGCAGAGGAGATTTAACAGGATGTTGCCTGGTATGGAGGGAAGGTCTTATGAGGAAAGGCTGAGGGACTTGAGGCTGTTTTCGTTAGAGAGAACAAAGTTAAGAGGCGACTTAATACAGACATACAAGATGATCAGAGGATTAGATAAGGTGGACAGTGAAAGCCTTTTTCCTCAGATGGTGATGGCTAGCATAAGGGGATATACCTTTAAATTGAGGGGTGATAGATATAGGACAGATGTCAGAGGTAGGTTCTTAACTCGGAGAGTAGTAAGGGTGTGGAATGCCCTGCCTGAAACAGACTGGCCAACTTTAAGGGCATTTATAATGATCATTGGATAAACATATGGATGACAATGGAATAGTAAAGGTTAGATGGGCTTCAGGTTGGTTTCACATGTTGGCGCGACATCGAGGGCTGAAGGGCCTGCACTGTGCTGTAATGTTCTATGTTCTATGTTCTAAACCCACTGTTCCACGAAATGAGACAAAACTGACAGTTCCACAGCACAGGGAAACACCAAATCAATTGACAGCAGCAAGAAAAAAAAGCCTAAAATTTAATAGAATTAAATTTTAAATTGATGGCTATCCAGTGATCCTGCAGGTTGATCGAGAAAGTTAAGTTTTGAAGTTACTCCTAGAAAAAGTCTAATCCTTTCTCTGTAGATATGGCTCATATAACGCCAGCATTTTTTTTTTGTTTAAAATTCTCTTCTGTGTTTTACGAACATAGAAACAAAGAAGACAGGAGCAGGAGGAGGCCATTTGGCCCTTCAAGCCTGCTCCACCATTCTTCACAATCACAGCTGATCATCCAACTCAATAGCCTAATCCTAATTTCACTCCATAACCTTGGATCCCATTTGCCCCAAGTGCTATATGTAATAAAGTGTGAAGCCGGATGAACACAGCAGGCCAAGCAGCATCTCAAGAGCACAAAAGCTGACGTTTCGGGCCTAGACCCTTCATCAGATGATGAAGGGTCTAGGCCCGAAACGTCAGCTTTTGTGCTCCTGAGATGCTGCTTGGCCTGCTGTGTTCATCCAGCTTCACACTTTATTATCTTGGATTCTCCAGCATCTGCAGTTCCCATTATCACTGCTATATGTAATCAACTCTTGAATACATTCAATGTTTTGGCATCAACTACTTCATGTGGTAATGAATTCCACAGACTCACCCCTCTTTGGGTGAAGGAATGTCTCCTTATCTCCATCCTAAATAGTCTACCCTGAATCCTCATACTATGACCCTTGGTCATGTCACCATTGGGAACATCCTCCCTCCATTTACCCTATCTAGTCCTTTTAGAATTTTATAAACTCTCTGTGAGACACCCCTCTCATTCATCTTAACTACAGAGAAAACAATCCCAACCTAGTCAATCTGTCCTCATACATCAGACCCACCATTCCCAGAATCAGCCTGGTAAACTCTTTTGCTGCACTCTCTTGAGAGCAAGGGCATCCTTCCTTAGAAAAGGAGACCAAAACTGCATACAATATTACCTTGGTGAGACCACGCCTGGAGTGTACAACTGCAACAACACATCCCTGCTCCCGTGCTTGAAACCTCTTGCAATGAATGCTAACATACCATTTGCCTTCTTTACCAGCTGCTGCACCTGCATGTTACCTTCAGCGACTGGTGCACAAGAACACCCAAGTCCAGCTGCGCACTCCCCTCTCCCAATTTAGAGCCATTCAGGTCGTAATCTGCTTTTTTGCTTTTGCTTCCAAGTGAATAACCTCACACTTATCCAAATTATACTGCATCTGCCATTGATTTGCCCACTCACCCAACCTGTTGAGGTCATGCTGAAGGGTCCTTGCATCATCATCACAGTTCACCCTCCCAACCAACTTGGTATCATCTGCAAACTTGGAGATGTTACATTTTGTTCCCTCATCTAAATCATTACTATGTATTGTGAATAGCTGGGGTCCCAGCACTAATCCCTGTGGCAGCACACTAGTTACTGCCTGCCAATTTGAAAAGGACCCATTAATTCCTACTCTTTGTTTCTGCTCTGCTAACCAATTTCCTATCCATTTCAATACACTTCCCCCATTCCCACACGCTTTAATCTTGCATAATCTTATGTGGGACTTTCTCAAATACTTTCTGAAAGTCCAAATACATCAACCAGCTCCCCCTTATCAACTCTACTAATTACGTCTTCATAGAATTTCAACAGATTTTTCAAGCACGATTTCCCCATCATAAATCCATGCGGACTCTGTCTGATCCTGACGCCGCGCTCTAAATGCTCTGCTGTAAAATCCTTGACATTCAAGAATTTTCCCCACTACTAATGTTAGACTTACTGATCTATAAATCCCTGTTTTCTCTCCACCTCTCTTTTTGAATATTAGAGTGACATGAGCCACCCTCCAATCAGCAGAGACTGTTCCAAAGTCCACAGCATCCTGGAAGATGATCAATGTATCCACTATTTCTAGAGCCATTTCCTGAAGTACTCTGGGATGTAGATTATCAGGCCTTGGGGGTTTATTGGTCTTCAATCCCAAAAATTTTCACAGCATCATTTGTCTAATAATACTGATGTCCCTCAGCTCTTCCCTCTCGTTAAGCCTTGCCTCCTCCAACAATTCTGGTATCTGATTTGTGTCCTCTTTTGCGAAGACACAGCCAAAGTACATATGCAGTTCCTCAGACATTATTTTGTCCCCTATTACACATTCCCCAGTTTCTGTCTGTAGTGGACCTACGTTTGTCTTTACCAATCTCCTTCTCCTCAGTTTTCCTCAGGCTAAAAGAGGAACCAGCAAAACTGAAGGAAAAAATATCACAGGGCATACGACATCACAAAGCCACTTTTCATTGGAAAATGGGCAGCTGTGTTAATCAAAACAATGGCTGAAAGTGGGATGTTGAAGATAGGGTGGAGATTCAAGGGAAAAGTAAATTTTCATTAATCTGCATATCAAGTCCAACCAACTAAGGCTGGTAAACAGGGCACAACTCATCAAAAAGACAAAGTTAGATTGCTTAAATATAGAAAGAGTAATTTAACTCTTCAATTTCATTCATGGGATGTGGACATTTTTGCCTGGGACAGCACTCATCACCCATCCCTTGCTGCCCTTGAATTGAATGGCTTGCTTGGCCATTTCAAGAGGTAGTTAAGAGTCTTACTGTGGTCAGGAATCATATTTAGGCCAGACCAGGAAAGGATCATGGATTTACATCCCAAAGGACATTAATGAATGAACAGTTTTTATGACAATCATTCATGGTTACATTGTTGCCATTAAACAAGCTTTTAATTCTAGGCTTTTACTGAATTCAAATTTCACCATCTGCCACCTGGATTACTAATCCAGTGACATTACCATCACAGCACTACATGTGAAACATTTAATTTCTGTAATGCATACCTTAAAGTTAAGAGACACTTTATGCACTGATTAAATTTTCACTGCTAATTATTCATTCATATACATTTAAAGGAAACTATGTATATCTCTTGCCTTTTATAATTACATAAGTGTTGATTGAAGGCAGGAATGAGTGTAGCTGAAAATAAACCAAGAAAGGTCTGAAAGTACTGGCTGAAAACAATAGGTCTGATAAAGAGTCACAAAATGACAGGAGTTTTTAAATGACTTGTAGTGAATGCAAACACTTCCAAGCCACGTGTGTGGAATTATTGGAATTCAAGCAGGTATAAATCCTCTCTGCTGAAGGGTCTAGGCCCAAAACGTCAGCTTTTGTGCTCCTGAGATGCTGCTTGGCCTGCTGTGTTCATCCAGCTCCACACTTTGTTACCTTGGATTCTCCAGCATCTGCAGTTCCCATTATCTCTGATAAACGTTAGTTTTCCCTTGTTTACTTTCTATTACCATCAAGACTAGGGACCAAAACATTTGTGTCAAATCACCAAACCTGAACTCAGTATTTCAGCATTCAGTGCATGCAGTAGAGGATAATGTCCATACTGAAAGAGACCATGACCTTGCTAGATTACACACATGCAAAGTAAATCAAAGATCTATAAAAGTGCTTTGTAAACTATTTTCTAATGTGACCTCAATTTAACTCACCAAAACTTTCTCAAGGGCAGTGAGGTTTTGCCAACACTGCCCACATCCCATGAAAGATTACATTAAAAAAAACTCTTGAAATTAACCATGCATCCAATCACCAGCAACAAAAAAAAATCAATGAAATAACGTACTGTCATTCAGCGTATTAAAAGTTGCATGCAGGTCAACATATAATCCCAGTCTTTGAACTCTATTCATTCACTCAACAGCCTCTGCTCCCAAACACACTCCTGCACACACCAGCTCACTTCACCATCTTCTCCACAAACAGTCACCCTGTAATCACTCAGAAAACCCTCCTCTATCTCTTTGCTCATTGGTCTACCAAACCCCACAAAGAACTGGCTCGGCTGCTCACTCCCCCTCCCCCCACAGGCAGATCGCATGATCAATAGCAATACATACGCTCCTGCCACCCCTTAAGCCTGCTCTTGAGCCTTGTTAATAAAATGTGAGGCTGGATGAACACAGCAGGCCAAGCAGCATCTCAGGAGCACAAAAGCTGACGTTTCGGGCCTAGACCCTTCATCAGAGAGGGGGATGGGGTGAGGGTTCTGGAATAAATAGGGAGAGAGGGGGAGGCGGACCGAAGATGGAGAGAAAAGAAGATAGGTGGAGAGAGTATTGGTGGGGAGGTAGGGAGGGGATAGGTTAGTCCAGGGAAGGCGAACAGGTCAAGGAGGTGGGATGAGGTTAGTAGGTAGATGGGGGAGCGGCTTGGGGTGGGACGAAGGGATGGGTGAGAGGAAGAACAGGTTAGGGAGGCAGAGACAGGTTGGACTAGTTTTGGGATGCAGTGGGTGGAGGGGAAGAGCTGGGCTGGTTGTGTGGTGCAGTGGGGGGAGGGGACGAACTGGGCTGGTTTAGGGATGCGGTGGGGGAAGGGGAGATTTTGAAACTGGTGAAGTCCACATTGATACCATTAGGCTGCAGGGTTCCCAGGCGGAATATGAGTTGCTGTTCCTGCAACCTGGCCAATTCCCTGGCCCCAACACCTCATCTTCACCATGGACGTCCAGTCCCTATACACCTGCATTCAGCATGCAGATAGCCTCAAGGCCCTCCGCTTCTTCCTGTCCCGCAGGCCCGACCAGTCCCCCTCCACCGACACCCTCATCCGCCTAGCCGAACTCGTCCTCACCCTCAACAACTTCTCTTTTGACTCCTCCCACTTCCTACAGACTAAGGGGGTGGCCATGGGCACCCGCATGGGCCCCAGCTATGCCTGCCTCTTTGTAGGTTACGTGGAACAGTCCATCTTCCGCACCTGCACAGGCCCCAAACCCCACCTCTTCCTCCGTTACATTGATGACTGTATCGGCTCCGCCTCTTGCTCCCCAGAGGAGCTCGACCAGTTCATCCACTTCACCAACACCTTCCACCCCAACCTTCAGTTCACCTGGGCCATCTCCAGCACATCCCTCACCTTCCTGGACCTCTCAGTCTCCATCTCAGGCAACCAGCTTGTAACTGATGTCCATTTCAAGCCCACTGACTCCCACAGCTACCTAGAATACACCTCCTCCCACCCACCCTCCTGCAAAAATTCCATCCCCTATTCCCAATTCTTCCGCCTCCGCTGCTACCGCTCCCAGGAAAGACATTCCACTCCCGCACATCCCAGATGCCCAAGTTCTTCAAGGACCGCAACTTCCCCCCCCCAGTGATTGAGAACGCCCTTGACCACGTCTCCCGTATTTCCCGCAACACATCCCTCACACCCCACCCCCGCCACAACCGCCAAAAGAGGATCCCCCTCGTTCTCACACACCACCCCACCAACCTCCGGATACAACGCATCATCCTCTGACACTTCCGCCATCTACAATCCAACCCCACCACCCAAGACATTTTTCCATCCCCAGCCCTGTCTGCTTTCCGGAGAGACCACTCTCTCTGTGACTCCCTTGTTCGCTCCACACTGCCCTCCAACCCCACCACACCCGGCACCTTCCCCTGCAACCGCAGGAAATGCTACACTTGCCCCCACACCTCCTCCCTCACCCCTATCCCAGGCCCCAAGATGACATTCCACATTAAGCAGAGGTTCATCCACTGTACCTGGTGTGGCTTCCTCTACATTGGGGAAACCAAGTGGAGGCTTGGGGACCACTTTGCAGAACACCTCCACTCAGTTCGCAACAAACAACTGCACCTCCCAGTCACAAACCATTTCCACTCCCCCTCTCATTCTTTAGATGACATGTCCATCATGGGTCTCCTGCAGTGCCACAATGATGCCACCCGAAGGTTGCAGGAACAGCAACTCATATTCCGCTTGGGAACCCTGCAGCCTAATGGTATCAATGTGGACTTCACCAGTTTCAAAATCTCCCCTTCCCCCACCGCATCCCTAAACCAGCCCAGTTCGTCCCCTCCCTCCACTGGACCACACAACCAGCCCAGCTCTTCCCCTCCACCCACTGCATCCCAAAACTAGTCCAACCTGTCTGCCTCCCTAACCTGTTCTTCCTCTCACCCATCCCTTCCTCCCACCCCAAGCCACACCCCCATCTACCTACTAACCTCATCCCACCTCCTTGACCTGTCCGTCTTCCCTGGACTGACCTATCCCCTCCCTACCTCCCCACCAATACTCTCTCCACCTATCTTCTTTTCTCTCCATCTTCGGTCCGCCTCCCCCTCTCTCCCTATTTATTCCAGAACCCTCACCCCATCCCCCTCTCTGATGAAGGGTCTAGGCCCGAAACGTCAGCTTTTGTGCTCCTGAGATGCTGCTTGGCCTGCTGTGTTCATCCAGCCTCACATTTTATTATCTTGGATTCTCCAGCATCTGCAGTTCCCATTATCTCAAGCCTTGTTAGTGGCAGAGATTTGAAGGTATGTGGGACACATGCAGGCAGGTGGGACTAGTTTAGTTTGGGAACATTGTTGGTGAGGACTGGTTGGACCAAAGGGTATATTTCTATGCTGTATGACGTTATGGACCTAAAAATGAGAATTCTGCAAAATAGCAGGAATTTCTCCTCCTGAAAATTCCTAAATAACTGGTATGTTTATGCATAATTTATTAATGCTGAACTGACAGAAGCTTGTGCCAAAAGCTTCACCGGGAAACTCATGTGCCAGTCAATCATTAGTATTTTTTTTCCCACTTTAGTCCACAGTTTTAGCAGCTAGGCCAGCAACAAGTCACTCATTTCTGAAGTAAAGGAATAGGTCAGCAATCATGGTTACTTAGCGTTCAAGAAAACCATTTTAAGATATTATCAGGGCATGGAGTCACCTTCTCATATGCACCCAGGTTCAAATGTATTCTGTATACACAAGCCAATGGCATGGTTTGAGAGATAGCAAAGTTAAAGATGCATCCAAGTTATCCTTGTAATTAGAAAATATCCAAAGCTTCTCAATCTTTCTATCCAAAATAATTACTGTCTACTAAATTGGTCACAACCATGACTCTTAAAGGCAAATTTTCTTCATTTGCACATGTTTGGGGATCTCTCCAATTTACCTCCAGGTTTTCAGGTACCAAATCAATTCCTCATATTTCAAGTGCAATTTTTGGTATTTTTGAAGATTGACCTCACTAAAATATGCCCTGTATTTTGTGTATGTTTGTAATAAATGTTATTCACATCAAAAATGGAAGATTCTCACAAGAACATGAGAAATCAAAATAGAAGTGGCTACACAATATTCCAAGCATGATCTCACCAAAGTCCCATTACAATGTAGAAAGTCTTATGTATTCTTACGTATTACAATAAAAGCCAACACATCATTTGCTTGTTGATTTCTTGTGTTCTTTGTACAAGTACACCAATTTTTCAACTTGCTCCTCCTGATGCACAGGAATGAGTTGAAATTTAAATGTCAAGACTCAATTAATAAAGATACTATTAAGTCTGGTGTTGCCTTGGGCCCTGCCTTTTTTGTTATGATTTATGCCTACAGCTATCTAATTTAAGTATGGACATGTGGTAAAGAATTTGGCAGGATACAAGTGTGCAACTTGATGTCTGTAAACGAAGACAACAGCGGATACATTTTCAGGTCCAACTTCTAGATTGTGCCGACAAGTATATTTTATGAACTGTCAAATTTCCTAAAATCAAAACAGATATTTACCCCTTACAAGATCAACATCTATGAGGTCTGGCTTTACATGACCAGTTTTCTTTGGTTTGTTCTTCATGCCCTATGGTAAAGAAACAATACAATTCTTGTAAACAAATAGTCCCAGCTTTAACTTTCAATCTAAACATATCATAATGTTAACAAGTGCAATCAGAAACAAGAACACAGTCAGTGCAGAACTTGTTCTCATCCCAACTGTCCAAATTTCATGCATGTAAAATTCATTCTCAAATGTGTTAAATATTACTGAATTAACAGTGTTTACATTACTTTTGCAACATATTACATGCACTGCACATGACAATTGCCAGGTTCATACTTACTTGGAGCGGGCTATATTGTGGTGGGAAAAGATTAATTGTTGAGTTGCAGAATTATGAAAATAACTTTGTCAGACTTAAAATTCTTGGTAAAAACTGAAAAAACTGCAGATGCTGTAAATCAGGAACAAAAACAGAAGTTTCTGGGAAAGTTCGGCAGGTCTGGCAACATCTGTGAAGAAAAAAATTCAGTTAACATTTTGGGTCTGGTGACCGTTCTTCAGAATTGATGGTAGCTCTTACTCTTTTCCCCATCCGCTCCCTATTTTCTACAAATAAACCGACATTTTCCCAACTACCATCAGTTCTGAGGAAGCGCCACCAGACCCAAAATGTTAATTAATTTTTTTCTTCACAGATGTTGCCAGTCTTGCTGAGCTTTTCCAGCAACTTCTGTTTTTGTTTAAAATTCTCTGTCTAGAGTGTGGCTACTGTTTACCTTGATGAATAGCAATCTACTCATTTAAGCGTCTGGTTATCTGTTTTAATTTTACTTCAATCCCATTTAAAATAAATTTAAAAATCACTTGTAAAATTGACTTTCATCTGCAACAGCGATTCAACATCAATCCTGCCTAACCAAGTTCGTTGACTCTTGAGGGGTGGCAATATATTTGCAATCTGATTGATATTTTAATGTGGATGTTAAAAGTGTCCAGAAATGCTCTGACAAAGCTCCACATGATCTTAAAGCTTTGGGAACTAGAATAAACTTACCGTGCCGAAGGGGTAGAATGGGGTTAGAGAACAAAGTTGGGATCCCAGGTGTTAGCGCTGGGATACAAATATGAATAGGTGGGTCAAAGTAATGATACCTGAAATAGCCCACCTGCTACCTATTTATTCCTACATTTTGCTGCCTGTCTGCCAAACAGCTCTCTATCCATGTTAGTACACTACCTCAAATCCAATACACTTTAATTTTACATATTCACCTTTCATGTAGGACTTTATTGATAGCTTTTTGAGAGTTCAAGTTAGTTATTTCCACAGACTCCCCCTTAACAACTCTACTAGATACATCCTCAAAAATTCTAATCTGATTCATAAGTATATGCTATCTTCTTTTAAACAGTGGAATTTTGTCACCTACCTGTATTTCACAAAAACTGCCCTAGAGTCTACAGAATCAAGATGAACACCAATTTTTCACTATTTCCAGGGCTGCTTTCTTAAGTATTTTGGGAAGTAGATTACCATCTGGGGATTTACCAGTTTTTAATTCCATAAATTTCCTTAACACATTTCACTAGTAGTACTGATTTCCTTCAGTTCCTCCCATCTACTAGATCCCATGTTCTCCAACATTTTTGGGACGGTATTTGTGTCTTTCTTCATGAAGACAGACGCAAAGTATGTATTCAAGCAGTCTGCCATCTCTTTGTTCCCCATTATAACTTCCTCTGTTTCTGGCTATGGCAGGAGTGCTTTGGTCTTCACTAGTTTTTTTCTTCACATGCCTTCAAATGCTTTTACAATCAGTTTGTATGTTCCCTACAAGCTTATTATCATATTCTACTTCTCTTCTTAGTCAATCCCTTTGTCCTCCTTTGCTGAAATCTAAACTGCTCCCAATCTTCAGGTTCGTTGCTTTTTTTGGTCAATTCATATGCCCCTTCTTTGGTTCTAATATTATCTCTAATTTCCCTTGTTAATCATAGTCAGGCTACCTCTCCTGTTTTTATGTTTGTGCCAGATAGGAATTAACAACTTCTGCAGTTCATCCATGCACTCCTGTACACCATTGCCTTATCGCTGTCATCCCCTTAAGTAACATTCCCAATTCACCATAGCCAGTTTGCTCACGCCATCAGTTTGCCTTGTGTAGATTCAAGAACCTGACCTCAGAATCAACTTCATCACTCTCCATTTTAAACAACATTATGTGGTCACTCTTCCCCAAGAGTCCTCTCACAGCTAGACTGCCAATTATTTCTTTCTCATCTACATAATACTGGCATAGGATGGCTTGTTCTCCATTTGGTTCCTCAACGCATTGATCCAAAAACAACAACCCATACACATTCCAAGAATTCTTTCTTTACAGTATTGTTACTAATTTAATTTATTCAATCTATATGCAGATTAAAGAAAGATAAAAGGGAGATTTTGGAGAAGTACCGACACAGTTATTAGAAGTATACAGAATACTTGCAGTCTGGCTTTGCCAAAAAACTCTGAACTTTATGAAACATATGTCATAAACCAATAGCCTGCAGTTTTAGCTTGGAGGATGTGGTGACATTGGAGCTAACACCACAGAAGCTGCAAACATTCTGCACCACTCAGCATCTCATCAGTGTAAATGAATGTGGTATCTTCAAAGATATTTATTAATAACACACAGTCATTAGTTCTGTAGATGAGGTGAGGTGCACACTGAAAGTGTAACAATATTCTGCAGTATAATTCATATCCATGCTTTTAGTGGTTATGTACTTTGGGCAGCAAACAGTAAAAATATTCATAAATGAATTCAAAATTTTCGTACCAGTGTTGCACAGAAGAGTATGTTTGAATTAGACAGTATATATTCAAAAATTTAAAAAACCAGTCTAAAATCGATTAGCATAAGCAGCCATAGCAGTATACAAGCACAAAACGATTTCCTCTGAAACTTACCAATTTAATAAACTGCAAAGAGTATAAATAACATTAGAAAGGAGGACAAATAAATCAATGTCTAAGATGATTACCTAGTCACGAAACATAGAAATTAAACAAAGCTGTGGAATATAGGGCTAAGTAAAAAGAGGAATGAAATGGTCACACAAGTAAAATACAAATACCTAGCAAAGCAATAAAGCTGTAGATAATGGAAACATCCTTACTTACACCTAAATTTTGATCAACTACATTAGCCAATCCTCTCAGTTTTTTCATACAGCACTGGGTCCCTAAATATTCGATCAATACAGATATCCCTACATCACACATTTAAATCAACTGAAGAAAGAATCAGTAGGACAGCTTCCAAGGCAGAGAAAATAATTACTGAACAGTTGATTGCATAGTGCTTATGAATGCTGCTGGGCATTAAAGTCTCAATTACAAATCAAGGAAAAATGTACCAGAACAAAATAAAAGGAATAGTTCATATACTTAAGAGTGCAAAGGGAAAAATTCAATGCTTAAAATAGTTTGTAAAACAGAATTAGTTGTCTACATTACTGAACTGGAAAATATGGAAATATTTTTCACCCTGCACTTGTGACTATGGTAATTAGCAATATTAAGATATTCCTACTATCATCAATGACATGCCAAATACCCAAAATTTATGAAGCACAATGAAGCTAAATTAACACACAGTTCTGCAGTCCAACAACTATTTGAGACACTAAGGCCTAGTTTTTAACCACAATGGAAAGCATCTCTGTCATGGCAAAAAGTAATGGTAAGCCAGAAACTGAAAAGCTTATCTGGTTCACAGTACTTCCATTTCTCAGAGTACAGAATGGGAATAATTCACCATTTAAATCACCTGCAGTCTCCACTCCAGTCAGATTCTGGTAGTTCTGGTATGTGAAATCTGAAGCATACAGAGCTGACAAAATGACAGCAGGTCTGAACTTTGTACGTTTTGTTTTATAGCCAGGGTTTGGAAGCTGAAGGCATCCATCTGGTCCTGGGACACATTAGGGGAAGTCAGGTATCCTTGGAATAGTCCTGGCATAAATTCATAAACTGTCAGCAGACCTGTCAAGTCTATCAAAACTGTCTAAATCAACTGACAAGTGAACCTGTTAAGAATGTCCAGATGACATGTCAAAGCCATCTGTGAAATGGAACTGTAAGGCTGTCAAGGCATTTAATAGGCCTGCCCTTTAACTATTTGGACAGGAAATATTCCAACATTAAAAAGAAGATACAAACAAAACAAACAAACAAAACAAACAAACAAACAAACAAACAAACAAACAAACAAACAAACAAACAAACAAACAAACAAACAAACAATCTGTTGACATAAACTTGAGGATTCTCCTTCTTAGATTACATCTAAATGACCGATTTCACAATCATCCACTATCAGAGTAGAGACCCCAGCATTTCAAAGTTTGACTGACAAATGCAAGTGTTTATAGATTCTGTGAAGAGGAACCATGAATTCCAATGCTTGTAATTACAAACAATGATGCACTTGAATAAAACACAGGTTGTTACATAGATTTTACAAAGCTGAATGGGTGTAAATATAGCAAATGGGATTTTATGAATGAGGCGTATCTATTTTAATATAGTGAACTCTGCAATGCACATTTCCAACTTTATTTTATGGAATATTATTTTATCATTTCTTTCTAAGGATTCTACTGTATGTTCATGAAACATGAAAAAGAGTTGGCATAAGTGCAAGATGACTTGTGGGGAGTTTGGCATAAATTGGCACCCAGGCTACTAACAGCCATGGATGGTAAACAGTTATACATTGATACAGAAGGATGTGATTTGTTATGGGGGTGGATACAGGTGGCAAGGATGGTGAATGGGGAGCACGTGGGGTTGGATCAGGAAATGAGGATTGGAAGGGCATTTTACATTTCAACATAAAATATCTTTTTATCCACAATAAATAGCAGCACTCAAGGCCAGGCATCCGCCCAACTCACTCCTCACACCTTCCCGGGTCTCTCTCTATAGTTTCTAATACAGCTTCCCCCACCACACTGAGTAAATGTTTTGTATCCTGCCAGCATTTAATATTGGCTGACATCTACCACAGTGACCTTGGTCCAAGAACTGAACCAATTGAAAGTTCAGATCAAACAGGAGCACAAAACCACCTCAACCAAATCATATATTCATAAAATATTAGGCAAGCTGACCAACCCTGTTGTTTGCAACTTACACTCCCTACTTTTCTTACTTACCCATAACCAAATAATTTTAATTCCATTGGAGTCAAATACCACCTTGCTTGAGAGATAGGGACAGTTGTGAACAGGACCATTTTTCTGCCTTTCATGAAATCATTAAAGGATTCACGAATTCTTAAACAGAAATTTCACCAAATGTGGCATAATTTTCAAGTACTGGATGTCTCATGTGTTATTTACTCAGCTTTACTTAGAGTTCTAATATCTCACTACTGACTAGTTGGCTCTGTACAAATTTCATTCAGAAATCAAAAATACTGTACCTTGATCTCTCTTTGTTCTACAGATCTCTCCCATATCTGTTGATCATATGCCCCAATCTATAACAAAATAAAATAAAGAGTTAAATATCAATGAATGTCTGATATCTGGAGAAAACAGGCTTAAAAAGTAGTGATAACAGAGTGTGGAACTGGAGGAGCATAGCAGGCCAGACAGCATCAGACAAGCGGGCAAGTTGACATTTTGGGTCAGGACCCTTCTTTATAAAAGTTCTCTCTGACTCCGGCATCAGCAGTTCTTACTAACTCCAGGTCTAAAAAGTAGACTTCATTCCAATAAGTATTTTTGCTTCATAAGTACAAGACCACAGAAAATTCTACACTCATATCACATGGATAATACGCACAGCATTTTATACTAACTGAATATTTAATTGCATTCTACAAGTGGAAATCCTCAAAACATTTGTGATGAAATTAGTATCTTTATTGCAATAGTGTATCATCTGAATCACACAACATTCATCCCTTTCATCCCTACATTGAGGTCTTCTCTACATTGGGGAAATGATGCATACAGACTGATGACCGCTTTGCAGGACATCTACATTCTGCTCACAAAAAAGACCGAGCTACCATTTGTCAGCCACTTTAATACACCATGCTGGTCCCTGGTCGACATCTCTGTCTCTGGCTTGCTGCAGTGTTCCAAAGAAGCTCTCAAGCTGGAAAAACAACACGCCATTTTCTGCATGGGGACCCTGCAGCCCTCCAGACTCAATACTGAGTTTGATAATTATAGGGCCTAAACTGTCCCGTGTCCCATGCCCCTACCTCATAAACCAAGCCTTGTTATCACATAGCCTGCCATTACCTATTGCCTACTGCCTATTGTCTGTCCCCATTAACAACTATTCACTCTTTCAGCCAGATTGTGAGCAACTCCTTTGTCCATCCAACTGCTGTTAGCTCTGTCCTATTTTTTACTTCCTATCAAATTCCTCCTTGCTACTTTCTGCATATAAACCCATGTTTTCCCAGCTACTATTGATTCTGAGGAAGGGTAGTAAGGGAATGGAACGCTTTGCCTGCAACGGTAGTAGATTCGCCAACTTTAGGTACATTTAAGTCGTCATTGGATAAGCATATGGACGTACATGGAATAGTGTAGGTTAGATGGGCTTGAGATCGGTATGACAGGTTGGCACAACATCGAGGGCCGAAGGGCCTGTACTGTGCTGTAATGTTCTATGTAAGGCTCACTGGACCCGAAACGTCATTCTTATTTTTTCTTCACAGATGCTGTCAGACCTGCTTAGCTTTTCCAACTACTTCTGGTTTTGTTCTGGATTTACAGCGTCCGCAGTTCTTTCAATTTTTATTAATTTCTTTCTGTTCATTCCTCCCACATTATCTCTGAACCTCTTCCTATCATAGCTATAAATTTAGGTCAATGGCTAGGAAATTCTGTCAAATAGTGTTTTCAATGGATGCTTGGACCAGGGATTTAAGGAGGAAACATGGCGCCAGCATTTACTGCATAGCCAAGGAGTGAGTGAGACATGTCAACTTTGCGCTAGATGTTCAGTGAAAAATGATTTCATTGGAAAGGTGAATGAAGAACAAACATAGTAACCTAACTTTTATCTCAGAGTACCATAGGCTGTTCTCTCATGACAGCGAGAGAGGGCTGCTGTTGAGACAGGTGGGGAGGGAGGAGAAAGCAAGTGAGTGGGAGAGACATGAGACAGAGATAGAGCGAGCGGGGGCCAGAGAGACAGCGCGCGAGGGCGGGGGCGAGAGCGGGGGGGCGCCGAAGGAGCAAGAGCGGGCGGAGAGAGCGTGAGCGAGGCGGGGGTTGGAGACAGCCAGAATGAAGTGGGGGGCAGCAGAGAGCAAGGGGGGGGGCGTGGAGAGAGCGAGAGCAGGGGCGGAGAGAGCGAGAGCAGGGGCGGAGAGAGCGAGAGCGGGGGTGGGGGCTGAGAGTGCGAGCACGCACGCAATGGGGTGGGGGGGGAGGCCAGTGAATGTGAGCACACAGTGGAGCGGAGGAAGGACAGCGAGCATAAGAGTGAGTGTGTTGGAGGAAAGAAGGAAAGCAAGGACACAGGAAAGAAAGCAAGGACAGAAGAAAGAAAGCGAGAAATAGACAGAGCGCGGTAGGGTGGGAGTACTGGTTAGTTCACCATCCCATAGATGACAGGCAAGGTTCAGAAGTCACTGACTAATAGGGTGAGCAGGAATTTTTTTGATGTAGGACTAGACTGTGTGATGCTTTCCCAAAAATGAGTTTTAGAGTAATTACTACAACCGTTTAAAAAGGCGGACTATATAACAGATCAGTCAGGGAGTAATAGATGAGGACGCAAAGTACTAACACTGGGATTGGGAAGGGAAAGGGGGTGGGGGTGGGAGTGGGAGTGCAATGGCCTAGTGGTATTAATCGCTGGACTGTTAATCCAAAGACCCAGATAATGTTCCGGGGGCCTGGTTTTGAATCCCGCCATGGCAGATGATGGAATTTGAATTCAATAAATATCCAGAATTAATAATCTAATGATGGCCTTGAATCCATTGTCAATCGTTGGAAAAGCCTACCTGGTTCACTAATGTCCTTTAGGGAAAGAAACTTCCTTACCTGGTCTGGCCTACATGTGACTCCAGACCCACAGAATGTGGTTGACACTTAACTGCTCTCTGGGCAATTAGGAACGGGCAATAAATGCTGCCTAGCCAGCGACACCCTCCCTCCTTCTATGGTGTAGCAACCATCATTCCATGAAAGCTTGCTTTTATGGAACTGAAACTCATGGACAGGATAGAAGGATCGTAAAACAGATTTGAGATATCACAATCCTCTGTATGACAAGTATGTCACTGGAAAAAGTTTCAAATATAAAACTGTCTCTTTCAAGCCAAGAAAGAACATCTTGAAGGTCACCATTAGTTTGGCTGGGGAAGGCAGTGGTACTTGAAACAATTAATGAGGTAAAAGGGCTTTTTACAGCCAAAATGGACTTTACCATGATGATCCAGTTACTTTCGCGAATGACAGCCATAATTGTTTAGCTGAAGGAAGTAGCTCCTTTATAACAGCTGCTAACTATCAAAGCAATTAATGGACGATGTGGCTCTGGAACAAGAATATTGGCCTTTGAATCAGCTGGCCCAGCTTCGATATAAATTCTACCTTGAATTTGAACTCAGCCACCCTCTTTGGATAATAACAGGTTTATAGTATGTATGTAATGCTTTGAGGCACATCGAAAACAAACATGGAGCAGTAATAAATTATTTAAGAAACTAAGTCAGCAACAAACAACTTCTGTTAGAATAGGCCAGTAACTGGATTGAACATGAAAATTTGATGAAACAGCAAGTTATATTCTCAGCTTGCTAAGAATTCTTGAACATAAAGCATGAGAGCGGTGTATGAAGCATTATAATCTGCTCCAGATGAGATGTGTGGACTCATGTTTTAGCTGATTATAGCCAATGATTAGAGAAAAAAAACAAATCAGCAATTGAAAAAGCTCAAGGCAGCTTTTTGGTTAGGTTGTTCTCATAAGATAGAGCTTCTACATGGTGTTGGAACAGAAATACAAATGGAAAGTCTGGAACCTGTCTGCCAATTAGGGATTAGAAGAAAAGTTCACAACAAAATCGCAACAGATGTGGAAACAAAGCAGCAAGTTTAGGCCACTAATTTTTCATATGCAATAGGTATGTATAATAAGTTTTTATATATATATATATATATATATATATAGAAAAAAATTGAAACCCAAAGATGCACAAAGAATCTCAGACGAATACAACAGACAAAAGTCAGGAATTCAATGATAAAGTTTAAACTTGAGGAAGTATCGATCATCATGTCATGTGAGGAAAAGTTCAAGTCTTATTAATACAGATCCTTTGCAATTCTCACTGGGGACAATACTGAAAGTTAAGTTTTAAATATTCTCCTTCACCTTCTCCTGAGGTTCATACTATTGTAGATAACAGCATTAAGCCAGTTTCAGTTGACTCTAGCAAGCTTCAAAAATAATTAAACCTTTGGACTCAGCAAAGGCTGTGGGCCCTCCCAACATGTGAGTTCTAGCAAAGAACCAAGTACTTCAACTCCTGTAAAATTGATGACAATTATATCTACCAAACTATGTGAAATATTGCCTAAATCTAATCTGGTCAATTAGGCTCTTGTCATCTAATCATCAATAAAGTGAAAGATAAAATCCTGGATACTGACACTTATTTACCACTAACCACTTTCCTAAAAATCAGCTCATGTTCTCCCTGAAACATTGAACTTTTGAACTCATAACAATCTTGATCCAGATATAAATAAAAGATTACTACTGAACAGATTATAGTACATACACTCAAAATCTAGACAGCATTTAGCTGTTGACACCAACGAGTCCTAAGGAGGTTGTGGTCGATGAAAGTAGAAGGGAAATACCTCCAGTGACCAGGCACATAACTCAGATAAAGGAAGATATCATCTGCCAGTCAGATGCCACGAGAGCCCAAGGCTATTGCTGCTCAAAGTGTCCTTGGTCCAACCATCTTCTACTACTTAATCATTGAGCTTTTTGCAATCCCAGATCAAGAGTGTGGAATGCTTGCACAGCATTCAGTATCATTCAAAAACAGAATTTCCTTCCATAGTACCACCAAGTCCCCCAGTATTAATATCCTGGGAGTCACCTTTAACAACTTCTCCTTCAATGCCTCCCACTTCCTACAGACAAAGCGGGTGACCATGGGTACATGCATGGGCCAAGCTCTGCCTGCCTCTTTGTAGGATACATGGAACAATCCCTCTTCCAAAGCTACACTAGCGCCATTCCCCACTTCTTCCTCCGTTACATGAATGACTGTATCAGCGCCACCTCGTGCTCCCACGAGGAGCTCGAACAGTTCATCCACTTCACTAAAACCTTCCAACCTTAAGTTCAGCTGGATCATCTCCCCTTCCCGGACCCCTCTATTTCCATCTCTGGCAACCAAATGGAAACCAATATCTATTTCAAGCCTACCCACTCCCACAGATACCTAGGGTACTCCACCTCTCACCCACCTTGCTGCAAAAATGTGATCCCCTATTCCCAATTCCTTCACCTCCGCCACATCTGCTCCCAAGATGAGACATTCCACACCCAGACATCCTTGTTTTTCAAGCACCATAGCTTCCTCTCCACAGTGGTCGAAAATACCCTCGACCATGTCTCTCTCATTTCCCGCAACTCATCCCTCACATCCCCTCCCCGCAATAACAACCAAAACAGAATCCCCCTGGGTCCTCACATACCACACCACCAACCTCCGGAACGAACGCATCATCCTCTGACACTTCCACCATCTGCAATCCGACCTACCACCAAAGACATTTTTCCCTTTTCGCCCTTATGTGCTTTCCGGAGGGACCACTGTCTCAGGTGACTCCCTTGTCCACTCCACACTCCCCGCCAGCCCCACCACCCTGGCACTTTTCCCTGCAACCGCAGAAAGTGCTACTCCTACTTCTACACATCCCACCTCACCGCCATCCCAGGCCCTAAGAAGACTTTCCACATCAAAAAGATGCTCACCTACACATCTGCTAATGTGGTACACTGTATCCGATGTTCCCATTGTGACCTCCTCTACATCAGGGAAACCAAACAGAGGCTTGGGGACCGCTTTGTGGAACGCCTACGCTCAGTTCGCACCAAACAATTGCACCTCTGAGTCACAAACCATTTCAACTACCCCTCCCACTCCTTGGATGACATGTCCATCCTGAGCCTCCTGCAGTGCCACAACAATGCCATCCGAAGGGTGCAGGAACAGCACCTTATATTTCCCTTGGGAACCCTGCAGTCCAACGTGGACTTCACAAGCTCCAAAATCTCTCCTCCCGCTACCGCATCCCAAAACCAGCCCAGCTCGTCCCGGCCTCCCTAACCTGTCCTCCCACCTATCCACTCCTGCCACCTCAAGGCCCAACCCCATCTCCTACCTACTAACCTCATCCTGCCCCCTAGACCTGTCCATCCTCCCTGGACCGACCTATCCCCTCCCTAACTCCCCACCTACACTCACCTTTACTGGCTCCAACCTTGCCTCATTGACCTATCTGTCTCCTCTCCACCTATCTTCTCCTTTATCCATCTTCTGTCCATTTCCCCCTTTCTCCCTATTTATTTCAGAATCCCCTTCCCCTCCCCCATTTCTGAAGAAGGGTCTAGACCTGAAACATCAGCTTTCCTGCTCTTCTGATGCTGCCTGGCCCACTATGTTCATCCAGTTCTACACCTTTTTGTCTCAGATTCTCCAGTATCGGCAGTTCCTACCATCTCTGCAGATGATACCAGTCTTGGCATTAGTAAAGACACCAATAGGTAGCAGCATGCATAACATGATTGAACTTTACACCCAGCTTGAAAACATGACAAATGGGTCGAAAACTACTATTTAAAATTTTAAACAATGGTAACTATACGGGCATGAAAACGGAACTAACTGGATTGAATAGGAAGGTAGGCTAGGAAGATAGATCAGTTGAGAAGCAGTGGCAGACATTTAAGGGGATAATTAAGGATACTCAGAAAAAGTATACCCCTACTATCAACCCACACTGTAGGTAATCTAATCTAATCTAATATACTTTTCATTATTTCTAGAAGGCATTTGACAAAAGTTCCACATAAAAGATTTCTTGCACAACTAGAAGATCATGGTGTAAGAGGCTAAATACTATCTTGGATAGGAGACTGGCCTGCTGGATGAGTACAGAACATGCATAAATGGGTCATGTTCTGACTGGAAGGGCGTAACAAGTGAAGTATCATAAAATCCTAGTATCATAAAAACAAGTCATTTGGCCCACCAAGTCCACTGTGGCCTTATGAAGAACCTCACATCCAAGCACACCTCCCCGCCCTACACCTGTAACCTTGCATTTCCCTTGATTAATCCACTTACCAGCCACGCACACTAGGAGCAATTCAGCATGCCCAATCCACCTAGCCTGCACATAAGAACGTAAGAACATAAGAAATAGGAGCAGAAGTAGGCCATCTGGCCCATTGAGCCTGTTCTGCCATTCAGTAAGATAATGGCTGATTTTTTTTGTGAACTCACCTCCACTTACCCACCCATTCACCATAACCCTTAATTCCCTTACAGTTCAAAACGCTAGCTTTGCCTTATAAAAAAATCAACCAGATAGCTTCAACTGCTTCACTGGCCAGGGACTTCCATAGATTCACAACCCTTTGGGGTGAAGAAGTTCCTCAACTCAATCCTAAATCTGGTCCCCCTTATTTTGAGGTTATGCCCCCAGTTCTAGTTTCACCCGCTAATAGAAACAACTTCTCTGCTTCTATTGTATCTATTTCCTTCATAAATTTTATGTTTCTATAAGATCACCCCCCATTCACGTAAATTCTAATAATCTCTCAATCGCTCCTCATAAGCATCTGCCAACTCCGGAATCAACCTAGTGAACACCGCTCCAGTACATCATTCTCAAGTAAGGAGACCAGAACTGTACAGAGTACTCCAGGGTGTGGCCTCACCAGCACTATTTACAGCTAAGTGTAACTTCCCTATTTTTAAAATCCATCCTTCCAGCAATGAAGGATAATATTCCATTTGCACATCTTTCGACTGTGGGAGAAAACTGGAGTACCCCGAAGGAACCAGAGTACCCGGAGGAGACCCACTGCCTGAAGGTGGATTCAAACCCTTTCCCTGGCACTGTGAGATGGCAGTGCTAACCACTGAGCCAGCATACTGCTACAAGAGAATCTGGGATCTCAGTTTTTTTACAATTTAGAATTATGACAGATGAGGGGAGCAAAGTGATAGCAGCTAAATTTGCAAAATGCCAAAAATAAATTGGAAAGTACATTGTGTAGAATACACCAAGGAAGATATCAATTATGGATATAAACAGATCAATTAAATGTGCAAAAATCTAGCTCAGTTGGTATGTGGGAAACTGTGAAATTGGTCACTGCAAAAAGAATAAGAGGAGTAGAATATTGCTTAACTAGAGAACGACTGCAGAATTTGAAACGGCAGAGAGATCACAAGAAGTGTGCAAGTACCGTACAACTAATTAAGATGGCTAATGAATGCCATCCGTTATTATGAGAGGAACTGAACATTAAAGATGCCATGTTTCATTTATGTAGGACATCTAGAATACTGAGTACAGTTTTGCACCTCCTTATTTAAGGCAGAATGCAAATGCACTGGAGGCAGTTTACTAGACTGATAGCTGGAATGAGTTGATTGTCTTATGAGAATGGTTGGAAAGACTGGACTGTCCAACTGGAGTTTAAGAGAGCAAGAGATGACTGGATTGAAGTTTATAAGATCCTGAATGGTCTTGACAAGACACACATGGAAAGGATATTTCCTCTTTTGGGTCAATCTAGAACTCAGGGGCATGATGAAAAATTCAGGATCGCTCTTTTAGGAAAGTAATGAGGAGAATTTTTTTCACAGAGACTGTGACTTTTGAACTCGTTGCCTCAGAAGTTACTGGCAGTGGAGTATTCAAATATTTTTTAACGCAGAAGTAGATTGATTCCTTTGCCTAACAAGAATCTAAGGTTATCAGGTGTGGTTAGAATGTAGGATTCGAAACAAACAAATAGGCCATGATTTTATTGAAGGGCCTACTTCTGCCCTTAATTCCGAAGTTTGGTGTGAAAGTTAAATTTGGTGTGGGTAACATCTTTGCAGACAGACACATCTTAAGATTCATCAAAAAATGGATACAGACTACCTCCTTAATCCAAGTTGCTACAGTAACACTTTATATTTATATAGCACCTTTAACGAAATAAAATGTTCCAAAGTGATGTTCACGAGGCAAATTTAAAAATATTCTTTCAAAGATGACCTAATGGTTGAAAATAGTATATATTGATCACTAAACTACCTCTTCATACTGTCAATGTAATGCCACTAATTCCCATTTCTCTACTGTAAATACTAGAGAGTAATAAAAAGGTGTTTCATCCTTTCTTTAAATTGCTTTACCTGACAAACTTCAGAGCCTCAATTTATACTTCTACATAACATTAAAAATTTGTCATAGATGGTTTCAGTTTAACGCAGGTCTAATCTAAGTCTTGAGAGATACTACAGGGAAGGCACCTATACTTTCCAATATAAAAGCTTTTCTGAAAAAAATCATCTTCATCCTAGTACAGTACTGAGGTAGAGATAGGGACAGGGCCAAGTTCACCATTCTCTGGTTAAGAGGCCAATAGGATACTAGGCGCTTATTTTGTGAGGAAGTATTTGCGTGTACTAGTAGCAAACAAAAAAGGGGTGTGTTCTCTCAAAGCCATAATAAGTTTAAAACATGCACTGGTTGGCAAGTTACTGCAAGTCAATTACCTCACTGATATAATGCGTCACATATTCCTCATTCATACAGATTAATTAAATTTGGCAAGTAAATTTAAGCAACCCTGATGAAAGATGTACATTGCAGACTCATAGTAGGTCGTAAATATTATAAATTATTTTCTAACATTACCAATAAATCAGTGCATCATAGCCTCATAAAATGCTTTCTCTTTATTCAGACCACACTTTAGAATTAAAGTACTAGACAAAACATTAATTAAAATACACGAGACAATTAAGTAAATTGTGAGATTAGATGTGTTGGAAGTAATAAATGTTCTTCTGGAGATAACATGATGGTATCAGATCATGCACAGTAAGCTTCAGGAACTGTAAGCACAAGTCAGCAACACTGATTAAGATATGACTATGTTAAAACTTAATTACAGAAAACCAAAGTGTTCACAGGTTCTATTCCCCAGCTAATGCCAATTTAGCTAAAACAACAGTGGTCGATTCTGCTTCTATGGGTGTGAGCCAAGAAAAATCTGATTGTTATCTGGTATATACAATTGAGTAAGGACTAGATTGGGCTTCACTTTAATGGACTGTGCAGCTGGATAAACTGCTGACATATACAGTAGAATAACAAATCAAAAAATAAATTGTGTAGATAAAGCTGTACACAGCGACTTGTGATTCAGGAATTATACATTATCAACATAATTCTATGCATTACTTTGTTTCAGTAACTAATTCATACACGTCAGGTGTTTTGAGAGAAGATAAACAGTGTTCTTTTTGGCACAGTCCTGCAACAGGGTAACATGCTTCTGAAGTAATTATTATAAGTACTACCAGGATTGCCTGATTGCACAAATGGTTTTATTTAATTATAAAAAATGTCTAAAATAATCACTCTGAAAACAGGTTGCCTCCAAACATGTTAAATTGCTTAGTTACAGTGATAGGATGTTTAATTATTTATTTTTACCAGATGGATGCCAAATATTTGAGTGCAACAAAGAAATGTCAAGTTGACAAAAATTACTCGGCCTAAACTGAAAAATGCCTCTCCAATATATGCATTCAAGTAATTCAACATTACTAAGTAAACCTGCTCTATGTAGATGTAGATCCTAATCACTGTGTTTAAACCTGTACTGCTTGCATGAAAAAAATGGCATTTAGTTTCAGGAAATAGTGAGAATTTCAGTTCATAATCTTAATTCAAGCTATACCACTGCTACTATCACTGAAGACTGTCACAACAGAAACACTGTTCAGTTTAATACTTAATACTCCAGTTCATTGCTTGATTATTGCTTTAACCAGACAACACAAGGCTCAGTTTATCAAAAGTTTTGCAGGTTATCCATCAGGAGACAAAATTGATTGGAAAAAAAATGAGCAGCTGAAAAATAAATCTGAAAGGCAAAAGGTTATATCTGAACACCCCAGATCTATAATACCAGTTTTACTTCCATACATCCTTAATGAAATCAAAATGAGGTACAGATTGGCCAAGATCCAATTCATGAAAGAATAATCACAAAAGGCTGAATGGCCTATTATAATTGAAAAGCTAATTTCAGTTAAAATCAGAGATACTGTATGACAAATACTTGAAAATTGTAGAAAAGAGTTGAAGATAACAAAGTGAGGAGCTGAAGGAACACAGCAAGTCAGGCAGAATCAGAAGAACAGGAAAGCTGACATTTCGGATTGGGACCCTTCTTCAGAATTGGGTCCCCAACCGAAACGTCAACTTTTCTGTTCTTCTGACGCTGCCTGGCCTGATGTGTTCCTCCAGCTCCACATTATTATCTCAGACTCCAGCATCTGCAGTTCTTACTATGTCCTAGAAAAGAGTTGAACCTTTGTATCATCTCCTCTCAGATGTCCGTATAAATAATGCTATCAATGAAGATTAGGAATTTCAAGTCAAAAATTGAAAGACCTACCTTTTTTTGATACCACACTATAGCATCTGTCACTTTGGACGCCATTTATTCCTCTCAATCATACAATGGGCATGTTAGGCTAAAAGGAGAGAGAAGAAGAGATCAGTGCTGCTTGCAAGTTACTTCAGTAATGATAAAAGGAAGTCTGTTGGTTCTATGCTTACGTTACACCCAACCTCATTACTAATTTAGTAAAACATCTTGTAGTGACTTGTTACCATAACAACTGAAAGTTGCTATGCTAGAACTATACTGTCTACATATTTCTATACAATATAGACATTCCACCCATCTGTTGCCTTTTTG
The DNA here is from genome assembly GCF_030684315.1 of Stegostoma tigrinum. Classification (NCBI taxonomy): domain Eukaryota; kingdom Metazoa; phylum Chordata; class Chondrichthyes; order Orectolobiformes; family Stegostomatidae; genus Stegostoma; species Stegostoma tigrinum. Next base: position 24,865,246 of record NC_081378.1, on the reverse strand, counting down.
AATTGATTCAGAAATCTCATTATTACACAATCTTGGGTAGAATAGCACTTTGGTTGACAATTCGTGACATTCCCTTCACGCTATGTAGGGCATGCCCTTGACTCAAGTTAGTGTGTTTCAAATTTACCATCAGGGAAATCATAGAAAGTAATACATATTTAAAAAAGGGTGCTGACAAAATTGTTATCTATGCAATGTTTGTAAGCATACAGTAATTTGCCAAGTCAATAAATATAAAACAAATTAGAAAAAAGTACAGCTACCAAGATTGGTATGTCCACATTACACTTGGAGAATCCTAGCAATCCCTTCCAACCATCAATTTTAAAGTAAGGTAATCATTCAATTTGCTAAAAATTAAGAACGTTGCAGCTTTTGTGAACTTTCAAATCTAAAAATATTTTTCAAAACTGTAATCGACATCAAATTAGTAAACTATACTCCCTAAGGGTTTGCTCATCTTTTCAACAATTATCTCCACAAACTAATCAAATAAAGATACTGCACCCCAGCTAACAAAATCAATTAGATTTATTAATATCTTGCAGATATACAATGAATGTTCATATAGCACACCTCATAGCATTTCTGCCCTGCCTAGGTGTTAAATTTAAGTGAGGAAAGTTTCAGAAGTACCATTTATTTACATAGCACCTTTAATGCAATAAAACATTCCAGGTAAGTAATAGGCATTTAAGGAAAAGATAATGATGGCTCAGAGAGAGATAGAGAGAAAAGACAGGATCAGCAAATCCAGAGCCATGGGTGTAAAGCAGCTTAAAGAATAAAGAAAGGGCAGCTGGCGACAAATACCGTTGATTCAATAATGAAGAAAATTTTGATGAATTTGGAAATCTAAAGATAAAATTAAAGAGGAAATTAGGAAAGCAAAGAGACAAAATGATAGACATTTGCAATTAAGTTCAAGGAAAAAGATCAAAGCCTTTGTGCGTATATATAAACAAAAAGGTTAACTGGAACAGGACCAATGAAGAACCATAAGGCTAAGCTAGGGAAAGAGGATTCTCATGTGTTTCTGAATGAATACTTCGCACAAAAGAGAACAGAGAACTTTAACCAGGGAGACGTGTGAAATATTAAATGAAATTAGCATAGCAAAGATGACAATATTAAGGAGTTTCACATATTGAAAGTGGTTACGTCGCCAGGCGCAGATGAAACTGCATCTTAAAAACAGACTAAGGGTAAGAGAAAAAAAATTGAGATTCTCACCATTAAAAAGATCAGTTCTTCTATTTGAAACAGCAGAAATACATTATTTCTGGAGGACCAAAGTGGCCATGACTGACATACCATTTCTACCAAGAAAGTCTTTGATGGCATTATGTGTTTTAATTGAGACCTGTCTCTTGATTAAACTTTAAAAATATAGAAACACAGTTACTAAGTTAGCCTGGACAAGCTTTTTTTGACCAGTAAAACTGTGCTATTTTCTAGGTCCATAGATTGTTAAGATGCAAAGATAGCCTTTAGTATGGTGACGTGTTCTCCCTGTTGGATGTGGGAGATTAGGGAGAATTTCCACATCACTGATGATTATGTCAGCAGAAAGTATGCCTGTTGTGAATCCCATTGGATTGCATGGATCGGTTGATGCAGCAAATAGAGGCATTGAAGAATTCACAGGGACAACAGGGAGTAATGGATGGCAACTGCGAAGGGAGACAAACTAATGATACAGTCAGGTTGATGAGTTTCACACACGAAAGGTAGGAGAGGGAGGCAGACAGTGCAGGAGTCTCCTGTGGCTATCCCCATCTCAAACAAGTATGCTGTTTCGGAAAATGTAAGGGGTGATGGACTCTCAGAGTAATGACGTACTGACAGGCAAGTTTCTGATACCAAGACTAGGTCTAATGTAGTGAGGGGTACATCCGATTCAAAAAGCGGTCGATTACGATTGGGTGTCTCTAGACAGAGGCACAGACAGGCATTTCTGCAGCTGACAGAGACACATCAGAATGGTTGCTGCCTCCCGGGTGCGAGGATCAAAGATATCTCAGACAGGGTGCAGATTATTCCCAAAGGGGAGAGGGGCCAGCAGGAGGTCATTGACAACATTGGAGCTAACACTGTAGGAAAAGGACGAGCTTCTGAGGAGAGAATGCAGGAAGTTAGGCAGGAATTTAAAAAGGTGGTCCTCAAGGGTAGTGATATATGGAATACTCCTGGTGCCACGAGCTAGTGAGGGTAGGAATAGGGAGTTAGAGCAAATGAATGCATGGCTGAGAAGCTGTTGCAGGGGAGACGGATTCACAGTTTGGGATCATTGGAATCTCTTGCGGGGTAAAAGTGATCTGTATACAAAGGACGGATTTCACCTGAAGTGGAAGGAGACTTATGTACTGGTGAGGAGGTGTGCTAAAGCTGCTCAGGAGGATTTGTAAGCATGCACATACGTGTGCATGTGATCAGGCTGAGACTGCTACAGTTGGGAAAAGGAGCAAGTTAAACTGTCCAGACAGGCAGGAACAAAGCAGAGAACAAGGTAGGACTGATCAGTTAAACTGCATTTATTTCAATGCAAGAGGCCTAACAGGTAAGACAGATGGACTTAGGACATGGTTGGGAACGAGATATCATAGCAATTACAGAGATGTGGCACTTTATTGGGACTGTACTGTAGACCCCACCCCCAAGCAGTGGGTCGGGGGGAATGAGAAACAAACTTGTGAGGAGATCTCCGTTATTTATACAAATTATAAAGCAGTTATGGTAGGGGATTTTAATTTACCAAACATAAACACTACAGCAGTCCCAATCCAAGGGCTTGGATGGAGAGGAATTTGTTAAGAGTATACAAGAAAATTTTCTGATTCAATGTGTGGATGGAATATGGAAACTTGACCTACCCTTGGGAAATAAGGCAGGGCAGGTGACTGAGGTGTCAGTAGGGGAGCACTTTGGGACCAGTGACTATAATTCTATTAGCTTTAAAATTGTGACGAAAAGGATTGACCAGATCTAAAAGTTAAGGTTCAAATTTGGAGAAGGTAAACTTTGGCAAGAACTTTCAAAAGTTGTTGGGGGCTGATGTTAGGAGATAAAGGCAGGCTGGAAAATGGGAAGCCTTCAAAAGTGAAATAATGATAATCCAGAGACAGTCTGTTCCTGTTAGGGTGAAGGCCAAGGCTGGCAGGTGTACGGAATGCTGGGTGACTACAGAAACTGAGGTTTTGGTCAATAAGATGGAAGCATTATCTCAGGCATTGACAGCAGAGATCAAATGAATTCCTTTAAGAGTATAGAGGTGGTAGGAGTGTGCTTAAGAGGGAAATTAGGAGGGCAAAAGGGGGTCATGAGATAGCTTTGGCAAATAGGGTTAAGGAGAAAACAAAGGGCTTCTACAAATACATTAAGGACAAAAGGGTAACTAAGGAGAGAATATGGCCCCTTAAAGATCAGCAAAGCTGATGTGTGGAACTGCAGAAGATGGGGGCGTTACTAAATGAGAATTTGGCATCAGTATTTACTGTGCAGAATGACATGGAAGATAGAGAACATGGAGAAATAAATAGCAACATCTTGAAAAATGTCCATATTACAGAGGTGGTGATGCTGGATGTCTTAAAACGCATGAAAATTGATAAATCCCTGGGTCCCGATCAGGTGTACCTTAGAACTCTGTGGGAAGCTAGGAAAATGACTGCTGGGCCCCTTGCTGAAATATTTGTATCATCAATTGCTGCAGGGGAGGTGTCAGAAGACTGAAAGTTGGCTAACGTGGTGCCACTATTTAAAAAAGGTGATAGGGAAAAGCCAGAGAAACGTAGACCTGTGAGCCTGGCATCGGTCGTGGGTGAGCTGTTGGAGGGAAACTTGAGGGACAAGATTCACATGTATTTGGAAAAGCAAGGACTAATTAAGGGTAATCAACATGACTTTGTGCATGGGAACTCGCGTCTCACTGATTTGATTGTGTTTTTTTGAAGTAACAAAGACATCTGATGTGGGCAGAGCAGTGGACGTGATCTGTATGGACAAAGTTCCTCATGGTAGACTGGATAGCAGGTTTAGATCACATAGAATTTTTTGTTTCCTATTCATTTGTGGGATGTGGGCGTCGCTGGCTGGCTATCATTTCTTGCCTACCCCTAGTTGCCCTTGAAAAGGTGAGCTGCCTTCTTGAATTGCTGCAGCCCACCTGCTGTGGGTTCACCCACAATGCCATTAGGGAGGGAATATAGGGCGAACAAGCCATTTGGATACAGGATTGGCTTGAAGGTAGAAGACAAAGGGTGGTGGTAGCGGATTGTTTATCAGACTGGAGGTCTGTCACCAACAGTGTGCCACAGATTCAAGCTGGGTCCACTGCTTTTCGTCATTTATATATACGATTTGGACTTGAACTTGAACATATAGGTATGGTAAGTAAGTTTGCAAATAACACCAAAATTGGAGATATAGTGGACAGTGAAGGTTACCACAGAGTACAATGGCATCTTAATCAGATGGGCCAATGGGCTGAGGTATGGCAGATGGAGTTTAATTTAGATAAATATGAGGTGCTGCATTTTGGGAAAGCAAATCAGGGCCGGGCTTATGCTAAGGTCTTGGGGAGTGTTGCCAAACAAAGACCTCGGAGTCGCAGGTTCATAGTTCTTTGAAAGTGAAGTCCTGGGCAGACAGGATAGTGAAGGTGGCATTTGGTATGCTTACCTTTATTGGTCAATGCACTGAGTATAGGAGTTGGGAGGTCATGCTGTGGCTGTACAGGACATTGGTTAGGCCACTTTTGGAATACTGCAATACTGCATACTTGAATACTGGTGTCCCTACTATAGGAAGGATATTGTGAAACTTGAAAAGGGTTCAGAAAATATTTACAAGGATGTTGCCAGAGTGGGAGGGTTTGAGCCGAAGGAGAGGCTGAATAGACTTGGGCTATTTTCCCTGGAGTGTCAGAAGCTGTGGGACGACCTTATACAGAGGTTTCTAAAATCACGAGCAGCATGGATAGGGTAAATAGATAAGGTCTTTTTCCCCAGGATGGGGGAGTTGAAAACTAGAGGGCATAGTTTTAAAGATGAGAGAGGAAAGTTTTAAAAGGTACCCAACAGGCAACTTTTTCACACTGAGGATGGTAAGTGTATGGAACAAGCTGCCAGATGAAGTGGTGGAAGCTAGTGCAATTATAACATTTAAAAGCCGTCTGGATTGGTATATAAATAGTTCAGGTTTAGAGGGATGTGGGCCAAATGCTGGAAAATGGGACTAGATTTATACAGGATATCTGGTCAGCATGGATGACATGGACCAAAGGGTCTGTTTCTGTGCTATATATTGCTATGACCCTATGATAAAAGCAAAGATGAGACTGAACAATGTGATGTGATTGGTATATGTTTAAATATTATTCAATTTTTAAATTTGCATTTGGAATTAGTGACTCGGCATGGTGACTCAATGGTTAGCACTGCTGCCTCACAGTGCCAGGGACACGGATGCAATTCTAGCCTCAGGCGACTGTCTGTGTAGTGTTTGCACATTCTCCCAGTATCCGCGTAGGTTTCCTCCGGGTGCTCCAGTTTCCTCCCACTGACTAAAGATGTTCAGGGTGAGGTAGACTGGCCACGCTAAATTGCCCATAGCATCAAAGAATGTGCAGGCTAGGTGTGTTAGCCATGGGAAATGCAGGTTTACAGGGCTAGGAAAGGGGCAGGATGCTCTTCGGAGGTTGGTGTGGACTTGATGGGCTGAATGGCCTGTTTCCACATTGTAGGGATTGTAATCATTTTTCTCCCCCGTGTGTGAAGCCATGGTGATTTAATTTAAAACAACTTGATAGAGAACTATCTTTCAGAGCTAAGGAGTTTTTGTGTATGTCTGGAGAGATTATAGGGGATCCAGGCAAATAGTTGTGTACCAGAGTTCTGAATAAAATTTCTGGAGTTGGAATTTCTTTTCAACTTGGAATATACTCATAGCTTGGAAATAAAAGTTTTCTAAGTTGCCATTTCTATAGAGCCCTTGAATAAAGATGGATATATAAAGCAGTGCTCCTGAGAAAGAGACGAGATAGAAGTAAAAGAGATTACCTTAGAGTAAGGAGTTTAGTAACAGTACCAAACTAGACGTTTTTAAACAAAACCCTGAAGGGAATTTTGAAGTTGAGAATGTTTAAATTCAGTTGTATGAAAGCTCCAGGAAAAAAGTCATCAGATTTTCCAGCCTGCGAGTTGAAGCCCAGTTGAACTAAACCTAATTGAGGTGCAACAGAAAAGGATTCTTTTTCTCTCTGCTATATGTATTGTACTAAGGGTTGCTTAGGTTACTGCACAAGAGTGTACTTGGGATCCGTAAAAGAGTTTTTTTGCTATTAAAATCAGAATATTAATCCACGTGTTTAAACAGAAGTCTTTGTACGTGAATAGTTTGGTTTACTCATCATTTATTTAGCTTAATAATCCTGTTAGTGTTAAAATCAAATCTATAACTTTGCATGCTTATGTTTTTAAGAAACCACTTAGTTAAAACTCAACCAAATATCAAGCAAAATTTCAATGTGCAATCTGACCTAGCAGTAATAATATATAAGCTCATAACAACAAGGAGAGTGACAAAGCATGCATCTTTAGTAACGCCATAAATCTACAATTCACTGAAACAAGATGTTATTATATTCTACGATGGAAACCAAGTGTTTCTTGCTGAGAAGTTCAAGTGTTATCAATTATTATTAATGACATTCAGAACAAGGGCCTCGCTTTCAAGAAGAGAATCATCTGGAATTTGAAAAGAAAATTTGCCCACTGTTTATTACAAAATTAAACTGCTGAGATTCTAGAGCTTTGAATTAGGAACCTGAACCCTTTGTTGAATAAATCACCTCTGGACCAGAGACATGCATGCAATAATCAGAAAACACAACCTCGCCAATTGCAAGTGTCCCATTAACCTGGGACTTGGTGTTTCCACTTCGAAGGGATTCTAATCATTCTTCTCCCCCCCCCCCCCCCCCCCCCCCGTGTCTCTGAAGTATTTGATGATTAACTTCTTAAGTATTTTTCTAGCCACAGTGATTTAATTTAAAACAACTTGACAATGAACCTGAAAGTAAGGGACAAGGAGTGAAACGTTTACTTGATACATTTTGTAGATATGGCTACAAGGTTCAGCTTATCTATGGTAACAAATAACAAGAACATACAGATAACTGTGAATTATAGAGTCATACAGCATTGAAATAGACCCTTCAGCCCACTCATCCACGCCAACCAAGTTTACAAAACAATACTAGTCCCATTAGCCTGCATTTGGCCCATATCCCCCTAAACTTTTCCTATTCATGAAACTATCCAAATGTCACTTAAATGTTGTAACTGTACGTGCACCTACCATTTCCACACACAAACCATCCTCTGTGAAAATGTTGCTTCTCAGGTCCCTTTTAAATCTTTCTCCTCTCCCTTTAAAAATAAGCCCCCTAGCTTTTGAACGCACCCACCCGAGGAAGAAGACTTTTGTTACTCACCTATCTATGACTCAATAAACTTCTAGGATCAGCCCTCAGTTTCCTACGGTCCAGTAAAAAAATGTCCACCCTATCTTTATTACTCAAACCCTCCAGTCCAGGCAACATTCTGGTAAATCTTTTCTGAACCCTCTCAAATTTAATAATATCCTGAATTAGGTAAAGGAAAGAAATTTGTTGGCATAGATCTTGGAGTGCCAACAAAATTTCTAACAGGTAAGAGGGAAAGAATTCGCAGGGACATGTGTAGGAGCACTAACATAGAAGCATGAACACTGCTGCAGGAAGTTCATTCAGCAATGGTTTATATGAAAGAAATCCTGCAGTAGTTGATGAAATATTAACAAAGATAATGGCGGATCAGCCAAATTGAAAGCTGTACGTTGGGGGTGCAAATGAAGAGTGCTGGTGAGTGGTATGGTCTACACCGAATTACATATAGGCTTGATCCAAAATTGCCTTCCAGGCTATGTGATGAGGATTGTTCAATCTTAGAGGGAAGCAATACATCGATGATGAATTAATCTAAGCCTGACTTGTTACCCCAGAAAACAGCAGAATGAATATCTTTTGAACACCCTCCAATACTGGAATATGCTTTTTTAAAAACAAGAACCAAAACTGTAAACCATACTTCAAATGTAGCCTGACCAATACCCTGTACAGTTGTAACAAGGATTCCCTGTTTTTAAACTCCAACCCACTAATAATAAAGGTCAAAATGTCAATTACGTTCTTAATTATTTGCTGTGCCTACATGCTACCCTTTGAGTTTCACGCACAAGAACAAACACAGCATTCCGCGCTACACTTTTTTGTTGTCTCCCTCTAAATAATGGTCTGCCTGTTGATTCTTCCTACCAAAATGCATGACCTCACCCTTTCTTAAACTCCATCCACCAAGTTTTTGCTCACTCGCTCAATGCATCTGCAGCCGCTTGCAATTTCTTGTGCCCTCATTACAAAATGTCCCCCCATCTAATTTTATAATATCTGCAAATTTGGATAAATTGTACTCTTCGCCCTCCTACGAGTTGTTAATATAAAAGTAATTGAGGGCCAAGGACTGATCCTTGTGGTACATGATTAGTTACATCTTTCAAACCTAAAAAAATTATTCCAAACTCTCTCTTATCTTGTATAATAATCTTTTATGTGGCACATCATCAAATGCCTTCTGAAAACCCAAAAAAAAACTCATTCCCCTTTTTCACCTCTGCAAGTTTATATCCATGAGTACATTTAAAAAGTTTATAAGTCACCACTTATGGCGCCATCTTGAGTACGAAGGTGCCTAGGTACAGAATCTTGGTACAAAGTAAAAAAAGAAAACAAAGTTTAAAAACTTGAATATTACAGTCTTTCTACTTAAAAGCAGAAAAACAGAGACACGGTTAACAGTCCAACACCACAGTCCATAAACACCTAGCCGTGCTGGCTTCACACTCCTCACAAGGGCTCGACCTCGCCCCTGCCGCCAACCTGGGCTGACAGCTATCATTGTTTTAAAAGCTGGCTGCCTCTGACTGCATGTTCCTGCTCTCGCCATCACTCAGGATGACTGCCATCAACCTCTCTCGCCACATAGTATTACAAAACATCTGTTTAAATGACTGTCCCTGCTCACCCACTGACCTTTCCCACAGTCAATTTTCCCAGCCTGCTTTACACAATTCTTTGTTTCATACTTCTGCAACTACCCGTATTTAAGTTGAGGACACTGGTTTGAGACGAGTGTGTAAAAGCATAAAAAGGATCAAAAGCAAAATATGATGAAAAGGCAAATATAATGGCTGTACAGGACATTGGTTAGGCCACTTTTGGAGTACAACATTCGATTCTGGTCTCCCTGCTATAGAAAGGATATTGTGAAACTTGAAAAGGTTCAGAAAAGAGTTACACTGATGTTGCCAGGGTTGGAGGGTTTGAGCTGTAGCGAGAGGCTGAATAGACTAGGGCTATTTTCGCTGGGGTGTCAGGAGCTACAGGATGGCCTTATAGGTGTGCAGGTTGGCTAGATTGGCCATGAGAAATGCAGGGTTACAGAAATAAGTCGTGTGGCATGCTCTTCAGAGGGTTGGTGCCAAAGTGGACTCAATGGGCTGAATGGCCTTTTTCTGCACTGCAAGGGTTTTATGATTCTGTGAGATAATGATGGCATGTAAAAATTGCAATACATTAAGCATGGTTCACAGTAATCTTCATGGAGATTGGGAAAATCAAATTAAAAGAATTCGTAGTGGTTGGTATATTTTTCTAGAACAGTTTGGATTCAACCAGGGATCAAGTTATTTTAATCTGGCAAATGCATAATGAGAAGATTTAATCAACGGCCCAACAGTAAAAAATTTCCAAGGAAACATGGAATATAACGTGGCAAAATTTTGCATTCAGTCTGAGTGAGAGAGAAAGTTGGGTCAGACACAACTGTACTGAACTTAAATGAAGGTAATTACACACAGATGAAGGCAGAATTGGCTTAAATGGGCTGGTAAAACAGTTTAGCAGAAAAGACAGAGATAACAAAGTGTGGAGCTGAATGAACAGAGCAGGCCAAGCAGCATCTTAGGAGCACAAAAGCTGACATTTTGGGCCTACAACACTTCATCACAAAAGGGGGACAGAAGAGGGTTCTGAAATAAATAGGGAGAGAGGGGGAGGCGGATCAAAGATGGGTGGAGGAGAAGGTAGGCGGAGAGGAGACAGACAAGTTAAAGTGGGGGGGAATGGAGCCTGTAGAGGCATGTGCAGGTGGGGAGGTAGGGAGGTAGGTCAGTCTGGGAAGGATGGACAGGTCAAGGGGGGGCAGGGAGATGAGGTTAGAAGGTGGGAAATGGAGGTGCAGCTTGAAGTGGGAGGAGGGGATAGGTAAGAGGATGAACAGATAAGGGAAGCGGGGGTGAGCTGGGCTGGTTTTGGGATGCAGTGGGGGGAGGGGAGATTTGGAAGCTTGTGAAATCAACATTGATACGATTGGGCATCAGGGGTCCCAAGCAGAACATGAGTTGCTGTTTCTGTAACCTTCGGGTGGCATCGTTGTGGCACTGCAGGAAGCTCAGGATGGACATGTCATCCAAGGAATGGGAGGAGGAGTTGAAATGATTTGCAACTGGGAGCTGCAGTTGTTTATTGTGAACCGAGCGAAGGTGTTCGCAAAGCAGTCCCCAAGCCTCTGCCTGGTTTCCCCAATGTAGAGGGGGCCACAACAGGTACAGTGAGAAAGCTTCAAAATCTCCCCTCCCCCCACTGCATCCCAAAACCAGCCCAGCTCGTCCCCGCCTCCCTAACCTGTTCTTCCTCTCACCTATCCCCTCCTCCCACCTCAAGCCGCACCTCCATGTCCTACCTTCTAACCTCATCCCACCCCCTTGACCTGTCTGTCCTCCCCGGACTGACCTATCCCCTCCCTACCTCCCCACCTATACTCTCCTCTCCTCTACCCATCTTCAGTCCGCCTCCCCCCTCTCCCTATTTATTTCAGAACCCTTTTCCCCTCCCCCTTTTCTGATGAAGGGTCTAGGCCCAAAACGTCAGCTTTTGTGCTCCTGAGATGCTGCTTGGCCTGCTGTGTTCATCCAGCTTCACACTTTGTTATCTCGAATTCTCCAGCATCTGCAGTTCCCATTATCTCTCTCTAGCAGAAAAGACAGTTGCGGTACAATGGCAGGCATTTAACAATTAATTACTTGCAATAAAGGTACAGTCTAGTGAGCAAGCAGTATTCTAGGAAGAGATAATTCTAGTTAACTGACCACAGTTAACCAAGCAAGTTAAGGGTAGCATCAAATTGAAAGGAAAGGTTCCTCAAGTACATGCACTTGGAACAAGACGGGTCAATGTGAGATAATAATGGGGAAATCAGCAAAGAGCAGAGAAGCTGAAAAAAAAATTTACATCAGTCTTCACTGTAGAAAACACTAATACAACTTTAAAAAGATACTAAATAATCAAGAGTCAAAGGGAAGAAAGAAGTAAACATCAATGGAGGCAAAGTACTAGACAAACTACTGAGATTAAAAGCTAATACAAAGTGTGGAGCTGGATGAACACAGCAGGCCAAGCAGCATCTCAGGAACACTAAAGCTGGCGTTTCAGGCCTAGACCCTTCATCAGAGAGGGGGATGGGGAGAGGGAACTGGAATAAATGGGGAGAGAAGGGGAGGCGGACCGAAGATGGATTGAGGCAGTGGGAGAGAGATTCCCTGAGGTTAGTCCGGAGGGAGGAGGGTAACTTCTTCAGGTTGGGCATCCCTGGAAGAGGCCTCCCCCTCTCTCCCTATTTATTTCAGAACCCTGTCCCCATCTCCCTCTCCGATGAATGGTCTAGGCCTGAAACGTCAGCTTTTGTGTTCCTGAGATGCTGCTTGGCCTGCTGTGTTCATCCAGCTCCACACTTTGTTATCTTGGATTCTCCAGCATCTGCAGTCCCCATCATTTCTGAAGGTAATACGTTTCCTGGATCTGATGGTCCCATTCCTAAGATATGAAAAGGAAGTAGTCACAGAGAAAATGAACCCAAGTAATAATCTTCTGAGATCCATAGCTGGAAGATTGTAAAAATGCCAATATCATCATTCAGAAAAGTTAGGAGTCAAAAATAGGCCAGTTTCCTGAACTTTCCTAATGACAGATGTTAGATTCTACTTAAGACAAGAACCAATGATGCTGGAAATGAAATTTCAGCAAGGGGAGTTTGGCTAAGTAATAGATGACAGAGAATTTGAATAACGGGGGCATTTTTAGGACGGCAACCTGTTACTATGAGAGAACCACAGGGGTCAATGCTGGGATCACAATCACTTACAACATACGTTAATGACTTGGACAAGGAAAGTGTATGTACTACAGTCAAGTTTGATTGTAAAATAAGTGTGAAGGCAAGAAGCTGGGAATGACATAAACGTCTACTGGGGGATATAAACAGGTTAAGTGAGTGAGCAAAAATTTGCCAGATGGAATATAATGTGAACAATGGAAGGTTATGCACTTTCATAGATTAGTTCTTTTCCTGCTCACATGAAGCCTCTCTCTTCTGAATAGCTTTCTCCTTTTCCCAAAAGTGATTCCAATGTCCCAAAAATCTAAATCTCCTCCTCTACGCCATCCTGCAAGCCATGCATTTATGTCCCTGAATTCACTGCCTGAGTTGATTGCGTGGTACCCAGATTTGCACCTTAGCTGCTGGAAGGGCAATATCTTGATCATCCTTCTGAGATCAAGAACTTTTGCACTTTGGACAAAAGAATACAGGCATAGACCATTTTCTAAATGGTGAGAAATTCACAAAGCAGAAGTACAAAGGGATCTGGGAGTGTTGGTCCAGGATTCTCTAAAGGTTTACTTGCAGGTAGAGTCCGTAATAAAGAAAGCGAATGTAATGTTGTCGTTTATCTCAAGAGGGTTGGAATATAAAAGCAGTGGTGTGCTTCTGAGGCTTTATAAAGCTCTAGTTAGGCCCCTCCAATTTTGGGCCCCGCACCTCAGGAAGGACATACTAGCCCTGGAGCACATCCAGCAGAGATTCACACGGATGATCCCTGGAATGTCAGGTTTAACGTATGATGAACAGCTAAGGATCCTGGGATTGTACTCATTACAGTTTAGAAGGTTGAGGGGAGATCTAATAGAAACTTACAAGATAACGTATGGTTTAGAAGGGGTGGACGCTAGGAAGTCGTTTCCGTTAGGCGGGGAGACTAGGACCCATGGGCACAGCCTTAAAATTAGAGGTGGTAAATTTAAAACTGAAATGAGATGACATTTCTTCAGCCAGAGAGTGGTGGGCTTATGGAATTCATTTCCACTGAGTGCAGTGGAGGCCGGGACGTTGGATGCCTTCAAGGGAAAGATCGACAAATTCTTGATCTCAGAAGGAATCAAGGGCTACAGGGAGAGTGCAGGGAAGTGGAGTTGAAATGCCCAGCCGTGATTTAAATGGCGAAGTGGACTTGATGGGCCGAATGGCCTTACTTCCACTCCTATGTCTTATGGTCTTGATGCGTGTAGGAAAGTTCTGGTTACGAGGTACTCTACCAAATGACTTTGACAGTCTATTCAGGGAACAACCCAACAGGAACCATCCACTCCTTTTCCCGTAGGTTTTTAAGGATGCTACTTGCTGATCACTTCTTGACGCACTTAGGGTTGAAGGTGTTTTTCTTTGCAAATTTCTCAACAAAGGACAGATGGCACCAAATAGTTCAACTGCTTTCAGCGTTCCACAACAATAAGGCCAGTCACATCCTTCACAATACTGGGAACAGGTAGAACCTCATTATGTAGTGACACTTGTTATTTGCGTACTGAGGAAGGGCTGCTGCAGAACAGGCAGCTGCTCATTCTTTACTGCCAGGGTGTACATAACGTCTGCAATGAGGAGGCACCTACCCACCCAACACTACCTTAACTTTAGGGATGGTGAAGTTGCCTCAATCGCTGCAGAAGCCCAGGCCAGAAGAACAGCAATCATTTGCCCGTGACCAAATTGGAAGGTTATTGGCCCCTAAGTTCAACCATCTCCTGTAGCTGCTGAGGTACAGAATCCCATACTCCTGCAGATTCAGATTTAATGCTATGCACATTAATACTGGCAATTTTAAAAACAAATTTGAGATTTATAGAATTAACTGTACACCTAATGCCCATTTACCCATGGTCTTATTACAGGTGGGGGGGGGGGGGGTGTGGTGGTTTGGGGGGGGGGGGGGGTGGTGTGGGGAGAAATGCCCTGTTCTGGAGAAAGGATAAAGCCAGGAAGGTCCAGTTCGGAGTCTGACAGGTGGACAGTCATGCTCTGCTCCTGATTCAGAGCATCACTGTTCCCACTTGCCCAGAGCCTCAGTGTGGTGGTTATGCCCTGGTGCCTGACAGCTGAGCTTCACCAGGCCCCTTGCAATATCCAGTGTTTCTAGGGCAGAGGATGCTCCTCTCCTCCTTTCCCGTGCTGTGGCTCTTTTCTTTTTGTTGGTGGCCATCCCTCTGCATGTCTTCACTGTCAGAAGAGCTGTTGGTGTGTCCGTCTGCCTCTTTCCAAGTGGGACTGTTTTTGTTTTCCCGTTGTTTCTCATTGCTATCCACTCACCCACCTCCTTCATTGACTGTCTATTCAGGAAGAGGTTGGGTCAGATGTTGTACCTCCGTGCTGGTACTTATTCCTCTTCTCCAGCTTTATCCTTCTACCTTGTCCCTTGTTTCACTTTTCTTGCTGGGGGATGGTACCTTACTTTGGGGGTCCATTGCTCGCATTGCCACTTCCTGCCATATAAGCATAAATGGCAACAATCCATCCCACGCCACCGCCCTGTCTTGGGCAGACCAAGTACAGGTGACCCTCCTATTTGCAGTTATGGCAGAGGGTCACTTTTGAGTCCATTGTAATGTGCCCTGACCTCCCACCGGTTCAGCATACTCTAGGCTGTCCCACAAATTTCAGGTAGCTTTGGCTCCCTCTGATTGCAAAGCTGGAGGTTGGGTGGAGGATGTCCCCACTAGCACCCACCATTAGGGTCACCGTGACCTGCCATTTGCTGGTCCAGATTCCAAAAGGGGTCTACTATATCAGCGTTGCCTCCTTCAAGTTGTACGTAACTTCCTGTCAGAACATCTGCTGCCAGGACATGGGGTTGTACAGAATGAGGATGGAGAGGGAACCGTCAACTTCTTTCTCCTCAAATACCTTCAGAAAATACTCGCATTGTTTCATGGTCCTGAAGGTCATGAAGTAGCCCCACAGGGGCAATCCTGCAGGCAGAAAATATCTGCTAGTTGGAATGATCAAGGTGGATTCTCCTCAGAGAGAAGATCTGGTCTACTGACAATCCTTCCTCCACCTTCTTCACAGTCACCTTGATTTATATGGACCTGCTGGTCTAGGTCTTTGGCACTAATAAGGAAGCCATCGCTCTGATTGGATGGTCACTGAATTGATGTTAGGCCGAAAGCAGCATAAAGATCCACGAACTGCAGCTCAGTTCAACCAATCATCTTCCAGATTCTGATCACAATCATGATCCAGTGATAGTCTCAAGATCTTCTGATAATGAAGGCTGTCAGCTCAGACCCGTCCTAGGAGAGCCACTTTCTATATCATGGTATCTCTCCTGCCCTGATTCGTAATGCTGTGTGTATAACTGTAGGAGGACAACAACTGAGTCATTTACTATTACTACTTTTTAGCCTGCCTATCAATCTCCCACTCTTCTCTCAATTATTTGACAGTCTCACAATCCTCTTCAGTCACTTCTCACTATTAGCCTCTGTTGCATGTTTTACCTCCTGTTGAGCATGCTCCCCTTCTCAGTTGTGCTGACTGGGTCAAATTCTCCCAAAATCCTCCGCATTCTGAAATGTGTACAATAATGTGGGATATAGAAAGGAAAAAACAGGAAAGTTCTATTTCTCATTCTTGAAATCATAGTTTTAGGGAAAGAGGTGCAAGGTTTATAAGGGAATCTAGACAGCAATATTTTCATCTCGAGTATGACAGGGATTTGAAACTCTCTAATAAGAGGGTGGTAGAGAATATAATCAGTCATAACATTCATACACTAAGAGCATACCCACTTGAAGCGCTATAATCTACAAGACTATGGATCAAGAGTTGAGACTAGACTTAAGCTGGACGATTACTTGTCAGACAGCACATACACAACGGGTCAAATGCGTACCCTGTAAAGTTCCACAATTATGTATGTTGCATCTTTCACTTTTATAAACAACTGGACTTAGTTTTAATAAAACAGTTAAAGGTCCAGCAATCAACCTCTTTTCAATTAAAAGCAGTGCATCAACATTACTATCATTCACTGAGCCACACAGAAAGTTCACTCAAACATTATCTGTTGATACAGAATTATTTTGCCTGTTATTTGCTGTGCAGCCAATAAGCCGGCTATATACTTAGAACGGGCACACAAAGCAAATTGCTTTCATCTTTCCACATAGTAAACAGCTGATTCACACAGAGTTGGCAATTTAAACATGGACTATCACGTAAACAAAGCTTTTCTAATTGACTTTGAAATGAGGGGCTGAATTTTCATGGCCCCCGAAAAGGAAAGAACAGAAGCAAGAGCAGGAGGCTGAAAATAATCAGCATCAGGCAGAATTACGTGGCACTGACCCTGGTGGCAATAATAATTACTAGGACAGATGGAGGACAAAACAGGGAATCCACTCCCCAGTTGAGTTCTATTAAACTAACTTAAAAAAAGGCACCAACAGCTTGTTGAAAGGAAAGTTGTAATACTGAAAGGGGACCAGAGATTTCAAGGTTATCAGATCATAAAACATAGGAGCAGAAGGATGCTATTCAACCCATTGAGACTTCTTCACCATTCAACTGAGATCGAAGCTGATCTGATAATCCTCAACTCCACTTTCCTGCCTTTTCCCTATAATCCTCAATTCCCATACAGATTTAAAAGGTACATCTGCCTCAGCTTTGAATATACTTAATGACCCAGCCTCAACACCACTGTAATGAAAAATTCCACAGATTCACTACTCTAAGAAGAAATTACTCCTATCAGGCTAAAATGTGTGTCCCCTTATTCTGAGATTATGCCCTCCACAAGGGAAAACAAACTTTCTGCATCTATCCTGCCAAGTCCCTTAAGGTGTGGAGGTGCTGGTGTTAGACTTGGGTGGACAAGGTCAGAAGTCACATGACACCAAGTTATAGTCCAACAGACTTATTTGAAATCACAAGCTTTCAAAGCACTGCCCCTTTGTCAGGTGAAATGCAGAGAGGCACATAGAATTGATAGCAGAGAGATCAAAGGATCATAAATGGTGAGAGTGGAGCGTGGACAGGTGGAATAAGAAGTCTCAGCAGGTGATCAAGTGTCAGACAGTGTCAGTAAAGTATCAACAGCTGAATAGCAAGCAAAAGGATGGCCTATAAATCCAATTGAGGCAGAAAGATAATTACAAAAAAATTAAAATAAGGCGGAGGTAGAAACAAACCAAATGGCTGGAATAATATGATAGATAATGAGTCGCATGCTGCGGGTCTAACCAAAGTAACAAATAATCCAAAACTGTAGAAACAAATTAAGGTAGAGAGATCATAACAAGTTATCAAGATGATGGTGTTAAAAACGGACTGTAAGGAATATTTTACAGATACAGAACAGTGTGGTGAAGTTACATTTAGCATGGCATGAACCCAAGATCACGGATGAGGCCGTCTTCATCAGTATGGAACTTGGCAATCAGTGATTCTGCATTGTTAGCGATCTTGCAGGCCAACCCGGAGAATGCTAAGGCAAAGATCAGTGGCTGAATGTCATTGACCACTGAAGTGTTCCCCAACTGGAAGGGAACATTCCTGTCTGGCAATTTTTGCATGGAGTCCTTTCATCCATTGTCATAGCAGTTGCACGGTCCCGCCATTGTACCATGTCTCACGGCATCCTTCCCTTCAGCATTTGAGGTAGACAACATTGGCCAAGTGACATGAGTATCTGCCGTCTAAGTGGTGGGTGGTGTTCCTGTGTGTGATGGTAGTATCCTTGTCAATTATCTGGCATGTCTTGCAGAGGCTATGTGATGTTGTGGTCAATGTTGTCTTTAAGGCTGAGGAGGTTGCTGCGAACAATGGTCTGTTTAAGGTCTGGCAGTTATTTGAAGGCAAGAAATGGAGGCATAGCAATAATATGTTGAAGGCTGCAGCGAACATGGCGTAGTACCTTTGCTCTGATGAAGTACCCGTCAATGATGGGTACTCCATCAGTCATGCCGTGTGTGTCTTCTGCAGGAGGCTGTTGTGGATTTTTGGGACATGTCCCTTAGGTGTGTTGCACACCTCAATAATGCCACTTTTGTTCTTCTATATTCAAACGTATACAGGGTCAATCTACTCATCCTCTCTACGTAAGAGGGTTCCTCCATACCTGGCATCAGCTAGTGAATCTTCTCTGAACTGACTCCAATGCTAGAATGTCTTCCTTTTAACGAGGGGCACAAAACTGTTCACAGTATTCCAGTTGTGTTCTCACTACTGCCTTATACAGTTTTGGCAAAACTCTAATCTGACGCTCCATTCCCTTTGAAATAAAGGCTAACATTTCATTTGCCTTCCATATTATCTGCTAAGCTCGGCTATACTATGTTCACTTTCCTCAAAGTTTTTAGTTTCTGAACTGTTTGGGTGGTAATACACGGTGGAGACAAAAATTAAGGGCGCCCAAAGACATCAACCCAAGTCCACAATGAGATCAGTGGTGCAAAGGGTACTTGGCATTCATTAAGGGAGGTACTTCCAGAAGGCATTTGATAAGGTGTCAAGCACTGCCATGGGTAATAAAAATTCATGTTTTTGAGGGTAAAATATAATGTGGATGGAAGTTTGGTTGGCTAGTAAGAAGTTGACAGTTGGGATAGCTGGATGTTCTTCAGGTTGACAGGGCTCTTTTATAATTTTTATAAATAATTTGGACCAAAATATGGTAGTTAATTCATTGATGACACAAAGATAGATAGGAAGGCGAGCTGTGATGATATAAGGGAATCTACAACAGGTTAAACGAGTGGGCAAATATCTGGCAAATTGAGTATAATGGCGAAGTGTAAAACTGTCTATTTTGGCAGCAAAAATAAAAAAGCAGCACATTACCTAAGTGGTTGCAGATCCCAGACACACAGAGGTTGCAAAGATCTGGGTGTCCTATAGCATGCATTGCAGAAGCTTAGCTTGCAGGCTTAGCAAGTAATCAAAAAAGGGGTGTGTATGGAATGAGATGCCACAGGAAATGGTGGAGGTGGGTAAAATTACAACATTTAAAAGGCATCTGGATGGCTACCTTAATAGAAAGGGTTTACAGGGATATGGGTCAAATGCTGGCAAATGGGCAGGGTAAGAATGCGATGTCTGGTCAAGCGCATACAGGTTGGACTGAAGGGTCTGTTTCTTTGATGTATGACTATGACATGTTTCATTGCGAGGGAAATGCAAGCAAAGCTGGGAGGTTAAACTTCAGTTATTATTGGGCATTGGTGAGGCCATCTCTGGCGTACAACGTAGAGTGCTGGTCAACATACTTATGGTAGGATGTTAATGCATTGGAAGCAGTTTAAAGAAAGTATTTTACCAGAGTAATGCCTTTTGAGAAGCTGGTCAGACTAGCATGTTTCTGTAACCTCTGGATTTTAGAAGAGTGAGTCAGAGATGACTTAATTGAAACATAAAAATTCTTGAGGGGTCTTAATTGGATGGATACGGAAAGGATGTTTCTTCTTATGGGCAAATCTAAAATGAAGAGTCACAGCATTAAAAATGAGAAGTCACCCATTTAAGGCAGAGAGAGAAAAAAGGTTGAGGGCCTTTGTAATTCTCTTCCTCAAAAGATGCAGAATCTTTAAATACTTTTAAAGCATAGGTATATAGATTCCTGATCACAAAGGGGAGGAAAAATTATTGAGGGTATGCAGAAATGTGGAGTTGAGATTAGAATCATATAAGCCATGGTCTTAATGAACAGGAGGGCAAATGTGAAGGGCGCCATGGCCTACTGTTGTTCCTCGCCTGTATGTTCATATGCAAGTTCTCTTAACACAGAGTAGGTGGCAGGCACAGTGTACATTCAGCAATTGGGCATCAAAGAGTTGTTGCACACCTGCATCAAAAAGACAATAGAGCAGGGGTACAGGGCTACCAATCACAACAGGACAGCACCCCCAGTCCAAATGGAAAGCTGCAGCTGGCATTGAGATCATAACGGTTAGATTTCATGCCCAGGGCAAAGAAGTCAAACCCTCTATTAGGGTGAGTATAACCTTGTGTGTCAGAGGGAAGAGAAGTAAGACGGGAACCGATGACATGCCCAAAACACAGTATGTACTTCCAAATACAATGGTATCTGAAGTGAATCAAGATCAGTGCTGCAGGTGGCTGCAACTTTCCAGGCATCTGCCCTAATGACTGAAGAGCACGTACTATGTAGCTCTGGTCTCTATGTCCTACCAGTAATTGTCCACACTCTGGCCTTAAAATTCTTTATTTTTGGCTCTTTCCAGAGATCAGTTATGGATTTTAGGAGTATTTCACAAATGATACATGCTACTACATCTCACCAGACATTAATGTTCTCTTTGCCAGAATTGGACAACATATTCATTTGATGACAGGAAGCCTTAAATGGGACAGAGGTTATTGGGTTCCACATCCAGTGTTCAACCTTGAGGGTGAGGCCATCACAATACCCAGTAAATGACACAGAAACATAGATGATAGGAGCAGGTGGTGGTCATTCGGCCTTTCCAGCCTGTTCCAACATTCTTCACAGTCATGGCTGATCATCCAACTCAACAGCCTAATCCTGCTTTCTCCCCATAACCTTTGATTCTATTTGTGCCAAGTGCTATATCTGGTTATGTCTTGAAAGCATTCAGTGTTTTGACATCAACTACTTCCTGTAGTAATGAATTCCACAGGCTCACCACTCTTTGGGTGAAGAAATGGCTCATCTCCGTCCTAAATCATCTACCCCGAATCCTCATATTATCACCCCTGGTTCTGGGCACACCACCATCAGGAGCATCCTCCTTGCATCTACCCTATCCAGTCCTGTACGTTCAGTTTCCTCACCTCCACCAGCCTAGGTAACTCATTTCTTCACACCAACTCAAAAAAGTGCATGGGAAGATCTCAAGGAACATAGACATGGTCACTCATCACTAATTCTGCCCCAGAAAGAGGCAGAGGCATTGCAACCAATGTCACCCACTCAACAGGACAACAGCAGGCTACTTGGCTTTTGAAAATGTGATTTCAGTGTCTGGACTGATCAACCAGACAACCAATGAAATATTCAGTGTGGATGAGAGAAGGACATATTTAAAAGGACCTCAGTAGCAGAGAGAATGAGACTAGAGGAAATTGTAAGTCTTATTCTGAAGCTAAAAATAAGTGTTCTTTGTCAAAGTCATGGAGTCAGAAACTTCATTTGGGATCAAGCAGCGTGGCTTCTTCAAGCTTAAATACTATACATAACAGAGGCAAAGGTGATCAAGAGTACTGGTAGAGAGTCGAAGATGAGTTCCATCAATATGAATACAGAATTGTTGAGCCACACAGTGAGAGTTTTCAGTGCTATCTAATACGTCAGGTATTAGCCAACTGCAGCAAAAAGTAAATTTGATTAGTAAAATGTAAAACATGGGGTAATGCAGACTTTCCTTTTCTATGTGATCACAACATTGATATTTGCAGTAAATGATTGCTCTCTTTCGCCCTCATATAGGCAAGGAAGAAAAAAGTAGGCTAAAAAAAATGAGAAAGTGGAAAAAAAAGGGTTGGCATGCAACTTCCAGATACAGAAAAACAAACAAGAATAAGGGCAATTGTGACAGAACCAGAATGGAGAGGAGAGGCAAGATAAAGACTGCACTACAGTACACGGAAAGCACAAGAATGAGACAATGTACTAGCAAGCATGCAAAAGATGGGAGTGATTGATTCGAGATAGGAAACTAAACAGAGTACGAGATGCAGAAAGACAGAAGAAGGGATTATTACACACACAAAAATAAGGAAAGGAAATTCCATTAACAGTGGCAGGGAGGGAGTGCATGTGAGAGACAGCTCGTGCGAGCGAGCATGCAAGAGAGGAGAGGAGAGATAGAGGGTGCTCGCAGGGTTTGGGGGGAGGTGCAGGGAGAAAGCTAGGTTGGAAGGACAGCGCGCAAGGGAGAGGAGTGGAGACCTGAAAACAGGACAAATGAGAAATGGAAAGGAGGAGCCAAGTAAATTTACATAGACTAATGAATTTTAGTGTTATACAACTTGAAAGGGAGCGGTTAAGGTAACTGTAAGGTTAATTGTAAAATGTCTTTCTGTGCATCTGCGACCTTTCCTGGCAAGGGTTAATGTTTCTCCATCTATAACCTTCGGTGTCAAACATTTTGAAATTTTAACAAAGGGTCTCTGTGGATAATCGTTTCTTATGCTCAATTGAAAGATTCTTTTAAAAAGCAGAACTATACCAATGATAAATAGGTGTGGTGGTGGCAGTAGTGACAGTGGAAATTTGGGGGGGGGGCGCGGGGGGGAAGCAGAATTCTCTCTCTAAACACATCCATGCAATGAAAGAGAATTAAGTTTTCCCATCATTCCCAGCTGGGATGGAGAAAAGTGGTTGAACAAGCACTGAAAAATTTCCTGTGGAAAAAATGCATTGACATGAAATGTTGGCAAAGAATGAACATTATTTTCAGAAGAATTCTATTTTCCATATTTGCCCTGACTCACCCTCTCTTCAAAACAAAGCGAAATCCTTAAAGGTCAACAGAACTTCCCACTAAACAAAACACTTCAAAAATAATCACGACAGGAGAAGGAAACTGATCTGAAATACATCGAGTTTATAAATGCCTTGGAAATCAAGCTATTTGTTTTTTTATGTTTTTTATGCTTGTGCTTACAAAACTAAAGACAACTTAGATGTATAATGCCACAAATATTAGCAAAGTTGTAGGAACTTCATATCTGTGGAGAGTAAACACCCTGAATTACATTATTCAACATTCACAATCAATTTAGAAAAACCGAGTGACTGCTAGACTCCACAAAGCGGAGTCCGGGCCACATTATGCATTCCAGTCTACAAACAACATTTTGCTGGGGTGCTGCTGATTGCAGGGAACTACTGGAAAAATCTTTAGTTTACATTGAACAGATTCTCAGGCTTAGGGTTAACACAAGCAGACCTCAATAATGAATGAAAGCAGGTTATTTGTTTAAAAGCTAAATTGGTGGTTTTGCTAGGTTTTCTAACATTCACTCTTCTAGAGCAGAAATATTTCAACTCTTTTTCACCTACCACAGACAAAATGAGGATAACAATCAATGCTGCTGAAACAGTAAAAGGACAGTAACAAGTTTAAAACTAAAATATATTAAAATTATGTATTTTAAAAGAGTTTCATGGTCATCTTAGTTCCTTGGAAATTCTTATAAAGCAAATATATGTGAACCAATAATCCAAGCAGGATTGAGTGTAAACATTCCTGCTCAAGAATTAACTAGAATTTGAAAGATATCGTGAGCTTTGTTTCAAGAACTCCCATGTGGCTGCTGATTCATTTACAACATGCTTGTTATTCCTTTTTCAAGTTATAACTACAAGTTACATTTTTGTAAAATCAGACATTAACAGTGCAGAAGGGAGGCCATTTAGCCCATCCTGTCCAAGCTAATAACATCACAAGATGTCTCAAGGCACTTCCGAGGAATATTATCAAACAAATTTGACACTAAGCCATGAGGAGGAAATTAAAAATTTGTTAAAGAGGCAAATATTAGGAAGCATTGAAAACAGGAAGCAGCAAGGCAGAAAGATTTACGGAAAGCTTAAGGCAAGCAAATTAAAACACAGTCAAGGGGCAACAGATTAGCTCCACAAGAAGATACTTTAGATGGTTGTAAGGGTGAAGGAGATCACAAACATAGTGAAGGGCAAAACCACACAAAGAATTAGAAACAATAAAGAGCATTTTACAATTGAGATGTTATTTAACCCTAAGTCAACATAGGCTAAATAAACTCGATGAGAGGCAGGAAACTGGCAAAGGTTTGGAAAATGTCAAACTTTCAGGCAGGACAACGTGGAAGGCCAGTCTGGAATACTTCGAAAGACTGAAATTGAGGGGTAACAAATAAGGGTTTCAACTAATGATCTGAGGGCAAGAGGTGGAGTCGGGCAACATTACAATGATGAAATCCGCAATAATAATCCCACGGGGAAATAAAGCTAGCATCGGGACCAGACAACAATTCAAGAAAACAAATTATTAAACAGAAAACATTCAAATCTCCTTCAAGTAGAAACAGCCCACACATTTGCCCTTGAGGTAACACTCAAAACCACATCTGTAGGAACTAATTTTTTTAACAAAACCTAGGTCTATATTTGTGGGAAAAAAATGATCCACAATGTTGCTTCAAAAAACAGAAGTACTGTATTAACATTTTGCACACCAATTTCTAAGTCCTAATCAACACTTAATATTTTGGCAAAAGCAAAATATTACAGATGCTGGAAATCTGAAATAAAAATGGGAAATGCTGAAATCATTCAGCCGGTCTGGCACCATCTGTAAATGGAGAAAGTGTATTAACATCTCAGGTCAGTTGTCATTCATAAAGAACAAAACATTTTATTTATAGTTCGGATTAAGGTGACTGAAATAATTACTTGTGGGTGTATCAAGAGCCCGATATCATTATCATGAGGAAAATCTTTGCAACAAAAACATACAGTTAGTACAATCCTCTTGGGGCACAACACTTCAAGCTATGTAAGTGGGTTTTAACAAACAAGCTGACATAAACAGAATTCTCACGTAAAAGGCTCAGATTTTGAGGACAAGTAAAAGTTGCGTCTTCCACGCTATTTTTAATACATTCCCAAAAGGTTTTTAAAATATTTCAGTAATTATATTTTAGACATTTTTAATTCAGAGGACCTTTTAGTTTGAAAACAAAAAAAAAGCACAATCAGCCTTAGTTCAGTGGTAGCACTCTCATTGGAGTCAGAAGAATTGTGGGTTCATGTTTCATCAGCAATCTTTGTTGACAGGGTAATACTGAATCTTATTGATAGGCTTCCTAGACATTTTTAAGGACAGAAAGAAATTATGGATATTGTAATTTTCTATTTAATACCTTAAACTGAAAAGTTGATAGTAGATGCAACAGTTTGACTATGAGGCCACTTCAGCCTTACTGCAGTGCTTCAATATTTTTTAAAGATTCAAACAGCTTCATTCTGCATCCAATCAGTTATTCCAAACATTTAAAATAAAACACATAAATGAATAAATGAAACACATCAGAATACTTCTGAAGACTGTATCAGTGGAAATAAGAGGAGGCTGAAGAAATTTGGATTTCATGGAGGCATATCATATTCACTACATTGTTAAATCTGCAACTTCAAGACATTAAAAAGTATCCATTTCATATATGTTTAACAAGCTGTAAAAATGCATTAAACAGCATACTGATCAATATCATCAGTATCAAGACTAAAGGTCAAATGCAGTGCTAAATACCATGTTACAGACCATCCAATGAAAACAACAAAATTTAGTCGAAACATCAACCTCCTTCCAAACATCAGAAAGCTATGCAATAAATCCACTGCAGAGCATGCTGCAGCTATATTAATGGAGTGCTCAGGAAATTGTGGTGTCATTTGCGTCCGATCTGTACTTACACTGACAATTCAAGTCATAACCATAAATACAACCCTGATGTATTTCTGCGGCAAGTCAATGTGGCCTAGGATCTTTCAGACAGCTGCAAATGGACAAAGTATGAGGCCTCCATCAGATCGAAGTCAGATTCAGAGCTTGATACTGCTCGTAATATTTCTCTTTCATTTGCCAAATGGATTGGATAAGTGCTTCACAATATGCTAGGCCCACAATGGGTTTTCTGCAGAACAGCAATTAGAGAAAGGCCATCCAGTACTGACAGTACTTTCGTAATCCAGTAACCGCAGGATTAGGTTTTTGCCAGGCCAAGGAACTTGTCAAACTCCAAAAGGTCATGCATTAAAGTCAAAACAACAGTAAATCAAATGCAAGTCACTCACTTTAGTGCCATGGTCAGTGACTACAGTCCTGTTGAAAATTTTTAAGCTATGAAAAATATCAAAAATCATATTCACGCACACACAATTTATTCCAAAACTACAGTATTTAGCATCCATAATGGACAAAGTGTAACAAAAAGAATATGAATAAAGATTTACACAGCGTTACTAGATGCCACACAAGGAAATCCAGAAGTACAAGTGGATGCCAGACCAGAGCAAAACAACCTGTAGTGCTCCTGCAGGGATATCAGAGTGAGAGGCTTCTCTGGAAGAAATAGCTGCCACCATTATATACAATTGACTGGAGTTTAGCATCTTTCCTGAAGCAGCAGGCAACTGGAAGCTCCGGGTCATTTTTGTGGACAGAACTTCAACACACTACTGTATTTCCTGGCCAACATTTCTGTCTTGGGCCCAGTGCAGTGTTCCAGTGAGGATCAGCGCAAGCTGGAAGAACAGCATCTTATTCTCCACATGGGGACTGTGCAGCCTTCAGGACTCAATATTGAGTTCAATAATTTTAGGTCCTGAGCACCTTCTTCCATGTCCATTAACCACCTCTCAACCTCAGGCCCTGTCATCGCGTGGGCCACCTTCAGCAAGTTTTCACCTACTTATGGTCCCCATTAGCAGCACTTCTTTCTCCCAGAGTCACTATCATCCATCCCTTTGTCTACCGAGCTACCTTTCTCTGCTTGTTCTCCACCCATCACTTACTCCTTTAAAGCGCCCTGCCATCAGCATATAGTCCGCCTTTTCCTAGCTATCATCAGTTCTGAAGATTGGGTCACTGGACCCAAAACATTAACTTTGGCTTCTCTCCAAAGATGCTTCCAGACTTACTGAGTTTCTCCAGCAATTTCTGTTTTTGTTCCAGATTTCCAGCATCCAGTTGTTGGCTTTAAATTTAAATTCTAGGCAAGTTAACACAATTTTTTTTAATACATCGAAAATAGAACTCTATAATGCACAAATTTGAGTTCCTTCCCCTCAAGCAGGAATTGACCAGGCTAGTGTCTTGGGCCCAAACATCTTCAGCTGCTTTATCAATGACTTTCCCTCCATGGGGTCCAAAGTGGAGACATTCACTGAAAACTACAAACCTTTCAGCAACCTTTATGACTCAGAAACTGATACAGTTGTGTCCATATACAGCAGGATGTGGACTATATCATTGTTTGGGCTGTTAAGTGGCAAGATACATTTGCCAGGCAATAATCATCTTCAACAAGAGAGAATCTAACCATCCTCACCCTAACATTCAATGGAATTTTCATCTGAGAAAATGCTGAATTCAACAACCTGGAAGGTTATTATTGGCCAGAATCTGAACTACACCAGACATGTAACCATGCACATATAAGAATAGGTCAGAGGTTGGAAATTCTGTAGTGGGTAACCAATCTCTAAGCTCCCCAGTGCCTGTCCACAATCTATTAGGCACAAGTCAAGAGTGTGAGATGTTACTCCCTACTTACTTAGAGAAATGCAGCTCCAAAAACATAGGAAATAAGGGTAGGCCATTCAGTCCTCTGAGACTACTCCATCATTCAGTATGATCATGGCTGACCTTCCAACTCAGTATCCTGGTCCAACTTTCTCCCCTTCCTGTTAATTCCTTTAGTCCCAAGAACTAAATATAATTCCTTCTTGAAAGAATTCAATGTTCTATTCTCAAGTTTTTTCTGTGCGGGAGAATACCACAGGTTCATTACCCTCTGGGTAAACACATTTCTCCTCATCTATGTCTTAAATGGCTTACCCCACAGCTTTGAACTATGATCTTCCTGTATTTATGCTGTCTAACGTTGCTAGAATTTTAAAGGCTTCTATGAGATCCCAACTAATTCTTCTCAACTTCTGTAAACATTGTCTTAACCAATCGAATCGCTAATATCTCAGAGATAGCAGATCTTTCCTGAAGGGTCTCAACCCGTAACGTCAACATTCCTGCTCCTCTGATGCTGCCTGGCTGCTGTGTTCCTCCAGCTCCACTGTGTTGTCCCAGTCTCTCCGTATATGATGCTGGGCTGGCAATGTGGTAAACCTTCGTTTCATTCCCTCCATACCCAGGACATTCTTCTTCAGGTAAGAGTTCAAAATTTCACACAATTCTCCAGATGTGGTCTCACAAAAGCACTGTACAACTGCAGCAGGTTTTTCTTACTCCTGTATTTGAATCCTCTCACTTTGAAGGCCAACATACCATTAACCTTCACTGCCTGTTGCACCTGCACGTTTACCTCCAGCAACTGATGTAACAAGAACATCAATGTCTCGTTGCACCACTCCCCTTTCCCAATCTATTACTATTCAGATAGTTATCTGTCTTCCTGTTTTTGCTACTGAAGCAGATAATCTCACATTTAATCACATTATACCCACGCATTTGCCCACACATTCAACTTGCCAAAATCTAAAAGAAGCCTCTCCTCACAGTTCACCCACCCACTTTTTTTGTGTTTCTGCAAACTTGGAGACATTACGTTTTATTCCCTTCATCTAAAATCATTAATATATATTCTGAATAGCCGGGATCCTGGCACAGATCCCCACAATATCCCACTAGTTGCCGCCTACCACTCAGAAAAAGATCCACGTGTTACTACTCGTTTCCCGTCAGTCAGCCAGTTCTCAATCCCTGTCAGTCACAATGCTCAACTCCACGTACTTTAATTTTGCTCATTAATCTTTTACATGGGACCTTTACAAAAGCCTTCTGAAAGTACAGTACAAGAACTAAACGGTGTTTGATCGGCAGCCCATTGAACACCTTTAACAATCGTTCCCAACACCACCAGCACCACCTACCTACATGAATCACTGCAACAAGTCAGTAAGGATCTTTAGGAGGCACCTTCCAAACCTGTGAACACTACCATCAAGGATAAAGGATACAGGTACATTGGAACACCATCACCACATAAATGGCAGTCTAGCCAAGGCATCCATATCCCATAATGGAATCAGGAAAAGGGTTCAGATATCTAACAGTAACTACGTGTCATTTTGCTTTCTTAGGATCATGTAATGTTGATACTGAGTGGCTCAGAATGTGGTCCTGACCAAGTCATTCTTCCTAGCCCAGTAGATCATTTGGAACATGTCTGGATGCGATGATTATTCACATTGATAACAGCCTAACATGACCCTTGAATCCCACATCTGGGCAGCAGGGACACCCCTGTGCAGCAAACCTTTAAGGGTTCCGCATCAATCCCCTCCATCCATTCACTTCTTCCAATAAGATGTGTCCTTCTAGGGCCTCATTATCCCCAAAGTGCACATCTCTCTGGAGAGTCAAATTATGGACAGCAGAGCTGGCTATCTCAGTGAGTGAGTGCTTTGCAGAAAGACATTGCACAGCACTACTTAACCAGTTCAGGCATCAAATGCCAGTTCTTCAAAAAGCCCAAAGATGGTTGCCTGAGACAGCAAATGGTTTCAGTTCCATGCCTCTGTCTCAAGTTCTCACAGACAGACAAGTAACGAGCTCTCAAGGGGACATCCCAGGGCCCTAGAATTCATCACGTAACCCTGCAGTAACCAATGGAAATAAAGAGCTGCATAGGATGAAGAGTCATGGCACTTGCCAGGAAAGCAAAGCATACATGGAAGATTTTGTGGTCGTCACAGACCAATTGAACCTTAAGAGAATGGAAGCATTTCCTGTTGATGAATCTCACTGGACAGTCAGTCAGTATGTTGATAGTGTACAGGTACAATCGATGATGCCACTTATCGGGAAGAATCCAAAAATGGACACAAAACTGCACTGTCTCATAGAAACTCCAACTTGTGAGCCAAGTCTGAACCCTGGTGTGTCACTTACTTCTTCACAGGACTTACCTAATTCTGTGGTACAGCGATTACTGACTTCCCACTATGTGTCCACATTTACTCAGCTGATCTGCCTTAGTCAACGCATACAACCCATACAACGCAATCAAAATCAGAACACGTCCCTTACTGAGCTCTCATTGTGTCCTTTAACAATATTAATTGACCTCAATGGATCAGGCAAGATTATGACACTGTATTCCCTTCACCACAGCACCATGAAACTGGCACATTGTTATTTGTGACCCCATTCATCCAGGCCTCAACTCCAAATGTGGTCCAAAACTACAACTCTGAGGGTGCAACAGCAAGTCCCTTTTGTCCTCTAACCTATTGGAGAAACATGTGAAAGCATGCGGGAACAAGAAGTTATTCTATTTTACCATCACAAGTGAACTTAGTGTATGTAATATAATTAGATCTCATCTTAACTTAACCAATAGAACCTTCCTCCAGAAAAAGGAAAGGTTCTCATTATCCTGGTCTCAGAGTATGCTTCAATTATTTCCTGTTCAGCTTCATGTGCTAACGAGCTGAGAGTATGACAGGGCAATTCCCTTCCTAAGTCTAAGCAGGCGGTCAGCCCACTTTGGAAGGTACGGCCCTTTTTAATCGAACAATCCAAAAACTGGCTTCGCTAACTCTCTTACTCGTCTTAAACAACTGCTGCCTTTACAAAAGGAAATGCAAATTCTCTTTTAAAACACAAAACTTAAACAATGTTTACTCTAAATTCCATTCTGTAAAAATGAACATGCAATCAAAAATCCTAAAACATTATATATGTTAGATCTAAAATTAGATTATATGTTAGATCTAAAAATGCCTCAGTTGAGGATTGAAAATGTCTTTAAATGTCTTTTCACTTTATAAATTTTTGATTAAGTATATCGTCAGTACAAAACATCATTAATCTGGTAATTAGGTCACGCACCAGAGTATTCTAACAACAGCTTTTCTGCCAGATTTCAGTCCGGTAGATTGAATTTGGGAGTTTACTTCCAAGCTCACTGCACGTCTGGTTTACTGTATACCCACAAAATCCCTACAGTATGGAACCAGGCCCTTCGGCCCACCAATTCCACACCTAACCTCAAAGCATCCAACCCAGATCCATCCCACATAATCCACCTAAATCTACACATCCCTGAACACTACGGGCAATTTACCATGGCCAATCCACCTATCCTGCAAACCTTTGGGCTGCGGGAGGAAACCGGAGCACTCGGAGGAAATCCACATCAACACAGGGAGAATGAAATTCATAGAAGTAGTTATCCAGATTCAAGAAAGAACATTAAATGCAAATGTTCAAACACCACTGCAACACTGTCAAATAATACAATGATATTACATGACTCTATAAGGTATATAGAACCCAGAAAACTCAAGCTAATTTACAGCTATGGTACAACTGTTTCACACTAAGCTGAAAAAGGAAATGAAACAGGTTTCCTTCATTAAGTTAGCATGCTTCTGACAGGATACATAGCGATCATATCAAAAATAGAAAGCAGAATAATGTCTCTGTTGTGCTGCCCTCCATATTGAAGAGTTCATGAATATCTATTATCCACGCTCACACGTACATTGGCCCTTAGAATTGCTTGAGAGTTGAGCATGTGAATCTCAGAAAACCAGTGGCAGAAAATCTAATGCCAAGAAGAAAATGCAATGTTTTCACATGTTTACTTAATTTGCATACACATGGTATAGGTGAAAAATAGGAATCTAAACTTTATGAGGGATTGAATACCACACTTTACACTTCAATTGCACAGAACAAGACAGCAAGTAGGGTACCATTATAAATAATTTGAATATGACTGGTGATAAAAAGCTATTATATTAAGACCATGTCGAGAAAGGGAGCATCCTGATGCTAATCTGAACTAATAACTTTAAATCCAAATTTTGCAAGTACCAATATGGCAGATAGATTTATTCAGAGGTAGGTTATCAAAATAAATAAGCTGACATAGCAGTAAAATGAAACAACATGATAACAAAATTCTATTATCTAGGGAGATTTAAAATGTTAGATTATGTCACTTCCCATCAGGTTAGATAGTGCTAACTGTTTTCTTCATTATTAGAATGAAAAATATTTATCTTTTGACATTAAATCAAAAGATATCACAATTTGATCCACAAAACTATTTTCACCAACTATGTTCTGTTGTGCCTAGACTTCACCAGTATTTTCACTCCTTTTGACATTGACAACATACAAAGCCCTCTTACCTGAAGTCACACTCACCGATTGTTTAGTTATACGATTCCCCTTAACAATACCTTTCACAAGATCTGCCTCCACTCACGTCATGCATGTGGATTTCTGCCAAAAGCAGAATCACTCTCTTTTCAATGCTGCTTACTCAGATGGAATCTGTAGATGCGCAATCTCAGAGTCCTCCAGTATGCTAACACTGCTTAACTTAACCTGGAGCACATCCTCCATATGTGTCTCAACTGTGTTCCTACAAACTACTGATCAACACTGATAATGGGAACTGCAGATGCTGGAGAATCCAAGATAACAAAGTGTGAAACTGGATGAACACAGCAGGCCAAGCAGTATCTCAGGAGCACAAAAGCTGACATTTCGGGCCTAGACCCTTCATCAGAGGGGGGGGATGGGGAGAGGGTTCTGAAATAAATAGGGAGAGGGGGAAGCCTCTTCCAAGGATGCCCAACCTGAAGAAGTTACCCTCCTCCCTCCGGACCAACCTCAGGGAATGTCTCTCCCACTGCCTCTATCCATCTTCGGTCCGCTTCCCCCTTCACATGGCTTTTGCCTCTGATCTTTTTTGCATAAATTACATCCTCCACTTATTAGCCAATCCCTAGCTATTCATTTGATGATAGTTGATGAACTAGTATTTTCACAACATCGAGTCCTGAGAATTATTCATAGAAAAATTTCATAGAATCCTTGCAGAGTGAAAACAAGCCATCGGCCAACAAGTCCACACTGCCTCACCGAAGAGCATCCCACCCAGACCCATTCCCCTACATCTGCATTTCCCATGTCCAATCCAAACATCCCTTTATCCCCCAATTGTGTGCAAACTAATTTCATGCCCTACAATGGAGTAAAGAAAATGTTGTTTCTTTCAGATCTTTAAAGTCCCAATTATTTGTCGTAAGTCAACCAACATCCAGATCTTTCATTGTTGCTATGGAGTGATTCTTTGAGTGTCGGTAGAGACTTGTTGGGCCAAAGGGCCTATTTCCACACTGTAGGGATTCTACAAAATCATTTGCTACTGTCGTTTTTGGTCTTACTATCTTTCTGCTCTCAAACAAAAATCTTACACTGTCCTCCTCTGCTAAAGCATTTGCTTTCTCTCACGAGGCCCAAGTCTATCCAAGGTGTAAACACTTCACTTTTTAACATGAGCCTTCTCACAGTCGCTCCATGCTTTGACACCTATAAAAGTACGCTTTACCCTTTCAAAAGTAGTCATGCGAATGGAGTGGAATGAAGGTCAGGAAACAATTCATGCAGTCTACTTATACTGTTTCACAAACTCAAGATGCATTTAGCAAAAATTAACCTTTTTTTCCCAGTTTTGACAACTTCTACCCAATGATTACTCCTGATCTCATGTGCAGGGCTGATATTGTTCAAAACTGAGAAAAATTATGCTTACTGTGCTTGGAAAGAGGCCACATGAGCTTATCACCTGTGGCTCTTGCTGATTGGCTCACCTTTTAATTAAATTGTACTTACAGATGGGAGTATTCAATTCTGTTATCCACTAGAAGTATCTGTCCCTTACAGGACCAATACTACAACATACATTTGGAATCCGTCAAAATAACTGATAAAATAAAAAGCAAAACAAACAAAAAGAGTGAATACAGAGTTGATTGCATACAGTTTGCCACACAGTACCAGCAAAAGCCTTCTAGAATGCTTGTGGATGCTGATAACCCAAGGTCACCCATGTGAAAATCAAAATCTTAGCAAACATAGCAGAAGTCTTTCAACAACCAGTCATGCAGAGCATCATCTCATCAGGAAGAGATTAATTATTTGTACGAATAGGGGGTCAGGGGAACAAAATGTTTTATTTCTGAATCATTTACAAAAATACAAAAGGAGACCAAAAAAAATCCAGTGTCAGGTTCAACCAGAATTCAAGACAAAACGCTGAGTGAATCTTTCTGGTCTTCGCCCAAAAGTGGCGACCACATTTCCAATTCCTTAGGATTTCAGTTGTGCGCAGAAAAATGTGAAGAAGCAATATACAGTTGACTTTTCCTGTTTAAAAGGAGGCAATCACTTTTAAACCGCTCGGTAAAATCTCAGAATCATCCCAGGATTTAAAAAAATCGATAAACTAGCTCCATGCAACAAAAAATATCTCCTACTAGGGACTTAATCGATAGGGCCTAACAAGACCGAAGTGAGATTCACATCAGAAATCAGCGCAGCTTTTCCAATAATAAAATACACAGAAATAAGGTTGCCTAAAGATTTCAAGGGTGTATCCTTCCAGCAAACCCCAGTGCCTTCATCCATTTCTATTCCATATCATAATCTCTCAGCTATAATAGTATCCAAAGCCAATTCGTTTTTATTTAAATTATTCTTTCAATTGCTCACAACGTTATCACTCACCAACATACATTTCCCCCCTCATTTCCATTTCTGCTCAGGCTGCCGTCACTCAGCTCCTTCTCTGGAGGGGTGATATACTGCCAATCCCTCAGCCTTCTTACTCCTTTTGATTTTGAATCACGTCTGTTTCTAACTGAGGAGGCTGCAGTCAGGCTCGCGCAGAGTAACAGCCTTTTCCGTCCGTACTCCACACGAGCGCCAACCTACCGTAATATCCCGGATTGCAACCCCACTACCGTAATACACAATGAACCCATCTACCGCACAATACCGCAATACATCAAATATACCACATCCGCTGGGGATTTCAGGCAAATGGCTGTAATATGAGTGATAATGGGAACTGCAGATGCTGGAGAATCCAAGACAATAAAATGTGAGGCTGGATGAACACAGCAGGCCCAGCAGCATAAAAGCTGACGTTTAGGGCCTAGACCCTTCATCAGAGAGGGGGATGGGGTGAGGGTTCTGGAATAAATAGGGAGAGAGGGGGAGGCGGACCGAAGGTGGAGAGAAAAGAAGATAGGTGGAGAGGAGAGTATAGGTGGGGAGGTAGGGAGGGGATAGGTCAGTCCAGGGAAGACGGACAGGCCAAAGAGGTGGGATGAGGTTAGTAGGTAGGAGATGGAGGTGCGGCTTGGGGTGGGAGGAAGGGATGGGTGAGAGGAAGAACAGGTTAGGGAGGCAGAGACAGGTTGGACTGGTTTTGGGATGCAGTGGGGGGAGGGGAAGAACTGGGCTGGTTTTGGGATGCAGTGTGGGGAGGGGAGATTTTGAAGCTGAAGTCCTCATTGATACCATTGGGCTGCAGGGTTCCCAAACGGAATATGAGTTGCTGTTCCTGCAACCTTCGGGTGGCATCATTATGGCACTGCAGGAGGCCCATGATGGACATGTCATCTAAAGACCGGGAGGGGGAGTGGAAATGGTTCGCGACGGGGAGGTGCAGTTGTTTATTGCGAATCAAGCGGAGGTGTTCTGCCAGGCTGTAACATTGCGTATTCAGTTCCAAATACATGGCTACACCGACTTCCCTCAGCCTAAGTCACACTACCAGTTCTGTAGCTGATCTATAATTTCATAAAACGTACAGCCAGCAGGGACTGGGATGCATCAACACCTCCCAAAACCTTGATTTGATTTAAATCAGTTTCCTTTGAAACATTTGTTAAAGTTCCCCTTAGGGACTTTCTGCACTAATTTTGTTAAAATTTATTATTTTAAAATAATAAAATATACAGCCATATCACCTCATATACCAAATAACCATAGAATGGTAGAAAAGTTACACAAAGAGACAGGCCATTCAGCCCATCATGGCTGTGCCAGCTGAATAAATTAGCTGCTCCTCCTAACCTTATATCAAAACCTGGTCCATAATCTTGCAGGTTTCAGAACTTCAGGTGCAGATTCAGACTATGATTCTCTCTGATTCTGGAAAAGTCAGTTGTATATTGACAGATAGTAAGAACTGCTGACGCTGGAGTCAGAGATAACACCATGTGGAGCTGGAGGAAGACAGCAGACCAGGCAGCATCAGAAGAGCAGAACAGTTGATGTTTCAGGTCAGAACCCTTCGTCAACCTTCCTGCTCTTGTGATGTTGCCTGGCTTGCTGCGTTCCTCCAGCTCTACACTATTATCAACTGCATATTGCCTCTCTTTGCATTTTCCTGCACACAACAGAAATGCCAAGGAATTGGAAATGTGGTCTCCACTTTTCAGCTAACACCAGAAAAGATCAGCCCACATTTCGGTTGGGTTCTGGTTCAAGTAGCAAAAATCTTTGAACCTGACATTGATAGTATTTTGTTTTTATCTCCTTTTTTATTTGTCAATGGTTCAGAAATAAAACAATTTTTGTTCCCCTGCACTACCTCTCCCTCAGAGTCCAGACTGCATCAGGGTTTAAGTGGGAGATGGGAATCGAGGCCAATTGTGTTATGGGGCGGCAGGTAGTTTTTGTAACAGAGAAGATGTGGAAATAGAAAACAACCCATGGGTCAACCAGATTGTATAAGTTGTGTACAGTCTCCACCTCAACATCCAAATTTGGAAGTGAATTCTACAACACCCTTTTATCCCCTCTAATCCATCTTAAATTCTGTCCCCTTAAATCTATGCTTCCCCCCTTCCCTTAACCCCACAAATGGATCACTCCACAAAGAGTAACAGGAAACCTTTCTGAGGAAGGGTCACCAAACTCAAAACATTAACTCTGATTTTTTTCTTCACAGATGCTGCCAGACCTGCTGAGCTTTTCCAGCAATTTTGTTTTCGTTCTTGATTTACAGCATCCACAGTTCTGTCGGTTCTTGTTTTAAACAGGTCTTCCCTGTCTAGTCTATCCAAGCTCCTCATTATTTTGTACACATCAAGTCACTCTCAGCATTCTCTGTTTTAAGGCAAACAACTGTAGCCTATCCAATCCTT
The DNA here is from genome assembly GCF_030684315.1 of Stegostoma tigrinum. Taxonomy (NCBI): domain Eukaryota; kingdom Metazoa; phylum Chordata; class Chondrichthyes; order Orectolobiformes; family Stegostomatidae; genus Stegostoma; species Stegostoma tigrinum. The sequence goes on along the minus strand of NC_081378.1, from coordinate 24,828,247 downwards.
CCTCAAAGTGCAATTTTCAAGCCCTGGTGTAAGATTGAGCAAAAATCCCCAATATGAAAACATAGAGGCAAAACTCGGGACTTTCAAAAGTTTTGAAAAAGAAAAGGGACAACTGGACTGAGTTCTGCAGGAAACACACAATACAACCAGCAGAGTGGAGATTGCTATCTGGGACTATTGTTCAGCCTGGAATCCTAATTTACACCTTCTCTCTGAAAGAACAATCAACTGAAACCAACAGACTTAGCTTGAGGAGACAGCAAGTACTGCAGATGCTGGAGTCAGAGTCAATACAATGTACAGCTGCAGGAGCACATCAGGTTAGGAAACAGAGAAATGAGAAGTGCCAAACCTGCCCCTACACCTCCCCTCTCACCTCCATTCAAAGTACCATAGAAAATGCCACACCTACCCTACACCTCTGCCAAGGCCCCAAACAATCATTCTATATGCTACAGGGATTCACCTGTACATCATCTAGCCTGGTCTTCTGTGTCCATTACTCCCTATGTGGCCTCCTTTACATTGGAGAGACCAAGTACAGACTCTGACAAATTCACAGAGCGTCTGCACTCTGTACGCTCCAATCCATATCACCATCTGATTGCCAGTCATTTCAAATCCCCCTCCAACTCCCTTGGTGACATGTCCATCCTGAGCCTCCTCCAATATCACAATGAGGCCACACAAAAATTAGAGGAACAACATTTTATATTCTGCATCGGGAGCTAAGAGCTTAATGGCCTCAGCATAGAATTCACCAGCTTCAAACTCTCCCCACCCCAGCCTCATCCCATGTCCAGCCCTCCCTTTTATACCCACCTCCTTGACCTGACACAACCTATCTTCCTTCTCTCTTATCCATCCCACCCTTCCCATTGACCAATCTTCACAGCCCCCAACTTGCATCCACCTATCACCCCCAACTGCCTTTGCCCAGCTCCAACTCCACTCTATTTATTTCTGAGCTCCCTTCCCCTCCCCAGTGGTGATGAAGGGTCTTGACCTGAAACATCAACTTTCCTGTTCTTCTAATGCTGCCTGATCTGCTGTGTTTCTCCTGCTCCACACTGTATAGACCATAGCCTGAGACAATGTTATACCTAGCAGCTTTGGAACCAAGAACCACAGAGGCTGAACTGAGAACAGGGAAATTGAACTAAGGGCCTCATTGGAACAAAAGACATCCGAGAGCGGGAAGCCAACTGAGCAATCCAAACGTGAGCTTCCGAATCTGGGCCTTTTCTGAAGTAAGCACATCAACGGCAAGAACTTCAACAAGTGACCATGACCGTCAGAACTAAACACTGAGAACTCAAAGCAACCACTGACTCGATCGATATCTTAAGTCCTCTGACACAACCTGAGGTGAAAAGTGGACTCACCAATCTAGCTGAAAGTAAAGTAAACCAGGTACTTAGCTAATAGATCCAACACACACCTGACTGCATCAGTAGATTCAACCCAAACTGAAGAATCTACACAATCAAAGTCTTCATCCAGGCTCCGGTTACAGCAAATCAGAACAGCCAGGTGCACTTCAAAACAGTATCGAGGGGTGAGCATAAATCCCAAGACTCCAGAGTTCCAGTCTAGCTAGCAGGGAATAATTTTATTCAATATAAAATCAGACACAATTAGATTAACATGATTCACCGATGATATGAAGCTCTACCACTCCAAGAGCTCTTTCACACCTCTGCTACATCTACTCAATCTGATTCTTTGGCTCAGCCAAGAGGTGGAGATGCAGGTGTTGGGCTGGAGTGGACAAGGTCAAAAATCACACAACGCCAGGTTATAGACCAACAAGTTTATTTGAAAAGCTTTCTGACCTCAGCTCTTTCCTCAGGCATAGCCTAAGAGACAGGGTATAAGACACAGAATTTATAAGCAGAAAGGTAACAGCCCTAAAACTGGCCACTTCTTGTTGAATCCTTAATCAGTCAGGAAGGAGTCAACTGGGCCCCTCCAGAGGGCCACTGCCCTAGGCTCGACACATATGCTCAAGCCATCAGGAAATAAGTGAGCACCAGATTCATCAGTTGCACTCAAGGTGCTGCAAAACTTCACCCAAACACAACACAATGCCATCAAAGCCCTCAAGACCAATCACGACAGCGTCATCAAACCAGCAGACAAAGGAGGTGCCATTGCAAAGAAGTGCACCAACAACTGAACAATCAGGACGACTGCTGACAACTACCTGCTGATCTGACCAGAGAACAAACTCGTGAACTCAAAAGACTTATCAAAATTTTTGATCCAGTTGTTCAAAGTACCCTACACACTCTCATCCGCATATTTCACGCATAGGGGACTTTTACTGCCTTCCAAAGATTCACAAAGCTAACACACCTGGTCATCCCAATGTATGAGGCAATGGGGCCCTGTGTGAAAACTCCTCTGGCTACGTCAACAGCATCTTGAAACCCATTGTACAAAGAAACCCTGGCTTCTGTCATGACATTACAGATTTTCTGCAGAAACCCAGCACCCACAGACCCATCAAACCAGAAACACTCCCTGACACAATGGACATTTTGGCACTCTACACCAGCATCCCCCATGACAACAGCATCAGTACTTGATACCATCAAGTGCCAATTTCCAGGCGCCATCCTACAACTCATAGGTAGGAATTACTTCATTCGCAACCACATGACTTCACCTTCAGCAACCGGTTCTTCATTCAGACATACGGAACAGCCATGGGGATCAATTTGCACCACAATATGCCAACGTTTTCATACACAAGTTCAAACAAGATTTCTTTGCTGTGCAGGACCTCCAATCAATGCTATGCACTGGATACACTGACAACATTTTCTTCCTTTGGACTCATGGCAAGGAATCACTGAAACCACATTGCGATATCAACAAGTTTCATCGCACCAGACCTACCATGGGCGAACCTTTAGAATCAGTCTCATTCTTGGATGCACGCATCTCCATCAAGGATGGCCACCTCAGTACATCACTCTCTTACAAGCTCACAGATAACCTCAAAATGCTGCACTTCTCTAGCTTCTACCCTAAACATATTAAAACAGCCATCCCCTACGGACAAACCCTGCGCACACATGGGATCTGGTCTGATGAGAGGGAATGTGACGGACACCTGAAGGTGTTGAAGATTGCCCTCATCAGAACAGGAAACAATGCTCAACTCATTGATCACCAGTTCCGATGTGCCACATCGAAAAACCGTAATGACATCATCAGAAGACAATGAGATATGACTAAAATGTCATCCAGTACTTTCCCAGAGCAAAGAAACAATGCCATGTTCTTTGCAGCCTTCAACACATCAACGATGAATACCTCATCACAATCTTCCCTACGCCTCCACTTCTCACCTTCAAACAGACATTGTTTGCACCAAACTACCCAGCCTTCAGGAGACCTTCAACAAACAACACCACACAATCCTGTCATGGCAACCTCTGCAAGACATGACAGACCATCAATGTGGATAATACCATCACGTGGGAACACCACCCACCACATACAGAGCAGATACCCATGTGACTCAGCCAATGTTGTCTACCTCATACGCGGTAGGCAAGGATGCCCCGAAGCATGGCATATAGGCAAGACCACGCAGACACTACAACAATGGATGAATGGACACTGCACAACGGTCACCTGACGTGGGTGCTCCCTCCCAGTGGAGGATAACTTCAGGAGTCAAGGACATTCAGCCTCCAATCCTCGGGTAAGCATCCTCCATGGCGGGCTTTGAGATACACAACGCAAAATTGCTGAGCAGAGGCTCATAACCAAGTTCTATACCCATGAGGTTGGCCTCAATCATCCCCACCACACTATAAATTCTCTCTTTCTCTCTCTCTCTCTCACACACACACACACACACACACACACACACACAATAACCTGGCATCATGTGATTTTTGACTTTGTTTGGATGAGCCTTAACTTCTACAGATAAGCACTGGGAAGGTTGAAGCCACTCTCCTTGGCTTCCTTCATAGATTCTACACCTTAGCTTCTGATTTCAACTTCCCCAACCACTACCAATTTGATCAGACTGTTCACAACCTTTACAATCTGTTTGACCCACAGATCTCTTTCTATTTCCACATCTTCCCTGTTATAAAATGACCTGCCTCCACACCATAACACAACCGGCCTTGATCCCTCAGAAGCAGCAGGAACTGCCAATGCTGGAGAATCTGAGATAACAAGGTGTAGAGCTGGATGAACATAGCAGGCCAGGCAGCATCAGAGGAGCAGGAAAGTGGACGTTTCGGGTCTGGACCCTTTTTCAGGAAAAGAGTCTGAAGAAGGGTCCAGACCCGAAATGTCTGCTTTCGTGCTCCTCTGATGCTGCCTGGCCTGCTATGTTCATCCAGCTCTACACCTTGTTATCTCTGGCCTTGATTCCCATCTTCCACTGAAACCCTGATTCATACTTCTGTCACCACCACACATTACTCAATCCACTTTCAGTATCAATTACAAACAAATAATACGAACCACTAGTTAGGCAAGGCTACTAACTCCTGCTGCCTCCAATTACCTTCATAAAGTCTGACAGCATCTTTGATGAGAAATCAGTGTTAACGTTTTGGGTCCAATGACCCTTCTTCAGAATAGTTCTCCAGGTTTGTACAGACTGTTGGCTGCACTGTCAGACAGGCCATCTTTCAGTAAGATGGAAGACCATGTCTGGAGTACTGTGTATAGTTTTGGTTTCTCATTCGAAAAAGATATATTTACGCATTAGAAGCAGATCAGAGAAAGCTCGCTCAACTCATTCACGTGACAAAGAGTTTATGTTATAAAGAAAGGTTGAACATGAAAGGCCCAAAGGGATACTCATAAAATTTTGACACTGAGTCCAGCTGCAATGTTCAGTGATTGTAATACACATTCATGTGGGAGCGAAGACTGAGCAATCCAGATGTTTCTCCAGTGAAGTTCAAAATGAGCATGATCTATGTACATTTTATCATTAGTTACTGCTAACATTATTAGGTAGACAAAAGCCACATCACAGTAGCCTCAGTGCTGTGGATGATAATCAATAATTAATAACTAACAATTGCATTACTGCACAATTATGTTTGGTAATTGCCTTACAAAGACTTGATACTGTTTTTCCAGCGACAAAGAATGCGTGTTTATTTTGTGTAAAAGGTTTACGGAGGTGAATAAATGTTGAGTGAAGTCATCTGCTGTGTGATAGTAGCCTTTACTGTTTCTTAATGATACCATCTGGTCATTGTTTGCCCTGTTGGAATGCCTGAGTTGAACCCCAAACACCCCATATCCTCTCTGTCCATTTGTTTAGAATATGGGATATAGCAAGTTATTTTTAACTTCTCTTCTTTAGTCTCTATTCCTCTTTTAACCACTTGCTTACTATTTATGTGCCTATTTCAGTACCAGAGCATTTTGGAGATAGTGACCGTAACCGAGTTAGAATTAGGAAAGTTATGGAAAAGGATAAGGACGAGCTGGGAATAAAACGGAGGGGACTTGAAGCCATAAGTATACATCAGGTTAAAGATGAGAACCAAACAGGATAAGCCCCTCCAAATGAATGTGGTAAGCAGCTTGAGAGAGTTCCTATTCTTCCTTCACACCCCTTATATCCCTTGGGAAGAGGAAGCAAAGGTTCCTGAAATATTGTTTTATAATACCCCTGTGAAGTACTTTGGGACAGGTCACAATGGTAAAGGCATGTCATTGTTGAGATGTTCTACCAAACTTTCAACAAAGTGTTTGAAGATACATTGCAGTGTGAGATTATGAAATAAAAGAGGCTTAGTATATTTATTTGGTCAATTGTTTACAGGGCAACAAATTCATTTCTTTAATGCTCTAGAATTAGTGCACATATTAAATAGCACAGGTTTTATCAGCCAATTCCATTCAGCTTGGTTTAACACTACTCTTAACTGGAAAACGCTCAAGCTCAAAAAGGGCAAATCTTGTCTCTTGAACTTTTGAAATTCTTTCCTGGAGTGGATCCATTTCTCAGTCATTTCACCCCTAAGTTCTGCCTACAAAGTTAAGGGAAAATAACAGTACATAATAAGCTACTGCAAACAAATCAGCAATCCGTTGACTCTGCTTCACATGCAGTGCATTATGTATTGTTTACTGGGCTTGTTGTAACGTGAAATAAACAAACTAATATTTCACTCTGTTCATTCAGATAAACAGTACTTTAGATATATACCGTATTTAAGGCATATCTACCACTAATGCACAAAGTTTATACCAACAAAACTTATTGCCCATTCCAAATGGCCCTAAAACAAAGGTTGGTGATGAACCATATTCTTGAACCATTGAAGTCTTTTCTTCTGTAGGTACACCCACAGTGCTGTTAGGTAAGGAGTCCTAGGATTTTGATCAATACTGAAGAAACAGTGATGCTTTTCCAAGTCAGAGTATTGTAAGAGCTGGAGATATGCTCATGTTATGATACTCCCCTATGCTTGCTGCCACTTTCTTTTTGGTAATAAAAGTCATTGGATGGAAAGGTGCCACCAACGGTGTTTTGGCAAGTTGCCACAGTGCTTCTTGTATGTTGTATACACTGCAGTCACTGTGTACTGTAACTGAGGTAGTGAACACTTAATCAATGGTGAACACTGTCAATTTTCTTGAGTGTTGGAGTTGACTCTTCCAGCCAAGCGCGGTTTATAACATCACATTCGTAAATTTTGTCTTGTGGATGTTGGAACGGCTTTGGGGAACAGCAGCTGTGTTACTCACAACAGAATTCCAGGTTTCTGATTGTTTTCTGTAGCCAGTGTTTACATGGCCAATCTGGCTACGTTTCTGGTCAATGATGACTCCAAGATGTTAACGGTGAAGTTTCAACAAAGGTAACATCGTTAAAATGTCAAGGGGAGATGGTTAAATTCTTTCATGCTGGAAATGATCATTACCTGACATTGGCATTGTGTATACGGTATTTGCAACTTATTAGTCTAAGCCTAAATGATGTCTGAGTTTCACTTCATATGTGCACAGACTCCTTCACTATCTGAGGAGTTGCTAAAGTACTTAATGGACAACTAAATTTGTAAAAACAATGAAAGGTCCAGATAACAATGGGATTAGAAAAGAGACCCATAACAATGGAGTGATATGAATGTAAACCATAATTTGAGCAATTCCAGATCTTTAGTTAAATTGAAACTAATTTGCTTATAATCAAGACAAGACAAATTCAAAAGAAAACAATGAGATTCAACTAATTTCTACGTGAAACACTATTCTCCATCTACCACGTTCTTAAAATATCAATCCCCAAAGCAAGGAGAATCTTTTATCTTTTCTGTCCACATATACATACAGAACACGTTTGGCACTTGTACTTTTAAGTTTGCAATTTCCTTCCCGGACATATGCTAGTTGAAGAATACCTGCTGGCATCCCCTTCCCAGAAATCGACCTTTTACTAGGTCGGGTTCACTACAACAACCAGGATCAATAATTTTGGGTTTAATAGACCTTATACTCTGATTAAGTGAATAAATTTTGAGTGAGTTACAATTGAACTACAGATTATCATCATGTGATCTATATTTGAAACATTGCAGATAGTGGTATTACGCCTAATTTAGAAAGATAGTGATACTTAGGAACTAGTTAGAAGCAATTCTTTCATGCAAATTTTGGAAAAAAAATTTGTTCTTTAACCTTCTTCAAAAACTTGAACAGCAGTACAAGTTTCACCATCAGTATCTGTTAATGCCACCACATTAATATCAACCAAGTAGAAGCTAGATACATGAGACCGTAGACATATAAGTAGAATTAGGCGGTTCAGCCCAATGAGTCTGCTTTTCCATTCAGTCATGGCTGATAACTTTCTCAAAACCCCTCTCCTGCCTTCTCTCCCTAACCCTTAATCCCCTTACTAATCAAGAACCCATCTATCTTATCTTAAACACTCAAAAACTTGCTCTCCACAGCCCTTTGTGGCAATGAATTCCATAGAGTTACCACCGCCTCATGGAAGAAATTCATTTCAGTTCTAACGGGCCATCCGTTTAACCTGAGGCTGCGCCTTTAGGTCCTAGTCTCTCCTATTAGTGGAAACATCTTTTCCACGTCTACTCTATCCAGGCCTCTCACAGTATTCTTTTAAGTTTCAATCAGATCTCCCACTCATCCTTCTAAACTCCAACACAGACTCGGAGCCCTCAACTGCTCCTCTTATGACAAGCCCTCCACTGCCAGGATCATTCCTGTAAATCTCCTCTGGACACCTACTAACACCAGTATGCTTTTCCTTAGATATTGGCCCAAAACTGCTCACAATATTCCAAACGTGAATATGCAAAAATGGTAGATGGAAAACACTCAAGTGATCAAACACTATGTACTGGAATTAATTTCTGATTACTCTCAGAAGATTTCTAAAGTTTATTTTTAACCTAACTGGTTGAGGATTTATAAAAGTAATCTATTTGCTTCTCCATGAAAACCTCTTGCTCGTTGATGGGAAGAAAACATTCAGTTATATTGCTTAGAGGCAATATTATTGAATACTGCAGACTAAATGGACTAATTGGTCTTGCTTTATCCATCTTTCTCACTTATTGGTTAATGGTCAGTGCGTTATAATAACAACCCTGTCCATTGCAACAATTTGAGCTCTTCCACTTGATGAAATACATTACCTAGCCTAATGATTCAACTGCTATATTGATGCCAAGGTACTGCCACATTAACTTATCATGAAGAATAAAATGGAGAAAACGACGTGCAAATGTAATTCAGAGCGATTAGCACTGACGTAAGGGACTGTAAGATATGAAATGAAACTCGTATAACTGTATCATAACATTTGTCGAAACATCGAGGAAACATTCGAAAGGCGGGCAGTATTTCCTGCACCTGTTTTAGATGAGAATGACATTAGCGACTTTTGAGAAGATTTGTAGCTCAGGTTGAAGTTCTGGATGTGAGATTGCTCGCTGAGCTGGAAGGTTAGTTTTCAGACGTTTCGTCACCATTCTAGGTAACATCATCAGTGAGCCTCCGACGAAGCGCTGGTGTTATGTCCCGCTTTCGATTTATCTGGTTAGGTTTCCTTGGGTTGGTGATGTCATTTCCGACACTTACCAACAGGTGGCGATAGACCCGACCCCACAACTAGAGAACTGAATCACAGCCTTACTCAAAAAACTTCAAAAATCTGGAGAATTAAACAAGAGAGACTTCCAAAAAATGAAACCAGATGGATCCAACACACGACACTTCTACGGGCTACCAAAAACTCACAAACCAGGACCCCCCCCCCCGCCTCAGACCCATAGTGTCGCTGCCTGGAACACCAACCTACAGATTAGCCAAGGAACTACACCAAAGACTAAAACACCTAGTAGAAGACTCCCGCCACTCCATTCGCTCCACCCAAGAATTCCTGAACACCAAAGACACCAAGATAGAAGAGGATGAAATAATGGTCTCCTTTGACGTAACAGCCCCATTCACACCCATCAACATCAACCTGGCCAAAGAAACACTGACTACACTATTAGAAGAGCCGAAGACACACACACCAGACACCACCAACCTCATCAGCAAGGACATCATCAAGCTAATGGACCTGTGCCTTACCACCCACTTCACTTTCAATAATAAAATCTACAGACAAACCAACTGTACACCCATGGGATCTCCGATATCAGGGTTCTTAGCCAAGGCAGTAATGCAGAGACTCAAACAAACAGCTCTGCCAATCATCCAACCCAAACTTTGGGTCCGCTATGTGGATGACACCTTTGTCATCACTAAACAAAACAAATTAGACGAAACCTTCAAGACCATCAACAATACCCTTTACTGGCATAACATTCACAAAAGAGGAGGAAAACAATAACAAACTGCCATTCCTATGTCACAGTAGAACGAACAGTCAATGGGGAACTTCAAACCAGCGTCTACAGAAAAACAACACGTACGGACCAAATACTGAACTACAGGAGCAACCATCCCAACACCCACAAACAAAGCTGCATTAGAACATTATTCCAACGAGCCACCATACACTGCAGCACAGAGGAACCACGCAGAGCAGAAGAAAATCACCTATACAGCATATTCAAAAAGAACGAGTACCCAATGAACACAGTCCGCCGATTTCTCAGCAATAAACCCAAACAAACAGACAAAACGGGCTCAGAAACCATAACCACTCTCCCCTACATCAAAGACATTTCCAAAATGACTGCCAGACTACTCGCATCTCTTGGCATCAGGGTAGCCCACAAACCCACCAACACACTAAAACAGCAGCTCATGAACTTAAAAGACCCTATACAGACAACAAACAAAACAAACGTCATCTACAAAATACCATGCAAGAACTGTGACAAACACTACATTGGACAAACTGGCAGAAAGCTAGCCACCAGGATACATGAACATCAACTAGCCACAAAACAACATGACCCACTATCACTCGTATCCTCACATACAGAGGAGGAAGGACACCACTTTGATTGGGACAACACATCCATCCTAGGACAAGCCAAACAGAGACACGCACGAGAATTCCTAGAAGCGTGGTGTTCCAACCGGAACTCCATCAACAAACACACTGGCTCCAAATCAATCTACCATCCCCTGAGAAAAAGAACAGGAAATGACATCACCAACCCAAGGAAACCTAACCAGATAAATAGAAAGTGGGACATAACACCAGCGCTTCGTTGGAGGCTCACTGATGATGTTGCCTAGAATGGTGACGAAACGTCTGAAAACTAACCTTCCAGCTCAGCGAGCAAACTCACATCCAGAGAATGTCATTAGGACAGAGGGTTTTAATGACTTGGCTCTTTACCTTGCTCTTCTTAATTGTGTTGGTCCTGAAATTGGATGATCAAACGCCTTGGAACTGGATCCTCATATTCATGCCGCTCTGGATTTTTGATACCATTCTATTAATGATGTTGATCGTAAAGATTATAAGGAGATGCAAATCGGGCTATGACAGGAACAGTAATAATCTCAAGAAAGATGTCTGGTATTTCTGCGCCATGCTGTTTAAACTAAGTTTTCTGTTGGCACTGAGCGCCAGACTGGAACATTTCTCACAAATGAAACTCACTTTCGTTTTTATACCACTTTGGCTCTTGCTCATCGGAGCAGTTGGTGATTTAGTGTATAATATGTATTCTATGAGACAAGATTAATAGCGGGTCTATAGGTTTTTTGTTGTCATCCTAATCATTGTCCAAACAGCAGTGATTGATGCGGGACTGCACAAAAACATACCGAAAAACTTATTGAACAGTATATTTCAACTTATTTTTCCAGGTCTAATTCTACTGCGTTGAAAACGTCACAATTTACGGCTGCTTTCATCGAGCTTTGTGAAGTTTTCTTAATATAACCACGTATAAAAGGATCAGAACAGGATGTAGTCATACCACGGGTTTGTTCAAATATATAATTTGTGCAATTGGAATAATTTCCTACAATGTTTTGATAATTACACTGTAACAATATGGGAACGGCCTTTTTTCTGTATAGATGGTTTCTGTACCTAATGCTTGAACTTACATCTACAGAACACAAATTTAGAAAATATAAATTAGTTAGAAATAAGGTTATATCATGGATTTGGTCAATCTGAGGATAAATATAATGAATTGACTTGTTGCATGTTTACTAGTATTATTAGGCAAAGGTCGCAGTACTGTCTTGAATCTCATTCAAAATGTTGTTTATTAAGCAAACAGTTGATTACAAAGGATTGCAATATTTTCAAATCTGCACAAAAGCCAAATAATGCAGACATCTTTTCCAGTCACTTGCTGTATTAAATGTCAACAATATGCAAAGAAAAGTTTTTCTTCTACACTTTGTGGGCATATTTCCAAAGCAAACAACCATGGACCATGAAAAATATGTGCAAGATACAATGAATGAATGACAATGTGATAGAGGAAAGGGCACTAAGGCAGGAGGCAAGCTCCATCTGTTCCAGTGTTGTGTAATAACATCTCTGAACAGACAGATTAGAAAATATCAGTCATTGTAGCAGTATTCATCTCATCCATTTAGGACCAGGGTAATTAAAGGTCAGCGATACAGATGTTCCCTCCCACCCACCATTTGTGAAGGAACCCATTACTGGCTCTAGTAAAATCCAATTCTAAAGTTGCCATAGTCTTAAGAGGACCATAAGACTGTTCTGAGGAGGGGACTGGTGGTGAATTTAACCTTAAAGTTACCACACTTCAAACAAGGTCAAGAAGGTAGGATATTTACGGTAGCTTCAACCAGTCCCATTCTACAAGATAACAAAGCGTGAAGCTGGATGTGCTCATTCAGCTTCATGCTTTGTTATCTTGGATTCTCCAGCATCTGCAGTTCCCATTATCTCTGATCACCATTCTACAAGATAATCCCTTTAAAAAGGCATATCAGGGTTACTGCTTTAGACAGCATGTTGCGGGGCACCATCAACACAAATGCTAAACAAAAATCATCCTGGAAAGCACCAAAACCACACTAGAAAATACCCTTCATTGGGACAGCTAGTTGAGCAAATCACCCAGAGGAGTGGGAAGCCTAGGCCAAGAGGCAAAATGTGATTGGCCTCGCAGCCACAGGAGGCCCAAACGGTGTGGTGTACAATTAATACTTTCTCTGGAATGTCAAACTCTGTCCCCCCCTCTGTGCACCCCCATCCATAACCATGTCTCCATCCTTTTCTGACCCCCTCCAAAGCCTCTGCTACCAGCGTGAAAGATCAATTCTTTATACCTCTCTCCATAGATAGAACAACAGAGACCAATTTAAAAGCTGGTTCAATGTTGGCATTTACGCTCCACAAGCCTTCTCTCACTCTGCTTCATCCAACTAGCATAACCTTCAATCCTTTTCTCCTTACATAGCTATCATTTGCCTCCACCCTTCTGTCAATCAGGTCTGAATTCCCTCTACTTTTTAGACAAGTAAGTTTAGCTCAATGTGCACTTGACTCTGAGTCACAACATTGTGGATTGAATTAATGCAGGGCTTGAACACACAAGTTGTTAAGCTGTCAGAAATACAGTTTTTCAGATGACATGTTGAAACATGGCACCATGTCTACTTAGGTGAATGTTGGAAATCTCAGGTAATATTTGACCAAGTACAGGGGGCTTTCCTCAGTGACTCAACCATTATTTGGCAAACAGGTGAGAAAACAGATTAATTATTGATAATTATTACATTACTGATTGTGGAGTGTACTGAGTTCACATTAGTTACCTAGCTTTTAAAATAATTACTTCAACAAGTACGTAAATGAAAGCAAAACGTGGAATCTGAAACAATTTGTGTGTATGTATGTATTTAGAACTGGATTCAGGTTGTTGGCAGTGCTAGCAGCCTCTGAGAAGTCAGAAACAGTTAATTTTGAGTGCCAAACTGAAAGGCGTTGGAATTAAAAAATGACTTCTGACAGAGGTTAAGTTTCTCCAGCTTCAATGTTTTTTTCAAAAAGTACTTAATTTGTTTGTTTTTTGCACAGATGTTGAACGGTCATGAAAAGTCTTATACAAAAATGTTACTCTTTGCATCTACTATTTTTGGGTTTAACAAATATGTGGGGTTTCCACTATCTTAGTAAACTTTATGATTTTAAAACAAACCTCAGATTTTTCTTTTTTTAAGAAGACAGAAAACAGCACTAGCATGTTCAGTATTTAAGTTTATTCTCTTAGCAGCTAACCTAATGCAAAACAATGCTACTATATCTTATTCTAATCCATTCCAGCTCATCCAACACCCTCTTCCTTGCTGTCTAGAATTTCACCTAATCTATCAATATATGAACTTGAATTTTCCCTTACTGTTCAAATTCTGAGATGAATTACTCTCCATTTTCTCAGTTCCTACATTCCAACAGCCAGCCATTATTGACGTTCATTAGAAGAAGAATCAGGACTACACCTCATCACTGATCTTGAGAATGCAAAGGGTTATGTTAAGAGATATCAAAGCAAGTTCCACAATGATGAGAGGTTCTTCTAGCTGCATAGCACATGTATACTAGGTTGTTTTTTCCAGTTACTGGTGAAATTTGTACAAGTTGTTGAAGATTAAGTGCCAAGTAACATCCAATGTATTACTGCAACAAGCATAAAAAGTACTAGATCTGCACCTTAAATTCTGTAAGCTGCAGGCTTATGGGTCATGTGCAGGAAAATGGGATGAGAAAGGGCATCTGGGTGTTTTTGGGACAGCATGAACAGGATAGGCAGAACATCCGCTTTCTGTGCTCCAGCATTTCTACGGTTCATAAAGTGTGCCAATATTGCCAAGAAAAGTGCAGTCATTAGAAAACAGCAAGCATCAGAAATTCTAGACAGCTTCGCTTCAAGGGGATCCTCGCACACTTTGTTGCTTAAAGACCTGATTGCCAATCGTTCTTTGGAAAGTGGCAAGAAAAAGATCTCCTAGATGAAATAGGAGTTTTGTGTTTTTTCTAATACGTATTTAGAATTGGATTCAGATGGGTGGATGAAGAAATCTTCCTTCTGCTCTCTGACTTAAGATAATTAGTTTAATGAAAAGGCACACCACCAGAATAGAAATGAACTGTCGATGTTTCAAAATTAATTTGGAGATCTGTTTAATACCAATCTCTCTCATGCTATTGAGGGAAGACAGTAAATCACTCATGATGTAACACAAAAGGCTGCTCCAAGCATGGACTTTGCTACTCGATTTGGTTTCAGTATTATCTTCATTGACACTTGCATTGTGCACATTAGGGAAGAACATATCTCTCATACAGACAAACTTCACATCCAAAAGTCCAAGAACATTCTCACTACCCAAATATTTAACTTACAGACGATGCACGAAGGGGATGCAGAAGATGGTTAAAAATGACTGCATATTCACAACATTAATTTGCTACATTGTTATTTTATAAATTATTCATTAGCTGGAATTCAACTCTGCTAAAGCAGTTTTACATGAAACTGCTTACAACCTTTCAGTCCACAGTATTGACATTTTGCTGTTCTCAGCAATGGTTTCTAAGCAATCACAGTATGATGGTAGAAAAATACTAAGCCTGGCTTTGAGAAGAGAATGTCAACCAGAATTCCAGAGCTGACTAAGCAAACAGCTCTTGTAGAAAATGCACTTGTGAACAGAAGAATGGATGACCAAATTTAGCTATAATGATCCCTGATGAAGTACTCACCATTTATAATTCCCATACAAAAGAGGTGTTACCTTGTTCATACAGAGGGTTGAAGTGCAACTGTAGTTCTACAGGAATTGTGCCTTAAAGAGAGGTTAATAAGTGCAAACAACAAAAGTTAAAATATAACCACATAAAAGACAATGAACAGAAGAACTTAAACATTTGGTGGGAAAAAATCTCAAAATGCTCATTTGAACCTTGAAGTTTCTTTCCTTGTACCACTGAGTCTCAAAGTATCTGCAACTTGGACCAAGTGGTTATGCGCAAACCTTGGCTGCAAGTTATCAACGAACTGTTAATATGTGGAAAACATTAGTGCTGGGTCCAAACCACACTTCATTCGTAAAAGTCATTAATAATAATATAGGTCCAGAAATAAGTTAATTTTTTCTTCAAAACAACCATAGTGCTCTTAAGTTCCGGCTCGGCTGAGATGAACTGACTTAATACAGCAGTAATAAACTGAATTGCTCTCTTTTCTCTCCCTGCCCCACCACACCACATTTCTTTCCATAAAGTGCAGTGAATCTTAACGTGCATATTAACAGAACATTGTAAGCAATGGAGTTTTGGATGTGGGAATATCATGATGTTACAGGGAGAATGGTCATCTGATTTGATGGCATAATACTATGTTGATTGTGTTGCTGTTTGAAAAACAAGGACTTAAATCCAGCCCAAATTAAAATGTAAGGCTAGTTCAATCATCAACACTTACCAAACTGAGCTGATAAAACTGTCACATTTATCCTGAGATCATGATGACTTTCTTATAATACACATCTAGCACAACTACAGAACATTATTTTCAACATTAATGAGTGACACAAAAGGTAATGCCTTAGAATTTGTGGTTCTAATGATGATGAAACTGTCAGTGTTTGTGATCACTACAGTGTAAAACTAGCAGCAACATCTGATATCCAGAAAAGCAGTTAATGTGGATAAACAGAAGTTGTTGTCGGTGATAATTTGACTTTATGAAGGTGTGAGAGAACAATCAGCACAATCACAATAAATTGACATGATAAACACACTATTCTTATTTTGCAATCAAGTAAATTGTCAATCAGATGTAACTGATAATTAACAGTATATTAAATCATAATTAATATGGTGTGGTGCAGTCGTAGTGTCCCTACCTCTGAGTCAGAAGTTCCTAGATTCAAGTCCCATCAACTCCAAAGTGTATCTTAACATCTCTGAATAGATTGGTTAGAAAATATCTGAATGATAATTATTGCTCAACCACCTTTCTGGCCCTGACAATTAATTTTACATATGTGGAACCCCTTTTCCCCCCAAGGACATGTGAAAATTAAATTTACATTTTTTTAAAAATCATATTTTAGTTTTTCTTACTGTACATGGATTAAAATATACATTATAATCCTTGCCTTCTACTTCATGCTCTGAAAATTGGAATAACTCTTTAGTCTGACTGACTGATCAGTTGCCAACATTGTTGTTGAATGCTGCAGTTTGTGCCAAATTCAAATCAGAACAGAAATCCAAACTCTTGAAGCTCCAGCAAACTTTTGACAGTAGCTTGTTGAGATCAGCAGCAAACACCCTTACTGTCAGTGACTGCAAATTCAGGGGTATGGTGCATACAAAGTGCTCCAAATATGTGCATCCATGCGTCAAAATAGTACAGACTGAAAAATTATTTAAAAACAAATCATCCTAGGTCTTGTACAACTTGAGCCGACGCCATAGAACACTAACTTTGTTTCACTTAGTGCAATAGGGAAATAAAGCAATACATAGTATAGCTAATTCAGCTATTAGATGCTGCAATTTTGAAACTTGGTCCTGCCCAAATACAGATGAAGCGAGGCATGGCATCCTAGTTAAAAAGCATACCCTAGGTGAAACGTTAAAATTACAACTGATTTTTGTGAAGACAGTATTTGCAGAAATTTAGTGAAGGATAACGTTTAAAAACTAGCTTAAGTCAGCTACTGGTACATCAGTGTCTTGGACAACATCGCATAATGAATACCTTTATTTTAAAATCTAGAATATGACCATCTGCACTCAATTCCCTTCTCCCCTCCCCCTGGGAGAGAAAGAAGAGAGAAAATTCTGATTTGTCTGCACGGTTACACAAATTTTGTCACGTCTACATTAGGCGAAATAAAATAATGTAGGTGTAAAATAGCCAAAGGCTACTACTTTTGGTACTTACATATGTAAAAACATTAAAGTACACTGAACCTTTATTAAGTGGTTCAGATTTTAGTTTGAAATTGTACTACATAATTATAATAAAAGATGTATTTACACTACTGTGTTGACACAAATACCAGTATTCAAACTTGCAACTAGGTTGACATAAGCTCTATGGATAAGCTTGAATTTGGAAACAATTTTGGCTCAGCTTACAAAAAGTATGTGCCGAGGTCAACTCTGCTTCTATCCTCATGACTTTTTAATCTAATAACAAAAAAGTAATTTTGAAAACCTTTTATTTTTCCCATTTAACCTGCAGTATGACAGTGCACCTGCCCCTTAAGTGCTGTTAAGTTTCACAGTTATGGACAGGCACTGAGGAATGTTACAAAGCTACATGTACTTTTCTGTCCTACCATGTAACAGTCTTGAGAACAATAACAAGCTTGCCCCATAGAACTTACATAAGCAAGAACATATATTGTACGTCACACCATTGTCCAGATACATTTTTAAAAAAAAATAAAAGCTTCAAAGAATATACACAGATATCAATAAGAAAAGTTCCGTTGCTACTCATGCAAATCTGGCTTTACTGAAGGTAGCTGTTGTTCATCTCCACAGTCAGTTTGGATGTTTGAACACACGAGATCTTTTGACTCAGTTACAGACTGTGATTCACTGCTTTTAGGTTCCACTTTCATTTTTGGGAGCTCTGTGAAATTAAGTTCTATTTTTACTTCTCGATGTCTTGCATCTTCAGAGGTGATGTCGTCCCTCTGTTGTTTATCCTCAGTTTCTAATTTGATAACAGGGCACTTGGTGTCTGGTGGCAATTCTTGATTTACAGAAGCACATTCTTGAGCACATGGTTCTCCTGCATCTGGGTGATACTGTCTCAACCGTACATGCCACGCCAAGCTGCAAACTGCAGAGACAGTCTTGAACTGGTGTACAACATTCCGGGGAATGAAATATACATCGTTATCATATAGCTGAATCCTCGCATAGCGAATACCTTCTCTTCGTATCTGGTTGAGTTTTGCATCATCTACCCATTGAACACACTAAAAACAAGATGAGAAAATAGTGTTCAGTAATGCAAACTGTTCACAAACTATATAAAACACAGTAGCTTCAAGTGCATTGATTCACCCCAGAAATTAATTTTTTTTGTTTCCAATCAAGAGGTTAGAATTAATCAAATTGTTGCTCACATGAGTTCACTGGTCTGCATTTCAAGTTCTCAATTTCACCACCAGGTGGAGTGAGCTGTGCTTTGACAAAATAGTTTTGGGAGGCTGATGTTTCCCCACAGGAAAAAGCCTCCCCGTACACAGGCAATGTCACAGATTTTTCCTCATATTCATGATGATTCGCAGACTGATGAGTATCAGTGACCGGTCCAAATGGACTTAGGTGACAAAACTAAACTGGCGCAACAGTGAAGCTACATTCTTTGGGATGGCAGCAGGTCAGACAGCATCCATGGAGAGACAGCAAGCTAACCACTCAAGTCTAGATGACTGTTCATCAGAGCTGAAGTGAAGTGTGGAGGGGGCAGCATTTATACTAAAACTTGAGAGGAGCGGCGTTGGGGTAGTGGGTGTAGGGTGCTGGTGGAGAAAAGATGTTGACAGTTCAGATTAAGTGATTTGAATGTGAGAACAGCAGAACAAGGGTGTGTCTAACTGCCAGACTTGAAAGGACAGTTAGAGAAAAAAAAACTGCAGATGCTGGAACCCAAGTAAACAAACAGAAGGCTGGCAGAACACAGCAAACCAGGGAGCATTTGGAGGAAAGGAGCAGTAACGTTTCCGACATTACCCTTCTTCAGGACTAGATGTGGGGGTAAGGGGGAGCTGCAGGTAAAGTGAGGGAGGGGAGGGATGGAGGGGGAAAGGTAGCGATAGTGGACTCTGGTAGTAGGTACAACCTGGTTGGTTGGTGGGAGGGGTGAATGCAGTTGGTGGCTGGAAGGGAGGGTCAGAAGGCGGATCAGAGGGAGGAAGTGGGGCCGGAAAGGGAGCCAGGGAATGGGGTGGGAAGATTACTTGAAATTGGAGAACTGAATGTTGGAGTCCCCGGGCTGTCGGGTGCCCAGACTGAAGAGAAGGCATTGTTCTTCAAATTTGCATTCCAAGTTGCTGCGACACTGGAGAAGGCTGAGGACAGACATATCAGAAGAGCAGCAGGCTGGAAGTTGAAATGGGCAGTGACCAGGAGGTTAAGTCAGCCATTACGGACCGGGCAGAGATGCTCGGCAAAAAGGCCACCTAGTCTACGTTAGGTCTTATTGACATTGAAAGGACCACATCAGAAGCACTGGATGCAATAGGCTAGGTTGGAAGAGATGCAGGTGAAGCTCTGTCTCACTTGGCAGGGCTGTTTACAGCCGTGAGTGGAGGTGAGGGAGGTGGTGTGTGGGCAGGTGTTGCATCTTTTAAAGTTACAGGGACAGGGGAAGATACTGGGAGGGTTGGAGTGATCACTGGGTGTTAGGCACATATCCCTCCAAATTCTTCCTATTCATGTACTTACCCAGATGTGTTTCAAATATTATAACAGTACCTGCACCCACCATTTTCTCTGGCAATTCACTCAACACACACAAACCACTCTGCATAAAAATACTGCCCTGATGTCTTTTTTTAAAATCTTTCTCCTCTCACCTTAAAAATATGCCCCCAGCTTTGAAAAGCCCATCCCAGGGAAATTCTATTCACCTTATCTATGCTCCTCATGGTTTTATAAACTTCTAACAGGCCAGCAAAAGAAATCCCAGCCTATCTTTGAGAAGTGAATGCCTCCATTCCTGGCAACACCCGAGTAAATCTTTTCTTAATCTCCTCCAATTTAATAATATCCTTCCAATAGCAGGGTGACCAGAACTGCAATTTTTAAGATGAATTGATTTATAATATGCTTGCACATATATATGAATTTTTTGTTTGGAAAAATGCTTTCCTTGGACAGAAGTCTAATTGGTCTTTAGTTCTCGGTGGCCCACACTATCACTCAAATGGCTCAAGACACTATGTTTCTGACATTTTCCCTAACACTATATGATTTGAAAAAAAATGATTCACTTAACTCAATCTCTCTCCTTCTGTCAAAAGGTACTGCATATACTTTATGTGCTTTGCAAACCCTACATTTCCTTCATTCAGCATCCACATGTGAATTCTTCACTAGGGTTAGTGACTATAAATCAGGAGTGGAATATTGATGGATTTTTCCATTTCCACATCAGAAGGGCTGAATATTACACTATTACATAGCAAATATGGAACAAACAAGGCAGCAAACTTAACTTCCCACAGAGCCAAACAGCATGGAAACAGACCCTTTGGTCTAACCAATCCATGTGTAACATATTCCCAAACTAAATTAGTCCCAACTGCCTGCTCCTGGCCCATTTTCTCCAAACCTTTCCTATTCATGTACTTATCCAAATGTCTTTTAAAAGTTACAACTGCACCCAGATCCACCACTTCCTCAGGAAGTTTACTGCACAGATAAACCACCTCTATGTAAAAAACAAAATGCCCCTCGTGTCTTATACAAATCTCTCTCCTCTCACCTGAAAAAATGTGCCCTCTAGTCAAGAAATCTCCTATCCAAAGAAACAGACAACTGCCATTAACTCTACTTATATCCCACATTATTTTACAAACTTTTATAAGGACTCCTCTCAAACTCCTATGCTCCAGCAAAAGTCGTCCCAGCCAATCCAGCCTTTCTTTGTATCTGGAATTGATCTGCAGTTGACAGCCAAAGGGATGAAAGCAAAAGCTAATAAAAACAGAAAATTTTCATAGGATCAAGTTCAAGTTTACAACTAGTTTTGTAATAATTCCAAAACAGAATTAACTTAGATTACCTGAGACAACGGTGGTTCATGCAGATCTAACTGGAGCCTCTGCACCACCTCTAGGAAGTCTTCTGAATGAAAACAAATTACATCTTTGGTTATACGGGGTTGATCAAACCTATTAAAAAAAGGAACATTATTAATTAGCTTTAAATTTAGAAAACAATCTCTACTTAGGCGATTGGTCATTGCGTTGTGACATAAGCTGCCAATGACTGAAATTCAACACCTAGCTGAAGGAAAGAAAGCAAGCTCAGAATTAGCACATTTTGATCATTAAATGGTTATTAGAAGTGTTGGGTTCCCTTTTAGGAGATTCCTACACACTTGATACAAATGCCATACGCCAACTTCTGTGAACAACCACAGTTTATTTAAGCCAGTACAAGCTTTTGGAGGATCACTTAAACTTCGCAGGGCTTGCGGAGCTGAGTCAAGCGATGCTCCCTATAAGGGAATCGTCCTCCCTTTATATAGGTTTTTTAGCACAGTTAGACATGCAGGCAGGATAAAAAATTTTTTTCTCCCCCATAGTTACATGCCTAGCAACAGTAATAGTATGTAACTTAATCATATAATGTAAAACAATGTGTGGGACCAGACAGCTCCTTATCTTTATAGCCTTAGTTCAACCTTTACAGGGAGCAGAGTATAATTAGCTTACTGTATTTTGTCTGAAACACAGGGGCACCCATGAAGCATCTAATTTCTTACAGACGTTAAATTTACAGAGATCAGAACAGTTATTAACCCTTTAACATTTCAGAAGCAGTATGAAAAATACACTAATAGATATTAATTCAACTGCCAGCCTATTCAACAGAATACAAGTTTTCTTTAGAAGTGCAACCAACTGTTATTGGTACTCATTAATATCCTTATTTCAATGTCACTCATAGCAATTTTTGAGAAGATTTGTAGCTCAGGTTGAGGTTCTGGATGTGAGTTTGCTTGCTGAGCTGCAAGGTTAGTTTTCAGACGTTTCGTCACCATTCTACGTAACATCAGTGAGCCTCCGACGAAGCGCTGGGGTTATGTCCCGCTTTCTATTTATCTGGTTAGGTTTTCTTGGGTTGGTGATGTCATTTCCTGTTCTTTTTCTCAGGGGATGGTAGATTGATTTGGAGCCAGTGTGTTTGTTGATGGAATTCCGGTTGGAACACCAGGCTTCTAGGAATTCTCGTGCATGTCTCTGTTTGGCTTGTCCTAGGATGGATGTGTTGTCCCAATCAAAGTGGTGTCCTTCCTCATCTGTATGTAAGGATACGAGTGATAGTGGGTCATGTCGTTTTGTGGCTAGTTGATGTTCATGTATCCTGGTGGCTAGCTTTCTGCCAGTTTGTCCAATGTAGTGTTTGTCACAGTTCTTGCAGGGTATTTTGGAGATGACGTTTGTTTTGTTTGTTGTCTGTATAGGGTCTTTTAAGTTCATGAGCTGCTGTTTTAGTGTGTTGGTGGGTTTGTGGGCTACCCTGATGCCAAGAGGTCCGAGTAGTCTGGCAGTCATTTCGGAAATGCCTTTGATGTAGGGGAGAGTGGTTATGGTTTCTGAGCCCGTTTTGTCTGTTTGTTTGGGTTTATTGCTGAGAAATCGGCAGACTGTGTTCATTGGGTACCTGTTTTTTGTGAATACGCTGTCTCGGTGATTTTCTTCTGCTGTTCGTAGTTCCTCTGTGCTGCAGTGTGTGGTGGCTCGTTGGAATAATGTTCTAATGCAGCTTCGTTTGTGGGTGTTGGGATGGTTGCTCCTGTAGTTCAGTATTTGGTCCGTATGTGTTGTTTTCCTGTAGACGCTGGTTTGAAGTTCCCCATTGACTGTTCGTTCTACTGTGACATCTAGGAATGGCAGTTTGTTATTGTTTTTCCTCCTCTTTTGTGAATGTTATGCCAGTGAAGGGTATTATTGATGGTCTTGAAGGTTTCGTCTAATTTGTTTTGTTTAGTGATGACAAAGGCGTCATCCACGTAGCGGACCCAAAGTTTGGGTTGGATGATTGGCAGAGCTGTTTGTTTGAGTCTCTGCATTACTGCCTCTGCTAAGAACCCTGATATTGGAGATCCCATGGGTGTACCGTTGGTTTGTATGTAAGTTTTGTTATTGAAAGTGAAGTGGGTGGTAAGGCTCTGCCAATCATCCAACCCAGACTTTGGGTCCGCTTTGTGGATGACGCCTTTGTCATCACTAAACAAAACAAATGAGACGAAACCTTCAAGACCATCAATAATACCCTTTACTGGCATAACATTCACAAAAGAGGAGGAAAACAACAACAAACTGCCATTCCTAGATGTCACAGTAGAACGAACAGTCAATGGGGAACTTCAAACCAGCGTCTACAGGAAAACAACACATACGGACCAAATACTGAACTACAGGAGCAACCATCCCAACACCCACAAACGAAGCTGCATTAGAACATTATTCCAACGAGCCAGCACACACTGCAGCACAGAGGAGCCACGCAGAGCAGAAGAAAATCACCTATACAGCGTATTCAAAAAGAACAGGTACCCTATGAACACAGTCCGCCGATTCCTCGGCAATAAACCCAAACAAAACACTCTCCCCTACATCAAAGACATTTCCGAAATGACTGCCAGACTACTCGCAACTCTTGGCATCAGGGTAGCCCACAAACACACCAACACACTAAAACAGCAGCTCATGAACTTAAAAGACCCTATACAGACAACAAACAAAACAAACGTCATCTACAAAATACCTTGCAAGAACTGTGACAAACACTACATTGGACAAACTGGCTGAAAGCTAGCCACCAGGATACATGAACATCAACTAGCCACAAAACAACATGACCCACTATCACTCGTATCCTTACATACGGATGAGGAAGGACACCACTTTGATTGGGACAACACATCCATCCTAGGACAAGTCAAACAGAGACACGCACGAGAATTCCTAGAAGCGTGGCGTTCCAACCGGAACTCCATCAACAAACACACTGGCTCCAAATCAATCTACCATCCCCTGAGAAAAAGAACAGGAAATGACATCACCAACCCAAGGAAACCTAACCAGATAAATAGAAAGCGGGACATAACACCAGCGCTTCGTCGGAGGCTCACTGATGACATTACCTAGAATGGTGACAAAACGTCTGAAAACTAACCTTCCAGCTCAGCGAGCAAACTCACATCCAGAATGTCATTCATTTCTGAATTGGTTCTGCTTACCAACCCCTCTTATTTACAATTCGCTTGTTTTTATTGGAATCCTTGGTCACTGTTGATCATTTGGATATACACCCAAGGAGGCAGATTTATAATTTTAAACAGGAGTGATTATTTATCCAACCTCTGAACTGTAAGATGGTACAAAAGGCACTGGAAACAAAGTTTATAAGGGGACGTGAAACAGATATTACCTGTACTAAATACCAGAAGCTGACATTAAACATAGAATGGTGCACAGTGCATTAAGTGCAGCAGGGTTGGCATGGTGGCTCAGTGGTTAGCACTGCTACCACTCAGGGCCAGGGACCTGGGTTTAATCCCATCTCTGCGTGACTGTCTGTGGGGTCGGTTGGGTGCTCTGGTTTCGCCCCACAATCCAAAGATGTGCAAGTTAGGTGGTTTGACCATGGTGTTAAATTCCTCAGTCCTATCTAGGGATGCGAGTAGTAGTTAGATTAGCTTTGCAAATCTGGGGCTTAGGGGATAATGCGGGGGGCTGGATCAAGGTGCAATGCTCCTTGGAGGGTCGGTGCAGGACTTAATGGACCAAATGGCCTCTTTCCATACTGTAGGGGTTCAGTCATTCTTTGTAAGACTATTTTCTACATATGCAGGAAAAAGCTGAAATTCTACCTTTCAACTCTTCCCATTAACTGAATATCTATGTTACACAGGCGTCCTCAGCAAATTGTGATTTACATTGCCAATGCAACTAAGTGAATTGCAGATCCCCTTAGGAACCAGTGGGCTGGGATGGGGTAAGGCGGGGTAAGGCAGGGTGAGACAAGGCAACAGAAGGCCAAGGGAGGAAGCGGGACCGAGTGTAGCAGTGGAAGCACATGGGGAAGGGGTCACATCAGCATATAGCCAACAGAAGAGAAAGTCTACAGCAAACAGTTTTCAACTGAAATTGACAACAATATCATCATTCATCATCAGCAGTGGCTCGCAAGCTAGAATGACTCTCTTGCGCTCCCAGGGCAAGTCCATAGGTGGCTGGGCAGTCTGACATGGCTTCTGCAGGCTCTGCTACACTTGGGGCAAAAGACAGTCTTGAAGGGGGTGGGCGGCGTATTACTGTGGCAGCATGTTCCTTACCCTGTTTCTGCCTGGCTTCCACTTTCTCCCCCAATGGCAAGTCTTGTAGTGCTTGACCTTACCAGATGCTCCTCCTCCACTTTGGATGGTCTTGACCCAGTGATTCCATAGTGTCAGTGGAATGCTGTACTTTGCAAGTGATGCCTAAAGGGTATCCCTGAAATGCTTCCTCTGACTGCCCGGGTGGAGCTCACCTGCCATTTTGGAGCTGGGAGTGCCTGCTCGGTCAGTCTTGTGTCAATCATGTGGACGACATGCCCAGTCCACTGCAGCTGATCAAATGTGGTCAGTGCCTCAACGCTGGCCTCATTGAAGACACCAGAGTTGGTGTGTCATTTCATCCCAGTGGCTGTGCTGACACTACTTTATCAGTGACATTAAAATGAATCAACTTTAAGGGGATGTAGCCTAAGTGGAAAGTTACTTTATTCATTCGAAGAATGAGGACAGCGCTGGCTAGGCCAGCATTTATTGCCCATCCCTAACTGCCCAGAGGGCACTTAACAGTTAACCACATTGCTATGGATCTGGAGTCACATGTAGGCCAGACCAGTCAAGGACGGCTCTTTTCTTCCCTAAACGACATTAGTGAACCAGATGGATTTTTATGACAATGACAATGGATTCATGGTCACCTTTAGATTCTTAATTCCAGATGTTTATTGATCTCAAAATCTGCTGTGGCAGGATGTGATGTGTAATGCTGCTTCTCTTCCTGATTAAATGCAGTTGTCAATACTAGGCTACTCCTGGCCTTCTAACGCAAATCAAGAAGAACACAAAGCTGTGTGATGTTTAGCAAAAATGAATCACCAGAGTCAGTTTGCCTTTCTGCATATTCAGGAGATGCTTCCAAAGTCCCAAATTATGCCTACGGGCCATAATTAAAACATCTATATTTACTGTTTATCATGACACTTTACTTAGCTTAATGTTTCTTCTTACTTCCCTCTTAAAATCTCAAATTATTAAAATCAAACTTTTTTATTCCTTTTTTAAATTTCCGTTTTGACATTAATTGTACCAGATGCAGGTGTTCATAATCTGCTGCCATATTGGAATATCAGAGAAATAATTTGTATGGGAATCATTATTTTAGTTAATTTAGGAACGAATGGCAATACATTTTTCTTCAACATTTAATAATTAACAGCAGTGATTAGCTCACATACCAATCCCCACACTGTACAGCTTTCAACACTCCAACAGCTGCTGTAGTCTGACGTTCAAATCCCTGTCCAATATGATCAGCATGGGCTCGAGTCCTATCCTCAAATAGCATTTCACGTGGCTCACTTGCACGAGGTAGATACTGTAAATTTTTTATCTCATTGGTTGTTCTAAAAGAAATGGATAAAAGTGTAAACATGGAATAAGACCAATTTTCTATCTTATTCAGGTACTTTGCTTTCAAGTAAACTTCAGGTATTCAAACATTGAAGAGATGGAATGCAGGGAAGGAAGGATAAACAAATGCACAATGTGAGCCAGTCTGAATCTTAATTTATTAATAAGAGAATAAATACATGAATAACTTGTTAAACCAAAGCATGGTACAAATCAGAAGTTAGCTATTTGAAGTCCTTCTATTTTCTTCATTCACAGGATGAGGGTATCGCTGGCTAGGCCGACATTCATTGCCCATCCTGAATTGCCCAGAGGGCAGTTAAGAGTCAACCACATTATTGCGTGTCTGGAGTCATATATAGTTCAGACCAGGATAAGACAGCAGTTTCCTTCCCTAAAAAGGTCATTAGTGAGCCAGATGGGTTTTCTAACAATGGATTCATGGTGACTTTTAGACTCCTAATTCCAGATTTTATTTCCTTTCTTGAATTAAAATTCCACAACCTGTCTTGCTGGAATTTGAACTTTGGTCCCAGAACATTACTTGGGTCTCTGGATTAACAGTACAACAATAATATCACCAGGTACTGCATCCACTCACTCCAACCTAGCTGATGCATACTAATCCATACCTATGCATTACCCAGTTTAGTCCATTAATGCCAGATAGCACTATTCCCCAAATTATATTTTCAAATTTCAGATGAATGCATTAATACAGTAGTTTACAAAGCTTAAAGCAATTTATAGCAATATTGCTTTTAACAGTTAATTCTGTTTTTTTAGTGAGTATAAGTAATATGGATTTTTTGGCAATTAAATACAATTGGTAACCAGGAGTAAATTTCTGGAATAAAATCTCACTTCTACTGTGTAACAAATTATCGCTTGACAATGAAATAATTATGAAGATACAAATTAGGAACAGTCTTAGGCCACTGGGCCCGTCAAGTTTGCTACATCAATCAATCAAGGGAGGTCATGGGTGATCCCTTTACCTCTGAATTCCACATTCCCATCAACCCCCAATAACCTTTGATTCGCTCATCTGACAAGAATCTACCTACATTCGACCACAGTAACCAGACTTCCACGATTGAGTTTAAAAAGTAAATCCACACACCTTCAAGAAATTTCCCCCGATCTGTGTCCTATATGGGTGACCCTCAATTTTAAAACCATGTCCCTCAGTTCTGGATGCACCCACAACAGGAAAGGTTCTATGTCAACTTTGACAAGATCATTCAAGATGATCAACATGTTTCAATCAAGCCATGCCTTGATCTCCCAAACTCCAGGCCTGAGTAACCCCAGTCTGACCAATCTTTCTTCATAAAACGTGATACCACATATCAGTCTAGCAAACATCACCTCCAACACATTTACATCTCTTAAACAACGAGAACAAAACTGTCCAACATTCAAGATGCAGTCTCACCAGTCCTGTAAAAGTGAAAAATAACATGATTACTTTTATGTTCACTTCCCCTTGCAATGAAGGACAGCATCCTATTAGCCTTATTAATCATTTACTGAACTTGCATATTAATTCTTGTACGTGAGTCACATATTCAAACACCTAGGATCAGGATTTTGCGGTGATTCTCTGTTTAAGTAATATTCTGTTTGCATATTTCTCCCACCAAAGTAGATTCCCCAAATTAGATTCCATCTGCCAGATCTGTACTCGCTTAACCTGTCCATATAATTTTGCATCCTTACTCTATCATCTTCACAACGTACTTTCCATTCTAGCTTTCTCTCACCTGCATATTTAACCAGCACATCTTCAATTTCCTCCATGGTTTTTTAAAAACTGCTCATGGCGCGTGGGTTTCATTGACTGTGCTGACATTTGTTGCTCATCCCTAGTCCCCATAAAGATGCTGGTGAGCTGCCTTCTTGAACTGTGCAGTCCATTTGGTAGAGGCACACCCATAATGCTGTTAATACACATATTGCAGTATATTTATCCATGACAGTGAAGGAATGATGATATTTTCCAAGTCAGGACGGTGTGCAGCTGGGAGGGGAACTTGTAGGTGACAGTACTTCTTGTGCCTGTGGCCCTTGTCTTATTTGATGGTGCTGGCTGTGGGTTTGGAAGGTGCTACCTAATCAGATGTGGTGAATTTCTACCAAGCACCTTGCAGATGGTTTACACTGCTGCTACTTTGTCAAAGGAGTGAATAATAGTCTGAGGGCCAGCAGTGACCTCAACAAGACACTACTCGTCACATCCTGCAAATCCAGAAAAGACCAAGTTTGCAAAGTATTATTTACAAATAATCAGTTTAGAGACCAATATGATTTGACAGTGAGGTTACTTCAGTAATATTAAAAACAAGCTGAAGTTCCTCTGTGTATATGCAAATTTTGCTGGGTTAAGGGCCTGAGTACATACAAAATAAATTAATAACCAAAGAATGTATGTTACACTCGGCTCAACAACACTTTTAGTACAGCCTTTTCATTATATATAGCAATTAAAATACTGGAGACAATGGCCCTGTGTTCCTACAAAATAGGAAGAAAAGTAAAACTACTGAAATGTGATCTGATAGTATTCACTATCAATACAACACTACGGAAGGATTTTATTCGTACTTTTAGCATACTGCAGGTTATATCAAGCTTAAGACCACCTCCACAAATAATTTCTCTCCCACATATAGCATAAACCAGTTAATAAATAAGCCAAGTCTATAACAGGTCTTTCACATGTTTACATCAACATGCAACGAGTAGGAAGTAGATCATGAAATCACATTTAGCAAACTAATGAAATGCACATCTCCTGTTCTCTATATTGATAACTATAGAGGACAGTGAGTTGGTTACAGATTACAACATCTTAAACACCAAATATTCCAAAAGCTGATGCACTTGATTCTGCCAACAAACAGGGAGAACGCTATTTGAAGGTTTAATAGGTCATGCAGATCAGTTCAAGGGCAAGTAATAGCAATTGGTCAGGGGCAGAAGATGATGAAGCTCTAGACAATCAACAGTTGCCCTGCGGAGGTGCAGTTCTGGGAAGCCTGCTGGAAGCTGCAAAGATAGTGAAGGCTGCTGGCTCCATGCTGCTTGAGGCAGCCCTAGGGCACTGATCAGCTTGGTGGAGCTGAAAAAAAGCTGTTTGCTAGAAAGCAAGCAGTTGCACGAAGAAAATGCCTGTACTACTGCTGAAACTGACAGACAGAGTCGGGGCAAAGAAAGGTCCACAAGCAATGCAGTTCTGTTCACAGTAATTAAGAGAGTTGGAATTGCGCAGGTAATTTGAAGCCATAGTGCAGCCTTGTGAGTCCAGCCTCAGGAAAAGAGATTAGGCAACTAAGACAAGCAAGTGTTTAGACTGTCAAATCTGGAACTGTTTTTGAAATAAAATCAGAAGCTAGATTTTTGATTGATTCAGTATTTATTAATGCCTGGGAGGGTGGTTGAGAAACTCATGGGATCTGTCTTGATTGCATTTTCCATTTAATATGCAGTCTGTGGTGTGTGGCCACTGTTTACCTACTAATTTATGTTTATCTCACGTTAATTCAGGAGTCAGGGTATAAAGATCAATATTGCTGATTGCTTGCTGTGATAATGTTTAGGAGGTAAAATTTGTTTTGTTTATTTAAAACTATACCTTGCAGCTTTGCTCTTGTGGAAAGTAGCAGACATTTCAAATTTTGACTTCTTTTGTTTTCAAAGTTACCAGTCCCTAATCGGATCATAAAATTCTGAGGGTCTTGCCTGGAACTGTAACAAATTGAGGGTCGGGTCTAGGATTTTAACAGATTATAGAACAATGCTGTCTAAATTACAAAAGGGAAACAACAGCGAGCAAGTCAACTACAATCAAAGGTGTACATAATTACATAATGGAAATTATCCTTACACAGGGGATTGTGTGGCTAAGTAACAAGAACATTAAGCATTGCAGCAAACAAAACCACTTCCTCCTGTTTTGTCAACCAACTGTAGGCATTGACAGTACCACTAAGCCAAAGCATAGTGATTCAAACACATAGCCATATCTTTTTTGAAACTTCCATGCAGCTCTAAAAGCAGTAGAATTATTCACAAGAGCTCTATAACATCAATCTGGTACGTGACAACAAGCTGATGACAGCTGTGTATTTTCGGAAACTACCACGTCAAGTTGGTTTGTATTTCAGTAGTCTACAGAATATTAATGGTGAATCCAATCATGAATTTATTGTTGCTCTTTTAAGTTTCACCATGTGCGGACTCAATTACTTTCTTCTGCTTCAAAAGCACATCTTCCAGTCCTTGATATTTCCTTTAATGCAGTGAATACTGCAAACTTATAGTTCAAGGAATACATATACCAAGAGTAATCCTGACAGTTTACACAACACTGAAGGACTAACGTATTATGTTTACTTCTTTGACGACTACAAAATTTGAATATGTTATTTGCAGACAATTATGTGGAACACTTAATGGTAGAAGCAAATCTGTACAGCAAGGAAGTGAAAAGACCTACTGACAAGTCTGTTATCACTACTGTTGTCACTGCATGATACCATTGGCAATGCTAAGAAGCAACCTGAAGGACAGTAGCATACTTGAAGGCTCAGACAGTCCAGAAATTGCATTTAGTGTCTCATAATGACTCTCAAGAACCTCAATAACACAGCATCAAGACTCCTTCAACAGCACCTTCAAATTACACATCCACTACAATTAAGAACATAAAAGCAGGCAAATAGGAATCTCACTATCTGCACATTTTCCTGCAAGATTCACAGCATCCTGACTGGGAAATATATTCTTGCTCCTTCAGTGCTGCTGGGTCATAATTTGGGAATTGCCTCCCCATATCAAAGCTGCAGCAATTCAAAAGACAGATCATCACTGTAGCGACTGTAACAAGGAGAGCCAGGTGGGCCTCAATCATTGGAGCACCTGATTGGAACAGATTAATAGCTCCAATCAGGGAGCCCTGGCCGACAGATAATAAGTGGAGTATCAGACATTATGACATTCTGAGAATTGGCTCTGAGAGAGCTGGGCCGATGTCAAGGACTTCCCACATGTAAATAAAGGATGACAGGGTATCGTGGACTTATTTCAATCACCATCGTTCTCAAGATAAAGTAGGAATGGGCGATAAATGCTGATGCAGCCAGCGAAGAATAAAACTAAGCATGAACGGTTTGACATTAGGAAAACATTTGTGCCCAGATGAGATTCCAGAACAGATCATACAGAGACAGATAAGATAGATTCTTGATTGTCAAGGTAATCGATGGTTACGGGGAGAAAGGGGTTAAACGAAAACTTATCAGCTACGATTGAATGGCAGGGCAGACGCGATGGGCCAAATAATCTAACTACTGCTCCTATGTCTTATGCATGTTGGTGTGCACTACTGTTTATATACCAATGCTTATATCAATTATTTGGGGGCTAGTGTGTATGTGCTTTCCCTCAGTCTCATTCCAAGGTGCAAAGAACGAAGTAAAAGTGATGAACAGATGCCACAACTATCATGTGACTACTGGTGTAGGAGGGTTAGTGTTAGATCCGCCTATTTATGGGAGAAGCCCAATACTAAAGTCTGTCTGCCAGAGAATATTTTAGTAATAATTAATTATCTTTCTGAAGTCTCTCCAGCTGAAGCAATCAACTACAGAGCTTGATTTGGATCAGCTCAAATCCAGATTTCAAATTCCGGCAGTTAATGCAGGAGCTTAGCGTGCTAATTTATGGTTCATTACTGAATCACATCTCAATAACTGTTTTTGACAAACACTTGCTAACAAGTATAAATGTCCACTTTGAAAATTTTGGGTCACTGTTCACGGGTTCTTGCACGGCTGGTGCTCCAGGCTCTTGCAATCTTGCAATCCTGCAATCCAAAAATGTGTTGGTTAGGTGGATTGGCTAAGCTAAATTGCCCATCGTGTCCAGGGATGTGTAGGCTAGTGGATTGGCCATGGGAAATACAGGGTTACTGGAACAGGGCAAGGGTGTGGGTCTCGATGGGATGCTCTTCGGAGGATTATTTTGTACTCAATGGTTGAATGGTCAGCTTCCACACTAAGGATTTCTATGATGCGCCTGATCCTACAGCCCCATCTTCAAACACACGTTTGGCAGGTGCCTCTGGGAGGTGGAAGGTGTTCTTCACCTCAGGATCACTCACATTCCTTTCTCAGGCTCTTTCTTCCATGTTCTCTCTTCCAATGGGTGTTCGTGAAGAACTGTGCCTCTTCATACAGGAGGTCCCATCAAGTTGGCTTCTTCTGAGCAAGGGTCTCCCATGCATTGCCATCAATGTTGCATTCCTTGAGGTGAGCCTTCCAGGAGTCTTTTATGCAATTCCTCAGTCTGCCTCCTGTTTGAATGGTTTCCTTGAGGTAGACAAAGATAATTTGTTTTGGAAGAACTCAGAGATCCTAAGCATGTGGCCAGGACGATCATGGCCTCATTGCTCCTTCAAAACATATGTAAACTCTGCCTCAAAAAGTAATGATGGTACTTCTCCAGGGCCTTAAGGTAGAGTCTATAATGTAGTCCAAGTTTCTGAGCCACACAGAAGTGTCGGAAGGATGACTGCCCTATACGCAATCTTGGTATCAGTATGGATGTGCTGGTCATCAAAGGCTCTCATTCTTAGGCATCTGGAGGTGGTGCTTGTGGATTAGACGTAATGTTGCATCGCTGCATCAAAGTCAGCCTTATATGAGAGGTGGCTGCCCAAGTAGGGAAAATGTTGTGTTTGGGAAGCTCTCTCAATTGATCTTAATAGAGGTTTAGACCAGAGCTTACCCTGGGACAGTTTGGTAATGGACTTGCATCTTCCTGAGGTTGGGGCTGAAACAAATTTGTCGTATGTTTCCACTAAAGTATGAAGCAAGGCTTGAAACTTCTCTCCCAAGAGAGTGGTGATGACATTGTCATTCCACAAACTGAATGTTTGTGATGTCAGTGTCATTTTCTTCTTGGATTTCAACCATTAGAGGGTTAAAACTTTTAGGTTCATCCTGTAGCCAATTTCCATGACACTAGGAAGCTTGTTCTTGGCAAAAGAGGTTGGTGGTGATAAAGGTGGCAAAAAAGATCAGGGCAATCACACATCCCTGCTTGACCCCTGTCTTTATCTCAAAAGGATTTTGTCAGATCAGAATCGATGAGGACTGTCGTTGACATCTCATCATGGAGATGGAAGGTGTTGATAGATTTCTCTGGAAAACTGGCCTTTGACAGGGTCTTCTCCAGCTCTTCCCTGTAGACAGAGTTAGAAGCCTTGGTCAGAAGGTCTGTAGACTTATTGCTGTTGTTCCTAGAATTTCTGCTGGAGCTGTCGAGCAGTGAAAATCATGCCCATAGTCCTACAGCTTGGTCAGAAACCACACTGGCTTTCCGGAAAGTTTTCTTCAGAGACTGGGAAAAGCTACCTAGTGGCAATTTAGGTCCTGATATTCCCAGCAATGGAGAGTAGGGAAATTCCTCTGTATTTGTCACAGTTACATTTTGTCTCTTTCCTTAAAGACAGTAGTGAGGACAGCATTCCTAAGATCAGCAGGGATTTCTTTGTTCTAGATTTTCAGGAGCAGTTGATGGAGATGATAGACAAGCTCCGCTTCTCCAACTTTGAAAAACTCCACGAGAATTCTGTTCACTCCAGTTTCTTCCAACGTTTATGCAGCTTCAACCTCGATCACACTAGGTAGTCATAGAACACAGAACAGAACAGCACAGCACAGCACAGGCCCTTTGGCCCAGGATGTTGAGGCGGCCTATTATCCTACTAAGGTCAATCTACCCTGCCTACGCTATATTTTACCATCCTCCATGCGCCTATCCAAGAGTCGCTTAAAAGTCTCTAAAGTATCTGACTCCACTACCACTGCCTGCAGAGCATTCTACACGCCCACCACACTGTATAAGAAACCCACCTCTGACATCTCCCCTATACCTTCCTCCAATCATCTTAAAATTATGCCTCCTCGGAATTGTCATTCCCGCCCTGGGGAAAAAGTCTCAGACTATCCACTCTGTGCCTCTCATCATCTTGTAAACCTCTACGAAGTCACCTCTCATACTTCTTTGTTCCAATGACAGAAGCCTTAGCTCCCTCAACCTTTCCTCATAAGACCTGTCCTCCAGTCTAAGCAGCATTCTGGTAAATCTCCTCTGCACCCTCTCTCAAGCTTCCACCTCCTTCCCATATTGAGGTGACCAGAACTGAATACTATATTCCAAGTGTGGTCTAACCAGAGTTTTAGAGAGCTGCAGCATTACCTCATGGCTCAAACTCAATGCCCCTGTCAATGAAAGCCAACACACCATACGCCTTCTTTACAACCCTATCAACTTGGGTCACAACTTTGAGGGATCTATGGATGTGGACCCCAAGATCCCTCTTTTCCTCCACACTGCCGAGAACACTGCCATTAACCCTGTATACTGTATTCAAATTCACCTTCCAAAATGAAGTACTTCACACTTCTCCGGGTTGAATTTCATCTGCCACTTGTTTTCCCACCTCTGCATCCTGTCCAGGCTGAACGCCTTCCATCTACTACCATCCGCTGTCTTCTAGGACAGCCAGTTTTGTATTCCAACAGCCAAATTTCCCTGAATCCCATTCCTCCTTACTTTCTGAATGAGCCTACCTTGTGGAATCTTTTCAAATGCCTTGCTAAAATCCACGTACACCACAGTCATTGCCCTACCTTCATCGAGGTGTTTTATCTACTGAGATAATCTTTGATAAGGAGTTGGGGGATTTCCTCGAACACATCCTCATTAGAATTCTATCAGTTTAAGAATTGTTTGAAGCAATTTCTCCACTGAAGGCTGATATTTTCTGGCTCAAAAGGATCCCAACCTTACTCTGCACCAGTTTGAGGCCAAGGTATTCATGAGATCCATCAAGAATCATGTCCACACTATTTAATAACTGGACAGATAATCTTGCCAATACCAATTCAGGATATTACAACTTAGTAATAGCTCTTCACTTTGTTTTACCATGAGGATATCATGTAAATATTGTGATTCACCACAAACTGAGAACCACACTGTCACAAAAATAGTAGCATATGAGGCAAAGATAAGATTAGGGAGAAAGATCTTAAATCCAAAGCAAAGTTGAGAACATAGCTACCATGAAACAAATGAATAAACTCTCCCCAAGAACTGTTACATTTGTATTCAAATTACTTGATTACACTTTAATTAATACGAACATGTTTTTCGCTAATTGTTTTAAAGGTAAAATTAAAATAAATATTGCATTAAAGACTTAACTTACCCTGAATAAACAATATTTCAAGGTAACCAATATTCAGAAACAAGCATCACCAATTTGTATTCCATCTTTCAGAACAGCAGACGCCTTTCGTACCCAAGAGGTATTAATGTTTTAAAGATACGTGCAAACTTTTATTATTCATGGGATATGGAGCTTCCTTAGCTAGGCTGAAATTTATTGCCTGAATTGCCTTGAGGAGGTGGCAGTGAGCTACCGTCTGGAACTGCTGCAGTCATTTGATTGAAGGGGCATGTAGAAATTTGACCTTGCAACAGTGAAGAATTTTATGGATAATAATTTTTAAAATCTGCTCAAGTTACATTATAGGATAGGATGGATGTAAGCAATATATTCATCGACGCAATACAGAAGCCAGGAACTGTAGGAATAAAAACCATTTAATAATCGTGTTTCTAGTAAAACCTGAAGCCTTCCTCAAGTCAGTGTTTATGAAGTCAACACCAAGCGAAAATTTATAGCTTGAAGTAAAGAATGATCTATGAGGGAAAATACCTACTGAATCAGAAGCCAGTATTATGGTATTGTATAATCAGAGGCAGCAAGAAACATGTAATTTATCAGTAAGAGACACTTGAGATAAGACTGCATATTTTTCAAATAGCATAATAAACGGAGCGGCACGATATTGCTACCTGGTAAGCTCCAAATGCTTCGTTGATACAATCAAACATAACAAAATGCCCACTTCTAAATCTCTCAGATGGCAACATACACCATTGTGAAACATGACTGCCAATTATATCTTTCTCCAATACTGAATATCAGAATCTGCACTTACACCCAAATCTTCATATGTTCAGCAACTTGCATTACAACTCAAAGCATTCCGTCAGAAGCGTTCCACTGTATCAATGAAGTACAGAATTAGTGGTTCTACATTCTGACACTGATGAACTGATATTTCTTTAGACTCACCACCCTCCAAAATGCTGGCTCTTCAATAAAGTGGAAAGGTAAATAACTGTTATGGTTTAATTTCACTAGATAATAGTTTTCTAGCAACAGCACAATATAATTGAGAAGACTGCATGGTAACTGCCAATGTCGCTGCAATTTCCACCCTCACTTTCTCCAACATCTTTGGATGCATCACATCCAGTCCTGCTGCCCTATCAACTTTAAGAACTGATAATTTACCTACTCACCAATTTTAGATCTTTGTATTGACCGAGTGCCCATCCTTGTCATCATGGCCCAAATGCAAGTAAAGACAAATGCAAAATATTCATTTAACACTAGAGCCATGCTTCTCACCTGGAAACATATATTATCCCCTTTCTGGATTCAAATTAGCTATACTCTTCCTTTTACCAATCTTTTATTATATATGTGCATTAATATACACATACATATATATACTTACATAAGACTTCTGGATTCCCTATTATGTTAGCTGCCAGTGATTTTCGTAATCTCTATACTTCTTGACATGTTTTTTTACCATCTGTATTTAGCTTAGTTCTCAACTGCATTTACTACCCCTGATGCAAGATGTGTGATTTT
Source organism: Stegostoma tigrinum (assembly GCF_030684315.1). NCBI lineage: Eukaryota > Metazoa > Chordata > Chondrichthyes > Orectolobiformes > Stegostomatidae > Stegostoma > Stegostoma tigrinum. The sequence goes on along the minus strand of NC_081378.1, from coordinate 24,790,537 downwards.
TATAGATCTATTATAAGTATTCGGATTGGGGTTTGGTTCATGCACACCAAAGGGTTTAACAGTTAACTTTGTCTTTCTGGAGCCAAGATTTTGTAGTTGACTGGGGTCCTCTTGGAATGATAATGTGAATTTATTTGCATTATGAATTTTATGGTTGGAAATAACAAAGACTGTATGGGATTACGTTGGTTTTAGTTTAGTAGAATCAAGAAGTGACTTTTTCTTAGGGAAACCATAAATGAGAAAGCACTATCCTAAACCTTCTGACACAATGCTGACTATTCTTTAAACGTTTCCCTCGTGTCACTTGATCTACTTGACCCAATTCATTCCCAAGAATCAAATCCACCAGTACTTCCTCTTTTGTTGGATTGGACATGAACCGCTGTTGGAAATTCTCTTGACTACAATCTACGAATACTTGCTCCTCACTGCACTTACCTATATATAAACTGGGATTGTGATAGTGTAACTGATGTCCACCAATGTAACTAGTCTATCACGTTTAATGTTCTCTAATTTCCTTTCAGATTTGCTCCTCTATGCCCTTCCCACTGGCTGTTGGTCTGCATTTTACACTGAGCAATGTAGCTGCACTTTTATTGTTCCTTAGCTTTAGCCAAATCAATTCAGTCTTTGAATCTATGGAAACATTCTCTTTCTCCAGTATTGCAATGCTTTCCACAACCAAAAAAATCCCTCCTACCTTTTGTTCCATTTGCTATTTTCTCTGAAGAATTTGTATTCTTATGTATATAAAACATATATTTAAAATCAGTCTTTCCTTAATCCATGGCTGTTATCATCACAACATATCTTTTAAATTGATTTGCATGTCATATTGACCAATACTGGCTATACAATTTTGAAGGTTCCAAAGACAAAAAGTGTTATGGAAAATAATCAGTGCTGTGGGGCAGCAGTGCTAACCACTGGGCCATTGTGTCCCCCCCACAAGACGTTACACAATCTTCAAATAAAAGAGATTCCAAATTACGGTAATATAGATAAGATAAACCCAGACAATTACTTCAAAGATAGCAGGACCAGAGAAAGTACATGCAAAGTAAATGTATATTATATTGCAAAGAATTTCAAAACTTAAAGAGTAATGGTAAACATTTGGCACAATACCTGGCAGTTACGTAAAGACAAAAATCATTCAGATTATTCAAAACACAATTGGAATGTTAAGATGTCAAAGTTAATTCATAAAGAATAAACTTCAAAAGGAACAAGCTTTTGTTTTAAATGGTTAGATATACATTATCAGAATACGTTCCACCTGTAAGGCAGTATGACATGTATTCCATAGGATGTGTGGCATGAATTGGGGTCCCAAAGCTCTGACTTAAACTTTATAACTGCTGTATTCATTTGTTAATATTGCAGACTGGAAGATTATTGAACGTTTTATTGATTTTGTAGACAAATAAGGATTTTGCGCCTATTACTGTACTTATCAAATCAAAGAAACAGGGAGCAAATGAACAATGGAAACTTAATTACTAGATGCCAGATGAGACGTTTGGCAAAAACAATAAACAAAATCTTGAACTCACCGTCTTCGTTTAAAAGGTGATTTTGGCATGTCTGCTATAGGGATCACCTGCTCTCCTGGACGAACCCACATAATAGGGCCATCATCACTTTCTTTACGGCACTTCAATTTGAGACTAGAAAGTGATCCCCATGGCAAAGTACGCTGTTGGAAGAAATAAGCCAAGGTGTACGTTTATACTTTAGTTACATCTATTGGTGCTCATTAAAATGTATCTAATTTACTAGATTTACAAGTTTAACCAAATCTTTGTAACTATCTTTCAAGATAAACTACAATTCACTATTACACATAAATTAACCTTTATTTAAAATTGAAAAATCTATAATTCAAGCACCAAAACTAGCATTTGAAACATTTCGTAAAAGACCATAAAAAATTTTAACAAGATATTTCTGCACTGGAACCCAAGTAAATTAATAATTTGAATTAAATTTTTATTAAGTCACAGCCACAAATGGATATTCTATGCAATTTTCAACCGCACTTGTTTTACTATACATTCAGACACTGCTTTGGTGGTGTGCAATGTTCTGGTAACTTAGTGGTAATTCACAAATCAAGCTCTCATTCTGAATTTGAAAAATGGCATTCAGTGGAAATGGCTGAATTCTCCCTTGTCGATAATCTGGAGATTTGCACTGACCAGAAACTAAGCTGGGCCAATCACATAAATACTGCAACTAAGAAAGCACATCAAAAGCTAAAAATTCTGAAGCAAGTAACAAGCTGTCTGTCCACCATCCATGAGGCACAAGTCAGGTATGCAGTGGAATATTCTCTGCATGCTTGGATTAATGGAATCCAAAAACACTCACGAAGCTTGTTAGATCCAGAACAAAGCAGTCGGCATGAAAGGCATCCCATAAACCAGATTCAACATTTACTCTCTCCACCACTAAATGGACAGTGACAGAATGTACAGGATGCACTGCAACAACTTGCCATGGCTCCTTTCACAGCGCCTTCCAAACCTTCAGCCTCTACCACTAGCAGATGCGTACATCACCACTACGTGGAAGATCCCTCCAAGCCACACATAACCTGGTCTTGGAACTATATCATGGCTCATTTACTGATGCCAGGTCAAAAGCCTTTAACTCCCTCCTTAACAGCACTGAGCATGTTTTTACACCTCAACAATTTCAGCAGTTTACCATCACTTTCAGCAGGGCAATTGGGGATAGGCAATAAATGGTGCCACATACATTGGCACCCACACCCCATGAATGAAGTTACAAGTTGTTTTAAACTAAAATAGATAAGAGTACTTTGGACAGGTATCTCAGAAACTGAGCACACACTGTTAATTTTTTTTCTAAATGCTGTCTATCAACACACAGGCAAGCGTGGCTATTCACTGCTTAAGTACACAAGTGCATTTAAATGGTTTGGTTGTCTCATCTCCACTTCACCCCATCACTCTGACCTGGTCCTCACCTCTCCCCAGTTGAAATCCATTTCAATATCATGCTTATGAATGCATGAGTGTAGGGCCGTTGCATATGATCTTATCAGCATTGTGACGGCATAGACTTTCTGAAATTGTGTGCATGAGCGTTCCTAAACAGTGGATGGGCTTTTCAATCCAAACTTCTCTACCTGCCCACCACACTCCAGATGATTATAGCTGCTGTTTAACTAAATAAGTGACTGAATTTAGCCATTAACAGATGCACCTGGCTCAGGTGATCATTGTTATGTTCAAGTGACTAGTTACTGATGTAACTTACTTTTGAAATCAATGCATATTTTTAATCAATGTTATAGATTTTACATAGCACTAAATTGACTATTAGCTCCACCCACCAGTATCTTGAGTTATGCATACAGCAATCTCTTCACTTTTTTTTTAGTAAAGAGGAAGACATCGGGCTGAGAAGTTGCATGATTTGCTGGCCTGGATTTCCAGCCATCTGAGTTTTAGAAGAGGCGAGCAGAAATGTGCTCTAGTCAGCCTCTAAAAAAGGTAACCTGCACATACTGTAACCTCAAATCCAGACTCCAAATTTCAGAAACACAAGTTGTTTGCTTTTTTTTTTGACTGCACATGTAACTCCAGGACTGGCTACTTGAGGCACTGCAACATGGTACTGGAGATAAACCATATGGAGATTCAATATCAATTTTTAATTTTAAAAAGTCAAGTAAATTTAGTAAATTACTTAGATTCTCAAACATGAAGACTTCTTCAAAATGTCTACAACTCCAAATGCTGTCACTGCAAATTTATTGGGGTTACAACACAATTTATGGTATGTTGTGGAGAGACTTTTTGGACACAAGACGAATTAGACAAGATAGTTGGCAGAGCCTAAAAAAAGTAGTCTAAACTTACTGGTAATTCTGTTCCTTAAGTTTTGCTACATGACAGTCAGCATAACCCCCATCATTGTCAGAACTCAGTCAGTTTGCAGAAGTGCTTTGAAACAAAGTCAGGATGCTGTTTTGCTATTTGAACTATGGCATCTCAGACATTTTATGACTGCTTTGAAATGTTTCACCACTGCTCTATGTCTCAGGTGTACACTTGGTTCATGCATTTGTGTTAAGGCACTCTAACATTGTTCTAAAATCCAGAAAAGCATTCCAAATCTCAAGTTACAGTATGCAGTTACTGGACTGGAATAAAATACAAAATGATCTACAATATTTCTAAGTTCCGAAGACCAGAAGTACATACCTTTAAAAAAGGAGATTCTTCCAATCTGTCAAGGAACTCTGGAAAGTAGTCCCCAACTTCTTCATCTACAGCCCCTACCAAGCTGATCTGTCGCATTGGTCCAGCCCTGTATGTACCATGTGAATATGTTCGCCTCACCTATTTCCAGGTTAGATAAACAAATCAAATTAAGCACAGGTGCCATATTATATGGTAGCAAAAAAAAATGAACACAGCCAGAAAATATGGAACAAAGATTTTAAATTCTCAAAGATGTACTGAGACCCCTACTTCCATTTGATATCAGCTGTAAAATTAGATCAATATTCATGACAAGGTTGATTCTAACTGCATGTCTGAACCCAAATCTGAAAATACACCAGATAGAAAGCTAACATTTGCTGTGCTGGCTTTGCTCATTAAGATTTATTTTCAAAAGGATTGTTTAAACAGACAGCTTGCGCCAGTGCTGCAAGACAAACTTGGCACCTGGGACCTGAATAAGCAGAGCAACCAACTGTGTATCTTTTTACCATGAATGTGAAACAAGCAGCACAAGAATGGAGATAGAAATGTTAGTTATAACAGATGAATTTAAATTTCAAATCAGGTGTAGAAAAAGGATGAATGTGAAAGATTGGGGAAAAACAGAAAGGAAAATATGTATTTGATGGCAAAACAGAGAAGAATGCAATTTTTATAAAGTTAATGGCACAGCTTTTGGATTTCTACATTTAGCCTCGCATCTTCTTGCAAATTTTGCTGACACACCAGAACATAAATGACAGTATTATTAATCTCATTGTCATTAAAACAAATTTGCTGCTGCAGTCGCAATGCCAAGAAATTTGTAGAAAGAAGTTACAAATTATGGATTTGTTAACAAATGGGAAACACGGAATATGGATAAGTAAAAGCATTTCCAAGTCAGCAGGTTGTGACTGCTGCAGTATTGAAAGGATAAGTGCTGCAACCTTAGCTACTTACAATCTTTTTGCAGGACATCAAAGAGTGGGTGTAATTCTATTACAAGTCAAGAAGCTTGACACCATCCAGGGTAAAACATTCTGCTTAACTGGCAACTTATCACCGCCTTCACTGATGTGCAATGGCAACAGTCTGCTGTGTAATAATTCACACAGGTTCCTTCAACTTCTATCACCTCAGGACAGTAATGGGATGTGAAAACCACCACCTGTAAGTTCACTCCCAAACGTGCATATCCTTGGAACCATATCATTGGTTCTTCACAATCGCGAGGTCAGAATCCTTAAACTCTATCAACACTGCATATGTACTTACGCATGTACTGCACCAGTTTGAGGCCGCAACTCATCACCAACTTCCCAAGGGCAATAAATGCTGGCCTAACCATCTATGTTCACATCCCATGAAGAATGTTTAAAAAGTTCCAAGTTTGTTATCAATACAAAACTGAATGAGAATGTAGACTGCAAAGATATTACAGTGACTGCAGAGAGATTCAAACAAGTTAAAAGTGTGGACGAGATGGCAGATTGTGTGCAATATGCAGAAGTAAAAGGTTAGTCACATTAGTACTAATACAAAACATTTTGATTTTCGAAAAGACATGGAAATTGTAAATGTTGTTGTTTGGAAGCATTTGGGCATACATGAACAGGAACATAAAGCATGGATGGCAAGTAGCAAGTTGGCTTTTATTATAAGGGGACTGAAATACAAAAGGAATATTGCTATAGCTGTGCAGGGCTCTAATAGGACCACAACTAAAGCAACCCGTGCAGTTTAGCTTCTATGACAAAGAAGAAAATATTTGCCTTGGACACAACGTAATGAAGATGGCCTTTGGTTAGCTTCTGGGATGAAAGGCATGCCCTGTGATAATACTGTGTAATTTCTATAAACTCCAGAACTTGAATGAATGATAGGTGATCTCACTAGAAACTTATGAAGAAATTTAACACGGTATTCAGAGGTTCTTCTCCCTGACCGAGGAATTTAGGACACAGATACACAGCCCAGAATAACGGGGCCAATCATTTAGGAATAACAAAAAATTTCCCTCACTCAAAAGGATTGTTGACGCTTGGAATTCTGTACCCAGAGGGTTGTGGATGTGCCATCACTGAAGAGATTTAAGTCTGAGATAAACAAATTGTTAGTTTCTTGACAGAATCAAGTGCTACACACGACAGGCAGGCAAGTAGGACAGAGGCTGAAGATCAGCCATTTCCATATTAAATGAGGCAGTAAGTTTGATGATAATATGGGTTACTTCAGCTTCCCTTTCTTATGTTTTTACGTATTCAACTGTTTTCTTTCTCTTTATAAAATATAAGAGAGAGTGTTCAGTATATACTGAAAGCTAAAGGAATCACTGGGCAGCATGGTGGCTCAGTGGTGAGCTTTGTAGCCTCACAGCACCAGGGGCCCGGGTTCATTTCCAGCCTCGGGCGATTATCCGTGCGGAGTTTGCACGTTCTCCCCGTGTCTGTGTGGGTTTCCTCCGGGTGCCCCGGTTTCCTCCCACAGTCCAAAGATGTGCAGGCTAGGTGGATCGGCCGTGCTAAAATTGCCCATTGTGTTCAGGGACGTGTGGATTCTAGGGGGATTGGTCTGGGTGGGATGCTCCAAGGGGCGGTGTGGATTTGTTGGGCCGAGGGGCCTGTTTCCACACTGGAGGGAATCTAATCTAATCTAATCACCAAGATGATTACATTTAGTATTTAGCAATCATGACAAGAGTGTTTGGAATTTTAGCAGTGTCTATGTAACTTCAGTATTCCAAATGTGAATGCATGGTTTAAGACTGGGCTTGAAGGCACTGTTTGCTTTAGTGAATGATTCCTGTCTTGTAAGTAGTTAGGGATGTGATTTCTGGTATAGTGCATGTGAAATTTATAGGAGAGACATTAAAAAGATTCATCCATGCTGTGGGAAAAGTGGAGGTACTTTTAAAATTAATCAGTATGAGGTGGCAACAGTTTCATGAGGCACAAAAGGTATTGAAGAGGAGGGGGATAAATACAAATCTGCCAATGTGATCTAAGAAGCATGTGTGAAGAAAAACATGGTGTCCCTTACACATGTCAGAAATGGGGGTAGAAGCAAAACTCTGCAAGGTATCTATCACTGCAAAGAGTGGCAACGATAGTGACGATGCAGGTCACAGTTCACAGTTTGACAGCAGAACCAGGTAGACTTGGCATACATTCTTGCAGTGTGTAACATCAGGAAGGCAGAGGGGTGGGTGGGTTAGGGGGATGGTTGGACTACAAAAGCACATAAAAAATACTATGTGTAAGAGTTAAAATGTTCCATATAATTTCAGTTTTTATTTTGTTAGAAATACCCTAACCCATTTGTGCCAGACTAAGGGCAAAACTGAAAAAAATTAAGTATTTGGATTAATTTACTTCAGTCTTTTATTAGCATTTTATCATCAGCAATGAGTATTGCTGCAATCATAAACTGGTGTTGCATGCTACCTATTTCCTTCAATTATGATCTGTACTTTGTTTAAAACAAACTCCTTTGAGGGATTGGACATCGCTAGCAAGGCATTTATTGCCCATCCTTAATTGCTTTTGAGAAAATGTTAAGTTGCAATTTATGTTTTCATTTATTATCTGAGTCAAACAAGAAAAGCTTTGCCAACTACAAGTGCATACTACATACACAATTTTTTTTGATGGATTATGCAGACTGCTTACAATTTTCAACTTCGCCAATTTGTTCATAAATTGCATTGATCAAGGTCAGCTGATAAGCGTGAAAACAGTTGCTGCATTTAAAATTTGATCCGGGAGGTTGAGATTTTTAGAATACTAAATGGATTACGCAAGGTTTACAGCTACACAGGACATTTTTCCATGTTGCAGATATCCACATTTCTCAGATCTATGCATTTATATTGTGAATATTTCATGTTTCAGCCTGCTTGTTCCAGTTAATCTAGTTTCACAATTCACATGCTAAGACCCAAAAAAAGGAATATACTTATTTCACTGAATACAGTCTGTCAAAATAATTATCACTTCTCCACTGGCAACATAAACTGTCCATATGATCCATCATTGTTGAAACAGGCAATCATTTTCACATCGCAGCTTCATTTGGCCATTGGAGGCCGAGTACAGATTTCCAAAATAAAATAACGGTATTTGCTTATATAGCATCAGGTAATTTGTCAGACAGGATCCAGCAAAACGTTATGCTTCTTCCAAAGAAAGAGATCTTGCCATAAACTGCCGCACAAACCTCGTGGACCCTGCCCCTCTTACCAACTTTTAGCAGAACACATAACTAAATGTAAAGAGATGGCTATAAAAATACAAAGACGTTAAACTCTTCACAGGATTTGGGGGATTTTGATAAGGCCAGCATTCATTACCAAACTTCAATTGCCATCGAGACAGAAGTCAGCCACCAGGTTGAACTGCTGTAACCCATGTGGTGCAGGTAAATCCACAGGGGTGGTTCCAGGATTTTCACCGAGCAACAACAATCGAAGTCATGGGAGAGGAACATGCTGGTAATGGTGTTCTTGTGTGCTTTTCTTCAAATTTTTCTTTGAGGCAGCGGAGTTCACTAATTTAGGAAATATTTTTGAAAAACCATCACAAGTTGTTCCATTGCATTTTGTAAATGGTACACACTACAATCACAGAGTGCTGGCATTGGAGGAACTGAATGTTCAAGGTGGTGGACGAGGTGCCAGCCAAGCAGGCCATTTTGACCTGGATGGGTTTTGATGTTCTTAAATATTCTTAGAATTGTATTCATTCAGGCAAGTGGAGGTCATTCCATTATATGTCTGACTTGAGCCTCTGCAAGGCTTTCAGGATTTAGGAGGCAAGTGACATAACTCATAACTTAGTTGCTTTTGTAACCAGAGTACTTATCTGGCTTGTCCAATTTGGTTTCTGGTCAATGGGGTCCCATATGATTAATGAGCATTGAACAGTAGTAATGGTTAAAAGTTTTCAATGCCTGTAGGTTTGAATGGGAAATATAGTTCATACTTGCCTGCTTATTACTGTGATTCTGTTACCATGCACCAAAAATGTTCAGTCAGTTGATATACACATATGACTATCATGAAGTTTAACAAATGACTACTTCAGTGACATCTAACCATCCTGCGTACGCATGCGTTGTTAGACGCCACGACAATCTGGAATATGCTTGTAGAGATATATATTCCTGTGCCATTGCGAACACCAAGTTGCAGGGTCTAGGGCATAGCATTTTCATCATTCCACTTTTTTTAAAAAATGGAACAAAATGCGCAAGATCCCTACAAGAACAGAATGTGTGACCTGACTGAATGCCAGAAAACAAATGAATATTTTTCTCAGATAAAACAAGGTGTAGAGCTGGACGAACACAGCCAAGCAGCATCAGAGGAGCAGGAAGGCTGACGTTTTGGGCCAAGGCCCTCCTTCAGAAACAGGGGAGGGGAAGGGGGTTCTGAAATAAATAGGGACAGGGGGCAGGCGGGCAGAGGAGAAGATAGGTGGAGGAAAGACAGACAGGTCAAACAGGCGGGGATGGAGCCAGTAAAGGTGAGTGTAGTTGGGGAGGTAGGGAGGAGATAGGTCAGTCCAGGGAGGACAGACGGTTAAAAGGGGCGGGATGAGGTTAGTAGGTAGGAAATTGGGGTGGGGTTTCAGGTGGGAGGAGAGGATAGGAGGGAGGAAGGACAGGTTAAGGAGGCAGGGATGAGCTGGGCTGACAGTCACTTAGAAACTGATATCCATTTCAAGCCCACCAACTCCCACAGCTACCTAGAATACAGCTCCTTCCACCCACCTTCCTGCAAAAATGCCATTCACTATTCCCAATTCCTTTGCCTCCGCCACATCTGCTGCCAGAATGAGGCATTCCACTCCCATACATGTTAGATGCCCTCATTTTTCAAGGACAGCAACTTCCCCCAACTCAGTGGTTGACAACACCCTCAACCGTGTCTCCCACACTTCCCACGACTCATCCCTGACACCCCTCCCCACAATTACAATCAAAACAGAATCCCCCATCCTCACATACCACCCCACCAACCTCTGGATCCAAAGCATCATCCTCTGACACGTGTGCCATCTGCAATCCGACTGCACCACAAAAGACATTTTTCCCTCCCCACCCTTATCTGCTTTCTGGAGAGAGCACTCTCTCCGGGACTCCCTTGTCCACTCCACACTCCCCTCCAGCCCCACCACATCCGGCAATTTTCCCTGCAACCGCAACAAGTGCTACACCTTCCCCGACGCCTGCCCCCTCACCGCCATCTCGGGCCCCAAGACGATTTTCCACATCAAGCAGATGTTCACCTGCACATCTGCTATTATGGTATACGGCGTCCACTGCTCCCGTTGTGGCCTCCTCAATATCAGGGAAACCAAGCGGAGGCTTGGCGGCTTCTTTGCAGAACACCTACGCTCAGTTCGCAATGAACAACTGCACCTCCCAGTCACGAATCATTTTAACTCCCCCTCCCGTTCCACAGACATGTCCATTCTGGGCCTCCTGTAGTGCCACAATGATGCTACACGAAGGTTGCAGGAACAGCAACGCATATTCCACTTGGGAACCTTGCAGCCCAATGGTATCAATGTGGACTTCGAGCTTTAAAAACTTCCTCTCCCCCAAACGCATCCCAAAACCAGCCCAGCTCATTCCCACTTATCCCGTCCTCCGACCCCAAACCCTACTCCCATCTCCTGCCTACTAGCATCTTCCCGTCCTCCCTGGACTGACCTATCTTCTCCCACCTCCATTCACCTCCATTCCTGCCTGTTTGACCTGTCTGCCTGCTCTCCAACTATCTACTCCTCTTATCCATCTTCTATCCGCCTCTCCAGCATCTGCAGTTCCGGCTATCTCTGAATATTTTTCTTTTGTTTGATATAGGTACTTATGGTAACTGTCTCTACAAGTTGTGTGGGGCAAAATTTACATTGAGTAAATACAGATGAATGCTGATAATTTAAGACTGATTGACAGCAAGGGTTCTTCACTAAACTTCCCTAATATTCACCGCAATGCATTAAATGTGTTGGCCAAGGCTTCCATTCAAATTCTCTCCAAATTTAAACTTCAGTCTTTCTAGAATTTTATCCTCTATTAGCAAGAACACAAAACAAAAGCAGATAAAGGTAGTTGCTATAACCATGACATGAAAACTTACTTCTTCCTGCATCATTGCTTTTCCCTTGTTTGAATTTATTTTTCTTATTCTATTTTCCAACGGCATTTTTAGGGTGTAAAATGAAGTGTCAATTTTCACTCATAAGCACGTACCAGTGCTTTGAATAAAACAATCTAACCCCTTTGTAGAATTACATTCATACAGCCTTTTACTTACAACAATTTTCTACTGAGCAACAGCCATTGTTAGCTACTTCATTATTCAGTTTCCTCAGCCGACAACAATGCAGCTTGGAGACTCAAGTACAAACTAGCATTGACAACGTGCAGTAGAGATTGACCAGATTAATCCCCAAGATGCAGGACTCTTTTACGAGGAGGCACTGAAGGAACTGGGTCCATTTCTCTCAAATTTCAATGAATGAGAGGTGGTCTAATTGAAAGTTACAAAATTCTTACAACGCATGATAGGATGGATATAAATATGACACTTCTCCTGGCTGGTGACTTTAGAACCAGGGGACCTAACCTCAGGATAAGAGGTTGTACATGTAAGATGGAGATGAGGAGGAATTTTGTCACAGAAGTGGTGAATCTTCAGAATTCTTTACCCTAGAAGGCTATGGAAGCTCAGTCACTGAGTATATTCAAGACAGGTAGATTTCTACATACTAATGACATAAAGGAATACAAGGACAATACTTTCATAATGAGTATACACCAGCCTGAACTTGTTCATATTAAGCTTCATTTTCCACAATTTAATATCAACATAATATTGCTCATGAAAGGCAAATGGATACTTCACAACATTTAACATTGTGCTGAAATATAATTTCTATTTTTATTTGAAATCCTTTGCCATCACTAAACATACAACAGTTTACAGAAGCCATCAACAAAGTTCTTTAGTCAGGCTTTCCAAGCTATAATTCAACAGATCAGAAATCATTTCTCCTCTCCAAAGAAACTGAAAATGACAGAGAATAAAGTCACTGAAGAAGCAAAATTAACTAACTGAAAACGTAAACACTGACAGTATTTCCTCTGCTTTCACGGCAATTACATTGAATCAGGAGGCAACACGGATCCTACCTGAGCATTGAAGTTTGACATGGTAGTTGTCTCTATATCCTTTTTCCCTAAGATTTCCATCTTCACTGGTGCACTTGGAAAGCTATAAGCAAAATACTCAAGGAAATCTGGTAAGTATGCAGCAGCTCCATGAACAATACCCATAACATAATAGGCTGCAGAGTTACTATTTTCACTGAACGTTAGATTCACAAACTCCTCTGAAAATTTATCCATCTCTGCAAGAGATAGGGAAGAAAGCTCATCCATGTAGGCATGCACCACTGAAGCACCTCCATTAGGCTGGTCTTCAATATGAATAAACCTTTTAAATTCCAACAGGTCTAGTCTTGAATTCTTGTTTCCAACACCAGAATTCTTGCACAAGTCAGGGGGAGGTTGACTGCTTTCCAAGGGTACACAGCCAGACAGTCCATCTTGTTGGTATAGAATTGCTATCCTATTTCCATCTTCTAATGAAGTCTCCTTCTGCTCTTTGATTTCTGACATTAGCCCTGAACAAATTGTTTGAATAGATTTGCTGCACATTTTGGGCTGCTTCCGTTTGTCACTTTCCTTGTGTTTCTTTTTCTTTTTCTTTTTTATCTTTTTAAATTGGAATTCTTCTGTACTAAGTTTTCTTTTTTCAATGATACCTGCAAGCAAATGTAACAGTAAATATCTAAAGCATCAGCAGATTTGCAACATCAACTTTTTCAATCATTGCGAAATTCAGTTGTAACAGCAGAATCAGAAATATCTACTTCTTCGCAGACTCTTCAATTTTAATCAGGTTTACACATGTGCTTTCCTCAAACTATTTTTGTTTCACTTGGTTCTTTTTCAATGTTTTCTCACTTCTCTGTTCTGCATTTTTCTACATGCCCCACTTAGAAGGTATGAGCCGAGCGGCACACAAGATGCTACCAAAACATCTACTGATCAAGCTGCAAAGAGGTGACATGCTTCAAAGCAATGAAGATTCTATTTATAGTGTTGAGGTCAATTATTTGACCACCACCGCAGGGAACTACCAAATTTGACAGATGAAAGTGTGTCACCACTTTTTAAAAATGTTAAGTTCATAATCTACAAATGTCAATATGAAGTATGTACAAATTTGGTAGCCTTTTGCAGAGTGTTGCTACCCAATTAATCACAAACAGGAAATCATCCTCCAAGATAAACACAGCATCAATGCTGAAAAAGACATCAGGCAAACTTGTGTGCAGTATTCTTCCCTGTTGTGAATTGAATCCAAAGAGAGTTTAACCAATAAAAAAAAATACAGTACTCATGATTCATTACCATATATTGTGCATTAATGCAGCACAGCATCTAAAAGTGGTTTTCCAGCTGTGTGGAAACTGCACTAAGAAAGGCACTTTACGCTGAAGTAACTTGCAATGCAATATACCTAGTCCTCCAAAATATCTTCGTTAAAGTTACCTATAAAAATACACCATTTAAGCTTAAAGTAGATACAGAAATTAGGAGCAGGCTCACTGCTCAAAATACTCACTTTGGGGTACCAATCAATAATACTGAAGCAGTACCAAACCAAGCGGCCAAAGCAATGGATTACAATTCAAAGAAAATTATATTTAGAAAGAAGACAACCTCAAAATCTATAAGCAATGCAGAAAGGCCAAAACTACAGGGGACCTGATCCAAATTTTAAAATCATCTATGGCACCAGGCAAGGTGCAGAAGGACTGGAGGACAGGTAAAGTGGTTCCACTTTACAAGGAGGATGGCAGAAGGAACTATAGACTGAGTGGTCAAAAAGGCTGAGAAAGGTCTTAGGCTACAGGAAAATATAACGTCAGATGGGCAAGTCGGGGCCAGATGAAATTTAACCATGATAAATGTGAGGAGATGCACTTGGGAAGAAGTAATAAAACAAGGAACTACTCAATGAGTGGCAGGACAGCAGAAAGCTCAGGAGAACAGAGGAATCTTGGACAGATTATTTCGGAGCTACGCAAAACTTTGAGCAGGCCAGAGCTAGATCAGAGAATAGATCCCAGAATCCCTACAGTGAGGAAACACGGCATTCGGCCCAACAAGTCCACACTTGCCCTTCGGAACAGCATCCCACCCCATCCCATTCCCCTAATCTAATCCACCTAACCTAAAACATCCCTGAACACTACGGGCAATTTAGCATGGCCAACCCACCTACCTGTACATTTCTAGACTGTGGGAGGAAACCCATGCAGAGATGGGGAGAGCATTCAAACTCCACACAGACAGTTGTCCAAGGCTGGAATTGAACCCGGGTTCCTGGCGCTGTGAGGCAGCAGTGCTAACCCCTGAGACACTGTGCTGCCCTACTCATGCAGTTCTGATCGCCACAATAGGAAGATGTGATTGCAGCCCCTGCAATGCAGAGGAGATGCACCAAGATACTGCCGAGGATAAGGCATTCCACATTGGACAGACAGACTGGACAAGCTTGGATTGTTTCTTTGAAACAAGGAAGGTTGAGAGGGGTACTTGGTGGAAGATACAAGTGAACAGAAAGGCATGCACCGTGCAGATAGAATGAAGAGTCAAAAATAAGGGGGCAAACTTTTAAAGAGAAAGGCAGGAATTTAGAGAGAATGAGGAAATATATTTTTCATCTAGAGGTTAGTAGTGTCTGGAATTGCATGGCGTGGGAGGATAGTTGAGCCGGGTAACCTGACAACCTTTAAAAGTACTTGGATGAGCACTCGAAGTTTAACATTCAAGGCTTTGGGCTTAGTCTGAGAAAGTGGGACTAGGGTATTTTTGGTGGTGCAAACTTATTGGAACACAGGGCCTCTTCTGTACCACCAGCTTCTACCGTACAGAGCACATGAACAATGGTGCATGGAAAATTACAGAAATTTCTTATGTCTATTTTCCATTTTTTAGCTATTGCTCCAAACTGGTACATAGTTCCACAAGTGTCATTAGCAATTCCCCACTCATTATTTCTATTTTTCATGAAGCTTGAAATTAAATGTCAGATTATTCTTCTGGTTGGGGAACAGGTAAAGACAGGAAGAGTGGGAGTATGCATGGTGGTGCTGGTGAGCACAAGCACTCAATGTAGTGACAACTAGTGGGACACCAACAGAATGGGAAGCTTTTAAAAAGTAGGCAGAGGATAATTAAAGGGGCAATATTAGTGGTGGTAGTGGTGGTTGGGGAGTGGGAGAATGACACACAAGAGTAAGCTAGCTAGTAATATTAAAGAGGATTGCAAGGGCCTGTTTTAAATGCCTTATAGGTCAGAGAGAGACAACAGTGGACATTGGAGCCCTGAAACATGAGGTTTCAGAAACAGCAATGGGAACAAAGAAATAGGTAGAGACAAAAAAAACTGCAGATGCTGGAATTCAAGGTAGACAATCAGAAGGCTGGAAGAACACTGAGGCCAAGCAGCATGTGGAGGAAATGGGCGGACAACATTTCAGGTATTACTGTTCTTCAGGACTGGATGTGGGGGTAGGGAAAACTGCAGATAAAGAGATGGGGGGGGGGGAGAGCGCAAGGGAGGGCGCGACGGGGCGGGGGGAGAGGGGAGAGCACGAACACGAGAGAGAGAGAGAGAGAGAGAGAGAGAGAACGAACACGAGAGAGAGAGAGAGAGAACGAACACGAGAGAGAGAGAGAGAACGAACACGAGAGAGAGAGAGAGAGAACGAACACGAGAGAGAGAGAGAGAGAGGGAACGGAGAGAGAGAGAGAGAACGAACGAGAGAGAGAGAGAGAGAGAGAGAGAGAGAGAACGAACGCGAGAGAGAGAGAGAGAGAGAAAACGAACGCGAGAGAGAGAGAGAGAGAGAAAACGAACACGAGAGAGAGAGAGAGAGAAAACGAACACGAGAGAGAGAGAGAGAGAGAGAGAACGAACACGAGAGAGAGAGAGAGAGAGAACGAACACGAGAGAGTGAGAGAGAACGAACGAGAGAGAGAGAGAGAGAGAGAGAACGAACACGAGAGAGAGAGAGAGAGAGAAAACGAACGAGAGAGAGAGAGAGAGAACGAACACGAGAGAGAGAGAGAGAGAGAGAGAGAACGAACACGAGAGAGAGAGAGAGAGAGAGAGAGAGAGAACGAACACGAGAGAGAGAGAGAGAGAGAGAGAACGAACACGAGAGAGAGAGAGAGAGAGAACGAACACGAGAGAGAGAGAGAGAGAACGAACACGAGAGAGAGAGAGAGAGAGAGAGAGAACGAACACGAGAGAGAGAGAGAGAGAGAGAGAAAACGAACACGAGAGAGAGAGAGAGAGAGAGAAAACGAACACGAGAGAGAGAGAGAGAGAGAGAGAAAACGAACACGAGAGAGAGAGAGAGAACGAACACGAGAGAGAGAGAGAGAGAGAACGAACACGAGAGAGAGAGAGAGAGAGAACGAACACGAGAGAGAGAGAGAACGAACACGAGAGAGAGAGAGAGAACGAACACGAGAGAGAGAGAGAGAACGAACACGAGAGAGAGAGAACGAACACGGGAGAGAGAGAACGAACACGAGAGAGAGAGAACGAACACGAGAGAGAGAGAACGAACACGAGAGAGAGAGAACGAACACGAGAGAGAGAACGAACACGAGAGAGAGAGAACGAACACGAGAGAGAGAGAACGAACACGAGAGAGAGAGAGAGAGAGAGAGAAAACGAACACGAGAGAGAGAGAGAGAGAGAGAGAAAAAACGAACACGAGAGAGAGAGAGAGAGAGAGAAAACGAACACGAGAGAGAGAGAGAGAACGAACACGAGAGAGAGAGAGAGAACGAACACGAGAGAGAGAGAACGAACACGAGAGAGAGAGAACGAACACGAGAGAGAGAGAACGAACACGAGAGAGAGAGAACGAACACGAGAGAGAGAGAACGAACACGAGAGAGAGCGAACGAACACGAGAGAGAGCGAACGAACACGAGAGAGAGCGAACGAACACGAGAGAGAGCGAACGAACACGAGAGAGAGCGAGAGAACACGAGAGAGAGCGAGAGAACGAACACGAGAGAGAGAGAACGAACACGAGAGAGAGAGAGAGAGAAAACGAACACGAGAGAGAGAGAGAGAGAGAGAGAGAGAAAACGAACACGAGAGAGAGAGAGAGAGAGAGAACGAACACGAGAGAGAGAGAGAGAGAGAGAGAACGAACACGAGAGAGAGAGAACGAACACGAGAGAGAGAGAACGAACACGAGAGAGAGAGAACGAACACGAGAGAGAGAGAACGAACACGAGAGAGAGAGAACGAACACGAGAGAGAGAGAACGAACACGAGAGAGAGAGAACGAACACAAGAGAGAGAGAACGAACACGAGAGAGAGAGAACGAACACGAGAGAGAGAGAACGAACACGAGAGAGAGCGAGAGAACACGAGAGAGAGCGAGAGAACGAACACGAGAGAGAGAGAGAGAGAGAGAGAACGAACACGAGAGAGAGAGAGAGAGAGAGAGAACGAACACGAGAGAGAGAGAGAGAGAACGAACACGAGAGAGAGAGAGAACGAACACGAGAGAGAGAGAGAGAGAACGAACACGAGAGAGAGAGAGAGAACGAACACGAGAGAGAGAGAGAGAGAACGAACACGAGAGAGAGAGAGAGAGAACGAACACGAGAGAGAGAGAGAGAGAACGAACACGAGAGAGAGAGAGAGAACGAACACGAGAGAGAGAGAGAGAGAGAGAGAGAACGAACACGAGAGAGAGAGAGAGAGAGAGAGAGAGAGAACGAACACGAGAGAGAGAGAACGAACACGAGAGAGAGAGAGAGAGAGAGAGAGAGAACGAACACGAGAGAGAGAGAGAGAGAACGAACACGAGAGAGAGAGAGAGAGAGAGAGAGAGAGAGAACGAACACGAGAGAGAGAGAGAGAGAGAGAACGAACACGAGAGAGAGAGAGAGAGAGAGAGAGAGAACGAACACGAGAGAGAGAGAGAGAGAGAGAGAGAACGAACACGAGAGAGAGAGAGAGAGAGAGAGAACGAACACGAGAGAGAGAGAGAGAGAGAACGAACACGAGAGAGAGAGAGAGAGAACGAACACGAGAGAGAGAGAGAGAGAGAGAGAGAACGAACACGAGAGAGAGAGAGAGAGAGAGAGAACGAACACGAGAGAGAGAGAGAGAGAGAACGAACACGAGAGAGAGAGAGAGAGAGAGAACGAACACGAGAGAGAGAGAGAGAGAGAGAGAGAGAGAACGAACACGAGAGAGAGAGAGAGAGAGAGAGAGAGAGAACGAACACGAGAGAGAGAGAGAGAGAGAGAGAGAGAACGAACACGAGAGAGAGAGAGAGAGAGAGAGAGAGAAGACGAACACGAGAGAGAGAACGAACACGAGAGAGAGAGAGAGAGAGAGAACGAACACGAGAGAGAGAGAGAGAGAGAGAGAGAGAACGAACACGAGAGAGAGAGAGAGAGAGAGAGAACGAACACGAGAGAGAGAGAGAGAGAGAGAGAACGAACACGAGAGAGAGAGAGAGAGAACGAACACGAGAGAGAGAGAGAGAGAGAGAGAACGAACACGAGAGAGAGAGAGAGAGAGAGAGAGAGAGAACGAACACGAGAGAGAGAGAGAGAGAGAGAGAGAGAACGAACACGAGAGAGAGAGAGAGAGAGAGAGAGAGAACGAACACGAGAGAGAGAGAACGAACACGAGAGAGAGAGAGAGAGAGAGAGAGAGAACGAACACGAGAGAGAGAGAGAGAGAACGAACACGAGAGAGAGAGAGAGAGAGAGAGAGAACGAACACGAGAGAGAGAGAGAGAGAGAGAGAACGAACACGAGAGAGAGAGAGAGAGAGAGAGAGAGAACGAACACGAGAGAGAGAGAGAGAGAGAACGAACACGAGAGAGAGAGAGAGAGAGAACGAACACGAGAGAGAGAGAGAGAGAGAGAACGAACACGAGAGAGAGAGAGAGAGAGAACGAACACGAGAGAGAGAGAGAGAGAGAACGAACACGAGAGAGAGAGAGAACGAACACGAGAGAGAGAGAGAGAGAACGAACACGAGAGAGAGAGAGAGAGAACGAACACGAGAGAGAGAGAACGAACACGAGAGAGAGAGAACGAACACGAGAGAGAGAGAACGAACACGAGAGAGAGAGAACGAACACGAGAGAGAGAGAACGAACACGAGAGAGAGAGAACGAACACGAGAGAGAGAGAACGAACACGAGAGAGAGAGAACGAACACGAGAGAGAGAGAACGAACACGAGAGAGAGAGAACGAACACGAGAGAGAGAGAACGAACACGAGAGAGAGAGAACGAACACGAGAGAGAGAGAACGACGAGAGAGAGAGAACGAACACGAGAGAGAGAGAGAACGAACACGAGAGACGAGAGAGAGAGAGAGAGAGAACGAACACGAGAGAGAGAGAGAGAGAACGAACACGAGAGAGAGAGAGAGAACGAACACGAGAGAGAGAGAACGAACACGAGAGAGAGAGAGAGAGAACGAAACGAAAGAGAGAGAGAGAAACAAAACGAGAGAGAGAGAGACGAGAGAGAGAACGAAAACGAGAGAGAGAGAGAGAACGAACACGAGAGAGAGAGAGAGAGAGAGAACGAAAACGAGAGAGAGAGAGAGAGAGAGAACGAACACGAGAGAGAGAGAGAGAGAGAGAGAGAACGAACACGAGAGAGAGAGAACGAACACGAGAGAGAGAGAACGAACACGAGAGAGAGAGAACGAACACGAGAGAGAGAGAACGAACACGAGAGAGAGAGAACGAACACGAGAGAGAGAGAACGAACACGAGAGAGAGAGAGAGAGAGAACGAAAACGAGAGAGAGAGAGAGAGAACGAACACGAGAGAGAGAGAGAGAGAGAACGACACGAGAGAGAGAGAGAGAGAGACGAACACGAGAGAGAGAGAGAGAAACGAACACGAGAGAGTAGAGAGAGAGAGAACGAACACGAGAGAGAGAGAGAGAGAGAACGAACACGAGAGAGAGAGAGAGAGAGAGAACGAACACGAGAGAGAGAGAGAGAACGAACACGAGAGAGAGAGAACGAACACGAGAGAGAGAGAACGAAACACGAGAGAGAGAGAACGAACACGAGAGAGAAGAGAACGAACACGAGAGAGAGAGAGAACGAACACGAGAGAGAGAGAACGAACACGAGAGAGAGAGAACGAACACGAGAGAGAGAGAGAACGAACACGAGAGAGAGAGAGAACGAACACGAGAGAGAGAGAGAACGAACACGAGAGAGAGAGAGAACGAACACGAGAGAGAAGAGAACGAACACGAGAGAGAGAGAGAACGAACACGAGAGAGAGAGAGACGAACAGAACGACGAGAGAGAGAGAGAGAACGAACACGAGAGAGAGAGAGAACGAACACGAGAGAGAGAGAGAACGAACACGAGAGAGAGAGAGAACGAACACGAGAGAGAGAGAGAGAGAGAGAGAACGAACACGAGAGAGAGAGAGAGAGAGAGAGAGAACGAACACGAGAGAGAGAGAGAGAGAGAGAGAACGAACACGAGAGAGAGAGAGAGAGAGAGAGAGAACGAACACGAGAGAGAGAGAGAGAACGAACACGAGAGAGAGAGAGAACGAACACGAGAGAGAGAGAGAGAACGAACACGAGAGAGAGAGAGAACGAACACGAGAGAGAGAGAGAACGAACACGAGAGAGAGAGAGAACGAACACGAGAGAGAGAGAGAGAACGAACACGAGAGAGAGAGAGAACGAACACGAGAGAGAGAGAGAACGAACACGAGAGAGAGAGAGAGAACGAACACGAGAGAGAGAGAGAGAACGAACACGAGAGAGAGAGAGAACGAACACGAGAGAGAGAGAGAGAACGAACACGAGAGAGAGAGAACGAACACGAGAGAGAGAGAGAGAACGAACACGAGAGAGAGAGAGAGAACGAACACGAGAGAGAGAGAGAGAGAACGAACACGAGAGAGAGAGAGAGAACGAACACGAGAGAGAGAGAGAACGAACACGAGAGAGAGAGAACGAACACGAGAGAGAGAGAGAACGAACACGAGAGAGAGACGACACGAGAGAGAGAGAACGAACACGAGAGAGAGAGAGAGAGAGAGAGAGAACGAACACGAGAGAGAGAGAGAGAGAGAGAGAGAGAGAGAGAGAACGAACACGAGAGAGAGAGAGAGAACACGAGAGAGAGAGAGAACGAACACGAGAGAGAGAGAGAACGAACACGAGAGAGAGAGAGAACGAACACGAGAGAGAGAGAGAACGAACACGAGAGAGAGAGAGAGAGAGAACGAACACGAGAGAGAGAGAGAGAGAGAGAGAGAGAGAACACAGAGAGAGAGAGAGAGAACGAACACGAGAGAGAGAGAGAGAACGAACACGAGAGAGAGAGAGAGAACGAACACGAGAGAGAGAGAGAGAACGAACACGAGAGAGAGA